>NC_069782.1:119606875-122106875 GCF_027406575.1 Nycticebus coucang
ATTTCTATTAGTTTCCAGGAGGCTGATAAGGGTGAAAACTTAATTTTCCCTGGTACGTGAATTTCAAAGACATGGTATAGCTGATGGTCTGAATTAATTTGTTATGTCCAGAAACAGGTTAAAGCAGAATTTCCCCCTCATCACTACTTTCTTTAAAAAATGGTTGCTGTTTTCTCAAGGGGCTATTTTGCAAAGACTTGACCTAATGTGAACTACAGACAGCTGATCTGGGATTTCAGGTGGCACGGGATAAAAGACACATCAGGGAAAATAAGGACCCTGGAAGAAATATCACTTAGTTGAGGGAAGAGGAAGACTACGAGATAGAATGTTCCAGATTACTTGAAGCTAATATCTTTAAGTGATGAGTTTTTCCCCTAAATCTTAACTCTTCTAAAATAATTCTCTTGAAAGTACATATTTTTTGTACCTTTAAAAAAATAACACATTTTGTTTAGCCTCTAGGACATAAATACCTTCATTTATGAGAATGACTGTTCTATTCAATGATCAAATTGTGTACCTATATCCATTCTTTTTATTCTTCTTTGATTTCATAATGATAGATCTTTATTCTGCTATCACTTTGTCCATCTTTATTTTCTTCATTATTTTCATGCATGTTTGCTCTTTCCAGTTTGATACTGAAAAATGAACCAACTCAGAAACTGCTGTTATGTAGGGGAAAAATTAGGAGTTGCACTTATATAATACACAGACACACAGACACACACTCGCCTAGGTATATGTTTCTATGTAGAAGGAAATACATTTCCTACTACTAGTAGTAGCTACCTATGAATTGTGAGAGTAATTTATTTATTTATTTATTCATTCAATCATAGCTGTGTACATTAATGTGATGATGGGGCACCATACACTGGTTTTATAGACCGTTTGACACATTTTCATCACACTGGTTAACATAGCCTTCCTGGCATTTTCTTAGTTATAGTGTCAAGACATTTATATTCTACATTTACTAAGTTTCACATGTATCCTTGTAAGATGCACCACAGGTGTAATCCCACCAATCACCTTCCCTCTGCCCATCCTCCCCCCTCCCTCCCCTCCCTCTCTCCTTTTCCCATATTCTTAGGTTATAACTGGGTTATAGCTTTCATGTGAAAGCCATAAATTAGTTTCATAGTAGGGCTGAGTACATTGGATACTTTTTCTTCCATTCTTGAGATACTTCACTAAAAAGAATATGTTCCAGCTCCATCCATGTAAACATGAAAGAGGTAAGGTCTCCACCTTTCTTTAAGGCTGCATAATATTCCATGGTGTACATATACCACAATTTATTAATCCATTTGTGGATCAATGGGCACTTGGGCTTTTTCCATGACTTAGCAATTATGAATTAGGCTGCAATAAACATTTTGGTAGAAATATCTTTGTTATAATGTGATTTTTGGTCTTCTGGGTATACCTAGTAGAGGAAATATAGGATTGAATGGCCAATCTATTTTTAGATCTCTAAGTGTTCTCCCAACATCTTTTCAAAGGAATGTACCAGCAGTGTAGAAGTGTTCCCTTTTCTCCACATCCATGCCAACCTCTCTGGTCTTGGGATTTTGTGATATGGGCAAATCTTACAGGAGTTAGATGATATCTCAAAGTAGTTTTGATTTGCATTTCTCTGATGATTAAAGATGATGAGCATTTTTTCATATGTCTGTAGGCTATGTGCCTGTCTTCTTCAGAGAAGTTTCTCTTCAAGTCTCTTGCCCAGCCTGCCATGGGATCACTTGTTCTTTTCTTGCTCATACATTTGACTTCTCTTTGGATTCTGATTATTAAACCTTTGTTGGAGACATAACCTGCAAATATCTTCTCCCATTCTGAGGGCTGTCTGCTTGCTTTACTTACTGTGTTCTTGGCTGTGCAAAAGGTTTTTAGTTTGATCAGGTCCCAGTAGTGTATTTTTGAAGCTGCTTCAATTGCCCAGGGGTCCTCCTCATAAAATACTCACCCAGACCGATTTCTTCAAGAGTTTTCCCTGCACTCTCTTCTAGTATTTTTAGTTTCATGTCTTAAGTTTAAATCTTTAATCCAGTAAGAGTCTATCTTAGTTAATAGTGAAAGGTGTGGGTCCAGTTTCAGTCTTCTACAGGTTGCCAGCCAGTTCACCCACCACCATTTGTTAAATAGGGAATCTTTTCCCCCACTGAATGTTTTTAATTGGCTGGTCAAAGATCAAATAACAGTAAGTAGCTGGGTTCATCTCTTGGTTCTCTATTCTGTTCCATACATCAACCTCTCTGTTTTTGTGCCAGTACCATACTGTTTTGATCATTATCGATTTACAGTATAGTCTGAGGTCTGGAAGCGTGATTCCTCCTGCTTTGTTTTTATTTCTGAGTAATGTCTTGGCTATTCAAGGTTTTTCTGATTCCATATAAAACAAAGTATTATTTTTTAAAGATGTTTAAAGTATGACAGTGGAGCTATTATAGGGATTGCATTAAAATTGTATATTGCTTTGGGTAGTATGGATATTTTAACAATGTTGATTCTTCCCAGCCATGAGCATGGTATGTTTTTGCATTTGTTAACATTATCAGCTATTTCTTTTCTTAGAGTTTCATAGTTCTCTTTATAGAGATCTTTCACGTCCTTTGTTAGATAAACTCCCAAATATTTCATCTTCTGTGGCACTACTGTGAATGAAATAGTGTCCCTAACTTTTTTTCAGCTTGACTATTGTTAGTATATATGAAGGCTACTGATTTATGAATGTTGATTTTGTAATGTGAGATGCTACTGTATTCCTTAATCACTTCTAAAAGTTTTGTAGTAGATTCCCTGATGTTTTCCAGATATACAATCGTATCATCTGCGAAGAGTGAAAGTTTGATTTCTTCTGACCCTATATGGATACCCTTGATCACCTTTTCTTCCCTAATTGTGGTGGCTAAAACTTCCATTACAATGTTAAAGAGTAGTGGAGACAATGGGCAGCCTTGTCTGGTTCCTGATCTGAGTGGAAATGATTTCAATTTTACCCCATTCAATATGATATTGGCTGTGAGTTTGCTGTAGATGGCCTCTATCAGTTTAAGAAATGTCCCTTCTATACCAATTTTGTTAAGTGTTCTGATCATGAAGGGATGCTGGATATTATCAAAAGCCTTTTCTGCATCAATTGAGAGAATCATATGGTCTTTGTTTTTTAATTTGTTTATGTGCTGAATTATACTTATAGATTTATGTATATTGAACCAGCCTTGAGACCCTGGGATAAAACCGACTTGGTCATGATATATAATTTGTTTGATGTGTTGCTGGATTCTGTGTGTTATGATCTTGTTGAATATCTTTGCATCTATATTCATTAGTGATATTGGTCTATAATTTTCTTTTCTTGTTGGGTCTTTTCCTGGTTTGGAGATCAGGGTGATGTGTGCTTCATAGAATGTGTTGGGTAGTCTTCCTTGTTTTTCTACATTTTGGAACAGGTTGAGTAATGTAGGTACTAGTTCCTCTTTAAAGGTTTGGTAGAATTCTGATCTGAAGCCATCTGGTCCTGGGCTTTTCTTTTTAGGGAAATTTTGTATGGTTGATGCTATTTCAGAACTTGATATGGGCCTGTTCAACATTTCCACTTGATTCTGGCTAAGTCTTGGAAGGTGACGTGCTTCCAGGTATTGGTCAATCTCCTTCAGATTTTCATATTTCTGAGAATAAAGTTTCTTGTAATATTCATTAAGGATTTTTTTGATTTTTGAGGAGTCTATTGCTATTTCGTCTTTGTCATTTCTGATTGGGGACTAGAGCTTTTACCCTTTTTTTCCTGGTTAGGTTAGCCAAAGGTTTATCTATTTTATTGAGCTTTTCAAAAAAACAACTTTTTGATTTATTGATCTGTTGTATAATTCTTTTGTTTTCAATTTCATTTAATTCTGCTCTAATTTTGGTTATTTCTTTTCTTCTACTGGGTTTGGGGTTGGAGTGCTCTTCCTTTTCCAGTTGCTTGAGATGTCCCATTAAGTTGTTAACTTCCTCTCTTTCTGTTCTCTTGAGGAAGGCTTGCAGTGCTATAAATTTCCCTCTTAGCACTGCCTTTGCGGTATCCCAAAGTTTCTGATAATTCATGTCTTCATTGTTGTTTTCTTCCAAAAATTTGGCAATTTCCTTCTTAATCTCATCTCTGACCCAGCTATCATTCAGCGTAAGGTTATTTAACTTCCATGTTTTCGTACGAATATGCAGATTCCTGTTGTTACTGAGTTCAACTTTTATTTCATGGTGGTCCGAGAAGATGCAAGGAATAATTTCTATTCCTTTAAATTTACTGAGGTTAGACTTGTGACCTAAGATGTGATCGATTTTGGAGTATGTTCCAGGGTCTGATGAGAAGTATGTGTGTTTAGTTTTGTTGGTATGAAATGATCTGTAGATGTTTGCTAAATCCAAATGTTGGATGGATTTAAATTTTAATCTAAAATTTCTTTGCTCAGTTTCTTATTGGAGGATCTGTCCTACACTGCCCAAGGAGGGTTGAAATCTCCGATTATTATGGAGCAGTGGAAATCAAGTTGCTCATGTCTTTTACAGTTTCTCTAATAAATTGAGGTGCATTCTGGTTAGGTGCATAAATATTAATAATTGAAATCTCATCATATTGAGTATTCATTATCATATTCAGTATATTATTATTCTTCCTTACTTTTGTTGGTTTAAAGCCTATTGTGTCTGCAAATAGAATTGCAACACCTGCTTTTTTCTGATTACCATTTGCCTGAAATATGGATGACCATCCTTTTCCCTGAGTCTATATTTATCTTTTAAGGTAAGATGTGATTCTTGTATGCAGCAAATATCTGGCCTGTTTTTTGTATCCAATCAGCCAACCTGTGCCTCTTTAGAAGACAGTTTAAGCCATTCACATTCATGGAGAATATTGATAAGTCTGGTAAAATTTTGGGTATTGAGTTTTTCGAAAGTCCAGTGGACATTTTTAGTCCTTTCACCACTGTGGAAGTTGGAATTTGATGAAAAGTTTCTGAGTGAGTTTACTTTTGTGGTAGAGGATTGTGCTGGTGTTTATGGAGGATAGGTCTGAGAATATCCTGAAGAGCTGATTTAGTTATGGCAAATTTCTTCAACATATGAATGTCATTGAAGTATTTAATTTCTCCATCATAAATGAAACTCAGTTTAGCTAGATACATGACTCAGGGTTGAAAGTTATTTTGTTTTAGGATCTTAAAAGTTGATGTTCACCCTCTTCTGGCTTGAAAAGTTTCAGCAGAGAGATCTGCAGTCATTGTAATATTATTCCCTTTGTAGGCAATGGATTTCTTACATCTGGCTACTTTCAGAATTTTCTCCTTCATATTACCTTGCTGAAGTTAATTATGATATGCCTGGGGGATGTCTTATTTGGGTTGATTCATAATGGGGTTCTCAAACTGTCTGGTATCTGAATTTCAGAATCTCTTGGCATGTCTGGAAAATTCTCTTTCATAATTTCATGGAGAAGGGCCTCTGTGCCTTGCGAAGCTACTTCATCACTTTCAGGGATTCCAATGAGGCAGATATTAGCTTTCTTTGAATTATCCCAGAGCTCTCTGAGAGAATGATCTGTTTTTGCTCTCCAGTTCTCTTCCTGTTTGATAGTTTGTGACTGTTCCAAAGCTTTATCTTCAATGTCAGAAATTTTTTTCTTCTGCTTGTTCCACACTGTTACTGAGGGATTCTACTGTGTTTTTCAGATCTTTGAGGGCTGCAAATTCTTGCTTCAGTGCGTCTAAATCTTTGGTGGGTTTGTCTTTATATTCGTTAAATTCTTGAGACAACTTTTGAATTTCTCCTCGAATTTCTAATTCCAACTTTTGAATTTCTGCTTGAATTTGTAATTCCAAATTTTCCTCCATTCCCTTAATCTTGTTTGAAATCCAAATTCTGAATTCAATTTCTGACATCTCGGCTAGCTGTTTATGAATGGGATCTTCAGTTACATGTGCCATATCTTTCCAGGGGGGGTTGATCTTTTCTGGTTATTCATGTTACCAGAGTTTTTCCGCTGATTCTGCACCATGATTATTTTACACCATTTGACTTTTCCCTTGGAGCTTTGTTGAGGACCCATACAGTGCTACAGCCTGAGGAACTGGGGACCTGTTTGGTGTGGTGTGGCTAATTGGCTCTGTCTTATTTTCAGCTGGTCTCTATCTGACCCTAGTGAAACAGTTACTCTGGGTTGAAATCTCAGCTGTGGAGAAATACCAGCAATTAAGTCACCCCACCCCCCACAGGTAACAATTGGAAAAGGAAAATCAAACCTTCCTAAAACCACACACCGATGGCACCACTTGGATATTCCTCAGGCGATTGGCTCAGTTCAAAAGGTCCAAATCAATTGTCTCAGTTAGCACCTGTCTCAGGTGGGAGAGTTTAAAAGGTCTCTGGCAACTAGATGGGCAGGGGTCTGCTGACAACTCAGATATGACTTGCTTTTGTGCTCCATGAAGTGAGGAGGACCCACCCAGCAAATAGATTAGTCTGGGAAGGTTGATGCCTCCTTCCCCACCTTGTACCTCTGTCCCACCCAGTCACTGATAACCCCGCAGGGCTGTGACCCAGTTGCCTCCAATGAGCAGATACTCCAGGGGTTTGCACCTGCCTGAATCACAAGGAAATCTATGTCTGCTCAGCCAGGCCACTGCTCTCTGCCTCTATGCAGCAGGTGGAGGTCAGGCCTGACAACCTCGGGCGCTTGATGGAGGCTGAGGAGTGTTCACTCAGTTCTAGCCCTGCCCCTGATTGATGTTACTGACAGAACAGAACAACTTTGTGGGAATTTGTTTCTGTCCCTGCTAAATTCCCCTGCAGAAGAGAAGCTGTTTTTAGTTCCCAGAACCTGTGCCTCAGGTCCTGTCTGTGCTGTTGTATAGTCACAGCTGTTGGTATTCACAGCACGGTTACCTGTCAGGTCCAGCCTCTATCTGCCCTCCTTTGTTTAACTGATGGTCCCCTGGGGGCCAGGTGCATCTTAGACTCAGTAAAGCAGTCCTCTGTGTCAGCCCTGCCCTGGGAATCTTCCGGCTCTGCGCATGTGTTTTCTAGTCCCCGCGTTCCACCCAGGCCAGTACCATCTCAGGCAAACCCTTTACTCACGGGGCCTGCATTTCCATCCCAGATCTGTTCCACAGTGGTTGCCACCTGAGAAGATCCCCAGCCTCCTCTGCTCGTCTAGGGAGACAAGAGTGTGGCTTCAGAATATCTGGGAGTGAGCCCTATTGTTGCCAAAAATGGCTGCTGCTCTGTGCCTCAGAGCACTGCTGCTGCAGTGTGGCTCCCTCTACCTGACCATCCTCTCCTCACTCCCATCCTGCAGAATCAGCACTGACCAGCTGCAGTCTAGGTCCTGTCCATACCCCTCAATATATCACCCATTAATCTGGACTCCTGGGGGACAGGCCTCCAGACCTCAGAGTGCTGGGAGCTCAGAATTGCAGGTAGAAAATATATACAGTTTTATACAGTTTTATGCCTGGGAGGAGAATGCCACGGCACCCTAGTAGGGGAGGTAGGTCCAGTTTTTCGAGGGTTCTCACGTGGAGTGTAGCGGGAGGACCTTTGAACTCTGCTCGTTTGTTTGTGGATCACTCCAAGCTGTTCTCATGGGGGAGGGGACTCCCATCTGCTTGGTGATGGATTTTGTACCTTTTGTTTGTATACTTGGGGTCGCAGCTCACTTCAGTGGTGTTGATGTGCGTTCATCAACCTTCTTTCTTGGTGCAACTCTAATCCACCAGGTTACTTGCTAAATTTCTGTCCTTTAACTCTCCTGGACAGGAGCCTCTGTGGAAAGCTGGCTACACTGTGTGAGTAATTTAAATTTTCTTATTTTTTAATATTTTTCAAAAATTTCTGCAATGACCATGTGTTTACTTTAAAATAAAAAACAAATGTTTTGACATAATATTGTAGTGTATTAATTCTTAACATGAACCCTGGCAGTACAGGTAAATTTCATCTTGATTAAATTACCTTTAAGTATTAAAACACCTTTTTGAGCATCAATTTCTTCACTTGTGAAATACTTCCTTAATAAAATTGGGAGAAGTAAATGAAATAAACTAAGTAGAATGTCTGGCATATAGAGTGTTTAAAAAATACTAGAACCCTTTCTAGAAATTTTATGTTAATTGAGGGAAAAGACTTAAGATACTAAAATGGCTAATTTAAAATACTTTGTGAAGGACAGTGTCTGTGGCTCAAAGGAGTAGGGCACTGGCCCCACATGCCAGAGATGGCGGGTTCAAATCTAGCCCCAGCCAAAAATTGAAAACAAAAAAAATACTTTGTGAAAATGGCATTTTTCTTTTGGTTTATTTCTTAAAGGTGACTTCTCTCAAAGTACTGCGCTCCAGAAAGCTTGACTCATGGACTAAGTGGGATATACTATACCCCACTGAGCCATATACTTTTAGAGCTGGGAAGGAAATTCACAAGCCATTGAGCCTAAATGTTTATTTTATAGTTGAAATACCAGGAGGAAGATTTATTTCTTATACTAACTTCATTTCTAAGAAAGGATCATCTTTTTACCCTTTAGCAGTAGATGTAGGATTATTTGCTATCATCGTAATAGGATTGCTGGACCCTTAGGCTTTAGACCAGTGGCTAGAATGGAGAGGAGGCAGCTGGGGAGAGAAAGGCTAGATGAGAGGAAGGAAGTGCTAGAAAAAGGCTGTCGACCCAGCAGCAAGTCTACAATGATAATATGTATCTTTAACTATGGCTGAAAATATACTTGCATTGAATTGAGTTTTTCTCTTATGTGAGTGTGTATTAGATCATCTGTTGGTGTCATAGTAGTATTGAGTACATTGGATATTTGCTTTTCCATTCTTGTGATAGTCTACTAACTACAAGAGGGATTCTACTTAACAAATGCAAATATTGTAAACTGTTATTTGTACCCTCACATTAACCCGAAATGAAAAAAAAAAAAAATACTCGCAGAGGGAAAACTCTTCCATGCGATTTTACAAACTGTGGAAATAAATGAAACAGTTATTTCCTCACTTATATGCTGGTAGTTCCTTATTTTAGAAGCATTCTCACGCCTTGTGTTGCGTCAGTGATGAATGCAACTCAGCACAACTCCCCGTGTTGCACTGGAGAAGAGGCAGCCTGTAAGCAAAGCAACTGTTGGGCAGGAACCTTTGGACTATGTCACTTAAGTCAGTGCTAAAGGTAGACATAAGTGTGGTAGCTGGAAGAATGAAGAATGTCCATGTGGACTTTTGTTCTTTAACAAAAAATCATCTTACTCTGAATTTGAGTAAAAAAGCTCATTGAAATATTTATATATTTTACATTAACATGAGACATTTCTTCCCTTGGCTAACTGTTCACACAAACACACTAATTTTGGGAACAGGGGAGTGAGAGAGTTCCTTTTCAGCTTATGAAAAAGTGTTAATTATTCCTTTGACAAGACTTCCAACTCTTGGGAAACAGCTTTTCCTTTGATAAAACTGTTTCTCTCTGTTGCTGTTATCTGGAAGCAGCCACCTGGTTGCCACCTGGTTAGAGGAGAAAGAGTTTAATTAAGTTGCCTTAATACTGATTTAGTTTTGAGAAACTTGAAAAACACAAACATAATAGTTGAGCCTATGATCTGCCCATCTCACTTTCCCACATCCCATTCCTCCTTCCCTTCCAGATTTTTTGCTTAGGTTTCTATATTCTGGATCTCAGCTTGACACATTTCTTCACCTAAAATTATCTTATAACAGGTGCATAAAATTACAAACGAAGATACTGTTTGAACAGCCCTGACACAAGATGCTCAATGTGATGGATAAACCACTTGGAGAAAACTACACATTAGTAAGTTTGAAGGGGTGGTGGTTAATAGGGATGGTGGTTCAATCATTCGTTTTTAACATTTATTTATCCATTAATTTAAAATTTGAGAGTCTATTATAGGGAGGAATCGTGCTCATAAGTACTGATAGAATGACAAGATGCATTCAGCCTTTGCCTTCCCAGAGGTTACTGTCAAACCCACAAAGAATATCAGAGAGGATTCTTATGTTAGTTTGGAGATGTGTGTGTTAATAATTGTGTGTCCTTGTCTCTCTGTGCCAGTTTCCTCATCTGTAAAACAGGCAGGCTGGATGTGACCTAGAGTGGTCTTACTCAAAGTGTGATTCAGTGCTCCTGGGCAGACAACTCTATTCTGTTCATGACAAGTTCAGAGCAGAACTTGAGAGTAGGCATCAAGAAACATTCACCTCAATTTAACAGGGTGATTCTATATCTTTAGAATCTATATCTTAAGATTCTATATCTTAAGAATGGAGGTTTGAGTTTTATTCCACTTTTCTATGGATTTGTTTTTATAGTACTTTATGACAGTATCAATTTACAATAGGGATTTGAAAATAGAAACTGGTCTTTTATCACAGAATGGAATTAAGAGAATATTTGTAAAGAAAGAGTTATTGGACAGTCAAAATATAAATTGGCATTTTTTTAATTTTTTAGTTGTTTAATTCTTTTTTTAAATTGGTATATTCAAGACTAAATCAGGGGGTCCTCAAACTATGGCCCGTGGGCCACATGAGGCGGTGTGATTATATTTGTTCCCGTTTTGTCTTTTTACTTCAAAATAAGATATGTGCAGTGTGCATAGGAATTTGTTCATGGTTTTTTTTTTTTAAACTATAGTCCGGCCCTCCAACAGTCTGAGGGACAATGAACTGGCCCCCTGTTTAAAAAGTTTGAGGACCCCGGCAGATAGTCATGTTTTCCAGGTATAGTGCACAATGGAAGGTTTTCTCTCTCCCTAGCATGTATTAACACTGAGGCCCTACCCTATGGATGCCATCCTAATTCTTGGTCTCTGACATCCTTGCCAGACTGGCCCCTGTATGGACACCCTTCTCAATCTCTGGGTCTGAGGGCCAGGCCACCATTCCCCACTACAGGAACACCATCCTTATGCCCTTGCTCAGGCACTGGCACCTCTTCTGGGCCACTGTGGTCCCCTAGACCCACCACAGACCTCACTAATGGCTTTATGAAGGGGCGGAAGTTAAGAAAAGAGGCAGAGGAAAATGTATTTTTTTTAAACCCTAGACCTGGAGCAGGGCTGGGGGAAGGTGAAGAGGCAGTGGGGGTAGTTTTTACTTTCTTCACAAGTTTACCTAAGGCTGAGTCTGTTCTCCTTCACAATGAGCTCTGATTTGGGGTGTAGGACTCCAGGTTGTTTATCCAGAGAAAATGTGATACACTCATCAATTAGGAGTCAGGTTTGCAGACAGTTTCTTGGCAGGGATGCTTTAAATGGAGGACATACTCCCACTGTACCTAAATTGCGCTTTTATCTCCCTGAATGAAATGGGCTGCTTCGGACCAGCTCTCAGCCTCAACGGAAAATAGCAAAAACACAAATTTTGATGGAATATGAGAAATCAAGATACTCGCCCTACATGGCCACCCGGGCCCACCACGTGTTGGTCTCTCCCTACCTCTAGGTCAGTTTGGCTCAGAGAGAGAGAGAACCTGCTGGAAACTTATTTGCACCCAGCGGGAGGCTGTTTCCTCGGCTAGGTGCCTGCCCACCCGAGCACCTGGCCTTTCCCCTTCCCGGAACTAGGCCAGTCCCGGCCCGCGCTCCCCATGCCCAGCGGGTGAGAGTGAGGGTGGTCAGGGAGCTCAGACACCAGGGGAAGGTACAGCTGTTTCTTCAGCCCAGGTGACGAGGACGGGAGGAGCGAGGGGAAGGAGGGAGCTACCAGAAGCTGGGGGAGGTATTTTTGTTACTAGAGATTGCCTTCTCTCATAACTCTCTTTTCTCCTTAAGCAATAGTGAGTTTTTCTCTGTAAAATAACAAATGCCTTACACAAATGATGTTAATATGTTTCTAGTTATTGAATATCTGCTTCATATTAACCACTGTGAGTTCATGATTTTTAGTTTTCACCACAATCCTGTAAAACCAGGCATTATTTCTGTTATACATGTAAGGAAAAAGATTCAAAGTGTCTAAATAATTTTCTAAATGCTAGTAAATACAAGTACAGAATTTGAATTTAAATCTACCAGGTTCTTCGTATAGTGCCATCCCATCGCTATCCTTCAAACTATTGAAACATCTCAGTCTGTGTGATTTCATGATCGAGAATCTCTTTCAGAATCAATAGAACTCTTCAGACACACACTATTAACACTTCTGCCTCGGAAAACACAAGCTTAAACTGTGGGGTTTTATCTGTAGAAATTTGATGGCTATTTATTATGTTTTGGAGTTTTATTATGTATTTTTATTTCTATAACCTAAGGGACTTTCCATAACTATAGATAAAAAGTACAGGCAAAGTACTCATAATTCCATGCAGCAATGTACAAATATAACCTATTCCTAAGATAAGGAGAAGATTATTTTCCTCGATATTTACTCAAAGCCATTTCTCACAGCTGTTTCTCAAAGATTATGGAAAACCCACTCACATATTGCCTGTCTTTTTTTTTTTTTAAGAGGGAAGTGGGGAATATTTCTTTACCCCAATTGATGCAGCTTCTACAATGACTAGATGTTAAAAGATGACCTTTTAAAGAAGAAAAGTCATTTTTGACACAGAAAAGAAATAAATGTCTACAGATTGAGTATGGCCTGACCCTCTGAGTGTCTAGTCAGTGCTAGCAATTAGTCAGAAGGCATTTGGACCTCCTGGTGGGGTGAGGGAAATAGAAGAAAAAAATAAATTAGAATTTTTGTATATGTTTACTGAGGTTGGGTTATTTTTAACTTTTTACTCCTTCAAAGCATGAGTCCCTCTTTCTCTAAAATGTTATGGACTTCTGGCATTTCTTATCTGATTTTTATTCCAGTGGAAGTGAAGCAGAAAATCAAGCCAGAACATGATTTCTTTAAATAAATTGACTTTTCATTTGTTTTTCAAAATATCTAAGCCTGCAACTCCTAAGTATGCCTCTCTGAGGAGTAAAATCATGGATGACTTTAATTTTAGTCTTTATCTTTTTTTTTTTTTTTTGGCAGTCTTCAAATTTTCTACAATGACCATTTACTATTTTAATTTAAAAAACGTTTTGTGTACATGTTACAAAATACATGTAAAAAGAAAGTCAGGCTCTATAGATGTTTAAAAGCAAAGGGGAAAAAAATGCCTTCCTGAAGGTTCAGGTGGACAGGTTATGGATATTGAAAGTATTTGCTAAATTGAACCTGAAGCTTGTATTCCTTTTTAAAACTTATCATTTTATTTTCGAAATGTGACTGGTGGTAGCTTTTGTAGTAGCATGACCCTGCTGGCATACTGTGTTTAAGTAGCCACAATCATGATGTTTCATTTAAGGCTAAACACGGAGTAATTTCCACCTTCCAGGAAAGTGCCGCTTTATTCTAACCCTGATCCCACTCTACTGTGGGCAATTCCTTCTTGGTTTGAGATTTGGGTAAGTAGTGATTTAGCATGAAAGGAAATGGAGATAGGGCAATATTTAGTGACTTTGATCAATCGCGGAATGCCAGAACCGATAATTCAGTACAAACGCTCCACTCCAGGGCCAGGATTGGCTAATTAATCAGGTCCGGCCAACTAGAACCTAGATGAAGTGCCCCGAGTGACAAGCACATCTCGAAGGACCGCGGCAACCTCCCACCCGGCGTCTCTCAGGGCAGCCCCGGAGAACTGGCACTCAATTAACTGCCCTAGGTGGAGGCAGGTGGCTTCATTCCTTCAAGGCTAATTTTTACCACTTTAGAGGGACCATGAGCAAGAACCATCTGCATTTCTATCTAGGTTAGGCCCTTGCTGTGGGGTCCTGCCCCATCACTGCCCTTGCTTCTGTATGACACTGAATTGGGAAATCAAACTAGATCCGGCTTTGCTACTAGTTTCCTAAGAGCTGTGTCTGGAAAATACAGGATTTGCAACTAATAATATCCTGACATTCTGCTCTCTCCAAATAAGTAGCAAAATAAATAGCAAAAATGTATTTGAATGCTGTAGCAAAAATGTGTTTGAATGCTACTGATAATAGGAAAAGAACTTTGAGGGATTTTAATAGAAACAGTGACTCCACCCATATGTGAACCACTTCAAGAAAATGCATCTGAAGCGGGCAACAGCACATACGCCCTGAAAGGGCGGCTTTATTTAGACACCACATGTCACTTTCAAGATGCAAAGGCACTCATCTCTGGAAAGCCTTTCTGGGTAAATATGAAAACTAAACATGTTTTGCGTCTTTCTTTCATGTATATTCACACTTTTTTCATTATACCACTTCAAATAATTTATGTATGTGTTTGCAATTCTTTACTAGATTATCAACTTTGGGGAACTGGAACCCTTAATATTCTTTGATTAAGAACATTGTTCTGAAGTAAGCAGGTTCTCAGATATGTGTGTTCAATAGTTACATAACATGACCCAGCATTTTTTTTTTTTTTGCGATCTTCTGGAGCCACATGGGCAATCTCTTCTAATCTATATAAGGTATAGGCTATTGACAGAGACAGTGGGGTTTGAAATGGTTACGTGGTCACAGGCTGATGTACAGCAGCACAGCTTGCCAGCAGGCAGGGAAGCTGACGGAGGTGGACCCATTCTTACTATGACTTCTCTACTTACTTAAAAAGAAAAGAAATTTTTTCCCCATAAACTAGATTTTTATTTTTTAAAATAAAAATAGTGGGGGTCACTGTTATACAAGTAAGATTTCAGCCAACGGAAATTCTCAGGGATAGTGTAACTAAGAGGTCATATCAACAGGGAAGAGAGTCAAACAATCCTGAGGTTGAATTCTAGTTGGGTTATTTACAAGATAAAAGATTTAACTTTTCTGAGTCACGGTGCATTTAGCTTTCTGGGAATAGTAATAAATCCTTTGCAAGATTATTGACTCTCAGAATTAATGCATGACAGTCTTGGCACAAAGTAGATGTTCAATAAATGTAACCATCTTTTACTTTTACTTTTTTTTTAAACAGTCAGTCTATAATGCCAAAACTTTCATATTTTAATTATTCTGGAAGTGGGAACACTTCTCCAATGATTTCCACATGCTTTTGTTTTTCTAAATAGGATATAGTATAGATGAAATACATTTTTTGATAGAATCACAATATTTCTGGGAGCTTTTATTGTACCTATCAATAAATCAGTCATCTTTTTCTATTAATAATTAACAATTAATCAGTAAGCACTATTAATGTTGACTAAATGTTTAACATTTATTTCTAAATCATAAATAATAATAATACAAATTTTATTTATCAATAAAATAACTCTTAATTTTAGTCTGTTATTGCAGTCTCCTCACAGGGTACTTGCTGAAGGAAGTCCATCTACCCTATTCAACTTTGTTATATGTTTGTACATAGAGTAACCATGATTATTAGAATTGTATATCAAATATGAGATAATATACTTGAAGCTCTCCTATGAGCAAAACATGTGTTTCAATAAATCTACCTTTTATGTGTCCATTTAGATTTCTAAGCATCTTTCCTGCCCCGGGTCCCTTCTCCCAATTCTGGCTGCATTCTCGATTCCTGCCTATGGCAGCTGTGTGGCAGGCTGTCTCCTTCTCAAATCTGACCCACAGTCTGTCAGTCATTCGGGGGCCCTGTGCAGTCCTTCCACCCACCACATCACCCATTTCCAGACTGTTACCTCTCCTATTTCTGTATTTCAAAATCTAAATCTGGCAGCTCAAGTTATCACTCAACAAACCATTTTTTTATTGCTTTCTTATCAGCTGTCAGAACAGCTGAATGCTGAACATTTGGTCAGTTGCCAAAAGCAGCATTAGGAATAGGAGTAAGAGAGGTGATTAGACCAGCTTGTGAGTTATGCACTCTGAGAAATCATCTTGGAACCGGAAAACCATTGAATTAAGAATAGCACTTACAAAAACAATCCATTGGTCTTAATTTCTATTTTTCTCCCATATGAACATTGAAATTTTTCCTGTATCATTCGATGATGAAGCTTGTTTCTTATCTCCTTGATAAATGTAATGATGTGTTAACAGGAAAAGCTTCAACAGTCTGTTTAAGGAACAGGCCAGAAATTATTGTCATCTAAAGCTTAGATGTGTGCCTTTAGAAGCTTTGCCATGTAAGCAGCCACCGAGAAGTATCACAAAATCAAAGTGTGTGTACAACTGTGTCTCAAGTCTCAGGTTTGACCTTGAAATTGGTGAATAAGTTATTAAAATGCTCCACTGGACTTCTCTAGCTGTCAGATTTTAGTGAAGCCATCAACCAATTAACCACAACATGGTCCACAATCACAAATCAATCTACCAACATTTTACATCCATGAAATCAGATAAAAATGAAAAAGGAGCCCTTTTATATTAATTTTCTTACACTTATGGCTTTAAGTATTAAATATTTCTCACCTGTAGTCCCAGCTACTCAGGAAGCTGAGGCAAGAGGATCATTGAACCCAAGAGTCTGAAGTTGCTGTGAGCTATGATGCCATAGCACTCTACCAGGGTGACAGAGTGAGACTCTGTTTCAAGAAAAAAAAAGTTAAATATTTCTATTATAAACACTATGTATTTATGCATTTTCATTCAAATAGTATGAAAAAGTCTATAATAAAGAATACATTTTTTTCATACAGCAGGGCTCCTGCTCTCATCTCTGAAGGGAAATTATGTTAGCTGTTTTTTGTGTCTCCTTCCAGAAATACTCTATACCCACACAAGCACACATTTTTTTGTTTGTTTGTTTTGTTTGTTTTTTGCAGTTTCTGGCCAGGGCTGGGTTTGAACCCGCCACCTTCGGCATATGGGGCCAGTGCCCTACTCCTTTGAGCCCGAGTCACCACCCCAAGCATACACATTTTTAAGTAACTTTTGGAAAGATGTGTGGAGAACACCTAGAGATCTAAAAATAGATCTACCATTCAATCCTATAATTCCTCTACTAGGTATATACCCAGAAGACCAAAAATCACATTGTAACAAAGATATTTGTACCAGAATGTTTATTGCAGCCTATTTTATAATTGCTAAGTCATGGAAAAAGCCCAAGTGCTCATTGATCCACAGATGGATTAATAAATTGTGGTATATGTACACCATGGAATATTATGCAGCCTTAAAGAAAGATGGAGACTTTACCTCTTTCCTGTTTACATGGATGGAGCTGGAACATATTCTTCTTAGTGAAGTATCTCAAGAATGGAAGAAAAAGTATCCAATGTTCTCAGCCCTACTATGAAACTAATTTATGTAGCTTTCATATAAAAGCTATAACCCAGTTATAACCTAAGAATATGGGGAAGGGAGAGAGGGAGGGGAGAGGATGGGCGGAGGGAGGGTGATTGGTGGGATTACACCTGTGGTGCATCTTACAAGGGTACATGTGAAACTTAGTAAATGTAGAATATAAATGTCTTAACACAATAACTAAGAAAATGTCAGGAAGGCTATGTTAACCAGTGTGATGAAAATGTGTCAAACGGTCTATAAAACCAGTGTATAGTGCCCCATAATCACATTAATGTATACAGCTATGATTTAATAATAAAAAAAAAAGTAACTTTAACCACACAAATAATTTACCAGTTCTCTGGGGGTGCTGGTGTCGTAGTGTCACAAAATGAGTTGGGAAGTCTGTCTTCCCAACTGTCTTTTTTTTTTTTTTTTTTTTTTCCTAGAAGAGTTGGGCAAGATTGTGCTAGTTCTTCTGCAAATATTTGGTATAATACAACAGTGAAGTCTTCAGGGCTGGAGGTTTTCTTTCCCAAGAGATTCAATTCCTTTTTTATTTTTTTTTTAAGTATTCATGGTTTTATTGTATTTTATTTTTGCAAGACAGAATATCACTCTTTCATCACTGAATAGAATGCAGTGGCATCATTATAGCTCACTGCAACCTCAAACTCTTAGGCTCAAGCAGTCCTCCTGGCTCAGCTTCTCAGAGTGCTAGAATTATAGGCATGCATTTAATTATGTAATTTAACTTTTAGTTAGGACTACATTTAACAATAGGCTTAAGAAATTCTTTTTTTTAATGAAGCATTCCATATTTTTTACTTTTTTATATTTATTTATTTATTTTTGTTTGGGAAATCTTTGTGGGCACAAAGAATTAGGTTACACTGATTGTATATGGTAGATAAAGTCCCTTTTATAATTGTGTCCCACCCCCAAGAGGTGTGCCATACACCAGGACCCTCCCCCCCCCCCACCTCCCCTCTCCCTTTGTATTAGATCACCACTACCTTCGTATTAGAATTGAGTACTTTGGATTCTTGCTGCTGTTTCAACTCCATCCAGGTTAATACAAAAGATGCAAAATCTCCATCTTTTTAAATGGCTGAATAGTATTCCATGGTATACATATACCACAGCTTGTTAATCCGTGCCTCGGTTGGTGGGCATTTAGGTTGTTTCCACAATTTGGCGATTGTAAATTGAGCTGTGATAAACAGTCTAGTGCAAATGTCCTTTGATAAAAGGATTTTTTTTTTCTTCTGGGTAGATGCCTAGTAATGGGATTGCAGGATCACATGGGAGGTCTAATTTATGTTCTTTGAGGATTCTCCATACTTCCTTCCAAAAAGGTTGTATTAGTTTGTATTAGTTTCAATTCCTACTCAAATATTATTTCCACCTGTTTCCATTTTAGCTACTATGTCAAATTACCATAAGTTGCCTGATTGATCGTCTTGCTACCTTTGCAGTTGTTATGAACCATTGCCACGTTCTGGTGGTTCCTGAACTGACTATGTCTTTTCTCTTTTGTTCTCGGTCAAGTTGTTAAAGATAACAACTTTCAGCTTTATTCATTTTCCCCATTATATATCTGTTTTGTATTTCTTTAATTCCTATTCTTAATCTCTGTTATTTACTTGCTGTACTCTCTCTGGGATTGATTGACTGCTCTTTTTCTAAATTCTTCGAGGGTTCTGTACATGACTGATTTTTAGCTTTTTTTGGTGTCTAATAGGAGTTTATGCATCTAAGGCTAAAGCATAGAGGCCTCTGTTCGTGGCCTAGGTTGCATTCCAGACATTTTGATTCTTGGTATTTTTATTATCATTTCAAACATTTTTGATCATGCAATTTCTTCTTTGATTAGGGTTACTTAAAGGTATGTTGAATAATTTTGAACAATTGGGGATTGTTGCAACTTTCTTTTGTTCTCTTTTCTTTTACTTTGATTTTGATTTTACTGCGCTTAGAGAATACCTGATCAAAATCTGTGTCGTTTCAATCTGTGTGGATATGTATTATTTGAGTCCTTTGAAATTTATTGAGATTTACTTTATGGCTTGACATATGGTCAACCTTGATAATCCTCTATAAACTTGATAAAAATGTACATTCTTTGTGTAGTATAAAGTTTATGTTTCATTCAATGAACTTATTAACAGCTTGGTAAATTTCTATACTTACTGCTTTTTTATTTCTGCTCGTGCTACCAGTTACTGAGAACAGTTACATTTTGTAGAGACTGTTCATTTGTCTACTTTTTCTATTCTGTCATTTTGTGTTTCATGAAATATAGGCCAAGTCATTAGGTTCAAAAAATTTTTAATTATTATACTTTCCTAGTACCTGACCTCTCATTATTGGATATTTTTATCTTTTACCTAATGCTCTAAAGTAAATTTGTCTTATCAGTATAGCTACAGCAGCTTTAATTTGGTTAATTTTTACATGTTTTTCTTTTACATTGAGGTTCATTGTATTCCTATGTTTAAAATATGTCTCGAGTAAGAAGCATTTGCTTGTTTTCTTTTACCCCACTTGACAGTTGTCATTTTTCAAATGGAGTGTTTATTCTACATTTGTTGGGCTTGGGCTTTACCCTATCATCTTAATATTAACTTTTTCTTTATTTCTCCTATTTTATGCTTTTTTTACTTCCTCATTGTTTTATTTTTTTATTATTTTGTTTCTATGCATATTATGCTCCTTTTCTTAGCTTATTCTGCTTCTTTTACTATTCTTTTAGTGGTTACTATGGTAATTATGGCATAAATTCTTGATGTATTAAGATTTTATAAAATTAGTAATTTTATCATCTTCCAAAAAAAATGCAAAGATTATAAAACTATTTCATTTCTTTCACCAAGCTTCTATGCTATTATTGTAGGAAATTTAATTCTATGTAGAAAGCTCCGCAAAATATTCAATTATTATAGCATTATTAGTCAATGCTCATTTTGTCTTCACTACCTATTTACCCATTCCTTTGTTCTGTATTCCTTTCTGTATAACTTAGCTTTTTGCATAACATTTATTTTATGTCTGAAGAAAACACTTAGTATATATTTAGTATGGCATTAATTATAAAGACTCTCAATTTCTGCTTGTCTGAACATTTTTTCACGTATCTTTCACTTTTAAAGGAAGTATTTTCTGATACAAGATTCTAGATTGGCAGGTATGATCATTCTCTATTTTGAAGAGATTCCATTGTTTTGCAGATTCTGTCATGGTCTCTGTCCAGATCACTGCTCGTTTTATCGTCCCTCCTTTGCAGGCAATGTGTTTTTTTGTTTCCTAGCTGCTTTTAAGTGGTTTTATATGTCTTTAATGTTTAGCATTTTTTCTACAATAAACCTGGATATACATTTTTTAACTTATTTTCTTACATAAAAACCAACTTAGGGTTCGTAGCACTTACTGGACATGTTAATTGATATCTTCTGTCAGTTTTGAAGTTTTATCAAGATCTCTTTAACTATCTCCTCTGCCTTGCTCCTTCTCTGTTACCTTTCTGGAGCCTCAGTTGATTAACTGTGACAACTTTCCTGTGTGTGTCACATGCCCCTTAGACTCACTTCTGTATTTTCTAAACTTTTGTCTCTCCATATTTAAGGCTAGATAAGTTTTCAGTCCGATCTTCCAACTTACTAATTCTTTCATTTCTGAGAGCAATATGCTATTTTTTTTTTTGTGGAGTTCTAAATTTTATTTTATTTTTTAAATTTTTTTATTAAATCATAAACACATAGATCATGTATACATTAATGTATTTATGGGGTACAATGTGCTGATTTCATATAGAATTAGGAACATTTACACCAATATGCTATTAAATGCATCCAGAGACTTTTTAATTCCAGCTTTGGAGTTTTCCTTAGTTATGTATTATTTATTATTTTGATTTTGTTTTCCTTTGAAATTTTCCACTTGTAATTTAATTCCTTGAATACAGTAAGTATAGTCTTGTGTTTTTATTAAGTATATGCCTTATAATGTCAATATCTGTACTTCCTGTGACCTACTTCTAGCAGTTTTTGCCTTTTGGCTTTTGGTCAATTTTGTGTACATGAATATCTCACTATTTTTAAGTGCTGAACAGTGCATGTCAAAAGTTGCAGAGATAATTTGAACTTATACATGGTATTATCTTCCTCAAGAAATAATTTATGAAATTACTTCTTGGAAGTATCTCAGGAATGAAAAAACAAACACCACATATACTCACTAATAATTAGGAGCTAACTATGGGCACACACAGGCACAAAGAGATGGAAAGGTCATTGGAAACCAAGAAGCAGGAAGGGTGGATGGCAGGGTAAAGCATAAAAGTTGACCTATTGAGCACAGTGAACACTATTTTGGTAACAGGCATACCAAAAAACCTGACTTAAGTATTATACAAGTATCCATTTGCTTTAATTTTGAATTTACAAAAGTAAAAAAGAAAGAATTTATGTTGCTTCATGTAGGCAGGTAGGCTAGAGGAGGGTCAACTGAATCAATCTGAGCTTCAGTCCTGTGAGAGATCTCTATTTGCTGTTCCTTATAGATTATAACACCCAGCCTCATAACCACAGGGGATATTTCAAGACCCCCAGTGAATGCCTGAAACCACAGATAGTACTGAGCCCTACATATACCATGTTTTCTCTGATACATATATACTTTATATAGTTTAATTTATAAATTATATATAGTAAGAGATTAATAGAACAATTATAAATTTATTCAGAATAGTGCACAATTTAAAACATACAAATGTTTGTTTATAAAAGAAGATACTACAGGCTAAAAGTGATCCAAGGGGAAAATACAATGTATAAAGGAAGGAGAGTGGATGGATTCTGAGAGTATATTGGAGATAAAGTGAGGAGGGTTTGCCATTGGATTAACTTGGGGTGGGAAAAAAATATATATTTTTTTATTTTATTTTTTTTCTTTTTTTTTATTAAATCATAGCTGTGTACATTGATATGATCATGGGGCATCATTCACTAGCTTCACAGACCGTTTACCAAGTTTCACATATACCCTTATAAGATGCACCGCTGGTGTAATCCCACCAATCCCCTTCCCTCCACCCACCTCCCCCCTCCCTCCCCTCCCTTTCCCCCTTCCCCCTATTCTTAGGTTATAACTGGGTTATAGCTTTCATGTGAAAACCCTAAATTAGTCTCATAGTAGGGCTGAGTACATTGGGTACTTTCTCTTCCATTCTTGAGATACTTTACTAAGAAAAGTTCCAGCTCCATCCATGTAAACATGAATTGGGGTGGGAAAAATATTAAATGGTACCTACATGTTTGTTCTGAGTGAACTGGGAAGGTGGTGATTCTGCTTTGAATTGGGAAAAGCAGAGACAAGAGGAGGATGGGGTCAAATTTCATAGCTCTATTTTGGTCGTCTTAAGTTTGAGATGTCTATTAGAAATGCAAATGAAAATTATAAGAAGACAGTTGGCTATTCCAATCTAATTGCAGTATTATGCCAAGGCCAGAGATAAACATTTAAAAGTCAGGCCATAGCTGGCATTTAATATCAGGAGAATGAGTAAGACTGTGTAGGGAGAAATATAGATAGGAAAGATAGGAAGTTCAAGAGTGAGCTTGGGAAATATCAACATTCACAGTTCGAACTGATGTCTGAGGTAGCAAAGAAGTCTGGAAAAAAGTCCTGGAAAGGGTGCACCACAGAAAGCAACAGAAGAAATTTCATCAAGGAGAGAATGACAGGTGGTGTCAACTGCTCTTAGATTTGGCAATAAGGAGGCCATTACTGGAGATGAGAAACAGGATAGAAAATGGAGAGTCCAGAGGAGAAGAGGCATATTTGGGGTAGAAGCAGGAGATAAAGATCAAAGATTCCTTGAAGATTAAATTGTAGTCATAAGTTTTGTTATATGGGGAACAGGAATTGTCAAATCTCTAATCGGAGCTTTTATTCCAAAGACTGAATTTTAGGAAACACAAAAATAGATGGAGATGCAGATGAGGTCAAGACCAGAGAGTCTGAAGGTATACAGCCCCATTTTTGTATCCAGGGGTTTTTCCCTTCCTCTGTTTTCATATCACATGCTCTGTTCCCCCACATACCCGCTACCTCTGTTGATTGGAGGATGAGGTTTCAAATACAAATTTGATGTTTTCCAAAATTGCTGGCTTGGCTCTAGTGCCACAAGGTTTAGACTCAGTGCCCGATCATCTTGTTTTATAGACATAGCCAGGTTATGTGACTTTGCAGAGTTTCATCTCAGGATACCCAAATCAACTTCTCAGAACATAAGTGTAGCTATGGCATTCCTTTATTACCAAAAACAGAACCTTCCCCCAAGAATTCAAAGCCTCTCATAAATGTTCTCATTAAAGGCACTAATAAAATAGTCTCCTAAACATTTTTGTCTTTTATCCTAAAAAACTGAAATAAGGTGTTCAACTAGAAAAAATAGGTTTATTAAGAGTAGTAGAAAAAATAAATCTATGTCCCAAGAGATAAAAGCTAAATACATCATTTAAAGCAGTCAATATTTGGGTGTACATGAAGCAAGTATCTTAACCTAACTACTTTAACAATTTAAAATAAAAAATTTAAAAGACACACAATAGATTTTCTAGTGATTACAGTTCTTTCAAAGGGTGCCACTAGAGACCACTTATTAGAAAAAACAAATAACATGCTGTTTTTTGAAATGTTCTAAAAACTATAAATTCTAACAATGTCAATTTTCCCATCATAGAACATTTCAGTTCTCATAATCCTGGTTTATTATTGGAACATGAGCTTCCCCATGTGACATTTTAACAAATAAAAATAGAATTTTATTGGATTAAAGTGGAAGAAATAAATAAAATCCAAGTTGAAAATTATTCAGTGCCTTTTGAATTACCCTTAAGCCTTTATAGTAGATTAAAAAGTGGCTTTTTGTAGCAGCTTTCATTAAGAGGTTGACCTATTTCTTCATCCCTCGATTCCGGCTTGCTTTTTTTACTTTCTGGCCAATAGAATGCAATGAAACCTGTAATTTCTTTTTCATTTGCTCTTGAGGTCTTTCTCTCAAGATTGGCCATAAGCTATGATAGCCACTCTCTAGGAGAGACCTGATGAAGGAAATTTAGGTTTGTGTCAAGTGAGACATAATGAGGAAGTAAAACCAAAACGTATAAAACAGAAGAAATTTATTACTTTCAGGTCCAGAAAGGTGAAGGGTGATGATGGGAGTCTGCTAGGAGGTCTGCAGGCAGCAAGCAGCTCAACCAAAAGGGATGTGTACAATGTGCTGATTTTATATAGAACTAGGAATGCTTACATCACACAGGTTACTATATACCTCGTCAATGTATACATGATCTATGTGTTTGTGATTTAATAAAAAAAAAAAAAGATGAAGCTTGAAATTATTAAAAAAAAAAAAAAAGGGATGTGTGTATGGAGAGACACAAAGAGAGAGGTCCTCTACAGTGGGACTCTACCTATGTTAAGATCCATGGGCATGATCCCTGAGGCTTTCCTGAGGGGAGTACGGAGTGGCAAGTTTAAAGAGAACACATACCAAGGGGGAGAACTTATTTATGTGACCAGTGTTGACCATTTAGTTTTACTGTGGTCAGCAGCGGTGACATGTGTTGGGTTTTAGGTCAAAGAGATGAAGAACAAGTGGGCCATATCACAACCAACCACACAGATAGGGGGAAGTTCTAAAGAGATCAAAGGTGACAGGGTATAACTGGATTTCAAGTAACTTACGTCAGGCTAAAAACAGATGTTGAGGTGGCAAGTCGGATGTCCCTAAAGTTGCCATACATAGGGAAAATAGGAAATGTACCTTTGTTTACAAAATATGCATTACAAAATTTTATAAAATATTTACAAAATGTTCTCTATGTGTGAGCCATCTTTTCATAATTTTGTAATGCATATTTTGTGAATAAAGGTACATTTAGCTTCCATTTCCCCCATGTGTAGTAGTTTGGGGGACATCCTGTATATTAAACATATTTATGTCAAGTGAACAAGTGACATTATGTATTCTGAGCCTTGGCCACAGGAATCCTTGAAGCATCCATTTTGCCCTTGATGTGTTGCTGTCATGTGACACAAGTTCCACTAGACTGATAGAGAGCTCTTGTGTAGAAAAATTGGGGTGCCCAACTCAAAGTCCACATATTGCAATATATATTGAGTAAGGACATCTTAGGCTTTCAGCCCTCATTGCTACCCCATGGATAAGCCCAGGCAAAACCAGTATACGAACCTTCCAGCTGAGCCCATCCCAACTTGCCAATCCACAGAATCACAAGATAATAAATTATTATTGCTTTAAGTCATGATGTTTTGGGGTGGTTTAATGCTCAGGAAAGGTTGACAAATACAGTTGTTTTAATGTTGCCCTGTTCTGTCAATCTCTTATGACAGATGGTATAATTAATCAATCAGAAGACAATGTTTCACTTTGAAGACTTTTCACATAAATGCTAGAATTATTTTGTTTCTAACTACTATCAGGCATTAATGGTAAGCAGACCTCTAAACCTAACTCATTTTTGTTGTCTCTGTCATCAAAACCTCTTCCCTTACTTATAATCACCCCTGCTCCCCCACTCCATTTTCTTTCTTTCACTGTTATTTGGATTGTTGCATAAGAACCATTGTTGTCAAACTTGGTAAGTTGAGGAATTTTGTGAGACCAAAGTAATATCAACTTTGGGAGTCTGGTGGCCCAACGAAATTGAGTTTTGTTTCTCCTGCTCTTCCCTCAACTTCCTTTCTTGTTAAAGCCTGATCTTTTTTCTCTTATCTTTGATAAGTTGCCTAAAATTTCAGTGATAATAGATTTATTTGCATTAATAAGCTTCCTCTTTCACAAATGCAAATATCAGGGGTCTTGTGAAAGATCAGTCAGTCATTCAAGTCTTTCTGTGAATTGGCTTAGTCAGCTGCTTTCCTTCATGCCCCTGGTTGAGTCCAGCTGTACAGGAAACTTGGGAGTCTAGAATGGAAGTAGAAGATAGGAAAATGGGAAATTGTGCATCTATGAGAAATAAAGGTGGGATATCACCTTAGACTGGACAATCTAAGATTTTCCTCCTTAGTTCGGACAATCACCTAAGATTGTAAAAACATCTTAGGGCATCATAATGACCTTGGCTGCCTGAGGACCTATGTAAAAAGCTATATGAGGTCAAAAAAAAACATATGAAAAGTCAGGGTATAAAAGGAAGATTCTTTATTAAATTGTATCATAGACTCAGTCCTTACCCTGGAACTTAGAAAAGATTCACCATTTAATTATTTCCTCTCCTGTCTTATGAAACTCTGATTCTGGAGTCCTGGATCTGAATTAATACTATTTGTGCATATTTCAGCCTTGTGAAGATAAAATATGCTTTTGTGGGGGAAAATAGTGGTATGAACGGTACTCTCAAACTTTCACTATTGAAGGCTTATGAGAAAGATAAACAGGAAGGGGCCTCCAGTGACGGCATGCTCCTCACTAATATCGGATTATCCCCCAAATCTAGATAGCATTAGCTTCCAGTTCTCGGATAGAAGACTTTGTCCTGATGACTTCATTTTTCTCTTCTGTCAAGCCTACTAAAGATCTAAAGGCTTCTTCTCCTTCTCTACCCTTGGACCTTATCCTAACCTTGGCTCCCAGTGTCTATTATTCACTTAGAAGGGAAGGTCCATTTCTCGCTAAATACAAGAGCAAAGCTAGCCCAGGCTTTCCATCCTTTAAATTTGCCCAGTAAAACACACTCCTGATGTATCAACTCACTGGTAACATAGGAGGAAACTATCCCCACCCCCCCAAAAAAAGACAGAAAATAAAAGACCATAAATCACAGGGAAGAAGAAGAAGGACAATAAACTTCCCTAAATAGTATGCTTTGCAAAGGCAGGCGCATTTAGCCACTTACAAATCCCACTACCTGTTTTGCCTGGAGCAGTCCTCGTTTGTGTCTGATGTATTAGCATCTCATTTGATTTAGCATCGATCCTGGGTTCTTCCTTCTTTTTTTTTTATTTTGTTTCTTCTTAAACATTTTAATGACCTTGCCATATACACAAATCATAATTCCTTGCAATTTTACATCACTTACAGCTACTAGTATCTTACCAATGAGAGAAAAACAAAACTCAGGGAGGTAGAGACCGTTGCCTAAATTTCATTTCATCTGACACATAATCATTCCTGCTGCCCTTCTGCATTCTACCGAGCCAAGTACAAAAGTGTACTCACCATTTCCTCACTACCCGTGGTGCTGACCAGACCGGTTTTCAAGTTTTATACTACCATTTCCTAATGTAGTTTTAAAAAACAAACAAAAAAACCCTGAGAAACAATTCTACACAAAATTTCTTATCTGTGAGGCATTTTTCCTTGGCATTGTACTTCTTGGCACTCTTCTGATACTAACTCTTACTATACACCATATCTAAGATAAAAGTCACTTATGTTTTAAGTTTTGAAGGTCTTCGGAGAAATTTAAATTGTGATTTAACTTTATTATTTTATTCACTTACTCTATAAAACTGCAAAATTTCTTTTTTTTTCTTTTTTTTTATTAAATCATAGCTGTGTACATTGATATAATCATGGGGCATCATTCACTAGCTTCACAGACCATTTACCAAGTTGCAAAATTTCTAATTAAAATTTATTTACCTTAAAAAAAAATAGAAACCCTGTCTGTTTCTATTTTCTAAAGATAAACAGTCTTTCCCAGTAAAATATTTAGGTGTGTTTAACTGGAAAGGAGGGAAATGTATTTGGCAATAGCCGTGTGTCTTGGGAAAACTGTGCACAGAGCATCTCTAGGCAAGTCACATCAGAACAATTTAGTTTTCCTTTTTTTCCTTGTAGAAAGTAAGAACCAAAAAAATTTTGATTTTGAGACTTTGATTATATCCTCTGTGTTTGGTGAGCTCAACTCTATCATTCAGGAGGCTTAAGTAGTGGTGATCAAAGTTTATGCATATATTTTATGTGTCACAGTGGTTTTACCTAAGACCAGTGTAATATACTAATTAAGGTTACATAGCATCTTTGACATTAACTGTTAAAATACAAAGTTATGTAGGATTATCAATTTGAAATGTAAGTCTACAACTGAATGTATTTGAGCTTGAATTATCTGTAGGATCAAGTTCTTTGAAAGTAAAGGCCAATGTTAAATCAAATGTGGCTGGCATTGGAGGGGTAAGCTAAAAAATACTCCCCCATGTTTAAATAAATTGGAAACAGACAATTAAGCTTAGAGCATGTTTTTAAGGGCAGCACGGAGGGAGGTTTGCATGGGGATGGTTACTAGGTGCAAAAATATAGTTCTATAGTTAGAATGAACTATATTTGTTAGCACAAAAATGACTATAATCAAAAATAAGGGCAAAATAAGGGCATGCTTTAAAATAGCTAGAAGAGTGGAATTGGAATTTTTCTAACACAAGAAAATGATAAATGCCTGAGGTGATAGATACTCCAATTACCCTGATTTGTTTAATTCATGTTTTTTGCCTGCATCAAACTTTTGCATATACCTTATAAAGACATACACAACTACTATGTACCATTAATAATTCAAAATAAAAAATTAACAAACATAAAACTAGTAAGAGATCACTGGGTTCTAGTCTTAGGAAGGATTTATTTCTCAATCCTTGTTTTTGTCTTTTACATTAAAGAAGAGTAAGGAGAAAGCTCAGCATTTTAGGGAAAGGTGGAAATCACATGGCCGAAAAATGGGACTGAGACAGGAAATAAAAGAGATAAGAGTTTAGGGGAAACTTGTGGGTAATGT
This sequence comes from Nycticebus coucang, assembly GCF_027406575.1. Lineage (NCBI taxonomy): Eukaryota > Metazoa > Chordata > Mammalia > Primates > Lorisidae > Nycticebus > Nycticebus coucang. The sequence goes on from NC_069782.1 coordinate 119,635,910, forward strand.
TAATGCATTCAAATAGGTTTAGTCACTGTGAGTGAGAGAGCTCATTGGCAAAATGTTCCTATATAGAGAAATTAGGTTAAAAAAAAAAACGTGATTATACAAATGAAACTGTTTACTTGACAAAAGAAAAGAGAATTTAAATGATGTCAAAAACTATACCACCAAAGATTAGTTAATAACTAGAGTACAGAAATTTTATTGAACTACTGTTATGAGCTACACATGGCAGAAAATTGCTTTTAATAAAATCGACAAGGCAGAAATCAGCATCTTAATTGATCATTAGGAAATAATCCATTGTTGAATTTTTTTACTGTTAACATTTATAATTAAAACATCACTTTTACTCTTGCTCAATGTATTCAACAGTTTGAAACAGAACTGAAAGAATGAAGGTAGCCACATTTACATTTTTAAAAATACACCTTGTGAGTGCCCAGAAGTTTCCACTCAGTATGCTGGACTCAGTACTGACACTGTTCTCTCTTATGAGGGTCCTTCAGATATTTATACTAGCAGCCAGGACCAATAACTGCTACTAGCCCGAAGTGGTGATAAGAGAAGAAAGGGACACAGATGCCTCTGCTAGGCAGATGCTGTCCGTGGCACGTGCCAAGGTCGAGAAAAGGTGTAAAGGTAGCAGGCCACGAGTTGGAAATGTCAACAGGAAGCAGAGGAAGCTGTAAGTTAAATATACAGTCGTAGGTTGCTTAATGACAGAAACGCATTCTAAGAAACGTGTTGTTAGGCCATGTCAACACTGTGTGAACATGAATGTATTTACACAAATCTAGGTGTGTAGGCATAGTCAGTACACACCTGGGCTACATGGTGACAGCCTGTGGCTTCTAATTTATAAGTCTGTACAGCCTACAGGCATGTCCAAACTTTTGGCTTCTGTGCACCACACTGGAAGGAGAAGAGTTGGCTTGGGCCACACAGTAAGTACACAAACACCAACAAAAGCAGATGAGCAAAAAAAAGGTCCATGCATAATTTTCATGATATCCACCAAAACAGAAAGGCAAAAAGCCCTCACATGTTCACACGTGGCCTACAGGTTGGACATCCCTGCTTGAACATAGGCAATTGTAACCCCGTGGTAAGTATTTGCATATCTAAACATAGCTCAACATAAAGAAGCTACAGTAAAAATATGGTGTGGGATCACCCTAAACACTGTTCATCATTGAAGGAAATTATATGGGAGATGACTATACATGAAACCTCTATGATAAAGGCTGAACAGTCCTACCGAAGAGTGTCTAGAGAGGAGCCTGGCCCTCTTATAGCAGTTTGGCACTTATTGTATGGCATGAAATCTATACCTACTTATTTTTTGGCTATGCCTATTTATTTCATAACCAACACTTTCAGCAACAATGAGTCAAATAAAAAGAAAGCATATATTTAATAAAAAGTTAAGAACTTAGTTTCGTTTCTGTCTGTTAAGAAAGGGGATGATGAATATGTATACCATGCGTGTTGACGTTTACCAGTATGATAGAGCCACACCAAAATCACTAAGCTAATGAAAGTCAAAGCACTGAGGAGGCACCGACATCAATTTTAACTGTTGGGAGGTAATTTAAAGGGGTTGTCCCCAAAGATGGTGATTTATCATGAGCAGCTACTCACTCTGAAACAAGACTTTTTAGTTACACCAAACAATTATTCTTTTAAGTTAATTTTATTTATTTTCCAATCCAAGATTTCCTAAACACTTAAGAAAATTGAAGTAATGATATTTATTATATTGACTCTTTTGGGAGAAGAATACTTATTTGAACAGTTAAATAATATCAGCATCAAATCTGTTGCATTCCATACTTCAAACAGAAAGCTCAGTTAATATCAATAATGGTTCAATTTTTACACCAATTTGTGGAATCAAAAGCAAACCTTTGAAAACTTTACTTTGTCTAAAGTGAAACATCTAACATACTATTATATATGCTATTGTAAATTCAATTAAAAATTAAGCAGTTAAGGGCGGTGCCTGTGGCTCAAAGGAGTAGGGTGCTGGCCCCATATCCTGGAGGTGGTGGGTTGGAACCCAGCCCCAGCCAGAAACTGCAAAAAAAAAAAAAAAAAAAAAATTAAGCAGTTAAAAATAAAATTGTCTTTGTGACAATTATCCATATGACATACTTTGGTGGATTAATGTCATAGTGAAATTAAAGCTAATAAGTGTGGCAGATTATTATTAATTCAATAGTAAACTGACTTAATACATATTTGTAATGCAGTGTGCTTGGATTTGGTTGTTATACAGATGTAATTCACATTTGCATTTGAACAAGCTGATTGTCTATCAATGGAACTAGAAGCTGTCAAAATTTTACCAGTACTTCATAATGTATATAATTACATAATTTATAATTGTACAAAAGGATTAATCTATCATTCTCATAATTTATGTATTACTCTAATTCTCGCACACATACATACTTAAAGTAAGTGAACCACAGAATTATATGATGAAACTAATGATGAGCGTAGTATAAATCTTCACAGGACAGTACGTAACTGCACCCTTCATTCCCAATTACCAAAAGGATTTTTTATAAATGTTTATACATTTGAGGCTTTACTTTTAAAGACTATGTAAATGTCCTATAACAGTAAAAACTTCTTTCTTTTTTTTTTTTTTTTGCAGTTTTTGGCCAGGGCTGGGTTTGAACCTGCCACCTCCGGCATATGGGGCTGGCCCACTACTCATCTGAGCCACAGGCACCACTTAGTAAAAACTCCTTTTATAATTTTTTGATAAATTTTGCAAATTTTCTGAATTTTGTAATAGTTATTTGTAATTTTGGTACAATCTGTTCAACACTGTTTGGGAATCTTTAATGAAGCTATCCAACAAATGGATTACTTCAAAATGTCAGATTTTGAAGCATTTAGCAAATAGTAATTACTAAAAACAAAGCTTGTAAAGGGGAAGATATTGAAATTTATCCCAATAAAGAGAGAAATTGGACTTGTTTTTAATAAGAATTAATATGCGTGATTTAACTTCACTTCTGTTGTTTCACTTCATAGGAAAGTTAATTCAATCAAGATTCTGTGAAAATAGATATCTTTATAGCTAAATTTTTATTTTGAATGGCACTGTAATGTAATTGAAAAGGCCTATTGTTTTTCAGCATATATATTGGGATATATCTTCAAGAATTATAAATAAATTCTTTATGAGCCTTTTCTTTTAAAAAATACCCTGAAAAGATGCATAAAGTACTGTAGCTGTAAAAGTATTAGGGGGAAAAAATATGTATTTCAAAAATTAAGGAAATAGAAATGATTAATTCCTCATTTAGAAAATGTGCTCTATGCTTACCAGGCACTACAACCTCAAGAATGAATATTTTCTGAATAAAAAGTCACAGTATAATGAGAAAAGTACATTTGCCATTTAAACAATTTTATATTTATGAATCATAAAATGTGACTGTGAAGAAGATTGCAGGGAACTTCTAAAAAATTTAAATCATGTTGAAAAAATACATTGTTCAGAAAGCAGCCATGATAAGGAATTAGATAACAGCTAAGAAATATATTAAAATATTTTTCTGTTTTATGTTGATTTTTTACCTTAAGTATCAAGGTCCTTATCTTGGCTACAGCATCAATAGCAACATGGCACACACTCCCCCCCAAAATAAAAAGGGGGTTTTGGCTTGATGTTAATCTGGAAAATTTTATTTTTGAAAGCTGATTTTGATTAAAACCATTTTATGTTTACCAATACAATAGACAAACTGATTTATCAAATATTTCAAATATCACATAATTTTAATTATTTTTGCACCCTTTTCATTCTCCAAAGTGGATCTGTTGGAATGACAAATTGTGTTTTTTCCCTGGACTCTCATTAAGAGAAAATACTTCCTACTGCGGCCAACGTGACAAGAATCTGAGTGGGAATCCAAAGCAGTGAGCTCCCCGTAGAAGGATGCATTTCCAACACTAACCTCCTTGTTTCTATATTAAAAACAGCAGTGGACACTGCTGGGGCTTGTCTTGAGGGGGAGAGTTGAGGACCACTCTGCAGAGACGTGTCAAAATTGTCAGAATCAAAATGGAGTTGCGTTAAAAACAAAAACAAAAAAAGCCCTGACAAATAGAGCCAGAGAAGGCAATAAAGGGAGCATTCTATCCACAAATACCTGGTAACAAGAACTATTACATGAGATTTTGCAAAAACCTCAGTCTTGCAGAAAGGTTATCACAATCCTACACACACACGTGTGCACACACACACACAAATATACTTCTGCAGGGGCATCTGTTCAGCAACTGTCTGTCCAAACTTGGACTGGCGCCATGTTGCTCTTGATGCTTGTAGGCAGGATAATTATCTTAAGACAGTCACATAATTCTCCCTAGTTTTCCTTTTAGAAGTGATCAAGGAATACAGCAGCATTTCAGGTTACACAATAACATTCATAAATCGGTAGCCTTTATATATACCAACAATAGTCAAGCTGAAAAACAGTTAAGGACTCTATTCCATTCACAGTAGTGCCAAAGAAGATGAAATATTTGGGAGTTTATCTAACAAAGGACATGAAAGATCTCTATAAAGAGATCTATGAAACTCTAAGAAAAGAAATAGCTGAAAATGTTAACAAATGGAAAAACATACCATGCTCATGGCTGGAAAGAATCAACTTTGTTAAAATGCCCATATTACACAAAGCAATATACAATTTTAATGCAATCCCTATTAAAGCTCCACTGTCATACTTTAAAGATCTTGAAAAAACAATACTTCGTTTTATATGGAATCAGAAAAAACCTCGAATAGCCAAGACATTACTCAGAAATAAAAACAAATCAGGAGGAATCACACTACCAGACCTCAGACTATACTATAAATTGATAGTGATCAAAACAGCATGGTACTGACACAAAAACAGAGAGGTAGATGTATGGAACAGAATAGAAAACCAAGAGACGAACCCAGCTACTTACCGTTATTTGATCTTTGACAAGCCAAACATTCAGTGGGGAAAAGATTCCCTATTTAATAAATGGTGCTGGGTGAACTGGCTGGCAACCTGTAGAAGACTGAAACTGGACCCACACCTTTCACCATTAACTAAGATAGACTCTCACTGATTAAAGATTTAAACTTAAGACATGAAACTATAAAAATACTAGAAGAGAGTGCAGGGAAAACTCTTGAAGAAATTGGTCTGGGTGAGTATTTTATGAGGAGGACCCCCCGGGCAATTGAAGCAGCTTCAAAAATACACTACTGGGACCTGATCAAACTAAAAAGCTTCTGCACAGCCAAGAACACAGTAAGTAATGCAAGCAAACAGTCCTCAGAATGGGAGAAGATATTTGCAGGTTATGTCTCTGACAAAGGTTTAATAACCAGAATCCACAGAGAACTCAAACGTATAAGGAAGAAAAGAACAAGTGATTCCATCGCAGGCTGGACAAGGGATTTGAAGAGAAACTTCTCTGAAGAAGATAGGTGCACAGCCTACAGACATATGAAAAAATGCTCATTATCTTTAATCATCAGAGAAATGCAAATCAAAGCTACTACGAGATATCATGTAACTTCAGTAAGATTAGCCCATATCACAAAGTCCCAAGACCAGAGATGTTGGCGTGAATGTGGAGAAAAGGGAACACTTCTACACTGCTGGTGGGAAGGCAAACTAATACATTCCTTTTGGAAAGATGTTTGGAGAACACTTAGAGATCTAAAAATAGATCTTCCATTCAATCCTATAATTCCTCTAGTAGGTATATACCCAGAAGACTAAAAATCACATTATAACAAAGATATTTATACCAGAATGTTTATTGCAGCCCAATTCATAATTGCTAAGTCATGGAAAAAGCCCAAGTGCCCATTGATCCACAAATGGATTAATAAATGGTGGTATATGTACATCATGGAATATTATGCAGCCTTAAAGAAAGATGGAGACTTTACCTCTTTCATGTTTACATGGATGGAGCTGGAACATATTCTTCTTAGTAAAGTATCTCAAGAATGGAAGAAAATGTATCTAATGTACTCAGCCCTACTATGAAACTAATTTATGGCTTTCATATGAAATCTATAACCCAGTTATAACCTAAGAATATGGGGAAGGGGGAGAAGGAGGGGAGTGAAGGGTGAGGATGGGCAGAGGGAGGGTGATTGGTGGGATTACACCTGCGGTGCATCTTACAAGGGTACATGTGAAACTTAGTAAGTGTAGAATATAAATGTCTTAACACAATAACTAAGAAAATGCCAGGAAGGCTATGTTAACCAGTGTGATGAAAATATGTCAAATGGTCTATAAAACCAGTGTATAGTGCCCCATGATCGCATTAATGTATACAGCTATGATTTAATAAAAAAAAAAAATTCTCCCTAGTTTTCCTTTAAAAACCTTTGTCTTCCTTTGCCTCCATGGCTTGGCATAGCTAATTTACTATGGTGTGCGTATTCCCATTGCAATGCCCTGTTCACAGGTAAGCATCACTTCCTTTTAGAGAGTCTTCCTCTGTTTGTTATTTAGGTTGATAGAAGACATTACGTTATTTCATAATTTCATAACATCATAGCTACCTTCTATTTATACATATCATGCACTAGGCTCCAGCATGGTGATTTGCACAATTTATTTCGATCCTAACACATATGTATTCTCATTTTTATAGTTGATAAGACGGAGAGTCAAAGAGTTACATAATTGTCTAAGATTATCCACTGGGAAGTGAAAGAACTAGGACTAAGAAGTAGGTCTGCCTCAATTCTTTTTTCCCTCATAGACTGATGAGATCTCTGACAGTATGTTTAGAAGTATCTCTAGGATACAGGTTTTACTTTATTTTTTATTTTTAAATAACACTGATCTTTATGTCTCACGTGGGCTTGTGGCACTGCTGGACATGTAAACCAGGAATATCTTATGATTAATTACATCAGGCTTTGAGAACTAGAGGTCTTAAAACAAAGGTCATTGCAACCACTGGCAAACTTGTGCCTCATGGAAGCAGTAGAAGGCAAGAAGAAGAGAGTCACACCCTACCTGACCTTTCTCTTTGACTCACCAGGCTGAATTTGTTCCATGCTATGCTCTATGTGTATTAGTAGCTGGAGGCAATTTCGAGACATTATCTGATTGGCTTGCTGCAACCATAGTCACATGTATAATTCATATTAGACAAAAAACCATTGCTCTAAATTACATGCATGTATTTCACATACAGATCAAAGTAATGGTATGGATATCGAATCTTTTCAGTCAGTCTGTGTAACAGAAATTCAGCATCAGACTGGGAATTTATTAGCTGCTGTCACTTACTATTTTTCATATAGAATTGTTGCTCATTTCTGAAAGCCACAACTACAAATACTTATTTAACTGAAAGATTTGAAGCATCGACAGGATTTGCAACTGTAGATGTTCCCTGACTTCTGATGGTTCCACTTAATGATTTTTCAACTTTATAATGGTGAAAAGGCAATATGCATTCAGAAAAAAGCTGTACTTTGAATTTTGATCATTTTCCAGGCTAGAGATACAGCACGTGACACTCTCTTATGACATCAGGCAGTAACAGCGGCATGGCTCACAGGCAACCAGGCAATCAGGAGGCTAAGCAACCAATACTCAAGTGTACTATGTTGCCAGCATATTTTGGATATTGTGTTTTGTGTTTTTACATCCCACCATGTAAAAGGCCCATTTTCAACTGACAACATTTTTAACTTATTACCCCACCATAAATTCAGGAGCATCCATAAGGCACCTGTGCTGCCTCTGCCCCTTGCAGTGCCCAGGGGAGACGTCACTATCCAATTACAGAGGTTTTCTCCTGTTGAACTGAGATGTAACCTGAGATTCTCAGATTCATAGCTTGGCATTGGCCATCTGAATCATTTCTTAAAATGTGCAGCCTTGTTCTATTTCTAATAGTAATATAAAGACCAAATTACCTTGAAAGATTGTTCACATCTACTCCCATATTGCATGGACAATTTTCTTCTCCATTCCTCAGAATTTTCTGATGTGGAATCTTCTTGCCATTCAGGTAAATCTATTCATGGTTGTATGTAGAGGAAACTGAGCCCTGATTTTTAGCATAAGACTTGCTTCCTGCTTGAGAGACCTAAAGAATCATGAGATGGCATGTGAGTTGTGTGTGTGCAGGAGATCAGTAACTGGCCTCCAAGGAAGGACGTATACATGCGATGTGGCAATACCAGGCCTAATGGTTATGGTAAAGGTTCTCTAGATTCCAAAGGTCTCTTGACACTGGAGGCAGAGGTCTTGCTTAAAGTCTGTGGTTTTGTAAAAACACATTGGAGACATTCTGTCCGACTCTTTCCATATTCCCCCTTTTTAATGATGATGTCTGATAATTAACTTTTAACTACTATTTCTTGTTTTGTGATAATAAATAGGGACCTGAGGTTTATTCAGGGAGGGATCCTCCCAGAGTTCCTCAGTCCCCAACAGAGATTTTTGTGTCAAGCTTCTTCATTCCTTGTTCCAAGACCCCCTTTTCTGGTGACCCAAACCCCTTCAGTTGTATTGACACTGTTGCTCATTGACATTTTTGAACAATTACTTATGCCAGTGATTGCCAAATGTTTTTGAGTGTACGCCTATATCAAAAGGAAAACTTTGAGCAGATGCCCCAACATATGTGTATTTATTTATTTATGAATATTACACATGTACTACTGTGGTAGTATGCCATAGATATAAAAATACATAGAATTTAAAAGAATTAAAAATAAATAAAAATAGAAATTTTACTATTGTCTGTCTCTCTCACCTTTGAAGACTAGTCTTATACAGTGGAATTGTGAATTCATACTCTCTATGAGAATTGGAATTTAAAGTCAAAACATAAATTAAACATCACAGATAGCCAAATTACTCTTGGAAATCACTTCTGTTTTGGAGACTGATGATAATCTCTCCTGTTGAAAAAAATAAATATGCAGGTTCAACATAACTAGTTTATTCTTAACCACTGAGACTAGTAGTTGTTGCTTCAGTTGAGCCAATTGTGAAGGAGTTGGCTTAGGCTTATGGATCAGATTGCATGAAAAATATGTGCTAAACATAATATATGCCAAATTTCCTGTGATACTCAAACTAAATGCTATGAGAGATAGGAAGTGACTAGGAACAAGGATGGTAGAACAGATTCAAGTTTCTCATCTTACAATTTCACCAGGATGTATGGCTCATTTACGGCAATGGGGGATGGAATCACCCACCTGCTTAAATTCACTTTCTCTCCCTCTCTCTCACTGTATATATTGCTGTATTTTTCTCTCATATCCTTAAATTTCTTGTAATTGAATTCACATAAATTAAATTCAAATATGCAGTGACTTCTTTGCATAACAACTTTTCTTCTCCTTTCTCCTTATCAGCATCACCTAAAATACCTTTATCACCATCCTTTCTCTAGCTGCACCTCTCTAAATTCTACTCCACTCTACTCCAGTAGTTCAAGATCAATTTCAAATTCAACCCGCCAGAATTGCAACTCTTGTAAGCTCCTGTCGTATTTGGATTATTATTATGTCAATCCCACTTCTGTTTTACTAAATTAAATACTCATGTAAGGATATTTACCTTATCCCTCCTTCCATTTAGTCAGAAATGGCATTTTGGTTTATTGCATTAGACAGAATGGTTAAGTACAGTACAGGGAGTAAGAATTCCAGCCTTAGTCCTGGTATCTCTCTAACAGGTTATTCAAACAAGTGCTGTTCGTGTGGTGTTTCTGATTTTCCTCCTTCTGGGCACACAGGAGGATGGTACTTCCAAGTTTGCTTGAAACTATACATGTTCTGAGATTTGCTTTGGCTGATAAAATGTGAGCCCTCCCTTTGAATTATATAATTTGCCCTTCCCTCACCCCTGACATGCTCCAGAAAGTGAAGCCTCTATCAACCTGCTTCCCTTTGTGGAAACAATAGGTCTGACCACTCAAAATAAGCCATGGAACAAAATTAGTTATAAGCATTTTTAGTAACCTATTGCAATTTTAGGATTGTTAGTTGCTATAGCATAACCTAGCCTATCCCGAGTTACATACATGTTACATCTCACCTACAAAATGGAGAGAACAATAGCTTGCTTTAAATGTATCATGAAATTTTTATAGGAATCAAATAAAGATATAAAGATGTATCATATGTATGTAAAGAGGTATTATAAATAGTAATTGCTATAAAAAATTAGGAAAGCATTAAGAAGAAAATATCAAGAATGTCCTAACTCATATTATGTTTACTATTATAATTATTTCTGCTGGTAGTCAGGTATTCAGTATAATGATCTGAGCTACTTTTTCTTATGCTGAACTGTTTCTTCTTATAAAACTATTAACAACTATTAAGTTCTTTGTTTTAGTTCTTTTAAAAACTATTAAAGTTGCTAAACAATGTTTCAGAGATTTGGTTGCTATATTTCAGGGATTTTCTCTCAATACAACTACATGAGATCAATTTAAACTGTTCCAGACAATAGTTTTATATGCTAACATCCAGAAACAAGAATTATCATGTAGCAGACTTTCAGAAAGAGAGTGATATAAAACATCTGGTTGCACATTGGGGCCATAACTCAGTTTCCAGCGAGACCAGATGTGTTACATAAACATATGTTATATTACTTGTGCTTTTAAAACAACATGCAGCCTATGATCTGCATCTTTCAGGATTTCCATTGAGCAGAATGGTCACCATGGTAACAACGTGAACTTGCTGGTTTGCATATGGTTTCTCATCTAAAGCTGAATGACCGTAGTAGACCTCTTGACAGCTGATGTTTTCAGTTTTAACAGCATGTACTCACCACAGACTTCATGGAATTGCTTCTCAGTCTAAATCAGTTGATATGGCAGCCAAAAGGGCCAGCTGACTTTGCCAAGGATGTGGGTATTCAGGCATCTTGTAAACTGGAGTGGACTGATTTTACCACATGGTTTTCAAAGTGTCAATACAGAGTCTGTGTCCATGGGGCTTATGTGGTGATTGGTAGCAAGGTAGATAATTGGATAAAATCATATTAACTATTAAACAAATATCTAGGCTAAACACTAAAAATGCTTGAAACATGTAGATAATGGTCTTTATGTTTTTGTTTAGATATTTAATTTGATATAGACACAAAATAAAATTTTCATTTGTGGCAGTTTTGAAGTAGAAAGATGATTATTACTTTTCTTCTCTTGACCCTGTAACTTGGCTCTAAAATTTACTCACTGGAAGACAAGGGGGATTTTGACACATGAAATTGTCATGTAGAATCCAATCAATAAATGTTTGTTCAATAAATGAATGAAACACTAATGCCGGTCAGTATTTTTAATGCTGGACATCGCTGGAAATTTTACAAAAACATTAAAATCTTTATAATTTTACATATGTAAATCATGATGAAAGGAATTTAATTTTCATGAAAATCTAATGAGAAAGTATCCCAGTTGTATAGGTGAATAAATGTGAGGATTACAGTGATTATGAAACTCAGTCAAACACAAAGAACAGGTAGGTGGCAGATTAGAATTAAGTCTGAGGTTTTTCTAATTTAAAACCCATGTAAATCAATATAGTTCTTAGGATAGTAGATGAGTTCAGAGAAGTACTTAGGAAAAGAGTGAGGTAACTTTGCTGAATGAATAAATGTTTAAAATCCCAAATGTCAAAAAATATATGTAAATAAATACTTACACGTATGTATGTGTGTACATATATATGAGAAAGGTGCTCACTGTGTTGCCCAGGCTAGACTCAAATTCCTGGGCTCAAGTAATCTACCTCAACCTCCAAAGTAACTGAGATTACAGGCAAGCACCATTGTGCCTGGATTTAAAAATAAAATAAAATAGCATTTCAATAATTTGAGATTATATAAGAAATAATCTTTTACACACAGATAAGGAAAAGAGCCTTTAAGTAAAACATACAAGAAAGAGACAAACAATAAGGAAAGTATTGGCAACTTTTCTGCATTAAAAATAAATTTTATTTAAGACAGAGAACCCACAAATGAACTTGAAGTGCAAGTCAGAGACTGAAAGGCATGACTTAGAATGCATACAATCAAAAAGAATTATTCTGATTTTTTAGGGAAACTCTACAAATGAATAATCCAACAGGAAAATAAGTAAGGAACACGGATATGAAACTATGATCAACTTCACTGGGAATGAAAATTAAATGACACTAGACAATGCAGACTTAACCAATAAAATACAATTTCACCACATTTTGATAGCACCCTTGGGAAGAGCATTGGCCAAGGAACACTGGCTTTGGTTAAAGGCAGTCAGCTTAAGGCAACCTTTCAGGGAGACAGCTAAGGGAAAGAAATACTCACCTCACTTCCCTGTCTTATCCTGATCTCCCGCCAGGACTCCCCTTTTGCCCAACTTAAGCAGAACAAGAAGGAGTTGAACTAGTTGATACAGTCCATATGGCAAGACTGCCACCATGGATAGATGATAGGGAGGGGAGAGGGTGTTATCTGGGGGGAATGAATCCATGAATTAAAGATATTTCACGCAGAAGTTCCAATGCTTGATAGCCAAAAAATTTGACAAATGTCCTCTATAAGTCTTTGTTAAAAATGTAAAATGTATTTACATGGAAAAACTATTTATATTTTCCAAAGGGGGAATAAGAAACTTCTTTTATATTCTTGAAAAATGTCCAATTTTAAACATTATATAATAAATCACTCTTTTGATTCCAATGCATAAGTTATCTTTCTACTGGGAGCACGCTTTACAACACAATATATTCCTAAAATTAGATTACAAAATTAAAACATTTTAGCAATGTGGCTCAGTGAGTAGGGCGCCGGCCCCATATGCCGAGGGTGGTGGGTTCAAACCCAGCCCCGGCCAAACTGCAACAACAAAAAAAAATAGCTGGGCGTTGTGGCGGCCACCTGTAGTCCCAGCTACTCCAGAGGCTGAGGCAGGAGAATCGCCTAAGCCCAGGAGTTGGAGGTTGCTGTGAGCCGTGTGACTCCACGGCACCCTACTGAGGGCAATAAAGTGAAACTCTGTCTCTACAAAAAAAAAAAAAAAAAATTTAGCAATACTAATTTCAAATACTGTATTGTTTTCAATGCTAATGATCTTATAGGGAGCAGTATTTTAAAAATTTCTTAGGAACAATATAGAATAAAGAAGTATATTTTTTCTCTGTTATACACAATTCTTTTAAATTCTATGTAAATTGTAGTACTTACATTATCTATCTATTTACATCTATCTGTATATCTACCTATCATCTATCTAAATCATTCACATTATTTGCTTTTGACCTTTGCAAGTAATAATTTAAAATCTAAGAGTTCTTTTTAGTCACTTCACTATTTTTTAAATTATACACTTGTTACTGAAGGGGCATCTACACAGCCTAGTTATCTCTGGATTTAGAAGAAGAAAGTTCATAAATTGAAGTTCACTGAAAATATTTTCAATAGTTTTCAAATGAGTTTAGAAAGAGATTACTATGAGTCAGGTTAACCATTGTTCATTCTTAGTGGTTAATGCCATTCAACAATTTATCCAATACTTACACTTCGAGTGCTTTCTAAATTATTTGAGTTTCAGAGTCTGACTTTTATGCTCTTCATTTTCCACATTCTAGTAATGGAGTCAATAAATAATAAGCATAATGAGTATATAAACTACATGATAAGTTATAAATGGATATATGCTTTGGAAACAAGAAAAAGAGAGTAGGATAAGAGGGAAATTTTTTTTTTTTACTCTTTTTATATTCCTCTGTTTTGGTTTTGTATCTAATGTGCATTGTTAAGAATATTGCCATCACATACTATAATTTTTCCTTTATATCTACGTTTAGTATTAATTATATAAAGAAGTATATTTGATACTTACCACCAGTCTTATTTCAATTCACTTTTCATATTTATTGCATAAAATTTGCTCTTTAATTCCACAGAGAAGAAATTTGGCAACAATATTATGAGAAAAAAACAAAATTTGAATTTTTGTATTCTTTTAACAGGGTGTGCCATATATAATTGGAGGCCAGTTTTATTGTACATAAAATCTTTTCTAAATTTTTAAATATGTTAATCCTTTTGTTGTCCAATAGTATTTCCTATTTATTTTTTTTTGTTTGTACACCCAAAGCATTTTATCTTTTCTCTTTGAGGTCTTGTATTGATTGTTCTAAGTTGATGTTCTTAGGTACACAATATAGTATTTCTACTTATGTTACAGATATTTTATTTTTAATTCAGAAAATTTTCTTGAATTGCAGTTTTTAGTATTTATTTTTTGTTTACTTCAGGAATGCCTGTTATGTAATTGTTGGATTTTCTCTGTCTATCATCAATATTGGTTACTTTCTCTCAAATTCTTTTTATCTTTTTATTTCTCTTCTTATGAATGCTCTACCTTTTATTTTTATTTCTATTTTTATTTATCTTATTCATTATTGCATTTTTTAATCTAGACTTAGTTTCTAAAAAGACTTTCCCTTTTATTCTTACTTGCTAGATAAGTTCTATCATCTCATTTCTGAGATATTTTTTAATTCAGATGTATACTGCTCTTCATGACATCTGCTCTTCATGACATATCATTTTCCTAATATCTTTTAGTTTGTTTTGAAGTACTAAGTAGAATTCAGCTATTATATGGGTAGGCCTACCTAGTTTGCTTTAGTTGTCTATGGGAATATTATTTTGCTTCTTATTCTCTTTTTTCTTATCTTATTTTTGGGTGGGATATACTTTTCTGTATTTTTAGGAGGTGAAATTCAGAACAGCTTTTCTAATTTAACATAATCCCCATTTCTTTTGCTTTAATATAGTAGTTTGCTCTCTAAAGTTTCCTAGCTCTGTTTCTCTCTCACGTTTTATCTTTTGTTTCCTCCTTTTTTCTTTTTCTGTCTCCATTGCCCCTATCCTGTTACATTTTGATTGAACTCATGGCAATTTGTCTTCAATGTTGAGCTCTATCTTTGAAGGTAGCCACCCTTAGTGTCAAGAGTTCACAGGTGTCAGAATGCTCAAATTTCTTTAGACCCTACCCGGAATCCCTCATGCTTCTTTACTCTTGGAGATGTCAAAACCGTCATTAGCTTTAGATATTAATCTCAAATTGGCATCTCATGCTTTTCTATGAGTACCCAGGTTATTTGAGATTCTGTGTTCTTAGGTCACTCCATTTTTTCAGTCACTCCATTTTCCCTTCTGCTTCTTCTTTTGGAGATGCTGACACAGAAGTTCTAGAAATTTGTAAATTTTGGCCACAAAATTGTACAAGTTCTGACAATTAAATTCATAAACTCATCCTAGAAAAAGTGCTATATATCTCATTGCTGAATATTATTACAGTCATGAGATGGCTGAGGGAAGTACTTCAAAGGTGACCATAGTGATACGCAGCAATGACATATCCAACACTTTTTCTAGGATGAATTTGCAAACTTAATTGTCATATGTTTGGGGTAGAGGGAATAATATTTTTGTTATCCATAACTTTTTAGCTTGGTTATCTAGTTGCTCTGCCTGTGGGAGTTTGGATGTTCCTAAAACCATGTCTCCTCTACTGCCCATCTTCCTAGAATCCCCATATTTTGCCTTTTACTCTTAAAATGCACCTGCTCATATTATTATCTCATGGAAGATTAGAAACCAGTGCCTCATTATTTTAATGGAATCTTGGAGCTCAAAAACCACCATATGAATCTCAGCATAAACATCCAAAACAACGTGTAAAATGACAAGCTGTGCTGTTTGAAGGATCATGTTCAGTCTTACCTTAATTCTTGCTAAGACTCAGACCTTCTGCAAATAGTTTGGAACCTGAGAGATCAATGCCAGGCATTCCTCTGGTAGATAACTTTTGATAGCAGCTTTTTCATAATATACCCAGAATTATCATACTGTATTTTAATATAAAAGCAGCATCATTATTTTTAGAATAATTTTCCTTTAGGTAGTTATCACTAATTCCATCTGAACATAGAAAAGCTAAAAATATTTGGGAAGGTGGCATGTTTCCACATCTGCTAATGAGCCACTTACAGAGTTTTAATTTGAAGTTATTTACAATTGCCTGAGAGATAAGATTTTTATTAATATAGTATTTTAAAGGTAATCAGTGCATTTTTTTTTTTTGTGTGTGTGTGTTTTTTGGCTGGGGCTAGGTTTGAACCCGCCATCTCCGGCATATGGGACTGGCGCCCTTACTCCTTGAGCCACAGGCGCCGCCCCAGTGAATCATTTTATTCAGTCAATTATTCACTTTTATGTTACTGCTCCAATTTTTATTCATCATGTTATTACTTCAGGTCAATAAATTCCAATGGCTGACTTGCCTAAGAGATAGACAATCTTATCAATAAGAGTCATTGCCTAACATCATGCATGATTCAAGAATATCTTGCACCAATAGTTAGCTGCATCTTTAAATTCAGGAAGATCAAGGGACATTCTTTAAACAGATATGATCAGTACTATATCACCTCATTAAAGAGAGTTTTATTAAAGAGTACAAATGTCATTGAACTGGCTGCTGTGGTGCTGAAATGAGTCATTTAAGTAAACCTGCTGAAGCAAAGTGAAAGTCCAAGCATTCATAAACCTTCTAATAGTGCACCTATTCTTGATTTTTCTCAAGATCAACATTAATTTCATTGAGTAGTAATTTTCAGAATGTATTGCATTCTACTTTTTTGTATAAATTTAAGGGTTACGTGTGCAGTTGTATTACATGGTATATTGGGTAGTAGTGAAGTCTAGGCTTTTAGTGTATCCATCACCTGAATAACATACATTGTACTCATTAAGTAATTTCTCATCACCCACTCACCTCCCATCCCTTCACCCTTCCAAGCATCCATTGTGTATCAGTAGCACTCTGTGTTCCTGTGTACACATTATTAATATTTAACTCCCTCCTATAGGTGAGAACATGAAGTATTTGTTTTTCCTTTTTTAGTTGTTTCACTTAAGACCTCCTGGTCCTTTTATGCTGCCACAGAGGGGGGCGTCGTGAGAGAGAGAATGGAATACTACTTAGCCATGAAAAATAATGAAAGATTTCACTGCAACTTAGAGGTGACTGGAAGCTAACTCAGGAACAAAAAACTGAACACCACATGTTTTCACCTACAAGTGAGAGCCAAGCAATGGCTACATGGCCATACAGAGAAGTGTAAAGAATATTGGAGGTTCATAAAGGGGATGCTGAGAAAAGGGTGAGAATGAAAAATTATCTATTGGATACAATGTAACTTTTGGGGGTGATAGGTACCCTAAAAGCCCAGACGTCACCATTATGCAATACATCCTTATAACAAAAACCTCATGTACCCCCTATGTCTATTAAAAACTTTTTAAAAGCCGTAGATGGAACATTCCTTAAGCTGATAGAGACTATCTGCAGCAAACCCACAGCCAATATCATATCGAATGGAATAAAACTCAAAACATCTCCACTCAAATCTGGAACCAGACAAGGATGCCCACTGTCTCCACTGCTATTTAACATAGTGTTGGAAGACCTAGCCATCATAATCATGCAAGAGTAGGAGATCAAAGGAATCCGAATGGGGACAGCGGAGGTCAAACTCTCCCTCTTTATAGATGACATGATCTTATACGTGGAAAACCCTAAGAACTCAACTATAAAGCTCTTAGAAGTGGTCAAGGAACATAGCAGCATCTCAGTATACAAAATCGATACCCACAAATCAGTAGTCTTCGTATATGCCAACAATTGTCAAGCTGAGAATAAAATCAAAGACTATTACTTTTGCAATAGCACCAACAATGAAATACCTGGGAATATATCTAACAAAAGATGTGAAATACCTCTATAAAGAGAATTATGAAACTTTGAGAAAGGAAATAGCAGAAGACGCCAACAAATACAAGACTATACCATGCTCATGGCTGGGAAGAATCAGCATTGTTAAAATGTCCATGCTACCCAAAGCAATCTATAGATTTAATGCAATCCCCATCAAAGCACCAAGGTCATACTTTAAAGAACTTGAAAAAATAGTACTTTGATTCATATGGAACCAGGAAAAAACCCAAATAGCAAATATAATTATTAGCAATAAAAACAAATCTGGAGGCATCACATGGCCAGATTTCAGGTTATATTACAAGGCTATAGTGATCAAACAGCATGGTACTAGCGTAAAAATAGAGACATAGATCTATGGAATAGGATAGAGAATCTAGAGATGAACCCAGCCACATATTGTCAGTTAATCTTTGATAAGCCTAACAAAAACATGCAGTGGGAAAAATAATCCTTATTTAACAAATGGTGCTGAGAGAACTAGTTATCCACGTATAGGAGACTGAAGCTGGACCTGCACCTCTCACCATTGACAAAATTGATTCTTGTTGGATAAAAGATTTAAATTTAAGACACAAAACAATAAAAATTTTAGAAGAGAGTATGGGAAAAACACTTGAAGATATTGGCCTGGGAAAAAAACTTTCTGAGGAAGTCCCCACTAGCATTTGCAGCAACACCAAAAATAAATAACTGGGATCTGATCAAACTAAAAAGCTTTTGCATAGCCAAGGGTATCACAACCAAAGCAAACAGACTGCCTTCGGAATGGGAGAAGATTTTTGCATGATATGAATCTGACAAAGGCCTGATAAATAGAATCTACAGAGAACTCAAATTAAATGATAAGAAAAGTGCAAAAAACCTCTATAGCGGGTAAGATATTTGAACAGAAACTTCTCTGAGGATGACAAATGAATGGCCAAAAACCACATGAAAAATGGTCATCATCTTTAATCATTAGAGAAATGCAAATCAAAACCACTCTAAGATATCACCTAAGAGTGATAGCCCACATCACAAAGTCCCAAAACACCAGATGCTGGCATGGATGTGGAGAGAAGGGAAGACTTCTATAGTGCTGTTGAGATTGCAAACTAATACAGTCTTTTTAGGGAGATGTATGGAGAATCCTCAAAGATCTAAAAGTAGACCTCCCATTTGATCCTGCAATTCCATTACTAGGTATCTACCCAGAAGAACAAAAATTATTTTATCACAATGACATTTGCCCTAGTATGTTTATTGCGGTTCAATTCATAATTGCCAAGTCACAGAAGCAAACTAAGTGTCCCTCAACCCATGTATGGATCCATAAACTGTGGCATTTGTATACCATGGAATATTATTCAGCCATAAAATATGGAGACCTTATATCTTTTACATTTATCTGGATGGAGTTGAAATACATTCTTCTCAGTAAAATATCACAAGAATGGAAAAATAAATATCCAATGTACTCCATACTAATATGAAATCAATATATAAACAATTACATGCTCATAAGAACAATAAACTCTATTATATAGTCCAGTTCAGGGTTAGAGAGAAGTGGAAGTGGGGAGAGAAGAGGACGTTTGGCAGAAGGAGGGAGGGCATGAGGTGAGATCTCACCTAATGTGCACATTGTGAGGGTGTATAACACGACCCAGAGTGAGGGGCTCTTCTACAAATGGAACTTTATCCTGGAAGTGAGAACAATGTAACCTAAAAATTGTACCTTCATATTAATTTGGAAAGAAAGCCTTGACTTTTACCAGTTTGTACAAGCGAGAACCTTCATTACGCTGACCCTCAATTTTCTCATATGCACAATGGGAACAATTACACATATGTGTTAAGGTTGTGGTGAAGGTTAATGGAATGATCTACATTTCAACCCCCTGATATACCTATGCTCCACAGGGAAGTGGGAGCAGGGTCTAATGCTCCTCTTAACCTCATACCCACAGTAACATAGCAATCGGAGCCTCTGCCACTCACACCCACTAACACAAGCCCCATGGGATCTCTAGCAAGTAAACTCCAGACTTCAGACAAAACCTAGAAATATTGTACAAGCAACACAATGCAATAGGGTAGAAAAAGAGAAAAGAGATGTAAGATTTATTTAACAAACGTGTGTGGGCAGAGAGGCAGGGTAGGCATTATTTTGAAGGCATGAAGTCTTAAAAGGACAGTTTTTTTATATCTCATTAGTATTCTTCATTGATTGTCTAAACATTAGCCTTATTATTTTAGGAAATAAAAAGAAGCATAATTTGTTCATTCAATGTATCTTAAGTGTTCTATTTCCACTGGAAAATAGAATCTAGTGTACAGGGATAAAAATTATGAACACCCTCAGATATTAAATTTTCACATATTTTCAGTTCCAATAATAACGTGAATAGCATAGTAGAATTTTTTTGGGGGGGAGGGTAGATAGAGTCTCACTATGATATCCTGGGTAGAGTGTCAGGGCATTATAGCTCACAGTACCCTCAAACTCTTGGGCTCAAGTGATCCTCTTGAGTCAGCCTCCCAAGTAGCTGGGACTACAGGTGCCCGCCATAAGACCTGACTATTTTTTAGAGATAGGGTCTCACTCTTGCTCAGGCTGGTCTTGAACTCCTGAGCTTAAATAATCTACCCACCACGGCCTCCCAGGATTAGTCTAGGATTAGGCTCACAACTGTGCTAGGATCATAGTCGTGAGCCACCACACCAGGCTCTAGCACAGTAGAATTTTATAAAACATTTTACACATTTATTTCTCATTTGATCTTCTCAGCAATTCTGCGATACAGACAAGTAAGATATAAATTAGGAGTATTCTCATTGTATAAATAAGAAAACTGTGACACTTGTTTCCCTACTTGTGACCACTAGGTATGCTATACAATGAACCCTAAACTCGTGGGTTACCCTAATAAGTGTTTATTCACCACTGATTTATAGGGCAGTTTTAAATTTGCTTTGACTTTCCCCCACATCTCCTTTATTCTGAGATCCAGGTTGAAGAAGCAGCCCTATTTCTGTTGGATGGTAGAGATAAAAGAGCAGTGGTGGAACCACATATGGTTTTTAAAGATTTTGCTGGCACTTAGCACACACAACACTCTGTTCAGATTTCATTCATTCACTAAAGCAAGCCTGTTAGAAGTAGAGAGAATAGACTCTCCTAATAGGAACAGAGAAAAATTGGAGAAGAAAAGAATATGCACATAAAGGAATTATTAGAGTTGGAGTTAGAGCTGAGGTTTCCTGATCTTTAAATGTTGGACCCAGCACACTCTGGCAGTGAATGCACATAAGAGGCACATACAAGCACATTAAAAATTAATTTATAATTTTTTAGTTCAGAGAAAAGATGCAGCTGAAGTAAAATTTGAGAGTCTCACCAGGATATAATTGTCTTCAAGCTATGAGATTGGACATTGTATTTTATGATAATATTAAAGTCAAACGTCTGAGCCTGGGAGTAAATGGGTGATCTATGCCTGAGAGATAGGTCCTTGGACAGAGAGTGTCAAGGAACTTGGAGACTGAAGTATAGACAGAATTATCTACATGAATATTAAAATAATGAAAAATGATGGCATGAATAGAATTGGGGAGAGCTTATTGAGCCAGGAGCTGAAAGCTTAAGGCAGTGAGAGGGAATACTGTGGGGGCGCACAGATGAGTACAAAAGGGAGGAATAGTGAGTATTACAGTTTGGTGACCTGGGGTGTAAAGCTGTGAACTGTGGAAGGGAGTGGGGATTAAGGAAGAGGAAAGGGGAATGGTTTAAAGTGGTGATGAGGAGCAAAGAAGACACTAACCTCCTCCAGGGGCCAGTGGCAAGAGAGTCTGGAAGAAGTATGTATCAGTGGGAGGCTTCGCGGGGAATGCGACCAATTTAGGGTGATCTAGGTTTGAGGTGGAGCAAGTTGGCAAAGGGAACATTCAGAGAATAGTCTGAAGGTATAGGGGGTTTTGCTCCTGATTGATCTTGAGTTTCAGAATTGATAGTGGAAGGGTTTCAGGAATTGAGCTAGGATGGGTGAGCGGTTACGAGGGGTCTGTACAGAGTGATGTGAGAAGAATGATTCAAGGGATAGAGGATGACCTGGGCGGGGTTGCTGTGGTAATTCAAAGCAGAAATCAATGGCACCATGAGCCAAGGGCTGACGGTGCTGAGGAATCACCTAAGGGAAAGAGTGGGTGTCTGGGTATCTGAATGTGAAGTCAAAGAAGAATTCAGGTCCTATCTGGAGCACAGGGGTCTGGGGTTTCCTCCTTATTCCTACGAAAGTCATTGGGTGCTCTATTTGTGTTTTATCCCTAGCGCTATCCAGGGTAAAGGAATGGTGCCAAATAAATGTTGGCAGAGAGCAGTCCTTGTTTGCAATAAATAATTAGCAAATATTAGTTAGGTTTGAAGGCTGGAGATAAGTACACCAAGCACTTCTGGGTAACTGGGAATGTTGGGAGAGTTTTCTGTACCAGACACGGCTAATCTCATGGGGGAAGGAGTTGGGAATGAATCATCCCTGACTCACGGATGCAGCATGTCTCACCTGCAGGGCTCACTTCGAGTCCCGATGACCTTTTCTGACTACTTGTAATGGTAGCACAGTGGGAACTGTAGTTCCTGGATAGTGCACCATTAATAGAGTAGTTAGCTGCTGATGGTTTGGGAAAGTGAAGCAAAAGAACAGAGATTTGATACCACAACCACATTTTGTTCGCTCAATTGAGAAATACATCCAAAGAACACTATAAAACTTCCTATTTAAAAAAGGTAGTCCTTGCAAGGTGATTTTGGTCTTTTTCAGATAGTGAAACATTTTAAAAAGACATTTAATAGTTGCTTTTACTTATATGGAATAAAAGGAAACACAGAGATGTAAGGATCAAGAAATCCTTGAGAGTCTCCTCTAGAATCATTCTGGTTAGAGCAGTAGGTTTCATTTTTAAGAGAAAATTACAGCAAATGACCTTCAGTCCTTTGTAACACCAAGTTTGTATTAATAAAAATTAATAAATTAATAAGACTTGAAAGATCTTTGGCCAAACACCTTTACAATGTTCCTGTTACAGATTGGATTATGTCCCCACCCCAAATTTATACATGTAAAACCCTAACCTCAAATGTGACTGCATTTAGAGATGAGATCTTCAGGCAGCTAAGGTTAAATGAAGTCAAAAGGGTGGGGCCCTGTCTCATAAGACTGCAGCCTTAAGAGAAGAGGAAGAGATGTACGAGTTTGTTATATTTTTTGGATATTAACCATTCATCACATAGGTGTTTTGCAAATATTTTCTCTCAGGTTGTAAGTTGTCTCTTCATTTCGTTGATCGCTTCCTTTACCAGGTGGAAGCATTTTAGTTTAATGTAGTCCCGCTTGTTTATTTTTTGCTTCTTTTGCCTGAGCTTTTGGTGTCATTTCCAACAAAATCAGTGTCAAAGCTACCATAAAGGAGATTTTCCTTTATTTCCTTCTGGGAGTTTTACATTTTGAATTGTTACATTTTCTGGGGTGTAGAAGAAATGGGGACATGTCAAGGTGTATAAACTTTCAGTTATAAGGTAAATAAGTTGTGCGGATCTAATATCATGACCATAATGATAGTTAATACTTTATTGCTTACTCGAAATTTTTTAGGAGAGTAACCTTCAGTGTCTTTACCCCCACCACACACATACATAGACATGAAGTGTAACAATGTGTGGTAATGAATGTGTTGATTAATTTGACTGTGGGAATCATTGATATACAACATATATGTGTATCAAATCATCACATTATTCACCTTGAGTATACACAATTTTTATTTGTTAATTATACTTCTATGAAGCTAGAAAAAGAGAAAAGAAAGAGATAGCATGTAAGGACACAAGAAGGTAGCTGTCTGCAAGTCAGAAAAAGAGCCCTCACCAGACACCAACCCTGACATTGACACTTTAATCTTGGACTTCCAGTCCCCATGACTGTGAGAAAATAAAATTTCTGTTGTTTAAGTCACCCAGCCTGTGGCATTTTGTTATGTCAGCCTAAGTAGACTAAAACACAAATCTGTCCACTTATCTAGAAGTGATGTTAGTTTCTGAAGTAGATGTATGAATTATTTCTGGTTAGGAGCTGAATTCTGAAACTTTATACAAGAGTGAAACATTTGCTATGGAATTGTTTAATTATCTTCAGAAATATGAATAGGCAGTAAGATCCTCCCACAGACTGCTAGTGTCCCACTGGTCTGGTCTGTGCTTCCTGGTGCCTCACCAGCATATTGAGTGAATGAACAAATGCACGTAATAGTAAAGAGATTGTGAAGTAAAAAAAGTGGTGCATACATTGCTTTTCGAATGCAGAAGAAAGGAAAGCCTTGCTTGTCTTCAGCGCCTGCCTTTGTGGTCAGTGTGGATTAAGATATCAAAGAGCAAAAAAAAAATCTTCTTTTTTTTAAATTTTTCTAATTTACTATCAAGGAACAATTGGCTAAGTCAATATCAGGACTCTTTCCCTTGGATCAATAAAGGCAATCACATTTTAATGCCATTGTTGATTAGGTACGTCAGATTTAGTATGGGTATTACCCTCAAATAGATGTCAGCACATAAAAAAAGAAAAAAAAAGGTTGACTACACACAAGAAAATATAAGTACATTAAAAAGTACCAATCCTTACCCCAAGTCATTCCCATGTTACTTTGATATGATTAGTACAAAGCAGGTTACCCACACTTACACTTTCCTTTCAGCTGATACTGTAAGAAAAGTCACAAAATGTCACAATTATTATTAAAGGTGAAAGAAAAAACTATTTTAAAAACCCCACAAAACCTTACATCTGTTCTCCAGCCAAGTAAGAGACCTGGTCAAAAGGATGCAAAGTCTGGCTCTTTGAAAAGAAGAATTTATCACTTTTTCACTGGGGCAGCTGAGGAAATATACTTTTTCCTTTCCATAACTCCAGATGGCTCATTTTTTGCACTGCATTAAGCTACAAAAGGAGATCTGAACCCATTGGCACACAAATGTGTGAACTTTGTTTTTAAAAAAATACTGGCATGGAAAGCATCAGCCTGAGTGTCCTAGACCATCCAGCTCGAAATAACCTCTGACCCCTGTGTGAATAATTGATGACGTCTGCCACGTTTTCTGCCTCCTTTTCTCTGTTCCCTCTTTCTCTGCCTTAGAACCTGAAGCTCTTTAGTCTACTACCTGCTCCATAATATTGCCTCCTTTCTTGGGAAGGCAATGCAGAAAAAAAAGTAATGTCTATTTACCAAACCTTAGAGTCACAGGAATTTAAAACTCCACTCATCTACCTAATTGATAAATTATCCTGGACAAGTTTTTGTACCTCTCTATGGCTCAGTTTCCTCATTTGTAGTTGAGGAACAATCACAGTACCTAATTATCAGGCTGGTAGGTGGATTAAATGAATAATATAGGCAGTACTCCTTGCCTGCATGAAGTGGTCAAAATATTAGCCATTGTTACTTCATTACTGTGTTTTTGGATTCTTGTTAAATGGTATTTCTGATCTGTTTTTCTCAGTCTTATCTTTTTTCTTTTCTAGATGTGGGGGATAAAAATTGCTTGCTTCTTCTCTAGAAGTTTCATAACATTGGACAGCTTTTTCCTCTTAAGAGAATTCCTTGACTATCTTAACTTCTCGTTGCCCTTTCCCAGGGTTATCTTAGTTGTATCTCATTTTGCTGTTTCCATACTCTCCTCCCCCAAAGCCAAATGGCTTCTCATTTCTACTTCTATAGAAAGCCTGAGCTCCCTGTATCCTCTTTGTTTGTGATCTGAGCATCTGAGCAGGTGTTTTTAGCATGGATTGTTCTCTCTGTCCCTGTCTCTCTTGGCCCAGTAGTTAGCTGAACAGACTTTGTCCCTTTTGCTTTAGTATAAAGATCCTGAAAATTTTTCATAACTTTGCCCCATTGCTCTTCAATCTTTCAAACACAATTTATATTTATCTATTGAGTTTATAGTGGCATTGTTAGGTGTCTATCCCCTCATGCTCCCATACTCTCTCTATCGTGCTCGTCCAGTTTTATTTGGAATGATTCTCCTCCCTGCTCATTCTCCTCTGACTCTACTCTCAGGGATTAATTCTCAGGTCCTTTAGACACTAATCTGTTTCTGGGATCACAGTCTTCCCTTATGCTCATCTCTTTGACCTGAATTTTCTTTTCTTTCTTATTCACTTGATCAATTTTTATTTATTTCCTTTATGAATGAATCTTGACTTATAGATGTCAAGAAAGTTTCCATGATTTCTCAGGTATCTCACTATATGTATTCACTTTATGTTGTTTCTTTGAGACATATTTATTAAAATTAAACTACGTATGCATTTGTTTGATGGGTGACCAGTGCCTCTATCTGACTAGGCTGGAGTTTTGTTCACTGATATGTTAATAACTAGCACTTAACCCAGTGCCTGGAAGATAGTGGGTACTCGGTAAATACTGGTTGTATAAATGAATGAATGATTGAATAAATGAATGAAAAATGTGTAGTTTGCATGCCCCTTTTCCATGCTAACTACACATTTATTACTTCTCGTGGTATAATATAAACCTTGAATGAAATATGTCAGACAAAGGATTCAGATTCTCCCCAGGCCAGAATTTCACATTGTTTTTCTCTCCTTGCTTGAATTCTCAGAGATTCAAAGTATCTCTTTAATCAATTCCCCATACATAGCTATCAATTCCTTTATTTTAGTTTGCTCAGCAGAACCACCTGGTCTCTATAAGAGCCTCCCCAGTGATCTCTCTGCCTGAACAGCTGCTCTCAGTGCCTGTGAAACAAGAGACACTCAGGGCCAATCTCCTCTTGACAATGTTCTCTAAATAGCCTCTCCCTTTCCCAGCAACTCTGGAGTGGTTTTTTTTTTTCCATTTTCTTTTTCTCTTTTTATTCTGTGCTCTTTGTCTTTATGACCCTTGCTGAAGATGGGAGAGGCATGATGAAGAGGTCTCTTTTAGATCTGCCTCTGCTACCTGTTTCCTAGTCCTGTTTAGCAGGCATTTTGAGACGTGAGCCCAGCATGCTTTCATCACCTTCCTGCCGGCCTGCTTCACCTCCTGGGTGGCTTTCCTGCCTGACAGAAGTTTCTCTAGATGTAGCTCTTCATTCTATTTTTTTCTTTTCTTTTTCTTTTTCTTTTTTTTTTTTTTTGACATTTCTCTGTGTATTCTTGATTACTTTCATGGACTATGAAAGAAACATTTTGACCCTCATGACAAGCAGCGAGTCATCAAGCCATAGGATGAAATCTGGGGAACACCGTGCACTCACACAGTGACAGACCGCTATGCAGCAGGTGAATCTCAGAGACCTACAATTCCTTCTCCTGACACATAAGAGTGATAAACGTTTTGGTGAAGAATTTTACTACGTAGTCTCAAAAAGTGCTTCATGGGAATTGCCTATAAGAAAACCTGTCAGAGTGAGTAAAGATCGAATTTCTGAGGGTCTCTGAGTATACATGGCCTTGGAGAGGAAATACTTGGGACCTATCTTAGTCTGATTGTGCTGTTCTAACAAAATCCCTTAGACTGGGTAATTTTTATTATTTATTTATTTATTTTAGACAGAGTCTCACTTTGTCATCCTCAGTAGAGTGCTGTGGGAGAGCTCACAGCAACCTCAAACTCTTCTCTTGCCTCACCGTCCCAAGTAGCTGGGACTATAGGCACCTGCCAAGCTGCCTGGCTACTTCCTTTTTTGCAGTTTTTGGCCGGGGCTGGGTTTGAACCTGCCACCTCTGGCATATGGGGCCGGCGCTCTACTCCTTTGAGCCACAGGTGCCTGGCTATTTTTTTAGAGATGAGGTTTTACTCTGGCTCAGACTGGTCTCAAACTCATGAGATCTGGCAATCCACCAGTCTTGGCCTCCCTGAGTGCTAGACTGGGTAATTTTTAAAGAATGTAACTTTATTTTCTCACAGTTCTGGTGGCTGAGAAGTCCAAGGTCAAGGTAGGGGCATCTTGTGAGGGGTCTATCACTGTACCATCACTCAGTGGAAGGCAAGATGGGCAAAATGGACAAATGCTGTGTCCTCAATGGCAGAAGAGCAAAAGAACAGACTAGATGAAGGCTGCATTAAGCCTCTTTGATAATACTGTTCATAAGGGAGAAGCGCTCAGGGCCTAGTTACCTCTTAATACCATCATTGTTTATTAAGTTTAGACACCTGAATTTTGAAGAGGATACATTCAAACCATACCACATCTGATGCCACTAAATCGGTCCTCCAGTCATCTTAGTGTGGTCTGGTATGACCTTTAGTGAGAACCAGAAGTCCTAGTGTTCAGCCACACTGGGCCAGCTACAGGTGCAGCATTAAGGCCAAATGAGGAAGGATGGAGGGAAGGAGGAAGATAGGCTGTGGAAAGTGGACTGACATGAAAACACAGTAGGGTACTCAGCAAAAAAGTGAGAGCAGCTGTGTAGTGCTGAGGCCTGGGGAGGTCAGGAAAGAAAAAGAGGAAATTATTGCTGTGGACTACTGATGGTCATTTTAAGACGTTAAATCATTACTGGAATTTTTCCTTAATTACATGTAGTTGTTACACTTTGTTTTTTGAGAGTAATGTTATGTGCATAGACTAGACCCCATAAAATGTCAGAAATGTTTTGTTTTCATTTTTATTTTTAGAATTTCATTTCTTCCTTATGATTTGTACTTAGAGACAATTCTCAGCTATGCTTCCAAATAACAAACAAATCTCTGCCAAGAGTTTATTTTCAGCATGACTACCTGACCACTCTAATGCATGCAGAGTGGAAGGGAGCAAAGCTAAATTAGATATGAGTCATAATGGTTCTTGGAACATAAGTACAAAGTCAGTGGGAGAATGTGCAGGTTAGGGCCAGCTGCCAGCACAGCATTATATAAAATTGTAAACCTGAAAGGAATGAAGTCTTTAAATTTGAACTCTATAAGTCCCCACTTTCGTAAGATATCAGAGTTCTTTTAGGATGGCAAGAGGAGGTCCATGCTACAGCCCCTTGGAATAGCTTTAGCTTACTGCTGTGTAGTACCAGGGGAGGCAGAATCTCCTAAGGGCTGGGCTATTATTGTGGAACTTTGGTAAAACAGGTTTATAATCCATGGGCATAAACTTTCTTCCACCAGAAACTAAAGAAGTTCTTATGAAGAACTAAGCCAGAGGACAGAGAAAAGAACTTTGAATCATGGTTCAAACTTGCTATTGACATAATGCCAGGATTTCAGTCCTCAGAGGCTGAGAAATGCTATGTCAAGTGAAAGCCCACAGGACCCAGCCACCTAGTCAGGGAGATGACTGTCCCCATGGAGAACTGCAACATTTCTTAAAATAAGAGTATGGTCAACAGACAATGTCTGAGCCTCACAAGACTAACTTATGACTAAGTACCAATGGGAAGGGGAGAACTGCTACAGCTAAGTGTCCAGAGGGAAGAACTCCAACAGTGAACTCTGTATCAGGGCTGTAAAATGATGCTTAGAGTATCAAGACCAAAACAAATACACACATAAACAAAAAATGCTGGAGTGAATTTTGCAATTCATAGTAAGCCGGAGAGATCCTAAAATCCTCCCTATAATTGAAGGTAATCAGGGCCTAAGGATGAAAGAAGGATTTTACATCAGTACTTTAGGAATGAGGGAAAGTAATGGAGCTTTGTTCAGTGATGGTCAAGAGACTCAGGCATCTGGGATGGTGCAGGAAATCAGGCCTTTTGAAGTCAGACCTCCCCCCCGAAGCAAGATCCAGGTAAAGGCAATAAGAAAATGCCCTTATCCCAACAGAAGAACAGACTCCTGGAAGCTTCTTGATCTTAGATTGGAGGCTGGATCCTGGGACTTGCTTCCTATAGGGTTGTGTTCCTATAATCATTCTCCCTGTATTTTGTCTCCCATGACATGGTGCAACCAGCTACATAACCATGCTCAGACTGTCTGTGCTTTTAACAATTGGAGAGAGTTCTGCCTTTAATGACTGCTGTGATAATTCACTGATAACCTTTTGTTCATGAGGAGTAAGGAAATTATCCCTCACCTTTCCAGAAGCTTGAAACCTTCAAGCATCATTTTTACCCACTGGAAAGTCCACCTACCCTAAATAAAAATATTGCAAGAAGGAACTTGATGGAGCATCAGAACTGTGCTGCTCATGAGTTTCCCTATGCTTAGCCCTGGAAGGGAAGGCATCAGGGAAGATGGAGAGTCTGTGTCCTTCTACAATTTCCTCACAATAAACCTTGGCTGTACAATGGCAGGAGAAATCATGAAAATCTGACAGGGATCAAAACAGAGAATGGAAAAGTGATTCTGAGAAGTTGAGTTCTCTGGTTAGGCCTGAACTGAGTCTTAAATGATGAGTAAGAGTTTGTCAAAAGGAGGATACTGTGGGTTAAAGCATAGAATAAACAATTTGGGATTGCTAAAATGAAAGGGTAATGGCAAGATATAAATATAGCAAGGGAGGCAAGGCCACCCTTAAAGATAAGAGGCACTGGGCAAATACTTTTCAGGGCTCCTAAAAAGTATATTGATTAAAACCATATTACAATGTTGATGGATCTATGTGATATGAAGCATATTTACTCATCGTGTATTGTCAAATGCACCATTCCTGTTTATTTCATATCTCCTTTTGCAAGAAAAAGGTAGCAATACTGTGATAACTGCACAATACCATGGCTCTTAAGAACCTGTTTGTATAGAAAACTACAGACTCTTGCCTCTGCCTTTCCCTAATGCCTTCTATTTAATGTTGGCATCCTCATGCTGTTGTGGTTACTGACTTTCAATGACTCTATTGAAAGTTGTCAGTGTGCTTACTTGATGGTAACTACAAACGTAACTTTTGAGCAGAAAAATGTGAACCATAATTTTCTGGCCATAATAAATTTATAATTTAGACTGTTATGATAGAACAACACACCCTCCTTCTATACTTCTCTTGAATTCTTTTGGCCATAATCATGGCATTCCTAGAAAGTGATTTGTCTATGTAGATTCCACTTCTGTTTCTTGCACATAGCAGGAAATATAGAAGAGAGGCCAGACAGGATAAAAAGACTTGGTAAATTTGCGTAAGTAGTGCCTGTCCTTCTTTCAGTTCAAGAGTGACCCAGGAGAACAGAATGCTACCACATAGGTGAGGATAAGAGAAGGGCCTGTTGGTGTAGCCATCGTAAAAGCCTTCAGATAAAATAAGGGCAGCCTCTTGCAGGTAATTGCCTGACACGTGGCATGGAGACTATGAAAAAGATGGGATGCCAGCAGAGGGGGACATAGGGTTAAGGACCTTTGCAAATAATAATAGAAGGTGCTATAGAACATAGCAGGCACTTCAGTCCAAACATAGATAAGTGAGGGTCAATATAGGGGTCTACATGTACAGCTCAAGCTCTAGCCCTGAACTCATCTATAATCAACATGAGGGCAGTCCCCCAAGATCAACACATCAGCATCCTTCTGGTAGCTCATCTTTATGCAGTTATCCCAAAGAAGTACCATGCCAGCCAGCAATAATGACCCTGGAACAAGTGCCAGCCACAGGTTCCTGGACAACTCTATAGCATGAGTCTTTGAGCTCCTTAGGGCATCCGGCCAATCTTGCAGATGGAGGGGAGGGTGGAGAGCACCTGGAAGTAGAGAAATGTGGACCTATAGGCTAGGGCCCATGTGGGTCTCAATCTGACCTCAAAGTGCCTCATTTAGATGGTAATTCCATCCCAACTGGTCCCAGGATTTCTAGGAGGAGGAACTGAAAAATTTCAAGGAAGGTTCTCTAAAACATGGTATGCCTCCTGAATCCCAAGCCTAGATAAAAGGCTTATCTGAGTATATGGGAAGCACTGAAGGTAAATCGGGGACAGCTCAAGGAAGACCTTGTAATGCCATGTTCTGGAACTTAAATTTTATCTGTAAGTTAGTAATTCCAACAAATATTTTTCTGCATATGCAATGAATGTTATTAGGTAAAATGAAAACAAAAACATTATGGTCAAATAAGTGGAAACACTTGACTCTTCATAGCTGTAAATGTATTAATCTGAATTTTGAGTCTTCCGTGAGGAGACAGACACTTTTTTGTAAGGACTTTTTTGTCTTAAAAAATAACCCGTGAAATCATTTATCAGTTATAAAGTATATTCCTCAATATACTTCATATTAGTATTGTGCAGAACACACTTTGGGGAAAGCTACGATAGAAACAAGAGCCACTGCAAGGGTTTTATGCAGAAGAGATTTTCATTTCAGAAAAATTGCTATGGTACAGGAAAGCAAGTAGTTAATAGATAGAGAAAAGGAAAGGCTAATAGGAAAGCAATTATTGCAGGGATTAGTCAAGTGATGATGAAATCTTAACTAAGACAGTGTTAGTAGTATGTGGAGTCACAAAATAAGCAAATGTTTCTTGGATAAATTAAACTACATGTATCTTGCTAAAAATAACTAAATGAGGAAGAGAGCTATTTAATTATTTCAGGCTGTTGAGTCTGCCACTACAATCAATGATAGCAAACCCTAGAATGTATGTGAGAGGTGTTTTTTTTTTTTTTTTGAGTCTTAGTTATCAAGAACATTTAATTTGTGAACAACTAGCCCCTCTGAATATGATTCTTGTACTTGAGGATATGTATTTTCCATAAAATATTGCCTTTAAACTAAAGTCAACTGCTTCATATGGGACTCAATATGTTCCATTGCTGCAGGGAAAACTGGCCATGTTGGACTTACTGAGAGACAGTCTGTCAGGCTCTGATGCGACAGCTTCCTAAGGTATTCCCAAGAATGGTTTGACAATATGTGATTATTCTCCTTGAAAATGACTTCAGTACCCAATTCCCAGTATAGGTTACAACTGTAATCACAGGTAGGACTGACCAGTGCATGTTAACCCTTTCTGAATCTACTCATTTAATCCTACAGCCCCAACACACAGAAGTATATTAACATCCTTTTAAAAGCGTGCAAGTTTGAATAATCTACAAAGATAGAGGCCCGATGTGTATTAGAAGCTGAAGGGGTTGAAATTATATAGGTTTTCTGGGAAGGCTGAAAACCAATAAAAAAAAGCCCACTCTCAATTTTTGGAGTCTTGGTTATCAAGAACATTGTATTTATGACCAACTAGTCCTTCTGAGAATGAAAACCAAAATTCAGAAAAAGAAACTACCCAAGGCTGACCCAATATAACAAAACTGAGAAGCAAACCCAAATCTTCTTGTCTCTTTTAGAAATTAGAAATTTTAATGTCTAGCGACTCCAAATCCCCCCTAAAAATATTCCCAAAAAGGCATTTTTGAAAGAGCAAACATGTACATGTTATTTTCTCTTAATTTAAAAAGTCATGCAAACTTTTACTGTGTAAAATTACATGGTACTAAGGGACATAACCTTCATGTATATTTTCTATGTTTTTAAATGCTTTATTTCTGTCTTAACATGATAGAATAACTCAATGAAAACAGAAAACAGCTGTATCTTGACAAGTTTTTAAATGATTTGATTTTTCTAGAAATTTAGCAGAAATATTCATCTACCTCTAAATGCAAAGAAGGAAGTCCCAGATGCTATGAACATCTACACACCCCACTTCATCCAAAACACCAGGGCCCAAGTCCTCAGTACTGCTGTTCCTTTGTAGCTAAACCGCCAAGGAGCCAAAGACAAATATTGTTCAGCAGACTTGCTGGAATCTGGTGCCTTTTTGAGTATTGGCTGATAAAATTACAAAGCCCTTGGCCTTCTATAACAGAAACTCTTGATTACATCTAAGAAGAAATATAGCAAGGCATAGTGGGCTGTGGGCTGTGGGCTGCAGAGAAGGACAGCCAGGTCTCTCTCTGATGATGGCTGTGCCAACCAGGCTGACACATAAGCTTCCATACTACTTCTGAAGACAGGTGCCCATCAGAACCAGCAGGCCTTCTGGGCAAATGAGGAAATGTGGAGCTGTAGGTGCTATGACACAGCATCACTTAAACAGTGTTGTTATGTTGGAAGTGACAGAGGAAGGGTAGGACCAAGTGGATTACAGCCGAGACACCAAAAGGGGCGGAATGCAAAATGATGCTGTTCAAAAGGTGGTGATGACACTATGGTAGGGGTAGCAATACCAAACACGTCACCTGCTCAACCTACAGGCCCACGAAGGCAATGTGGAGAGGAACAAGGTCTCAAGGCATGGCAGGAAAATCAGAAGGACAAAGCAACCTAATTTCTTCTTCCCTAGGAACTTCCAAGTGCAGTGGAA
Source organism: Nycticebus coucang (assembly GCF_027406575.1). Classification (NCBI taxonomy): domain Eukaryota; kingdom Metazoa; phylum Chordata; class Mammalia; order Primates; family Lorisidae; genus Nycticebus; species Nycticebus coucang. Next base: position 119,670,024 of record NC_069782.1, read on the forward strand.
ACATGCTGGAGAAGAAGGAAGAGAACTGAGCACAACCTCCCCCTTTCTTTTTAAAAGAATGGGTAAAATTGTATATTTTTCTATGTACAACATGATACTTTGAAGTATATATATATATATTATGGAATGAATAAATATAGCTAATTAATCTAGGCATTACCTCATGCAATTATCCTTTTTGTTGTGAGAAAACATCTACTCTCTTGGCATTTTCCAAGAATGTCAATATATTAACTATTTATTCCTTCTATGGGAAATTTTGTATCCTTTGGCCAAAATATTCCAAAATACACACTCCATCCCTCAACCATCCCAACCCTGGTAACCATCATTTTACTCTCTACTTCTATGAGATCAACTTTTTTGATTCCACATATGAGTGAGATAATGTGGTATTTATCTTCTATGCCTGGCTTATTACACTTAACACAGCGAATGTTCATCCATGTTGTTGCAGATGGCAGGATTTCCTTTTTATGGCTAAACAGTGTTCCGCGGTATATATTAACCATATGTTCTGTAACCATTCACCCCTTGATAGACACTTTAGTGGATTCCATATCTTCACTATTGTGCTTAGTGCCATGATAAATATACAGTATAAGTATTTATTTGACATACTGATTTCATTTCCTTGGGCTGTATACCCAGTAGTGAGCTTGCTGGACCATATGGTAGTTCAATATTTTGTTTTTTAGGAACGTCCATACTGTCCACCTATAAAAAGAAATTGTATGTATGTTTTGATATGTATATGCATGAGGGTGTGTATATGTAGATGGGTATGTTTGTATGAGCATAGGAACACATCTGCAAACATAAAATTGTGCGCTGTGATTATCTCTAGGTGTCAAGTAAAGCTTTGACAGGAGGAGGCACTCTGTAGACACGGTGGTTTGAAATTGATGGCAATGACAGTGAATTTTACTTGTTTTAGTGTCTGTCCATTTATCTTTTTTTAAGTACATATAGACTTTACAAAAGACAAACTGTATGTGTTTCAGCCCCATTTAGTTGTGGGAAGTTGAAAAAATACCTCTTCACATTTGTTGTGCTTATTTTCTTTTGTTGTTGTTGTTTAAACATTTATTATTTCTATTATTATGATTAGTGTGTATTATTCACAGGTGTTATAATGTATACTACAACATTTCCTTCTTGAACAGCTTTGTTTTCTTTTTTTATTTCAGATTAATGTGAGGGTATAAATATTTAGGTTACATTGTTTTGTTTCTAAGGTAAAGTTCCAGTTGTTGTTGAGACCTTCATCCAGGGGGTGTGCTGTATACCCTTACTTTGTGCCCATTTCATTTTCTAACTCTGTGAAATGGACATGCCTTTCTGACCCAGCAGAGATAACAAAGTTCAGATGCTTTCAGTAATGTTCTGTATCTGAGAAAGCAATATGATGTAAATATGGGATTGGCTTTTTTCTTTGTTTTCATTGAGAAATATCCTTGTAGGAGAATTGCTGTGCTAGAAAGTGGAGGAAAGCCTTATTTTTTCATGTTTCCCATCCATCTATGCTTTTTGAAGGTCCTGTGACAGTGACCATCTATGTGGAGTTGGTCATGCCAACATCACTTCTGCAATGTGTTTACTGTAGGCTTGCCATTGTCTTCCCTCTGTTCTGAACTCATGAGACTTTAGTAACATGAACGGCTTAGAGATAGACAAAGTATTTCTATTGATGCCTTAACTTGCTCTCTCTGTCTTTTGCTTCAGATTATAGCCCAAATAAGAGAAATTAGAGTAATATCCTAATTAAAAATATAAAATTGGATTTATTTATTTATTTATTTTTTTATAAAATTGGATTTTTACTTTCTGTCTCACGTACAAGCTTCTTGCCCATATAACACTAAGCATACATTAGGAAAACCTTGTCTTCTAAGAGTCACATAATACTCATTAAAATAAATACCAAAGCTTTCTTAATGAGGCTTTACTGAATTTTATTCCCAACACCTTCATTAATTTGTGCTAAAATCCTTAAACTCCAACCTCTATTAGTAAACCCCACAAAGAGAATTAACTTTGAAATTCAGTGTGTATGGAAATCATCTAGAATGCTGTTTAAAATATAGATGAGCCTCATCTGTAATTAGTTTGATTTGGTTTATGTCTAGGGCAAGTCCCAGGCATCTACCTTTTAATCTATACCCTGGATGATTCTAACTCAGGTAATCTAAAACTTGGAATTCTGTTGTAGTGGTTTGGGTCATGGAATACAAATCCTAATCTTCATTTAAAAAGATAATAGCCTTAGATATATCTAGCATTCATTCAGTCATTTGATTTAATAAATATACAATTATTAATGTCTACATGTTCTAAGCACTAGGTAATAAGGATACCAACTTAAGGCAGCTTCTGTCCTCAGAGAACTTACATGTATTTTTTTTTTTTAATTATTGTTGGGGATTCATTGAGGGTACAATAAGCCAGGTTACACTGATTGCATTTGTTAGGTAAAGTTCCACTTGCAATAGTGTCTTGCCCCCAAAAGGTGTGGCACAGACCAAGGCCCCACCCCCCTCCCACCTTCCCTCTCTCTGCTCTTTCTTTCCCCACTCCTCCCTCCATCTTTCTCTCTCTGCTCTCCCCTTCCCCCACCCCCACCATGACCTTAATTGTCATTAATTGTCCTCACATCAAAATTGAGTACACAGGATTCATGCTTCTCCATTCTTGTGATGATTTACTAAGAATAATGTCTTCCACTTCCATCCAGGTTAATACGAAGGATGTAAAGTCTCCATTTTTTTAATGGCTGAATAGTATTCCATGGTATACATATACCACAGCTTGTTAATCCATTTCTAGGTTGGTGGGCATTTAGGCTGTTTCCACATTTTGGCGATAGTAAATTGAGTTGCAATCAACAGTCTAGTATAAGTGTCCTTATGATAAAAGGATTTTTTTCCTTCTGGGTAAATGCCCAGTAATGGAATTACAGGATCAAATGGGAGGTCTAGCTTGAGTGCTTTGAGGTTTCTCCATACTTCCTTCCAAAAAAGGTTGTACTAGTTTGCAGTCCCACCAGCAGTGTAAAAGTGTTCCCTTCTTTCCACATCCATGCCAGCATCCGCAGTTTTGACATTTTGTGATGTGGGCCATTCTCTCTGGGGTTAGATGGTATCTCAGGGTAGTTTTGATTTGCATTTCTCTGATAGATAGGGATGATGAACATTTTTTCATAAGTTTGTTAGCCATTCGTCTGTCTTCTTTAGAGAAGGTTCTATTCATGTCTCTTGCCCATTGATACATGAGATTGTTGGCTTTTTTCATGTGATTAATTTGAGTTCTCTATAGATCCTAGTTATCAAGCTTTTGTCTGATTCAAAATATGCAAATAACCTTTCCCATTGTGTAGGTAGTCTATTTGCTTTGTACAGAAGCTTTTCAGTTTAATTAAGTCCCATTTGTTTATGTTTGTTGTTGTTGCAATTGCCATGGCAGTCTTCTTCATGAAGTCTTTCCCCAGGCCAATATCTTCCAGTGCTTTCTTTGAGGGTTTTTATTGTTTCATGCCTTAAATTTAAGTCCTTTAACTATCTTGAATCAATTTTTGTGAGTGGGGAAAGGTGTGGGTCCAGTTTCAGTCTTTTACATGTGGATATTCAGTTCTCCCAACACCATTTATTGAATAGGGAGTCCTTCCCCCAAGGTATGTTCTTGTTTGCTTTATCAAAGATTAGGTGGTTGTAAGATGTTACTTTTATTTCCTGGTTTTCTATTTGATTCCAAGTGTCTATGTCTCTATTTTTGTGCCAGTACCATGCTGTCTTGACCACTATGGCTTTGTAGTACAGACTAAAATCTGGTATGGTGATGCCCTCAGCTTTATTTTTGTTACTAAGCACTGCCTTAGCTGTACGGGTTTTTTTCTAGTTTCATTGAACACAGAAACATTTTTCCAATTCTTGAAAGTACGATGTTGGTATTTTAATAGGAATGGCATTGAATAGGTAGATTGCTTTGAGAAGTACAGACATTTTAACAATGCTGATTATTTCCATCCATGAGCATGGTATGTTCTTCCATTTGTTAATATCCTCTGCTATTTTCTTTCTGAGGATTTCATAATTTTCTTTATAGAGGTCCTTCACCTCCTTCATTAGGTATATCCCTAGGTATTTTATTTTCTTTGAAACTATGGTGAAGGGAGTTGTGTCCTTAATTAGCTTCTCATATTGACTGTTATTGCCATATACAAAGGCTACTGACTTGTGGACATTGATTTTATATCCTGAAACATTACTGTATTTTTTGATGACTTCTAGGAGTCTTGTGGTTGAGTCTTTGGGATTCTCTAAGTATAAGATCATGTCGTCAGCAAAGAGGGAGAGCTTGACCTCCTCCGCTCCCATTTGGATTCCCTTTATTTCCTTATCTTACCTAATTGTATTGGCTAGAACTTCTAGCACTATGTTGAATAGTAAAGGTGACAGAGGACAACCTTGTCTGGTTCCAGTTCTAAGAAAAGCTTAGTTTTACTACATTCAGTAAAATATTAGCTGTGGGTTTGTCATAGATAGATTCAATAAGTTTTAGAAATGTGCCACCTATGCCTATACTTTTCAGTGTTCTAATTAGAAAAGGATGCTGGATTTTATCGAATGCTTTTTCTGCATCTATTGAGAGGATCATATGATCTTTATTTTTGCCTCTGTTAATACGGTGGATAACATTTATGGACTTGCGTATGTTAAACCAGCCTTGCATCCCTGGGATGAAACCTACTTGATCAGATGTATGACTTTTTTGATGATAAGCTGTAATCTATTGGCTAGGATTTTGTTGAGAATTTTTGCTTCTATATTCATGAGTAAAATTGCTCTCCTTTTTGGCTGGGTCCTTTCCTGGTTTTGGTATCAGGGTGATGTTTGCTTCATAGAACATGTTAGGGAAAATTCCTTCTCCTCAATTTTTTGGAATAATTTCTGCAGTACAGGAATAAGCTCTTCCTTGAAGATTTGATAGAATTCTGCTGTGAAGCCATCTGGACCAGGGCATTTTTTGGTTGGAAGTTTTTTATTGTTTCTTTAATCTCAGTGTTGAAATTGGTCTGTTCAGGAGCTCTATTTCTTCCTGGCTAAGTCTAGAGAGAAGGTGTGATTCCAGATATTGATCCATGTCCTTCACATTGTCAAATTTCTGGGCATAGAGTTTCTGGTAGTATTCAGAGATGATCTCTTGTATCTCTATGGGATCAGTTGTTATTTCCCCTTTATCACTTCTGATTGAGGTTAATAGAGATTTTACTTTTGGATTTCTAGTTAGCCTGGCCAATGGTTTATCTATCTTATTTATTTTTTCAAAAAACCAACTCCTTGTTTCATTAATTTTCTGAATGATTCTTTTGTTTTCAATTTCATTGATCTCTAATTTGATTTTGGATATTTCTTTTCTTCAACTGGGTTTAGGCTTAGACTGTTCTTCTTTTTCTAATTCCATAAGATGGCTTGTGAGTTTGTTGATGTGCTCTCTTTCTGTTTTGTGAATGTAGGCATCTAAAGCCATAAATTTTCCTCTCAAAACTGCTTTTGCAGTATCCCACAGGTTTTGGTAGCTTGTGTCTTCATTGTTATGCTCAAGGAAGTTAATGATTTTCTGTTTTATTTCTTTCTGCACCCATCTCTTATTCAACAGAGATTGTTTAATTTCCATGCCTTTGTGTGGGGTTGCACGTTTTTGTTATAGTTGAGTTCCACCATTAGTGCCTTATGGTCTGAGAAGATATAAGGTAAAATTTCAATTCTTTTTATTCTGTTGATATTTGTTTTGACTGCCAGGATATGACCAATTTTGGAGAATGTTCTGTGGGGTGATGAGAAGAATGTATATGCTTCTATATGCTTATATGAAGCACATTTGTTCTAGGGTCTCATTTAAATCTCTTATATATTTGTTTAATTTCTGTTTGGAGGATCTGTCCAGCTCTGTAAGAGGAGTGTTAAAGTCCCCTGTTATTATGCTATTATCAGATATCATATTACTCAGACTGAGTAAGGTCTGTTTCAAGAATATGGGAGCATTTAAATTGGGTGCATAAATATTTGGAATTGAAATGTCTTCTTGTTGTATTTTTCCCTTGACCAATATAAAGTGACCATCTTTGTCTTTTTTGACTTTGGTTGCTTTAAATCCACATGTATCTGAAAATAAGATTGCGACCCCTCTTTTCTTCTGAATTCCATTTGCCTGAAAAATTGTCTTCCAACCCTTGACTCAGAGGTTTAATTTGTCTTTTGAAGCCAGGTGTGTTTCTTGTAGACAGCAAATGGATGGCTTGTGTTTTTTAATCCAGTCAGCCAATCTATGTCTCTTCAGTGGGGAATTTAAACCATTAGCATTTATTGAGATAAATGATAAGTGTAGTAGTATTCTATTTATCTTATTTTGTGAGAGTCCTTTGCTTAGTTTTATCTTTTGCATCAGTGTGGAAGTTAGGTTCTGTACTTTAACTTCTGAATTCTTACTTTGCTGCTGATCCATTGTGATGGTCAGTGTGTAGAACAGGTTGAAGTTTTTCCTGAAGAGCTAGTTTTGTTGTGGCGAATTTCCTCAATGTTTGTATATCCATAAATGATTTGATTTCTCTGTCAATTTTAAAGCTTAGCTTAGCAGGGCACAGAATTCTGGGCTGGAAATTGTTCTGTTTAAGTAGATTAAAGGTCGATGACCATTGTCTTCTTGCCTGGAAAGTTTCATTATAGAAGTCTGCAGTCACTCTGATGGATTTGCCCCTGTAGGTCAACTGGCGCTTACTGCTGGAAGCTTGCAGAATCTTTTTTTTTTTTTTTTTTTTGTCTGGACTTTGGACAGGTTCATCACAATGTGTCTTGGAGAAGCTCGGTTAGAGTTGAGGGAACCTGGGGTCCGATATCCTCTGAAAGCAGTGTGTCAGAGTCTTTGGTGATATTTGGAAAAATTTCATTTATAATATTCTCTAGAATGGCTTCCATTTCTCTGGAGAATTCTTCTTCCCCTTCTGGGACTCCTAAAACTCATATGTTGGAACACTTCATAAAGTCCCATAATTCTGACAGTGAACATTCTGCTTTCTCTCTCTTCTTTTCTGCCTCTTTAACTATCTGAGTTATCTCAAGAACTTTGTCCTCTACCTCCGAATTTCTTTCTTCTGCATAATCTAACCTGTTGCTCATACTTTCCATTGCATCTTTAAGTTCCCTAATTGACTGCTTCAGTTCCTTCAGCTCCGCTATATCCTTTATATTCTTCATATTTTTCATCTTTTATTTGATTCTGTTTTTGGATTTCCTTTTGGTTACTTTCCACTTTATTAGCAGTTTCCTTCATTGTTTTCATCATGTGTATTCTAAATTCCCTTTTTGTCATTCCTAAAATTTCTTTATTGGTGGAATTCTCTATAGTAGCTTCCTCTTGGTCCCTTGGAGGCTTGCTCTGCACTGGTTCTTCATGTTGCTAGAAGTTTTCTGCTGATTCTTCCTCATGAGTGATTTCTTTTATCTGTTTCCTTGCCCTAATTTTCCTTTCACTTCCTCTTGCTCTTTAAGTTCCCATGCCTGTGGACTAAGGTTTCAATGAGTCCTTTTGTTATAGGACCAGAAGGATGAGAAGGTTGAAGAGCAAAACGTGATAAAAGAAAGAAAAAGAAAGAAAGAATGAATGAAAAGAAAATAGAGAAAGGAGGGGGGGTGGGTAAAGGGGAATATTGACAAAAAGAAGAGAGGCATAGAAAGAGGGAGGCAGGAGCAGTATAGGTGTACAGTAGGGTACTTTGACCCATCCTCTGGAGGTGCGGGGCTGGGTGGTTCCCTTGAGGTCAGCAGCTCTTTGCTAACAGGTTCAGACACAGTACCCCACCTCCACCAAGTAGAGAGGAAAGACAAAAATGCTATAAATCAAACCAAAATAAGCAAACAGAAAACTTTATGGGATAAAATTGGGTGAAAAACTAAATAATAGGGGCAAAAATGAAGTTCTAATTATTGAAAAAGGCAGCAATGGGAAATCATATTTAAACTAGAAAAATGGAGAAGGAAAAGAAAGAAAAAAAAGAAAAGAAGAAATCTATACAGAAAGGGTTGAAATTAAAAAACAAAACAACAACAACAAAATAGACAAAAAAAAATAAACAAACAAACAAAACCAACCAAAAGCAAAGCAGTACATATATCTTGTTGAATATTGTCTGGCAACAGGTGGTCTTCTGGGGTATTAGATGTTAATCACAATGCTGGTATGACTGGAAGCCTCTGCTGATTTCTCAAACCCCAAAGGGTGGAGACCCTAAATCTCTCCTCAGAAAGGCACTTTACACTTATAAACTTGGCTAAGCAGAAGCTTTCCCAGGATAGTGCTTGTCGCTGGGATCACTGCTGAATTGGCTGTCCACTTACCCAGTGTTCCAAAACCAGTCTCACTCTGTCCCTGAGGGTTAAGGCTATAAGGCGGCTCAGTCTTCGCCTTTAGGCTGCTCAGTCACTACGTTACTAGCTCCCTCCAGATCCTTGCTCTGTGACCCTGAGGGTGGAGCTTGCTGGGGCAGTTCTTTCACAATGGCTCCCTGGGCCCCACAGCCAAACACTATTAGCTCTGTCCGGCTCAGTGGCTCAGTCTGGGGCCCTCGACAATGCCCAAAGTTCTCCACACTCCTGCTCAAGCTCTCCCCAAGGCAGTTCAACTGAATGCCAAGTCCAACAATACCAAAATAGTTCACAGGTAAGGTCTTTCTGGTTTGCAGTCTCGCCGCTGCTGTACTGACAGCTGCCTGCGGGATTAGACTCATCGAACACACACAACCACTTGCCAGTTTTCCACTGTTTTTGTCCTCCTCTTGGGGTCCAGAAGTCTCTCGCTGACTCCCTGTATCCTCAAAGGGATAATTATAGGCAGATCCCACCAGCAAGAGATGCCTGAGTCTTATCTCCCCAGACTCACGGTGCCTAGTTGCAGGGAAGCTATTACTGGGCCACCATCTTGCTCTCTCCGAGAACTTATATGTATTTTTAAAAACAAGAGCTAAGTTTCTGCTGCCATCTCCCTATGCTAGGTGACCAGTTGATATTCTGTCGTGGCCATTCCTTTTAGTATCATCTGGGAATATACAGGGAAAATTTCCTTAAATATTTTTATATTTTGGACAAAAATACTGCTTAAAGGGCATTGGTGTAACCACAAAGTCTGAAAAATACCATGTGATGCAAGCTTTCTTATTTGGTGGGATATGGAAGGATGGTAAAGGGAAACTATACAAAACCAAAGCCCCCTTTCTGTGTGCCAGAATTCCTCAATATGTATGTCATGATAGAACGCTTAACCATTTGGATGGTCATGGCACACAAGACCTTGAACCTGGAGAATTAATGCAAAGGTAGAGGGTTTGTCATACATGGTACAGAGGCTGTACAGAATGCCCAGCAGCAATGATTAGGATTCAAATGGACAGTATTGGCAATGCCTTTCACAGCAACCCAGCCAAACTGTTGCTGGATGTGAGGTGACCCTTTTAGCTTCCACTCACTCTCCAAGACTGGTTCTCTAGCCTTCCCTTACTTCTTTTCAATAAATTCCTTTTCTATTTTGGCCAGGTCAGTTTCTATTGTTTACATTCAAGAACCCTAACTTATATCAAAACCAGTACCAGCTAGTAGGTAGTAGAAAATACCTTCTCAGAGAAGAGGTAAGATAAAAATTTGAAATTAGTTCTTTGGATTATGCGGGCCTGAAGTTAGCATGTGAACATGAAAGACCCCAGAATATAAAGATAAATCAGCCAATCTCTGATAAATCATCATCTCTGTTTATCTGGAATGAACTGCTCATTGAGGACAAGTCTTCTTGGATTGAGTTGTCACTTCCATATAAAAATGAAAAGAATACAGAAGTCAAGGACTAGAGAGTGAGATGTTGGTCTATCACCTTACTGGACAGCTCACAGAATGAGAATATCATTTCCAAAAGTTTTCATATAAAGACAATGAAAAACCTAGGGATTTTTTATGACCAAACTAAAAGAATTATCTATTTATGCAAGGTGATTCAAAAGTTATGTCTATTAAATTCATTGGCAGTGTTCTGGAACTAGCATGACCCCTAGGAATATTCAGAGGTTTGGGAAAACATGGGATACTCTGAATCCTCACCTCTCTCTTCCAGCCTCTCCTCTGTCAATAAGGCCATCTTCCACTGCTTAAAGACACTGTTTTTGTTTTTTTTCCACCTAAGGGAGTTACCTTCCCAAAGAAAATAATTTTTTCTAATGTTTCCTTCTTTTCCCCTATTTTCCTTCAAACTTAAATCCACAGCCAGAGTCCAGGCTATCCTAGAATGTCAGTTGCAAAGTCAAGTTAAAGAATAGAAGGCTTATCCACTGAATATCTTTAGTACTATACTAATTTATAATGGCTAGTACCTTGAGAATATGTGTGGAAATTGAGAGAGATAACAGAAGGATGGATCAACCTGAATTTGTTAATTTGTGTGCCAGAAATTCCACATTAAGCAGTCTAGTCAAAGAGCTAAAAGTAGTTCTTGAATTCTTTTCTCAATTGATTTGTGAAATCCTGCAAAATATAAAGTATTACCATAATATTCCTCTAGTTATTTTGACAAGGATAGAGAAAGGGATGAAAGATTTAGAAAACAGAAGTACTGGAGTAGCTTTGTCTTATACAACATTACCAAGCATTTTTACTCCATGAAATAGCTCCTGCCCACCCTAATTAAGTCCAAAAATAGAATAACTATACAGTATTAGGGAAAGAAAAGTACCCAGACCTTTTGAAGATTACAAGGCCCTGGTGATGAGCTAATTCCAGGAGATTTAGAGGGTTGCTATGGAGGTCAAGTGATCAATTTTGACACTAATTTACATCATATTAAACCAGATGGGACACCAAGATCACCTTGTAGTTATTTTCCTAGTTCCCAAGTCTCTTAGTCCATTGGCTGCCATAACAAAATCCCATAAACTGGATAGCTTATAAATAATAGAAATTTCTTTTTTATAGGTCTGGAAGTTGGGAATTCCAAGATCAGAGTACCAGCAGATTTGATGTCTGGTGAGGGGTCATTTTCAGCTTCATACAGGGTGCATTCATACTGTCCTCACATGGTGGAAAGGGGACAAGGCAGCTTCCTGAGATGACTTTCATAAGGGCACTTATCCCATTCACAAGGGCTCCACCCTCATGACCTAAGCACCTCCCACCAGCCCAACTCTCTCGTAAGGGGTTAGGATTTCAGCATATGAATTTTGGGGAAACACAAACATTCAGACCACAGCATCAACTATATCACTGGAATAGGTATTTCTTATCAATTACAGAATCTGCCTCTTTGTTGCTGACCCATGGAATTTGCTATGGTGGAAATAGAAATCCCTGGTCCTCATCTCATCAAATACTTAATGAAAAGTAATTAGGCATTCCTCAGGAGGTACCCTTAGGAAATCAGTACCATTTCCAATAAACAAAAAGATACAGTGATTGTGATTCCTATGATCAGCTCCCACCCATTAAATCCTCTAGATTGCTCAGTGTAGAGTGGGGATAATGAAAAGCTTAAGCAGGTAAGACTCTTATCAAAGTTTCTATTCCTTATATGATTTAATTATTTAACCCTATCAACACAGTTTCTGGTCCCTAATATGAGGCCATTGATTTGAAGAATATTTTTCTTCTACACTACATCACTAGTAGTTTGATTTTTAAGCGTACCTTCATAGTCTTGCTTCACGATTGCTCCAGTGTTTCATTCTGTACCCTAATTTATATCTGTGCCAGATATAACGTTAAATGCTAGCCTAACACATTGAAGGCATCTTTCTTAAAGGATCTGCTTTATGTTACTAATTTGTAATCGTTCTGTTTTTTGATGTAGGCATTTAGTTTAATGAACTTCCCTGTTAGTACTGCTTTCCTGTGTCCCAGAGATTTTGGTAATGTGCATCACTTTTGTGATTCAATTAGGAAAAACATGTTTTGATTTCCATCTTGATTTCATCTTTATCCCAAGGAGCATTCAACATCAGGTTAATTCCCATGTGTTTGTGTAGTTTTGAGAGTTCCTCTTGGAATCTTGGAATTGATTTCTCGTTTTATTCCACTATAATCTGAGAAGATAACATGGTACAGTTTCAATTTTTAAAACATGAAATGGAAACAAAGAAAATACAAAGAATCAATAAAATGAAAAGTTGATTCTTTAAAATAATAAAAGAAAAAAATTGGTAGACCACTAGCAAAATTAACCAGGAGTAGGAGAGAAAGAATTAAAATAAGTTTAATCAGAAATAAACAAATGAGACATTACAATTGATATCACAGAAATACAAACTATCATTCAAGATGACTATGAAAACCTCTATGTATATATACTAGAAAGTCTAGAAGAAATGATTAAATTTTTACAAAAAACACAATTTCTGAAGCTTGAATCAGGACCATATAGAAATCATGAACATATCAGTAACGAGTAGCGAGTTTAAAACAGTCATAAAACTCCCTCTTCCCTTCTTCTCCACAAAAGGATCTGGAAAGCAGAAGGCAGCAATACAGTGAATGTGACATGATAAGGCATGTGCGTGTAGAGGGTGAAGACTAAAGCCCATCAGAAATATGGAATTGTAACTTCAGGCAAGACTTGAGGGTTACAGAGATTTAACATTATTGAAATATCATCTTTCAAGCCTAAGACAAGTTGCTGAACCAATCAATCTATGTTTATTCCTTAGATTTGATAGGAAGATCAAATTCCTTTGGCAGATTCCTTTTGATTTTGAATGCAATATAGATCTCATTTGGTCATACTTTTCTGAGTATTTGCTTAGTGACCTGAAACCTTCAACTTCAAGATGGATGCAGAGCAAAGGAAGGTTTTCTATCTGGTCCAGGTGGCAGTGAAATAAACTATGCCCCTTGGCACTCATGATTCAGTGGATTAAATGGTACTTGATACATCTCTGTCAGACTAGAATGTTGTTTGCAATCTGTTCAAGCATCAGTAGGAGATTCACAGAAACAGGCCCTTAGATCATGTGCTCTTGGGCAAATAAATTCCTTTTGGAAAACAGCTCTTGACTTCTACTGAGAACTGATAGAAACTAAATATTTGGCTACAAGATAGCTAGTGATTTAAGCTGCCAATTACAAACATAGCATTATTATATTCCCTTTCACACAGATTATCTTCATTGACTGGAAAGGTTTTATATCAACCAAGTGCTAGGCAAGTTGTAAAGGCAAAAATCAGAAGCAAAAGCATCTGACTTTTATCAGATTATCATCTCTCCCCCTCCCCTACTATCCTTCAGGGGAATTAGTAACTATTACCTTGAATGAATTGATAAAAACACACATGCATGACTGTACATGATGGCCAAATCCAGGGGGGACACTTTTAAGAAAATTAATGAAACTCACAAGATCTTGAAAGGGTTTGTGCTTACAAGAAGCCCTTAAACTACTCTTCATTAGTTTTACAGTAAAGCTAATCCTCTTCTGTTGTTAGCCAGAAGGATTGCTTTAGTGATACACCCCTAGTAAGTGCAGGTCAGTGCTAATAAACAATGTGGAAGATCCTTCTAATTAGAGGAAATGTGACAAGTATATATTTTTGTTCATTTCTCTTGGAATAGAGATGGCCTAGCATGAAGCTATACATCAACTCTTGGGCAAGACTGATGGTTTCATCATATGGTCAGTAACAAAAGATTTAAGAATTGTTTTCAAGGTGTTTGGGGGAAAAGTATAGGTAGATGCTCTGTGTCTCTCATGTAAATGCCTACCTAAAGGTGTCCACCATGAAGGAGGCACTCAGGTAACCAAAATTTCATTCTCTGCCTTTCTTCTGTAAACTCTTGGTGCTTGCCTAATGAGCTTGTGGACAAAGTAGTCATGGTGGCAGGGATGGTGGCTCTTCCTGGGCTCAACTACATGAATTTACTGCACAAAGACCTACCTGGCTATTGCCGGGAGCCAAAACATCTCACAAAAATGCCCCTTACTATCTTGATTTTACGAGCAAACTAGTCTCAGGAATTCAACCGTAAACAGCAACGGTACTTTCCCCTTGCGTATCTCCTCAAAAATGCACCCCCCGCCTTAGGGTCCTTCTCCTAGTAATTTTCCAGAAACTAGCCCCCTCCCCGCCCTGTTAGGAATAGCCCTTAGTTACTTCCTCGTTTGTGTGCTTATAAGTCCAGCTGAAAAATAAACTCAACGGAGCTTGATCAGACTCTTGACTTGCTCTCATTCTTTCGTGTCTCTTGTCCCCTCATTCGACTGACCCCTTTGTTTCCCAGGTCCCCGTTGAATTCCCCGTGGGCCGGGGCAGGGTATTGCTTCTGCTGAGTGCTCAAATACAAACAATAAAGACTAATCTTAAATTTTCAATAATGTAATATACTCTGGGAGGAACAGGTATGTGGTGGCAGGTAGATTTGTTGAGCAGAAAGAAGTTAGCAAGGAGTAAATATAAAGAAGGGGGGTTAAACATTAGAAATTAAGTTTGTAAAAGCAAAAGAAGTCATGCAAGTTTGTCAAACCTTGAAGAGAACAAGTCATAGAGAAAAAATGAAAGAACAGGTAGTTTGGTTTGCAGTAGTTCAACTGTAACATTAAACATACTCAGAAATCCAGAAGAAATCTGAAATAAAAGATTTAAAATCTTTGTCAATAGCTGCTCCAAAGCTGTATTTCCCATATTACACCAACTTTTGCCATAGCTGAGCCTCATCATAAGTCGAGATTATCTGACTCAATATGGGGTTCTAGTTTCTACTGAATGTGTTTTGCCCCATCAAAAAGTAAAAAATCCTAAATCAAACCATCATAAAAAAGGGACTATCTGCTATGCTACCAGTACTAAATGCATTTGCATTTTGAACTTGGGATACTTTTTATTTATGATGGATTTATCAGGATGAAATCCCATGGTTAAGTCAAGGAGCACCTCTGTGTGTGTGTGTGTGTGTGTGTGTGTGTGTAGGGAGAGAGAGAATTTATATCTTGAGAATCACCACTCAAACGAGTATAGTAGTTGGAGCAAAGCTATACACAATTTAGTTCCATTTTAGGGAAAATGCAGGGAGTATTTTGGGGTATTTCAGACAAAGAGCAATATATGAAGAGTAAGAATATCACCCACATGAAAGGCTTGATTTGAGTAGGGTTCCTGAGATGTCATCTAAAATTGATAACCCAGAGCATTCTCTGATGTCTCTGGTGACATTGGTATAAATAAAAATGAATAAAGGTACATATTGATATTGTCTTACCCTTACATGTCAGCATTCCTACCCATGTGGAAAAACGTGAACAGGAGAAAGGTGTCATCTCACAATACCATGTCCTGTGTAAACTGCCTGGGTTTGGGGGCAAACCATGTTGCATTAGATTGCAACCCTTGCCATTTTGAGAATAGACACATGGCTTGGGATCAGCTGTTAGGGGGTGAGGGGAGTGGAGGATTGGATTGTTCTTATCAAGGAGAGGACATAGCTGGGAGCCTAGGATTTGGAAGGCAAAGTGTGAAGTGACTAGGATAAGAGGGGAGCATAGAGGTAAAGACGACGGACAATGGCTTAGCTAAAGACACCCCACGAAGTGTGGCCCTAAATTCACCAAATGCTGAGCATGACTCAATTTTTTCTAGGAAATTGTGAATGGTATAAAGTTTTATGCAGACAGATTGATTTAAACCACAAAAACATAAAGTAGACATTGTAGAATGGGCTCTGTGCTTTTAAAAAAACTAAAACGGAGGTTTTGTCAAGATACAATCCACTCTCTGTGATACTTTATAACAAGGCAAACCAGTGCTCACCACCCCACCCCTGTTTACAGAGGCAGGTTCAGAGGACCTGAGGTGCTTCAACCCTTTCCTCATGACCATGTTCCCAGGACAGCCTTGATGTCTACCCAGGACTAAGGAGGAAGAGTGGAACCAAGAGCTTCCAATATATATTTTCCATATAAAGTCTTTTCCTCAAGAAAAAGAAAAAATCATCCCCCTCTTGCTCAGCTCCAAGTCCGTGTATCAGACTGGGACCATCCAGGCCCTTTGGTTCTTGCTTATTGCATCCTTATGGGCCTTCAGTAAATACGCACATTAGTGATCTATTGCTGATTCAATATCTATTGCTATGTAATGAATTATTCCAAAGCTTAGTGGCTTAACATTAGCACCATACATCATCTCTTGGGTTCTGTGGGCCAGGAGTGCAGGTATGGCTTAGCTGGGTCTTCTGCTTCAGGTCTTCACAAGACTGTAATGAAGGTGTTTTGGGGGGCTAATGTCTTGTCTGAGGCTTGACGGGAGAGGGATCCACTCCTAAGCTCATGTTGCTGTGTGTAGGATTTAGTTTCTTGTGGGCTATCAGACTGAAGCTCTTAGTTCTCTGATGGCTGTTGGCCACAGGTCACTCTCAGTGTCTTCCATGTGGGCCTCTCCTAGGGCAGTTCACAATGTGGGGGCTGCTTCATCAAAGCCAGCAAGGGAAGGAATCCATAAAAAGTGTCTCCTTGTGAGATAGAAGATACAATCTCAGACAACATTGTCATGGAAGTGACAAGCCATCATTTATTCAGCCAGGAGCAAGTCAAAGGACCTGCCCATACTCCAAGAAAAGGGACATACCAGGAGGCAGGGAGACATTATAATCCATTTGCCGCAGAGAGATTGGTTAGGAATGACATCAGTTACATCATGAGAATGGAGAAAAGACTCAGAAGAAGGGAGGTGTTTAGAAAGAATGAGAGACCAGCTTTGGTACCTTGGTGGGAAAGGGGCTGAACAAGCAATGTGAGTCTTTCTTTGGGACTGTAATTTTACATTTTTTTCTCCTGAGATAATATTTTGGTTGTTCCTGTACATATTGTTCTGGTATTAACATTTCAAACTGTGTGACAATTTTATTAAAAGCACGTCTAAGGGATATTTTATGCTTAACTCCTTACATCTTGAAGACCAGCACATGATATATTAAATACCTATAAAATGGGCATTTTCTCTTTTATCTTTTTCATTATTTACCAGAAATGACCTTGTCTGTGACTTACCAATTCAGGGTTTTCTTTTTGAATGTTGTGGTTGCTTAACTTATCTTTCCAGAGACTTTCTTTTATTTAAATGCCAGAGCCTGCATTGTAATTAAATACTTACCTGTCTTCTCAGATGGAATGTTTTTCTTTTGCATTTGGAGAAAATGTTAATTAACACATTAGGAATGTATTTGGTACATTTGGTTGCAAATGCAAACAGTCTAATCTTCTACTCATTAGAGTCCTTTGTCTGAATCATTCAAGTGAGTAACAGGTTGCACTGAGACATTGCCAAAATGATTCAGTTATCCTAAAAGTACTCATTTTGGTTTTCTGGGAAGAGTTATGTATTATGAATTACTAAAATTGCATTTTCCTTTTATAACCATGGTAACTGCTATGACAGCACTTGAAAGGATGGCCATGTTAATTATTTCACTAAATAAGAGATTCTGGCCAAATTTTCTGTACTGAACTTAGCAGATAATGTTAACAGCATCCGTAGGAACTAAACATCATTGAAGATTTTGTGCTTTGTGGCTTTGTATTGACGTTGGAGGAACACCAGTGAAGTGCTTTGAGATAACTGGGCTCAGTCTTTCCTTTTGGGTCCTATTCCTTTGCCCAACATTTGTGTTTAGCCTTTGATAAAGGAGTTTATCCTTTGCTCCTGGAGGTCATAAGGGGAAAGTCATTCATCAATTGCCTACTATGGGTACTAAGTACTTTCTGATCTGATTTAATTTTCCCAACAGTTCTATGGGGTAAGTACTGTTGTTTTTTCTCTTGACAAATGAGAAATTGAGTTTATCCAGTCATTCATCTAATAAATAGGTATCGATTATTTTTTTAAGCGACATGGACCAAGCCTTACAATTAGAATTGATATAGCTGAGATTTAAAACAGATTCCATCTGATTCCAGAACCCATGCTTTTTATGCTGCATGATTTTGTCTCATCTGTTTTCCCCACTCCAAGGTCTTATTTGACTATAGCAAGGAATGTTATGTGAGTGTGTATGTGAGAAATAGCCAGACAGAAAGAGACACACAGTCAGTGTGTGTGTGGTGGGTGGGTGGGTCATATCTTTCCATATCCACTTTCAGAAAGGGGTGTTAGAATATACTCCACAAGGAAGCAGAATACATGATCTAGTGTCATGTACTGTGGGGAATTTCTTTACCTAAAAGAATATCCTTTTCTCTGCCTTTTACAAAGGGCAAAGTCTTCTCCAATGCAATGATAGCCAAGTATTAAAATGCAAACAGAAATGCAACTCAAGGAGTTCATTTCACATACAAAAATGACTCAGAAGCTCTTTTCTTCCTTGAGATCTGAGTTCCTATGGTAGTGAGGTCACAGAGGTTAAAGGTTAGGCTCACAAGGAAAGGCTGAGCATCAGTTTGTATCTGCTTGTTCCAAAATAATGCCTAAGGAACAAGAGGGACGGTACTGCTGTAATATTTCCCTTGATCATGTCATAACAGACAAGGTGTTAGGTGTGAGAATTCTGTGGTGAGTGAAAGCAAGCACAACCTTTATCATCCTGGATCTGGCAATCTGGTGATGGAAACTGATAATCAAATAATAAAGTGATCCCACAAGTAAATGTAAAATTACAATTGTTGTAAGGACTATGAAAAAAAAATACATTGTGCTGTGACAATAAACAACACTGGGACTGTCATTGTCAGAGTCCAGGAGGCTCCCTTCTAGAGTGGAATGTGAACTGAGATTTAAACCTATCACCTTTTCCTTAATCCAGCTTCTTTATGTGTGTTTTCTATCTCTATAAATGGCTTCACAATCTATCCATCATTTGATGAAATGAGAAATAAGAAAGTCATCTTTGACATCTCTTTCTCCTTCGTCCGCTACTCAATCATCAGATCCTGTCTCTTGATGCCTGAGAATTATTTCCTTTTGTTCACCTAGAAGACCCTTGTCCCTGCCACTAACCAACATCTTTATCTGGATTAAATTATCAGCCTCCTAATTAGATTTTTCTGACTCTGGTCTTGCTCTCCTCTTTCATAACTAATACCAATTCCTTTTCCACAATGCAGCAGAAGTGACCTATCAAAAAATACAAATATAATGGAGTCAGACTCCTATGTCAAGTCTTTTGGGAGTTCCCATTGTCATTAGGATGAAATACAATACCTTAAGGTGGCTTCTAAGATCCTTTATGATCTGCCACCTGTTCATATCTGTAGCACCTTCTCTTTCTACTTGCACAGCATCCGCTGGTCATCTTTTATTTCTCTCAGTTGCAGGAATGAATTTTGTTCTCTCTTTCTTCCATTCTGTCCATTTATTTGGAACTCTCTTCCTCCTTCCTTCTGTCTCTCCTATACAGGGATATCTTCTACTAATCCTCCAGGTCTCAGTTTTCTGATGTCTCTTTCTCTGGGTAAATCTGAGGTCCTACAAGTGGGTTGGGCTCATAATTGTGAGTTTTTGCTTGTATTAATCCCTTCCTAGATTGGAACTTTCTGAGGGCAGCAGCCTATCTTTTCTTGTTTTCTACCTTAAGTATTGTAGCCCCAATACTTGACCAGTTGCAAGCTCACTGTAATTCCTCATTAAATATTTGATGGAAGAAAAGAAGTAAAGAGGAAGAAACAAAGAAAGGAAGGAAGGAAGAAAAGAAGGGAAGATGAGAAGGAGAAGAGAAGGGATCTAGGAATAAGAGAAGAAAGAGAGGGAAGGAGAAAGGAATGGAGGAAGGGAAGATAGAAGGAGGGAAGAAAGAAGGAATTCTTAGGTATGCATAATTATTCTTTCCTTATTTAAATGGCTTTAAAATGGCATGCAGAACCTTGTTTGTCTGCCTAGAGTGGCATAATACAATAAAAATTTCTGTAATTTCATGTTCAGTATGGTAGTCACTAGCTGCATGGGGCTATTGAATATTTGAAATATGACCAATGAGACTGAGGAATAGAACTTTTAATATAATTGTATTTTAAAATTTAAATAGTCTACTTGATTAGCTCCTATATGAAACATCACAGGCCTGGAGGAGCTCCCAGGAGGACCAACCTCCCTATCATCATTTCTGTCCCCCTGCTGTTGGATACTGCATTCTTCATTGCAGTTTTCCTGGTGTGTTTAGGAATTCCTTAAACTTCTTTGCTAAGCTGGGCAGTAAAAGTCAAATAAATACAGCACATAGAATGCCATTTATGCTTCATTTTCAACAGCCTTAATGAGAGCCACATCAGTATTGCAAATACTGGTGAGTAATTTCTATCTATATCATCAGAGCTGTATTTTTCCCAAACATTCTCCATAATGGTAAAATGGTGAAATAAGCAAATAGCCTCTCAGACACTTATGCTGAATGCTCAAAAATCAACTAAAAAAAGCAACAAGGTTTAATTTGAACATTGCCTTTCATTCCTTTGGTATACAAAGAAAACAACAGGCTGCAGAATAGCAGGAGGCAGGCCGGGGAAGAGGCAGAGAGAAACGCGTGAGAGAAAAAATTACTAGATAATCTTTGCCTCTTTAGACAATGCTTGGTTACAATCAATCACACTACCATCGTCACTATTTGGGAGCCAGCAGGGCAGAGAAGGACAAGCGGTGGACTGGGGCTTGGAAGTCTTCTTTTGCACTACACAGACTTCCTTGGGAAAGCTATATTTTCCCTCCATATAGGAAAATACAGCTACTTTCCTTATCCGGTTAGGTTTTTGCAAATTTTAGATGAAGTAGTATGTACCAAGAGGCTATTTACTGTAATTTATCATTACTGTTGAACACAAGGAGGCAGTCTTCAAATACCACCACTCTCTGGCTCCCAGTAAAAACTCTAGGACAAAAACTAAACAAATATATTTTATTTTCATTGCCTTTAACAGCCATACTAACTCATCTACCTCCATTTAGCCCATTTAACTTGTCCTGAAAACATTTTTTTCTAATCAGTATTTATTGCAGAAAAGTAGCTATTTCCACAATTGTCCTGGAATTAAGCATATAGCTTCATACTGGAGGCCAGATTATGTGTTGGCTGGGTTGGTGTGAAGGGGAGAAGTGTTGGTAGGAGAGCACTGGAATTCAAGATAGGGTAATGTCTGCAAAGGTATATTTTTGGATCTCTCTTATCTCATATTTCCCCTGTATATATCTCCTTCAATTTCCATATTATGCTAACTTCCCTCTCTGAACAAGTCCTATTACTCTGAAATGTTACAGTCCAATGCTTGCACCAAGGGATCTCTTGAGCCTGGAGAGAGATCATCCATTCAAGACATTCAAGTCAATTTCCAAAATATGTATAGCACTACATTAGGTGCCTCCTAAAAGGGAAGGAAAAGCCCTCAAGACATTTACAATTTGAAGATGGAACTCATATGCCCATATATGACATAATGAGATAGCCCAGCAGTGCATACTAGGGAAAAACAGGCTTCACTTGTAATTTAAAACCTCCAAACTTTCTAACAGCCTCCCAGAGTATTATAACCAAAGCCACCCATGTTTGATGGCATTCCTACTTTGAAGAGGAATGGAATTTTTTCATAAATCTAATACTATTCAATATTGACATTCTGTGGCATGAAAATTCCACTTTCAAATTTTATTTTCAGCATAGACAAAACCGCCAGAAAATAGCAGGCTACAAAATAATTATACATAGAAGTTTTCATTAAATTAAATCAGAGTAAGTGACTGCTACATTAACGCGTTTCTACATTGACTTTAATAAGGTTTAATTACTCATAGTATGTTATATTCTGTGTGGGAATATTACAAGTATTTTCTAATATATTTCTCTTATGAGAAGATTGTTTCATTAACTAAATTAAAACCTCTATACACAAATTATGACCTAAATGAAATATTACCAGTTTTCATAGGTTTGTACTGAAATTATTCCCACCCACCTAATCAATTATGACCCACATATACATACACTGTTGCTTCCTTTGTCTGTCTATCTGTTCACTCATCTACCCATCCACCTATCCATCCATTTATCCATAGTAGATGAAGGTTAATATGAAGAAAGAACAAGATGTTTAAAACTAGACAGACCTGGGCTTGAATTCAAACTGTACTATTCAATAATAATTATGTTTCTGGGCCCCAGTTTCTCATTATCAAACATATACATACAGTATCTAACCAATAAGTTATTTTAACATTGTAGAGTATAACAGTTATAGGGATATTTCTTAGAGATTAATTTATAATCACCTACTATTGGTTGAAGTGAGGAAAGGTAAAACTGTTATTAACCTTCTATTAAAGGACCTTCTGCTAAACAGTAATCACATATTCTCTATTAGAAGAAGAGACACACAAGCCATATTAATTGTCATGTTTCAGAGAACAAGTGTTTTGATTTATCCCATATTGTGGATAAGAGATAATTTTATTTTTGTAAGAAAAATATTTATTCAGAAGTGTCGAATTATTATTTATGTTTACTGACAATTATGTCAGATAATTACATATAATACTGTAGTATTTAAGAACTTTGAGCTTACAATTTTTTGAGTAATTTTTTATTTTTTCAAATTAATATGAGGGTACAATTTTTAGGTTACATTGTTTTCACTTCCAGGGTAAAGTTTCATTTGTAGAAGAGCCCCTCACCCAGGGGCGTGTTATCCACCCTCATACTGTGCACATTAGGTGAGATCCCACCTCATGCCCTCCCTCTTTCTTCCAAAGGTCTTCCCCACACCGCTTCCCTCTACCTCTGAACTGGACTATATTAGTGTTATATTGTTCCCGTGAGCATGTAATTGTTTATATAT
The DNA here is from genome assembly GCF_027406575.1 of Nycticebus coucang. Taxonomy (NCBI): domain Eukaryota; kingdom Metazoa; phylum Chordata; class Mammalia; order Primates; family Lorisidae; genus Nycticebus; species Nycticebus coucang. The sequence continues at coordinate 119,692,838 of NC_069782.1, forward strand.
TGATTTCATATTAGTATGGAGTACATTGGATATTTATTTTTTCATCCTGTGATACTTCACTAAGAAGAATGTATCTCAACTCCATCCAGATAAATATAAGATAAGAGATAATTTTAAACTGGTCGGAATAATATTACTAGTTAGTTTGATTTCTAGTACATCAGATCATGTCTTGCTAAGTAAATTAAAGCAGTTGAAAACTAAGTCCTCATTTTTAAAATAATAACTTTGGGACTATCCTTGAAAAACTAGACTTACTCTGATGAGCAGATGGAAGTGGCAGAACAGCCAGGATTTGGAACTGTCTTAGTATATACCTTCTTGTTCATCTGATACTTTTTGAGTCAACTTGACTCATTAAGAGTTCTTTGAGAAAAAGCAAAGTAATGAAAAGAGGAAGGTTCAGCAGCAACCAGGTTTTAATGTATGAGGAGTCATTGGTATTTGCCATATGTCATCTCTGTCTATCCTAAGAAAAATCTAAAAGCATTTTTTGCCATTTCTACCTTTCTTTTTGTATACAGAACCCAAATAAACAGCTCTTTGCCTAGAGTTAATGCAAACTTAACTCAGTCAAAATGTGCGATGGACTAGGGAGATTAAAACTGGCATACCCAATTGACTCAGCTGGAATTCAGGAGCCATTTTTTAAGAAAGGAAAAAAAGCAAAGTGCCTTGAAGAATGCCTGGTGCATAGCAAGAACAGAAAACATAATTAATTTTATTCCCCAGCTATTAACCGAGCCCATACGTTGTGCTATGTGCCATCCACCCCTCAACAAATTAACCCCTCAACAAATTAAACTAAGTAATTACTCTGAAAGGCCTAAAATTTTTTAACTAGAATAGATCACCAAAAGATAAATAATGTTGCATATAAGTATGATGATAAAGGCATAGAACACTGGGGCCTCAATTAGAAGGGAGGAGTCCACTCAGCCGGCAGGGCAAGGGAAGGTTTGTTTGAGAGATCTTGCTGTCCTCAGATGATGAGAGGTTTATGAGACATCAGTCTGTTCCAGCCACCTATGCTTGGCTCTGAAATACTGTCTAGGTTCAAAATCTCTCCTTATCAGTACAGGATCTACCCTTATTAGTATAGCAGAGTTTGTCATTAAAACAATAAGACAAATCCTAGTTTTGCTACCCTCCTAGCTGCTCTCCTTCATTCATTCATGTATTCATTCATTTGTTCTTTCATCTCTTCACTCAGTATTTACAAATTATTTGCACTCTTTCCATTGATTTCAAATCCACAGATTCAACCAACTTGATGGAAAAAAATTGGGGGAGGGGTAGGATAGGTGAATCTGTACTTACCACGCACAGACCTTGTTTTCTTGCTATTATTTCCTTAAAAATACAGCATAACAAGCATTTACATAGAATTCACATTGTGTTAGGTATGATAAGTAATCTAGAGATGATTTAAAGTATACAGGAGGATTCTTGTAGGTTATGTGTGAATATCATGCCATTTTATATAAGAAACCAGAGCTTCTGTGGGAAGTAGGGGGAGAAGGTGGTCCTGGAAGATTGTATGTACAATGTGCTAGGTACTCCATAACAGAATCAATATTAAACAGTTATTTATTCTATTTTTGTGGAGTTTATAATAGATAATAACAAGTAAATAAATAATTTAACAACTGGAAAAAATTAACAACAAAATCCCATAAGCATGTTTTTGCATATATAAAACAGTCTATGAAGGAAGAGAAAAGAAGAACAGTGAGAGGAATGGGGTAAGCCCAGTTCAGGCATTAGCGTCTGCCTATCCAGGAGGTCATGTTCTCATTGAGGTGGGGGAGAGGAGGTGAAGTGAGGAGTGGGAAGAGAGGGGCAGAAATGGCAGGGCGAGTCTTCCAGTGGGAAGAAGGAGAAGGGAGTGGCAAAGCCTCCGGGTGAGAACCAACCTTGGCAGGGTCAAGGGAATGGAAATGCAGCTGCAGTCTGGTAAGGAGGAGGAGACACAACGTCCTCACTCAAAATTCATTGACATTCATTTCAAAATGTTCTCTCTTCAGCTCAAGCGAGAGTAGCGCAAGAGTTGCTCAAATAATAGGAACAGGATAAACGATTACCAGCCCCACAGACAACTAAGGACGGCAAACACCCCCCCCACCCCGCCCACCACCCCCAAATTGGATCGTTTCCACCAGCCCGTTGGCTTTTGGGGCTTCTGGCTCTGCTGGGAGTTCTTGAGGCTATCTGGAAGGAGGCAATCTGGATTCAGCACGGAAATGCCACCTTGTTCTGGAGGAAATATCAAAAACATCCACGCTTCTCACCTGCTAGACAAGTGATGCACGTCGGGCGCTGTCCGTGGTACCCACTTCTGTGGCTCCCTGGTGGATGACACGAGCCCTATCATGGCGCTCCTGGCTTGGAGCCTGCTGAGGGCTTCTGACCGTCAGAGTAAATGCCGAAGTCCTTTTGATGGCTTCAAGACGTTAGATGAACCCACCACCTCCGACATATGGGACCGGCGCCCTACTCCTTGAGCCACAGGCGCCGCCCAACCCAACTACTTTCCCTTACTCACGTCAGTCACTCCAGCTGTACTATATTCTGAGCTTACCAGGCAAGTAGTGCCTCAAAGCCTTTGCGATTCTGCTTGAAAAGCTTTTTGCCCACATGATGAGGTAGCTCAATCCTTTCCTTCCCTCAAATCCTTTCTATATCTGTGAGTACTTCACTTTCCATGCCATCTGAAATCTCACCCAGCCTTCACCATCTGCATACCTGGTCTTTTTTTCTCCATAGCATGTATCCTCCTCTAAAGACCCGTAAAATATCCCTAAGCTCCAGGAAGGCAAGAATTTTTGTCTGTTTTGTTCACTGCTGTGTCTCTAGCCATAATAAGCATTCAAAGTTATTTACTGAAAGAATCTCATTTATTCCTCACAAGCAGCATGCAATGACTAGCTAAAAGTGATTGTGAATTAGCTTTCATAAAGTCACAAAAATCAGTCCATTACAAATTAAAATCTAGTATTGATGAACACAGTTAAATGCCCACAAAATAAGCTCAATTGTATTAATAACTTTTGACAATATTCCAATTTCATGATGCAAAAATCAATTACATAATGTATTATAGCTAGTAATTTTCCTTGCTATTAATCATACATTATTTTCATTGTGACAATGTTACATCCATTGATTGCATTGGAATTTGAAGTTTGAAAAATAGTATTAATGTTAAAAATTATGGATAAGACTTCAATTTTATTCTTAATAATTTACATCTTCTGTTTGCGGGGGTTATGATACAAACTATACATGTTAATGAATTATATGTTCAAAAGTATAAAGAGAAATTGGTCTATGTTTCATTTTGCTACTATTTTAAATTTTAAATGCAAGCCTAGATTGCAAACGAATAAGATTTTATTCTCTGTTGTTCTGCTATGAGAAGTAAAATGCAAAATACAGTAAAATGGAAAGAAATACAACTAGCCAGACAGACACATCTCCTTGGTAACCTTATCGTGTTTAAACTTGCCATCTTTGATATTTATTTGAACTTGTCTTCAGCCAGAAGGCCCTCATTCCATGAAACATCTGAGGAGACTACATACTAAAATGCTCCTATAAGGAATTTTTAATTAGCTATTTGTCTTTGATTATAAGAGGTGCTACTTCTATTCTCTTGCTAAACTCTAGACTCTATTCTCCATGAAAATGCCACATTTTATTGGGACAAAACCCCTCAGTCACTGTATTCCTTTCCCTCTAGTTATATGAAGTTGACTCTAAGAAGTTCTCTTCCGGAGCATAACTGGAATGCTCTGGGCAAGTTGGCCAACACAGGTGTGAGGAGGTGGGATCCTGAGTCTATAGAGTAAAATGTAGAGTGGCAGTGGAAACAGTACGGAAGCTCAGTGCAGAGCAAGAGGCCAGGTGCCTTTGCCCTGACATCTTTCTTAGGCATCCTGGTATCTAGGATCCTATGGGTACAGGACTTTGGGTGACATCCTCAGCTGGTGACATTCTCTTGCTTAAGAAAAGATTCCTGGCCAGGCACCATGTCTCATGCCTGTAATCTTAGCACTCTGGGAGGCCAAGATGGGTGGATTGCTTGAGCTCACAATTTCGAGACCAGCCAGAGCCAGAGTGAGACCCTGTCTCTAAAAAAAGAAAAATAGCCAGGCATTGAGATACTTGGGAGGCTGAGGCAAGAGAATCACTTGAGCCCAAGAGTTTGAGGTTGCTAGGAGCTGTGCCACGGCACTCTAGAAATAGTGACAAAGTGAGACTCCTTCTCAAAAAAATGATTCCTGGTAAATAAAATTTAGGCTTCAATTAAATGAATCAAATGCAGGGATCAGAAAGCACTCAGTGGTTCCAAAACAGAGAAAATTACCTTTCAGAATCATGGCATTGCAAAATGATAAAAATTAATCTGGACAATTCTAATGCTAACATCACTTCAGAACCTCATGACCTGATCAAAAACCCTAACAATGTGATGTTTTTTGTGTGCATGACAAACTCTTTCCCAGTGATGCAAATATTTTTGTACCAACAAAGGTACATTCCCTGTCTAGCAAATACTGGCATTTTACCCTGAAAAGTAAATAATGAAGCTTTCTGAGAGTTAGCATTTTACAACGAGGTTTTTCTAAAGGCTTTTGAAAAACGGCATCTCACAGAGGTTAAATATTACAACATGTTTTTAAAAATAAAACAGTACAGTTCAATATTTTGTTAAATGATTTTCTTTCAGTGCCATATTAAAAATACATTTAAAATACAATTTGTAATCTTTCGTAAATGGTGTGGGCTTTAATACATACCAGAAAAATTTCATTTTGTACAAAGTGGCCTATGTGCTAATTTTAATGTTCTATGTAAAATAGTAGCTTCCGTATAAATATGAGAAGTAGCTTTCTCATCACTGTTCTGCACTCCGGCTCTTCCTCCTATGGAGGTGAAGGCTGCACTTTGGAGGGTAGGGATCCGAGAGTGTTAGTCCTAAAAAAGCTATCCTGTGTCTGTTTTGGGGCAATTACATCATATCTCTAGGGGACTTACTTTCTTCACTTACAAAGTGACAGAAAGAACACATGCCTGCTTCACAGCCCACTCCACCAATTTCTAACTGGACGGTGTCAGAGTTGCTTAGGAGATAGGCCTTAACCGGGAATAAAGGGCACTAAATGTTTCACCCTCCCATTTCAAAGGCACAACCACTGAGATTGTACCTTCTGTGCCACCACAGAGTTGGCCACAGGGTTTATTTCAGAAAAACCAGTTTTGAAATTCACACCTGATCTGGTCTATATAAAAAAAGCCTGAAGGTAAGAGTTGTCCTCAAGCTGAGATCATGAAGTTATAATTATTTGTTATGGGCTGTCATGTGCCACCCCCTCCCCTCCTGAAAAATTCAGATTTTGACATCCTAATCCCCAGTACCTCAGAATGTAATTACATTTGGAGGTAAGGTCTTTCAAAAGGTAATTAAGCTAAAATGGGGGTCATTAGGGTAGGACTTAATTCAACAGGACCGGTGTCCTTATGAGAAGAGGCGATTTGGACACAAACAGGTACAAAGGGAAGACCATGTGAAGACAAAGGAAAAAGTCATCTACAAGCCAAAGAGAGAGGCCTCAAAAGAAGCCAGAGGTGTTGTTAACCCCTTGATCTTGGGTACTTAGCTTTCAAGACTGTGAGGTAATAAGTTTCTATTGTTTAAGCTACCCAATCCATGGTACTTTGTTATGTAGCCCAACTAATACCTTCATCTTTCTCTCCCCAGGGGAGACAGGGATGCACTGGACCTTCTACTCCTTTTTTCCTAAGAGTGTGCCAAAATCTTCCTCCCACTAAGCCGGCCAGGGGTCACTGGCTAAAGGCTGGTGAGGCACTCAACCTGCATAGCACTTGATTATAGTATGACACTACCAGGGTATTAGTGGGTCCACACCTGTGGTGCAGCTTAGAAGGGTACAGGTGAAATTTACTAAATGTAGAATATAAAAGTCTGAACACAATAATTAAGAAAATGCCATGAAGGCTATGTTAACTAGTTCGATGAAAATATTTCAAACTGTATATAAAACCAGCACATTGTACCTCACGATTGCATTATTGTACACAGCTATGATTTAATAAAAAAATAAAAATAAAAAAAGAAAGTAGCATGAGACAGAGGGCAAAGCTGAAATGGACTCCCATGGGCAGCATGCATTCCCACGTGGTGTCAAGAGGACCCTTGAGTCTGCTATAGATGGGAACATGTGAACTTAGAACTGCCTCTCCTATGTTAAAGGGGACAGTGAACCTGAAACTGCCATCATGCTGGCAATCAGAGAGAGAAAGGCTGTTTCCTCCTTCCATCATCTGGGAGGCTGTGGAGAGTACAGGCCACATCCTTCCTTACACCCTCCTTCCTTTTCTTTGGGAAGCTCATCTTCTAACTCTGGCCCATGAAGGAGGATAAATGGAAATGTTTTAATAAGAAGTTTAGATTATAGAAATTGGCCAAAATTTTAAACTATATTGAGAGGCAAAAAAGGGTCTTTTTTGGTCAGAATGTAAAGTTTGGATTCCACAAAGGGAGTGCAGTCTTGAGACTCTAGCGAGTTGCATGCTGTGTGTACCTGACATGAAACTCTCCAGCCAAAACTACTCCATGAACATGAAACGCAACAGAGTTGTTTGGCAGATATCTTGCTTAGACCTAGTAAATTCTCTTTCATCCTCAGCATGTTTTTTCCAAATTTTGTAGTTCACCTCACCCTCCTAATCCTATTTCTCCTCTGCAGTGGACTAGCAGCATGATCCTGAGTGAGTCTCTTTACCTCACTGAGTCTCTTTACCTCAGTGCTCTCTGGCACTGCTAATCTGCAAAATGGGAATAATAATACCAGCTTGCAGAGTGGGCATTAAGAACAAATGATAGAGAGCATGTAATCTCAGCTCTGATATATACTGCAGAACCTCACTGCAGAACCATTTGCTGGAAAATCAGTTAGCATATTAAAGACTCACAAGGAGGCTTTAAGGGGCTAGAGATACAGTCTACTCAGTTTGTGCCTACTAGGTACTAAGTACTCAATGCTTATTACTTTGAATTAGACTGATGGCTGCTCTGTTCTCACCTGCAAATGAAGGGGGTAGACTAGGTGCTCAGAATCCTCTGGAGAGTTTCTCAACATGCATGCTTCTGGCCTCCACTCTCAGGGAGCCTGAATCAGCCAGTCAAGGTCCAGGCCAGGACTTTTTCACAATGACATGCTCATCCCCGAGCTGATTATTATGTAAGTGATCCATCCCTGGGCCCCTCTGGCTTGGGGATTCCATGATTACATGAGTGAGGTAACTCACATTTGAACACGCCCTTCACTTATTTTCCACTCATTTCTTTTTATGAGAGAAAGAAAAAAAGGCTTTATTCCTTTGTTTCCAAATAGCAACCAATTTTCCCAAGAATCAATTGCCTACTGGTGAGCATAGGAGTATTTTAGCATCCAAATTAGTTCAGTATTGAAGAATTTCAGGAAATTATTTCAGGGCCCACAAACTAGTCTATTTTTATGCACATGCCTTTAAATGGCCTATTATGTTATTTCCAGTTCAAGCAGTCTTTTAAGAAGCTTTAGGATGTGTTCCTTAGCTTCAAAGTCCCTGGGTAGGATTCTGTGGGACTCACACAGCAGATCTCTGGCCTATAAATCTTGAGTATAAAATCTAGTCTCTTTTTTTTAATAGTACCCTCCCGCTCCCAACCCAAGTATCAATATTAAAAGCTCTACGCTGTTTTATGAAAAGTCATTGCTTTAAGTGATACAGTATCTTCTGTCAAGGACATATATTAGGATAGTTTCAGGTTTTAAAATAGAGATTACATGGCCATTTCACATTTTCTCAACTATCCTAGCATCCTCTTACCCACACAGTCTGTGCAGCTGGAGGAAAAAAATAAGATCCTTTGGAGAAGGATCTTAGACTTGTGCTCAGATGAGAGCAAGGGAAAAGAAAATGAGACAGGCGTCTGGCATCTGAAAAATTCTGTTTTGTCTTTGGCACCTTCTTCCAATAAGGGAAGATTGTTCATATTTCCTTTCTCTGCTGAAAAATGTAAGAGGAAAGAAATTGGGAATACTTCCAATCCTCAATTGAATTGCTAGCATACTCTAATTAATTATTCCAGAGAATCTTGGTTGAAAATCCAACATAAATATGCAACTTTAGTAAGTAACACTGGAAAAAAGATCAATTTAATATAAATGCAACAGCGTTTGTTAAGCATGGTCCATCCTACTAGAAACAGAAAATACGTCTTCCTTAAAATCTGTAAATTACCTTTTCTCCTCCATAAATATTGACATACGTTTTCTGCTCTGGCCCTAGTATACTCAGGACTATTCACCACCAAAGCTTGGATTGCCTAAGAGACAGATTATGGAGAATCCTAAAATAAATTCAAATTACTTTTGTCCTTAAACATGCATTTTCCCCCAATTTCTGCTACCTTGATGAGCTGGAAAGGTCCACAATGCAGTCTCAGTCTCTATATGGCACATGTAGTACTATTTCTCTTCCCTGTAGCAATAGCAAGCAGATTGTACTATTTTTTCTTTGTTAATTTTGAAACATATCATATATAGGGATTAGCATATATTATATAACATATATGTATAGTTCACATAAAAATAAAGAACTAATCACCAGTTTATGCTCTGCTCAGGTTAAGAATGAGAACATCAACTTTAGAAGCACCTCTCTAAGTGTGCTACATTCCACAGTTCTTGGAACAATACACTGTGCTAATTTTTGTGTTAATCAATTCTTTCTTCCCTTTATCATTTTACTGCCTATAGGTATATCCTTGCTGTAGTCTGATTATGTGTCCCCTCCAAAAAAAAAAAAAAATCGTGTGCTGAAACATAATCTCCAATGCAAAAGTATTAAGCGGCAAGGCCTTTAAAAAGTGATTAAGTGATGAGAGAGGGCTCTCCTCTCGTGAATGGAACAAGTGTCCTAAAAGAGGCCTAAGTAAGCTCCACAGCCCCTTCTGCCATATGAAGGAAAAGCTAGACAGCACCACCTAGGAAGCAGAGAGTGAGCTCTTACCAGGCACTGAATTTGATGGTACCCTGATCTTGGACTTCCTTCCTCCAGAACTATGAGGAATAAATTCTGTTATTTGTAAATTACCCAGTCGAAGGTATTTTTGTTGTAGCAGCAGGAAGACAATCCCTAAAAAACTGAGTTTTGTATTGTCTATTTTTGATCTTTACACAAGTGAAAACATCATATATTTTCTTTTGAGACTTGCTTCTCTTGCTCAATATAAAGTTTGTGAAATTCTTTCAGTTGCTGCATGAAGCTGTAACTCATTTCTGTACATTGTTGCATAATATTCTGTCCTATAAATTAACCATGATTTATGTATGAATTGGTGAACACTTAGGTTGTGTCCAGCTTGGGATGGAGCTTGGGGAAATGACCCTACCCTGCCGTCTGGAGGACACATGCTTAGACCAGCTCTAGACATACAGTAACATTAGAAAGGCATCGTTAAAATACTAACGGTAACATGTCTGCAAGAGAAGAAGAGAATCCAGTGATAGTATGAGTAGCCGAACTATCCATGGACCCACTAACTTCTCAATGTTTTGTTATATAAGATTAATAAATCTCATTTTAAAGACATCTTTATGCATATATTCCTATTCATGCAGCCTAAAACACACCTTCTCATAGACGGGTCTAAGATGCCTCAATAACACTGCTCAGAAGACATGGATAGTTCGGGGCCCAAGTCATAGTTGATGAAAGACCACTTCTGTAAGAGGTAGACGATTTGTTAATCTGTTTTGTTCTGGCACTGAAATAGATAAATTATCCATACCATGTCTCCAGTATTCCTCACTGCCCTCTTCCCAGCTGAGTTATCTAGTAAAAAGACTAAGCATACGCTTAGGGAGCAAGCAAAGAAAATGCGTAAAGAATTTATACAGAATTTTACAATCATGAAACATCAAGAGGGGTTATTCTACTGTCTCCCATACACACTGATTCTGTTATTTATGTTTAAATGCTTTGAATTTGAATGACTGTCCTGGAGAGCTCTAGTACACCTTCTCACCTTGTACTGCTCTCCTTCCTGGGTCTACAGGAAGCTGCACTTCACAAGCCATCACAGATAGTAAGAGTCCTAACAGTCAGATTAGCCATTGACTAATCCTAACCAATGAAATGTGAGGAGGAGAAAATGCAGAATTTCAGAATTGCTATGGACTAGTGAAGACTGTTCTGCTTCCTGCCCTTTTCCTTTGTAAATGGGAAAGTTTCGTGCACTTTCCTGTCCCTGCTTCACTAATATTGGGAGGGTCAGAGGTAAGAAAAATAAGTTTCTTCACTCATAGGTTACCAGACCAAGACATGCCACCTATGGACATGATGAATATTAACCAGATGGTCTGGAGATCTTGATCTGCGCAAAGGATGAAGTTCTTAATTGGCATTTCAACATGTCTTCCTAAGGAAGTAATCAAGTGTGCTCTTCATGTACTCAGTACAATAAACCAATTATTTGGTGACCAAAACAGCATCCTGCAGCAGGGATTACTCATGCTCTGAAATATTCTCTGCTCTCCCTTCTGGTCAGAGGAGAATGGCTGGTCACCTTGTAGTAAGAGAAGATCCTATACTACTTCTAGCCAGAAAAGAAAAATGATATAAGTATCTTCTAGGCCAAGTGTTTTAAAGCCAGTGTGCCATTTTCAGGGTTTTTCATCTCTTTTTACAATAAATGTGGAGGGTACACTTCATGATTGTGGTCTGCAAGATAGAGGAAAGCTTCCAAATAGCTGGAGGAAAGTGCTCCCTAACCTGAAATAAACTTTACATGAGTTTTTGGTTTTAAATCACTGAGCCTTTGGGATTTTATTTATTACTGAAGCTGAATGTATCATATTCTGACTAATGTAATTATGTAATTGGAAAGGAGAAAGAAACACCATTTTAATACTTAGGGCATTGATGCCCCCTGTCACCCCCCCTTCCTAGGCACAGTGACTCTTAAATGCTAAGGAACAATCCCTTCTCCAACCTGTTGGACTCCCTTCCTCTGGACAATCTGACCACATCCCCAATTTACTGCTTTTGCACTAAACACCAATAGGTCTTACTCCTATCTCTGGTAACTCTATGGTCTTGCAACCTATAAGCTGAAGAATTCACATTTGAATGTAACCATTTCAATAACAATCTCAGACAGAATTTTTTCAAGAAAGAAAGTATAGTTTTAAATTTTGCTTACTTGAGCCCCTAGCCTGAGCATCTATATATAAATCAGTGTCCACAGAAATGCTTTTGCTTAAAATGTTTTAGAAGTGACAATAGGATTTATTAAGAATTCATGACTTACATTCCATAATGAAAGTTATTTTGTTCAAAAACTAATATATGGAAACTCTGGAAAACTATCTAGTGCATGTAAGTGTATCTGTGGCAGTCACCATTTTTTTTTTTCCTCTAGGAATTGGTGATGAACCATCACCAGAGTTAAGGAAATACTTAGACTCTTTGATCTTATTCTCCTCCACTGTGAATCTCTCAGCATCTCACCTCAAACTGTTCTCTGTGGGGCACCCTAATCTTGCTCTAGGTTCCATACTACTTACACATAAACACTTGTTCAAATGAATTTATCATAATTATTCATATAAAGGAAAACTCCATTTCAAATTCTCTTAAAAAACATTTATTATCTCATTAAGTGCAAAGAAAAAAATGAGTCCCAAGTATATTTGATTAGTGACTTGGCAATTTCACCAGGTTTTTTTTTTTTTTTTTTTCTTTTCTCTGTTCTAACAAGACCACTGTCATGGATGCCTATCAATTCGTGAATGGATTAACAAAACGTGATATGTGGGCAGTGCCTGTGGCTCAGTTGGTAGGGCGCCAGCCCCATATTCTAAGGGTGGTGGGTTCAAACCCGGCCCTGGCCAAATTGCAACAACAATAACAAAAAAATAGCCAGACGTTGTGGCGGCTGCCTGTAGTCCCAGCTACTCGGGAGGCTGAGGCAAGAGAATCGCTTAAGCCCAGGAGTTGGAGGTTGCTGTGAGAAGTGTGACGCCATGGCACTCTACCAAAGGTGACAAAGTGAGACTCTGTCTCTACCAAAAAAAAAAAAAACAAAAAAAAAAGGTAATATGTATATGTGTGTATGTGTATGCACACATACCATGGAGTACTACTCAGCCATAGAAAGAAATGAATTAATGTATCCTCTAGCAACTTGGATGGAACTGGAGACCACTATCCTAAGTGACGTATCTCAGGAATGAAGAAAAAAAAAAAACCCACATGTACTTTCTAATAGCGGGGAGCTAATGGATGGGCATACATGGGCACAAAGTGATGTTTGTCTTTACATCATTGAAATCCAGAAGAAGAGAGGGGAGGGGAGGGTGAGGGATAAAAACTTAACTATCAGGTACAATGAACACTATTTGGGTGATGGGCACACTAAGAGACCTGACTTAAGCATTGTACAAGGTATCCATATAACCAAAACATTGTACTGCTTAATATTTTGAAATTTATAATAAATTTTTAAAAATACATATTTGTAAGCCAATAAAAGAGGGGGAGACAGGAGATGGAGATGGGAGACAGAGAAAAAAGTGAGAAGAGAGAAAAGCAGGGGAGAGTGGGGGGAGGGAGAGGAGGAAGGGAAAAGCAACAGCTGACTATAATTATTGCCAATGAAAATTTCAGATTTTAAAGAAAAGTTGAAATTCTGGAAAATTTGTCTGTACCACCCCTGACTCTGACAACTTCCATGTATTTAGAGGCCTTTCTTATGATATTTTTGGTGATATGAAAGTACACAATTTTTGTGATGTTAACATTTGAGGAAGAGGAAGAGTTATATAACTTCATAAACCAACATTTTTCTAATGATCAGTACATGAAGTTACAAAGTTACATATATTTAAAAGATCCCTTTAACATAAAAGATACATCAATGAATTTTAATGCGACAGGTGAAAAGTCCATGAATATAGTTTTAGTTTTATAAACCTTTGAGAAACTACAATTTGTCAAGCCTTAGAGTAGGATCAGAGAAATATCTACAATTATCTAAAAATGTTATTTATGAAAATAATTCTCCCTTTTCCAACTAGGTATCTGTGAGAGGACAGATTTTCTTTTCCTTTTTTTTTTTTTGGCCAGGGCTGGGTTTGAACCTACCACCTCTGGCATATGGGACCGGTGCCCTACTCCTTGAGCCGCAGGCGCCGCCCAGGACAGATTTTCTAATACACTTTAATGAAAATAATACATTGCAACAGATTGAATGCAGAAGCTTATATAGGAATCCACTAATCTATTGAATCAAATATTAAAGATTTTGTGAAAATATAAAACCATTCAAATCTTACTATTAGTTTTGAAGTATTTGGTCATTTTCATGGAAAATGTTTTTAAGTAAATATGTAGTAGATTTATTTTTATTTTTAAAAAATTATATATAAATATTTTAAGACATTTCTGTTTTAATTTCTAAAGTAATCAATGTTGACAGATAAAAACCACAAAGAAGGGCAGTGGCTGTGGCTCAAAGGAGAAGGTGGCGGGTTCAAACCCAGCCCTGGTCAAAAACTACAAAAAACAAAACAAAACAGCAAAGAAATAAGCTCCACAGGGTCCTCAATTTATTAATAATATAAACAGTTCCCAAGATTAAGGAAAGAACTGTTGCTTATGACAACAAGATTTTCTAGAGGCACGTGGGTCTCTGTTGCAGAAGCAGATAATTGTAATAAACATAGAGTTCTGTTAGGAAAAAAAAAAAAGAAAGTTATCTGCTGCAATACAGCAGAAATGTTGGCCCCCTCCTGTAAGCTCTGCAACATGGTGGCAGCCTTTTGGGTCATTAGTAAGAATGGCTTTGTGATATGGCTGCTCACATCCTTCTGATTTCACTGTTCTGCAGTTGTGCTTTCTACACAGATAGCTGTGTTCTCTCTGCCGAGATCAGACCCTCTGCCTTTCTGGGCTCTGTAGTCTGATTTGTTGGGAGAATATGTGAACACATTGAGTAAGGGGTTGAGTTCTTCATACCCACTAGGGTTTGGCCTTATCAGACCATGAGCACAAATGCAATCTCCCACCTTTCTTGGCCTCAGTGCAGCCAGGGTGGAGAAGTACAGGAATAAGGCACTGAGAAATCTTCCTAAACACCTTCCTTGGTCACCATGATGCAGAAGTGGCTTTGAATTTACAGATAGCAGGAGCGTAGGAGCAGTAACCTGCTTGGAAAAGAGAGTCTATGGGACTTGTTTTAAAGCCACATTGGCAGGGAAAGCATGCAGTTGTTGATGTTGTTAATCCATTTTGCACATTACAGATAAATCAAAACAGCAAAGTTTGGCAAAGATGCTGTTATTCAGACATTACTTCGTATTTAGAAAATGGCAAATGTTCATCTCAGAACCAGGCCTCCAAGGAGTGAAGGGGATTGGATGTGGGGGGATGAAGAGAAGTTAGTGGAGATTTTTAAAAGCAGGGAGGGTAAGAGGGAACTTGCTCTATTCCTAACACTACTCTGTTGCATCACCTCTGTCTTGAAGAAGAAGAGGAGGAGGAAGAAAAATGAACCAGAGAATAAGGTATACAATCCACCGATAAATCAGGTACACTGAGTAGACAATAATACTCATAGTAGCATAAGATAAACAGTCCCTGCTCCTTCGGGTACTTGAATAATAGATAAAGCGTGTGGTTGCCAAGGGACAAGGAATGATCTTTGGCTGGAAATTTAGCTAAAAAAGTATTGGGGGATGCTTTCAAGATTCTGCACATTTAATAGAGTCCCATAAAATCCTGAAATGCTGATCACAGAAGTAATACACAGCATCACAAGACTGGATGTTTGCTTGAGAGAAAGATTAAGGAGTAGGGTTTGGGGTCAGGGAAAGACATTATACCACCTGAGTTTTCTCATGAGTTGTTAGTGTCAATATAAAAGTCTCCCCTACCTAATATTTGATACACTTACATAATTTCATTAATTAACTTGCCTGATACAATATTTTATTCTTTTTGTATGTTTCAAATATTCCCAAGAGCTTTCTGTGATGCCTTTGGAGATTGTGTAACATCCAACAATATCCCATGAAATTGATTAGCTGGGGAAACTCATTATAAAGTTCATAGATGGACAAACTACAGCTGAGTAACATAATGATTATATCTCATGTTTGTGTAGGATTTAACTCATTACTAGGCATCCCTATACTCTGTCATCCTCATAGCATCGAGCATAGTGCCCAGCATTACCTCACAGTATCCTAAAAACAAATCAGCAAGACATACTTTTACCTCCATTTGACATATGGGGAAATTGTGTCTTATCCAGTTTTAAACAATTTGCTCCAAATCCATGAACAAGTAGGGACAGAAATGTAATCTGAGACCAAATATCCTAAATTCTATTTTCTTGTTCCTCCATGAAATCACAGCTGCACACCTGCTGGGCTACGTCTGAAATGTGAATGTAGCTTCCAAAGTCGTGTGACTTGCTCACTTCATGACACTGATGTTCTGATATCAAGAGTCCTCCCCACACACACCTTCCTCCAGAGCTTTCTTTTTGCTGTCTGGCATCACTTATCACTCACTGCCTTGCAGCACTGGTGTTGTGTAAAAGGACTTTCTCCCCTGCAAAGTCTCTGAGAGAGGAAGGGGACT
The DNA here is from genome assembly GCF_027406575.1 of Nycticebus coucang. Classification (NCBI taxonomy): domain Eukaryota; kingdom Metazoa; phylum Chordata; class Mammalia; order Primates; family Lorisidae; genus Nycticebus; species Nycticebus coucang. The sequence continues at coordinate 119,708,561 of NC_069782.1, forward strand.
AGCTTCCATGATCTTTGTTTTCTTCACAGAACCCAGCTCAGTGCCTGGTCCATGGTAGAAGCTTAGTAAATACTTGTTCCCAGTTAAAAGAATGCACAAATTGTGGCTCTGAGCATTGGGTGGTTCTGTCAGACACTTACCAAGGTGACAAATCAATTGTCTTGTGGAATTGTCTCCTTTAACTGAAATTAGGATTTGATCCTGCAGAAGAAGCCTGAATTCAGCCAGTTCAGCCAGCACTCCTGCCCTGCTGGTGTCATTGGGGCTATCCCTGGAGGACAATGAAATGCACAGAGTACGGGTCCCCTCCAGGGAAGGGCTGGCCACCCCAGCTGCTGGAAGTGCTGTCAGGAGGCCATCCTCGGCTTCCTCTGTCCAGAAAGGCCCATATCCATGACTGACCCACGTGGGGTCAGGGACTATAAAGGTCTGCACATCTCAGCACAACTCAGGACAACCGTGAAGGGCCCTTCTGGCTCTTCCGTTGGGAATGGTAGAGGTTGTCACTGGCTGAGTGTGAGAGTGCCCTCACTCTGCCCAGTGCCGCTTCCTCTCTCCCTCCCAGGTGTCGGTCTCAAGTATTCCCTCTAATAATCGTCTTGCACATGAACCCCATCTCACAGTGCACTTCCAGAGTCACCCAGCCTCTGATACATCCTCAGTTTTCCTAGGATTTGAAACAAATTTAAAAGGAGTTCTAAAGGCTACTCCTTATTCATGGATTCAGCCTGGGCACGCTTCCTCTCTCCTTTCTGTACAGCAAAAATAACTTTTCTCTGATTATAGAAATAATAAGTGCTCAATGAAAGTGTTCTTTTTTTTTTATTGTTGGGGATTCATTGAGGGTACAATAAGCCAGGTTACACTGATTGCATTTGTTAGGTAAAGTCCCTCTTACAATCCTGTCTTGCCCACAAAAGGTGTGGCACACACCAAGGCCCCACCCTCCTCCCTCCTTCCCTCTCTCTGCTCTTCCTTTCCCCACCCCGCCCTCCTTCTTTCTCTCTCTGATCTCCCCCTCCCCACCCCCACTGTGACCTTAATTGTCATTAATTGTCCTCATATCAAAATTGAGTACATAGGATTCATGCTTCTCCATTCTTGTGATGCTTTACTAAGAATAATGTCTTCCACTTCCATCCAGGTTAATACAAAGGATGTAAAGTCTCCATTTTTTTAATGGCTGAATAGTATTCCATGGTATACATATACCACAGCTTGTTAATCCATTTCTGGGTTGGTGGGCATTTAGGCTGTTTCCACATTTTGACAATTGTAAATTGAGTTGCAATAAACAGTCTAGTACAAGTGTCCTTATGATAAAAGGATTTTTTTTTTCCTTCTGGGTAGATGCCCAGTAATGGGTTTGCAGGATCAAATGGGAGGTCTAGCTTGAGTGTTTTGAGGTTTCTCCATACTTCCTTCCAGAAAGGTTGTACTAGTTTGCAGTCCCACCAGCAGTGTAAAAGTGTTCCCTTCTCTTCACATCCACGCCAGCATCTGCAGTTTTGAGATTTTGTGATGTGGGCCATTCTAAAAGCTTGATAACTAGGATCTATAGAGAACTCAAATTAACCCACAGGAAAAAAGCCAACAATCCCATATATCAATGGGCAAGAGACATGAATAGAACCTTCTCTAAAGAAGACAGACGAATGGCTAACAAACATATGAAAAAATGTTCATCATCCCTATCTATCAGAGAAATGCAAATCAAAACCACCCTGAGATACCATCTAACCCCAGCGAGAATGGCCCACATCTCAATGAAAGTATTCTAATGAAGCTAAAAATTAAATAAAAGAATAATTATGTGATTGATATCATGATAAGAGCATTTAACACCTGGGTGGCCATCCTTCCATGTAGTATGCATATAGTATACTAACATAGTTTTATAAAAATTTGGGCATAAATGTAGGGTTTCTTTATAATTATAGACCTCACACATTTTATAGATAGACCTGTGATATATATTACGCAGCTTTTGGTTTTGCTAAATTTTTCCCTTCCTATTAATTCTCTCTTTTCTCTGCAGCCTATAGTCACACCATAGGTAAATACAGTAACTCCCTCCTTATCCATGGTTTCACTTTCTGAAGTTCAGGTTACCCCAAGTGTCACACCATGGTCTGAAAATACTAAACAGCAAATGCCAGAAATAATTTATAAGTTTTAAACTGCATGTTGCTCTGAGTAGCATGATGAAATCTCAAAGGGATCATAGTGGTTTCTCAGTGTTTGTGTTCAAGTCACCCTTATTTGTCTTAATAATGGCCCCAAAGTACTATTATTAAGTAGTTATGTTGGTACTTCAGATATGCCAAAGAGAAGCTATAAAGTGTTTTCTTAAGTGAAAAGGTGAAAATAGGGCAGCACCTGTGGCTCAGTGGGTAGAGTGCCAGCCCCATATACCAAGGGTGGAGGGTTTGAACCCGGCCTTGGCCAAACTGCAACAAAAAAATAGCTGGGCGTTGTGTCAGGCACCTGTTGTCCCAGCTACTCGGGAGGCTGAGGTGAGAGAATCGCCTAAGCCCAAGAGCTGGAGGTTGCTGAGAGCTGTGATGCCACAGCACTCTACTGAGGGTGATAAAGTGAGACTCTTTTGTCTCAAAGGAAAAAAAAAGAAAAGGTGAAAATACTTGATTTAATAAAGAAAGAAAAACATAGTATGCTGAGGTGACTAAGATCTAGGGCAAGAATAGCTCTTCCACCCATGAAATTTTGACAAAGGGAAAAGAAATCTGTGCATGGCATATATAGGGTATATAGGGTTCTGTACCACCAACAGTTGAGGCATCCTGTAGAGGGGTCTTAGAACATAGCCCCTGCAGGTAAGGGGGGCTACTGTAATGTAGCCATGCAGTGGTTCTTCTTGGAGTTTTCTATGCTCATGTACTTAGTCACATACACACATGTGCATTGAGGACAGAGATATTTTTATTATTTTTTTTTTTTTGAGACAGAGTCTCACTTTGTCACCTTTGGTAGAGTGCCATGGCATCATAGCTCACAGCAACCTCAAACTCCTGGGCTTAAACGATTCTCTTGCTTCATCCTCCCAAGTAGCCAGGACTACAGGCACCTGCCACAACACCCAGCTATTTTTAGAGATAGGGTCTCCCTTTTGCTCAGGCTGGTCTAGAACCTTTAGAGCTCAGGCAATCCACCTGTTTTGGCCTCCCAAGTGGGAGGAATACAGGTGTGAGCCACCGTGCCCCGCCCAGGACAGAGATATTTTTGCTACTATTTGTTCTGAAACAATTGAAATGATTTCTTTGGTATCTTGTTAGTTTTATTTAACATATTACAGAAATCTCTAAGTTGATACATATTTAACTTATTGCAGGATATTCCACAAAGTGTATGTACCATAAGTTAAACAAATATTTAGACCCTCTATGTTTCTACAGATGTTTGCATTATTTTGAGGCTTTTATCACTCAAGTGTTGTAAAACATCCTTGTACCAGTGCTTCTACTTTGAAGAAATAGATTCCCAGGAATGGGACATAGGATCACTATGGCAAAAAATACGTGCTCGTGCATGTATGTATGCACGTATGCAGGTGCTTGTCGCACATGTTTGTGTATGTATGTAAGTGTATGCACATGTGTGTACTGGCGCCTATGTATAGGTATACAACATATGTATATTAGTGTGTATGTGTATATACACACATACATATTTTTATATATAGATATGTATAAAGAGAGGGTGGAAGGAGGAGGGGAGGGGAAGAGAGAGAGAGATGTTTCTTTCCAAAGAGGATCTAACAACAATTCACATTTCTTCAATAGACCCCTTTTTCTTGAGATCCCATGAGTAGCTACTATCAATTTTTAAAATTTGTCAATCTGACAATTATAAATAGATATTTTATATTAATTTGCATATCCCTGGCCACTGGAGAAGTTTTTCTTTTATTTGTTGGCTGTTGGATTTGCAGGTTTTGATCCTTTCTATATTTTCTATTTCTGAGAAAGACCTCTAGGTAGAAAATTTATATTAAGTAGAAAGAATATTCGTAAGTTGGTCATGAACAGTCCTGAGAGCAGCGAGGTCGGAGCTGGGATGTTGCTCTAAGGAGGCCAGTTAGGACGGTCATTAGGGGAACTAGCCGAGAAAGGAAACACATCATTGTGGAGCTTCTGCTTTGACTAGATTCACTTGCCACTTTACTTTCTCAGCATCTCTGATAAGTTGATATTATTGCCATTTTTACATAGAAGGAAACTGAAGCTCAGAATTCTTAGGAGCCGCTCAAAGTCAGTCAGCTCCAGATTTGGAGCTAGAGCTGTGTGTGCCAGAGGTTATGTTCCACCACCGGTCCACACCGGCAATTTTCAAAGCGTGGATTAGCACACACTTCACATAAGCTTCACGAGCCTCTCATGCTCCCTTTATGGGGCTTAGGAGAGCGAGTCTGGAACATCAGGTGATAACAGCCAGGGCCAAAGAGATAGTCCAGTATATCACAGGATTGGAGGGATATGGGAAAGGATTTATTTGCCTATTGCATCAGACTGCCACAATTTTAGAAATTCTATCATCGAACGGGCCTTTCTTAGGAAACTATTATGTTGCCAAAACTCTTCTTTAAAGTGCAAGTAGTATAGATGTTGGTGTCTGCAGAATTGATTTTTGTGGGTTCGGTCTATTTTAGTCCAGGATGTGTTATCCTTCTTCTGTCTTGTGCTACCTTGTGATCTCTTCTTCAGGAAACCTGACATATTCACAGTGAGCAAAAGAATAACAGTAATCATTATACTCATAATGGCTGGGCTAACCCTAATTCTATTTCTACCAGATTTTGCTAGCCATAATTGTTATTATAGCAGTGTTTCCAGCAGTGCTAGGCACTTTTCCACGTGCTTTTCACAAGAATTGTCTCATTTAAATATAAGTGCATCTCTACAAAACAATAAAAAAAATTAACTGGACATGGTTGTACACACCTGTAGTCCCAGGTACTCGGGAGGCTGAGGCAGGAGGATTGCTTGAGCCCAGGCGTTAAAGGTTGCAGTGAGCTGCAATGATGCCACTGCACTGTAGCCTGGGCAACACTGTCTGGAAAATAAATAAATAAATATAAATAAAAAAATAAAATAAATATAAGTGCAGATAAAGTCTCATTCATTAGTCATACCAAACCCAAAGTAAAGAAAAATATATCTGGTGCATTCAAATTATCCTCTGTGCTGTCCATTCGAGGCTTTAACCCTTCTAGTTTTGTCTTCCACTGTGGGGCACAGTTGGGTGATCTCACTAATGGCTGGTCTCCACTTTCCAAGTAGAGAAAGACGGTGACACTTGAGAAAGCTTGCTGTAAGTAGGCTGCTTGCATGCATTATCTTGGAAAACCTCGTGTTCTGTTCATCAATCTTTGCACCATAGGGAGGCTAAGAAATGAAACGTGCCTGGCTCCAGCTCTGGGCACTTGCATTAGAAAATGATTGGCTGCTTGGAAGTCCATCTGTTCCTGTTGAGTATTGCTGTGCTACAAGGTCTGAGCCCGGTAAGTCATACTCAGCCAGAAGACCCAGATTTGCTATGGCAGAGGTGATTAGGTTGGTACATAAGAAACAGGCTGCAGGAATAGATGACTTTCTGGAACTCTCATTTTCTTCACCCAGATAACCTATGGCACATGGAAAAGAGGGGACGTGCAATTTACAAAGAATTGCTTTTTTACGGCTCATATATTTCTACGGTGAAGTGTAGCTGTAGGTTTTTACACTCTGCTCTCAGGCATTAAGAAGGCAGATTGGGGCTCTTAGTAGAATAGTCAGTGGTGTAAGTCTTTCAGTAATGAGCATGTTTTCCTGAACTGAGGCAGAAACACTACAGCACTCTGGGTCTTCTCTTTGAAGTGACGCAGACTGGTACCTAGGCGTCATCTGCCCTATAGATGAACCAGCCATTCATCTAGGGGGATGCAGTGGGAACTAGGAAGCAATCTCCACTGGGAATTCTTCTCCTGGCTCCTCTAATGATTTGCTGTCTGCTGTTCACTAAGTGGCTTAATTTTTCTGGAAGCTAAAAGTCATAAATACACTATAAAGTGCCATTAACCTTCAGAAGCAACTGCTTAGTTTCTCCCTCGATGTAGCAGTTCCATTTAATTTTTTTTTTTTTTTTTGTAGAGACGGAGTCTCACTTTATGGCCCTAGGTAGAGTGCCGTGGCCTCACACAGCTCACAGCAACCTCCAACTCCTGGGCTTAAGCAATTCTCTTGCCTCAGCCTCCCGAGCAGCTGGGACTACAGGCGCCCGCACAACGCCCGGCTATTTTTTGGTTGCAGTTTGGCAGGGGCTGGGTTTGAACCCGCCACCCTTGGTATATGGGGCCGGCGCCTTACCGACTGAGCCACAGGCGCCGCCCCAGCAGTTCCATTTTACCTGTTTTTATTTGATGACCTTCGCTGATGACTGAGGATAGCCTATCTCTCCCAAATATATTTCTTCTCCCTTTCCTCGGCAAGGAATTCACGCTGTGTCCCATTTCATTGCTAGAGAATGGGTACTGAGCCCTGCCTTCAGTACATGATAGGAGCAAGTCAGAAATGACCTTTTGTCCCCTTTTCATTAGCTGTGCTGTGATGCCTGAGGGTGTAGGGTGTTTCAGCACTATGTAAAACACGGACTGGAAAATCAGCAGGCGGCATACAGAAGTGCAGAAACAGTTGGTGTCTGATTGTAGAGCAACAATCTGCCTAGACAAGTTGTTTCTGAAAAAGTAGTGCTGAGATCAGCCCTCTAATCTAGGCACTGTGTGGGCACTGATGCGCTGCTCGGTAGAGCTCCCCATTTCCCTAGTCCAGCCGTTCTCAATCTGTGGGTCACGACCCCTTTGTAACAATGAAAATACATCCCGCATATCAGATATTTACATTACGATTCATAACAGTAGCAAAACTACAGTTATGAAGTGGCAACGACAATAATTTTATGGTTGGGGGTCACCACAACATGAGGGACTGTATTAAAGGGTTGTGGCACTAGGAGGCCTTAGGAAGGCTAAGAACCACTGCCCTAGTCAATGAAAGGAGATAAGTTAGGCACTGACAAATTCCAGAATTCCCCAATAATGATCCTCCTGGTGCCAGCTAATTTATCATTTCAGGGTCCCTGATTCTCCTTCAGAGATTCCACTCTACATCTTTGAGGATGAGGCTACAGGTTCAAAAGGGAAGATTTTTGTCTGCCATTCACGACTCACAAATTCCAGGGACCTTCCGAACACAAAGGTTGTGCATAGACCTTCTCTGGGACAAAGGTGAATGGCCACCTCTCTCAGCCATTCATATCACTAGGCAGCATTTCGACTTTGGGCAAACCACAAATATCTCTTTGAGCATTGGGAGGTCTAGCCTGCTCTACTAGATTGTGGTGAAGACTGAAAGAGCTGAGGCTGGACACGGACAATGACAGAAGTGATTTATGAATGCTTTAGATATGGCAACATTGTGGCACTATTGTTATGCTTAGTAATAACTAGTTTATTTATTCATAAATGCAAGTTTTGATGGGTCCCCAATTCATTTTTTGAGCTAGTGTTGATTGATTCTCAGTACTTGTGGAAACACCTAAAATGTAAGAGAAGAATTCTTAACCAAATTATATTAAACCGTTTATTAAACAGTTTGATTAATAGAAACTATTATATGTATATGCAGTGTGTATGTGTGTGTCAAATATTAAGCAGGCGTATGGCCAATAGACCATTATATTCCTGGACAGTCTTGGTCTGAAAACCCGTCTCCTTCATGCCACATTGGTGGTAAGAGTCATCCTTTCCTCAAATATCTGCAAGTTCTCCAGGGTGCCTTTGTTTCTATCTTCAGCTTAGGAAAAATGTCTGCAATACTATTAAATATGCTGAATCTTGGAAATAGGCAGAAGTTAATTCTTTTAGCTGGGCTTCCAGAAAAGGGTTATTTCTCCTCTGGCGCTCACAGCTCCCCCAGGCCTGCACCTCTGCCACCTTCCTTCCAGCTTTCAGTCTCTGTACTCTCCTCCTTCCCTGGAAATGTTGTTGGCAGCTACTCCTTTTTCAGTTTACTCCCACTCCAAGACCATTTCTAAATTTTTCAAAAAAAAAAAAAAAAAAAAGAGAAATTATTCCTTTTTTGGAATTTGTAATTATTTTTCATGTTTTACCTCATGTACTCTGCCTCAATAGAGGGTCACTTTCTGTCCCCAATTGGTTTTCAGTGGTCCTCACTGGCCACTGAATTCCCACACCCTTTTGTTGTAATCGTGCTGTAAAATAAAGAGCATCAGTGTACCAAGGGGGACCCATGGCTGGAAGAATCTAAGGCAGCTTCCCAAAACACATGGGTTACTCCCCAAAAGTTATGTTTTAAGAATCTGACTCATGAACTCTGTGATCTATATGAGCAGAAACGTTTTCTAAGAGAAATTACCATACCATGGTTTTATTTTTCCCTGAGACACAAAGCATAAGAAATAATGTAATTTAATACAGTATAATGTGAAGAATAGGCCATTACTCACATGAAACAGCACCTTGCTTAGCGGCTGACAAGAATTACTAGGAAACTTCCTGCAACAGCAATCTACATGAGCAATAACTGAAGAATATAGCTTTCTCTTTCTCTCACCAGATGGTCAATGTACACTATTTCAGCTACATAAGAGAATTCAGAATCATAGAAAAGCATTTAATACAAACTATCATCAGTGCTTCTCAGACTTCAGCTTGTACAAGAATCGCTGGAGATTCAGATTCCCACACCACAGTGCCAGAGATGCTAGGCAGATGAAGATTCAGGGAAAGGGCAAGAAAATGCATGTGTCAGGGCCACCCCAGGGAACTGGCATGCAGTTGGTCTATAGGCCACACTTTACTTCTACACTGGACTAAAAAATGGAAATGCAGAAATATAAATCAGTATGCCCAAGGTTACAGATTCACTCATCAGCCAACCCAGGACAAGGAATGATAATAATAAATAATAAAAATAATAATAAAGTTAAATGTTTTATGAATGATTAGAAAGAAGTCTCCTACCTTCCATGCAAAAAGAATTCTACCAGTAAATTACCTCTCACTTCCTTACATATCTTTTTGCACCTTGCAGGTACCTTTAACATATTCATTGACCATCTACTAAGGTTAAAACATCGAGAGTGATATGTTTAAAGACAGAGATCTAGTCTCTTCCCTCAAAGAGTTTACAATATAGCAGATTAACTATTAACAGCTACTAGAAATAATGTAGAATTTTTAAAAGAGAAAGTATTTGATTGAAGTAAGAGGTCTTTATGGAGCCACTCAATATTCCAGAAGTCACTGTAGCAAGAATAAAGAGAGGCTTTTCAAGTAATCACTTATTCATTTATTATTTTATTCCATAAATTTTTATTAAACTTTTTTAAGTGCCAAGTGCTATAGAAGGCATTGTGGGTACATCTAGAAGTTTCCTGCTTCTTTTTCCTACTTTCCTACTCCATTTCTAGTGGGTTGAAAAACAGATAATTAACAACTAAACCATGTAGGAACTGATAAAAGTGCTTCAAAGGAAACAAATATGGTGCTGCCTAGAGCAAGAGGAGGAAGGAGAAGAGGTTAGTTTTAATATGATGGCCAGAGAAAGCAATTTGGGGAAATTACAGTTTACCTTATACCTAAACAGTACCCAGGAAGCCAGGAAAGAAGTCTCACCCGTTTGTTTTTACATATGGAGCATTGCAGAGGGCCTCGGAGCAGAGCATGAAGAGTTCCATGATCTGACCTCGACTTCACTCTCCAACATTGTTTCTTGTACTCTCCCACCACACGTGCTGTTTATAGAAAAGGCTGCTGTGTTAGGGCTCATGACTTCATTCTTGCTTTACCATATTTCTTATATGCTTTTTTGGTCTCTTGTCCATCCAGAAAATGCCTTTTTATCTTTCAATACCTAACCAAGGATTGACCTTTTTATAAAATGTTTCTATGACACCCTCTCCAGGTGCCTCTCTTTAAGCAGAATCAACAGCTCCCTGTTAGATGCTATCTTAAAATATCACACTCTACACATATAGTTTAATAGAAAGTATTTAATATCTTGCAGGATATCTATAACATACAAAATAAATAAATATAAAGGTGAAAATTGGAAATGACAAAGAGAACCAGAAAGGAGACAACAACAGATAAGCAATAGATAACAAGTTTTTAGAAGGTGAAGATGCTGGATTTAGCATAGCAGAGAAAGCTGCGTCCTCAGATGGCTAGATCCCCAGCTCATCATTTCCACACACACACACACACACACACACGACAGACATCACACTAGCTTTGTGTGCGTGCTCATTGGGTGCATGCACGCACCTCACTCTTAGATATGCACATATGCACAGGTTAAATACAGTTCTTGCTAAAAGCCTCTAACAAGGAGAAATGGAATTCAGAAGCTATAGAGAAAGATAGCAGTGGGAAATAGCTCCAAATTATAATTAGTTTCTCCAGAGAAAAGATTAAAGATGCTATAAAAGTAACAATCATAGGATTTCAAAAAGAGCACTTTGGAATTAAAAACATGTGAGAGCAGTATACATAACATATACATTCACGCACACATTTGAAGATACATTGAGATGATCTCAAGGTTCTCTCACAAAAAGCAGAAGAATATGACAAAGAGACGAAAATGCTATTTCAAAAAAATTTAAAAATTAGGGGATCAACCTGGAAAATTCCACTACCAGAAAGAAAGTCGAGAAAAAAATGAAGGGTAGAACAACATGAAAGAAACGATGTGCAAAACATTCTCAGAACCTTCTACAAAGACGGTATTTATTGAAGGCTCAGCTTATTGACGGAAAACTTCTTCCTATGGCACAATACTGTCAAACTGTAGAACTCTGGGATTAAAGAGAAGATATGAAAGAGTCCCAGAGAAGAAAAAATATGTGGGGTTAAATGAGGGTTAAATATTAGAGCTCTCCATATCAAGAGATAATCTGGTAAATATTCTTGAAAATCAAGAAATATGAGTATAAATACACTACCTGCATAGAAATAGTCTAACAGTCGGCTGACTGAACATGAAAGAGTTTGCCTCTAGGAAAAAGAAGAAGAGTAAAGAAAGGTAGATAGAAAAAAAGAAGAATAACAAGCATGTTTTAGTGCTCTTGCCAAAAATGCTTAAACAGGTCATTGATTTATGAACTATTAAGACATTCTTCTGCTTTCTACTAAATACACAGGAGGGCAACAACATATAGCACAATGTGTTTCACTAGCTGGAGAACAATCTACTTTGCATAATGGTGATATGTTGCTGAAAGTACCCCAGATAAATAAAGATTTTGAAGGGGCTTAAGCAGTTTTTATGTAGTTTATAGCCAGCAAGTCTTTTTGGCAGCACATCAATGTTTCCTTATTCAAAGACTTTAAAAAATTATGTTGTATATTCAGATCACATATTGCAATTAGCCAAACTGTTTATTTATAGTCATTCTTTTACTGAGTAGCTGCTGTGTATCAGGCACTCCATGTTGATCCTTGGAACAACAGGAAACCTTTTAAGAATTTTAAAAGTAGTGATAGGATCATAATCACAATTCATAAAATTCTAGGATATTGTATGGACAGTACAGGAGCAAGATTAGATCATGAAGATTGCAAAACACTGCATTTCTTCAATTGAGAGCTGATGGTGGACAAAAGCAAGGCGGTAGCAGTGAAGATACAGAAATGTATACTCATTTGAGATATATTTGGGAGGTGATACCAATATTTTTTGGTGGCTAATTGGATCTCAGGGTTGATGGAAGTAGAGAGAATCATTTCCTGTTTGGGGGTTGCTGAGCAACCAGGTGTTTGGTGTTGCCATTAATTGAGATGGACGACACTAATATTATTGCCCCTACATAATGATCATATTCATGCCTCTTCCTCAGCACAGTTGAGTTTTCATTTAGCTAAAACCTGTATTTGAAACACTTAGGAACTTCAGAGAACATCAAGCTTCCCTTCTTGGCATTTTGATTTTGACCCTATTGAAAGGACATAGGAAAGTATCTTTCTGCTTCTACTGAAACAGCCCTTGACCAAGTAAAGTCAGTTTGGGGCCAGGATCTTTTGTAGTGAAAACTAATAGGTATTCTTTTAGTTTCATTGTTTTCTTAGGACTGTGGTGGAGTATTATATGCCTGTTTCATTCTAATAGCATCCATACCGGGCTGGCTGAGTGTCTCACTCTGCATTATAACCCCAGGAAACACCCCCCACTGCTCAAGTGACACCAACCAGAGCCAACACAGGGATCAGCCCTCTGAGAAGTAAGGAAACGCATAAATTTCCTTTGGATCTTTATTCAAAATTATTGTGTGTTATGGTCAGGAAGACACAGAATACATAATCTGTGTTTGGTGGGATGGATATAATAGGAATATTCGTCAATTGTAACCATAGGAACCGCAGGACTCTACATGAGCAAAAATGCAGACGTACCTACTTTACCATTTATGGGATTGTCTTATCTGGCTGGAGAATAACTGAATATTTTGATCATATTTAGTTTCACTAATTGTTGTGAAGGAAATGCTTCAAAATGAAACTCAAACTTTAATCCACTCTCTTTTGTAAAGAGGTAGATGACCAAAATGGTTGCAAAGGGACAAGAGGGTTGGACAGGTGTGACTTGGGGTGGGGAGGCAATACTCTCTTTTGATCCAAACATGCCTGAATTTGAGATCCCAACCAGGAAACAATTGGAGGAAACATCAGCCAAGCAACACAATATGTTCTTCTTGGACTTAAGAATGACAATAACAATAACAAAGTCTGTTGAAAACTGTTATAAGGAAGTATCTTCTATGTTTTTTACCAGAAAGGAGGAGGAGGAAGAAGAAGAAGAAAAGAAGAGGAAGAGGAGGAGGAGGAGGGGCAGAGGAAGCAGAAGGAGAAGGGACAGGCAAAAGAAAACAGAAAGAGAATCCTCAGCTTCCTGCAGGATACATTAACACACAGGCACCAAGCCAGAAACCCAGATGCATGCTCAAGTCCATCCCATTCTTTCCACTATAAGCATTAAAATGTCATTCACCCACTAGGTCCTTTTCATCTTCTCTATTGTACTATTCTAGACCCAAATAAAGAAATTATTAGTGTTTACTTTCTCATTTTCATGTAAATCAGACATTTTCCCTCTCAGCACGTGTGTGTGTGTGTGTGTGTGTGTGTGTGTGTGTGTGAGAGAGAGAGAGAGAGAGAGAGAGAGAAAGAGAGACCTAGTGAGCTTACATGGCAATGAACTTTCTGGTGACTGCCAGAGGGGTCATGAGAGAATGAAATAAAATATTTTTCTTATGTGGAAATGTTTCTGTGGTTGGACAGAACTGAAGGAATGTTCTAGTCATGGGAGGAAATTTCACGTGGGGTCCATCCCTATAATCATACTTACATATAGAGTAGTTTAACAAGATAACAAGGCAAAGCATACACATCATTAAAACCCCAGTCTTCTTCAATGATTTCTTAGTATTTTCTTAATTTTTAAAAATATGACGGTGTCTCAGCTACTATCACATTTGGTTCTTCAGGAATCATTAATAACTTGATAAAAACCAAATATAATCTATCTGTATTAATTTTTTTAACAAATACATTTTTTCTGGCTAGATCATGCCCATGGAAATATTCTAAGTATCTTTTTAAAGTAATTTGAAGTCTGGTATAGTCTTCAAATTTGACATTAAAAAACAGGTCAGGCAAACTTCAGCTACATAAACATTTTCTTAGCATTAATCATCTTCATTTATGTATTTCCTCACAGTCTTCAGGAATATCTCAAAGAAAATTCATTTATTTCAATTCCTGAGAAATAACAAGATTTCTTTCCATACTTTCAGAAATATGGCATTTGGTTGTACAAATGACATTTCTACCTATAAAAAGGAGTATGCCTAAACACTGGGTATCTATGTATGGGTCTTATAAATAAGAAAGTGATTTTTATTGTAGTTTTCTTTGTTGAAGTTTCTCACTCTTTTGTATAACAGAATTTCTCCTGAAATAAAGTAGCATGTTCTGATTTCAACAGTGCCTCAGGACCTGTGTTGAGGAACATTGGGTTTGTAGGTCTTCAAGGGATACTTAGGTATCAGTATTTGGAGAACAGCAGTTCCCTCAGAGCCAGCCCTCCTGCTAACACATGTAAGGGCTCTACTGATATCTATTCCAAGCCACTTTGTTTATACTCAGGAGCTTTTAAGACTCAAAAGTTGAAACTGCTATCAGACAAATTTCGCAGTATGGAAAATTTCTCTATCATTGCCTCTACTTTTTTCATTGTCTATTTCTCTGTTCTGGAAATATATCAAGTCAGTACCCCTGGTATGGTTTGGGCTGCCCAGAGTCCTGCCTCAGATCCTTCCTAACTTCCCAAATAATGTAATAAGTATTACATGGAACTAGCGCAAATCAAGACCCATAAAATCAATGTGACCAATTAGTATATCATTATATTAATGACTGACAATGGAATAATGGGTCATATTAACACCAGGGTGTTTCCCAGAATCCTAAGTGAGTCTGTTCTGTTGGCTGCCATTCTGTTCATCATAATCAAGCCCAACAGAACATGAATATGAGAGAATAGCACAATTACCACCATTATTCACTTCCTGTGTCCATGGCAGACAATTATAATTAATAGATTACCCTTTTCTACTCCTAAGGAGTAGACAAAGCCTTAAACTCCTTTGCAGCACCTTACTCCAGGTAGGCAACACCAATTTCTATTAGCTATCTACTGATATGTTACAAATTACTACAAAATTTAATGGCCTAAAACAACAAATATTTAACATCTCATAATTTTAGTAGGTTGAGAATATAGGAATTGCTTAATTGGATGCCTCTGGTTTAAGATCAAAAGTCAACTGGGCTAGCATCAGCTTCCAACCTTATTCTTATGGCTGTTGGCAGACCTCAGGTCTTCATTGGCTGTTGACTAGAGACATGAGACCCTTATCACATGGGTGTCTGTACAACAGAGCGCAAATGTTGTTCTTGACTTCCTTTAGAACTGGCAAATGAGGAGAGAGGAGCAAGAGGGAAAGAGAAGAGACCACAGCCTTATTGCAGTAATCTCAAGTGACATTTTATCATTTTTAACATATTTTATTTGTTAGACGTAAGTCACTAGGTCCATTCCTCATTAAAAGGGAGAGGATTACCAACAGGACTGAATACTAGAAGGTAAGGATTCTTGGGGGCCATCTTTTGGAGGCCATGTGTGAGAATTGCTCAGGGCCATGCCCACACTATAAATCTGTCAGACTGGACATGCAATGTGGAAATCTCTTTTCTCACTTTACAGATTATTTGAAAGATTAAATAATTTCAACTGAAGACATGATAAACTTGAATTTAATAAAACATTGAAAACTAAGATAATTGTCTTTCTTGAAACTATTATTTTAAATGGGTTCATTTCTTTAGTCCTCCTTAAGCATGGACCATGTATCTCTGGAAAATAGCAACTTCCTTCCCAGTTCCAGAAACAAATGCCTGTGATTAGATTTCCTCTCATAAACAATGTTGATATTTGTTGATTAAAAATGTAATAAATGGTCATTGGAAAGTTTGTAAAACCTAGAGAAGTATATGAAAAATAAAATTTATCTATAATCCTTCTGTTCATGAAAAACTACCTTTAACGGTTTAGACCTTTTTCCAAAATTAGCATGTATGTGTGTTTATATTCTACATTTCTTGTTTCATATTTAGTTGTGAAAATTTCAGCATTTACCCAAGTCAAAATAAAAGTGAACATATTGCTTTGTGAAATACATATCAAGATGGTGTATTCACCCACAGGCATATGGACAAAGACTTGAAAGGAATGTTTGTAAAAGTCATTTGGGTCACAGTATAGTGTAAACCTGCAGTAACTTTTTACTTGTAAAATTTCTGCAATTGTCATAATAATAGTTTAGTGATAAATGAATCTCAAAAGAAGAAGTCATGGTATATTTTCTTGACTTAACTATATTTAATCTAGATTAAATATTTATATTCAGAATTATGAGCCTTTTTAAGGAAAAAAATATAACAGCTTATATTTTGATTTCAACCTGCTATTACTTTTAATAGCTCAGGTAATTATCATTCATCTGAACAAGAGAAATACATGGATGCTTATAACTGTATACAGTTATCTAGCTAAGCCACCTACTTAACTAACAAATCCACTTATTTCTCTAGACTCCCACCCCCAGAAGAGAGAAGAGATAATGTGTTTGTATATAGTCATCTCTGGTCTCTGGGTCTCTTTGAAATTTCCTGTCCTTCCACAAGGTCCAATCAGAGAAACACTTCCACAAAGTTAACAATTTTCTAATGGTTTTAAAAAATGCGGCACAATTTAGCTGATAGAAGGTACAGCTAAGTAAATTGTGGCATCAGGTGCCATCTGACATACTTGAATAGCTAAGCATGGAGAAAAAGCTGAGATGGAAAGTCAAAATTAATTATCAAACACCAGTAGTATCAATATCTGCTATAAAAAAACTGAAAGCCATCATCCATTGACCTCAGTGACAAAGTATTGGCTGACTTTCTAGGGTATAATTGAGCCCCTAATAATGGTCATGTTGCACAATCAATAAAGCCTGCTGCAGAAGACAGAAGGTCTCAAGTGTCTTCTAGACAAATGAAACTGTAATAATCAGTGGCTATCCAATTCCACTTTCTCTACGCAATATTGATTGACTCTCCATAAAGTTTTACTATTCAGCAGCCACCACCACCACCCTGCCTTGGGGCTACTGATACTGAGCTCATTCAAACAATGTAGTCACGTCTGTGCTATAGTATCTGATAAGGAGGAGGCCAGCAAAATCGGCCTCAGCTATTTCTCTAGTCATATGAGACCTCTGTGGTCCATATACAACTGTATAACATCTTCTTCACAAAAATAATTTAAACTGTGCATGCCAAAAATGAAGCAAAAGACATTCAATTCAAGACACACAGCACAAAAGGCAAATAATTTTTGGAAAGTTGACATGTTTATCTTTTAATTTTACTTATTATTTCATATTGATAATGAAAATACATTAAGCTTTTGGTTTTATATTAGTTTTGAGAAATAATAAAGCATTTTTCTACTGTTATTTATTATAACAAATGTAACTCATAGAGCACACAATCCATACTTATCAAACCTAAATGGGCAGTGGCTCTTATTGTACCTCTTAAACGAAGCACTCTTTTACTGTGTCTGTTCTAAAACACAGGTCACTGAAGTATATTTAAATTGTTCAGATGCTGGTGAGTCACTGTGAAAGTACAAATCCTGCATTAGAATAGCAATAAGGAAATGTTGCTATCAGAACTGAAGAGCTTCACTTCATAAGGCTGAGTACATTGGATACTTTTTCTTCCATTCCTGAGATACTTTACTAAGAAGAATATGTTCTAGCTCCATCCATGTAAACATGAAAGAGGTAAAGTCTCCATCTTTCTTTAAGTATATATACCACAATTGTGGTGTATATATACCACAATTTATTAATCCATTTGTGGATTGATGGGCACTTGGGCTTTTTCCATGACTTAGCAATTATGAATTGGGCTGCAATAAACATTCTGGTACAAATATCTTTGTTATAAAGTGATTTTTGGTCTTCTGGATATATACCTAGTAGAGGAATCATAGGATTGAATGGCATATCTATTTTTAGATCTCTAAGTTGATGGGGACTGTATTGAATCTGTAAATCATTTTAGGTTGTACGAACATTTTAACAATATTAATTCCACCAATCCATGAGCATGATATATTTTTCCATTTTTTGTATGTCATTTGAAATTCTTTTCACAGTGTTTCATAGCTCTTGTAAAAATCTATTACCTCCTTAAATATATTAAATATATTAAGTTAAATATATTCTTATTATTTTATTTTACTTGTAGCTATTGTGAATGGTATTGAATCTTCTATTATTGGTATTTAGGAATGCTACTAAGTCATGTACATTGATTTTGTAACCTGAGACTTTGCTAAAAATTATTTATCAGTTCAAGGAGTCTCTTGATGGAGTCTTTGGGGTTTTGTGGATATAAGATCATATCATCAGCAGGAAGTGATAGTTTGACTTCTTTTTTGCTGGATCTAGATAGCCTTTCTTTCTTTCTCTTGCCTGATTGCTTTGGTTAGGCCCTCCAGCACTATTTTGAATAGTAATGGTGACAATGGCACCTTTGACTTGTTCTAGTTCCTAGGGGGAATGCTTTCAACTTTTCCTCATTCAGTACAATGTTGGCTGTGGGTTTGTCATATATGGATTTTATAATCTTAAGATATGTTCCTTCTATGCCTAATTTTTTTGAAGGTTTTTGTCATGAAAGAGTGCTGCATATTGTTGAATGGTTTTTCTGCATCCTCGAGATGATCTTATGGTCTTTGTTTTAGCTTCTGTTTACCAGTGCCAGTATGGATTGTTCTTTCCTTCCTCTCCCTCTTACTCTTTATCTCTCTTTCTCCCTCTTAAGGCCCATAATGAATGAAAATTTTATGAAGGAATTAGGTGGCAACTCTGATGGAGATAATAAAGTTATAATATCCATGTGATTACTTAGTCACAAATAGTAAGCTCAAATTATACCTAATTATAGATGATACAATCATTTATATCAAGAAGACTGTGGGGCGGCGCCTGTGGCCCAGTCGGTAGGGCGCCGGCCCCATATACCGAGGGTGACGGGTTCAAACCCAGCCCCGGGCAAACTGCAACCAAAAAAAATAGCCGGGCGTTGTGGCGGGCGCCTGTAGTCCCAGCTACTCGGGAGGCTGAGGCAAGAGAATCACTTAAGCCCAGGAGTTGGAGGTTGTTGTGAGCTGTGTGAGGCCACGGCACTCTACCGAGGGCCATAAAGTGAGACTCTGTCTCTACAAAAAAAAAAGAAAAAAAAAAAAAGAAGACTGTGTATGTCCCAATGAAAATAGAAAATAATTATCGTGAGATATCCAGAGTAAAAAAACACATTCATCTGTAATTCTGCAGTAATAAGTCATTTTTTCGTCCCCTTCAAGAACACATATATAGAATGTGTTATACCACGGTTGGTCAATGTGGATGTCATGACTGGAGTGAATACTCTGAGCTTTGTCAAAGTAAATATAAATGCTATAGTGATGGTCAATCCATTTATTTTCCCAAACTAGGTAAACCCTCTCTTTACACTAACAACCATTTCACATAATATTTATTTTATCCCTAAGTAATGATGAACTCCTATATTCTAAAATGTCGGAAGAGTAATTAAATAGTCCTGGTAGATAGAAGAAGGAGAAAGCGGAGAAAGAAAATAAATGCAAATAAATAAATACAATGTTGTGAACATCTCCCCTGCACCAAATCATAAGAAAGGAGCTGCATATATATGATCCCATTTAATCCTTACAGTACCACCACAGGGAAGGAACTATAGTTCAAGTTTTACAAATGAAGGAAATGAAGCTTGGGAAGCTACATAATTTCTTTCAAAATATACAACTAAGAAATGTTATGACTAGAATTCTGATTATATCTGTTTGATTCTAAAGCCCTTATCTATACCACAGCTTCCTGCTTCTCATCTCCTCTGTATCAAACACCCTCCTTTTTGGTTAGGTTCAGCTTGTTAGTATAGAGTCAAAGAAAATAAATGTGACTATGTTCCCACAAAGCATAGTGAAATATGGTCAAAATGCTTGGTATAAATCACTTCAACTCACAATGGATTAACAAAATATCATTCAGGCAATTCCCATGATGACAAATTTTCCTTTTTGGCCACCTAACAAACTCCTTATATCTCAGAAAATGGAGAAAATAACACTTGAAAATTGATTCTCTAAATATTGAATAGTTGACTATAAATCAAAGTCATAGAACAGTGGTTCTCAATTTTCCTAATGCCGTGATGTATTTGCATTGTTACAAAGGGGTTGCGACCCACAGGTTGAGAACTGCTGTCATAGAACATTTTTAAAAATGAAATAACTTTAAGATGTTTTTGGTGTGTTTCAAAAGGTCCTAAAAGTTGCTTAGATGTAGGTGATGACTTCCATTGGTGAAGAGGCTCACAGATCACCTAACTAAGAATATAACAAAGAAAGAAAGAAAAACGTCAGATTCAAATATATCTAAAATTGTAGCTTTAAATTCTAGATAATCACTAGGGTGGACAGGGTCCAAAATGGTTTAGGCCAGAGTTGGAGATCTTTTCCTATAAAGTGACAAAATATCTGTAGGCTGGATGTTCCGTATTGCAACTACTCAGCTCATGACAGCAGACATAAAGAAAACATAAAGAGATGAGGGTGGCTGTATTTATTTACAAAATGTAAGTCATGGGCCAGATTTGGCCCCAGATTGTAGTTTGCCGACATCTGGCTTAGGCTACACTTTTTACCTAGAGTAGGAGTAGAGTAAGTTTGCTTGCATTCTTATCACTTAACAAGACAATAGTTTCTTGGTTAGAAGAGAAGGAGGTGGGAGCTAGAAGAAGATCACAGAATGGTAGTGATGCTAAAGTCAATAGAAAGGTCGATCTGTTCACAGAAGCTGATGGGAGCTATACATGGATAAATTTTTCATTGGTTTGTATTTTTGGTTTTTGTTTGAAACTTAGTCTTCTATTCGCATTTTAATTTAAGAATATTAGGGGACACACATGTTTTGTTTACATACTTTGTTTTTTGTACTGATCGAGTCAAGTTATAAGTGTGTCCTTCATCCATACAACGTGCACATGGGTAATACATGTGAATTTACCCATCCCCTTCCCCTCCCAGCTTGATTTTCATTGAGATTTACTTCCATGTGTGCACTTAAATGTTGATCAATTAGGGAACTATATAAATCTTATTTAGACTAAAGAAAGAAGAAGGTGACCTTTTAATTTCAGGAATTCTTTTTCCCCATTAGCAAATTGAAAAGCTAAAGTAGACCAATAGGTTCAAGAATGCTTTCTTCAAATAAAGTCTTGTGAAGTTCCAGGATGTAAAACAAATTAAGCAATTGTCACTCTGATTAAAGCTGAAATGGGGGAGCCTTACCTCTCAACTAAAATTGCCACATCTCAAGAAAGCAGGACTTCACAGAGTATGAAAAACATTATGCTAAATAAATATGAAGTCTCTAATTCTGACACCCTATGGTTACATAATTCAATTCATTTTGTTCCTGTTCTTAAGATTTCCCTAAGAGCAACCCAGTTAGTCTGATTTAACATAGTGTTACTATTTCTCTGTGTACAATGAATTCATTACCCATATTTGCTCAATTGCTCAAATAATTTGCATAAATATTTTAAATAACACAATCCAAAAGGCCTTGTGTTAGTGTCCACATGAAGTGATTAAATTTTCAGATTTGATGCAGTTTTGCTTTTGTCTTTCTCAGCTTGACTACCATAACAAAATACTGTGAGGGATAGCATAATCAATTAAAATTTATCTTCTTACAGTTCTGGAGGCTGGGAGTCCAAGATCAAGGTGCTAGCATGCTCAATCTCTGGCAAGGGCACTCTTCCTGGATTGTAAAGAGCTGCCTTTTCACTGTGTCTTCCTGTGGCAGAGGAAAGAATGAGAGAGACAGTAGCATGTACTCTGTGATATCTCTTCTTACAAGGCCACAAAGGCCACTAAGTTTGTTATGAAGACCTCGTCTCCTTGACCTCATCTAAACCATGTTTTTTTTTTTTTTTTTTAGATAGAGTCTCACTTTATCACCCTGGGTAGAGTGCCATGGAGTTATAGCTCACAATAACCACAAACTCTTGAGCTCAAGCCATTCTCTTGCCTGAGCCTCCCAAGTAGTGAGGTGACTGCCACAACTTTTTTTTTTTTTTTTTTTTTTGAGACAGAGCCTCAAGCTATCATACTGGGTAGAGTGCCACGACATCACAACTCACAGCAACCTCCAACTCCTGGGCTCAAGTGATTCTCCTGCCTCTGCCTCCCAAGTAGCTGGGACTACAGGTATGACATACAATGTTATGATACATGCATACAATTTAGAATGCTTAAAATGAATATGTTTATTAGTTTGATTTAATCTTTCAATTTTTTTAATTGATTAAATATAGGAAGACCCAGTGATGTATTTTTCCTTCAAACACTACAGATGTGAGTCCTGGCTCTCATGGTCTACTTCAACCAATAAGTATCTTGATTATGAAGGTGTTCTCAGAAGTTGTCTTTTTATATTACTGGAAATTGAGTTACTTCTATGAGATTGGTCCACAGATTGACTTCAGGTTTTATATGAAGGAAACACTACCTGGGTAGTAATTGAGTTTGGGTTCTCATCAAAGGTGGAAATTGTCCTGCTGATAAGTTTTTATCTCTAGCAAATGCCTTGCTCCAGTTTCTAACACAATGCAGTGTACCAAAAATTATAAGCTTTTGCAGTGTTTTATTGCCAGAAAGCATCCTCTGATGTGAGACTCAGGACAACTCGGGAAGATAATACACAGAAACATTGGAGGAGTTGTTATAGCAATTATCTTTGGTGAGTACAATACACTTGCTCCCCCAAGATAGTTCTAGTTTTCTGTGGTTTTTTTTTTTTTTAAGAGATGGGCCATTTTTAACCATGTTTTGTCATAAACAGCTGTGCCACTTTCTATAGAAGTCCCTTGTATTATTCACTACTGTAACAATAAGGAAGTTTTCTTATTCTTTTATAACCTCACAACACATAATGCATAGTCACTACAATTATTCTGAAAGACAGCATGGTCTTGCATTAACTCCATTTTATTTTCCACCTGAGGACACTATGTTTCCTATTAGTGGTAGTGAACTTGATGCCATTATGTGTAATTTCTTTCAGATGTGCTCAAGCACTTAACTTTCTGCTTCAAAATAATGCTTAAAGTAAGTCTGGTGTGTATAGAGAGATTTCCCAGAGCAGAGAATTCAAGTCTAATTAAACACATCGCTTCCCATCAATATTTTCTCTGAGCCCAAATCATTTCTTAAGAGGTAGACAGGTAACAAATCAGGCTTAGAAATAACTTTTAGGTTTTGAGTGGACATTGGCAAAGACTGTAGCTTACTGAAACACAATAATACAAGTGAACTAAAAGTAATTTATAAAATAATAATGTTTTTAAAGTTTCAGTTTAGGGCTTTTTTTTCACTCTGTTCTCTCATAATTGCACTCTCATAATCCTTTTTTTGTTTTTCCTCCTATGTTGAACACAGACATATGAACTTAAAAGAGATTTTTTGGAATTAGATGTCATGGTTCACTAAGTACCTACTGTGTGCCAATGTGTTAGACAAGTTATATAGCTTATTTATAATCTTTACAACCCCCCAGATAAAGTATTACAGATATGCAATTTCTTATTCAAAACCCTTGAAGATAGGTATGTTCTAGAATTCAGAATTATTTGGCTTT
The DNA here is from genome assembly GCF_027406575.1 of Nycticebus coucang. Classification (NCBI taxonomy): domain Eukaryota; kingdom Metazoa; phylum Chordata; class Mammalia; order Primates; family Lorisidae; genus Nycticebus; species Nycticebus coucang. The sequence goes on from NC_069782.1 coordinate 119,731,985, forward strand.
TAAAAGATGATAAGGTGCATATACTGCATGTTCTGTAATCAAGAAGAGCCCCTTCTTTGTACAGCATTTTAGAGACAAATAAAATAATACTTGCAGCAAAACATGAGTCATCATACAAAATGGGATTTTAAAAAATCACCAAAATCGGCTTTACATAAGGTTTTATCACCCCCCAAAATCTCGCCATACTTTGGGGAAGGAAACGCAGAACAAAACAGAGGTCAGACGAGAGAGGAAGGACATCATAGAAAGAAAAAAAAACAGGACTGTACGTTGAGTGGAGAAAGATAACAATAGCATGAGCAGCCCAAAGGTAGGCAGAGAGACAATGAAAATTGTGAGAGAAGGGCTGGGGCTGAGTGGGAGGAGGAGATACTGCATCCAGGCTCCTTTGCTCATGTGAAAAAATGTCAGATCTAGTGTGTTCTGTATAGACCGCAGGATGACATAAACCTACCTATTGTACCAAAATGATCAATTGCTATAGCACCTGGATATTTATTAAACTATATTTTAACAATGCCTACCTTGGGCCAAGCACCGGGGATAAAGAAATGAAAAAAGATGGGCATGTCTTACGCTTCTGGCCCCAATACTTATTAGCTGTGTGACCTCAGCAAAATTACTCAACTGCTTTATGCTGCAGTCACTTCATTTGTAAAATAAGGATAGTATCTACTTCATAGATATTAAGGGGTGATAATTAACTATAAAGAATTTAACATAGTGCTAGCACAAAAATGATATAATATTAGTTATCACTGGAATTTTATTCTTTGGGACTATCAGCTTCTCCAACCAAGGGAAAACTATCTACATTCTGAGAGTATTTTAAGATAGCAAATCAGAGTAGAAAGTACCAAATGCTGGTCAAATATAATTGCAGTCCAATCAGTAATCCAGGTGAGTTCACTGTTTTGGCTCCAACGCTAACTTATTGTGCTACCCTGAATGAGTTATTTAATAGCATTGGCTTCCCTCTCTGTGAATTGACCTTTGCTCTTTAAATTAAGGGTATTGAAGGAGGCTTTGGGGGCAAATAAAGAAAATCATTTCTCTATTTAATAGACCACTCCAAAGAGAAATCACTTGAACTTGTTGATTGGAAGACAGGAAAGGTACATACTAAGACAAACTTCTCTTGAATGCTTATACCAGAATGAGTAGAATCTCCATAGGTGACTAGTGTAAGTAGAATCATTCTGAATAATGATTCCTTTTCTCAATCCTGCAGTAAAATACTCTTTCAACATTTCTGTGCTCATTTGAATACAACCGTTATTTTCTTCCAGTTCAAAAAATTGGGATTTGTTAAGAGAACAGATCTATTTCAATTGCTTTTACAATGCAGGCTGATAATCCAAAGGATGATCATATGTTTTATGAAACTGTTAGCTGCTTGGCATCACCAATAATGTATTTTATTGACTAACATTTACAAGAAAAATTAGAGATTGTGCTCTGCCTACCTATATTATGGGGTCATGCAAAGGAAGACTCTAGGCCTAGGGTATATCCACTGTCTTGGGGGCGTAATTAGGAAAGCAGCTGAAAGAAAATGATTAATTGGGTGTCCCCTGTTTATTTATATATTTGCTATAAATGAGATGTAGAGAATCTATATTTAAACTTTAAGCAGAAAGCTGCTATTCTGAATACAAGAAATATTCATTAAAAAGTTTGGATCATATGCTTATGGCACCTACTATCTATGAGATATGGTTCTTAAAGTTTTAGGGCAGTAACGATGGGGCACAAATACATTGTCTTCTATTTGAAATGGAAAAGTAAAGTCCTGAGACTTAGTGAATAGACCTAACATCTCCCTTCTAAACATGAAAGTGCTGGGTCTGAATTTTCTCATCCTCCAATCACTGTTCAGTCTTATCCCCGTCCCTGCTATGAGTCCTTTTTTATTCATGGCCATCCCATCTTGTTCTCTTTACATGGAACCCTTTTATGTTCTCCCTTCTTCCAATCCCTTGGTTAACTCACACTTCCTGCCTCAGATTATTTGCCACTGTATAGGGAAACTTCGCTGACCTCCAAGTCTTGGTTAAGTGTCCCTTCTTTTTTCTCATACAGCTAAGAGTTCTCTGCATGCTAAGAGTTCCTCTGTTTCTCTCTTCCACTTGACAACAAGCAAATTGAAGACAGAGAAAATACGTCACATTTACCACTGAATTCTCAGTGCCTAACACAGTTCTAGTCACATAGAAGACATTTAGAACATATCTATGGAATGGTGTCTGAATAAATGAGGATGCTTGGATGAAATAAACAAGGATCTTCTGATTCTCTAGTTCATTATAGCAATCCCTATATCAACACAACAACTTAGAATGCGTAGCTTGGGAATGAATGCTCAGGGGGCCATCCATTGACTTGGCAGCTCTGAGTCATCAGAAAGTTCTGAGTTCAGAGTTTAAATACAGTTATGGCTATAACTTCAATGACAGAAAAACATGTCTTAGCAGCTCGTTGGTGGCTTTGTTGATGAGAACAAACAGAATGAGAAATGGAAATCTTATTAAACTTGAAGTATTTTTAGCCAGAGAACATTGGCATCAGACCGTCAGAAAACCAAATGGAAGGAAATTGTGATGAACAGTAAATACGTTAGTGAAAATGGTCAAGTGAGATCACAATTCAAAGAATTGCTTACTATTTCTACCATATCACAGCCTGGTTGCCCGGCAACCCCTCTATGGGAGTTGCACAGCATGATGACATATTAGATCCTAATCTCAGAAGTGGACTGACACGCCAAAACCATTAAGTCTTGCAGTCTGGTTCACATTAACTCTGTCACCTTATTAAATTGTGGATAAGCCTCATCCTTTGCCTACGCAAAGGGTAAAGTCCATCAGAAGAGCACACGATTGCAGCAGGTGCCCTGAGATGTGCTGGATAGCTTTAGGATTGTGAAATTCAACATATATACACATTGAATTACCTGTGACTTCCCAGACCCTTTCCATGGCACTAGTTAGGATACCAATTATGGAAAGTGATAGCTAGGTTGGCTCCAAAATGAGGAGGAGAAAGAAGACACGGTTTCTGTTCCATCAGAGTCTCATCTTCCTTCTGATCTCTCATTTTACTACCCACTTCCATATAAAAGGAAAACAGCAAACTGTAGAGAGAATATTTTTATTAACATTTTTTATTAATCAATAGGAGAAAAGAAAATCTTAATAGAAAATAGATAAAAGGACATTAACAAATCTATTTACAAAATGAACAAGTAAATGAGTAAATGAATGGATAAAATAAAGTTAGCATTTGCTAAAGATTACCATATGCATTCTACATATACTTAAGTTAATATACACTGATTGGTACTTTTAATATCATCTTTAATTTTTAAGTAAGGAAACTAAAGCACAGAAAGTATAAATAACTTACAACAGGTCAAATATCTTGTAAATGTGAATGCCTGGATTCAAACCAGGGTGGCTGACTCCAAAAACCAGCCTTCGTCTGGAGCCACAGAACTGTACTATCTATCTTTCAAGAAAAAATGATAAAAGCTAATAAGTATATCAAAATTTTATCACTAGTAATCAAAGAATTATAAATCAAATCAACGGTAACCTATTATTTACCAATTTAGCTATGATTTTGAATAATGATAAAATTTAGTGTAGGCAATGTTTGTTTAGCATTTGAGGTAGGAATTGCTATTGTATTCCTGACTTTTTGTTTAGTTATCACTGTGGGATTCCAAAAGATTAGGAATGTAACAGTGATTCTCCACACTAACCATCATGTACACTTTTAGTGAAGAGTAGGCAGTCTCTGTGATTCTTTTCTTGCATCCTATGTTATAGTTTGGTTATGTTTATTAAAAGTACTTTTATGTCTGTTGAACAAAAAAGAAGAAAAGCTTATTAAAAAATTCAGTGTAGACAAGAATAAAGTGAGATGGACATATTCAAAAACTGCTGGTGGGAATATTAATTAGTACAAAATTTCTAGACTAAAACTAGGTATTGTGCATTAAGAGGCTTTGAAAACCTTATTATACCACTCTTAAGAAATTTCTCCTATGGAAATAATCAGAGTTTCAGGAAATCTTTTTGTTTTGTTTTGTTTTGTTTTGTTTAACAGGCCTTGGCCGGGTTCAAATCCACCAGCCCCAGAGCATGTGGCTGGTGCTCTAACCACTGAGCTACGGGCACTCAGCCAGTTTCAGGCAATTTTGAATATTAAATAATATTTACTAAAACACCATTCAGCATTGTAAAAAATTGGAAGTAATCGAAAGTCCAAAGTGAGGGGACTGTTATGTAACTATTAAGGACTATCTACAGAATTAATAATGTCATGGAAAAATTCAGTGTAACATGAAATGAAATTAGCAGAATATGAAACTGTGCCTGAGAGATCCCAATATTATTTATCCCCCCATACACACACACAACTATTTTTCCAGAGCTAGAGAACAAAGAAGGTGTGGGGGTGGGAGAAGAATGATTCTATGAAATATATAAAACGTTAACAATACATTTTTATTTTGGATGATATAATAATATTTATGTCTTTTATTCTTTTTTTTTTTATTGTTGGGGATTCATTGAGGGTACAATAAGCCAGGTTACACTGATTGCAATTGTTAGGTAAAGTCCCTCTTGCAATCATGTCTTGTCCCCATAAAGTGTGACACACACCAAGGCCCCACCCACCTCCTAATTTCATGAGCATTTATTCTTAATGCCAAAGTATTAAAAAAAACCCAAGACTGTGACAGCCCCCAGTAATTCTCACCTGACTTGGATGACCAGAAAGCTACTGTAGTAAATAATTATGCCCAACTATTATTGATAGTCAGTAGCGCAATATGTTTACTACTCTCAATTAGCATTTTAATTCGAATAAATGTCTTCAACTTCTTGAAATAGAAGTGAGGATATTATGAACACTTCTGTTATAGAAGAAAAATCTTTAGAGCAACATGGTACTTTACTGTTTACAAAGTCTTTTCCCAAAAATCACAAAGCTCATCTGATTCTAAGACAATCTGTGGGTAGGCAAATCCAATTATTAAAACTTTAGAAAAGGAGTAGGAGAAGATTACTGTGCTGTTACATGTGCAAGGTCAGGTTCACCTTCTCTACTTTCAGCACTGAGCTAAGCAGATGAAAAGTTTGCTTGGCCAGGATGACATAATAGAGTCAGTAATGGAGTCAAGGCCCAGACCTGTGAGGAAACTCTTTTGATTCTAAACCTGGCACACTTTACCAATAAAAAAAAATCATATGCATTCTGTAAGGGAAAGCATATAGGGAGCATTTCCCTTTTTCTAAGCTTCTGCTATAGGCAGATGTAGCAAACATCATGGAGCACATAAGCTTTCAAGTAGACTAGACCCAGAATTCTATCAATAATCACAGGTTTGCTCCCTGACCTTTACAAGTTCTTAAACTTTCTAAGCCTTCGTCTTCTTGTCTGTAAAACAAGAATAGTAATGCTCCCATCAGTAATGCCATTATAAAGATTAAATGAGATGTGTAATATGTGTTTGATGCTTTCTAAAATTGTGCATAGAAGCTATTGCTTGGTCTCTCCCGACTCCCACCCACCCACCACCTTCTTGATCACAGTCTTGGTTCAAGCCTACCCATCTTCCTTTTCCATTCAAGAGGACACTGAGTTAAGCACCATCCCACAAAGAAGTAAAATAGAACACAATGGGTATAAATCCTTAAAATGCTCTCTTTCCCTAGATATCTTCTTAGAACTTTATACATTTGCTGAAAGAGTATTCAAGCTAATATAACCCATCAAGTCTTTTTTCATGCTAAAAATAAGAAGCAACTTGGATAATGTATCATTTAGTCATACAATCAACTTAGAGAATGTTAGCTGAACAAAATGCAATTTTGATTGCCTGTGACCAAGGCCTTCTTAAATCTTTTATTTTTATCACCTTCTTTTTAAACATGGAACATCTGGCTTGAAGATATGCAATAGGAAAATGAACATACATTTTATCTTGTCACTCAGAGGGCTTTATCCTACGTCTAAAAACTTTTGGCTAAAATGTAAAACACTAGAGATGTATTTTGAATAACAAGAGAAATTGAAAGGATTTCAGCTCATCTGTAGTTCAGTTCCTGGCAGGAGGTACCTTGTTGAATTGATATTTCAAATGCATATAACTCATCAAGCTTGCAGATCCTAACCTTTCCAATAAAGTATTAGCAAGCCTCAAAAAAATATGAGACTTTTGGAAAAATCTTAAGTTATTTAGAATCTCACCTTAAAAGAGGAAAGTCTGGAGACACCGGTAGCAATCTTCATGGAATGAAGGTTCTCAAATGAATTTTGGATAAATAAGGCCAATTCTTAACTACTTGTATGAATAGAGCAAAGAGACCAAGTAAAGACCTCATTTGAAAAATCTTCTGCCACCAAACTTTTGTCCAAAGTTCCAAAATTGATGATTTTGGTTTCCTCTTCTCTTCTCACAACTGCTAACCTTGCAGTGGGAAAGCTTGAATGAGATATTGATGTTCAATAACTACAAGGAGAGGCCAAGGGTGTAATCTGTATCTCAAAAGAACCAATCCTTTAAGAGCCAGATGCTACCAAATCATAGTACCTGTGGTTGGCATGGCTGCATAAAGCCCTTTGGTGCCCCACCCTGGTTCAATCAAAGTAAAAACTTCTAAGTTATATGATTAACAGTGTTAACGTTCAACAGAACTCTCATTTTATACCTCATGATTACTTTTATTCCTTCATTTAAGATACCTAATATGAATGACGGACAGATCCTTTTTCTCATTTGTTTTGTGGTTGCCCTCGCCTGTCTGGAGCCCCGAGTATAAATTTAGCCTACATGGCAGGTAAAATAATTATTTTTCAAAAACTCTAGTAGTACTGAACTATTTTTGTTTTTGAGGGAAACATATTTATTGATTATGGACAACTGGTTGTCATTCTCTTGCTCTTCTTGTATTTATTGTTCATATCTGAAATGGAGTATTGAATAATACTGCTGTGAAATTACATTACATATTTTATATAAAAGCATATAAAATATGGAATATTTTCTGACTCAATTTTTGCACTGTTATAGCAGAATACCTGAGTAATTTAAAACAAGCATAAATTTATTGGCTCAGATTTCTGGAGGCTGGAAAGTCCAATATTGAGGTGCTGGCATCTGGCAAGTGTCTGCCTGCTGCATCGCCGCCCAGAAGATGAGAGGGTGAAACTGAGCAAGAAGCAGCTGAACTTGCCCTTTTATGATGGAGCCAATCCCACCCACAATTCTGGAGTCCTCCTGGCCTAATCACCTCTGAGAGATTTCACCTCTTAGTACCATAGAGACAGCAATTCAATTTCAACTTAAGTTTTGGAGGGAACAAACATTCAAACCAAGCAAATATTACACTAATACAAAAATGATGGATGGGTTTTATAGTGCATTCTCTGTTTATATGTCCTCATTCCCTAAAGGCAGACATGCTGTTTCTTTCTTTCTTGTAGCTTCTTTGCCTGCAACAGTGCCTGGTACACAGCAGGCATTCAATAAATGTCTGATAAATGACCTAACAAACTCTCAGAATGTAAATTGATTTTTCTCCTTTCGGTGTTATGCATAGCATCTCTTGCATGATGAAGAAGAGAGTTTTGAAAATTTCCATGGTTGCTTACAGTCAGACTGTGGTAGAGACAGAATCCGATCCCCGATGACCTTTCTAATGCCCTGAAAGTATCCTTTCCACTACACCACCCAGTGTTTTAGGAGCCATCTGCCTTAACTTTGTGGTGGCTAAGTTAAATAAGTAACTGAACTGATGGCAAGCAGGTCTCTGAGAAGTTTACATGTTAGGGATAGCTATAAAAGAACTGCCTTCCATAAACGTGGCTACTAAAAGTAGTTACAATCACTCATAAATATGGATACCAATATTTGATTTTCAGATCAAATTTCTAAAGACAGAAGAATCATTTTTTTGGTCTTGGAAAACTCTTCTCACTTTCTCTGGGTTCTCAGCCAGTTTCTCAGTTTTCTCAATTCCTGGCTGAGAATTTTGCACTCCTGAGTGAGGAGTCTACAGACTTGAGAAAGATGAAAAGGAAGGTAGAATTTCTTGCTGGCTACTTTTTCCCCCTTAAATCTTGTACCTCCCCTGAAACAATTTTTAAATCGGGGGAGGACACAGTAGAAGAGGGATAACAATAGAATGTGCAAGAAGTGGGGTGGTGCCTGTGGCTCAGTGAGTAGGGTGCTGGCCCCATATACCAAGGGTGGCAGGTTTGAACCCGACCCTGGCCAAACTGCAACAAAAATAGCCAGGTATTATGGTGGGTGCCTATAGTCCCAGCTCCTCGGGAGGCTGAGGCAAGAGAATCGCTTAAGCCCAAGATTTGGAGGTTGCTGTGAGCTGTGATGCCACAGCATTCTATCAGGGACAAGAAAGTGAGACTCTGTCTCTAAAACAAAAAAAAAAAAGAAAGAAAACAGCAATGAAGTATATAGTACATTTTCTAGGATGAGTTCACAAAGTTAACTGTCCTACCTCATATTAATAAAAATATGAAGTGCCTATAATGCAAATGGTGTTTATTTCTTGAGATTCATTTTAGAGATAGTTTTATTCTCAGATTTTTAAATTTTGTTTTATTTTTGTTAATTTCTTAGTAAATATTACTTTCATAATTAGATATGCACTAAACATCACAGTTATTTTCATTTCATATAGAGAGAGAAGAAAAGAGAAAATGAAGGGAGGAAGGGAAAAGTATCTTTTCTGATAAAACTGGGGTAATATTGCCTAACTCAGCAGTAGAACAGAGCTAATGGAGAGGAAGTGAGAAAATCAGCATAAATCATAAACTCCTCAAAAGGACTTTGTCTTTTGATTCCCTGAAGTTCTTCTCCACTGACCAGGTAGCAAAATACCATACATATATCACTTCCACCTTGGATACACTCTTACCAATTATCTGGTCTTTCCTCTTCAGAGAATCCCATAGGTGCTCAACCTCAGCTCCCTTTATAAACTTATGTTCATAATTATCCAAATTGCATATTGTTTCTCACCATGATCTCTGCTCATATCTCTCTTATCCTGGTTCATATCTCTCTTACCTGTCAAAATAAACACATTTTGATCTCTGCTGAATGGTAATTGATACCAATTAGCTAATACATTAACTATGGCTCCACAAAATTTTTTGAGTATTTTGTTACAAGAGAATATATTAGGTACTTTGAGAAAAGCATAAAGAAGTAGCTGTCTTTATTCTATATCCAGGTTTAGGAGACTATCAATAAAACAGGAGCAACTAAATAATGCTAGAGACATAAAATAGTAGTGGCAACAATGCAAAGTAATATAAGTTGTGTTATGTGTTTAAGGAATTAATGATATCAGATGAGTTAGACATTTGGAGATCTTTACTTATTTATTTATTTATTTATCTATTCATTTATTTATAGACAGAGTCTCACTTTATCACCCTTGGTAGACTGCTATGGCATCATAGCTCACCACAACCTCCAACTCCTGGGCTTAGGCAATTTTCTTGCTTCAGCCTCCTCAGTAGCTGGGACTATAGGCGCCCACAACAACGCCTGGCTGTTTTTGTTGTTGTTGCATTTTTTGCCGGGGCCAAGTTCAAACCAGCCACCCTCAGTATAAGGGGTCAGCACCCTACCCACTGAGCCACAGGCACTGACCAACATTTGGAGATCTTAAGACGAGTTTGAGACCCATATCTGCCACTTCTTTGATTAAAGTCTTATAATTTCTCTGAGTTTCAGTTTCCTTATCAATAAATTTGATGCTACAACATAGGATTTAAAGACATTAAATATCTATGAAATATCATATCCATGAATATATAGCTATAATTAATTCCCTTCAATATATTCATTTACTTTATCACCCCCATGTGATAGGCTGCTTGGTATATCATGTCAAATCAATTCTGTTCACCATGAAAGATACCTAGGATAACACCAATCAGGAACAAGACATCTAAGTCACAGAAGGAGTCACACATTTATTTATTTAAGCATAAGTATATCTCAAATATTATATTCAATACTAAACATTTATATTAGAAAATTATTCTTTGTTTTATTTTTTATTGTACCCTATGACTGCATTAATGTACACAGCTATGATTTAATAATTTTTTAAAAAGTCACACATTTAGATGGAAGGTCAAATACTGCCACCAGCCCCTGCACTCTAGGAGATAACCAGTCATTTCTCAAAGTGATCAAGAATATCAGGTTATTCAATAAAAGGTGCTGGGAAAATTGGACAGTAACATGTAGAAGATTGAAACAGGAGCCATGTCTCTCAATAGTCACTAAAATTAATTCAAGATGGATAAAAATGGCTCGGCACGTAGCTCAAGCAGCTAAGGTACCAGCCACATACACCAGAGCTGGCAGGTTCAAATCCAGCCCAGGCCTGCCAAACAACAATGACAACTACAACCAAAAATAGCCAGGCATTGTAGTGGGCGCCTGTAGTCCCAGCTACTTGGGAGGCTGAGGCAAGAGAATCACTTAAGCCCAGGAGTTGGAGGTTGCTGTGAGCTGTGATGCCACAGCCCTCTACCCAGGGTGACAGCTTGAGGCTTTGTCTCAAAAAAAAAAAAAATGGATAAAAGTAAGGCATGAAACCATAAGGATTCTAGAAGAAAATATTACAAAACCCTTGATAGATATCCAGCCGAAGCAAAGAACTTATGAAGACCTCCAGGGCAATCATAGAAACAAGGAAAATTAATATATGGAGCTTGATTAAATTAGAAGGCTTCTGCACAGCCAAAGAAACAACAGAGAAAACAAACAACCTACAGAATGGGAGAAAATACTTTCATGCTATACATCTGAGAAAGGGCTATCAACCAGAATCTACAAAGAACTCAAGCAAATAAGCAAGAAAACCATCAAACAATCCCAGTAAAAAGTGAGCAAAAGACATGAACAGAAGCTTTTCGAAAGAAGATAGACTAATGGCCAAAAAACATTAAAAAATGCTCAATGTCACTCACCATCAGAGAAAGGCAAATGGAAACTACCATGAGATATCACCTAACTCCGGTGAGAATGGCTTTCATCAAAAACTCCCAAAGCAATAGGTGCTGGTGTAAAGACAGAGAGAAAGAAACACTTATATTCTGTTGATGAGACTGCAAATTAGTGCAACTTCTGTGGAAAATACTATACATACTCCTCAAAGAAGTAAAAGTAGACCCACCATTTAATCCAGCAATCCCAGTGCTGAGTATTAACCCAAAAGAAAAAAATCATTTTATCAAAAAGACCCTGCACTACAACATTTATTGCAGCATAATTTACAATTATAAATATGTAGAATCAACCCAAGTGTCCATCACTTCAAGTGGATTAATAAAATGTGATATATGTACACCGTGGAGTACTACTTAGCCATAACAATGAATTAATACCTTTTATAATAATCTGGATGGAACTGGAGGCCATTCTCCAAAGTGAAGTATTGAAAGAATGGGAAAACAAGCACCACATGTCCTTACTATTAAAATGGAACTACCTAATCAGCACTCATGTGCACAGATGAAGTAAAACTCAACAGAAATCAAGCAGTTGGGAGCGGGGAGAAGGGGATGAGTGAAATCACACCTAACGGGCACAATATAGACTATCTGGGTGATGGGCACACTTATAATTTTGACTCAAGCAGTACAAAAGCAACCCATGTAATCAAAACATTTTTACCCCATAATATTCTGAGACAAAAAATAAAAACTTATAGGAATATCAGACTAAAAATTTTACTTAAATGATGTTGATAAAGGAAAATTATGTGAAACTTATTTTTAAAATCTTCTTTTTAAAACATGTTTTCTCAGCATCAAGAAGTTTTTAGACATCACAAAGAAGACAGAAGAGCACAATCTCTATCTTATTTCTGTTGCAATCCTTATGAACAATTATCAGAATGACAAGGAAGATTTCAAATGATCATAAGGGCTTGTATCCTCTCATGTACTGTTTCACTTAATTGGACTTTGGCTTTAAAGGGGCTCCGACGTTCAAAACTTATAAAGTAATAGAAGACACCCTGATTGCTTTATAAATGTCAAACCTCTCAAATAGTACCTGTGATGGTAGATATACTGTCGATGTCTGAGAGATAATGGAAATTGGGGGCATTGCCTGATGGGTACGTATTGACAAATAATACTTTAAAGAGAAAAAAAGCAAAATTCTGCAAAATTAATAATAGATTTTGTGCGTTTATGATTGAACCATAGGAGAATCCTGGAATTGCTTATGTATTAAATGATTTATAAGCCTTTCCATAATCTTATGACTATTTGCTTACTAAAAGTCACATTGTGAATGTGGGAAAATTTGTAAACATTTCTTTTCTATTAGAATGAGCAATATAATGCTTTCTGGGTATTTAGCATTTGCTGCTTTCCAAGGCACTTTTACACTATTTCTTGAATTCTCATAATAGTTCTATGGGCTAAATATAGCTTTTGTCCAAGAGGAAAAAGTCAAAAAATGGTTAAGGATTATAAGGGAACAAAGCAAATGAATGGAAGATCCAGAATGTTAACCTGAACTTGTGATTGTTGCTCCAGTGTTCCCAGCAATCGCATTTCTTCTGTGACAGTCAAATTTACAGACATGAAGATATTAGGGAACATTTATTTTGTAATTTTTTAACTGCTTAATAATAGAATAATTTATTTTGCAAATGATTACAATCCCCTTTAATGCAAAAGTCAAACTGACAGCTAGATAGAGCAAATATAGGACAGATAACCACCCAAGTCCCTACATGTTTAAATACCAAATTAGAAATTTATTTAATGGCTTCAATTAGTCAAAAGACCAAATTTTTGTTGGACATTTGCCACATGCCATAAATTGCTTAATTTCTGAACCACTGTCAAATAAATTGGCACTGGAATAACTTCAATCTAAGTAATCATTGATAATTTCAACAAAAATATTAAATCTTTGTTTTCTGGATTGTTTTCTTTTTCTGGTTTTTAACATATTGGAGGTCATGATTTTGAAGATAGGGCATTCTATATTTACATATTTTTATGCATCTAATCATGACAAAATAATAGACTGTGACCCAATATTTGTGTCTATTTTATCATCATCTCATCTCATTTTTAAATTCTTGATTCAAAAATATTATTTTTTAATCAACATGATTCTTTCTTCTATATGCAGCTAACCAGATTAAAAATCTCTAATTTATTAAGAATCCTGCTGAAAGTACTGATTAAAATAAAATTCCTTTGATGTTATTTTTCTACCTAATCTTTTTTTTCTTGACTTAGTCTGATTCAAGATCTACCTAGCTGTATGTGACCACTATCACTACTGCACTTTTCCTGACACACACACAGAATCACATAATTACATTTACGAAAATTTGAAGATTTCTTCAGGAACACATTTAAAATCATACAAGACTTATTCCTAGGCATTTCTATTAGGCTAAACAAAACACTAATAGCCAGTGACAAATAAATATTAGTCCTTTCAACTCTGTTCCTTTCAATTTTTTTGAGCATTACCCTTGTTTCTCTCTCCTTTACATTTACATTACAATGTAAAACAGCCACCAAATGTTTTTGGCTTAGTTCCCCATATGATAAGTTCATTTGTCTATATCTAGATGTCAGTGCTTTCTAGGACATTGTTGTTGTTTATCTTCCAATCTTTACTTAGCTACTAATCTGTCACCACCAAAATCTGCTTTCCAAACCTTGGCATGTGTGATGGTTCATCCTTTTAAAGAGAGAAAGATCTAAGAGAGAAGTGACCATGCTACCAAACAAAAAGTGATAGTTTGTCAGATCTTTTTTCTGCAAGGCATACCCCACTGCCCCCTGACCCCGGGAAAGAGGCCAGTCCCTTAAAAGTCTTTAAACTATGCCACATCCATGGGTTCTTTCTTAGTTATCCCTGTAGAAAATTCACCTGAAATAAGGTATACCACAAGCATTATGTTTCAATCATTTTTCGGGGCCTAATTATCCCTGAGGAAGCAAGTAAGAGAAGAGAGTTACTAATGCTCAGCTAAATATGTGTGCTTAATTGGCAGTAAAATAAGTAATATCATTTTCTATGAGTCAAAAATATTCATTAAAACTGCTGATTTATAACCATTCTGCAGCAGTATTAGTTAGAATATTTGGCCAATAAAATGACAATGTTTGAAAAATTGTGTTATGGGGTTACTAGAGGAAAAATTCTAGTTTAAAAACATATTATCATTTAATCCTGAAATTATAAATCTGCTTCATTTTACAAAGTTACTTTACCTACAAGTGTGACAAAAATGGCAAATAACTTAGTTATTAAAGGAAAATACATTTGACCATACAAATACATTTGACCATAAGACCGGCCATGGGACTACCAATTCAAGCATTTGAGACTAATTTATTTGGTTTTAGACATCTTATCTGTTAAAGTAAAAATAGACCCAGGATACATGGATGGGGGGGAGGTGAGACAGAGAGAGAGCAGAGAGCAGGGAATGAGAGAGGGAAAGATGGCGGCAGGGGAAGAGAAAAGGAGTTAGAGAACAGCAGTGCAGTGTGGCATCCCAAAGAAAGAAAGGAAAAATGCCATCCAGGTATTTTCTTAAAAACTTGGTGTTAGGACAGTGAAGCGGAGGCAGAGCGGCTCCACTAGCTCCTCTCCACTTTCCCACAGAGAAACCCTGACTGGCCGCTGAGTGCCAGCCACACACTCCCTCACACCCGGAGGTCACTATCATATGACAAAGGCTTTGCTGCAGTTCATTGTCCTCCCTGTGTACTTTCCATTTGCCTTCCTGGGGGAGAGGCGGAGCAAGATGGTGGCCGACTAACAGCTTCCTTGCATCTGGGCACCGTGAGTCTGGGGAGATAGGACTCCAGGCATCTCTGGCTTGTGGGATCTGCCTATCATCACCCCTGTGAGGATACAGGGAGTCAGCGAGAGACTTCTGGACCCCAAGAGGAGGACTAAAACAGTGGAAAAATGGCAAGTGGTCGCGTGTGTTCAATCCGTCTAAACCCGCCTGCAACTGTAAGTTCAGTAGCAGCGAGACTGCAAACCAGAAAGGCCTTACCTGTGAACTGTTTTGGTGTCTTTGGACTTGGCACTCAGTTGAACTGCCTTGGGGAGAGCCTAAGCGGGAGTGCGAAAAAATTTGGCCATTGTCTAAGGCCCCAGTCTGAGCCATTGAGCCAGACGGAGCTAATAGTGTTTGGCTGCGGGTCACAAGGAGCCATTGTGAGCGATCTGCCCTGGCAAGCTCCGCCCTCAGGTTCGCAGAGCTAGAATCGGGTGGGAGCTGGCAACCCAGCGACCAAGTAGCCTAAGGGTGGGGTCTGAGCTGCCTTGCAGCCCTAACCCTCAGGGGCAGAGTGAGACCGGTTTTGGCACACTGGGTAAGTGGATAGCCACTTCAGCAGTGATTCCAGTGACAAGCACCTTCCTGGGAAAGCTTCTGCTCAGCAAGTTTACAAGTTCAAACTGCCTTTTAAGTGGGCTGAAGAGAGATTTAGGGTGTCTACCTGCTGGGGTTTGAGTAATCAGCAGCCTCCAGTCGTATCAGAACTGTGATTAACATCTCATACCCCAGAAGACCACGTGTTGCCCAGACAATATTCAATAACACATACATACTGCTTTGATTTTGGTTGTGTTTTTTGTCTTCTTTTTTTCTTTGGTTTGGTTGGTTTTTTTTTTGTTTATTTTCATGTTTTTGATGTTGTTTTGTTTTTTAAGTTCAACCTTTTCCATACAGATCCTTTTTCTTTCTCAATTTTTCTAGTTTAATTATAATTTTCCCATTGCTGCCTTTTTCAATAACTAGAACTTCATTTTTGCTAGTGTTTCTACCACTATTATTTGGTTATTTACCCAATTTTATCCCGTAAAGTTTTCTGTTTGCTTGTTTTGGTTTGATTTATAGCATTTTTGTCTTTCCTCTCTACTTGGTGGAGGTGGGGTACTGTGTCTGATCAGGTTAGCAAAGAGCTGCTGACCTCAAGGGAACCACCCAACTGGGCACCCCCAGAAGGTGGAGTTTTTTTCAAGGTGGTGTCAAAGTACCCTACTGTACACCTATATTGCTCTGTCTCCCTCTTTCTGTGCCTCTCTTCATTTTGTCAATATTCCTTTTACGCACCCCCTCTCCTTTCTCTATTTTTCTTTTTTTTCTTATCACTTGGTCCTCCTTTTTTTCATCCCTTTTTTGCTCTTCAACCTTCTCACCCTTCTGCTCCTGTAACCCTTAGTCCACAGGCATGAGAACTTAAAGAGCAAGAGGAAGTGAAAAGAAAATTAGGGCAAGGAAACAGATAAAAGAAATCACTCATGAGAAAGAATCAGCAGAAAACTCCAGGCAACATGAAGAACCAGTCCAGAACAACCCCGCCAAGGGACCATGAGGTAGCTACTGCAGAGGATTCCACCTACAAAGAAATGTTAGGAATGACAGAAAGGGAATTTAGAATACACATGTTGAAAACAATGAAAGAAATGATGGAAACAATGACGGAAACTGCTAATAAAGTGGAAAATAACCAAAAGGAAATCCAAAAACAGAATCAAATAAGAGATGAACAATATGAAGAATATAAAAAGGATATAGCAGAGCTGAAGGAACTGAAACAGTCAATCAGGGAACTTAAAGATGCAATGGAAAGTATCAGCAACAGGTTAGACCATGCAGAAGAAAGAATTTCAGAGGTAGAAGACAAAGGTTTTGAGATAACTCAGATAGTAAAAGAGGCAGAAAAGAAAAGAGAGAAAGCAGAACGTTCACTGTCAGAATTATGGGACTTTATGAAGCATTCCAACATACGAGTTATAGGAATTCCAGAAGGGGAAGAAGAATGCCCCAGAGGAATGGAAGCCATACTAGAGAATATTATAAAAGAAAATTTCCCAAATATCACCAAAGATTCTGACACACTGCTTTCAGAGGGCTATCAGACCCCAGGTCGCCTCAACTCTAACCAAGATTCTCCAAGACACATTGTGATGAATCTGTCCAAAGTCAAGACAAAAGAAAAGATTCTGCAAGCAGCCAGGAGTAAGCGCCAGTTGACCTACAGGGGCAAATCCATCAGAGTGACCGCAGACTTCTCTAATGAAACTTTCCAAGCAAGAACACAATGGTCATCTACCTTTAATCTACTTCAACAGAACAATTTCCAGCCCAGAATTCTGTACCCTGCTAAGCTAAGCTTAAAAATTGATGGAGAAATCAAATCATTTATGGATATACAAACATTAAGGAAATTCGCCATAACAAGACCAGCTCTACAGGTAATACTTCAACCTGTTCTGCACACTGACCACTACAATGGATCAGCAGTAAAGTAAGAACTCAGAAATTAAAGGACAGAACCTAACCTCCACACTGATGCAAAAGATAAAACTAAGCAAAAGACTCTCACAAAATAAGATGAATAGAATACTACCACACTTATCAATTATCTCAATAAATGTTAATGGCTTGAATTCCCCACTGAAGAGACATAGATTGGCTGACTGGATTAAAAAACACAAGCCATCCATTTGCTGTCTGCAAGAAACATACCTAGCTTCAAAAGACAAATTCAAGCTCTGAGTCAATGGTTGGAAGATAATTTTTCAGGCAAATGGAATACAGAAGAAAAGAGGAGTTGCAATCTTATTTTCAGATACATGTGGATTTAAAGCAACTAAAGTCAAAAAAGACAAAGATGGTCACTTTATATTGGTCAAGGGAAAAATACAACAAGAAAACGTTTCAATTCTAAATATTTATGCACCCACTTTAAATGCTCCCAGATTCTTCAAACAGACCTTACTCAGTCCGAGCAATATGATATCTGATAATACCATCATAACAGGGGACTTTTACACTCCTCTTACAGAGCTGGATAGATCCTCTAAACAGAAATTAAACAAGGATATAAGAGATTTAAATGAGACCCTAGAACAACTGTGCTTGATAGACGCATATAGAACACTCCACCCCAAAGATAAAGAATATACATTCTTCTCATCACCCCATGGAACATTCTCCAAAATTGATCATATCCTGGGACACAAAACAAATATCAATAGAATCAAAAGAATTGAAATTTTACCTTGTATCTTCTCAGACCATAAGACACTAAATGTGGAACTCAACTCTAACAAAAATGCTCGACCCCAACCAAAGGCATGGAAATTGAACAATCTTCTGTTGAATAACAGATGGGTGCAGGAAGAAATAAAACAGGAAATCATTAACTTCATGAGCATAACAACAATGAAGACACAAGCTACCAAAACCTGTGGGATACTGCAAAAGCAGTTTTGAGAGGAAAATTCATCGCTTTAGATCCCTACATTCGAAAAACAGAAAGAGAGCACATCAACAATCTCACAAGAGATCTTATGGAATTGGAAAAAGAAGAACAATCTAAGCCTAAACTCAGTAGAAGAAAAGAAATATCCAAAATCAAATCAGAGATGAATGAAATTGAAACCAAAGAATCATTCAGAAAATTAATGAAACAAGGAGTTGGTTTCTTCATAAAACAGATAAACCATTGGCCAGACTAACGAGGAATAGAAAAGTAAAATCTCTAGTAACCTCAATCAGAAATGATAACGGGGAAATAACAACTGATCCCACAGAGATACAAGAGATCATCTCTGAATACTACCAGAAACTCTATGCCCAGAAATTTGACAATGTGAAAGAAATGGATCAATATTTGGAATCATACCCTCTCCCTAGACTCAGCCAGGAAGAAACAAAGCTCCTGAACAGACCAATTTCAAGCACTGAGATCAAAGAAACAATAAAAAATCTTCCAACCAAAAAATGCCCTGGTCCAGATGGCTTCACTCCAGAATTCTATCAAACCTTCAAGGAACAGCTTATTCCTGTACTGCAGAAATTATTCCAAAAAATCGAGGAAGAAGGAATCTTCCCCAACACATTCTATGAAGCAGACATCACCCTGATACCAAAACCAGGAAAAGACCCAAACAAAAAGGAGAATTTCAGACCAATCTCACTCATGAACATAGACGCAAAAATTCTCAACAAATCCTAGCCAATAGATTACAGCTTATCATCAAAAAAGTCATTCATCATGATCAAGTAGGCTTCATCCCAGGGATGCAAGGCTGGTTTAATATACGCAAGTCTATAAACGTTATCCACCATATTAACAGAGGCAAAAATAAAGATCACATGATCCTCTCAATAGATGCAGAAAAGGCATTTGATAAAATCCAGCATCCTTTTCTAATTAGAACACTGAAGAGTATAGGCATAGGTGGCACATTTCTAAAATGGATTGAAGCTATCTATGACAAACCCACAGCCAACATTTTACTGAATGGAGTAAAACTGAAAGCTTTTCCTCTTAGAACTGGAACCAGACAAGGTTGTCCTCTGTCAACTTTACTATTCAACGTAGTGCTGGAAGTTCTAGCCAATACAATTAGGCAAGACAAGGAAATAAAGGGAATCCAAATGGGAGCAGAGGAGGTCAAACTCTCCCTCTTTGCTGACGACATGATCTTATACTTAGAGAACCCCAAAGACTCAACCACGAGACTCCTAGATGTCATCAAAAAATACAGTAATGTTTCAGGATATAAAATCAATGTCCACAAGTCAGTAGCCTTTGTGTACACCAATAACAGTCAAGATTAGAAGCTAATTAAGGACACAACTCCCTTCACCATAGTTTCAAAGAAAATGAAATACCTAGGAATATACCTAACGAAGGAGGTGAAGGACCTCTATAAAGAAAACTATGAACTCCTCAGAAAGGAAATAGCAGAGGATATTAACAAATGGAAGAACATACCATGCTCATGGATGAGAAGAATCAACATTGTTAAAATGTCTATACTTCCAAAGCAATCTACCTATTCAATGCCATTCCTATCAAAATACCAACATCGTACTTTCAAGATTTGGAAAAAATGATTCTGCGTTTTGTATAGAACCGGAAAAAACCCCGTATAGCTAAGGCACTTCTTAGTAATAAAAATAAAGCTGGGGGCATCAGCATACCAGATTTTAGTCTGTACTACAAAGCCATAGTGGTCAAGACAGCATGGTACTGGCGCAAAAACAGAGACATAGACACTTGGAATCGAATTGAAAACCAAGAAATGAAACTAACATCTTACAACCACCTAATCTTCGATAAACCAAACAAGAACATACCTTAGGGGAAAGACTCCTTATTCAATAAATGGTGTTGGGAAAACTGGTTGTCTACATGTAAAAGACTGAAGCTGGACCCATACCTTTCCCCACTCACAAAAATTGATTCAAGATGGATAAAGGACTTAAATTTAAGGCATGAAACAATAAAAATCCTCCAAGAAAGCATAGGAAAAACACTGGAAGATATTGGCCTGGGGAAAGACTTCATGAAGAAGACTGCCATGGCAATTGCAACAACAACAAAAATAAACAAATGGGACTTCATTAAACTGAAAAGCTTCTGTACAGCTAAGGAGACAATAACCAAAGCAAAGAGACAACCCACACAATGGGAAAGGATATTTGCATATTTTCAATCAGACAAAAGCTTGATAACTAGGATCTATAGAGAACTCAATTAATCCACATGAAAAAAGCCAACAATCCCATATATCAATGGGCAAGAGACATGAATAGAACCTTCTCTAAAGATGACAGATGAATGGCTAACAAACACATGAAAAAATGTTCATCATCTCTATATATTAGAGAAATGCAAAGCAAAACAACCCTAAGATATCATCTAACCCTAGTGAGAATGGCCCACATCACAAAATCTCAAAACTGTAGATGCTGGTGTGGATGTGGAGAGAAGGGAACACTTTTACACTGCCGGTGGGACTGCAAACTAGTACAACCTTTCTGGAAGGAAGTATGGAGAAACCTCAAAGCACTCAAGCTAGACCTCCCATTTGATCCTGCAATCCCATTACTGGGCATCTACCCAGAAGGAAAAAAATCTTTTATCATAAGGACACTTGTACTACACTGTTTATTGCAGCTCCATTTACAATTGCCAAAATGTGGAAACGGCCTAAATGCCCACCAACCCAGGAATGGATTAACAAGCTGTGGTATATGTATACCATGGAATACTATTCAGCCATTTAAAAAAATGGAGACTTTACATCCTTCGTATTAACCTGGATGGAAGTGGAAGACATTATTCTTAGTAAAGCATCACAAGAATGGAGAAGCATGAATCCTATGTACTCAATTTTGATATGAGGACAATTAATGACAATTAAGGTTATGGAGGGGGAAGCAGAAAGAGGGACGGAGGGAGGCGTGTGGGGCCTTGGTGTGTGTCACACTTTATGAGGGCAAGACATGATTGCAAGAGGGACTTTACCTAACAATTGCAATCAGTGTAACCTGGCTTATTGTACCCTCAATGAATCCCCAACAATAAAAAAAAAAAAAAAAACTTGGTATTAGGCCAGGCATTGTGGCTCATGTCTGTATTCCTAGCACTCTTGGAGGCCAAGTTGGATGGATAGCTTTAGTTCAGGGGTTCAAAACCAACCCGAAGAAGAGTGAGACCTCCCCTATTAAAAATAGAAGAAAACTAGCTGAGTGGTGTAGCAGGAACCTGTTGTCCCAGCTACTTTAGAGGCTGAAGCAAGAATTCTTGTGCCAAGAGTTTGAGGTTGCTATGAGCTGTGACAACACAGCACTCCACCCAGGATGACAGAGTGAGACTCTGTCTAATAAAAAAGTAAGAAAGAAAAATTTCATATGGCTTAAGCTTCTTATAATTCTGTTAGGAAGACTCAGAATAAAAAACACATGCAAAACACTGCAAGGGAGCATCACTGGCAGAGTACTGTAGAAGGATGCATGGGGAAAAACACAAAACCCAGATGGAGTGAATGCCCACAGCCTCAATACCCACATTCACCACTTAGATAGCCTGACCATGTAGTCACAGCCACTGCCACTGCCACTGCCATGGCCACAGGAAGACCCAGAAGAGCAATCTCCTGTAACACTTGCATCCATGGAGAAGAACTCACCCAGCTCCTAGCCCGCTCTTATAACATCTCCCTGGATACCAATCTACAACTCTACAAGAAGATCCCTTGGCACCAGCTTGGACCACAACAACCAAAAGGAAACAGGATAACACAAAACAACTGCTT
Source organism: Nycticebus coucang (assembly GCF_027406575.1). Lineage (NCBI taxonomy): Eukaryota > Metazoa > Chordata > Mammalia > Primates > Lorisidae > Nycticebus > Nycticebus coucang. Next base: position 119,754,177 of record NC_069782.1, read on the forward strand.
TAAGGCTATCAGTGCATCTGCCTTTCTGCAGGATCAATCTTCTGAAATAGGACATATATGCGCCATCTAGGGACAACATCTTCTTACTAAATAGAGGAGTTCTCAGCGAAGAAGAATAGAGGCTCCATAACCTTATCTCCCATGAACTGAAAAAATATGAGCAGAAACCAGCAAAAGAACTCTGTCAACATGGAAATAACAACCTTGTTCAAACCACCCCCGAAAATCACAAAAAATGTACAGCATTAGACCCCAACCAAAAGGAAATTATAGAAATGTCAAAACTGGAATTCAGAATATAGATAACAAATAAGAAGAATGGGAATGATGAGAATGATGAAAACCACCACAAGGAAGCCAAACAGGTATTTCAGTACATGAATGAAAAACAATGAAAATGTTGCTAAACAGATGGACAACGTAAGTAAAGATGTAACAGAACTTAAAGAAATGAAAGAGTCGTGTATGGAATTTTGAAATACATCAGAAAGCTTAAAAATCACACTACAACAAGCAGAAGAAAGAATTTCAGAGCTTGAAAATTAAAGCTCAGAACTCTTATAAAACAGTAATGCCAGAAGGAAAATAACATGGTGAACAGAACAGTGTCTCACATATCAATACTAACAGAGAACATGAATGGTCATAATCCTCCATTTAAAAGACATAGACCAACTTAATGGATTAAAAATCACAACTTTAATATATGCTGTCTCCAATAAACCTATCCAATAACCAAGGACTCACATACTTCAAGGTAAAGGTATGGAAAAAAATTCTCCACATATAGGATACCAAAAATATCAAGTATACATCTTCACATATCAGATAAAATAGACTTTAAATTACCAATGGAAAAAAATACAAAGAAGATCATTGTATAAGGATAATTAAAGCTAACTAACAAGAAGACAAAATAATTCTAAATATATATGCATCTAACACAAGCGCTCCCAAATTCATAAAGCAAATTAGGCTACATGTAAGCAAAGAAATAATAGCATTGCATTTGGGGGGACTTTACACACCACTAACAGAGGTGGACAGATCATCTAAGCATAAAATCAATAAGGAAACATTGGATTTATATGGATCTCTATAACAAATGGACCTATCAGATATTTAGAGAACATTCTACCTCAAAACATCCAACTAACTCATAACATCCATTCTTCTCATAAGCACATGGGACATTTTCCATATGAGACTGATCATTTCTTGGGCCCCAAAACATGTCCCAGCAAATTCATAAAAATCAAAATCATATCAAGTACTTCTCAGACCACAGTGGAATAAAATTAGAAATCAATTACAAGAAGAACTCTCAAATGTACACTAAGTCATGGAAATTAAACAATCCGCTGCTAAATTATGCTTAAGTCAATGATGAAATAAAGATGAAAATTAAAAGATTCTTCTAACTGAAAAACAAGGGGGATGTAAGCTTTCAAAATCTATGGGCTACACAAAAAGCACTGGTAAGAGGAAAATTCATGGATTAAAAGACTACATCAAAAAGACAGAAGGATCACAAATTAACAACAGAATGTAATACCTCAAGAAGCTAGAAAAAGAATAAACCAAACACAAAGCCAGCAAAAGCAAAGGAATAACAAAGATCAGAGCAAAACTAAAAACAAACAACAACAACAACAACAAAAAAAAAACTAAGTAAAAAAATGCACAGGATCAATAAAACAAAAATAGCCCCTTTGAAAAGATAAAATTCATAGACCACTAGCCAGATTAAAAGGAAATAGAAAACAAAGGACTCTCGAAAAAGAAGACATTACAACTGATACCACAGAATTAAAATATCATCTGTGAATACTACAAAAAGCTCTATTCATACAAACTAGAAAATCTACAAGAAATGGATAAAATCTTGCTAACACACAATCTCCCAATCCTGAATCAGGAAGAAAGAGAAATCCTGAATTAATCAATAACAAGTAGCAAGATTTAAGCAGCAATTAAAAAAACTCTGAACAATAAAAAGCAAATCCCTAGCCCAGGTGGATTCACAGCCAAATTTTACCAGATCTACAAAGAACTGTCACTTATTTTTTATAAATTAGTCCACAACATCAAGAGTGACTCTTCCCTAACTCATTCTGTGAAGCTGGTACCAACTTTATACCAAAGTCAGAAAGGACATTACCAAAAAAAAAAAAAAGAGAGAGGGAGAAGAAAAGAAAACTCAAGACCAATATCCCTTATAAACATGATGCAAAAATCCTCAAAGAAAATACTAGCAAACTAAATTTACCAGCACATCAAAAAGATAATTCACCATGATCAAGTCGTTTTTATCCCAGTCGTTTTACCCTGTTGCAAGGATGTTTCAATATACGAAATCAGTAAATGTTTTTACAACACAAATAGAAGGATAAGACTATATAATCATTTCAAGAGATACAGAAAATGCATTTGATAAGATCTAGCACACTTTCATGATAAAAACCCTCAACAAACTAGGAATACAAGGATCGTATCTGAAAATGGTAAAAGCCATGTATAACAAATCCATAGTCAACATCATATAGAATGGAGAAAAATTGAAAGCATTTCTCAAAAGAACTGGAACCAAACAAGGATTCCTACTACCACCACTTCTATTCAACATAGTGCTGGAAGTCCTAGCACTATGCCTCTGAGGAAGAAATCAAACAAAAGATGAAGCATATCTGAATTGGAAAAGAGGAGGTAAAACTGTAGCTCTTTGCTGATGATATGATTTTGTATCTAGAAAACCTCCAAGATTCTACCAAGACTCTTCTGGAATTGATAAGTAAATACAGCAAAGTCTCAGGTTAAAAATCAACATATACAAATCAGTGCCATTTGTATATTTAAATCAATCAAAGCAAGAGTCAAATAAAAGGCTGAATACCATTCACAATAGCTACAATGAAAATCAAATACCTAGGAATATACTTAACCAAGGAGATAAAAGGTCTCTACGAGGAAAACTATGAAACTCTGAGGAAAGAAATCATAGAGGATCAAACAAATATATAATGCTCGTAGATTAGTCAAATGAACATTGTTAAAAGTAATTTACAAATTCAGTGCAATTTCCATTGAATTAGCAAAGTCATACTTCACAGATCTAGAAAAAAATTAATTCTATGCTTCATTTGGAATTGGAAAAGAGCCTGAATAGCCAAAACAAACTTAAGCACAAAGAACACATCTAGAGGCATCACATTACCAAACTTCAAAAGCTGGAGTAACCAAACAGCACGATGTTGGCACAAAAACATAGGCATAGACTAAAGAAACAGAATATAGAACCCATATATAAAACGATCCACATACAGCCAACCTATCTTTGGTAAAGTAGACAACACCATAAACTGGGAAAATTAAATTCTGTTCAGTAAATGGTGCTGGGAAAATATGATAGCCATATATAGAAGACTGAAACAGGACCCCTACCTCTCATCAATCACAAAAATTAACTTAAGATAGATAAAAGTCTTATATCTAAGACATGAAATCATAAGAATTCTAGAAGAAAATGTTAGAAAAAGTCTTCTAGATATTTGTCTAGGTAGAGAATTTATGAAAAAGATCCCAATGGCAGTCATAGCAATAGAAAAAGTTAATAAATGGGATTTGATTAGACTAAAAAGCTCTGCACAGCCAAGGAAACAATCAACAAAGTAAATAGACAGCCTACAGATGGGAAAAACTATTTGCAAACTAGCCTTCTGATAAAGGGCTAGTGACAAGAATCTACAAAGAACTCAAACAAATCAGCAAGAAATAAAATAAACAACCCTATTAAAAAGGAAGCAAAATACATGAACAGAAGTTTTTCAAAAGAAGAAAGACAAATGAGCAATAAACATATATAAAAATCCTCAACTTCACTAATCATCAGGGAAATGCAAATTAAAACTACAATTACCCCAGTTATAATGGATTTCATTATAATGTCCAAAAACAATAGATTCTGGCATAGGTAGAAAATGGAAGCCTTCTATACTATTTGTGGGACTGCAAATCAGTATAATCTCTATGGAGACCAGTATGGAGAACTAAAAGAACTAAAAGTAGATCTAGCATTTTATCCAGGAATCACAATTTCGGGTATTTACCCAAAGGGGAAAAAAAGACTTTTTATCTAAAAGACACCTACACTCAAATGTTTATTGCAGCAAAATTCACAACTGTAATGATGTAGAATCAACACAAGAGCCTATATACATATATTGTAAAGTGGTATATGTACACTGTAAAGTACTATTCAGTCATAAAAAGAGATGAATTAAATCCTTTTTAATAATTTGGATGAATCTGGAAATGATTGTCCTAAGTCAAGTATCTAAACTTGCAGGCGTCCTCAAACTTTATAAACAGGGGGCCAATTCCCTGTCCCTCAGACCGTTGGAGGGCTGGACTATAGTTAAAAAAAAAAAAAAACTATGAACAAATTCCTATGCACACTGTACATATCTTATTTTGAAGTAAAAAAACAAAACGGGAACAAATACAATCACACTGCCTCATGTGGCTCGCAGGCCGCAGTTTGAGGACCCCTGATCTAAAGAATGGAAAAACAAATAGCACATGTACTCACTATTAAATTGCAACTAACTGATGGGCACATATATGCACAAAGGGAAATAAAACCCAGTAGAAATCAATGATGGGGGAGTGGGAGGAGGTTGAGACAAGGAGAAACAAACCTACCTAATAGACACTATGATCACCATTTGGGTGATGGTGATGCCTATAGCCATGACTCAAGCATTACAAAAGTTATCCACATTTGTACATCCTTAATATTTTGAAATTAAAAAAGAATGAGACCAAATAATCCTTCTTTGCCACTGATATGATCTTATATCTAGAAAACCTTCAAAACTCCACCAAAAGTGTTGTAGAACCGATAAATCAATTCTGTAACGTTTCAAGTTACAAAGTCAATGTATATAAATCAGTAGTTTTTATATATACTAAAACATTAAGCTTAGTATCAACTCAAGGACTCAATACTATTTACAATAGCTACAAAGAAAGTAGTCACAAAATACTCACAAATATACTTAACCAATGAAGCTAAAGCTTTTCACCAGGATAACTAGAAAGTACTCCTAGAAGAAATTGTAGATGGCACAAACAAATGTAAAAACATCCCAAATTAATGACTTGGTAGTATCAATGTAGTTAAAATGTCCAATGTGATTTATTGATACAACACAATTCCCAAAATACCAACATCATTTTTCATAGAACTAGAAACAATAATCCTCAATCACATTTGGAACTAAAAAAGAGCCTGAAAAGCCAAAGCAATCTTAAGCAAAAAGATCAAATCTAAAGGCATCATAAGACTTGATTTCAAATTATACTACAAGGCCAAAACAGCACGGTACTTATATAAAAGTAGACACATAAACTGATAGAACAGAACAGAGAACTCAGAAATAAAGCTATATATTATGATTAACTGAACTTTAACAAAGAAGAAAAAAATACATGGAAAAGGACACTAGGATGTTCTATAAATAGTGCTGGGAAAATTTGATAGCCATATACCTAAAAATTAAATAGGATCCCTATCTCTTGCCATATAAAAACTAATTTGCAATGGATTAAATACTTAAACATAATACACGAAACCATAAAATGTCTAGGAAAAGCATGTAGGAAAAACTCTCCTAGACATAGGCCTAAGCAAAAAAAAAAAAAAAAAAGAAATGTATAAGGAAAACCCAAAAATGACTATAGCAACAACAAAAATAAATGCATAGGATTTGATTAAATTGAAAACATGCATAGAAAGGGAAACAATTAATAGAGTAAGTAGACAACCTCGAGGATGGGAGAAAATATTCTCAAACCATACACCCAACAAAAGACTAATAATACCTAGAATGTACAAAGAATTTAAATAAATCAGCAAATAAAACACAAACAACCTGATCAAAAAGTGGATAAAAAACATGAACATATCTTTTTTTGAAGGGAGAGAGACAAATAGCCAACCAACATGTGAAAAAAATGTTCAACATCACTAATCATTGGGGAAATACAAATTAAAACCACAATGAGATATCACCTTAACCAGGTTAGAATGGCTTTTATTAAAAAGCCCAAAGAAAATAGAGTACATGCTGGTGTGGATCCAGAAAGGAAGGAACACTTCTACTCTATTTGTGGAACTACAAGTTAATATTATTTCTATGATAGAAAGTAGTGATACAATTATCACTATTATGCATAGTTGATTTCTGTTTTATTCTTTTTTTGTGTGGCAAAAATTATTTTAAAAAGAACTATCCATACCTAGTAATGAAATAATACTAAAAAAGAAACCTTTATCAACATAGATTACTGTGAGAGTAGTTATCACTAGTAAGTGAAGGCTTCAGCCATAGGCATTAGTTTTAGAAACTGGACTTGGTTTTGAAAAGTTTCTCCATTTAATTAGCTGAACACATACAGCCAATAAAATCTCACAGTGATTTAAATGAATATGAAGCAAAAGACAAAAAAAAAAAAAAGGTTTTCTAATGTTTTTGAATTCCTAGTCATATTGCCTTGCCCTTCAGTCAAAATAATCCTTTTTTAGATTATAAAAAAGATTAGATACTATTAGATTTAGATTATAAAAAAGATTAGATACTATTAGATTTAGATTATAAAAAAGGATTATTTTGACTGAAGGACAAGGCAATATGACTAGAAATTCAAAAACTTAGTAAATGTAGAATATAATTGTCTTAAAACAATAACTAAGAAAATGCCAGGAAGGCTATATTTACCAGTGTCATGAAAATGTGTCAAACTGTTTATAAAACAAATGTATGGTGCCCCATGATCGCATTAATATACACAGCTATGATTTACTATTAATAAAAAAAAAAATTCCAGAAAAAATACACCCAAAATAAAGTTAGTCACTTTAAAGTAAAAATAAATAAATAAAAAATAAAATAAAATCTGACCACATCCTTCACTGACAGCTTTTTGTCATAAATACAAAACACAATAATGAAAACATAGAATAGTTCAACTCTCAGACTGATTTATAATGACAGCTTTTCTGATACAGAGGAGATGAAAAATTGAGTAGATTCTGTGAAGTGAAAATTCCCAATTATGTTGTTTCCTTATATTAATTAAACAGGTGCTAGGTAGTTTTCAGAGTAGCACCTCTGAGATCTCTGTTGTACAGAATTACCTACAGTGGTTAAATATTATGCTCTTCACAATGAGAGCACTAATGGAATTCCTGATTGGGCATCTATTAGGCTCAAAGTATAGCTTCACTTGGACTCCCTTGAGGAGTTACTGACTAATCCCAAGACATCTCTTCCATTTTACCAAATATTTGCTTATTAAGAAAAGAAAGTCTGCCTTTGTGGCCTTCCAAAGTTTAGCAAATATGCTACTGACAAAATTATTTTTATTAAAAATCATAGCTCAATTTCACCACTACCATTTTATTCCATCATTCTCTTCCAAAAAAGAAAAATAATTCACTGGGTTGGATATGCATAAAAGAAATGTTTCATATTTTTAACCTAAAATTTAAGGTCTTCTAGAAATTCAGCTATCTCAACCACATCCATGAAGTTTGTGGCTTCAGAACCTGCAGTTTTGACAAAATTAAATTTCTGAGAGCTCCAGATTCTTTTTTTTTTTTGCAGTTTTTGGCCAGGCCCAGGTTTGAACCTGCCACCTCCAGTATATGGGGCCAGCACCCTACTCCTTTGAGCCACAGGTGCCACCACAGATTCTTATTTTATTGTTGAGGATTTATTGAGGGTACAAAGAACCAGGTTACATTGATTAAATTTGTTAGATAAAGACCCTCTTATAATTCAGTCCTGCTACCAAAAGATGTACAATACACCGTGACCCCCCCAACCCTCCCCCTTCCCTCTCTATGCTCTCTCCATCCTCCACACCCCACTGTGTACTAGGTCATTAATTGTCCTCATATCAGAATTGAGTAAATAGGATTCTTGTTTCTCCATTCTTGTGACGCTTTACTAAGAATAATGTGTTCCACTTCCATCCAAGTTAATACAAAACATGTAAGGTCTCCATCTTTTTTAGTGGCTGAATAATATTCCATGGTATACATATACCACAACTTGTTAATCCATTCCTGGGTTGCTGGGGATTTAGGCTGTTTCCACATTTTGGCGATTGTAAATTGAGCTGCAGTAAATAGTCTAGTGCAAGTGTCCTTATGGTAAAAGGAGTTTTTTCTTTGGCATATATGCCCACTAATGGGATTGCAGGATCAAATGGAAGGTCTAGTTTTGAGTTCTTTGAGGTTCTCCATACTTTCTTCCAAAAAGGTTGTATTAGTTTACAGTACCACCAGCAGTGTAAAAGTGTTCCATTTTCTCCACATCCATGCCAACATCTGCAGTTTTGAGATTTTGTGATGTGGGCCATTCTCACTGGGGTTAGATGATATCTCAGGGTGGTTTTGATTTGCATTTCTCTAATAATTAGGAATTATTTGGATGAGAATTTTTTTTTTTTTTGCAGTTTTTGGCTGGGGCTGGGTTTGAACTTGCCACCTCTGGCATATGGGGCTGGCGCCCTACTGTTTTGAGCCACAGGCGCCACCCACAATGAGCTTTTTTTCACATGTTTGTTAGCCATTCATCTGTCTGCTTTAGAGAAGGTTCTATTCATCTCTCTTGCCCCTCGATATAAGGGATTGTTGGCTCTTTTTATGTTGATTAATTTGAGTTCTCTTTAGATTCTAGTTATCAACCTTTTGTCTAATTTGAAATATACAAATATCCTTTTGCATTGTGTAGGTTGTCTATTTGCTTTGGTTGCTGTCTCCATAGCTATACAGAAGCTTTTCAGTTTAATTAAGTCCCAGTTGTTTATTTTTGTTGTTGTTGAAATTGCCATGGAAGTCTTCCTCATAAAGTCTTTCCCTAGGCCAATAGCTTCAAGTGTTTTCCCCACACTTTCTTTGAGAATTTTTATTGATTCATGCCTTAAATTTAGGTCTGTTATCCATTTTGAATCAATTTTCATGAGTGGAGAAAGGTGCAAGTCCAGTATCAGTCTTTTACATGTGGATATCCAGTTCTCCCAGCACCATTTATTGAATAGGGATAATTTCCCCCAGTGTATGTTCTTATTTGGTTTATCAAAGATTAAGTGGCTATAAGATGGTAGTCTCATCTCCTGGTTTTCTATTTGGTTCCAGATGTCTATGTCTCTCTATTTTTGTGCCAATACCATACTGTTTTCATCACTATGGCATTGTAGTATAGTTTAAAGTCTGGTAGTCTGAAGCCCCTGGCTTTGTTTCCCCACACAAAGTCTTAGAAACTAAACAACATTATGCTGAATGATAGTTGGGTTCAGGAAGAGATAAAAGAGGAATTTGTTCATTTCCTCAAACATAACAATAGTGAAGACAAAAGTTACCAAAACATCTGGGATACAGCAAAAGCAATCCTGAGAGGAAAATGTATTGTGCTACATGCCTATCTTTGAAAAATGAAAAGTGAGCTCATCAGCATATTAACAAGCCATCTTATGGAATTAGAAAAAGAAGAACAATCTAACCCTAAACCTAGCAGAAGAAAAGAAATAGACAAAATTAAATCAGAGATTAATGAAATTGAAAACAAAAAAATCATTCAGAAAATTAATGAAACAAAAAGTTGGTGTTTTGAAAAAGTAAATGAAATAGATAAACCTTTGACCAGACTAACTAGAAACTGAAAAGTAAAATCTCTAGTAACTTCAATCAGGAATGATAAAGGATAAAAACAGATGCCACAGAGTTACAAGAGATCATCTCTGAATACTATAAGAAACTCTATGCCCAGAAATTTGACAATGTGAAGGAAATGGATCAATACTTGGAATCACACCCTCTCCCTAGACTTAATCAAGAAGAAATAGATCTTCTGAACAGACCAATTTCAAGCACTGAGATCAAAGAAACAAAAATCGCCCAACAAAAAAATACCCTGGTCTGGATGGCTTCACACCAGATTTTTTTTTTTTTTTTATTGTTGGGGATTCATTGAGGGTACAATAAGCCAGGTTATACTGGTGCATTTATTAGATAAAGTCCTTCTTGCAATCCTGTCTTGCCGCCATAAGGTGTGGCACACACCAAGGCTCCACCACCCCGCCCTCCTTCCCTCTCTTTGCTCTTCCTCTCCTCACCCATCCCTCCTTCTCTCTCTCTGCTCTCGCCTTCCTCCACCCCCACTGTGACCTTAATTGTCATTAATTGTCCTCATATCAAAATTAAGTATATAGGATTCATGCTTCTCTATTCTTGTGATGCTTTACTAAGAATAATGTCTTCCACTTCCATCCAGGATAAGGATGTAAAGTCTTCATTTTTTTAATGGCTGAATAGTATTCCATGGTATACATATACCACAGCTTGTTAAAGAAGAGATTATACCCATACTGCAGAAATTATTCCAAAAAATCGAGGAGGAAGGAATCTTCCCCAACATGTTCTATGAAGCAATCATCACCCTGATACCAAAACCAGGGAAAGATCCAACTAAAAAGAAGAGCTTCAGACTAATTTCATTTTTTTTTAAATGTATTTATTGGCATCTGGGCACCGTGAGTCTGGGGAGATAGGACTCCAGGCATCTCTGGCTAGTGGGATCTGCCTATTATCACAACTGAGAGGATACAGGGAGTCAGCGAGAAACTTCTGAACCCCAAGAGGAGGACTAAAACAGTGGAAAACTGGCAAGTGGTCGTGTGTGTTCAATCCATCTAAACCTGCCCGCAACTGTAAGTTCAGTAGCACCGAGACAGCAAACCAGAAGGCCTTACCTGTGAACTGTTTTGGTGTCTTGGGACTTGGCATTCAGTTGAACTGCCTTGGGGAGAGCCTGAGCGGCAGTGAGGAGAAATTTGGCCGTTGTCTAGGGCCCCAGTCTGAGCCACTGAGCCAGACGGAGCTAATAGTGTTTGGCTGTGGGTCACAGGCAGCCATTGTGAGTGATCTGCCACGGCAAGCTCCGCCCTCAGGGTCACAGAGCTAGAATTGGGTGGAAACTGGTAACTCAGTGACCAAGTAGCCTAAGGGCGGGGTCTGAGCTGCCTTGCAGCCCTAACCCTCGGGGGCAGAGGGAGACCAGTTTTGGCACACAGGGTAAGTGGATAGCCACTTCAGCGGTGATTCCAGCGACAAGCACTTCCCTGGGAAAGCTTCTGCTCAGCAAGTGAACAAGTTCAAAGTGCCTTTTAAGTGGGCTGAAGAGAGATTTAGGGTGTCTACCTGCTGGGGTTTGAGAAACTAGCAGCCTCCAGTCGTATCAGAACTGTAATTAACATCTCATACCCCAGAAGACCACGTGTTGCCCAGACAATATTCAATAACATATACATACTGCTTTGTTTTTGGTTGTGTTTTTTTTTTTTTTTGGTTGTTTTTTTTTTGCTTATTTTGATGTTGTTGATTGTTGTTTTGTTTTTTTAAGTTCAACCTTTTCCATACAGATCCTTTTTCTTTCTCAATTTTTCTAGTTTAATTATAATTTCCCATTGCTGCCTATTTCAATAACTAGAACTTCATTTTTGTTAGTGTTTCTACCGCTATTATTTGGTTTTTCCAGCCAATTTTATCCTGTAAAGTTTTCTGTTTGCTTGTTTTGGTTTGATTTATAGCATTTTTGCCTTTCCTCTCTACTTGGTGGAGGTGGGGTACTGTGTCTGATCAGGTTAGCAAAGAGCTGCTGACCTCAAGGGAACCACCCAACTGGGCACCCACAGAAGGTGGTTTTTTTTTAAGATTGTATCAAAGTACCCTACTGTACACCTATATTGCTCTGTCTCCCTCTTTCTGTGCCTCTCTTCTTTTTGTCAATATTCCTTTTACCCACCCCCTCTCCTTTCTCTACTTTTCTTCTTCTTTTCCTATCACTCGGTCCTCCTTTCTTTCATCCTTTTTTTGCTCTTCAACGTTCTCACAGTTCTGGTTCTGTAACCCTTAGTCCACAGGCACGAGAACTTAAAGAGCAAGAGGAAGTGAAAGGAAAATTATGGCAAGGAAACAGATAAAAGAAATCAATCAGGAGGAAGAATCAGCAGAAAACTCCAGGCAACATGAAGAACCAGTCCAGAATAACCCCGCCAAGGGACAAGAGGTAGCTACTGCAGAGGATTCCACCTATAAAGAAATGTTAGGAATGACAGAAAGGGAATTTAGAATACACATGTTGAAAACAATGAAAGAAATGATGGAAACAATGAAGGAAACTGCTAATAAAGTGGAAATTAACCAAAAGAAAATTCACAAACAGAATCAAATAAGAGATAAACGATATGAAGAATATAAAAAGGATATAGCAGAGCTGAAGGAACTGAAACAGTCAATCAGGGAACTTAAAGATGCAATGGAAAGTATCAGCAACAGGTTAGACCATGCAGAAGAAAGAATTTCAGAGGTAGAAGACAAAGTTTTTGAGATAACTCAGATAGTAAAAGAGGCAGAAAAGAAAAGAGAGAAAGCAGAACGTTCACTGTCAGAATTATGGGACTTTATGAAGCATTCCAACATACGAGTTATAGGAATTCCAGAAGGGGAAGAAGAATGCCCCAGAGGAATGGAAGCCATACTAGAGAATATTATAAAAGAAAATTTCCCAAATATCACCAAAGATTCTGGCACCCTGCTTTCAGAGGGCTATCGGACCCCAGGTCACCTCAACTCTAACCGAGCTTCTCCAAGACACATTGTGATGAAATTGTCCAAAGTCAAGACAAAAGAAAAGATTCTGCAAGCAGCTAGGAGTAAGCACCAGTTGACCTACAGGGGCAAATCCATCAGAGTGATCGCAGACTTCTCTAATGAAACTTTCCAAGCAAGAAGACAATGGTCATCTACCTTTAATCTACTTCAACAGAACAATTTCCAGCCCAGAATTCTGTACCCTGCTAAGCTAAGCTTCAAAATTGACAGAGAAATCAAATCATTTACGGATATACAATCATTGAGGAAATTCACCACAACAAGACCAGCTCTACAGGTAATACTTCAACCTGTTCTGCACACTGACCACCACAATGGATCAGCAGCAAAGTAAGAACTCAGAAATTAAAGGACAGAACCTAACCTCCACACTGATGCAAAAGATAAAACTAAGCAATGGACTCTCACCAAATAAGATGAATAGAATAATATCACGCTTATCAATTATCTCAATAAATGTTAATGGCTTGAATTCCCCACTGAAGAGACATAGATTGGTTGACTGGATTAAATAAAACAAGCCATCCATTTGCTGTCTGCAAGAAACACACCTGGCTTCAAAAGACAAATTAAAGCTAAGAGTCAAGGGTTGGAAGACAATTTTTCAGGCAAATGGAATCCAGAAGAAAAGAGGAGTTGCAATCTTATTTTCAGATACATGTGGATTTAAAGGAACTAAAGTCAAAAAAGACGAAGATGGTCACTTTATATTGGTCAAGGGAAAAATACAACAAGAAGACATCTCAATTCTAAATATCTATGCACTCAATTTAAATGCTCCCAGATTCTTGAAACAGACCTTACTCAGTCTGAGCAATATGATATCTGATAATACCATCATAACAGGGGACCTTAACACTTCTCTTACACAGCTGGACAGATCCTCTAAACAGAAATTAAACAAGGATATAAGAGATTTAAATGAGACCCTAGAACAACTGTGCTTGATAGACACATATAGAACACTCCACCCCAAAGATAAAGAATATACATTCTTCTCATCACCCCATGGAACATTCTCCAAAATTGATCATATCCTGGGACACAAAACAAATATCTATAGAATCAAAAGAATTGAAATTTTACCTTGTATCTTCTCAGACCATAAGGCACTAAAGGTGGAACTCAACTCTAACAAAAATGCTCGACCCCAACCAAAGGCATGGAAATTGAACAATCTTCTGTTGAATAACAGATGGGTGCAGGAAGAAATAAAACAGGAAATCATTCACTTCATGAGCATAACAACAATGAAGACACAAGCTACCAAAACCTGTGGGATACTGCAAAAGCAGTTTTGAGAGGAAAATTCATCGCTTTAGATGCCTACATTCGAAAAACAGAAAGAGAGCACATCAACAATCTCACAAGAGATCTTATGGAATTGGAAAAAGAAGAACAATCTAAGCCTAAACTCAGTAGAAGAAAAGAAATATCCAAAATCAGATCAGAGATGAATGAAATTGAAACCAAAGAATCATTCAGAAAATTAATGAAACAAGGAGTTGGTTTCTTCATAAAACAGATAAACCATTGGCCAGACTAACGAGGAATAGAAAAGTAAAATCTCTAGTAACCTCAATCAGAAATGATAAAGGGGAAATAACAACTGATCCCACAGAGATACAAGAGATCATCTCTGAATACTACCAGAAACTCTATGCCCAGAAATTTGACAATGTGAAAGAAATGGATCAATATTTGGAATCATACCCTCTCCCTAGACTCAGCCAGGAAGAAACAAAACTCCTGAACAGACCAATTTCAAGCACTGAGATCAAAGAAACAATAAAAAATCTTCCAACCAAAAAATGCCCTGGTCCAGATGGCTTCACTCCAGAATTCTATCAAACCTTCAAGGAACAGCTTATTCCTGTACTGCAGAAATTATTCCAAAAAATCGAGGAAGAAGGAATCTTCCCCAACACATTCTATGAAGCAGACATCACCCTGATACCAAAACCAGGAAAAGACCCAAACAAAAAGGAGAATTTCAGACCAATCTCACTCATGAATATAGACGCAAAAATTCTCAACAAAATCCTAGCCAATAGATTACAGCTTATCATCAAAAAAGTCATTCATCATGATCAAGTAGGCTTCATCCCAGGGATGCAAGGCTGGTTTAACATACGCAAGTCTATAAACGTTATCCACCATATTAACAGAGGCAAAAATAAAGATCACATGATCCTCTCAATAGATGCAGAAAAAGCATTTGATAAAATCCAGCATCCTTTTCTAATTAGAACACTGAAGAGTATAGGCATAGGTGGCACATTTCTAAAACTGATTGAAGCTATCTATGACAAACCCACAGCCAATATTTTACTGAATGGAGTAAAACTGAAAGCTTTTCCTCTTAGAACTGGAACCAGACAAGGTTGTCCTCTGTCACCTTTACTATTCAACGTAGTGCTGGAAGTTCTAGCCAATACAATTAGGCAAGACAAGGAAATAAAGGGAATCCAAATGGGAGCAGAGGAGGTCAAACTCTCCCTCTTTGCTGACGACATGATCTTATACTTAGAGAACCCCAAAGACTCAACCACGAGACTCCTAGATGTCATCAAAAAATACAGTAATGTTTCAGGATATAAAATCAATGTCCACAAGTCAGTAGCCTTTGTGTACACCAATAACAGTCAAGATGAGAAGCTAATTAAGGACACAACTCCCTTCACCATAGTTTCAAAGAAAATGAAATACCTAGGAGTATACCTAATGAAGGAGGAGAAGGACCTCTATAAAGAAAACTATGAAATCCTCAGAAAGGAAATAGCAGAGGATATTAACAAATGGAAGAACATACCATGCTCATGGATGGGAAGAATCAACATTGTTAAAATGTCTATACTTCCCAAAGCAATCTACCTATTCAATGCCATTCCTATCAAAATACCAACATCGTACTTTCAAGATTTGGAAAAAAATGATTCTGCATTTTGTATGGAACCGGAAAAAAAAACCGTATAGCTAAGGCTAAGGCAGTTCTCTGTAACAAAAATAAAGCTGGGGGCATCAGCATACCAGATTTTAGTCTGTACTACAAAGCCATAGTGGTCAAGACAGCATGGTACTGGCACAAAAACAGAGACATAGTCACTTGGAATTGAATTTAAAATCAAGAAATGAAACTAACATTTTACAACCACCTAATCTTTGATAAACCAAACAAGAACATACCTTGGGGGAAAGACTCCCTATTCAATAAATGGTGTTGGGAGAACTGGATGTCTACATGTAAAAGACTGAAACTGGACCCACACCTTTCCCCACTCACAAAAATTGATTCAAGATGGATAAAGGACTTAAACTTAAGGCATGAAACAATAAAAATCCTCCAAGAAAGCATAGGAAAAACACTGGAAGATATTGGCCTGGGGAAAGACTTCATGAAGAAGACTGCCACGGCAATTGCAACAACAACAAAAATAAACAAATGGGACTTCATTAAACTGAAAAGCTTCTGTACAGCTAAGGAGACAGTAACCAAAGCAAACAGACAACCTACACAATGGGTAAGGATATTTGCATATTTTCAATTAGACAAAAGCTTGATGGCTAGGATTCATAGAGAACTCAAATTAATCCACATGAAAAAAGCCAACAATCCCTTATATCAATGGGCAAGAGACATGAATAGAACTTTCTCTAAAGACGACAGACGAATGGCTAACAAACACATGAAAAAATGTTCATCATCTCTACATATTAGAGAAATGCAAATCAAAACAACCCTGAGATATCATCTAACCCCAGTGAGAATGGCCCACATCACAAAATCTCAAAACTGCAGATGCTGGCGTGGATGTGGAGAGAAGGGAACACTTTTACACTGCCGGTGGGACTGCAAACTAGTACAACCTTTCTGGAAGGAAGTATGGAGAAACCTCAAAGCACTCAAGCTAGACCTCCCATTTGATCCTGCAATCCCATTATTGGGCATCTACCCAGGAGGAAAGAAATCCTTTTATCATGAGGACACTTGTACTAGACTGTTTATTGCAGCTCAATTTACAATCGCCAAAATGTGGAAACAACCTAAATGCCCACCAACCCAGGAATGGATTAACAAGCTGTGGTATATGTATACCATGGAATACTATTCAGCCATTTAAAAAAATGGAGACTTTACATCCTTCGTATTAACCTGGATGGAAGTGGAAGACATTATTCTTAGTAAAGCATCACAAGAATGGAGAAGCATGAATCCTATGTACTCAATTTTGATATGAGGACAATTAATGACAATTATGGTTATGGGCTGGGAAAAAGAAAGAGGGAAGGAGGGAGGGGCGTGGGGCCTTGGTGTGTGTCACACTTTATGGGGGCAAGACATGATTGCAAGAGGGACTTTACCTAACATTTGCAATGAGTGTAACGTGGCTTATTGTACCCTCAATGAATCCCCAACAATAAAAAAAAAAAAAAGAAAGAAATTAACTACTGAAAAAAAATGTATTTATTTTTAAATCATAGCTGGGTACATTAATGCAATCATGGGGCACCATACACTGGTTTTGTATACCATTTGACATATTTTCATCACACTGGCATTTTCTTAGTTATTGTATTAAGACATTTATATTCTACATTTAGTAAGTTTCACATGTACCTGTGTAAGATGCACTGTAGGTGTGGTCCCACCAATTACCCTCCCTCTGCCCATCCTCCCACTTCCCTTCCCTTTCCCCTTTCCCAATATTTCACTAATGAATATAGATGAAAAAGTTCTCAATAAAATCCTAGCCAATAGATTACAGCTTATCATTAAAAATGTCAATACATCACGATCAAGTAGGTTTCATCCCACTGATGAAAGACTAGTTTAACACATGCAAATCCATAAACATAATTCAACATATCAACAGAAGCAAAAACAAAGACAATATGATCCTCTTAATAGATGCAGAAAAAGCATTTGATAAAATTGTGTTGGAAGCCATATAAGGCACAGCTCAGCCTTACTTCCTCTTTAAGTAAAAAACAGTTTCACCTTTTCCCAGTAACTTTACCCGGCAACTAGCCAACCAATCACCTTATGCCCCATCTTACTTACTCTAGCCAAGCCCCAGTTAACAACTCCTCTGAACCTCCCAACAAGACACACCCTCCTTCCCCATAATGCTTATAAGGCACAAGTTTTGCAATAAAGTTTGAGACTTGATCAGAAAACTGTCTTGTCTCACTTTCTCATGCCCCTTGTTTGTTTTTCTCCTTTAGGTGGTTCCTGTGTCCCCCGTTGCTGTCCCGTGGGTCGGGACATCCTGGCGCCCAACGTGGGGTGATCGGGACCCCCTGGAGGAGAACGCTTGTCTACGGAATCCCCGGCCAGGCACCCTTTGGAGCTGCAGCGAGGACCCGCATGCACTCCCCATTCAGATCGCCTCGGTTCACCCGCCGTGAGACGGATCAGAAGATAAGGTAGGCAAACGATAACTTACAAGATTTCAAACATTTCACCCCTTCATCTTGGCTGTTATTATTGGCTCTCCTGGATCTAATCCACTTACCAACGCTAACAGCGCCAAAGCGGGGAAGGACGAGAGGTACCCGTTTCGGCAGTGAGAACTCCAAAACACTTGGACTAGTTTTTCTGCCTAACACTCTCTAACAAACTCTGAGCTCGCTACATCTTATACGGTCGTCCACCTCAAGGGCACTCCCAGGGACGCTGCCTCCCAAAGGCTAAGCCTGAGGGCAGTAGACAGCTGTCCTGCCTGAGAGGGTCCGAGCAGGCGGATTATACCTGCCGACCTATGACACGCGAGCAGAGATCGTAAGGCACAAGGAGAGTGGTCACACAGAGAAACTTAAATTCCGAGTCGACTGGAGACTTCCGTGAACCGAAATCCTGGGAGAGCCATCCAGCCAACATAATGGGGAATTCGCTTAGTACACATGAAATGTTCCTTGACGGTCTCAAGGGATCACTCAGAGTGTGAGGAGTAAGGGTTAAAAAAAAAGGACCTTAAAGAATTTTTTAATTTTATTCATGAAACCTGCCCCTGGTTCTCTTTAGAGGGAACAATCAGCCAAAAACGCTGGGAACGAGTAGGAGATGCCTTGCAGGACTTTTACCACACCTTTGGTCCTGACAAAGTCCCAGTTACAGCCTTTTCCTACTGGAATTTAATTCACGACATGTTAAAAGTTCATTCACTAGATCCTGACATTCAAGATGTCATCAAAGTAGGAGAAGAAGTCCTTAAAAAGGCTTCTCGCCCTCCTTCCACCTGCCCCTCTGTCACAGTAGAAATTCCTGACAACCCCCCAGTTTCCCCTAAACCCCCAAACAGCCCCGACAATGCTCTTAAAACTCCAAAAACTATATGGGGCACCTTGTGACTGTAAGGGAGGAACAACTACAATAATACCCACCTCCCATACTAGCCAAGTTGATTGCAGCGGCAAAACCGCCTATTTAACTTTCACGTCACAGATAGGAGGAGGACATAAGCAAAACTGACAGTGTGTTAATGCACCCAAAATAATACTCCCAGTTCAAAACGAACCAGGACCTTGTCCCACGGAGTACGAAATAACCAATCAAATGCACTCTATGTGCTACAATAGTGTCCAGCGGTGCACCCACACAAACGGCAACACATATCTAATAGCCATTTTACAAAGAACTTATTCCGGCTCCTTTGGAGGTGAGCTTGATTCTACTCATAACCTAGGACACTCCAAATATGCCCAAGCCTCCTACTCAGGCACAATTGGCAAAAATGTTTACTGGCCACTAAAACCACCAATTCACACATCTGATGGCGGTGGGCCATCAGATAAGATAAGAGAAGATGCAGTTCAAAAACAAATTGAAAAAATAATTAGAGAAAAATATACTCCCCTGCAATAACCACCCCTTAGCTTTACCTAAATCTCGAGACATAGATCTCGACATCCAAACCTCTGATATATTAGAAGCCACTTTCAAAGCTTTAAATAATTCCAACGCAACCCTCGTGGCAAACTGCTGGCTATGTCTAACTCTTGACATACCTATGCCCCTGGCCCTACTAACAAACACCTCCACTTCACATCTAAACAACTCACATCTAAACTGTAGCGACAGTCTACTTTTTAGAATCCAACCTATAGAATTTACAAAAATCCCTTGTACAAACCTCCCCAGAACAATAATAATGATGTAGACTTAGGAAGCATCACCTTCACAAACTGCTCCTCCATTTCTAACAACACCTCACACCGGTGCCCCCCTCCCAGACATGTTTTTGTATGTGGAGGAAATTTGGCCTACACAGCCCTACCAAGTAACTGGACAGGCTATTGCGTAACCACCCAACTACTCCCTGATATCTCTATTATACTAGGAGATCAACCTGTTCCTCTCCCCAGTCTTGATTATATAGCTGGACATCCACGCTCTAAAAGAGCTATTCAACTTATCCCACTAATAGCAGGACTAGGCATCACTACAGCAGTAGCCACAGGAGTTACCGGAACAGGAATATCTATACATTCCTACCACAAACTGTCTCGTCAACTAATAGAAGATGTCTCTGCTCTTTCTGAAACAATTCACGATCTTCAAGATCAAATAGACTCCCTAGCAGAAGTAGTCCTACAGAATCGTAGAGGCTTAGATCTCCTCACGGCAGAGCAGGGAGGTATCTTTTTAGCTTTACAGGAAAAATGCTGTTTCTACGCCAACAAGTCAGGCATTGTTTGAGACAAGATAAAAACCCTGCAAGACCAGCTCGAAGAAAGAAGAAAGTAACTTCGTGATAACCCCCTTTGGACAGGACTCAATGGACTTCTCCCTTATCTCCTCCCACTCCTAGGCCCCCTGTTAGGTCTTCTATTAGTCCTTTCCTTTGGCCCCTGGCTATTCAAAAAGGTCACCACCTTCATTAAACAACAAATAGACTCTGCACTAGCAAAACCAATTCAAATTCACTACCATTGCCTAGCTTTATCTGACCAGGAAGCCGACTATTCCTTATCTCATGGCTTCCCCTCATAATGAGGGCAGTGTATAGATCAGAGGTACACTTACCCATTCCTAATAAAAGGAAAAAAGGGTATGGGCACCGAGTTGCGTGCACAGCAAAGCATTGCAAGAGAAGGTCCCACAATCCTTCGACCTCCCTGTCCCAAGGAGAAGTCAAATGAAGTATCAGACCCCCTCTGATTTTTCTCTGAGAGAAAACCTGGCTTGCATAGAGGTTGGTATCAAAAATTTCACTTACCTCTCCTCTCGCAAATAACAAATGTGGATCTGGGAAATCCACGAGAGGAGCCAGGTCACTACTCCCTCTCTCGGTTAATGCCCACCTCCTTAAAACAAAAAGGGAGGAGATGTCGGAAGCCATATAAGGCACAGCTCGGCCTTACTTCCTCTTTAAGTAAAAAACAGTTTCACCTTTTCCCAGTAACTTTACCCGGCAACTAGCCAACCAATCACCTTATGCCCCATCTTACTTACTCTAGCCAAGCCCCAGTTAACAACTCCTCTGAACCTCCCAACAAGACACACCCTCCTTCCCCGTAATGCTTATAAGGCACAAGTTTTTCAATAAAGTTTGAGACTTGATCAGAAAACTGTCTTATCTCCCTTTCTCGCGCCCCTTGTTTGTTTTTCTCCTTTAGGTGGTTCCTGCATCCCCTGTTGCTGTCCCGCGGGTCGGGACAAAATTGAACATCCTTTTCTTAGGATGTTTTCTTAGTTCTAATGAAACTGGATGTTCTCCAGTTTCATTAGAACTCTGAAGAATATAGGCATTGGCAGCACATTTCTTAAACTTATTGAAGACATCTATGACAAACCCACAGCTAATATTATACTGAATGGAACAAAAGTGAAAGCTTTTCCACTCAGAACTGGAACAAGACAAGGTTGTCCTCTATCACCACTACTATTCAACATAGTACTGGAAGTTTTAGCCAATACAGTCAGGCAAGAGAAGGAAATAAAGGACATCCAAATGGGAGCAGAGGAGATCAAACTCTCCCTCTTTGCTGATGATATGATCTTATACTTAGAGAACCCCAAAGACTTAACCACAAGACTCTTGGAAGTGATCAAAAAACACAGTAACATCTCAGGATGTAAAATCAATGCCCACAAATCAGTAGCCTATGTATATGCCAATAACAGCCAAGATGAGCAGGTAATCAAGGACACAATTCCCTTCTCAGTAGCTTCAAAGAAAATGAAATACCTAGTAAATACCTCACAAAACAGGGGAAGGACCTCTGTAAAGAAAACTACAACCCCCTGAGAAAAGAAATATCAGAAGATATTAACAAATGGAAGAACATACCATACTCATGGCTGGTAAGTATCAACATTGTCTATACCTCCCCAAGCAATCTACAAATTCAATGCCATCCCTATTAAAATATCAACATCATACTTTAAGACTTGGAAAAAATAATTCTTTGTTTTGTATGAGCTCCAGATTCTAAGAAGCTAATCAAATTCCTTTCTTAGACCTGAAAATCAACAGGTCTAACAGAGAACTTATCATCATCAACTACTTACAGTTTCCATTTCTTTCAATGTTTATTTAAAGTATCATCCAGTATACAAACAGAAGCTAAATTTATCCTGGAGTCTTTTTCCTTACTTTTCATATCCAGCCTATCACCAAGTATGCCTAAAATTCTTCCTGCCTCTCAATTTACCAACCCTTCTGCCCAGTCCATGTCCTCACCACAGCGCATTCATATAATTTATAATAGCTTCACTAATAGTTCACCTAGCAATGCCCCTTTCTCATGAGAGATAAGAACACCTGTTATGAAATGTATCTTTCTTCTTCATACATCTGATCACATTACCATCATTTTCAAAGTTCTTTAAAGGCTCATTGTCAACATAGAATATTATTTAAACTCCCTTGCATGGCTTACAAGACCCTTTTGATCTGACTCTTCACCTCATCTCCCAACAGTTTTAACCTTTCTCCCATACTTTCCTAAACACTTGTTTTTCTAACTCTTAGAAAAAAATGCCTTCACTCCCTCACATCTCTCCACTCATGCACATTTGTGTTGTTCTTTACATAGAATCCTAACTGTTCCTTGCCTATCCATCAACTTCTTAATT
Source organism: Nycticebus coucang (assembly GCF_027406575.1). Taxonomy (NCBI): domain Eukaryota; kingdom Metazoa; phylum Chordata; class Mammalia; order Primates; family Lorisidae; genus Nycticebus; species Nycticebus coucang. The sequence goes on from NC_069782.1 coordinate 119,776,997, forward strand.
ACAATTCAAGTCTAAACTAAATAATATCAACTATGCAAACTTTCCTTAATTCCTAAGACCTTAGAATCTCCTGTTTTCTATACAGTGAAGATATTTAAGATACAGTATTAGCAAATACAGTGGTTCATGCCTGTAATCCGAGATGTTTGGGAGGCTGAGTTGGAAGGATCACTGGATACTGAATTTGAGACCAGTCTGGGCAATCAGTGAGTCTTTCTCTCTACAATTTTTGTTTTTGCTTTCTTCTTTTATCATTAATTCCAAAATATTACAAGTATATAAATGATCTTGGTTACATGTATCAATTTTGCTATTGTTGACTTAGGGTTATAAGTGTTCCCATCATCCAGATAATGTTCATTGTACCTATTAGGTAGGTTTTCACATAACCCATCCTGATCTCGCTGCTTGATTTCCTGAGTTTTACTTCCCCCTGTGCAGATGTATGCCCAGCAGTTACTTTCAATTTAATAGTGAGTACTTGTGATGTTTGTTTTTCCATTCTTTATATACTTCACTTAGAATAATTGTTTCCAGTTTCATCTGAATTGTTGCAAAAGGCATTAATTCATCCTTTTTCTTGGCTGAGTAGTCTTCCATAGTATATGGAATTTATTAATTTATTAATCCACTCATTAACTGATGAGCTTGAGGTTGATTCCACATCTTGCCAAATGTGAATTGTGCCACAATAAACTTAAATAAAATCAGCTATATAAGCTGATAAAATGACTTCTTTTCTTTGGGGTAAACACCAAGTAGTGGGATTACTGGATCAAGTGGTAGGCCTACTCTTAGTTCTTTGAGGGATCTCCATGCTATTTGCTATAGAGATTGTACTAATTTGCAGTTCTACTAACAGTGTGTGTTTCTTTCTCTCTAGCATCTATTGTAATTTAAACTTTTTTATAAAAGCCCTCCTACTGGGATATTTCACTGTAGTTTTAATTTGCACTTACCCAAAGATTAGTGATGTTGAGCATTTTTTATAGGTTTATTGACCATTTGTATATTTTCTTTTGAAAAGCTTCTGTTCATGTCTTTTGCCCACTTTTTAATGTTCTTTTTTCTTGCTGATTTGCTTGAGTTCTTTGTAGATTCTTATTTTTAGTCCTTTTTCAGATGTTGAGCTTGTGAATGTTTTCTCCCATTGTGGGTCATCTGTTTGCTCTGTTGATTATATACTCAGCTGTGCAGAAGCTTTTTAATTTAATCAAATTCTATTTATTTATTTTTGTGGTTGCTGTGATTGTCATTGGGTTCTTCATGAATTCTTTGCCTAGGCCAATACATAGGAGAGTTTTCCTAAAATTTTCTTCTAGAATTCTTACGGTTTCATGCCTTACAGTTAAGTCTTTTATTTATCTTGAATTAATTTTGTGAGTGGTTAAGAGATATGGATCTTGTTTCACTCATCTGCATGTGGTTATCCAATTTTCCCCATACTATTTATTGACTAGGGCTTCCTTTCCCCAGTGTATATCGGTCTTTGTCAAAGATCAGTTGGTTGTATGTGGATGGATTTTATATCTGGATTCTATTCTCTGTTTCTTTAGTCTCTATCTCTATTTTTGTGCCAATACCATGCTGTTTTGGTTACTCTAGCCTTATAGTATAGTTTGAAGTCAGGTAATGTGACTTAAGTTTCTTTTTTGTGCTTAAGGTTGCTTTGGCTATTCAGGCTCTTTTCTGATTCCAAATGAAATGTAGAATTCTATTTTCTAGATATGTGAAATAAGATATTGGCATTTCAATGGGGATTGAATTGAATCTATAAATCACTTTGGGTAGTAAAAACATTTTTAACAAGGTCAATTCTACCTATCCTCGAACATGGTATGTTTTTCCATTTTTTGGTGTCATCTGTGATTTCTTTCTTCAGTGTGTCATAGTTGTCTTTGTGAGAGATCTTTCACCTCTTTAATCAAGTATATTCTGAGGTATTTTATTTTCTTTGTGTTTGTACTGTAAATGGTATTGAGTCTTTGATTTGGTTCTCAGCTTGACTATTATTAGTGTATAGGAATCCTATTAATTTGTGTACATCGAGATTTTAACTTGAGTATTTGCTAAATTTATTTATCAATTCCAGTAGTCTTTGGGGTTTTGTAGATATAAGATCATATCATCAGCAAAAGGTAATAGTTTTCCCTCCTCTTTCCCAATTTGGTTACTCTTTATTTCTTTCTCTTGCCTGATTGCTCTGGCTCGGACCTTTAGCACAATTGAAAATTGAAGTGGTGATGGTGGGCCCTCTTGCCTTGTTTGTGGAATGAGTCCAGCTTTTCTTTATTCAATATGATGTTGGCTGTCGGTTTGTCATATATGGCTTTTACAATCTTGAGATATGTTCCTTCCATGCCTAATTTTTTTTTAGGTTTTTTACCATAACGTTTGCTGAATTTTGTTAAATGGATTTATGGATTTTTGTGCATTTAGAGAGGTGATCATATGCTCTTTGTTTTTGCTTCTGTTTATATAATTAATAACATTTATTGATCAGTGTATATTGAAACATTCTTGCATCCATAGGTTAAAGTCCAGTTGGTCATGGTGGATTATTTTTTTGATGTGCTATTGATTTCTATTTGCTAGTATTTTATTGAGGATGTTTGCATCTAAATTCATAAGGGATATTGGTCTGTAGTTTTTGTTATATCCTTTCTTGGCTTTGGTATCAGGCTGACACTGGCTTTGTAGATTGAGTTGGGAAAAATTTCCTCCTTATTGATATTAAGGAGTAGTTTCTGCAATATGGGTACCAGCTATTCTTTGTAGAGATAAAATTTAGCTGTGAATCCATCTGTTCCAGCCCATTTATTCATTTGTTTGCTTGTTTTTGTTTTGTTTTTTTTGTTGCTGTTGGAAGATTTTTTATTATTGGTTCAATCTTATTTCTCATTACTGTTCTGTGTAGGAGTTCTACTTCTTCCAGTTTGAATCCTGGGAGGCTGTGTCTTTCCAGGAATTTGTCCAATTACTCTACAATTTTTAGTTTATGCACATATAGATTTTAAATCTTTACCAAAACAAATTTTTAATAGTCTGGCATAGTAGTGAGCTCTTGCAGTCCCAGCTATTCAAGAAGCTAAGGCAAGGAGAATTGCTTCAGCTCCAGAGTTCCAGGTTACAGTGAATTAAGCCATGATAGGCCAACTTGGGTAACAGAGTGAAACCCCATCTCTGAAATATATATAATATGTTTTTACAGAATTTTTTTGTTGTACAATATGCCTGTCTCTTACCAGGTTACAATCTTTGAAGTCAGCATCTTTTTTTGTACCTTTGTCACTTAAATTTGTGTCTGACATAGGCAGAATCAGTATTTCTTTTTTAAATTAACTAGAATGTGAGAATAGATATAAGAAAATATGAGTAACATTTACCTCAAAAAGATAAGGAATTATTTTTACTCCAATAGTTTTCCAATACTATCATTTATTATTCCACCAGGCTAAGTTGGCTCAGAAATATGTTTGAATCCTGCATCCCTGTGAAGTTCTTTAAAGGAAGTATTATGACATTTCCTGTAGATAAAGGTAGGGATAAAATAGGAAGGAGAGATGTAGGAAAGAAAGACGGGGTTGCCTTGATCACCTCTAAAGTCCCTTTCAGGTCAGTCGTGTGTCTCTGCCAAAGTTCAAGGCAAATGTGCCTTATTATTAATGAGTTGTTTCAGTTACTTATCAAACAGATCTATTAGCAGAATTTCATAAACAGTAAGAGAAAGGTAAGAATTAATAAGTAAGGCAAATGACATTACACAACCTGTATCCTCCTGTGAAGGTAAGAACTAACTCAGTGTTTTCAGTGAATCAGTTCCAAAATTGGAATGTTCCCTTTTCTGTCTCTACACTGGAAATTTTCCCACTGCAGATCTCAGTTCATCCCTGGAAGACGTAATAGTACAAGTCTGGGAATAGGTGCTAAGTACACCAGGCCTTCCAAATTTACATTAAAAAGACCAAAACTGGAAACATGAAATAAAATAAAAACAAAGAGAGAGTGATCCATATCCTTTGTCTCATCAATCTAGAGAGTCTTTACTATATAAATTACTACTTTATTTCTTCACCTTTCCAAAACTTATAACTTCTAAGGTGTCCTGTGCAGAATCTGATACAGTAGTGTTAGAAAAGACCTCAGACACCACATACTCTTGTGCATTTCAGACCAGAGTCCCTGGTAGCTAAAGTTGGGAGAACAAGACCCAGCTTTCTTCCTGTACTTTAACTTATGCATCAATCCTCTCATATGTTTCATTCATTTGTTTAATAAGATTGTATGTAGTGGTAATAAAATAATTCTCTTTAAAGGTTTAAAATACTCTCATCTATTCTAATTCCCTTGAATTATATATGAGGAATCTGCAACTCAGAAAGGTTAAATGATTCATCAAGTTGGTTGCAGATAACTAGAACCTGCCCAAGTTTTCTGCTGCTGATTATAATGGAAGCAGTATACCTGGGTAAAACCCTACCACTGTCATCTGTATTTGGGCAATTGATTCACCCTTTCTGGGTATCAGTCTTCATCTGAAAAATGGGACTCATATTGGTGTATACATCATAGAGTTGTTCTGAGGAGTAAATAAATGTGTCTGGCACATAGTAAGCACTCAAAATTGTTGCTGGTTTTTACGATACTGTTTTTATCATTCTATATTATCAAACTTAAAAACTTTACGATTAGGTAGTATTTTGGTTTTTTATTATTGCTGTAACAAATTACCACAAACTCAGTGGTTTAAAACAACACAGATTTATTATCTTTAAGCTCTTTGGTCAGATATCCAAAATGGAACTCCCTGGGCTAAAATTTAGATCCTAGAAGAGCTAACTTCCTCCTGGAGATTCTGGGGCAAATCTTTTCTCTTGACTTTTCCAGCTGCCTGCATTCTTTGGTTTGCGGCCCATTCTGCCATTTTCAAAGCCAGTGGTGTAGCACTCTCTGATCTCTGACCCTCACTCTAATTTTTATGTCCCCCCCCCTTTTTTAACCACTTTTACTTATAAAGATGCTTATGATTACTTAAATTTCATCCAAATAATTCAGGATAATCTCCCTATGTCAAAATCCTTAAGTTAATCATATCTGAAATGGCCCTTTTTCCATGTAAGGTGATATGTTCACATGGACATGCTTGGAAAACCACTATTCCATCTATCATAGGTGGGTAATATAAATATATAAAACATCTTTGTATGAGAAGAGGGAATGGTGTGCACTGCATATGTTTTGCCTAAAGACAATCTTACTTTTTGTTGTTGTTGTTGTTGTTGTTAGAGACAGAGTCTCACTTTATTTCCTGCAGTAGAGTGCTGTGGTGTCACAACTCACAGCAACCTCCTGCTCTTGGGCTTAGGCAATTCTCTTGCCTCAGCCTCCTGAGTAGCTAGGACTATAGGTACCTGCCACAATGCTTAGCTATTTTTTGTTGCAGTTTGGCCAGGGCTGGGTTTGAACCCGCCACTCTCAGTATATGGGGCCAGCGCCTTACCCAGTGAGCCATAGGTACTGCCCTTACATTTTGGTAAACACTAGGCTAGCCAAACCAAAAAATCCTAGACCTGACTTGGCTGAGGCATCCCTCCTGTTTGGGATCTTTGCTCTATGTCATTCCATTGTTTGTTTACACCAAGTCTATATAATGTAAAACAAAGAGGGAAGGTGATGATTGCCCAAGTCTAAGCTATGTAAGAACCATATAATTCAGGATAATTTTGTAAAACAATATAATTCAGTCTATATAATGTAAAACAAAGAGGGAAGGTGATGATTGCCCAAGTCTAAGCTATGTAAGAACCATATAATTCAGGATATTTTTCTCCTAGAGAAACACAATGATAAATGATCTTCCAAATTTATTCAGTCTGTTTCTTACATGCTTTAAATACCTGAATGTGGGAAATGACCCAGTTTGTCTCCTTTTATTGACTATTTCAAATTAAACTCTTTAGCAGCCAACAACAACAGGAGTCACACCAGACGCTTCATCCCACAATCTGATTTTCCATCTCTTTTTTAGCCATTACACCTGGTTGATTTGGAGAGCCTCCAGGGATAGCATCTGTTGTCGCTATTTCCCTCGAAATCCAGGCTCATGGTTATTGATCTGCAAATGTGGAAGAAAATCCACACTGTACTTATCTCTGTTGTCTCAGGTTTTGCTGCATGTGCCAAATCAAATCACATTTCACAGTTAGTAGTTAAAAGAAATGAAGACTGATCAATGCAAAGATATCTTCCTTGGCACTAATAGAGAAATAAAATATAAAACTTATTGACTTGTTTCCTTTACTTCTTCTGCTTGTTATCATTGCTAACATGGAAAGCAGCTTTATAACATGGCCATTGGAAGTTTCTTCTGAGCTTACACTTCAGTCACTAAAATGTAGATTAGTCTTCATGAGAAGAGTGGGAAGCATGCAAGCCAGCTAGCATCCTTTAGGTTTTGATGCTGAAGAGAGAGTGAGCACGAAATAACAAGTAGAAGAGAAACAGAAAAGTAGAAAATGAAGTTATCAGCTGTCCGTATGTATGACAGAGTGACTGGCTCTACAGGAAAACAACTCAGGGGTGATTGTCAAAAGTCTTAGATAAAAGAAAAAATATATTTGTCTGAGCCCATTTCTGGCTACTAACTAAGTGAAGAATGCTAAAAGGAAAAAAGCCTAAAGCCCGTGGAAGTCCTTACTTTACCGAACGCTTGTTTACGAGTCATTATCTATCCAATAGATGGAAGGAAACAATTATTGTGATTTGTCATACTCTTAGAAAAGAGGCAAACTCTTAACCATTGAGTTTTGCTCTACTGAATTAATGCTATTGTTACTAAGGCTATATAGATAGGTCACTAGGACCAAGTAGAACAGATGCTGGCATAAATGAGGGTTATGCAGTTAGTTGTTTGTTTAACTCTTAGATGGTATATGCACTTTCTATGACTGTTATAACAAATTACCACAAACTAGAGGCTAAAAACAACATGAACATGCTATGTGACAGTCCTGGAGGACAGAAATCTAAAAGGAGCCTTATGGAACTAACATCAAAGTATTGACAAGACTGTTTTCCATCCAGGGGTGCTGGGGGAGGACTTGTTTCCTTATCTTTTCCAGCTTCTCCAGCCCCCCAATTGCTTGACTTGGATCACCTTCCTCTTCTGTCTTCGAAGTACATCATTTTAACCTCTGTTTCGGTTATTACGTCTCCTCTTTCAGAATTGGACCTTGACTCCTCACTTCTATTTCTACATATGTCCTTATTCAGAGCAGACCCACATAGACAACATAGAGTAATCTCTTCATCTCAAAATCCTTTACAATAATCACATCTGCAAAGTTCCTGTGCCAGGTAATTTGGTATGTCCATAAGTTCTGGGAATTAGTACATGAACATCTTTGGGGGGCGGGGGAAGGGGCATTATTTTGTCTGGCACAGATATATTTGTCAATAAACCTTTAGAATTTGTATATTCAAATGCACACAGAAAACAGGCAAATAATGTATATGAATGAAACAGACCAAGTAGTGATGGAAATGGAGATGAATTAGTGAGTGAACAGCATGGCATGCAAAATTTTACAAGCCATATGTAATTATCTTGTGAGTAGCCTGCTTAATTTGTTTTAAGCCAAATATTTGCTATGAATGAGCCTTTTCTGCCATAATAAAGATACTTTCTATTAAAATGTCTGTATGCACTCTGCAGCCAATTATACATTGACATGAATATATAAAAAACTAAAATATAAGAATGCACTAAAAAGAATAATACAATTTTGAGCTCTATGCTGAGAAACCTACAGAGGACTAATTGGAAGAAATAAGTCAGGAAAAAAAATGACCATTACAGGAAATACAGGATAAATAAAAAAGATGGTACTCCTGCTCCCAGCAGGCTCTGTGAGAGTTCTCTGGCTTACAGATAAATGAGAGCCAGCTAAGAACTCTTCAAGGATTTATGGTCCATACATATTTGAAAGTAGTAACTGTGACATTCTAGCACAAGTTCCAAGGACATAGGCAAAGAGAGTAGCAATGTTAAGTTACTGATGGTTTAGAGGGTTTATGCCAACCTTTGAGGTTTAGTATGTGTTGTGAGTAAAAGAAAGGGATTGGACATAACTTTCTGAAGATGTGTCAAGTATTTATCCATGGTAGGAACCAAATTCATCACTGTTTAAGGGCAGACACACTCTGAGTCTTGCATCATAATCAGAACATACAGAAAAATTTTATAACTATTTATATCAAGGGTTAAGAAGAAATGTTTCCAGGAAATCCCATGGTCATGTCCACATGCACGGTGGTTAATACATGTACAGCAAGGAGAGACAAAGGACCCTACAGTTGGCAGGAAGGATGACTGTGGCAGCCCATGTGCCAGGGCAGCTATAAAATTCAATTAGAATTCACAGAGGAAGAGATGTGCTATTTTATTTTTAAAAATTTTAAAAAACCAAACAATTTCATGGAGTTTTGCTTATCCAAGAGGGAGAAGTTCAGACAAAGAAAGCTTATTTTATTTTCATATGAACATAACATCTCTCTCTCTGTATGTGTGTGTATGTATAGAGAGAAGGGGAGGAAGAGAGAAATAAAGAAAAATACAGAGACAGAGGTAGAGACAAAGACAGATAAACTACTTTATTGAATGGTCTGTACCCAGTAGGGGTGAAAATAGAAATTAGCTTTTTCTGCTGTTCTATGTCACTGCCTTCCAATAAGTTATCAATCATTTTCTTGCCTCTGGATGAAATCTCAAAAGCATGAAATAGCCTTGCCCATCACTGTCATATACAAGTGAATGTAGAATGTCCAGTTTGGACCAGATCCTTATTCTCAGGGGCCAGTTAAACCTTCTTCCATTTCATGGTGCATCTTGAGCCTAATTTTGTATTACAGATCTGCAGTAGAGAATGGGAGCTTTATCAGCTTCACAGCTTTACTCTTGTTTTCCTCCCTTTCTACTTCAATTTTTCCAGAATTTGAGAGATGGGAAGAGAGAGATGAGGCTGAAGGTTTTAACTTGGTTGGTATGGTTGCCCCTGACTTTGGTCACCACTGATAGAAGTCCCCCTTCTTTCTTCCACCCCATCCTTCTCTCTGTTTTCTTCTCTCTTTCTCTTTCCTTCTCCTTCTCTCTGCTCATTTCTCCCTCTCGTTCTCTCTTTGTGGTCATGAAGCACTCACATAGAGGCTTTAGAAATGCCCACTTCTGTGGGTCTCTGTTGTTCCCTTGTCATAGGAGATGCCACCTCTAGCTGGTTGCTCATGAGTCTTACCTTAGCCTCAGCCTCTGGAAGCTTACAAACTTCCCACCCCACACAAACTTCCTCTGATAGATCACCATGGCTTCTCAGATGATCCTTTACAGAAGAGTCATTCAAAATGGCCCAAGTTCAGCACCTACATTACTTCACATCTGGCCCATGCCTAGAAAAGGCAATTTTGAATGCAACGCTGTCTCTTTGTTCTCTTGCCACAAATGGTTCAAATTTATAAAGTTTATTTCCTTTTTTATTAAATCATAACTGTGTACATTGATGAATTTATGGGGTTCAGGGTACTGATTTGATATACAATGTGAAATGCTTACATCAAACCAATTAACACATCCACCACCTCACTTACTTATTTGTTGTGATAAGACAATTATACTCTATTCTTAATAGTTTTGAAATGTACCAATGCCTTATGCACATTAAGTGAGGCCCCCAAATACCCTCTCTCCTCCCGCTCCCCTCTCCTCTCTCTCCTCTTCCCTCTTACTTTCTGGACTATAGTTATGTTTTACCATTCATATGAACGTGTAGGTAATTATATATTGATTTCATAGTAGTACTGAGTATATTGGATGCTTTTTTTTTTCATTCTTGAGATACTTTATCAGCTCCATACAGGTGAACATAAAATATGTGAAGTCTCCATCTTTTTATGGCTTCTTAGTATTCCATGGTGTACATATACGACAATTTGTTAATCCATTCATAAGTCGATGGGCATTTGGGCTGTTTCCATGTCTTGGCAATTATGAATTGGACTGCAGTAAACATTCTGGTGCAAATGTCTCTGTTGTAAAATTATTTTTGATCATCTGGGTATATACCTAGTAGAGGGACTGCAGGATTGAATAGTAGGTCTACTTTTAGTTCCTTGAGTATTCTCCAAAATTCTTTCTAAAAAGGTCATATTAGCTTACATTTCCACCAGCAGTGCAGACACATTCCCTTCTCTCTGCATCCACACCAACATCTGTAGTTTTTGGATTTTGTTAAGTGGGCTAGCCTTACTGGAGTTAGATATTGGAGTTTGATATTTCAAAGTGGTTTTGACTTGTATTTCTCTGATGATTAAAGATGATGAGCATTTTTTCATGTGTCTGCAGGCCATGTGCCTGTCTTCTTCAGAGAAGTTTCTGTTCAAGTTCCTTTATAAGTTTTAAGTATAAATTGGGTTCCTCAATACCAATGAGCACAGACCATGATTTCCAGGTAGTTTTCTGAAGCATCCTTTAGTACACAGGAAATCAAATAACCTGTTTTGTGCTCCTCTGCTATCCTATGGTCACCCACAATCTCAGCAAGCCCTGTTCACATGATCTGGCAGCTACTGTTGGCAAGGTTAGAATACTTCCTAGACAGAACTTCTACATAGAGGGAAAATCCATAGTTGATATCCTGTTACATAGATAGGTGTGTAGAAGATAGATAAAAGATGCACACATAAAAAGAGAGACAGAGATGTTAAATGTGGCAAGCTGGCTAAGAAATAAGCCATTGGAGCCCAAGAATTTGAGGAAGAGAGGAGAAGGCAGAGTGGTAGTTTCTAGCTACAAAAAACAAACAAACAAACAAAAACAGATGCTAAGAAGAGAGCTAATTAATAATAGTGGGGAGGCAAGAAACTGTTAGAACAGTGATGATTGGTGTTTAATTTTTAGTTATTTTGGATCTAAGCAGAAATGCCCTCCATAACCTTGAAAACAACCAATCATCATACTAGTATTGAATAGATGCAATACTACTTTGGATAACAAAGGAGGGGAGTTTTAGTTCCATTTAGGAAAGAAAGAAGAAAACAGAGTTAATGCCAGCAGCATCCATGAAGTCATGATAAGAGGTTTGCAATGACTGATCCCAAATAGGAATTTACAGGCAACATTAAGTTAGCGTTAGCCCTTCTTGGGAAACTGTGGAACTATCAAGTGTTGGACTTGTGGTTATTTCCATTATTTCTTGTGAGTCAAAGAAGGTAATGCCTGCAGAAAGCTGAAGAACTTGGAGGTATTCAGGAAATATATAACTAACAGAGCAGCCCTTGTTTCTGAAGCAGTCTTTTTCTCTAAAAGATGGGAGTTTTGTTATGTTACCCAAGCTGGTCTTGAACGACTGGCCTCAAGCCATCCTTCTGCCCCAGTCTCCCTAGTAGACAAGCCACCACACCTGGCTAAGTTTCTTAAGCTTTTTGATATAAATTTTTGGTAACAGTATTCAATCAAACTTCAAAATCTTCCACAACTATGGAAAAATGGAAATATAGCAAATCAGAAACATTCCACAAACACAAATACCTACCATAATTCAAGTGTGAACTACACATCTACTAGCGTAAGTCTTGCATATTTCACTGACAGAGTTTTGAGGATTAAATCAGGTAGTTCCTTGCTAAGTCTTTTGAGCCCTTATGATTTTAGTGTTTTATTCCTGGACCCCTCACTTCCATTTCTACATGCGTCCTTATTCAGAATATATGTTCCAAATCTAACTTCAAGGATGATGAAAGGACTATGATCAAATACAGAGAGTAGAGAAACAGTTTTCCCAATAATCCAAAAATGTATCACAGAGGTCCTGCTATGAGCTAAACGGTAATATGCACAGACACCTTTGGGCCTTGTTACGGTACCTGGCATGCCATGTCAGGGCAGGCTGTGCAAGGCTAAACTGCGAGGTTTGCTCCCTGTGGAACAGGATCTTATATCTTGTTATACTCCAGAGCCTTGCAGGTTGACTCATTAAAGTCATGCTCAGGTTCACCCAAGGCTGACTTGCAAGCCAGAGGATCAGTTGGCTAATTTATACTGATTCAGATTCAGCTACCATTTGTTTTGAGCATGCTGCATGTCAAACATTGAGCTTAAGGCTTTCTCACCAATGATCTCATTTAATCCTCCTGTCTGTAGTCACTGGATATCCCTGAGGGAAGTCTATTTAGAAAAATGAATAAATTTTAAAGATTTTCTTAGAAATACTGAATCAAGGCAAAAGGATCGGATGATCTGAAGAGATGACCTTGAAATAGAAGATTGCCCTGCTTATGAGACCAGTTCTAGTGAGGAAACCCTGCCCCTTCCCCAGAGACAGTGCTGGACCCTCACTGATCAAAGCCTTCTCTTATTCCACTCAGTATTTCATGCTGACGCATGTCTTCCCACAACATCTTGCTCCCTCACTTACAACCAGACTGCCCCGTACATGGGATCTAGGCACAGCATGCTTCCCCCAATACAGTAGAATGTCCTCTATCTCCTAAATAAATGTGAACCCTTTTGAATCTGACTTGTGTCACTGTCTGCAACAGTGGACTCAACAATTTGTTTCTGGGGAAAATCTCCAGAGCCTTTCTACACCCATGTTGAAAACGAGGTAGAGGTAACCTGTGTCCTTTCTGTAGCTCTAGGTGTAGGAGGGAACAGTGACATAGACAGGAGAGATTCAAACTTTCAAAGCTATAACCACATAAAAGAACTGGCTCATGTTTGATATTCTTAATTAATATATTTATTTAAACATTCATGCACTGGATATACATGCAGTAGAATGAATAAGGCATTCTACTCTCAGAGAACATATTGTCCAGTAAAGAATTCGAACATGTAACAAAATAATTTCAATGCAGTGAGCTAAAGGTTAATTGAAGTATAAACATGGTGCCATCAGAGAATTGAGGTTGGGAAATTGTGCCTACTTGGTCAGGGAAGGTCTCACAGCTAAGGTGGCCTTTAAGCAGGGAGAACATTACAAGCAGAAGGCACAGAGGCACAAAACAGCATAGGAATTTAAAGAAGTTATCAGATAGTTGGTATACTGTCTACAGTAATTTATATACAGTAGAATTAGGTAGAGTGATATTAAAAATGACTCCAATTATTAAGATCTAGAAGTTTGAACTACCTTAAGTATCCAATAGATATAGAATTTAACCAATGTAATGTCATGAACATATTGTGGTTTTAAAAAATGGTTTTTATAGTATTATGATATCTGGACATTATTTTGCTTCATAATTGATAAGTAAAATTGATAGATGAATGACAATATTTGTTTTAGGAAAGTATAATATCTTGATCTACCCCAATGTGTTTGAAACATTGTTTTGATAATTTTATAAGGAATTATTTTGTAATAGATTTCTTTCCTTACCGTAGACTTTCCTAACATGCCATCAGCATCATACACAGTATATACTTTTGTTGTAGTGGGAAGAAGGCTGAACCTAGAAACAGAAAATGGCTGTGAGTACTTCCTCTTCCTCTTCCTAGGTGTTTGTCCTTGACAGGTCACTTAACTTTCCTGAGACTCAAGTTCCTTATCAGTGAAATGGAGATATTGTTACCCAACTTCTGGGTTGTTGTTACAATTAAAGACTAAGTGAGATAACCCTTGGATCAGAAACAACTTCATGAAAGTGGAGAAATGTATATGTACTGTGTGTATGCATATGTGTGTGTTTTCTCTCCCAGGGCTCACTGTCAGGGATTCCAATTCATGAAATCCAAGATGCAATCAGGTGATATTTAACAAACCTGCTGATCCTGACCCGGCCAACTTAGATATCTACTTTTCTTTTCTAGATGAAACCATTAAGTCTCAGAGAGTGGTAACTAGTGATGGAGCTGGAACTAAAATCTGGACTTTTCTAACTATGCGCTTTCATGATTAAGAAATAGTCCTCTAGAATGGATTCATAAACAGAAAACTGAAACCATATTCAACATAAATGTACGTGAGAGTGTATAAATATGTATGGAAATGGATCCTGACTATTTGATCCAAAGGTGGTTTGTTTGCTGCTTAAATAAGAGAAAATCTGATGGTTAGCAGAGAATAACATATATACCAACTTTCTTCCCCCTTAATAAAAGAAATTAAATCTCTTACCACACACCATACTGCAAACTAACAACTATTTCTGTTGCTATCTACTGATAAAAGATTACTTCTCTTGAAATGAAAGAAATACCTTGACAGAATGATAATCCAGCTGAAGAGAAATATATGGATTCCTGTGTTATCCCATACAAATGTTGTAATGGTATTTTCAGTAGTAAGACTCTAGATGAATCTGTCAAATATGAGCAAAAGAAAAGTCTTTTCAAAATATTAAACTGAATCTCCCTTATTAAGAATAGACTTTTTGTGTTTTTTAGTGAATTATGATTCTGCAACTAAATTGAATGGAATTAAAGCATTGAAATAAGCTCATTCAGGTGGAAAAGGGGAAATTTCTTTGTTAGAACTATAATGAAAATTTAAAGTAAGAAGTCTCATTTCAGAGGAAGTGGTGGATATATTATCAAATTGATCTCTTTCTGAAGAAAAGCGAAAAATACTGAATAAAATATATTTTTTAAAACTCCTTGGAAGGGGCTTCAAAACGGCTGACTAGATGCCTCTTCCACGGAGAGAAAGCAGAAGAGCAAGGAGAAAAATCACAATTCAAATAGCTCATCTAAGAGAGAGCACTGGACTTCAACAAAGAAGTAATGGGAAGCAAACACCAAAAGCAAGGAAGGAGAGGAAAGTGAGGCAGCCTGGTAGGCTGAGAATGGTCTAGGAGTCTGGAGAGGCAGCCTAATGCAGAGAAAGGGTGAGAGACCCTCGGTGGTCCACATTCCCGCTGTGGACTCCTATAGGCCCCCAAACCCCTGAGACCTAAACAGTTACAGCACAGTACCATTTTGAGAGCCCAGCTCCCCATCAAAATCTATACTGTCTGGAGTTCAACAGCCTCTGCATCTCCACATTCTGGGGACTCCACTAACATTTCCTGCCCTCCACATCTGCAACCACTGGCAGTGACCCTGCTGCCCCCAGTAGAGGGACAGCCACACATTTTCACAAGTCCTAAGAACAAATTCCACTACTCACAACCACCACCTCTACAGACTGCTGCAGAATCAAACCTGAGGGAAGCACATGCCCCAACGGCTCCTGGTGGGTTTGGGGACTAGCCTACTCAGCCTGTTGCAGCCACTGCCAAGACCATTGCAGACAGCTTGGGTTACAGAGGGTTGTCCTAATACTGCCACTGCATCGCCTATGCCATGCCTGCTGTCCAGGGTTTAGTGAACCCAGCCACTGGCTGGGCCACTGCTGCCATTCCTAATACCCAAGCAAGCTGCTAGGAGGCCCAAGAACCAGCCTGCCTGGACCAAACAACACTGGTGCTAGCTTATACCAGCCTAGTGTCCAACATCTGGCATATTCAGCCCACCACTGCCACTATTGGGACTCAAAAGACTAACCCAGTCCCTGGCAAAACTTTACCTCCTCGCATCCTGCTCCGTTCACGTTTCTCTAGTTGCCCCTGGATATGGGGCTAGTTTGGGGAAGCTGAGACTCTACAAGGGTAAGGAATTTGTCTGAGGTCGTTTAGAGAAAACCCAAATATTAGGGCTTGGAATTCAGGACTCCAAAAACAGAGCTTGTCCCATTCCCCCAGATCATGCCTGCCTCTCCCCTAGACAGGAGGAGGCTTCCGGCCACAGCCTGACCTCTGCCCCATACCCTGAGGATGAGGAGGATGAGGAGGATGATGGGGAACAGGAGGACCCAGGAGGACAAAGAGGGCAAGGAGGGGGAGGAGGATGAGGAGGACTTGAGGGGATGAGGAGGATTGAGGGGACGAGGAGCCAGCGCTGGAAGAGCCGAGCCTCGCGAAGTGCTGGTGGTCAGGCTCGATGACTCTGGGAAGAGCACGTTCCTGTGCAAGCCGTTAGGGAAGCCAGCGCTGGAGTGCCATGTACCACCTGGGGCTTCAATTCTGTGTGGCTGCCCACCAACGACTTCTTGGTTGACCTGCTAGAAATTGGTGGCAGCCAGAACCTGGGCTTCTACTAGAAGGAGTTTGTGGATGAGGTGCATATACTGGTGTTTGTGGTGGACTCAGCAGACCAGCTGCAGCTGCCTTGGGCCCGTGATATAGCACATCAACAGAATGAAGGACAAAAATTATACAATCATCTCAACAGACTCAAAAAAAAAAACCATTTGATAAAATTCAACATCGCTTCATGGTAAAAACTCCCAACTAGTATGATAAAGACTAGCCATAGAAAAACGTCTCCTTCCTCTGCTCACTTGCAACACAAGTCTTGGAATTGGTTAGAAGCCAGACTTATTTCTAAGTCACTCGTACTCTATGTACATAGCTATTTGGGGGCGCCATCTTAATAAAAGGATAGTCTTCTGTTAGATTCCATATCTAGGTTCTAGCATTTGATTTGTTTTCCCTTAACCCTTTGAGGCAGTCTACATCAAAATTCAGGCTGGCAAATCACCTCCAGGCAAGAACAACTTTGATGGGTTTTTCACTATTCCTTCAGTTTAAAGCAAAACTGGACAAATGAGATCATATCAAATTTGAAAAGCTTCTACACAGCAAAGGAAACAATCAACAAAGTGAAGAGTCAACCCACAGGATGGGAGAAAATAGTTGCAAACTACCCATCTGACAAGGGATTAATCAGTAAAATATATGAGGAGCTCCAACACCTCAGTAGGAAAAAAAATCAAATGCTCTGATTTTAAAAACAGGCTAAGGATCTAGATTGAAATTTCTCAAAAGAAGACATACCAATGGCCAACAGGTATGTGAGAAAATGCTCAACATCATTAGTCTTCAGGGAAATGCAAATTAACCACATAACTTTTTATTATTTTATAAGTTTTTTTTATTTTTGTAAATTCTCTAGCACTTTTTCTTTGGGATATATGTGGTGTGTGTATGGGAGTGGATATGCAGATAGCAAACTAGGCTGAAATCCTGGTCCATAGAAAATCAAAGTGTATAATTTGTTTGAACAATTTTTAAAATGTAAAATACACACATAGTTTATATTGGTTGGCTTATTTGTAATATAGATTGAATCACTTGTGTGATTTATCTGTTGCATAATGAGGACTGTCGTAAATGGAAGAATAACCATTTTGAATCAGCTATTTTTTTTTCAAACATGGAACATTTGGCCATTCACAAACTGAGAATGAAGTTTCACAAAAGAACATCCAAGTATATTAATTCCCTTTCTAAGGTCATCTAGAAATCCTATCCCCATAGCAACAAAATTACTTCTGTATATTCCTTCCTTTTATACTCTTCATATTTTGCCTGATCATGAATTTTCAGAGCAATGCTGCAGGCATTTATGTTGCAATTAAATTAATTGCTGCATTGTTAACCTAACTTTCTCTCTCTTTCCTTTCAAAGAATTTTGAAAACACACTGATTAATAGAAAAGTAAAACATTGTTGAATAACTATAGTTATTTACAAGAAAATAAAATCAACTTCTTCTGAAATGTCACCAGTATCATGTACAAATTAGCATGTTTCTAAATTTAATTGTTAGCTTTTATAAAACGATGGCACATTTTTACTGGTAATAATGACAATGTGATTTGTTATTTGTTCTTTCTGAGTCAAAATAAAGACTTGATATAAATCAGTCCTTTTTGGCGAATATATTATATAACAAATACTGAAAATGACTAGAATTAAATATTTCAAAACTGTTCACTATATATTTAAATGTGGGGATGCGTAACTATAAGTGGATTGATAACCACCCGAAATAACCATTAATTTCTTGTTTTTCCTCTTGTTAGTCTCTATTATTTTCTCTCTTTACTTACATGGCTATGAAAAATAACCAAGAAGGTCATTCACATCTTTGAATGATTCTTTTCCTTGTTTCTTTGCAGCTATATAGTATTTTAATTTACTCTAGACCTCTCCAAATCAGCCTAAGGAAATTCAACGTGATATGAAGTATATGCGGATATATGTGTGTGTGTGTGTGTGTATAGTTATATATTTCTGATATATTTATAAGATTTTAAAAGAATTCAGATTACAGCCTATACATAAGAATAAAGTCTAAATAAGCTCAAAGAAAAGTGTAGATCCTATAAAAAAAAGCATATATGCACTTTGGAGTTTGATTGGCTCTTATCACTATTTGAGACCATTCCCTGTAATAGTTATACACCATTTTCATAAATGCAGATAGAAAGAAGAGAAATAAAAAGGATCAAGGCCTTAAAGGAATGGTCAACAGACATAAAAGCTCTGCTTCCTGGAATTGTGCTGTGTTAAGCCAAGTCCTCCTAGAAGCAGGTGCCAAGACAGGATTAAATAATGAAAGAACTTTTACTAGAGAAAATGCCTGTGAGAGAAAATGGAAAGGAGCCAGGGGGAGCTGAGAAAGGCATCAAATGATGATGCAAGTCTGGACGTGAAGGAGAAAGAAGGAAGGAAATTAGGTAGAAGTATCTTAAATCATCATGCATCTAAGAAAGGTTCATCAAGGCCATTGGGGAGTACCGAGCTAAAATCCAGCAAGGAGAAGAGGTTTAGTATTGCTGTCCAGATCAGTGGTTGGCCGGGAGCCACCTGAGGAGGCCAGGAGCAAGAGCTGTGATGGGCTTAGACATAGCAAAAGGTCACTGGCCATTTACATTTCCAGTACAGCAGAACCTCTGTACATTGCCTACCCAAGGGATTGTAACAATATATGGAAGTGGTCAACATAAGAACTAGGCCTATGGTACTGGTATGTTCATGTGGTGCATGTCCAGTCTATGAAAGTTAGGTCAACTTAAGGAGGTGGTCAACTATAGAGGTAGTACTTTATTTGGAGGTTCATGTATGCATCTTGTATGTAGCCAACATATAAAAAAAGAGATAGTCTGCACCAGCAGCCTTCTCCTTTGGGGAACCCCAAGAACATATATTTACATAGTGACCTGCTCTAACATTCAAGAGATGATTCTGAGGCAGGCTTAAATTTTAAGTGGGAGATTATATACTGTCCTCATCTAGACAGATTAGCACTTGGCTTAAAGAAATAGTCATTGAAATTGTCAGAAGCAAATTAGATGCTGACCAACAACAACAACAACAAAAATTCTGCTCCTTTCTCCAGAAAGTATGTGTTTAAAGGGGTGTTACGGGTTAAAGATATGTTGGAGTTCTGATCCCTAGTACCTCAGAATGACATTATTTATAAACGAGGATTTGTACAGAGGTAATCATGTTCAGATGGGGTCATTAGAGTGGGCACTAATCAAATATTGTTGAGATTCTTATAGAAAGGAGAAATTTGGACACAGGGACAAAGGAGGACATGAAGAGAAACAGGAAAAAATACCAAACGAAGGTGGAAGATTGGAGGGATGCATCTGCTAGCAAACCACCAGAAGCCAGGACAGAGGCATGGACCAGATCCTCCCTCACAGCCCCTAGAAAGCACCAACATTTTGATTTGAACTTCTATCTCCCAGAATTGCAAAACGATATATATATATATTTTTTTTGTGTGTGTGTGTGTGCGTGTGTGTGTGTGTACTTTCTTATAGCAGCCTCAGTAAATTAATACCGGGGCGGCGGGGGGGGGGGTACTCTCGATGGATATAGAAGGGAATAAAATCCATTAAGTTCATAGCATTTTAGTGTAAAAAGCAGCCCAAAGCTTAATTCATATTCCACTACCATGCTAAAATAACCACCAGCATTAGCAGCACACTGACTGAAAATTCTAGTTCTTACACTCTAGAATGATGGGCACTTTCATTACACCTACTGATAATAAATTTAGTAAACTTTGATTTACAAATTTGTAAACTAAAATTAGAGCATTATTAAGATTTACTCAGTCCTCTATTGAATAACTCATCTGCTACCTGCTCTGTAAGTTTGCACACACAGACTTTGAAATTTTAAGGAAAGCTCATATTGTTAGCACTTTACAAATTACATTGTATTAGGGTGGATATGGTTTTTAATGGTTGCTCTCCTTGCGTTAATGAATAGATTTAAAGGAGAATTTTATAAGTTTTTAAACAAATTATTGATCACTTTATCTTTAATGGTTAGACTCTCTCCAAATCTTTTGGAGTCAGTAGGTTCTTTTTCCACTGAAGACTAAAAGCAAATTGGAAAGGTGGGTCCTGGGACCTATGTCTCATCTAAGTGGGCCATTATTTTTAAAATTTTGTAACCAATCCCATAGCCCCATTTCCATACCTTCTTTAGCTCTTTTATTAGTGAGAAAACTGACTACTAGTGTCTGTTTCTGACATGTTGACCTCATCTTACTATCAAAATATTTTTCTTATTTTTAATAAGTATTTGTTGACTGTTTTCAAAACGGCAGACTATGGTAAGGTTTTTTAATGAAAAATAATGTTGAATACACTAAACACTAAACAATTAATGTTATACCACTATTATCTCACTTGTACAAATAAGAAAACTGAAATTCAGAAATATTGAACAAGTTACCTGATATCACACTGTCTGAGGCAAGCATGTTGAGATTTTGACCACTGACAAGTTTTGAAAGCCTATATACTTATTTGCAGTGCCAGTTTCCTTAGGTCAATTATCTTTTTTTTCAAGCACCTACAAGTCTAGGCATTTTTCTTTCATTTTGATAAAAGGTCATCCCATGGATAGCTTGATGAATGAAAACCTTGCATCTGACTGCTGATAAGTGATTCCGGTGGTCATATCTGCATCAGTATTTACAACCAACTGCATATCCAGTGAAAGCCTAATGAAGTTAGACCTTGCTAATGATTTACAGGCTTCCAACAGTTTGGACAGAGAAACACTGGGAAGCCTGAGTCATCTCGTGACAATTGTTGGTAGAGTCATGCCAATTGTCAAGAATCCATGCAGCACTATAAGTCACTGAAGTTATCTTCAACTCTAAAAATCTATAATTATAGATTGGATTATGGATTGCTGCACCCTTTACAGTCCAAGCAAGAAATGGGTGGCACAAACAAGGGGAAAATGGAGAAAAAATTAATGAAGAGACTATTTACAAAGGTATGGGAAAGGTTGAGAAAAATCCAAGTGGGTTAGAGTAGTGCCCCAGGACAAGTAGTGGGGAGAAGCTTGGAGGGGTTGGAAAGAGGTGTTACTGTAACCTGTAGAGAGAGAAAGCCATGATCTTCAGTAGAGGGACAAAACTGGGTTTTGGTGACCCAAAAGGGTGAGAACCCCAATCTCTTGATGGCAATCCCTATGCTTTGAACTTAACCAAAACCCAAAGGACAAAGTACCCTTGAAGCAGTTCATATGGGTCAGCTCCCTGGGGCATGCAAATTAGGACAGAGAATGCTGAAAGGTAGACCGAGTAGGACAATAAAGAGAGCCAGCCTACTTAGGTTACTCAATGATGTATCACCTTCTTCTAATAGCATTTAAATTGATGTTTTATTTTCTGGAAAGAATACATACTTATTAATATTCATTATTGAGTGAGGATAAGATCCTAGGCACATCTTTCTGCCTACAATTGTAAGAAGGTAAGATAAATCAACTACAATGTTTTTTATTTAAAAAAAGAGATTGAGATTTTATGCCACATTTAAATTAGCAAATAACATTCTCACTTATTTGCATTTCAGTCTTTTTGTGTGGAAAATTAAGAGGTGGTGTTAAAATGAGAGAATAAGCACTTGTAGATAGAAGTGTATCTTCCCAGGTAACTGTTTCAAAATAATAGGCTGAAAACTGCTACTGGATTACAAATGATTTCAAAATGACTTCATTTGGCTAGAATGATGAATATCAGTTAACAAAAAAAGTCTTTAATTCTATTTCAAAAATTAAATTTTTCCAATTTAATGGCTTGAGAAAAGCCATTAAAAAGTTAAAATGCCCAAATTTAATGTTGTGAGGGAAGCCATACCTTAAAATAATTCTTGAGGAAAGGACCTAGTAGTTTTAATGAATACTATGCCAAAAGTTTCTATGAGTTAAAATATCACACAATTAATGAAAACTGTAATGCACTTTTAGTCCAAAGGAAAGCTAAAAAATTTAGATCAAAGGAATTAATCTGAATGTAGTACATATTAAGCAACGCATAGAATGCTGAACCCCATTTAGAAGAGTATTTGGTAAAATGATGACCAATTGATAAAGGATCTCAAAGTTATGAAAATGTAAGGATACTAGGAATGTAAAACCTGGAGAAGATGTAACCAAGGTTTGATATGGCAAAGACCTGAAGCCCTATGGGAGAGTATTAGACCAGCTCCATGTGGCTCCAGATGGCAAAACTGGGAGCAATGGATGTAAATGTAAAGCAAAAAGGGTCATACTGAACATAGGTAAGAACATATGCAAAACTAGATATGCTCATGGGGAGAAAGCCTTGTTTCTTGAAGTTGGAGACTCAAGAGGAGAATGTAACTCAAGGAAAATGAAAGATTTTTGCCATGAAGTAGTGGCCGGATTGAATGATTTCTCAATTTCTGTGGTCTGTGATTTGATGACAAAAGAATATACTGAAACTGATGCCAGATTGAAATGGCTATCAATGAGTAAGGAAGAAATTTAAAAGTTTTCAATTCTCAAATACAAAAGAGAAAACAGAACACTAGCCATGAGTGTATCTAATGATGCAGAAAAGAGAAAGAAAGAGAGAAAGGGTGGAAAAGTCCACAGAGATAGTGAAGGAGAAAATGTATTCTGAAGAACAGGGAAAGGGTTTAGAGGAAAATGGATACTGTACTTTTTGAAGGTTATTTGTCTGAAGATAGACCCAAAACAATTGTATATGGTATTTACTTACTTTGTCATTTATGTTTAGTAGTTTCCAACATCAGATAAAGTCCATAGGGAATGTGATGCTTTTCCTACGTATTTGATGCCAATGTATTTGAAATAGCATTCAGAAGTAGAAAGAAAGCAGGAATACATGCCTTTATCAGTGTCTCAGATACACTAACTGAGGGTACATAAAAATTGTCGAAGACCTAACCTTGGAAGTTAGAGAACTTGATTTTAAGCAGAACATTTTAGTTGTTCAGCACCTTTGTCTCTCCAAATGTATAACAGCTGTTACATTGTAAAACCTACTAAATAAGTGAAACATCACTCTTCCTTGGTAATCTTTTGTCACTTTAAATTACGAGTTTAGAAATTGTTGAGCAACAGTGAATCATTTTGTTATACATTTAATGGATACTATTAATTTAGAATCAAATAAAAATTAAAATTTTCTAGAAAAATTCGATTAAAAATAGATCATGTAGTAGAAACTTTTTAAGTGTTTCTATAATAGGCATCAAAGTTGGTTCTCTATTATGCTCTCATCTTCAAGGATGTGACCTAGAGGTTGGCATTTCTTCTTTGACCCTCAAGATGAACTTATCCTTGACCAGAAACTAAAGGATAAACAAGAAGATAGGTATTTGGGATTCTGTGATGAGATTCTTTATCCATCCACAGAACCCTATAAAAAAAAGAGTAGAGCAGGGAGGCGCCTGTGGCTCAGTGAGTAGGGCGCTGGCCCCATATGCCGAGGGTGGCGGGTTCGGACCCAGCCCCGGCCAAACTGCAACAGAAAAATAGCCGGGTGTTGTGGCGGGCACCTGTAGTCCCAGCTGCTCGGGAGGCTGAGGCAAGAGAATCGCATAAGCCCAAGAGTTAGAGGTTGCTGTGAGCCGTGTGATGCCACAGCACTCTACCCGGTACCGTGAGACTCTGTCTCTACAAAAAAAAAAAAAAAAAAAAAGAGAGTAGAGCAAAGTAGAATGAGGAAGACACAACACAGAGCACCTTCTCAGCAACTGAAAATAGTAGTAGCCATTTCACACATTGTGAGGATCCAGTTAGTCCAGACTGAAGAAAACTCCTCTTAAAGTTATAGCCCACAACTGAAGCCAGTGAGGTCAAGCAGATTAGATAAGTACATGAATAAATAATAATTTCAACAGCTGGAATTATGTGCAAATATGAATTGGACATGGTTCCTCTCCTCAAGGGTCCTCTAGGATATAAAAGTGACAAAATTCCTCAGACAATGATGATAAAGAGGTGCACAAGGTGTATATGAAACTCAGTGGCTGAGAGAAGTTTATTAAAGGAGAATAAAGAAGTAGTGTTGATTGAACTTTGAATGATGGGCAGAATTATATCTGGTAGAAATATTGGAAAGAGAGAGAGCTCAGACTAAGGGCACAATAGCTTAAAATACCTGGTAGATCACCGACGTACTCAGCATCCCTGGAGGTCTTCTGGGGAGCCATGCTTTATGTATCCATTCATCTATCTTCCAAAACACAGAGTTTGAATTACTTTATTAAAAAGAGGGTGCCAGAAACTTGCTTAGGCCAGCTGAATTAACAGGAAAATGTTTCTTCCAGTGAGTTTGAAAGCCATAGGAAAGCAGAAGAGAATTAAGGTCTGAGTTGCCAATAATGTTATCTATGTATGTTTCAGAGATCAGTGCAAAGAAGAAAAAGCCACAACCCCACTGGGAGTGCAGCCTGAGAAAATAATTAAATAAACTAAAATAATTCTAAGTGGGAGAATTCAGCATGACAGAATAAAGAAGTTCACTGAAACAAGAAAAACTACTATATCACTGAAACAATGAAAAAAAAACAAAACCCAAGTATATCTGCCTCCTTGCATAAAACTTCGCAGGCTATAGCCAGTTGCACTTGAATGCACTCATTTAATTAAACAAGATATGCAATGTGTTAGCAATCAGTCGAAGGAGTTATCTGTGACAAGTCTCTGGCCTGCAAAGCCAGACCTCAAATTGGAATGTTTTGTTCCCTCAAACACAATGAGCTCCTCCTGCCTGTTGGAAGAAGTTTGGCAGTACAACTTCTTACAGCGTATAGCTTTGCTGTTAGCCCAAAGGCTCATACAGGTGTGGTTGCAATTCATTCTTTTTTTTTTATTATTGTTGGGATTCATTGAGGGTACAATAAGCCAGGTTACACTGATTGCATTTGTTAGGTAAAGTCCCTCTTGCAATCGTGTCTTTCCCCCAGAAGGCCCCACCCCTCTCCCTCCTTCCCTCTCTCTGCTTTTCCTTGTTAGAGTCTTCAAACACATCATCTTAGTTAGGGAAAGAAAGCCACTCTTTCAAAAGGACGCGGAATTAAAGATGGTTTTCCTCCCAGAATTAATCATTATGGTACACAGCAAGTTACCAACATCATCAGGATGCTTTTGTAAATTTCACCAGGCTTTTGGGACATGGCTGTCTCTGGTACGTGAGTGAAATGTAACCACAGTTAATTGCTAAGAGCACACAATGTTTTAGACATTATGCTAAGTGTTCTACATATATCATATCATTCAATCCTCTCAACACTCTTATGTGGTCTTGATGATCTTCTATAGATGAGAAAACTGAGTCTTAGAATGGTTAAGCAAACTGGGAGCTCACACAGTTGCTAAATTGTAGCTTACATGGAACTTAACATTCTAGCAGGGGCATACAGACCACTAATACACAATAAAATGTGTTAGGTAGTAATACTAAGGATCAAATGAATCCGAGATAGGGGGGTGTTTCTATTTGTTATAGGGTAGTCACTATTAAGATAACACCTAAGTAACTATAGCAACAAGCCTTGAAGATATCTGGGGAAATCATCAATGTAGGCAAAATGATGATGAAAGCAGAGGCTCCTCTCATACTCATTTGTTGACAAGTGATTATATTTTTATGGCAAGTCATAATATTCAAACATAGCCCTGGCAACACACAATCCTGAGGTTTATTTGAATGCCTGATAGCATTTTAATCTATTAAATGGTTGATTCTTTTAGCAGCAATGGAACCTTTTTATAATGTCACCTGATACATATTGATTTTAAAAACATAGTTTCAGCTCTCATTTCCCTGAAAACTTTAGTATGTATTTAAAATACATTTTCCTGCTCACATAGCAGAGAATTAATAACTAGTACTAGATTTAAATTATTTAGTACTGACTTTGGTTTGTAAAAGAGGAAACAGAGAGTCTGGGCGTGGTGGCTCACACCTATAATCCTAGCACTCTGGGAGGCTGAGGTGGGTGGATTGCCTGAGCTCAGGAGTTCAAGACCAGCCTGAGCAAAAGTGAATCCTTGTCTCTAAAAATAGCCAGGTGTTGTAGTGGGTGCCTGCAGTCCCAGCTACTCAGGAGGCTGAAGCAAGAGGATTATTTGAGCCCAAGAGTTTGAGGTTGCTATGAGCTATGATGCCACAGCACTCTACCAAAGGCGACAAAGAGAGACTCTGTCTCAAAAAAAGAAAAAGAAAAAAGAAGAAGAAGAAGAAGAAGAAACAGAGGCCCAAACTGTGTAGCAATGCATACAAGGTTGGACAATTAAGTTCTAGAACTCATCTAGAAAAAAGGCTTTGAAAGGTGGGTGTGGCACTGCATCAGTGCATAGCTTCCCAAGAGGCGTACTTTGAAGGTGACCATAGCGATTTTAAGCAATGAGGTATGTAGCACTTTTTCTAAGATGAATTTACAAACTGAAATGTCAGGCCTTGTACAATGGTAGGTAAGAGTATGACTTTGGAGGTAAATTGCCTGAATTAGAAAATTAGAACTCTGCCTCCACTCTTCCTAGCTGTGTGACTTACATCAATTTGCTTCTTATGCAATGAATGGGCACAGAAATAACGCTTAGCTTGGAGAGTTGTAGTACAATCAAATGAATAACAAATGCAAAGCCCTTCATGTGCTGCTTGGAACTAGTAGATATTTAATAAATATTATCTGTTCCTAAGCAGCCTCTGTAAAAGCAGAATCCCTTTACCATACTTGCCTTTGCTGCTCTCTCCCCTGGGTCAGGACGTCTCTAAAACCTTACACCATAGCAGAGTTTGTACCACACAGGTCAAATCATGTCCAAGGGTGAAAATGGAAATGAGAATGTGTGTAACCTCTATGCTTAACACACTGAGGATTTCATTTCAATCAGTGGAACTTTGCTTTCACCCCTGGTCATTTGCTCATTGGGCAGCCCTGGTGGGATCACAGGTCAAATGTCCCATTGAGTTGAGAATCTTGAAGAGTGCAGCTGCCTGGAAGGAAGCAGCTGAGCCCGCCATCGCTGACTGCAGCATTTCTCCTGGACAAAGGAGACTTTGGGTAGGTACACATCAGCAAAGTGGCAAGTGAAGGGCAGAGTGAACTGGAAGGGCTTAAACACTCAGAGTGTCACTAATGGGGGCGGCCACTGGCCACCTGGCAGCTCATCTTCCCTCTGGGCATCCTTCCTAGAGAGAGCCTCAGATTTGCTTCTGCAGTTTGTCCTGTCCTTAACTATTTTTAATTCACAAAAAGCACTTCCTTTGGGGTGGTATGCCAGCCAAAGCTGCAAGACTTTACTGTAAATACTTGCTTTATCCTAGTTTTATTTCATTTATTTTTAGTGACTTCATCTTTCACTTTATATATGGAAAGGAGGAAGTACCAGAACAAGGGAAATGGTTTAGAGCAGAGTTCTTGACATAAATATAGAAGAGAAAAATGCCTTTTATGTCTGCAGTTATCACTGCATGGGTCATTCTTATTTGGGAACACAGATGTTCCAGACTTAGCTTTGATGGCATCCTAAACAGAGCCAGAAAAGCAGAAGGCCATACATTTCCAAAACACGTTCCCCCGAAGAGTCATGGAGCAAACACTGCCTTAGCACAGATATCTCTGACAAATCTTGCAGTAATAAAACCCATTTTGACTTTATTTACAATTTTTCACAGACTACTTTTTAGAACAGTTTTAGAATTCAGAAAAATTGAGGCGCTAATACAGAGAATTCCACATATCCCACACCCAAGATCACCTAGATTTTCTCATATGTTATCTTCTAGGAGTTTTATAGTTTTTCAATTAATGTTTAGGCCTAAGGCCATTTTCAGTTAATTTTTTGAAAGGTGTTAAGGCCTGAGTTTACATCATATCTTAATGATACCGAGTCTTCCAATCTCTGAACATATAACTTATTGCTTTAAATCATTTTGATTTTTAACCTGAGAGTTACAATTTTCTATGTATTTTGTTATATTTGTAGATAGGTATTTCTTTTGGTTTTGCTATTGTACAGGATAACAGGATACTTTACAATTTTAAATCCAGCTGTTCACTAGTATACAGGAAAGCAATTTATTTTGCACATTAATCTTATAACCTACGACATTGCTATTCTTAATTTTTCTTTCTTTCTTTCTTTCTTTTTTTTTTTTTTTAGAGACAGAGTCTCACTTTATTGCTCTTGGTAGAGTGCCGTGGCATCACACAGCTCACAGCAACCTCCAGCTCCTGGGCTTAGGTGATTCTCTTGCCTCAGCCTTCTGAGTAGCTGCGACTACAGACGCCCACCACAATGCCCGGCTAGATTTTTGTTGCAATTTGGCCAGGGCCAGGTTTGAACCCACCACCCTCGGTATATGGGGCCAGCGCCCTACTCACTTAGTCACAGGCGCTGCCCACTTACTTAATTTTTCCAAGAGATATTTGGTTTGTTGACTTGTTGGGTTTTCTACATAGGCAATTATGCCATCTGCAATGAAAGAGAGTTTTATTTTTACTTCCCAATATGTGTATTTTTATTTCTTTTTATTGTCTTGTTGTACTAGCTAACACTTCCAACACGAAAATCAGGATGGTGAGAGGGAACATCTTGTCTTGTTCCCATTTGTAGGAGGTACACATCCAGTTTATTACCACAAAGTATGATGTTAGCTGTAGATGTTTTTAGATCATATTCATTTTTTAAATGCTATGTTTTCCAAATTTATTTGACCATGAGACACTGTGTTTGAAGTACATCTACTAATACTTGATGGAATAATGGTGCTCCATGGAGCATAGGAAAAACATCATGGTAATAGTTGCTCATGAATAAAATGAGATTAATTCTAGAGAGACATGAGAGAAAAATTGAAAGGATGCTATTACCTGGTTGCCAAAACAATTTGAGCTGGTGTGTGGATATCTGGGGTTTTATACCCATGGTTTCTAATTTTTATATTTGTTTACCTGATTCATTCATGAATATTTGTTTCTGTTCTCAGGATTGGTGAGTTACAGGGATCCCAAGATTAATAAAGAACAATTCTTACAATGGAGTACTGCACAGTCTAGTGGAGAAATGGAAAATGATTCATCCCCAAGCAGTTCTACACCCTTGTGTGAAAAAGAAAGGACCTCAAAATTTCCCCTCAGAGAGGACTCTTCAGGATAAGTAACACTGAGTCTAATTCCAGAAAGAATTAGCTTTTGCTGGAGCTTTCTTGGTCATAAAACGTTTTAGACATTCTAAAAGGATCTTTTAAAAAATAAAGCTCCCAATATTATTCAGCCTTAAAAAAAATGGAGGCTTTACCTCTTTCATGTTTACATGGATGGAGCTGGAACATATTCTTCTTAGCAAAGTATCTCAAGAATGGAAGAAAATGTATCCAATGTACTCAGCCCTACTATGAAACCAATTTATAGCTTTAGCTATAACCCAATTATAGCTCAAGAAGAAAGGGAAAGGGAAGAGGGAGGGGAGAGGAGGGGGGAAGGATGGTTAGAGGGAGGGTAATTGGTGGGACCACACCTACGGTGCATTTTCCAAGGGTTCATGTTAAATTTACTAAGTGTAGAATATAAATGTCTTAACACAATAACTAAGAAAATGCGGTGAAGGCTATGTTAACCAGTTTGATAAAAATATTTCAAATTGTATATAAAACCAAAAATAAATAAATAAATAAAGCTCCCCTTATCTGCCACGAGTTATACTGTTGAAACTCATGTGCATACCCCCACAATTGTATTCAAACTCATCTTCCTCACTGCAAGTAACTATTGTTTTGAGTTAGATATTTGTCTTTTCCATGACCGTCTCTATACTATCCTGTTATATGTGATGACATATTCCTAAATAATACACACTATTTTGGAACATTTTTAAACTTATGTAAATGATGTCATAAAGGATACAGCTTCTACCACTTGCATTCTTTTTTTTTTGCAGTTTCTGGCTGGGGCTGGGTTTGAACCCACCACCTCCAGCATATGGGGCCAGCGCCCTACTCCTTTGAGCCACAAGCACTGCCCACCACTTGCATTCTTCACTCTACATGTATGAGCAATATCCATATTGACATAGTTCTAACTCCTCACTCCTCACTGATGTTCAATGGTATGGAGTATTAATATAGCACAATAGAGGTATCCATTCTTCCCTCAGTGCTATTTAGGTTGGTGCTAATTCCATGATATTTTCAAAAGTGCTGCCATGAACATCATTACACATATGTCTCCTGGGCATATGGTCCAGAATTCCACTCAGGGATATGCCTGGAAACAGAACTGCTGCCGGGAAGAGGACACGTAGCTTCATCTGTACTAATTTCTGCTACGTTGCTCCTCAGAGTGGTTGCTCACTTTTTATTTCTATTAGCACTGGATGAGTTCCTTCTCTTCATGTTTTTGCCAACACTTTGCAAGCTAATAGATCCATAGTGGTATACATTGTGTTCCTGAGTATTAGAGAAATTGAGCATCTTTTCCTATCTGTATAAACCACGTGGTTTTACTCTTCTGTGAACTTCCAGTTCACAATCTTTGACGATTTCTCTTATAGAGTCATTTATCCAAAAATCCTAGATGCTATGGATAAATAGAATCCAACTATTTTTCTCAGTCCATACTTAACTTTTTACTTTATTTCTTTGTATGTTATGATACACAGAAGCTTTGAATTGCAGGTAATCGAATGCATTACTCTTTTCCTAATGATTTATTCTTTGTTCAAGAAGTCCTTCTCTGCACTTAGTTATAAAAATACAATCCCACATTTTTATTCAAAGCTTTTAAATAGGTAGCTATTTATTCTACCTGAAACTTATTTTTTCATATCGATTTTTTTGAGATGCTATTATATTTCTTTGTAGGGGCTAACTTTATTAAAATGCCCATCCTTTTCCAACCAATTTACCAAAAGCATTATATCAATATCAATTTTTATATACATGTGTATTTATTTTTGAGCTCTTTTCATAGTCAGTGGGCCTCTTTTTTCTTTTAATTTTGTTTTCCTAAACCACATTATCCTATTACTAAAGCTAAAGTCTTACTCTATGGAAATATAAATTCTCCCCACTAATTTCTTTACTGCAAATTGTCGTAGCTACTCTTGGTCCTTTTCTTTCAAATATTTTTAAAATATTGACAAAGTCTTGTTAGGTGAGTTTTATTTTTAATGGTACAAAACTTATAGATTAATCTTGGGAAAAATTGACATTAATTATATTAACTCTTACTATCCATGAACATGGAATAAATTCCCATGCAAATGGGCCTTTTTAAATATTGGTAAGTAAAGTTTTTAATTCTCTCACTATTGTTCTCACACTTCACGTTTGATGATACATATGTATATTTGCGGCTATAATATATATAACACTATATTTAATTAAATTTTTGCTACTATATATGAAACCAATTTATTTTTATTATTAATCTGTATTCAGTAACCTTGCTAGACTCTTATTAACGCTAATAATTTATAGATTCTCTTGTGTTTTCTGTGGAGACAATCATATCCAACTACACATAATGCCAGTGTGTTTGTTCCTTTCCATCTATCCTCTCATTATTTTGTTTTCTTTCTCTTACTATACTGATAAGACATCTATTATAATGTAGACTAGAAGTGAAATAATGAGCAATTTTACTTTGACTGGTTTTAAAGAAATGTCCCTAAAGTTTTGCCATTAAATATGGGGTTCTTGGTATATGTTATTGCTCAGGTTAAAAAAGCTATTACTATTTCTAATTTGTTAAGAGTTTAAAAGTTTCTTTTGCTAATTAATTAGGTGGTGTTTACTTTTATTGATTTTTTTCCCTATGATCATCTAGATGAGGTAAATTACATTCTGTGTAAATTATTTTTCATAGAATTTCTAAAACTGGACCAAACTGGCAATCTTGTAAAAATACCCTACATACCTGACTTGATCTTTACATATTCTATGCATATAACAAAATACTACATGTATCCCATAAATATGTGCAAATATTATGTATCAATAAAAGAGACTATGGATTATTAAAATATTCATAAAGCGAGTTCCAACTCAAAAAAACAAAATCTACTTTTATCATGATGTACTATCAATTAGTATTATTGCACAATAATGCTGCTTTAACAAACCACCCTAAGCTCGAGTGCCTAAATCAGCAATCATTGACACTCATGGTGTGAGTAGTATGGCGAAGGAGGCTCTGTCAAGCAACAGCACTTAGAACGGCTCTATTCTATTTAACTAAGTTTATGAATGTGTCTGCAGGTCTCCTGATCAAAGCTGGGCAGCTCCAACAAGAGCCAGTCTGATTATTGGCCAAAAGGCTCTGCTTTTCAGACTCGTTCTCCTTAGACAGCAAATTGCCTCATGCATAATCTTCTCATAATGATAGCAGAGGTACAAGAAACAGCTTCATCATACAAGTTCATTCAGATAAGCCCTGTGCCTTATCTTTACCAAATTCTCATTGAACAAAAAATAGCACATGACAGAACCCTAAGTCCAAAGGAAAGGAAGTACACCCTACCTTTCATCAGAGGCATTGCAGTTACATAGCAAATGGGATGGATACAGGAAGGAGTAAGGAATTTAAGCTATTAATGCAATTTATCATAATGTATTATTCATCTAATACATAGCTTGCCTTTTCAAGATGCAAAAATATTATTTATTAAGTTCATAATTTAAGAATTGCCCTTTAATGGCTTAGTAATGAACAAAAGTTCAAAAACATTCTTACTCTCTTTTTTTTTCTCTTATCAAGACAAATTTGAACAAATGGGCTACTGTCAATATGTCCAGAGATTTCCCCAAACTGGGAAACTAACTTTACTTCTTTATTAGTCTCTATATTTTTAAAAGAAATGTTCTATGTTTCAAGAATTTCTTCATAGATTCAAATAAAAGATGTCACTATGAGGATATAAATCTGAGTTTAGTCGGAAAAATAGGGATACTGTATACAGAACAAGGAAGTTGACATAGGAATTGAGAACTTATGGAGATTTGAGCATTACTAAGAGAGTAAATGTCTTCAAAGGAATGGAAACTCTAGAACAGGTAAAAAGGCCCATGCATTAAGCCATCAAAGTGAGAATGCAGTGTGAAAGTTTGTAGAGAGGTCAGCAAAGCTGCCAGGTTTGTCAAAGCTACTGAGTCTGACGGCCACACCATATGACTGCCATCACTTGTTAAGAATAATGGCGTCTGCCTCCCACATCTCATGTGAGTCACCCTCATTCAGAGGAGATGTAGGGAAGCATGGTCTCTAGCATTAATAAGGCTGGTCAGTGCTGGGTGATAATCCTGCAAAATGGACACGACGAATCTTTGCAGTGTTGTCACACAAGTAAAGCATCTCAATCTACACATACAACCAACCGAGCATCTACAAGGTATAACAACTAAGTTTGTGAACTCATCCTAGATAAGTGGTACATCTCTCATTGCTAAATATCAGTATGGTAGTTCTCCCCTTGGCCATCTGGCAATTGTAGTGATATTCAACAATGAGATATTTAGCACTTTGTCTAAGATGAGTTTGTTAATTGCCAGAATTCATATTCTTGCCTGGACATTTCCCACATATGAGATCCTTTGACTTACCTAACTCATTTCACAAAATTGTGCTCAGCCTCCGAGTATCATTAACCATGCCAATAAGTAATATAAAGTGTACAGAAATAAGCCCAACAATGAATACATAAAACCTTTTGGAGAAAATGTCCTAACTATATTAAAGGACATGAAAGAAAATTTGAATAAATTGAGCAATATGCCATGTTTATGCATGGGATAGTTAATATGGAATAGAAGTCAGTTCTCTCCCAAATTAATCTGTAAATTCAACACAATAGCAATAGAAAGTACAGCTGGAGGAATTAAAAATCTAATTCTAATGTTTAAATAGAAAAAAAAAAAAAGCCAAATTATAGCTAAGTCAACTTTGGAAAAGAAAATGAGATGAGGGACTAGCCCCAGAAGACATTAGCTTATGTTACCAAGGCACAGAGATTTTAAAAAAATGATACTGACACTAAAACAGAAAACAGATTTAGACTAATGGAACACAATAGAAGAACTAGAAATACAGCCCTGCATGTATGAAAATTTGATACCATGTGTATGATAAATATAGTCCCACAAAGCAATGATGAAAGATGGACCATTGGCTGATAATGTTATGAAAAACCAGTTTTTCTTTTAGCCATATGAAGAAAAAATAGAGCTGGACCTTTATTTTTTAACTGCACACCAACTGGGCACTAAATAAACTGAAAAATCCAAATGTAAAGATAAAATCACAATCGAACAGAAGAAGTGTGAAAGAATATATTTTTGACCAAATTTGTAGGGAAATCTTCTGAAACAAGTATTCAAAAGACCTTAAGATTTAAAAATAAATGAATTTGACTACATTAAAATTGAGGATTTCCTAAAGGATAGTATAAAATAAAGGGAAGATGGGAAGAGTGGAAGAAGATACATTCGACCTTTAATACTGATAAGAAAATAATGATTAAGAAAAAAGAAAAAAAAAAGAACTCTTAGGCTGGGTGAGGTAGCTCACACCTATAATCCTAGCACTCTGGGAGGCCAAGACAGGTGGATTGCTTGAGCTCAGGAGTTCAAGACCAGCCTGAGAAAGAGTGAGACCCTATATATACTTTAAAAAACATAGAAAAAACTAGCTGGGTGTCGTGGTGGGCGCCTGCAGTCCCAGCTACTCAGAAGACTGAGGCAAGGATTGCTTGAGCCCAGGAGTTTGAAGTTGCTGTGAGCTATGATGCCACAGCACTCTACCCAGGTGGCAACAGAGTGAGACTCCATTTCAATAATAATAATAAAACTAAAAAAGAGCTTTTAAGGGCAGCACTTGTGGCTCAAAGGAGTAGGGTGCTGGCCCTATATACCAGAGGTGGAGGGTTCAAAACCAGCCCTGGCCAAAAACTGCAAAAAAAAAAAAAAAAGAGAGAGAGAGCTCTTAAAAATAAGGAAAAAAAAAAAAAAAGAGAGAGAGAGAGAAACCATAGCAAAAAAACTAGAGAAAGCTCACCTGACTCACAAGGCCAGAAAAGAGGCTCAAAAATCACAATTAGTAGAAAAATGCTTAATACAACAATGAAAAGTCAATATATACCCTTCAGAAAGATAAACATTAGGAAGATGTACTCCAATGTCGGGGAGCTACAGATCTGAACACTGGCGCACTGCAAATGTGAACAATAATTAACAGATGTAATCACGTGGGAAAGGAGTACAGCAGTGCTCAGAAAAAATTGAGTATATGTCTGTTTCATGACTCAGTGATCCCACTCCTGATCCCACTGTGCACCAGCAAAGTTCCCTCAGAGATTCATAAAGGTACACACTCAAGCATGTTCACTGTGACATGGTTTATAATGATGGCAATAAGGGATATACTCAATGTAAACTTTTAGGATAAAGAATTCATAAAACAGGGTAGTTGTATACAATGGAATATTCTTGTCAACCTACGATGCAACAAAGTTGATGTATGTACACTAATGTTGACGGACTTAAAAACATTGTAAGAAGTGAACAAATGATTAAAGTAGAATTTATAGTACTATACTATTTATGTAAGTTTAAAATACACACACAAACCACTATCATGTATTTTATAAGAATATAATTAAAAATACATAAACTACTTATATTTAAGAATATAAAGCAAACCCATTAGAAAAATAAGACATGAAGCCTTGAGTAAATAAATTATTATTATGATGTAGTATGTACTGAAAACTATAATGAACTCCACTCTTTCCTTCAGTTCCATTAGTTGAAAGAAAAAGGGAAAAAAAATTTAAATGTGCAGACATATGCCTTAATCCTGGGTGTTCTCTGAAATAATCAACTATAAACATTTCTGGTACAAGGTTAGAGACTAGAACACAAGAAACTGAATCTAATCTATTAACCATTCTCTGGTATTGGTATGATTTATTATTTACAACAGACCAAGCTTTTAGAGAAGTCATTGCCCCATGTTCAAGATTTTAGGCTCTTTTAATACATTCACAATCTTTTGTAGCATGATGGGGCAAAGATAGGTTTCCTGATTTAACCTCATCGGTCAGTACTGTTTAGCAGAGTTCAGTGAAGACTGTCTGTGGTGAGGCATATAACAGTTATTTAACTTATGATGTTGTTAATAAGACAACTGATCAATGCCTTTCCTTATTCTGATGTTCGATCATATCCTGACAATATTTTCAGTCTTTCCTGGTGTACTGCACCCACTGACTGACTGCTGAAGACCTGAATGAGGAAAATTAGTCAATGGTGCCGTTCCAGAGAAATTCATCACTAACAATTCCCTATCAGTCTCTCTTATTCTCGTCTCAAAATGAAAACAGCAGCAGAAAAATGGCAAAGATTTGTTGTAAGACTACCTTAGAAAGTTTCCATTGCTTTAAATGCTTTTGTGCTGAATGAAGAGCATCTCTTCCAAAAATAACTGCCACTCAAACTAACAGAATGTTGGTCCACTCAAAAAAGAAAGAGTCAAGAAAGTCCCATTTTATCATCTACCAGTCTAAAGTCACCTGAAACAACTGCACTCAGCAATATAAGTCAATTTTTAGGAAAGAATCATACAAAATGACTTCTATACAAATGAAGATGAACACGATGGTATTGGGTCTGAAAACCAAAGCAGAAGCTAAGGGTGTTGGTACCAGAGAAGACGAACTCTAATACATATTTGGAGGGTGAACACTTTTAAAATGCAGATGTTTGTGTTCTACCCCTATCAGGGTCTTGAAAGTTCTGCCCTGTTTACAAATCTAGTATGGCCTTGGCCCCCGTAGCACAGTGGTTACGGCGCCAGCCACATACATCGAGGCTGGTGGGTTCAAACCCGGCCTGGGCCTGCTAAACAAAAATGATGACTGCAACAAAAAATAGCTAGGCGTTGTGGTGGGCACCAAGTAATCCCAGCTACTTGGGAGTCTGAGGCAAGAGAACCACTTAAGCCCAAGAGCTGGAGGTTGCTGTGAGCTGTGATACCACGTCACTCCACCAACAGCAACATAGTGAGACTCTGTCTCAAAAAAGAAAAATCTAGTACGTTCTCAAATAACAAGGATTATTTTCAGTCTTTATGGCAACTTGCAAAGAAGATTTAAATATCAGATTAGACGTTGCACTAAGTAACACGTTATGGACCCTTCCAGCCTTGACTTTCAATGCATCTGTGAAATGTTTTTAATGAATGAAGGGAAATGAAGATGCTCTCCTCAGTAACAGGCATATGCACTGCATTTTCAAATCAGCACTTTTCCTGGTTCCAGATGGGATGAAAGAAAGGGAGTTTTTACTATTATTCTGGATGACTTTATTGCTAGCTTGACTCTGTTGGACACATATTACTAAGACCTTAAAATCTGCAAAAACCCAAGAACATAATCTCAGAATGAGTCACTGTTTTTTATGACAGAGCCTGCTGATGAAGGCTCCAATCAGCAGTGGTATTTTCAAAGTGGGGGCTATATTTGGGACAATGTATAGTACAGTGTATTTCTGAAATTGTCTCCTCAAAACCATCTGAGGGACTGTCCACGGTGCATTGAAGTTGGAGCATAATTTGCTTTTTATCAAAATCATGAAGGCAACTATATGCCTAATGAAAAGACCATGCTGTTTTTCTACTGGCATATCTGTTAGTCTAAATCCATTTTCTGTTTCCATGTCAGTACCATTTTTTTTTAAATCACTATACTCTCATAATATACTGAATAAATATGAGATGGAAAACATAAGGTTTATGTTAGAAAAAGCCACAGAGAGACAAAAGGAGCACTGTTTCTAGATCTCTCTCAAGAAGAGTTTGCTCTAGAAAGCACCAGCTTGTGTGTAGCCATGACCAAAGACAGACGCTCTGGGGGCATCTTTCAAATCAAGGCGGAGAGCAGAAACTCTGGGCACTGTTAACTTGAAGCCTCGTGGGACTCACGGATCTAGCCTGAGGGGTCTTTTCATCTATGCCTAGTATTTTCAGGGTCCAGCTTTTAATCTGGTGTCTCTCTAAAAACATTTCATTCACTGTCAAGGTTGAAAGTATTCAATTTGTCAGCTTTTATGGGCAAACAGCCAGGGAAGCAGCTGCTAGCTTCTTTGTACATGCCAGCCAGCAATTCAGCAAAGGTGATTGCCATCAATTTGCTAATAAAATAACCTTATGTCAAAAATGAATAAATATTTTGAAACATAGAAACTGCTGGACCTTTATTTTAGCATTTGTCTGCAGGAAGAAACAAGGCAACGGGAACAGACAAGAGAATTCCCCATTCAGGTATTGCCCAAGACAGAAAAAAAAAATGTTTTTTTCTTGGTCACAGAAAGGAACTGTAGTTCCCTTCACAGGCAGAACTACCCATTAAGAAACATTTTAGAAATTTGTAGGGAAAGTGTTTTGATTGTCACAATGATTAAGGTACCCTGGGAGTGTTTATTAGTCTGGGTCTCACACATCTAATAACTGTAGCCAGCTCAACTTTGGAATGTGCCATCAGACTTTCTTGCTAGTGAAAACCTTGATAATGATTACACAAGTGAGAACCTAATTGCATGTAACACATAAAAACAAAGTGTATTTTGCATAATTTTAATATACATTGAAATTTCCAGGAATTCAACTACCATGAAAATAGAAAGAAGAGAGTCCTATACTGGTTTTGTTCAGAGCCTGATAGCAGTTGTTGTTTTCTGTTTCAGAAAATTATGGCACGGACAGTAACCCTCATCCCCTATTCTGAATGATACCTGTCAGATACTTGACTATTTCACTTAAGCAGTGTGGTATATGTTATATGTAAAATTATTTATCTTATTTCTCTGTATATTACAGTCAAGGCATTATATTAATTGCTTTTTGATAAAAAAATCTTTTGTCAGATAAATATTCCAAATATTTTCTCCCAGCTCATGCCTTGTCTTTTTGTTTTCTTAACAATTCCTTTTGAAGAGCAGGTAAGTTTAATTTTAATAAGCATAATTTTTTAATATTTGGTGGTTTTTATATCCTGTCAAAAAGTTTGCCTATCCAAAGTTCATAAGGATAGTCTCCTTTTTCTTTTCTAGAAGTTTTATGGTGTTATTTCTTATGTTTAGGTCTGTAATACAGTTCAAATTAATTTATACGTAAGGCATGAAGTAAAGATTATGGTTCATTTTTTATCTGGTTGTTTTATTATCATTTATTAAAGCTACAAAGATTTTTTGCCATTGCATAACCTTGAAGCTTGTTAAAAAATTGATTGATCACACGTGTATCTTTATGTATGGGTTTTATATATTATGTTGCTCTGTTCCTCTCCACACAAATACCATGCTATCTACTATGGCTTTATGTTGTCTTAACATTAGGTGGTGAAATTCATCTAATTTTATTCTTTTCAAAATTATTTTTGCTATTCTAGGACCTTTGCATTTCCATATAAATTTAAGGATCTTATCAATTTCAGCAGTAAAGCACATTAGGATTTTGATTAGGGTGAGAAAGACAGTAAATTAACATGGTGAGGAATATGGCTCTGGACTCGGTGCCTGGATGCCTGTGGCTACTCTATGATTAAAATTTATTGTGCTCTTAAACACGTGTAATCAGGATGATTACATTGCGCACATGTAATCAAAATAATAATAAAATTTAAGGTTGTTTTATTAAAGTCTGCCCAGATTATCACCCGTTTAAGGACACCTAGGGATGCAAACTTGATACCCTTCTGCTTTTTCCTCCTGTCTTGAATGAGAAGCCACTTTCAAATCCTCTCAGCACCTCCAAAATCCTTCCTGACCTCCCTTAACTCTATGATCCCCACATACCCACGTTAATATGGTGCTTTCTGTGAACTAGTTTTCTCAAGTAAATCTATTTCTCCAAATGGGTACAGAGAGAACCCAAGATGTGCCTCTAAAACAAGTACTTTCTGAAGCAGTAGTTGAATAACAGCCTTCCAAAGGCCTGTCAGTAAGAGAAAGTCAACTGAGAAGCAGAAAATAAACTGATTGAATAGACAGACTCTTCATCCAGCCAAAAATTGTTTGGAATGGAGTTAAACCTAACAGAGCCCCACCCCTTTTCACTATCAATCTCTGTTATTTACATTCATCTGTGAAAATTGTAAACAAGACTAATCGTATACATCTTCCTTAATATAAATCTACCTAAATCTAGATCTAAGTACATAAATTATTTGTGGACAGTTATGTTACCTCCAGCTAGGGGACCAGGGAGACGAGGAGTGGGGGCTTTCAGCTTTGTGTCTGCACTACGTCCTTAGGACCCAGCATGCCCTCAGCTTCAGGTACTGGCCTCACTGTGGGTCCTAAATATGGAGCACTGTCATAGTTGCACAAGGATATCTAAGTTCACACAGATTCAAAGACCTAAGCAATTTAATTCAATTTGATGAAAGAGTTACAATGAACTTCCACTCTGTCCAAGGACAGAGCGAGAGAAATATCAAAAATCATGCTTTAGATTTGGTTGAAAGTTCTTTACAAATCTGAAGATGTGCAACATTACTCAGATGAACATTACTCGCTGTAGCAAAAGAAGTGTCTTCTTTCGATTATGTCAAGAGAGCAAGACCTAATTCACATCGCCCCTGTGATGATAAAGGGAGAATAGCATTTCGTGGCACATTCATTTTACCAGGACAGAGTACAAAATAAATCCACAGAACCTGACACACAGTTCTCATTATGTTAACCTAAGGACTCACAATATAAAAATATTTTAAACTATAAAATTGTTATTACATACTATATATTATACGGCTCCTTCATAATGGAGAGTTGTCTGATACCTAATAACAATTTGAAAGGGCTTTGAGGTTTCAAGCAGCAAGGTCATAATCCAGACACCATACACAAACAATAAGAATTTCACATGCTCTCCCACAAGAGCTCTTAAAAGCATCCTCTCCTCCACCTGAGTTTTAAAAAGCAGGTCAGGAATGGCTATTCTATCCCAGGCAAAAGTTAACACAAAGCAGCAATTCAAAGCTACAACACAACTGAGTTTCAGTAGCACATACCATCAAGTTCCAAGTGGGAAGGAGTTTTTCTTCATATAATTCTGTAAACACAGGATTATGGCTATATAATTCCCCATAATAATTATGATTAAACAGATAAAAATAATTGGGAGGGTTATTCTTACATGTGATTAAGGGAGGCAACTGAGCTTATGCACTAAGGGAAAGGTAAGAATGAATGCTGTCTATACCTTTTCCAGATAGGAGTCTAAATTACACTTGGGGATCCCACAATGGATCAAACTCAGTTCTCACTCTTGAGAAAGTCAAATCTAGTTGAGGGGCATAGGTATGTAAAAGATAAGTGCTATAATGTAAAAATGGAAATTTTTTAGGGTCTGCAGTCAAACAAATATGGAACTGAATCCAGCTTTGCTGCTTATTAGCTGAAAGGCTGTAAGCAAATTTCTTAACCTCTCATAGGTTTAATTTTCTCATTTATAAGAATACACTTTAAGGCTACCTCCCTCCTAAGGTATTGTGAGGATTAAAAGGGATAATGCATAGAAAGGACTTACCCCATCTCCAATATTAGCATGTAAGTTTACCTTATTATTATATAAGGTACAGACACATAAGTGTCATTAGAAATACAAGCAGGGTGTCATGAAAGCATTTTATTCAGGCTGATGATTAGACCTCTGCTCTGAGTTACACATGCCCTTTATAAGATCAGCACAAATTGTGTGTTTAATGAGATATGCTTAAGACTTTTTGAGCAACAACCATGATGACATTACTATTCCAGACAAAAATGTATTGGCTATTCAAGGGGTAGTCATTTTTCTGAAACTGTCATCTCTATAACTGATTGAGGAAAAAGACAAACCTATTACCTGCTTTGCTAAAAAAATAAAATTGCCTAATGAAAGTAAATGACAAGAAAATCCAATTTACCTCTTAGTGAAATTTTACTTAAAAGTGATCTAGTTTATATTTAGGACAAGGCTTGTAGCAAAACTAAACAGTCTTTTCAAGAAGCAGCCTCACCCAGAAGTTGGCATGGACCACAAAGGTAGAGTCATCTTGAACTATGATGCAATGACTTTTCTAAAAATAAGGATTTTTAAAGAATAGCTTTAAATGTATAGAAAAATTTCAAAGGAACCCTTTTTCCCTATACTCCATATCAAAGTTTGCATTATTAACATCTTACATTAGTATGGTGTTAATAGCCACTCTGAAGAAATAGGATGATTCCCAGCCCTAAGTTTGGTTTTGATGTCAAGAACAATAATGTCATGAATAGAACTTTCTCTAAAGACGACAGACGAATGGCTAACAAACACATGAAAAAATGTTCATCATCTCTATATATTAGAGAAATGCAAATCAAAACATCCCTGAGATATCATCTAACCCCAGTGAGAATGGCCCACATCACAAAATCTCAAAACTGCAGATGCTGGCGTGGATGTGGAGAGAAGGGAACACTTTTACACTGCTGGTGGGACTGCAAACTAGTACAACCTTTCTGGAAGGAAGTATGGAGAAATCTCAAAGCACTCAACCTAGACCTCCCATTCGATGCTGCAATCCCATTACTGGGCATTTACCCAGAAGGAAAAAAATCCTTTTATCATAAGGTCACTTGTACTAGACTGTTTATTGCAGCTCAATTTACAATCACCAAAATGTGGAAACAGCCTAAATGCCCACCAACCCAGGAATGGATTAACAAGCTGTGGTATATGTATACCATGGAATACTATTCAGCCATTAAAAAAAATGGAGACTTTACATCCTTCGTATTAACGTGGATGGAAGTGGAAGACATTATTCTTAGTAAAGCATCACAAAAATGGAGAAGCATGAATCCTATGTACTCAATCTTGATATGAGGACAATTAATGACAATTAAGGTTATGGGGGGGAAGCAGAAAGAGGTATGGAGGGAGGGGGGTGGGGCCTTAGTGTGTGTCACACTTTATGGGGGCAAGACATGATTGCAAGAGGGACTTTACCTAACAACTGCAATCAGTGTAACTGGCTTATTGTACCCTCAATGAATCCCCAACAATAAAAAAAAAAAAAAATAAGGAAAAAAAAAAAAAAGAACAATAATGTCACATATTTATCCCCACCAAGAGATTATGAAAAATTTTACTACTTATATAATGAGGTATTTTGAGAAGAGCAAAGCATTATTTTTTGGAGGCTTCTCTCTTTTTTCCCTAGTTTAGCTAAAGGTTTGTCAATTTTATCTTTTCAGAAAACAAAGTTTTGTTTGTATTTTGTAATTTTTTAGTCTTTTTCATTTTTTTCTGCTCTAATCTTTATTATGTTTTTCCTACTAGTTGTAGGCTTGGTTTGTTCTTGATTTTCTAGTTCCTTGAGGTGTATCATTAGGTTATTGGAAATCTTTCTACTTTTTTGATGCAAGTATTTATTACTATATACTTTTCTGATTTTGGTGTATCCCATGGGCTTTGTTATGCTGCATTTCCATTTTATTTCAAGAAATTTTAAATTTCTTTCCTAATATCTTCATTGACCCATTGGTTGTTCAGGAGCATGCTGTTAAATTTCTGTATGATTACAGATTCTAAATTTCCTCTTGTTATTATTTCTAGTTTTATTCCAGTGTGATCGAAAGATACTGCATGTAATTTTGATTTTCAAAAATTTAGACTTGTTTTATGTCTTAACATATG
Organism: Nycticebus coucang; assembly: GCF_027406575.1. Classification (NCBI taxonomy): domain Eukaryota; kingdom Metazoa; phylum Chordata; class Mammalia; order Primates; family Lorisidae; genus Nycticebus; species Nycticebus coucang. Next base: position 119,820,852 of record NC_069782.1, read on the forward strand.
GTCTGTCCAAGAGAATGTTTCGTGTGCTCGTAAGAAGAATGTGTATTCAGTAGTTGTTGGATAAAATGCTCTTTACATGTCAGTTAGATCCATTTGATCTTGAGTGTAGTATTAACTCTGATTTTTCTTTGTTGATTTTTTTGGTCTGTCCATTGCTGAAAATTGGATGTGAAAGTCTCCTACTATTATTGTTTTGTAGTCTATCTCTCCCTTTGGAGCTATTGATACTTGTTTCATATGTTCAGATCCTCCAGTATTATGTGCATATAGGTTTACAAATGTTATATTCTTTTGCTGAATTGACACCTATATCATTATATAATGACTCTATCACTTTTTACGGTTTTTGACTTAAAACCTGTTTTACTGATATTAGTATAGCTACTCCTCCCTTTTGGTTTGTATCTATATGGAATATCTTTTCCCATCTCTTTGCATTTAGTCTATGTGTCTCCTTAATGGTGAGGTGGGTCTATTATAAGTAGTATATGATTGAGTCTTGTTTTTATTTGTTAACACATTCAGCCACCACTCTATATATTTTAAGTAGAGAATTTAATCCATTTACATTCAAGCTTATTATTGATGGATATGAACTTACTCTATTCACTTTGTTTACTGTTTTCTAGCTGTTTTATAGATTCCTTTCTCCTTTTCCTTTTGGTTTCTTCCTTTGTGATTTAATGGTTTCTGTACTGGCATGCTTCAGTTGTTGTTGTTGTTTTTAATCTTTTGTGTGTCTATTATTGGTTTTTTCTTGTGGTTATCCTGAGGCTAATATAAAATTTCTTAACTTGGAACAGGCTAATTTAAGCTGACAATATCTTAATTGTGACTGCATTTCCCACTTTTATTTCACTTCTTTTTATGTTTTGTTTTTGATGACACACTTTATATCATTTTATGATATTTTTTATATCTTTGCAAATTCTTTTAGTTATCCTTAATGGTTTTGATTTTAACCTTTATCTAGAGATTTAATTGATTTAAGAATTAGAGTGTTCTGAATTTGACAGTATACTTACTTTAACCAGTGAGTTGCCCGCTTTTAAATAATTTTATGTTACTAATTATCATCCTCTTGTTTCAGCTAATAACTTTCTTTAGCATTTTTTTGTAATAAAGTCTAGTGGTAATAAACTCAGCTTTTGTTTTTCTGAGAAAGTCTTTTCACCCTTTCATTTTTAAAAGTCAGAGTTGCTTGGTTTAGTATTCTTGGTTGGTAGTCTTTTTCTTTTGTAATTTTGAATATATCATCCTGCTCCTTTTTGACTTTCAAGGCTTTTGCTGAAAACTCTGCAGTCATCTTATGGGAAATTTCCCTATATATGACAATTCACTTTTTCCTTGCTGTTTTCAAAACTCTCTGTCTTTGGTATGGATCTCTTTGGATTTATCTTATTTTGCATCTTACAGGCTTCCTGGATCTAGGTTTCAATCCTTCCCCATAGTTGGAAAGTTTTCTGCCATTAGTTCTTAGAATGTATTTTCTGTCTCTTTCTCTTTTTCTTCTGTTTCAGGCATGCCAATAATTTTTAACCTGTTCTACCTTTTTGTATCCCATGGATAATCTTAAGCTATCTTTACTCTTTTTCATTTTTTCTTTTTGCTCCTCACATTGAATGATTTCAAGTTATCTGTCTCCAAACTCACTGATTCTTTCTTCTGCTGATCCAGTCTATTATTATACCTTCCAATAAGTTTTTCAGTTTGGTGATAGCATATTTCAGATCAATCATTTTTATTTGGTACTTTTCAATACTATCTCTTTGTTCAAGTTCTCAAGTTGTTCTTGCATTGCTATTTTGACTTCTGTGAGCACTTTATAACCATTATTTTGAATTTCTTGTCAAGTAAATAAAAAATCCTGCTTAATTTGAGTTGAATTTGGAGATTTATCTTGTTTTTCTGTTTGCAATATATTTTCATGTGCTCATTTTTCTTGACTCTGGGGAAAACTGAAGAGAGGTCTCATGGAGTGCCAAGCTCTAGTTCTGGGTACTCAAAAGTTATTGTTTATTTGCCCTAATGGCTTCTTGATGAAAGTTCATTTGAGACCAGCCCGTCAGTAGCCACTAAGAGTGTGTCACATAAGCTCTTTCTGGAGATAATTTGAGAGCTGCATGTTCTTCTACGCTGCTCCAAGGGGGTTTACCTCTCGCAAGTGTATGAGCATTTATAAAACTACTTGTTTGTTCTTGGATGAAGGGAGTTTTCTAGTCTCTTTTATTCCCAAAGCTACTAGATTTCGAATAGAGTCAGGGGACATTTTCTTTAAACTGGGGCTCTTGATTTGGGACCTAAACCCCTTCTTACAAGGAACAGGTAGTTGCATTTTTGAGGCACCTTCTCTGTATTGCTCCAGGGGAGCAGATTGAGATGATATCCTGTGAAGTCCCTGGAGGAGCTTGCATGCCCATTGAAACATTCCTCTTTTTTCATGTGGTCTCCACTGTTCCCATATCTAGGATATTTAGGACACAGTCATCTAGTTGGGTATTGCAAGAGTTGGGGTCTCTTTAACTCCCCAATTGAAGTTAGAAGCCAGGCTAGCTGGCAGCCTTTGGAAGTGTAGGGTTGGGGGTAAACAGAGGGCTGTATTTAAAACCCTTTCTCTGCACTGCTACTAGAGGGATGAAGTCTCTGGAAGTGCTTACACATGCCTATCAATTTCCCATTGTTTTTCCTATAGTCAAGAGGGACACAAAGGAAATCCCCTACATGTCTGATCCCTACCACTCTTATAGTTAGTTAATTGTGAGTCAAACCATGGGGAAACTTAGGATTTGTCCTTTACATTTGAGGTTGAAGCCCTTCGGTTCACAGGGACCAACTGAGTGTTGGGTATTCCTTTCTCAATTTTGTAGCATAGTGCATGGGATGAGGTTTATGCCTGAGTATACCTCATATTTCCCTATCCATTTTTTTGGTGGGTGTTTTCTCAGTTGCCTGGTAGATTACAACCTTCCTACTATTCTCTTTTTCTCAAAGGGAATTGATCTGTGGATAGATGTTTATTTGGTACACATGTAGGTAGACGGAAACTTGGTGCCACATTGGTGATGTCACCTATTCTTAGGGTTTTTATTATGGTTAAGGTTTGGGCCAAGGTGAAGGTTCCTGTGTGTGGGGAGGAGTTTACATGGTTTGCATCTCCCACCAGTACCAAAGGAGGGAGAACTCAAGCTTTCTTATTAGTTTGTCCAGATGTGAGGCAGAAGGAGATGATAGATAGATAAGGCTTAAAAGTAGCCAGCAGTCAAACATCAACATATGGAGCCAGAATCTTTATTATGAAGGATCCTTTTAAACTGTTAATGAACCAATATTAATATATATGAATGAAAGTCAGCACCTTATTTAGATTGCTTTAGTTATCACCTAATGTCCTTTTCCTGTTGCAGGAGCCCAACAACAATATACCATGTTATGTTTGGTTGTCATATTTCCTTTGGCTCCTCTTAGATGCACTAATGACTGATGCTTCCTTTGTTTTTGACTACTTTGACAACTTTGAGAAATGCTAGGTGGGTATATTGTAAAATGTCTCTCAATCGGGATTTTTTCCTGATTTTTTTTCCTCATGATTGAAATAGAAGTATAGGTTAGGGGAAGAAAGGCCTCAAAGGTATAGTGCCATATTCATTACATCCCATCCAAGGATGTTTTGGATTGTAACTCAATACTACTTAATTGTGTTGTTACAGGTCAAATTATTTCATCTTTGGCTATTGTGAGGTCAGTCAGTTAGTTTCTGTGTCTCTTTGATATGCCCCTGTCATCATGGCATTTTATTTTGAAAACATCCTTACTTTCTGGCACTACAATATGCTCTAGGTTCATCTTGTGTATTTTCTGCCCCAATCCTAGAATCACTCATTTCACTAAGGATCCCTCACTTTATTAGAGAATGGAATTATAATAGTAACTAAGATCTGAGTACTAAGATCATTACTGTTAGGGTGATATTGCTTCTACACTCTCTCAACTGACAGAGCAAAAGACATATAGGATGTATACTAACCCACTAATATATTTCAAAGACTTTTTAGAATTCAGAATTAGTACAAAAGACCAAAAACATAGTAAAAGTGTCCATGCCTCTAGTGCAGAGTTTTTCCAACATCAGTACTATTAGCAATTTTGCCCAGATAAATCATTATTGTAGGAGATAGAATGTATTCTATGTCTAATAGTGGCCTCTACATACTATATGCTATTAGCATCATCATCTCTCCCAGTTGTGACAACCAAAAATGTTTTCAGATATTGCCAAGGTTCCCCAGTGGAAAAATTTGTGCCTAGTCCAAATTCTAAAGTAAGCTCCTTGCTTTCTGTATGTTTAATGGGAAATTAAAAACATCTTATCTTTAGAAAGCCACTTTTCAAATAAGATATAAGTTAAAATAGGACACCACTGACCACTAAAACAAACCATATCAAGAGATTCTCTTTTATATTGTTATGTCTATTTTTTAATTTATCCTTGATTATTTTGTAATTTCCCTTTTCTTTCTACCTTATATTTTTATTTAATGAAAATGTATGACATTGCGGGGCGGCGCCTGTGGCTCAGTGAGTAGGGCGCTAGCCCCATATACCGAGGGTGGCGGGTTCAAACCCAGCCCCGGCCAAACTGCAACAAAAAATAGCCAGGCGTTGTGGTGGGCGCCTGTAGTCCCAGCTGCTCGGGAGGCTGAGGCAAGAGAATCGCGTAAGCCCAAGAGTTAGAGGTTGCTGTGAGCTGTGTGACGCCACGGTACTCTACCCGAGGGCCGTACAGTGAGACTCTGTCTCTACAAAAAAAAAAAAAGAAAATGTATGACATTGGGCAGCACCCATAGCTCAGTGAGTAGGGTCCCAGCCATGTACAGAGGCTGGTGGGTTTGAACCTGGTCCAGGCCAGCTAAAACAACAATGACAACTGCAACAACAACAAAAATAGCCAGGCATTATGGCGGGCACCTATAGTCCCAGGTACTTGGGAGGCTGAGGCAAGAGAGTCACTTAGGCCCAAGAGTTTGAGGTTGCTATGAGCTGTGACGTCACTGCACTCTACCCAGAGCAACAGCTTGAGACTCCATCTCAAAAAAGAAAAAAAATGATGACGTTGTCTGTTTTACTTTAACTTTGCTAGTAACTTGCTGGTAACCACATTCTGATGTTCGACTTATCACTTTCCTAGTAAATGGGAGTTGGCTGTCTAAGAAAGACATTTTTCACGTATATACTTTACTAATATTATATATAAGTGTATCCACCAAAGCACTTAGCAATATGTCTTGTAACTGCATTTACACCAGCTAACTCAGATTTCTTGCCTTTTCCTGAACACAAACAACACGTAAATATACACTTCCTGTGGCACTTTTTGTGGCTTATGAAATTTATTGCATCCTTTAACATTCAGCTGAAATTTTACCTCTTTTATATGGTCTTCTACAACTCTCCTTCCTAAAAAAAAATTAATCATCCCTTCTGTTATAAACTGAATTATTTACCCTCTCCCCCCCAAGTTTTTATGTAAAGCTCTAGTCTAACCCCTACTGGGAGTGCATTTAGAGACAGGACATTTAAAGAAGTAATTAAGATTGAGGCCATAAGGGTGGGATCTTAATCCAATAACTTGTCACTTTATAAGAGGAAGAGACACTAAGGATGTGCACACACAAAGGAAAGGGCCATGTAAAGACAAAGCAAGAGGTGACCAAGGAAAGAAACCTCAGGAGAAATTAAATTTATCAACACCTATGTCTTGGACTTCTAGTCTCCAGACCTGTGAGAGGTTGATTCCTGTTGTCTAAGCCACACACTCTGTGTTATCTTGTCATGACAACTCTAACCGATGAATACATTCTCCTTAATGCTTTTAAAGTTCCAGGACAATGTGTAACGTACTGGTCTACCATCCTAGATGAACTGGGAAGATGTTTAAAGACAAAGACTTCATAGATAAAATGTGTCCAGTGATCCTTTGATTTTCTCAATTGAATTATACACTAAAAACTATTAATATAGATCTTGTCTTTCACTCATAAATGCTAAAAGAACATAGTCAATTAGAAATGATTATTAGTTAAATCTGGGTCTTTTCATTTCAACAAAATCCTCATGATTCTCAGAATAAAAGTCATTACCCTACTTTCTAATTCAAAAAACAATATTAACAACAACTAGTATTGATCATTCCTATGTGTCAGATACTGGTCTCTATACATAAGTGTTGACAAGGGCATCTGAAACAGTAAGCTTACATCCAAAAGCAACACCTTTAATCTTGCTGTTGAGTTGGCTCCCACTGTCTGGCCAAAAGTACTTAATAGGAGATTTGTAAGAAGGCTCAGATTTTCTCTCTTATAATTTAAGAGTAGAAGCAATTGGCCTTTCCAACCTGTGGGGCCTCCAAATACTGGGCTATCAGTCAATATTCATTGTAGGTGATAACTAGGAAAAGCCGTCCATAGCTGAGTTGTGTTCTTTTCAACTCTGCTTGCAAACAAGCTAATTTTTTTTTTCAGTTTACCTCTTTCTAATATTGCTTAAAAGCAGCAAGTAGCATTTATCACCTCTCCAAATTCTGACTGTTTCTAATTTATTATCTTAGAGCTTCAGATTCAGCTGTTCACAACTGTTTTCAAGGAACTGCAGTATTAGTTTTATCAAAAACTTGTGGTGGCATGATAAGGATCTCCAGCTTTCCAGCCTACCATATCTTCTTGACTACTAAACTAAACCAGCTCTATTTCAAGTTAACAAATCCTGCAGTGGTCATAGCTCAATGTAAGAAAAAGAAACCACACTAGGGATTTTAAACTAAAAAGGATTTTATGCTTTAAATAAAACCATCAGTTGACCCGAGCAGCAGTGCCAGGATCAGGACTGGAAAACAGAGCTACCCATTGTTGGAGCAGCTGATCAAAGTGAAGGCACAGTCAAGCGTTTAATCACTTACTGCTATAGTAGAAGCGGAAGGCTACAACTAGAAACAGCACTGACAACCTGCCCCCACCCCAACGCCATTCCAATTTCCCCACGGAAGGTGCACTGCACTGGTGAAAAAAACGTGGGCCCACACTATTGAGGAAACCCCAAATAAAAAGTTTTATGAATCTTGGAGCAGGAAGCTATAGTCAGAGGGGAGAATTAGGAATAGGAAAGTATCAAATCAGTGGGGTGTGGGCAGTGTCTTAAAGTGTCCTACTCCAGGAATAAGAACGCCTCAGCAGTGCCAAGTCTCGCCTCTTGGAGGACAGTTGTCCCTTTTCTTTAGTCCTGTCTTGGAAGAATCACAAGCAGAGCCCAGGCAATGGAGTGATCACAGACAAAAAGCAACTCTACACAAATAGCTTTTATTGCCAAAAAAGAAGGAGCCAAGCGAAGATACGTTCCAGAGAGAAGAACGGTCAGTCTCCAAGAGCTGAGAAAAACGTTGAGGACGCCCAGCCGGTTTCCTGTTGTTGGCCTGGTCCGAGGGCAGGAGGGCTTACTGGAGTTGGTGGATGTTACCAGATGATTGATGGGGTGTTCTGCCTTTTCCTGCCGTCCCTTCTCCCTGACTAGTGTCTCTGGCTACTGCGTCCCATCCCTGGGAACCACTCTTCTGACCTGTACCTCCACCTGCAAATTTGGTCCCTGTCTTTCAGCAGGGCCACCTGAAGAAGAAAGTCCCAGTAGGAAGGTCCCAGGGGAGAACCTTCTGAATGAACTGTGTTGAAGAGCATGAGGAAGGGGTTCTTGAGTTCTTGATTGCAATTCTCCTTAGACTACAAGGCACTGGCCTGCTATTCAGCAAGTCAGGGCTAGGGAGGAAGATTTCCCCTATGAGGTCTTCCAGGTAAAGCTTATGTCCTCATCTGTAGCTGAGCTTGAAATACTACACATAGGTTTTTGGCCAGGACTCCTCAGCAGAATCTAGTCAGAGCCTTCAAAAGAACACGCAAAACAATTCAGACCTGACCTACCAAGAAAGCCACTACTGCCAAGGCCACTCCTCAGTGTTCTGAATGAAAAAGCACTCCAATGTATCTGCTATCCAAGGGAGGTGGGGTGCTGCCATTTTTGTCACCACCACAGCTCCCTCTAGACACTCAGGAGTAGGGAGAACAGGCCCAGGGGATATGGTGGACAAACCTCATTTCTCCACAGCTTTGCTCTTGACAGAGCTAAGAAAGTTTCACCCCCAAATATGACTACTTGGCATAAATAATATTTTGAATTAAAGACCATTCGTAATCAGAAAGCATTGGAAGGGGATTTCCCTCTCTGCATTAAAAATCAGACTGACCCCACCAAAAGATCCAATGGAGGTAACTGACTTCCTTTCCTTACCTTAAAAGCTAGCAGACCTGGTCCAAATCACTTAAAACACAATACCTGTCTCTCAGGTTAATTTACAAGTCAATCTCTTTCCCCATCTATTCATCCTCCCCAGCAACCACTTGCTACATCTCTATTTCACATTCTCCCCCTCCCTGCTAAAAGGCATCTGACTGTGTCTGAGACATTGGGTAATCGATCATGATCATTCTTGTGGTTATCCCCATGTGCATAGTATCTGGACGTAAATGTTTCTTTTATTAATCTGCCTTAACTGTGAGTTGATCTCTCAGTGAACTTTCAGAGGGAAAAAGGGTGAATTTTGTGATGATCCCTATGCTCTACATCAGCAACCAGTTAAGGTTGGAGCACATATGAACAACTGGGCAAATTCAGCTTCTTCTGGTTCTTAAAAGTTACAGGTTTCAGTATTTACTAAGCACTTGTCTTAGTCTTTGAAGGATTGAAAAAAAAATGCAGGAGGTAGCTTCTACTCATAAAGAAACTAAAAATACTCATAAAGAAACTGGAAAAACTGAAAAAAACTCATGATGTTAGTAGACTGTCCTCATAGTCATACTGCAGAGTGTGCAATCTCCTACCTCCTGATGACTCCTTTCCTCCTCTCCTCTCCTCTCTCATTCAGATTGCTGATACAGTTTCAAATACTTCTCCCGCTTTCATGCAAAGTAATTTCAAAACTTAATACCCAACTGAACCATGGTATCCAGGAAAATAAAGACTCTTACATGTAACAGAAGTCATATTCCTTTTAATATAATCAGGGCCATAGTGGCATCTTCTTCTATAAGGTAGTATTGTAATTACAGACATGATTTTAAGAATAATTAAGTAACTGGGGACCTGTTTCTGTTACAATAATTATAAGAAGCAAAGACCTCCAACTGAATCAACCCCTCTGAAGTCTTTCAACGAAGTCTGAGAAGTGCTATTTGCCAAGCAAAGAAACACTGACTTAAGGCAAATAGCAGCTAACAATAAAAAGAACAGCAAAGGTCCCCACCTTCATTATCGCAGCCTCTCCCTCCCTAAGCACTTAACCTTTTATGCCTTCACTGAAACCTCATTAGTAAAGAGGAGATTTGCCTACTAAGCATAACGGGAAGGTTTTAATGGACTTTGGAGATCATTTACATTTATGACTCAAAGCACTGAAATGCAAACGTTTATTTGAATATTTGAGAGCATTCATTGAGCATTTTTAATGAATCTCCATTGTCGTGATAAAATAAACAAGTTTTCCAGAGAGTCTTAAAATTAACAAATATTAAAAAGGAGGAAAAATAGAGAAAATGTATTTGGTAACGTGAATTTCGGTTAACCACATTAATTTTGTAACTTTTTAAAAAAAATCTGCTTAGCTTTAAAACTAACTGGACATCTATTTATGCAGGGAAGTTATTTCCTGAAACTGTTTTCCATAACCGTTTAGAAACACTGCTTTTCTGGTTTTGTTTTTTCTTTGTTTGTTTGTCATTGTTTGGACTTTTTTTATTGTTTGCTTTAAGAAAGACCTGAAGAGAGTCTTGGAGGTAAATATTTTGAGTGGGCACATTTTAGTTTAGAATAAAATTGGATTTCACTTAGTGAAAAGAGAGAATTGATACTAGATAGTTACTTAGCAGCATCAAGGTTCACCACAAGGAAAATCCACCTGTTCCCTCTGGTCAGGATGGTGTGCTCCCACCTCTTCACCTCTAATGCCTATTTATCCTTCATTTATTGTCAGATTTTATTTTCTCTGGAAGCTTCCTGGATGCCCCCTAAACACTGTCAAAGGCTTCATCTACATTCTTCTTTGCACTCTGTACCTCTGCCCTCAATACGTTATTTCTGTTTTGGATTTACCTTATCTCCTCTTATCTCCTCCACTAGAATATGTACTCTGTGTGTAGAGACTAAGTCTTGGTAAACTGTTGAATAGCACTAATATGCTGCTGGTACAGAATAAATCAGCAAATAATGAATGAATGAATGAATGAACCCAGAGTTAACCATTTGCTTTGATAGCTGGGTTAGCTTCAAGTAGAAAGTCCATAAACTAACATCAACTGGGATGGTATTTGTCAGAAAGGAACTATAAGATATACAGAGGTCCCTCTCTATAAGTGGGCAAGAGATTTGAACAGAAACTTCTCTGAGATAACAGACAAATGGCCCATGAACATATGAAAAAATGCTCAACGTCTTTAATCTTCAGAGAGATGCAAATCAAAATCACTCAAAGATATCACCTAAACCCAGCAAGATTAACCTGCATAACAAAGTCTCAAAATACCAGATGCTAGCATGGATGTGGAGAGAAGGGAACACTCTATACCACTGGGGGGATTGCAAACTAATACAACCCTTTTGGAGAGAAGTATGGAGAATCCTCAACGTTCTAAAAGTAGACCTTCCATTTGACCCTGCAAGCCCATTACTAGGTGTCTACCCAGAAGAACAAAAAAAATTTTACCACAAATATATTTGTACTAGAATGTTTATTGCAGCTCAATTCATAATTACCAAGTCATGGAAGGAACCTAAGTGCCCATCAACCCATGAGTGGATCAACAAACTGGTATATGTATACCATGGAATATTATTTAGCCATTTAAAAAGATGGAGACTTTAGTGAAAGATGGAGAAGTTAGTTCTGGGTGTAAGGAGCAGAATGAAGCTCATTTTAGTGGTCATTCATTTGTTGCCTTCTCAGTATACATTATCTATTTTCTTTTTCCCAGAAATACTCCCAAATTGTCAAGCCATTCAGGATAAGAAATTTATACCTACCCCAGCCCCAATTCCATCCACCCTTTCACTACCACTTGCTTTCCCTGGCCATGGTGACCAATTCAAGGATGGACACATAATACAAAGCAGACCAATAAGACCTCTGAAGGCTCAATACCTGGACATTCTCCAGCTACTGGAAAAGGTAAATATTCTATCTGAATGTAAATGAGAAAGTTTGCAGCCCCAGGAGCTACTAGAACCCATCTTGAACTTAAAAAGTCTTCCTTCGAATGAAACCAATAACAAAACAAGGAAGCAGGATCAAATATTAAATATGGGGAAGGATAAGATCTTGATGATATTGTTTGAATCTTGGATAAAGATTCATTTGAAGCTAGAATCTACCCCTGAAACCCTCTGTAAACATTTGGACACATAAAACTAAGTGTTACCTCTCAAAAATACTCCTATAGCCAGAATCTCTCTCTCTGCTAGGTCCTTGGTCTCTGGAGTTCAAAGAATTAATCCACAGACTACCATGAGTAAGTGACAGGATAGATTTCATTGAGAGATAGGAAGGAAGGTCAGACCTCTGGCACAGCAGAGGGGGACCCTGAGTGGGCAGATTGCTTGGGCCTTTGTCTAGAGGTTTATGTACCACTGCTCCTATCCTACAGACAAGAGGGGCTTGAGGGAGTTGGGATGTATGTCTGAAATATGTCACAATCAGCCAGGGACCTATGGGCCAAAGCTTATTTTAAAACTGTCCCTGTGTAGGAAGGCAGTCTTGGTTCAGGGTGTTTTCTCTGCTCCAAAAGTGGCAGCTTAGACAGAATGCTGATCAGACTGGTTTTTATGAGGCTGTTTTGGTCCACAGAAGATGGTCTGTGTTCAAGTTGGTTATATGATCCTGCTCGGACCTAGTAATGTCGTTCCCTGTCCAGCCCTGATTGGGGAACCCTGTACCACTCCCACAACAGTCTTCACAAACCTCTATCATAGCATCAACAAACTAGATTGACATAACTTGTTTGTATGCATATATGTACATTCCCCTCCACCATGAGCCCTCTGGGCATCAGGCTGTATTGTCACCTAGGATGATGCCTAGAAAATATTTAGTGCTCTGTCAATCCTTGTAGAATTAATAAATGGGTGAATAAATAAGAGTTGCAATAGAGTTTAACTAGATTTCCAAATGTTTTTATTTATATTAGATAAATTTAAGTAATCACATTCCTCATTTAGCTTTATATATTTCAAAGGCAATTAGATCTCAATCCTTCCTTATAAAACCTTCATTTTTGTGAAGGTTTTATAAGGAAATTATGTGCATGATATAAATTTATTGAAGAATGACTCCCACATATCCCAGCTTATTCCTATAGGGATAGGGAAGTGAATTTATAAGCTAACATTCCTAAAACAAAGCAAATAGTTTCAATTTGATGAGATTCCTTAATTTACTTTAGAATAAGAAGCTCTTATCACCTTTCCTCTAGAGGTGATGGCTGCTATGAACCTTCCCTGTGGGTATACGTAATTGGAAAATTAAAAAGCATCTTTAAAGGCAATATTATGCTACAGAAAAAATGTTGGCAATGCCCCAGGGTTAACTGTGTATGCTATTAGATATTTCTGAGAATTTACTCTGCTTGTACTAAAGAATTTTCAATAATTTGCTTCTTAGGTAAAATTAGGGCAGCAACAGAGGAGTAAACTCCCTAATAAAAGCAGCAAGTTCCCATTTTTCACCATAATGTGTTCCTAGAAACCATGTTGGGAAGGAAAATGATTTAAAAGACCCTTTTTGCTTTTATACAATTTTTTTAAAGTTTAAAACTGCAGTTACATATTCATACAAATAATATAAATATAAAATATACTGGTTAGGCAGAATATTTATTGTGGCTCTCTCCAGTGAAGAGAGAAAAAAAAAAACAACTGGACTGCGTAACATAGTTCTGCCTTTTGGTAATCAATGTAGTAAAAAGCTAAGTTCAAAGTGAGAAACATAGGGCATATATGACACCACTCTTCATTCCAGAGCCTATGAATGGTCGGGATATTTGCTCATGCCATTCTTTCCTAGTCTGTTTAGAGTTAACCATAAAATCTTCCTTAAGATTGAACTCCAAGCAGTCATTAGCATTCATTTAGAATTGCTACCAACATTCATATGCCTAATACCCCTAGACTTAAGTCATTAGCATTTGTTTAGAATTGCTACCAAAATTTCTATACCTATACTTAAGATTTATATGCCTGCAGCCAAGGAACCATCTTCACCTGGTGGTAACACCCTGTTTTACATCCATAACCTCATGAAAAATAATCCCACACCTTTAGCCTAATTCCTCAGAACCAGGTCTAAAAATAGAAAATATAACTTAAGGTATTATCTTAAAAATGGTGGCTTATTACTATACTTCTTAAATTTCTAGAAATCCCAGGCCATCATGGGATATTTTCAAAATACTTTAATCAAATTGTTATGTTGCTATACCTAATAATTCAGTTCAGCCGGATCCAATTACATGAACAGATATTTATGGATATTCTGTTGTACACATAGTTCATTAGTGAATTATTTTAGAACTCCAAAACTATATACATGCCTCAGTACCTGTGCTCAAAAAAATTGATATAATTTTAATATTAATGGAGTTCTGCTTCTAGGAGTTGTGGAGTAGCTTATATGATACTGAGCTTACTAAAGACTATAAATAAAGTCAAAATATTAAAATAAAGCATAACTACTTAAAGATATAAGACAGGAGTCAAAGGCAAAAAATGGAGACATCAACAATTTGAAATAAGGATGTTCATGTGATATTTTGCCCATGGACACTTCTATGTAGTACAGTATCTAGAGCTCAAGCAACAAGCTACAATCTCACTACTTTTAAAGTCAGTAGAAAGATTTAAGGAATGCAAAATTCTCTGAAAAGTGAAGTATGAATTCATAAAGGAGGAAGCTGTAGTGAGAGCAAGATGGTGGTCGAGTAACAGCTTCCCTGCAACTGGGCACATGAGTCTGGGGAGATAAGACTCCAGGCATCTCTGGCTGGTGGGATCTGCCTATAATCATCCCTTTGAGGATACAGGGAGTCAGCAAGAGACTTCTGGACCCTAAGAAGAGGACAAAAACAGTGGAAAACTGGAAAGTGTTCAATTGGTCTAATCCAGCCAGAAGCTTCCACAGGCACAGGAACTTAAAGAGCAAGAGGAAGTGAAAGGAAAATTAGGGCAAGGAAACAAATAAAAGAAATCACTCATGAGGAAGAATCAGCAGAAAACTCCAGGCAACATGAAGAACCAGTCCAGAGCAACCCATTCAAGGGACCATGAGGTAACTACTGCAGAGGATTCTACCTATAAAGAAATGTTAGGAATGACAGAAAGAGAATTTAGAATACGCAAGATGAAAACAATGAAGAAAATGATGGAAACAATGAAGGAAACTGCTAATAAAGTGGAAAATAAGCAAAAGGAAATCCAAAACCAGAATCAAATAAGAGATGAACGATATGAAGAATATAGAAAGGATGAGGCAGAGCGGAAAGGAACTGAAGCAGTCAATTAGGGAACTTAAAGATGCAATGGAAAGTATCAGCAATAGGTTAGACCATGCAGAAGAAAGAATTTCAGAGGTAGAGGACAAAGTTCTTGAGATAACTCAGATACTTAAAGAAGCAGAAAAGAAGAGAGAGAAAGCAGAGCGTTTACTGTCAGAATTATGGGACTTTATGAAACGTTCCAACATACGAGTTATAGAAATCCCAGAAGGGGAAGAAGAATGCCCCAGAGGAATGGAAGTGATACTAGAGAATATTACAAATGAAAATGTCCCAAATATCACCAAAGATTCTGACACACTGCTTTCAGAGGGATATTGGACCGCAGGTCGCCTCAACACTAACGAAGCTTCTCCAAGACACATTATGATGACCCTGTCCAAACCCAAGAGAAAAGAAAAGACTCTATAAACTTCCAGGAGTAAGCGCCAGTTGACCTACAGGGGCAAATCCATCAGAGTGACTGCAGACTTCTCTAATGAAATTTTCCAAGCAAGAAGACAATGGTTATCTACCTTTAATCTACTTAAACAGAACAATTTCCAGCCTAGAATTCTGTACCCTGCTAAGCTAAACTTTAAAATTGACAGAGAACTCAAATCATTTACAGATATACAAACATTGAGGAAATTCACCACAACAAGACCAGCTCTACAGGACATTCTTCAACCTGTTCTACACACTGACCATCACAATGGATCAGTAGCAAAGTAAGAACTCAGAAATTAAAAGACAGAACCTAACCTCCACACTGATGCAAAAGATAAAACTAAGCAATGGACTCTCACAAAACAAGATGAATAGAATACTACCACACTTATCAATTATTTCAATAAATGTTAGTGGCTTGAATTCCCCACTGAAGAGACATAGATTGGCTGACTGGATTAAAAAACACAACCCGTTCATTTACTGTCTGCAAGAAACAAACCTGGTTTCAAAAGACAAATTAAAACTGTGAGTCAAGGGTCAGAAGACAATTTTTCAGGCAAATGGAATTCAGAAGAAAAGTGGAGTTGCAATCTTATTTACAGATACCTGTGGATTTAAAGCAACTAAAGTCAAAAAAGACAAAGATGGTCACTTTATATTGGTCAAGGGAAAAATACAACAAGAAAACGTTTCAATTCTAAATATTTATGCACCCAATTTAAATGCTCTCAGATTCTTGAAACAGACCTTACTCAGTCTGAGCAATATGATATCTGATAATACCATAATAACAGGGGACTTTAACACTCCTCTTACAGAGCTGGACAGATCCTCTAAACAGAAATTAAACAAAGATATAAGAGATTTAAATGAGACCCTAGAACAACTGTGCTTGATAGACACATGTAGAACACTCCATTCCAAAGATAAAGAATATACATTCTTCTCATTACCCCATGGAACATTCTCCAATGTTGATCATATCCTGGGACACAAAACAAACATCAACAGAATAAAAAGAACTGAAATTTTACCTTGTATCTTCTCAGACCTTAAGGCACTAAAGGTGGAACTCAACTCTAACAAAAATGTTCAACCCCACCCAAAGGCATGAAATTAAACAACCTTCTGTTGAATAACAGATGGGTGCAGGAAGAAATAAAACAGGAAATCATTAACTTCCTTGAGCATAACAACAATGAAGACACAAGCTACCAAAACCTGTGGGATACTGCAAAAGCAGTTTTGACAGGAAAATTTATCGCTTTAGATGCCAACATTCATAAAGCAGGAAGAGAACGCATCAACAAACTCACAAGCCATCTTACGGAATTAGAAAAAGAAGAACAAGGGCGGCGCCTGTGGCTCAGTTGGTAAGGCGCTGGCCCCATATACTGAGGGTGGCGGGTTCAAACCCGGCCCCGGCCAAACTGCAACCAAAAAATAGCCGGGCGTTGTGGCAGGCGCCTGTAGTCCCAGCTACTTGGGAGGCTGAGGCAAGAGAATCACTTAAGCCCAGGAGTTGGAGGTTGCTGTGAGCTGTGTGAGGCCACGGCACTCTACTGAGGGCCATAAAGTGAGACTCTGTCTCTAAAAAAAAAAAAGAAAGAAAGAAAGAAAAGAAAAAGAAGAACAATCTAAGCCTAAACCCAGTAGAAGAAAACAAATGTCCAAAAATCAAATCATTGGCCAGACTAACAAGAAATAGAAAACTAAAAACTCCAGTAACCTCAATCAGAAAAGATAAAGGGAAAATAACAACTGATCCCACAGAGATACTAGAGATCATCTCTGAATACTACCAGAAAAATCTATACCCAGAAATTTGACAATGTGAAGGAAATGGATCAATATCTGGAATCACACCCTCTCCCTAGACTTAGCCAGGAAGGAATAGAGCTCCTGAGCAGACCAATTTCAAGCACTGAGATTAAAGAAACAATAAAAAAGATTCTAACCAAAAAATGCCCTGGTCCAGATGGCTTTATACCAGAATTCTATCAAACCTTCAAAGAAGAGCCTATTCCTGTACTGCAGAAATTATTCCAAAAAATTGAGAAAGAAGGAATCCTCCCCCAACACTTTCTATGAAGCAAACATCATCCTGATACCAAAACCAGGAAAAGACCCAAACAAAAAGGAGAATTTCAGACCAATCTCACTCATGAATATAGATGCAAAAATTCTCAACAAAATCCTAGCCAATAGATTACAGCTTATCATCAAAAAAGTCATATGTCATGATCAAGTAGGTTTCATCCTAGGGATACAAGACTGGTTTAACATATGCAAGTCCATAATCGTTATCCACCATATTAATAGAGGCAAAAATAAAGATCACATGATCCTCTCAATAGATGCAGAAAAAGCATTTGATAAAATCCAGCATCCTTTTCTAATTAGAACACTGAAGAGTATAGGCATAGGTGGCACATTTCTAAAACTGATTGAAGCTATCTATGACAAACCCACAGCTAATATTTTACTGAATGCAGTAAAACTGAAAGCTTTTCCTCTTAGAACTGGAACCAGACAAGGTTGTCCTCTGTCACCTTTACTATTCAACATAGTGCTGGAAATTCTATCCAATACAATTAGGCAAGACAAGGAAATAAAGGGAATCCAAATGGGAACAGAGGAGGTCAAACTCTCCCTCTTTGCTGACAACATGATCTTATACTTACAGAATCTCAAAGACTCAACCACAAGACTCCTAGAAGTCATCAAAAAATACAGTAATGTTTCGTGATATAAAATTAATGTCCACAAGTCAGTAGCCTTTGTATATGCCAATAACAGTCAAGATGAGAAGCTAATTAAGGACACAACTCCCTTCACCATAGTTTCAAAGAAAATGAAATACCTAGGACTATACCTAACGAAGGAAGTGAAGGATCTCTATAAAGGAAATTATGAAATCCTCAGAAAGGAAACAGCAGAGGATACAAATGGAAGAACATACTATGCTCATGGATTGGAAGAATCAACATTGCTTAAATGTCTATATTCCCAAAGCAATCTACCTATTCAATGCCATTCCTCTAAAAGTACCAACATCATACTATCAAGATTTGGAAAAAATGATTGATTCTGCGTTTTGTATGGAACCAGACCATACTCTGTATAGCTAAGGCACTTCTTAGTAATAAAAATAAAGCCGGGGGCATCACCATACCAGATTTTAGGCAGTACTACAAAGCCATAGTGGTCAAGACAGCATGGTACTGGCACAAAAATAGAGACATAGACACTTGGAATCAAATAGAAAACCAGGAAATGAAACTAACATTTTACAACCACCTAATCTTTGATAAACCAAACAAGAATATACCTTGGGGGAAAGACTCTCTATTCAATAAATGGTGTTGGGAGACCTGGATATTCACATGTAAAAGACTGAAACTGGACCCACACCTTTCCTCACTCACAAAAATTGATTCAAGATGGATAAACGACTTAAATTTAAGGTATGAAACAAACAAACAAAAAATCCTCAAAGAAAGCATAGGAAAAACCCTGGAAGATATTGGCCTGGGGGAAGACTTCATGAAGAAGACTGCCATGGCAATTGCAACAACAACAAAAATAAATAAATGGGACTTCATTAAACTGAAAAACTTCTGTACAGCTAAGGAGACAACAACCAAAGCAAATAGACTACCTACCCAATGGGAAAGGATATTTGCATATTTTGAATCAGACAAAAGCTTGATAACTAAAATCTATAGAGAACTCAAATTAATCCACATAAAAAAAGCCAGCAATCCCATGTATCAATGGGCAAGAGACATGAATAGAACCTTCTCTAAAGAAGACAGACAAGGCTAATAAACATATGAAAAAATGTTCATCATCCCTATCTATTAGAGAAATGCAAATCAAAACCACCCTGAGATACCATCTAACCCCAGAGAGAATGACCCACATCAAAAATCTCAAAATTGCAGATGCTGGCTTGGATGTAAAGAGAATGGAACACTTTTACACTGCTGGTGGGACTACAACCTTTCTGGAAGGAAGTAGGGAGAAACCTCAAAGCCCTCAACCTAGACCTCCCATTTGATCCTACAAACCCATTACTGGGCAGCTACCCAGAAAGGAAAAAATCCTTTTATCATAAAGACACTTGTACTAGACTGTTTACTGCAGCTCAATTTACAATCGCCAAAATGTGGAAACAGCCTAAATGCCCACCAACCCAGGAATGGATTAACAAGCTGTGGTATATGTATACCATGGAATACTACTCAGCTATTTAAAAAAATGGAGACTTTACATCCTTTTTATTAACCTGGATGGAAGTGGAAGATATCATTCTAATAAAGCATCACAAGAATGGAGAAGTCCTAACCATCCAACATTTGGATTTAGCAGACATCTACAGAACATTTCATCCCAACGAAACTGAATACATATACTTCTCATCAGCCCACGAAAAATACATCAAAATCAATCACATATTAGGTCACAAGTCTAACCTCAGTAAATTTAAAGGAATAGAAATTATTCCTTGCATCCTCTCGGAATACCATGGAATAAAAGTTGAACTCAGTAACAACAGGAACCTGCATACTCATACCAAAACATAGAAGTTAAATAACCTTATGCTGAATGATAGCTGGATCAGAGATGAGACCAAGAAGGAAATTGCCAAATTTCTGGAACAAAACGACAATGAAAACATGAATTATCAGAACCTCTGGGATACTGCAAAGGCAGTCCTAAGAGGGAAATTTATACCACTTCAAGCCTTCTTCAAGAGAACAGAAAGTGAGGAAGTTAACAACTTAATGGGACATCTCAAGCAACTGGAAAAGGAAAAACATTTCAACCCCAAACCCAGTAGAAGAAAAGAAATAACCAAAATTAGAGCAGAATTAAATGAAATTGAAAACAAAAAAATTATACAACAGATCAATAAATCAAAAAGTTGGTTTTTTGAAAAGGTCAATAAAATAGATAAAACTTTGGCCAACCTAACCAGGAAAAAGAGAGTAAAATCTCTAATCTCATCAATCAGAAATGACAAAGACGAAATAACAACAGACTCCTCAGAAATTCAAAAAATCCTTAATGAATATTACAAGAAACTTTACTCTCAGAAATATGAAAATATGAAGGAAATTGACCAATATTTGGAAGCACGTCACCTTCTAAGACTTAGCCAGAATCAAGTGGAAATGTTGAACAGGCCAATATCAAGTTCTGAAATAGCATCAACCATATGAAATCTCCCTAACAAGAAAAGCCCAGGACCAGATGGCTTCAGATGAGAATTCTACCAAACCTTTAAAGAGGAACTAGTTCCTATATTATTCAACCTGTTCCAAAATGTAGAAAAAGAAAGAAGACTACCCAATACGTTCTATGAAGCAAAAATCACCCTGATCTCCAAACCAGGAAAAGACCCAACAAGAAAAGAAAATTATAGACCAATATCTATAATGAATATTATAGAGCAATATCTAATGAATATAAATGCAAAAATATTCAACAAGATCCTAACAAAAAGAATCCAGCAACACATCAAACAAATTGTACATCATGACCAAGTCAGTTTTATCCCAGGGTCTCTAGGCTGGTTTAATATACGTAAATCTGTAAGTATAATTCAGCATAAACAAATTAAAAAACAAAGACCATATGATTCTCTCAATTGATGCAGAAAAAGCTTTTGACAATAACCAGCATCCCTTCATGATCAAAACACTTAAAAAAATTGGCATAGAAGGGACATTTCTTAAACTGATAGAGGCCATCTACAGCAAACCCATAGCCAATATTGTATTGAATGGAGTTAAATTGAAATCATTTCCACTCAGATTAGCAACCTGACAAGGCTGCCCATTGTCTCCATTGCTCTTTAACATTGTAATGGAAGTTTTAGCCATCACAATTAGGGAAGAAAAGGCAATCAAGGGTATCCATATAGGGTCAGAAGAGATCAAACTTTCGCTCTTCGCAGATGATATGATAGTATATCTGGAAAAAACTAGGGACTCTACTATAAAACTCGTAGAAGTGATCAAGGAATACGGCAGCGTCTCAGGTTACAAAATCAACATTCATAAATCGGTAGCCTTTATATATACCAACAATAGTCAAGTTGAAAAAACAGTTAAGAACTCTATCCCATTCACAGTAGTGCCAAAGAAGATGAAATATTTGGGAATTTATCTAACCAAGGATGTGAAAGATCTCTATAAAGAGAACTATGAAACTCTAAGAAAAGAAATAGCTGAAAATATTAACAAATGGAAAAACATACTATGCTCATGGCTGGGAAGAATCAACATTGTTAAAATGTCCATACTACCCAAAGCAATATATAATTTGAATGCAATCCCTATTAAAGCTCCACTGTCATACTTTAAAGATCTTGAAAAAACAATACTTCATTTTATATGGAATCAGAAAAAACCTCGAATAGCCAAGACATTACTCAGAAATAAAAACAAAGCAGGAGGAATTACGCTACCAGACCTCAGACTATACTATAAATCGATAGTGATCAAAACAGCATGGTACTGGCACAAAAACGGAGAAGTAGATGTCTGGAACAGAATAGAGAAACAAGAGATGAATCCAGCTACTTACTGATATTTAATCTTTGACAAGCCAATTAAAAACATTCAGTGGGGAAAAGATTCCCTATTTAACAAATGGTGCTGGGTGAACTGTCTGGCAAGCTGTAGAAGACTGAAACCGGACCCACACCTTTCACCATTAACTAAGATAGACTCTCACTGGATCAAAGATTTAAACTTAGGACATGAAACTATAAGAATACTAGAGGAGAGTGCAGGGAAAACCCTTGAAGAAATCGGTCTGGGCGAGTATTTTATGAGAAGGACCCCCCGGGCAATTGAAGCAGCTTCAAAAATACACTACTAGGACTTGATCAAACTAAAAAGCTTCTTCACAGCCAAGAACACAATAAGTAAAGCAAGCAAACAGCCCTCAGAATGGGAGAAGATATTTGCAGGTTATGTCTCCAACAAAGGTTTAATAACCAGAGTCCACAGAGAACTCAAATGCATTAGCAAGAATAGAACAAGGGATCCCATCGCAGGCTGGGCAAGGGATTTGAAGAGAACCTTCTCTGAAGAAGACAGGCATGCAGCCTTCAGACATATGAAAAAATGCTCATCATCTTTAATCATCAGAGAAATACAAATCAAAACTACTTTGAGATACCATCTAACTCCAGTGAGACTAGCCTATATCACAAAATGCCAAAACCAGAGATGTTGGCACGGATGTGGAGAAAAGGGAACTCTTTTGCACTGCTGGTGGGAATGCAAATTAATACATTCCTTTTGGAAAGAGATATGGAGAACACTTAGAGATCTAAAAATAGATCTGCCATTCAATCCTGTAATCCCTCTACTGGGCATATACCCAGAAGACCAAAAATCACATCATAACAAAGATATTTGTACCAGAATGTTTATTGCAGCCCAATTCATAATTGCTAAGTCATGGAAGAAGCCCAAGTGCCCATTGATCCACGAATGGATTAATAAATTGTGGTATATGTACACCATGGAATATTATGCAGCCTTAAAGAAAGATGGAGACTTTATCTCTTTCATGTTTACATGGATGGAGCTGGAACATATTCTTCTTAGTAAAGTATCTCAAGAATGGAAGAAAAAGTACCCAATGTACTCAGCCCTACTATGAAACTAATTTAGGGTTTTCATATGAAAGCTATAACCCAGTTACAACCTAAGAATAGGGGGAAGGGGGGAAGGGAGGGGAGGGAGGGGGGAGGTGGGTAGAGGGAAGGGGGTTGGTGGGATTACACCAGCAGTGCACATCTTACAAGGGTATATGTGAAACTTGGTAAACGGTCTGTGAAGCTAGTGAATGATGCCCCATGATTATATCAATGTACACAGCTATGATTTAATAAAAAAAAAAAAGAAATAGAAAACAACAAAAAAAGAATTACAATATTAGCAGCCTGTGAGTAGGGGTTTTTCCAGGTTCTTGGTGATTGCCTAGAGAAAAGAATTTTAGCACATATCATAGAAGCCAAGCAAGCAGCTTTTTTATTGAATGATCAAAGGAAAAAGTACACTCTTTCAAGAGTAAGAGAGGAGGCAGGCTTGAAAAGAGCGGCTGCCCAGGAAGAAATATTTTTTTAAAGTCTTATTAATTCAGGGGAGGAATATTTTAAGGCTTAGGGGTTAGCTTTTACTAAGAGTTGAGGTAGTAATTCTTAGAATCAGGTGTCCGCTCATTTTCATGCTTTATATGGTTATTTTGAAACTGTCATGGTGATTTTAAGGGTAGAGAAATTTTAAAATCATAATGCAGGTGATATTGTAATTAGCTTAACTTTATGTAAGGTGACAGATATAGCTGATAAGGTGATGGAAGCCTGTTCTTGTCTGTGGTTATCAAACCCTCTAGTTAGCTTTTGCTTGAGCGTCGTTTGCTTTAACACCTGCACCTGACCTGGAAGCCCCTGCATCCAGTCTCAGTTCTATGTCCTACTCTCTCATTCTAATAACAAGAAACCTCAGGAGGGATACTAGAAAAAAATAATAAGAAGGGTTACTATAAACTCAATCATATCAATTAAATATAAAGTTATATAAAACACTTTACCTAAAAAACAGAGAATGTCAGACCAAATTTAAGAAAGTAAAGCCTAACAATATGCTATTTGCAAAAATGCATATTAAATATAAAGATGCAGACAAGTACCAGCAAAAGGATAGTAAAAGATATTCCATGCAAGGACTAAGCATAAGAAAGTTGAGTAAATATAAAATATATGAATATATGTAATTTTATATATTAATATCAAATTATTGTTGTAAATATTAGCATAAAATTATTTGTGATAAGGAGCTTTCCCAGAAATAATGAAGGATATTTCATAATGCTAAAAGTCTTCATATCCAGAAGATAGAACAATCATAAACATGTATCACCTAATAACAACTTCAAAAAACATAGCTGAAAAACTTACAAAACTAAAGAGACTAAAAAACAAATCCACAAAGATAAATGGAAATCTTAACAACCATCTCAAAATAATTAAAAGAATAACTAGATAAAAATTTTAAACTATGAAATAGCAAAACAACTGTCTTGATCAAATTGATATTTCTAGAAAAATACACACAGCAACTGTAATATATGTGTCCTTTTCAAATACCAATAGATAATCACCAAGGTACACCATATACTGTGCCATAGGACAAATCTTAATAACTTTCGAAAGACTGACATCCTACAAAGCCTGTTCTTTGATAACAATGATGTTAAGTTAGGTACTAATAAAATTAAAATACTTAGAAAGCTCCAAATATTTGGATGTTAAGTTTTTCTAAAAGCCCATAGATAAAGACAAAAATCACAAGAAATATCTGAAAGTGTTCTGAACCTAAATAATAAAGTACAAGAAATTAAAATTGTGTTACACATTTAAATCACTGAATAGGACATTTGTAGCTTTAATACTTACATAAGAAAAGAATTGCTTAAAATCAACTATTTACCTTTAACCAGTTGAGCAAAGAAGAATAAATTAATCCCATAAAAAGTGAAGGGAAAAATTAAAATAATAAAATTAATCAATAAGTAACAAAAGTAGAAAAACTTACAGAGCAAAAAAATTGGTTCTTTGCCATAAGGTTGGTTAATCCCCAGCAATACTCACTCAGAAGCAAAGAAATAAAATGTAATGTCACTAAATATCCTATTAAGCATAAGTTTAAATGGATGGATTCTAGCAAAATAACATAAGAAAAAACAGAAAATACGAACATGAGCTGTAATCATATGAGGTCTGACAATTAAGTTCACAAACTGGCCCCCACCGTGTGCTTATATTGGCAGGACCATACAGACACCTTGGTAAGGTTTCATAACCTTGCTATATCAGTGTCTCACAGTTGCGTTCATGTTGACACGTGGCAATGTCTTGCTGAGTGGCGTTCATTATTATTACATGCTTTTGTGTGCTGTTTGATGCCACCTCTCATGGCCCTTCCAGAAAAAGAGTTACAAAATTGCTTTCAAGGATGGACTAAGTGCTGGTGTCAGTGCACAGCTTCCCAAGGGGAGTGCTCTGAAGGTGACTATAGTGATATTCAGCAATGAGGTGTGTAGCATTTTTTAGGATGAGTTTTCAGACCTTGTATTATCTATTTGTGAAAAGTGAATTAATTAAAAAAAAAAAACCTTTCCTCACAAATGTCAAGAAAAAATAATTCCACTAGCTTATTCTAATACAAATCTTTCCAGAAAATAGAGAAAAAATATTTTCTGACTCATTTTATAAGATCAGCATAATTCTTATACCAAAAATCTATTAAAAATATAATAGGCAAATAATACTGTGGACAAAAATTCATCACGAACATACATGTAACCTGAACAAAAACAAAAAATAAAGGTAATAATCATACTAAATGGGCTTTACTTAAAAATATTAGGTTTTTTATATCAAAAACCTATCAATACATTCATGATGTAATCAGAATAAAAATCAAAAACAAAATATAAAAAAGTATAAATATCAAAAGATACAAAAATGTATTTGATATAATTCAAGGTGCATTCAGGTAAAAACTCTCAGCAAACTAAAACCAAAGGGTATTTTATAGTTCTGAAAAAGTCATTAGAGAAAACTCTACAGAGAACATCATACTTAGTGATGAAATTGAATGGTTTCTTACTAGGATCAGGAACAGAGCAAAGGATGTTTGCTATTACCCTTGTTATTCAATATTGAAATATATGATCTAGCTAGAGTAATGGGGCATGTAATAAATAAATAAATGTTGAAAAGACAGTAGTAAAATTACCTCTATTCACAGATAATATGGTCATCTATATGGAAAATCCTTAGTAATCTCTGAATTAACCATTGCAATTAACATTTCCATTTAGCAAGAATTCAGAATACAAGATTCAGGATTCATTAAGCAGAAGTAAACTCCATTTCTATATTCTAGCATCAAACAATCTGAAATGAAACTTAAAACACTATTCCATTTTAAACATGTCATTCTTAGAAACAAATTCAACTGGAAGTGTGCAATATCTCAATATCAAAAACTACATAGTATTGATGAAAAAATACCTAAATAAACACATAGTTGCAGTATGTTCATGCATCAGAACACTTAATGTTTCTAAGATGTCAACTTTCCCCCGAATCTATAATTTTAATGCAATCCCAAACATAATCAAAGGTGGGCTTTTTCTACAAGTTATCATGCTGATCCTATAATGATATAAAAAATTCAGAAAACATAGAATAACTTGAACATTCTAAGAACAAAGAACAAAACTGATGTACTCCCATCATCTGACTTCAAGTCTTAGCATAAAGCTACAGTAATAAGATAGTGTGATATTAGCCAAACAACAGGCAAATATATCAATGGAACAGAAGGGCATCCAGAAATGGACCAATTCTTACATAGTCAATTAATTTTCTACAGAACATGAAGGTTATTCAATAGGGAAAAGACTATTTCCTTAAAAATGATACTGTAAGCCAATAATTATATGGAAAAATATAAACTATGAACTTGCCTTAGTCTGTTTAGTATTGCTATAAAGGAATCTCTGAGACTGAGTAAATTATAAAGAAGAGGGGTTTATTTGGTTCATGGTTCTGCAGGTGTACAAGAAGCACGGGGTTGGCATCTGCTTCTGGTGAGGTTCTTGGGTGGCTTAACTCATGGCAGAAGGCAAAGGGGAATCAACATGTTCAGAAGTCACATGGTGAGAGAGCAAGGAGGGGAATTCTTTGTGGGAACTCAAAGAGTAAGAATTCACTTACCCTTCCTTTCAGGGAGGGCATTATATATTAATGGAGGATCTGTCCCCACCACCCTAACACCTCCTAGTAGGTTCCACCTCTAATGTTGGGGATCACATTTCAACATGAGATTTGTAGGAGACAAACATTGAAACTATAGCAACTCTAAACAATAAATAAAAAAAATTATTTTGAGATGAGCCATAAATATAAATGTGAGAGCTAAAACCATAAACCTTCAAGAATAAAACACAGAACAATATATTTGTGGCCTGGAGTTGGGAAACATTTCTTAGACATGATACAGAAGGCAATAACCATAAAAGACCAAAATTGATGGATTAGAATCATCAAAATTTAAAATGTCTGCTCATCAAAAGACATCATTAAGAAAATGAATAGGTAAGCCTCAGACAGGGAGAAACTATTTATAAAACAATATTTCTAAGTATTTTCAGAATATATAAATAACTCCTACAATTCAATAACAAAGGATAAACAGCTCTACAAAAAGAGTGAAACTTGAATAGAAGCAACAGCAAAAGGAAAGATATGCAAATAGTTATTAGCCCAGGAATAAAGAATTCAACACCATTAGATCTCAGAAAATTGTAAATTAAAACCATCAGAAGATACCAGTACATCCTCAATAGGATGGCAAAAATACTCACAAAACCAAATGTTTGGAGGACGTGGAACAAGCAGACTCTCATACACTATGATGGAAATGTAAAATATAACAACCACTTTGGAAAACTGTTTCTTAATAGAGTCAAACATACACTATGTATCTAACCAAGGAACCAGCATTTTCATACTTATATGTTCTCCTCTGAAGGAAGAAAACACATGTCCACAAAAAGAAGAATTTTCAAAGCATATCTATTCATAATAGCAAAAAATACTTGCAAACAACCCAGATACTCTTCCAAAGGAGATTGGATAAGTTGTGGTATATTCATAAAATTAGTCCCACTCAGCAATATACAGAAATGTATTACTGATGCATGCAGCAGTATATGGATGAATCTCACAGGTGTTACAATGAGCAAAAAAAGTCACACACTAATGAGTACACATACTACATACTTCAATTTATGTGAAATTCTAGAACAAGCAAGACTAATCTATGGTAAAAAAAAAAAAAACAGAAAACTGTTGACTTTGGGTTCAGAAATCACTAACTGACAAAAAATATTCTGGGTTGGCAAAAATTTTTATGTCTTGATGGGTATTATGATTTGAATATGGATGCCCCCCTAAAATATATATATGCTTAAATTTAATACTCAGTGCATTAGCAGAAAGAGGTAGGGCTTTGGGAAATGATTAGAAGGTGAGAGAAGAGGCCTCATGAATGGACTTAATGCCCATATGAGAGAAGTTGAAGAGAAAGCCCTCCCTGCCAGGTGAGAACTCAGCAAGAGTCGCTATCTGTGGAACAGAAGGTGAGGCTTCACCAGATCCCAGTTCTGCTGGTGCCTTGATCTTGGACTTCCCATCCTCCAGAATTATGAGAAATAAATTTCTATTATTTATTTATTTATTTTTATTTATTTATTTTAATTTATTTTTATTGTTAAATCATAGCTATGTACATTAGTGCAATCAAGGGGTACAATGTGCTGGTTTTGTATACAATCTGAAATATTCTCATCAAACTGTTCAACGTAGCCTTCATGGCATTTTCTTAGTTACTGTATGTAGACATTTGTATTCTGCCTTTAGTAAGTTTTCCCTGTACCCATTCTAAGATGCACCTTAGGTGTGGCCCCAGGCCATTTTAATTAGAGAAATATGTATCCTTTCATAGGTATAGTTTTGGAACAAATTCTAGATGTTCACAGATACGTAGTCATTGCACTAAGATTCACAAGGAAGCAATTTATTTCAATTATATCTTGCTAATTTGGTGACAAAAATGACTCATTTTCCAAAGTGGTGCTTCCCAAGGGAGGTCTAACTTGGCTGCAAATTTTAAAATTTATTTTATTATTCCATTAACTGTATGTGCCTGGACTTCATTGAGAAAGGTGTTTGCTTGCAAAAACATTACAGTATGAGAAAAATCCAGAGACTAGTCTAAAGTATTTTCACACATTTACCTATTATCTCAAGAAATAGCATCTACTTCAATTACACTAATAAAATCATTCTGTAACTCATAATGAATCCTGGTATACTATTTCTTGCATACTGAAAATAAAAACAGTTATGCTAATTTCAAACAAATTTGCCCCCAATAGCTCTAATTTGTGAAAAAGAACAACTGGTGAGCTTGTTCGATGATAGAGGCAATATCTTCCTCATTTGGTCCCATTGTTTTCTAATGATTTCAGGCTAGGAAAATGATTCTAATACTATCCAGAAAATAGTCATTCAGATATTCAGATATTGTTACTTATAACGCATCTTGAATTGGTAAATGACCAAAATTATCTATCTTATTAATAGAATGACCTACTTCCACATGACCAAACTGCTACTTGACCTTGTTTTATGTGTATCAGATGGCCTTCTCATAGGCTATTTCCTTCACGTTTTTTCCGCTAGACATCTGGCCAATGCAAAGCCTTGAAGCCATTCTCTTTTGCCGTAAGAAATAGTTCAGAAATGTCTCTATGTGCTGGCCGACTTGCAGTATTAGGAATAGTATAAATATATGGGTCTTTTCTGTGAACCAGGCCACACATAAATCTAAAACTACAGATACCATCATAGATTTCATATTCCCTCTGCTAACTCTCTAATGGCCATTGGGAATAGCATGAAAACGAATATTTCTAAATAGATTTTCTCTCTCAGGAAGAGCATATTTGCATTTGATGCAACAGGGCTTCCAGGCCACTGTGAGTTTAAATCAGTTCAATTACTGAGTCCTCAGCTCCAGAGAGATCTCTGGCCCCAAGAGTAGGTCTCTCAGGTTATCTTATGCCCCAAGCCCCGTCGTCTTCTTTGCTTGCAATTACATAAAAATTGTGTTGTTATAGAAAATCACCAACAGCCTTGAGCAAAACAAATAAATTAGAGGAACATTCTTGGGACTGCAGAAGAATAGTGAGCCTTAGAGAAAAGAGAAATGGATGAGTCCCTTACTGCCTCCGGTTAAAACTAAAATTCATTACAGTGCAGGAGATGTTTCCCTTTTTCGTGCCTGCCTACCTCTGCAAGGTCATCTCTTCAAGATTGTTTTTTTCAAACTAAACTCCAGCCAAGGTGAACATCTTAAGATTCTTATAAAGTGTAGCGTCCTTTCTTGAATCTGGGCCTTTGTTCACACCACTCTCTTAGAACTCTCTATCCCTTTCACCCTACATACACACACACCTTTCCCCATTTTGCTGAACCAGTTCCTACCTATCCCTCAGGTCTCACTTTAGTTGCATTTTTCAAAGGATCATTCTTTGATGCCCCAAATTTCCGTTAATTAACATTTCTAGGGTCTTCCCAAACACTCTCTAATCCCCCAAGAACTCATAAATAAGGTCACAGGAAGGAAAAACGGGAATTCATAAAATATCATATATCTGTAGTAAATATGAAATAGAACAACGATCAACTCAGGTCACTTTGTAATATCATAAACACAGGCTGAATTCATTCTAGAGAATTTGAATATGGTTGTCAGTGTTTAAAAAATGAGAAATATAAGGGCGGCACCTGCGGGTCAAAGGAGTAGGGCGCCGGCCCCATATACCAGAGGTGGCGGGTTCAAACCCGGCCTCAGCCCAAAATTGCAAAAAAAAAAAAAAAAAAAAAAAAAAAAATTGAAAGATAAAATAAAAATACAGATTTCTGGCTTCTCTAAAAAATCAGAATGTCTGGCAATACAACATCTATACTTTGACATGCCAAAAATTGACTGAGGCTGGTGCATAGCTAATCCCTTTGAGAGAGTCTCTGGGCTCCAGTGCTCACCATTGCCAGGCACTCACCTTACTTGTGTAGCCTACTGGATCTTTGTGAGCATGTCAACTTGCAGCTCTGAACAGACCAAGGTTAGGATTTTAAAGATACCTCCATGATTACATTGATGAGACCAGAGAGGAGACAAAATAGAAAAAACTTGTGGTATGAGATTTTAAAAGCAGAAATAAAAGGGTAAGATACATCCAGTTTTTCTGTTTTAGTACTTTTGATTCAAACTAGTTTGCATATGTGTTTGTGACAATCAGGAAGCAAATGCAGAATGATTGATAACCTGCATTAAACTGAAACACTCTCTGATTATCTAGACAGCTTGGTACCTGGATACAGGTGGTAACTGGACCACAGTGTCATATTTCTGGTGCAAAACCATCATTCACAGATCTGCTTCAGGTGCTGCAGTATGATGGCCCACACTGCCCTGCTAACAGCACGTATGGTTCGTGACAAAATGGGTGGTGCATTTCCTTTCAGGCAAACAGGAAGGCATGAGCCCTGTGGGGAAATCCACAAGGTATTGCCTACAAGAAACAATGTCTTGTGCCTTTCAAAGCCATCCTTCAGGGGACGATCTCATCTCTGGAGATTAGTTAAAATGCATTATGTCTAAGAGATGTGAATTTTTACTTTAGTACTGCGGGAAAATATGGACAATTAGACCATAAAATATGGACACTTTAGAGCATTTTATGCTTTGGGGGGAAAGACTTTTAAACATATCCTATCATCCAAAAAATAAATAACTTCATAAAACTGCCCCAGAGAAGATGAAAAGGTTTTAATTATAAGAACAATAACTTCTGAGACATTAAATGGCCTACAAAATGCAATTATTGAATATAATATTTTGTTCTTCATGATACCTACAGAACCTTTAAATATCCTTTTCTATATAGGAACAAAGGTACTACCCTATCGTACTAGTTTCTTATTGCTTCTGTAGCAAATTACCAGAAACATTGTGGTTTAAAATAACACAAATTTATCTTATAGCTCTGGAGGTCAGCAGTCCTAAAACCATGGAGTTTGCAAGGCTATGTTCCTTCTAGGTGCTGCAGAGGAAAGTCCATTGTCTTCTTTTATCCAGCTTCCAGGGGCCGCTTGAATGCCTTAGCTCATGGCCCCTTCCTCCATCTTCAAAGCCAACTGTGCAGCATCTTCCAATCTCTAACCCCCACTTCGTCTTATGGACTCTCATAGATGCATTGGTCCCACACAGTAGTGATAAAGAACCTCCTATCTCAAGGCTCTTAATTTAAATCTTATCTAGAAGGTCCCTTTTGCCATGTAAGGTAACATATTCACAGGTTCTGGGGATCAGGTGAAGATCCATTATTCTACAAGACACTTGGATTGGAGGTGGCAGATACCACCATGACAGCAAGGAAGGTCATGAGAAAACAAAATGCATTTAGGTAGCTCTCGAGGTTGTTTCAGACAAAACTCATTCATGTAAAGAGAAACTTTCTATTTTGTAATTATCAAATATAATATTCAATAACTTAATGCTTTTAACCTACTAATATATACTATTTGGAAATAACTGTTGTTAGAAACATCTTTCTTTGAACCTTGCAGATATTTGAATAAGATGAAACAAAAAGAATGAATAAAGATTTACTGAACATTGTCCTACAACATAAGCTCCCTAAACACGTATTTTAAAAACATATGTATTAAAAACATAAATATACTAAGTGGTTAAATGATACCATGGCCTTGTATTTGCTAATGAGGGAAGAGGACCTTCAGATATAATCAAAATAGCTGCATGTGTGTGTCATTCCTCTTTCCTCTGTGTTTCATCTGCAAATGTATATTTATTATTATCATTACTACTACTTTATGTGTTCATGACCAACTCTACCAATTCTCAAGAACATCTCCAAATCCAGACAATAGTGTTTGTATGGGGGTAATATGAAGAAAATTAGCATGTGTCTGTGTACGTTTTTGAACTACATAGATGAAATTCCACAACATAGTCTTTTCTTTACCTCTTCCCTGAAATTTATTTCCTAAAGATGAGTAAAAGAAGCTTTTAGACTTTTCTAACTTTTGACTTTGGATGCAGAATATCTAGGTTCAAATCCCAGCCTTATCACTTACGAGATTTAATGTTGGAGTAGGTCACTGCTCTGTGGCTAGGCCTTTTCCTCTGTAAAATAAAGACAAGTATAGGAATCCCCCCAAAGTGTTATTGTGAGCATTAAACAAGTACTACATAGAGAGCTAAGGAAAGTTCTTGTAACAAAGTAAACACTCACTGAATATTATTACTTTCACTACACACACAGAGAGAGAGCAATCTTGATTGTATCTGAAAGTTCCATTCTCTCATTAGAAACTTCAAGGCCATGGTATCATTTAACCACATAGTATATTAAATTCAATCACTACCTTTTCTTGGATAAAGCCTACATATTTTTATATTATTTAAAATATTTAAGTATTTAATGAGATTATGTCAAAGAGCTTAGGACAATGATCAATGTTTTTTCATACTTTTCATTTTATCTCATTCACATCTGCAAGGTTCAAAGAAAGATGCTTCTAAAAACCATTGTTAAATATTTAAAAAAGTAAAAGTGAAACAAAACAACTCATTGTTGATGAAAAAATCACCTAAGGAATGCTTCCCAACTTGAACATTTTTTTCAATTCTTACACTCACCTTAATGATCTCATGACCAAGACACCCTGTATCTTCCTAAAGCTGAAGGCAAAAGGTCACCAGACTAATTGAGTGGGAAATATCAGATGCACATGTAGCCAGGCTGAGACCAACCTCCTTAACCTCCACCTGCTGCTGGTCATGGTGCCGATCTATCACTTTCCACACGAACTTTGCTTTCTGATACTTTGCATTCAAAATCTTTGCCTTTTTTATTTTCTAAAATAATAAGAAACTATTAACTTTCCAATATGGTGGCTTCTTCAGACAACTTTTCATGCTTAAAATTGACATGATGGTATGATGCCCCATGATCATATCAATGTACACAGCTATGATTTAATAAAAAAAAATTGACATGATGCAATTGGCTTTTGATAGCTCCATGGTTTTCTGTCTGAAACAGAGGATGAACATGTGCAGACATACACACACACACACAGTCAAGGAGAAACAAATAATACAGAGAGAAGGCTCACCTCCAACAGGCCCACATGCCAATAATACGAAGGTCATCTAACAAAATTGATGTAAAAAGAATCATAAAACATTCCTTATGCTATAGGGCAACTTTTGAAACTGGAACATGTATTAGAGGCTATCTTGATCAAACCCTGCCTTTTTCTTAGTGAGAAAATCGATGTAAAAGGAGAAAAAAAAATTGCAAAAGACTCCTTGGGATAATCTGTGTCTGTGTGAAAGTCAGACTGGTGCTGGCCATGCTCTCACCTTAACAATAACAACCATTTCATAACAAGGGAATACTAACTAATAGTTTTGAGTATTTTCCATTTGCTAAGCACTTCATGTGCATTTGTTTATTTATATTCCCCAAATCTCTTGAAAGGTAGATTTTATTAGCAACCCTACTTTACAGGAACTGCAGCTCAGAAAGTTAAACTTCACCAAGGTCACATGTTTATTAGATGACAAAGCTGAAATTAAAAGCCAAATGTACCTTGCAAGCTGGGCTCTTTACTACTATGCTGTAGACAAACACACTGGCTAGAACCACTGTATCTTTTTAATTAGCATAGGTAGCAAACCAGATTATAATGCTCCTTAGCAACAGCTATATTATCTTTGCTTGGGTGCATTTTTATTCCAGTTTAGCTCTTTTAAAAACCTCAGAATTGCTATCTAACATGTTTTATCTAAGGCATTATGACCATCATCCAATCCACATCACTAGGACAAATCTTTGAAAGTTTTAGTAACTGGTATACTCTCATATAGAGAAAAATCAAATGCTTTAGGGGTAGATCCTGAATGGCAAGACAATTTTCTAGAAAAAAGTATTTCTTGTCCTGAAGAAAATGTACACCTTAATGTCCTTATATGTCTTCTGAGTCATCTTTGTTACAATAGGAAGGAAACTTCTATGAGACAGAGGCTTTGTACATTTATTTTCACTCTTCCAATAGTATTACCAGGTAACAATAATTACCCGCATTTTCCAGGTAATTTGGGGAAAACAGGAACTCGGATGAAGTAATTTGCCAATTTAGTAAATGGCAAATCTAGATTTGAATCCAGGCTTGTTCTCTGTGGCCCAAAGGTTGATTTTACTGAGACACACCATAGTCAGGAAGAGACACATGTCAATACGGGTCAACAACAACAGCTCAAGTCTGTTCAAAGCAGAATTCACACTAGTAGGCACAGCTTTTATTGCATCTGTTTAAATCCCACTACCCCAACATTTCCAAAGAAACAGTTGAACTCCTGAAAGCTTCATAAGTGGCATAGGTGGGGAGAAGGTGAAGGAGGTCATGAATAGAATGCCAGAAAACCTTTAATCTAAGGCAATTTTACAGATAAGCCTCAGACAAAGCTAAAAGCATCTTTAATCTTAAAGGCACTTACAGAAAGGTTATTTTCAAGATGATCATTTCAGCTTGTTGGTTTCCTGTTCGTGAGTTCCTCAGAAACAGGAATTCATCAGTGGTGACCATGACAACGAACCCTCTCCCCACTAAAATCTCCCCTCACCTCTGCTCAGATGGTGCCAGAGAAGGTAGAAAGGAGAGGTAGGCCCACTGTATCCCTGAAAGGGATGCTTTCGGTGTGAATTGCTTATAAAAAACTTCCTAAGTCAGTCATTCTTGAGGCTTAACAGACCCAATTCCCTCACATCTTCATGGCAAAGAAATTCCCAAACAACAAATCATTTTTTAAAAGACATCATAAAGTATATCTAAAACTACATTTGCTTAAGGAAAACAATTTAATTCAAATGAGGGATTTTAACATGGAGATTTTGTCCTTTGGGTATGTGCACCTGTATGTATAAATTTGTAAATCAGCTGCAAAGAGCATTATGTCCGTCTCCTAAAATGGTGAAAAGCTTCCCCATGAAAGCAAACATGACTTACGGTGAGAAGGTAGAAGAGGAACTACGTGTTCCTTCTTAATTCCAATCATTTGCCTGAGTCTCCTTCACTCCCTCGGTGTGCAATGAGAACACTGAGGGCTCCTCTTCACTGGGAAGAGGCTCCCAGACCTGCCGCTGTAGTGGCTCCTGCTGTACGTGTCTGTGTTTCTGTGTCTGTCCCCAGACATCATCCCCTAACTCTGGGCTCTTTTTCATCTTGGGAAGAACACCTTTAATAGTACATATCAGCCATTGGTTTCCACAATTCTAGCTAGTAATTTCTCCTAATATTTAGTTATGAGTATGTTCAAAGACTTAGTTACAATGTAGGCTGCTCCCCTGAGGATTATTTTTAAAGTCCAATAAGAGAGAATTGTCTGATTCAAAACAAGGGGCTAGATGGCAAGATGTCAATGAAAACCACAAGTTAAAAAGAGCACATTTGATCCCATTTTTGTAAATGTACACACAAACATGACATACACCAAGGTACAAGAATAGGTGCTGTCATTATTTGTTTTTTTACATGTTTTTATTGCTTTCTACAATAAGCTTTCATAATAAGCAATGATTTTTTATGATCTTTTAGGTATAAAGATGCATAAAAGATGGAAGAGCTGGGCGGCGCCTGTGGCTCAGTGAGCAGGGTGCTGGCCCCATATACCGAGGGTTGGGGGTTCAAACCCAGCCCCGGCCAAACTGCAACCAAAAAATGGCCAGGCGTTGTGGCGGGCGCCTGTAGTCCCAGCTGCTCGGGAGGCTGAGACAGGAGAATCGCCTAAGTCCAGGAGTTGGAGGTTGCTGTGAGCTGTGTGAGGCCACGGCACTCTACCGAGGGCCATAAGGTGAAACTCTGTCTCTACAAAAAAAAAAAAAAAAAAGAAAGATGGAAGAGCACAGAAGCAAGAATGAAACGAGAAGATAAAATACTTGACCTCCTCTAAGCCATTCTGAAATGTCACCTAATTTATGCTCTGTTTAAAATTGCAACCCACACCCTGACACTTCTATTCCCCTCCATAGCACTTTCTGCCATCCTTGTTTGCTTTGTTGTTGCCTTTTCTCACAGACTGTCAGCTTTCTGGGGGCAAGAGTTGGGTTTTGCTGCATCTGCAGGGGCTTTCTAGAACAGTGACTGGCCCTACATGGTTGATGCTCAGAGAAAATCTGTTGAAAGTCTGACTATAAAGAAATGGCTCAGACTAGTACCATGTGTCAAGAATGCTAGATTCTGTAAGGATCACGGCTTGTAAAAATGCTTAAAGCAGGAAAAAAGAAAGAATGGGGAGAGCTGAACTATACTCAGAGCAAGAAGATAAAAGTTTGATAGGCTACTCACCAATGATCTAAGCCAGTACAGATTAGATGATGGGAAAAAATAAAACTTCGCATTTGTTGTTTTTCCTTTCTCTTCTTTAAAACATGATATTTGGGGGGGTGGGGAGGCAGAACTAGTGCTTCAGTAAAGATATTGGAGTTTGAAGTAAGTGAGAAGGACATAGACCTCCCAGTTGTTCTGCCTGGGGTCTGGTCTAGACAACCAGCACCGCTTCTGAGCGGACTTCCATCTGCTGCAGATATCTACAACAGCCTGTGCTGCTTTGCTATAACATCATGATTTATTGTAATTAATTACTGCTTCATGAGGTCAAACCTTTGAGCATAAGGATTATATTCTGTTCACTGATGAAGCCCCAGTGCTTATCCTAGCAAAAAAATCCTCAATAAACAATGTTTTATGAATTACTTAACTACAAATCAAGGTACTGAGAAGACTCGCAAATTAGATATTTTAGCCACAATAAAGAAACTTGAAAAACCACAAAGGATTAAACAAGTAACAAAAGACAGAAAATAGACAACAGTCTGATTTTAATGGAAGTGAAACAAATACTTGGCAAATGATTCATTGATATTTTGTAGTTGATCTTAGGCCAAATTCTATACTTAATAATTGAATGGAGACTTTGTAAGAACTTCAGAAAATAAAATGTGATCAATAGGAGCTGACATGGGTTCACCTAGAAATATTTTTGCTAGTAAGCCAGATTTTCCTCTTGGCTCAGATTAGTAGATATTTTAGAGAATTGCCAGAAAATTTTGAGTCCCATAAGACATTGAACAAGGGCTCACATAATACCTTTTAGTGTCATGCATGTAACAGATACTTGATAAAAATAGGTTGGGCAAAATCTTGTAAAAAGTATTAATGGAGTATTTCCTTACAACATTTTTTTGTGATTCTTTCATTAGCACATGTTTCTCCTGTACCCTAGGGTGTCCATTTTTCTGATGTGCCAAGTCTGCCAAAACTTTCTTGAAAGTTATCCCATGTGTCCCACATAATTCTGTTTAAGTACAAGATTTGAGAATGGATTCTACCTATCAATGTTGCCCTGGGAGGACTCAGGCAGGTGGATGAAAAGTGATGACACATGCTAGAGGCCACTGGTAGCTTTGAAACTCCTTAATTATCCTCTTGCATTCCTTCAGAAGCAAACTCCACTTGCCTTACAATCATCCTCTTGATCCCCCCTACTGCATCTGCCTAAAAAGGATATCAGGATAACAAATGCATTACCCTAAGGTGTTGAGAGTTGAATAGTCTATCGCTATGGGATTTTTATATTAAAGGAAGATGACAGTGGATAATTATTTACACGTAGTAACTGACATATCAAGGCATTAAACACGGATGTGCATTCACACAAACTCAAACTCACTTCCTTAAACTCCCTGATACATAAACACACTCCAGGAGCAAGTCTACACACATGCGTGCACACATAAACACACACAACTTTCACACCCACAAAGTGGTACAGGAAGCTCTGCATGAGTTCTCTCTCTCTCCCTTGAATATGAATATTCAATTGGCAATTAGGAAACCTGTATTCTTACCTTGGCAAATTTTTTTTTCTTTTCTTTTTTCCTTTTTTTTTATCGTTTGGGTTTCATTGAGGGTACAAAGAATTAGGTTACACCATTCATGGTTGTTAGGTAAAGTCCCTCTTGCAATTGTGTCCCACCCCCAAGAGGTGCCATACACCATAACCCCCCATCCACTCCCTCGTCCACTCTCCCCAATCCCTCATTCTCCTCCCTTGTATTAGATTATCTATTGCCCTCACATTAGAATTGAGTACATTGGATTCTTGCTTCTTCATTCTTATGATGCTTTACTAAGAAGAATGTGTTCTACTCCCATCCAGGTTAATACAAAAGATTAAACATCTCCATCTTTTTTAATGGCTGAATAGCATTCCATGGTATACATATACCACAGCTTGTTAATCCATTCCTGGGTTGATGGGCATTTAGGTTGTTTTCACATTTTGGTGATTGAAAATTGAGCTGTGATAAACAATGCCACTAGAAAATGTTATAGATCTGAGTACATCATTTCCTGGATGCTGGTTTCCTTATAAAATAAAAGGGATTTAGCAAAGGGAATGACATGTTTACAAAGCTGTTGGAATGGTGGAAGGAACTGGAGCTAGGTCAGGCTCTTGCAATGACTCTGGAACACAGAACTGCTTCCCCTGAGGCCACCAGTGGAGTTTTGTTGGCCTAGTACAGAAGCTATCAACTCACTGTGCCATAGTCTGTGTATACTGCTAAGCTTGAGAATGTTCATTCAGGTTAAGAAACTGCCACCACACAATCAATATACAAAAGACTAGAAAATGAACACTAGCGTCCTTACTGGCCAGCACTGCCAATCAAGACCACAGGCTTCTTCCTCAATTCTCCCTTCAAACCTTGTGCTAATGATCTTGTCAGTAAAATTTGTGTTGTGTTCAGGTCCTTAGTTGCAAGGAAATCTTGGGCCCATAGTTTTAACACTTTCTAACCTCTGTGATACAGACAAAAATGTAAAGGAGATTAGGAGGCAATGCTGAGTGCTGAGAAGTAGGATCTGGAATGAAGATCCCCTGAAAATAGAACAAGCTGCTTCAGGAGCTAGTGAATTCCCCTGACTGGAGATAAGTGAACAGAAACCAAAAAATCTATTGTCAGGACTGTTTTAGGTGAAACTGATTCTTACCAGTTAATCTTTAGACCTTGCTACACATCTCTGTCCTCAGAACCCATTCCTAAAAATTCTGGTTGATGGAGTCTGTGGTAGGTCCTGGGAATCCATATTGTTAAAATTCCCCCGAGTTACTGTGAGATATAGCTTCATGGAAGAATCACTTGACTACAATGTCCAAGATCATCTCTAGCCTCATTAAGTTAGGAGTCCTTGATTCCGGACCTTTAGGACTACACAATTGTATATGTCACACATATTTCTAATAAGAGAAGCTAAATCTTATCTCCAATTGAACACAGATCTTAGATAAATTGCAGTGTATAAACATCTATTATTCTATTTATTACCTTATTTTAAAGAAATCTCTTTAGCAACTATTCTGCAGTAACTGAAATAAGTTCCAAGGATATTCTAACTGAAGGTATTCTTTCACATGAAGAATTTATGACTATAGTACCCTGAAGTAATTTATTTTTTCCCATGGAGGATTTCCAGGCCAATACAATAAAGACAAGAATGCTGAGCTCTGCTATGTGAAAGGCATTTTAATGTTTTGTTTTGTATTGTGAACTTAATTCATCTTAAAGATGTCTGTGAACTTACCCTCTGCATAAGTATCAAACACAATGCTTGCCTAAAAAGGTTGGTAAATGTTTAGCTAAGTAAAACACCATTTACAATCAGGTTTTATTTCTAGTATTACAATTAGTGACTCAAAATAATGTATTCTGTCCAACTTATATCTAAAATTCAGATTTGTTTTTGGAAAGATGTTTTGAGAACACTTAGAGATCTAAAAATAGATCTGCCATTCAATCCTGCAATTCCTCTACTAGGTATATACCCAGAAGACCAAAAATCACTTTATAACAAAGATATTTGTACCAGAATGTTTATTGCAGCCCAATTCATAATTGCTAAGTCATGGAAAAAGCCCAAGTACCCATCCATCCACAAATGGATTAATAAATTGTGGTATATGTACACCATGGAATATTATGCAGCCTTAAAGAAAGATGGAGACTTTACCTCTTTCATGTTTACATGGATGGAGCTGGAACATATTCTTCTTAGTAAAGTATCTCAAGAATGGAAGAAAAAGTATCCAATGTACTCAGCCCTACTATGAAACTAATTTATGGCTTTCACATGAATGCTGTAACCCAGTTATAACATAAGAATAGGGGGAAGGGGGAAAGTGAGGGGAGGGAGGGAGGAGGTAGGCGGTGGGAGGGTGATTGGTGGGATTACATCTGTGGTGCATCTTACAAAGGTATGTGTGAAACTTAGTAAATATAGAATGTAAATGTCTTAACACAATAACTAAGAAAATGCCAGGACAATGTCTATGTTAACCAGTGTGATGAAAATGTGTCAAATGGTCTATAAAACCAGTGTATGGTGCCCCATGATGGCATTAATATACACAGCTATGATTTAATGAAAAAAAGATTAAAGATAAAAATAGCAAAAAAAAAAAAAAGAATGGAAGAAAAAGTATCCAATGTACCAATGTACTCAGCCCTACTATGAAACTAATTTATGGCTTTCATTTGAAAGCTATAACCCAGTTATAACCTAAGAATATGGGGAAGAGAGGAAGGGGGGAGGATGGGTGGAGGAAGGGTGATTGTTGGGATTACACCTAAGGTGCATCTTACAAGGGTACATGTAAAACTTAGTAAATGTAGAATATAAATATCTTAACACAATAACTAAGAAAATGCCAGGAAGGCTATGTTAACCAGTGTGATGAAAATGTGTCAAATGGTCTATAAAACCAGTGTATGGTGCCCCATGATCGCATTAATGTACACAGCTATGATTTAATAATAATTTAAAAAAGAATAAAAAGTACTCAGGAAAAAAATAAAATTTAGATTTGTTACACTGTGATAAATGTCAAGGCTTTTGCTGAGATTTCAGGTCCTGGTGGAGAAGATATAGCTTGAAGGCCCTGGTTATACCAGAGAGATTTCAGTTTTAAAAGAAAAACATGCAGCTGGTCCCAGATTAGGGACTAAAGATCGTGGAAGTACTGAGAAATGGAAAATTTGGGATTGACTTCAAGAGCATGCTTATAAATAGTTTGGATGAGATACTAAGAGCGATAACCCTATGATTGCATTTTTGCAGTTTTCATGTCTTTAATTTTCTTAATCATATTTCTACCAAAGCCAAGTTTTGAATTCTTAAGGTAAACTACATTTCAAACCACAAAAAGCCTTGGTTGGTGCTAGGCTTTTGGGTGCTAGACAGTATAAAGGTATATACTAAAATTTATAACTACACCTAAGTCTGTATTCAGATACTAACATTTTTCTTCTTCCTAGTTTCTTTATGCTAAAATCATATTCTAATGAGACTGTATTATTGCCCTACCTGTCCTGTTAATTTTTCAAAATATATGAACCATATACTATACTTCTTCATATCAAATTTTAGATCACAACTATTAGGATGTGAAGAAAAGTTGGGAGGAAAAGAGTTTATCCAATGCAATGGGCAGATTAATAGCCCTGAAAATGCCTACATCCTAATCTCTGGAATGTATGAATGAATATATCTCAGATAGCAAAGGGACTGGGAAGTAGTGATTAAAGGTATGATCATACGATGGAGGAATTATCTAACTTAATACAGTAAGCCCAATCTTCTCATATGAATCCTTAAAATCCATAACCTTCCCCAGTTGCATTGATCAGAAATGTGTTACATGAGAAGTGCTCAACCTGCCTTTGCTGGCTTTGGAGTTGGGGAGAAGGAACCATGATCCAAAGAACGTAGGCCACCACTAGAAAATGGGAAAGTGAAGGAAATGGATTTTCCACGACAGCCTCCAGA
Organism: Nycticebus coucang; assembly: GCF_027406575.1. NCBI lineage: Eukaryota > Metazoa > Chordata > Mammalia > Primates > Lorisidae > Nycticebus > Nycticebus coucang. The sequence continues at coordinate 119,863,566 of NC_069782.1, forward strand.
AAGAAAATGAAGTCCTGCCAATATCTCAATTTTAGGTGCGTGAGACCCCTGTTGGATTTCTGCTCTACAAAACTGCATAATAATAAATTTTTATTGTTAAACTGCAATTTTGAGGTAATTTGTTACAGCATCTCTGGAAAACTAATATATCAAATATATTTCCTACTGGTAATTGTTCCCAGTCTCATCTGTATACTAGAGGCTGATTACTTCCCAAATAGCAGGTGATACAATAATTTAACAATGCAAAGGACATTAGGATGGAGTAGGAAGGGCAGAGCTTGCAGGTGAACGCATGATCCACTCAACAAACAGCAACGTAACCTTGAGGAAAACCAACTCTTCTGGGGTCTAATTTCATCTTTTATACACTGAATATAATCTTACAGAATACTTGAATATATAAGATTTTTAAAAGAATATGAACATGCTTTGTGTATTGTAGGTTGAACATCCACCCTGAATCTGATAATTTGAAATTTAAAATGCTCCAAAATCAGGGCGGCGCCTGTGGCTCAAGGAGTAGGGCGCAGATCCCATATGCCTGAGGTGGTGGGTTCAAACCCAGCCCCGGCCAAAAAAAAAAAAGCTCCAAAATCCAAAAGTTTGGGGCACTTGACATGATGTCATAAGTGGAAAATTCCACACCAACGTCCTGTAATGGGTCACAGTCAAAACACTGTAAAAACTGTCTCATGCACAAAATTATTAAAAAATATTATGTAAAATTACTCTGTCTAGATGTATAAGGTATATATGAAACACAAGTGAATTTTACATTTAGCCTTGGGTCCCATACCCAGGATATCTTCTTATATACTACCTATGCAAATATTCAAAAATCTGAAAAAAATCTGAAACACTTCTTGTCCCAAGAATTTCAAACAAGGGATATTCAATCTGTATACTCTATAAAGAACCAGACCTTCCATTACTTTTACCTCCAAGAAAATATGTATTTCTCTTATACATTTATAAAACTGTTTTAATTTAGGATATTTAAGATGAAGAACACCTCTCCACTGATTAGCAGAGACATAAATGAAAATACTTTATTACTTACAGGTCCCCAGCAATTTGAAGACCACACATACAGAAGTCAAGAAATTCAGGCAGGGAGGGAGACGCACCTGTGAGGCAATGCTTTTACTGGTCTAGGGCATTATCCAAACAGGGGAGTTTTAATTGGTGGGTTTAAAGCAAGCAGGCTGAAGTTCCAGAAGGTCCTGCTGTGACTAGGAGGCAGTCACTGTGGCATGTCTGCACAGTCCACAAGGGGTATGGGGTGTAGGGGCCAACAGGCCTACTCAAGTAGGAGTTATCTAGCTGTCCCACAGAGAAGTGGTCAGCAGAAGGCAGTTGTATAAGGCAGATACCTGGATTGGTCACCTGGAGGAAATGGGAGGAGGTGCAGTCCTGCTTTTTAGTATGAGCAAAGCCAACTTATATTTTAAATTGACACCAAAGCACTAAATTATAAGAATTCACTATGTAAACATTATGGCAGAAACCATGAACTGTCTGCCAACTGTCTATTCTTTCTTTCTACTCTTTTTTTTGTTTGTTTGTTTGTTTTCTTTGTTTTTGGCCAGGGCTGGGTTTGAACCTGCCACCTCTGGCATATGGGACCAGCGCCCTACTCCTTTGAGCCACAGGCACCGCCCTTCCTTTTTACGCTGATAAAACAATCCCCCAAATTTTATGTGGGAACACAGCAATCCAGACACAGACCTCCCCCCCTTTTGAGGTTCTCTTGTGCCAGGGCTAAATTCTAACCAATGGACTCAGTGGCAATTAAAGTGTACCTGTTCCAGAGAATGCCCTCCAAAAGAAGATGTTGCTCCCCACTTCTTGCTGTCCTGTCCCCACAGGCCAGAATGGCTGGGGTGGCAGAATCAGCACTCTTCACCTAAGGGAGAACATTATGCTGAGGCAAGGTCAGCAACACAGCTTCACTTGTTCATCTACACATTTCTATAGCAAGAGAAGAGTTGAGTAATTGGGACAAAAACCATATAACTTTGCAAGATACAATATTCGCTGTTAGCCCTTTATGAAGAAAGTTTATTTGCCTCTGTCCTAGGCAATAGGAGATCAACAAAAGAGATAAAATCTGGATCTCTGGACAACTTCTTGGACCAGAGCTTGGATTTTTACAACAGCCAGAAAAACTCTTTCTGTATTGTCTAATCCTCTATTATTTTGTCTCTTACAGTGAGCATCATAAAGTAGAAATGGTGATGACAGTGATAATACCTAACACTTCTACAGTGTTTATGATAGGACTCTACTATGGGTATGTAAGATTTATATACACACATGCATATTTAAAGCTCATGATAATTCTATGACATATGTAGTATTTGTTATTCTCATTTGACAAATGAGAAAACTGAGGCTCGGTGATTAACTTTTCTAAGGTCATACCAAATAGAGGATAGACCCAGGATTTGGATCCTAGCCATTTGGCACCAGCATCTCTGCCCTTGAACACATATCACATTGCCACTTAGTAGATCACATGTGTCATTTTGAATAAGAATAAATGAGTCAACCCTCCTCAAATTCATTTTAACAGGAGACATTGGAAACAATAGCTTAATTCAAAAACATTGACAAATGGTGGGCTAGAGTTAGGAATATAATTAGCAATTTATCTTCTTTGAAATAAGGTATCTTTTATGTATCTGCAGACTTAGACATTGCCTAAAATAAATATTTTAATTAAGTATAGCGTAAGTAGGGTAATAGAGAATCTATTTGGAAATAATGGCAAATGCAAAGTCAGGTAAAATTTCAAAGGGGTTAAATGAAGTCTGAGAATTCATGACAAAAGGCAGGATGTGGGGCGGGGGCTCCAAGGGATGTGGTCCTTGAAATCATCACATCCTTAATAGGCCCTAGAAACCAAGCAGAATACTAGACATATGTTATTTTGTTTAGCTTTCATAGCTACCTGCACGATTGTTTTAAAATTAGCATCTAAGAGTCAGGAAAAATGAGTTAGTTGCTCAAAGTCACAGAACTAGTCAATTGAAAACAAATTTTTGTTACCCCCAAACAAGCTTCTTTACATAAAGTATTTCAAAGAGAACAAAAACAAAACCAACCAATCTCCCCTCCCCAATCCTAATAGTATCAGTCTAGAGAACATTTAAGAATGAGATGAATGCTCACAGGCATTGCACAAGGCTGTGATGCATAGTACTGCTCAAGGGTAATCAAATGTCAGAAGGAAAGAAAAAAAAGAAAGAAATGGAGGGAGGGAGGGAGGGAAAGGAAAGGAAAGAAAATTCACAAGTGTTGATACAAGGAAAAAGCAAAGTCAGTTAAAGGTCAGAGCCCTATAATAGGTACCAACTAGATGATGAAAAAAAGAAGTTACATCTGTGAAGATATTATTAAGCATTCAAGAAACTCACTCTCTCCCACTGGCCTATCAGTTCTCACTCCCAAGTGGGAGATCAGGTGCTGATAAGCTTTTTATTATTGATTTCTCTGAGTCTTGAAGTTCCCATAAAGACGGAGAATATTGACAGGATAAGCCCCGTTACAATTGTGAGGTTAAATGCAAGGCACTATGGTTGTTTCTGTCAACTCATTGTAAAGAAACAACCTGTAGATTTAACTCAGTGTTGAATGTTATCCCCTAGTTCCATGCAGCCTATAATTAATCAGTAAGGAGAGATAAAATATTATTACTACCTCTCACAAATAAATTTGAATCATGTACTCCAAGTTGAAAAAGACTTCTGAAAATCATCTATTCATTTTATAGATCAGAAACCAAATTATTCAAAGAAGATACAAGTGACATACTTTCTTAAACTTAAAGTATGAAATAAGTTTAAGTCTCGGTTGCTGAAAACATTTCAAACCTCATGACGTGGTTATATTCTTGTCTAGAATTGATTTTTGTCTGAGCCATGGATCGTCATTCTGAGATAGGAGAAAAGACTTACCATGTATATAATGCACACAAAAGTCATCTTCCCCACCAGTGAACTGAATGGATATTCTCAGTATCTTCTTGGTGTGGCCAAAGAGCAGAAAGAGGTGTGGAGGGAAATGGAGCACAAACTACCAAGATGTGGCTGGAATAATAAGCAAGATCTGGTCACGAGAAGCTTTGTAGACCTGGATGTAGAAGTTGGAATCTTTTCCTAAGTGCAGTTCAGATCACTGGTGGCAGGGCTATGGCTGACAGACTTCAATCATTCATTCATTTTGTATCAAGCCTAGTTCTAGGCCCTAGGATACAATAAGATGCATTCCCAACATACAAGAACCTCATAGTCTGTTGGAGGAGACAGAGCTATAAAATTTAATTGTAATAAGGGAAGAGTAACAAAGTAACAACAAAGCCTGGAGCAACAGAAGACAGTCTCAAGAGAGGGGAAAAAATGTATTGTTCTACAGCCAAAGAAGTCTGCAGTTTGCAGAATGATTTCACAAATAGACTCTCTTTTGATCCTCATGGCGATATACAGGTCTATCCTCACCACTTAGAAAACTGATATTCCAGGAAACTGAATGAATGAGCGAGACCATATATCAAGGACAGCAGTTTTAATCCTGAGCTCAAACTTTGATTGACAGCAGCAGCTGCTTCCAGCTGTGTACTAAGAATAATTGTAAGCACTATGGAAATGCAATAAGAAAGAATTTGGGGGTTATTAAGATAGCTCTGAAACAGAATGATGGCATTTATCTTTTGAGTTGAAAGTTCTCCTAGAGGAGATTTACAACCAACCAACTGAATTTTTAATGACAGAAATATGTTTCTCATAGAGGTGTTGTAGAGATTAAATAAGAAAACACTCTTCCTATATTATGTGAGTCCTAGCCACTCTCCCAAGACAATTCCAGTGAATTGCTTCTCCCAAGGCTGGAGTTGAAAATTAGGTATTACCTGGAGGGAGCGAATAAAGTTCACCATTCAGACATAAAGAACTGTGTGGCATTTTTCTACTCCTGTGCTGACTCAGAGAGCCTGGGCCCTAGTAGAAGAGGACCATGGGGATCAGCAAGAGTTTCCTAGAGAGAATTGGTCCTATGAGATCTAAGGACTCTGAAAAGGAAGGGCGGAGCTGGCCAACATGAATATCTATGAAAGAATGCTGGTCTGTGAGGCCTTCAGAGCACCTAGAGAGAGAAAGTCCTCTATACTCATAAAGGTAGAAGACTGTAAGCTTTTACAGCTGATGAGAATGGGAGCTGGAAGCTTATTTCCGATGATTTGGGAGGAAACTGACAGAATGCCTGCTTGTATGACTGGTAGAGTCCAGCAGGCAGCCAGCACAGAGACGCAGCGAGTACTGCGGAGGGTGTGCAACCCTGGCGTGAACGACAGAACTGTGTCCATCTGAGCCTCAATGAGTTACTCAAAGAAAAATGACCCAACTAGGGGAACGAGCCAGAAAGAAGCAGCACATAGAGGAAATTCAGAACAAAAAACTCCTAGAAAAACAATAGAGGCTAAAATAGATGGCAACTGGTTAAAATAAAATTAATAAATAAAATGCAACCACAGCAAAAATAACACTTTCTGAACCTAAAACTCATGATTATCAGAAAAATTTGGTAGATAAACTAAACAATTAGATTCATGACATTTTCAGATAATAATGGCAAATCCACCTTTATCATCACATTTATGTAAAATTTGTGTGTGAGATAAACACAAAACTCATCTAAATGTTAATGATGGTGGTTTCCTTGGGATGACCTAAAAGGAGATTTATTCTTCCCTCAAATTTTTGTGTACCAAATGAATTATATCTACACATATAAGAAAATCTATATAATCCAAAATTTCATCTTTGACTAATAAAAACTAAAATATTTTTAAAATTACATGTGTTATTTGTAGCCTACAGAAGACATGAAAGGATAAGCTATAAGAAACCTTGACTGCTGATAACTTACCTTGGAGGATATTTATATTAATATAAAATTAATCATTTGATAAAAGGATTGATTGGACTCAGTGCCTGTGGTTCAGCGGCTAGGGTGCCAGCCACATACACTGGAGCTGGTGGGTTTGAATCCAGCTTGGGCCCACCAGACGACAATGACAACTACAACCAAAAAATAGCTGGGTGTTGTGGTGGGTACCTGTAGTCCCAGCTATTTGGGAGGCTGAGGCAAGAGAATCACCTAAGCCCAAGAGTTTGAGGTTGCTGTGAGCTGTGATGCCACAGCACTCTACCCAGGGTGACAGCTTGAGACTCTGTCTCAAAAAAAAAAAAAAAAGAAAGAAAGAAAGAAAAGGTTGACTGGATTTTATACAATGCATTGTTGAGCAGATGAACCAGAGACAGAAGTAGCAATACATGAGGTAGTGGCATTGATGGGATGAGATGGGCATCCTAGGCCACTTGTCTCAACACTGAAATATAGAACACTGGATATAAACATGTTTCTACTGATTACAAATGTTGTACACATATTTTTCAGCCTTCCTAAAAGAGAAGCCACTGTGTTTTGATTCCTAACTTTGTTGGATATTAAAGATATGAATCATTGTCTAAATAATTAAAGGAATTAAACTTTATTTCATTTTTAAGAAAGGTTATTAAAATTTACAGCTTGTGAATGTATATTACTGTTTGAGTTATGGACTAGAAAGGAATATACCCAATCAGAAATTAGCAACATTCTCATTATTATGTGCTGCTCATGCACAGAGATGCTTGTTTATACCAACTCTCAGAATTGGGAAACTGAACTGCAGTGATACTTAATGAAATACTTTATAAGCAATAGAAATCAATTTAAAAAGTCAAACTTCCATTAATTATTATAATACTAATTTAAAATTTCTCTAAATGGAGACATGAAAAGGGTATAAAATTTGAAATCAGATTATGCAAAAAGCCAAATGTGGACAACTGGGAAAAATTGCCACTTTCCTTAGGTCATTTGTTAGCAAAAAGCCCACCAACCCAGAAGCTGTATCTGTCTTAAATCAATTGCCAGAGAATACCTAAAATAAAGAAGCACCCAGAAAATGGAAACACCCACTACTGGAGAGAGATGTCATTCATAGTAATTACCAGCAGATATTTCTGCAAGGTACATTATAGTAGAAATGCCCTTTTTAACTTCTATGCAGTTAAGATGTACCTAAGAATTTTATACTGAAACTATTGAGGACTGCTTTGATGACAATATTTAAAATCTGAACCAAGATGCTGACCACTACCTGCCTATTTCTTAAGGGCCCTGATATAAACATTATTCCAGCACAGATGAGTATGGGACATAGACAATTATATAGAATATTTTTATTACTTGGTTTTGATCTATCATGACCTGCCTTCTTTTTATAAAAGAGCTCCACTTGGCTATTGGGTTCACCTACCTTCTCGTTTGAGTAGGGTTGACCTTGCCTTCACGCCTTCCCACAAGGATAGTCATTAGTCTTACTCTGGTCAAAAAGAGCACGTCACACATCTGACCACAGTGATTAGATCACAGAGGCTCAGTGAGATCATCTCTAAGGTTTGACACGTGAATAATTAGAAAAAGCATCACTGTTGTGGAATCAAGAGCTGTGATAAGTACCATCTAAATCTTGAGTTTCTGGAGACTAGCATTCCTGCTGGAGGGGGGAATAAAAGTTCATGAAAATGAAGTCCATACTGAAGAATAGAGAGTCAATATATGAAAGACAGAGGGAGAAAAGAAAGAGTAGAGAAAATAGAGGAAGAAAGACAAACACAGCAAGACGGGAAGAGAGGACTGCTGGGGAACACCTGAGCACCTAGATCCAGCCATACCTAAGTCCATTTGTTTATGAACTTTCCACCTGCATAACCCAAAACAGCAAATAGCTCCTCACAAAGTGATCTAGTGAGGTTCATTTAATTTATTTGAAACTGAGATGATACAGCACAAGGTACAAATATTAGCCCTGAATTACACAGCAGAACCTGAACAGCAATAGGGGGGGAAAAAATCAACCACATCAGAAAATAAAAATTGATCTACCCATGCTGCTCTGGTTTCACTAGTTATTTACAGGAGAGACTTGAAGTCAATCCCAGAGTACTGTGGAAAAGTATAGAATGACACTGTATTTTATTTACAGTAGTGAAGTCTTATTGCTTATATAATTATAGTTCAAAATGACTATATAGAATGTTAGATAAAGCTCTATAGCCCTTCTCACAGGTTGAAGATTACTATAAGACTGTATTAAATTTCCAGATTATTTAGCTGACAATACAAAAATGTATTCAGTATAGGTGGCAACACAGGAAGGGAGAAGACATAGGATTTTTAATTGTGTGTGGCTTTAGCCCTCCTAAGGCAGCAGTCACTAGGTGTATTGTCATTACAACTCAGATGTTCCCAAATGTAAGAAATTCAACACTTGCTATCTCACTGGCATCTTACACTCTAGACTTACTTCGCTTTTCAGAAAGAACCAAAACCAAATTTCTATGCATTTCTGTCTAAGAGAATTATAGCAGGCTTTTTTGTCCTCAAATCTCAGCATCATCAAGTTGTGCCCTCCTCTGAACATAGAGATTAGAGTCATTCTCCAAATGTCATTGATTAATGTCTCTGCCTTCAGATTTCCAGTGTTCTGGAAAGCCCATTCACCCCCGTCTATGCCATGACTCTGATTTAATACCCTTTTAATGCAGAGTTTGGTCTGAAGGTGAAGATCACAAATCAATTTCCACAAAATTTTAATTCCAAAGTGCAGTTTCCATCATTCCAAGTCAATCTTTTATTTTCGTGGCTTTTAAAGTCTCAAAATTAAGGCATAAATTTCTTGATATTATTAAAGATGGAGATCTGAAACAAACATACTTAAAATAATAGTATCAATTAAGTTCTTAGTTCCCAAAGAAGCCAGACTAATTTTAAAACTCTCCATACAAAATATAGTCTTTAATGCAATTCTCATTGGAATATGTCATATATCACCACTAAACAGAGTTATATATTTATAAATCCGGTGTGAAAGCAGAGGAAAGAATGATTAATTCAGCTATCTTGGGGAAACCATAAGTTAGAATCATCATCGGAATCATCTTTGTCATCATTGTAACATTTTTGAATGTTTATAATCCTATTATGTAGGTACTATTATAATGTTCATTTTACAGATTTTAAAGGAAACTGAGTCATAAGCAATTTATTTTAGAAACTGACTCTCTCCTGTTACCAACATCTAGAAATTCTGGATGAGACACAGCTAAAAAACAGAAGAGAGAAGTGGGCCTGGGATTGCCAGGCTGCCTAGAATCATCAGCTGGCATGGAAAAATTAAATACAGTAGAACTTCTGTAAGTCAACCACCCAAGGGACTGTAAAAAACTAATCAACATATGGAGGTGGCCAACATATGGATGTACATGTGGTGCATGTCTGCTCTATGAATATTAGTTCAACTTAAGGAGGTGGTCAACTGTGGAGGTTCCACTCTATTTGGGTTTAACAGTGGCAAGGAATGAGAGGCAAATCTTGTATCTCACAAGGTGGGTAGTTATAGTGAAACTTCTTTAGGCATACAAGACTATCAGGGAAGGAATGGCAAGAATATTTGTCATCCCAGATCTCTGTTTGGTTTAGAAAATAAAAGTCTGGCAGAGAACTGGTAAGTGTAGACTAACAGTTTTTTACTGTCATAATAATTGCCTCAAACTTAGTGGCTTAAACAACACAAATTTATTTTCTTAGAATTCTGTACGTCAGAAGTCCAAAAGGCGTCATACAGGGCAAAAATGAAAGCTAAGCCTTAGACTTTGTTCCTTCCAGAGTCTCCAGGGGAGAGTCTATTCCCCGCATCTTCCAGCTTTCAAATGCTGATCAGAACCCTTTTTCTTTATCTTAAGTCAGTTGTGAGGCATATGCCCTTCCTTGTTTTTTTTTTTTTTTTGTTTTGTTTTTTTTTGTAGAGACAGAGTCTCACTTTATGGCCCTCAGTAGAGTGCCATGGCCTCACACAGCTCACAGCAACCTCCAACTCCTGGGCTTAAGCGATTCTCTTGCCTCAGCCTCCCGAGTAGCTGGGACTACAGGCGCCCGCCACAACGCCCGGCTCCCTTCCTTGTTTTTTAAAAAACAACTTTATTGGAACCAGGAAGGGTGGCTCATGCCTATAATCTTAGCACTCTGGGGAGGCAACGGCGGGTGGATTGCTTGAGCTCAGGAGTTCGAGAACAGCCTGGACAAGAGTAAGACCCTGTCTCTGAAAACTAGCTGGGCTTTGTGGTGAGCAGTCCTAGCTACTTGGGAGGCTGAGGCAAGAGGATTGCTTGAGACCAAGAGTTTGAGGTTGTTGTGAGCTATGATGCCACAGCACTGTATCAAGGGTGACAGAGTGAGACCCTCAAAAAAAAGAAAGAGAGAAAAAAATCCCAACTTTATTGGGGGTATAATTGATATGTAAAAAGTATACATACAAGTATACAATTTGATGAGTTTGGACATACACCTGTGAAACCATCAACACAGCAAACATGTCTGCTATCTCTTGTAATTCCCTCCTTCCTTGTTGTGGAGTTTATGGGTTTTTTTTTTTATTTTTTTATTTTTTTGGTGATAATAACACATAACAGAAGATCTACCCCTTTGACCAATTATTTTAAGTGTGCAATACAGTATTGTTGAGCTACAGGCACTGTGCTGTACAGAGATCTCTAGAACTTATTTATCATGCATGTCTGAAACTTTATATCCATTGAACAATAACTCTTCATTGTCCTCTCCCTCCAGCCCCTGAGAATCACTGCTCTGTTATCTATTTCTGTGAGTTTGACTCTTAGCTACCTCATATAAGTATAATTGGCCAGCATTTGCTTTCCTGTGACTGGATTATTTCACTAAGCGTATTGTCTTCCAAGTTTATCAATGTTATCACGTATGGCAAGATTTTCTCCTTTTTAAAGGCTGAATAATACTCCATTGAAAGTATATACCACATTTTTTCTGAGCTTAGGCCTGGTGAGGGAAAAACTAGATGAGCTTTCAGTTTTAGAGTCTGTAAAAATAAAATCAATGCCTCAGACACAATTGGTTTTCCTCTCAAGGCTTTTGCCAAAATCCAGAGGCAGGAAAGCATAGTCTTCATCCGGAGAATGACCCTGGGGATAAAAACACAGTTGAAAATACTGAAGGGCTATATCCAAAGAATGGGAGGTTGAACAGAGGCAGATTAAGCCTTACCAAAACTCTAATCCAAGGTCAACTCAATTCAGACCTTAATTGCATTACAGTAATCTGTTTCCATTCTCTCAGTCTAGAACAGTGGTTCTCAACCTGTCCAGAAGAAGAAAGATGTTTCAAGACTGCTAAGAGTATAGTATAAATATCTTACCACAACAAATAAGTGAAATGGTGGCTATGTTAATCAGTTTAAGCTTTCCACATTGTATATCAAATCAGCACGTTGTACCCCATAAATGTACACAGTTATGATTTAATGGAAAAAATCTTTTAAAAAAGAAAATGGAAGATAAATTAAAAAAAAAATTTTTTAAAAAGAAAGATTGAATCCTCTTTTGTAGAACTTATCATCTTTGCAATTTTTAGACACAATGTACACTTTCAATAAAAATGTTCAGGACTGCCAAGGGACAGAACCATATAACCAGAAGAAGAAAGTATAAGCAGAGCCACAGTGACTGATGCACTGGAGTTAGCAGACAAGGCGGGGCAAGACAGGTTCTATTTCACACTGAAGCCTCTGCCTGCCAAGTAAGTGATCCAGCTACCCCAATGCTGTGACTCTGTGGTAAAACCCACAAAAGCTCCCAAAGGGGCATCAGAGAGAACAATTCTAATGAAATGAGAAAAATGCCAAGGCAGCTCCCTACTGTTCCGGTGCTAGCCGCCATCCCACAGCAAACATACGAGAGACCAGAACCAGAGCCCTCAGTACAGCCCTTCAAAAATTCCTAACCCACAGAAGCCAGGAGAGATGATAAAATGTTATTGTTTTAAGCCACTAAATTGTGGGATGCTCTTTACACTGTCTTAGATACTGGGACCATTTGCCTCTATCAAAATTGTAAATTTCCAGCTCAGTACCGGTGGCTCAAGTGGCTAAGGCGCCAGCCACATACACCTGAGCTGGCGGGTTCAAATCCAGCCCGGGCCTGCCAAACAACAATGAAGGCTGCAATCAAAAAATAGCCGGGCACTGTGGCGGGCTACAGCTACTTGGGAGGTGGAGGCAGGAGAATCGCTTGAGCCCAGGAGTTGGAGGTTGCTGTGAGCTGTGATGTCATGGTACTCTACCCAGGGTGACAGCTTGAGGCTCTGTCTCAAAAAAAAAAAATAATAATAATAATAATTATAAACTTCTTTTTATCAAAAATGAAAAATGTAGCAAGGAATTGGAAGAAAGCCCACAGATGACAAGATGATGCTTGCAGCTACACAACCAATACCACATTGTTTGTGGTTCATGCAAATAACTCCTTTAATGCATGAAAGGCAAATCAGCACAATAAAAATAGGCAAACAGGCTCAGCACCTGTAGCTCAGCAGCGAGGGTGCCAGCCACATACACTGGAGCTGGCGGGTTCAAACCCAGGCCTGGCCTGCCAAACAACAATGACAACTACAACCAAAAAATTGTTGGGTGTTATGGCAGATACCTGTAGTCCCAGGTACTTGGGAGGCTGAGGCAAGAGAATCTCTTAAGCCCAAGAGTTTGAGGTTGCTGTGAGCTGTGATACCACAGCACTCTACCCAGGGTAACATAGTGCAACTCTGTCTCAAAAAAAAAAAAAACAGGCAAACAATAAGAGCAGCCAATTCAAGTGACCAACCCATGAGTGACAAATACCATGTGAAAATTGCCTAATTTTACAGTAAATATGAAATAGGAAAATGAAAGTATAAATGAAATACAGCAAATAGGAAAATATAAATGACAACAAAAATTATACCATTTCACCTCATCATATCACAAAAATGTTAAAGTCTGATAATAACCAACATTAGAAGAACGTAGAGATTGGAAAACTTTCCTGTACTTGTGGTGGGTGGGTAAATTGCTGTGATCAGTTTAGAGAATTAAAGCTGTAGACACATACTCTATGACTCAGAAATTCCACTTCTACATATAAATCCTAGAGAATTTCACCCACCTGTACTACAGGAAATGTGTCTGACAATATTCATAGCAATATTTTTTGCAACAATAACTAAAAAGTACTCAAACAATTCTAACGTTCAACATGGGAAAATCTGTAATGCACTGGAGTATATTCATAAAAAGAATTGGTAGGTAACTAGGAAAATGAATAAAGAAGAGCTATGTGTGTCAACATTGGGGAATCTCACAGACATTATAAACAAAAGATGTAAGTTGAAGATTTATGAAGCTCTTCATATAAAATTTAAAACCAAAGCAGCACAATACATTGCTTTGTGATACTACAGATTTATATTGTTAGCATATATATGAAAAATAAAATATATATATGAAAATGAATGGAAGACAAACTTAAAAAATTTAAAAAAAAAAAGAAAGATTGAACCCTCTTTTGTAGAACTTATCATCTTTGCAATTTTTAAACATGATGTACTACTTTCAATAAAAATGTTCAGGACTGGAGGGGGAGAGACAAGATGGCGGACTGAAGCCAGCTTTCAACAAAGGCTCCCGTCCAGAAGGAGAGTTAAGGGACAGGAATTTAGTAAGTATCCTGGTGGACTTGAGCCTCACCAAGACAGAAGGCTGAAGAACGCACATCAACACCGCTGAGGCAAGTTGTGATCACAAGGACGCAAACAAAAGGTACAAAATCCACCACCAAGCGGACGGGAGTCCCCTCCCCCATGAGACCGGCACATGAGCCCCACAATTGAACAAGCGGGCAGAAATTAAAGGCCCTCCCACTACACTCCACGGGAGAGACCTTCTAAAAACTGGACCTACCTCCCCTACTGGGGTGCCGTGGCGTTCTCCTGCCGGACATAGGGCTGAATAAAACTTTGGGAATCCTTTGCCGGCAACCCTGAATACCCGGCGCTCCCCTCCCGCCCACTGAGGTCTGGAGGCCTGTCCCCCAGGACTTCGGATCCTTGGGTGATTTCTCAAGGGGAGTGGACAGTCCCCGAGTTGCGACTGGTCAGCATTGACTCTGAGGCATGCGAGTGAGGAGAGGGCAAAGGGCTGAGGGAGAGTCACGCCTCGCGGTACTTCCCTGCGGTGCAGTGCACCAACCCTCCCCGGGCATACGGGGCCCAAGACTGAATCAGACTCTGGCCTCCCCGCTGAGAGCTGAGAGCCACTACTCTCACTCGGGGTCTGAGGGCCTATCCCCCCGGAGTTCGGCTCCTTGGGTGATTTCTCGAGGGGAGTGCACAGTGCCTGAGCTGCGTCAGGTCAGCGCTGACTCTGGGATACGTGAGCGAGGAGAGGGCACTCTGCTGAGGGGAAATCAAGCCTTGGCGGCACTTCCCTGCGGTGCAGTGCAGGAGCCCTCCCTGGACCGTAGTATTGCGTGAAACTGAATGAAACTCTAGCTTCCCCCCGCCCCACTCCCAATCGGGGTCTGGGGGCCCATCCCCCAAGAGTTCTGATTCTTGGGGGATCTCTTAAGGGGTGTGGACCCAGCACAAACTGCGGCCGCTCAGTGCTGACTCTGGGGCGCGGGACAGAGGAGAAAACGGTCGCCTGAGTGCCCACACCAGAGCAGCAGTTCCCTGGAGGTAGATCAACAGCCGTTTTTTCTTTAAGGCAGAACGCTCACTTCTGGATATTCTGAGGCCACACCCCCTGTCTCCCTGGGCAACCAGAGGAGGCCACCGGCCACTCGGCTCACTAACCCGGGAAGCTTCCAGTGCGGGGCCGACCCAGAGAGGTGTTCAGACGCAATTCTCCAACAGCAAAGACGTTTGAACTCAAAACAGCCCGTCTTCTGTAGGCGACGACAGGAACAGAGACAGAACCTCACAAAGTTGTCTGTTCTGTTCTGTTCTGTTAGCAGCATCCATCAGGGACGGGGCTAAGCCTGAGTGAACACCTACTTCCCATCACCTGCATCAAACACTCAAAGATGTCAGGCCCCATCTCCTCCTGCTAGATAGCGGCAGTCTGCGGGGGCCTGGCAGACTTCCTTGCGATTCAGGCAGGTACAAACATCTGGAGTGTCTGTTCACTGCAGGCAACTGGGTTAGCCATCTGCAGAGATACCAGTGACAGGGCCCGACGGAGGGGCAAAGTGGGGAAGGAGACGTCAACCTTCCCAGACTGCTCTGTTTGCTGGGTGGCTCCTCCTGACTCCACGCTGCACTGGGGTGAGCTGTGTCAGAGGAGTCACCAGGCCCCTGTGATCCAGCTCCCAGAGACCTCTTGAACCCTTCCACCCGAGACAAGTGCCGATTGAGACACTTGATTCGGACCTTTTGAACTGGGCTAATAGACTGAGGACTTTTCAGGTGGTGCCCTGGGTGTGCGATTGTAGGAAGGTTTGATTCTCCTTTTCCAACTGGGGCCAGAGGTGGGCAGGCGGGGTGACTTAATTGCTCATTTTTCCACACAGCTGAGACTTCAAGCCAGAGTAGAAGTTGCAATAGGATCAAACAGAAACCAGCTGAAAACAAGACAGAACCACTTTGCTCCACCACACCAGACAGGGCCCCAGTTTCTCAGGCCACAACACTGTACGGGCCCTCGATAAAACCCCAGCGGAAAAACCAAAGGGAGTAAACCATGGGGCGGAATCAGCAGAAAAACTCTGGTAACATGAATAACCACAATAGATCAACCCCCCCAAGAAAAGATACAGCAGAAGTGTTTGAAGATCCCACTCATAAACAACTGGCTGAGATGTCAGAAGTCGAATTCAGAATTTGGTTTGCAGACAAGATTAATAAAATGGAATTAGGAATTCGAGGAGAAATTCAAAAATTGTCTCAAGAATTTAACGAATTTAAAGACAAAACCACCAAAGTTTAGACACACTGAAACAAGAACTTACAGCCCTCAAAGATATGAAAAATACAGTAGAATCCCTCAGTAACAGAATGGAGCAAGCAGAAGAAAGGATTTCTGACATTGAAGATAAAGTCTTCGAACGCTCCCAATCTCTCAAAGAGGAAGAGAAATGGAGAGCAAAAATGGATCACTCACTCAGAGAACTCTCAGATAATTCGAAAAAACACAATATAAGGGTTATAGGAATTTCGGAGAATGATGAAGTGGCTGCCAAGGGCACAGAGGCCCTTCTACATGAAATTATGAAAGAAAATTTTCCAGACATGCCTAGAGAATCTGAAATTCAGATAGCAGACAGCTTCAGAACCCCAGCACGATTCAACCCCAATAAGCCATCTCCCAGACATATCATAATTAGCTTCACTAAAGTTAACATGAAAGAGAAGATTCTCAAAGCAGCCCGGCGAAAGAAAACTATAACGTACAAAGGTAAGAATATTAGAATAACTGCAGATCTCTCTGCTGAAACTTTTCAAGCAAGAAGAGGCTGGTCATCAACTTTTAATCTCCTAAAGCAAAAAAACTTTCAACCCAGGATCTTGTATCCAGCTAAACTGAGTTTCATCTATGATGGAGAAATTAAATACTTCAATGACATTCATATGTTGAAAAAATTTGCCATAAGTAAACCAGCTCTTCAGGATGTTCTCAGACCTATCCTCCACAATGACCAACCCAATCCTATACCACAAAAGTAAACTCACTCAGAAACTTCGGATCAAACTCCAACTTCCACACTGGCGAAAGGATTAAAAATGTCCACTGGACCTTTGAAAAACTCGATACCCAAAATTCCACCAGACTTATCAATACTCTCCATCAATGTGAATGGCTTAAACTGTCCTCTAAAGAGGCATAGGTTAGCTGACTGGATACAAAAACTCAAGCCAGATATTTGTTGCATACAAGAGTCACATCTCAACTTAAAAGACAAATACAGACTCAGGGTGAAAGGATGGTCATCCATATTTCAGGCAAATGGTAATCAGAAAAAAGCAGGTGTTGCAATTTTATTTGCAGATACAGTAGGCTTTAAACCATCAAAAGTAAGGAAGGACAAGAATGGTCACTTCATATTTGTTAAGGGTAATACTCAATATGACGAGATCTCAATTATTAATATCTATGCACCCAACCAGAATGCACCTCAATTTATAAGAGAAACTCTAACAGACATGAGTAACTTGATTTCCTCCAGCTCCGTAATCGTTGGAGATTTCAACACTCCCTTGGCAGTGTTGGATCGATCCTCCAGAAAGAAGCTGAGCAAAGAAACCTTAGATTTAAACCTAACCATCCAATATTTAGATTTAGCAGACATCTACAGAACATTTCATCCCAACAAAACTGAATACACATACTTCTCATCAGCCCACGGAACTTACTCCAAAATTGATCACATTTTAGGTCACAAGTCTAACCTCAGTAAATTTAAAGGAATAGAAATTATTCCATGCATCTTCTCGGACCATCATGGAATAAAACTTGAATTGAGTAACAACAGGAATCTGTACACCCATACAAAAACATGGAAGTTAAATAACCTTATGCTGAATGATAGCTGGGTCAGAGATGAGATTAAGAAAGAAATCACCAATTTTTTGGAACAAAATGACAATGAAGACACAAGCTATCAGAACCTCTGGGACACTGCAAAGGCAGTTCTAAGAGGGAAATTTATAGCACTGCAAGCCTTCCTCAAGAGAACGGAAAGAGAGGAAGTTAACAACTTAATGGGACATCTCACGCAACTGGAAAAGGAAGAACATTCCAACCCCAAACCCAGTAGAAGAAAAGAAATAACCAAAATTAGAGCAGAGTTAAATGAAATTGAAAACAAAAGAATAATACAACAGATCAATAAATCAAAAAGCTGGTTTTTTGAAAAGGTCAATAAAATAGATAAACCTCTGGCCAACCTAATCAGGAAAAAAAGAGTAAAATCTCTAATATCATCAATCAGAAACAAGAAAGACGAAATAACCACAGACTCATCAGAAATCCAAAAAATCCTTAATGAATATTACAAGAAACTTTATTCTCAGAAATATGAAAATCTGAAGGAAATAGACCGATACTTGGAAGCACGCCACCTTCCAAGACTTAACCAGAATCAAGTGGAAATGTTGAACAGACCCATATCAAGTTCAGAAATAGCATCAACTATACAAAACCTCCCTAAAAAGAAAAGCCCGGGACCAGATGGTTTCACGTCAGAATTCTACCAAACCTTTAAAGAGGAATTAGTACCTATATTACTCAACCTGTTCCAAAATGTAGAAAAAGAAGGAAGACTACCCAACACGTTCTATGAAGCAAACATCACCCTGATCCCCAAACCAGGAAAAGACCCAACAAGAAAAGAAAATTATAGACCAATATCACTAATGAATATAGATGCAAAAATATTCAACGAGATCCTAACAAACAGAATCCAGCAACACATCAAACAAATTATACATCATGACCAAGTTGGTTTTATCCCAGGGTCTCAAGGCTGGTTCAATATAAGTAAATCTATAAATGTAATTCAGCACATAAACAAATTAAAAAACAAAGACCATGTGATTCTCTCAATTGATGCAGAAAAAGCTTTTGATAATATCCAGCATCCCTTCATGATCAGAACACTCAAGAAAATTGGTCTAGAAGGGACTTTTCTTAAACTGATAGAGGCCATCTACAGCAAACCCACAGCCAATATCATATTAAATGGAGTTAAATTGGAATCATTTCCACTCAGATCAGGAACCAGACAAGGCTGCCCATTGTCTCCATTGCTTTTCAACATTGTAATGGAAGTTTTAGCCACAGCAATTAGGGAAGAAAAGGCGATCAAGGGTATCCATATAGGGTCAGAAGAGATCAAACTCTCGCTCTTCGCAGATGATATGATTGTGTATCTGGAAAACACTAGGGACTCTACTACAAAACTCCTAGAAGTGATCAAGGAATACAGCAGCGTCTCAGGTTACAAAATCAACATTCATAAATCGGTAGCCTTTATATACACCAACAACAGTCAAATTGAAAAAGCAGTTAAGGACTCTATCCCATTCACAGTAGTGCCAAAGAAGATGAAATATTTGGGAATTTACCTAACAAAAGACGTGAAAGATCTCTATAAAGAGAACTATGAAACTCTAAGAAAAGAAATAGCTGAAAATGTTAACAAATGGAAAAACATACCATGCTCATGGCTAGGAAGAATCAACATTATCAAAATGTCCATACTACCCAAAGCAATGTATAATTTCAACGCACTCCCTATTAAAGCTCCACTGTCATATTTTAAAGATCTTGAAAAAACATTACTTCGTTTTATATGGAATCAGAAAAAACCTCGAATAGCCAAGACATTACTCAGAAATAAAAACAAAACAGGAGGAATCACACTACCAGACCTCAGACTTTACTACAAATCGATAGTGATCAAAACAGCATGGTATTGGCACAAAAACAGAGAAGTAGATATCTGGAATAGAATAGAGAACCAAGAGATGAATCCAGCTACTTACCGCTATTTGATTTTTGACAAGCCAATTAAAAACATTCAGTGGGGAAAAGATTCCCTATTTAACAAATGGTGCTGGCTGAACTGGCTGGCAACCTGCAGAAGACTGAAATTGGACCCACACCTTTCACCATTAACTAAGATAGACTCTCATTGGATTAAAGATTTAAACTTAAAACATGAAACTATAAAAATACTAGAGGAGAATGCAGGGAAAACCCTTGAAGAAATTGGTCTGGGTGAGTATTTCATGAGGAGAACCCCCCGGGCAATTGAAGCAGCTTCAAAAATACACTACTGGGACTTGATCAAACTAAAAAGCTTCTGCACAGCTAAGAACACAGTAAGCAGAGCAAGCAGACAGCCCTCGGAATGGGAGAAGATATTTGCAGGGTATAACTCTGACAAAGGTTTAATAACCAGAATCCACAGAGAACTCAAACGCATCAGCAAGAAAAAAACAAGGGATCCCATCGCAGGCTGGGCAAGGGATTTGAAGAGAAACTTCTCTGAAGAAGACAGGCGCACGGCCTTCAGACATATGAAAAAATGCTCATCATCTTTAATCATCAGAGAAATGCAAATCAAAACTACTTTGAGATATCATCTAACTCCAATGAGACTAGCCTATATCACAAAATCTCAAGACCAGAGATGTTGGCGTGGATGCGGAGAAAAGGGAACACTTCTGCACTGCTGGTGGGAATGCAAATTAATACATTCCTTTTGGAAAGATATATGGAGAACACTCAGAGATCTAAAAATAGATCTGCCATTCAATCCTGTAATCCCTCTGCTGGGCATATACCCAGAAGACCAAAAATCACAACATAACAAAGATATTTGTACCAGAATGTTTATTGCAGCCCAATCCATAAGAGCTAAGTCATGGAAAAAGCCCAAGTGCCCATCGATCCACGAATGGATTAATAAATTGTGGTATATGTATAGCATGGAATACTATGCAGCCTTAAAGAAAGATGGAGACTTTACCTCTTTCATGTTTACATGGATGGAGCTGGAACATATTCTTCTTAGTAAAGTATCCCAAGAATGGAAGAAAAAATACCCAATGTACACAGCCCTACTATGAAACTAATTTGGGACTCTCACTTGAAAGCTATAACCCAGCTACAACTTAACAATAGGGGGAAGTGGGAAAGGGGGGGGTGGGTAGAGGGAGGGGAATCGGAGGGATCACACCTGTGGTGCATATTACAGGGGTATTTGCGAAACTTGGTAAATGTAGAATGTAAATGTTTTGGCACAGTAACTGAGATAACGCCGGAAAGGCTATGTTAACCACTGTGATAAAAATGTGTCAAATGTCTTATGAAGTGAGTGTATGATGCCCCATAATCATATCATTGTATACAGTTATGATTTAATAATAAAAAAATAAAAAATAAAAAATAAATAAAAAATGTTCAGGACTGCCAAGGGACAGAACCATATAACCAGAAGAAGAAAGTATAAGCAGACCCACAGTGACTATATATATATATATATATATGGTAACAATATAAATAAATATATGAGAAAGAGAAACCAAATTCAGGAGACTGGTTACTTCTGTGTAAGACAGAGTAACCAGTCTTACTGGTGGTAAGGGAGGGCTATAGAAGGGAAATCTGGGTTGTCAATCTTTTATTTTTTTAAGTCAAATAGTAGGCATATTAATATTAGTTATATTTTTCTTTAGAATTTTGTGTGTCTTAACAATTATATACTAAGTTTGACAGTTTGAAAGATATAAGACTTTACATACAGGAAGTAAAGTTACCACTAAACATGGAATTCCAGAAACAGAAGCACACCTAGCTACAGGCTAACAGTCATCCATGGAGAGGCAGACCCAGAAGGCTCCGCACAGGTAGAGGGCAGACCAGAAGTCAGTAGGCAAAATGGAACAAATAGCTCTGTGCCTGAATTCTTACCATGGATGCTCTCCTAGCCTGACATCTTCTAGCAACACTTTCAGCAAAGTTAATGTTCTCTGTTCTGTAGGGTAAAGTTTTTGTAGGGTATTTTGTAAATTTCAGCTCCTCTCTGGCTCCTATCATCTCTGAATGAAAGTTTCACCTAGAAGATTCCAGAGAGGTGATCACCTTTATATGTAAGTACTATACAGAAGATTTTAAAATGCCACGGGGCACAAAAATACTTTTTATATGATCTCTCACTTTTCTGGTAAACATGGTAAACAAACAGAAAAAGGAAAACAGGCCATAACATCTAGGAACTGATCTGACATTTGCAACTAGACTTTAGCAAAGTCAAAAGCTGGCCTGTAACTCACACCTAGACCATGCTACTATCTGCTGCTCATAAACAATCTCACAGAACACCAATATCAGACATTCTCACTCTGAGTCCTTGATACACTGAAACAAAACTTCCTAACTTTGTCTAACACAGATAAACACAAAGTAACTATACATCCCACAAAATACCAAACATGCCCCTTTCATAGCTAACATGAGTGACTGTGGCTTCTTTACCAACTCTAGCTTCTTTACTTGAGCCTGATAGATAAGATTGAGATTCCCAGTCATGGTATCACTCTGTTCTTCTATAGCATCCAATATAGGGTAAACCTCCAATTTTTCAGATCCTCTTACAATCGCCCAACCAAAGCCCACATCTCACATCACATTCTTTCTAACAGCCCCTTATAGAAAAGGCCCAAGCTTCATTGGGAAGAGTGTTCTCTCTCTCTACAAATAAGTAGCAAAACCAACTTATTCAACTGCAGGTTTGCTCCTGGTGGTCTTTGTCGGGAGAGTATTGACACTTGCTATGCCTATCTATAAGGGAAGCCAATTACAACTGGCCTGTTAAGGAAACTGCATTTCTCAAGTCCCTCTGACAGTTGTATGACTTCTACATTGTAGTACGAAAAAGTTGATACTAACCTGAAATATGAAATGCTACCCCACATGATAACTCTAAGTAATAGGCTCCAGTTTCACTGAATTTTCTTCTCTTTGATCATGACCATAAACATATAAATGTTTGTCCATGCTTTTATTTTTCATCTGAGCATAACAGAAAACCTAGTTTTTTTAGTGGGACGGGGAGAAGGATGTAACTTGTACAAACTGACTCAGCTAGGAAGTAGTGTGCAAATTGGCATTCAACCCCAACACTGTCTAAACCAGAGTTCACACTTTATCACTCTGCCATCTCAAAGCTGATTGGTCATTGTGATGTAAAAGGAAGGAGAGGAAGGATAGTCCATCTAGAAAATGGGATGTGTGAAAACAGAGGAGAGATGTCATCTCTGGGTTCATGGCATGGCAAGAATTGAGTGTGGCCTAAAAGTGATATAGGTGGGGATAGCTCCTGAGAGTGAAGGTGTACACAAAAAGAATGGTTTGCAAAGGCTGGGCAGGGTCACATGCGTTAGGTGACAATAACTTAGAACCATTTTTTAACCAATAGAGATTTAATGCTACAGGACGACTCAAGGGTCTGAGACAATCAGGACTATGTTCTATTTACTTTTTAACTGAAACATAATAACTGTACATATTTATGGTGTACATAGTGATATTTTGATACATAGAATGTGTAGTGGTCAAATCAGAGTAATTGGCATATTCATTGCCTCAAACATTTGACATTTCTATGTGTTGGGAACACTAAAAATATTCTCTTCCAGCTATTTGAAAATATATGTTATTGTTAATTATATTCACTCTATAGTGCCATAGAACACTAAAGCATATTCTTCCCATCTAGCTGTAATTTTATATCCTTTAACCAACATTTCCACTACCTTCCCAGGCTTTAGTAACCACTGTTCTACTCTGTGCTTCTACATGTGACTGAGAACATGCCATACTTATCTTTCTGTCTCCAGCTTATTTCACTTAACATAATATCCTCCAACTTCAGCCATGTTGCTATGAATGACAGGATTTCTTGCGAAGTTTCAGTTTTTTCACCTTTCCCCTTTCCCATCTCCATCTCTTCTCCTTGAAATCCCACATGGTGCTCCATAAGTCTTATAGGCTTTCTTCATTCTTTGTATTTTTACCTACTTGAGTTATTTCAAAAGACTTGTCTTCAAGTTTATAAATGCTTTCTTTTGCTTGGTCTAGTCTGTTGCAAAATCAAGTCTATGGGTCCTGTGGTATTCTTTGGGTGGGGTGTGTTGTTCTGGTTCTAAGCGGATACAGTAATCTCTGTGCAGTTTCTTCAGTTGTAAGACACATTAGTGATACTTATGAGAGCCTCTGTGGTCTAGGCTGTCAAAATTAGTGGCAGTGGTGCCATAGCTTTGCCAGAAATAGGTCTACCAAGATATTTTTCAGGCCAAGTATGTGCAGGTGGGTTGACCAGAGGACTTGGCAGAGTCAGGGCTACCTGACTGTTCCATAGGCCTTGGAAATGGGAACACAGTGTAGGTTGGCCTTTGAGGACCTGGATCACCAGGGTAAGAGCCTCCAGACTATTTCTACTATCAAGGGTATGAGCAGCGGTGATTTGGCAAGCTCAGAGAAGGGTCCACCCAAAGCAAATCTGCAAGGCTGGTTCTCTGGCTGGACGTGTTGGCACATACTGCTTGGCCAACTTGGGGGCCAATCTCCTGCTAGTCTGCTATACTGATCTCTGGCTGAGGGCACAGGAGCATGGCTGCCTGACTGGTGTGGGGGTGTGTCTACAAGGAGCAGGTACACAAGCCTGTTTCTCTGGCCCAGCGTGTGAGCCTGGGGCTTCTCAGACAGCTCATACACATCCCCTAGACTATCCTTCTGGCCAGAGGCATGAGTACATGGGATTCTGGAACGGGTCCACCAAACTATTTCTCAGGCTCAGGGCTGGGCCTGCAGGGCCATATTTTCAAATGATAACAATGAGAACAGTGAAAAATTGATTTAAAAGAGGATAAACTTGATAGGCTGTAGAAAGCCTATTTTATGAAGCCTAATTATTTTATGAAACATAAAATAATTACTACCATATATAGGAGATTTTTCTATATGTGTCTCTTCACACCCAGGTGAAACAGCTTTGGTATTATCTTAATACCCATGGATTTTAAACAGCCACAGTAAGCTTTTCATAGCTCATAGGAAGTATTAATGCAGCTCAGCTAAATTATGGCTTCTAATTAGGGCTTAATTAGAAATAGAAAGCAGCTTGTTTAGAACATAGATTTCTATGGCTGGTTACAAAGCTTCATCTGCATCTTTGTTAAAGGTTTTTAAGACCCTTTACATGCTACATTAAGGGAAGACAGTGATTCTAAATATATTCTGCAAAGCCTGTGGACTTCATGAGCCAACACTAGGAAACATTAGAGGGAAATGTCATAGGAGAATCTCTGAATTTGTATGTATGCTTCCTTGATCAAACCCCATTTAAAGATTAAGCCCAAAAGACCAAGGTGCTGGGTAATAGAATTAATCCTTCAGGTCAATATTGATCAAACAGCAGAACTGAATGGAATTTTGAGAAGATGTGCCTGGGTTCAGGAGGGAAGAGTATAGAAAAAGGTTCTGGAAGATTATCTATAAGAGGGGGTGAATAATGGTATATATGGGTCACTATGAAAGTTTTGAGATAGACTATGTTATGGTACATTATTTCACTTTCAAGAATCGTAGTCAGGCTTGGTGCCTGTAGCTCAGCAGCTAGGACACCAGCCACATACACCACAGCTTGTGGGTTCAAATCCTGCCCAGGCCTGCCAAACAACAATGACAATTGCAACCAAAAAAAATCGTTGTGCGTTGTGGCAGTTGCCTGTAGTCCCAGCTACTTGGAAGGCTGAAGCAAGACAGGGGAACAAGAACTCCAGCAACCTCTGGCAGGGGAAACTTACCCAGGAACATCACTCTGAGAGCACAGTAAAGCAGTGATGGACTTCAGGAGCCAGTGAGGAGGTCTAGAGCTAAGGAAAATAAGAACAAAGGCAAGTGTTTGCATACAGGCAGGAGCTCTGGCCAGCCAGCCCTCGCATAGAGGACTGGGTACAGGAATGGGCTGTCCTGAAGTTTTTTTATTTTGGACTAAACTGTTTGCTGGAGCTGCCTTAGAAGACTTGACAAAGTGAGTAGACTCAAACAGCTTCCAATGGCTGGGAATGAATACCAGATTGGGGGGGAGGGGTCTCATTGGGTTGGTGACTAGCTGGGCACTGCCATTGTGGGAAGGCCCTGTGGAGAAACAGGCCACAGCATCCTAATGCACAGCTGGCTGTGGTGTGCTTGCTGAGCTCAGACAACCATCCTTGGTGTAAGCTGAGCAGACCCTAAAAGGCCACTTTGTTGGCAGGGGGCACTATTTGACATGCCACCTAAAGAAGTTGGCGAGAGCTTTAGGACCTCAATCCAACAAGGACTGAATGATGCCTAACTAACCAGTCACTGATGGAGGTAAATAAGTCAGAAGACAGGATGAAATGTCCTCTGCAACCATAAAGTGGCTTCTAGCCCTCATTTTATATATAGCAAAAGCAGCATGTGTGTGCTCCATTTCCTAAGATCACAGCACAACCTTGTTTCTCTCTCTGTCTCTCTCTCTATATATATATATACACACACACACACATTATATATAAATCTT
Source organism: Nycticebus coucang (assembly GCF_027406575.1). Taxonomy (NCBI): domain Eukaryota; kingdom Metazoa; phylum Chordata; class Mammalia; order Primates; family Lorisidae; genus Nycticebus; species Nycticebus coucang. Next base: position 119,889,632 of record NC_069782.1, read on the forward strand.
CCATTTTTGTTCCTTTTCCTAATTTTTTTCTTACCTTTTTTCTCCTCTTTTTTGTTTTATGTTCATTATTTTTTTTTAATTTCTTCTGTTTGGTTATATTTTTATTTTTTCATTTTACTTTCTTCAATAGCAAGGGCTCCCCTATTTTTATTAAAGTTTCTCAGCTCCTTTTATTCTTTCTCCTTCTTTACTTCTCTGCTTTTTTCCTCTCTTTTGGGAGAGATTATTCTACTTTTCTCACCTTTCCCACATTAATTTCTCATACAACAGCTAAGATGTCCCTTTTTTGTTGTTTATCATATATAACTGTATTTTTAAATTTCTTCATATGTATTTTTTTCTTCTTCTTTTCTCTGAGTGCTTTGGGATCACAGCATTGGTCTGTGGAGCTCACAGGCTTATGGTCTAGGGTGTCTTTCTAGCTTTGGCCTTTGGAAAAACCACATTGGTAGGTCCCTATTGCAACATACTGCTGAGTTTTTTTGTTTGTTTGTTTGTTTATTTGTTTCTTCTATATTTAGCAGATGTGGAATCTTACTTTTGCCCAGGCTGGTAAGGAGCTCCTAACTTTAAGTGAAGCACCAAGCCCAACCTGCAAAGGCCTATAATTATAGGTATGGGCATAGTACCCTAATGATCACCACCATTTCTCTTATTTCTCTCTTTCTTTCTCTCTCCTTTTCTTTCTTTCTCTCTTTCCCTTTCCTTCTTCTCTCCTTCTCTTTAATTATTTTCTTTCACCACCTTTCTTTCTGTTTTTGTTTTTCTCTCTTTATCTTTTTATTTTCTTTCTCCATTCTCTGTCTTTATCCTTCTCATCCTTTTGGCCTTATATCAAAAAGCCACTTTAACACTTAACTTCTGAGACAAGGTAATTTATAGTGAATGAGGTAGTGAGAAGGAAAAAGTAGGGGAAGAAAGTGAATAAGAAGAATAAGAAGAAGAAGAAAGTGAGGAAGAACCAACAGAAAAATTCTGGCAACACGTTAAACGAAAACAAGGGACCGTGAGACAGCTATTGCAGAGGATTCCACCTAGAAAAAATTAATGGAAATGACAAAAAGGGAATTTGAAACAGGGATGGTAAAGGCAATAAAGGAAATTGAGAAGAAACTGGAAAAACAGAACTAAAAAATGGATAAAAGATATGAAGAATATAGGTAGGCTATAGTGGAGCTTAAGGAATTGAAGGAGTTAATCTGGGAACTTAAAGATGCAGTAGAAAGTATCAATAACAGATTAGACCATGGAGAAGAAAGACTGTCTAGAAGATAAAGCTCTTGAACTAACCCAGATAGTTAAAGATACAGAAAAGTAGAGAGAGAAAGCAAAACATTCACTCAGAGAATTATGCAACTTATTTAAGCATTTGAACATTCAAATTATAGGTATCTCTGAGGGGGAAGAAGAATATCCCAGGGAATGGAAGCCCTACTGGAAGATATCATAAATGAAAATTTCCAAAGTTTCACCGAAGATTCTGAAACACTCCTTTCAGAGGGATGTCAAACCTCAGATCATATCAATAGAAATAGAGAATCCCAAAGAGACATTGCAACAAACCTGTCCACAGTCAAGATGAAAGAAAATTCTGCAAGCAGCCAGAAGAAAGTGCCATTGACCTACAGGGGCAGATCCATCAGGATGACAGAGGACTTTTCAGCTGAAATTTTCCAAGCCAGAAGAGAATGGTCATCCACCTTTAACTTTCTTAAACAAAACTATCTTCAGACCAGAATTCTGTATCCTTCAAAACTAAGATTTAAAATTGATGAAAATATCAAATCTTTCACTGATATGCAAACACTGATATTCACCACAACAAGATCATCTCTATAGGAAATACTTAGACCTATTCTCTACACTGACCATTACAATGGACCAACAGCAAAGCAAACACCCAGAAAATAAATGTCAAAACCTAGCTTCTACAATGGCACAAAGGATAAAATTAAGTGATGGACCTTCACAAAATAAGTTGAATAGAATTCCACCACACTTATCAATTCTCTCAGTAAATGTTAATAGCCTGAATTCCCCACTGAAGAGGCACAGGCTGGCTGACCGGATAAAAATCACAAACCATCCATATGTTGTCTTCAGGAAACACATCTAACCTTGAAGGAGAAAACAAGACTCTGGTAAGGGGATGAAAAACAATATTTCAGGCAAACAGAAATCAGAAGAAAGGAAGATTCACAATCTTATTTTCAGATCAAAGTGTATTTAAAGCAACTAAAGTGAAAAAAAGACAAACATGGTTGCTTCATACTGGTCAAGGGAACAATACATCGAGAAAACATTTCAATTCTAAATATTTATGTACTCAGCTAAAGTACTCCCAGGTGTATGAAATAGATATTTATTGGTCTGAGAAATATGATATCCCATAATAACATAATAGCTAGGGACTTTAACACACACACACCCCCACCAGAAGAACTGGACAGATACTATAAACAGAAAATAAAGAAAGATACTAGGAACATAAATGTGACCCTAGATCTAACAGGCTTAATAGACAACAGAACATACCATCCCAATGCTAAGGAATATATTACATTCTTCTTGTCAGCCTATGGAACATATTCCAAAATAGATCTTATCCTAGTACACAAATCAAACCTCAAAAAAATTAAAAGAATTGAAATTACACCTTGTATGTTCTCAGACCACAAGATAATAAAGGTGGAACTCAACTCCAACAAAATTTTCATCCCCACACAAAGGCATGGAAATGAAAATCCTTATGTTGAATGACAGTTGAGTCAAGGAAGAGATAAAGGATGAAATTGTTAAATTCCATGAACATACCAACAATGAAGCTACAAGTTACCAAAGCCTGTGGAATACTGCAAAAGCAGTCCTAAGAGGAAAATATATCACATAAGATGCTTACATCTTAAAAACAGAAAAAGAGCTCATCAACAAACTAATGAATAATGTTAAGAAAATGGAAAAGGAAGAGAAATATAATTGCAAACCTACCAGAAGAAAAGAAATAACCAAAATTAAATCAGAAATAAATGAAATTAAAAACAAAATAATCATTTAGAAAATAAATGAAACAAAAAAATCAGTTCTTTGAAAAGATAAATAAAATTGATAAAACTTTGGAGAGATTAACTGGAAACAGAAAAGTAAAATCTCTAACAACCTCAATCAGAAAGGAAAAAGGAGAAATAACAGATACCACAGAGATACAAGAGATTATCTTTGACTCCTACAACAAACTCTAGGCCCAGAAATTTGACAATGGGGAGTAAATGGACCAATATCTGGAATCACACCATCTCCCTAGACTTAACCAGGAAGAAATAGATCTCTTGAACAGACCAATATCAAGCACTGAGATTGAAGAAACAATAAAAAAATCTTAAAAAAAAAAAAAAAAAAAAGCCCTGGACCAGATGGCTGCACACCAGAATTCTATCAAACATTCAAAGAAGATCTTTTAACCATACTGCAGAAAGTATTCAGAAACTTTTAGAAGGAAGGAACCTTTCCAAACACATTCTATGAAGCAAACATCACCCTGATACCAAAACCAGGAAAGGACCTAACCAAAAGGAAACCTACAGACCAATTTCACTAATGAATACAGATACAAAAACACTCAATAAAATCTTAGCAAATAGATTATAGCTACACATTTTTTAAAAAGTATATATCACAATCAAGTAGGCTTTATCCCAAGGATGCAAGGCTGGTTTTACATACACAAATACATAAATGTAATTCACCGTATCAACAGAAACGAAAACAAAGACCATATGATCCTCTCAATAAGTGCAGAAAAAGCATTCAATAAAATTCAACATCCTTTCCCAACAAGAACACTTAAGAATATAGGCATAGGTGTTACTTTTCTAAAACTGATTAAAGCCATCTACAACAAACCCACAGCTAATATCATACTGAATGGAATAAAACCAAAAGCTTTTCCACTTACAACCGGAACCAAAGATATCCTCTACTGCCACCACTATTCAACATAGTGCTAGAAGTCCTAGCCAATGCAATCAGGCAAGAGAAGGTTACAAAAGAGAATCCCAATGCAGGAAGCAGAGGTCAAATTCTTGCTTTTTGCTGATAATATGATCTTATACTTAGAGAACCCTAGAGACTCAATCACAAGACTCCTGGAAGTGATCAAGAAACAGAATAATGTCTCAGGATATAAAATTAATGTCTACAAACCAGTATTCTTTGTATACACCAATAACTGCCAATGCGAACAGCTAGTCAAAGACACAATTCCTTTTGCAGTAGTTTCAAAGAAAATGAAATACACCTAACGAAAGGTCCTTTACCTCTATAAATAGAATTATGAAACCCCAAAAAAAGAAATAGCAGAAGATATCACAAAATGGAAGACCATACCATGCTCTTGGCTGGGAAGAATCAACAATGTTAAAATATTTATACTACTCAAAGAAATCTATAGATTCAATGCCATCCTCATTAAAATATCAACATCATACTTGAAGATCTGGAAAAAATACTTCTTCATTCCATATGGAACCAGAAAAAAAAAAAAATACCTGTATGTACCAAGGCTATCCTTAGTAATAAAAACAAAGCTGGAGGCATCACTCTATCAGACTTTAGTTTATCTTACAGGTCCACAGTGATCAAAACAACATGGTATTGGCACAAAAGTAGAGACATAGACATATGAAACAGAATAGAAAACCAAGAGATGAAACCGGTCTCTTATAGCCATCTGATGTTTGATAAACAAAACAAAAGCATACACTGGGGGGAAAAAGTCCCTATTCAGTAAACGGTGTGGAGAGAACTGGATAACCACATGTAAAAGAATGAAAGTGGACCTGCGCCTTTGACTCAAGATAAATAAAAGATTTAAAGCCAAGACACAAAACAATAAAAATCCTAAAAGAAAGTGTGGAAAAAAAACTCTTCAGGATGTCAAACTGGGGATTTTCTGAAGATGACTTCAGCAGCAATTGCAACAAGAAAAAAAAAATAAACAAATAGGATTTAAGTAAACCAAAAAGCTTTTGCATAGCAAAGGACGTAACAATCAAAGCAAAGAGACAACCTTCAGAATGGGAAAAGATATTTGCATGTTATGAATCTGACAAAGGCTTGATAACTAGAATCTATAGAGAACTCAAACTAATCAACAACAAAAAATAACAAACAATCCCATCTACCACTGGGCAAGAGACATGAACAGAACCTTCTCTAAGGAAGACAAATGAATGGCTAACAAACATGAAAAATGCTCATCATCTCCAGTTGTCAGAGAAATGCAAATCAAAACTACCCTGAGATACCATCTAACCCCAATAAGATTAGCCCACATCACAAAGTCCCAAAGTTGCAGATGCTGGCATAGATGTGGAGCAAGGGGAACACTTTTATGCTGTTGGTGGGACTGCAAACTAACACAACCACTTTGCAAAGATTTATGAAGAATCCTCAAAGAATTTAAATTTAGACCTCCCATTTGACCCTACAATCTTACTACTAAGCATCTATCCAGAAGAAAAAACATCATTTTATTATAAAGACATTTGCACTAGAATGTTTGTCATAGCACAGTTTATAAACCTAAATGCCCATCAACTCCAGAAAGGATCAACAAACTGTGGTATATGTATACACTGAAATATTATTCAGCCATAAAAAAGCAGAGAATTTACATCTTTTGTATTAACCTAGATGGAGTTAAAACACATTCTTCTTAGTAAAATGTCACAAGAATGGAAAAGCAAATATCAAATGTACTCAATACTAATATGAAAGCAGGAGATGATGTAATTTATTCCTACATAATAGTAAAATTCAATTCAATTCATGTTGGGGTGAGGAAGAAAGGAGAGGGAGAGGGGATGAGGGGGATTGGTGTGCTCCCACGAGTGTGTTCAATATAGGGGTATATGGCACACCTTTTGGCTGTGGGACACTACAAGATTGATTCTACCTAACAAATTCAAATATTGTGACCTGGTTGTTTGTACCCTCACATTAACCTGAAAAAAAAATTGAAAAAAAAATAGAATCCAAGTCAATAGCATCTTTTCTGATTTCACCTGTGCAAGTTTCAACTTGTTCAGCTTACTGGATTGTTGGGAGGGCTTTATTTTTTTTCCATCTATGAAGACTTCATGTTTTTTGATTTTTGTATATCTGAAAACTTTTGTAATGACCCACATATGCATCACAGGAAGTGACTGAACACTTTGAAGCAGTCTCTCCAACCAGAAAACACATAATCAGAATGTGAATTGCAACACAGCCTCGTTGAATATTTGGTTTATTTAGTAGCCAAATAAAGTACCTTAAAATAATCATTTTCTATACTTCATATATGATGGTCCCTATTCTAGTGGGTCAGAAGCATTCATGTTGTCTTTAAAAGAATTAAATTTCTTATATCAAGAAAAGCAAGAGAAACAGTAAATGTTGAGTTTTTTCACTTCTAAAATAGGCCTTAAAAACTATTAACAGAAGCAATTGTATTGAAACACAAAACTTTTGAATTGTAAGAAATGGGCTTTGCCGAAAGAAGAAAAGTCTTTTGAGAATCAAAAGGAAAACTCTGAAAGAGGCAGAGCATAGCCATAGGTTGGAAAGACAGTGGATGACAGACACAGACTACGCTGACTAAGTGAGGGTGACCTGGGCTGGGAGAAAACAGTAAGCTTGGAAGAGATTATAGGATAATATAGACAGTGCCCTCATGAAGAAGAGAATATTTAGTAGCCTGTTGGAAAGAAAGGTATTAAATAACATATGCATAAAACATAGCCATCAAAAAGGTTATAAATAACTAGTTTTATTATCATACATGCTCAAAAATATGCCACTATTATAATCAAACAAGAATATACAAAGTGTGTTTTAGAGAACATACAGAGTCACTATGATACATGCAGACCCAGAAGAGATAAAGTTGAAAGGTGTGCTCTGGTTCAACCATAAGTCACCTGAGCAACCAGCTCATTTGGAATTTGGCCATGTGGAGCAGGGTCCACAGCACCCTTCCAGCTTACCCCCTTTATGTGGCACTTTCTCCTCATGCTGATGATGGTATAATGAGCGTCTGAGGCAGGAAGACATGAATAGAAGAAATAGAATGAAATCATAGGGAAAGAAATTAGCTAGTCATTCTCTGTGCCAGAGATTATGTGCCGAGGTCATCTTGGACACATAATTGTCTGTCATTACTCCTGGCACAATCACAAGCAGGAAAAATAAACATAGTTATGAATTTACGTTGCATTCCTTATCTGCTGTTTGTCTTAGAAAAACATTCTAGACATGAGGTTATACATTATTATTGTCACTTATCATCACTATGAATTTGGTTTTCAAAATGTACATTTATATACATACCAAAAAAAGAAAAAAGAAATAGGTAATCCTTTAAATTAAAACATATTTTTATAAAACTTTAACGTGCATATTATACTTATTTCCCACCTGTTATCTCTCATTAGTAAGAAGGTTGTCTTATATTTTCTGCAGAGGTGTTTTAGGGAATGGTATCAAGAGACATAGCTGTGGTAAAGCGAGGAAAGCAAGATAGGGCCAAAGGTGAAGCTGACCTGCAATCCTGCTGCAACTGAACCTCCTTCAGTCCCACAGGGAGCTCTTGCAGGGAGTGACCTTTCAGAGTTATCCCAAATTGATGGTTGGGGTCTTGGTGTTGTACCTCAATCAGTCACTGAAACAATGTAAACCCTGTGACTTGCTGACTGGTGTCCCTATGAATCACAGAACCAGGGATGTTGGAATCCACAGGTGGTGGTGCATGCTGAAGAGCACATCTCTCCTGACTTGCTTCTTTTTTCTTAACAATATAAATCAATTAATTGACCTCCAATGACTAATATTGCAGTGGTTTTCTTTAATTCAACCCGAAAATTATAATTCTAGGGAAAAGTTTTAAAATATATGTTTCAAAGACTATATTGCAAAATACAAAACAGTTAAACATTATGGCTATATATACATATATAACTTTAATTTTTCAAAGTTTTGCTTAATCTGTTTTTCCTTAACTTTTAAAGACCTATGATATCTTCTGATGATGAAATATTAATTTGAAATTTAGAAATTATTTCCATTTCACTTTTTTCCTTCACTTAAGTTAAAGTGAATTCACTACTTAAAAAAAAAAAAAAAAAAACAGGTCAGGCACTGTGGCTCATGCCTGTAATTCTAGCACTCTGGCAGGCTGGGGTGGGTGGGTTGCCTGAGGTCACCAGTTCGAGACCACAACTCTAAAAATAGCGGGGCAGGCACCTATAGTCCCAGTTACTCGGGAGGCTGAGGCAAGAGAATTGCCTTAGCCCAAGAGTTTGAGGTGGCTGTGAGATATGACAGCACAGCACTTATGGGGGTGAGAAGGCAAAAAAGTGAAACTGTTCCAAATATATATATATATATAGTACATAAAGACTGATGCCATTTTTTCTAAAATGACTTCTTGGAATTGATCTAGTCATCTTCCATGCTCTCTGAAGATATCCAGACAGTGAGAGGAGAGAGAAAGATTTTGGGTGATATTCACTAGTGGTTAATGATGGATACTTCAGTGTTGTGATTTATAGTAATTTTTTACTTTCCTCATTGCATTTTTCTCTATTGCTTGCATTTTTATGATAAGCATATATCATTTTTACAAAACAGTAAGATAAATGAATAACATTAAAACTTCAGAAGAAAATGAAGGAGGAGGAATACAGGGTTCCTTCAAACCTTATTCTAGTAGGAACAGTTTATCTTTTTATTCCCATTTGATCAGCTCAGCCTCAAGGGGATGAAGTGAGATACATAAAAGGACACAGTCCTGCCTTTGACCCAAAAGAATATCTGAAAATTGGAATAGTTGGAAGCGTGGTACCATGAGTTAGAGCTCTTTTTACTCCCATTTCTTAATTTATAGTCTTAATTTGTGTATTTCCTCAAAATAAGCCTCCTAAAGGGAATATAAAACATGGATAGGAAAACAACGTGATCTAATGAGCCCCTACAGGGGTTATACATGAATCTACAGATTAACAAACTAAAGCAAAGGAGAAAATTTGCAATTTAATTTATAGAATAAAGGTTACTTTCCTTTATGTTTCTTTGTGGAACTCTGCCTTATTACAAAAAGAAAATAATTATTTTAGAGTTATAGGAAGCAGAGAAAAATATGTACAAGCAGGAAAAAAAATCATAATTTCATCTCCCAGAGATAACTACCACTAACAGTTTAGTTTTAGTTGTTTTTTATTTTTTATAAGCATTTTGGTTGGCCTTTGAGATAAAACTATATGTTTATATAGCTTTCTCCACTTAACACAATATATTTTAAAGTTTCTTATGAACGTAACATTATACATAGATGATCATAGAAAAAAATTAAAAAACACAAATTGTTAAAAAGGTAATCATCTTGCCACCTAGATATAAGCATTCTTGATATACATGCTTGATTCCAAACTTTCTAGGAATAGTAAGTAAAACCTCTGAACAGTTTTTCTTATTTAACAAGAGATCACAAACATCCTAGGTGCTTCTAATTTTTTACTGTTAAAGAACTGAAATTTAAAATGTTGTAAGGTATATTCTTGTTTATAATAAACATGTTATCCAATCATTTCCTTAGGAGAAATTTCTGCAAGTAAATTGTTGAGTCATACTATAATATTATTTTAAGGGCTATATATCTATTTGCAAGACTTTTAGAAGGTTGTACAAATGGATAGTTTTACCAAAAGTAAAGAATATCTATTTCATGCAAATTAAAACCACAATGAGATATCACCTTATCCCTACCAGAATGACCACTATTAAAAAGTAAAAATAGCAATAGCTATTGGCATAGATGCAGAGAGAAAAGAACACTTATACACTGTTGGTAGGACTACAAATTAGTACAACCTCTTTGGAAAATAGTATGGAAATTCCTTAGAGAAATACAGATTTACCATTCAATCCAGCAATCCCAATGCTAGGTATCTACCCAAAGTAAAAGAAGACATTTTATCAAAAAGACACCTGCACTCAATGTAAAAAACCTGTGTTTATTATAGCACAATTCGCAACTGCAAAAATATGGAACCAGCTTAAGTGCCTATCAGTTTAGGAGTGGATTCACAAAATGAGATATATAAATAATGATATAGATACATATACATACACACGCAAACTATGGAATACCACTCAGACATAAAAAGAAATAATGTATTTTGCATCAACTTGGATATAACTGGAGACCATTACCCTAAGTATCTCAGGAATGAAAAATCAAACACCACTTGTACTTTCTAATAATTGGAAGCTAATTGATGGGCACAGGGAGATGTAAAAGTCATTGGAAACCAAAGAGGAGAAGGGGCAGGGGAAAGTAAAAACCTGTTAGGTACAGTGAACACTATTCAGGTGATAGGTACACTAAAAGCCCTAAATTGCATTATAAAAGGTATTCATGTAGCAAAAATATTTGTACCCCTCTCATATTAAAAAAACAAAAGAATATTCATTTCACAAACCCTAACCAATTATGAAAAATATTACTAATTTTAGTTTTTCAGTCCAATAGGAAAAATAGATCATTGTTCATTGTCCTAAGGTCTATGCCTTTGAATATTATCAAGGCTACAGAATTGTTCATAGAATTACTATTGTTTTCTATTTCTAGCCTTTACTTATCTTTCTATTGGTATCCTTATTCTTGTTATTAATTTGTATTATTTTTAAATAGTCACAAATAAAAAACATTTAAAAATACATAAATAGTCACAATATTATTTCTGTATTATCTGTATTTTGCATTATCTGTTTTAAAATGCGTTTACAAGTATTTATTTTTCTTGTACAATGGAATTTGCTAATATTTCAAAGTGAAGTTATGTAATAACCGATAACAGAACTTTGGTTTTTATCCCAGGTTTTTTTTTTATTAAATCATATATACATAGATCATGAATACATTTATGCCTTTGTGGGATTCAATGTGTTGATTATTTGTACAAATTGGAGTGCTTACATCCTACTAATTAACATAGCTGTCACCTCATTTACTCAATCACAGTGTTAAGACATTTGTGTTCTATGCTTGATAGATTAGACTTTACCCTTGCGATATGCTCCATGGGTGTGGTCCTACCATTAACCTTCCTTCTACTGAACCACCTCCCTCCCTTCCCATCCTTCTCCCCTTCCCTCCTTCATGCTGGGCTATAGTTGTGATTCATTTTTCATATGAAAGTGTGAGTGATTATAAATTGGCTTCATAGTAGTACTGAGTACACTGGATTTTTTTTTTCCATTCCTGAGATATTTTACTAAGAAGAATATTTTCCAGCTTCATCCATGTAAACATAACAGAGGTAAAGTCTCCATCTTTTTTAATGCTGCATAGTATTCCATGGTATACATATACCATAATTTATTAATCCATTTATGAGTCTATAGGCACTGGGGCTTCTTCCATGACTTGGCTATTATGAATTGAACTGCAATGAACAATCTGGTGCTAATATCTTTGTTGCCAAGTGATTTTTTTGTCTTTTGAGTATACACCTAGTAGAGGAATTGCAGGATCAAATGGCAGGTCTACATTTAGATCCCTGAGTGTTCTCCAAACCTCTTTCCAAAAGGAATGTTCTAGCTTGCATATCCACCAGTAGTGCAGAAGTATTCCCCTTTTTTCCACATCCATGCCAACATCTGTAGTTTTGGGATTTTGTGATGCGGGCCACTCTTACTGGAGTTAGATGATATCTCAAAGTGGTTTTGGTTTGCATTTCTCTGATGATTAAAGATGATGAGTGGCCCTGGCATGTTCACTTAGTTCAGTGAATCAGAACAATGACTGCGCTGCCGGGTCCCCGAGAGCGTGTCGGAGGACAGTGAGCAGCCGCCGCTGGGAGAGCGGCGGGCGGCACAGTCTCGCTGGCGCGGTGTCAACGCGGGGCTCTGGAGCCGCTCAGACCCTACCCAGCGCCTGCTGTCCGCGCGAAGCCGCCGGGCTCTGGCGCTGCAGCCACTACTGGGGAGCTGTGCATTGTTGTGAGCCGGAGAAGGGGCACGGGGATTACAAAGTCTAAAGACCCCAGAGCCCCCTTTTCGTCATGTGGATACCTACGGAGCACTAGAAATACGGCGTGGTTCATTAAGAAAAGATAAAGATCTTGCAAGACAAGATGGCGGACTGAAGCCAGCTTTCAACAGAGGCTCCCGTCCAGAAGGAGAGTTAAGAGACAGGAATTTAGTAAGTATCCTGGTGGAATTGAGCCTCACCAAGAGAGAAGGTTGAAGAACGCACATGAACACCGCTGAGGCAAGCTGTGATCACAAGGATGCAAACAAAAGGTAGAAAATCCACCACCAAGCAGACGGGCATCCCCCTCCCCCATGAGACCGGCTCAAGAGCCCCACAATTGAACAAGCGGGCAGAAATTACAGGCCCTCCCACTACACTCCAGGGAGAGACCTTCTAAAAACTGGACCTACCTCCCCTACTGGGGTGCTGTGGTGTTCTCCTGCCGGGCATAAAACTGAATAAAACTTTGGGAATCCTTTGCCAGCAACCCTGAATCCCCGGCGCTCCCCTCCCGCCCACTGAGGTCTGGAGGCCTGTCCCCCAGGAATTCGGATCCTTGGGTGATTTCTCAAGGGGAGTGGACAGTCCCCGAGTTGCAACTGGTCAGCATTGACTCTGAGGCGCGCGAGTGAGGAGAGGGCACCGGGCTGAAGGGGAGTCACGCCTTGGCGGCACTTCCCTGCGGTGCAGTACAGCAACCCTCCCCGGGCAACATTACGGGGCACAAGACTGAATAAGACTCTAGCTTCCCCGCTGAGAGCTGAGAGCCCCTACTCTCACTCGGGGTCTGAGGGCCTATCCCCCAGGAGTTCGGATCCTTGGGTGATTTCTCAAGGGGAGTGCACAGTGCCTGAGCTGCGTCAGGTCAGCGCTGACTCTGGGACACGTGAGCGAGGAGAGGGCACTCTGCTGAGGGGAAATCAAGCCTTGGAGGCACTTCCCTGCGGTGCAGTGCAGGAGCCCTCCCCGGGCGGTAGTGTTGCGTAAAACTGAATGAAACTCTAGCTTCCCCCCCACTCCCAATCAGGGTCTGGGGGCCCATCCCCCAAGAGTTCTGATTCTTGGGGGATCTCTTGAGGGGTGTGGACCCAGCACAAACTGTGGCCGCTCAGTGCTCACTCTGGGGTGCGGGACAGAGGAGAAAAGGGTCGCCTGAGTGCCCACACCAGAGCAGCAGTTCCTTGGAGGTAGATCAACAGCCGTTTTTTCTTTAACGGAAGAACGCCCACTTCTGGATATTCTGAGGCCACACCCCCTGTCTCCCTGGGCAACCAGAGGAGGCCACCAGTGAGCGGGGGATTTCCTGACACGGCTCACAAACCCGGGAAGCTTCCAGGGTGGGGCCGACCCAGAGAGGTGTTCGAACGCAAATCTCCAGCAGCAAAGACGTTTGAACTCAAAACAGCCCATCTTCTGTAGGCGATTTCGACAGGAACAGAGACAGAACCCCGCAAAGTTGTCTGTTCTGTTCTGTTAGCAGCATCCATCAGGGACAGGGCTAAGCCTGAGTGAACACCTCCTTCCCATCACCTGCATCAAACACTCAAAGATGTCAGGCCCCATCTCCTCCTGCTAGATAGCGGCACTCTGCAGGGGCCTGGCAGACTTCCTTGTGATTCAGGCAGGTGCAAACCCCTGGAGTGTCTGTTCACTGCAGGCAACTGGGTTAGCCATCTGCAGAGATACCAGTGACTGGGTCCGACGGAGGGGCAAAGTGGGGAAGGAGACGTCAACCTTCCTAGACTGCTCTGTTTGCTGGGTGGTTCCTCCTGACTCCACGCTGCACTGGGGTGAGCCGTGTCAGAGGAGTCACCAGGCCCCTGTGATCCAGTTCCCAGAGACCACTTGAACTCTCCCACCCTAGACAAGTGCCGATTGAGACAGCTGATTGGGACCTTTTGAACTGGGTTAATAGACTGAGGACTTTTCAGGCGGTGCCCTGGGTGTGCGATTGTAGGAAGGTTTTATTCTCCTTTTCCAACTGGGGCCAGAGGTGGGCAGGCGGGGTGACTTAATTGCTGATTTTTCCACACAGCTGAGACTTCAAGCCAGAGTAGAAGTTGCAATAGGATCGAACAGAAACCAGCTGAAAGCAAGACAGAACCACTTTGCTCCACCACACCAGACATGGCCCCAGTTTCTCAGGCCACAACACTGTATGGGCCCTTGATAAAACCCCAGGGGAAAAACCAAAGGGAGTAAAATAACCATGGGGCGGAATCAGCGGAAAAACTCTGGTAACATGAATAACCAGAATAGATCAACCCCCCCAAGAAAAGATACGGCAGATGTGATTGAAGATCCCATTCATAAACAACTGGCTGAGATGTCAGAAATCGAATTCAGAATTTGGATTGCAGACAAGATTAATAAAATGGAATTAGGAATTCGAGGAGAAATTCAAAAATTGTCTCAAGAATTTAATGAATTTAAAGACAAAACCACCAAAGACTTAGACACACTGAAGCAAGAACTTACAGCCCTCAAAGATATGAAAAATACAGTAGAATCCCTCAGTAACAGAATGGAGCAAGCAGAAGAAAGGATTTCTGACATTGAAGATAAAGTCTTCGAACGTTCCCAATCTCTCAAAGAGGAAGAGAAATGGAGAGCAAAAACGGATCACTCACTCAGAGAACTCTCAGATAATTCGAAAAAAAGCAACATAAGGATTATAGGAATTTCTGAGAATGATGAAGTCACCTCCGAGGGCACAGAGGCCCTTCTGCATGAAATTATGAAAGAAAATTTTCCAGACATGCCTAGAGAATCTGAAATTCAGATAGCAGACAGCTTCAGAACCCCAGCACGATTCAACCCCAATAAGTCATCCCCCAGACATATCATAATTAGCTTCACTAAAGTTAACATGAAAGAGAAGATTCTCAAAGCAGCCTGGCGAAAGAAAACTATAACGTACAAAGGTAAGAATATTAGAATAACTGCAGATCTCTCTGCTGAAACTTTTCAAGCAAGAAGAGGCTGGTCATCAACTTTTAATCTCCTAAAGCAAAAAAACTTTCAACCCAGGATCTTGTATCCAGCTAAACTGAGTTTCATCTATGATGGAGAAATTAAATACTTCAATGACATTCATATGTTGAAAAAATTTGCCATAAGTAAACCAGCTCTTCAGGATGTTCTCAGACCTATCCTCCACAATGACCAACCCAATCCTATACCACAAAAGTAAACTCACTCAGAAACCTCGGATCAAACTCCAACTTCCACACTGGCGAAAGGATTAAAAATGTCCACTGGACCTTTGAAAAACTCGATACCCAAAATTCCACCAGACTTATCAATACTCTCCATCAATGTGAATGGCTTAAACTGTCCTCTAAAGAGACATAGGTTAGCTGACTGGATACAAAAACTCAAGCCAGATATTTGTTGCATACAAGAGTCACATCTCAACTTAAAAGACAAATACAGACTCAGGGTGAAAGGATGGTCATCCATATTTCAGGCAAATGGTAATCAGAAAAAAACAGGTGTTGCAATTTTATTTGCAGATACAATAGGCTTTAAACCATCAAAAGTAAGGAAGGACAAGAATGGTCACTTCATATTTGTTAAGGGTAATACTCAATATGATGAGATCTCAATTATTAATAACTATGCACCCAACCAGAATGCACCTCAATTTATAAGAGAAACTCTAACAGACATGAGTAACTTGATTTCCTCTAGCTCCATAATCGTCGGAGATTTCAACACTCCCTTGGCAGTGTTGGATCGATCCTCCAGAAAGAAGCTGAGCAAAGAAATCTTAGATTTAAACCTAACCATCCAATATTTAGATTTAGCAGACATCTACAGAACATTTCATCCCAACAAAACTGAATACACATACTTCTCATCAGCCCACGGAACTTACTCCAAAATTGACCACATTTTAGGTCACAAGTCTAACCTCAGTAAATTTAAAGGAATAGAAATTATTCCATGCATCTTCTCGGACCATCATGGAATAAAACTTGAATTGAGTAACAACAGGAATCTGCATACCCATACAAAAACATGGAAGTTAAATAACCTTATGCTGAATGATAGCTTGGTCAGAGATGAGATTAAGAAAGAAATCGCCAATTTTTTGGAACAAAACGACAATGAAGACACAAACTATCAGAACCTCTGGGACACCGCAAAGGCAGTTCTAAGAGGGAAATTTATAGCACTGCAAGCCTTCCTCAAGAGAACGGAAAGAGAGGAAGTTAACAACTTAATGGGACATCTCACACAACTGGAAAAGGAAGAACATTCCAACCCCAAACCCAGTAGAAGAAAAGAAATAACCAAAATTAGAGCAGAATTAAATGAAATTGAAAACAAAAGAATAATACAACAGATCAATAAATCAAAAAGCTGGTTTTTTGAAAAGGTCAATAAAATAGAGAAACCTCTGGCCAACCTAATCAGGAAAAAAAGAGTAAAATCTCTAATCTCATCAATCAGAAACAACAAAGACGAAATAACCACAGACTCATCAGAAATCCAAAAAATCCTTAATGAATATTACAAGCAACTTTATTCTCAGAAATATGAAAATCTGAAGGAAATAGACCGATACTTGGAAGCACGCCACCTTCCAAGACTTAACCAGAATCAAGTGGAAATGTTGAACAGACCCATATCAAGTTCAGAAATAGCATCAACTATACAAAAC
This sequence comes from Nycticebus coucang, assembly GCF_027406575.1. Taxonomy (NCBI): domain Eukaryota; kingdom Metazoa; phylum Chordata; class Mammalia; order Primates; family Lorisidae; genus Nycticebus; species Nycticebus coucang. The sequence goes on from NC_069782.1 coordinate 119,906,374, forward strand.
CTCCCTAAAAAGAAAAGCCCGGGACCAGATGGTTTCACGTCAGAATTCTACCAAACCTTTAAAGAGGAATTAGTACCTATATTACTCAACCTGTTCCAAAATGTAGAAAAAGAAGGAAGACTACCCAACACGTTCTATGAAGCAAACATCACCCTGATCCCCAAACCAGGAAAAGACCCAACAAGAAAAGAAAATTATAGACCAATATCACTAATGAATATAGATGCAAAAATATTCAACAAGATCCTAACAAACAGAATCCAGCAACACATCAAACAAATTATACATCATGACCAAGTTGGTTTTATCCCAGGGTCTCAAAGCTGGTTCAATATACGTAAATCTATAAATGTAATTCAGCACATAAACAAATTAAAAAACAAAGACCATATGATTCTCTCAATTGATGCAGAAAAAGCTTTTGATAATATCCAGCATCCCTTCATGATCAGAACACTCAAGAAAATTGGTCTAGAAGGGACTATTCTTAAACTGATAGAAGCTATCTACAGCAAACCCACAGCCAATATCATATTGAATGGAGTTAAATTGGAATCATTTCCACTCAGATCAGGAACCAGACAAGGCTGCCCATTGTCTCCATTGCTTTTCAACATTGTAATGGAAGTTTTAGCCACCGCAATTAGGGAAGAAAAGGCGATCAAGGGTATCCATATAGGGTCAGAAGAGATCAAACTCTCGCTCTTCGCAGATGATATGATTGTGTATCTGGAAAACACTAGGGACTCTACTACAAAACTCCTAGAAGTGATCAAGGAATACAGCAGCGTCTCAGGTTACAAAATCAACATTCATAAATCGGTAGCCTTTATATACACCAACAACAGTCAAATTGAAAAAGCAGTTAAGGACTCTATCCCATTCACAGTAGTGCCAAAGAAGATGAAATATTTGGGAATTTACCTAACAAAAGACGTGAAAGATCTCTATAAAGAGAACTATGAAACTCTAAGAAAAGAAATAGCTGAAAACGTTAACAAATGGAAAAACATACCATGCTCATGGCTAGGAAGAATCAACATTATCAAAATGTCCATACTACCCAAAGTAATATATAATTTCAACACACTCCCTATTAAAGCTCCACTGTCATATTTTAAAGATCTTGAAAAAACATTACTTCGTTTTATATGGAATCAGAAAAAACCTCGAATAGCCAAGACATTACTCAGAAATAAAAACAAAACAGGAGGAATCACACTACCAGACCTCAGACTTTACTACAAATCGATAGTGATCAAAACAGCATGGTATTGGCACAAAAACAGAGAAGTAGATATCTGGAACAGAATAGAGAACCAAGAGATGAATCCAGCTACTTTCCACTATTTGATTTTTGACAAGCCAATTAAAAACATTCAGTGGGGAAAAGATTCCCTATTTAACAAATGGTGCTGGGTGAACTGGCTGGCAACCTGTAGAAGACTCAAAGTGGACCCACACCTTTCACCATTAACTAAGATAGACTCTCATTGGATTAAAGATTTAAACTTAAAACATGAAACTATAAAAATACTAGAGGAGAATGCAGGGAAAACCCTTGAAGAAATTGGTCTGGGTGAGTATTTCATGAGGAGAACCCCCCGGGCAATTGAAGCAGCTTCAAAAATACACTACTGGGACTTGATCAAACTAAAAAGCTTCTGCACAGCTAAGAACACAGTAAGCAGAGCAAGCAGACAGCCCTCAGAATGGGAGAAGATATTTGCAGGGTATAACTCTGACAAAGGTTTAATAACCAGAATCCACAGAGAACTCAAACGCATCAGCAAGAAAAAAACAAGGGATCCCATCGCAGGCTGGGCAAGGGATTTGAAGAGAAACTTCTCTGAAGAAGACAGGCGCAAGGCCTTCAGACATATGAAAAAATGCTCATCATCTTTAATCATCAGAGAAATGCAAATCAAAACTACTTTGAGATATCATCTAACTCCAATGAGACTAGCCTATATCACAAAATCTCAAGACCAGAGATGTTGGCGTGGATGCGGAGAAAAGGGAACACTTCTGCACTGCTGGTGGGAATGCAAATTAATACATTCCTTTTGGAAAGATATATGGAGAACACTCAGAGATCTAAAAATAGATCTGCCATTCAATCCTGTAATTCCTCTGCTGGGCATATACCCAGAAGATCAAAAATCACAACATAACAAAGATATTTGTACCAGAATGTTTATTGCAGCCCAATTCATAATAGCTAAGTCATGGAAAAAGCCCAAGTGCCCATCGATCCACGAATGGATTAATAAATTGTGGTATATGTATACCATGGAATACTATGCAGCCTTAAAGAAAGATGGAGACTTTACCTCTTTCATGTTTACATGGATGGAGCTGGAACATATTCTTCTTAGTAAAGTATCCCAAGAACGGAAGAAAAAGTACCCAATGTACACAGCCCTAGTATGAAACTAATTTGGGACTCTCACATGAAAGCTATAACCCAGCTACAACTTAACAATAGGGGGAAGTGGGAAGGGGGGGTGGGTAAGAGGGAGGGGGATCGGTGGGATCACACCTGTGGTGCATCTTACAGGGGTATTTGCAAAACTTGGTAAATGTAGAATGTAAATGTTTTGGCACAGTAACTGAGATAACCCCAGAAAGGCTATGTTAACCACTGTGATAAAAATGTGTCAAATGGTTTATGAAACGAGTGTATGATGCCCCATGATCATATCAATGTATACAGTTATGATTTAATAAAAAAAAAAAGATGATGAGTACTTTGTCATGTGTCTGTAGACAGTGCACCTGTCTTCTTCAGAGAAGCTTCTGTTCATGTCTCTTGCCCACAATGAAATGGGATCACTTGTTCTTTTCTTATTAATAAGTTTGAGTTCTCTGTGGATTCTGGTTATTAGACCTTTGTCGGAAATATAACCTGCAAAAATCCTCTCCCATTCTGAGGGCTGTCTATTTGCTTTACATACTGTGTTATTGGCAGTGCAGAAGCTTTTTAGTTTGATCAGATCCCAGTAATGTATTTTTGATGTTGCTTCAATTGCCAGGGGAGTCCTCCTCATAAAGTATTCTCCCAACCCAATTTTTTCAAGTGTTTCTCCTGCACCTTCTCTGGGAATTTTTATAGTTCCATGTCTTAAGTTTAAGTACTTTAACCAGTGAGAGTCAATTTTTCTAGGAGAAAGGTGTGGGTCAGTTTCAGTCTTCTACAAGTCGCCAGCCAATTCACCCAGGACCATTTGTTAAATAGGGAATCTTTCCCCCAATTTATATTTTTGATAGGCTAATCAAAGATCAAATGACGATAAGTGTCTGGGTTCACCTCTTTGTTTTCAATTCTATTCCATACATCTATCTCTCTACTTTTCTTCCAGTACCATGCTATTTTGATCACTATAGATTTATGGTATAGTCTGAAGTCTGGTAGCATGATTCCTCCTGATTCATTTTTATTTCTGAGTAATTCCTTGGCTATTTGAGGTTTATTCTGTTTCCATATAAAATGAAGTACTAATTTTTCCAGATCTTTAAAGTATGACAGAGGTGCTTTAATAAGGATGGCATGCAATCTGTAGATTGCTTTGGGTAGTATAGACATTTTAACAATGTTGATTCTTCCCAGCCATGAGCATGGTATATTTTTCCATTTGTTAACATCTTTAGCTATTTCTTTTCTCAGAGTTTCATAGTTCTCTTTATAGAGATCTTTCAAGTCCTTTGTTAGGTACACTCCCAGATATTTCATCTTCTTTGGCACTATTGTAAAGAGAATAGAATCCTTGATTGTTTTTTCCCCTTGACTATTGTTGGTGTACATAAAGGCTACAGATTTGTGAGTATTGATTTTGTATTCTGAGACGCTGCTGTAGTCCTTGATCACTTTTAGGAGTTTTGCAGTGAGTCCCCGGGGTTTTCCAGATATACGATCATATCATCTGCGAAGAGTGACAGTTTGATCTCCTCTGGTCCTATTTGGATCCCCTTGATTGCCTTCTCTTGCCTGCTTGTGATGGCTAAGACTGCCATTACAATGTTAAAAAGCAGTGGAGACAAATGGGAAACCTTGCCTGGTTCCTGATCTGAGTGGAAATGATTTCAATTTAACTCCATTCAATACGATATTGGCTGTGGGTTTGCTGTAGATGGCCTTTATCAGCTTAAGAAATGTTCCTTCTATATCTACTTTTTAAATCATTCTTATCAAGAAAGGATGCTGGATATTATCAAAAGCTTTTTCTGCATCAATTGAGAGAATCATATGGTCTTTGTTTTTTAGTTTGTTTATGTGATGTATTATATTTATAGATTTACATATATTGAACCATCCTTGAGACCCTGGGATGAAACCCACCTGGTCATGGTGTATAATTTGTTTGATGTGTTGTTGGATTCTGTTTGCTAAGATCTTATTGAATATTTTTGCATCAATATTCATTAGAGATATTGGTCTATAATTTTCTTTTCTTGTTGGGTCTTTTCCTGGTTTGGGGATCAGGGTGATATTTGCTTCATAGAATGTGTGGGGAAGTATTTCTTTCTTTTTTGATGTTTCGGAAAAGGTTAAGTCATATAGGTAGTAGTGTCTTTAAAGGTTTGGTAGAATTCTGATGTGAAGCCATCTGGTCCCAGGCTTTTATCCCAGTTTTAATGAAAAGAAATCTAGTCTTCTAACCATTAGACATGTCAATTATTTTGATATTATTAATTATGTCTATTTTTATTCTAATCCTATTTTATTAAACCTATTTTTTAAATCAGATGTGCTTTTATCAAATACTTTTCTGGTATCTATTAAGATAGTATGTTTTTCTCCTTTGAATTTATTAATAATGTATTAGATTTGATTTTTTTCTAAGATTGAAATTCTTTACATTCAAGAAATGTATTCTTGAACATTTGAATCTGTTTCATCTGTACTTGTTTTTAAAAATATCAATTATGTGTATATTGGGTTTTCTTTATCTTTTTTAGTTTTATTACTATTTTATTATTTCAGTTTGATTAGTTTTATATGATTTCCCCCTAGTCATTCACTCCAGCTTTGACAGAGTTGTCATTACTTTTTCTATTTTTCATTGTTTTTATTCTGTAATGTTTCATGCTTCACTGCCCTTTTTTGAGCTTTCCAACTTGCTTTTCAGATTCTCCTGTTATCATATAAACTTGTCCCTAAGTTTTCTTATTTTTAGAAATATCAAATTGTCTGTACTTTTTGTAAGATTTTAGAGAACTAGTCAACCAAAGCTTTCCTTCTTTGGACAACTCATTTAACAATGTATATTCATTTCATTTTAAGGGTTTTATTCATCTCTGAATGATTCATCCGCCAGATTCCAGATAAAGAACCATAGTAACTTCTTAAAATTTTATATTCTTTTAGCACCCATTTTGAATCTATGTTTAACTTTCTCATATCAAGGCTTAGCCACTCATATCAAGGCTCTCATATCAAGGCTTAGCCACTCTTGACACAGATTCCTAACCAGGTCTCTGTCTCCTTTCAGGTTCCCAAATATTTGCCTTGTATACCCACCTCCTGGTGGTCAGCACCCCATGAGACATACAGATACAACCTACTTTGACTCGCCCCACTGACCTCATACCTTGCATGGACTGCACAGATAAGCTGCAGTGACCACTCTCAATCATAGCATGACCCTGTAGGAGTTGTGTCTGCTTGCATTTAACCTGCCAATTAGCACTTCCTGTGAGATACCTGCTTGGGTAACACCCTATGCCCAAATAAAGTCCTTGACTCATTGATCCTCTAGTCCCCTTACTCCCCACCCACCGGTGGAGCACAGACTTCCAGTCAGTCCTTAATGATACCCCTGCCCTTCTCTTCTAGACCTGTAAGTAATAAACTGCTTCTGATATTCCATGTGCTTTTGTTGTGTTGCCTCCTCCATATTTCCCTACCAATATACCTGGAATTAGTTTTCCTCCTGGTCAAGGCTCTCCGAGAGAGGAGCTATCTTGGCAGGAATAAAGCAGACATAGGTCAGACAAGAGCCACAAGGATTCATGTATCTGCCAACATAAACAACTTTCCAGTGAAAGGGACACAAAGGCATGGGTTGGACACTTAGACATTAGGCATCCACTAGGATAAAGAACTATCACACAAAATGTACATTGTAACCTCCCCAACCAAATTCCTAAATTCCTTTTAGAACAGGGCTAGAGTTTATACCACTCTCCAGAGAGAACTCAAGACCAAATTAGATAGAAATGCTTTGTGGAGAAAATGGGGAGATGGGTTGTATTGGCAGTTTCTAGATTCCCCTTTGTCTGTTACCTCTTTTATCTTCTCACTAAATCTTTTAGTGTCCTAGGGGGAAAGGTAGGGCTGGGGGTAGTGGGAAGGGGAAGCACAGAAGATAGTATTTAAAAACTTAGGCTTTGAAGTCACTCACTGGATTCAACTCCCAATGCTGCACCCATTAGTTCTTTGACCTTGAACTAGTACTTTAAATTCTCCAAGTCATCATTTTTTGCATTTGTAAAACAAGGATAATAATCAAATTATTTCTTTATTGTTATGAAAATTAAATGGATTACTAGATTTAAACCTAGAATAGTTTGTACCACATAGTAATTATTCAACAAAGGTTAACATTATTATTAATTATTAGAGTTCTATAAGCTCTCTGTTAAGATATGTGAACTGCTTCTTTCTTTTCCTCATGTCCTTCTGCCTTACTCTAAGCACCCACCTCAATTAGGAGAATTGGTTAGAGACCACAGAAATGACATAACAAGATGTATCCTTCAGCTGCATTTCCTTAACTTTCTGTGTTTTTTTTAAAATGATTCTTTACAGGGACATGCTTGCATCTCCCATGATTGCTTCATTCCATAACTGCCATCAGAGGGTCTATGGCTTCCCCTTTAAGGACTACAGTGCTTAATTTGGGAGAAATCTGCATCTCGCAGAAGGTCAAGAGTACCTCTTGACTCTCAGCAAGCTCTCTCTCTCAATAGCAATATCACATATTTAGCCAGAGTGCTTCACAATCTGAGGTCATAGTGGCCATCATTTCTTGGACCTTTGTGGAAGATGAATTGCTCCCTTTCTTTTTTTGCTTGCTATTTCTGATAAGTTTTAAGAAAAGAAGAGGAATAAGTATGACTTCATTTAAGATTTCTAACCAGAAGTCTGAATTAGTTTCAATAGCTTAAAAATGATCTGAAAGAACTCATCCATAAAATACTCCAGGCTGCAGCCTAATCAGTGGTGAATAATCAAGAAAGTATAAAATTCATCATGGCATTAGATCACATACATTTCCTACTTCTTGAGATTTTTTTATTGGTTGATGTTTTCAAAATAATCTATCCCACTGGGATTTTTCATGTTAGTTTTTTTTAATTGATTTAATGTTTCTGGTTATATCCTCTCATTTCAAATAGTACACATGTGTGGTATGTGTGGCTTCTCTTCCCCATTTGGATTGCTAGGATTTTGTCTATTTATTGGGTCTTTAAAAAAAAAAAAAAAAGCCCATTCTGAGCTTTACTTAATATTCTGTTTTCTTGACAATAGGTACTTTACTTTTTGTTCTTTCTTTTTAACAATAAAACCATTTATAGCTAATCATTTTGCTCTGAATATAGCTTGGTGATACTGAGTTGTCATCTTTTTGCCTAAACATTTTAATAACATTGAAATATTCTATGGTTTTAAAAAACTATAAGCATGGTTAACTATTCTCATCTTATTTATAGGTTAGTTTTATTTTTTGGTGATTAAAAAGTTGTTATATAATATTTTATTAAAAGCACTACTATATTCTTGATATAATAATGGAATGTAGTGTAAAAACTTAACAATTTCATAAAAAGCTACAGATTCACTTACTACTAAGAATCTAAACTATATTTCTTAATCAATAACCTTAAAAGGTTATTTTACAACCTTTTGTGGAGTTATAGCATCATAAAAACCCCATGTTTTCATTAATTCACACAAAAAAATAATACCATCTGCTTACCATCAATGACCCATGATACTAATTGTATTAGATGACAAACATAGTTAAGCAAGAGCTAATGGTAACACTTATTTTATTCATTGCTCTGAGATGGTCTGAGGTTTCATTTTATGGAAAAAAAAGTATTTCCTGTTTTCTTTGCAGATCATGTTAAATTTACTGATAGGTTATTATATAAAGGTAGATTTGATATCATGCATCATTTTGTAGGCAAAGAATTTGACTATGTCCTTCATAAAAACTTTGTGGAAAAGATGATTAAATGGTCATAAGGAAGCTCAGGCAAAGATCAGAATCCTGTGGTGCATCTTACAAGGGTATATGTGAATCCTAGTAAATGTGGAATGTAAAGGTCTTAGCAAAATAACTAAGAAAATGCTACAAAAGCTATGTTAACTAATGTGATGAAAATGTGTCAAACGATCTATGAACCAAGTGTATGGTGCCCCACGATCATACTAATGTACACAGCTATAGTTTAATAAAAAAAAAAAGATCAGAATCCCCTGGCAACATCCAGTGTCAATGGAAAATGTGGTAAGAAACTAAGATCTTCCAGGAATAGTGCTAGAAATTTCAGATATGCTGGTTAATACACAAGCCTGTGACTAAACAAGGGTTTTGTGAATAACCAAATGATTATTTTTATTTCTATAAGTTCTATTTTCCCTAGATTTTCTATATTTTTTATGGTAACTTATCTCAGCCAAAAGGCTGCAACACAGTATTTTTGTGGTTTTTTACTGTTTGCTTTCCAGTCTTTATTTTATCTCTTTAGGCATATAAATTATCTTCTAAGCGTGTTCAGATTATTTGTCTTTTTAAGAAAGACAAAATCATATATACTCAAACTGCTTCTTTCTCCTCTCAGCAGTAGCTGAGGTTCATTTTGAATCTGTGCAAATGGCTGATATCAAAAATATCAAACTTAGGGTGGCACCTGTGGCTCAGTGGGTAGGGCACAAGCCCCATATACCGAGGGTGGAAGATTCAAACCTGGCCCCAGCCAAACTGTAACAAAAAAATAGCTGGGCATTCTGGTGGGTGCCTGTACTCCCAGCTACTCAGGAGGCTAAGGCAAGCAAATCACCTAAGCCCAGGAGTTGGAGGTTGCTGTGAGCTATGACGCCATGGAACTCTACCAAGAGTGATAAAGTGAGACTCTCTCTCTAAAATAAATAAATAAAAACTTATTGTGCTAAAAACCTATGTGCTAAACTTCATACATATAAAACCTCATTTAATCTTCAGGATGACACTAAATTATTGTTTTCTCAGTGCCTTAGAATAAACTAATGAATAGCTACTCCCACAGAAAATGGGAGTAAAGCCTTAGAAATTAATAAAATAAAATAAAAACATACTTAGATGTATTACTAAGTCAGCTAGGAAAAAAAAAAAACTTAGGCAACAGGGACTAAAAGTGGTAAGCACATAAGTTGGCACTCAATGGCCAGGGTTAGCGTGAGTGGTGTGCATCGGGTACAAAACCCAAGATATCTCTAACCACAAGAGGCTTGGAACTTAATGTTTATGCAGAGAGATTAGGAATAAGGTCAGGAGTGTGAGGTCAGGAATAAGAATATAAATCCCAGTGTAAAGTACTCTTAAAGTACTACCCCCACAGAAAATTGGGAGGTAGATAAAATCTGACTACTCTCGTAGAAAGACAGTAGTCTTTTCTCTATTTTGAATCGTAAATGAGCAAAAATATTTCCATGAGAAAGCAAAGCTCCAAGCTTACATACCTCAAGTTTGGAGTTTAGTTTATAATGTCCATGAGTTATAAAAATTCAAGCTAATACCACTGAAGTATACAGCAGAAAAAAACTAGATCATTGTAATGTGAAATTACTATAAGAGAAAAAAAGAGAAAGAGGGAAAAAAATATCATATAAGAATTCCCAGTCAATGATTATAAGATGTGCTAGAAAATAATGAGCAGACAGAACATGATTAGTAGAGTACTTAAAAAGACAAATAATCTCAGGAAGCTTAGAAAATAATTTATATGCCTAAGGTGATAAAATAAAGACTGGAAAGCAAAGAATAAGAAACCACAAAAATACTGTCTTGCAGCCTTTTGGCTGAGATAACTTACCATAAAAAATATAGAAAATCTAGGGAAAATAGAACTTGTAGAAATAAAAATAATATTCATTGATAGTTAAAATCTAGTGGATTGAGAAACCAAACAAATACAATTAAAGTCAATGAGGAATCAAGAGCTGAGGAAATAATCTGAGATGTAGTACTGAGTAACGAAGTGACAGAAATGTGAGAGAGATTAAAAGATTTGGAGAACAAAAGAAAGTCCAAGATACCGTCTACTGGAAGTACTAGGGAGTGAGAATAACGTGAGCAATATTCAAAGAGGTAAAGGCTGTGAAATTTATCAAATTAATAAAATAATGAAGTCTCAGATTGCATAAGCACAAGTCCTCAGCAAAATAAATTAAATACCTATGTCTACACTCATAATAGAAAAAGAATATATAAGACATTGGAAATAAAAAAGGAGCAAGAAAAGAAAAAGATTACCAAGCAAAGGAGTTATTAAAGTTAAAATAAAGTTCTCAATATTTATATAGAGACCAGAAAATAGATGAGAATATTTAAGCACAGATATTCCTTAAGGATAGTTAACCAGTAAGTGGCAGTCGGGACTTACGTATGGTAGTCTGATTCTAATGCCCACATTCTTGAATGCTACAGTACCCCTATTGAGATGTCATTCCAAGGATTGTCTTAACTTTATTCAAAAAAAAAAAAAGAAAAAAATCTTATTTCTCTCAATAATTTAAAAACTGAAATTGTTAGGAAAAAACGTGTGTGCCTTTTAGCAAATCTGGAGTTAATATAACTAATAATAATGGTTATAAAAATTCAAAAGTAAGATTTGCTATATGGAGTAAATGGAGAAATATTAATCATAGAATCTCAATTTCCTACATAATCTCTAATACATTTCACCTTGAATATAAATGAGCTAGGCAACAGATCTTTAATTTAGTGAATGTTATACAATGGAAATCTAACTAATAGAAGTAATTGTTTCTAAAATGGAACAGATTACCTTCACAACTTGTTAACTAAGTCTGAAAATAATTCTTAAAGTGAAGGACCAATGAGGATATGAACTGAAATGAGTATTTGACCTCTTACGATAAATGCTTTGAAGGACAATGTATATATATATTGTCTTTCATACATATAAGTTCTGATGGCATAGGGTTCATATATATAAATTATATTTGGGCTCAAAAAGGGTAAAAGGCATTGAATTTTAAAAATATTTTCACATATATCTGTGTCAACTAAAGAAGGAATTCCATGACACAAAAGACAAACATACTATCAGTTTATTGAAGGAGTCCCAAAAATTGCTATTCTGAAATTATTACTATTTCCTTAATTAACAATAATATTAAATTAGTGACCTGAGAATATTCAAAGGACATAAAGTCAATAGTCTAATCATAAACTAAACTTACTGTCATGTAATACTGCAAGCTCACTTTCCAATAAATTAGAGGCCTATTGGGAAGTGAGTGGTTTAACTGGAGCTTAAAAGACTGAGTTTAAATCCTCCTATCCTATCACTTTGGGCTGTTACTTGAGCCTCTGCTCTTTCACGGGGATAAAGGAGATTAATACTTTCAGTTTTGTGGTAAGAATTAAACAGGATAGGTATGTAGCAGGTACTCCATAACTGCCATCTCTAATTAAATTTTGCCATCATTTAAATCTGCTATGCTGTCAGGAAAAGCAGATATGAGGAGCTATTTGAGAACTGCTGGGTTCTGGTGCTGTCATGAAAGGCAGACACTTGCACTAACTTGAATTATGCATAGTACCTGGATGTCCTAGAGAGGCAACCATAAGACTTAGCTTGTTTTGCTCCAGAATTCCCCACTCCCACCCACTACAGGTACTGGAGATCTGCCCGAAAGAAGACCAACCTTCACACCAGAGGAGATGTGTGTCATGGTCATGACCATTCATACCTTGTCATAGGACCAAGGTCAGTAACCAAAAGTCACATAAATGGGGTGGGGGAAATTTAAAGTAAATGAGATGGGGATGCATTGGCATGGGGTGTCAATCTTTTCTACCGTTTCAAGACTTGGGCTTATGAGACAGAGCCTCCTAGGAAAAGAGTGCGAAGGTTAGTCCAGTTTAGCCTTTGATATTTTTTTTTTTGAGATAGAGCCTCATTCTGTTGCCCCCCCACCCCCAAGCTAGAGTGTTATGACATCAGCCTAGCTCACAGCAATCTAAGACTCCTGGGCTCAAACTATCCTCTTGCCTCAGCCTCCTGAGTAGCTGGGACTATAGGCATGTGCCACTGCACCCGGCTAATTTTTCTATTTTTAGTAGAGAGGGGATCTCATGCTTGTTCAGGCTAGTCTCAAACACCTGAGCCCATGATCCTCCCACCTCAGCCTCCCAAAGGGCTAGGATTACTGGTCTGAGTCACCATGCTCAACCAATCTTTGACTTTTCTCTCTTTTCTCAAAAGCTCTTCCAGCTTTTGCAAATGCCTGTAATAGGCCAGTGGCATGGTCTATTAGGGTACATCAAAATAAACCCTGGACCATTTTTCCAACCACAGTCCCACCCCTCAACTATTGGGAAGTACGCAGCCAGGATAAGTGTAGCTAGCATTTGCCCTGTTTCCTGTACCAGTCACAGAAGCCACTTGCTGCAACAGATCTCTAGTTTCCAAGAGCTTCTATTCATTCCATATGAAGTTGCCAAGCACTTGCCATCGTATAATAATAGGTCTGCTCACTGAGTGTTCACTATGAATTCAGGCATAGCACTAAGTGCTTTACAAAGGTATTATGTTGTTTAAGGTTCCAACAACCTTGTAATGTATGTATGTTTCCCATTTTACATCAAAGGAACTTAGGCACAGAGTTGTTAAGCAACTTGACTGAGATTCAATTTGAAGCATGGTCTAACTCCATGATTCTCACCACTATTCTAAGCCTGGAAATAAAAATAATAATAAAATAAATAAGGCATGTTCTTTGTCCTCAAGGAGCTTAGAGCCCAGTAAGAGAAACATGCATGCGTATAACTCATGACAAAATAAGTTGACAAGTGCTCCAAAGAAGGTCCAGACAGACTGGTCATTTTCAAAACATGTATGTCCTACATATCAGTGCCAACTAATGACACTTGGTAATGTAGCAACACATTCATACTTTGCACGAAGCATGGATGTTGTAAACAGATTTACAATAATTCTGTGTGAGAATCTATGTGCCTTGACAGCATCTGAAACCTTAGGCCCTTTGTCGTGACAGTGCTTTCACCTGTATTACAAAGAAATGCTTGGTCAAGCCTGAGAAAACAATGAACCAGGTAAAGAGAGCCCTGCAGGACATAAGCACAGAACTTGCCTCAGACTCTGAGATGAGTTATGACTGGAAATGCTCTTCCCTAGCAGGTGGCCCCTAGAGTAAGGTTGACAGAGCTGTCTGCAGGCCCTGAGGCCTAACTTTAAAGGATATTACAAGGATCAGATCTTGAAGTCCTAACAGGGTCCCTGGCTGCACTGACTTTGGTAGGGCAGTAGGCAATGAAGGTTTACTCAGATCTTATGATTTGGGCCACAAGACAAAAGAACAGCCTTGGGTCTCTATTCTAAATTGACATGCAGACTGAATCACTGAGATAAATTCATGCTTCTTCCACCCCCGCCTCTAGACTGAAAAAGAAGGATTACTCATTTATGGAACAATGAATACAGTTAGCTTATAGCCACAAAAGAAGAAAGGGCAAGAGCAAGAAATCTGGAAACTGACCATGAACAGATCCGGACATGAAACTGAAGGTCTACTTTAACACGCAGATGCCATGCTACTTCCCCTAGAAAACTCTGATCTTTGGTTTTCTGACCCATGTTAAAATCCATCACTCACATCTTAGTTCCCTCAGAGAACTCTCTACCTCTATCATAGCATTTCTTTCACTTACCTTGTAAAATCGTCTTTCTTGTTGCACTAAGACCTCTATGAGGACAGTGAATGGGTGGTGTATATCTTAATAACCCCAGCTTCCCACACACAGGAGGCAGCTATGCATAACAGAAGATGTGGCACCAGAGTTACACCCACCTGAAGGAGACGCCCCTCAACAGAAGCTGGAGAAGGATTGTGTAACTCACAATGAAGCAGGTGTGAGGCTGAGGAGGCGTCCACACCCTGAGGTTTCCCTAGAGTTAGTTCCAAGGGCCATACCTACCAATTGCGAGTGCAGTATATAGATGAGAATGAATCAACTTGGATAAAACCCAATCTAATTTATAGACCAATTCCATCTGATATACCTTCAAAATACGTTTTGAATCTAACCACTTCTGATTATCCAAGTCCACTTTCATGTCTAAGCTGGACTTCTGTGGCACCTTCTCTGGTCCAATCTGCTCCATTCACCACCCCCCACTCCCAGTTTGTCATCAATACGGCTGCCAGAGAAAGCCTTGGAAAACAGAATGTATCATGTCCCAGTTCAAAACCCTCCAACTGATTCCCATTACACTTAAAATATAATCCAAAGCCCCTGCCATGATCTAAAAAGTCTTACATGGCAAGGCCAATTTCTCCCAGATACTGCTTCTATTTCACTTCCTTCTGTTCTTCCCTTTAGCTACCCCAACGAGCCAGGATGGAATTCCTGCTATTTCTTGAGCACTTTTTGTATGTTTCTACCTCAGGGCCTTTGCACTGCCTGTTTCCTCCAACATTTTCACTCCAAATAGCCACAAAACTCATTGCTCATATTGTTCACATTTCAGCAGCAATGTCACCTCTTCTCACCATCTAAAATAGTAACCCTGTTATTCACCATCCTCATATCCTGCCTTGTTTTTCCTCATAGAGATTATCACTAGCTGACATGATGTTATTTATTTCTTTGATAACTGCCTGGCTCCTATATTAGAAACAGCTTCATGAGAGCAGGGCCATTGTCCTTTGTTCACTGGTCTATCCTCTACACTCAGTATAGGGCTTGGAACTAAGTAGGTGTGCAGTAAATTTTTATTAAATGATTTTTCATGAGAATAGCATGTTAAGAAGGCCAGAAGATCACAGGCTACACAATTGACAACCTTAAATGCACCTAGAAGTCAAAAAGTCAGTGAATAAGTCCCAAAAAAGGAACTCAGATGAAAACCCAGTAGTTTCCCATCTTTTACTCCACAAATTTAAATTGCACAGGACTCCCTGATACCAAGTTTAGCAATGTCATCCACTGGGAAGTTGTAACTTAAGGAGAGAGCAAGGAATTAATCTGAGAACATTTGGGCATAAGTCCCAATCAGCCAGTTACTAGTTCTAATGACATAGGCAAGTGAGCTAACCCTTCTCAGCCTCAGTTTTTTCATCTGTTAAAAAAAGGATAATGGTAGTAGGTAAATTACAGAACTGTGCAAAACAATTTTTATGAGCTAATATAAATCAAAGGGCCTAGAACATTAGTAAAGTTTCAATAAATGTTAGATTAATATAAATTTGGTCTCTGGAGTGGTGAAGACCATGTAATCCTAGCACTCAGGAAGGCCGAGGCAGGTGGATAGCTTGAGCTCATGAGTTCAAGACCAACCTGAGCAGAAGCAAGCCTCCCGGTCTTTACTATAATAGAGAAAATTGAGGCAAGAGGATCACTTGAGCCCAAGAGTTGGAGGTTGCTGTGAGCTATGATGTCATAGCGCTCTACCCAGGGCTACAGCTTTAGACTCTGTCACAAAAAATAAATAAATAAATAAAAAACCTTTCTCCTAGACCCACAGCAAGAGGACCACATTACAAAAATATGAACAAGAACATCCAGAAAAATGTCACAGTTACCAGCTAAGCTGACTTGCTCACCTGTGTACCACTGTAAGTTAAAAAAAATCCACGTTAATACACTGGAGAGTTTGCTAACAGGGACTTCTCTATCTTAAAGACCCCCTGCCCCAGGGCCAGCCTATTCCCAGGCACACATGTCTCTAAAAATGACCAATCAAAGGAGCCAGGTTAACGTCCTCTATTGGTTCAAAAGTCATCTCCTAAGGCTCTCTGCACTTCTGAGCTGGAAAGTCAATGAGACCCTGGAAAGCAGGTAGCACATCACTGTCAAGGACGTGGCCTTGTTTTAGAATTTGCTGTAACTAACATAAGCTGGTGAGTGTGCTTTATGAATTAACTGGTTGTAAGTTTTGCCTCTAACCATGAAAAAGTCAGCTTTCATACCCTAATGTTTAGCTTGTGAAAAGGTACTGAGGCAGTGGGAGTCTCCAAGCCAGGATTTCTAAATGGCCCTTACTCTGCACTTCTTTCCCTCCCTATATCCAAAGTCCAGAGACAGGATGGTAACTGTATGGTGAAGCCACCTTGTCATCCCCAGCCTGTGGAAAACAGCAAATTCATCTGGCCTGTTTGCAGTGGCTGTGACGTGGCCCTGACAAAGTGTTTCTGGCAGACACTGACAATAAATTTGAGTTGAAACATAAGAACAAAATCAATTTTCTTTCCTGCACGATCGTTAAGAAGGGAGAACAACAAGCTTCACGTGAGCCCTCGACATGCCAGTGTGCTCAACCCAAAACCTACAGAGAGAAATTACTCATTTTTTCCTTCCTCCCTGACACTGCCCTTGATGCTGACCTGTCCTGAGTTCCATCATGGATTGTTTATTTGGAAAACTTATTCAATGTTTTCAATGACACCCGCTGGCTAGTTAAATAAAAAAGCCTATCTGTAGCATTCTCCTTGAAAATATTAATGAAAATCTTCTATGTCGTGTTCTTCCCTTTTCCTAAACATAATCCCCTTACTATAGAAAAATACTTCATAATTCAAGATAGCTCTTTGCAAAGCTATTATCTCATTTTATGGATGAAGACACTTAGGTTCAGAGAGGTTAAGTGACTTGCTACATGTCACTCAGCTAAATGACAAACTGAGCCTAAAAGCCATGACTTGAATTTTAGTTCAGAACATTTTCTACTCCACCTATGAGCCTAACTGAACAACTAAGATGGCCCCAACCCAGATCAATTAATATTGTTGTTGGCAGTCTGTGTCACTAAACATTGGAATAGAGACAAACTAAACATTTTTTGAAAAACGCATCACATTCTCAACAAGAAAAATATGTGGACATAGATTTCAGACTTGCTCTTTAGTGAAGTTTGAGTTTTGTTTTGTTGTTGTCACAGCCAATTTACTACACCCCAGAAAGAGAAAAGAGCCCGGGAAAAGCAGGAAGGAATGCAGTAAGGAAGGAAAAACAAACCCACAAACCAAAAAGAAAAAAGAAAATGAATCGACATGAAAAAAAAATACTTCTTTTAAAAAACAGAATTGCTTTTTCATATGATAGAAGCGATGAAATGAAGCCAGAAGCTCTTATAAACACAGATAAGACCAAAGAGTAAATTATTAGGAGCAGAGATGTGGGGCCTGAGTGCCTGAGTTTTATCTCTGTATCTGCCCCTTACAGAAGATGATTTAACCTCCCTAAGGCTTCCCCTCTGTAAAGAGAAGATGGTAATCGCACTATCTCTTAGGGCTCTTCATGTCAGACAATGTATATAAAGTCCTGAGCACAGCATCTGAAAGTATTTCAATCACTAAGTTAGCTGTTATTGTTACTACTATAACTAGAGTTCATACGTGAGGGCTGTTTTCCCTTTTAGGCCTCATTTCTCTGTCTGACCTTGTGCAAAACACTTAACTTCGCTGCTCCCCAGTTTTGTCTTCTGTAGACAAACAACCATGACAGCCCTACCTCATTTACAAAGTCCTTAGAAGGATCAATAGGATAAAACGGTACAGAGTGTTTTGTAAATAGTACGTCATCATTCTTTGATCACAGTGTTTTCAAATTCTAACCAGGTATCATATTAAAATGTGAGTTGAACTGAAGATTTCAAGGACTGTCATGTTAGAATCATCCTTAGTCCTCAGCTGGATGGAATGTGTGCGGGGGAGGAGGTATCCATCACTTGTTACACCTTTATGTCCTTATACTCAGGTGTTTACTGAGTGCTGGTATGTGCTGGACACTTGAGTACCAGTGGGGATATACAGGGACAACACGGGCCATAGCTCTGAATGTTTCAGACTCAGCCAGGCAGCCGGAAGGTGTGAGCAGGAACCCAGTGTGGTCAGCTGGGGGATGCAGGCTCATTTGGGAAAGGCAAGAAAGGAGATGTGTGGAAACAACATTCAAGTGGAAAGCTGAAATAGGAGGAAGCAGAGTGAGGCAAAGGGAGAGAGCTCCAGCAGTGCAGAAAACTGGGACAAAGATCCTGATGGAAGAGTAAGTCGGAAGTGTTCAAGGGCGCACAGGAGACCAGCGAGAATGGAATTTAGAAGATAAGGAGGAAGCCAGGTACGGTGACTCACACCTGTAATCCTAGCACTCCAGGAGGCTGAGGCGGGTGGATTGCTTGAGCTCAGGAGTTTAAGACCAGCCTGAGCAAGAGCAAGACCCTGTCTCTACTAAAAATAGAAAAAACACCCACGCATAGTGATGGTCACCTGTAGTCACAGCTACTCAGAAGGCTGAGGCAACAGGATCACTTGAGACCAAGAGTTTAAGGTTACTGTGAGGTATGATGCCATGGCACTCTACGCAGGGTGTCAAAGTGAGACTCTGTTTCGAAAAAAGCAAAGGAGAAGGCCAGGAAGGGTGAGTTCAGAGTTAAAGCTGGAGAGGTAGGCAGGGCTTGGTTTAACAGGCCAAATCAGAAGTCTTGATGTTTATTCTAGGTTCAATAAAAATCCAACTACAAGCTTAAAATAAAAATTATCATTTTGAAAAGATCCCTGGCTAACACAATGAGAAGTTATGACGGGGCAAGCAGGGAGGCAGAAAAAGTGGCGAGAGAGCAGGCCACTGTCCGGGCCCAAGTGGTGGCAGCGGGGATAGAGAGAAGCAGCCAGGCCTGAGAAACACTCTGAGGAGGCCCAGAGAACCTGGTTCTGGGGCAGCTTGGGGGCAAGACAGGGAGAGGCCGAGGAGGTGCCTCTGCTTCTGCTTGGAACAACCAGAGACACTAGGGTGGACCTCTGACACAGAGAGCATCAGACGAGACCACCAGCATGTCTAGTGTCCCCATGGAAGCACCAGGCAAGAGGTGGGACAGGCAGGTCAGAACACAGAGGACCTTAGACCAAGCAGACTCAGTATTTGTTTTAGGCTGAAATGTATAGAACTCAGAAAAACTGTTCTGTCTGATAAGGAAGAAGAAAAGACTAACAGGAAATGGCCTCTCCCACTCAGACATCAGTCACAGCCAAGATGAGGTCACTGTTCTGACCTCCTACCCCTCATCCACTCAGAAACTTCACTGCTCTGACCATTTAGAGTCACACATGGGTGTTCATGGAGCTGGAGATTCTCTTCACGGGCAGAGAAAGTATTTCCTTATCAAGACAACAAGGACTGACATTTGACAGACAGCAGGAAAAACAAGAATTAAAGCAGTGAGACTTTCTAATTTGCTTTAAAATTGTTGGCTGCTTCTTACAAGCAAGGCTGGCTGAGCTTACAATTCCTCAGAATTTGCCACACTGGCAGAAAGTTTTCTGACCGCAGCCCCATCTCCTAAGCTCTCCCTGCCAGACCAGGTTCTGCCCACAGCTATATTTCCCTCTGTCTCTCAGCCAGCCCCCTCCTGTAAGCCAAGAGCTAATTACCCTCGGGGGCCAGCTAGTGTACCAGCAGGAAACCTCGAAAAGCTTATAAAAAATAGTTTGTAGTTAAAGTTTTCCTTATCCCTAGTGCACTTCAACTAAATACTCAAGTGTGGTGTCAGACTTTGCTTCTGCTAGATTTGTGTTTATGGACAGGCAATTCAATCTCCTTTACTGGAGTACCCTTAACTGTAAAATGAGATAATACCTCTTTCCTCACGGGATCATCATGCGGCTTTAAACAAAATAACATGCTCATCATAAACAGGTGTGTGAAAAGGAGCTGCTTTCTTCTCTCCCTTCTAGGGTATTTTTCAAAGTCCACAAACCATCTGAATTAGCTTCACCTGAGCAGTTTATGGAGCATCAGATTCTAGGACCCCTCTTCACTGACATAGAGTCTAGATTTGTACAGTGCAAGACAGAATCCTATTTATTTCCCTGCAGTGTGAAGGGTCATTTCTACCTAGGCCTGAAAATACTGAAAAAACATGAAGATACTTTTTGTTCTCCATCAGTGTTTCTCAACTTTAGCTGCGGATTAGATTCACCTGAGGAGCTTCATCATGCCGCTGACCCCCAAGACCCTACTCAAGAACTGCTGTTCATGGGGCCCAGGTATCAGCATTTCAAAAGGCCCAAGTGATTCGGTACTGCAGTACATGAGAAACACTTTATTTTTTATTTCACTTACTAAAGCTACCACAGAATTTCATTGTTGCTTCAAAATTTCATTAATGTCTAGATATCTAGTGAGATGCTTCTCACTGTAGCATCCAGTCAGCCCTCTTCCATCTTGGTTACTCATCTCCTTTTTGGCATAAGAACCTTACAATATAAAACCATCTAATCTCTCCACCTAAATACTCACCTGTCAAAAGCACTGCCCTATTGATATTCTCCTACTTAGAAGCCCAGATTATATGGAAGCTACAGGGAGACAGGGTCAGGGCCAGGGAGAGGACCCTGACCCTCCAGCCACAGCGGGTGAGTAGTCTCCTCCACGGGCTGCGCAGGTTGACCTGGTGACACTAAAGTAGAGTTCTGCTGGTAGAAGAGAGCTCATTATCTCCTGGGTGAAAACCCTATAGACAGATTGCTTAACTGCAAAAACAGGCTTCTACAGTGACTATCAAACTCTGACTTTATTGAGTCTGTTTTAATTAAACTGTTCAGTTGCAGTCTAATGGGATTTTAAAAAAAGATAAACTAACAGAAGTTAGTTGCCAGGAAAAAAAAAAGCTTAAACTTTAGACAGCCAGATGTCATTGGCACATGGAAAACAGAAAAAGGCGAGTAGCCAAAGAAAACTTGAATTACAGAAATTCTAATGGATGGTTCTCTGACTCAAATCTTTCTTGCCATTTAATGGCAAATGCCCTAGAGCAGGGAAGAAGGGTGGAAGACTTTCACTTCAGTATAATCAAGTTTATAAGTTCCTTTCTTGGGAGCAGGTTTTGATGAGGTTGACAGAAAGCACAGACCTGGGAAAGGTGTGAAGGAGAGAGACATGAAAGGTGTCTAAGATAGCAGCGCTAAGTGGTATTTTTGGAAGGAGAGTTTTCTGCTTTGTAGTTCATTGTTGCATGAGCCTATTATGGCTTCCTTTACCCCAGATCATACCAGAAAAACTAGCTGTCAGCATCGACAATAGAAAATAATTAGAAATCTGAGAGGAGGGACACTCCATGCATCTCAAGGCTCTGTCTCGGGCCTACCTGTTTTGTGAACTTTCCTTCCCCCACCCCCGTGATAGCTCCTGCCCAACTGAAGAGTATGTTTGCACACATCTCTCTGTTCCATCTTCCCTGCTTGTAATGCCAAACCATGTTGCAACTGTTAGGTAGAGATATGGAATAAGGTGAACAGCTGTTTGGCTAGAAGGTGGCCATCAAGAAACAGATGATGCTAGGAGATGCTTTGTCTACTGAGAATAAATTGCCTGGGATGGGGGGAAAGAACATGTCAAGGGGATAACAAGTCTCCAAGGACAGCCCAGATGATTGGTCTATTACAGGGAGTCTTCAAAGACTGGCCAACCAAAAAGAGGCAGAGAAACCACAAAGTAGAGGTACCATCAAGCCCACAAAGGCAGGTCTTGGAGCATGTGCACAGCTGAGGTAACAGCATCACTAAATGACCTATCCTCATTAACACAGTAAAAATCACACCCACCAGCACCTTGACAGTTTACCTACACCATGGCCACCTCTAGAAATTGCCTTATAAGGATCTGAAAGGGGAGGACACCACATTCAGGAATTCTCCATCCCTTCCCAAGAAAAATCATGAATATTCTGCCCCCCTACTTGACCACTTAACATAGAATGAGGGACTCAGCTTAAAGGGGAGAAATCCTATCAAACCCAGGGGGTCCTCCACTCCCAGGAGTTGACTCATTCCTTCTCTGGAATGTACTGTGCTGTAATAAACTTCAGCATTTTGCCTTCTTGCACCTACTTGGGCTGCTCACTTACTCTGTTGACTCAGTACCAGTAACCATTCTTTGGTACCGGGAGCCAAGAACCAGGGAATACGGGGACCTGACATCTGGTCCCCACACATGATACAACTACAAATTCTTTTCAAAATCTTAATAACTCCAAGAAATCATAAAACACTGTCCCACAAATTTCTCAGGCAAGATCTGTGTGGTTGTGAAACAGATATTTTCACTTTGCCCAGCAAGGAATTGACTTCTGATCCTTTTCCTGACATGGTGATAAGAAAGAACCTATGTGGCAAAAATGAGCCTCCAAGAAGGTCTGAGCAAATATCAGATGAATTAAAAGATCACCTTGACCATAGTCAGATATGTCCTATTTCTTTTATCTTAATGTCTTTTTCTGTTCTAATTTGTTCTGATAATAAATTCAGTTTATTTTAGGGAAGCCTAGTCCAGTTGATGTAAGAGGAAGAAATTAAATGGACATCTGAATCTTTATTTTTAGAGAAGAAAACTACTAGGAAAGTTCTTTTAGGGAAGAAAACTCTGCACCCTCATAAACAGCCAACGAACCATAACAGACACCAATTTCCTTAGATCCTAGGGGAAAAACCTCAGTAGAGACCAACACTAAATGTGGGAAAGGATAAAACTGTATTGTGAAAGTCTGAGCATGAGAAGAGGAACAGAGATTGCCCTGGGGAGGACATAATAGTGCCTCTCTGAATTTAATATGTGATGTCCAGAGGAACCTAAATGAAGCACAAATATTCTAAAATAAATTATCTGAAAGGTGCTTCAGAAACATGGAGATTATGAGAAAGAAGAACATTTCAATTAAGATTGGCCAGCTTAGATGCAGCAGAGGAAGACTATTCTTAATACCTGCTGCCACCTTTGAAGTTGTATTTTTATTCATATGACAATGAGTCAGTGAGGGCAATACACTCATATTTTTTAAAACCTTTTGACATAGTTTAACTTCTGGAGATAATAGCTAAAGGAATGTCACAGGATAAAGGATAAAAAAGTTTTATGTAGAAAAGTCCTAGGGCCAGGAGATTAAAGAGAGCCCCATGTAACTCCAGGGTTCACCTAACAGCCTGTTTCCAATGAGGCCAGAAGGATGATCACATTCCAGCCCATAAAGGAAAAGTGCTGTCTCTGGGAACACACTTCTGATTCTACCCAAGCAGCCTTAAAATGTGTTCCTTTGCTTATAGATATAGAGAAGGATGAAAGAAAGTGCACAGAGAGTGTAAGATCATATCTTCACCTAAACCAGTAACTAAATTCATGTTTAGAAACTGTCAAGTTGTCACCCCAGATTTGTTGCCAGCCATTTCCAGCTGCTTCCTTCCAGGACATCTTTAGGAAAGTGCCATTCAGAGGCTCTTATAAAAACAGATGATAAAGACAACTGGAGCTTGGGGAGCACCCCAGTGCATCTGCTGAGTTCCCTCTATTTCCTCTCCCTCCCTGCTCCCTGCTCTGCAGAAGTCTCTCCAACCCCCACCACCTGAGAGGACACTGCTACAGGCAGATGCCCAGTGCTTAACCAGGTCCCTCTTGCCCTAACTGCCCACCTTTAGGCAGTGCCTCTCTGAATTTAACACTTAGGAGTCATTTACCCCATGAGCCAGGTCTCCAACACTTTGTGATTGGTCTGGAGTTAGACCCTGGTGCAAGCTGGACAAATCACACATCTTTCCAAAAGAATTTAGAAGTGCAAATCAAAGAGGTAGGTAGTGTATGCTTGGCGTGGCTTTGAGCATTCAAAAGTAAGTCACCGAAGGGCTGCTCTGCTCCTCCGTGCTGGGAAGAATCATAGAGATAGCGGAAGGGCAGGGAGAAGAATTTTAAAAGTATGTGCAGAGAAACAGACGGAGAGTCCCAACTAAATCACTAATGCCCATTTTCTGTTCATTGCTGTCCATGAAACACCCCGTCTTCCCTCTTTGTTCAGGTTGGCTAGAATTGTTTCCTTCTTGAAAAATCACTTCCCTTGACTAAATGCACTCCCTTTCTCCTCCTCTCTGCTCCCTTCCCTCACTATTGACACTTTTATCTCTTTTGTCTTTCCAGTTCTCTGGTTCCCAACCTAATATTTCCCCCAAAATTATGGCTTTGGGATGTCCTGTCACTGGCTCTGGAAAGCTCTGGTATTTTATCGTCCTTAAGAGACTGAGCTGAGGGTAGAAGTAATCTATTCAGCTCTGAGATGCTGTGGAGCCCTGAGGTGTTTTAGCTATTAGTGAGATGAGCCAAAGAATAAGAATAATTTCTGAGGTGCCTGGGGGCAGAGTATGCCTTCTCCACCAATCCTGCTATCCCTGTGAGGATCTGGAAGCCATAGGCATTGTAAAGTCCTAACAGTCAACATACAGAGACTGGTATGTTCTATACATATTTTCATTGTGTATGTTCTGGGAAGGGTGAGCATTTTTAGCCAAATTCTCAAGGCCCTACCTCCCTTGAAATCTGTATTATGACATGGCTTTCAGGATGCTTCTACTTTCCCAGGGAAGAGAACTGATAACTATGAGTTCCTAGAAAATAACATTGATGCCCACACTATGTACCATAAACAAATTCACCCAAAGATATAAAATAGGATCTTTAGTTTTTAGTATATAGCCAAGAAGAATACATTCTTAGAATCTGAATTCTTCTGAACCCTAATTTCCAAAGAGTCCTCAGGCTCCTTTGTTAATTGCTTCATATATTCATTCCTTCATGCATGGAAGAAATAGTTAGGCAGCTGCTATAGCCCCGTCACCATCACATGTTACATTGATACAATGAGAAGACTTGCCTGCAAGTGACCTGGGGAATGAATTGAGACAAGGGATTTTGCTTCCTCAGCAGGAGTTTCACCTAAACTTAACCACGTTATGGACCCTCTTTATGGAAAGAACTCCCAGGCCTTAAGGCCCTCAGGAACTGATTACCTGGCTTTCCCAGACAACTCCTTTAAATACCTGACACTCAAATCCAGACTGACTGGTAGATAAATAATCTGATTATTCCCCCATTGGGAACACTTCTCATTTTTCCCCCTAGTAAGAGAAAGCAATAAAGTTAAAGGGCCCCTCCTGGAATATAGACCTATGTGCCCAGCAGAGTTCCCTGGCCCCCGCAGCCCTTTGTGGAATGACAGAAGGACTTATGCCCTTCCCTTTTTGGGGTGCATCCTGGCTTTGTGGCTTTCCTTTTCCATAATACAGCCTATTCCTTAATCTGTGCCATGTGATATATCTGCATTCTACCCAAATACCAGTGCCCACCACAAGTAGACCCAGAAGGTGCCCACCTTGGCACCAGTCATTGAGTGGCCAGCCCATACGGGAGGAGGAAGTGAGCAACACAAATACTTAATTACATTTGAGAAAAGTATTATGAAGGTGGTAGAGATCAAGTGAGATGAAACTTTCAGGAAAGGCCTGACTGATGAGGAAAAGATTAACTGACACCTGATAGATATAGAGGGCAGTCAGCATGTGAAGAGCAGGGAGCAGGACAGTTCAAACAGAGGGTGTACAACAGAATAAAGGAGCTCAAAGGAGACTAGTGTGGGCGAAGCAGGTAAAGAGAGAACAATGCAGTTTGAGACAGTATCAACCACTATCCAAAGTCCATGCACCCCTCTGGGTTAGCCCCTGGAATGGAAGATAATCTAGCTTTCATAATAATACAAAGGCTATAATTGAAGGCAGAAATATCCATTTTCCAGCTTGCCTGTCCATAGGATACTTTCACTATGCAGCAACCCTGCCCCAATATATTTTTTAGCGTATAGAAAGGATGGGTTCAAGAAATATTCCTCCCCCTGCCATGATGTTTGCATACTAGACTTGCATTCAAAATGGTGATGATAAAGATGTTGGTGTCTATAGCTATTAAGAGCTAATATTGTTGATCTATGTGCCAGAATCTAGGTGAAATGCTTTATATTTATGACTTAATCCTCATGAGCATAGAAACTTGTCACAGAGCCAAAGTTAGGCATACAAGAACGTGTCTCTGGGAGAAAGAGGTTACAAAATGTCAGGTTTTCTTTCCACTACATTTGTCATAGTGGCATGATAAATCAGGTGTCAAAACATGTTTCCATTACAAAATCATTGTTTTAGAAATAAATACAAGAATGTTTAGGCATGTCCTTGGACTGGACTTGGGAATAAATGGGTCACAAAACAAACACTGCTTCCCAGCATTCGCTAAACAAGGCTCCTAAAATCGGGCAACCAATAGAAGCTTTACAATGAAATAATTGGAGCACTCTTAAAGAGACAGTCTATGATCCTCAAGTCTGGAAGGCAAAGCAAAAGTGGTTGTATTTCTTCCCTTTAAGGACTATGAAGAAGGAAGGGCTATTCTTTAGAAACCTCTGGTCAAGTCCAATCCATGTTCTAAATTGCAGCCAGACCATTTTTTCTGAAACAAAAATTCCTTTTCAGTTATCTTGCTAAATTTCTCTATAAAAAATAAAATTACTCCTATCCCATTCTTAATGTCTTCTTCAGCCTCAGATACTGAATTGGAAAGTGCAGCTTTGAACCCAAGTGTCATGAGCTGCCTTGACTTTTCTACCAGGTGGACCTCAGAATGCTCTTGACTCTCATCTCTATCCTCTCTTGAACTTTGGATTTGCCTCATGCCTTCTGGGTTTCCACCTGCCTTTTCTTGGTTAACATCCTGCTGGTTTGGGTTAGCACTAGAGCTTCATGGTGAACGGTGACCCCACATTTCCACCCAGGTTTCCCTGAAGTGCAAGTGAGACACGCTCCTGAAGAATTAGGCCTTAATTTTGTTCAGGCATGATTTCACAGAACATCACCTTCAGTAATGATTTTCAGTGCAAAAGTCACTTTATTTTTTTAGTGTAGAGAAAGGTGGTATGTTCTACTTAGAGCTATCAAATAAGTAACATACAACAGAAATTCTACATTCAGCTTCCCCTAGTCTCAGGCAGTTTCTCTTTACCTGGGTTTAGGATGACCTTAACCTCTCCCCATTTTACATTTGTTTTCATCTATGTCTTTGAGGTTTTGAGGAAGAAAATACCCTCTACTTCCACAAAAATCATTTAAGTATATTTAATGAATTTTATGATGTCTCAAGGAACAGGAGCAAAGATTGTTTTCCCGGTAATTCAGAGCTTGTTTTTAAATTCAAGAATGACCAATGCCAGGAGAACTTTGAAAATAAGGAAAAGGAGAGGCATTAACATTAATTGGTGTTAACTCGTTTTCGATATATGCACATGGTATGGTTATGTGTACCTACAGTTTAACTCAGGGTGGGGAACCTGCAGCCTTAAGCCCATATGTGGCCTTCTAGGTCCTTCAGTGCAGCCTTTTGATGGAATCTGAATATTACAGAAGAAATTCTTCTATTTGTATTAATATAATTTTGTTCATCTTTTGTATTTTTATTTTATTTTTAAAATGAATGTATTTAAAAGACCAAAGAATAAAACAAGTTTCAATGAAATAATCCTCCCAGGTTGACTGACACAATGAGAACATCAGTAAGCCATAAGGGCTGAATTGGCTGCTGCTCTGCTCATGATTTAGTTCTAACTTCCCCCACCTGACTGATGCCATTACTGCTTGAGGCTGGTTGGTGAAAGTTTATGGGGAGTCTAGCAAACTAGTCCATTGTCAGCTTTTGAGAACAATGCAATGTGCTTCTATTCGAAACAAAATTTGTGAATAGTTGCACAGCTCCACGGTATTTGTAAATTCTGTCTGCTTAACAGTCCATCGTGTTAAAGAAATACACTGAAGGAAGCAAAAAGATTTTTTAATGAGGACTTGGAATGCAATATTTTCTTTTTCTGCTAAAGATAAGATTATTTTCTTGCTTTTTGATACTGCATAAAAGATTATATTGCAGAAATTAGAAGATGAAAAGCAAAAGCAAAGAAAATATTTTAAGCAACAGTAAGACCTGGAAATAAAGCCACTGAAGGAATTTATAAAGTTGCTCTGGAAAAAAGGGAAGCCATTCAGTGATGGAAATGAGGAAAGTATGCATGTCAAAGTTGCAGGATGCTTAGACCCAATAATGTTTTGAAGTACAAACAACTGCCTCCATCAAGGAGAACCATAACTAATCAGCAGAATGACTTAATCTCAACTTAACAAAACAATTTCATGAAATACTTCAAAAGAAACATATATATTATTCAATCACTTTGGATCAATCAACTGATACTACTGACTGTGCAGGTCATAATAGAAGATTCTTGACTTCATTCAGGTCATAATAGAAGCTTCTTCACTAAGAAGGAGTTACTTACTTTGGGGTCTCTTGTGAAAAGAACACAGGGAATGGATATCACCAACAGCTTTCAAAATAAATGGCATTGAAGTTGGACTGAATTTGGTACATGTAGTGAGTATACGTACAGATGGTGTATCTTGTAT
Source organism: Nycticebus coucang (assembly GCF_027406575.1). NCBI lineage: Eukaryota > Metazoa > Chordata > Mammalia > Primates > Lorisidae > Nycticebus > Nycticebus coucang. The sequence goes on from NC_069782.1 coordinate 119,934,938, forward strand.
GACAGGAATCAGATGCTCTAATTTCTTTCCATTGTGTCTTGTATTAGCAAAATCTCTGGGCTAACGCTACTATTTTAAGTGACACTTTGCAAAAAGTACTGTTAACTATCTTCATGCAAATACAGCATGGTATCATCAGCTTCAGCTTCATAACATGCTAAAGTTGAACAATGAGGTATTCAGTGTGTATTTTCCATATCATTCTAAAGTCTGTTGACCAAAGTTTTATCTCTGCAAGAATATATTGTTAAATTTTGCACAGAAAAGAATAAGCACTGTGAATTATTGAAAGATTTCCATAGGAATTCAGCATTTCTGTGTGATAAATCAAAACAACTTAAATATTTCTTTGCAAGGTAAAACTAAGTCTGTATATGATATGTGCAAAAAAAATCCAAGCATTTTGAAAAAATGGCCTTTTTTCAAAGCCCTTTTTCCTATTAATTGTTGAATATAACAAAGGGCTCACGGACTTTGAGAATCATGACATCACACTCAAATTAGCATTTCAGCCTCACCTAGTTGATATCACCCAGGCACCTAAAGAACTACAGATGGAATTGATTTAGGTCTCAGGTGACATTTTAAAGTCACCATCTGATGCCAAGAAATATCCAACTGAAATACAGAAAATTGCAGTAGAATACCCACACCTTTGGCAACATGCCCGAAAAATGCTTTCTTGCTTTTCAACCACTTATTGCTGTGAAGGTCACAAATGACTGATATGCACCTAAAGGATCAACTGAAATGGCAGTCCTCCATGCTGCAAGCAAATATTTAAGTGTTTCCCAACAAAAAGAAGACACAACAAAATCATTAAAATGTTAATTTTAAAATTAACAAATAATTTTCATTTTTTCAAATCATTAAATGCACAGTAGTTAGATTTTTACAAAATGATGTACATTTTAAGAATGTCTAATTGAAGTTCCTTGAATGCAACCTTATTTGATTACGACTAAATTAATGCTGCCTTCAACATGAAAAAAATTCTCAAAACTCCTAAGCTCAAATTTCATGTCCCTCAGATGTTTCACAGAGGAGCGTAGATATTTCCTTTAGCAGTCTTTTGCAGTAAGTCCCAGGAGGTTTATCTGTCTTGTCAACAACTATGTTTCTAATGTTAGATATATAAGTAGGTGCTAAATATTTCTTAAATGAGTATTTTTCTGATTGCAAATATATAAATTGAGTAGGAAATATAAAGACCATAGACTCATATGACTTAAAAGTGATAATTTCCTCAACATTGCCCTGCACCCTACAAGACAAACACTGTTAAAGTAGGCTACACTAATTCTTAAGTTGCATACTGGCACCCTTCTTTCTTCTTTTTTTTTTTTTTTCTCTGATAGAAATCTTGTCTTCTCCTTTCCTGACTTAAACTTTGTTACCACACTTCCCCCTGTCATATACCATTTTTGTCTGTCTAGCACCACCATTTTCCTTGGACAACATTCTCCTCTCATGTAAATCATGTACCCTTGATTGGGACTGTCCATCATAGAACTCCATTTCTCTAACCCCCAAAATGACCTGAAGTAGGTCACACATCACTATGGCCAGGAGAATGGAGGATCACGACTAGCTAGACTTACATGCCATGGTATAGAATATCCATAAGAAAATTCCTGGCCACAAGTCCCAATTCTCACAAAATGGGAAGTCATCTATTCTTCGAAACCAGCCTACATCTCAGTCCAGATCTACTGTAAATTGTCTCACACCAATTTCAATTAAAATCTATTTATTGTTTAAGTCCTGAGAAATAGCCTACAGAGATATCCTCCTTGCCTGCTATCCATACATCTCAGCCCCCAACAGAACTAAGACTTGAATTTAAAGACTGATCTATTGCTTTGCAACACTCTGATTTGCTCCTGATAACAGGAAGATATCCATCGACTAAAGACAACCTACAGCAGAATTTCACTTTTCACTGAGTTTTATGCCAACTCTTTCTGGTTGCTCTAGATAACTGTGGTCAACTGCTTCCAACAGAAAATGTCTGTTGCCTCAGTCACCAATTCCAAAAACTAATGTTGACACTTTATTTTGAAGCATCTTCATCTCATAGAAGGCTATAGCCTTTTTTGGGTGAAAAATCAAATATGCAAGAGATAAAGTCATAGAGATAAACCAAGCAATGGCATTTCCAATGGCATATTTTCCTACTAATAACTACAAAATATATTTTCCATCTAAGAAAAAATTTCTCTATTCCACTATTTCCCAAAATAATTATTCATAAAGTGAAGCTAGGATGTCATCAAATTAGCATTTTCAGCTGGATGAAATCTTAACACGGAGTCTGGCTCAGAGCCCCTGCTGTAAAGATCCAAGGTAGTATTTTTTACTAAATTTTCTCCACTTCCTGGGAAGCAGATTCATGCATGATTGTACAGGACTGAAAAAAATAGCCCATGCAGCAATGTTTTTCAACCATTTTTATCTCATGGCATACTTGAATCTGTAGCTAAACTTGTGCAGCACACTTAAACTATTATGTTGATTTAAAAAAAAATCTTTTATCCATCTTAAATCAATTTTTAAGCCACAGGTCTAGTTTCCGTCTTTTACATATGGTTATTCAGTCCTTCCAGCACCATTTATTGAATAGGGATTCTTTTCCTCATTACATGTTCTTGTTTCAAATTAATCTCCAAAAAAAAAAAAAAAAAAAAAAAAGGGCCAACAATCCCCTATATTACTGGGCAAGAGACATGAATAGAACTTTCTCTAAAGAAGACAGACGAATGGCTAACAAACATGAAAAAATGTTCATCATCCCTAATCATCAGAGAAATGCAAATCGAAATGACCCTGAGATATCACCTAACCCCAGTGAGAATGGCCCACATCACAGTCTCAAAGCTGCAGATGCTGGTGTAGATGTGGAGAAAAGGGAACATTTTTACACTGTTGGTGGGACTGCAAACTAATACTACCTTTTTAGAAGGAAGTATGGAGAATCCTCAAAGAATTCAAAGGAGGCCTCTCATTTGATCCTGCAATCCCATTACTATGCGTCTACCCAGAAGAAAAAAAAATCATTTTATCATAAGAACCTTTGCACTAGACTGTTTATCACAGCTCAATTTATAATTGCCAAAATGTGGAAACAACCTAAATGTCTACCAATCCAGGAATGGATTAACAAGCTCTGATATATGTATACCATGGAATACTATTCATCCATTAAAAGAGATGGAGACTTTACACCTTTTGTATTAACCTGGATTAAGATAGAACACATTTTTAGTAAAGCATTACAAGAAAGAAGAAGCGGGAGAGGGGGAGACAAGATGGCGGACTGAAGCCAGCTTTCAACAAAGGCTCCCGTCCAGAAGGAGAGTTAAGGGACAGGAATTTAGTAAGTATCCTGGTGGACTTGAGCCTCACCAAGAGAGAAGGCTGAAGAACGCACATCAACACCGCTGAGGCAAGTTGTGATCACAAGGACGCAAACAAAAGAACGCTCACTTCTGGATATTCTGAGGCCACACCCCCTGTCTCCCTGGGCAACCAGAGGAGGCCACCGGTGACACGGCTCACAAACCCGGAAGCCTCCAGGGCGGGGCCGACCCAGAGAGGTGTTCAGACGCAATTCTCCAGCAGTAAAGACGTTTGAACTCAAAACAGCCCGTCTCCTGTAGGCGACGACAAGAACAGAGACAGAACCTCACAAAGTTGTCTGTTCTGTTCTGTTCTGTTAGCAGCATGCATCAGGGACAGGGCTAAGCCTGAGTGAACACCTCCTTCCCATCAGCTGCATCAAACACTCAAAGATGTCAGGCCCCATCTCCTCCTGCTAGATAGCGGCAGTCTGCGGGGGCCTGGCAGACTTCCTTGCGATTCAGGCAGGTGCAAACCCCTGGAGTGTCTGTTCACTGCAGGCAACTGGGTTAGCCATCTGCAGAGATACCAGTGACTGGGTCCGACGGAGGGGCAAAGTGGGGAAGGAGACGTCAACCTTCCCAGACTGCTCTGTTTGCTGGGTGGCTCCTCCTGACTCCACGCTGCACTGGGGTGAGCCGTGTCAGAGGAGTCACCAGGACCCTGTGATCCAGTTCCCAGAGACCTCTTGAACCCTTCCACCCGAGACAAGTGCCGATTGAGACAGTTGATTCGGACCTTTTGAACTGGGCTAATAGACTGAGGACTCTTCAGGCGGTGCCCTAGGTGTGCGATTGTAGGAAGGTTTGATTCTCCTTTTCCAACTGGGGCCAGAGGTGGGCAGGCGGGGTGACTTAATTGCTGATTTTTCCACACAGCTGAGACTTCAAGCCAGAGTAGAAGTTGCAATAGGATCGAACAGAAACCAGCTGAAAACAAGACAGAACCACTTTGCTCCACCACACCAGACAGGGCCCCAGTTTCTCAGGCCACAACACTGTACGGGCCCTCGATAAAACCCCAGGGGAAAAACCAAAGGGAGTAAACCATGGGGCGGAATCAGCGGAAAAACTCTGGTAACATGAATAACCAGAATAGATCAACCCCCCCAAGAAAAGATACGGCAGATGTGATTGAAGATCCCATTCACAAACAACTGGCTGAGATGTCAGAAGTCGAATTCAGAATTTGGTTTGCAGACAAGATTAATAAAATGGAATTAGGAATTCGAGGAGAAATTCAAAAATTGTCTCAAGAATTTAACGAATTTAAAGACAAAACCACCAAAGACTTAGACACACTGAAACAAGAACTTACAGCCCTCAAAGATATGAAAAATACAGTAGAATCCCTCAGTAACAGAATTGAGCAAGCAGAAGAAAGGATTTCTGACATTGAAGATAAAGTCTTCGAACGCTCCCAATCTCTCAAAGAGGAAGAGAAATGGAGAGCAAAAACGGATCACTCACTCAGAGAGCTCTCAGATAATTCGAAAAAAAACAACATAAGGGTTATAGGAATTTCGGAGACTGATGAAGTAGCTGCCAAGGACACAGAGGCCCTTCTACATGAAATTATGAAAGAAAATTTTCCAGACATGCCTAGAGAATCTGAAATTCAGATAGCAGACAGCTTCAGAACCCCAGCACGATTCAACCCCAATAAGCCATCTCCCAGACATATCATAATTAGCTTCACTAAAGTTAACATGAAAGAGAAGATTCTCAAAGCAGCCCGGCGAAAGAAAACTATAACGTACAAAGGTAAGAATATTAGAATAACTGCAGATCTCTCTGCTGAAACTTTTCAAGCAAGAAGAGGCTGGTCATCAACTTTTAATCTCCTAAAGCAAAAAAACTTTCAACCCAGGATCTTGTATCCAGCTAAACTGAGTTTCATCTATGATGGAGAAATTAAATACTTCAATGACATTCATATGTTGAAAAAATTTGCCATAAGTAAACCAGCTCTTCAGGATGTTCTCAGACCTATCCTCCACAATGACCAACCCAATCCTATACCACAAAAGTAAACTCACTCAGAATCTTCGGATCAAACTCCAACTTCCACACTGGCGAAAGGATTAAAAATGTCCACTGGACCTTTGAAAAACTCGATACCCAAAATTCCACCAGACTTATCAATACTCTCCATCAATGTGAATGGCTTAAACTGTCCTCTAAAGAGGCATAGGTTAGCTGACTGGATACAAAAACTCAAGCCAGATATTTGTTGCATACAAGAGTCAAATCTCAACTTAAAAGACAAATACAGACTCAGGGTGAAAGGATGGTCATCCATATTTCAGGCAAATGGTAATCAGAAAAAAAGCAGGTGTTGCAATTTTATTTGCAGATACAGAAGGCTTTAAACCATCAAAAGTAAGGAAGGACAAGAATGGTCACTTCATATTTGTTAAGGGTAATACTCAATATGACGAGATCTCAATTATTAATATCTATGCACCCAACCAGAATGCACCTCAATTTATAAGAGAAACTCTAACAGACATGAGTAACTTGATTTCCTCCAGCTCCATAATCGTTGGAGATTTCAACACTCCCTTGGCAGTGTTGGATCGATCCTCCAGAAAGAAGTTGAGCAAAGAAATCTTAGATTTAAACCTAACCATCCAATATTTAGATTTAGCAGACATCTACAGAACATTTCATCCCAACAAAACTGAATACACATTCTTCTCATCAGCCCACGGAACTTACTCCAAAATTGATCACATTTTAGGTCACAAGTCTAACCTCAGTAAATTTAAAGGAATAGAAATTATTCCATGCATCTTCTCGGACCATCATGGAATAAAACTTGAATTGAGTAACAACAGGAATCTGCATACCCATACAAAAACATGGAAGTTAAATAACCTTATGCTGAATGATAGCTGGGTCAGAGATGAGATTAAGAAAGAAATCACCAATTTTTTGGAACAAAATGACAATGAAGACACAAACTATCAGAACCTCTGGGACACTGCAAAGGCAGTTCTAAGAGGGAAATTTATAGCACTGCAAGCCTTCCTCAAGAGAACGGAAAGAGAGGAAGTTAACAACTTAATGGGACATCTCACGCAACTGGAAAAGGAAGAACATTCCAACCCCAAACCCAGTAGAAGAAAAGAAATAACCAAAATTAGAGCAGAATTAAATGAAATTGAAAACAAAAGAATAATACAACAGATCAATAAATCAAAAAGCTGGTTTTTTGAAAAGGTCAATAAAATAGATAAACCTCTGGCCAACCTAATCAGGAAAAAAAGAGTAAAATCTCTAATCTCATCAATCAGAAACAACAAAGACGAAATAACCACAGACTCATCAGAAATCCAAAAAATCCTTAATGAATATTACAAGTAACTTTATTCTCAGAAATATGAAAATCTGAAGGAAATAGACCAACACTTGGAAGCACGCCACCTTCCAAGACTTAACCAGAATCAAGTGGAAATGTTGAACAGACCCATATCAAGTTCAGAAATAGCATCAACTATACAAAACCTCCCTAAAAAGAAAAGCCCGGGACCAGATGGTTTCACGTCAGAATTCTACCAAACCTTTAAAGAGGAATTAGTACCTATATTACTCAACCTGTTCCAAAATGTAGAAAAAGAAGGAAGACTACCCAACACGTTCTATGAAGCAAACATCACCCTGATCCCCAAACCAGGAAAAGACCCAAGAAGAAAAGAAAATTATAGACCAATATCACTAATGAATATAGATGCAAAAATATTCAACAAGATCCTAACAAACAGAATCCAACAACACATCAAACAAATTATACATCATGACCAAGTTGGTTTTATCCCAGGGTCTCAAGGCTGGTTCAATATACGTAAATCTATAAATGTAATTCAGCACATAAACAAATTAAAAAACAAAGACCATATGATTCTCTCAATTGATGCAGAAAAAGCTTTTGATAATATCCAGCATCCCTTCATGATCAGAACACTCAAGAAAATTGGTCTAGAAGGGACTATTCTTAAACTGATAGAGGCTATCTACAGCAAACTCACAGCCAATATCATAATGAATGGAGTTAAATTGGAATCATTTCCACTCAGATCAGGAACCAGACAAGGCTGCCCATTGTCTCCATTGCTTTTCAACATTGTAATGGAAGTTTTAGCCACCGCAATTAGGGAAGAAAAGGCGATCAAGGGTATCCATATAGGGTCAGAAGAGATCAAACTCTCGCTCTTCGCAGATGATATGATTGTGTATCTGGAAAACACTAGGGACTCTACTACAAAACTCCTAGAAGTGATCAAGGAATACAGCAGCGTCTCAGGTTACAAAATCAACATTCATAAATTGGTGGCCTTTATATACACCAACAACAGTCAAATTGAAAAAGCAGTTAAGGACTCTATCCCATTCACAGTAGTGCCAAAGAAGATGAAATATTTGGGAATTTACCTAACAAAAGACGTGAAAGATCTCTATAAAGAGAACTATGAAACTCTAAGAAAAGAAATAGCCGAAAATGTTAACAAATGGAAAAACATACCATGCTCATGGCTAGGAAGAATCAACATTATCAAAATGTCCATACTACCCAAAGCAATATATAATTTCAACGCACTCCCTATTAAAGCTCCACTGTCATATTTTAAAGATCTTGAAAAAACATTACTTCGTTTTATATGGAATCAGAAAAAACCTCGAATAGCCAAGACATTACTCAGAAATAAAAACAAAACAGGAGGAATCACACTACCAGACCTCAGACTTTACTACAAATCGATAGTGATCAAAACAGCATGGTATTGGCACAAAAACAGAGAAGTAGATATCTGGAACAGAATAGAGAACCAAGAGATGAATCCAGCTACTTACCGCTATTTGATTTTTGACAAGCCAATTAAAAACATTCAGTGGGGAAAAGATTCCCTATTTAACAAATGGTGCTGGGTGAACTGGCTGGCAACCTGCAGAAGACTGAAATTGGACCCACACCTTTCACCATTAACTAAGATAGACTCTCATTGGATTAAAGATTTAAACTTAAGACATGAAACTATAAAAATACTAGAGGAGAATGCAGGGAAAACCCTTGAAGAAATTGGTCTGGGTGAGTATTTCATGAGGAGAACCCCCCGGGCAATTGAAGCAGCTTCAAAAATACACTACTGGGACTTGATCAAACTAAAAAGCTTCTGCACAGCTAAGAACACAGTAAGCAGAGCAAGCAGACAGCCCTCAGAATGGGAGAAGATATTTGCAGGGTATAACTCTGACAAAGGTTTAATAACCAGAATCCACAGAGAACTCAAACGCATCAGCAAGAAAAAAACAAGGGATCCCATCGCAGGCTGGGCAAGGGATTTGAAGAGAAACTTCTCTGAAGAAGACAGGCGCAAGGCCTTCAGACATATGAAAAAATGCTCATCATCTTTAATCATCAGAGAAATGCAAATCAAAACTACTTTGAGATATCATCTAACTCCAATGAGACTAGCCTATATCACAAAATCTCAAGACCAGAGATGCTGGCGTGGATGCGGAGAAAAGGGAACACTTCTGCACTGCTGGTGGGAATGCAAATTAATACATTCCTTTTGGAGGGATATATGGAGAACACTCAGAGATCTAAAAATAGATCTGCCATTCAATCCTGTAATTCCTCTGCTGGGCATATACCCAGAAGACCAAAAATCACAACATAACAAAGATATTTGTACCAGAATGTTTATTGCAGCCCAATTCATAATAGCTAAGTCATGGAAAAAGCCCAAGTGCCCATCGATCCACGAATGGATTAATAAATTGTGGTATATGTATACCATGGAATACTATGCAGCCTTAAAGAAAGATGGAGACTTTACCTCTTTCATGTTTACATGGATGGAGCTGGAACATATTCTTCTTAGTAAAGTATCCCAAGAATGGAAGAAAAAATACCCAATGTACACAGCCCTATTATGAAACTAATTTGGGACTCTCACATGAAAGCTATAACCCAGCTACAACTTAACAATAGGGGGAAGTGGGAAAGGGGGGGGTGGGTAGAGGGAGGGGGATAGGTGGGATCACACCTGTGGTGCATATTATAGGGGTATTTGCGAAACTTGGTAAATGTAGAATGTAAATGTTTTGGCACAGTAACTGAGATAACGCCGGAAAGGCTATGTTAACCACTGTGATAAAAATGTGTCAAATGGTTTAAAAAAAAAAAAAAAAAAAAGAAAGAAGAAGCAAGAAGCCAATGTACTCCATTCTTGATATGAAGGCAGTAGATGAGCCAATACAAGGTGAGGGGAAGTGGGAGGAGCATGGTGGGTCATGGTGTTTGGCACACCTCTTGGGGGCAGTCACAATTATAAGAGGGACTTTACCTAATAAATCGCAATACAATTCCTTGTATCCTCCATGAATCCCAAACAATAAAATAAAAAGAATATACTTACTCTGCTTTGAATTTCTTTTGAAAATAATTTAATTAATGATCTTAAAATTTTTCATACCATATCTAAGATCCTCTCACAGCACACCAGTGTGCTCACACTAGTTGAAAATCACTGCCATACAAGAAGGGGTAAGTTTCTGTAGTCAATTTCTTTCTTACCCCTGTGACTGTGCGCCCAAATTTTCACAGCTGTGAAGGTTCTCTATTTATTTGACAGAGATAGAGTGAAGGAAATACACTTCACAGAACAATAGTGAATGAAGAGCCTTTGACTTCACCAAGACTGGTTTCATAAAAAGCAGGGAAAAAAAAGCAAGAGAAGAAGCAAAGGCACTTAGAATAGCATTGAGGTGTGCCTATGTGTCTGGCACCTAGGACATGTGCAGGAAATGGTAGTCGTTTAGAGAATTCAATCATAAACATGCATAAATGCTGGATGCACATGTCTGACACGTACAGAAGGCTCTGTACACCTTAGTCCACCTTCCCTCATAGCCACTACTCCATTATGTTCCTGCTACTTCTTTCCCCTGGAGTTTTGCCTTCCTTATGATTTATGCTAATCAAACACCCCTTGCTCTTCAAGGATTAACTTAGATGAAACTCCCCTCGAGAACACCCTCCCAAACAATCCACTTGTAATATTTCCTTCCTCGACACTGCTTTAGCATTTCTGGTATCTCTTTTATAAAATTTATGGTCTTCTCCATTGGATAAGTTTATTGGTAGTTTTACTCCTCTGTTCCATATAATGCCTGAAATTACAGCCATACTAATACACAGGGCAATATTAGGTTCTCCAAAATAGCACTAATTGGCAAATTGTACTTGACTTAGTCTTAGAAAAAAATCTTAAAGGAAAGTTAGTGTTTACTGTGGTGACTTGGGGCCATTCACTAAACTAGATATTTTACATAATTTGCCTCATATCTGGTCAAATAAAATAAAATATGTGAGGCTATCATCACCATTCTATAAGAGGGGATGGATGTTGCAGTTCACGGAATTAACCTTTTCAAGATGGTTGACAGCCAGTATATGCTGAAGGCTGAATTCAGACTGAGCTGTGTCTAATTCTAGGCAGATGTCCTTTTCACCTTATTACAGTGCCTGCCCTATCGTGAAGGTACAACTCAAAAAAGAAGAGTAATTCAGTTTCCCATCTTGCTGTTCAACTTGGGTGTAAAGAGGAAACCACCTCACCTCTTTTCATTTCTCTTGATTCCTTTGAGTATTTGCAGGGAAAGTCATCATGCTGAGCTTGAACTTAGATGTTACATACTGCTCTGCCCTCTCTCTCATTCCATTTCTCTCATTGACAGTTTGATGGTTCACGGTCAATAAATCACAGAATAGATTCCTGCCATCAATAGTGAGCTCCATTTTTAATCACAGGAACAAGGCTAAGATGTTTTAACCATCCAGCAAAACTTTCAGTCTGTATGTTGAAGTATTCCATTTAAAATATGCTGATAGGGGGAGGAGACAAGATGGCTTAAGCCAGCTTTCCACAGAGGCTCCCGTCCAGGAGGAGGGTTAAAGGACAAAAATTCAGCAAGTAACCTGGTGGATTTGAGCTGCACTAAGAGAGAAGGTTGAAGAACGCCCGTCAACCCGGCTGAGGTGAGCTGCGACCACAAGGATACAAACAAAAGGTACAAAATCCATCACCAAGAGGACAGGAGTCCCCTCCCCCATGAGAATGGCTCAGAGTGCCCCACAAATAATCGGGCAGAGTTCAAAGGTCCTCCCACTACACTCCATGGGAGAGACCCTCTAAAAATTGGACCTACCTCCCCTATTAGGGTGCCACGGCGTCCTCCTGCCAGGCATAAAACTGTATAAACTGTATATAGTCTCTACCTGGAATTCTGAGCTCCCAGTGCTCCCCTTCACTCACAGTGAGGTCTGGAGGCCAGTCCCGGTCGGCAGAGAGGGGACCGCACTGGAGTGGCAGTTCCCTGAGGCACAGTGCGACAGCTGTCTTTTGGTGACAATATGGCCAGGCATAAAACTGTGTAAAGATGTGTGAGTTCTTTGCCCGCAACCCCAGGCTCTCAGTGCTCCCCACGTTCCCCTCTGCTCTCGCTCCAAGGTCTGGGGGCCTGTCCCCCAAGGGTCCAGACTCTTGGGTGATTGCTTGAGGGGTGTAGACAGTGCTGGGCTGCAGCCGGTCACTGCAGACTCTGGGGTACGGGAGCGGAGAGAGGACGGTTGGCCAGAAGGGAGCTACACGGGAGCAGAGGTTGCCTGAGCCATAAAACAATAGCCCTCTTTTGCTAGCAATACGGTTCACTACTGAATATTCTGAAGCCACACCCCCTGTCTCCCTGGGCAACTAGAGACTCTGAGTATATGATCTGCCTGAGGCAACTCCAACTTGCAAACCGGGGAAACTCCCAGGGTGGGGCTGACCCAGAGGTCTGCTTTACTAAACCTAAGACGCACCTGGCCCTCAGGGGATCATTAGCCTATACACAATACAAGAGCAAAGACAAGCTGATTTGGAACTCAATTCAGCTTCTCTTCTGCAGGGGAACCGCAAAGTTGTTCTGTTCTGTCAGTAACATTAATCAGGGGCGAGACTGGACCTGAGTGAAAATCCCCCAACTTTCATCAAGCACCGGACGTTCTCAGGCCTCACCTCCTCCTGCTAGAGAGAGGCAGAGCGCAGCAGCCTGGCAGACTTCCTTGTGATTCAGGCAGGTGCAAACTCCTGGAGTACCGACTCACTACAGGCAACTGGGTCAGCCAACTGCAGGGCTATCAGTGACTGGGTGTGACAGTGGTGCAAGGTGGGGAAGAAGGCATCAACCTTCCCAGACTGATCGATTGGCTGGGTGGCTCCTCCTGATTCCACGCAGCACTGGAGCAAGCCACACCAGAGTAGTCACCAGACGCCTGTGATCCAGTTCCCAGAGACCTCTTAAACTCTCTCACCCGAGACAGGGGCAGACTGAGACAATTGATTGGGACATTTTTGAACTAAACCAATCGCCTGAGGACAAATCAGGTGGTGCCCTGGGTGCACTGTGGTAGGAAGGTATGATTTTTCTTTTCCAATTGTTTGCTGGTGGGGGGTGGGGTGACTTAATTGCTGATATTTTTCCACAGCTGAGACTTCAATCCAGAGTATCTGTTTCACTAGGGTGGAACAGAAACCAGCTGAAAACAAGACAGAACCACTTAGCCCCACCACACCAGACAGGGCCCCAGTTTCTCAAGCCACAACACTGTACAGGCCCCCGACAAAGCCCCAGGGGAAAAAAATCAAAGGGAGTAAAAGAACCATGGGGCGGAATCAGCGGAAAAACTCTGGTAACATGAATACCAGAATAGATCAACCCCCACAAGGAAAGATATGGTAGATGTAATTGAAGATCCCATTCATAAACAACTGGCTGAGTTGTCAGAAATTGAATTCAGAATTTGGATTGCAGACAAGATTAACAAAGTGGAATCAGGAATTCGAGGAGAAATACAAAAGTTGTCTCAACAATTCAACGAATTTAAAGACAAAACCAACAAAGACTTAGACACACCGAAGCAAGAATTTGCAGCCCTCAAAGATATGAAAAATACAGTAGAATCCCTCAGCAACAGAATGGAGCAAGCAGAAGAAAGGATTTCTGACATCGAAGAGAAAGCCTTTGAACGCTCCCAAACTCTCAAAGAGGAAGAGAAATGGAGAACAAAAACAGATCATTCTCTCAGAGAGCTCTGGGATAATTCGAAGAAGGCGAATATCTGAATCATTGAAGTTCCAGAAACAGATGAAGTGGCCTCGCTGGGCACAGAGGCCCTTCAGCATGAAATTATGAAAGAGAATTTTCCAGACATGCCTAGAGATTCTGAAATTCAGATAGCGGACAGCTTCAGAACCCCAGCAGGACTCGACCCCAATAAGTCATCCCCCAGGCATATCATAATTAACTTCACTAAAGTTAATATGAAGGAGAAAATCCGCAAAGCTGCCAGGAGAAAGAAAACCATTACCTTCAAAGGGAAGAATATTAGAATGACTGCAGATCTCTCTGCTGAAACTTTTCAAGCCAGAAGAGGGTGGTCACCAACTTTTAATCTCCTAAAGCAAAATAACTTTCAACCCCAGATCTGGTATCCAGCTAAACTGAGTTCATTTATGATGGAGCAATTAAATACTTTAATGACATTCATATGTTAAAGAAATTTGCCATAACGAAACCAGCTCTTCAGGATATTCTCAGACCTGTCCTCCATAATGACCAACCCAATCCTATACCACAAAAGTAAACTCACTCAGAAACTTTGGATCAAACTCCAATTTCCACACTGGCAAAAGGATTAAAAATGCCCACTGGACTTTTGAAAAACTCGATACCCAAAACTTCACCAGACTTATCAATGTTCTCCATTAATGTGAACAGCTTAAACTGTCCTCTAAAGAGGCATAGGTTAGCTGACTGGATACAAAAACTCAGGCCAGATATTTGTTGCATACAAGAGTCACATCTTAACTTAAAAGACAAATACAGACTCAGGGTGAAAGGATGGTCATCCATATTTCAGACAAATGGTAACCAGAAAAAAGCAGGTGTCGCAATTTTATTTGCAGATACAATAGGCTTTAAACCAACAAAAGTAATGAAGGACAAGAATGGTCACTTCATATTTGTTAAGGGTAATACTCAATATGATGAGATCTCAATTATTAATGTCTATGCACCCAACCAGAATGCACCTCAATTTATAAGAGAAACTCTAACACACATGAGCAACTTGATTTCCTCCAGCTCCATAATACTCAGAGATATCAACACTCCCTTGGCAGTGTTCGATCCATCCTCCAACAAGAAGCTGAGCAAAGAAATCTTAGATTTAAACCTAACCATCCAACATTTGGATTTAGCAGACATGTACAGAACATTTCATCCCCAAAAAACTAAATACACATACTTCTCATCAGCCTATGAAACTTACTCCAAAATCGATCACATCTTAGGTCACAAGTCTAACCTCACTAAATTTAAAAGAATAGAAATTATTCCATGCATCTTCTCGGACCACCATGGAATAAAACTTGAGCTGAATAACAACACGAATCTGCATGCTCATACAAAAACATGGAAGTTAAATAACCTTATGCTGAATGATAGCTGGGTCAGACATGAGATTAAGAAAGAAATTGCCAATTTTTTGGAATAAAACAACAATGAAGACATGAACTATCAGAACCTCTGGGACACCGCAAAGGCAGTTCTAAGAGGGAAATTTATAGCACTGCAAGCCTTCCTCAAGAGAACAGAAAGCAAGGAAGTTAACAACTTAATGGGACATCTCAAGCAACTGGAAAAGGAAGAACATTCCAACTCCAAACCCAGTAGAAGAAAAGAAATAACCAAAATTAGAGCAGAATTAAATGAAATTGAAAACAAAAGAATAATACAACAGAACAATAAATCAAAAAGCTGGTTTTTCGAAAAGGTCAATAAAATAGATAAGCCTTTGGCCAACCTAATCAGGAAAAAAAGAGTAAAATCTCTAATCTCATCAATCAGAAACGACAAAGACGAAATAACAACAGACTCCTCAGAAATCCAAAAAATCCTTAATGAATATTACAAGAAACTTTATTCCCAGAAATATGAAAATCTGAAGGATATTGACCAATACCTGGAAGCACGTCACCTTCCAAGACTTAGTCAGAATCAAGTGGAAATGTTGAACAGGCCCATATCAAGTTCAGAAATAGCATCAACTATACAAAACCTCCCTAAAAAGAAAAGCCCAGGACCAGATGGTTTCACGTCAGAATTCTACCAAACTTTTAAAGAGGAGTTAGTACCTATATTACTCAACCTGTTCCAAAAGGTAGAAAAAGAAGTAAGACTACCCAACACGTTCTATGAAGCAAACATCACCCTGATCCCCAAACCAGGAAAAGACCCAACAAGAAAAGAAAATTATAGACCCATATCACTAATGAATACAGATGCAAAAATATTCAACAAGATCCTAACAAACAGAATCCAGCAACACATCACACAAATTATACATCATGACCAAGTCAGTTTTATCCCAGGGTCTCAAGGCTGGTTCAATATACGTAAATCTATAAATGTAATCCAGCACATAAACAAATTAAAAAACAAAGACCATATGATTCTCTCAATCAATGCTGAAAAAGCCTTTGATAATATCCAGCATCCCTTCATGATCAGAACACTTAAGAAAATCGGTATAGAAGGGACATTTCTTAAACTGATAGAGACCATCTATAGCAAACCCACAGCCAATATCATATTGAATGGAGTTAAATTGGAATCATTTCCACTCAGATCAGGAACCAGACAAGGCTGCCCATTGTCTCCATTGCTTTTTTTGTTTTTGTTTTTTATTTTTTTTGTAGAGACAGAGTCTCACTTTATGGCCCTCGGTAGAGTGCCGTGGCCTCACACAGCTCACAGCAACCTCCAACTCCTGGGATGAAGCGATTCTCTTGCCTCAGCCTCCCGAGCAGCTGGGACTACAGGCGCCCACCACAACACCCGGCTATTTTTTGGTTGCAGTTTGGCCGGGGCCGGGTTTAGAACCTGCCACTCTCTGTATATGGGGCTGGAGCCCCACCGACTGAGCCACAGGTGCCACCCGTCTCCATTGCTTTTTAACATTGTAATGGAAGTTTTAGCCACCGCAATTAGGGAAGAAAAGGGGATCCATATAGGGTCAGAAGAGATCAAACTTTCACTCTTCACAGATGACATGATAGTATATCTGGAAAACACCAGGGACTCTACTAAAAAACTCTTAGAAGTGATTGAGGAATACAGCAGCGTCTCAGGTTACAAAATCAACATTCATAAATCAGTAGCCTTTATATATACCAACAATAGTCAAGTTGAAAAAAACAGTTAAGGACTCTATCCCATTCACAGTAGTACCAAAGAAGATGAAATATTTGGGAATTTATCTAACAAAGGACGTGAAAGATCTCTATAAAGAGAACTATGAAACTCTAAGAAAAGAAATAGCTGAAAATATTAACAAAGGGAAAAACATACCATGCTCATGGCTGGGAAGAATCAACATTGTTAAAATGTCCATACTACCCAAAGCAATATACAATTTCAATGCAATCCCTATTAAAGCTCCACTGTCATACTTTAAAGATCTTGAAAAAACAATACTTCGTTTTATATGGAATCAGAAAAAACCTCGAATAGACAAGACATTACTCAGAAATAAAAACAAAGCAGGAGGAATTATGCTACCAGACCTCAGACTATACTACAAATCAATAGTGATCAAAACAGCATGGTATTGGCACAAAAACAGAGAAGTAGATGTCTGGAACAGAATAGAGAAACAAGAGATGAATCCAGCTACTTACTGTTATTTAATCTTTGACAAGCCAATTAAAAACATTCAGTGGGGAAAAGATTCCCTATTTAACAAATGGTGCTGGGTGAACTGTCTGGCAACCTGTAGAAGACTGAAACTGGACCCACACCTTTCACCATTAACTAAGATAGACTCTCACTGGATCAAAGATTTAAACTTAAGACATGAAACTATAAAAATACTAGAGGAGAGTGCAGGGAAACCCCTTGAAGAAATCGGTCTGGGCGAGTATTTTATGAGGAGGACCCCCCCCAGGCAATAGAAGCAGCTTCAAAAATGCACTACTGGGACTTGATCAAACTAAAAAGCTTCTGCACAGCCAAGAACACAGAAGTAAAGCAAGCAAACAGCCCTCAGAATGGGAGAAGATATTTGCAGGTTATGTCTCCAACAAAGGTTTAATAACCAGAATCCACAGAGAACTCAAACGCATTAGCAAGAATAGAAGAAGGGATCCCATCGCAGACTGGGCAAGGGATTTGAAGAGAAACTTCTCTAAAGAAGACAGGCGCGTGGCCTTCAGACATATGAAAAAATGCTCATCATCTTTAATCATCAGAGAAATGCAAATCAAAACTACTTTGAGACACCATCTAACTCCAGTGAGACTAGCCTATATCACAAAATCCCAAGACCAGAGATGTTGGTGCGGATGTGGAGAAAAGGGAACACTTTTGCACTGCTGGTGGGAATGCAAATTAATACATTCCTTTTGGAAAGAGATATGGAGAACACTTAGAGATCTAAAAATAGATCTGCCATTCAATCCTGTAATCCCTCTACTGGGCATATACCCAGAAGACCAAAAATCACATCATAACAAAGATATTTGTACCAGAATGTTTATTGCAGCCCTATTCATAATTGCTAAGTCATCGAAGAAGCCCAGGTGCCCATCGATCCATGAATGGATTAATAAATTGTGGTATATGTACACCATGGAATATTATGCAGCCTTAAAGAAAGATGGAGACTTTACCTCTTTCGTGTTTACATGGATGGAGCTGGAACATATTATTCTTAGTAAAGTGTCTCAAGAATGGAAGAAAAAGTACCCAATGTACTCAGTCCTACTATGAAACTAATTTAGGGTTTTCACATGAAAGCTATAACCCAGTTGCAACCTAAGAATAAGGGGAAGGGAGAAAGGGGAGGGAGAGGGGAGGTATATGTGAAACTTGGTAAACGGTCTGTGAAGCTAGTGAATGATGCCCCATGATTATATCAATGTACACAGCTATGATTTAATAAAAAAAATAAAATAAAATATGCTGATAAATGTAAGCAGCAATGTCATTTTAATTTATGCTTCATACAAATAATCTGCCCATCTCTTGTCAGTGATGTAGAAAATATGCCCCTCTGATCATAAATGAGTGAAATAGTTTGATCTGGTCTTCTGATAGAACAAGCTATGTAATGTGCACGTGAAATACTTAACTCTTAGACAAACATGTAGAGCAACAACATCTAAATCCATGGAGGTGATGCTTATGCCACACTTTGCATTGGTGTAATGAGTCAGTCCTAGGAATCACATTTTTAAGAGAGACACAGAAAAATGAAAAACTCCAAAAGAGAGCATGGAAAGTACTGAGTGGCCATTCAATCGTACTACTGATAATGAATTAGGGGAACTATAGAAGAAAGAGAAGCCTCAGAAGGAACATATCTCCTCCTCACATATCTGCTGGAGCATTATAGAGGACAGACCAGGTGAACACTGCTGTTCCAAAACACAGAGCTAAGAACACAGAAAAGTCTCAAGGAAAGTTTATCTCATTGAGTTCTCATCTCAGAGTAAGAATTCCTTCTGAAGTTCATGGAAGAATTCTAACCACCAGATCCAACCAAAATGGGAAAGAGACTGGCCTTTAGGCAGTGAGCTTGTGTCCCTTCAGTATCTCACAGAATAGCTTTCTTGAACCAACTGTCCCCAGAGGCCCCTTCCAACTTTCATATCTCCCTTGCTCAACCATAACTCCAATTTACCACTCTCTGCCTGGCTCAGCCTCTGAAGTGGCCTCTGAAGAAGCAACTGAGGCTTACCCAGTGGTAAGCAGAGGCCTAGCTGAGCCTGAGCCTCTCTGCACATGTTAATGAGCCTTGACAAAAGTTCGCAGGCCCTTTGTCCTTTCAAAATGCTGTTACCAAGGCAACTGCTCGCTTGTAACCATGAAAGCAGACAGCCCCTACATGAAATTATGGCCACTTTGTTCTAAGAACAAAATGATTTGTATGATCAGAGCACAGAGCTTGTTTTACACAAAATGAGACAACAGCTAAGTGGCTCCTCTCCAGAAAAAAGTTTGTGTGTGTGCATGTAAGCGTGGGTGTCTGTATAAAATCTCCGGCCTCAAGATCCACCATTAGAAATGCATTGCACCTGGCTGGGACTGAATCTGTCATACTCTGTTCTCACATGAAGAAAGTCAAAACAGGATAATGATTAAGTGTTTATTCTTTCACATCAGACTACCTGGTTTCAAATTTAGGCTCTGCCACTTATCAGCTGTTGAGTAACATTTGGCAAGTTAACTAAGGTTCTATGTCCTTGGGATCACTGTCTGTAAAATAAAAATGCCTACCTCTTTGAGTTTCTGTGTAAATAATGAGTTAATACCTTTAAATTACTTAGAGTATGCCTGGCATATAGTAAGCCAGGTAGGTGTTAGCTATTGTTGTAATGGTGAAAACAGTGTCGCTGATGACAACAGAAACCAGGACGCTGTGAAGAGATGATATTAGGGGCCCTAGGATTTCTGCCTGGGTACATAGACTAGTAAGTCTTGCAAAAAGGAACGGACATTCACTGAGTGTCTATGTGCTTAGTAATAAGCCATTAGGGACATTAAATTCTTGGTTACCAAGAGAGAATGGAAACTTTTGGACAACAGAAGCTTGGGAAATTTCTGAGCCTGTGACTTCTGAGGAGACATTTCAGAAGCATGGCCATGAGCTCTTCAGCCTAGGACAAAAATGGATGTTCACAGGCTGACAGAAAAAAATAAGAGCCTCTTCTCCACAGCAAGTTTTTACTATTCATTCCCTCTCAATTTTGACCCCTTCCAACTTACTGACCACTTTTCACATGATGAGAGGTAGAGTGGGCGCTGCTACGAGGGGCAGGAGAAGTCAGCCCCACTCACATGTTCCCTGCGTGTCTTCCTTGTACACACTGTCTGGTGCCTCAAGATTATTCTGGGTTTTTTAAGCAGCTTGGTGCTTGTAATAAATCAGATCAGACAAATATAAGCAATTATATAACTTCTACCTATACACCAACATTTACCAGCCAGTGAAGTGTCACACATCATCTGGCAATTCTGTTTGATAGAGAGGAAACCACACAATAGAGACTGTTAATACTGCTGTGACCTGGAGCAGCTTGGATCTTTAAATTCAATTGCTTAACAAAGTGCCTTTCAAATTCTGACTTCTCATTCTCACATCAGTAGCTCCTCTTTCCTCCATTTCTTTGACCACCAGTTTCCTCTAGAATGAAGGTGCCTAAATTGTCCAGTGTTGGTCATCTTACCAGTCCTCTCTAAACCAGAGGACAGGTGTGACTTCTGGAGCTCATTGAGGAAAGTGATGTGAGTCCTTACAGCCTTTTTCCCAAGAAAGGCAAACATGCACCTAGCCCTAGAGCAGTGCTTCTCAACCTTCCTAATACTATGGCCCTTTAATACAGTTCCTGTGGGTAGTGACCCACAGGTTGAGAACAGCTGCTCTAGAGCCTCAAATGCTCCACTCAGGAACATGGCTGCTTCTGCAGTGGCTGCTCTCTTGAGGCATCCAGGAGAGCGTGAAGAAAAGAAAAAACTTGACATCGAGGTTGCACCTAGCACAAGGAAGGCTCCCTCAGGTCTCTTTGCCTTCTACCCCAATTGTAACTTGTTTGTACTTCTATGAATGTTATTTGTCTCTATCTTTATTAGAAAATGAGCCGGGGAGGTGGGGGTACGTACAATTTGTCTTATTTATATCCAAAGCATAGAGGGTGTCAAAAAAGAATACACATTTTAAAATGGTAATACTCAATATATACTGATAATGT
The DNA here is from genome assembly GCF_027406575.1 of Nycticebus coucang. Classification (NCBI taxonomy): domain Eukaryota; kingdom Metazoa; phylum Chordata; class Mammalia; order Primates; family Lorisidae; genus Nycticebus; species Nycticebus coucang. The sequence continues at coordinate 119,956,200 of NC_069782.1, forward strand.
TTGTTATCTTGTATCGTGTATCTCTTGTAATTGCAGAAATCAAACATGACTTCAGTATTACGATTTTAATACAGTTTTTTCCTTTCTTAAATTGTGTGTATGTTTTTTTGGCACCCTCTGTTTTCCCTCAGAGTCTGGCGCATAGTAGGTCCTCAATAAGTATTGATTGAATTAGATATATTTATACCATAAGGATCATTCTAGAAAAAGCTCAGAAAAAAATGTAATAGCTATTAGTTATCACGGAAGTTAACACCCATACAAATAAATGAATAAATAAGACAATATTTTCGTTTTTGAAGGACAAGAAGGAAAAATTAAGTACATAAAAGCTCAGAGTAAACAGAACATTTCTTCTTGCATTCAGTATACTAGCACATAATAGTAAGACCCACTGTGTATCAGGCATTGTGGGATTCTGCTGCCTCCCTCTCCTTTCTCCCACAGGGTCTCACACTGCTCCCCACCAAGGTGGTGGCACCTGTGTGGTGGAAGATATGAGTAAGCTGGGGCTGCACGGGCATACTCTGGAAGCGACCGGAATGAGAATGCCCCAGTCCATCCCAGAAAGAAAGGCTCTCCACTCACAGATTTCTAGGCCATGCTGCTAGGGAAAAACATTTTCCTTCCAGAGAAATCAAACAAAGGAGCTTGAGATAATTCACACAAAAGTTCTCAAACTTGGCAGTACTTTTGAAATCACTTGGGGAGCTTTCCACAACTACTGATGCCTGAGCTCCAGTTAAATGAGAGCATCTTGGGGTGGAGTCAAGGCCTTCACACCTTTTAATCTCCTGAGCTGATGGTATGTGTAGCCAGGGTGGAGAATCTCTAGTTTACACAATCCTGCTTTTCGTATGCAGAGTAGGCTCCTGATTACAATTACTCAAGGGTTCACCCCTCTGCACTAAGTCCACTTTTATGCTTTGTTGCTGGGACAGAAAAAATGGCAAGGATAAAAAAAAAGTTCTGTTAGTAAATACCTGGTTTTATTAATGTGTCTAGTTTGTTTTGGTGGGGGAGACAGAAGGTGTGGGGTCCAGATACGAGACCAGACCTGAGTGGAGATGTTCAGACCAGGCTTATTGAAAGGGGAGGGCTTTAGTGTTGTGCAAAGGTGGCATCTGTGCCCAGGGGCAGTTAGAGACCCCTTTTACAGAGGGCCCTGGGGGGTGGGCAAATTCCGTAGCTGTGGGGAGGAGAGTTAGCATCCTTTGGTGAGAATTTCTCCCGGTAGGGCTAATTAGGTCCTTTGTCCTTAGGAGGAGATGTGGAAGAGGGAGAAGGGTTGGTGTGTGACTGCATTAGGCCCCCCCAGGGGAGGCATCCGCCCAGGGTAGACATGGACAGCTTTGGTTTGCATATTTGCATGAGCTTCTCACTGGAACTATTCCCCCTTGATCTGTTTTTCTCTGGTCTTAATACTGCTGTTACTCCTCAATGACAGAACTGAATACCAATGTGTGATCCAATCTTTTGGTTTTCTCCTGACTTTGTCACCAATTTTTCAAAGCAATAGGCAACACATGCAGCTTGCTTACTGCCTTGGGATAGCACTGCAGACTCCCTATGATGGGAAGCAATAGATTCTCTGCTTATGGTCATGACAGCCCAGGTACCAAATGGGAAGCAGTCTGACTTACGCCAGCTGGACCAGAGATGCAGGGAAGAAGTGCAAGCAACTTTCCTGGGCTCCATGGAGGTGGACCCTCCATATCTGCTGCTGCTGGGGCAGGAAGGGGCATTTTACAGCAGGAAGCAGCCAAGCCCAAGGCTTTCCTCTCCCCTATTACTGTCTCCCACAACTAATGAGGTCAATTCTGAGAGCCTCAGGACTTGTAATACAGCTGAGTAGTTTAAAAACATAGGCGATGGAGGCAAAATAATGTAGGCTTACAGCCCAGAGTTGCCAGTTAATTACTTTGCTCGGCACTAGGCAAGTTATTTAACCTTCCTGTGATTTACCTCCTCATGAGTAAGAAAGGAGAAAATAATCATGCTTGTCTGTTCTTATCTGTTAAGGTTGTATTATATGACATGAAGCAGGTGATGGTGACACAGGGAGGAGACACCCTAGGCCTGATCATCTCCATTCGGTGCTGTTCTGTCATTCCACTAGAATTATGGCAATATAAAGAAGTGACTTAATGGGATATAGCGTGTTCAACCCTCCCAGTCAGAACTACATCTGCTTCATACCTGACAGACTGCTATAGCGCAGCATTTTAAAAGTGCCTTTCTTCTTTTTTTCTAAATCTTTTTTTGTAAATCTAGGTTGTGTGTGAACATCTATGCCCATGTTTCAAAAATAAGAGCAATAGGTGAATTTATTACGAGCTAGTGACTGTTTCGCCTCTATACTTCACATAGGAGATAAGATATAAGAGATGCTCTTGAAATTAGGCAGTGATCCTCAGTTGCCTACAGCATAATTATAGATAACACCATCATACTTTTTTCTTCTTTTGCATTGACAACTTCCTAGGGACCCTCAGTTCTTCTAAGAAGAACTCAGGCAGCATGCTATTTTTTGCTAGGAGATTAACATAATCATAAGAAAGAATTATCAACCTAAATGACAACCAAGAAGGGCTCTCTGAAAGAAAAGGGTATTTATTCGGGAATAAGTCATCGCAATGGGAATATGTGTGCTCAAGTCAACTGTGTGCATCTTCAGGGAGGTAAAAGAAGATAAGTTTTTAAAGGAAAAATGCAGAAGGATTACAGAATTGTTTTGAGACCATTATCCTTGGATACGAGGAGCAATAAAAAGGTAATGCCAATCGCAGACTGGACAGGCGGTTGCTGGGCAGATGTCCTCACAGAAGTACTTTCTGTGTAAGTACTGTGTGCAAGGTTGCCATTTTTGCAGTCTTTTGTGAGGGTTTTGTTATTAGGCATACCAATGTGAACCCCCTCTACATAGCCTTCCCAGCTCTGTTTCTCAGGGTTTGTTTAGTGTGTGTGTGTGTATGTGTGTTTTTACATAAGTGACTCCATTTTGATTCTGATAACTTCCACAGAACTACCTCCCTCACACACACTAAGCAAAACTCAGCACAGTGTGCAGTGGTTTTTGTCACATGTAGAACAGAGTTGGATACACTTCATTCCCAGGAGAATAATGGGTTTTCAAATGAGAATAAAAGCTCCTAGGATACACTTTATCTCTACCCTTCTTATTCTTTTCATCGTTTCAATCTGAGAACCACAGATTTCTTATTAAATTATCAGAGTTTACCCATGACACTGTGTCAGACATGGCCCACATGTAATCAAACACCTGTGGACAATGGCCACATCTACTGCAACCCTAACCAACCAAAAATGAATATCATTTACTGAGTAAGCAGTGGTTACTGTAATGTACGTACAACGAAAACAATGCTAAGCACTTTGCACTCTTTATCATAATCTTCCTAAATCCCCGATGACCTCCATTTCACTTTTAAGAAATTCAGAGGTTAGGTTTGTATCTAAAGTTACAAATTAAGAAGTGGCAGAAACAAGATCTGCAGACACATCTGACTTTGCTAAAGCAAGTGGTTAGCCACAAACACTACTGAGAAATTGGCAAGCAAATATAATGCTCCATTCGAGATGTGACAAAGGATAGAATCAACTCAGACCAAATCATAATCCACTCATGCAGACTGGTTACTTCCTTCCAAATGGTCACCAAGTCTGGTTATTTCCTTCTAAACAGTCATCAAGTAGATGGTGTTGCCACTTAGGATATCAAGACCAAAAACTAAATATTTAGAAAAGAAAAACTGATCATTTTGATGGTGTAATATTTATAGTAATTTTTTAATTATAAAATAATTATACAGGCTCAGCGCCGTAGCACAGTGGTTATGGTGTCAGCCACATACACTAAGGCTGGTGAGTTCAAACCCGGCCAGGGCCAGCTAAACAACAACAATGACAACTGCAACAAAAAATGGCCGGGCATTGTGGCAGGCGCCTGTAGTTCCAGCTACTTGGGAGGCTGAGGCTAGAGAATCGCTTAAGCCCAAGAGTTTGAGGTTGCTGTCAGCTATGATGCCATGGCACTCTACCGAGGGCAACATGGTGAGACTCTGTCTCAAAAAAAATTATTATATAAAGTTATAGAATAAATAACTAATAAAATACCTACATAACTATAATAGTTTCATTTGTTACTGCTGTAAAAATAATACCACAACTTAGTAGCTTAAAACAACATAAGATGTATTCACTTACAGTCCTGGAGGTCACAGTCCAAAATCAATCTCATTGGGCCAAAGGTAAGGTGTTAGCAGAGCTGGTTCCTTCTGGAAGCTCTAAGGGAAAATCTGTTTCCCTGCCTTTTTAGTTTCTAAAAGCTTCCTGCATCCATTAGCTAGTGGCTCCTTCCTTCTTCAGACCACTCCAACCCCTTACTTCCATCTTTACGTGTACTACTGATTTTGGCCCTCTTGCTTCACTCCTATAAGGAAGGATCCTTGAGTTTGATTGCATTGCATCCACGTGGATCACCCAGGATAGTCTCCTCTTTCTCAAGATCATTAACTTAATCACATCAGTAAAAGTCCCTTTTGCTAGACAATGTAACTTATTCACAGGTTCCAGGGGTTAGGACCTGGACATCTTGGGGGAGGGGGCATTATTTGTCTTCTACACTTGCCAACATTTACATTTTTAAGTTAAAAGAAAATTTTAAAACTAGAAAGGGATATGATTTCTATTGCAATCACCTGTGTCCACTTTGCAGTTAATTTGTGACTTATCAGGACTTACTTGCAAAGCTAAGAAGTTTTTTTTTCTTCTGGTCAGAAACTTGCTGGAATAGCAGGTGTAGTGACTGCTATTGCCCCGGGTCCTAGAGCAGCTTGAAAGAGCATCTGCTCTGGAACCCCTGCGGTAGGTTATATTGAAAACCCATTTGTTTTCAATGTTCAGGCAGTAAAAGGGCTGGGTATCTCATAAGCAGCAGCCTGAGTCCGCTGGAGAAACAAGGCAGAGATTGCAGAATGCAGAGGGTGGTAAAATCAATCCATTTAATATTAACATTAGCTGCTCACTACGAATGAGGGAGGGAGCAGAGAATCAGAGGAGGAGAGAAAGCAAAAACTGCCACTTGTTGAGTGATAATTAAACCAGTTAACTAGTCTGATTAGAAGAGTATATGGGAAGGAAGATGTGCCTACTTCATATCCCTGTGGGTTTTCCGTTCTAGCTATGGAAAAGGAGAAAATCAAACTGCCAAGATATCTTTTAATGGGGCTTGATGCAAAGAAAAAAAAAAAAAGCCCTCAGCAAAATCTAAGCTGGGCAAGCCTGTGTAAAAACCTATTTGCTTTTGTTTTGTTTTCTCATTGAATTGGTAATTGGAGAACATCCACTCACTCAGTGCCCAGAGGAGAGATGTGCAGTCTCCTGATATCTGAACCTAATGAGAAAAGAACCCTACAACTCTTGCTACACACACAGAACTATGCATTTTGAAGGCTCAAGTTGCTTCTTCTAAGAGAATCAAGTGAAATTCAAAGTGCTTTTGAAAAGAGATTAACATAATTCTAATATCAGGAAACCCATGTTTATCTAAATGTTTCCCTTTTTTCATGCTAGCTTCTAAGAACTTATCAGTGTGCGTATTCGTCTCCTAGAAGGGAGCGAACTAACATACAATACTATTTTATTTAAATTCTATGTCATATTTTAAAATTAAGGCAAACATGAAAATACGTAAAAATGCTTTGAAACAAGTTTATTGTATTTATTAGCAACACCTTATAAAATATTCTTATTACCCTAATTAGAATTTCTTTATATCAGTGAGGAGAGAGAGAGAAAAAAAGAGAGAAAGAAAGAGAGAACACGCACACAAGGTTTTAGGCTAGTAGTTTCTAACACGTGCCGAAGTATTTTTCGAACTTTAATGCACACACTTTAATGCAAATACAAAGCAGAGTGAGAATTGTGTTAAACTGCAGATTCAGTAGCTCTGGAGGTAGGTTGGTTTACAGAGTCTGTATTTTTTACTAACTCATAAGTGTTATCAATATTTGCTACTCCTGGCAAAACATAGCCTGTCATAGAGAAATTTATAAAATCTCAGATTCCCAGCTACCACCCCAGACCTTCCCACAAATCTATAATTTTAACAAATCCTTTCTGATTTATTTCTGCACAGCCAGCCTTACACTGATTTAATGAAATGAGTTAGCATAATGGTCACAACTCAGATGTCTACTGTGGGCATATGGTTATATAGATGCTTAAATTGAATTTATTCCTTATTCCTTGTTAAGCTGTTTGAACTTCAACCAAGCATCAAACCAGCCTTCGTCACATGACTTCATGCAGTATACAAGCTACGTCTGAGCACAGAGTTGGCAGACAACATTTTTGAGGCCAAGACCTCTGTGAGAATTTTATGTAAACTATAGAACATCTACCCCCAGGAAAATCTTAAAGCACACATACACACATTTTATAAACAATTGCAGAAAATTGCATCTTTTCTAATCTGTCCATGGATTCCTGAAGGACTCGTGAACCTCTGGCTAAAAATCAATGTTCCAGTTACTGTGTCTTGCAAATACCATCTGTTTCAGTGATGGAAAATGTACTAGTCTCAGTACTATTTTGACTCCTCTGAGTCAACCCCAGCATTTACCCCCTGAAAGTGGCCCACAGCATCTGGTTCAGAGCTTCTTTGCAACCCCTCCTCAGTGTTCTCCACAGTACTGGCCTCAGAATCTGACTTCAGGCTAACCTGCCAGTCTTGACTTGTTCCCTGACTGAGCTTCTAAAAAGTCCTGCAACTTTAATTCCCTGTCTGAAGCTAAACCTCTTTTATGCAAGTCCTCTTTGCCAGTCTCCCAACCATGGATTATTTTATTTGGAGATCCAGAACAAAGGAATTATGTTCAATTTCACCACTTTCATTCTATGTTCTGGTAGTCCTAGCCACTGCACTAAGGTAACCAAAATTAGGCAGGAAAAAGAAAATTGTCACTGCCTGAAGATGATATAATCTTTTACAGAGAATATCCCAAAATATTTCTTAAAAACCTACTAGAACCAATAAAAACATTTACCAAGGATATAGGACATAAGGTTACTATTTAAATCTTCTCATATACTAGAAGCAAACAATTTTAAAATGAAATTGTTCAAATTCCATTTATAGTCATGTTAAAAAATATAAAATAGGGCCTGTGGCTCAATGGAGTAGGGCGCCAGCCCCATATGCCAGAGGTGACAGGTTCAAACCCAACCCCGGCCAAAAACTGCAAAATAATAATAATAAAAATAATAATAATACCTAGGAATAAATATAAAAAAGGGCATCTAATATCTTGACACTTAAAACTATAGAACATTCTAAAAGAAATTAAGGAATATTCAAACAAATAGAAAGGTATACCATGTTTGTGGATTAGAAAACTCATATTAAAGTTGACAATTCTCATCAAATCATCCTATAAATTTAATATAATCTGAATTAAAATTCCAGTAAGACTATTGTAGAAATGGATAGGCTGAGATCCCAGAGCACCAAAATAATTTTAAAAGCAAAGAATAAAATAGGAGAACTTGTTGTACTCTCAGAACTTACTTTAAAGCTGTAGAAATCAAAAGAGTTTGGTATTGGTAAAAAGATAGATATACAGATCAATGGGACAGGACAGTTAAGTCTAGAAGCAGACCTACACATATTTGATCAAATTTTATTTTTGATAAATTTCTAAAGATATTCAAAGGAGAAAGAAAAGTCCTTTTAACAAATGTTACTAGTAAACTGAATATCCATGTGGGGAAAAAATGAAAATTGATCCCTATCTCACACCATAAACAAAAATGTACTCAAAATGAATCCTAAAATTAAATGTAAAACCTAAAACTCTATGAAAATATCTTTGTGACCTTGAAATAGGAAACTTTTCATATATAGAAAACATAAAGCACAAAATACAAAAATTTAAATTGATAAATTAGAATTTATGAAAATGAAAACCCTTTTCTCTTTAAACATGACTAGTAAGAAAATTTCAAAGCAAACAAACAAAAACAAGGCAGTCAAACAGAAACATTGAAAGACTTGTAGCCAAATAAGGTAGAGAATTATTAAAGCTCAATAATAAAAGAAACAGCCTAATAAAAGATTAATGATATATTTAATCACTTTATCAAAAAGATAGACAACTGGCCAATAAACACATAAAGAGATGCTCTTCATCATTATCCATCAGAAAAACGTAATTTCAATGAATCCCCAACAATAAAAAAAAAAATAAATTTAAAAAATAAAAAAATAAAAAAAAAGAAAAATGTAATTTAAACCACATGTAATACACACTAATGAGAATGGTTAGAATTAGAATGATCAACCATGCCAAATACTGGCAAGGATGTGGAGCAACTGGAATTCTCATGAACTTTCGGGGGGAAAGTAAAATCATTTTGGAAAATAGTTTTTCCATTTCTTAAAATGTTATATCTATACTTACCATAAAACCCAGCCATTTTTGCAAGCTTATAAATATCACACACACACATACACACACACACATACACACACACACACACATCCCATCAACACAACTACCACCTCTATCATTGCCAAGGAAAAGAATAAAAATTATATCGTGCTTATCAAAAGTAGTCTTCTTTGCCATAAGTTTGTCCATGTTCCCCTCTTCTGATCATCATAAAAGAGAATATTACTGTGTCATTATTCTGGGCAGCAATTACGTTTTTGAGTAATCCTAATTGACAAATGCATTTGCAGATTCAGGCCATGTCCAGATGGTCTCAATTCTATGAACAAATAGGCAAAGCATTTTACTCCAAATCTGAACCAAATGTTTGCTTTTCCACATCAAGTTTTGACAGGACCAGAACCTTCATTGCTGAAACATTCTACCTTAATTCTAGGAATCCTGTTGGAAGAAAACAGAATATTTGTAAGGGAAAACCTAGTGGCCTACATATGTCCTTAGAAGATCTGGTGGAACACCTGCATTCTCTTTTAAGGAAGAAACGTTTGTCTGGAGAATACATCAGACCCCACTGACAGATGTCAGGGTACCTCGAGTTATGAAAAAAAGGGTCCCAATTACGGCTCTCCAAAGCAGGTATTTATGCTCTTTGGAAATATAAATTTGCAACTTATCACATCAAAATGACAAGTATCTTTTTACATCCCTTGAATCTGGGCCACCCTTGTGACTTGCTTTGGCTAATTGAGTATGGAAAAAGGTGATATTAACATTGTGCACAAGGGGGGAGACAAGATGGCGGACTGAAGCCAGCTTTCAACAAAGGCTCCCGTCCAGAAGGAGAGTTAAGGGACAGGAATTTAGTAAGTATCCTGGTGGACTTGAGCCTCACCAAGAGAGAAGGCTGAAGAACGCACATCAACACCGCTGAGGCAAGTTGTGATCACAAGGACGCAAACAAAAGGTACAAAATCCACCACCAAGCGGACGGGAGTCCCCCTCCCCCATGAGACCGGCTCTGTAGCCCCACAATTGAACAAGCGGGCAGAAATTAAAGCCCCTCCCACTACACTCCACGGGAGAGACCTTCTAAAAACTGGACCTACCTCCCCTACTGGGGTGCCGTGGCGTTCTCCTGCCGGACATAGAGCTGAATAAAACTTTGGGAATCCTTTGCCGGCAACCCTGAATCCCCGGCGCTCCCCTCCCGCCCACTGAGGTCTGGAGGCCTGTCCCCCAGGACTTCGGATCCTTGGGTGATTTCTCAAGGGGAGTGGACAGTCCCCGAGTTGCGACTGGTCAGCATTGACTCTGAGGCGCGCCGAGTGAGGAGAGAGCACCGGGCTGAGGGGGAGTCACACCTCGCGGCACTTCCCTGCGGTGCAGTGCACCAACCCTCCCCGGGCATAGGGGACCCAAGACTGAATCAGAGTCTGGCCTCCCCGTTGAGAGCTGAGAACCCCTGCTCTCACTCGGGGTCTGAGGGCCTATCCCCCAGGAGTTCGGATCCTTGGGTGATTTCTCGAGGGGAGTGCACAGTGCCTGAGCTGCGTCAGGTCAGCGCTGACTCTGGGACATGTGAGCGAGGAGAGGGCACTCCGCTGAGGGGAAATCAAGCCTTGGCGGCACTTCCCTGCAGTGCAGTGCAGGAGCCCTCCCCGGGCACAAGACTGAATAAGACTCTGGCCTCCCCGCTGAGAGCTGAGAGCCCCTACTCTCACTCGGGGTCTGAGGGCCTATCCCTCCGGAGTTCGGCTCCTTGGGTGATTTCTCGAGGGGAGTGCACAGTGCCTGAGCTGCGTCAGGTCAGCGCTGACTCTGGGATACGTTAGCGAGGAGAGGGCACTCTGCTGAGGGAAAATCAAGCCTTGGCGGCACTTCCCTGCGGTGCAGTACAGCAACCCTCCCCGGGCATACGGGGCCCAAGACTGAATCAGACTCTGGCCTCCCCGCTGAGAGCTGAGAACCCCTACTCTCACTCGGGGTCTGAGGGCCTATCCCTCCGGAGTTCGGCTCCTTGGGTGATTTCTCGAGGGGAGTGCACAGTGCCTGAGCTGCGTCAGGTCAGCGCTGACTCTGGGATACGTGAGCGAGGAGAGGGCACTCTGCTGAGGGGAAATCAAGCCTTGGCGGCACTTCCCTGCGGTGCAGTGCAGGAGCCCTCCCCTGACCGTAGTATTGCGTGAAACTGAATGAAACTCTAGCTTCCCCCCGCCCCACTCCCAATCCGGGTTTGGGGGCCCATCCCCCAAGAGTTCTGATTCTTGGGGGATCTCTTAAGGGGTGTGGACCCAGCACAAACTGCGGCCGCTCAGTGCTGACTCTGGGGCGCGGGACAGAGGAGAAAAGGGTCGCCTGAGTGCCCACACCAGAGCAGCAGTTCCCTGGAGGTAGATCAACAGCCGTTTTTTCTTTAACGGCAGAACGCTCACTTCTGGATATTCTGAGGCCACACCCCCGTCTCCCTGGGCAACCAGAGGAGGCCACCGGTGACACGGCTCACAAACCCGGAAGCCTCCAGGGCGGGGCCGACCCAGAGAGGTGTTCAGACGCAATTCTCCAGCAGCAAAGACATTTGAACTCAAAACAGCCCGTCTCCTGTAGGCGACGACAGGAACAGAGACAGAACCTCACAAAGTTGTCTGTTCTGTTCTGTTCTGTTAGCAGCATCCATCAGGGACGGGGCTAAGCCTGAGTGAACACCTCCTTCCCATCACCTGCATCAAACACTCAAAGATGTCAGGCCCCATCTCCTCCTGCTAGATAGCGGCAGTCTGCGGGGGCCTGGCAGACTTCCTCGTGATTCAGGCAGGTGCAAACCCCTGGAGTGTCTGTTCACTGCAGGCAACTGGGTTAGCCATCTGCAGAGATACCAGTGACTGGGTCCCACGGAGGGGCAAAGTGGGGAAGGAGACGTCAGCCTTCCCAGACTGCTCTGTTTGCGGGGTGGCTCCTCCTGACTCCACGCTGCACTGGGGTGAGCTGTCTCAGAGGAGTCACCAGGCCCCTGTGATCCAGTTCCCAGAGACCTCTTGAACCCTTCCACCTGAGACAAGTGCCGATTGAGACAGTTGATTCGGACCTTTTGAACTGGGCTAATAGACTGAGGACTTTTCAGGTGGTGCCCTGGGTGTGCGATTGTAGGAAGGTTTGATTCTCCTTTTCCAACTGGGGCCAGAGGTGGGCAGGCGGGGTGACTTAATTGCTGATTTTTCCACACAGCTGAGACTTCAAGCCAGAGTAGAAGTTGCAATAGGATCGAACAGAAACCAGCTGAAAACAAGACAGAACCACTTTGCTCCACCACACCAGACAGGGCCCCAGTTTCTCAGGCCACAACACTGTACGGGCCCTCGATAAAACCCCAGGGGAAAAACCAAAGGGAGTAAACCATGGGGCGGAATCAGCGGAAAAACTCTGGTAACATGAATAACCAGAATAGATCAACCCCCCCAAGAAAAGATACGGCAGATGTGATTGAAGATCCCATTCATAAACAACTGGCTGAGATGTCAGAAGTCGAATTCAGAATTTGGTTTGCAGACAAGATTAATAAAATGGAATTAGGAATTCGAGGAGAAATTCAAAAATTGTCTCAAGAATTTAACGAATTTAAAGACAAAACCACCAAAGACTTAGACACACTGAAACAAGAACTTACAGCCCTCAAAGATATGAAAAATACAGTAGAATCCCTCAGTAACAGAATGGAGCAAGCAGAAGAAAGGATTTCTGACATTGAAGATAAAGTCTTCGAACGCTCCCAATCTCTCAAAGAGGAAGAGAAATGGAGAGCAAAAACGGATCACTCACTCAGAGAGCTCTCAGATAATTCGAAAAAAAATAACATAAGGGTTATAGGAATTTCGGAGACTGATGACGTGGCAGCCAAGGGCACAGAGGCCCTTCTACATGAAATTATGAAAGAAAATTTTCCAGACATGCCTAGAGAATCTGAAATTCAGATAGCAGACAGCTTCAGAACCCCAGCACGATTCAACCCCAAAAAGCCATCTCCCAGACATATCATAATTAGCTTCACTAAAGTTAACATGAAAGAGAAGATTCTCAAAGCAGCCCGGCGAAAGAAAACTATAACGTACAAAGGTAAGAATATTAGAATAACTGCAGATCTCTCTGCTGAAACTTTTCAAGCAAGAAGAGGCTGGTCATCAACTTTTAATCTCCTAAAGCAAAAAAACTTTCAACCCAGGATCTTGTATCCAGCTAAACTGAGTTTCATCTATGATGGAGAAATTAAATACTTCAATGACATTCATATGTTGAAAAAATTTGCCATAAGTAAACCAGCTCTTCAGGATGTTCTCAGACCTATCCTCCACAATGACCAACCCAATCCTATACCACAAAAGTAAACTCACTCAGAAACTTCGGATCAAACTCCAACTTCCACACTGGCGAAAGGATTAAAAATGTCCACTGGACCTTTGAAAAACTCGATACCCAAAATTCCACCAGACTTATCCTTACTCTCCATCAATGTGAATGGCTTAAACTGTCCTCTAAAGAGGCATAGGTTAGCTGACTGGATACAAAAACTTAAGCCAGATATTTGTTGCATACAAGAGTCACATCTCAACTTAAAAGACAAATACAGACTCAGGGTGAAAGGATGGTCATCCATATTTCAGGCAAATGGTAATCAGAAAAAAGCAGGTGTTGCAATTTTATTTGCAGATACAGTAGGCTTTAAACCATCAAAAGTAAGGAAGGACAAGAATGGTCACTTCATATTTGTTAAGGGTAATACTCAATATGACGAGATCTCAATTATTAATATCTATGCACCCAACCAGAATGCACCTCAATTTATAAGAGAAACTCTAACAGACATGAGTAACTTGATTTCCTCCAGCTCCATAATCGTTGGAGATTTCAACACTCCCTTGGCAGTGTTGGATCGATCCTCCAGAAAGAAGCTGAGCAAAGAAATCTTAGATTTAAACCTAACCATCCAATATTTAGATTTAGCAGACATCTACAGAACATTTCATCCCAACAAAACTGAATACACATACTTCTCATCAGCCCACGGAACTTACTCCAAAATTGATCACATTTTAGGTCACAAGTCTAACCTCAGTAAATTTAAAGGAATAGAAATTATTCCATGCATCTTCTCGGACCATCATGGAATAAAACTTGAATTGAGTAACAACAGGAATCTGCATACCCATACAAAAACATGGAAGTTAAATAACCTTATGCTGAATGATAGCTGGGTCAGAGATGAGATTAAGAAAGAAATCACCAATTTTTTGGAACAAAATGACAATGAAGACACAAGCTATCAGAACCTCTGGGACACTGCAAAGGCAGTTCTAAGAGGGAAATTTATAGCACTGCAAGCCTTCCTCAAGAGAACGGAAAGAGAGGAAGTTAACAACTTAATGGGACATCTCACGCAACTGGAACAGGAAGAACATTCCAACCCCAAACCCAGTAGAAGAAAAGAAATAACCAAAATTAGAGCAGAATTAAATGAAATTGAAAACAAAAGAATAATACAACAGATCAATAAATCAAAAAGCTGGTTTTTTGAAAAGGTCAATAAAATAGATAAACCTCTGGCCAACCTAATCAGGAAAAAAAGAGTAAAATCTCTAATATCATCAATCAGAAACAACAAAGACAAAATAACCACAGACCCATCAGAAATCCAAAAAATCCTTAATGAATATTACAAGAAACTTTATTCTCAGAAATATGAAAATCTGAAGGAAATAGACCGATACTTGGAAGCACGCCACCTTCCAAGACTTAACCAGAATCAAGTGGAAATGTTGAACAGACCCATATCAAGTTTAGAAATAGCATCAACTATACAAAACCTCCCTAAAAAGAAAAGCCCGGGACCAGATGGTTTTACGTCAGAATTCTACCAAACCTTTAAAGAGGAATTAGTACCTATATTACTCAACCTGTTCCAAAATGTAGAAAAAGAAGGAAGACTACCCAACACGTTCTATGAAGCAAATATCACCCTGATCCCCAAACCAGGAAAAGACCCAACAAGAAAAGAAAATTATAGACCAATATCACTAATGAATATAGATGCAAAAATATTCAACAAGATCCTAACAAACAGAATCCAGCAACACATCAAACAAATTATACATCATGACCAAGTTGGTTTTATCCCAGGGTCTCAAGGCTGGTTCAATATACGTAAATCTATAAATGTAATTCAGCACATAAACAAATTAAAAAACAAAGACCATATGATTCTCTCAATTGATGCAGAAAAAGCTTTTGATAATATCCAGCATCCCTTCATGATCAGAACACTCAAGAAAATTGGTCTAGAAGGGACTTTTCTTAAACTGATAGAGGCTATCTACAGCAAACCCACAGCCAATATCATATTGAATGGAGTTAAATTGGAATCATTTCCACTCAGATCAGGAACCAGACAAGGCTGCCCATTGTCTCCATTGCTTTTCAACATTGTAATGGAAGTTTTAGCCACCGCAATTAGGGAAGAAAAGGCGATCAAGGGTATCCATATAGGGTCAGAAGAGATCAAACTCTCGCTCTTCGCAGATGATATGATTGTGTATCTGGAAAACACTAGGGACTCTACTACAAAACTCCTAGAAGTGATCAAGGAATACAGCAGCGTCTCAGGTTACAAAATCAACATTCATAAATCGGTAGCCTTTATATACACCAACAACAGTCAAATTGAAAAAGCAGTTAAGGACTCTATCCCATTCACAGTAGTGCCAAAGAAGATGAAATATTTGGGAATTTACCTAACAAAAGACGTGAAAGATCTCTATAAAGAGAACTATGAAACTCTAAGAAAAGAAATAGCCGAAAATGTTAACAAATGGAAAAACATACCATGCTCATGGCTAGGAAGAATCAACATTATCAAAATGTCCATACTACCCAAAGCCATATATAATTTCAACGCACTCCCTATTAAAGCTCCACTGTCATATTTTAAAGATCTTGAAAAAACATTACTTCGTTTTATATGGAATCAGAAAAAACCTCGAATATCCAAGACATTACTCAGAAATAAAAACAAAACAGGAGGAATCACACTACCAGACCTCAGACTTTACTACAAATCGATAGTGATCAAAACAGCATGGTATTGGCACAAAAACAGAGAAGTAGATATCTGGAATAGAATAGAGAACCAAGAGATGAATCCAGCTACTTACCGCTATTTGATTTTTGACAAGCCAATTAAAAACATTCAGTGGGGAAAAGATTCCCTATTTAACAAATGGTGCTGGGTGAACTGGCTGGCAACCTGCAGAAGACTGAAATTGGACCCACACCTTTCACCATTAACTAAGATAGACTCTCATTGGATTAAAGATTTAAACTTAAGACATGAAACTATAAAAATACTAGAGGAGAATGCAGGGAAAACCCTTGAAGAAATTGGTCTGGGTGAGTATTTCATGAGGAGAACCCCCCGGGCAATTGAAGCAGCTTCAAAAATACACTACTGGGACTTGATCAAACTAAAAAGCTTCTGCACAGCTAAGAACACAGTAAGCAGAGCAAGCAGACAGCCCTCAGAATGGGAGAAGATATTTGCAGGGTATAACTCTGACAAAGGTTTAATAACCAGAATCCACAGAGAACTCAAACGCATCAGCAAGAAAAAAACAAGGGATCCCATCGCAGGCTGGGCAAGGGATTTGAAGAGAAACTTCTCTGAAGAAGACAGGCGCACGGCCTTCAGACATATGAAAAAATGCTCATCATCTTTAATCATCAGAGAAATGCAAATCAAAACTACTTTGAGATATCATCTAACTCCAATGAGACTAGCCTATATCACAAAATCTCAAGACCAGAGATGTTGGCGTGGATGCGGAGAAAAGGGAACACTTCTGCACTGCTGGTGGGAATGCAAATTAATACATTCCTTTTGGAGGGATATATGGAGAACACTCAGAGATCTAAAAATAGATCTGCCATTCAATCCTGTAATTCCTCTGCTGGGCATATACCCAGAAGACCAAAAATCACAACATAACAAAGATATTTGTACCAGAATGTTTATTGCAGCCCAATTCATAATTGCTAAGTCATGGAAAAAGCCGAAGTGCCCATCGATCCACGAATGGATTAATAAATTGTGGTATATGTATACCATGGAATACTATGCAGCCTTAAAGAAAGATGGAGACTTTACCTCTTTCATGTTTACATGGATGGAGCTGGAACATATTCTTCTTAGTAAAGTATCCCAAGAATGGAAGAAAAAATACCCAATGTACACAGCCCTATTATGAAACTAATTTGGGACTCTCACATGAAAGCTATAACCCAGCTACAACTTAACAATGGGGGAAGTGGGAAGGGGGGGGGTGGGTAGAGGGAGGGGAATCGGTGGGATCACACCTGTGGTGCATATTACACCACAGGGGTATTTGTGAAACTTGGTAAATGTAGAATATAAATGTTTTGGCACAGTAACTGAGATAACGCCGGAAAGGCTATGTTAACCACTGGGATAAAAATGTGTCAAATGGTTTATGAAGTGAGTGTATGATGCCCCATAATCATATCATTGTATACACTTATGATTTAATAAAAAAATTAAAAAAAAAAAAAAAAAAAAAAAAAAAAAACATTGTGCACAAGCCTCACAAGGCATTGTGTGCTTCCCCTCTCTTTCTCAGACCCCTGCCACCACCATATGAACAAACTCAGTCAAGACTGTCCTAGACCAGCCTATAACCAGTAGATCTATATACATATAAGAGAGCACCCTCAAAGTCAGCAGAGTTGCTTATCCAACCATTGCCAATCATGACATAGCCCACAGGAGACCAGAACTGCCTGACCCACATACTTGTGGATAAAGACATGAGTACTTTTAAGCCATTAAGATTTGGGATGGTATATTATGCAAATAGGTAATAGATAAGTAAAACAGAAACAAATGAGGTTGTCTATATTGCCATCATCAAAAATCTAGATCTTTGAGAAGCATATTTGGTTCAATTTCCTCATTTTATAAGTATTGAAAAAACATAAAAGACAAGAACTAAGATTCAGAAGCACTAGCTTTTTAGTAGACATGGCTAATATTACATCCAAATTTCTTCAAGTAAGTCTATTAAAATAGCTATATTGATGAGTTATTTAAACATTGAATATAGACAGGGGAATATGCTAAACATTTTACATGAACCTTTTTCTGTAATTTGAGGAAGTGAACAATTGCTCAGAACCACACATGGAACCAGCGTATGAATGTGAATCCTTCTGATGCCAGAACCAGTGCCCTATAGTTAGTTACATTATAGTCTAATGCATCCCAATGTGGTAAAATGTGGAGCTGCAACTTACGTGGGGCAAAATTCTCAAGGCAGTACACTGAGAAAATAACTATAGTCCAAACTCTCCTTGAAAATATCTTTGTCCATGAATTATACCACCAGCTGTCAGGAAGTCCACCAGAGTCAGTTCTTCAGTAAGTATTGAACAGAAAGCTAGAGTTTGGGAGAGAGTGGGGTCGGTGGAAATAAGTACACTACATTGATTTTTTTTTATTTATTTTTACTTATACATGTGTTCATTAGGCTTCCTCTTTTTACCTTCACAAAATTAAAAAGGCTTAAAATTTAACAACAATAACAATGTTTAAGCCAAGGACCAGAAACAAAAACCACACAAAGAACAAACGAAGACAAATACATTCAGAAAAGAAATCAGACGACTGCTGCAACGAAGTATTCATCAATAATAATAATAGTAATGCAAAGAAAGTAACATCCACATTGTCAAATAAGAGTATGTCTATTATAGAATGCTTTGACTCTGAGGTTCAGTATGGAGTCATCAATTAACTACTTCTTATTATTTTTTTCCCAAAGTATCAAAGAATAGACAACTAATATTTATAAATAAAGATAAAAGATAATTTCAAAAAATAGATCATGCCAAATCATTATAGACAATAGAAAAAGAAGAAATACTTCAAAACCATTCTACTTAATCTGGATACACCTGATATTAAAATTATAAAAAATATATTATTATAAAGGGGAAATTACAAACATCATTCACTTATAAATGAGGATGCAGTATCCTGTATCCTAAACAACGTATTAACAAGTTGAAGTAAAAATTAATGTTTAAGTAATGTACTTTAGTCAAAATTGAATCCAATTTATGTGAGAATTAGTCATTATTTTCTTTCTTCTTCCTTTTTTCTTCCTTACCCTCACTCTCCCCCACCTTTCTCTGTCTGCTCACCCCTTCCCCTATGCCCCACCATGTCATTAATTGTCATTAATTGTCTTCATGTCAAAGTTGAATACATAGGATGCATACTTCTCCATTCCTGTGATGCTCCACCTCCATCCAGGTTAGTACAAATGCTGCAAATCTCCATTTTTAAAAATAGCTGAATAATATTCCATAGTATACATATACCACAGCTTGCCAATCCATTCCTGGGTTGAAGGGCATTTAGGCTGTTTCTACATTTTAGCGATCATAAATTGGGATGCGATAAACAGCCTAGTAGAAGTATCTTTAAAATAAAAGGTATTTTTTCCTTTTGGATAGATTTCCAGTAATGGGATTGCAGGATCAAATGGGAGGTCTAGGTTGAGTTCTTTAATGTTTCTCCATACTTCCTTCCAAAAAGGTTATATTAGTTTGCAGTCCCACCAGCAGTGTAAAAATGTTCTTTTCTCTCCACATCTGTGCCAGCATCTGCAGTTTTGAGATTTTGTGATATAGGCCATTCTCACTGGGGTTAGATGAAATCTCAGGGTAGTTTTAATTTGCATTTCTCTAATAATTAGAGATGATGAGCATTTCGTCTCTCTTCTTTAGAGAATGTTCTGTTCATCTTTCTTCCCCATTGATGTGTGGGATTGTTGGGTTTTTTCTTGTGGATTAATTGAAGTTCTGTATAGTTCCTAGTTACTAAGCTTTTGTCAGATTCAAAATATGCAAATATCTTTTCCCATTGGGTAGGTTGTCTATTTGCTTTGGTTGTTGTCTCCTTGGCTGTACAGAAGCTTTTCAATTTAATTAAATCCCATTTGTTTATTGTTGTTGTTGCTATTGCCATGGCAGTCTTCCTCATAAAATCTTTCCCTAAGCCGATATCTTCCAGTGTTTTTCCTATTCTTTCTTTGGGGATTTTTATTGTTTCATGCCTTAAATTTAAGTCCTTTATCCATCTTGAATCAATTTTTTGTGAGTGGAGAAAGTTGCGGGTTCAGTTTCAGTCTTTTACATGTGGATATCCAATTCTCTCAGCACCATTTATTGAATAGGGAGTCTTTCCCCCAGTGGACGTTTTTGTTAGGTTTATGGAAGATTAAGTAGCTATAAGTTGCTGGTTTCCTTTCCTGGTTTTCTGTTCTATTCCAATTGTCTGTGTCTCTATTTTTGTGCCAGTACCATGCTGTCTTGACCACTACGGCCTTGTAGTACAGCCTAAAATCTGATATGGTGATATCCCCAGCTTTGTTTTTATTACTAAGAACTGCCTTAGCTATGGGGTTTTTTCTGGTTCCACACAAAACACAGAATCATTTTTACCAAGTCTTAAAAATAGGATGTAGGTATTTTAATAGGGATGGCGTTGAATCAGTAAATTGCTCTGGGAAGTATAGACATTTTAACAATGTTGATTCTTCCCAACCATGAGCATGGTATGTTCTTCCATTTGTTAATATCCTCTGCTATTTCCTTTCTTAAGATTTCATAATTTTCTTTATAGAGGTCCTTCACCTCTTTGTTAGGTATATTCCTAAGTATTTCATTTTCTTTGGGGCTATGGTGAAGGGAGTTGTGTCTTTAATTAACATCTCATCTTGGCTATTGTTGGCACATACAAAAGCAACTGACTTGTGGTCATTGATTTTATATCCTGAAACATTACTGTATTTTTTAATGACTTCCAAGAGTCTTCTGGTTAAGTCTTTAGGGTTCTCTAAGTATAAGATCAGATCATCAGCAAAGAGGGAGTGTTTGACCTCCTCTGTTCTGATTTGGATGCCCTTTATTTTCTTGTCTTGTCTAATTGTAATGGCTAGAACTTCCAGCAGTATGTTGAATAGTAACAGTGACAGAGGACAACCTTGTCTGGTTCCAGTTCTAAGAGGAAAAGCTTTCAGTTTTACTCCATTCTGTAAAATATTAGCTGTGGGTTTGTCATAGATAGCTTCGATCAGTTTCAGAAATGTGCCACCTATGCCTATACTCCTCAGTGTTCTAATTAGAAAAGGATGCTGGATTTTATCAAATGCTTTTTCTGCATCTATTGAGAGGATCATATAGTTTTTGGTTTTACTTCTGTTAATATGATGAATAACATTTATAGACTTGTGTATATTAAACCAGCCTTGCATCCCTAGGATGAAACCTACTTTATCATGATGTATGATTTTTTTGATGATAAGCTGTAATCCTTTGATTACGATTTTGTTGAGAATTTTTGCATCTATATTCATTAGTGAAATTGGTCTGAAATTCTCCTTTTTAGTTGGGTCTTTTCCTGGTTTGGGTATCAGGGTGATGTTTTCTTCATAGAACGTGTTGGGGAAGATTCCTTCCTCCTCAATCTTTTGGAATAATTTTTGCAGTATGGGTATAAGCTCATCTTTGGAGGTTTGATAGAATTCTGGTGTGAAACCATCCAGACCAGGACATTTTTTTGTTGGGAGATTTTTTATTGTTTCTTACATCTCAGTGCTTGAAATTGGCCTGTTCAGGAGATCTATTTCATCTGGGCTAAGTCTAGGGAAAGGGTGTCATTCCAAATAGTTCTTATCTTTGGGATGGAGTGTTCTATATACGTCTATCAAGCACAGTTGTTCCCTAGGGTCTCATTTAAATCTCTAATATCTTTGTTTAATTTCTGTTTAGAGCAAGGGTCCTCAAACTGCGGCCTGCGGGCCACATGAAGTGGTGTGATTGTATTTGTTCCCATTTTGTTTTTTTACTTCAAAATAAGATATGTGCAGTATGCATATGAATTTGGTCATAGTTTTTTTAAAAAACTATAGTTTGGCCCTCAAACAGTCTGAGGGACAGTGAATTGGCCCCCTTGTTTAAAAAGTTTGAGGACACCTGGTTTAGAGGATCTGTCCAGCGCTGAGAGAGGGGTGTTTAAGTCCCCTGTTATTATGGTGTTATAAGATATCATATTGCTCAGACTAAGCGAGGTATGTTTCAAGAATCTGGGAACATTTAAATTGGGTGCATAAATATTTAAAATTGAAATGTCTTCTTGCTGTAATTTTTCCTTGACCAATATAAAGTAACCATCATTGTCTTTTTGCCTTTGGTTGCTTTAAATCCACATGTATCTGAAAATAAGATGGTAACCCCTCTTTTCTTCTGAATTCTGTTTGCCTGAAAAATTGACTGCCAAACCTTAACTCTGAGTTTTAATTTGTCTTTTGATGTGAGGTGTGTTTCCTGCAGACAGCAAATAGATGGCTTGTGTTTTTTAATCCAATCAGTCAATCAATGCCTCTTCAGGGGGGAATTCAAGCCATTGACATTTATTGAGATAATTGATAATTGTGATAGTGATCTATTCAGCTTATTTTGTAAAAGTCCATTGCTTAGTTTTGTCTTTTGCATCATTATGGAAACTAGGTTCTGTCCTTTAATTTCTGGATGTTTACTTAATTTAATTTCTGGATGATTAATTTTTTAATATGAATGTAAAGTGCATGGCAGCTGAGCATGGTTAGATGCTCCCACTATGGCATGTATGAGAACTGAAGCCCACTGAGTGGTCATCTCACCACTCAGTGAGAAAGGTAGGAAAGTTCTCACCTTCCCCATCCACTTTCCTTTGACCATAAGCCAGATGACAGATGGGGTCCCTTGCAATATTAAAATCTCTCTTTCTCTGTTTCTATCTCCTTTCCTTGCCAATTGTTTAAACACTAAAATTCATAAGAGTTAAATGTGTATCTGGTACAACTCCACTACACTGTTTTGGAGTGATAAATAACATGCCATCACTTTCAGAAGAAATCAAGGCAGGAAGAGCTATGTGGGATACTAGAAAGCAGGGGGGCTAGGCTAGGAGTTAGAAACCCCTGGTTTTGATCCCTGATCTGGCACTAACCTTGCTGTGGGCATAGAGTTTCATGACCTTGCTAGGTGTAAAAATCTATTTGACATCTCTGGAGATCAGTTCTTTCACCTGTAAAATGATTTTTGACTCTAAAAAATATGCCCTAATCCTTTTATAAAGAAATACTTCTTCCAGGGATTGAAAAGGGGGAAGGGAGCTAGATAATGAGCTCCTATTCCATGGAGAATAACTGGCTCACCCAGGCACTTCCTGAGACCTGTGCCTTACCCACCCTTGGCTGCACCTGTATTCATGGATCCAGAATCTGCCTATCCTGAACTTCAATCTTAACTCCTTCCCATCTTGCCAGTATAAACCTTAACAATTTACCTAAGCTCTCTCTAGTTTTAATTTTCTCAATCACACAGCAGAACTAATAATACTCACCTCGTGGTGATTGTGTTAAGTACATAAGATAATGTGAGTTAGGCCCAGATAATCCATGCCCTTCTGTATCATTTAAGTATTCAGTAAGCAACAGAAACATAAACATACTAACTTGAGCAAAAACAAAACTAATAAATTGGAATAACTGGATAAGCACAAAAAACTAGAGAAAGAACAAACATGCCTTACAAAGTCTGGTCCCAGGGAAGAGCTGGGCACTCCCACCATAGGGTAAGTTTTTCCACCAGGAGTCCATGGTCCATCTGCCTTCTGTAGTCAGGATATAAGTTACTGAGAGTAATAACCCATTGGCCTAGTGTAAATCCTATAACTACATCTGTGATTAAAAGGAAAAGCCCTGTGATTAAAAACCCCATTCAAACCACATGGGGTAATGAGGGGAAGACTCCCTAAAGGATGGAAGAGAGAGGGTGTGGGGCAGAGAGAAACCCAATTCCAAATTCAGTCCTGCAATTTGTCACCAATGTCACCCAAAGGCTACATATTTCTAGTAGTCATTGACTTAAAGAAAAAAAGAAACAAACAAAAGTCTGTCCAATGATAGTACTCCCATGGTGGCATGCTTGCCAAGGCCTTTCCTGCTAACCTACCTACCTGAGTACTGGGCCTTTTGTGGTTCCAACCTGGGTTTCCCCTTGGAAGCCTTGCCAACCTTAGGGGGCAGGGCTCTTTATGCAGGTGAACTGAGCCACCAAATATCATCTATCCAGGGGGCAAGCCTCCATGCCCCAATATAATTTTATTTTACTCACTTACAGAAACATAGAAATTCCACATCAGTGATAAATCAATGCATTCAAAAAGTGTGATCTTCACCCAGAGACAGTCCAGCTAAGAAAGTAAAGCTGTAACTCGGCCTCTCCCTCTTGAATTCCCTCCCTCAGTAAGCTCACTTGTGCTATTTGAACAGCTGTCACAGGCTTGGCCTGGTCTTCAGAGCCCTCCACAACATCAGGTAAGTGACAGTAACATGAGCACTATTTTTGACATGAGGAAAACAGAAACTGAGGGGGATCAGGGCCAAGCAGAGCAAGATGAACAGCAGTCTGTCCTTTTGTTGTTATTTTTCTTAGCCAAACAAGGGGATGCTTGGTTTGCATATTTTGGCTCAAGGGCTAAGATCCTAATGTGAACTTTCTGGACAATGTCTCATGAGTCGTTGAATCTCTCTGTGGCCTTTCTCCACCCAGTACAAAGCAGCTGGATGAAGATTCACACCTGCAGGTATATTTCAGTCTAATTCAGTTTTCCATGTGGCTTAACCACTGGCAGTCAGGATTCCAGGATATGTATCTAACTGCCAACCTCTAGCTAACTTGCAGAGGGCTGTTTCCCTTCCATACATCTCCATTTTCTCAGCCCTGAGTGGAGACGCTGAACAGCACGTTTTCTTTTTTTTTTTTATTGTTGGGGATTCATTGAGGGTACAATAAGCCAGGTTACACTGATTGCAATTGTTAGGTAAAATCCCTCTTGCAATCATGTCTTGCCCCCATAAAGTGTGACACACACCAAGGCCCCATCCCCCTCCCTCCGTCCCTCTTTCTGCTTCAACCCCACATAACCTTAATTGTCATTAATTGTCCTCATATCAAAATTGAGTACATAGGATTCATGCTTCTCCATTCTTGTGATGCTTTACTAAAAATAATGTCTTCCACTTCCATCCAGGTTAATACGAAGGATGTAAAGTCTCCATTTTTTTTAATGGCTGAATAGTATTCCATGGTATACATATACCACAGCTTGTTAATCCATTCCTGGGTTGGTGAGCATTTAGGCTGTTTCCACATTTTGGCGATTGTAAATTGAGCTGCAATAAACAGTCTAGTACAAGTGTCCTTATGATAAAAGGATTTTTTTCCTTCTGGGTAGATGCCCAGTAATGGGATTGCAGGATCAAATGGGAGGTCTAGCTTGAGTGCTTTGAGGTTTCTCCATACTTCCTTCCAGAAAGGTTGTACTAGTTTGCAGTCCCACCAGCAGTGTTAAAGTGTTCCCTTCTCTCCACATCCACGCCAGCATCTGCAGTTTTGAGATTTTGTGATGTGGGCCATTCTCACTGGGGTTAGATGATATCTCAGGGTTGTTTTGATTTGCATTTCTCTAATATATAGAGATGATGAACATTTTTTCATGTGTTTGTGAGCCATTCGTCTGTCGTCTTTAGAGAAAGTTCTATTCATGTCTCTTGCCCATTGATATATGGGATTGTTGGCTTTTTTCATGTGGATTAATTTGAGTTCTCTATAGATCCTAGTTATCAAGCTTTTGTCTGATTGAAAATATGCAAATATCCTTTCCCATTGTGTGGGTTGTCTCTTTGCTTTGGTTATTGTGTCCTTAGCTGTACAGAAGCTTTTCAGTTTAATGAAGTCCCACTTGTTTATTTTTGTTGTTGTTGCAATTGCCATGGCAATCTTCTTCATGAAGTCTTTCCCCAGGCCAATATCTTCCAGTGCTTTTCCTATGCTTTCTTGGAGGATTTTTATTGTTTCATGCCTTAAATTTAAGTCCTTTAACCATCTTGTATCAATTTTTGTGAGTGGGGAAAGGTGTGGGTCCAGTTTCAGTCTTTTACATGTAGACATCCAGTTCTCTCAACACCATTTATTGAATAGGGAGTCTTTCCCCCAAGATATGTTCTTGTTTGGTTTATCAAAGATTAGATGGTTGTAAGACTTAGTTTCATTTCTTGGTTTTCAATTCGATTCCAAGTGTCTATGTCTCTGTTTTTGTGCCAGTACCATGCTGTCTTGACCACTATGGCTTTGTAGTACAGACTAAAATCTGGTATGCTGATGCCCCCAGCTTTATTTTTGTTACAAAGAACTGCCTTAGCTATACGGGGTTTTTTCTGGTTCCATACAAAACGCAGAATCATTTTTTCCAAATCTTGAAAGTACAATGTTGGTATTTTGATAGGAATGGCATTGAATAGGTCGATTGCTTTGGGAAGTATAGACATTTTAACAATGTTGATTCTTCCCGTCCATGAGCATGGTATGTTCTTCCATTTGTTAATATCCTCTGCTATTTCCTTTCTGAGGATTTCATAGTTTTCTTTATAGAGGTCCTTCACCTCCTTCGTTAGGTATATTCCTAGGTATTTCATTTTCTTTGAGACTATGGTGAAGGGAGTTGTGTCCTTAATTAGCTTCTCATCTTGACTGTTATTGGTGTATACAAAGGCTACTGACTTGTGGACATTGATTTTATATCCTGAAACATTACTGTATTATTTGATGACTTCTAGGAGTCTTGTGGTTGAGTCTTTGGGGTTCTCTAAGTATAAGATCATGTTGTCAGCAAAGAGGGAGAGTTTGACCTCCTCTGCTCCTATTTGGATTCCCTTTATTTCCTTGTCTTGCCTAATTGTATTGGCTAGAACTTCCAGCACTACGTTGAATAGTAAAGGTGACAGAGGACAACCTTGTCTGGTTCCAGTTCTAAGAGGAAAAGCTTTGAGTTTTACTCCATTCAGTAAAATATTGGCTGTGGGTTTGTCATAGATAGCTTCAATCAGTTTTAGAAATGTGCCACCTATGCCTATACTCTTCAGTGTTCTAATTAGAAAAGGATGCTGGATTTTATTAAATGCTTTTTCTGCATCTATTGAGAGGATCATGTGATCTTTATTTTTGCCTCTGTTAATATGGTGGATAACATTTATGGACTTGCGTATGTTAAACCAGCCTTGCATCCCTGGGATGAAGCCTACTTGATCATGATGAATGACTTTTTGATGATAAGCTGTAATCTATTGGCTAGGATTTTGTTGAGAACTTTTGCGTCTATGTTCATGAGTGATATTGGTCTGAAATTCTACTTTTTGTTTGGGTCTTTTCCTGGCTTTGGTATCAGGGTGATCTTTGCTTCATAGAATGTGTTGGGGAAGATTCCTTCTTTCTCAATTTTTTGGAATGATTTCTGCAGTACAGGAATAAGCTCTTCCTTGAAGGTTTGATAGAATTCTGGAGTGAAGCCATGTGGACCAGGGCATTTTTTGGTTGGAAGATTTTTTTATTGTTTCTTTGATCTCAGTGCTTGAAATTGGTCTGTTCAGGAGCTCTATTTCTTCCTGGCTGAGTCTAGGGAGAGGGTTTGATTCCAAATATTGATCCATTTCCTTCACATTGTCAAATTTCTGGGCATAGAGTTTTTGGTAGTATTCAGAGATGATCTCTTGTATCTCTGTGGGATCAGTTGTTATTTCCCCTTTATCATTTCTGATTGAGGTTACTAGAGATTTTACTTTTCTATTCCTCGTTAGTCTGGCCAATGGTTTATCTGTTTTATGAAGAAACCAACTTCTTGTTTCATTAATTTTCTGAATTATTCTTTTGTTTTCAATTTCATTGATCTCTGATTTGATTTTGGATATTTCTTTTCTTCTACTGAGTTTAGGCTTAGATTGTTCTTCTTTTTCCAATTCATAAGATCTCTCGTGAGATTGTTGATGCGCTCTCTTTCTGTTTTTCGAATGTAGGCATCTAAAGCGATGAATTTTCCTCTCAAAACTGCTTTTGCAGTATCCCACAGGTTTTGGTAGCTTGTGTCTTCATTGTTGTTATGCTCAAGGAAGTTAATGATTTCCTGTTTTATTTCTTGCTGCACCCATCTGTTATTCAACAGAAGATTGTTTAATTTCCATGCCTTTGGGTGGGGTCGAGGATTTTTGTTAGAGTTGAGTTCCACCTTTAGTGCCTTATGGTCTGAGAAGATACAAGGTAAATTTTCAATTCTTTCAATTCTGTTGATATTTGTTTTGTGTCCCAGGATATGATCAATTTTGGAGAATGTTCCATGGGGTGATGAGAAGAATGTATATTCTTTATCTTTGGGATGGAGTGTTCTATATGCACCTATCAAGCACAGTTGTTCAAGGTTTTCATTTAAATCTCTTATATCCTTGTTTAATTTCTGTTTAGAGGATCTGTCCAGCTCTGTAAGAGGAGTGTTAAGGTCCCCTGTTATGATGGTATTATCAGATATCATATTGCTCAGACTGAGTAAGGTCTGTTTCAAGAATCTGGGAGCATTTAAATTGGGTGCATAAATATTTAGAATTGAAATGTCTTCTTGTTGTATTTTTCCCTTGACCAATATAAAGTGACCATCTTTGTCTTTTTTGACTCTAGTTGCTTTAAATCCACATGTATCTGAAAATAAGATTGCAACTCCTCTTTTCTTCTGAATTCCATTTGCCTGAAAAATTGTCTTCCAACCCTTGACTCGGAGCTTTAATTTGTCTTTTGAAGCCAGGTGTGTTTCTTGCAGACAGCAAATGGATGGCTTGTGTTTTTTAATCCAGTCAGCCAAGCTATGTCTCTTCAGTGGGGAATTCAAGCCATTAACATTTATTGAGATAATTGATAAGTGTGGTAGTATTCTATTCATCTTATTTGGTGAGAGTCCGTTGCTTAGTTTTATCTTTTGCATCAGTGTAGAAGCTAGGTTCTGTCCTTTAATTTCTGAGTTCTTACTTTGCTGCTGATCCATTGTGGTGGTCAGTGTGCAGAACAGGTTGAAGTATTTCCTGTAGACCTGGTCTTGTTGTGGTGAATTTCCTCAATGTTTGTATATCCGTAAATGATTTGATTTCTCCATCAATTTTTAAGCTCAGCTTAGCAGGGTACAGAATTCTGGGCTGGAAATTGTTCTGTTTAAGTACATTAAAGGTAGATGACCATTGTCTTCTTGCTTGGAAAGTTTCATTAGAGAAGTCTGCGGTCACTCTGATGGATTTGCCCCTGTAGGTCAACTGGTGCTTACTCCTGGCAGCTTGCAGAATCTTTTCTTTTGTCTTGACTTTGGACAGGTTCATCACAATGTGTCTTGGAGAAGCTTGGTTAGAGTTGAGGCGACCTGGGGTCCGATAGCCCTCTGAAAGCAGGGTGTCAGAATCTTTGGTGATATTTGGGAAATTTTCTTTTATAATATTCTCTAGTATGGCTTCCATTCCTCTGGGGCATTCTTCTTCCCCTTCTGGAATTCCTATAACTCGTATGTTGGAACGCTTCATAAAGTCCCATAATTCTGACAGTGAACGTTCTGCTTTCTCTCTCTTCTTTTCTGCCTCTTTTACTATCTGAGTTATCTCAAAAACTTTGTCTTTCACCTCTGAAATTCTTTCTTCTGCATGGTCTAACCTGTTGCTGATACTTTCCATTGCATCTTTAAGTTCCCTAATTGACTGTTTCAGTTCCTTCAGCTCTGCTATATCCTTTCTATATTCTTCATATCATTCATCTCTTATTTGATTCTGTTTTTGGATTTCCTTTTGGTTATTTTCCACTTTATTAGCAGTTTCCTTCATTGTTTCCATCATTTCTTTCATTGTTTTCAACATGTGTATTCTAAATTTCCTTTCTGTCATTCCTAACATTTCTGTATAGGTGGAATCCTCTGCAGTAGCTACCTCATGGTCCCTTGGCGGGGTTGTTCTGGACTGGTTCTTCATGTTGCCTGGAGTTTTCTGCTGATTCTTCCTCATGAGTGATTTCTTTTATCTGTTTCCTTGCCCTAATTGTCCTTTCACTTCCTCTTGCTCTTTAAGTTCTCATGCCTGTGGACTAAGGGTTACAGGACCAGAAGGGTGAGAAGGTTGAAGAGCAAAAAAGGGATGAAAGAAAGGAGGACCAAGTGATAAGAAAAACAAAGAAAAATAGAGAAAGGAGAGGGGGTGGGTAAAAGGAATATTGACAAAAAGAAGAGAGGCACAGAAAGAGGGAGACAGAACAATATACGTAAACAGTAGGGTACTTTGACACACCTTAAAAAAAAACCCACCTTCTGGCGGTGCCCAGTTGGGTGGTTCCCTTGAGGTCAGCAGCTCTTTGCTAACCTGATCAGACACAGTACCCCACCTCCACCACGTAGAGAGGAAAGACAAAAATGCTATAAATCAAACCAAAACAAGGAAACAGAAAACTTTATGGGATAAAATTGGGTGGAAAACCAAATAATAGCGGTAGAAACACTCACAAAAATGAAGTTCTAATTATTGAAAAAGGCAGCAATGGGAAATTATAATTAAACTAGAAAAATTGAGAAAGAAAAAGGATCTGTATGGAAAAGGTTGAACTTAAAAAACGAAACAACATCAACAACATCAAAATAACCTAAAAAAAACAACCAAACCAAAAAAAAAAGAAAGACAACCAAAAACAAAGCAGTATGTATATGTTATTGAATATTGTCTGGGCAACACGTGGTCTTCTGGGGTATGAGATGTTAATCACAGTTCCAATACAACTGGAGACTG
Organism: Nycticebus coucang; assembly: GCF_027406575.1. Lineage (NCBI taxonomy): Eukaryota > Metazoa > Chordata > Mammalia > Primates > Lorisidae > Nycticebus > Nycticebus coucang. Next base: position 119,986,468 of record NC_069782.1, read on the forward strand.
CTGATTTCTCAAACCCCAGCAGGTAGACACCCTAAATCTCTCTTCAGCCCACTTAAAAGGCACTTTGAACTTGTTCACTTGCTGAGCAGAAGCTTTCCCAGGAAAGTGCTTGTCGCTGGAATCACTGCTGAAGTGGCTATCCACTTACCCAGTGTGCCAAAACTGGTCTCACTCTGCCCCTGAGGGTTAGGGCTGCAAGGCGGCTCAGACCCCGCCCTTAGGCTACTTGGTTGCTGGGTTACCAGCTCCCACCCAATTCTAGCTCTGCGACCCTGAGGGCAGAGCTTGCCGGGGCAGATTGCTCACAATGGCTCCCTGTGACCCACAGCCAAACACTATTAGCTCCGTCTGGCTCAGCGGCTCAGACTGGGGCCCTAGACAACGGCCAAAGTTCTCCGCACTCCCGCTCAGTCTCTCCCCAAGGCAGTTCAACTGAGTGCCAAGTGCAAAGACACCAAAACAGTTCACAGTTAAGGCCTTTCTGGTTTGCAGTCTTGCTGCTACTGAACTTACAGTTGTGGGCGGGTTTAGACGGATTGAACACTCGCGACCACTTGCCGGTTTTCCACTGTTTTAGTCCTCCTCTTGGGGTCCAGAAGTCTCTCGCTGACTCCCTGTATCCTCGCAGGGGTGATGATAGGCAGATCCCACCAGCCAGAGAGGCCTGGAGTCCTATCTCCCCAGACTCACGGTGCCCAGATGCAAGGTAGCTGTTACTCGGCCGCCATCTTCAAACAGCACGTTTTCTGAAGGCCCTTTCTTCCTGTTTTGATGTTTCAATGAAGTAAAGGTCAGAGGGCTTCTAAGAAGAAATGCTCCCAGTGTTCAGAGGAGCCCAGCTTTTACTGTGGGGAAATATGGAAGGGTTAAAGGAGTCTACCTGCCCTTGATTCAGCTGGAGGTGAGAAGCCCAAAAGAGCACCTGCTTATGTTCTCCATGTACCAGGGAATATCATTCTTTGAGGGCTCCAGTCCTGTGGCACATATTGGAGATGACAATGCAAATTAGAGATCAGCAATCATTTTCTGTAAAGGGTCAGATAATGAATATTTTAGGCTTTGCTAGCCTATAGTCTTCTTCACAACTATTCAGCTATCCTGTTGTGGTGTGCAGGCAGACAGACAATATATTTAAAAAAAGAGTATGATTGTGTTCTATAACAAAAATAGATGGTAAGGACTTGGCCCATGGGCTGTAGTTTGCTGATCCCTGATATAAGTGATGATCTGTATGATAAGAAACATGCAACCTTATACCCCATCCATGTCACAGGGAGATGTGAGACCTGATAGAGTTTATTATTATCAAGAGAGTCTGGAGAATGTTTTAATTTAATTTGGAACAGTAATAACAATGTGAGGAATAGTGAAGTAGGAAACAGAAGATGTTGGTTAAAGCCAAATGCTACCATTTAACTAGATGGCTAATTGCTTACCTTCTACAAATCTAAGTTCCCTGCTTTTGAATTAAAAAAAAAAATAAGAATAAGAACAGTTATAGTTGAGTACTCTCATAAAATTTAAAATGCTCTTTTCACATTTATCATCACATTAAATTCTCAAAGAAACCCCTTAGTAGTTATATAAGGTGTAAATACCATTATCTAATTCACAACATTCTGACATGGAGATATCATTATTCTCATCTTAAGAATAAGATACTGAAGGTCACAGGAGGAGAAAAGTGGGATGAAAACACTCTGAAACTCTCCATAGAAGGCCCTAATTTACCCCTAAGGGCAGGCAGAGAATCTCTCTTTATATTTCCTTGTCTTCCCTAATATCTAGGAAAATAGAGTTGCTACTATTTTTATGGATTTGGTAATTACATGGCAAGAGAGATCAAGGTATGTGTCCTACCTGTTCCAATAGGCTATCTGGGGGAATGGGAAGGAAACAGTTGTCAGTAAAACCTGGCATGTTTTCCCAGCAGCCCCTACAGGTGAGAAGGCTGAGACTCTCCCTTGCCTGGACCTGTGTGAAGACAAGGATGGTGGGTACCCAGTGAGTACCTTCCTGTGCTTTAAACTGCATCATCAGGGCAAAAGATACCTACACAAAGCACCATTCCCAAGTGTTTGAAATCATCCTAGGTATAGCCTTTAAACATTTTACATTTTTAAAGAACAAAGATCACAGTTGTTGAATTCCATTCACAAAGAACCCACACAGTGGAATTTGGCACTTACATAATTGTTTTCTCTGATTCTTTTGACGTAAGTTTTTCCTCTATTAAAGGGTACATAATCTTAATATAGAAAACTAGAAAAACATAGAAAAAATTATAAGACAAAAGTAATCCATGATTTCATAAGCCAAAATAACTACCAAACTGATTTTACAGATTGGTTTCATCTCTCTCATCCCTCCTGCCTTTTTGCAATGTGACTCTTTCACTCCCCACATCTACAGGTGGAGTTTGATTTTCTCTCCCCTTGAATCTAGGCTGACACTGCAACTTACTGTGCTGGTACAATGTGGCAGAAGTAACATTGTACAAGCAATGATGCTAGGCTTAAGAAGACTCAGATGAGAGCTTTTGTTTTTGCCCACTTGGAGCCCTGAATTACTGTGAAAAAAATAGAAAAAAAAGAAACAGACAATATAATGAAGAACAAACTAGAAATTGTAGAACTAAAATATGCAATAAATGAAATTTTAAAACCGAATGAGGCTGAGCATGGTGGCTCATGCCTATAATCCTGGCACCCTGGGAGGAAGAAAGAACACAAAAAGATTAAAAATATGGGTAAATACAATAAATATCCTTTCTCCTTTTAAGTTTTCTAAACTACATTTGACAGTTGAAGCAAAAATTCTAACAACATCTAATATGGTTCTCAATCTATGTACAGGAGATACATATTTAAAACAATTATAGTGGGAGGGAGTAAAGGGATGGAAAAAGAAGTAAGATTTCTACACTTTCCTAAAATTGACAGGTGTTGATATCAGTAGACCATAATAACATATAGAATGTTATACCTAAAGCAATCACTGGAAGAACTACACAAGAAAGATACACTCAATATCGCTATAGATCAAAATCAAATGTAACCCACAGGGAGGCAAGAAAAAGGAAACAGAAAACGAACAAGAGAAAACAAATGGAAAACAAAAATTTCTCAAAAAACACAGTAAATGAGATGAGGTGTATATTAACCAATGTGATGTAAGCGTTCCTAATTCTACGTGAAATCAGCACATTGTACCCCATAAATGCATTAATGTATACATGATCTATGTGTCTATGATTTAATAAAAACAAACAACAACAACAAAAAAAAACACAATTGTCGTGTCCTCCAAGCACTTGGAGGCACATGGTGGCTGAAGCTCGTACTCTGCAGGCCAGTCTGTTAAGTTTCAGGCCTCAGGACACGGGCAAGTTACCTAAACTCTTTGTGCCTCAGTTGCTCTATCATAGGGCTGTAAGGAGATTTTTAAGAAGTTAGTATTTACTTACAACAGTGCCTGCCGCATGATAAATATTATATACTTATTTTCCAATTAAATAATTAAATTGATTTCCCAAGGAGGGTCAGGAAGACATTCAATTGTTCCTGGCAGATACAGCCCCACTCCTTTTCTAGACAGGTTAAACTTCACAGACTTCTATAAGAGGTAGTTTGACACAGAACTTAAATAACTAGAATAGTGAGAGTTTTCACCAAATATGTTTTGCCAGCACACAAAATAGAGAGTGGAAGTCCTTATGGTGCATTATGTGAAGATGCCCTAATGGATTGTTTGTAGTTTTATCTGTCACTATAAACTCACCAGAGCAGCACAGTATGGTGGTTAACAGCATGGACTTTGAAATTAGATCACCTGGATTCAAATTCCAGCTTTTCTTTTCTTTTCTTTTCTTTTCTTTTTTCTTTTCTTTCTTTCTATATATTTTTTGAGACAGAGTCTCAAGCTGTTGGCATCACAGCTCACAGCAACCGCAAACTCTTGGGCTTAAGTGATTCTTTGGCCTCGGCCTCCTAAGTAACTGGGACTACTGGAACCTGCCACAATACCCGGCTATTTCTTTTTTTTCTTTTCTTTTCTTTTTTCTTTTTCTTTTTTTTTTTTTTTGGCAGTTGTGATTGTTGTTTTAGCTGGCTCAGGCTGGGTCCCCGCCAGCCTCGGGGTATGTGGCTAGCGCCCTACCCACTGAGCTATGGACGCCACCAAATTCCAGATTTATTATTATTTGCTGTGCAACCCTGGGCAGGCTTCTTAACCTCTTCATGCTTCAGTTTCTGCATCTATAAAAAGAGGGAAATACATAGTTAAAATGAGTTAATCCACTCAGTGTACTCAGAGGAGTGTCTGCCATTAAACCAAGTCGAAAGGCCACGTAAAGCCTCTTCATGATGGCCTGAATTCATTCTGGAAGCACAAAGATAAGAAAATGATTATGAACCTCAATGCAATATGCTGAAGGAAAAAGGGAAAATCCCTCCCTGTTTCATTATTTAGCAATGTTAGCTGCCAAGAGTGTTGTAATAGAGCTATCGGGACATGTCCCCACTATCCACACCCTGCTGAACATTGCTTTTCCAATAAATCATCTCTTAAAGATGAGCAAAAATTCACAAGCAATCTTGCCTAAAGAATTTTTTTTCATCTGAGCCAGTTCTAGCTGCATGCCCATGTGGGAGCTTAGCACATTTATTTGATGACAAACAGATTGGCCTGTTCAATAGGGAAATCTGAAAGGCTCAGTGCGTGATTTGAAATCTTTGCAATTCTTGGTCATAAGGAACTCCATGACTAAAGGGGTTTATTCTTAGATTCCTTGTGGCTGTAAATCAAAATACAAGATCATGCTTTAGGAGATATTGTTTGTAGTGTTTTTAAATGGAGTTTAAAATAAACTGTTATGATCTTTCTTAAACTCTAGGCTTAGAGTAGATTCTATTTTGGGATATTATTACTCAGTATGTAAACAAACTGCACCAAGATAAACTGTACATGGTTCCATAATTCCTCTCTGCTAAAGAATAGCAGCTGGTTACTGCAAAAAATTTAGCTTCCTATCTTTAGTTTCTCCTTTCCTCATTTACAATGGCTGGTTTCATACCAGAATCCAGCTATGACATTGAATAGATGATGAAACCCATGAACTAATCTTTCCATTTTATTCAACCTTGCAACAGGATATTCAAGACCCAAAGGAATTAGTATAAGGGTTAGATTTTATGCATCACAGAAAATAGAGAATATGTTTGGGTCTAATACAACTCAGACCTAATTAATTGACAATATAGCTCAGATTTTCTATTGCAGTTCCAGTATTAAATATTCTGTCCTATTCTTAGTAAAAACTGTCAAAAAATCTTGGAAACTCTGACAGCAGAGGATTCTTAATACATCTTTCAGTCATCCTACAACCCTGAAGAGCCATGTGCCCTGATTTAAGGTATGAAAAACATTAGGACCATAAAACTAGGCATCTCCTCTTATTCATAACAGCTGAGTATGGTCTGCCCGTTCCTGAAGTTCAAAGTTCAGTGCTGGATTCCTTCACTTGGGAAATTTGACCAGTGTTGCAAAGAAAGCCTCTGAAGGCAGGCCTCCAGGTTTCTTAAGAATTTCTGCTCCAGTGTGCTTTGGAAGCCTCACAGATTTCATGAGAATTTGGTGCAAACAAAAAGACTCTGCTGGAGGACTAAAGACTGTTTTAGCTGGGAATATTTGCATATCAACCCATTTCCTCATAGGGAATAAATTCAAGGGAGCAAGGCCAAGGTAAGTGAACTAGGAAATCCAAAAGGCACTCCAACCTTTATAGCTTTTCAGTGTGGACTCTGGAGTCTGGAAGCAGAGGTTTGAATGGCATCTCCAAAATTTTTTAGCTGTGTGATTAATCATAGTGTCATCCTCACAGAATTGTGAGGATTACATGAACTAAAACACCTACAATAATACTTCTAAAATGGCATTGTCTATTCTAAGGCACATATTATTATTATTAAGGTTTTTATTAGTATGATGTTCACATTGAGAGAGATTTACAATGGATGTTTGGGACACGGAAACTACTAAAACATATGAGCTGCCTACCAGTCCTGTCATAGGCACTCAGTATTCAATCACATAAGAACATACACGTGTAATCGGAAAGAAAAGGCAAATCCCCCATGCAGCAGAATCCCAACAATTTCTGTAGATACTGTGCCTTCCAAAAACTGAAACATAACTCCCTACCCTGTGAGTGTGGACTGCACATAGTGTGTTTCTTCCAAAGAATATTGTGCAGAAGGGGTGGGGAGCCAGTAACGTAACGGTGAAGAAACCTGCCAACCGCAAACTCGGACAGATGATCGAGATCACCATCACTAGTAATTAAATTATGTTAATTGATGTACCCAAATCCCAACCAACTCGTGAGAAAAACACCAGACAAACTTCAATTGAAGAACATTCAAAAAAATACCTGACCCAGACTCTTCAAAACCATCATCAAAACAAGGACAGTCTGAGAAAATGTCCCACCAAGAGGAGATGAAGAAGATGTGGCCACTCAATGCAATGTCGTGACTCCTAGAACAAAAAAAAAAAAAAAAGGAATTGTGGAAAACTGAAGAAATCTGAATAAAGTATGGATTTTAGTTAATAATAATGTGTCAATATTGGTTTATTCATTGTAGCAAATATACCCTACTAATGGAGGATGTTAATAATAAGAGAACTTGGGCGCAGGGTATATGAGAACTCCGTAGTATCTTAGTAATTTTTTCTGTACATCTATAAAGCTGCAAAAACTAAAGTTCATTTTTTTAAAAGATACTAGCATGGCTCACAAGGAATTCCCCAGGTAACTGGGGAGATGAACGAGTAATTAAATTAGAAATTATAATGCAATGCCATGTGTGTAACAATGGAAACATAAGGTGTGTAGAGCCTGCACAGAGTGCAGGGATTAACGCTGGTGTTGAGGGTGGTAAAATGAGGCTTTAGGAAAGAAGCATTGTCTGAGCTGCAGTTTTCAGGAATGAATCCCGAGGCAGGGAGCACTGGCCTCTGGAGCAGAAGGAAAAAGCCTCTCTAAAGACTTAGAAACTATTGAACTGTTCGCTGCTATCAGGTCATTAAGTTTTAGGGGAAGAAATGGCAAGACAGGGGATTGAAAAGGAATGGGGATCCAGATCAGAAAGGACCTGGTAACTGGACCAAGGACTGGACCTCTGGTAGCCAGAAGGAAGTTCAGCCCTTCAAAGTCACTTTCAAAAGGGGATCTGGAGGAGCAAAGCAGCAGGAAAGACTGCTAACGGGCATCTCATTCCCTTTGTAAATTAAAATGCCTGTCATTCCCCCACTGCCAGAAACGACAGCTGGAACATACTGGATCTGACCTACTTTTGATTCCATTTGTCTGCTGATGCCATTGGGCTCAATCTACCGATGGCTAATAGGCTCTTTCTAGAGAAAGATTTATAACTGGAGAAAAAGAACTAAACATTATAAGTTAGAAGGAAGAAATCTGAAATGGACAGAACAAATATCAAAAGGGCCCACTCCTTTAGGGCTGGTCTGGATGACAATTCCTGGCCAGTCCCAGTCTATATGCAGTTGACATGAATTAGGACCAAGTCAGAGAGGGTGGGGAAGTGGCAGACGCTGGGCTGGAGGGAGATGTGGAGATGCACTTTTACAATCAGATAGAATTGAGGTAAATACCATAGGGATTAGGTTCCAAACTGAACATAGGCCAGCAGCCCAGAAATCAAACAATTCTTCAGCATCCAGAGGTATAAGCATACGGTCACATTAAGAACAGCAGTGTGGGTCATTGATTTAACTGTGCAGATTGAAATTCCAATTTATGAATAAATGAAAAACAGGATTTTTAGTAGCCACATTATGGGAACAGGAAGGAATGCTAGTTGTCCCATAATGCCTGGAATAGTCATGTCCAACAAATATTTGTCTTGCATTCCACATTTCAAATTTTTTGTTGTGATTAAATACCCATAAAAGCCGGGCATGGTGGCTTGCAACTGTAATCCTAGCACTCTGGGAGCCTGAGATGGATGGATGCTTGAGCTCAGGAATTCGAGATCAACCTTAGCAAAAGCAAGACCTGGTCTCTAAAAATAGCTGCAGCTCGGCACCTGTATCACAGTGGTTACAGTGCTAGCCACATACACCAAGGCTAGCGGGTTCGAACCTGGCCCGGGCCAGCTAAACAACTGCAATAACAACAACAACAACAAAAATAGCCTGGCATTGTGGCAGGTGCCTGTAGTTCCGGCTACTTGGGAGGCTGAGGCAAGAGAATTGTGTAAGCCCAAGAGTTTGAGGTTGCTGTGAGCTGTGTCACGACACCCTCCTGAGGGTAACATAGTGGGACTCTGTCCCAAAAATAAAGTAATTAATTAATTATTTAATTAAATAAAAATAAAAATAGCTGAGTGTTATAGGGGGCACCTGTTGTCCCAGCTACTTGGGAGGCTGAGAGGCAAGAGGATCACTTGAGCCCAAGAGTTTGAGGTTGCAGTGAGGTATGATGCCTTGGCACTCTACTGAGGGTGACTAAGTAAGTCTCTGTCTCAAAAAAAACTTTTTTTTTAATGAAATAAAATAAAATACATATAAAATTTACCATCTCTGCCATTTTTTAAATGTATAATTCAGTGGTACTAAGTATATTCATATTGCTGTGCAACTATCACCACTATCCTTCCACAAAACTCTTTTTATCTTATCTTTAATTACTATACCAATTAAACAATAGCTCGTTCTCCCCTTCTTTCATCTGTGGCAACTACCACTCTACTTCCTGTCTCTATGATTTTGAATGCTCTAGCTACCTCACATAAATAGTATCATACCATATTTTTCTTTTTGTGACTGGCTTATATCACTCAACATATAGTCTTAAAAGTTCATCCATGGTGTAGCATATATCAGAATTCCCTTCCTCTGTAGGTTGAAACAATAGTCCACAGTAAGCAAATACCACATTTTCTTTTTCCATTTGTCAGCTGATGGAAAATTTGGTTGCTTCCATATTTTAGTTATTGTGAATAATTCTGCTAGCTTGAATGTGTGTTTGTGTTTTCATTTTTAACAAAATAAGTATACAAAGTAAAAAGAAATTTAAATAGGGAAAAGCTTATTGGATGAAATGAATATACAATACCCAGGAGAACAAATTTTAAAAGAACACATTGAGATGTTCAATAATAACAAACAAACAGAAGTCCTATTTTCCCCATACCTGGTCTCATGTTTGTGGGATTCCCATTTCCACCAATGGTGGAAAAAAAAAAAAAAAGAATCTTAAATTTGACATTTTAAGGTAATTTAGCCTCAAGTTTTAAAAAGTCCCCTTCAGTTGTAACAATTTTTTTTTCTTAATTCAAAATGGAATTCACAATTCAAACTCCCTCTCAGAGCAGTTTGGCTCCCTATTCCCACGTTCAAAGTTCAGCACTTTCCCTGCTTACTCACAGGATAGTACCTAACTAGCTCAGATGTTTACATAATACCTGCTCCATATTAGCATGGGCCATCTGGTCTACCTTCAAATGCAGCTAGTGCACACTAGCTTTTAAGTGCCCTCTACTGGTGTCTGCAGACAGCCGTCTAGACTGGGTATTTGGAGATAAGATGTTGATTCCTGCTCTTCTAAAGCTTCTAAATATAGTGGCCAAAAGAGTTCAAGAAATAAATGCCTGAGGAAGAACCAGAAAGACTGTCTTATTCACCATTCCAGATAATCGCATGATGTCAAAACCATCGAGAGGTAGATAATTGAATGTGTTCTGTCTCCGGTCCAGGCAACTCCTTGAACTTATACATCCAACTAGTATGTCACACCTACATCAGGTATCTGTAACACATTTTGAACTGAACATACTCTACTAAATTCATAATCTTAACTCCCCCAAATATGGCCTTCTTTCAGTATTCTTTAAATAAATAAGTTAATGGATCATCCACCCAGCTACCTGAGCCAGAAATTTATAGTTCATCCTGAAAAGCTCCTCTCCCTCGGCCTCTGTATACTCAATCATCAGGTCTCATTCCTTTAACATCATGAATCTCTCACAAATCTGCCCCCATATGTCTGTTGCTTTAACCTCCTAAATACCCTTCATCTCTCTGTTTTCACTGCCACCATCCTAGGCCAAGCCACTCTTGTCTCTTATCTGGACCCCTTCGACTGCCTCCAACTGGTTTACCTATATCCACCCTGACCTCCTTCTAATCCATTCTTTCCATTCAGAGAGGTATTTGCTAAGTGCTAAGTAAACACAAAGCCATTGACACAGACACATATACGCACACACCCCCTACCTCCTAAGATTCTTAGATGGCTTCTTACCACTCTAAGGCAAAGACCAAAATCTTAGTGTTTCAAAGAGTCCTAAGAAATACCTTTTAATTCCTCCCACTGGGCTCAGAAACCCTCCCCTCCTCACACACTCCCCTTCACTTTTCAGGCTCCAGGGACACTGGTCTGATTCCAGTTTCTTGATCTGAAGACATCCTCCTATCATGAAGCCTTGGCATCTGCTAGTTTCTCTGTTTTAAAGGCTACTCTCCCTGCTTAATTCTTGTTTGCATGGCTAATAGAAGCTCTTCTTTCTGATCTCACCATTTCACCATTTCCTTGGGGAGCCTTTTCTAATCCTGCTAACAATGTAAGTTCCCCTTACTGTATGGACTCCTTCTAATGTTTTAGTTTGTATGTATGCATGTGATTTTTGATTAATGGATATATTTCTCATTAGATACAAACTTAATGAGATCAGGAACTATGTCTGATCCACTTACCATTTTTATGTGACCAGAACAATACACGGCATGTAATAAGGTGATATATATAGAAATATATATATATATATTTCATTGAATATGTAACTGAATGAATATATTCCACCCAGAAATCATTGGGTAATTATATCCCCTGAAGTGCAGGTATCGATACTTGTGATATTAACTCTCAATAAAAGAAATGATTTCGGATTAGGGAGTTTGGGTCCAGTCTATAGCACCTATTAGCCAGGAAAACTTAAAAGTAATCATTTAAACCATCAGCAGTAAACATTGAAGTAATAATAATACTTGTTTTCAGGGGAGGGGAGGATGGATGGAGGGAGGGTAATTGGTGCATCTTACAAGGGTACATGTGAAACTTACTAAATGTAGAATATAAATGTCTTAACACAATAAATAAGAAAATGCCATGAAGGCTATGTTAACCAGTTGGATGAAAATATTTCAAATTGTATATAAAACCAGCACATTGTGCCCCATGACTGTATTAATGTACACAGCTATGATTTAATTTAAAAAAAAAAAAAACTTGTTTTCAATCACAAGGCTGTACTAGAAAAATACATAAAACATGAATAATGCCAAGAAAAAAATTCCTTTCAATTTCCCCCACAAGCTTTAATTTTATATTAGTGTATTTGTCAGGGTTCTTCAGAGACAGACCAACTGAATATATGTACAGAGAGAGAGAGAGATGAGAGGGGATTTAAGAGGGAAATTGGATCTCAAAAGAATAGAAACTGTGAAGTCTCATGACAGGAGGGGGACATCTGTAAGCAGGGGAACCAGGGAATCAAGGAGCAAGGCTTAATTCAAGCCTGAAACTATCAGAATAAGAGAAGCCGGTGATGTAACTCTCAGTCTGAAGCCCGAGGCCCAAGAAACTGGGGAGCCATTGATATAGGCCTTAAAATCCAAACACCAAGGAAACTGAAGTTCTGATGTCCCAGGGCAGGAGAATTGTGTCTCAATTTCAGGAAAGAGAGAGCATCCAATGCTCCTTTCCTCTGTCGTTGTGTTCCATCTGGGCCCCAGCTTATTGGAGGGTGCCCACCTACACTGAGTGAGGGTGGATCTTGCTTACTCAACTTCATGATTTAAATGCCAGTCTTTTCCAGAAACACCCCCACAGACACACCCAGAAATAATGCTTTGCCAGCTAACCAGTCGACTCCTAAAATTAATCATCACAAGTCCAAACACTGTCAACTTGTCACCCACATGCATCTTCTTAAACCATATTTAATCTCCAAATAAAGGCAATAAAAAGGTAATCATTCTGCCTAACTATGCTGTGTACAATCAAACATGCACTAATCCCTTCACCAGAAGAAGAAGTAAAGTCCGTAACTAATGTTTCTTCTCCTGATATTCCACAACTTAAATATGATGATATAAAATTAACACTACTTAAATACTGTCATAAACTGAATACATCTCATGTTACATAATAAAGAAAGAAAAGAGGAATAAAGACAAATATAGTTGCTTAAGGTATGTATTCATACATACAAACATTTTAATGAAATAAAGAGGAAATACTTACGGCAATGTAGTCCTCATTTCCATAACTGATTATGTGGTCTTAGCTAGTATTTATAACAAGCTTCTCCAACCCTCTCTATATTCCCTTTGCAAGCACTTCAGTTAGTAGTGGTTTTTCACCTGGCGAGTGACACAAACCTTCATTCTTGAAGGGTCTAGGCTGTTCATAATCCTACTTGAGTTCACTTTTAATAGTTTCCCATTGACCTCAATCAGAGGGCATTGTAATACTAAGAGACACCAGGATCACCTGCATTTTAGACACACTTTTCCTAACCTTCATTGCAGAGCAATTTTCCTTTGATAATCCTGATTAATCACCTCAGCCCACACCATAACTTTCTTCTTAGCCCGTTGACTCAGGCATGAGGATCCCAAAGCGGTCAGGTGTCAGCCTTAACTTCCAGTTCAAAGGAATCACTGTTGTGTCTTCTGGTGTAAGCATCCTTCCCTCAGGAACTACGTTGTCTAGGCCAGCAGAGCATACAGTCATGGGAAGAGAAAGCAAAAATCTTACTAACAGGTCACTAGGGGTACAGTGACTGGTGCCACTCCCATTTCTACCTCTAGATACTTGGACCCATGAGTCCTGGCTATGGGAAAAAACAAATCCAGAGCATAAACAGCCTTCTGGAGAACTTTGTCCCCGCCCCACGAGGTATTGTCCCCTATCTGGCACTGTAATTTTGTCTTCAAAGGCCATTCCACTGAACATGGGCAGACCAGTTTCTGTGTTTCAGGGCTGTGAAGTGAGTTCCATGGTCAGAAGCAATGCTGTGTGCAACACTGTGACAGCAGATGAGGCATTTGCTAAGTACACAAATGCTAGTTTTGGCAGAAGCATTTCATGCAGGGAAGCCAAATCCATCTCCAGAGTAAATGTCTAGTACAATAAGGAGAAAACATTGTCCCTTCCATGACAGTAGTGGCCCAATGTAATCAACTTGCCACCAAATAGCTGGCTGATCGCCCTAGGAAATGGTTTTACATCACAAACTCGAATCTCTGCTGCTGGCAGACTGGGCACTCAGTGGTGGGTGGTGGCTATAGATAAGTTGGCCTTGCTGAGTGGAAAACCACATTACTGAGCTCATGTGTAACCCCCGTCCCTGCCACAATGACCCCTTCATTCATGAGCCCACTGGGCAATAACAGGAGTGGCTACAGAAGGAGGCTGTTTCCACAGAATAGGTCCTCCTAGCCACTTGATTATAAAAGGCCTCCTCTTCTCTTTTTAAAATGTATTTCAGATGAATATGAGGGTGCATACAATTAGGTTACATTGTTTGCATTTGTAAGGTAAAGTCCAAGTTATAGCTGTGACGTTCACCTGGGAAGTGGGCCATTTATCCATACATTGTACCCTTTGGGTGGTAACTTAGCCCCTTCCTCCATCCCCTTCCTGAATTTAATTGAGTATTTCTCTCATGTGTGAAAGTTGTTAATCTACAAATTTCAACTTAGTATTGAGCATATGGGATGCTTGATTTTCCATTCTTGTGATACTTTACTTAGAAGAGTGTTCTCCAAATCCATCCAAGTTGTAACAAAAGAGGCCCATCACCTGGTGAACCTATTTGGATTTGACAGGCAAGACATTCTTCATTTGAGTATATTTCTCTGGACCACTTACCAAGTGACTAAAAAACTGCTGGCTTTGAGTAGGGCCCAGAACCAAAGAAAGATTTGCAACAAGTCCAGGCTGCTGTGCAACTCATCTTCCATTTAGGCCGTATAATCCAGCAGATCCAATAGTACTTGAGATACTTGAGATAACAGTGGTGGATACGGATGCAATATGGAGCCTTGGGCAGGACTCTGTAGGTGAATCCCAAGGATTTCAGAGCAAGGCCCTGCAATCATCCACAGATAACACAGAATAATGATTCAAAAATTCATTAGAGAAATTTAACAGAGTTTGAAATAACAACAACAAAAAGAAAAAAACAGAAATTTAGAAATGAGAAATACGTTTTCTGAACTGAGAAAGTCATGATATTCTTACCTCCATTGTGCTCTCAACAGCAGAATGGCTCAAGCAGAGAAAGTAATCAGGCAGCCTGTTTGAAAATACACAATAGGAGGGGGGAAAGGGAATAAAGAATGAAAAGGAAAAAAGATTGGGTGGCACCTGTGGCTCACTGAGTAGGGCACCGGCCCCATATACTTAGGGTGGCAGGATCAAACCCAGCCCTGGCCAAACTGCAACAACAAAAGAAAGAAAGAAAAGAAGGAAGGAAGGAAACATCACCTACAAGATACAGAAAATGACCATAAAGGAAAGAATCTATGAATTGTGGGTCTTCAAGAGGGAGTTGAACAAGAGCAAAAGGTAGAAAGCTTATTCACAGAAAAAAAATAACAGAAAACATTACAAAACTTGAGAAATAGAAAATGTACAAGTAGTAGAAGGTCAGAGAACACCAAACAGTTTTAACCCAATAAGACTATCCCAAGACACATAACAATCAAATTCTCAAAGGTCAAGAATGAAGAGAAGATCCTAAAAGTGGAGAGGGAAAAGAAGCACATAACATGTGTATAAAGAAGCTCCAATTCATCTGGCAACAGAACTCTCAACGGAAAGCATACAAGTATGAATTTTCAACATTTCCAAACTGCTGAAAAGAAAAGAAAAAAAAACAAACTGTCATCCAAGAACATTGTATCCAGTAAAACTGTGCTTCAGATATAATGGAGAGATAAAATTTTTCCCAAACAGAAGCCAAGGGAATTCACCACCACCAAACTCATCTTACAAAAAGATGCTAAAGATACATTGGTTTTCAATCTGAAATATAAACAAAACCACCAAAGTGCAAAAGAAAACATTAGAAGGTATAAAATTCATTTATGAAATTAAAGACACAGGCAAACCCAGAATATTCTAATATTATAGCTGTGGTATGTGATCTACTTATAACTCTAGTATGATGCCCAGAAGATAAATGCATCAAAAACAATAGCTACACTCAATGAATCCCCAACAATAAAAAAAATTAAAAAGAAAAGAAAACAATAGTTACAACAACCTGTTAAAAGATAAACAATATGAAAATATGTAGAGTGAAACAACACGAATTCAAAATGATAGGGTAAAATTCAAGCGTAAATTTTTTTTCATTTTTCTTTGTTTCTGTTCTTTTCCTTGTGACCTAAGGTAAGTTGTCATCTCTTTAAAATAAATTGCTATTACGTATAAGATTTTTGTAGGTTTCTTAGTAAACACAATGTAAAAAACCATAATGGATTCACTGAAAATAAAAGGCAACAAATTGAAACATATTGGGGGGTGGAATCACTTATCCACAAAGAAAGACAGTAAGAAAATAGAAAAAAAGAGAGGTTACAAAACAAGCAGAAAACAAACGACAAAATGGCAGTAGTAACTCCTTACTTAGCAATAATACATGTGTATTTGGCCTGAAAACAATTACACAGACCAATGAAACAACATAGAGAACCCATATATAAATTCACATGTTTACAGATAACACGTTTTTAATAAAGACACTAACAACATACAACGGGAAAAGAATAATCTCTTCAATAAATGGTGCTGAGAAAATTGGAATAATCATATGGAAAAGAATGAAACTAGACCCCTATCTTTCACCACATCTAAAATTCAAGTCAAAATGGTTTAAAGGCTTAAATCTAAGACATGAAACTGAAATTACTAAAAGAAAACATTGGAAAAATGTTCCAAAACATTGGTCTGGGCAAAGACTTTTTTGTGTAAGACTTCTAAAGCCTAGGAAACCAGCACAAAAACAGACACTTGAGATTACATCAAGCTCAAAAGTCTCTGCACACCAAAGGAAACAATCAGCAAAATAAAGAAACTGAAAATGGAAAAAAATGTTTACAAGCTATCCATTTGACAAGAGATTAATAATCAGAATATATAAGGAACTAAAGAACAACAACAACAAAATAAAACCAAATAATTTGATTTAAAAATAGACCAAAGATCTGAATAGACATGTGTCAAAAGAAGACATGAAAATGGCCAACAAATACATGAAAAATGCTCATCATCATTAATCACCAGGGAAATGCAAATCAAAACAGCAACTAGATATCCTCTCACCCCGATTAGAATAGCAATTATTATAAAGGCAAAAATATAATAATAAAGTGCCAGAAAAGATGTAGAGAAAGGGAATTCTTATACACTGTTGGTAAGAATGTAAATTAGTGCAGCCATTGTGGAAAACAGATGGCGGTTTCTCAAAAAACTAAAAATAGAAGTACCATATGACCCAGCAATCTGGCCACTGGGTATTTACCCAAAGGAAAGGAAATCAATGTATCGAAGAGATACCTGCCCATTCATATTTATTGCAGCTCTGTTCACAATAGCTAAGATAAGGAATCAACCTAAATGTCTATCCACAGATGAATGGGTAATACCCAACCTGATAAAATTATTCAAATATTATAAAAGGTAAGAAAAAAAAAAAAAAAAGAAAGAAAACCTTCCACTACATGTAAGCTCCAGCAGAACAGGAAACTTTATGATTAAATGGCATATTGTCTGTGCCCAGACTAGGACATGGCATAAAGCAGGTGCCCCATGAACATCTTTTGAATGAAAAGTAGACCATTTCTCCTCAGGCATATAGATGCCCAAACTAAAAACAAATGTTAACAAATCTGAAAACACATCAAAATATGTATATCCTATCAACAGATGCTGAGAAGACACTCAATATCCTAATGTCATATAGCATTTTAATTAAAATCAGATATTTCAGAAGTAATGATTTGTCACACCAACATTCTTTATTATTATTGCGGAGGTTATTTTTAGTATGACCAAAAACAAGTAAAATAATTAATAGAAACATTGAAAAAGAAAATTTTATGTCATTGCTGATATAGGTTCCTGTACCCAGACAGCCCAGTTATCTTGGAGAACTTGCCACAGGAATCATTGAATGATAAAAATCAAAATACATTACAATGAACACAACATCCCATTTTCCTGAACAATGACACAAAAAAACAAGTATGTAAGATAGAAAAATAGATACTCGTGCATGGAAAGACAGATGCAAGGTGTCATTTTGGATTATAATCTTGGCAGTGAGTAAAGGGAGAACAGGAAGGCAAAGTCAGGCAAAATTCAAAAGCAAAAAAATAATATATGCGTGGGTCATTACAAAAGTTTTGCGATACACAAACGTGAAGAATTGTAAAATCCAAACAGAAGCAACACCAATAAACTGAGCAAATTTTGCATAGGTGAATCAGATAGAATGCTGCAGATTGTGTTTCTTAGAAGTGAAATAATGGACCATAACACAGTCTATCTCAAAACTTTCTTAGTGACCTACACATATGTGTGTGTGTTGCCAGATGGCCATGGGGAGTACGTCAATGGTGACTGTAGTGATGTTCAGCAATGATGTATGTAGCACTTTTTCTAGGATGAGTTCCTAGAAATAACTGTCCAATGTCACATATGTAAAGAAATTAATTAAAAGAATTAATTTTAATGTTATTAATAAAACGGTTTTTATAAGATTTATTTATCTTCAGAGAATTGTGTTGCCCCAAAGAAAGGTAGGAAATGAAATAATTAAGAAGTCATCCTTGCTGACTCTAACTCCAAATGGAGACAGACAGGTTGAGAGAACAGGAGGCCTGAGTTCCAATACCATCTTCTTCCAGGGCACTGCCTCTAGTGCCTGTGGCCTACTTAGCTACAAAATTTTACACTCTCATAGGGAGCGTCCTCCAACGACCTGTGATTGATTAGCTGTAAGAGAGAATTAACAGACCAACCACAGGTATGGCAGGCTGCTCCTTTACATTTCTCCACCGCTGGGCCCCATCCAAAAGCTGGTTTCACTCCGTTAAGTTGTTGCTCAGTCAAATAACTGTCTGATTACACTCTTTGTTTCTCTGAACTTCTCCCAATCCCACTACAGCAGAGTTATGAAAGTAGGGGTTGGTGAGACTATCTTGCTGTTCTTGGTTTAGATATCTTTAGAAAAAAGCTTTTTTGTTGTTTTGTTTTAAAATGTGCATACTCTATTCTTAGTTTAGAAATAAAACAGACTATCTCGAAGAAATTTCATTCCAAAGCAGAATCCCTCCCTGCATTCATTTGAGCATGGCGTTTGTAAAGTAGCAAATTGAGCTCTTCAGATGGGTCCTGATTTTTTAAGATCAAAATGAGGTATTCGATCTTATATTTTTCTTTTAAATTTTGGATATAAATTATTTTAATGCAAGAAGTAAATTTTTATTCTTTATCACATACCTTCTAACAACTAGGTATATTTGTGATTCTGGTACAGTACCAAGATTACTCTTATAATTTATTATCTCTGGCATTATTTTAAAAATCCAAGTCCTCACAAATCCATGGAAGCAAAAGCCAGAAGCACACAAATTTTATATCTTAAAATATTTGGATATTTTTTAATTGGACTAATCAAAAAAATTATTAATTATTTCATTGTGGATGGCCACCTTTTTCTTTTAAAGAAATTAAGGGCTTTGATTGTTCCTTTACAATTTGGCAATAGTTGTTCTTTGTATTTTATATTAGATACAGCTTTGAAAATCACAAAATTATGGGTTTTTTTATTAAAACTATTTAAGTCATGCTATATTTGTGAGAGATTAATTTGCTTAGTAAAAATATTTAATAATTAAGATTCAGAAAGGCAGTCATACTAGTCACCGTCATCTGCTCTCCTAAGGCCAAGAGAGATTTACATGATAAGCAGAAATTAGAAGGAAGCTGGTATGGGCAGCTGTCATGTTACAGCAGAATCAAACCTAAGTGACAAGACACAACTTACCACTATAAGGCTGAATTTCTTTCTAAAGGCCAATATATCTCATCTATATGCTTAATTATATGTTTATCTATAAATTTAATCTGTAAGTCTAATATATATGTTCAATCTATAAGTTTAATTTCTTCTATTAATATTAATTTGACCCAATTCTTTGCAAAATAATATTCAGATCATTTCATGGTGAAGATACATTTGTCCCCTCCTTTTGTCAGATTAGCAAGTAGTAAATAGCTGTATTATCAACATCCCACTTTTCTGATCTCAAAATTTCCTCTTTGGCCACCAAAAAAAAAAAAGAAAAGAAAAAGAATACAGATAGATATTTCAATCCATCTTGACACCACACATTATTGCTAATACCTGATTAATATGTGGCTTTCCTCATTGGAGTGTACATAAGTTCTGTGAAGTCAGGATCCTTGTCTATTTGGATCATTAATGCCATGTGTCATAAGCCTTGTATTATTCCTGGAACACAGTAGGAACTTGATATTGTAACAAGAAGAGGGAGAGTTGAAAGGGGAAGGGAAAGGAAGAAAAGAAGAAAATCAAGAAGCAATCAGGCATATAATAATGAATAGTTGTTCATTAGTCAATAAATGGTCACCACCATCAGTACTGCTTATAAATAGAGTTGTGAGTCCATTTGCTTACACTGATAAAGACTTCATTAGCCTTTCAGACATTTTGATGGACACTAGTCACAGCGTAATTATATGTCCAGGTTTCTCTGGAAGAAACTTTTTGTGGTTTCTGTTTTTATTTCTAAGCCAAGCATAGGATACCCATGTTTAAAAACAAAACAATAAAAAAAAAAAAGTCTTTGTGAAAATATCTAAACCAAGAACATCAATATCTGTTTTTGTAAGGAAATGGATTTTCCATTAAATGGCAAATTCATTTTTTGTATAGTTCAAAGTAATTTTTAAAAAATTTTATATGCTTAAAAAAATTATATGCTTAAATTTAGGGCTCTGAAAGTCCAATTCAAGAATGTTTTCTACTATAGAAAGAGCATCTTCATTCAGTTGTGAAGAAGGCCAATTTTTATCTACTATATACTTTTCACTCTCGGTATTTTGTTCTTCTGAGCTAAGAAAATAAGCAGTGACATTCTGTTAGCCTTTAAAGTTTCTATTACAGTCCACATAATCATCTCAAGAATACTGTTATATTTTAGCACATTCTCAGAAAATTTACCATACTCAAAAATGGTATGTTTTTCAACATTCTTTTTCCTCTGTAGCAAGATAATTCCCTTCTCACCTGGAAAGCTTCCTCCTTGTTTGAAATCACTTTAAATTGAAGAAATCTCCATCTCTGTTGGTTTCACCCAAAAGTGGACTATGTGTTGTGAGTATCAACACCTTATTATCTCTCATGCATGGCATATGTCTTTAATTCATGGTGGCAAATCTAAAGCCTGGATTTAATACACAGAATTCATATCAACATAGGCTTTCAGGCAGTTGGCTGCAATTAATTAAAGCATTTGTGTGAGATAAAGCTTTTCTTGCCACCACTGGCTTAGAAACTACCTGAAAACAGGCCAATTAGACGGCTTGAGATTCATTTTAGTTTTATTATTCATTTTTATCTACACATCAGCCTACCCCAAGGATTCGGGAGAGACAAATCAAAGAATCTTTCATACTGAGAATAATAAAATGTCAACACTCTTTGTGCTGATGTCAATACTCCAGTTAGAGAGCAGTGACTAGGCACAGGGGTGGGCAGTGGGAATTGTGTGTCCCAGGGAAAGACACTTAACCTCATTTATCATCCATAAAGCTGGAATCAAAATGCAAGATCCAAGTCACACTATTCTACCCAACCACATTTTTCAGTGTTCAAGACTGCAATGGTCTCTTTAGATTGTGTATAATTTAAAAAAAAGAAAGAAAGAAAGTACATAAGAAGGAGATAAGGGATAGGATATATGTTACTGGAAATGTGGGAGTAAAGTTGTTTTGGGACAAAGGAGACCATAAGAAAAGGAGAGTATAGAATTAGCATCAAACTAAAAAAACTTCTGCACCATGACAAGAAAGGATGGAATAGAAGGGCCAAGAGTGGGAGAAAGTCTGCTTCCACACCTTGATCCTAGCTATTAAGGAGTTCTTTTGCTCCCATGGATGGGCGAAGTGATGGGTAGTAATATAATATACAATACATGAAATCCAACACACTGGGTATTAACCGCTAGAGTCTTGGGAAGTTTGGCTGGTTCTATTACAGATATGGGCTGAAAAATAGAGCAAAGTGAGTCACCTCAGGTACCAATAACCCAATACCAAGACAAGCTATCCCAATGTCAAGAAAAATCTCAAAAGTGAATCAATGCTACAAAATATTTGAACTAAGACTCTAGTACCATGTCTGCTATATCTTTTCTGTGCTTTCCCCTTCACATCACTTCATTTATTGGAGACAATAAAAATCATATCATGACAGGGATATTAGCAGTGACAATGCCCCATTGAGCCTGTCCTGGAGAGAGGTATTAGCATTGAAACCATGTGAAGAACTGGCACTTCCTCCAGGACTCACAGCATACCCTCCAGGCCATCTGGCCTGTACAACCAAAGGAGCCACTTAGAAGATTTCAGTTTGAGGGAGAGATGACAGATTCCCCTTTAAAAAATATTCCTGAAGGATAGTCAACTTGGGCTGGCTCCCAAAAGAAGCCAAATATGCAATTGGCAACACAGCTTTCCTCTACAGTGTCAAAGTTTCTTGCATTTCCTAGGTCTGTGCTCTGTGTATCTGTAAACTCATTTGAAGAGTGAAACAAAAGTTTCATTCAGCCAAAACCACTTTTGTAAATTATACCTGAATAAAGTTTGTTGACAGAGGTAGGAAAAGAATGGCTGCAGTCATTTAGTCAAAACCTATTATATTTTACTTTTAAAAGTATGGTGTCTATGGTACTGTTGGATCTGTTTATACTTTGTATGATAAACTGTCCAAGTTACTCAAACTCTCATTTGATTTTAGTATGATGTATGATGATCTGTCTGTATGATTTTAGTATTTTGTATGATGATCTGTCCAAGTTACTCAAACTCTCATTTGATGGTACAGTATAATTTTATAATTGAGGCTAAAAAGTAGTAACCTCTCCTCATTAAAAAATAAATTGGGGAGGAGGAGCAAGATGGAAGCCGGGTAACAGCTTCTAGGCATGGTGAGTCTAGGGAAACAAGACTCCAGACATCTCTAGCTGGTGGGATCTGCCCATAAACATCCCTTTGAGGACATAGGGAGTCAGTAAGAGACATCTGGACCCCAGGAGGATGAGAAAAGCAGTGGAAAACTGGACTCATCGAAACCCTGGTCCAGAGGCACGGCAACTTAAAGAGCAAGAGGAAGTGAAAGGAAAATTAGGGCAAGGAAACAGATAAAAGAAATCAGTCATGAGAAAGAATCAGCAGAAAAATCCTGGCAACATGAAAAACCAGTCCAGAGCAACCCCCCCAAGGGACTGTGAGGTAGCTACTACAGAGGATTCCACCTATAAAGAAATGTTAGAAATGACAGAAAGGGAATTTAGAATAGAGATGATGAAAACAATGAAGGAAATGATGCAAACAATGAAGGAAACTGCTAATAAAGTGGAAAATAACCAAAAGGAAATCCAAAAACAGAATCAAATAAGAGATGAATGATATGAAGAATATAGAAAGGATATAGCAAAGCTGAAGGAAATGAAAAAGATGCAATAGTAAGTATCAACAACAGATGAGACCATGCAGAAGAAAGAATCTCAGAGGTAGAGGACAAAGCTCTTGAGATAACTCACATAGTTAAAGGGGCAGAAAAGAAGAGAGAGAAAGTAGAACATTCACTGACAGAATTATAGGACTTTGTGAAGCATTCAAACATACAAGTGATAAGTATCCCAGAAGGGGAAGAATAATGACCCAGGGGAATGGAAGCCATACTAGAGAATATTATAAATGAAAATTTCCCAAATATCACCAAAGATTCTGACACACTCCTTTCAGAGAGATATTGGAGCCTAGGTTGCCTCAACTCTAACCGAGCTTCTCCAAGACACATTGTGATGAACCTGCCCAAAGTCAAGACAAAAGAAAAGATTCTTCAAGCTGCCAGGAGTAAGCACCAGTTGACCTACAGGGGTAAATCCATCAGGGTGACTGCAGACTTCTCTAATGAAACATTCCAAGCAAGAAGACAATGGTCGTCTACCTTTAATCTATTTAAACAGAACAATTTCCAGCCCAGAATTCTATATCCTGCTAAGTTAAGCTTTAAAATTGATGGACAAATCAAATCATTTACTGATATACAAACATTGAGGAAATTCACCACAACAAGACCAGCTCTACAGGAAATATTTCAACCTGTTCTACATATTACCATCATAATGGATCAACAGCAAAGTAAGAACTCAGAAATTAAAGGACAGAACCTAGCTTCTAACTGATGCAAAAGATAAAACTAAGCAATGGACTTTCACAAAATAAGATGAATAGAACACCACCATACTTATCAATTATCTCAATAAATGTTAATGGCTTGAATTCCCCACTGAAGAGGCATAGATTGGTGACTGGATTTAAAAACACAAGCCATCCATTTGCTGTCTGCAGGAAACACACCTACCTTCAAAAGACGAATTAAAACTCCAAGTTCAGGGTTGGAAGACAATTTTTCAGGCAAATGGAATTCAGAAGAAAAGAGGAATTGCAATCTTATTTTCAGATACATGTGGATTTAAAGCAACTTAAGTCAAAAAAGACAAAGATGGTCACTTTATATTGGTCAAGGGAAAAAATACAACAAGAAGATGTTTCAATTCTAAATATTTATGCACCCAATTTAAATGCTCCCAGATTTTTGAAACATACCTTTCTCAGCCTGAACAATATGCTATCCTATAAGACCATAATAACAGGGGACTTTAACACTCCTCTTACAGAGCAGGACAGATTCTCTAAACAGAAATTAAACAAAGATATAAGGGATTTAAATGAGACCCTAGAACAACTTTGCAACACTCCATCCCAAAGATAAAGAATATACATTCTTCTCATCGCCCATGGAACATTCTCCAAAATTGATCACATCCTAGAACACAAAACAAACCTCAACAGAATCAAAAGATTTTAAATTTTACCTTGTATCTTCTCTGACCACAAGGCACTAAAGGTGGAACTCAACTCCAACAAAAATTTTCAACCCCACACAAAGGCATGGAAATTAAACAACCTCTGTTGAATGACAGATGGGTGCAGGAAGAAATAAAACAGGAAACCACTAACTTCCTTGAGCATAACAACAATGATGACACAAGCTACCAAAACCTGTGGGATACTGCAAAAGCAGTTCTGAGAGGAAAATTTATCACTTTAGATGCCTACATTTGAAAAACAGAAAGAGAGCGCATCAACAATCTCACAAGAGATCTTATGGAATTGGAAAAGAAGAATAATATAAGCCTAAATCCAGTAGAAGAAAAGAAATATGCAAAATCAAATCAGAGATCAATGAAATTGAAAACAAAAGAATCATTCAGAAAATTAATGAAACAAGAAGTTGGTTTTTTGAAAAAATAAATAATATAGATAAACCTTTGGCCAGACTAACTAGAAAGAGAAAAGTAAAATCTCTAGTAACATCAATCAGAAATGATAAAGGGGAAATAACAACTGATGCCACAGATATACAAAAGATCATCTCTGAATACTACCAGAAACTCTATTCTCAGAAATTTGACAATGTGAAGGAAATGGATAAATATTTGGAGTCACACTCTCTCCCTAGACTTAGCCAGGAAGAAATAGAGCTTCTTAAAGAACAATTTCATGCTCTGAGATTAAAGAAACAATGAAAAACTTCCAAAAAAAAAAAATGCCCTGGTCCAAATGGCTTCACACCAGAATTCTATCAAACCTTCAAGGAAGAGCTTATTCCCATACTGCAGAAATTATTCCAAAAAATTGAGGAGGAAGGAATCTTCCCCAACACATTCTACAAAGCAAACATCACCCTGATACCAAAACCAGGAAAAGACCCAAACAAAAAGGAGACTTTCAGACCAATTTCACTCATGAATATAGATGCAAAAATTCTCAACAAAATCCTAGCCAATAGATTACAGCTTATTATCAAAAAAGTCATACATCATGATCAAGTAGGTTTCATCCCAGGGATGCAAGACTGGTTTAACATATGCAAGTCCATAAATGTTATCCACCATATTAATAGAAGCAAAAATAAAGACCATATGATCCTTTCAATAGATGCAGAAAAAGCATTTGATAAAATCCAGGATCCTTTTCTAATTAGAAACTGAAGAGTATAGGCATAGGTGGCACATTTCTGAAATGGAAGCTATCTATGAGAAACCCACAGCTAATATTTGATTGAATGGAGTGAAACTGAAAGCTTTTCCTCTTAGAACTGGAACCAGACAAGGTTATCCTCTGTCACCATTATTTTCAACATAGTGCTGGAAGTTCTAGCCAATACAATTAGGCAAGACAAGGAAATAAAGGGAATACAAATAGGAGCAGAGGAGGCCAAACTCTCCCTCTTTGCTGATAACACGATCTTATACTTAGAGAACCCCAAAAACTCAATCACAAGACTCCTGGAAATCATCAAAAAATACAGTAATGTCTCAGGATGTAAAATCAACATCCACAAATCAGTTGCCTTTGTATACGCCAGTAACAGTCAAGATGAGAGGCTAACTAAGGACACAACTCACTTCACCATAGCTTCAATGAAAATGAAATACCTAGGAATATACATAATGAAGGAGGTGAAGGACCTCAATAAAGAAAATTATGAAATCCTCAGAAAGGAAATAGCAGAGGATATTAACAAATGGAAGAACATACCATGCTCATGGATGGGAAAAATCAAGACTGTTAAAATGTCTATACTTCCCAAAGCAATCTACCTATTCAATGCCATTCCTATTAAAATACCAACATCGTACTTTCAAGATTTGGAAAAAATGATTCTGTGTTTTGTGTGGAACCAGAAAAAAATCTGTGTAGGTAAGGCAGTTCTTGGTAATAAAAATAAAACTGGGGGCATCACCATACCAGATTTTAGGCTATACTACAAAGCCATAGTGGTCAAGACAGCATGGTACTGGCACAAAAACAGAGACATAGACACTTGGAATCGAATTGAAAACCAAGAAATGAAACTAACATCTTACAACCACCTAATCTTCGATAAACCTAACAAGATCATACCTTGAGGGGTAGACTCATACCTTGAGGGGTAGACTCCCTATTCAATAAATGGTGCTGGGAGAGCTGGATATCCACATGTAAAAGACTGAAACTGGACCCACACCTTTCTCCACTCTCAAAAGTTGATTCAAGATGGATAAAGGACTTAAATTTAAGGCATGAAACAATAAAAATCCTCAACGAAAGCACAGGAAAAACACTGGAAGATATGGCCTGGCTAAAGTCTTCATGAAGAAGACTGCCATGGCAATTGCAACAACAACAAAAATAAACAAATGAGACTTAAACTGAAAAGCTTCTGTACAGCTAAGGAGACAACAACCAAAGCAAATAGACAACCTACACAATGGGAAAGGATATTTGCGTATTTTGAATCAGACAAAAGCTTGATAACTAGAATCTATAGAGAACTCAAATTAATCTACATGAAAAAAGCCAACAATCCCATATATCAATGGGCAAGAGCCATGAATAGAACCTTCACTAAAGAAGACAGACGAATGGCTAACAAACTTATGAAAAAATGCTCATCATCCCTATTTATTAGAGAAATGCAAATCAAAACAACCCTGAGATACCATCTAACCCCAGTGACAATGGCCCACATCACAAAATGTCAAAACTGAAGATGCTGGTGTGGATGTGGAGCGAAGGAAACACTTTTACACTGCTGGTGAGACTGCAAACTAATACAATCTTTTTGGAAGGAAGTATGGAGAACCCTCAAAGCACTCAAGCTAGACCTCCCATTTGATCCTGCAATCCCATTACTGGGCATCTATCCAGAAGGAAAAAAGTGTCCTTTTTTCATAAGGACACTTGTACTAAACTGTTTATTGAAGCTCAATTTACAATCGCCAAATTGTGGAAACAGCCTAAATGCCCACCAACCCAGGAATGGATTAACAAGCTGTGGTATATGTATACCATGGAATACTATTCAGCCATTAAAAAAAAAATGAAGACTTTACAGCCTTTGTATTAACCTGGATGGATGTGGAACACATTAGTCTTAGTAAAGTATCACAAGAATGGAGAAGCATGAATCCTATGTACTCAATTTTGATATGAGAACTATTAAGGACACAGGGAGGGAAGGGAGGGGACAGCAGAGAAAGAAGGAGGGAGGGGTGGGGAAAGGAAGAGCAGAGAAAGGGAAAGAGGGAGGGGGATGGGACCTTGGTGTGTGCCACACCTTTTGGGGGCAGGACACAATTGTAAGAGGGACTTTGCCTAACAAATGCAATCAGTATAACCTGGTTTCTTGTACTTTCAATGAATGCCCAACAATAAAAATAAAAAAATAAATTGGAAGAGGGTTAGGCATTTATTGGAGTTGATAATCGTCAGAGCCTAAATCTAAGCATTAATCTATCACGTGCCTCCGCCATTTACCCTGGTGTGTGGCAGTGGCAAGAATACACCCTTGGCTAATATTTTTAGCCAGCAAAAACTTTACCAAGTTAATATATTTATAATTAATACATGCTCTCTATAAAATGGAGAAATGCTATGTATTGAACTTCAATAGGATATTTTAGTAAAAGAAATTAACTTTTATTTACATTTCTCTCTCTTTTTTTTAATCCCTAAATATCCAAGACCAAAGCTATTATAAGACTTCTAATTACAAATGAAAAGCACTTTTTTTTTAAGTAAGGTGTCTTCCTAACCCGGCATCCATTGGAAGTACCATTTGAGTGGTTTCCACAACAATGGGCTGTCAGTCCTTAGCTATCCATGTCACTCACCTGGGCCCCTCTGCTAGCACACTTGTTATGTAGCGCAACTTTAGATTGTGGCACCATTTGTAAAACTTTTTGTAAAACTGGGCATCAAGTGTGTATACTTGGTCTCATATGAATGTCATTTGTTGAAGATTCAGTCGAGGTAAGCTGGCTTTCCTGTTGTTCTAGAGATAATCCAGCTTGCAGTCACCTTGACAAAATGCAAAATACTGATTTAAAAAAAAAAAAAAAAACAGTCTGAGATCCACCTTCCCAAATAACTTCTTGTGTGTTTCTCTGATGCTGAAAGCATAATCTTATTATTACTATTTTTTTTTTTTGCTTTTTTTGGCTGGGGCTGGGTTTGAACCCACCACCTCCAGCATATGGGGCCAGTACCCTACTCCTCTGAGCCACAGGTGCCACCCCGTAATCTTATTTTTATAAAGAGGGGGATGTGCCTCAGCATAAAATAATGCATGGTGGTATCAGAAGGAAGCTAAGGGAATTTATGAAGGTTCAAAATCTTACCCATAACTCTCTATTTTGTCAAATATGGAACCAATTAATCAAATGAATGAGTGTGCTCAGTGTTCCTCTGCCTAGATTCAGGCTCTTTTTCTTTTGACTGGGGGGTTGCAGATCTTGAAGAAGTGGGATACTGCTTCAGTTTCCTTTCAAATCTCTCTGGTCTTCCATCAGAGCAGTAGAAATCTAGAAAGTTTTACTATTTCACCCCTGCTTCATCTGAACACACTACTATAGGAGAGGAGGACTAAATGGTCTGAATAAGTCATAGTTCTTCAGAGAAGCAGAACCACATGTATATGAATGTATATAAACTGGATACACAGTTAATGCTTGAACAATTCAAAGGTTAGGGTACTAATGCCCACTGTCAAAAATTCTGCAATAACTTTTGACCCCACAAAAACCTAAGTATTAATAGTCTACTACTGATCAGGAGCCTTACCAATAATACAAACAGTTGAGTAATGTTTTTTGTATGTTATATGTATTATATGCTATATTCTTATAATACCTTAAGCTAGAAGAAAGAAAATGTTATTTAAAAAATCATAACCTTTCTGGAAGGAAGTATGGAGAAACCTCAAAGCACTCAAGCTAGACCTCCCATTTGATCCTGCAATCCCATTACTGGGCATCTACCCAGAAGGAAAAAAATCCTTTTATCATAAGGACACTTGTACTAGACTGTTTATTGCAGCTCAATTTACAATCGCCAAAATGTGGAAACAGCCTAAATGCCCACCAACCCAGGAATGGATTAACAAGCTGTGGTATATGTATACCATGGAATACTATTCAGCCATTAAAAAAAATGAAGACTTTACATCCTTTGTGTTAACCTGGATGGAAGTGGAAGACATTATTCTTAGTAAAGCATCACAAGAATGGAGAAGCATGAATCCTATGTACTCAATTTTGATATGAGGACAATTAATGACAATTAAGGTTATGGGGGGGGAACAGAAAGAGGGATGGAGGGAGGGGGGTGGGGCCTTGGTGTGTGTCACACTTTATGGGGTCAAGACATGATTGCAAGTGGGACTTTGCCTAACAATTGCAATCAGTGTAACCTGGCTTATTGTACCCTCAATGAATCCCCAACAATAAAAAAAATAAATAAATAAATCATAAGAAGAGAAAATAGATTTATCATTTATTAAGTGAAACTGGATCATCATAAAGTTCTTCATCTTCACTGTCTTCATGATGAGTGAGATAAGGAGGAAGAAGAAAAGGGTTGGTCTTGCTGCCTGAAGGGTGACAGAGACAGAAGAAAATCTATGTGTATGTGGAGACCCATGGCATTCACCTTGGGGTTGTTCAATGGTCAGCTGGATATATGTATAATAGGCTGTGTGTGTGTGTGTACCACTAGGATGATATATTATATTTTATATAAATATATTTATTTTAAGGAATTGGTTTATATGATTATAGGGAGCTGGCAAGTACAAAGTCCCTAGATCAGAGTAGCAGGCTAGAAATTCAGCTAATAGCTAACGTTACTCTCTTGAGTATAAAATTTGTTGGGGAGGTTGGAAACTTAGGCAGGATTTCTATGCTACATTTTTGAGGCATAATTTCATCTTTTTCCCAGAACCTTCAACTGATTAGATGAGGCCCACTCATAATATCATCTCTTTAATTAAAGTCAACTGTAAATGTTACTCTTAACTGTAAGTAAAAGTTAGCTGTCTTCATGGCAATATCTAAATTTAATTAATTTAATTTAATAAAATTTAACTGACACATTCAGCCATCATAATGTCTCAAAGTGTTGAGCTTCCAGAAATTAATCATTTACATATTATTCTACCAGATAAATACATAATTTTTCTCATTCTAAAAATTTCAGGATGGTTAATTTATACACATAGGATAGACCCTTTAAAAGTGAGTATGGAAATTATGCCCCAAATAAGTTTTGGAGTTATTTAAAGATAAAAGAAAAGCTCTAAAATATTGCAAGCTTCTTCTGTATAAATGTCTGTAAAAATAAATCAAAATTGAAAGCATTCTAAGGTCAGATGTCCAGGACTGGATCACCACAAAAGGATGTGACTAGAATTGAAGCAACACAGCTAAGATCAACATGCTCTCAATACACACTATACTGGACTGTGATGTTTCTGTCTTGAGGGCTTTTTATTTTTTCCTTTTACAGGAAAGAGAAATACAGCTTTGTTAGTAGTTTACATTCTCTGTAATTGCTTTGGTTTCAGTAAATAAGATCAAGGGGGGAAAAAGGGAAGTGTTTTATTATTCCCCCAAATTCAACAATAAATAGGGAAAATGTGGAACCTATTTATTTTATGACTACCACAAATTCAATGTCCTGTTATTCTAAAAGTTTCTTTCATTTTTTCATTTATGCTGTTATTCAACATTACTGCTTGCCAGCTATGTCTTGAGCTTTCTCCCACGTGCTGGCAATACAGTTGCCCAACATCAAGGCAGTAACCCCCAGAAGGAATTGGCTGTGTTTATAAAACAACTATAAGGCACAGAGATAACATTTTTTTCTATGCATAAATGCATAAACATTGCCTGAATGGTTACTACCACCTGCCAGACAGGTGCGTAAGTCAAGTTGAGCAGACCTCTTAGAATATCCCTCCTAGTAACTCCCTCTTTGGGAAGTTGCCTACTTCCCAACACATTCACTATCCATAATACCAAACCCATTGTTTTTCTTTCTCTTGTGGTCTCTTGGGATATTTCTTCACCATAGCACTGATCATCACTTATTTGTTTTTATCTATTTCTTGTCACCATCATATGTCCTGCTCTTGGCACAGTGCCTAGGACAAGAAATTAATAGATATTTTGGAGTAAATTAATGATAATTCAAAATTATATGAACAACAAAAACTACCTCAGTAAGGAGTCATGGGCGTAAGGAAAACATACCCTATCCCCCAAACAAACAGGCATGGCCAGCTGGGGTTGTCCACTTAGGTACCCCCATCTTTGAAACATACAGTATAAGAACAGTGGGGAACTTTTTATTAAACTGAGATCATTAATCTCTAATGCCCTGAGAAGGTATCTTATCATAAATTAACTTCCTCTTCTGCTTCTGGAATGTTCCTTATCATCCTTAGGAAAATTGAGAAAATAGTCACTCAAATCATTTTCTGTGCTCTCTGATTCAGAAAAGGAAGCCTTTGAGAAAGGCTGTGTGGGAGTATCCCCTGCGGCTCCATGGCAAGCCTTCATACTGTACAAATGCAATTACACTGAGTAACTGTAGATTATTACCGTTCACTCTTGGCTGATTCCCTCTATTTCCTTCTTTCTTGTTTAACCTTGGCCAGTTTAATTCTGTATTAGTGGTAAAAATATATACTTTAACTCTCTTATTTTAATGCACCACTGGTAGGTAATAGTTCTTCCCTCCTTAGTCAAAAGCCTCTTTGTCAACTTTTCTGCTGCCTCATTAGAGTAGCAAGTTCCATTGGCACTTTCCAATATTTCTCAGTTGGTCATGAGGACAGTCAAATGCCAAGGACTTCAGCAGAATAGGGAAGAGGGAAAGGAATCTAGAACCCTATATCAAATCTGTTATCATGTATGCTGCACAGAAGCTAGTCCAGGAACAAACAGCCAGAATACCAGGTGGAGGACGGAGTAAGGAGTAGGGAGTGTTTCCTACATCGTGGACGCCTGCTGACCAGCTGACTCTCCATCTCGGCATTAGTCTCCTTAAAAAAAAAAAAAAAGCAAAAACAGGACTTTCCCTCTTTATGATGTTCTTGGTAACAGCTCAAATCTCAAAGCATCTGGCATAAGAAGGCGAAAACAAGGATGATGGATGATTGATCACTTTATATAAAAGCCTTGATGTAAAGGGAAAATATAACTTTTTCCCTTCTGTTTCCATTAAACAAAATATGCCTCAGTAGTTTGCTTAATCAGGAAATATCTTGGCTATTTTCTTGGCAACTTTACCACTTTAGTCTGCCAACCATTCTTTCAAGATAGATGCGACAGAAGCAGTGCAACCCATGTGTCTATCCAGGAACAGTAAGTGCAGAATTGTCATCAATACCAGAGAGGCACATGTTTCATACAACCTTATTGGGGTACTGAACTTCTAGATTTGAGGTCTACATCTAAAAATCCCAAAACAGTTGATATAACTGCCTGGAGGTGTTTTCTAATGGCACTCTGAATTCTTGTGGGGATAAGAGATACTGATAAATAAAACAAATCATTCAGTTCAAGGGGTTTTTTGTGTATGAGAAAGATTTGCTATTGCTTAGCAGCTTTGAAAATAAAAGATTGGGCCTGCACTGACTGATGCTCCCTTTCTCAAAGGCCTAACAAACGAGATTCCCATTTAGCACAGTAAACAGGAAAACAAGATAATGTGTTCTTCCATATTTCTTGATGATTTTTTTCTTCAGATGAACTTCAGAATAATAATGTATTTGGTCATCTAAACAAAGAACTTATTAAATACAAATGTATCTTATAATATCAATAAAAGAAAACATTTCAACACTACTTACTGTGGGTGAGCAGGTACAATTCTAGGCACTGTACATATATTCACTCATTTCATGCTCACAAAAGCCCAATGGAATAGATGTTATTTCTTTTTCTTTTCTTTCTTTTTTCTTTTTTTTTTTTTTGTTGTTGTTGTTAATCAGGTCCAGGTGAGGTTCCAACCTGCCACATTGGTGTGCAGGGCTGGTGCACTAACCACTGAGTTGTGTGGACCAATTAGATGTTATTTTTAAACTTATTTTACTATTTGGAAACTTTTACACAAGAGATAAGGTCTAAGATCACACAGTGAATACATACTAAAATAATGTAAAATAGTAAAAGGCAATATTGTTAGACAAAGAATACCCCTCTTGCCTCTGAATTTTGTATCCATTACCACTTAATTAAACCTTAGCTCAAGACAATTTTTATTCTCTCACAAAAAGAAAAAAGAATCCACTTGCCTTAGGTGAGGCCTCTCTCCTAGCTATTTATGGTTTGCTTCTTTTTTATTTCCTAATTAAATCGTAGCTGTGTATATTAATGCAATCATGGGGTACCATACACTGATTTTATATACAATTTGAAATATTTTCATCAAACTGTTTAACATAGCCTTCCTGGCATTTTCTTAGTTATTGTGTTAAGAAATTCATATTCTACATTTAGTAAGTTTCACATGTACCCTTGTAAGATGCACCTTACGTGTGATCCCACCAATTACCCTCCCTGTGGTTTGCTTCTTATAACACGTGGTGCACTCTTCCTGGTAACAAAGTTAAATTGAAGCTAGATCTCACTAAATAGTCTCAGATGGATAAAGAAAACTCTTACCTGTTCTTGTAGATTGTGATATGTGTGGTTATTCTACACATTCTACTTTTTCTCTGTCTGCATCAGAAACAGAAAAGCTGAAAAGACATCTGAAATCCCCAAGAGTTTCCCCCAAACAGTCGTTCTAACAATTATTATCTTCCAACTCAAAAATACAGTGAGGAACCAAACTGCCAGTTTGTTCAAATAGCTATGATTCTCCCCCCTGCTCACAGAGTCCATTGCCACAGCACCAGACCATTTAAGCCTGTGCTTAGCAAAGATGATTCTATACTAGGCCTTGCCCCTGGAACACTTAAAAGCACAATTTAGAAAGAGCGGTAGCTTTTAAATACAGGTGCATGCTGCTTCTCTCACTAGGTGCAAGTGTCATGTGAATTCTAAGTGAGACTTTTGCCTAAACCAGGCGTCCTCAAACTTTTTAAACAGGGGGCCAATTCACTGTCCCTCAGATGGCTGGAGGGCCGGACTATAGTTGAAAAAAAAAACAACTATGAACAGATTATTTATGCACACTGCACATATCTTATTTTGAAGTAAAAAACAAAACGGGAACAAATACAATTCACACCACTTCATGTGGCCCGCGGGCCGCAGTTTGAGGACGCCTGGCCTAAACCAATTATAGAGACCTAGGTCCTCCAAATAAAATTTGCTGCATTTTAAATCCCAGGCCAATTTATGGTAACAAATGGCCTGAAGTTCTGCTATGCACAAGGAGGAAAATGTATAGCTCTTTGACTTGTGTGTTAGTTCCTAGTTTGTTCCCCAAATAATGAGGTTGCCTTTAATTAAGAATTCTAGATTCCCAGGCTCTTAAAGGTGTGGTCTATTTAGTGATGGAAATAGGAAACAACACAAACTAATTCTCTTCCTTCCTCCCACCTGCTTCCTGGCCTGAGAGAGAGGAGCATCTCATAAATAATGTCCTAGGGGTTATGGAGCAGAGCAGGTCATGGAATTCTCAGACTAATATGAAGTACATGGTTTTGGATAGGGCCTCACAGTTATTTGTCTGGGAGGATGCATCAAAGATAAAAGTCAGGACAATCAGCAGCCCCACAGCACTGTGAACCCACAGTCAATAACAGCCAACTGTGATTGAACATTCACTGTGTTCCAGGCATCTTTATAAATTCTTTACCTGTTTTCACTTACTCAGTCTTCACAAGGACTTTTTACAGATGAGAAAATTGGAGCACAAAGAGGTTAAGTAACTTGCCAAGGTCACTGCTAGTTAGAGGGCAGAAGCAAACATTTGAATTCAGGCATTCCAGCTCCAGAATCCCTGAGCTTAATCACTATATTCCAGCTGCCTCTTAAAGTAGTTTTGTGCTATCTTCCTTTCCCTGGCCTCAGAGTTGAAAAAGGATTTGATCAGCTCCTTACAATCAGGGGTTTGTGAAGAAGATGGATTTCAGAATGGATGGCATTGTTTTTGATACTCCCCAATAAACATTTACTGAATAAAAGACCCCTTATGATTTTCGTTTTTGTCTAGCAGAGAACTTTTGGACACATTTATCTTACTTTCCAAGACAAAAGTTTTAATAGTAGTTAATACCACCCATCTGTACTTATATCTGTGACACTTTAAAAATCCAATGAATACCAAAAGCACCAAAATAGGTCACAAATGATACAAGCAGAGTGGTATAGCAGAGTGAATAACTTCTGAGCACATTTTATCACACTACCTTCAATCAGTATGAATTTGTTGATAGAAATATGTCATTTTCAACCTTTTTGCTATACCTGACATTTATTTAGACTCAAAGAACAAAGATGAAATTTCATTATAGGCTACAAAAGCAATCAAGTCATTGAACCATCTCCACTGCAGAATTTCAAACTAGCAATTTCCATTCCTCTTTGAGAATCCGGGATGATTCTGTGTTTCAGAGTCCAGAGCAGCAGTTCTCAACCTGTGGGTCGCGACCCACAGGAACTGTATTAAAGGGCTGTGGCATTAGGAAGGTTGAGAACCACTGGTCTAGAGTATATATTAGACTATAAGGAGAGCCCAGGTCTTGTTTATCTTGCTCACTAATATGTCACAGGTGCCTAACAGTGTGCCCAAATATAGTAGGCATTGGATATGCCTTGGCGAATTAGTGAGTTACAGCAAAAGAGTTCTCTTTAAGTCTGGTTCCATTCCTGGTTTTGAGGGAACCAGGTGAGACTTTTCATTGAAATGTATTCTAGGCTCAATGGGTAGGGCGCCGGCCACACACATCTAGGCTGGTGTGTTCAAACCTGGCCCGGGACAGCTAAAACAACAATGACAACTGCAACAACAAAAAAAAATAGCCAGGTATTGTGGCGGGAGCCTGCAGTCCCAGCTACTTGGGAGGTTAAGGCAAGAGAATCACTTAAGCCCAAGAGTTTGAGGTTGCTGTGAGCAATGATGCCACAGCACTGTACCCAGGGCAGCAGCTTGAGACTCTGTCACAAAGTAAAATAAAATAAAATATTCTAGACTTCCTTTCACAACCTGAAACACAGTAGGCCAGGGAAGTCTTTACTCAAATTTGTACCTCTAAGACTTTCTCAGTTGCCCTAAGACTTATTGACTATAACACAAGCATTTGACAGCAGGTTGAAGATAAAGACCTCCAGTCACCCAAAGCATGTACTCTGAACTCATACAGTGTCCCAGAAGCTGGGATATCCATCCACCAGTGCTTGCTGAGTTTAACATGTGCCAGCTGCAAATATTAGTATGGTGGTTAGGACTTTGGTCTTTGGAATCGGACCTAAGTTTAAATCAGAACTCCACCACTTATGAACTTCTTTTTGAACCTCTTATAGCCTTGTATTTCTCAACTTTAAATTAAATAATTATACATGCCAGAGTTAATGTAAGAAATAAATCGGGCAATATTACCTATCAAAAGGGCTAGCACAGTGCCTGGCATATAGGAAATACCCACTAAGTAGGTGGAAAGAGTAGGGTGGGAAAATTCTGAATCCTCTTTCATTCAGAGGCTCATTCTCCACATTATTTTTAAAATCCTCACTTTTATTACTAAGTGCACATAAGTTGGACAGTTACCGATTTTTCTTTAAAACTGTTTGTGCTCCTTCAGGTCACTGAACCTCCCAGAGCATAACGGTGATACCTTGACAGGGGGAGCTTGACAAGAGTAGGTCTCATCACCACAGGGTTGAGAAATCTCACACTCATAAGAGAACGTTTCACTAAGAGGATTGTGAGAATTCCAGAAATACTTAGCTTGCTCTTAGGCTGGCGGTCCTCATTTGACTTAATCTCAAGCTGCATTTCCAAATAACTTTAATGAAAACAGCACTTGACTTTCCCACACCCTGAAGATTCCAACCTAACGTATTATTCTAAATGTCAGTGTGTGGAGGAGGCTCTGAGATGGTGTTGGTTCCAGTCAGGAATTCTGTTCCCTGAGTTGAGAGAATCTGAGTTGGTCACAGAAGGTATTTTTGCTCATTTGGGGACATGAGCTGTAAAATACATATGAAAGGTGCATGTTTGGTATAGAAACATTTAATTAGCTTAAAATGATTATTGCTGTCACAAACAATGTGATCCTACAAAAAGTCAACTGGACTGTGAATTCAAGGCAGAACGGAAGCTAGATGCAACTAATGTTTTAAAATTCATACAGTGTCCCAGAAGCTGGGACATCCATCCACCAGCGCTTACTGAATTTAACATGTGGCAGACTCTGTGCTTAATGTTTCTATATCCACACTGTTGTATTTAATCACTGCACCTATTCTTTGAGGTGAGTAAAACAGATCCCAACTGGGAAAATTGTAGCACAAAATGGAAAACTTGCCCAAAGTCCTTTATCTAAGAAGTGGTGAGTTCAGAACTTAAACCCCAAAATCTGGAGCCTGAGTCTAAGACTTCTCAACCAACATTTCACATCCCATATTACGACTTCAGCAGATGGCAAAATCTTGACCCTCACAGCTGGAGAAAGTTAGGGTGTAGGATTTAATTTTATAATGAATATACACAGATTCTCTATTTACACCAAGGTGTTGAAGATGTACCCCCAAATCTTGTGTTAAATGAAGAATAAACTAGACTTCAATCTCTCTAGAGATCAGCTGGTTCTAACTGAATTCTGTTAATTGTGGAGTTTCCACTTGTCATGATTATGTTGATTCTGAATCATGGTCCAATTTGAGATCAACTGGTAAGGTGGTATATGGTAAGTTTTCTTTATTTGTTAGCCAACTTCTCCCAGCTTGTGGCTCTTTCTCCAAAACCTTTTCTGAGTATTTTCATAAATGAGTTTCATATTCAGAAATAAAAAGAAAATCACAGAAATGCCAATTCCAACCCCTGGGACTGGTTTCTAAAGGTATACTTCAGACCCTTCACTTGCTTTTCAGACAAGAATGGAAATAATTGGGCCATCCTAAGTCTATTTTTATGAAATTATTCTGAAGAGCAGTCATTATGTTGGGAAGCTTCTACCTTATCCATCTCTGTGGGTTTGCTAAAATGAGGACAGCGGTTTGTGAAAAGGCAGTTGTAAGCTTCTAAAACCAGCACTTAACAGAGTCGGTTTGGTTTCTTACATATTTCAATGGACATGACCTCAAAGCCCAAAGTTAAAAGAAAAATAGCCATCTGTAGCTCCGATTTAGTAACAATGTTTCTCTATGATGTCCAGGATCTCATGAAGTGTTCAGGGAAAAAAAAAATGTCCTTATAAACACATCAAGTCACATCATACAAGCAATGTCATGATTCTTAAACTCAGTCAATTTGTGGGACATTTGCTTTTACGATGGGTCCCTAAAATGTGTTCCAGACTGGGAAGTAGAGCTGCCAGCACATGGTTCCCAACAGAGCCCTGCTCTGCCCTGAGAATGCAGTTACCTCTGGGGCTTTCACATAGGCAGGCAACTGGAAAAGTTTCTAGGCCAAAGATCCTGGCTGTAATCCTGCCTCTGCTGGTACAATTAGTGTGCGGATTGAACTAGGTGAGTTCTAAGGTCCCTGAGAAGTCTGGGAGATGAGGGAAATCTCTGGAGCCCCCTTTTCCTTCCCCATCCCATACACGTGCAGAATCCTTCCCTTCTTCCCTTTCCCATTGCAGTGTGCCCTGGAAGCAGGGTGGCTGTTAGGACAGGCCAGAGTATCACACTCCAGGACACTGCTGAGCGGGTCAGGAATGCACCAGGGAGGGACTCTCCTTCCTGCTCTCTGCTGTGTCACTGGGCTGGTGAGTTG
The DNA here is from genome assembly GCF_027406575.1 of Nycticebus coucang. Lineage (NCBI taxonomy): Eukaryota > Metazoa > Chordata > Mammalia > Primates > Lorisidae > Nycticebus > Nycticebus coucang. The sequence continues at coordinate 120,025,667 of NC_069782.1, forward strand.
AGCCCAGGCTTGTTTTCTGTTCTACTCTGCCCCCTTCCTCTCTGTCAATAGCCAGCCTGAACCCAAGGCTCCAGTTATAGGCCAGGTCAGTCCAGTGATTGGACTGGAGACCACTGCATTCTTTCTGACAGTCTTGCCTCTGCTCTCCCTCCATCTGCAGTTCCATTCCCATATAGCTGGCAGATATGATGAATTGGGTATAACTAGCTGGCAGGAAATAAAAATTATGCTCATACAGACCACTGAGTTGCACAAGAGTTCTGTGGACCAAGACTTCAAGCCCAAACCCAACTGTCAAACAGACAGCTTTGCACACTTACTCCCAGCATGTTCTATAGATTGGACCTTCACAGAGAACCTTCCAGGGAGGACAGGAAGATGGGCCTAAGGGAGGGAGATGTTCTGAATCCCTTGGCTCTAACACTATATCATCACCAGTAATACCACACAGGGTGGTTTAGAGACTATCATCTAATTTCAAAAACAACTAAAAACAATAATTTTATCAGAAATTAGTTTATGACCTAATTAATATAGAGCTTCTATTATGCTCTATAAGTTTTTGACTGACAAACATAGTGCAAAAATTCATTTGTCTAAATTAGTTTGCATAAAACCCAACCTCTCTCTCAGAATATCTGTTTCTTTGTTTCACTGTTTCTCTTTCTTGCACATGTGTGCGTGTGTGCACACACACATACCCAGGTGGGTGTATCCCAGCATCACACTTAGAGACCAGGAGTCTGCTCCTTCCAGCCAGGCCACCTGAACCAGGGAGCCTCCCTTGATCAGGATCTTCTTTTTTCCAAGAAAGACATAACAGAATTGGCCCCATAATAGTTTTTCTTGTCCACATACCCACCCCAGCAACACACACACGAAATCTGGCTTAAACACTCACATTTTCCTGCCCTCTGGGAACCAGGCACCTCAGATTCGAGCTACTGCAACCGTGGAGAGGGAAATCTGGAAGACCTGTCCCTAAATGGAGAACACATGCAGGCAAGAGGCAGCTGCCCTCTAAGCCTGCGGGAGCAAAGCTGGGCTGAGCTCCTTTCTAATTTCTCTTTGGGGCACTGGCTTACCAGCAGTGAAACTTTCCAGCCTGTCATTAGAAGCCTCATGTCCACACCATTGACCAGGGCCTAAATACTGCTTTTGGAGTAGAAGAAAGAGAAATAAAGCTTAAAGAATACTCAGCAGCCACCTTCTCAGGCACATATGAAAACTCAACTTAAAGGGTTATGTTTGGTTTCGCAGAGAAACAAAAAGAGAGAAGAAAAACAAAAGTATCAAGAGCTGTCAAATTCAATACAGTTGCTTCTGTGCTCTCTTTCCATAGAGATGACACAAACAGGTTGTGCCAAAGACTTGCAGTTTTTCCTAATACTCCCTGAGCAATTCTCAAGGTGACTCTAATGTTGTCTAATGTATAAAAGCATTTCCAGCAATTAAACGTGAGATGCTTCTTGCCACTTTAGAACCTTCATGTTGAAGACTAGCAGAGAATATGTTAGCTGAGTCGCCTCAGTTGCGATGGCTACTCTCTTTGACCAACTTTTTTAAAGAGGAAGGTGATTCTTGGGTTATGATGGCATATGGGTACCTAACCTAGGGCAGAGCTGGCTCCCCATGGAGTCCCAGAAAATGAGACCTATTTCAGGGGCCACCCTTTGTACTGCTCCACAGCAGGGCTCACTGTGGTGAGGGAAGGTGAGAGGGAAGATCAGCACTAACCAAAGACAAAGGAAGGGAAGTCAGAAGACATGTTCTGGCACAATTCTGTTACTCTCCCTCCTTGGGCAGAAGCAGGAAATAACAATGATGGTGCTTGGTGGCACTGCATTCCGCAGGGTGGCATGAGGAAAAGAGGTATGGGGTCCAATGTTCTGGAGTCACCACCATGCTCCTTACCCCATCTGGTTCCCGCAACCACCAGGCAAACACAAATGCCTAGACTTCCTCCATAGAAGGTGTTGCTCTAGCCGAGACTGGACCCTGAAATAACATACGTTATGTATTGTAAAAATATTACATATTCAGAGTAAAATCTTCAAATATACAGAAGAGTATATAATGAAAGGTAAAATTCCTCTCCCTCTCACCCAACTTCCTTACATATCCCCTCACCATTGATACCCACACTGAACAATTTATTTTATATCCTTAGAGAAAAGATTTATACAAATGCAACTGCATCCATATATATGATGCTTTTTTTAAATATTCAAATGGGAATCACACAAAACATACTGTTCTGTCACTTGCATTTTTATTCAGCGTGTTTGAACATTTTTCCATATCCATAAACCCAGACCAAATTTGTTGTTTTCAAGGATTCAATCTTGTTAGGGCAGACCAAATTGAACGAGTCCTCTCCTAAGTGACCATTAGATAAATTCCATTTGTTACAACCCATGCTGCAGTTAAATTATTTGTACGAGTAAATCTTAGAGGAGATACACACCCTGGCTTAAGGAGTATACACACCATAACTTGTTAAAGTGTCAGATTGCTCTAAACCAGGGGTCCTCAAACTTTTTAAACAGGGGGCCAGTTCACTGTCCTTCAGACCATTGGAGGGCCGGACTATAGTTTAAAAAAAAGACTACGAACAAATTCCTATGCACACTGCACATATCTTATTTTGAAGTAAAAAAACAAAATGGGACCAAATACAATCACACGGCCACATGTAGCCTGCGGGCCATAGTTTGAGGACCCCTCCTCTAAACAATAATGCTTACAAATAAAAGGGTTAATTTTCCACATTCTTGCCAATATCCAATATTCACCAATAGGTAAAAAATGCATTTTTTGTTACAATTTACATTTCTTTGATTATGGCTAAAATTGTGAATATACCCACTTATTATATAAATACTATGTATAGATTAATAATGTTATATTTAAATATACACAGACATATATACAGAAACACATTTTCTCTGTGAATGATCTATTCATACCCTTTACTTGTTTTCTTTTCTAGATTTCATTTATTCTTCTTTATTTTTAAGGCTATATATATGAAATTACTAAATCTTTATCATATGTGGTCCCATTTTTTTCTAATTTGTGCTGTGAAGTTTTTTTTTAACTTTGCTTACTGTATCATCATAATGCCAAAATTTTTACATCTTTTTAAGGTAGCCCAGTTCATTAATTTTGTGCTTTATAACTTCTGGGTTTTTTGTCAGGCTTCAAGGACATAACTGCTCCAAAACTATTTTTCAAATAACTAAAATTTAGTACTTCTATGATCTACCCATATACTTTTCCCAAATTTTCAGTTTTCCAAATACAATTAGCTATTGTATGATTAGATTAATACTAAACTAAGGAGGGAGGCAAGATGGCCCACTGAAGCCAGCTTTCGGCAGAGACTTTCATCCAGAAATAATAATGTCTAGACATAACCCAATAAAGCAGAAGATCGGAGTTGAGCTGAGAGAGTGGATCGATGGGTTCACATCACCCATGCTGTGACAAGCTAGGACTCCAAGGAAACAAATTTCAGGTACAGAATCCCTCCCAAAGAGGACAGGAATCCTTCCCTCTGCCCACCCCTCAGGAGAGCAATGTGAGGCAAGTAGAGAACAGAGGACCTTTTGTTTCACCAAAGGGGAAACAACGAGTGAGGGCCGGGACTCCCTCCGTGGAGAGACCACTGCAAGCCCAGGCAGTCTTTTGCCTGGGCCAAAAGTTGATCTAATATTCTCCCTACCTTCCTGAACTCCTAATTCACAACTCTCCCCTCACCTGGTGGTCTGGAAGGCTACTCCCAGAAAAATCCGGAGCATTTGGCAGATTTTTGCTAGGGCGGGGCACCTCATGAGCTGTGGGACAGTTGTGTTGAAACTGTAACTTTAATAGAGGCTGGGAGTCACAAGGGGAGAGAGACTTGCCCCATATTTAAAAGAGCATAGCTCAGGTCCCGCACTACTGACCACCAGGAACCATGGCCCACCAGCTCCCTGCCAGGCTTCTGTGACTGGCAGCCACTGTGGCAACTCCAACCCAGCTCTTACAACCCCACCCAGCCCCTGTGACCCATAGCTGGAGGCCAGCAACTCTAGCCCTGCTCCTGTTACCCATGCAGCCCACAGCCTATGACTCTGCCCTCCGCTCCTGAGACCCACGACTGGCAGCTCTCACCCAGCTCCTGCAACCCATGGCCCATGGCCCACAACTCCGTCCTTTGGCTCCCAGCTGGTTCCTGAGACCCATGGCCCAAAGCTGGTGACTCCTGTCCAGCTCCTGAAACCCCCCAGGCCCCCAAGGCTGGGAATTCTGCCCTCTGGCTTCCCACCTGGCTCCTGTGGCCCAAGGCCAGGGGTCAGTGGCTCCACCCTCCAGTTCCCCACCCAGCTCCTGTGACCCTTGCAGCCAGTGGCAATGCCCTCCAGCTCCACACTGGCTCCTGCAATCTGCACACAGCAGTACCCCAGAACTGCAGCACAACCCCCAACAGTAGTAGCCCTGCCCCTAACAGTGGTGACAGCTCCACGGTCCCTTCCACTGGGGTCAAAATGAGCTGCCAGTGGACCCCTGATGCCTGTATGCTTAAGACCTTTTGAACGTTCCCACCTGATCTGTGTTTGTGTTGACCAGGACAATTGGTTTGGAACTCGTGACCCAGGCCGATCACCCAGAAACCAACCAAGTTTGTACCCTGGTTATGTTGTGGGAATGTGGGATTCTCCCCTTCCAGTTGTCTCCTGTGGTGGGGTGTCTTAGTACCTTATATATCCCCACAGCTGAGATTTCAGCCCAAAGCCACTGATTCACTAAGATTGGACAGAGACTAGCTGAATACTGGCCAGCACCATCTAGCCCCATCACATCAAGCAGGTCCCCAGAGTTTCAGGCTGAAGTTCTGAATGGGACCTTTGTAAAGCTATAAGGGAAAAGCCACAATCACTAGTCCCAGTTCTTTGATAAAGAACTGGTTAATTACAACTCTAGGAGCCCTCAATTCAATTTCATCTTGCCAGCTTCTCTAGCCAAATGGTAAAAAATAATTATGGGGTGGAATCAGCAGAAAAACTCTGGCAAGATGAATAATCAGAGTAGATCAACACCCCCAAGGGATGACCAAGGAGACACAATAGAAGATTCCATTCATAAACAGCTGAGATGTCAGAAATCAAATTCAGAATTTGCATTGCAAATAAGATTAACAGAATGGAGGTAAACATGGAATTAGAAATTCAAGGAGCATTTCAAAAGTTGTCTCAAGAATTCAATGAATTCAAAGACAAAATCACCAAAGATTTTGACACATTGAGGCAAGAACTTGCAGCCCTCAAAGATCTGAGAAATACAGTAGAATCCCTCAGTTTAACAGAATGGAGCAGGCAGAAGAAAGGATCTCTGACATTGAAGACAAGGCTTTTTAATGCTCCCAAATGCTCAAAAAGGAAGAGAAGTGGAGAGCAAAAACATATCATTCCCTGGGAGAACTGTGGAACCACTCCAAAAGAGCAAACATTCACCTCATGGGAATCCCTGAAGCAAAAGCCTGTGGCTCAGTGAGTAGGGCGCCGGCCCCATATGCCGAGTGTGGCGGGTTCAAACCCAGCCCCGGCCAAACTGCAACAACAACAAAAAAAATAGCCGGGCGTTGTGGCGGGCGCCTGTAGTCCCAGCTGCTCGGGAGGCTGAGGCAAGAGAATCGCGTAAGCCCAAGAGTTAGAGGTTGCTGTGAGCCGTGTGATGCCACGGCACTCTACCTGAGGGCAGTACAGTGAGACTCTGTCTCTACAAAAAAAAAAAAAAGAGGATAGTCTGAAAGGCACAGATACTCTACTCCAAGAGATAATTGAGGAGAACTGCCCAAGCATGGCAAGAGATACTGAAATTCAGATAGCAGACGGTTTCAGAACCCCAGCACAACTCAACCCAAATAAAGCATCTTCTAGACACATTGTAATTAACTTCACCAAAGTTAATATGAAGGAGAAAATCATGCAAGCAGCCAGACATAAGAAAATCATAACCTACAAGGGGAAGAATATTAGGATGATTGCAGATCATTCTGCTGAAACTTTTCAAGCCACCAGAGGATGGTTTGTTGACCTTCAAACTTCTAAAACAACTTTCAGCCCAAGATCCTGTATCCAGCTAAATTGAGCTTCATTTATGACAGAGAAGTTAAATACTTTCATGACACACACACGTTGAAGAAATTTGCCATAACCAAACCAGCTCTTCAAGATATCCTCAGACCCATCCTCCATAATGACCAGCACAATCCTATACCACCAAAGTAAACTTACTATGAAATTTTGACCAAAACCCAATTTCCACTGTGGTGAAAGGATTCAAAATATCCACTGCACTTTTGAAAAACTTGACACCCAAAATACTACCAGGCTTATCAATAATTAGTATCAATGGCTTAAACTGTCTCAATTAATATCAATGGCTTAAACTGTCTCCTTAAGAGCCAAAGGTTGGCTGACTATATACAAAAACTCAGACCAGATATCTGCTGAATAAAAGAATCTCATCATCCCTTAAAGGATAAATATAGACTGGGGATGAAGGAATGGGCATCTTTAATCCAGGCCAATGGAAATCAGAAAAAGCAGGATGGCAATTTTATTTGCAGATACACTAGGCTTTAAACCAACAAAAGTGAAGAAAGACAAGGATGATCGCTTCATATTAGTTAAGGGAAACACTCAACATGATGAGATGTGAATTATTAACATTTATGTGCCCAACCAGAATGCTCCTCAATTTATAAGGGAGACCCTAACAGACATGAGTAATTTAATATCTTCCGGCACCATAATACTTGGAGATTTTAACACCCCTTTGGCAATGTTGTATAGATCCTCCAATAAGAAATGAAGCAAAGAAATATTAGACTTAAACTTCACCATACAACAATTGAATTTAACAGACATCTACAGAACATTTCTTCCTAACAACACTGAACACACATTCTTCTCATCAGTCCACAGAACGTCCTCAAAATTGATCTCATCTTAAGTCACAAGTCTAACCACAAGTATAGAAATTATTCCTTGTATTTTCTTGGATCATCACGCAATAAAAGTTAAATTCACCAATAACAGGTATCTGCATATTCATACAAAGACATGGAAACTAAATAACCTTATGCTGAATGATAGCTGGGTCATAGATGAGATTAATAAGGAAATTGCCAAATTTTTGGAACAAAACAATAATGAAGACACGAATTATCAGAACCTGTGGGATACTGCAAAAGGAGTCCTAAGAGAGAAATTCATAGCATTGCAAGCCTTCCTCAAGAGAATGGAAAGAGAGGAAGTCAATAACTTAATGGGACATCTTAAGCAACTGGAAAAGGAAGAACATTTCAACCCCAAACCCAGCAGAAGAAGGAAATAACTAAAATTAGAACAGAATTAAATAAAATCAAAAACAAAAGAATTATTCAAAAGATCAATGAATCAAAAAGTTGGTTTTTGAAAAATTCAACAAAATTAATAAACTTTTGTCTAACCTAACCAGAAATAGAAAATTAAAGTCCATAATATCATCGATCAGAAATGAAAAAAGGGAAATAACAACAGACACCTCAGAAATTAAAAAAATCCTTAATAAATACTACAATAAACTTTATTCTCAGAATATGAAAATCTGAAAGAAATTGACCAATACTTAGAAGCACACCAACTTCCTAGACTTAATCAGAAGGAATTGGAAATGCTGAACAAACTTATATCAAGTACTGAAATAGAATCTAGTATACAAAATCTCCCAAAAAAGAAGAGTCTGAGACCAGATGGCTTCACATCAGAATTCTAACAAACCTTTAAAGAGGAACTAGTACCTATATTACTTAACATTTTCCAAAACATAGAAAAAAGAAGAAATACTTCCCAACACATTCTATGAAGCAAATATCACCCTGATCCCCAAACCAGAAAAAGACCCAACAAGAAAAGAAAACTATAGACCAATATCTTTAATGACCATAGATGCAAAAATATTCAATAAGATCCTAGCAAACAGAATCCAGCAACACGTCAAACGAATTATACACCATGACTAAGTGGGTTTTATCCCAGAGTCTCAAGGTTGGTTCAATATATGTAAATCTATAAATATAATACATCACACAAACAATATTTGGGAATTTACCTAAATTTACCTAATTTACCTAAAAAACAAAGACCATATGATTCTCTCAATTGATGCAGAAAAAGCTTTTGACAATATCCAGCATCCTTTCATGATCAGAACACTTAAGAAAATAGGTATAGCAGGGACTTTTCTTAAACCGATAGAGGCCATCTACAGAAAACCCACAGCCAATATCGTATTGAATGGAATAAAACTGAAAAGATTTCCACTCAGATCAGGAACCAGGCAAGGTTGCCCATTGTCTCCACTGCTTTTTAACATTGTAATGGAAGTCTTAGCCATCACAATCAGGCAAGAGAAGGTGATCAAGTGTATAGAAAAAGGGTCAGAGAAGATCAAAATTTCACTCTTCACAGATGATATGATTTTATACCTGGAAAACCCCAGGGACTTAACTTCAAAACTCTTAGAAGTGATCAAGGAATGCAGTAGCATCTCAGGATACAAAATCAATACTCAGTACAAATCAGTAGCTTTTATATACACCAATAATAGTCAAGCTGAAAAAATAGTCAAGGATACTATTCCCTTTACAGTTGCGCCAAAAAAGATGAACTATTTGGGAATTTACCTAACAAAGGACATGAAATATCTCTATAAATAGAACTATGAAACTCTCAGAAAAGAAATAGCTGAAGATGTTAACAAATGGAAACATACCATGCTCATGGCTAGAAGAATACACATTGTTAAAATGTCCATATTACCCAAAGCAATTTGCAGATTTAATACAATCCCTATCAAAGCACCACCATCATACTTTAAAGATCTGGAAAAAATAGTACTTCGTTTTATATGGAACCAGAAAAAAAAAAATTCAAATAGCCAAGACATTACTCAGAAATAAAAACAAATCAGGAGGAATCATGCTACCAGACTTCAATCTATACTATAAATCAATAGTGATCAAAATAGCATGGTATTAGCACAAAAATACAGAGGTAGATGTATGGAACAGAATTGAGAACCAAGAGATGAACCCAGACACTTATCATCATTTGATCTTTGATAAGCCTATCAAATATATAAATTGGGGGAACAATTCCCTATTTAATAAATAGTGCTGGGAGAATTGGCTGGTGACTTATAAAAAACTGCAACTGGACCCACACCTTTCACCATTAACAAAAATTGACTCTCACTGGATAAAAGATTTAAACTTAAGGCATAAAACTATAAAGATTCTTAGAAAGAGTACAGGAGAAACACTTGAAGAAATTGGCCTGGGAGAATATGAAGAGAATCCCCAGGGCAATTGAAGCAACACCAAAAATACATTACTGGGATCTGATCAAACTAAAAAGCTTCTGCACAGCCAAGAACACAGTAAGTAAAGCAAGCAGACAGCCCTCAGAATGGGAGAAGATATTTCCAGGTTATGCTTCTGACAAAGGTTTGATAACAAGAATGCACAGAAAACTCAAACTTATTAATGAGAAAAGAACAAGTAATCACATTTCATTGTGGTCAAGGGACTTGACCAGAAGCTTCTCTGAAGAAGATAGGCGCCTGGCCTATAGACACATGAAAAAATGCTCCTCATCTTTAATCATCAGAGAAATGCAAATCAAAACCACTTTGAGATATCATCTAACTCCCATAGGAGTGACTTACATAACAAAATCCCAAAACTACAGATGTTGGCATGGATGTGGAGAAAAGGGAGCACTTCTGCACTCTGGGTGGGAGTGCAAGCTAATATATCCCTTTTGGAAAGAAGTATGGAGAACACTCAGCGATCTAAAAGTAGAACTGCCATTTGGTCCTATAATTCCTCTTCTAGGTATATATCCAAAAGACCAAAAACCACTTTATAACAAAGATATTTGCACCAGATGGTTCATCGCAGCTCAATTCATAATAGCCAAGTCATGGAAGAAGCCCAAGTGCCCATCAACCCGTGAATGGATTAATAAATTGTGGTATATGTATACCATGGAATATTATACAACCTTAAAAAAGATGGAGACTTTAATTCTTTTCATTTACGTGGATGGAGCTGGAATATATCCTACTTAGTAAAGTATCTCAAGAATGGAAAAAAAAGACATCCAAAGTACTCAGTACCATTATGGAACCAATTTACAATCACTCACACTTTCACATGAAGAATAGATCACAACTATGGCCCAAGATGAAGGAGGGAGGACTAGGGGAAGAGAGGGAAGGGGTGAGGTCAGATCAAGGGAGGGTGAATGGTGGGATCACACCTATGATGCATAATGCAAGGGTATATGTCAGATCTATTAGTATAAAGTATAAATGTCTTAACACAATAATTAAGTAAACGAGATGAGGTATATATTAACCAGTATGTTGTAAGCATTCCTAATTCTATATGAAATCAGCAAATTGTACCCCATAAATGCATGTATACATGTTCTATGTGTTTATGATTTAATAATAAAATAAATAAATAAATGAAAAAATCAATAAAAAATAATAATAAACTAATTTGTCCTCTGTAATCTGTTTCATTGATTTTTCTATTTCTACCTCATTTGTAAAATGATTTAATTACTGTAACTTTGTATGCACTTTAGTATCTACTAAGGCTAGTCTTTCCTTGTAACTCTTCCTTCCTACCGTTTATTTTCAGGCTGGGGAAGTTGCAGGAAAGGTGGAGGTTTGGATTTGCTTTGAAGGATGATCGTGCTTAGTTTCATGAAAAGCCACTTGAGTCAGTCCTCTGGTTATGTAATTCCTACTCACAGCTCTGGAGAAAACCTAAATACAAACCTAGATGCAATCTGTTCCAACCGAAGCCAAAGGTTCTGTTGAGAAATGTAAATCAGGCAGATCTTTTAGCAGATCTATGTTTCCACAGTTTATATAGTCAACAGAGATGTGTTTCTTCCTTAAGTGTGGATGTCCTGTTCTTATCCATGAATGCAGGGCAATGTGTTTCCCTGGCAGCATTTGTGTGTGGGAGCTGTAGAGCCCCGATGGAAGAGCTTGCATGAAAGAGAGGCCAGGTGGAATCCTGCTCCTGTCTTCGGCCTTCAGTACAAGACAGAATGTAAAAAGGACAGGCCTGACTGTTTATTCCACATTTGGTGCCATCAAAGATACAATCCACTGAACTGGGAAAATGAATATTGCTCTGATTTATTCTGGAGGCCTCAGGGAAAACTTTATTCCTTTTCCCTTAAGGGAATGATTGTTTCTAGTCATCCAGGAATGAAGATGGGAAAATGTGGACGTTCAGAGGCCTGGCCTCCAGGTAAGAGAGATGTGCTCAAGGGCACCCCACTATGCATGGTTAAGTAGCAGGTGGGTGGCTCCACTGAGAGAAGAGTGAAGAGAGTGAGAGCTGGAGAAGAGGTACCCCCAGCAGATGACCTCATGGAGGAGCTCTGAAAGCTGCCATGTCTTGGGTCTTTTTTTGCATCCTTTTTGCTGTGATTCCTTCTGAAACCCTGAAAATTTATTTTGTATAGGCTCCATAAAGCTTGGACCATCTAGTAGGCAATTATAGGGAGTTTAAGGTAGTTTTTTCCCCACGATGGGGAAAGATGAGAGACAGATGCAGCTGCAGGGTGAAGACCGCAGGAAGCAGACAGCAGAGCAGCAGCCAGGGGGCCAAGGTGGCAACGATCCCCACTGCTGGTGACTCTAGCATGTGAGCCCTTCTCAGGGGCTCCCAGAAAAACCAAGGCAGCGAAACCTGGAATACATTGGAATTTCTATAGACAGACAAAATTAGGCACCAAGAGGAGATGTGACCTCACATTTACTGGAGAAGGATCATTTCTGTAACAAATGTTTAACTTTTTGTAGCCTCCTCTTTGGTTGCTTAAAGTGAAGTATCCTTTTTAGTCACAAAACTACGTAAGTTTTTCAAACAGGCCAGCTTCTCTCTAGCCTCACCCAAGAGACACTGTTTTCTCATGGTCCAGTCAATCCTATCAAGGCAGGAAGATTATCCTAAACAACCAACAAATTAAAATCCAGCTCATTCAGGTTGTTACCTCAACTTTCCTCTGTCAGACTGAGGGCTGTGATATTAATCAAGCTTGCTCACTGACAAAGGTTACTTAAAGTGGCAGCTACTTTGTGTCTTTCCATATTGCTGTCATTGTCTTCCCAAGCCCTAGCAATTCCTCATGAATGTGGCCCGGGAAGAAGGACATTGCTCTTCCAGAAATATAGCAAAATAAAAATAATTTTAAAATTGATGCTCATATGAGCCTGCACTATTCTTTATCACTTTGATCCCTCCTCTGCCTAGGTTGGTAGAGCTAATCTCCTATCCGTCCCACCCTTCCCTTAAAATTGGCTCTGTGTCTTCCCTTCTATACAAGCTTCCTTTGATATATATTCCTTTGTACTTGGTTTAAACCTGACACAAATGTGGATTTGAGGAGAGCCTTATATTCCCCTACAGACAACTTTGTAATGTGATTTTCACTTAAGGTTTCCCAGTTTTTAAGCAGTCATGAAAAAAACATCCTTTGACTCATGAACCATTAGTCTGTGTGTGTTCACTTATTGATCTAGTAAACATCTGCTGAATATAGGTCAGCTGCCTGCACAACACCATACCGTGGAAAGTAGACATGTTGGTGACAATTAGCTTTTATTTTTATAATGTTTTTATTCTTTTCTTTTCTTTCCTTTTTTTTGAGACAGAGTCTCACTATGTTGCCCTTGGTAGAGTGCCATGGAGACACAACTCACAAGAACCTCAAACTCTTGGCCTTAGGCAATTCTCTTGCCTCAGCCTCCAAAAATGTTTTTATTCTTAAAATAATTTCCAAATGCATTATCTTATCTAATCCCAAATAGAGGAGATATATGTGATTTGAAAGGAATTTAGACTCTAGGAAACAATATGTCCCATGCCAATGTAAGTTAAAAGAAAACAAAAACTTTGTACTTTCTATTATGTTTTACAAAATAAGAAAATTAGTGTTAGTCCATCTCAATCTGAGAAGAATTCTTGAAGGGATTTGATACTTAGACCATTTTGTTTTAATTGGGGGATGATTTTGAGTGAATTTTTAAAAGTTATTTTTCATATAAACGCAGCTTAGAAATTTTGAAAAACAACACAAATACCGCTACCCTAACTGATGCTATTAGTATGCATAAGAAAAAAATAGTGGAATGGACTATATAATGGAGTCTTTCCTTCTATTAATTTAATATGCTATGGTTACAGATACTAAAATGAATGTAATTTCATATTCTGATTTTTAACTAACATTTGGGTATAAATATTTACATAATACTGTATAGTATTTATTATGTAACCATCACTTTAATATTTATATAATATGTAAGCAGTGACTATGATATGATTACAATGTATCATACAACCATAGACCTATTACTGGACATAGTCTTCCAACTTTTCAACTACTTTGTATCTTTCCATATTGCTATTTTTCTCTTCCTAAAGAACCTAAAGGAAACCTATATTTAATAACTTATCTTCTATTTAGTTCAAGCTTTCTTGCTGAAATCATGATAAATCTTTGCAAAATTAAGACAATTAAAATCCTACCAAAGATTATTGTTACAATTTTCACTTGTTTAAATCTACATCCATTTCAGTTACTAGTCTCCACAATTTTTTTCTTTTTGTTCGTCTGCAAGGTAAACAATATACATTGTTTACAGCTTTTAGTATGTGCTGCCAAAGTGAGTACCTTTGGTTGTTGTCACTGTTGTTCAGTGTTTTTTTTTTTTTTTTTTTTATTAAATCACAAACACATAGATCATGTATACATTAATGCATTTATGGGGTACAATGTGCTGATTTCATATAGAATTAGGAACACTTACATCACACTGGTTAATATACACCTCATCTCATTTACTTAATTATTGTGTTAAAACATTTATACTCTATACCTAATAAATCCGACATGTACCCTTGCATTATGCACCATTGGTGTGATCCCACCATTCACCCTTCCTTGATCTAACCTCCCCCCTCTGCTCCCATCTTCTCCCCCTCTCCTCCCATCCCCTCCCCCTTCCTCCTGCATCCTGGGCATAGTTATGATCATGTGAAAGTGTGAGTGATTGTAAATTGGTTTCATAATAGTACTGAGTACACTGGATATTTTTCTTCCATTCTTAAGATACTTTACCAAGTAGGATATGTTCCAGCTCCATCGTGTAAATGTAAAAGAGGTAAAGTCTCCATCTTTTTTAAGGCTGCATAATATTCCATGGTGTACATATACCACAATTTATTAATCCATTCATGGGTTGATGGGCACTTGGGCTTCTTCCATGACTTGGCTATTAAGAATTGAGCTGCAATTAACAATCTGTTGCAAATATCTTGTTATAAAGGTTTTTTTGGCCCTTTGGATATACACCTAGTAGAGGAATTGCAGGACCAAATGGCAGGTCTACTTTTAGATCTCTGGGTATTCTCCATACTTTTTTCCAAAAGGGATGTATTAGCTTGCACTCCCACCCAGAGTGCAGAAGTGTTCCCTTTTCTCCACATCCATACCAACATCTGTAGTTTAGGAATTTTGTTATCAGTGTTTTTAATATATATCAATAGATTCTATTGCTTCACAACATTTTCATGATGGGACAATGCTTCCCTTATTCATATTTATTTATATTTGCTTATTGATTATTTTTATAATTTTAAAATATCCAATTATAGCAATAAAATCAAGACCCATGAAGACAAAGACTAAGATTATGAACTTTATATACCTTTAACATCTGTCTAAGGATCATTTCCTATCAAGTCAGTAGGTGAGATTTTCTTTTGTTTTGGACCTCTCCGTTCCAAACACATATTATTCATCATCTTGGATTTATTAATGATGGTGAGCAGTCATCAATATTGGTCCAGGCTAGCGCCTCATGCAGTGTTTTATGTAATCACATATTTATCATTCAGTCATGGTTGGCTT
Organism: Nycticebus coucang; assembly: GCF_027406575.1. NCBI lineage: Eukaryota > Metazoa > Chordata > Mammalia > Primates > Lorisidae > Nycticebus > Nycticebus coucang. The sequence continues at coordinate 120,040,705 of NC_069782.1, forward strand.
TCTTGGAGTATACTAAGCACATCTTATTAATATATGGAATATCCTCTATACTCACGTTGATCTCTATGCACCCAACACATAGACGCAATCATAGAGCTCATAAGCACACAGAAGAGTACTTAAATCAATTTGGGAACAGCCATTAGAAATCTTTGTCACAACCCATAGAGATAGCCATAGAGCTCCTGGTCATGGCACAGTGCTCACAACAGATTGGGGCATACATTCTCAGCCTATTCCATACCCATATAAGTGATGACCAAAACGATCATCAGTGGAAAACAATTAAATCAGCCGTGATACACATATATCATTAGGTTTCTATATATATTTTTCAAAAAAAAACAAGATCTTTCTCACTAGAGAATGATTGGATTATTGTGTGTCCATTCATTATGATGATGAACAGAAATAATGAAGCGAGCACCTTTTCTGCAACTTTTGACATACAAAAGTGGGCCCATTAACATCAATAAGTTACTCTAATTAAAAGTTGTGGAGTATTTAAAAATTAAACATTAAAAAAAGAATAAATAATAAGCAATACTAAGTGTTTTCTCTGGATTGAATAAAACAGTAAAATAGCTTGGGCCTCTAGAATTACACCTGTGCATTGAAGAAAGATTTAGTAACACATTTTCCTAGGTAATATAGTAGGTTTCCTAGGTAATATAGTCTGCTTCTATTTTCTGCTGTTTTTCCCTAAGCATGGTTTCCCATTGCATAACACCAGTCTGCTACTCCTTTATACTCCTTTAATTAATCAGTGCTCTTGCAATCACCATTAAGATTTCTCCCACACTGTTCTAAGTCTATCCCTAGATCCTTTTGTTGAACTATTCACAGCGCTTGCTAGCATCCTTTACGTGGTAGATTTTATAAGAGAAACCAAATCAAGACTTCTGTTACATTTAAAGTTTCACACCTGAAATGTCTACTCTGGGCTCCTTATAATTACTCCCACACAGTTTTTTTCTTTTAGTAAATTTCAGTGTAGATCATTTAAAAAGTGGAGAGATATGCAATTATTACAGAAATGAAAAACTGCAGGACCAAATTCCTCCAGACTCCCCAAACCCCCAAAAAAGGTTCTTAAAAAATGCATTTTTTAAAAAATTATTATGGGTACAAAGAAGTCGTATATCTTTATGGGATACATGTGATGTTTTACCATTGGCATACAATGTTAATCAGGGTAATTGGGATATCCTTCACTTTAGACATTTATCTTTAGGCTAGGAACATTCTAAGTCCACTTTCTTAGTTATTCTAAAAAATACCCAACTTATTGTTGATTATGTCACTTTGTTGTGCTATCATATAATGTTCACCATATCTAACTGTTGTTTGCCTGCATTAACCATTCCCTCTTTATCTCCTACTCCCCACTATCCTTCCCAGCCTTCAGTAAACATTATCCTACTGTCTCCATGACATCAATTTCTTTTAATATTTAGCTCTCAAATATGAGTGAGAACATGCAAGATTTGTCTTTCTGTGCTTGATTTATCTCACTTAACATAACATTCTCCAGGAGGCGGAGACAAGAAGGCTGACGGAAGCCAGCTTTCCACAAAGGCTCCCATCCAGAAGGAGAGTTAAAGGACAGAAATTTAGCAAGTAACCTGGTGGATTAGAGTTGCACCAAGAGAGAAGGTTGAAGAAAGCACATCAACCCTGCTGAAGCGAGCTGCGACCCAAAGGATACAAACATAAAGTACAAAATCCATCACCAAGCGGATGGGAGTCCCCTCCCCCATGAGAATGGCTCGGAGTGCCCCACAAACAAATGAGCATAGTTCAAAGGTCCTCCCACCTACCCTCCATGGGAGAGACCCTCTAAGAACTGGACCTACCTCCTGTACTAGGGTGCCACAGCATTCTCCTGCCAGGCATAAAACCATATAAAACTGTATATATTCTCTACCTGCAACTCTGAGTTCCCCTCCACTCTCACTCTGAGGTCTGGAGGCCTGTCCCCCAGGAGTCCAGATTCTTTGGTGATTTCTCGAGGGGTGTGGACAGGGCCTAAACTGCAGCTGGTCAGTGCTGACTCTGCAGCACAGGAGTGAGGAGAGGAAAGTTGGTTGAGAGGGAACCACACCAGAGCGGCGGTGCCCCGAGGCACAGAGCAACAGCCATTTTTGGCAACAATAGGGCTCACTCCCAGATATTCCGAAGCCACACCCCCTGTCTCCCTGGGCAACCAGAGGAGGCCGGGCATCTACTCAGGTGGCAACCACCATGGAACAGATCTGTGACAGAAACGCAGGCCCTGTGAGTAAAGGGTTTGCCTGAGGTGGTACCAGCCTGGGTGGAGCATGGGTACTAGAAATGCACATACAGAGCTGGTGAAGTTCCCAGGGTGGGGCTGACCCAAAGGACCATTTAACTGAGCCTAAGATGTACCCAACCCTCAGGGGATCATCAGCCTATAGACAAAGGAAGGTAGGAGTCTAGAACTGACAGGTAACTGAATAGGTGCAGGCTCTGGGAACTCAAAACAGCTTCTCTTCTGCAGGGGAATTTAGCAGGGACAGAAACAAATTCCCACAAAGTTGTTCTGTACTGTTCTGTCAGTAACAGCAATCAGGGGCAGGGCTGGAACTGAGTGAACACCCCCCCAACTTCCATCAAGCGCTCGAGGTTATCAGGCCTCACCTCCCCCTGCTAGACAGAGGCAGAGTGCAGTGGCCAGGCTGAGCAGAAATAGATTTCCTTGTGATTCAGGCAGATGCAAAACCCTGGAGTATCTGTTCACTACAGGCAACTAAGTCACAGCCCTGCCAGTCTATCAGTGACTGGGTGTGACAGAGGTGCAAGGTGGGGAAGGAGGCATCAACCTTCCCAGATTGATCTATTTGCTGGGTGGGTCCTCCTGACTCCATAGAGCACCAGAGCAAGCCATATCTGAGTAGTCACCAGACCCCTGCAATCCAGTTGCCAGAGACCTTTGACTCTCTCCGACCTGAGACAGCTGCTGACTGAGACAATTCATTTGGACCTTTTGAACTGAGCCAGTCGCCTGAGAACTATTCAGGTGGTACCTTGGGTGTGTGGTTATAGGAAGGTTTGATTTTCCTTTTCCAATTGTTACCTGTGTGTGGGGGGGGTGACTTAATTGCTGCTATTTCTCCAAAGCTGAGACTTCAACCCAGAGAAACTGTTTCACTAGGGTCGAACAGAGACCAGCTGAAAACAGGACAGAGCCACTTAGACCCACCACACCAAACAGGTCTCTAGTTGCTCAGGCCAAAGCACTGTACAGGTCCTTGACAAAGCTCCAGGGGAAGAATCAAATGGTGTAAAACAATCATGGGACACAATCAGCAGAAAAACTCCGGTAACATGAATAACCAGAATAGCTCAATCCCCCCAAGGAAAGATATGGCATAAGTAACTAAGATCCCATACATAAACACCTGGCCGAGATGTCAGAAATTAAATTCAGAATTTGGATTGAAAATGAGATTAATAGAATAAAGGAAGAATTGGAATTAGAAATTCGAGGAGCAAGTCAAAAGTCAGAATTAGAAATTCAAGGAGAAATTCAAAAGTCGTCTCAAGAATTTAACGAATTTAAAGACAAAACCACCAAAGATTTTGATGAACTGAGGCAAGAATATGCAGCCCTCAAAGATCTGAAAAATACAGTAGAATCCCTCAGTAACAGAGTGGAGCAAGCAGAAGAAAGGATTTCTGACATTGAAGACAAAGCCGTTCAATGCTCTCAAACTCTCAAAGAGGAAAAGAAATGGAGAGCAAAAATGGATCATTCTCTCAGAGAGCTCTGGGATAATTCGAAGAAGGCTAATATCCTCCTCATTGGAATCCCTGAAAGTGATGAAGTGGCCTCCCAAGGCACAGAGGCTCTTCTCCATGAAATTATGAAAGAGAATTTTCCAGACATGCGAAGAGATTCTGATTCAGATAGCAGATAGTTTCAGAACCCCAGCACGACTCAATCCAAATAAGACATCCCCCAGGCATATCATAATTAACTTCGCTAAAGTTAATATGAAGGAGAAAATTCTGAAAGCAGCCAGACGTAAGAAATACATTTACCTACAAAGGAAAGAACATTAGAATGAATGCAGATCTCTCTGATGAAACTTTTCAAGCAAGAAGAGGGTGGTCATCAACTTTTAATCTCCTAAAGCAAAATAACTTTCAACCCCGGATTCTGTATCCAGCTAAACTGAGTTTCATTTATGATAGAGAAATTAAATACTTCAATGACATTCATATGTTGAAGAAATTTGCCATAACCAAACCAGCTTTTCAGGATATTCTCAGATCTATCCACCATAATGACCAGCAGTCCTCTACCACAAAAGTAAACTCACTCAGAAACTTTTGATCAAACTCCAACTTCCACACTGGTGAGAGGATTAAAAATGTCCACTGGACTTTCAAAAAACTCAACACCCAAAATTATGCCAGACTTACCAACATTCTCCATTAACGTGAATGGCTTAAAGTATACCCTGAAGAGGTACAGGTTGGCTGACTGGATACAAAAACTCAGGCCAGGTACTTGCTGCATACAAGAGTCACATCTTAACTTAAAAGACAAATATAGACTCAGGGTGAAAGGATGATCATCCATATTTCAAGCAAATGGTAACCAGAAAAAAGCAGGTGTTGCAATTCTATTTGCAGATACAATAGGCTTTAAACCAACAAAAGTAAGGAAGGATAAGAATGGTCACTTCATATTTGTTAAGGGTAATACTCAATATAATGAGATTTCAATTATTAATATCTATGTACCCAACCAGAATGCACCTCAATTTATAAGAGAAACTCTAACAGACATGAACAACTTGATTTCCTCCAGCTCCATAATAGTTGGAGATTTCCACACTCCTTTGGAAGTGTGGGATTGATCCCCCAATAAGTAGTTGAGCAAAGAAATTTTAGATTTAAACCTAACCATCCAACATTTGGATTTAGCAGACGTCTACAGAACATTTCATCCCCCAAAAACTGAATACACATACTTCTCATCAGCCCATGAAATAGACTCCAAAATCGATCACATCTTAGGTCACAAGTCTAACCTTAGTAAATTTAAAGGAATAGAAATTATTCCTTGCATCTTCTCAGTCCACCATGAAATAAAAGTTGAACTCAGTAAAAACAGGAATCTGCATACTCATACAAAAACATGGAAGTTAAATAACCTTATGCTGAATGATAGCTGGGTCAGAGATGAGATTAAGAACAAAATTGCCAAATTTTTGGAACAAAACAACAATGAAGACACAAATTATCAGAACCTCTGGGATACCACAAAGGCAGTCCTAAGGAGGAAATTTATAGCACTGCAAGCCTTCCTCAAGAGAACGGAAAGAGAGGAAGTTAACAACTTAATGGGACATCTCTAGCAACTGGAAAAGGAAGAGCACTCCAACCCCAAACCCAGTAGAAAAAAAGAACTAACCAAAATTAGAGCAGAATTAAATGAAATTGAAAACAAAAGAATTATACAACAGATCAATAAATCAAAAAGTTGGTTTTTAGAAAAGGTCAATAAGGGCAGTGCCTGTGGCTCGGTCGGTAGGGCGCCGGCACATGTACCGAGAGTGGCGGGTTCAGACCCGGCCCCGGCCAAACTGCAACCAAGAAGTGGCCGGGCGTTGTGGCGGGCACCTGTGGTCCCAGCCGCTCGGGAGGCTGAGGCAGGAGAATCGCTTGAGCCCGGGAGTTGGAGGTTGCTGTGAGCTGTGTGAGGCCATGGCACTCTGCTGAGGGCCATAAAGTGAGACTCTGTCTCTACAAAAAAAAAAAAAAAAGAAAAGGTCAATAAAACAGATAAATCTTTGGCTAACTTAACCAGAAAAAAAAGAGTAAAATCTCTAATCTCATCAATCAGAAATGACAAAGACAAATTAACAAAAGACTCCTCAGAAATTAAAAAAGTCCTTAATGACATGGAGGAGACAAGATGGCTGACTGAAGCCAGCTTTCCACAGAGGCTCCCATCCAGTAGGAGAGTTAAAGGAGAAAAATTCAGCAAGTAACCTGGTGGATTTGAGCTGCACTAAGAAAGAAGAATGCACATCAACTCCGCTGAGGCGAGCTGCGACCACAAGGATACAAACAAAAGGTACAAAATCCATCGCAAAGTGGATGGGAGTCCCCTCCCCCGTGAGAACGGCTCAGAGTGCCCCACAAACAATCAGGCAGAGTTCGAAGGTCCTCCCACTACATTCAATGGGAGAGACCCTCTAAAAACTGGACCTACCTCCCCTACTAGGGTGCCACGCGTCCTCCTGCCAGGCATAAAACTGTATAAACTGTATATAGTCTCTACCTGGAATTCTGAGCTCCCAGCACTCCCCTCCACTCACACTGAGGTCTGGAGACCAGTCCCCCAGGAGTTCAGAGTCTTGGGTGATTTCTCGAGGGGTGTGGATGGGGCCTCGACTGCAGCTGGTCAGTGCTGGCTCCAGGGCATGAGAGTGAGGAGAGGATGCTCATCAGAGAGGGGACCGCACTGGAGCAGCGGTTCTCTGAGGCACAGTGTGACAGCTGTCTTTTGGTGACAATACGGCCAGGCATAAAACTGTGTAAAACTGTGTGTGTTCTCTGCCCACAACCCCAGGCTCCCAGTGCTCCCCATGCTCCCCTCTGCTCTTGCTCCAACGTCTGGAGGCCTGTCCCCCAGAAGACCAGACTCTTGGGCGATTGTTCGAGGGGTGTAGACAGTGCCGGGCTGCAGCCGGTCGCTGCAGACTCTAGGGCATGGGAGCAGAGAGAGGACAGTTGGCCAGAGGGGAGCTGCACCAGAGCAATGGTTGCTTGAGGCATAAAACCACAGCCCTCTCTTTTACTAGCAATATGGCTCACTACCAAATATTCTGAAGCCACACTCCCTGTCTCCCTGGCAACCAGAGACTGTGAGTATAGGATTTGCCTGAGGCAACTCCAACTTGCAAAGCAGGGTAACTCCCAGGGCAGGGCTGACCCAGAGGTCCACTTTACTGAACCTAAGATGCATCTGGCCCTCAGGGGATCGTCAGCCTATAGACAATACAAGAGCAAAGACAAGCTGATTTGGAACTCAATTCAGCTTCTCTTCTGCAAGGCAAAAACAAAGTTGTTCTGTTCTGTCAGTAACATTAAACAGGGGTGAGACTGGACCTGAGTGAAAAACCCCCAACCTTCATCAAGTGGGCGAGGTTGTCAGGCCTCACCTCTTCCTGCTAGAGAGTGGCAGAGTGCAGCAGCCTGGCAGACTTCCTTGTGATTCAGGCAGGTGCAAACTCCTGGAGTACCGATTCACTACAGGCAACTGGGTCAGCCAACTGCAGGGCTATCTGTGACTGGGTGTGACAGTGGCGCAAAGTGGGGAATGAGGCATCAACCTTCCCAGACTGATCTATTGGCTGGGTGGCTCCTCCTGACTCCACGCAGCACTGGAGCAAGCCACACCAGAGTAGTCACCTGACCCCTGTGATCCAGTACCCAGAGACCTCTTAAACTCTCAACAGAGACAGGGGCAGACTGAGACAATTGATTTGGACTTTTTGAAATGAACCAATCGCCTGAGGACAAATCAGGTGGTGCCCTGGGTGCACAGTGGTAGGAAGGTATGATTTTTCTTTTTCAATTGTTTGCCGGTGGGGGGTGGGGTGACTTAATTGCTGATATTTCTCCACAGCTGAGACTTCAATCCAGAGTATCTGTTTCACTAGGGTGGAACAGAAACCAGCTGAAAACAAGACAGAACCACTTAGCCCCACTGAACCAGACAGGGCCTCAGTTTCTCAGGCTACAACACTGTACAGGCCCTCGACAAAGCCCCAGGGGAAAAAATCAAAGGGAGTAAAACAACCATGGGGCAGAATCAGCGGAAAAACTCTGGTAACATGAATAACCAGAATAGATCAACCCCCCCAAGGAAAGATATGGCAGATGTAATTGAAGATCCCATTCATAAACAACTGGCTGAGATGTCAGAAAATGAAATCAGAATTTGGATTGCAGACAAGATTAACAAAGTGGAATTAGGACTTTAAGGAGAAATTCAAAAGTTGTCTCAAGAATTCAACGAATTTAAAGACAAAACCACCAAGACTTAGACACACTGAAGCAAGAATTTGCAGCCCTCAAAGATATGAAAAATACAGTAGAATCCCTCAGCAACAGAATGGAGCAAGCAGAAGAAAGGATTTCTGACATTGAAGATAAAACCTTAGAACGCTCCCAAGCTCTCAAAGAGGAAGAGAAATGAAGAGCAAAAATGGATCATTCTCTCAGAGAGCTCTGGGATAATTCGAAGAAGGTAAATAGCCGAATCATTAGAGTTCCAGAAACAGATGAAGTGGCCTCGCTGGGCACAGAGGCCCTTCTGCATGAAATTATGAAAGAAAATTTTCCAGACATTCCTAAAGATTCTGAAATTCAGATAGCGGACAGCTTCGGAACCCCAGCATGACTCAACCCCAATAAGACATCCCCCAGGCATATCATAATTAACTTCACTAAAGTTAATATGAAGGAGAAAATCCGCAAAGCTGCCAGGAGAAAGAAAACCATTACCTTCAAAGGGAAGAATATTAGAATGATTGCAGATCACTCTGCTGAAACTTTTCAAGCCAGAAGAGGGTGGTCACCAACTTTTAATCTCCTAAAGCAAAATAACTTTCAACCCCAGATCTTGTATCCAGCTAAACTAAGTTTCATTTATGATGGAGAAATTAAATACTTTAATGACATTCATATGTTGAAGAAATTTGCCATAAGCAAACCAGCTCTTCAGGATATTCTCAGACCTATCCTCCATAATGACCAACCCAATCCTATACCACAAAAGTAAACTCACTCAGAAATTCGGATCAAACTCCAATTTCCACACTGGCAAAAGGATTAAAAATACCCACTGGACTTTTGAAAACCTCGATACCGAAAACTTCACCAGACTTATCAATATTCTCCATTAATGTGAACAGCTTAAACTGTCCTCTAAAGAGGCATAGGTTAGCTGACTGGATACAAAAACTCAGGCCAGATATTTGTTGCATACAAGAGTCACATCTTAACTTAATAGACAAATACAGACTCAGGGTGAAAGTACGGTCATCCATATTTCAGGCAAATGGTAATCAGAAAAAAGCAGGTGTTGCAATTTTATTTGCAGATACAATAGGCTTTAAACCAACGAAAGTAAGGAAGGACAAGAATGGTCACTTCATATTTGTTAAGGGTAATACTCAATATGATGATATCTCAATTATTAATATCTATGCACCCAACCAGAATGCACCTCAATTTATAAGAGAAATTCTAACAGACATGAGCAACTTGATTTCCTCCAGCTCCATAATCGTCGGAGATTTCCACACTCCTTTGGCAGTGTTGGATAGATCCTCCAACAAGAAGCTGAGCAAAGAAATCTTAGATTTAAACCTAACCATCCAATATTTGGATTTAGCAGACATGTACAGAACATTTCATCCCAACAAAACTGAATACACATACTTCTCATCAGCCCATGGAACTTACTTCAAAATCGATCACATCTTAGGTCACAAGTCTAACCTCAGTAAATTTAAAGGAATAGAAATTATTCCATGCATCTTCTCGGATCACCATGGAATAAAACTTGAGCTGAATAACAACAGGAATCTGCATACTCATACAAAAACATGGAAGTTAAATAACCTTATGCTGAATGATAGCTGGGTCAGAGATGAGATTAAGAAAGAAATCGCCAATTTTTTGGAACAAAACAACAATGAAGGCATGAACTATCAGAACCTCTGGGACACCGCAAAGGCAGTTCTAACAGGGAAATTTATAGCACTGCAAGCCTTCCTCAAGAGAATGGAAAGACAGGAAGTAAACAACTTAATAGGACATCTCAAGCAACTGGAAAAGGAAGAACATTCCAACCCCAAACCCAGTAGAAGAAAAGAAATAACCAAAATTATTGCAGAATTAAATGAAATTGAAAACAAAAGAAGTATACAACAGATCAATAAATCAAAAAGCTGTTTTTTCGAAAAGGTCAATAAAATAGATAAACCTTTGGCCCACCTAATCAGGAAAAAAAGAGTAAAATCTCTAATCTCATCAATCAGAAACAACAAAGACGAAATAACAACAGACTCCTCAGAAATCAAAAAAATCCTTAATGAATATTACAAGAAACTTTATTCTCAGAAATATGAAAATCTGAAGGAAATTGACCAATACTTGGAAGCATGTCACCTTCCAAGACTTAGCCAGAATCAAGTGGAAATGTTGAACAGGCTCATATCAAGTTTAGAAATAGCATCAACCATACAAAACCTCCCTAAAAAGAAAAGCCCGGGACCAGATGATTTCATGTCTGAATTCTACCAAACCTTTAAAGAGGAATTAGTACCTATATTACTCAACCTGTTCCAAAGATAGAAAAAGAAGGAAGACTACCCAACACATTCTATGAAGCAAACATCACCCTGATCCCCAAACCAGGGAAAGACCCAACAAGAAAAGAAAATTATAGACCCATATCACTAATGAATGCAGATGCAAAAATATTCAACAAGATCCTAACAAACAGAATCCAGCAACACATCAAACAAATTATACATCATGACCAAGTTGGTTTTATCCCAGGATCTCAAGGCTGGTTCAATATATGTAAATCTATAAATGTAATCCAGCACATAAACGAATTAAAAAACAAAGACCAGTCCCTGGAGTGATTCCGTCCTGCGCAGCTGTTCCTTGGAGCAGTACTCGTTTATCTCCGTCCGCCTTCTCCCCCACCTAAGTGCGTGCCATCACCTCATGGAAGATTCGATGGACATGGACATGAGCCCCGTGAGGCCTCAGAACTATCTTTTCGGTTGTGAACTAAAGGCGGACAAAGATTATCACTTTAAGGTGGATAATGATGAAAATGAGCACCAGTTATCTTTAAGAATGGTAAGTTTAGGGGCTGGTGCAAAGGATGAGTTGCACATTGTTGAAGCAGAGGCAATGAATTATGAAGGCAGTCCAATTAAAGTAACACTGGCTACTTTGAAAATGTCTGTACAGCCAACGGTTTCTCTTGGGGGCTTTGAAATAACACCACCGGTTGTCTTACGGTTGAAGTGTGGTTCAGGGCCTGTGAATATTAGTGGGCAGCACTTAGTAGCTGTGGAAGAAGATGCAGAGTCAGAAGATGAAGAGGAGGAGGATGTGAAACTCTTAAGTATGTCTGGAAAGCGATCTGCCCCTGGAAGTGGAAGCAAAGTTCCACAGAAAAAAGTAAAACTTGCTGCTGATGAAGATGAAGATGATGATGAAGAAGAAGAAGATGATGATGATGATGATTTTGATGATGAGGAAACTGAAGAAAAAGCTCCAGTGAAGAAATCTGTGCGAGACACTCCAGCCAAAAATGCACAAAAATCAAACCAGAATGAAAGGATTCAAAACCATCAACACCAAGATCAAAAGGTCAAGAATCCTTCCAAAAACAGGAAAAAACTCCTAAAACACCAAAAGGACCTAGTTCTGTAGAAGACATTAAGGCAAAAATGCAAGCAAGTATAGAAAAAGGTGGGTCTCTTCCCAAAGTGGAAGCCAAGTTCATCAATTATGTGAAGAATTGCTTCCGGATGACTGACCAGGAGGCTATTCAAGATCTCTGGCAGTGGAGGAAGTCTCTTTAAGAAAATAGTTTCAACAGTTTGTTAAAATTTTTCGTCTTACTTCATTTCTGTAACAGTTGATATCTGGCTGTCCTTTTTATAATGCAGAGTGAGAACTTTCCCTACCATGTTTGATAAATGTTGTCCAGGTTCCATTGCCAAGAATGTGTTGTCCAAAATGCCTGCTTAGTTTTTAAAGATGGAACTCCACCCTTCACTTGGTTTTAAGCATGTATGGAATGTTATGTTAGGGCATAGTAGTAGTAGTGGTCAGACATGGAAATGGTGGGGAGACAAAAATATACATGTGAAATAAACTCAGTATTTTAATAAAAAAAAAAAAAGACCATATGATTCTCTCAATCGATGCAGAAAAAGCTTTTGATAATATCCAGCATCCCTTTATGATCAAAACACTTAAGAAAATCGGTATAGAAGGGACATTTCTTAAACTGATAGAGACCATCTATGGCAAACCCACAGCCAATATCATATTGAATGGAATTAAATTGGAATCATTTCCACTCAGATCAGGAACCAGACAAGGCTGCCCATTGTCTCCATTGCTTTTTAACATTGTAATGGAAGTTTTAGCCACCGCAATTAGGGAAGAAATGGCGATCAAGGGTATCCATATAGGGTCAGAAGAGATCAAACTTTCACTCTTCACAGATGATATGATAGTATATCTGGAAAACACTAGGGATTCTACTACAAAACTCTTAGAAGTGATCAAGGAATACAGCAGCATCTCAGGTTACAAAATCAACATTCGTAAATCAGTAGCCTTTATATATACCAACAATAGTCAAGCTGAAAAAACAGTTAAGGACGCTATTCCGTTCACAGTAGTGCCAAAGAAGATGAATTATTTGGGAGTTTATCTAACAAAGGACGTGAAAGATCTCTATAAAGAGAACTATGAAACTCTAAGAAAAGAAATAGCTGAAAATGTTAACAAATGGAAAAACATACCATGCTCATGGCTGGGAAGAATCAACACTGTTAAAATGTCCATACTACCCAAAGCAATATACAATTTCAATGCAATCCCTATTAAAGCTCCACTGTCATACTTTAAAGATCTTGAAAAAACAATACTTCATTTTATATGGAATCAGAAAAAACCTCGAATAGCCAAGACATTACTCAGAAATAAAAACAAAGCAGGAGGAATCATGCTACCAGACCTCAGACTATACTATAAATCGATAGTGATCAAAACAGCATGGTACTGGCACAAAAACAGAGAAGTAGGTGTCCGGAACAGAATAGAGAACTAAGACATGAATCCAGCTACTTAACCATCATTTGATCTTTGACAAGCCAATTAAAAACATTCAGTGGGGAAAAGATTCCCTATTTAACAAATGGTGCTGGGTGAACTGGCTGGCAACATGTAGAAGACTGAAACTGGACCCACACCTTTCACCATTAAATAAGATAGACTCTCACTGGATTAAAGATTTAAACTTAAGACATGAAACTATAAAAATACTAGAAGAAAGTGCAGGGAAAACTCTTAAAGAAATCGGTCTGGGCGAATATTTTATGAGGAGGACCCCCCGGGCAATTGAAGCAGCTTCAAAAATACACTGGGACCTGATCAAACTAAAAAGCTTCTGCACAGCCAAGAACACAGTAAGTAAAGCAAGCAAACAGCCCTCAGAATGGGAGAAGATATTTGCAGGTTATGTCTCTGACAAAGGTTTAATAACCAGAATCCACAGAGAACTCAAACAAATAAGCAAGAAAAGAACAAGCGATCCCATTGCAGGCTGGGCAAGGGACTTGAAGAGAAAACTCTCTGAAGAAGACAGGCGCATGGCCTACAGACATATGAAAAAATGCTCGTCATCTTTAATCATCAGAGAAATGCAAATCAAAACTACTTTGAGATATCATCTAACTCCAATAAGATTAGCCCATATCACAAAATCCCAAGACCAGAGATGTTGGCATGGATGTGGAGAAAAGGGAACAATTCTACACTGCTGGTGGGAATGCAAATTAATACATTCCTTTTGGAAAGATGTTTGGAGAACACTTAGAGATCTAAAAATAGATCTGCCATTCAATCCTATAATTCCTCTACTAGGTATATACCCAGAAGACCAAAAATCACATCATAACAAAGATATCTGTACCACAATGTCTATTGCAGCCCAATTCATAATTGCTAAGTCATGGAAAATGCCCAAGTGCCCATCATCCACGAATGGATTAATAAATGGTGGTATATGTACACCATGGAATATTATGCAGCCTTAAAGAAAGATGGAGACTTTACCTCTTTCATGTTTACATGGATGGAGCTGGAACATAGTCTTCTTAGTAAAGTATCTCAGGAATGGAAGAAAAAGTATCCAATGTACTCAGCCCTACTATGAAACTCATTTATGGCTTTCACATGAAAGGTATAACCCAGTTACAACCTAAGCATATGGGGAAGGGGGTGAGGGAGGGGAAGGTTGGGGGAGGTTGGCGGAGGGAGGGTGATTGGTGGGATTACCCCTGCGGTGCATCTTACAAGGGTACATGTGAAACTTAGTAAATATAGGATGTAAATATCTTAACACAACAACTAAGAAAATGCCAGGAAGGCTATGTTAACCAGTGTGATGAAAATGTGTCAAATGGTCTATAAAAACAGTGTATGGTGCCCCATGATGGCATTATTGTACACAGCTATGATTTAATAATAATAATAATAAAATATTTTGGAGCTGAAGAGGAGAAAGTGCATTAGAAAATGAGGAAGAGGTGGCGCCTCTGGCTCAGTGAGTAGGGCGCTGTCCCCATATACCAATGGTGGGGCGTTCAAACCCGGCACCGGCCAAACTACAACAAAAATGGCTGGGCGTTGTGGTGGGTGCCTGTGGTCCCAACTACTTGGGAGGCTGAGGCAAGAGAATTGCCTAGGCCCAGGAGTTGGAGGTTACTGTGAGCTGTGACGCCACAGCTGTCTCTAAAAAAAAAGAAAGAAAGAAAATGAGAAAAAGACCAAGAAAAGACACAGGGGTATTCTTGGAGAGGAAGACCCAACATAAAGTACATTGTCTATAGACTTAGCATAACCCCTATACGAATAGCAATGAGATTGGCTCCAAGGGCAAGATTCTTCCGTCATGTTTACGTAGGGGCTGGACCAAACATAAGAAATTGATAAACGTTTCTTCACTGTATGTAGGTACATTCTCCCAGTGGAATAATATGCAATTTTAATGAAGAATAGGACAGATCTATAAGTGCTAATATAGAAAGGTTTTTAAGATACATTAAGTGAAGGCCAGTGCAGTGTAATCCCAGCCCTCTGGGAGGCCTAGGCGGGTGGATTGCTTGAGCTCAGGAGTTCAAGACCAGCCTGGGTAAGAGTGAGACTCCTTCTCTACTAAAAATAGAAAAAAACTAGCTTGGTGTTGTGGTATGTGCCTATAGTCCCAGTTACTCCGGAGGCTGAGGCAAGAGGATTGCTCAAGCCCAAGAGTCTGAGGTTGCTATGAGCTACGATGACATCATGGCACTTTACCCAGGGTGACAGAGTGAGACTCTGTCTCAAAAAAACCCAGAAAGGATACATTAAGTGAAAGAGTGAAGTGCATGCATGTTGATGCTGTTTATGTATATTTAAGGATATGTGTATAACATATGTAATTCTATAAATAACAGAAATGTTTTCTGTAAGCACAATAGTATAATAAATGGCACATACATAGCACTTACTATATTCCAGGCACATATTTTAACTCATAAGTTATCCCCATTTCTATTGATGGGGAAACTGAGGCACTAAGTGATTAAGTGACCAGCCCAATATCACAGAACTAGTTAGTGCAGAGGTAAAAGTTAAACCCAGACAGTCCCTGCTTTTACCGACCATGATACTGACCTTCATGCAGGAAAGCGTTAACTGAGGGCCGCGAGGGTTGGGAGTGGTGGAGAGAGGCTCTTGCTTTTACTTCATACTTTTGAGTATTCACGATATTATTATTATTTTACCATACACAGTATTACTTTAATGAAACACTGACTTAAATATATGTTTGAGAACTGGGCCTTCGCTGTACAGCGACGGCATCACTAGGGACCTGTAGGGAGGTTACGGTGAGGTGTGGGGGCAGGAGGGGAAGTTACAACAGCCAGAATCCCTCCCTCACTGGCTTGTTGAAAGAAACAAAAAGGAGATGCTTGGTTGCTTTGCATTTATTTAAGTTTCAGTCCTGGGAGGGCAAACAGCATTGAAAAGTGCAGTGGCCAATTTCTGACATTGGTTTCTCCAGGGACTCCTTTTCTTTTTTCTTTCATTTTCTTTTCTTTTCTTGTCTTGTCTTTTCTGTTCCTTTCCTTTTTTTGAGGGTGGGGGGGACAGAGTCTAACTATGTCACCCTTGGTAGAGTGCTGTGGATTCACAGCTCACAGCAACTTCAAACTCTTGGGCTTGGGCAATTCTATTTCCTCAGCCTCCCAAGTAACTGGGACTACAGGCGCCCACCACAATGCCTGGCTATTTTCTTGTTGCAGTTGTCATCATTGTTTAGCTGGCCCGGGCTGGGCTCAAACCTGCCAGGCTTGGTGCATGTGGCTGGCACTGTAACCACTGTGCCACAGGCACCAAGCCATAGGGACTCTTTTTCATCATGAAGTTTGTGGACATCTCCTGTTGCAGACTCCTGCATACACAGCTCCTCTGCCAGTTATTCTAGTTCAATGTTTCCCCTAGGTTATACATTACTATTACTGCATAAGTTAAAGTCAGTGAAAAAGGTGTAAGTTAAGAAGTTTCACTCCCAACCACTGTGTTCTACTTCCCCACCTTACCTCTGACAGGGACCAATTTATTCCTTTCTTGTTTCCTTTCAGCGATTCCTTAGGCAAATGCAAACATCTGTGCTTGCTTGTATAAGGCATATAATCTTATTTTCATTTCTTGTTGTACAGGTTGCATCACTGCTTTGTATCTTTCAAAATCAGCACATGGAGAACTTCTTCATTATGTTTTTTTTGTAACCGGTGCACAACTGTCCTTATGATCCCTTGACCTTGCTATTGGCTTAGCTGAGGAGTCTCCCGATGTGAACTAGGGTTTCTTCTTTGCTCCCTTATTTTTAGCATTATTCTTGTCATGAACTTCCTAGCAACTAACTGCATTCTGGTTAATGAGGGACAACTGGAGGCTTCTCTTTACCTTCTTATCTAATGCCACAGTGTGGACCCAGTCTTCCTGGATGCCCCTGGGGGCAGCAGCTCACACCTGTTCATTTTGGTGATTAAAAACATTAGAGGTACCTCCATTTGAGTCTCTTGTCGCTGGTAATTTTCATCTTCTTGGGAACAGGTGCACTGGGGTGGAACCCCAGGTAAAAAATGCTTATAGTTTAATTGTAAACAACCATTGACAGAGTGTGCATTGCCGAACAGGTATGAAGTTGGGTACTTTCTTGCTCTCTTTATTTTTTATTTCTATGTTTTAATATGATTCTGTACTTGTCTGATTGTCTTATGAACATGTTAAACTGCTACATCTTAGGAGAGTGGGGATTAGGAAGGAGAAAAAAACTCATCTGCAAAGCTCTCATTTGCAGCTTGCCCTAGAATGGGCAGAACAGATTATTTTGGTTTAACAGCCGTCACTTGGGTAGCGAGCCGACTGGAGGGATTGTAATATTCTGTTTTCATGGCAAAGCTCATGGTTCTCCCTCTGTTTATTTTGAATATGTGTCTTCTCCCTTATTAATAAGTTCAGTGCTCTGCTTCTGGAGGGGTCAGTTCTGCTCCAACATGCCCACCCAGCTGGCGATGGCCATGGACACCCTGATCAGAGTCTTTCACAGATACTCTTGCAAGGAAGGGGACAGGTTCAAGCTCAATAAGGGGGAGCTGAAAATGCTCCTGCAGCAAGAGTTCACAGACTTCCTTTTGTGCCAAAAGGACCCCCAGTTGGTTGACAAGATAATGCAGGACCTGGATGCCAACAAGGACAACAAAGTGGATTTTAATGAATTCGTGGTCATGGTGGTGGCTCTGACAGTTGCTTGTAATGATTACTTTGTGGAACAATTGAAGAAGAAAGGAAAATGAAGATAAGTAGCAGGCCAGTCTAAAGGCAGAAATATATTCAAAGTTATTTACTTATTTTTCATCTGTACCCTTCAGATCTACAGACACATTAATGTCATTTATAGATATAATAAAAAGCACATATAGTTAATTGCCATTATTCCTAAATTTTGTGTACCTTAATATATTGACTTTATACAATTATTCCAAATCTTATATTCCCTACTTGAAATTTGCCCATATTATTAAAGATGTTATAAGGATTTTCTTAGTCTGTCAAAAGGAGAGTGTCACAAAAATTTAGATACTTTCAAATGAGACTAGAACTTAGGAAATTTCTAAGACACCATTGAATTGTACTTGAACTTCTTACCCTGTTAATTAACTGACTCCCCATACTCCTATGGCTTTGCTTCAGATGAAAGAAGCTGTGTTAAGGAATTAGAAGTGCTGGCTTTTTCAGTGATTTAGGTCAGGGTATGGGTAGACTCAGGGCGAGGTGCTCAAGCCAAGAGAACTGAAGCCAGCAACCTTTGATGTTTGGTGTATAAATAACCTTCCATGCTCCTTGGGTTGGAGAATTCTGAAGCAAGAGTTTCCCAGAATTTCCCAGTGCTTTCCCCTGGAATTAAGCCTTGGGCGCAGGTGGGGGGCTCCTTTCCTTTCTCCTGTCTCACTGCACTACCCTACCTGTGTTTCTGCACCTCTCAAATAAATGACTTGCACATGAAAAAATATATATATATAACGTTCTCCAATTCCACTCATGTTGTTGCAAATGGCAGGATTTCATTCTTTTTATGGCTGTAAAATATTCCATTGTGTATTCATACTAATTTCTCTTTGCATTCATCCATTGATGGACACTTAGGTTGATTACAAATCTTTTGTGAATTGTACTGCAATAAACATGGGAGTGCAGGTATCTTTTCAGTGTACTGATTTCTCCTCCTCTTTTTAATTTCAAGAAATTGGGGGTACACATGTCTTGTTTACATACTTCATTTTTATTCAGATTGACTCAAAGTTGTAACTGCTCCCTTCACCCAGTTAGTGTGCACTGTACCGAATAGGTGTGAATTTACCCATGTCCTTCTCCCCCTCCCCCACCTTGATTTTCATTGAGATTTACTTCCATATGAGCACTTAAGTGTTAATCAAGTAGTTTTGATTCAGGATTGAGTACATGTGTTTATTTCTCCATTATTGTGATGTTTCAGTTAGAAGAATGGTTTCCAGTTCCATCCGGGTTGTCACAAAAAATACAAGACTGCCACTTTTCTTATGGCTGAGTAGTAAGTACTCCATGGTATGCACATAACCACATTTTATTAATCCATTCATGGATTAATGTGAGATGGCCAACTAGAGACAGCTCTTGCTGGTCTGCCTTCCTTTCAGTGTATACCCAGCAGTGGGATTCCTTGGTAATATGTAGTCCTATTTTCAGTCTTTTGAGGAACTTCCCTACTGTTCTCCATAGTGGTTGCACTAATTTACATTCCCACCAATAACATACAGGAGTTCCCCCTTCGCCATATGCTGTCAGCATTTATTTTTACCTGTATTTTTGATAAAAGCCATTTTAAGAGGGGTAAGATAAAATCTCTTTGTAGTTTTGATTTGCATTTCTCTGATGACTAATGATGTTGAGAATTTTTTCATAGTGCCTGTTAGCCATTTTTATGTCTTCTTTTGAGAAGTGTCTTTTCAGATTTTATCCATTTTTAATTGGATTATCTGACTTTTTCTATTGAGTTGTTGGAGCTCCATATATATTATAGTTGTTTATCCCTTGTCAGACAGGTAGTTTGCAAATATTTTATCCCATTCTATGGGCTCTTTCTTTACTGTATTCATATTTCCTTTGCTGTGCAGAAGCTGCTTTTTAGCTTGATTAAAATTAAGCTAAGGATTTTGGTGTGATCCCATTCATCCAATTTTGCTTTGATTGCTTGTTCTTTAGGGGTATTACTCAGTAAGTCCTTGCCCAGACCAGTGTCCTGAACCATTTCCCCAATGTCCCAATGTTTTCTTTTAGTAATTTCATAGTTTTGGGTCTTATATTTAAGTCTTTAGACCACTTTGACTTGATTTTTGATGAGAAATAAGAGTCTAGTTTCATTCTTCTATGTATGAATGTCCAGTTTTCCCAGCACTATTTATTGAAGAGACTGTCCCTTCCCCACTGTATGTCCTTGGTGCCTTTGTAAAAAATAAGTCCATTATACATGTATGGATTTATTTCTGGATTCTCTGATCTGGTCTACTGGTCTATGCATTTGTTTTTATTCCAGTACTATGCTGTTTTGGTTACTACAGTTCTGTAGGATAATCTGAAGTCAGACAATCTATTCCTCCAGTTCTTTTCTTTTTGCTCTGGAAAGCTTTGTTTATTCTGGATCTTTTGTGGTACCATACAAATGTTAGGATTATTTGTCTATTTCTGTGAAGAATGTCACTGGTATTTTAATGGGGATTGCATTTTTCAATCTACACTTTCGTGTAGATTGCTTTAGGTTGAATGGACATTTGAACAATATTTATTCTCCCAAAACACAAGCATAGAATATCTTTCCATTTAGGGGTGTTCTTTTTTAATTTGTTTCATCAATGTTTTATACCTTTCATTATAGAAATCTTTCACTTCTCTGGTTAAGATTGTTCCTTGGTATTTTATTTTATTTGTAACTGTTATAATTAGTATTACTTTCTTCATTTCTTTTTCAGGTTATTTACTATTGTCCCATAGCAATGTTACTGATTTTTGTATATTGATTTTGTTTCCTGCAACTTTACTAATTTTATTAATCTATTTTAATAGGTTTGTGTGTATGTGTGTGAGTGTGTGTGTAGTCTTTAGGTTTCTATAGATGTTAGATCAAACAAAGATAATTTGACCATTTCTTCCTTTCCAACTTGGATGCCCTTTATTTATTTCTCTTGCTTGATTGATCTAGTTAGAATCTCCAGTACTATGTTGAATAACTGTGGTGAAAGTAGGCATCCATGTCTTCTTCCAGATCTTAGAGGAAAGGCTTTCAGTTTTTCCATATTCATTATGATACTCCCTGTGGGTCTGTCATATATGGCTTCTATCATGTTGAGGTAAGGTTTTTCTATAACTAGTTTTTTGAGCATTTTTATCATGAAGTGATGTTGAATTCTATCAAATGTTTTTTTTCAGCATAGTTGAAATGATAACATGGGTTTTGTCCTTTGTTCTATTGACGTGATGTATCAGGGTAACTGATTTGCATATGTTGAACCATCTTTGCTTCCCTGGGATAAATCCCACTTGATCTTGATGAATAATCCTTTTAATGGATTGTTGAATTAAGTTTGCTACTATTTTATTGAGGATTTTTGTATCTTTTTTCATCAGCGATATTAGCCTGTAGTTTTCTTTGTGTGTGTGTGTGTCTTTGGCTTTGGTATCAGAGTGATACCAAAGTGATACCAAACTCTCTTACATAGAGTTTGGGAGTATTTTCTCTTTCTTAGTTTTTTGGAACAGTTTAAGATTGGTATTAATTCTTTGAATTCTTGGTGGAATTCAGCCTTGAAGCCATCAGGTCCTGGTCTTTTCCCTGATGGGAGACCTTTTATTGTCTCTTCTGTCTCCTTACTTGTCAATGGTTTATTCAGGTCTCAGACTTCTTTATGATTCAATCTTGGTAGATTGGCACACTAGGAAATTGTCCATTTTCTCTAGGTTTTCTGATTTATTGGCATATAATATAATCATTATAGTCTCTAATGATCCTTTAGATTTTTTGCAGTATCAGTTGTAATATTTCCTTTTTCATCTCTGATTTTATTTGCTTAGGTCTTCTTTTTTTCTTAGTCTGACTAAAGGTATGTCAATTTTGTTTATCTTTTTAAAAAACACAATTTTTTGTTTCATTGATCTTTTGTATTGTTTTTCATTTATTTCTGCTTTGATCATTATTATTAACTTCTTTTTTCTACAATTTTGGATTTGATTACTCTTGCTTTTTTTAGTTCTATCAGATGCATCATTAAGTTCTTTATTTGAAGACAGAGTCTCACTTTGTCAGCCTGGGCACAATGCAGTGGCATCATCATAGCACACTATAACCTCAAACTCCTTACCTTGACCTCCCAGACTACTAGGATTACAAGTGTGAGCCATGGTAATCACTGTGCCTGGACTATGTCGTGTTTTTTGTTTCATTTTCATTTGTTTTGAAAAATATTTTCATTTCCTTCTCAATTTCTTCATTGACTCACTTGTCATTCAGGAGCATATGGTTTAATTTCCATGTGTTTGTATATTTTCCAATGTTCTTCTTATTATTGATTAACAGTTTTATTCCATTGTGGTCAGAGAAAATACTTTGTATGATTATAAATTTTTTTGAATTTTTCAAGATGTGTTTTGTGACCTAACATACAATCTATCCTTGAGAATGACCCAAGAACTAAGGAGAAGAATGTATATTCTGTAGTTATTGGATGAAAATTCTGTAAATATTTATTGGGTCTATTTGGTCTATATTGCATATTAAGCAACGTTTCTTTGTTGGTTTTCTGTCTGGATGATGTGGGTTATGCTGAAAGTGGAATGTTGAGGTCTCCAGTGTTTATTGTATTGGAGGTTCATTGCCCTCTTTAGCTTTGGTAATATGTGCTTAATATAGCTCAGTGCTCCAGTGTTAGGTGCATAAAAGGCCTGACAATTAAGTTTTCAAACTTGACACCATGTATTTGCATTGGCATCACTGTACAAACAACTCAGTAAGGTTTCAGTGTTTCACAGCTATGTCCATATCAACATGTGGTGGCGTATTGCTGGGTAAAGTTCAATATTCTTGCTGCGTGTTTTTTTGTTTTTGTTTTGTTTTGTTTGGGGTTTTTTGCAGTTTGGGGCCGGGGCTGGGCTTGAACCCACCACCTCCAGCATATGGTGCTGGCGCCCTACTCCTTTCAGCCACAGGCGCCGCCTCTTGCTGCATGTTTTTGTGTGCCATATGATGACAGCTCTGATGGCCATTCTATAAAAAGAGCTCCAAAATTGCTTTGAAGGGTAGACTGGGCACTTCGCATTGGTGCATAGCTTCCCAAGGGAAGTATTTTGAAGGTAACCATAGTAATATTCAACAATGAGGTATTAGCACTTTTTCTAGGGAGAGTTTACAAACTTAACTTTCAGACCTTATATGTGTCTAGAATTGTTATATATATCCTCTTGTTGAATTGACCCCCTTATCATTACATAATAACCTTCTTTGTCTCATTTCATAATTTTCCATCTTGAAATCTATGTTATCTGATAAAATGCAGCTAATACCACTTTTTTCTTTTTCTTTCTTTCTTTTTTTTTTGTTTACATTTGTATAGAATATCTTTTTCCATTTCTTTATTCTTAGTCTATCTATATACATCTTTATAGGTGAAGTATGTCTCTTGCAGACAACAAATGGTTGACTCTTATTTTTTTTAGCCATTCAGCCATTCTATGTTGGAGAGTTTAGTCTGTTCACATTCAATGTTATCAACAAGGAAGGGCTTACTATTGCCATGTTATTATTTGATTCTGGTAGTTTTGTGGTCCTCTCTTATTTCCTTCCTGTCTTCCTTTGTTAAAAGTGATTTTCCCTGGTGGTGTGTTGTAATTTCTTGTTTTTTATTTATTTTTTATTTTTTGTGAAGCTACATGCATTTTGAAATGTGTTTATATAGACTTTAGGAGGCCAAATATAACTAGGAGCACTTCAAAAAATTGGCTAGCTTTTTAAGCTATGTACTAAGAAGATTGGATAAGAAATTACAAGCAAAAATGTTAAAGTCTTTTCATGTTTCATGTTATTATAAAAGAAATACATTGCACACTATAAAAATTCAAACTTCACAGAAAAGCACAAGGAAGAAAATAAAATAAAATTCAACTGTAATTTTTTAATACCCTTTATGCAGGAAGAACCACACTATTAATTTTATGCATATTTTCAATTTTTTCTATTATAGTTTTTAAAAGCAAAATAGAGACCATTCTTTACCTATTTCATAACTCGATTTTTTTTTTGATTTAAAAATACACTATGATCAATGCTAGAGTCATGTTTGGGTATTGTTTATTGCCTTAGTGTGCTAGAGTCTTTGAAGAGTAACTGCTGACCTTATTCACTGGCTGTGGCCCTCATGGCACAGTCAGTCACCAGGTTAGTGACATGGCTTCATACAGACCTATGCAACTGTTAGACTCACAAGTTAAAGAATGATGCAACTGGTTCTTTAGAAGCCCTCTATTATAGGAATGTATAGATTTTCCATAGAGGGCTATCATGTGGTTTTAATTTTACTCTTATCTTCCTTAATGATTTATCCTGCTTCTATGAAATAAGGCTAAGTTTTTCTTCGTGATAGTCTTTGTTGGTTTCTAGAAGGTTGTTTAATTCATCAAATGGATTATGTGCCTGTTGTGTGGTAGTCACTGTTCTACACAAATGAATAATTTCTACTGTAATGAGAGGTAACTATAAAGCTAATAAACATAGCTCCTTAATTGGAGTGAGGTTATAAGGGTGGTTGAAATAAAATAATAAAAAATAGAAAAATAAAAATACACTATGAATAATTTCCTATGATATTAGGGCCTTTGAACATGATTTTTGTCATATCTACATATTCTATATATAATATATCACAAATTATTTAATTCCTGCTTTTTAACAGTTGTGACTTTTTATTATAAGTAACTGTAATTATAACTTTACATAAGCTTTTTGTAAATCTTGTATTACATACTTAAGGAGAGACTTCTGGCAAAATTCATGATTTTCCAGTCAGAGAGTATAAACAATTTTAAATATTTTTAGTAAGTGTTGTTGAGTTGCCCATGAAGGACATTTTATCCTTTTAATCTGTGAAAATTACATTGAATTTTATTTAATTTTTTACAGTTTTACTGCAATATTGTTGATAAGAATTGTATGTACTTAAGGTATACAATGTGATGTTTTGAGATATATTGTGTATATATACACATTGTGAAATTATTACTATTAATCTTATTGACATATACATTACCACACATAGTTAGTATTTTGTGTGTATGTGTGGTGAGAACATTTGAGTTCTACTCAGCAATTTTTAAGTATATAATACATTATTATTAACCATAGTCACCATACCGTACAATAGGTCTCCAAAAATCATTCATCTTATACTAGAAAATTTCTATGCTTTAACCTACATTTCCCCAACTTCCACTCCTGGCCATTGATAACCACCATCACACTCTTCTGTTTCTATGAGCTTGACTCTTTTAGATTCAATAAATAAATGAGATCACACAGCATTTGTCTTTCTGTGGCTGGTTTATTTCATTTAACATAATTTTCTCATAAATTATAAGATTTCTTCTCTTTAAAGGTGAATAGTAACCCATTATGTGTAAATACCACAGTTTCTTTAGATCCCTTAACCTGTTGATGGACACTTAGATTGATTCCAATATTTGGGCTATTTTCCATAAAGTCTGTACTAATTTACATTTCTACCAACAGTATGCAAGGGTTCCTTTTCTCCACATCCTCACTAACACTTTTTTGTCTCTTTGATAACAAACATTCTAGCATGTGTGAGGAAAGATCTTATTGTGGTTTTATTTTGCATTTCTTCAATGAATAGTGATGTTGAGCATTTTTTCATATACCATTGATTATTTCTATGTCTTCTTTTGAGATATGTCTATTCAGATCCATTGCCCATTTTTAATCAGGTTATTTGACTTATTATTAAGTTATTTGAGTTTCTTATAAATACACATTTAGAATATTAACTCCTTATCAGATATATGATTTATACATATTCTCTCCCATTCTGTAGAGTGCCTCCTCACTCTGCTGATTGTTTCCTTGGCTGTGCAGAAGTGTTTTGGTTTGATGTAATCATCTTTGTAGATTTTCAATACTGTTGACTGTGCTTTGGGATTCATATCCAAAAAAATCATTGCTCAGAACAACGTCATGTAGTTATACAGTTTCATACCTTACATTTAAGTCTTCAATCCACCTTGAGTAAATTTTTATTTATGGTATGAGATAAGGGTCTAATTTCATTCCCCTGCATATGGGATATCCAGTTGTCCCACCAACATATATTAAAGAGACTGTCATTCCCCATTGTATATTCTAGTGCCATTATCAAAAACCAACTGCCAGGCTGTGCGTGGTGACTCACTCTTGTGATCCTAGCACTCTGGGATGCCGACATGGGAGGACTGCTTGAGCTTAGGAGTTTGAGACCAGCTTGAGTAAAAGCGAGATTCCATCTCTACTAAATATAGAAAAATTAACCAGGCATTATGGCAGGGACCTATAGTCCCAGCTACTTAGGAGGCTGAGGTAGGAGGATTGCTTGAACCCAGGAGTCTGAGGTCACTGCTAGGCTGACAAGACAGCACTCTAGCCTGGGCAACAGAATGAGATTTTGCCTCAAAGGCCTCCAACTTAGTTCTTTTTGCTCAAGGTTGCTTTAGCTATTCTGGGTCTTTGCGGTTTCTTCTGATTTTTAGGACTATTTTTTTTCCATTTCTGTGAAAAAAATGTCATTGGAATTTTAATGGTGATGGTATTGATTCTGTAGATCACTTTGTATGGTACAGCCATTTCCACAAAATTAATTTGTCTGATCTGTGAACCTGGCATATCTTTCCATTTATTTGAATTTATTTATCAGTTTTAACAGTTTTTGATTAACTCTTTAGGTGTTCTAGATAAATTATCACGTTGTCTGCAAACAAAAACAATTTAACATTCCCCATTCTACTTTCTTTTACTTTCTTCACTTGCCTAATTATTATGGCTAGGATTTCCCAGAACTATATTGTCCGGAAGGAGCAAGAGTACACGTGCAAGTACTATAGTTTTCTGAGTTTTGTTTTGTTTTTTGAGGGTTTTTGCATTAATGTTCATCAGGGTAATGAACTATAATTTTCTTGTTCTCATCTGACCTTAGTATTATGGCCTCTTAAAATGAATTTAGAACTATTCCTTCTTCTTTGGAAATATTCCTTCTTTTTCAATTTTTGGAAAAGTTTCAGAAGTATTGGTATTGGTTCTTCTTTAAATGTTTAGTAAAATTCAGCAGTGAAGCCATTAGGTCCTGGGCTCTTCTTTGATGAAAGACTTTACTACTGATTCATTCTCATTATAGGTTTGTTTAGATCTTCTGTTTCTTCATAATTCTGTCCTGGTAGGTTCTATGTGTCTAGAGATTTGTCCATTTCCTCTAGGTTGTCTTGTTGGTGTATTATTGTTTATAGTAGCTTTATATAATCCTTTATATTTCTCAGTTCTAATGTCTCCTCTTTCAGTTTTTATTTTATTTGTCTTCTTTTTTCTTAGTCTAACTAAAAGTTTGTTACTTTTGTTTCTTTTCAAAAATCACCTTTTCCAATTATCTTTTCTATTGTTTTTCTAGTTTCTATTTAATTTATTTCTGCTCTGATCTTTGTTATTTCTTGCCTTCTGCTAAATTTGGGCTTAGTTTGCTCTTTTCCTAGATTCTTGATATACAAATTTAGGTTGTTTATTTGTGATTTTTCTCCTTTTTTAACGTAGGCATTTATCACTGTGAACTTCCTTCTTAGTACTGCTTTTACTACATCACATTAGTGTTGGTAAGTTGTGTTTCATTTTAATTTGTCTACAGGTATTTTCTGTTTTGATTTCTTCTTTGAATCATTAGATGTTCGGAAGAACGATATTTAATTTCCACATACAGTCACATATCAAATATATTCTGAGAAATGCATCATTAGGGGATTTTCTCGTTGTGCAAACATCACAGAGTATATTTACAGAAACCTAGATGGACAGCTCACTACACACCTGAGCTATATGTTATAGCCTATTGCTCCTAGGCTACAAAGCTTACAGTGTATCACTGGACTGAATATAGTACCAGGGGTCCTCAAACTGCGGCCCGCGGGCCACATGAGGCGGTGTGATTGTATTTGTTCCCATTTTGTTTTTTTACTTCAAAATAAGATATGTGCAGTGTGCATAGGAAGTTGTTCATTGTTTTTTTTTTTTAACTATAGTCCAGCCCTCCGTGAATTGGCCCCCTGTTTAAAAAGTTTGAGGATGCCTGCAGTACACAATTACACCCCAATGGCAAGTGTTTATGCATCTAAATATATCTAAATATAGATAAATTAATGTATTGCAGTAGGTCATTAGGACCACTAGGACATCCTTAGATGATAGGAATTTTTCAGCTAGATTATACTTAATGTGACTATCCCTCTTGTACACAGTTTGTCCTTGACAAAACATCTTTATGCAATGCATGTTTGTGAATCTTCTCATTTTCCTCCTGTTATTGATTTCTAGTTTCATGCCATTATTGCCAGAAAAGACACTGGATGATTTTAACCTTCTGAAATGTGTTAAGACTATATTTGTGTGGGTGGGGTGATGTGACTCTGGTTCCAGTGTGGACACAGCTGGTAGTCTACCCTGTCTATGTGCAGCTCCATCAGGTAAATCTGTGATGCTAAAGATTGCAGGCGTTGTTGGTAGCCAAGGGAAAGGGGCAGGGAGGGCTGTTGGGGGTCTTTGGTGGTAGCAGTTACTAAGATCTTCCTGGTCTTTTTTTCTTCTATAGGAGAAGTCTTAGCAGAAGAGAACCCTCATCACGCTAGGTCTGACTCACAGGTATGTTTGTGGTGACAAAGACACAGGCGTCTGATGCACGATGTCCATGGAATGGCCATGGAGATGGCATCTAGAGTCAGGCTCCCATGCAGACATGGGGCTGCTGGATCTGAGACAGCAGTGGCACTAGTTCTAGAGCACAGACATTCTCACTGCATTATTGGTGATAGTGTGTGGGGCACGGGTGTGTGTGGTCCAGCCAAGCAGTTGGGGTACAGAGCATGGGAATGAGCAGAGACACCGAATAGGTTGTAAAGGCACCTGGTGTCTAAGGCTGGGGAATTGACAGGCTGCCTGGGAGCTGAGGTCTAGAGCTTAGGTATGCGAAGAGCAACCACCTCTCATGTTGATCACTTGACCTCAGTAAGCCCCTACTTTTACTGATGTTTTGGGCCCCCTGCAATCAATGTCAGTTTAGAGCTAGTTTCCAGTAGTCCCCAAAAGGTCTGACTATTTCCTTTTCTCTAATGTATACATACCCAAGTAGAAGGCCATAATTCCCTTTGGGGAAGGCTGAAGGAAAGATTAACAGTAGAAATTTTTAGTACTGTAACAGGACCCTTCCAGACGGGACCCAGCCTCTTCTTTTTCCAAGCGATTCTGAGTCTTTAAACTAGCTCACATCTTGGAATTGATTAAGGAGCTGTAATTCTCTGTTTCTATGATTGGAGCTAGACTTTTATCCACTTGACCTGAAAGCATTCTTCTTATATAGATCAGATAAGAACTTAGTAGGCTTCTTGTCTATTTTATTTCCAGAAACATTATAATTAACTTGCTAACATGATAGATCTACATGAGTCACACTATTCTGATGTTTGCTGTGCCTCTGCTGTCCATTACCATAACTATCTATGTTCACCTTGCCTGTGGTGTTGGGTTGCCACCCTTTGACCCCTGTCACCACAGGGATCCAATTATTCCCACTGCATTTAAGTTTCCCAGTTGAATGACAGCAGTTCTTACTGTCAGGTCAGGCCTACAAAGAAGAGCAATACCAGAGCTCTTCAGGGATGCTGGGCCTCCCCTCACAAACCTACTTCTGAAAGTATTAGTGAAAGGTCTATCTAGACCTTCCCAGTGTGAGTCAGTAGTTTTCTGTAAAAATTCCATTCTAGTATTCCAATCTCCCTAAAATTTTAAGTCTCTTCCTCTATGTTAACCCAAGGAAGATGAGGCATCCCCAGTTCATTCTCAGTGGGTCATCGTTTAATCTATATCTCAGCCAACCAACCAAACAAGAGCCCTTTTAACTCACTGAACACCAATATTAAATGTAGAATCACTGCTTAGTTGACCCATATCAATAAATTCAGCCTGATCCACCTATATGTTCCTTCTACCATTATCCCACAACTTTAATATACAATCTCCCACATGTTCCTTGGATTTCTGCTTTTGTAAATTAGAAAACTCAGGTTGTATTTTATGGAGTGTAACACACCTCCTCATGGGTCATTCTTTCAACCCTCCTGGGGGTTTTGGCCTGCTGGGACTCGGGTCCACTGGCAAATAAGATTCAGGAAAATTTAAGAGCTTGACATTCCTAGCCTTATCAGAATCTTCCTACATATCCCCCTCATAATGTATAGGATTCCATTCATTCACAACCAACACCCTCAATCTAACAGTAGATAAACATTGAGGCTGAAATTTCAACTTCTGCTGTAATTCAGCCAATTGCATGATGAAGGCTTGTGTTGATTTTCAAGCTCAGCTCAGATTCTAACCCAGGGCACACTTTGAAGCCCTTAGTCTATTTATGCAGAGCTTGAGCCAGGAAATTGGTTCCCTGAGTTCATCTTTTCCTTTCATCACTTTTCAGCAACATTAGGAGCAACCAAACAGAGTCATCATATTCCTTGGTTTTCCACAAATGTTCAAAATATCATATACTGAGTCACCAAATTCCCTGCCTCTTACACATAGTGGATCAGAAGTACCAAATGCTTTTAGTCTTTGAATCTCTAAGCAGTTCATGCCATGAACTATCATTGTTCTTTGTGCTGTTAGAATTAGAGTTCTTAGCACTTTTAGGTCCAATCAAATTAGAGAGCTAGTTCTAAAAACCCGAAAGCCAATTAAGAAAATTCACCCTTCAAATTCTAATTCCCCAGAACCACTCCTGGTACCAAAGTATGTATTAGTCAGGGGTCCCAAAAAGAGAGAGAACCAGCAAGATATATATCAATATAAATAGATGAGAGGGGATTTATTAGGGGAATTGGATCACATGATTTGGATGCTGAGAATGCTAAAATAGGCCGTCTATAAGCTGGAGACCCTGGAATACTGGTAGCATAGCTCAGTCCAAGTCCTTAGGCCTGAGATCCCAAGGAGCCACTTGTGTAAGTTAGCTCATAGCCTTTCTTCTTGATGCCCATGCCCTATAACTTCTACAAAGATGCTTTCAATTATTCCTGAGTGCCAGGATGAAGCGTTTTTCAAGAAGAGACTCTGGTGGCATAGCCACTGTGTCAGCCTTTCCAGGCAAAAGGAATTAAAATTAAATTTAAAATGAACTTAAAAATTAAGAGTGGAATGAATGACCTCATGGTGACAAAATAGAGAAGATCCAAAAGGAATAGATAGAGGTCAGAACAGGGAGCACAGTGCACCACAGAAAAAGTAGAGGAAAGTGGAAGGAATAAAAGGAAGCAAGAGGCAGAAGCAGCATAAACACAAAGAGAAAGAGGAAAGTGAGAAAACAGAGAACAAAAGTGACCATGACAAATAGCCCGAACTTCCTAGCAGGAGCTGGGCACCTCTAGGACTACAGCCCAAGGGGCAACAAGAACAAGGAATCTATAGCAAATGTTAGTCGACTCAACAGGAGAAATTGATGGAGAGATATAACACATGAGGAGGAGAACAGGGAGGAGAGCTCAAGATCCACTTCTTTGTCTGAACAACTTTGGTCAGCTCCACAGTTGTCTAAGCATAAAATGCAGCATTTGAGAAGGTCTGCCTATCAATATAATGGCACAACACATTAGGAATTTATTCCGTATAATTAGTTATATGTAAAGAGTAAAAAGAGAATGATTATTATTTTTATAAAATCATATATTCTCACAAAACAATTCTAGCAATATTGAACAGCAGGAGAAAAAAAAGATGGTAAATCGGGAGGCTGAGGCAAGAGAATCACATAAGCCCAAGAGCTGGAGGTTGCTGTGAGCCGTGTGACGCCACGGCACTCTACCAAGGGCAGTAAAGTGAAACTCTGTCTCTACAAAAAAAATAAAATAAAATAAAATTTAAAAAAGATGGTAAAGCTCTCAAATCTTACTGACTGGAAATAAGCATTGTTAACACATGGAGGATATCATTTCAGATAAATCATTATCTCTATAGATGTAGATGTAGATATAGAGAGAGATAGAGATACAAATAAAGATATAGGGCCGGGTGCAGTGGCTCATGCCTGTAATCCTAGCACTCTGGAAGGTCTAGACAGGTGGATTGCCTGAGCTCACAGGTTCAAGACCAGCCTGAACAAGAGGGATACCCCCATCTCTAAAAAAAGTAGCCGGGCATTGTGGCAGGCACCTGTAGTCTCAGTTACTTGGGAGGCTGAGGCAAGAGAATCGCTTGAGCCCAAGAGTTTGAGGTTGCTGTGAACTATTATGCCACAGCAGTCTACCAGGGTGACAAAGTGAGACTCTGAAAGAAAGACAGAGAGAAAGAAAGGCATAGATAATAGATATACTTAGGTGTATGTACACATATATATGTACCTACACACATACATGCATTCACATTCATACATTTTTATATATATACACAAGCATACACCTCTCCATAAACATATATACTCACCACATATTTACATAAATACATATCACACCCACATAAAATATTGCATAGATGGATAAATAGAAGGATGAATATATGGAAATAGAAAAATAGATAGATGGAAAATTAATGATGATAGATATAGATAATAGATAGATAATAGATTTTTGCAAAATGGATTTATACTGACTGATATTTTTAATAAAAATATTTCAGGGAAGTCACATTATTTAGGCATTTAGTTAACTTACATATATACAATCACACATAAGGATAAAGAAAGAGAGAAAGGAAAAAAAAATAGTTGATATAATCCAGACAATTCCACTTACAGTCCCATAATTCAGTGAGCATGAGAAATGAGAAAGGAGGTTTCCATCTGTAGTTCCCCACTTACTCTCAATGGCAATATACCTTAATAGTCCAAGCATCTCACTGCACTAAATAGTCCAAGCATTTCATTGCCCTAAATAAGGACTTTGGAATTTAAAACGAGATATTCTTTGAATAAAATGGCCCCAAAGAAATAAGTTTACATAATACTCAACTAAAGAAACAGTGATTTCCTCCAAAGCAGGAGATTAAATTGGCTATGTTACATTTACTCAGCAAAAATGACCTTTACCAACATGTAGTTTTAGTAGATTTTGACTAGATATAATACTCACATTCTGGAATTATTTTAAACCCTACAGCTTGAGCAAGATGAATTTTTAACTACAGATACTTTTTATAATTTACTATACAAGATACTGAAGAGCAACTGAAAAGTTACTAAATCTCAAATTAATATTCATTTATAAGGGATTTGTTTATGAAAAGTCCTCAACATAGAGACATAGGGTTATTTTTAAAATCTGTGCTTGAAATTCTTTTCCAATTAACCTATTTTAAGCACAGTTAATATTTATTAATATCATGTTTTAAAATATATAGAAGTTAACATTTACACTTCCTTCCACCATCCCCTCCTCAATTCCCACTATTATTACATAATTATTTTACATTGCCAAGGCTCACAGCATTACAGACTGTTCCAAAGTCATAATTCCCCTTCATTGTTTGGTCTCTATTTCCATGTGTTCCATCACTACTTCACACATCATAACACCATCTCTTTAAGTCAGAATTTTGTCATCAAGTCAATTTTTAAGATTGGCTGACAGAGACCATGAAGTTTATCACATGAATATAAAACAGCTGTTTTATGAATTACCACATAAATAACTCAGCCACTGAGATACTGGCAGATCCCTCTCTGTTGCCTGCAGTCACTGAGTAGTGCTACTAAGAAGCCTAGAGGAAAACATTTTTCCCTTTCTTACCATTGAATTTTTCTTTATATCTAAAATTCACTAATTTTGCCTAGATATGTCTTATTGTAATTATTTCATATCAACTTTTTTTCTTCCTTTTTAGGATAAACTGTCTTTTCATCTGCAATTTCATATATTTTTATTTAGCTTTGGAAAGTTATCTTCTATTATATTTTTGTTAAATATTTCCTCCCCTGTGTCTAGACTCTAGAATAACATGACAGGCTGGCAATAAATATTCCCTGAATGCATAAATATGCTTGAATACTTTTTTTGTTCCATTTATTCCATCCTCTTCTTTAGGAAACCAAAATCAATTATATTTATGTTATGTTTTCTCTGTTTAAGATTTATCACTGTTTATAATGTTTTAAACATCTTTGTGTTTTCTACTTTGTTTCTGTGATTTCTCCAACC
This sequence comes from Nycticebus coucang, assembly GCF_027406575.1. Lineage (NCBI taxonomy): Eukaryota > Metazoa > Chordata > Mammalia > Primates > Lorisidae > Nycticebus > Nycticebus coucang. Next base: position 120,074,620 of record NC_069782.1, read on the forward strand.
TGTCCAGCATTCGTATTTCTGGCTATGTTTTCAGTATTTACATTATTTTTGTTGCTTCCAAAGTAGGTTTCAGCTCCGTAATGATTTTATTTTCTTGTACCACTTCCATAGGTTCTACTGATGCAATATTCACTTCCTGCTTATTACATTTTCTTCTCAGAACACTTTCAGCTGAGAAAACATTGTAATTTTTGTGAAAATATATAGACTTATTTATCTGAACTCTTACTATGTTGCAGGGTGATTCCTTTGTGATATATTTTTTAATCAACTTCTTTTAAAATGAAAACAATAATCTTTTCTTTTTCTTTTTCTTTTGAGACAGACTCTCACTCTGTCATCTTGGGTAGAATGCCGCGGTGTCATCATAGTTCACAGCAATCTCAAACTCTCGGGTTCAAGCGATCCTCTTGCCTTAGCTTTCCAAATAGCTGGAACTATATCTGCCCTGCCAAAACACCCAGCTTATTTTTCTATTTTTAGTAGAGACAGAGTCTCACTCTTGCTAAAGCTGGTCTAGAACTCCTCAGCTCAAACAATCTGCCCATCTTGGCCTCCCAGTGTGCTAGGATTGCAGGCATGAAACACCATGCCCCAATGAATTTTTCTTTAAATGGGGCTATTAGCTAAGGAATAATATGGGAGGGGAAGGATCTAAGGCTGTTCACACTATATTGAGGTTTATCATTGCGAGCACACTCTCACAAAGTCTGCCACTACCTACACAGTGGACCAGAAGCCCTTTTGTGTATGTTAAGCTAACAGTTTTAACGAAAATAAAAAGAAACAGCCATCTGGATGCCTTCATCCACCTTGCAAGGGTGCTCATCTCCAACATTCTTTGCTGATAAAACATATAAGTAAGTAGAGATTGGAATGTAGCCCCTAACGTGGACCCAACACCTCTAGAAGCAGACAAACCCTTCTGTCTTTCTCCACCTTCCACAGGAGTGAAAGTCGCGGAAAAAACACTTCTTCTGTTCAGTGTTGTCCAACAGCACTGTGGAATATTTCCTCTTTTCCAGTAAAATACTGAAATGGTAATGAACATGATGAATAATAAAAAAAAAAAAAACAGGAATAAACAGGGGTAAAATTAGGACCAAACAATACATAACCAAAAGGGATGCTTGGAAGAGAGAGAAAGAGGATGACTCATACTCAAAATTACGCAGGAGACAGAGTTAAGTGCATAAGAAATTCCAATATTGGAGTAGAGTCTGAGTATGGCAAAATTTGAGAACTGATTTGTGCCACTAGTCAGACAATCATTTATTTAAGCTCTGATTACCCACATTTATCCTCCTGACTCACTTTTCCAGTACCAACACTGAAAGGGGAAAAGCAGAACAAAGACTCGATACAGCCTTAACTGCTCTGTGCCTTCCCCAGAACCTCCTCGCTGCTCCTGCAGAGCTGGGATTTGGGAAGCTGCAGTGGGTCCAGCCAGCCCAGGAGCTGAGGACCAGTGGCAAGGGAAACCTGGAGGTGGAAAGGGAGGGGTTGGCTGCTGAAATCTGCCAGAGGGCAAGTACACAGGTGGGGGAAACCTGATGCTTTCTTTGCCCTTGAAGTTTTAGTGCAGCTGACAGTCAAATCCTTTCTGCATTGTAGGCAGGTGATCTGGGCTTCTCTGCTCTCTCCATTCTGTGGCTGATCAGATGGATCCCAGACAATAAATACAGTGTCAGTGGTTTTTCTCTTTGAAAGATGCTGTCCCTGCCATTACAAAACATTAAAATGAGTCTTCATGGGGGCATGCCTCACTTAGTAACTTAGTCCTGCCACAGCCATAGACATCCTACAAATGTTAACATAGGACAGGCTGCAATTTGAAGGAAGTCTGTATGCCTCTGTTCTGTTTCTCCCTCTTCTGGTTGAGAATACCATGTGGGGCAGGAATCTCTCCTAGATTGCAGTTGGAGTTGTGGCCATTTTATTGCTTCTTTTAATATAAAGAGATTTTTCTTTTTTCTGTTTTTTGTTCTTTTTATCGTTTTTGAAATGTTTTAAAGTAGGAAAGAGGAGTAAAAATGCTTTTACCAGGACAAACTTAACCAGAAACTCTCTAATTTAAATATTTAGCACATTTTGGTTACAATTCAGTGTATATGCAGAGGAAGTCTGCTGGTTTAGAACTTGGAGTCTCCGATCAGTTTAAATCTGCGTCTATTACTCATGAGATCTTGGATCAGTGATTTAACCTCTGTATGCCTCAGTTTCCCCATATCAAAAGATAGGTAATAGGATCTTACTAATAAACTTCTTTTTATTCTTAAATAGCTCACTTTAAACCTCCAGCATATAGAAGGAACACCAAAAAATGCTACTTACAATTGTTATAAATTTTCCTTAACTGTTCCCTTTGGTTATGAAATGCCTGTAAAAGGAAACAATGAGGTGTTTTTTGCTATATCTAAATCTAGGTAGACCCTATTAATCATTTAGTATACTTAATCTTATATCCAAGTAAGAAAATACAACATCGTTTGCCCCAGAAGAAAAGATATATAATACTTCCCTGTAGTTCCATCCCACAAAATGGGGTACATAGCACTCTACCGGGCTCTTATATATTTGTTATCAACTTTGATGCTTCAGTAACACTCCAAAGCAGACATTTATCATTCCCATGATGTAGGTAAGAAACAGATGTCACCTGTTTGAGATCTCGTGGTAAGGAATTCAACCTAGAACTTCTCTCTTACTGTTCGTCACTATAACACATGGACCCTCACAAGAAGACAGCAGAAGTGCTGAGGGAATCTAAGCCATCTTCTGCCTCCTCTAAAATATTGGAGGAAATAAAACACCAAAACAGGCAGAGGCACCAGCATGCCTCTCCTCTTTATAACCCTGCAATTTACAAGGCTTAGAATAAGTTAATAGAAATTTTATCAAATCTTATATGGAAGAAGATGGGAAGAAGAAAACAAAAAGCCTACTTCTGCCCTCAAAAAACTTGGTAGCTGGGCGGTGCCTGTGGCTCAAAGGAGTAGGGTGCTGGCCCCATATGCAGGAGGTCGTGGGTTCAAACCCAGCCCTGGCCAAAAATTGCAAAAAAAAAAAAAAACTTGGTAGCCAATCTCAGACTCTCACAGACCTGAGTGATCTAATTTAAGAACTTTATTTCCTATAATCTTTGTGGAACCAACTTAAAGCCAGGCCTGACATTATCAATTGATTTCAAACTTAACTTCCCCCTGGTATCTAAAAGCAAGGATGAGGCATGAAGAGATGATAAAAAGAGATAGAAATGTCTGTCACTGGGCACTGAGAGCTGTTTCTCTAACAGGTGGCAGCTGAGATTGGCTAGGAGAGTACCACTCATGTGTTAAAGAAAGAACTTTATAACTAACTGGCCTCTTCTCCTTGGACTCCAAAAATCTTGACATCTAGAGTGGGTTGAGGGTCTTCCTAGAGTAGCCATGTCTGTCACAAGAAACGGAAGAGTTCTTTAACACATAACTTTATGAAGATGCCACAATTTTACAGGAATGACGATTGAGTCATAATGAGATCTGCGTGTGGTTTTTTTTAACACTAGTTAACAACATGGACATGCAGAATTATTGAAGTGGGTTTCTCCTGAAATGATGCTTTCTCTAGCTCTTCTACTTCTGTTTGGCCCATGTTCCTCTTCTGATTCATTTTACAAAATAAAGCATTGATTTTCAACCAGTGTGGGGAGGCACACTGGTGTACCATGAGAAGATCTTAGGTATGCTGCAAAAATTTTTAAAGATCATTAAATTATTTTTGAAAGAAATTCAAAGCACAGTTAGTATATTCCTTTTTTTAACTTTTTTTGATCAACATAATTTAACTGTGCCACAGAAGTTTAACTTAACTATAGGTTCAAGTGTGCCATGAGATAAAAAAGTTTGAAAAACATTGGCATAGAGGAAGTTTTTGTTTCTTAGCTTTGGGGCAAGAAATCTAACTCATAGACTGAGTATGAGTTGAAAATAGTATATCACTATTAAACATCCTTCTCTGGGTCAGCATTCTAAATGTGCAACTATCCATGAATCATGCTCATTAATCAGGAAGGCTAACTACAGAACTTCTTAAGAGATGAAAACAAAATAACAATTGCTAATGAGATGAGAAGATGGTTTATCTCTCTAGGTCTCAAGACCAGAACCTCCAATAATTGGTTTGGGAAAAAGCTTAGGCTTCAAGGTAGCCCCTTCTCTCTCAGACCAGGCTCAGTCACTGGAAATAAATGTCAGCCACAGCCCTACCCAGCACACCTTAATCCTCATTGTCCTCTGCAGCTGAGCAACAGCACAGGGCCTTTCCTCATTCACAGCATCATCTCAGTCAGCCCCTTTGGGGTCCTTCTAACACTTCCAGCCCTTCCAGGACCCTGGAGGCAATAGGCTAAATCAACAACTGAAAGAGAACAAGACAGGCACCTCCACCAACAGTTGAGGGGTTGCTGGTAGATCCATCCTCAAGTACCAGGCATTAGAAAGTTGAGCAGGTTATAATTCCTCATGTGTTGCAGCCATGTGTTATTCCCCTCACTGGAGGGTGCTGTCCCACACCCAATGACAAATCCTCCTGAAATCGGTGCTTGGAATATTACTGTCCTCCAAATCCACATCATTGCCCCATGTACTGCCTACCCCCCACCTTCTGGTTTTGCAGACACAAAACTTTCTGGGAAAGCACAAGAGGTTCCACCTTGGACTAAAGCTGAAATAGGTATTACACAAACAATGGGTCCTTGAATTCACTGTCTTAAAGCATAATGCCTATCTGCAGGGTGCTTAACACCAGGTGATGCCTATTTAGAATAATGGAAAACCAACTGCAACATTTAAGGGACCCTAACATAGTCTTGTGTTTTGTATGTATTATCTGACTGAATCTTTAAAATATTCCTAAAAGCTTGATATTATTGTCATACATGTGCTTCAGATGAGGAATGTAGGCACAGAAAGATTGAACAAATTGCCCAAGCTTGCACAGGCAGTAAATGGCTTGGCAGGGATCCAACCCAGGCCTGTATGAACCCATGCCTTGTGGTCTTATCCACCATGTGTACTATCTCCCGGAGTTTAGACAAACAGCATCAAATAACTTTATAAAGATGTCATTAATTCTTTGTACTTGCGTTGCATTTTAGAACTCATAAAGGCTTTGCATTTTGTTGTCTACTTTGATCTTCCCAACCCTAAGATATAGGATATACTTCATAAATGAAAGTTTTGAGTCCCAACTCCTTGAGAGTTAAAATGAATTTGAGCAATAAGTCAAATATTTAATAAAATTAGGCCTCAAAAAGAGCTCTTCTGAATACAAGACCATCATTTTATTTTTACTGAACCATGATGTAAAGCAGGAGTGTCCAACCTGCAGCCCACAGACCACAGGCTGATTTTTGTGAGGACTTTTTTTACATATCCATTGTGTTAGATAACATGAAAAGTATGCAGGGACGCTTTTCTTGCAGATCAGTTTTCATTAGTGTTTGTGTATTTAATGTGTAGCCCAAGACAATACTTATTCTCCCAATGACAAAAAAAGAGAAAAAATGGTCAAACACCCCTGGTTGTAAAGGATGTTTCTTTATATAGAAAAATTTAAAGCTTGAAGAAGACCCCCAAGGCAATTGCAAAAATAATAAAAACAAATAAACGGGACCTAGTCTAGTTAAAAAGTTTCTGCACAGCTAAGGATGCAATCAACAAAACAAAGAGACAACCTCCAGAGTGGGAGAAGATATTTGCAGGCTATGAATCTGACAAAGGATTAATAACAAGAATCAACAAAGAACTCAAGCAAATCAATAAAAAAAGTGCAAACAACCCTATTAAAATCTGAGCAAGAAACATGAACAGAATCTTTTCACATGAGGACAGATAAATGACCAACAAACTCATAAAAAATCTAATCACCGTCTCTAATTATTAGAGAAATGCAAATCAAAACCAGTCTGAGATACCACTTAATCCCAGTAAGAATGGCCCACATCACAAAATCCCAAAGCAACAGATGCTGGCATGGGTGCAGAGAGAAGTAAACACACCTGCACTGTCGGTAGGAATGAAGATTAGTACAGCCTATATGGAAAGAAATATGGAGAGTCCTTAAAGAGTTACGAGTAGACCTTCCATTTCATCCTGCAATCCCATTACTGGGTATCCACCCAAAAGAAAAAAAGTAATTTGATCATAAGGACATTTGCACTTGAATGTTTATAGCAGCCCAATTTACAATTGCAAATATGTGCAAACAACACAAGTGCCCTTCAACACATGAATGGATTAATAAACTTTGGTACATGTATACCATGGAATACTTTCAGCCATAAAGAGATGGAGATTTTGTAACTTTTGTTACAACTTGGATGGATTTGGAGAACATTCTCCTAAGTATCACAAGAATGGAAAATCAAGCATCATAGATACTCAATACTAACTTCTGGATTAACAACAAGCACATATGAGAGAAAAACTCAGTTAAATTCAAGAAGGGAGGAAGGGGGGGTGGTAAGTTTCCACCCAACAGATACAATGTATGGGTAAATGGCATACTTCCTGGGTGAAAGTCACAACTACAACTCAGACGATATAACCTAACCATATGTACCTTCCAGTCGGTAGGGCGCCGGCCCCATATACCGAGGGTGGCGGGTTCAAACCCGGCCCCGGCTGAACTGCAAACCAAAAAATAGCTGGGCGTTGTGGCGGGCGCCTGTAGTCCCAGCTACTCGGGAGGCTGAGGCAGGAGAATCACTTAAGCCCAGGAGTTGGAGGTTGCTGTGAGCTGTGTGATGCCATGGCACTCTACCGAGGGTGATAAAGTGAGACTCTGTCTCTACAAAAAAAATAAAATAAAATAAAGAAAAATTTATAGCAAAAATTTAAAGCTGGCTCTCTATAGAGGATTAACACAAGAACGAAATAAATTTCTAAATGCTAAACAATGTATTAGTCAATGCTTTATCTTCAGTACCTGTAAAATTACCAGCATACAGTAGTTGCTTATAAATACTTGTGTAATAAATGGAAGAATATAAGGGGAGGATCAAGACATGCTATGAGCAGCTTTTTAGTCATGTGACAAGAGAGCTTTGATGAGCTTAGAGAAAGTCCTTGAACTGATCAAGGTCTGATGTAGTAGAATATGGCAGTGTGGTGTCCTGCATGTTGGCGGAAGGTTGAGTTTCAGAATCAAAAAAGCAACCTTGGACTTTACCCCTCCACTGCTTCCTAGCTATCTGGCCTTAGGAATTTACACAACCAATCATAGCCTCTGCCTTCTTCAGTGAAAAGAGAACTCACTGGAGCTCGGCACCTTATGGCGCCAGCCACATACACCAAGGCTGGCAGGTTCAAACCCGGCCAGGGCCAGCTAAACAACAATGACAACTGCAGCAAAAAAATGCCCAGGCATTGTGGTGGGCACCTATTATCCCAGCTACTTGGGAGGCTGAGGCAAGAGAATCATTTAAGCCCAAGAGTTTGAGGTTGCTGTGAGCTGTAACACCATGGCACTCTACCAAGGACAACATAATGAGACTCTATCTCAAAAAAAAAAAAAGATAATTCAATGGACTCACATCATATGAGAGTTTATATTATAAGATTAATCAATTATTTAGATGTAGGGGATCGGGAAAGCAGAGAGAAATAATAATTTAAATTGTGCCACCATTCCATTAAATGAGCATGTGCCCTGGAGGGTTTTCTTCTTTGTTTTCTTCATTTCTCTCCCTCTCCCTCTCTCAATTAAATTTTTTAAACATTTTTGTTTGCACATAAACTCTTTATTCTACAGTGTATGTTATAGGATATGGTTATTAAACTAATCTATATGGTTGAGTATCTGAAACCACGTTTACTTGATGTGCAATTAAAAGGATTTTCGAGAATGAGTTTCATTTTATATAATACTAAAACATAACTTCTATGTAAGGTGGAACTCCACCAAACAAAGAGTTCAAAGGATTTTTGTGAAGATAAAATGAGGGAACATTCATAAGTTACCGAGCAATGTGCCCAGTATTCAAGAAGAACTATTTTCTCCCCCCCACCTCCCAAATCTAAGACACAGATTAACTTACTTGACAAGGTTCCCTCTGTCAGTGAGAATTACAGGTCTGAGCCAGTACAAATATATAATAGCTCAGGCTTCTTTTTCTGAGTTTCTTTTAGGGCACCTTTGCTGAGAGCCATCTTTAAAAACACCCGGGGAAAGGAGCCAGCGATACTTTGCTAATAACATTCAATTAGTTACATTTTCTATTAGTTGAATTTTCATATTTTTATCTTTATCTTATTATTTCTTAAATAAGTAAACAAGATCTCAAAAATAATTAAGACAGATTTCTAAATTCATGGCATCATAGACACCATGAAATTATTCATCTTCAAAGCTTCTGTCTGGCAATCTGATACAATGTCAAGACAATTTAGGTTCTTAATTTCCTTCACATAGCAATCACTTAAATAATTGAAACAAATTTTCTAAGTCATATCCTTCCCCATTTATTCATAATTATCTAATCAATTGAAGTACTTTCCTGTAACTTCAACCATAATATAATAAGGGCTTTAATCAGATAAGTTTAAAGTTTAATCAACTCAGACTTCTATGTCTATGGAAATGTTTTAATAATCTAAATTAAAATCACCTATGATAATTCACTCAGTCCCCTCAAAGGAATTCAGTAGTTCAAGGAAGGGGCACATGCCACGGGATTAATCTTCGGTGGTTTTGTATTGTATTAAGCAAAAGTTATGTTCTTTAAAGACAATGTAAATTGCATTTTACTATCTCTATAGGTTTCTATATGGACAAGAGAAACGCACAGCAAATTTACCAAATAAATTTGAATAGAATTGCCCGGTGTTATTAATCATTTCCTCACCGTATTTTAAGGATATGAATTTGCTTGTTTAAAACCCATCTGATGAAATTTTAGTGCTTCTCTTCTTAAAGCAGGTAAGCTGCGTGTCATGAGAGTCCATGGTGACACAGTCAAAGTGTCACATGAATTATGCACATTAGTTGCATTTTGGGAAGATTCCATTCTGTTGTAATAATCGAATTTTATTCTGTGTGTGTGAAAGAGACAGAAAGAGACAGACAAAGACAGAGAGGGAGAGGGAAAAAGAGAAAGAGATAAATCACCTCTAAAATGTTACAGAAAAGCAAAAGGTTATTATTTAGTAGGCAGGCAATTACAAGCAGGTTAATTCAGCTCCACAGGGTTAATAGAATAAAAAATCCTACTAAACCAGGAAGCCACTCCTCAGATAGTGATATCAAATATTGTGCAGGGGTTGATCTTTTTCTTATCAATCTATAACACTTGGAAATGGTAGAATGTAGTAAGGAAAGAAGTAAAAATCCAAAATCTCACTTACTATTAAAAATGTATTTATGATAACATTTTAAAAATATAGAAAAGTATAAAAAGGGAAATAAATCACCTGTAATTCCAGCAATAACCACTTCTAACAGTTTCATATCCACATATGCGCATATGTGTACACATACAAGGATGTAGATATAAAAATTTTAATTGGGATTATACTACTATATATGTAACTTCTTGCATGGAGTTCTTGGGGATTGTGCTATTATTTGTCTTTTCAGATCATTAACTTTATTTCCAAAATATGTCTACTGATGGCCATAGCATATTCCTCTTAGACTATACGCAGAAGAACTAAATCTGTCTTATTAATAGAACCAGTAACGCATATGCCATAATTAGCCACTTCCCTAGCATTTGACATTCGGGTGTTTTCCAAATTTCCACTCCCATAAATGTTACAAGATTAACGTGAATTTTCCCTTTCTCCGACTTTCATCTTTCTCCCACCCTCAGAGGGGAGTTCTGTCTCTCCAGATGATTCTTTGAGCTTTTGTGATGCAGCTTCAGAGGAAAAAAGTGAAATTAGAGTTTAAGAACAAGATGTGTGTGGGCCAGGACTGGGAGAGATGAGACGTTTCTTGAGAACTCTGGGGGATAAAATGTGGCAGTAGCTGGGTGAGGAAGATGAAAAAGGTCTCACAGTGGTCTATATAAACTCTTCACTGAGTTTTTTTAAATACAATAAAAAAAAATGGAAGTGGAATCAGATGTTTGAGAGTTTTGTTTGGGATTGTTGTTTGTTTTTGCCTGCCCAACATTGATACTTGAGTGGTAGGGTAGCTTAAATTCCAAAGTGAAGAATCCCCAAATTTCAGTGGCTTCATGTCATTAATTTTAATTTCTCACTCCTGTCTCTGTCCAGTGGCAGGTACTATGAATAGACCCATGTGACGATACAGGGAACTCAGCATCTTCTGATGGGGCACTTGACATCTGAGTCCTGCACTGGTCCCTTCCATATCCTGTCTCCACATGAGGACTCAGAGAGACTGTGGGGGATCTCTGGGAGTTAAAATGGGCCAGATCAGAGGTGGCAAATATTACTTTTGCACCATTTCATTACAATGGCCCAGACCTCAGTCACATACCCCATTCCATTGCCCAGCCCTGTCACACAGCTCCACCTAGCTGTAAGGGGGAAAAAATGTATTTCATTGCATCCCAGAGCCAATCTCTGCTATCATTCCCTATTTTAGGAAATCTTACTGAAACTGTTGCTTGAAGTATCTGCGTTCCCTTGGCAAACGGTGGACATAGGGCCCAGGTAAGACTATATGGAATATCCTTCTCAGAATCTGAATTTTGAGTTGAGTAACAGAAGGATGGAAGATATTTGGAGTTGCCAACCTAAAAATGGCACCCTATAAAAACTATGCACAAGTTCCTGGAACCTAGGACCCCACTCCCACAGCCTTGTACCAGCTTCTCATATACAAGAGCTAAATATTTAGCTTTTCCTTCACATCTACAATCTATCCACATCCTTCCGACAAATTCCTTTTTTGCCTAAGTTAACCACAATTTTTTGTGTTGCTTACAAACCCAAAGGACAGAACTTGAATTACTTTGAAATTATGTTTGGTTGTTACTGACCTATGTTTCTCTGCTCAAACCACCACTGTCGGATGACAGCTTTATAAGGCCTACACAAATGAGATAAATTGATTTGTACATAAATCTTTACCCTAATTATGATTATTTTCTTAAGCCAAATGCCTAATTCAGACATATTTTTAGAAATAGGATAATACTAATTATAGATTTCAATTAAATATTAATATAAAATCTTTTCATATGACAATCATTCCATCTCAGCTTTTGAAGATTGTCTTCTCACCATTACAACAGCAGACACAGGAAAGCACTCTCTCTCTCTCTTTTTTTTTTGCAGTTTTTGGCCGGGGCCGGGTTTGAACCTGCCACCTCTGGTATGTGGGGCTGGCGCCCTACTCCTTTGAGCCATAGGCATCGCCCCAAGGAAGCATTCTTGTATGCTACACAGTGTAGGATTAAATGTCACAGTTAGATTGATGAACCCAGTCATGGAGCGAGAAAGCCATGCAGTCATTTTCCTAGAGTGCTATTCTCAGCTGCAAGAAGAGTGCAACGTTCTGTTGCCCATTTGGTTGCAGTTGAAATAAGTTCAGATGGTGGTTTTGGTGGGGACCAGTCCTTCCCCATCAGCCCTAGTGTCTCCTTCTCACAGTGCTGTCTCTGAGCCACCATAAAGCTCTGGGACACCACAGGTTCTGCCCATGTAAGTCAGTTGGGTCTTTGGGGTCTTTGGGAAATTGCCCAGGAGGTCTCGTTGTTGCATATAGATAGATTCTTCCAGAGAATGACTTTGTCTTCTTGGCTTAGGGTACAACTAGAAAATTAGGGGATACAGAGATCGATGGTTTTTATTAAGTGAAAAGGCTGTTTCTCAGCTTTGTGTACCTAGGGTCATTCTTACACAGCATTCAGCTGTGAAATTTGCCTCAGGTGTTGCCGGCGTAACTGAGCACTTTGCTGTTGTCCCACTCGCGGTGCTGTTTGGAAAACACATTCTTTATCATAAGATTACTATAAAATTGTTTCGATTAATATTTAAAGGTAAATATACATTTAAGAAAGCACAAACACAAAATGAATGGGAGAGAGAAAACAGTAATACAAAAGTGTGAGTCAATATTTTTAATAAGGATTAGAGTAGAAAGTCTTTCTTTACAGGAGAGACAGTATCTCACTCTGTTTCTGAGGCTAGAGTGCAGTGGTGTCATCATAGCTCACTGAAACCTCAAATTCCTGGGCTGAAGGGATCCTCCTGTCTTAGCCTCTCAAGTAGCTGGGACTACAGGCACATTCCATAATAATCTCCAACAAAGTTTTGTACTTTTAGTAAAGACAGGGTCTCACTATGTTGCTCAGGCTGGTCTTGAACCCTGGTTTCAAGCCAACCTCCTGCCTCAGCCTCCCAAAGTGCTGGGATAATAGGCATCAACCACCACACTCAGCCAAGTCATTCTTGACTTGATATGAAAGCCAGAAGAAAATGAAACATTTATAAAAGCCACCTATCAATAAGACCTGGTAAGATAATTTTGTAAGCAAATTTTTAAATAAATAACATTTATTTTCTTAGAGAAGTAAACTTCTCTACTGAGCCTGGACCAGTTTATAGAGAGAAAGAAATTATTCCAAATATGTGTCATAAGCAGCATGACACTAGTGCCAAATCTTACTAACAAAAAGAAAGCTCCTGACCAACCTTACTTAGAAATACTGACCCCCAAAGCCCTAAACATATATTAGGAAATAGAATTAAATGAGGCACTGAAAGGATATTAGATCATGAGTAAGTGTCAACCTGACTAGATTATAAGGACAAAGGTATATTAGTAAGTAAATTAACATAAAATACTCTCTTAGCTTCCAAAACAATATTTGTTTCATTCCAAATCTATCCCCAGTTAAAAAAAAAAAAAAAACTGTGAAATAGAAGTGGATGGATACTGCCCAAATATTATTAATATTTTAAAATAATGTTGCAAATCCAAGGCCAGCATTATGCTTTGTGGAGAAATAATGAAAGTATTTCCATTTAAGTCAAAAATAATGATGTCTTATTTGACATTGTTCTGAACACTCAAGCCAACACAATTAACTTATGAAAATGAACTAAGAGGTATACATATTTAAAGTGAGGATGTAGAGTTTCTGTTATTTCTAGCTTATATAATTTCACATAATTTTTAAAATTTTTAAATTTCCTGCAAATCCCAGGGGGGCAAATAATGGAAAACTTTTGGAACTATTTAGAGACTCAGTAAGGTAGCTAGTTTCAAAATAAATATACAAAAATATGCAACCAGTCTTATCATGAACATACCAATGATAACCAGTAAAAAAAATATCATATTTGCAATAGCAACAAAACCAAAAATACAAATAGATAAAGAAATTTGGAGCAATAAAATTATAAAACTTTCCCAAGAAATACAAAAGAATTATTAAATAAATGAAAAGACATACCTTGTTTCTGGACAGATTTGGTGTTGTAAAGATGTCGATTCACTCTAAAATATGCTACAAATTAAATGCAATTTCAGTCAAAATCCTAACAGTATTATCTTAGAATTTAACAAAAATTACTTTTAAATTCATCTGCAAAGACCGTAACAAAATTTACATAAGGAGTAATAGGCAATTCACCAAATACACTTTCCCTGTTAGAGAGTAATGCTTTATATTTAGCAGCAATCAAAATAACAACAGAAACATGGATAATATTGGCAAGGAAGCCGGGTGCAGTGGCTCACGCCTGTAACCCTCTGGGAGGCTGAGGCCAGTGAATTGCCTGAGTTCAGGAGTTCAAGACCAGTCTGAGCAGGAATGAGACCCTATCTCTACTTAAAATAGAAAAATTAGCTGGGTGTTCTGGCAGGTGCCTGTAGTCCCAGCTACTCAAGAGGCTTAGGCAAGAGGATCACTTGAGCCCAGGAGTTTGATATTACTGTGAGCTATGACAACACAGCACTCTACAAGGGTGATGGAGTAAGAAATATATATATAGGAAAAGACGGACTACCAAAGAACAGAATAAACAGTGCCAGAAACAGATTCGAGTATTATGAGAATTTAGTGCATGATAAATGTGGTATTTCAAAGCACAGGAGAAAGACTCACTATTCCCTAACTAATTGGGGGCAACTGACTGGCCACATTAGGGGAAAAATTAAATTTCCTAAATTAAATTCCACTTAAATTTTTTAATAAATATAAGAAGCAAAACAAAAGTCTGAATAAACACTTTTCATAACAAAGGTGTAGAATAAGTATTTTTTAACTTGACATCAAAGGCAGAAATACATACAGGAAAAAAATTAACTAGAAATTAAACATTTGTGGACAACAAAAACAAAAAAACACAATTCTAGACATTTGAAAAACTTAGGAAACACTGTTTATAACACACACAACAAATAAAGAATTGCCACTACTGTATAAAAAACTCTTGCAAATCAATTATAAAAATAAAAATGGTCAAAGACTGTGAATAGGCAATTCACCAAAGAAGAAATTAAAATGGACAAAAAGTATAGAGGTGTTCAGTTTCATTATTTTCTAAAATGCAAGAAAAAACAATAAAGAAGCAGTCTTTTTAAAACATAACACTGGCATCGGATGAATGACAAAAAACAAACATTAGCAAAGGAAAAAGAAAATTGGCACTATCAAAAACTGTTGATGGGGTACAAATGGGTACAATCTTTCCAGGAGGCCTTTTTTTCCATCCACATCACAATTATAAAGGTTGTGGGGGGTTTTTTTCTTTCTTATTTATTTATTTATTTTTTATTGTTAAATCATAGCTGTGTACATTAGTGCAATCAAGGGGTACAATGTGCTGGTTTCGTATACAATCTGAAATATTCTCATCAAACTGTTCAACATAGCCTTCATGACATTTTCTTAGTTATTGTATGTAGACATTTGTATTCTGCATTTAGTAAGTTTCACCTGTACCCATTCTAAGATGCACCATAGGTGTGGCCCCACCCATTACCCTCCCTCGACCCGAACCTCCCCCATCCCTTCCCCTTCCTTGGCCCTTTCCCCATATTCTTGTGCTATAATTGGGTTATAGCCTTCATGTGAAAGCTATAAATTAGCTTCATAGTGGGGCTGAGTACATTGGATACTTTTTCTTCCATTCCTGAGATACTTTGCTAAGAAGAATATGTTCCAGCTTCATCCATGTAAACATGAAAGAGGTAAAGTCTCCATCTTTCTTTAAGGCTGCATAATATTCCATACATGTACTAGCAAATGGACAATTTGCTAGTCCATTCATGGGTCGATGGGCACTTGGGCTTCTTCCATGACTTAGCAGTTATGAATTGGGCTGAAATAAACATTCAGGTACAGATGTCTTTGTTATATTATGATTTTTGGTCTTCTGGGTATAAACCTAGTAAAGGAATTATAGGATCGAATAGCAGGTCTATTTTTAGGTCCCTAAGTATTCTCCAAACATCCTTCCAGAAGGAATGTACTAGTGTGCATTCCCACCAGCAGTGTAGAAGTGTGCCCTTTCCTCCACAACCACACCAACATCTCTGGTTTGGGGATTTTGTTATGTGGGCTACTCTTACTGGGGTTAGGTGATATCTCAAAGTAGTTTTGATTTGCATTTCTCTGATGATTAAGGATGATGAGCTTTTTTTCATGTGTTTGTAGATTGTGCATCTGTCTTCTTCAGAAAAGTTTCTCCTCAAGTCCCTTGCCCACCCTGAGATGGGATCACGTGTTCTTTTCTTGCTAATACGTTTGAGTTCTCTGTGGATTCTGGTTATTAAACCTTTATCGGAGGTATAACCTGCAAATATTTTCTCCCATTCTGAGGGCTGTCTGCTTGCTTTACTTACTATGTTCTTGGCTGTGCAGAAGCTTTTTAATTTGATCAGGTCCCAGTAATGTACTTTTGATACTGCTTCAATTGCCTGGGGATTCCTCCTCATAAAATATTGACCCAGGCTGATTCCTTCAAGAGTTTTCCCTGCACTTTCTTCAAGTATTTTTATAATTTCATGTCTTAAGTTTAAATCTTTTATTCAGTGAGAGTCTTAGTTAATGGTGAAAGATGTGGGTCCAGTTTCAGTCTTTTACAGATCACCAGCCAGTTCACCCAGCACCATTTGTTAAATAGGGAATCTTTTTCCCACTGAATGTTTTTAATTGGCTTGACAAAGATCAAATAACGGTAAGTAGCTGGATTCATCTCTTGGTTCTCTATTCTGTTCCAGACATCTACTTCTCTGTTTTTGTGCCAGTACCATGCTGTTTTGATCATTACCAATATATAGTACAGCCTCAAGTCTGGTAGCATGATTCCTCCTGCTTTGTTTTTATTACTGAGTAATGTTTTGGCTATTTGAGGTTTTTTCTGATTCCATATAAAATGAAGTATTATTTTTTCAAGATCTTTAAAATATGACAATGGAGCTTTGATAGGAATTGCATTAAAATTATATATTGCTTTGGGTAGTATAGACATTTTAACAATTGTTGATTCTTCCCAGCCATGAGCATGGTATGTTTTTCCATTTGTTAACATCTTCAGCTATTTCTTTTCTTAAAGTTTCATAGTTCTCTTTGTAGAGATCTTTCACGTCCTTTGTTAAGTACACTCCCAAATATTTCATCTTCTTTGGCACTACTGTGAAAGGAATAGAGTCCTTGATTGTTTTTTCGGCTTGGTTATTGTTGGTATATATAAAGGCTACAGATTTATGGGTGTTGATTTTGTAGCCTGAGACATTGCTGTACTCCTCGATCACTTCTAAAAGTTTTGTAGTAGAGTCCCTAGTGTTTTCCAGATATACGATCATATCATCTGCAAAGAGTGAAAGTTTGATCTCTTCTGACCCTATGTGGATACCCTTGATCGCCTTTTCTTCCCTAATTGCAATGGCTAGAACTTCCATTACAATGTTAAAGAGCAATGGAGACAATGGGCAACCTTGCCTGGTTCCTGATCTAAGTGGAAATGATTTCAATTTAACTCCATTCAGTATGATATTGGCTGTGGGTTTGCTGTAGATGGCCTCTATCAGTTTAAGAAATGTCCCTTCTATACCAATTTTCTTAAGTGTTCTGATCATGACGGGATGCTGGATACTATCAAAAGCTTTTTCTGTGTCAATTGAGAGAATTGTATGGTCTTCATTTTTCAGTTTGTTTATGTGCTGAATGACATTTATAGATTGACGTATATTGAAACAGCCTTGATACCGTGGGATAAATCCCACTTGGTCATGGTGTATAATTTTTTGATGTTGTTGGATTCTGTTCATTACAATCTTATTGAGTATTTTTACATCAATGTTCATTAGTGATATTGGTCTATAATTTTCTTTTCTTGTTGGGTCTTTCCCTGGTTTGGGGATCAAATTAATGTTTGCTTCATAGAATGTGTTGGATAATATTCCTTCTTTTTCTATATTTTGGAAGAAGTTTAGTAATATAGGTACTAGTTCTTCTTTACAGGTTTGGTAGAATTCTGATGTAAAGCCGGCCCTGGGCTTTTCTTTTTAGTGAGATTTTGTATAGTTGATGCTATTTCAGAACTTGATATAGGCCTGTCCAACATTTCCACTTCATTCTGGCTAAGTCTTGGTAGGTGGTGTACTTCCAGGTATTGGTCAATTTCTTTCAGATTTTCATATTTGTGAGAGTAGAGTTTCTCGTAGTATTCATTAAGGATTTTTTGACTTTCTGAGGGGTCTGTTATTTCATTGTTACTATTTCTGATTGATGAAAGTAGGAATTTACTCTTTTTTTCCTAGTTAGGTTGGCCAAAGGTTTATCTATTTTACTGATCTTTTCAAAAAACTGACTTTTGGATTTATTGATCTGTTGTATAATTCTTTTGTTTTCAATTTCATTTCATTCTGCTCTGATTTTGGTTATTTCTTTTCTTCTCCTGGGTTTGGGGTTGGAATGTTCTTCCTTCTCCAGTTGCTTGAGATGTCCCATTAAGCTATTAACTTCCTCTCTTTCCATTTTCTTGAGGAAGGCTTGCAGTGCTATAAATTTCCCTCTTAGGACTGCCTTTGCAGTATCCCATAGGTTCTGATAATTCGTGTCTTCATTGTTGTTTTGTTCCAAAAATTTGGTGATTTCCTTCTTAATCTCATCTATAACCCATCTGTCCATCAGCATAAGGTTATTTAGCTTCCATGTTATTTTTATGGGTATACAGATTCTTGTTGTAACTTTTATTCCATGATGGTCTGCGAAGATGCAAGGAATAATTTCTATTTTTTTTCAATTTGCTGAGATTAGATTTGTGGCCCAGGATGTGGTCGATTTTGGAGTATGTTCCGTGGGCTGATGAGAAGAATGTGTATTCAGTTTTGTTGGGATGAAATGTTCTGAAGATGTCTGTTAAGTCCAGATGGTGAATGGTTAAGTTTAAATCTAAGATTTCTTTGCTTAGCTTCTTTTTGGAGGATCTATCCAGCACTGCTAAAGGGGTGTTAAAATCTTCAACTACTATAGAAATGGAGGAAATCAAGTTGCTCATGTCTGTTAGAGTTTCTCTTATAAATTGAGGTGCATTTGGTTGGGTGCATAAATATTAATAATTGAAATCTCATCATATTGTGTATTACCTTTAACAAATATAAAGTGTTCATCCTTATACTTCCTTATTTTGGTTGGTTTAAACCCTATTGCATCTGTGAATAGGATTGCAATGCCTGCTTTTTTCTGCTTTCCATTTGCCTGGAGTATAGATGACCATCCCTTCACCTTGAGTCTATATTTGTCTTTTAATGTAAGATGCGATTCTTGTATGCAGCAGATATCTGGCTTGAGTTTTTGTATCCAGTCAGCCAACCTGTGCCTCTTTAGAGGACAATTTAAACCATTCACATTAATTGAGAATATTGATAAGCCTTTCGAGAATCCGGTGGACATTTTTAATCCTTTTGTGACTGTGGAAGTTGGAATTTGATCAAAATTTTCTGGGTGGGTTTACTTTTGTGGTGGAGAATTATGCTGGTCTTTATGAAGGATAGGTCCGAGAATATCCTGGAGAGCTGGTTTAGTTGTGGCAAATTTCTTCAACATGTGAATGTCATTAAAGTATGTAATTTCTCAATCACAAATGAAACTCAGTTTAGCTGGGTACCGGATCCTGGGTTGAAAGTTATTTTGTTTTAGGAGATTAAAAGTCTATGACCATCCTTTTCTAGCTTGAAAGGTTTCAGCAGAGATATCTGCAGTTGTTCTAATATTCTTCCCCTTGTAGGTAATGGTTTTTTGTCTGGCTGCTTTCAGAATTTTCTCCTTCATACTAACTTTAGTGAAATTGATTATGATGTGTCTGTAGGATGTCTTAATTGGGTTGAGTCGTGCTGGTGTTCTGAAACTGTCTGCTATCTGAAATTCAGAATCTCTTGGCATGTCTGGAAAGTTCTCTTTCATAATCTTATGGAGAAGAGACTCTGTGCCTTGTGAAGCCACTTTGTCACTTTTTGGGATCACTATAAGACGAATAAATTATTCCAGAGCTCTCTGAGAGAGTGATCTGTTTTTGCCCTCCATTTCTCATCCTCTTTGAGAGTTTGAGAGCATTTGAAAACTTTGTCTTCAATGTCAGAAATCCTTTCTTCTGCTTGCTCCATTCTGTTACTGAGGGATTCTACTGTGTTTTTCAGATCTTTGAGGGATGCAACTTCTTGTCTCAATGTGTCAAAATCTTTGGTCATTTGGTCTTTGAATTCGTTGAATTCTTGAGATATCTTTTGGGTTACTGCTAGGAATTCTAATTCAATCTTATTTGCTATCTAGATTCTGAAGTTGATTTCTGACATCTCACCTATTTGTTTGTGCATGGGATCTTGTGCTATGTCTGCCCCATTGATCCTTGGGGGAGTTGATCTACTCTGATTATTCATATTGCCAGAATTTTTCTGTTGATTTCGCCTCATGATTGTTTTTCACCATTGCCTCTGGCCATCCTCAGAGTTGGGAAGGTGTCCCTCCAAGATTAGACCCCAGGGGGATCACTCTATTGTTGCTGGATCTTTGTAGGGAGTGACCCTGTGTAGTCCCTCTGGGGCTTTTCCAGCCAGGGAGTTCTGGTTGTGGAAGCAGCTCCAGAGTGTGACACACCGGGATCCAGCAACAGGGCAGGGGGGTGGTGCACATGGTTCTGGAAGTGTCTGGTGCCCAGTGACTTTGGTACAGAGAGCCCAAGGCTCCAGCAGTCTCTGGCCAGGAGAAGGGCTCTGCTCAGAGGCAGGGAGGGCTCTGGAGGGCACATAGCTACCAGAGTCCCTGGCCAGATGAGCAGGCTGGTGTGGAGGCAGGGAGTGTACAGGAGGGAGGACACGGGGTTGCGTGGCTCCTGCTTTTCCTGGTCAGGGTGTGCGGAGGCCCTGCGGGTGCAGGTCGCAGTTCGGGGGTCACGGCGCAGCTCTTACCCAGGTCCAGGCTGGCGCTGATCGTGGTCGCGGCACAGTTCTTATGGAGGTCTGGGCAGTGTAGCTCTTAGCAAGGTCCAGGCGGGTGCTGTCGCGGTCACAGCACAGCTCTTACGGAGGTCTGGGCGGTATCTCAAAATTTTATACTCATCTTGATAAACCTCCCAAATTCTCTCTCCATATCCCTTTTTGCACTAGGTGATGACAGCAGACATTCTTGCCTTGTTCTTGACCATAGGAGGGAAGCATTCGCCTTTTGCCTTTAAGTATAATGTCAGCTGCAGATATTTTGTAGGTACCTGTGTTAGTTTGCTAAGGCTGCCATAAAAAAGTTCCACAGACTGGGTGGCTTAAATAACAGAAATGTCTTTCTCACAGTTCTGGAGCCTGGAAATCCAGGACCAAGGTGTAGGCAGGTCTGTTTTCTTCTGAGCCTCTTTCCTTGGTTTGCAAATGGCCTCTTTCTCTTTGTGTCTTCACATGGTCTTGTCTCTGTGCAAGACTATCCCTGGTCAAGGTTGTGATTTTTGTAATCAATTATAATTAAATTTCATACAAACCAACAATGTCATATCTAGCAATTCTTCACAAAATGGTAGCTGTACAACAGGGAAAGTACATGTGCCTAAATATGCCTATTTTAATATCCATAAAAGCAAAATTGAAAAGATAAAACAATGTGTCCACCATTGGAAGACTGGTTAATAAACAAGATACACTGCTACCATTAAAAAATGGAATGTAATTTTTTATTTATTGAGACAGAAACATGATCTCAGCATGTTTTTCCCCAGTGAGAAAAAAATAGCCTACAGCACAGGATAAATTCTCACAAAGCATTATGTTCACAAATATATATATATATATATATATATATATATATATATATATAACATAAGCGTGTGTGTGTGTGTATACACATTTAGAAATCTGGAAGTTTATCTCTGAATGATGAGATTTGGGGATCTTATTGTCTTCTTAGTATTTTTTTTCTTGCATCTAATTTTTAGGGGGGTCATGAACATGTGTCATCTTAACTACAAAATACTAAGCTTCTCAAAATAAACAGGCTTATTCATTAAAAGCTCATTACCTCTTCTCCTTGTCTTTGTCCCTCTCTCGACATTAATACTACCATATTTCAGCAATGCTAAGCGACACATTTTCTTCACATTTTTTCTTTCACTGGGATGCATCTTAAAATAGATGGCATCTCACAATTGCTATTGGCCAGGGGGCTGTTGTGACATAGTTGTCATTGCCTATGTACGTGCAAACTTAGTCATGGTTATTCATATTATCATCATTTCAATTAATTACCTATATTATTGGTACAGCTATGTGTCACTTGATGGCAGGGATACATTCTGGGATGTGGATGTGTATCATTTGGGGATTTTGTGATTATACAAACATCACAGAGCAGACTCAAACTAAATGGCACAACCTTCTATATACCTATACTTAGACTACATGGTATAGCCATTATAATCTTATGGGACCACTGTCATACAAGTGGTCCATCGTTGACAGAAATGTAGTGTGGCACGTGACTTGTGGAATGTAATTGGTAGTTAAATTTTCTTTGGTTACTATTGCTACTAATCACCTCAAACCTTGGTGGCTTAAAATAACAACAATCATTTTATTATCCTTCACAGTTTCTGTGGGCCAGGAATTCAGGAAGGGTTTGGCTGAGTGGTTCTGGCTTAGAAAACTCTTGACACTGCAGGCCCAGAGATAGCAGCTGCCAACAGGAATGGCAGAGGTAGAGGGAGCAGAAGCTGAAAACTGGCAAAGCCTCTTTTTCCATGTAGTTTCGTGGCTTCTCCATGTGATCTTTCTGGAGTTGGAATCATGTGGGCTTCCTCACAACATGGCAGCCACGGGGTAATCAGACTGTTAACACAGAGGCGTTGGGCTCCAGAGCAAGTGCTCCAACAAGCAAGGGGGAGTTTGCATCATCTTTTCAGGCCTAGCTTCAGAAGTCATCCAGGACCACAGCAGCTGCATTCTTTTGGTTGCAAGCAATTCAGAAACTAATCTAGATTCAAATGGAGGAGAAATCAGGCTTCCCTTCTTCCTGTGCAAACAGTAAGGTTCTAGAAGCATGTGTGGAACAAGAGCTATGATTATAGTCACCTTTGAGGGAAAAAAATCTGCCACAAAATGTTTTTTAAAAGATTACATTATTTAGCATTGAAATATAAAGTTGTTTTAAATCCAGAAAAGTACTATGAGATAAAAATAAATCCATTTCTTTATCTCTAACAGAGCTCTTTCAATAAGTGTAAAAAATCCTAAGTGATTGAGAGAGCAGTGTCAGCTTAATCAGCAGAATGTATTCTTTCTCAGTAGCTGTTCCAGAGATGCCTTCCATTCGCCCTTGCAGATCACTTTCCACACTTCTCCTTGAGAGGCTGATTTTTAGACGATGTGGACACGCTCCTGCGCCCTTGGGCTCCAGGCTGGGTTGGACCAATGAGAAGGCCTGGCAGGAGATGATGGGGGAGGGGAGAAGGGGACAGAGGAACTTACCTGACCCAGCAGCCTGCCCCACAACATTCTCCCATTCCAGGCATCTGTAACACCTCCCTCTCCTCCTTTTTTAGTGAGATACTGATTAATCCTCAAATTCTAGCCCCAGCTTTCACATACTCCTTTGTGGTTTCCCTATACCTTTATAAATAAATCCCTGGCTGGTAAAAAGGTATATAGAATAATGCCTCATCTTACCACTAATGGCATCTTAGAACAAATTAAGTATAGCATTTTTTTAAATTAAATCATAGTTGTGTACATTAATGCGATCATGGGGCACCATACACTGGTTTTATAGACCGTTTGACACATTTTCTTCACACTGGTTAACATAGCCTTCCTGGCATTTTCTTAGTTGTTGTGTTAAGACATTTATATTCTACATTTACTAAGTTTCACATGTACCCCATGTAAGATGCATCATAGGTGTAATCCCACCAATCACCTTCCCTCTGCCCATCCCCCCACCTCCCTCCCCTCCTTCTCTCCCTTCCCCATATTCTTAGGTTGTAACTGGGTTATAGCTTTCATATGAAAGCCATAAATTAGTTTCATAGTAGGACTGAGTACATTAGATATGTTTTCTTCCATTCTTGAGATACTTTACTAAGAAGAATATGTTCCAGCTCCATAAATGTAAACATGAAAGAGGTAAAGTCTCCATCTTTCTTTAAGGCTGCATAATATTTCATGGTGTACATATACCACAATTTATTAATCCATTTGTGGATAGATGGGCACTTGGGCTTTTTCCATGACTTAGCAATTATGAATGGGCTGCAATAAACATTCTGGTATAAATATATTTGTTATGATGTGATTTTTGGTCTTCTGGGTATATACCTAGTAGAGGAATTATAGGATTGAATGGCAGGTCTATTTTTAGATCTCTAAGTGTTATCCAAACATCTTTCCAAAAGGAATGTATTAATTTGCATTCCCACCAGCAGTGTAGAAGTGTTAACTGACCCACTCTCCTTCACTTTCCATGCCAGCAATATGAACAGAGACTGGCCTGCCCAAGGCCTTTCCACCATGGGGAGATAGCTGGGAGAAGAGGGAGAGAAATAAGGAGAATTCCCTGTTATGGAGGGGCATGGCCATGAACATGCAGCCAACAATCCACTCTAATATAGTCTATGTTTCAATTCCCTTGTGCTAGAAACACACCTGCAGTTATGTTTGCTTAGTATGACCGCCTGATCTTATCCATGACCCACGCAAGGCCCACACCTAACGTTGATTATATAATAGTAACAGAAGAGCAGCCAAAAGGAGGAACTAGTTACTAGATAGAGAGCAGGGGAAGCCTACCCAGGAACACTTGCCTGAGGTGGTAAGTGACAAATGGAATGAGATGAGACACAGATCATTTCCCTGTGACATCTCAGACACCTAGGGAGGAAAAGGTAAACACAAGACTTGCTTCTGCCACGGGTGACTCGGGATGTCAAAGAAGAGAAGAGGATACCTGAAGACTGGGACACTCAGGCTTCAATCCTACTTAGGTGAATGTATTTCTTGAACACTTTTGTGCATGAGCCCAATCTTAGCCACTTGTATGCATTTTAGTGGTGGGAACAAGCCAGAACCTCCCAAATCATCTCAAAATCTGCTCAACAATTTTAGCCATTTCAATACTGCCAGATACATCCGATGTTCATTACATGGCAAAGCAAGCATATTCTTTTCTTTCTTTTTTTATACAAACTGGCATATTCTCTTCAAGTAAGATTGGATAAAGGGACACTCTCTTATTTTCATCTGATCAATTATGGATTCTTTCAGAAGGTACCAAAAAGCGTGTGTAGACTCTGATTGGCTGTGGGAAGTTGCTTTATAAAAATTCAGTTACCTTCTTTTGAATAAAAGTACTATTTCAAAGACAACTGCTGAGTTAATCTTAACAAAAATAAATTGTTTTTTATTTTCTTTTTTTTATTAAGTCATTCGTACATAGATCATAAATACATTTATGCCATTATGGTATTTGATGTGTTGATTATTTCTACAAATTGGCATGCTTACATCCTACTAATAAACATAGCTTTCACCTCATTTACCCAATTATAGCATTAAGACATTTGCGTTCTATGCCTGATAGATCCAACTTGTACTTGCAATGTGCTCCATAGGTGTGGTCCTCCTACTAACCCTCACTTTATCAACCCACTTCCCTTCCTTCCCCTCTCCCTATAAATTGTTTTTTCTAATAATTCTAATTACTTAAATCCAATCAAGTAAAAAGCAGAATAAATTACCAAAAAAAATTAAAAGTGATTAAGAGGATCACAAGTAGAGGCAGAGCTTTGGCGCATCATGGACCATTCATGCTGGGAGCACTCTGACGGCTCTCTCCTCCTGTGCTGTCCCCTTCTTATTCTCTAGATTATCCTCAGGTTCCACAGTTTTAGTATTTGTCACTTACCTTCTCTCCCCTGGATGTTTGTAGTGTCCCCTAAAGACTAGCATTGATACTCCATTTGCCAAAGGTGTCTACCTCCCTTGTACATAAACTTCTTTAGTATGACAAATCTTTAGGATTACAGACATAAAAATACCATGTATTTTAATGAGAGTCATCTGAAAAATAATCTAACCCTGAGGGTTTTCTACTTCCATTTGTTAATGGATTAATAAACTTTGTTGTGGAAAGTAAGGAAATACATTTATCTTTATATTATTTGGTCCCCACTTAAAATCATGCAGGTGTAGAAAACTATACTTAACTACAGGAGCAATCCTAGGCAAATACTCCCAGGAATTCCAACTGTCTACATGTGCAATGTTTGATGTACATGCTTCACGTCATAATCAGTGGGTACAGATATATAAAATGTTAGATAATAGGGCTGGTGAAGCAAAATGCTCACTCTTAAAAATCTGAACTCTGAGATAGTAGAAACCAAAAGACCACGATCCTTTCCATGTTCCTCTCAGTACAGGTTCTCTAGCAGGCAGCCTTTTCTTGGCTAGTACCATCAGAAACCCAATTCCATTTAAACTGAAACAATACTGAGATTTACTAGCTGGTACAACAGAGAAAGGTCAGGGTAAAGTGGGCCTCAGGCATCATAATGCTCATGAATTTAAATGAGTAACTGTAATGTTATTAGAATTATTTCATTTCCTGACTCTGCTTTTCTCTGCAAGGGCAGCTGACAACCTCAGAAAAGCAGAAGTCACCACGAAAACTTCCCTTTCCCAATAATTTACCATTCAAAGATGTTAGAGAAATCATTCACATCAAATTGGCAATGATACTAGATGGCCTTAAGTTTGAAGGAAAATAAAATGTTTCTTAAGGATGCTGATGCATTGCTGCTGGGAATATAAATCAGTGTAACCACTTTGTAAAGCTCTCTGGCAGTATTCACTAGAGGTATATATACATATGGTCTAGGAGGGGTCCTCAAACTACAGCCCGCGGGCCACCTGAGGCAGTGTGATTGTATTTGTTCCCGTTTTGTTTTTTTATCTCAAAATAAGATATGTGCCGTGTGCATAGGAATTTGTTCATAGATTTTTTTTAAAACTATAGTCCGGCCCTCCAATGGTCTGAGGGACAGTGAACTGGCCCCCTGTTTAAAACATTTGAGGACCCCTGGATGCCCTAGCAATTCCTCACCTGAGCGTACCCCTCTATGAAACTGATGGTTCATGTTTACAGAAAGACCTGTAGAAGAACAGTCATAGCAGCATTAAACGTAACAGCCCCAAGTGAAAACCACCCAATCAACCACCCACAACAAAATGCGTAAGCTATGGTATCTCCACACAATGGAATATGCATAATTTTGAAAAAGAGAAAGCAAGTGCTACACACAAAAACCTGGATGAATTTCATGAACCCCGAGTGAAGGAAGAATGCAAGAAGTTCATTCAGACAGAGTCTGAAGCTGTCTGAAGCTGAAAAACAGGCAAAAGGAACTCAGGATAATAGGTCAGAATATTTGTAACATTTGGGGGGGGTTCTAAATGGTGGAGGCTTAAGTGTCCTGCTGTGGTGCTGGAAATTTTCAATATGGAAGTAGTTACATGGGTATGCACATTTGTAAACTTTACTGAGTTTTCCATACAATGTATATACTTTATTGAATATAAAATACATGTATACTCATTAAAAGGTTTTAAAAAGAAAAGAATGCTTGAAGCAATAAAAGAATACCTACACTTGCTAGGAAATTTTTATAGGTACTAACATAAGTATCCATCCAATAGTGAAAAAAAGCTTTTACTAAGACATGACATTAAATGTATCTCATACACCAAATATTTGGCTTTAAATGCCTAATACATGAAAGTTCATATATTTTACTTTTATGTTATTCTATTTCTATTTCTTCTTTATAATCTCTTAATTCTAGTAATTGTAAATTTGAGGGTCTATGTTTACTGTTAGTTTTTCCTTCTCATTCCTATTTCTTTATGTATTTTCTCACTGTGTACAGTTCATTGTTATTAATATTAATAACAATATTAATGGGAATCCTTTAAAGACTAGACTTACTAAACCTTTCTCCAGAGAGGATTTGCATTCGATGGTTCCAGGTACTTGGAAGCATTACCAACTCCCTCTAAATCACCTCAAACCACAAGAAATTTGGGGGTTAGGCTTCCCTAGACAAAGTGAATCAAGGCTACAAATCCACATTACAATAGACTATGGCTCCATCTTCCCAGGAAAATTTATTTCCCTTTTCTCCTCTCTCACCAACGCATAGCAACCTTATCTGGAGCCTAGAGGTGGAAATGGGAACTGAGGCCTGAGCCAGGCTGAGATGGGTATAGTTAAGGATCTTTACCCCAGGATATCTCCTTTTTGATGTCTGAGCTTAATGTGGGAAGGGCTTCCTATCAGACTTCCCTTCTTGGGAGATTCCCTTCATTTCTGTACCCCGCATCCAATAGAAGCAAACCCCAGGTGTGTGCTACAGGCAATTCCCTCGGAGGAAAAACAGATTTTGGTTCTGCTTCCTACCCTGGGTCTGTTTCTCTCTCTGCTTCCCACTATCTTGTCAGATGCTCTCGAGATGTTTTTCTATTTTAATTTTATCCAGCTATTTTATTTCTTGTTACTAGAAGAGTTGGTCTGAATAACATAGCCCATAAATTATACTTGCATCTTTCATTTATTCTTATCAACTTTGGTATTTTTATGATGTGAACAGAACTTCCAAAATTAGATCCCATTTCACAATGCTATACTCGTAAAATATAAGGATCCTTTTTACTATGATGAGAGGAACATAACTTTTCCAGTTATCATGGAATTGTAGAATAAAGCCCCAAACCACAGACAAGATGTGCTATTGCCCCCACGTTCTGGAGAGAGGAACTGTGGATACACCAGACAGCTTCCATCATTGGAAAGGTCTTGATGCCTATAGCTCAGCAATTAGGGTGCTGGCCACATACACTGGGGTTAGTGGGTTCAAACCTGGCCCAGGCCTACCAAACAACGACAACTACAACAACAACAACAACAAATAACCGAGCATTGTGGTGGACACCTGTAATCCCAGCTACTTGGGAATTGCTTAAGCCCAAGAGTTTGAGGTTTGTGTGAGCTGTGACGCCATGGCACTCTACTAAGGGCAACATAGTGAGATTCGGTCACAAAAAAAAAAAAAAAAGACTTGTAAAGGAATAGAAACTTGTTCTCTGATCCTCCAACCCCTTCACTTCTCCAACCACTTCTGTTTTTGCCTAAAGACTGGAGTTTGTTAAGAAGGTCCGGGAAGTAGTGACTTTGAGGCGTTAGGGGAGAGGATTCTGAATTTTGTCCTCTCTACCCATAGAGAAAGAAAACAAGGTGCTCCCCTTCCAGACCAAATGACAGAGACTCCCTCCAGATTCTTGTTATAGGTTCCCCAGCTGGATGGTGGTATGTTATAGAAGTCTATGGGGTGGCCACTAGGGCAGGAGCTGAGGAGGTCTCTGAAGAATTTATCTGCAGAGCACAGAACCCATACCAGGATAGATTTGTACCCAACAAAACTGAAACAGAAGTCACAAAACAGCCAAGCACCCAGATACCTGCCATGTTAGAGAGCCACAAATGACACTGTCTAAGGAAAATCGTGTTGTCCCTTTTCCTTGTATCTTTCTTCCTTTTTCTCTAATTTTCCCTCCTCTCCTAACCAGGGAGGAAAAGAGAAAGGGCCAGGGTGTGAAACAAGAGACCACACCCTCTTTCCTACCAAAGGCCCCTGAGTTACAGAACTCAAGCAGAGAATAAAGTGGCTGTGGAATTAAAATTTTAATTTATATCATAGCAGATCTTTTAATACTTTAAAAATAATCTTAATCACTGACAGAAAATTTTTGCATCTCTGAACATGACTAAAAAAAATGGGGCTTTGCCCAGGATGTTATATGGGGGCTAAGATGGGAGATCTGATGAGCTAAGTGGAAAGAATTGTGGGGAGGGAAATTATGAACATTTCCTGCATCCTCCAGGAGGTGCAGCCCATTCCATAACCCAAGTCTATTGCAACGTCTCAACTTGTGACCATTCCCCAGCCAATTTGCTCTTACATCAGGGATTGCTGTATTTCAGGTAAAGGGGGAACCCTCTTTCTAAACAATATCAGGTTTTAAAAAATCAAATCTTATTACACTAATCAACATGACCCCAAATTTTTAGTAAAGTGGCAAGTTGCTTTTGTTTTATATTTTTATTTACTTATATCAAGTTATTTGCATATGTAGCCGTGTAAAAATATGCAGTTCTCATGATGGTGTCAGAAGTGTCCAGATGGTTTGATGCCTTACATGGAACTGAAAATCAGCAATTAATTTCTAAAGAGGAACCCCTCTGGGAACAGAACAAAAATAAGAATGCCTCATTAAGGAAATTATTTTTGGCTAACTAAGGACTAGGTTGAGAATTAGAAGAGTAAAGAATTTAAAGATGTTTTCTCCAAAATATGCTTTAAAATTCAACATGCTATGAAAACTAGTCCCCTACATTACAAATACGTGCATTAATCAATTGAAAAACAGATAAAGATATGAGCAGGCAATTCATAAAAAGAAACCAAATGACTAATAAACACATGAAACATTCTTCCTCACTAGTAATCAGGAAAGTAAAACTTAAACCCACATAGTGACAGCATTTTATATTCTTCAGACAGGCAAAAACTTAAAAGTTGACAATACTGAGCATTTGAGAAAATGTGAAAATAAGAGAATTCTCATACACTGCTGTGGGAGTGTAAAATGGGGCAACCACTTAGAATTTGGTAAAATCTAGTTAAAGACATACACACCCTCCTACATAGCAATTCCATTTTGAGCCTACTATAAAGCTGTTGGGAATCTAAATTTCTTGCATATGTACTCCATAAAATAATTTTGGAAAACTATGCAGCCACTTGCAAATTTTTAAATAGATATGTAAGTTTTTTAATCATAAATTTAAATACTTGCAAAAGATGTAGTTTTACAACTGTTAAAAATACTGACATTTTAAAAATAAAACCATGATGTCATCCTTTTAAATCTATTCAAAAATGGCATCACACAACCATTACCATGTATTTTTTTGAAAGACAAACAGCTTTTCATTAACATTTGGAAATTTACCCTTTTTTTTAGTCATTTTTCTATTCCACTTTGCCGTTGAACTTTACCTTAATGTACCATATTTTTATGCTTGAATGTCTTTTATTGATTACCCTATCATATTGCTGTTACGCAAATGTGTATATAGTGAAAAACAGCAAAAATATTTTCTTATGACTTCAAGACTGTGGGTTAAAATTTTTTTCTTGATCTAAAAAAATTATCATTACTATTTTAAATAGTAATTTAAATATTACTAATTCTTATTTAACTAATACTAAATAACTTGATCAAAAGCTAAATGTATTATAAAGTTTGATAAGTATTAAATGTCCACATATAAAATTTATTGGAAATGCATCTTATAATGAAATTCATGTGACAGTGTTTTTTTTTTAACATTTAGTTCTATATCTAGAGATGAATATTGCTTACTGCTAAAATGGAACAGGGCTCACTGTAAATTATAATAACAACAAAATAAAAGGAAGGAAGGCACTAACAGTGTAAAGCTTACCAACAAAATAATTAAGTGCACAAAACTTGAGTCCAGATAAAATGGTTCACATAAATGTGAAGGCTGAGAAGTCCCATGATCTACTTTCTGCAACCTGAAGATCCAGAAAAGCCAGTGGTATAGCTCAGTAAGAGTCCAAAGGCCTGGGAACTAGAAAGCTGATGGTCCTATTTCTAGGGCAGAAGCACAATATCCCATCTCCAACAGTCAGGCAGAGAGCAAATTCTTCCTTCCCAGTCGTCTTTGTTTGTTTCATTGAAGCCCTCAATGGATCAGACAATGCCCACCGAGGTCCTGTAAGCTCCCTGTTACCTTCAGACTTCCAACCGGGCCCCTGTTGACAGCCCTAACCTCTCGGGACCTGTGAGTAATAATGTCTTCTCTTTCATGCATTATGCCTCACTAGTTCATGCATCATGTCTCACTTGACCAACACACCCAGCCTCTTTCCTCGTTCCCCTTGAGAGTGGTTATTTTGGCTTATGGCCACTCTTGATGGAGAGACCCCAAGACCAAATTAGAAAGGAACCGTAATAACAGAAGTCACTTAAATCTAAGCATACCTATGTCTTCTTTTTTTATTTTTGTTATTTATTTATTTATTTTTAAGAGACAGAGTCTCACTTTGTCACCCTCAATACAGTGACGTGGCATCACAGCTCACAGCAACCTCCAGCTCTTGGGCTTAGGCAATTTTATTGCCTCAGCCTCCAAGTAGCTGGGACTCCAGGTGCCTGCCACAATGCCCGGCTATTTTTTGTTACAGTTTGGCCAGGTTTGAACCCGCCACACTTGGTATAAGGGGCTGGCACCCTACTCACTGAGCCACAGGCGCCGCTCCGTATGTCTTTCAATATCATATTTGCAAACTCTGTAAGGTGATCTGTGAATTATTTTCCTTCACAAGCTTGCTTTATATGGCTTTATAGTGTCCAATCATCTTGACTAAGGTAATGAAAATATTTCTTCTACAAGTCTGAATAAGCGTTCAAGAAAATATAAAACACTAACTTATTTGATATGTTTACTTGAAAGTATAACGCTGTTTTTACCTCTCCTCACCTTTAAATCTGCAAATAAACAGGTGCGCCAAGACAGAACCCAGTGAGTAAAAGTAGACTCCTGACTCTACTTTCTCAGAATGAGAAATTCACAATGGGCTTCTCAACAGACTGCTATCTCCCGGCACACTTTTTACAACTCCTGAATATTCTTATATGGCTGAAGACCAAGGCATTGTCATAAATTCATTGTCCCAGTGAAATAGACATTCATGCCCTCTATATTTCTTGCCTGTTTTGCTTTCAGAGGACTCTCCTCAGGAGCGATATGTTCTTTGACAATTAGGCAAAGGAACCGGAGAGATCGTTCAACAAAAACCATCCTGCCACCCTACTCCACAATATACCTGAATTCAGATCGTCCTATCACGAGTCAAAGTACCATCTCTAATTCCACTAGGATTGTCGAATTTAGCAAACTCACACAAGCATGCACACGTGACACTCAGTTAAATTCAAAAATAATTTTTTCAATGTAAGTACTGGAAAGCAAGATGGTGAGTGAGGAAGCAGGAACTCGTATGTGGCTTCTAAGTTATATCAATTTTAGGCTCTGGGCACTGATTGCTTTAACAACCATCTGTAGCAGGAAAGTCTCTGTGTCTGTGTGTGCATGTGTCTGTGCACGCATGCAGGGAGGCGGGAGCTCTTGTGCATATGTGTGTTTGTGTGTGTACATGTAAGTATGTGTGAGGGAGCTGATTTGTTGCATTTACCTTAACTTGAAGGCTAGTCAATGGGTCTGCATGAAACGGGCACCTGAGTTGCTGTTGTGCCACAGATGTTGACCTCTTTAGCCCTTGGACAGTCTGGATTTAGAGACACAGTGATATCTGATGGGAACCCCAAGTGAAAAGGGTTAGGAAGCTCTACATGGAAGCACCTCTGGTTAATGTAAGAAGAGTGGCTCATCCATAAATGCCCATAATAGCATTTTTTACAATCACAAAAAAGATTGAAAATAAGTGCCTATGAGAGGGAAAATGGATGAATGAATTGCAATATAATTATAATAATTCAATTAACTGAATATTACAGTGGAATTTAAATGGATGAACTTGATTTATATTTCCCAATAGAAAGATCTCAAAAAATTTAGCTCTGAGAAAAAAAGCATGCTGCAGAAAGATGCACACAGCATGGCAGTATGGATAAGATTGACACGGTTACGGAGAGCTTTGAAAGACATAAATATTACATGTTAACAGCATTCAAGCCTTGATTAGAAGGGCGCACACAGTGACTTCAGCAAAGTCCCTGGCCTCTGCGAGTAGAAGGGAACACCATGAAACTGAGAAGTAAAAACAGTGGCAGCAGGCCTCAGCTGGGCACCAGTGAGCACACAGGCCTCTGTTCTGTTCTTTACATTTTTGTGCATTGAATCCTCTCCACAATCTTAAAAGGCACCGGAGAGTATTATCACCATTTTGCAAAGGGAGTAACAGAAGCCCAGAAACAGAGAGATTAATGAACTTGTCCAAGGTCACACAGTTCTAATAAGGGGCCTCGACTGCATATTTAAAATTATTTTACCAAAAAATTCTTAAGTAAATATGACAAAATGGTAACAAAAGAGATGTATGAGTCCTAGTACACTTCATCCTTTTCCATTTACTGCAAAGATCAAATTTAATAGCTGTGCTGTGTTCTTTCATGAGTTCTAATTTGTGCAGTAAGATTATTCTAAAATTCTGGTTATGATTTCTTTTAAAGAAAACATACATTTTTTTTCCCTCAGGTGCAGTCACCAATGGTAGAGGAATTAAATACATTAGTATTCTTTTTATATTTGCTGTGGCAAAATGAAAATAAAAACATTTTATCTCAGTCTTTATTGGACAATTTTGCTGTGAAACTACATGCCCCACTAGAATTCATGATATAATATTTAAGAAGTGGTTTTCATCCAAAACCCTGTGCTCTGCATGATACAAATGGATGAATGGGAACTAGGCCAAATTTTCCCTTAATTGATTTAATTAAGTAAATCTATCATTTTTTGAAGATAAGTTAAAAGCCAATATTTAAAAGCTTGCTGCAATTAAATTTGTAATAGCCAAGGGAATGAGCAGTATGAAAAATAATCTCTGATTCATGTACCCAGAAACAGTTTCAGGTATTACTTTTATCCTCCCCCTCCCACATATATTCTAATATTTCCTGCAACGCCATTGACAATGAAGTTGCTGGAATGATGAGGATGACACTAAGCCATCTTCACTGCAACTGCTCTTTGGGGCTGGGAGAGTAGCAGGTGCTGTCTCACAGAGGCAGATCTCCACAAAGCCCAGGACTGGAGGCAACTGGCCAAGTCCTCCTGACAAATCTCAGCTGTTACCTAATTACCCTCATTCCTTTTGCATTAAAAAGCTGGGGAATTCCCTCAGTTCTCTGCTCTAATGTTGGCAAGAAAGAGACCTGGCCGAAGGCACGTAGACGGGTTTGGATAACAGCAGGCCCCTGGGAGGACGGTAAGTAATTCAACTACTCCAGGGTTTACCGAATCCTAGTCAGGGAAGGAAGCACACTTGGTGGACACAACACCCTGTCACACTCAAGTCTCCATCATCACTCTTGGGATTTGACATTGGTCCAAGATGTTGCTTCCCTTGAGGTAACTGTGTGCCATGTGAGGAAAGAATATTGCCCCTGAATAAATGAATGTATTTGGTTAATTGGCTGACTGTTAAGAGACAGCAGAAGTATGGGACACAGGACAGATAAACTTTAATGCAGAAAATATAGAATGGTACACATTAGAGGGCAATAGCAGTTGGAAATGTATTAGGGTCCTCCAGAGAAACAGAACCAATAGGAGTTGTATCAATATGAAAACACACACACACACACACACACACACACGTCCTGGGGCTTGAAGGGATAGGGAGATTGAGAGACTCACTTTGAGGAATTGGCTCGCATAAATGTGGAGGCTGAGAAGTCCCATGATCTACTGTCTGCAACCTGGAGATCCAGAAAAGCCAGTGGTATAGCTCAGGAGGAGTCCAGAGGCCTGGGAACTAGAAAGCTGATGGTCCTATTTCCAGGGCAGGAGAAGCACAATAGCCCAGCTCCAACAGTCAGGCAGAGAGCAAATTCTTCCTTCCCAATCTTCTTTGTTTGTTTCATTGACTCACCCTCAATGGATCAGACACCCACTAAGGTCGTATAAAGCTTCTGCTACCTTCAGACTTCCAGCCGGGCCCCTGTTGACAGCCCTAGCCTCTCGGGACCTGTGAGTAATAATGTCTTCTCTTTCATGCATTTTGGTCTCACTGCCTCACTGCATTGTGTCTCACCTGAGCAACATACCCAGCCTCTTTTCCACGTTCCCCTTGAGAGTGGCTATTTTGGCCTATGGCCACTCTTGATAGAAAGACCCCAAGACCAAATTAGAAAGGAACCGTAAAAAAACAAAAGTCACTTAAACCTAAGCATATGTATGTCCTTAAATATAGTTGCAAACTCTCTAAGGTGATCTGTGAATTATTTTCCTCCACAAGCTTGCTAGATGTTTCTTACCAACAGTAAGCTCTGAGTACTGAAGGGCATGTAAGAAAGAGCTTTGTGAGCAAGTGGCATATTTCTTTGACAGGATTCTATAACCATATAAAAAAAAAATGGATATTATTTCCCATTAACCATGTTTTTCCACGCTAATAGCACACAGAACTGGCTAGATAATATAACTTGTCAGTATATGAAGAAAGATAAATTCTCATCATTTGGAACCCAGACTAGCTATGTAGCACGTCACCTGCGAGGAGGATGAAAAGCTCTTCACTCTCCATCCCAGTCTGGCACTTATCCTATCGGAATCTCTTGAAACAAGGTCCAGGAATCTTCATGTTGAGTAAGCTTTCAAGATAATTCTCATTCACAGCAAAGTTTGAAAAACACTGGGTTTAAAATATAAGTTGTTGTGGTTCCTTGAGTAATCTTTCTACTATCACAATCTTATATTGAAACTGTTGGTGACACTTTGTCCAAATTCTGTCTCTTTCTTCACCTTATTTTAAGAACAATATTTTTAATATACTCATTTAAAAATTAAATACCTTTCAAGGCATTCAGGACAGCATCATGGATTCAATTTAATTATAAAAAACTAAAGAGGAAAAACACAGGGTAAGGAAGTTCCAGTTGCTTAAAGGTTCTGATTCACTACTATTTAGGAACGCTGGTTCAAGTAGGTTCCCTGCCCTGGGACGACTCCAGGTACAATCCTTAGGGGCAGGCTGTTCCTCATGGGCCCTCACCCTTCCTACATGGGTGCTCTCCCCTTATGGCATGCACCACAGTGTACTGTGGAATGAGCCTTGCAAACTTAGTGTCCTGCACGTGCAGTGATTATGCTATCATAACTTCTGACCTGGGTAACTGCGAGATTCTCCCAAACTGAGTAATGAACAATGGTCAGTTTTGTGAATTTCTTTTCTTTTTCTCCATGCTATTTTTGTTTTGATCACATGTATTAAAATGTAATTTTATGTCTGTCGAACCTAGTATGAAAAACTGGACTTATCATTTGTATGTTTTTTCACTTCATTTTTCTTATAACTTCTGTTTGTTTTTTGTAGTTTTTTGGCTGGGGCTGGGCTTGAAATCGCCACCCCTTGTATATGGGGCTGGTGCCCTACTCCTTGAGCCACAGGCACTGCTCCTTCTTATAATTTCTATTATATGTTTTAAATGCACAGCTATGTGACAGATTTTTTTTTAAAAAGATTTCTTCACCAAAGGTAAAGAGCAAAGCATTGCTCTCTACCATACACTTTTAAACAAACTTAGACAAAATGTGGCTGTGGTCTAGCATTTTCTTACTTGCAAAACATTGTATTAGATCAACAATGAGATTCTTGAGCTCTGTGATTCTCTGTGGATACAGTTTTACCTCCCTTTTCTACAAATGGATTATTCACTCTGTAAATTATCTATGACAAACTTTCATATTACAGCTTTCTGCTGCCTCTCATCATAGTTCTGAACTGCCCCACCTACTATGAGACTATGTGGGTGTAAAGAATACAGAGCATTTTACTAATGGCCTAGTCAAAATGTAATTAGAAAAGGTAATTTTAGCTACCCAGGAGGCCGAGGCAGAGGATCACTTGAACCCAGGAGTTTGAGGTTGCTGTGACTAGATGCCGTAGCATGTGGCAACAGAGTGAAAGGGAGGGAGGGGAGGAAGGAGGGAAGGTAATCTGGCACCATAAATATTACTTAATACAAATCAAAATGAATTCCAGATTTTTCTTACTATCTGCTTTTTTGGATTATCGCTCCTTTCCCCACCACTAGCACAGGTGCTAATTCCTTCATCTCACTTTTCAGTGCCAGAAATTCAACGTAACTGTTATCTGCAAATCTACTTCCAATACTTGCCAACCTCTCTCACTTTCTGTTTCACATTAGCCACAGTAAATTTTACTTTTATATTTTTATAGATAATCACATCCTATCTCTGTTAGCCTGTACTGAACAGCAGGTTTAAAAAATATATATTTAACTGAGCAGGAACTTAAAAAACAAAGTATTTTCGGTTAAGAGATGATGTTCTAGCAGATGCAGTGGCTCACACTTGTAATATTAGCACTTTGGGAGGGTGAAGCAGGAAGATCACCTGAAGTTAGGAGTTTGAGACCAGCCTGAACAAGAATAAGACCCTGTTTCTGCGAAAAAATAGGAAAATTAGCTGGGAGTGGGGGTGGGCTCCTAGGGTTCCAGCTACTTGAGAAGCTGCAATAGGAGGAGTGCTTGAGCCCAGGAGTTTGAGGTTGCAGTGAGCTAGGCTGATGCCGCTACACACTATTCTGGGCAGAAGAGTTGAGACCCTGTCTCAGGAAAAAAAATAATTACATTCCTTCTCCAGAGAATGTGTTAGCAAAACAAGTTTCAAGAGTGATCCCATTAAGTAAACTTCTGTCTCTGGGAACTAGAACCTCTGAGTTGGTTCTCAAAGTCTACATGTTTCACACATGGTATCTAACAAGGTGTTCCTCCCTGTGAGCTTAGAGTAAGCAAACATCACAATATGCTTTATCGTGAATGTTTTCAGAATGCACTGACCCTCCAAAAATTTCCAAATGGCTTCTTTGTGTGCTGTTATAGACCATCTGGCTAGCTGTAGATAAACAAGTTTCAACATATGGGCCATAGCACATACACAGCTCTGCTCCACCAGTGCAGAAAATTAAGAAAAGGTTGCTCTCCTGATAGGACTAACTCATGCAAAAGAAGCAGCTCTGCATGGTGAAGGGCCGGCCTAAGGAGCCCAAGGAAGGGCTTAATTCTACTTCCCTCTCCCCCTTCGCTGGACATGCCATTCCCCATACACAGAAATTAAGGTGCCAGGCAACTCAGTCCCTCCCTCCTTCTTTCCTTCCCATTAAGACATTATCTATGACCATATACGTAACTGTATATATATGACATTATCTATGCCATATATATGTATATGTATGTATGTATGTATGTATATTTTTGGCACAATGCTAAGGAATGGGCATACTGTAGAGGAAAACAGTATGCCCTTGAAGAATTACTGGGCAATGCTGAAGACATACATCAAATAAATTATTAAGAGCAGGAAAAATATTCCAGACCAAGGGGGAGAGCCTTGTGTGGAGGTCTGGAGATGAGAAGGAATATAGGCTGCTTTAAAAAAGTTCAAGATTTATAAACATTTATATCCATTAAATTGAAAACTCAGTCAACAATCAAAACACTGAAAGGAAAATTCCTGCTATCTCCAGATGGTTAATTCAGACAATTATCAGCATAAACTATTTGAGAAATAGCCTGCATTTTCTATTCATATTGTTGATCTCATGCCTACGATCAATGAATCTAATGAAACTGCATTAAAATCTGATTTTCAAATACATATATAAGCATCTCAAGCACATGGCATCATGGTAAATGTTTTGAGCTATGGAACAGTTTCTAGAAAACCTAGGAACTCTGAAAGCCACCTTTTTAATATTTATAGAATAAAATTAAACACTAAGGCAACAGTGATTTGGTTATCTCTTATAAGTAATTTACTTTCCAAGCATGATTTCCCAATATTCAGCCTTGCCAGAAGATGACAGCTGAAACCCTAGCATGAGAAGAGAGATTAGTCATAATAGTCATTCTTGCTTGAACAGTCATAAAATACATAAAATGTTTGTTTCAGTGATTTTCCCAATTCTTAGTTAAAATAAAAGTTGTACTTTGGGCATAGACAAATTTTGACATATGTGAAATAATACTTTTTGTTTTTCTCATTCCCTTTGAATTACTACCTTTCCATTTTATTTGGTTGCCATATATTTAAAGCACAGTGTACATATATAGGAAGTCCAGCCTCTGTACCCAGAATGAAGCAGAGGGTTCAATAATCGAGTTTTCAAGTCAGATGGAGTAAAGAAGAGACAATTTGAATAAAAAAGCTTCTAATAAAAAAAATTAAACACATTTGAAAACCTAAATCAATCCAACTCCCTGTCTTACACTAGAAGAAAGAAAAATTCTACTCCCTGAAACCTCCTATAGCACTTACTGTTCTAAACGGTGACAATCAGGGATATGTCTGCCTTATCCCTGATGGCAACCTCCTTCCAAGTGAGAATTGCACCCATATTTGTGCTCTCAATGCCTACAGTGCTGAATGTAGCAAGAGCATAACTGATACTCACTAATCAACTCAAGTAATGAACAGTCCTTGTTCAAAAAAAAACAACCAAAGTTTACTAAGTGGAGAATCACTGCAATGAAATGTAATGTAATTATTTACAGAACTGTCTTAGCTATGTGTTAGGATTTTAGCAAACATGTGAAGTTCTCCCTTTTGCCATTCTGCATACAGTAATATGTATGACATAAGACCTTTAATTAAAAATCTTTACTTAAGTTGCTTTATTTCAGCTACAAATAAACTTTATTTGATGTAATGTAATAAAACATTTTCAAGTTTAACAATATGTATCTGACCATAAATAATCATTTAAATTATGAATATAAGTATATACAGTCACTTTAGCAAATCTGCAGATCATGAATTTATACAAGCTTGCTCTGAAAGGACAGTGCCCACCTCCCCTTTCAGGAAAGGTAGCCCTTCCCAGTATCTTGTAAGAAGCAATGTCAATGAAAATTGGAAGAAGTCCATAATCCACATTTGGAATTCCACTTAATCCTGTGAGAGGACAGCTTTCTTTATTATAGGAAACTAATACATTCTCTTTCAGTTCTCACCTATCGAGGAAAAGTTTACATTCATTTTCCCCTTGTAGATATAGGTACTCTTCTGATCCAGTGTCTTTCTGTCTCCTTAGCTCACACTTATCACATAGTACCATTTAAAAACAATACTACCCCCAAATAGACATATTCTATTTCCTTACCTCCCCTTAACATCTACCCTGGGGGCTGGGGAGGTCAGGGGACAGAACTGCCCAGGCACACATTTGACTTAAGATACAGAGAACATGGCTTGGCGCCCATAGCACAGTGGTTATGATGCCAGCCACATACACTGAACTTGGTGGGTTCGAACCTGGCCCAGGCCAGCTAACCAACAATGACAACTGCAACAGAAAAAAAAATAGCCAGGCATTGTGGCTGGCGCCTGTAGTTCCAGCTACTTGGGAAGCTGAGGCAAGAGAATTGCTTGAGCCCAAGAGTTTGAGATTACTGTGAGCTGTGACGCCACAGCACTCTATCAAGGGTGACATAGTGAGACTCTGTCTCAAGAAAAAAAAAAAAGATACAGAAAACACAAAAAAAGAATTCTCTAGAAGGAACAGAATAGCATTCTGGAGAATTTCCCAAGAGCAGTCCAGGTGACCTCCAATTCACACAATTCAGTTTAATATGCTGCTGCTCAACAGGAAGGAAGGTGTTTATGCTACATCTCCAGAAGCATCACAGCCTTTCACAGAAAACCCATTATTCCGACACATCTTCCACATACCACATGGTTATGGACTAGCCTCTGGGCCTGTCGCACCCTAGTGTAAACCGAGATTCAAAAACATGCCCATAATTGTGTTAATTACAATGCAGTTACGTAGCACTGGCACTTCATCCAGAGAGAAACCCTCACAGAAGGAATCCCCCTCACCTCTAAGGACCCAAGAAAGAGCTTCCCTGGGTTTATGCTTCTCTCCATCCTGAGATCTGTGCCTGAGTAACACCGTGACAGTAAGTGAGTTAACAGAGAAAGTACATTGGAGGGGAGTCACAGGGACCCTGCAGAAAAGCCAAACTATTTGACAGAAACTTGAAATAAACACTGCTCTGGGGAATCTTTTATATTAGCTGATGACTGGATTCTGTTTTCTAACATGGACATGCAACATATTCAACACTATGCTTACCGCAGTTTGCTTGGGAAAACCCTTCTGTCATACCAGAAAATACATTCTGTCTCATGAATGATTCCTGAATAGTCACCACAATGCCTAAACTCGGAAGCATGGGAAATGTGCACTGGAACCTTCTCCCACTTGTGTGGATTTGGACATATGCAAAGCACCAGAAACTGCTTCCTTTCTGGAACTCAGTTCTGCTAGTGTGCTAACTGCTGAGATGATCTGGCTGTCTTAAACTGAGAACACACAACAGCACTGACCCACAGGGAAAAGGAGTGGTCACAAGCTCCCCCAGAAGATAACTTTGTACAACAGATTGCCCTGTTTGTCATGTTTTAGCCATCCCAAGAAAGAAGCCGCATTCCAGTCTGTAGTCTTGGCAAATGATTTCGTTCTGTTTCCACCTCTATTTTGCCTTGTTTATTTCCTCTCCATTATTCCGCTTTCGATCATGAATCATGACCTTTCTTTCTACAGTAGTCAGAGTTTTGTCTATAAAAAAGAGAGAGAGAGAGAGACAAGAAAATGATTTAGCAGAACCGTAAATGTGAGTTTTCATTTTGTGGTGGGTGGATTTAATCTTTTACAGCAGTCAGTAATTTGAATCATTTGTGGC
This sequence comes from Nycticebus coucang, assembly GCF_027406575.1. Lineage (NCBI taxonomy): Eukaryota > Metazoa > Chordata > Mammalia > Primates > Lorisidae > Nycticebus > Nycticebus coucang. Next base: position 120,116,662 of record NC_069782.1, read on the forward strand.
TTCTAAGGGATTACGAGCATCTTTACAGGGAAGGAAAAAGTGCTGTGGCTCTTTTCATAAATTTTATAACTTCTATGAGTCGCCATGACTTTAATATATTTGCAAATCAGCCCCAGATAACCCATTTAGAAAATCGCTTTTATAATACAGCTATAGCCAAATATGAGTTTGCTCTCAAAAACCCTTGTAAAATACTACAGCACCAGCCCTACTTAAAGAGACTGATGAGTACCAGTGAGAAGTGTTCTCCCCTTTGGACCTAGGAAGGTGCATACTAGAAAGCTATGTGTGCAGAGACAGGAAACCCCACCTCCCTCACTTGTTCCCTCTCAGACTCACGCGAGTGGCACGAGCACGGAGAACGGTCAGCCAACAGGTGAGAAAAAAGCCCCTTTCTCCTGGTATAGCGCTGCACTCCTCTAACTCTGCAATGCCCTGGGCCTTGACATACTACACCCCACCTGTGTGTAAGACCTTGGTCCACGAGGTCCCAGAGCCTAGGCTGCCCAGTCTGCACCTCCCCACCCCATCCAAAGCATCCCCCCACTTGGCTGTCCTGCCACCAGTCCTGTTGATCCTCCTCTGACGTCCCCCTCTCACCCCAGCTCTTCAGCTGGGTGACTCAATGGGCAGATTTCCCAGGTGACGTGGTCCCTGGCTTTGCTCTTCAACCTCACCCAATGGCACCCAAGGACAAGTGGCAGACTTCAGCCCACATCCAGCGCTCTAGGCTCTCCTGGGTATCTAGAAATGGAAACTGGGAATAGGCTGTGTCCTGAACTGTGCTCCACAGACACTGATTCTAAGCCTAGGGCCTCTGCGTCTTCAGCACAGCGGAGAGACCATACTTGCTGTGCTCTGCTCTCCTCACACCAGTTCATGTCCTGAATTCCTCCAGGCCCCAGCTCCATCTGTGAAGTCGCCCTCTCCTTGCCAGCCACCTGCCAGCCAGTTATGATGGTTTGAGGATGCCAGTGCTCAAACATCTCAGACACCTTTGGCCTCGCTTCTGGTCTCAACACCATTCTCCCTGTGCAAGCCCTCCTGACGCGAGACTTCATACTTAATATTAGTCTCCTCATCCATCCCCCTTCTCCTGCCATGAAGCCCTGGTCTCGCTCCTGCTCAGAAGCCTTCATCTCTCTCTCTCCTTTTCCTGTACCCTCCCAGCCCTCTATGTTGACCCCAGGCTACCAGCTTCCCAGGGTCACTGAAGATACGTCCCAGGCTCCGTGCCCATGTCCCTCCACATCCATGCCCCTTGTCCCTGTTCCCACTGCTTGGAGCAGTCCCAACCCCATCTCCACCTCCATCCCTACCAGCCCTTCTTGTTAAAATCCCACTCTTTCTTCAAGACCCACCTAAAATATCTCCACCTACTTGGTTTCCACTATGGACATTTTCTTCCTAAGAATGTCCCCTGACCCAGCTTATTTCTCTTCTGTACCCCTCTCTACTGCTTGGTTTAATGTTGTGCTTAATGTTTATTGTTTAATGTTTAATGTTTATTAACTACTAGAAAAACAAAAATATATATTATAAAAAGCAAGAAAGTGCAATCCCTGTCTTTCCTACTTTAAAGAGATGTAGCAAAGTTGAAATGTAAGAAACTGCAAATCATAAAACAAATAAGCTATTACTAGTTGATTATTTAATAAAAATAAAGCACTGAGTGGCCAGGTGCAGTGGCTCACACCTGTAATCCTAGCACTCTGGGAGGCCAAGACAGTTGAATTGCCGGAGCTCACAGATTCGAGATCAGCCTGAGTCAGAGTGAGACTCCATCTTTGAAAATAGCCGGGTGTTGTGGTGGGCACCTGTAGTCCCAGCTACTCAGGAGGCTGAGACAAGAGAATTGCTTGAGCCCAAGAGTTTGAGGTTGCTGTGAGCTGTGACACCATAGCACTCTAGTGAGGGCAACAAGTAAGACTCTGTCTAAATAAATAAATTGCTGAATTCCAGCTAGTTGATTATGAGGAAAATACTATTATGGGGGATAAGGTCCCCAAAATAGCAAACTTTTTGTTTGTTTCTACCTTTAAGGCGATCTATCCCATTACAAACACCAAGAGTTTAGGAGCCTCGATGCTTCTTCCCAATATCCTCTAGGATTCCTTTCCTTTTTATTTATTTTTTTTAATTACTGATTCCCATAAAGAAAAGATAGAATCACCCTGAACTCTAAAGCTTCAGCACAAACCCTGAAGCAGCCTGTTGGCAGAATTCATGGCAGAAACTCAAGGTTACTCTGCTACAAGTCACTGTTAGGAACCACTAAAATCAACAGGGATTATAAGAGGCTCTTTGAAGACAAAGAAAATACAATTACCAAGAAGAAAAGAAATAAAAAGGAAGAGCTACTTTAAAACAATATCATGACAGTCTTTTATAAGGAAGTACTTTAGACACTGCTTTTCAATATTCTTCATAAAAAGTGTCAAACAACTAACTTGATCACATGATACTTAAAAGCAATTTACAGCAGTTCAAAGCAAATCCAAAAGTAAAGGCACCATATTAAGAAGAAAGATAAAGAATCCCTAATTATATCACGTTATCACATTTGGTTTTGTACAGTACTCCCAATCTTTGAATACTTGTGAAAAGGATTAAAATTGGTAGTAGTAAACTAAAATTACCCGTGCAAAAGTATTCACAGCCTTTTTCCCTCTACTCACTCCATTACCCCAAGGACAGTTCTCGAGTGCATGCTGGACTTCTGAGGCTCTGGTTATGCTGATCAAGAAAATGCAAAGAAAGGGGTAAATATTTGGGAGTAGCAACACATCATCTAGCAGTAGTTTACATAGGAAAGGAAGAAAACTATTATATAGGAAGGAAAAAATGGAGCAGAGATAGCAGAGTGAGCGGAAAAAGCAATAGATTGGAACTCAGGCAGCCAGATGGGAAGAAAGGAGCTGGAGAAATTAGAGGGAGGAGCCTAGACTTCTTAGGGTGGCCGCAAGAGAGCAAGAGCAGGAGGAAAGGCGGGAGGAGCAAAGGATTCTGAGCAGGCGTGTTGTGATACCTTTTGTCATTCTTCCAGAGACCCCAGAGACTGGCTCTGTCGTCCATATCCCATAGAGTCATCCAGCTAGTGTTTACTTGAATGCAACTGTGCAGAGTACAGACTATGGGGCTATTATTCTGGTTACCAGTCTTTTACTAGCCACCAGGACACCCCAGCCCACTGGATACAAAGCTTCCAGAGTCTTGGACTGTCACTTACTAATCTTTCTACCCCTGCAATGCCCAGCATCATGCCTTCTACATAGTAGACCCTCAAATATTTCTGGCAAAAAACAAGCCATGAAGAGATGCTTTCGATCATTCTGATTCACCCCACACAGTGCCACTGAATCTGTCCTCACCACTTTGATGATTCCATTCCCCTGCCTGCAGATGTGTTGGTGGCTTACTGCTGTTTACAGCAGAATTTCCCAACTTTAGCACTGTGGGCTGGGCAAGTCTTCGCTGGAGGCTGTCTCACCCTGCAGGACATCCAGCAGCATCTCCAGCCTCTACCCAGTAGATGCCACTCACACTCGCCCTCGCCCCGACTCGTGACAACCGAAAATGTTTCCAGATATTGCCAAATGTCTCTGGTGGCAAGTGGGCAGGGGACAGGCAAAATTACTCCTAATTGTGAACCTCTTGTCTATGCAAAAGTGCAAATTCTTAGCACTGACATAGAAGATCCTTCATAATTTCATCTCAGTTTACTTCATTTTTTTCTATTCTAATCTACAGTTCCCTCATCCTAATGCTGAGCTTCAGCCAGACATCCACATTGGTGCCACTACAAAAAAATTGCCCCTACACCTGGAATATCATTTCTGCTCTCCTTTAGTTAAAAATATTTTGACCACCTTCACAGACATAATCAAGCCCACATCCTTCTGCACATCTTCTCTGATCAAGGTTAGTGTTAGCTCTGAGTTATTTTCCTTTCTTTTCAATCTTATACCTTTTCTTTTCAATCTTACACCTTTTCTTGTCTCCACATTTCCTTATTCTACAAAAGGATAAATATGCATATATCTTAGTCTGTTTAGGCTACAATAACAAAGTACCATAAACTGGATAGCTTATGAACAACAGAAATGTATTTCTTATAGTTCTAGAGGCTGGGAAGTCCAAGATCAAGTCACTGGCAGATCCTGTATCTGGTGAGGGCTTGCTCTCTGCTTCATGAATGGTGCCTTCTAGCTGTGCCCTCACCTGGCAGGTGAGAGCACCTCACTCAGGCCTTCTCTATAAGGACACTAATCCCATTTATGAGGGCTCTTCCCTCATGACCTGATCACCTCCTAAAAGATCCACATTTTAATACTATTGCATTGAGGATTAGGTTTCAATATATGAATTGGGGTGTGGGATGGAGGGACAAACATTCAGACCATAGCAGCACACACCTGTATTTATGGTGTGTCCAATAAATACACACACAAAATAGAAAAGATAGCATAAACTTTGTGTATCCTCCTCAATACATGGCCACCACAGAATAGCTCCATCACTAGCAATTTCCTAAAGCTCATAGATATTTTTAGACCAGTCTTCCTAAATGATGTGAATATTTTGTAACTATAAATTCAAACTGTGAGAGATGTAAAGAGGGAACAGCAGATTATGGCCTGTGGGCCAAATCCAGCCAGCAGCCTCTTTTTGTAAATAAAGTTTTATTGGTACAGAGCCATATCCATTTGTTTAGTTATGTTGATGACAAAGGTAGAGGTGAGCAGTTTTGATAGAGACCCTATAGCTTTCATGGCTTAAAACAGGGGTCCTCAAACTATGGCACGCAGGCCACATGCGGCAGTGTGATTGTATTTGTTCCCGCTTTGTTTTTTTACTTCAAAATAAGATATGTGCAGTGTGCATAGGAATTTGTTCATAGTTTTTTTTAACTATCGTCCGGCCCTCCAACAGTCTGAGGGACAGTGAACTGGCCCTCTGTTTAAAAAGTTTGAAGACCCCTGGCTTAAAGTATTTATTATTTGGCCCTTCACAGTAAGCAAACTAACCTCTGGCTTGTCTAAGAGGAAAACAGCACCGAGGCCTCTGTGCTAGCTAAAGATACAAAGGCAAATATCTTTGGACTTTATATTAGCTGATTTATTTTTATAAAAGGCACAGTATCATAGAAGTTAAAAGCACTTTTGAACACAGACTTCCTGGGCTCAAATCCAGTTCTACCACCCTCATCTATCTGTATGACTGTGAGGAAATTATTTGACCTCTCCAAATCCTTGTTTTGTTATTTTTGGAATGGAGATGAAGAAAGCCAACCTATCAAAAAGTTTTCAGGATTAAGCAATAAAATTCACAGAGTGCTCCACATAATGCCTGACAGTGAATCCTCAGCAAATGTGGATTTTCATAATTTTAAACTGGAAAAAATGTTTATATTTTAAAAAATATAATTTTGTGAGCTATCTGAATTATCTGTGAATTATCAGTATTAGCTAAAATAATGAACAAAATTATTCTCAAGTTCTCTGACTATATAGGAGGCATGCAAATAATACATTGGCGTTACTTAGTTCATGATTTTATCTGTTCTTTCCTAGTTTATACACTGGCTACTTAACTGGACCCTGCCACGCGTCTTTCCTGCTATCTGCCCTGCTCACTGTTGTGAGAGAGACCTTCCTCAAACACATCCCTCCACATGCTGCTCCTGAGAACTGAAATCAACATGCTGTCCCTCTCCTGTGCTAGACAATCCTAGGACCAGGCAAAAATCACCTTGCTACATGTTCCAGAAAATAGTTGCTTTCAGAAGATAAGGCTATACAGCACCTAAAATTGCTTACTTATCAAGACCAATAGTTTGTTCATAAATACTTGCTTCAAAGCCCTTATCCAGCAGTACCCACTAATCCAAAGCTATTATGTCAGACACTCTGCATGGTCCTCTCCAGTTCCTCACCTTCAAATCACTCAGACAAAGCCCTAAAACTCTCTCAATATTCTTGCCTTTGTCTTTCATCTAAGAAACCAGACTCTGTCTAGGAGATGTCCTTCCATAATGCAGTAAGTATAATCAACTTAACTTACAGTAAAGTCATTATATTTGTCTTCCTGGAGAGCTGATGATTATAATCCCAGTTCAAAAACATTCAGTGGCTCTTCACTGCCTAAAAACCAAAACCATATGACAAGTAGTATTGCATAATGGTCAAGAACATGCATTGGCATCAATTGTCCTGATTTCAGAATTGAGTACATTGGACTCTTGCTTCTCCATTCTTGCGATGCTTTACTAAGAAGAATGTGTTTCAACTGCATCCAAATTAATATAAAAGATGACAACTGATACAGTACATGGTAGAGGGAGAAGAAGGGGGGATTGGAGAGAGGGAGGGAGGAAGGAGGGTGTGGGGCCACAGTGTGTAACACACCTTTTGGGGACAGGACACTATTATTAGAGGGACTTTACCCAGCAAATGCACGCAGTGTAACCTGGCTCTCTATACCCTCAATGATTCTCCAACAATAAAAAAAAAATGGAAAAAAAAGGACATGCACTGGGGTGATTCATACCAGATCTACCACTTAGAGGCCATGTGACCTTAGGTCAGTGACTTTATGTTCCTGAGCCTCAAGTTGTTCTCCTGAAAACTGGGGACTCTGGGGACCCTAGCAGTACCTGTTCTGCAGCTAATGTGGTGTACAGCATAGTAGACATTCAGTAATTGTTTGCAATTATTATTTTTATTTATCATCTACAATGTATCAGTCACTGTGCTAGATTCTGCAAAAATAAATCTAATACCTAGCTCCTTCTCTGAAGGAAATCATAATCTGGTGAGCAAACCCTAGAGGTCAATTCAATAGAATCTTATAGGCCTAGAAAGATGCCTGGGTTTGCTCATAGTACATGTTCTAGAACCTGAAATCATATTTTTTTCTTAAGTGCTACTTTTTATATTATAGACAATTTAATAGGTAAAAAGGAATGTATACAGTAGAAGTAAAAATTAAATAAGGTACACACAGCTCAAGAAATAGCATGGCTGTCATCTTCCAACTTTGAGTTATAAGAAAAGGCAGTCCAGTATATGAAAAGTGTGTTGCACTAGGATTTGGATGATGTGCAATCTAGACTTAGTAGTGACACTAGTAAACATGGGACGTGTCGTTCAAGTCTCCACTACCTCTTCTGTCAAATGAAGGGACTGGACAAGATGACCAGGTCAATTCCTTCCTGCCAGGCTCAGTGAAGAGAAAGGCCTCCTCTCTTACATACAACACCAATCTGCTCACTCTCTAAAAGGCACCTTCCAATTTCTCAATCCAACTCTCTTTTTCCTTGGATGGCTTTCAAACATAAAGGTATCTCCTCTGATATAAACTTAAAACAAAGTCTTCATTTATCTAGCTGAGGACTCTCACTACTATACTGTTTCCTTCCTTCTTTGCAATGCCAACTTGTTAACATGTGGCTCACTTCAATTTTCTTTTCAGTCCTTAGCAATCCTTTTTCAGCTCCCAACCCCCCTGCTCTAATTGCTTCCTGGAAAGTCAGTGGGCCCTGCTAGATAAAACTCAACAAGTCTTCCAGTTCTCAGCTGCCAAGATGACCAGTAGCACCTTCTGACCTGCAACTTCTAAGTCCTTACTCCATCCTGACCTCTCCCCCACCCACCACTGTCCTCTTGCCCAGGCTGCTTCCTTTCAGCCCAGGTGAATGTAACTGCACAGTGGAAAGATCATTTTTGCTTCTTTCCTCAAAAGAAGAATGTATCAGTCAAGGATGAGGTCATCAAAAGAGTTGTACTGGAGGGAAACAGAATAGCAATTAAAATGGTGTTACAGGAATTCAGATCTGAGAGCCTAATTTGGATGCTTTTTAGGGAGAAAAGACAGATAATATCACCTTCCCTGTCATCAGTCACAGTATCTGCAATTCACCAGCAGATCAGTCTCATCTTCCGATCCAAACACCCACCTCTCCTCGGCTTTGGGAGTTTTATTGGGTGGGGCAGGCTGGAGTCTACACTACAGTGAATTCGAATCTGATAGGTGAGTGGAAAAGCAGCCAGCTACTGCTTCGGGAAGCTTTCTGTGCTGTGTTTGAAGAAGCAGCTGCATCAAATGGGGGTGGGGAGCAGGAATAAAAGGGAAATAGTGATAAATGACCTTACAGCACGAGCTCGGGCCGCTCGGGCCGCTCCGCCAGCTTCAGCGCCTCGTGCATGCCCGCGGCCGAGAGCTTGCGGTTGATGTTCCGGTACTGGCACTGCAGCAGGCTGCGGTAGGTGGTCCGCAGGTCCCGGTTGAAGAAGGCATATATAAAAGGGTTAATGAGCGAGTTCGCATAGCCCAGCCACAGAAATGTCCTCTCCACCCACAGCGGGATGCAGCTGCAGGCGGTGCCGCAGATGAAGGGCCTGGCCGTGGACAGGAGGAAGAAGGGCAGCCAGCACACAGTGAAGGCGCCCACGATGATGCCCAGCGTGGTGGCCGCCTTCTGCTCCCTCTTGAAGATGGAGATGTTTTTCCTCTCGTGCTTGAGCAGCCTGGCGAGGTTGGCGCACTCCTCCGCCTCCCTGTGCAGCTTGCCCACGCCGTTGAGCGCCACCACGCTGTCCGGCTGCACGCGCGGGAAGCCGGGGAACTTGTGCTTGGCGGCGCTCCTCCGGGCCGCCTGGTAGATCTGGTAGTACATGAACAGCATGACCGACATGGGGATGTAGAAGGCCACGGCCGTGGAGTAAATGGTGTAGCCGAAGTCCTGGCTGATCAGGCACACCTTGTCGTCGTTCACGTTCTGCGCCCAGCCGAAGAGCGGGGGCAGAGTGATGGAGGCGGAGAGCAGCCACACGGAGAGAATCATCTTGGCCATGCACTTGCCATTCTGCCGCACGGGGTACGTCAGGGGCCTGGTGATCCCGAGGTACCTAGGGGACAAGTGGACAGGCAACACGTGAACTCGGTGATCTAACTGCGCGACTGAGCAAGGGCTACCACCAGGCACCAGGGCCAATCCTCGCCACGGCCCTTGTAAGTAGGCATCATTGTCCCCATTTTCCAGAAAGGTAAACTAAGGCTCTGAGAGGCTATTTTATTAGTGATCACACAGTTAGCCAGAGGCACTGACAGGGGGCAGCCAGCCTGAGCATCCTCTGACTGTAAAGTTGGTCCATGCTTTTCTCATACTTTGTAGCTTCACACAATCCATACAGCCAAAGAACTGAAGTTTAAACACCTGCCCCTCCCCGCCCCCAGGCCCCTGAGCACAGCCACCAAAATCAGCCGGGAACCCGACATACAGCCTGATGTGAGACGTCCTGACACATCCTTAAAAATTAAGCAAAGTCTACCACGCTCTGATATTCTACACCCACTGATTTCAGCTGTCTTGATGTAAGCCAGCTTTTAATTCATTTTAACTTCCCCTTTGCACTCTTTTCCTTTAAGATCACAGAGATTTGTGCGCTAGTGTGGAAATTCTAGAGGTTTGAAATGAAAAGTGGAAAGTGATCATTTTTTCCCCATCCAGAAAATTCTCACACAACAGCAATGTCAGAGGAACAACCTATAAAATAAAAACAGCTTGCCTCTCCTGGTCTGAGGAGGATCACAAGGAAAGGCATAATTCTGAAAAATATCAGGCAAATCCACCATTTTCTCAGTGCTGAGTCCTATCTAGGAAATAAATATTTCTCCATCTCTGTTACCAGTTTTATAATATAAAAGAAACTCAACAAACAGAGAAAACATACACAGTAAGATGATTTGCCAAATGCTTAATATTTTTCAGCTTTTTAAATCTGTGGCTTCCTCTAGATTTAACATTGTTGGCTTCTATTTTGGGAAGGATGCAAAGATTGCTTGAGAAGCAAAGACAGGCAAAAGCTGGTTATTTTGTTGTTGTTTTACTTCCTTCACATATATTTTAAAAAATCCACAATCTTGAAGCATAGAAAGAAAAGACACAGAGAGTCCAATTTCTCAAAAGGTTATTTTCTGAAAGTCAGCCAGTTGGTAGGTCTGAACTAAAAAAAAAATAATAATTTCTGCTGGAAATACCCTGGATAACTAAATTATCCTACAGAAGTCCAAAGTCACATTTTCACAATGAAAATTAGCATCATTGCAATACTTACAACCAAACAAAATTGAAATATAGTAAAAAGAAATCAGCCGGATTTGCTCATTCATTTCAAATACCTGTTGGTTCCTTCAACATATCCTAATGGGACACCCTCTACATGACAAGTATTATTCCAAATGTTGGGGATAAGGCAATGAATAAAACAGACAAAAATCTTGAATGCAGGCACACAGAGAAATTACATGAGGTGAAGGGGAGGGACTGAGCCCATGGTGACTTCTGAACCCTTCCAAGAAAGGGTGTTCTCGGCACTGATTCTTTACTTCACAACCTCTGTCCTCCCTTCTTGTTGAAGCTGACCCTGAGCACCATCCTTAGGTTTACAGCTGTAGTTAGGACTATGATGTGGCTCACAAATAGAATGAAGGAAAAGAAAGAGTGAGGCTTTCCTGAGAAGGCAAGAATAAGCTGGGAAATAAAAAGGCAAAAGAGAAAAGGTACTAGGAAGAAGAGAAGCAGAGACAGAGTCAGAAAGAGGACAAGAGATAGGGAGAGAGAGAGAAGTCAAAAATAAAATAGGGCTTGCCTTATGTGGAATTCTCTGAGTTTCGAACTATAAAAATATCTGAGAAAAAATATTTCTTAAAACAAAAAAAAAAAAGGAAAATAAGAAAAGTGTCAGCAAAGTGTAGAAAGGTGTCAGAACCGCCTGGATACCCAAAATTAAGCTGCTCCTTGCCAGAGGCTGAATGCAGACATTTCATTAAAAAAAAAAAAAGTCTCTCTTCTTTGCCTGCTTCAGGGGCTCTCTCAAAGTATTTACTGATGGAAGTCATTTGCAGATCTCTTTATGGATCTAGTCTTTGCTCTCTACTCATTCCTATGAATGTGGCTTTTTGGGTCCTTCATTGTTTCCCAACTCTCCCCAGGACCCTTGCCTAGGACTTGATTTCCTTTCCTCCTTTCTATAACCCTATCATAAACTCTGTCTGCTCCCCAAACCTGGTTCCAAGACACCAACCCAGGACGGAGCCTCAGGTTCACCAAGGAGTGGAATCCAACAGGTAGAGGTTAATTCACACAGTTCCTCAGGTGGCCACCAGATGGCATTGTCAGACCATCTTACCCGTCATTGGGGGGTTATAAGGCAGATAGTTGGGACAACTGTGTGTTGAAAGGTACATTACTCACAAGAAAAAAAGTTATGCTTTATTTGTGCACTATTAAAAAAATTAGAAAACCTTGAATTCACAATGCAGTAGACTATTTTGATGAAATTAGTTCAGTATTCCCTTCAATTCCCTTACATTTTCCTTACCGGAACAAGGTACTATAACTTCAATCTGATGTAAAAATCCTGCCTACATCAATAATACAGAATTCATAAAGATTAATCCTGAGATATTAATTGAGTACCAAAGGACTCTAATATTATTAGAATATTAGATAATCTCATTCTAGTATACTTATCCTGACATGTTTCAATGATAAGAACTGGCCCATATTCCATCTGTTCTGGATGTATAAATTATAGTCTATAAACTCTGTCCTATTTCAGGCTCTATTCTCTCGTAGTTTCAAGTCAAATCCTGTAACAAGTTAGCTATATTTATTTTTTTAGTCTCTTGAGTCCTACTTGATGAGACTTCAGAAGGCAAAAAATCCACTAGAAAAAAACAAAAATGTTCACTAAGTGTCTGGATAGAAAATAAATAAACAAAAGCCAATAGCTTATATTTTAATCATTAACAATTAGAAAATATTATGGGGGCTCAGAGACTGTAGCTCAAGCGGCTCAGGCTCCAGCCACATATACCAGAGCTGGGTTCGAATCCAGCCCAGGCCTGCCAAACAACAGTGTCAACTACAACTAAAAAATAGCCGGGCATTGTGGCAGGTGCCTGTAGTCCCACCTACTTGAGAGGCTGAGGCAAGAGAATCACCTGAGCCCAAGAGTTTCAGGTTGCTGTGAGCTGTGACACCACAGCACTCTACCAAGGGTGACATAGTGAGACTCTGTCTCAAAAAAAAGAAAGAAAAGAAAACATTACGGGGTAAATTATTCCATTAACAACAACAAAAAACTGAAAATATCTAGTAAAAATCTTTTAAAATAGCTAAGGCCCATATAAAGAAGATTATAAATGCTACTTAGATACATAAAGAATATACTTAAATCTATAAAGGAAATAATACCTTTTTTCTTCAATAATAAAATCCAGTACTATAAAAGCACTAATTATCCCTCAATTAATCTATAAATATTATTCACTTCAATTGAATAGCCTGGTAGAACTTTTTTGTTAATTTGTTCAAATGATTTTAAACTTCATTAAATCAATATGCAAAATGAACAGATAATATGGAAAATAATGAAAGGATATTTATCCTATTTAAAAAGTAATATAAAGCTACAGAAATTGGCACAAAAACAGAGACACAGACATATGGAACAGAATAGAAAACCAAGAGATCAAACCAGTCTCTAGTTGCCATCTGATCTTTAAACCAAACAGAAGCAGACAGTGGGGACAAGAACCCCTATTCAATAATTGGTGCTGGGAGAGCCATATAACCACATGTAAAAGACTTAAACTGGACCCACCCCTTTCACCACTTACAAAAACTGACTTAAGATGGATAAAAGATTTAAATCTAAAATATGAAACAATAAAAATATTAGAAGAAAGTGTGAGAAAAACTCTTGATGTTGGACTGGGAGAAGATTTTATGACAAAGTCGTAAACAGCAATTGCAACAACAAAAATAAACAAATAGGGCTTAATTAAGCTAAAAAACTTATGCAAAGCCAAGGACACAACAATTAAAGCAAAAAAAAAAAAAAATCTTCAGAATGGGAAATGGTATTTGCAGGGTATGAATCTGACAAAAAGGTTGATAACTAGAATCTACAGAGAACTCAAACTAAAAAGTTCAACGAAAAAAAGAATAAATAATCCCATCTACCACTGGGCAAGAGATATGAACAGAACCTTCTCTGAGAAAGACAGGTGAATGGCTAACAAACATTTGAAAAAATACTCATTGCCCCTGATCATCAGAGAAATGCAAATCAAAACCACACAGAGATATCACCCAACCCCAGTGAGGATGGCCCACATCACAAAGTCTCAAAGCTGCAGATGCTGGCATGGATGTGGAGAGAAGGGAACATTTTGATATTGTTTGTGGGACTGTAAACTAATACAACGTTTTCAGAAGGAAGTATGCAGTATCCTCAAATTAGACCTCTCGTTTGATGCTGCAATCCCATTACTTGGCATCTACCCAGAAGAAAAAAAAAATCCTTTTATCATAAGGACATTTGCACTAGACTGTTTATTACAGCTCAATTTAGAATGGCCAAAATGTGGAAACAACCTAAATGCCCACCAACCCAGGAATGGATTAACAAACTGTGGTATATGTATACCATGGAATACTCTTCAGCCATTAGAAAGATGGAGAATTTACACCTTTTGTATTAACCTGGATAGACCTGGAACACATTCTTTTCAGTAAAGTATCACAAGAATGGAGAAGCAAGAATCCAATGTACTCAATTCTACTACGAAGCCAGTAGACAATCTAATACATACCCACATAAGAGAAAAACTCAAATCAAATCAAGGTGGGAGGCAGGGAACCAGGGAGAGGGGAGGAGGGCGGAAGATTGAGGGTGCTCCCACTTAATGGGCACAATGTTAGGGTGCATGGCACATCTCTTGCCGGCAGGACACAATTATAAGAGGGACTTTACCTAACAAGTGCAAACATTGTAACCTAATTCTTTGTACCATCAATTAATCTGAAACAATAAAAAAAACTGCAGAAATAAAAGTACAATTATTTAAAAATAGATCAATAGAATGGAATGAGCCTCAAATATATAGAAGAATTTAATATAAGTGGAGTCATTTCAAATCAGTAGTAAAATATTGGACATTCATGAAGTCTAACAACTGGCTAGCAATTAGGGCAAAAATAATATTGGCTTCTCATCTTTCATCTTATTAAACATAAATCCCAAATGAATCAGAGATTATCATGTAAAAAATTAAACCCTAAGGCTACTATGAGAAAATATAGGTATTTCTGCAATCCTGAGATTACAAAGGCCATTCTTAACTATAACAGAAAAGCTTGAAAGTATAAAATAAAATATCAATAAATTTTTGTGACAAAAATTTTATGAACAAAATTAAATATATAAATGACATTTACTTTAATTTAAAAATCACTATGTGGAGAGTTAAAGGTCAAATAACAAACCTGGAATCCAAATGACAATATCCCAATATTTGCAGCTCTCTTACAGGTCAATAAAAAAAGACAACCATTCCAATAAAAATACTGAAGCAATTGACCAAAGTAGATACACTAATGGCTAAAAAGCACTTGAAAGTATATAGAACTTAATTAATAAACAAAGAGACGCAAACTTTAATGACAACTATTTTGATCATTTTGTCTTCCGAGCCTGGAAAATTGAGAAAAACCAGACATTCTATTACTTCACTAATGCGAGATGGCAATTCTGGAAGACAGTGTGGCAATCAATGTACATCAACATTTACCCTTTGGTTCAGCAGACTTCTAGGAATTTGTCTTAAGATAATTGTGTACATGAAAAATGACCAGTGTGCAAAGATGTTAACTAAACACAAAAATGATGCAATCCAAGAATCAATAGACTAAACTATGACGTGTGCATCTATCATACATGACATGTATAAGGCAAGCTTTACAAATGATGATGTACAGCTGCATTTACTGACATGGAAACAACAAGAAGAGTGGGTAAAAAACATCCAGCCCCCAAAGATAAACGACGGAATATCATATAATGTGCAGTGTTAACCTTTATATGTAAAACTGGACGCATATTTGTGAGGAGGTATATGTGTGTGTGTATACTGAGACAGCCATAAGAACATCTACTAAATTATCACTCTGAGTTTTATGTGAGTTATAGAGATTTTAATGGTTTTAAATTTTCTTTAAACTTTTCTATGCTTCATTTTTTTATAGTAACCATGTAAAATAAAAACACACCATTTTAAGAACAAAAGATTTGACAGAATTCTGTAATTCCTAAATTACCTAAGTGATTCTGGCAATAGAAAGAATCTGGTTCATAAAATCTTTAAAAAGACGATAATTAAGTCTTACATTGTTTTACTTGATTAGCTTGTCAAAGATGTTTTATTATTTTCATAAATTCACACAAAAGAAACAGAACTCATCAGCATTTAAAATCCTATAATTACTATATAAAGTAATATTGGTATTCAGGGAAGTGTTTGTTCAAATTATACATTCGGTCTTCCAAACCTTGTATAGTATAAATCTTACCTTCAAGGGAGAAAAAGAAAGAAATAGAAAAACTAGATCAATTCTGAATATTCCTTAATATGCATGTTTAATATTTATCACAGTAATAGTTTATGCTTGCTATTAATTAGCAGGGTCGTTATAAAAATTTAATTTTAAATGCATACAAATGTTAAAATACAGTAAATCTCAGAAACAAAGACACCAAAGTATGACATAATTGAGAAATGTATGCAACTCTCATTAGGGGTTCCATTGAAGTATAGATTCAGACAAAAAGAGGATTAGGGAGTTAAAATCTGCATAGACAAGAGTTTGGAAGCAAATTAACTATTCTGTCTCCTATTCTAACTGTATAGAAATGGTAGATACTGGTTCTTTAATTAAATTTCTTCTAAGTTTCACTGTTACAGAATAACTTCAGGAGTAAAAGAAACTGGGTAAAATTATTCTGAAATACAGTGGTTTTAAAGTGTTTGGCTTTAAAAGGTTCTCACACTTACAACACCTCTTCTAGGAGACTTCCTCCCTTAGAGCAGGCAAATTCCACTGGACTCTTCAGCCCAATATTAGCAGTTCCCCAAACGGGAACTGCCTCAGCCTCCCAACTAGCTGGGACTACAGGCGCCCACACACCAAGGAGCTTTTGAAACATACAGATTCCCAAGATGCCCTTCTCTGTCAAGGAGATTTGGCAATCCGAGGCTTTGTGTAAAGTATTTAGGATTGATTGCTCTGGGTTTTACTATACATACCACTGTCAAAGCAGCCTTCCCCTGTTCAATTACAAAGACTTTTACACTTACCGTATGGAAAACTTTACTGTTATTTTATATATTTCATTGTAATGGTTTGCTTCTAGTTCGGCCCTAACAAAATCATTATGAACCATGTTTCCATTATTTCAGCTATTCTCTTTCCTGGTACTGTGCTAAATGGGAGGGTGTGGGTTTTGTAGATTTTTTTAATGAATAATATACAACAGGGTTTTGTAACTTTTTGATCACACTTTACAATAAGAAATATATTTATGTATAGAATAAACTGATATGTGTATAAATATAGGTATTTATATTTATGAAACTAAAACAAAAGTTTCACAAACTATACTTACCATTACACCCATTCTTCACTCTTTGTTATTCTATACTATTCCATTTCTGACTTTTAAAATACTGGTCTTAGGCTCGGCGCCCGTAGCACAGTGGTTATAGTGCCAGCCACATACACCGAGGGTAGTGGGTTTGAACCCAACCTGAGCCAGCAAAACAACAATGACAAGTGCAACAAAAAATAGCCAGGCATTGTGGCAGTTGCCTGTAGTCTCAGCTATTGGGGGGCTGAGGCAAGAGAATCGCTTAAGCCCAAGAGTTTGGGTTGCTGTGAGCTGTGACGCCACTGCACTCTATTGAGGGCGACATAGTGAGAATCTGTCTCAAAAAAAAACAAAAAACTGGTCTTAATGCACTAAATTGATTTCATAACCCAATAATGGATCATGGCTCAAAGTTTGAAAATTACTGGCCTTTAATACACATATGAAAAGGTGCTCAACATCATAAATCATGAGGGAGATGCAAATTAAAAGCACAAGGAGAAACCACTAACAGCCATCAGAATGGTTAAATTTAAAACAATGAAAGAATATGATGACAATAAAAACTATAATGCCAAGTGTTCTATGAAGATATGGAGCAAATGGAATTCTCCTAAGATATGGCTAAATGGGAATATAAACTGATACAGTAACTTCGGAAAACTATTTTTAATGTGTACTAAAACTGAATAATATATATTCTATGACCTAACAATTTTTTAAGTATATAATGAATATTAACCAAGAATGTTCATAGCAGCACTATGTAGTAGGAGCCCCAAGTGAAACCCAGCCCATTCTGCAAGAGTAAAATGAATACAATTCTATAATAATAGAAGGGGTACGTAAATTGTGGTCTATTTATACAGTGCAATCCCATAAAACAAGCATTAACCAACTGCTTCATCATCATCATGGATGATTCTCAGAGCAGGATGTTGAGTTAAAGCGGCTGAATACAAGAGAACATACTATCAGAACCAGGAAAAACTTACAGTTGACAGAGTGGTGCTTACCTTGGGGGTGGGGGGTTCTTAATCAGTATGAACAGATGAGGAAAATTTGGAGTTCTGGAAATATTCTATTTCTTTAAATAGGTACGTTCCCTTTGTAGAAATTAAGTAAACCGGTCAGTTACGATTTGTGCAGTGTTCTAGATGTATGTGAAGAAGTTTATTTTTATAATATTAAAAGTGAATTTTTAAGAACACATTGGTCTTTATAATTTGCCATTAGCCTATATGTTGACCTATTCTCTGAAATCATTGTTACAATGGGGTTCCACTTTCATCAGTGTTCCCATTTTCATCAGTATTTCCAGCTACAATTATGGTCAGGACCAGTAAACAATCTAAATTCCTCGTTCTGACCTCAGTATTGAGAAAAAGAAGTAGACAAAAGAGAGAAAAGAACCAAACAGCAACAAAATTGGACGAAGTTTAGAAACAATGACAAAGGCCTCCTCTTTGAGAAAGTATATAATTATAAAACCAAAAATGAAAGTTTCCGGGCGGCACGTGTGACTCAAAGGAGTAGGGCACCAGCCCCATATGCCAGAGGTGGCAGGTTCAAACCCAGCCCCGGCCAAAAACTGCAAAAAAAAAAAAAGAAAAGAAAAAGAAAGTTTCCCCTTAAAGAAAGAATCAGAATTAAAAGAAAATCACATGAATCTAAAAGTGCTTTTAAAAATTCATATACTCTTTTAATTTACTGTTGCTGCATAAATACCACAATAGTGACTTAAAACAACGCTTAACTGTTAGGTTAAGTCAAAAGTCTTGGCACACTTCAACTGAGTTTAGGGTCTCACCAGGCTAAAATTAAGATGTTGGCTGGGGCAAAGGTATTATGAGGTTCACAGTCCTCTTCCAAGTGCACATGGTTTTTGGCCAAATTCATGCCCTGGTAGCTGCAGGACTTGTGAAGAGCGCATCTTCAAGGCCAGCAGGAGAGCAACTACTACAGCTGATTAAATCAGGGCCACCAACATTTTTCCAGGGAAAGGAATTACGTGAAGCATGCATACCAGGAAAGGAGAATGTTGCAAGGGACCATGTTAGAATGCTGCTACCACAGGTCCTATTTGATAACAGAAGCTCAGGATACAATAATCCAACAACGAAGCTAAAAAAAAAAAACGCCTATTTACCACCTATTCAAGTTGAGACAAGGCCTCCAATAAGACTAATCTTGTCTGTACTCTATCATAAGGCAATTATTTTCTGCTGTACTTTTTTGCCATTCAATGTTCCTCTTATTATCACCTCAGTTTTTTGGCTACCTAATATGTGTATGTAAAACTCTATACATATACCTATGAAAAACTAAAAAGAAATTTCTAGATAATTACAGTCATCAAAATGAATAGTTAGATTAACAGTGACCCATGAATTATACTTAATGTTAATTACTTCAGTTGTGTCCATACTTAAAATAAACTCTGAATTCTCCCAAAGAATTTGACTTTTTATTCCTCAGAGAAAAAAATAATGAAATGGAAAGGCAAAGAAAGAGCCAAAAATTTACCAGCAATAATAAAACAAAAAAGGCATAAAACCTTAACTAAAAATTTTAAAAGATTAGAGGCAAGAATAAAAATATATATGGTACTAAGTGACTTCTAAACCCATCCCACCCTATAGAAGTAGTACTGAAGGCAGGGGGTGAGTAAAATCCTTAAAATTCAGATTAAGACCCTAATCTGGGGTCTTAATTTGGGGAGAGGCCAGCCTAAGGAAGAGTAGTGAGAAGCCATCCCTAGTAAAAGACTCATCACGCCATTTGATCAGATTTAAGAAGGGTCACCAGAATTTGTTATCTTCAGGGACATTAAGGTGAACTTGGGGGTAAGCCAAGTCCCAGATGTGTAAATTCTTAGTTTAGAGGCATGTTCTTTGATCCAGGACATTTCATGAGAATTCAGAGAAAAGAACAGTCCTCCTTGATAAACTTCACTCAGCTGCAATGGGGTCTACTCCCCTCCCTTACTCCAATCCTGCACCTGCAGGTAGATAGTATTAATGCCAACCGAAAGGGAAAGAAATAGCTGTCATCAGTTATGGGGAAATATCAAGGAGAATTCAACCACACTATTTGAGAACATTAAGATTTGAATACAGCTAGGCACGGTGGTTCATGCCTATAACCCTAGCACTCTGGGAGGCCAAGGTGGGTGGATTGCTTGAGCTCAGGATCTCGAGACTGGCCTGAGCAAGAGCAAGGCCTATCTCTAAAATACAGCCAGGCATTGTGGCAGGTTCCTACAGTCCTAGCTACTGGGGAGGCTGAGGCAAGAGGATCACTTGAGCCCAAGAGTTTGAGGTTGCTGTGAGCTATGAGGCCACAACATTCTACCCAGGGCAACAAGAGTGAGACTCTGTATGGAAAAAAAAAAAAAAAAAGGAAAAAAAGAAGATTTAAATAAATAACGGTGTTAAGAATGAGCAAGATTAAAAAAAAAATAACTATTACAACTACTACTATACAAACATGCTCCGATAACAACAATTAAAGGGGAAAAAAAGAGCACAGAACATTCCTACAACTGGTGAAGAACCAAGTCCAGGAAAAAATACAACTTTCTGAACAGAAGTCACTTTCTTATAAATACTTGTAAGAGATCTTAACAAATATATGTAATCACTAAAGCAGAGGCTTGAAGATGTTAAAATGGCAGAAATGTGATAGAAAAAAAAGACTCAGGAAGTAAAGTGAGTCCAAAACACCACCAGTGTAGATCTAATGGATGAATTAGAAGCAGATAGGAATAGAAACAGACACGCCTGAAAAGCAACCAATAGCGTGGAGTGAAGGCTTGAGGCAAAATTTTATTCAAGCAATTAGTAGACTTCCAGTACTATGTGAATAGAACTTGCGAGACTGGGCAACTTTTTCTTATTCTCAACCTTGGAGAAAAAAAGGTTTTCAGCTCCACACCATATTATGATTCTAGCTATGGGCTTGTCATATATGGCTGTTATTCTGTTGAGATACATTTCTTCCATACACAATTTGTTGAGAGTTTTTGTCAGGAAAGGATGTTGGACTTTGTCAAATGCTTTTTCTACATCTATTGATATAATCATATTATTTTTATCCTTCACTCTGTTAAATTGGTGTATCACATTTATTAATTTGTATATGTTGAACTATCATTTACCAATGTTTTGTTGAGGATTTTTGCATCCATATTCATCAGGGATACTGGCCTATCATTTTCTTTTCTTATACTACATACATATTCCTTTCCGCACTATGGTATCAAGGTAATGGCTGGCTTTGTAAAATGAGTTGGGAAGTATTTCCTTCCCGTTCAGTTCAGTTTTTCAGAAGAGTTATGGAAGAATTGACATTAATTCTTCCTTAAATGTTTGGTAGCTTCACCAGTGAAGCCATGTGCCTCTAGAGTTTTGTTTGTCGGGAGGTTTTTGACTATTGATTCAATCTACTTACTAGTTATTGGTCTGTTCGTATTTTCTATTTCTTCTTGATTCAGTCTTATATTACCAAAAGCTCCACACTTGCTCCCAAGGCCACATCAGAACAACAAGGTCCTTGTAGTCCCAGCTACTCAGCAAGAGGATTGCTTAAGCCCAAGAGATTGAGATTGCTGTGAGCTGTGATGGTGATGCTAACACAGCACTCGACCCAGGTGAGAGAGTGAGACTGCTGGGAAGGCAGGGGAGGAGGAGAAAGAGGAGGGGAAGAGAAGAAGAACAAGGTCAAGAGGCTTGAAAAGGAAAGAGAAGGGTTTTTTTGTTTTTTGTTTGTTTGTTTTTTGAAATAGGGTCTCATTATGTTGCCCTTGGCGTGGCATCTCAGCTCACAACAACCTAAAACTCTAGGGTTTAAGCAATTCTCTTGCCTCACCCTCCCAAGTAGCTGGGACTACAGGTATTTGCCACAACAGCCTGGCTATTTTTGTTGTTGTTTTATTCTTGCAGTTGTCGTTGTTGTTTAGCAGTCCCAGCCAGCCTTGAACCCACCAGCCTCAGTGTATGTGCCGGCACCCTAACCACTGAGTTATGGGCACCAAGCCAGGAAAGAGTTTATTAATTTGCTAACAAATACACAGGTTGACAGACTCTAGTCTCCAAGTCCCTGCTTCTAACTAGAAGTGTAGAGCTTTTAAAGATGATGGTTTTGATTAATCCCCACTTTTGGCAAAGAAAATCTCTTATTATTTGGCACAAAGAACAAAGAGCACTTCCTTGTCCATTCCAAACACTGGCCAGAGGCAGAGATATAAGTTTTAGTTCCCAAAGAGGGCAAGGGAGTTTTGAAGAGACAGAAAACATTTTTCTGTCTTTGTTTTTCGGGCCATGTTCTCTGTTACAGCCATGGTAGGTTATACGTTTTTAGTAGTTCACCCATTTCTTCTAGCTTATCCCATTATTTGGTGTATAATTATTCAGAGCAGTCTCTTACAGATCCTCTGTATCAGTTGTAATGTCTCCTCTTTTATTTCTGATTGTTATTCATCTCAGTCATCTCTCATTTTATAGTTTATAGCTAATGGTTTGTTGATAAAAAATTTTTTAAAAGCCTTTGTTCTATTGAACTTTACCACTGTTTGTCTAGTTTCTATTTCACTTATTTCTCTTCTGATCTTTATTATTTCTTTCCTACTGCTAACTCTGAGATTAGTCTGTTCTTCTACTTCTAGTTCCTTGAGGCATAAACTTAGGTTGTTTACGGGAGCTCTTTTTTTAATGTAGAAGTTTATTGCTATAAATTTTCCTTTTACAGTGCTTTCACTATATCCTGTTCACTTTTGGCATATTGTCTTTGCATTTTCATTTGTCTCAGGATATTTTTTATTTTTTCATTTCTTCTTGGACCCATTGGTTGTTCAGGAGCATGGTGTTTAATTACTACATATTTGTGGATTTTTCCAATTTTCTCCTGTGATTGATTTATAGTTTCATATCAGTGTGGTCAGAAAAGTTACTTGCTATTATATCAATCTTCTTAAGCTTGTTAAGACATGTTTTATGGCCTAATAGATGATCTATTCTAGAAAATGTTCTGTGTGTACATGAGCAGAATGTGCATTTTGGGTGGAATGTTCCATACACATATGTCTGTTAGGTCCATTTGGTTTACAGTCCGTTCAAATCCTCTGTTTCCTTACTGATATTCTATATAGATGATCTATCCATTTGTGAGAATATGGCATTGATGTCCCCTACTATTATACTCTTCCATTAGTATTTGCTTTATAAATTTAGGTGCTCCAAAGTTGGGTGAATATTTATAATATCTTCCTGATTATATTGACCCCTTTATGATTACATATGATCTTCTTTGACTTTTTTATTTATTATTAAATCATAGCTGTGTACATTAATGCAATCATGGTGCACCATACACTGGTTTCATAGACCATTTTCACATATTTTCATCGCACTGGTTAAAATAGCCTTCCTGGCATTTTCTTAGTTAATGTGTTAAGACATTTATATTCTACATTTACTAAGTTTCACATGTACCTTTGTAAGATGCACCGTAGGTGTGATCCCACCCATCACCCTCCCTCCGCCCATCCTCCACCCTCCATCCCCTCCCTCTCCCCCTTCCCCATATTCTTAAGTTATAACTGGGTTATAGCTTTCATATGAAAGCCCTAAATTAGTTTCATAGTAGGGTTGAGTACATTGGATACTTTTCCTTCCATTCTTGAGATACTTTACTAAGAAGAATATGTTCCAGCTCCATCCATGTAAACATGAAAGAGGTAAAGTCTCCATCTTTCTTTAAGGCTGCATAATATTCCATGGTGTACATATACCACAATTGATTAATCCATTCGTGGATGGATGGGCAATTGGGTTTTTTCCATGACTTAGCAATTATGAATTGGGCTGCAATAAACATTCTGGTGCAAATATCTTTGTTATAATGTGGTTTTTGGTCTTCTGGGTATATACCTAGTAGAAGAATTGTAGGATCGAATGGCAGGTCTATTTTTAGATCTCTAAGTGTTCTCCAAACATCTTTCCAAAAGGAATGTATTAATTTGCATTCTCACCAGCAGTGCAAAAGTGTTCCCTTTTCTCCACATCTACATCAACAACTCTGGTCTTGGGATTTTGTGATATGGGCTAATCTTACTGGAGTTAGATGATATTTCAAAGTAGTTTTGATCTGCACTTCTCTGATGATTAAGGATGATGAGCATTTTTTCATGTCTGTAGGCTGTGCACCTGTCTTCTTCAGAAAAGTTTCTCTTCAAGTCCTTTGCCCAGCCTGCGATGGGATCACTTGTTCTTTTCTTGCTTATACGTTTGAGTTCTCTGTGGATTCTGGTTATTAAACCTTTGTCGGAGACATAACCTGCAAATATCTTCTCCCATTCTGAGGGCTGTCTGCCAGATTTATATACTGTATTCTTGGCTGTGCAGAAGCTTTTTAGTTTCATCAGGTCCCAGTAATATAGTTTTGAAGCTGCTTCAATTGTCCGGGGGGTCCTCCTCATAAAATATTCGCCCAGACCGATTTCTACAAGAGTTTTCCCTGCACTTTCTTCTAGTATTTTTATAGTTTCATGTCTTAAGTTTAAATCTCTAATCCAGTGAGAGTCTATCTTAGTTAATGGTGAAAGGTGTGGCTCCAATTTCAGTCTTCTACAGGTTGCAAGCCAGTTCTCCCAGCACCATTTGTTAAATAGGGAATCTTTTCCCCCACTGAATGTTTTTAATTGGCTTGTCAAAGAACAATTAACGGTAAGCAGCTGGATTCATCTCTTGATTCTCTATTCTGTTCCATACACCTACTTCTCTATTTTTGTGCCAGTACCATGCTGTTTTGATCACTATCGATTTCTAGTATAGTCTGAAGTCTGGTAGCGTGATTCCTCTTGCTTTGTTTTTATTTCTGAGTAAGGTATTGGCTATTCGAGGTTTTTCTGATTCCATACAAAACGAAGTATTATTTTTTCAAGATCTTTAAAGTATGACAGTGGAGCTTTAATAGGGATTGCATTAAAATTGTATATTGCTTTGAGTAGTACGGACATTTTAACACTGTTGATTCTTCCCAGCCATGAGCATGGTATGTTTTTCCATTTGTTAACATTTTCAGCTATTTCTTTTCTTAGAGTTTCATAGTTCTCTTTATAGAGATCTTTCACGTCTTTGTTAGATAAACTCCCAAATATTTCATCTTCTTTGGCACTACTGTGAACAAAATAGAGTACTTGACTGTTTTTTCAGCTTGACTATTGTTGGTGTATATAAAGGCTACCGATTTATGAATGTTGATTTTGTAACCTGAGATGCTGCTTTATCCTTGATCACTTCTAAGAGTTTTATAGTAGAATCCTTGGTGTTTTCCAGATATACAATCATATCATCTACAAAGAGTGAAAGTTTGATCTCTTCTGACCCTATATGGATATCCTTGATTGCCTTTTCTTTCCTAATTGCAATGTTAAAACTTCCATTACAATGTTAAAGAGCAGTGGAGACAACGGGCAGCTTTGTCTGGTTCCTGATCTGAGTGGAAATGATTTCAATTTAACTCCATTCAGTACGATATTGGCTGTGGGTTTGCTATAAATGGCCTCTTTCAGTTTAAGAAATGTCCCTTCTATAGCAATTTTCTTAAGTGTTCTGATCATGAAGTGATGCTGGATATTATCAAAAGCTTTATCTGCATCGATTGAGAGAATCACATGGTCTTTGTTTTTTAATTTGTTTATGTGTTGAATTATACTTATAGATTTACTGATATTGAACCAGCCTTGAGACCCTGGGACAAAACCGACTTGGTCATGATGTATAATCTGTTTGATGAGTTGCTGGATTCTGTTTGTTAGGATCTTGTTGAATATTTTTGCATCTATATTCATTAGTGATATTGGTCTATAATTTTCTTTTCTTGTTGGATCTTTTCCTGGTTTGGAGATCAGGGTGATGTTTGCTTCATAGAACATGTTGGGTAGTATTCCTTCTTTTTCTGTATTTTAGAACAGGTTGAGTAATATAGGTACTAGTTCCTCTATAAAGGTTTGGTAGAATTCTGACATGAAGCCATCTGGTCCTGGGCTTTTTGTTTTAGGGAGATTTTGTATGGTAGATGCTATTTCAGAATTTGATCTAGGCCTGTTCAACATTTCCACTTGATTCTGGCTAAGTCTTGGAAGGTGACGTGCTTCCAAATATTGGTCAATTTCCTTCAGATCTTGATATTTCTGAGAATAAAGTTTCTTGTAATATTCATTAAGGATTTTTTGAATTTCTGAGGAGTCTGTTATTATTTCGTCTTTGTCATTTCTGATTGATGAGATTAGAGATTTCACTCTTTTTTTCCTGGTTAGGTTAGCCAAAGGTTTATCTATTTTATTGAACTTTCCAAAAACCAACTTTTTTATTTATTGATCTGTTGTATAATCTTCTTGTTTTCAATTTCATTTAATTCTGCTCTAATTTTGATTATTTCTTTTCTTCTACTGGGTTTGGGGTTGGAACGTTCTTCCTTATGGAGTTGCTTGACATGTCCCATTAAGTAGTTAACCTCCTCTCTTTCCGTTCTCTTGAGGAAGGCTTGCAGTGCTATAAATTTCCCTCTTAGGACTGCCTATGCAGTATCCCAGAGGTTCTGATAATTCGTGTTTTCATTGTCATTTTGTTCCAAAAATTTGGTAATTTCCTTCTTAATCTCATCTATGACCCAGCTATCATTCAGCATAAGGTTATTTAACTTCCATGTTTTTGTATGTGTATGCAGATTCCTGTTGTTACTGAGTTCAAGTTTTATTCCATGGTGGTCTGAGAAGATGCAAGGAATAATTTCTATTCCTGTAAATTTACTGAGATCAGACTTGTGACCTAAGATGTGATTGATTTTGGAGTATGTTCCATGGGCTGATGAGAAGTATGTGTATGCAGTTTTGTTATGAAATGTTCCATAGATGTCTGTTAAATGCAAATGTTGGATGGTTAGATTTAAATCTAATATTTCTTTGCTCAGCTTCTTATTGGAGGATCTATCCAACACTGCCAAAGGAGTATTAAAATCTCTGACTGTTATGGAGCTGGAAGAAATCAAGTTGCTCATGTCTGTTAGAGTTTCTCTTATAAATTGAGGTGCATTTTCGTTGGGCGCATAAATATTAATTATGAAATCTCATCATATTCAGTATTACACTTAACAAACATGAAGTGGCCATTCTTATCCTTCCTTACTTTTGTTGGTTTAGAGCCTATTGTATCTGCAAATAGAATTGCAACACCTGATTTTTTCTGATTTCCATTTGTCTGAAATTTGGACCACCATCCTTTCACCCTGAGTGTATATTTATCTTTTAAGGTAAGATGTGACTCTTGTATGTAGCAAATATCTGGCCTGAGTTTTTGTATCCAGTCAACTAACCTGTGCCTATTTAGGGGACAGTTTAAGCCGTTTACATTAATGGAGAATATTGATAAGTCTGATAAAATTTTGAGTATCAAATTTTTTGAAAGTCCAATGGACATTTTTAATCCTTTTGCCACTGTGGAAGTTGGAGTTTGATCAAAAGTTTCTGAGTGAGTTTACTTTTGTGGTAGAGGATTGTGCTGGTCATTATGGAGGATAGGTCTGAGAATATCCTGAAGAGCTGGTTTGGTTATGGCAAATTTCTTCAACATGTGAATGTCATTAAAGTTTTTAATTTCTCCATCATAAATGAAACTCAGTTTAGCTGGATACAGGATGCTGGGTTGAAAGTTATTTTGTTTTAGGAGATTAAAAGTCAATGACCACCCTCTTCTGGCTTGAAAGGTTTCAGCAGAGATATCCGCAGTTGTTCTAATATTCTTCCCCTTGTAGGTAATGGTTTTCTTGCGTCTGGCTGCTTTCAGAATTTTCTCCTTCATATTAACTTTAGTGAAGTTAATTATGATATGCCTGGGGGATGTCTTATTTGGATTGAGTCGTGCTGCGGTTCTGAAACTATATGCTATCTGAATCAGAATCTCTTGGCATGTCTGGAAAATTCTCTTTCATAATTTCATGGAGAAGAGCCTCTGTGCCTTGCGAAGCCACTTCATCGCTTTCAGGTATGAAGCTGAGGTGGATATTAGCCTTCTTCGAATTATCCCAGAGCTCTCTGAGAGAATGGTCCATTTTTATCTCCATTTCTCTTCCTCTTTGAGAGTTTGGGAGTGTTCAAAAGCTTTATCTTCAATGTCAGAAATCCTATCTTCTGCTTGTTCCACTCTGTTACTGAGGGATTCTACTGTATTTTTCAGATCTTGGAGGGCTGCAAATTCTTGCTTCAATGTGTCAAAATCTTTGGTGGTTTTGTCTTTAAATTCGTTGAATTCTTGAGACAACTTTTGAATTGCTCCTCGAATTTCTAATTCCAACTTTTCCTCCATTCTATTAATCTTCTTTGCAATCCTAATTCTGAATTCGATTTCTGACATCTCAGCCATCTGTTTATGAATGGGATCTTCAGTTACATCTGCCATATCTTTCCTTGGGGGAGTTGATCTACTCTAGTTATTCATGTTACCAGAGTTTTTCCACTGATTCCACCCCATGATTATTTTACACCATTTGACTAGATGAGCGGATAAAGAAAAGGTGGGTTTGGGGCTCCAGGAGTAGAGATTAACCTGCCCTTTGCCCAAAAGCTGGGAATGGTGTCTGTAACTTTTCCCCTGGAGCTTTGCCGAGGACCCATACAGTGCTATGGCCTGAGAAACTGGGGACCTGCTTGGTGTGGTGGGGCTAAGTGGCTCTCAGAGACCAAGTGGTCTCTGTCCAACCCTAGTGAAACAGTTACTCTGGGTTGAAATCTCAGCTATGGAGAAATACCAGCAATTAAGTCACCCTGCCCCCCCACAGGCAACAAAACAGGAAAAGTAAAATCAAACCTTCCTACAACTACATACCCAGGGTACCACTTGGATAGTCTTCAGGTGATTGGCTCAGTTCAAGAGATCCAAATCAATTGTCTCAGTCAGCAGCTGTCTCAGGTGGGAGAGTTTTAAAGGTCTCTGGCAACTAGATCACAGGGGTCTGCTAACAACTCAAATATGACTTGCTCCAGTGTTCCATGAGGTCAGGAGGACTCACCCAGCAAATAGATTAGTCTGGGAAGGTTGATGCCTCCTTCCCCACCTTGCACCTCTGTCACACTGAGTCACTGATAACCTCGCAGAGCTGTGACCCAGTTGCCTCCAATGAGCAGATACTTCAGGAGTTTGAGCCTGCCTGAATCACAAGGACATCCATATCTCCTCAGGCAGCCACTGCTTTCTGCCACTATCCGGCAGGGGGAGGTGAGGCCTGATAACCTCGGTTGCTTAAAGGAGGCTGGGGCTGTTCACTCAGTTCCAGCTCCACCCCTGATTGATGTTACTGACAAACAGAACAATTTTGTGGAATTTGTTTTCATCCTGGCTAAATTCCCCTGCAGAAGAGAAGCTGTTTTGAGTTCACAGAACCTGTGCCTCAGGTCTTGTTTGTGCTGCTTCCCGGTCTCAGCTGCATTTTGTATTCTCAGCATGGTTACCTGTAAATTCCGCCTCTCCCATCAGTTTTATGCCTCCTTTGTCTAGGCTGATGATCCCCTGAGGGCCATATGCACTGAGGCTCAGCAGTCCTCTGGGTCAGCCCCGCCCTGGGAATCTCCCAGCTCTGCGCGTGTGTTTTCTAGTCCCCCGCGCTCCACCCAGGCCAGTACCACCTCAAGCAAACCCTTTACTCACAGGGCCTGCGTTTCTGTCCCAGATCTGTTCCGCCAGTGGCTGCCACCTTAGAAGATGTCTGGGCTCCTCTGGTTGTCCAGAGAGACAGGGGGTGTGACTCCGGAATATCCAGGGGTGAGCCCTATTGTTGCCAAAAATGGCTGCTGCTCTGTGCCTCAGGGCACCGCCGCTCCTGTGTGGTTCCCTCTTAGCCAACCGTCCTCTCCTCACACCCATGCTGCAGAATCAGCACTGACCAGCAGCAGTCTATGCCCTGTCCACACCTCTCAAGAAAATACCCAAGAATCTAGACTCCTGGGGGACAGGCTTCCAGACCTCAGAGTGAGAGTGGAGGGGAGTGCTGGGAGTTCAGAATTGCAGGTAGAGAATATATACAGTTTTTTACAGTTTTATGCCTGGCAGGAGAGCACCATGGCACCCTAGTAGGAAAAGTAGTTCCAGTTTTTAGAGGGTCTCTCCCCTGGGATATAATGGGAGGACTTTTGAACTCTGCTTGTTTGTTTATGGGGTACTCCCAGCCATTCTCATGGGGGAGGGGACTCCCATCAGCTTGGTTATGGATTTTGTACCTTTTGCTTATATCCTTGGGGTTGCAGCTCTCCTCAGCAGGGTTGATGTGCATTCTTCAACCTTCTATCTTGGTGCAGCTCTATTCCGCCAGGTTACTTGCTAAGTTTCTGTCCTTTAACTCTCCTTCTGGACGGGAGCCTCTGTGGAAAGCTGGCTTCAGTCAGCCATCTTGTCTCCGCCCCTCTTCTTTGTCTCTTATTACTGTTTTTTGACTTAAAGTCTATTTTGTCTGGTGTAAATGTAGCTGCCCTCACTCTCTTTTCATTACCATTGTCATGAAGTATCTTTTTCCATATCTTCATTTTCAGCCTTTCTATGTCCTCAAAGCTAAAGTGAGTCTCCCATAAGTAGCATATCATTGGCTGGTTTTTTTTTTCATGCATCCACCCACTCCATGTTTTTTTTTTTTTTTTTTGTAGAGACAGAGTCTCACTGTACCGCCCTCGGGTAGAGTGCCGTAGGGTCACACGGCTCACAGCAACCTCTAACTTTTTGGGCTTACGTGATTCTCTTGCCTCAGACTCCCGAGCAGCTGGGACTACAGGCGCCTGCCACAACGCCCGGCTATTTTTTTGTTGCAGTTTGGCCGGGGCTGGGTTTGAACCCGCCACCCTTAGCATATGGGGCCGGCGCCCTACTCACTGAGCCACAGGCGCCGCCCCACTCCATGTTTTTTAACTGAAGGGAATTTAATCTACATACCTTTAAAGTAAATATTGATAGTTAAGGGCTTACTACTCCCATTTTGTTAATTGTTTTCTGTTTTCTAGTCCCTTGTTCCATTCTTTCTCTCTTGCTAACCTCCTCTGTGACTGGAAGATTTCTTGTAGTAGTATGCTTTGATTCCTTCATCTTTGTGTATATGCTACATATTTTTCCTTTGGGATTACCACGAAGGTTACATAAAAGTTCTTATAGTCATAATATCTTATTTTAAGCTGATGACAATTTAACATCCAATGCATACAAAAATTCTACCGTCACCTCTTCTCACCTTTACACATTCACTGTGGCAGGGAAAGAACTTCACCAGTTGAGAAGCCCTGTGGTTCTGAATAGAGGATCTGGTAGCATTTTCAGGAAGACAGAGCTTACGCTTTGGATCTCTACTTGAATGAGCCTGTTACTAGTGCTCTAAGATTGGGTGGGTGGGTCTGTTAGTGGGGTCTCTGATTTGAAGCAGATGCTGGCCAGACTCTACATTCAGGCTATGCTCAGCCATTGGACAGGACCTCAGGCTGGGACCCATGGCCAGCCAGGGTTACTGGCCAGGCTTTCTGGTTATTAGATACCACAGGCAAAACTCCTTGGCTGGGCAGGGCATTTATTCTCTCTAGCCTACAGATACAAATGTATGCATGGGCGCATGTGTGTATACTGTGTGTACATATTATATTCTACTTAATCCTCTATTGTATCTATTCCTTTTTACCCCAATTTTCTTTTTTTTTTTTTTTGCAGTTTTTGGCCAGGGCCAGGTTTGAACCCACTACCTCTGGTATATGGGGCCAGCGCCCTACTCCTTTGAGCCACAGGCACCACCCCTACCCCAGTTTTCTTGACTTACTTCTGGAAAGCATCTACTTCAGCTGCTTTCATTTCTACCCACCCTCTTCCTTCTGATTCTCCCAGTAATGTGGCTTTTACTCTCAATCACTCTACGTCAGTTTACTCCCAAAGGACACCTCCTTTTTCGCCAATTGAAATTGTTGTGTTTTTTTTTTTTTTCCAATTTCCAAGTTTTGATTTCTCTTCTCCCTAAAATGTGATTTCAGAATTCCTGGCCATTCTTTGAAATGTTCTTCACTCTTAAGTTCTGTCATGTTACCTTCACTGCTTTATCTTATGCTGCTTTAGAGAAATGCCATCTCCACATACTGGCTATACAATAT
Source organism: Nycticebus coucang (assembly GCF_027406575.1). Lineage (NCBI taxonomy): Eukaryota > Metazoa > Chordata > Mammalia > Primates > Lorisidae > Nycticebus > Nycticebus coucang. Next base: position 120,148,321 of record NC_069782.1, read on the forward strand.
TCAACATTAAGATACAGTAAAAACAGTTTAAATCTTGTATCAGGCAGACCTATTTAAATTCTGGCTCTGCCCTTTTTACTAGCTAAGGTACTCTGAAAGAGACACTCAGGCTTCCTAAGCTATTGTTGCCCCACATGTAAGAAGGAGAAAAGAACACCTATCTCAGAGGTGTCACTAATAATTAAAAGTATGTAAGGCTTTCAATTCCATCCTACCACCTAACAGACACTCAAAACATACAGCTGGCTTCCTGACCTCAGAACCCACTTTTTACAAAAGTACTAGCAAATAAAGCTGCAACCTGAGTAACTCCAATAGGAGAGTAAGAGGACTGTAACATACATGCAATGTATGGCCTCTGAGAAATGAAGTGAAAAAATAGGATGCTGATAGCCTACATCCAACAGGGAGCTGCTTCCCAATGTTGGTGTTGGTGGGTTCCATCAGTATGGAGCTCTCTGGACCTGAACTGGTGAAGTGAAACATGAATAGAGAAAAGAAGGCAGTAATATAATTTGGAAATGGTTTAACAGGATGGGGGGGAAGGGGCAAAGACAAAGGAGGAGACTAGCCAGCCCATCCGATTTTAAGCTAGAACAGCTGGGAAGATGGAGAGGCAGTTATCCAAAATAAGCCACTCTCAATCCACTGCAATTCACCTTCCACTCCAATAGGCCTCTGAAACAGATCTCATCAGGATCACTGATGCCCGCTCTAGACCCAGCGACCATTTCTCTATTCTGGATACAGGGCAGCCCAGCAGCCCTCAGTATGCACTCCCTGCCGCCACCTTCAACTCTTCCCTTAATTCAGCATTGCCATGCTCTCCCAGTTTTCTATCCCCTGCCCACCCTTGCCCAGCCTTGTCCTCTGCTACCAGGCCTTTATGTCTTAAGAGTTCTCGAGGCTGGGCCCTGACTCCTCTCTTCTTCCACCTCTACATTCTCTAGTTGTTCTCCTGGATTAGCAATGCTTCCAAAACCTCAAATTGGCTGACAATCTCAACATTTGCATCCCTGGCCCAAATTTCCCCTTAGAGTCCCAGACCCACAAATCAACTGTCTCCTTCATATCTAAACTTGGACATCTCTAAAGCATTTTATTCACTCTTTCATCCAACAAACCTTTACTCAATACCTCTTTGGGTCAGGCACCACCTCGACACATCCAAACAACATCATCGCCACAAAAATGAACTTCCTCTATTTCCCTAACTGAGGGAATTCACCAGAAGCCTGGAGCCCTGCTTATTCATCATCCTAACCCAGCCAGGCCTATTTTACCTCCCCAGTGTCTCTAGAGTCCACCCACCTTCTGTCACCACCAGCTCTACTCCAGAATTATCCTCTCTCCAGGGCTTACTGCAATGGCCTCCTCTACCCTTCTCTTTTCTAACTATTTTCCTCATGCAGTCTGAGTGATCTTTATTCTTTTTTTTAATGTAAATTTATTTCATCAAATAAGTAACAACTTCACACATTTCAAAAATTAATTAATGATAAGGTATATATTGAGAAGTCTTGCTTCAGATTCTGTTTCCATCCTCCTTATCCCTCACCGCATATGTGCATCCTTTTACTAGAATCTTTTGTGCCCTTCCAGTTTTCCTTTGTCCAAATACAAGCAGATAAGAATGTACGTTCTTATTCCCCCTTTCTTACATGGAGACAGCACACTGGATACCTGTTCTGCACACTGCTGTTTTCACTTAATAGATCCTCAAGATGTGCATCCCTCAAGCTTTTTTAGAACTTCGAGTATTCTACTGGGAGCCTTTGCCATCATTTATTTATCTAGTAATAAATAAATAACGGGACAAATAAATTCAAATGATCTCCACATCATTCCTACTCTCCTGTTGACCAATCAAGGACAAAATGAAATCCACACTTCAGATGTGAACGCCCAAGCACACAGCAAACAAAACAACTCCAGCATCTTCCTTGATGATGTGAATTCTAAAACTTAGTAGCTGCCAACCCTTTGGTTGGCCTTTGAACAAAAAGAAGGATGTTGTTGGCCAAGGCTAGTGTTCATCTACTGATGTTGCCACTGAAACACAGCCCAAAACTGATGTTTCCTTCCTGTAGTCAAGAACATTCCCATTAAATGGAGCCCAGAGGCCTCTGCTGCAAAATATCCTGCCGTTGCTGAGGGGGTATGTCTGGAAGCCATCCTTCTACAAAAGGCAAGTTTCGTCTATGTACTTTAAACTACTATACTATTCAAATATAAATATTATTTTACTTCTTACTTTAAGGATATCGTCCTTACCAATCTTGATCCATCAATGTTCAAGTTTTTGAAAAACTTTAAAAAAGATGGCATCTATAGCTTCAGGTAATATATTTGTATTCCATACTTTCATAACACCATTTTGTCTTCTTAAAGTAGTTATATGAAAAGTTATGGATTAAATTTATTCTATACTCTCTATTCATTACTGCTGATAACTGTTAATTAATTTGCCCATTTCCATTAATCTTCCCCCAAAGCAATCAACTAACAAAAATATTTAATATTGAAATGCATATTATGTATTCATATTTTCAGTGTGTTTTTTCTTTCTGAACTAAATTGCTTATCTGATCCAGGCCTATCACAAATGTTCAGCTACTTCTACTAAAACAGAGTAGAATATAAATCAGTATATACTTACCAAAATGCATTTTCTAGTTTAAAGTTTTAAACATAATAAACTTCAGACTTTATAACTAACTATAACCAAATATATAATTCAAAATAACCATTAAATGAGCCAAAACAATTTTAGAATTAGAGAATCAACTATATATTCCAACCAAGAAAAGGAATTTAAAAAATTAGATTCTAAAAACCAAAACAAAAATAAAACAGTAACAGCAATACCAGTTGCCAAAATAACAAACACCAAGAATTAATTCTTTGAACAAAATACACAAAGTTGAAAATCTCCTTTACAGATAATAAAACAAGAAAGAGATTAAAAGGGAAAAGAAGAGGAAAGAAAATGCCATGTAAGAAAATCAATAACTGTTAAAGTAAATGAAAACATAAGACAATTCCTTGTTCTAAAACACCCCTTCGAAAGAAATGAGTATAATTGTGATGGACGTGTTAGTTAGATGTAAACATTTCACATTGTATATCAAAGCAGTACCCTGAACCACATAAATGCATCAATGTACAAAGTTATGATTTAATAAATAATTAATTAAAAAAAATGTAAAATAAAACACTCTTTTGGTTGAAACAATAAATCATTATGTGTATAAGAAACAATATTTAGGAAGCCATCTCAATTGAAAACTTATGACAAAATTACCATGAAATTGTTAAATTACCTCTAAAATTCAGACAGTATTTATTTAAATTTCTAAAAACAACAGATCAGAGCAGCATGATTTTTACTCTTACCCACGTAATATTTTAAAAAGCAGTGAGGCATTAAATAATGGTTTTGTTATTTATTCTCTTTTTTCTAATCCTTTATCCTCATATTCTTTTAACACTTTTCCTTAAAAATGGAATCATTCTACTAGTTTTAAAGAGTACTCAGTGGTAGTAGCCTATATGAGCCATTAGTTATAGAGTCTAATTAACTTCAATGTCTCCCTTTTCTTCTAGGAAATAATAAATGCCTCCGTAAGAGTAGAGATTTCCTTTTCTCCTCTACCTCCCCCACCTAGCACATAGCCATTAAAAAACCACGACTTTATTCCAGAGGATGTTTCCATTCTTCTGTTCTTCTCCTTAGTCCCTTTCACATGACATATCTTTACACTAAGGCAAAAACCTTGAAAGTTTAAAATTTTAACTGATCAACTTAGCTTCCCCTTACATGGGTGGGACATGAGGGGAATTACATTCTTTCATGCATGTGTCTACCCAGAAACTCAGCCTGCTTTGTCTAAGTTTAATGAAACACAGTATATGTTTTCCATTTATGCCCAAAATTAGCACTGCTAAAAGCAGAACAAGAAGAGCAAAATTAATTCTGCCTATGTTTTCATAGACTGACGCTAGCTAACTGAGCATATACAAGGTGCCAGGCTCCGGGGTAAAAGCTTAACACTAGCACTTAAAACCTACAGGTTAGACATGATAATTATCATCATCCCTATATTACAAACAAGAAAATGGAGGCTAGAAAGGCTATTTTACTCTCCCAATGTCACACAGTGAATAAAGCTCTAAAATGGGTTTCAGCATGGATTTTCTCATTCCAGAGCCTCCTCTTAAGCAACATTCATGTTTCTGCTTGATCATTTACAACATCCATACAGATACTCTCATACATTCCCTGTTTTCCATTTATTAGAACTCAGAAACCCTGATTGTAACTCAAGATAGAAATCGCCATTTAAAGCTTCCCCAGCTTTTGGTTAAACTCGTGCATTGACAGAGAAGTCACGGCTTCTTGAAGCAACCAGCACACTGCTGAATAGTCTCGAGTGTTTAAAAGTTCTATACGAGGTCAAGGACAAACGTGCCTGTTAACAGCTCTTCTATGGGTGTCATTCTTTTAGAACAATTGAGAATAATGCCAACTTTTTCTCATCTGAGAACCACATGATTAGACATTTAGGACATACTTCCTTCACGCCATTCAGGCAGGTCCTTTCCAGTAGAGGTGAGAAAATAGAAGTAAGAAGGCAAATGTAATGGCTCACAGAATAAAAAGTTAAGGTTGTACTTCAGGCCCACCTTGATCCAGGGGCTCAAAGGATTCCACCAGAACCTTCTACAGAATATGGCATTAATTTTTTACAAAATTAAACTCCAAACTTCAGATATATCGGAATCAGCACAGATTACATGGAAAGGGAAGCAGTTGTTCCATTTTGTCTATTTTTCTGTGTTATATTTATAATTCAAGATGATTATATAATCATCTTGATAATTCAAGGTACTTCTTCATTGGAGTTGTTCTCCTAAGTACTTAGTACTCATAATCGTTCTAATTGTGTCACCAGCCTGCTGCTCGGAGGAGAAATTCTACAATAGTATTGCGTATTATGACTTCTGCCCTTTTGTCTGATTGGTTTGTAATTTGGGCTAGAATTTTGATATAACATAGTATCAGTTAAACATATACATAGAAAGAAATTTTCAGAAAACCCAGTTGAAAAATGGCCCAAACAATAAGAATGATTTGTGGCAGAAGTCACAAAGTAGGACAGCTCTCTCTGACACAGTTTATTTGGCAACCTAATGACGTGATGAGGGACCTGGTTTCCTTCTATCTTTCTACTCTGCCATCCTAAACATCTGAGATCCACAGCCCCATGGACACAAAATGGTTGCTGTAGTTCCAAACATCACATACAAACCAAGAAACACTCTGACAAACTGTTTCTTCATAAACATCTCTTCTTAAGCAATTAAACCTTTCCCAGATGGCCTTTTTCAGCCCTCTGCTCAAATCTCAGTGGCAAGAAATACATCACATACTCATTCTTAAACCAATCACAGGCAGAAATATAGGACAACCCTGAGTGGTTTTGGTGAAACAAATGGCCACATGCAGAAGACGCACTGCCTGAACAAATAAAGTTCTCTAAATAAGGAAGAAGATGGTACATGATACTGAGCAGAAAACAAAAGAAAATTAAAATTGCTGGGAGACACGGAGTGATAAAGGCAATGAACCAAACGTCCTCTGCCGTGATTTCAGGCAGTGCCCAGCTCTGTGTGGATCAACAGAGACAGGGAGAGTGAAGAGGGGGTGGTGGGGCAAGTAGAGATGGCGAGTTGAGAGGGGGCCTGTCCCAGCAGAGTCCTGAAGGACGTGAGAGAAGGAGCCATGTGGAAATGCAGGGAAAAGACTCCTGCGTGCAAAGGCCCTGAGAGCAACTCATGCCAGCACGGCTAGCACAGAACAGCAAGGACGAGAGATATCAGTGATAAATTCCAAAGTGGTGAGGAACAAACCCCACAGGACCTACCAGGCCTTCAGTTTTCTTCTAAGTGTAAGGAGAAGCCTCCGGAGGGCTGAGCAGGGAAGACATATTTTTTAATGCTCACTCAGGCTGCTCTGCAGAGACAAAATTCTAGGAAACAGATTTTTCAAGAAGTTCTGACAGCTTTTTCACTTCATTTTTTCCTCAGTTACAAGAACAATACTTTCTATTCATTATTCCCACTTTACAAATGAGAAAAGAGGCTTACAAAGGTTATCTTTTCTCCCAGTGTCACACAGTGCATAAAGCTCAACACTAGGTTTCAACATGGCGTTTCTCATCCCAGAGTCCCCTGAATCACTCAGCTGTATGCCTGAGAGTCTGGTTCAGTGACTTGGTTGAGGCCACCACTATCCAAAGAGAAATACATCTATAACATGGGGCACAAATTAAAGCCACATATGTATTTTAAAGTTTCTAGTGAAAAAAAAAAAAGTAAAAAGAAATAGGTAAAGTTAATCTTAATGAAGAATTTTATTTAATCCAACATAACCTAAATATAATTTCTATCTATAATCAATATAAAAATTGTTGGTGCAATATTTTACATCTTCTCCTTGCATAAAGTCTTTTAAATCGAGTGTATATTTAGCACAGCACAGTTCTGAGAGACCACATCTTTAGTATTCAGTATCCCCATGTGACTGCTGTTAACAAGGCTGTTTTGAACAATAGTGTCTAAATGCTCTTTATTCCTCCTATTGTGTTCTTCAAGCCTGCAACATGTGACTATTTAAATTCATAAATATTTTAATTATGAAAGATCTGGGTAATTTTAGTATCCAGTATCACTCAGATCTGTTGAATTGACCTTGTCTCATTCTCTAACTTTTCATTTAGATGTTTCAATTCAAATACACCCTCACACGTCTGTATTTTGGCCAACTCTCACTCAACGATATTTATTTGAAGAAGCAGAACACAGTAATCTCTACATCCTTTAACACACACAAATTCTATTGGCCTTAGGTAAAATGTGAAGCTTACCTTTTTTTCTTTAAGTTTCTGACTTAAATTTAATTTAGTCACATAGGCAATTTCCTAAACTTCACACCTCACCCTTCACATAGGTTGAAAGATTATGAGGTGGTTTTTTTTTTTTTTAAACCAACATTTAAGCAGAGGAAAATATTGGATCAGGTGTAAAAATGTTGATTAGGCAAAATACTTAGGGAATATGATTGTTTTGTTCTTGGAACTTAAGGTTAATGTTTTGTTCCTTATTATGAAAAATCTTTCTAAAATATATTAAGCAGATTTCTACTTAAGTATAGTCTGCAGACTATCACAGCGCTTTCGTTGGTGATCCCAGAGCTTGCACAGCCCTGATGCGATGCTATTATTCCATCACAGCTCTCCAGGGGCAGAGATGCAGAGGAAGGAAAATCTCTCTAACTGAAAGTCCTGGTTAGCTGAGATCTGCCAGGAATTCACTATGGCATGGCAAATGAGAGCAATTACCTTACAGAGTGAGAGTTTAACAGTTATGAAGGTCTGGGGCTGAATAAAATAGCCTCCCCAAACCCCAAATAAGGTTTGTTTTCCTCGGGAGGTCAGCAGTCCAGGACAGGTAAAACACTCAATGATGCCATCAGGACCCAACAACCTTCTAAACTCCCTTTTTTCAGCAGACTTACTTTGTAGCATTAAGATGTTTCCTGTAAAAAGTAGCATACCATCCAATGTTCCAGGCAAGAAGACAGGCGGAAGACTAAAGATGAAGGAAAGCCAACCAAGTCCGCCCCCAGGAGAGGAACTCGGGCACCCGTAGCTTCCCACACAGTGGGAGAGACCAGGGGAGTCAACTGCCAAGCAGGGAGAGTGCAGCCACCCTGGTTCTCTCTGGGGACACGGGTGGAGTGCCAGGACACAGCCAGCGATCTCAACATTCCACTTTATGGTGGTGTTTTCTTGTACAGCCCCCAGGCGGTCCCTGCGGTAATGCATGTGCCTCTAGAAGACTTTTAAAGAGAATATTCAAATTCTTCCTTCTCTCTCTTTGCAACAGAGAATGTTGGAACAAGGGAGAAGTTAGGACAAACGGAGAGAGGAACCAACATCACCATGAATAACAGAATGAAACTTCCGGCACCTCTAAATCTGCTAATAAAATCTGCCGTGGTTGTGAGAATCAGTTAGTGTTCTGTCCCAGGATGGAAATGGTGAAGGTGAGACAAGGCCCCCCCTGAACTGGCCCCTTCCTTTTGTTTCACCCTCCCCACAGGCTGCTCTCCACCTCCCCTGCTTTTGTTTCTCAAGTCCTGTGTTGGTCCAGAGAAGCTCAGTTATGTACTGGTCACTAACAACCCCAAAATCATAACAAATGTTTCTTTTCCACTCCTGTCCTATCTTATTCTCCCTATGTCACCCAATTCTCTAAGTCCAGACAACTCATTAGCCAGCCCTTCACCATGAGCTGTCTCAACAGTACGCCTCTGTGCCAAGACATGCTTCCACAATGCTCGCAGCAAGGAAGAGTATTCCAGAGGCCTCCACACCCAGACAGCACACTAGTCACTCTCCTCACATTCCACAGCCTGGAGGAGCCACAAGGAGACAGGGAAATGCAATTCACTGAGTATCCTCAGAGAGGACAAATGGAAATACTGGTGAGTGACACAGATAACATACATTCCATGTTATTCTTCATCTCGTGTTTTAGGGCAATCAGAAAGCTCTGCTAAGGATGTCCCACCCTGTCAAACCATTTTCTTGGTAAACATCTATTCCCATCAGTCATTCCCCACACTCCAGCCCTGTACCCCGGCTAGGTTAGGACTCTGTCCATATGACAGCATCAGTTACGCCATGTTGATGTCTACCTGACTCACAAAATTACAGACTTCTAATGGTATGCTACCCATCCTTTTCAAGTTCAAGTATGGAGCTCAGCATGTGCCACAGAGTAAGGGATTCATAAATGTGTGCTATATATTAAATGAATAAACACATAGCATCCCAGGGAGTTCTAAGGAATGGGGAGAAGCACAATACCATATTTGGTACAAAGGTCAACTGGCATCATTAGGAATGACCAAATCAAATGCCTCATATTCGTAAATCTGCGAAGAAGTAAAATCTGCTGGGGTTATAGGAAGTGGCCTATTTGGGGGATTTTGCCCCAGCAAGAGAAAGACATAACCCCGACAGGATGGAACACTGGGATTCCTCAAGCTTTAGTTTCCTACCCCTCTGAGGAGTCAGTCCCATGGCTTTGAAGAAGAAAGCATAAACAAAAATCCCTTTCAAGAAATAAATGTTCACATTTATGATAGATGTGGCTTGAAATTTAAGACTTTGAACTTTTTCTCATTTTTATGTTAGAAAGCAATGTCTGACCACAGCAGAACTTTTAAACAATACAAAATGGTAAGCTGAAAAGTGGAAGTTCTCTTCCCAATCTCAAGCACTGTCTTAAGTAATCACTGTTAACAGTGTGCTCTTCCAGAAACTTCTTCCAGAAATTGTCTATGCATTTTGTATTCATACATGTTGATATGTTACCTTTTCCTAAAAATGAGATCATATTCTACAGTTATTCTAAAATTTGCTCTTTTCTCTAAACAGTATGTGGGCATCTTTCTATCAGTATACATAAATACATTTCATTCATTTAAAAGCTGAATAGTGAGAGTAAGGAATTTAGGCCAAACCCCTACCAAATGAGCAGCAACTTTTTGAAGTTTTCTTTTTAAATATGTCTTTCAAACAAAAAAATGTCTTTCAGATGTACTTCTCTGGGAACAAATAGAAAACTAACTTCATGATTCACAGAAAATCCAGAAGAAATCAGAAGCATGGTATGTGGTCAATACATTGCTACTATTTATTTTTTAACTGAAGATAAAAATTTGATAATGACAATTCATTTCCTGGAAAATACAGTGTGCTATATTCTACCAGGAAAAGAAAAATCTGACTTCAAATGTTTTTATTTCAAACATTTTTGTCTTGTCATGTAATACGGCTTCCTCCTTTATTTCTCTTAAGTAGACAATCAGAATTAGAGGTCCTCCTCCATCAACTTAAAGAAATATTCAGGCTTCAGGCTTTCTGTATCAAAATCCAGATTTAGCTGGAGGAAGCCCTTTTGCTGCTATTTTTTGCCCATTACAATTTAGTTCCTGGTATAACCTTGCCTGTGTCTGCGTTGAATGCAGGTAGCAAAGCACAGCCTGCATCTCACTCAAAAATTTCTCCAAGCCCTTCTTGGCCCTTCTTCCTCTCTCTGAGTACTTTCTCCTTTGTCTCCAGACCTTGCCTAGGTCAAATCAGACTGGACTCCAGATCCAAGCATGGACCTCTGGCCCTGCCTTGCTTTCTACTTTGGGAGATATTTCCTACCATTAATGGGGCATCACAAATATGGGTCTCCTGAAGAGACTCCTGGGCACTTCCCTGGCAGGGTCCATAGCCATGTGATGCCACAGGCAAGAGACAGTGCACCAAGTCCCTAGATTCCTTGGGGCTCCACAGGGGCAACTCTGCTTCTCAGAGAAGACACTGAGCAGCTTCCAGAGGCAACGAAGTTCCAGAATGTGAGCTGGGATAGCAGGCTAACTGGATTCACACCTGACTTCTAATTCTTAAGCTTGAGCGGGCCACTTAACCTCTCTAAGGCTTCATTATCCAGCTTGTAGCATAAGGTTAAGCAGAGGACCTATGTAGAATTATTAGTAAGATTCTAACAAGGTTAAATAAAGTAAAATAATCCACCTTGTGTGCTCAGTATAATACATCCTAGGTATGCTATAAAAATTCTGAAAAATCATTAATTAAATTATTTTCAAAAGAAGTTCAAAGCACAGTAAGTATAATTCCTTTTGTTCTCTGTTTTTGTTTGTTTGTTTGTTGATGAACATAATAGGTTCAAGTGAGCAGGGAATGTTGTAAAACACTTCCCTAGAATCATGTCCCCACCATCTTTCCTAGACCTTAAGAAATGAGATCACCTGGGTCCTCCCACAAGAAAGGCGTTCTGAAAAAACTATGACAGTGCCCTTAAACGACCAGCTAGACTCAACCTGGATTCTCCAAATAAGGTCAAGGCTTGACCCAGAGAGACACTTCTGAGGCGCTTGAGTGTTCTTGAGTGTTAATTAGAGGCTTGTACGATTTTCTACCACCACCTATCGCAAAGCCTTTTCCTCTCTTTCCCACAAATCTGCCCAGTCATTTTAGAGTTTTTTGTTGTTGTTATTCCTTGCTCATACTTTTGATTCCATCTTTTATTTCTTTAAACACAGGTAACCAAGCTGTTTTAGTTTGATACTTGATAATTCTAACAGGTAAAGTACGCAGATCCAACTGTGCCTTCTGTGATTTTTGGTAGCAGTGTCTTGTTTCCTGGTGAGCTTTATGCTCCAGCGACTGTGAGCCCACACTTACTGGAACTGGCACTGCGGAAATTCTCCAATGCCTGTACTGAGGGTCTGTTTTACCAGCGACCATTGCATCCATTTCTGCCAGGCAGGCAGCACTGTCAATCCAAGACCCCTTTAAGCTAAATTCCACTTGGATGGTTTTTGTTTATTTTTCCTGGGTCTCCAGAGTACTATGAACTCAACCCCAAACCCCATGAGTACCTGCTATGTTTACAGAATCTCAAGAAAGTCTTCCCACTCCCCAGTGCCAGAGTTAAAAAAGGCAAATGTCCCTGCTAAGATCTTGCGAGTTCTCCCTCGCAACAAGATGGATTTGGGTGGTAGCTTCAATCCCACTCCTGACTTTGTAAAAAAAAAAACCCTGTGTTTATTTCCTGCCTCCGATGTAGCCTTTATGTATTTTCCAGGTTCTAGGTCATCAGAAGTCAGTAGCTGCCCTCAACAGAGGCCACCAGATTCCACCCTGATTCACCACTCTGGCTGCCGGCTTCTTTTCTATTTCAGACTTCCAAAGTTCCTCTTACTTTTCTGGCAGCTCAGCCATGCAATGAAAGTGATATACATTTTTTAAATTTTAACCAGCATTTTTAGTGTTTTTATTTTAGTTATGGGGACTTTTAGAAAATCCATCATAGTACCAGAAATAGCCTGAATTTTAATTTAATGTTAAAGTTTTTCAGTATTTTCTTTACCCCATTATTTCAATGGTGTGTGTTTGCCTCTCCTTGGCACCTGATTCAACTCCTGTGACATTCCCGCTATTTTGTGGAGCCCCCTCTGACTCCAAACAATTCACCTCTGCCTGTGCTCTCTCCTCCTGCTCCATTAAGCCATGGTTCTTCGTTTTTCCAACTAGGTATGCCCATAGGAGAAAGGTTACTGTGTAATTATTATTTTTATTCTTTGACTTCAAGGAAGATTTCTAGAAAATTTACTTCTTAAGAGGTATGATACACTTACACAAAGAAAGAAGGGAATTGATTACATTCTTGCTAAGATGAGTCAGATGATTAAACAGATGATGTGGAGTCATATAACATTTTATACATTATCTGTCAAAAAATACACTACACAGAAAACTCTCTAATCATGTTGCCAGCCAGCTCAGGAAATACTACCATTTTCTCCTGTCAAATTCTTTCATTATTGTAAAATTAATCCCATAGGACTCTGAAAAGATCCATTAATAGCCCCTCCATCACATACTAAATACACTCCAACCTGTTCTTTCTCTGAAGCCCAAGCAATGGGGTTCTGTGTCCATCCTCCGAGACAAACAACCTGGGCTTGAATCCCTGCTCTAATCCCACCTCCTAGGTGGGAAGTCAAGAGCAGATCCCATCATCTCCTGGAGCCCCTGGTCCTCATCTGCACAATGGAAATTTAACAACCCCTCTATTACAGGACTGCCTTATGGTTTAAATAAGAACATTTTCAAAACTCTCAGTATAGTTCCTGACACCTAGGTCATTCTCAATAAGCAGAAGCTATAACTATGAATTCTATGACTACTGAGTTTTCTAAAGCTACTCAGCCAATATTACCATTAATGAAATAGAGTATATAACAGACGGTCTACAACCCAGGCTGTCTCACTAGAGTATCGGGACACTGAGAGACTTGCTTAAGGAATAGGGATCAATGTGTGCTGACCTGACCACCCTCTTCCACTCTGCCCTCTGTGGAGCCAACCCTCGCTCCAAGGACATCAGTCAGGAGAAGGCCTGACAATGGTTGCCTTGTCCCAGAACGACATGTGGCAGCAGACTGCTCGGCTCGGCATCCTTAGCACCAGCACAGACAGTTCAGCACTACTTTTCAGCTCACTCACCAACCATTCAGGCGGTCAGCTGCTCCAGGAAGAGGCTCTAGTTCCCTCCATGCCACAGTTGATCCTCTGCTGGCCACACTCATTCTTCAGACGGCGGCTTGCAAGCCACTTCCTCCAGAAAGACCCCCCAGTCTCGGTGAGCTCTGAGTTCTCAGGGTACCTCCTCATCACCACCTGCATGGGACTGCAGGTGTCCACCTAAATGTCTGGATTCCCCATAGTGTAAGACGCACTAGGACAGAAACCATGCTTTCCTCGTTCCATACGAAAGCCGCACCCTAGCATGAAGGCTGATGTGGCATGGGCATTGAATAAATATTGGTTGGCTAAATGAATGGGTGAAATATGCACAGGGAACTGTAGCAAAAGACTTCTTTGTCCCAGAGACATCATTTACAGGCTATTAAAACATCAAAGGTATTTGATCACTCAGAAAGACCAAGGTCTCTAACTGACATAATCTAATTAAAGTTGTGGTGACACATACTTTGAACTCTGTCTTCTCAGTAAAAATCAACTAGAGGATTTTTTAAATTCCAGATGCAAATTCTGGTGGCCTTTGTGATGTCCCTTGTCTGCCTGCTCCCCCACTCTCTGCCCAACACACACACACACACACACGCACGTGCGCACACACACACACATTTCTCCTTCTAACATGTGACTCAGTAGCTGGTACACACGCACTAAATAAATACTGTCTGAATTACTCAACGCACCCCTGCATTTCCCCATCCATCCTAATACTGACTGTGCGAACAGCCATTTTAACCAAGAACCAGCACTGGACTCTGAGCAATCCACCTCCAGTCTCTGCTTCATGTTATACAGAGGGTGCCAAAAAAAAGAGTACACATTTTAAGAAAGAAAAAGGCTGCATTAAAATTATAATACTCAATATATACCAATAACATTTGTTATTTTATACATCGTATCTTGTATCTGTTGTAATTGCCGAAGTCAAACATTATTTAGGTATTACAATTTTAATACAGATTTTTCCTTTCTTAAAATGTGTATAAGTTTTTGGCACCCTCTGTGTTTTAAATAACCCTATGGTCCATTCTTACTCTTTACTAAGTCCATAAAACTGTATTGGTTTTATCCCCAACATTTCTTACTGGTCTTCAGACTGCCCCATAAACCTGATGATAAGGGCTGAGCCCAGAACCCGGCAAGGCAGAGGCCTGCAGCCTAGCTAGCACACTTCTCAGGAGAGCTGGGAAGCAGTCACCGTGCTGCCTGCTGAGCAACCCGCTGGCACAAGGTCTCTGCCCCGGGAGTGCGCTTCCTCGCCTACACTCATACCACCCCAGGGATGCGGCCCTGCTGCAAAGCGCTTTCACTCAGCCTGGCTTCCTTCTTAAACACTGCTAATTCCAGACGTTTCTGGGGCGGGGAGCTCCTCAGCATAGATGCCCAGGGTTATATCTGACCTGGACCAACCTGTGTTTTCATTAAAACACATTACGAACCCCACACATCCCAACCAGGAGGGTCAGCATGGGGGCGTTACCATTCTGTAAATGCCAGGCGGCCCAGGGCAGCCTCACCAAGGACAATTCATCCACTTCGTCAGCAGGAAAATGCCATGGTACTTGCTGCCAGATACCTGTTCGTGTCTCTATGCAGGCCATGATTTTATTTTTTGTTTTAGCCACACATGTTGTCTTGGGGATGAGAAGTTAGTGAGGAAGCCAGATGTGGTGCCTTAGTTAACATTTTCGTTTATATTTGTTCCTAGTATCTGGAAAGGTAACATAGGAGCAGGCTATGGACTGCTTCAGCAGATGAAAAAGTGATGAGGCCAGGGAAGAGTGAGAAAACCTGACAGAGTTTAACTTGCTTTATTCTTAGTTATTACCTGAACTTTTATTTTTAAACCACAAAGCCTTGAAATTCATGAATAATACAGGAAATCTGTAAAATGCCACTTTTCTGGAATAAGCAGGACATTAAAATGCAAATTGCAGTTCCACACACAGCTGTACTCAATGTGACAAATTAAGCTCTTCTTATTCCTAGTCTTGACATTTGCCTTCAAGATGTTTGTTCAATGAAGAGAGGAAGTGCCAGGGAGAAGGTGATAGGAGGAGTGGTGACAACCCCGGGAGGCCAGTCCCCCGGGAGAGGTCCCCAGGGCATGGAAGGTCTGCATGGGAACCTTCTTCTCCAGCAGAATAGCTGCAGAAAACCATCCTTTGCATCACTGCATTTTCTCAGGAAGACTTTTATGAAAATGGTATTTTTATTTTTTTTGAGACAGAGTCTCTCTCTGTTGCCCAGGCTAGAGTGCCATGACATTAGCCTAGCTCACAGCCACCTCAAACTCCTGGCTTTAAGCAAGCCTCCTGCCTCCACCTCCCGAGTAGCTGGGACTACAGGCACCCACCACAATGTCCAGCTAATTTTTCTATTTTTTTTTGTGTGTGTGTGGTTTTTGGCCGGGGCTGGGTTTGAACCCACCACCTCCGGCATATGGGACCAGTGCCCTACTCCTTGAGCCACAGGCGCCGCCCTAATTTTTCTATTTTTAGAAGAGACAGGGTCTCACTCTTGCTCAGGCTGATCTCAAACTCCTAAGTTCAAGGAATCCTCCTGCCCAAGCCTCTCAGGGTGCTAGGATTACAGGCGTGAGCCACTGCCCCTGGCTAATGTGAAAAATACTTTTTTAGAAGGAGCAGGACAGAAATCAAAATGAAACTGAGCAAACTACAAAGCTTCTGAGTCCCTGATAGACCCATGCTTCTGTACATCACTCATTCAGCTAAATTTGCAAAGCCATCCTCTAACCCTCCCTTATTTACTCAACATATTTAATCAAGAGGAGTGGCTGCCCTGTACCAGGCATATGTGGGACACATCAGTAAATAATAAGACAAAGCTCACTGCCCTCACTGGACTTACATGCTGGCTGCCGGCAGCTGGGGTTGGGGAATGTTATCAGCAACAGTGCTAACTAAGTGCTTTACATATTTAACTCACAGAAGACAGACTGGAGGTAGTATTATTATTCACATTTTATAGATGGGAAAACTGAGGCATGGAGAGGTTAAGGTATTTAGCTAGTGAACTCATCAGTGAAGGAGCTGGGATGTGAACCCAGGCACTCTGGTCCCAGAATCAGTGTGCTGATCCACTTTATCAGACGGCCTCTCTTTCATGGGCTCTTCCACTGGCTCTCTTGCTATTTGTGCACAACAATAAGAGAATACCCTCCCAAGGTCAAGATCTCCTCCCTAGTTATCTCACAACCCCTGTAGGATCTGGTTCACAGTACTAAATACTGAATAAATGATTCACCTTTTATTACTAAATTACCTTTACCCTGAGCTGGAGCTGCAACAGCAAGTATTAGCACCACCTAGTGGAGAGAGGCCTGGCGCCGGGAAGAATACCACTGTGGAGTGGTTGACAGTGGAAGCCTGCCGGGGTTACAGCAATGACCTGGATGATGCAGCTCGACATCTGTGTGTGGGTGCTTTGCTCTTGCTCTGCAGACCTTGCATAGTTAATTAAAAACCCTCAGGCTTATCAAAAGCCAGGCACCTAGTCAACAATATTCCAATCCCAAAAGAGATCAAATATTCCAATCAATATTCCAATCCCAAAAGAGATCAAGCTTTGGTATGTTTAAGGACTCACAAAAGCAGAACATTTTTTGTGTGTGTGCCTATATAAAAATGCCATATTCTTACTTTATTTATTTTTTTATTGTTTGGGATTCATTGAGGGTAAAAATAATTAGATTACACTGATTGCAGTTGTTAAGTAAAGTCCCTATTGTAATTGTGTTCTGCTCCCCAGACGTGTGCCATACACCATGAAACCTCATCCCTCTCCCATCCCTCATTCCCCTACACCCCACCATGTATTAGCTCATCTACTGCCTTCATATTAGAATTGAGTACACTGAATTCTTGCTTCTCCATTCTTGTGATGCTTTACTAAGAAGAATGTGTTCCTGGCTCAGCGCCTATAGCTCAAGTGGCTAAGGCACCAGCCACATACACCAGAGCTGGCAGGTTTGAATCCAGCCCAGGCCTGCCAAACAACAATGACAACTACAACCAAAAATAGCCAGGCATTGGTTGTGGCAGGCACCTGTAGTCCCAGCTACTGTGGAGGCTTAGGCAAGAGAATCACTTAAGCCCAGGAGTTGGAGGTCGCGGTGAGCTGTGACGCCACAGCACTCTACCCAGGGCAACAGCTTGAAGCTCTGTTGCAAAAAAAAAGAAGAATGTGTTCCAACTCCATCCAGATGAATACAAAAGATATAAAGTCTCCATCTTCTTTAATGGCTGAAGAAAATCCATGATTAAGATCACAATAAAACAGAGAAGATCTCATATTCTTGCAGGAAAGACCTACATGTAGGTGCCTTCAAATAACTGCACTAAATTTGTTAACACAAATATAATCAATCATCTGGCGATCAAGAGTTAGATGGCATCCAGTCATTTATGAAATATCAGCTAATAAACATATTATATGCCATAAGGTTAAATAAAGGGGCCAGGCATGGTGGCTCATGCCTATAGACCTAGCACTGTGGGAGGCCCAGGCAGGTGGATCGCTTGAGCTCATGAGTTCAAGACCAGCCTGAGCAAGAGCAAGACAGTCTCTAGAAAATAGCCGGCATTGTGGTGGGTGCCTGTAGTCCCAGCTACTCAGGAAGCTAAGGCAAGAGGATAACTTAAGCCTAAGAGTTTGAGATCGCTATGAGCTGTGATGCCATGGCACTCTACCAAGAGCAACAAAATGAGACTCTGTCTCCAAAACAAAAAATAAAAAAAAAGAAAGGAAAAAAAGATTACATAAAGGCTCTACACTTTAGAGTAAAACAAAACAAAAAATTCATTGTATATTTTTAAGACCTCTTAGCAAAAATAATAGGAAAGCTAAAGGAGTATTTCAGTTCAGTCATTTTCAGTTGCGTTTCCTCCTGACATTAAAGCAAAGAGAAAAAGAAAAGGTAGATACATGAAAAATGCAGGGAAACACAGAAATAGGCCAAAGTCAGGAAGAGTCTGCATTTGTAGGCCCTACTTCATAATCCTGCAAACTCCTACTCATCCTTCAAGACCTTGCTCAAGCGTCACCTCCACTGTAAAAAGTCCTTCCTATTTGTACTTCACCCCCAGCTATGTACTCCCATTATTGAGATCCCATAGCACTTGATGCATTATGGCACAATATAATATTATAGTTGTGTACTAACTTGTCCTTCCCCAGAGACCGTGAGGCTTTTCTTAAGTTTCTCAGCACATCTGCTAGCTAAACAACTGCTGAAACCAGAAGTAAATAATGATCATTTGAAACAAAAACCACTTGCTTCTCCTTTTTATGCTTTGTTTTATAACAAGAAGCTCTTAAAAGAGGAGACATATCCAGCAATTTCAAGGCCTTTGCTTTGACTCTTTTGAGATTTATTCTTCCTTTGCAAGACTACTCTTCTCAAGCCACAAAATCAACAATCATTGAAATGTAAAGTAAAAAAAATAATAATAATAGTAATAACTAAGGGCTTTGGTTTTAAATGCTATATTCTTCTCTTCTGCCTACAATAAAACAATATCAGGAGAGACACCCCCCACACATCAGTGCATCTGCCTGAACTGAAAAGAATGTGGCAATACTCACTGGGGAGACCAAATGTCCTTTCCAAATCCAAGTGCCCAGACACGGTCTGTTTTTTTAAATGCCATGGGCAAACATACTTCTGAGGGTTAACAGAAAATTAAGAATTATCATAGTTCCATAAAAATGATAAACAAAACAAAAAGATTAGCCTTCTAGGATTTCATAGAATCAGCTACAATTAAACAAAAATAAATCACTAGGCAAAGCAATGCACTTGCTAAATGCATTATGATGGTATATAATGTTGGGGTAAACATTTGTTTTTCAGGATATCACAGAGTCAGAATTCAAATCCGTACTCTGCAAAGTATAAGCTGGGTGGCTTTAAACACATTAAGTAATCTCTTTATGCCATTTTCTTACAGATAAAATGGGAATAATAATAGTACCACCCTGGGTTTGTTCAGAGCACTTAGCTGGGTATCTGGCACATAGGAAGCATTCAGCAATGATTAACATTTATTATGCTTTCCCTTTTCTGATTTATTCATTACTTTAAGAAAATGCACACAATAGACATTGTGTTGGAGACTCTACAACACATCATCATAGTTCACATTTGGAAAAATGAAAAAGTTAGACACAAGGAACCTTTCCCATGCTAACATCCTTTTATGCTAGCCATGTGGTATTCAAATTGTACTTCCAGGGCTCTACAGACATTTGATTCTGATTTCATTGTTAAAATACATTAATCATTTATTAAACTGCAATAAAAAGCATTACCCACACTCACTAGTGTTCTCTATCAAATTTCAATACAAGGGAGACCCCAAATGACTTAATTTGTGCCGCCTGGTTAACTGCTTTTCCCTGGAGCCCTCAAAATAAAACTCAGTAGATATTTGAACTTCTTAAAAATGTAATACCAATTAAGAAGATTGCAGGTCTTTTACTTTTCTGTTTTGTTAAAAAAAAAAATAAAAATCAGATCTGTACATGTCTACTCGTATAAAATTGTACAAGCAAACTCAATACTATGACAAATGTGTGTTCCACTCAATTAAATGACAAGATACATTCATACGATATTTTCTGCCAAATAGTGACAAATTAAACTGGCTGAGGAATCTACTAATTGACTCTTTAAACTGAACATTGAACAATTAATAACAGTGTGCATTTGTTACTTGCTGTGATTTTAATTTGAAAGTAGCATTTCCTACTCCTTTGAGCTACGGCATCAGTTAAATTAGAGAGCAAGCTATTAAAAAACACTGGATCAGTTAAACTGAAGAGAAAGCTATTTAAAAAATACTGCCATTTGCAACTCATCTGTGCGAATCCAGACTTTCTTGATATCATGCAAAGGGAAGGAAGACAAAGGCAGAGTGAAAAAGAGACACAGAGGCAGAGAAAGAGAAGGAGAAAATTAAATTGGATGCTTAGACCGATGTGACTGCAACTGTCATCCATAAACACAAGTTGCATTAGCAGTTTATTAAATCAGCCTCACTGCTCTTTTGGATGGCTATAAGAATCAAATGTCACAAATCTGAACCAATAAATTTACACTAATAATATACTCCCCTTAATATCTTCTATATATTTTAATCCTGCCTACATATTTCATTTAAAAGGGGGAAAGGGTTCAGAAAACTTTGTTCTAAGCTCTTTTTATGAGTAATATGGGGCAATAACTGTTACTGTTCCTTGGTATGACACAAAGAAAAATATCACCAACTACCTGTCCCCAAGAAGGCTAAAGCTGAGAGAAGACAGACAAATGTATGTGTAGAATAAGGCAACGTGTGAGAAGTGCGGTCAAAGTGTGTGCGTGTACACACATCATGTATGCTACGTATAATCCTAAAGGAGTAAGGAGGAGCTAGATTGGGGGAATGATTAATTTCAACTGGGAAGTTAAAGAAAAGTTAATATATATAACAGTATTTAAGTTGTATATTGAATACTGAATAGAATTCAATGAGACAATTGAGTGGAAAAATGCCAAGGAAAGATTCAGAGGTAGAAGACTCAGAAAATGCTCAAGAAAGATGAGTGGTCGAGGTGTATGGGTACATTTTAGTTTGTGTGCATTGGAGTGGGAAGAGGAATAGATAATAACATTAAGGCCAGACCAAATTAAAATATGTCCTAGCCCCCAAACATGTACTTAGAATCAACATATACATTTGCATTTATCCTTTTCTTCCTATGTCTAATATACAAAGAGAAAAAAAAAATTTAAACTGTGTTGCTATTCCCTCCCAGTGTTTTCTTTCACTCAAGGTACCATGATAATTTCTTGTAAGTTGAAGCACAACAACCCTCTCATTGCTTCATCTTTCTTAACAATTACTCACAAACATGAGAATTATTTCATTATTAGACAGGGGTTTCAGTTCCTCAAATATGAAATATATGGTCATAGCTGTTTGATATTTATCTGGGAAATCTCCAAATCTGTTTTCAATATAGTATAACATGAAAAAATGTTCATCATCTCTATATATTAGAGAAATGCAAATCAAAACAACCCTGAGATATCATCTAACCCCAGTGAGAATGGCCCCCACCACAAAATCTCAAAACTGCAGATGCTGGCGTGGATGTGGAGAGAAGGGAACACTTTAACACTGCTGGTGGGACTGCAAACTAGTACAACCTTTCTGGAAGGAAGTATGGAGAAACCTCAAAGCACTCAACCTAGACCTCTCATTTGATCCTGCAATCCCATTACTGGGCATCTACCCAGAAGGAAAAAAATCCTTTTATCATAAGGACACTTGTACTAGACTGTTTATTGCAGCTCAATTTACAATTGCCAAAATGTGGAAACAGCCTAAATGCCCACCAACCCAGGAATGGATTAACAAGCTGTGGTATATGTATACCATGGAATACTATTCAGCCATTAAAAAAAATGGAGACTTTACATCCTTCGTATTAACCCGGATGGAAGTGGAAGACATTATTCTTAGTAAAGCATCACAAGAATGGAGAAGCATGAATCCTATGTACTCAATCTTGATATGAGGACAATTAATGACAATTAAGGTTATGAGGGGGGAAGCAGACAGAGGGATGGAGGGAGGGGGGTGGGGCCTTAGTGTGTGTCACACTTTATGGGGGCAAGACATGATTGCAAGAGGGACTTTACCTAACAATTGCAATCAGTGTAACTGGCTTATTGTACCCTCAATGAATCCCCAACAATAAAAAAGAAAAAAAAATCATAATCATGAAATTAAAGAATTTTGAAAAGAGAAGAAAATCATAAAAAAAAACTCTTATAGATCAAACGCCTCATTTTCAGAGGCATCTACCAACTAGAAAGATTAGGTGACACTGTTGACAGGATGAAATGAAACAGGCTATGAAATCATTTTATTAAAAAGCATTAAAATTTTTTAAGTGGTCACATAAGCTCTTAGTAAAAGGAAAATAATCATGATTCCATGGTTCAAATTTCCAAATTTTTGACTTCCAATCCAACATCCTCCATGTGCAGGGCATAGTGGGGAATTAAAACCATGACAATACCAAGTCCCTGGTTCCAAATAATTCCGTGTCTAATTGGGCAGATAAAGAAGGAAGTCTGTAAATAGAATTGAGATTGATTGTTTATGGTTTTTGCTGCAGCTACACCTGAGGGTATGAATCATAATTCTTAATTTATAACACATCATCAATGTACCTTTCTCATAAGGTTTTTCAATGATTAAGTTTCTAAAAATGTATATACAAGACAGATTTTGTAAACTGCAAAGAGATTACAGATTGTCCCTGACTTACAATGGTTTGACTTAGGATTCTTTTATTTTACCATGGTGCAAAAACTACGTGCCTTTGGTACACTCCTTAATGTATAATGGGGTGGCAGCCAGATAAGCCCATTGTATGTGGAAACTTATAATAAGTTTATCAGAACAAAATGGGTAAAGGACAGTATTTCAACAACTGATGCTGAGAAAGCTGTATATACACATGAAAAATAACAAAGTTAGATCCCAATCTTACGCCACATGTGAAAATTAACCCAAAGTGTATTAAAGAATGAAATGTAAGTCCCAACACTATAAAACTCACAGAAGGAAATACAGGGAAAAACCTGAATAACATTGGATTGGGCAATGACTTCTTGGATATGACACCAAAAGCACAGGCAACAAAAATAAAAAATAGACACGTGACTAAATAAAACTTAAAAACTTCTGTGCAGCAAAAAAAAAAAAAAGAAAAAAAAACCCAACACAATGAAAACATAACCTATTAAACAGAAGAAAATATTCACAAATCATTTATCTGATAAGAAGCTAATGTTCAGAATATATAAAGAACTCCTATAACTCAACAACAACAAAACCAAATAATCCAATTTTCTTGCATGTGCAAATGACTTAAATAGACATTCCTCCAAACAAGATATACAAATGCTCGATAAGCATAAGAAAAGTGGTTCAACATCACACATTAGAGAAACGCAAATCGCTTCATACCCATGAGGAGGCCCCTACCAAATAAAATCAGAAAAGCGAGTGTTGGAGTGGATACAGAGAAATTGGGACCATTTACATCGTTGATGGGAATGCAAAATGGTACAGTAGATACGAAAAACAATACGATGGAGGCTGATGATCCCTCAGTCCTACTTCCAGGTATATAAATGAAAAATTGAAAGCAGGATTTTGAAGAATATCTGCATGTTTCTGTTCATCTAAGCATAATTCTGAAGAGCCAAAAGGTGAAAGCAATCCAAATGTCTATCAACAGATAAATGAGTAAAGAAAATGTGTTATTATACATACAATGGAGTATCATTCAGCCCTAAAGAAGAATGAGATCCTGTCACATGCTACTGATGGATGAACCTTGAAGACATTATGCTAAGTAAAGCAATCCAGTCACAAAATAGACAATATGTGATCTCACTTTTATGAAGTTTCTAAAACAGTCATAGAAGGGTGGCTGCCAAAGGGTGGGGAGGGGAGGAGGAGAAATGGATTGTACTTCAATTAAGTAGAATTTCAATTTCAAAAGATGAAAAAGTTCTGGAGATCTGTTGTACATCAATGTCAATACAGATGTGCCAAAAATATATATACACATTTTAAGAAAGGAAAAAAACTATATTAAAATTGTAATATTCAAGTCACATTTGAATTCTGCAATTAGAAGAGGTGCTCAAATGTGACTTGTGTTCCTATTTTGTAATCTGTATATATTAACACAGTTTTTTCCTTTCTTAAAATCTGTATATATTTTCAGCACCCTCTGTATACTTAACCCTAGCGAACTATTTAAAAATGGTTAAAGTGGTAAATTTTATGTGTTTATCACAATTAAAAATGAACTTAAAAAATATTCAAGGCACTGATTCATTTTCATTCTAATATAGACAAGAAGATGAAAAGCCATGCAATTCATTTTATTAAGCTGAAATAACTGATACCAGACAAAAATAGCTCCAGACAAAAACAAAGTGTCAAAATTAACTATAGATTAGTACCAAATCTTTAATTTCAACAGGTATTACACAGGGCCTGTTAACAGGCACTACACTAAGACACAAAAAATATGGCCTCTGTTCTCATAGAATTTAGGTATCCAATCTTTTTTTTTCTTTTCTCTGTGGCACATCGGAAGAAAATTTGTCCTCAGCAACACATTAAATATACAAACACTAACAAAAGCTGATTAGCAAAAAAAGGTCAGTGCATACTTTTCATGATATCTGATAGCACAGATCAGCAAAAACAGTCCTTACAAAATCAGCATGTGGCCCACAGGCCACCGCAGACATACAATCATACACCTCTAGTGGTTAAACAAGTAACTGCAATTATTATGGGGTAGAGGTCACTCCTAGGAATTACAAAGCAGTTTGATGTTAGGAAGTTAATTTATTTTATAGTAATTAGACATGAATATACATGTTCACTATACATAGTGAAAGTTAATATTACACACTGTTTTTTAAGAAAGCTCTTTAAAATATAAAAGATCAGCTTAGAATGACAGACCAGGGTACACTGTACCTCAGCCCCTGTACACCAATTCCTTGATGTACATAATTAGGGTTTTCTTTTTAATCTATAACAGCATTAGGAACCAAGACTGGACCCAAAATCATAAGGAATCCCTTAACAACCAACAGTAGAGTGGATCAGATTGAAAGAGGAACACAGTCTAAAATGCTCAAAGAAAAATGACTGCTGGGAAACATGAGAGACCTTCCAGGGCACTGCAGGCTTAGAGCTGACGGGTACGGAAGGGCCCCCAGAACAACCAACCGTGGTATTTGGGTGGGGGTGGTTATCAATGCAGGAACAGACAAGGTAACCTGCCACCCTCTACTCACTCCATTCCCAAAACACTTGCTAGTAAAACACCCTGCCTGGAAATGCATTCTACCTTATCTCACAGTCCTCAAGATTTCTTGTAGTAGAAAGACCCTCTTCAGGTAGATTGCTTGAGCTCACAAGTTCGAGACCAGCCTGAGCCAGAGCAAGACCCCTTCTCTAAAAACTAGCCGGGCATCGTGGCAGGTGCCTGTCATCCCAACTACTTGGAAGGCTGAGGCAAGGGTCACTTGAGCCCAAGAGTTTGAGGTTGCTGTGAGCTATGATGCCACAGCACTCTACCAGTGACAAGAAAATAAAACTCTGTCTCAAAAAAAAAGCCCTCTTAACATACAATAAGAACACACAACCTACTATCACAAAACAAGCAGCACCAAACTCCAATACTAAGAACACCAGAAAAAGAAGAATCATTAGAGCAAACAGCGGTAGACTTAAAAATGGGCATGATTTTTTAAAGTACATTTAATACCTTCAGATGAATCAAATAGAATATTGGATTTATAAAAGAGCAAAAGCTGATAGGAAAAATTCTATTGAAATCCAATAGGACATTGTTTATGTAGAATGAGTCAAATGATTCTAAAATTTATCTGAAAGATTCAGATGACATTATCCAAGAAATTCTGTGAAAAAAAAAAAATGGTCCTATCATATTAAAGAAATTAAAACAGCAAGGTATGGGTATAAGAACTGAAAATTAATCAGAGAGAATAACAGCTCAGAAATAGACTTTAGTATATATTAAACTTAATCACATAATATATGCATAATGATGAAAATTACTAAAGAATGAAATGTAAAAACAAAATCCATCAGATATACAACAAATCACAACAAATATTTAACTTGCCAAAGGACAAATAAGGATATCTTAAGCACAAAAAGTAATCTAAGAACTAATAAAAGAATAATTTGACTGTATTAAAAATATACAAAAAAATTAAAATACCATATGCATTAAAAAGCAAATGGCAAACCAGAAAAATGTATCTGAAACATGTATGGCAAAAAAGTGTCCTTCAAACATAAAGTGCTCTTAGAAGTTAATGTTTAATTAATAGAAATAGAGAGATTTTTTTTTAATTATTTGGATGTTTACCAACTTAATGGTATTTATTTGGAAGTGGTAAAATAAATAATTTTATTTCCTTTGTACTTTTTTATACACCCTACATTTTCTACAGTGGATATAATACCCATGTTCTTATGAATAAAGGTTATTTCGAGATCAGTAAAATAATGATGAACACCCAAATTTAAAAATAGGCAAAGGCAATTCATTAAAAAAAAATAAGACCAGACAACACATGATAAAATCTAGACACTCCTAATCAAAACTGCAAAACAAAGTTGGTTATCATTTTTGTTTCTTAAATTAGCAAAAAATTTTTTTTAATTTTTAACAATAATATTCAGTGTTGGCAAGAATGCTATGAAACAAACACTCTCAGATGCCCCTGGTGGAGTAGTACAAATTAATATAATCTTTCTGGAGAAGGTGGCAATACACGCTACAAATATTAAAAATATACTACCTTTATAATTTCCTTTATGGAAGATTATCCCAAGAGGGTAATCAAAGCAGCAAATAAGTGTCTTCATCATACTATTAATAATAATCGAAACTGGAAATGATCCAAATATCCAAATAAATAGAATTGTTAAATAATCTATGGCAGACAATGATACAGTTACTAGACGTCACAACTTTTTAAAAATGAATTAATGACATGGTGGCAATTGCTCCCAATAAAATTTTTTCCAGCTTTACTGAGGTATAGTTGATAAATAAAATTACATGTATTTATGGTTTACAAAAGTGATGTGATACATATAAATATTGTGAAATGATTACCATGATAAGTTAACACACCCATCACCACACACCTGTCAATGTACACGTGCACAGGTGTGTATGTTGAGAACACTTAAGATGGACTCTCTTAGATTTCAAAAATACAATATTATGTACTACAGTCACCATGCGGTACATAAGAATCCCAGAACTTACTCATCTCATAACTGAAAGTGTGTGCCCTTTACCAACATTGCTCCATCCCCACCTACCGAGCACTCACTCCTGGCAACTGACATTCCGCTCTCTGCTTCTACACTTCCTCTTTTTAGATTCCACACATAAGTGAGATCATGTAGTATTCTTGTTTGTCTAACTTAAAGCCCTCCAGCTTCATCCCTGTTGTCACAAATGGCAGGATATCCTTCTTTTTATGGTTAGACAATATTTGGTTATATAGTCATGCATTTCTTAAGGACAGGAATATATTCTGAGAAATGCAACATCAGGTGATTTCATCATTGTGTGAATACCAACCTAGTAGCAATAACCTCCTACACACAGAGCCTACTGCTCTTCAACTACAGACCTGTACTCACAACATGTTTCTGTCCTGAATACTGCAGGCAACTACACCACAGCGGTAAGTCTGTGTGCATCTAAACATATCTGAACATATCAAGGGCACAGTAAAAATACAGCATAAAAAATAAAGAAGGGTATGCCTACACGGCACACTTCCCTTGAATGGAGCTTGAGGACTGGAAGTTGCTCTGGGTGGGTGAGTGAGTGATGAGTGAATGTGAAGGCCTAGCATATTACCATCTGCTGCTGTGGACTTTATAAACACAGGCAACACTAAACTTACTAAAAAGTGTATTTTTCTTTCTTCAATAATAAATTAGCTTATTACAAGTAACCCTTTTACTTTATAAACTTTTTAATTTTTTTAACTTTTTGACTCTTTTGCAATAACAGCTCAAAACACAAACTCACTCATTTTGCACAGCTGTACAAAAATATTCTTTTTTTTTTTTTTGCAGGTTTTGGCCAGGGCTGGGTTTGAACCCGCCACCTCTGGCATATGGAGCCAGAACCCTACTACTTTGAGCCACAGGCGCCGCCCAAAAAAATTCTATTTCTTTATATCTTTGCGCTATAACTTTATTTCCTACTTTTAAACCCTTTTCTTACTTTGTAAACTTTGCGTAAACACAAACACCCAGTAGCCTATGCCTACACAGAATCGGGATTACCAGTACCACTGCCCTCTACCTCCACATCTTATCCCAGCAGCAGGCCTGCATGGGCAATAACAGGCACGAAGGTGTCACCACCAAAGACAAATGCCTTCTAGAAGATCTCCGAAGGACCTGCTTGAGATTGTTACCCAGTTAACTCTTTTTTTACAAGCAGAAGGAGTATGCTCTAAAATAACACTAAAAAGTAAAGTCAAGACATAAACCAGTAACACAATTGTTTATGATCATTACTATCAAGTATTATCTACTGTGCTATACTTTTCTATAACCGGCAGCATGTTGGTTTGCTTACACCAGCTTACCACAAACACGTGAGTAATACACTGCACGACATTTTATGACGGCTGCATCAGTGGGCAGTAGGAGATTTCAACTCCATTATAATCTTGTATTACCAGCATCATCCATGCAGTCTGTCATCCCCTGAAACCTCATTATGTGCTGCATGACTGAATATACATTTTCTTTATCCATTCATATTCATCCTTTGTGGGACACTTGGGTTGTTTCCATGTCTTAGTTGTTGTAAATAATGCTGCAATGAACATGGGAGTGCAGGTATCTCTTCAACATACTGATTTCCTTTCCTTTGAATATATACAGACACGAAATTGCTGGGTCATACGGTATTTCTATTTTCGACTTTTTGAGGAACCTCCATAACGTATTTCATAATGACTGTACGAATTTACAACGTCCCAACAATGCACAAGGTTTCCCATTTCTTCTAAATGAAAAACAATAAAATATAAAAATGTATCTATAGTCTGAACTCATTTTTGAAAGACATTTACCTGTAAGAGGAAAGAAATATCTCCCTCCACCACATCCACCACAATTTTCTAAGGAGAGCGTAAGTAAGAACACAAAAGTTAGAGGTTCTCTGGATAACAAATGACAAAGGCAGAAGATATTAGAAGTCTATAAAAGAAGTAGGAATAAGAAGACAGGAGCTATTAAGATCAAGACCTCAAAAGCAAGAGGAAGATTAAAAGAGAAACCCACAGGCGGCGCCTGTGGCTCAAGGAGTAGGGCGCCGGTCCCATATGCCAGAGGTGGCAGGTTCAAACCTAGCCCCGGCCAAAAACCACAAAAAAAAAAAAAAAAAGAGAGAGAAACCCACAACTCTATTCCCAAAGGAAATTTACAAACTGCTTACACACACTTTTCTGCAAATGGATTCTGCTGGGGAAACTCAGAGAGGGGGTTAAGTGGCTACTGACACTTGAGTTACATATGCAAATATCTAAGAAAAAAGAATGGAAGTCTAAACCCTATAATGTCAATGAGGGTTATTTCTGGCTAGTGAGATTCTTAGCAATCTTTTTCTCTTCAACTTTATCCATTTATGTATTTTCTAAATTTTCTACAATGAGCATGCGGGGGATGTATTTTTTTTTTTTTAGCGGTAAGTCTTGGAACATAATATAAAACAGGGTAGTGGTGCTGGGATTAGAAAGGCAAGCATGAGGCACTGCCTTCAACAAGACAAATCTACAAAATTTAGAAACAAAACGAGTGAGGAATTGCACTCGTTTAGAGTTCGTTCATTCACCGATTCATTAATTCATTCGTTACCTAACACACATTTATTAAGATTCAAAGGAAACCAAAATGAAGGAAACCCAGTCCTTGCCTTCAAGGAGTGAAGACACGAAACAGACAGTCTAACAGACCCATTATCAGATAACCCGAAAACCATGTGAGAAGATCGTAAATAGGCTGGGTTCAAATTCAATGCTTTGAGAAGAACTAGCAATCTTGTCAAAGTACTAATTGCAACCTGGGATAGAAAAATGCTTTGAATTAATATCAAGCAATACACAACTATCTGAATTATTCTCCTGAGGAACAAAACCCCATAAAACAATGAAGAACAGCAGGAAACTGTCCCATGAAGTAAATTTTCCAAACAGTGAATGTTTAAGTAGGGAAACTGTGATAAGTGTTTTTGAGTGAAATCTTACAAAAGTAATTTTCTTTCTTGCATTCTGAGACAGCATCTAGAAAATGAATCTTACCCTTTTCCTAAAAACTCAATGTCAGCATCACAAACATTCAGTACTGCCCTGTCCGTGGAACAGTTATGCCCTCAGGGGCAACGCCATTTTCCAGAATTATTGCTTTCAGTTTTGAGTCCAGGTTTCCAGGTCTCTTCATTCTTACGTGTTTTTCTGCAGCTTTTTATAGCTTTTATCTTAAACACATTGGATTTCAGAGCTGGAAGGAACCTCAGTTCAACCCACGCATTTTACAGAGAAGTAAACTATTTCCCTCCTCCACTCAGTGTAGCTCTGAGCCCAGCTTTTCGCTGTTTTAACGGACCTACTGTGAGCAACTCGTCTCCCTTTTCTAATTTTCTCCTTCTAATTTGTCAACTGGGAAACCAGATAAGCAACCTTGTTAGAAGAATTGTACAAAATAACCATAATGTAAATGAAAACTATTCTAAGAATACAAGGTAAAAGTTTTAATGAGTCTAGGGTACTACATTTTGGTAACTTAGAGGCTTGTTTCCCATTCTTTGCATTTGGGGGAAGGTGTTTACATTACAATACTAAAGATTCCCAGGACTTTCCCATAAAGAATGCAAATTCTCTGAGAATGTAGATTTCTTGATCTTGAATAAACTGTTTAATGCCTGAGTCTCAGTTTTCTCATATATAAAAAGGAAATGAATTCTACCTGGGAAGATGATCTATACACTCATCAATAGCCACTTACAGTGGGTGAATTTTATGGTATGTAAATTGTACCTCACTAAAACTGTTAAGCACAAATCCAATAAATGAAAATAAAAATGTGGAAATGTAAATCTTCATTTCCACCCCTTCCCAGAAAATCTGTCCTTCTCCCTAAGCATTATTAAGCTGCCTCTTTATCTACTACGGCAAGCGGCAAGCAGAGACGCCTTGGAACCCAGAACATTAGTAACAGAACTAAAGGCCTGAAAAGGGGCAAATGTTTTAGGAGTTGTGGGTTGTCTCTTTAAAACCCCTCACCCTGTTTGAGGAATTAAAACCTATATCACTGCCAGAGGGCAATAATCAGAGGGGCAGAGGAATGTTCTTTATTTTTTGTCTTCAATCACAAGAGATGCCTCAACAGGGAATTGTCTGGGCAAAGGTCGTGGAATCTTCCTCACCAGAGATGAAGTTGCTAGGACCAGCAACCACAGTTAAAGGGTAATAGCCCAAAGCTGAAAAATCCCCTTCAAAAGCTCTGTATTTCTGCATAAATGGAGGACCATGATTCTTTTTTTTTTTTTTTTTTTTTTTTTGAGACAGAGTGTCACAGGCGCCCACCAGAATGCCCAGCTGTTTTTTGTTGCAGTTTGGCTGGGGTGAACCCACCACCCTCGGTATATGGTGCTGGCACCCTACCCAGTGAGCCACAGGTGCCGCTCTGGACCATGATTCTTTAAGATGAGAGTCGGGGCCATCCTCCTCCTTAATTAATAAACTTCTCTTTTCTTTTCCTCAAACCACTTGTACTTGTTCTTCATTCAGCCAGGACAAGCATTTGGTTTCAGCAGAGTACTCTAGCCACTCTTCCCCTAAACATTCATTTATTTGGAAGTAAATTAGTGTTAGAACCCTAAATTGCCCCATGAAAGCTTAACCTGATATTTGGTTTCTACTTCTAGGGCCAACTCACTCCTGACTGCCCTTTTAGTTCCTGAGTTCACTCTTGCCCAGACACTGGCAAATCCAGACCAAGAACCTCAACAAACTTCTCCAAGTAGCTTCCCACTAGCTCTGTAGAGAGGTAGAACTCAGGCAGTATTTCACAAGCTGCAAAGCTTATCCCAGCAATTCTCGTCTATTTTTCAAAAATGAGGACCCTACCCCCCACAATGTCAAAACATTTTTCAAACCTACACTTAGTAATAATTGTACTTTTTAATACCAGTTGATTGAAAAAATACAGAATGACAAAAAGCTACTAAGATAGCTTAAATGCTCTTAAGTAAATTTGCATTTTATTAGTCACAACCACACCTACATTTATCAGGAAGGAAAATCTGCTATTAAAAAAAAAAGAGAGAAGAAATACTTGCACAAGCTGCACCTGCATTCCGGGAAAACGGAAAATTCACCTCAGGGGGAATAAGTCACTCTTTTCTCTGGGATGGCACAGCCTTTAGGTTATAAAAGGGAAGGCTCTGGGCTAGTCTGATGGGAGAGTTAGGCTAAAGAGAAACATATTGTTCAGCATATGAAATAAAGATCTTTTGTCTTCTTTTTGTTGTTGTTGCAGTTTGGCCGGGGCTGGGTTTGAACCCGCCACCCTCGGCATATGGGGCCGGCGCCCTACTCACTGAGCCACAGGCGCCACCCTGAAATAAAGATCTTTTAAGCAGTGCCCTGGCAGTTTAAGAGAGGGCGTTTTGTTTTTGTTTTTGTTATTTGTGGGTGGGGAGGGAAGAGAAATGATCAGAACACAAAGAAGAAAGTATTGGGAGAAAGTTTTGATGGGAAAAGTTGCCAAACCAGCTCTTTGCTTGCAGCAAACACCCAGAGGCAGCCAGACATCCAGGCTTACAAAATGGGGACAGTTACTATAAGAAATGTGCTTTCTAGTAATTTTCTTGAGTTATCTCTTTGGAGTCAAAACTACAAATGAGTTTACAGACACTGGAAGAATATCCTAAGCAGATAAACTAGTTCTGCACATAGATCAAAATGTCAACATACATTGTCCCACAGGGGGGTCCCACAGAGTCTGTGAATTCAGACAATTACAACATCCTAATGCTATAGTAAAAGCAATACAGATGTTCCTTGACTTACAATGGGGTTACTATGAGTTTACGGGACGTAACCCCATTGTAAGTTTAGAAAGTGCTGAATGCATATTACATTTGCACTATAGTAAAGTTGAAACTGTAAGTCAAACCATCCCAAATCGGGCACCATCTATAATATCATTACAACCTATAAAAAGCCCTGGCCTATATATTTTTTTAAATTTAACCATCAAAAACCCTATATGTGAACTAAAATAAAATCTTACATCCCCCAGATGACTGAATGGGACTAGAAATACCCTAAAGCTGAGTTATCGGCCAGGAGAAGGGGAGTGAGACATGTCTCCTCAAGCAGCTTTCCCTCCTCAGAGAGCTCCTCTGTAACTCATTAACAGGCCTAAGGCTATGCAAGACAAAGCTTCAACCACACTTGTAGGTCTTCAAGTTATTCAACAGATGTGTGAGTTTATGTCTGGTGATTTGTCTCTAACAGACTTTCTTAGTCATAATTTCAAACATTGCAAGTCTTTAGACAAAGCTTCATTTCTTTAACCAATTACAAATCAAAGAACCTTTAAACCCACCTATAACCTGTAATGCCCTGCTTTGAGATGTCCAACTTTTGGGGGCCAAACCAACATACATCTTCCATGTATTAATTTATGATTTATGTGTAATTCTTATTGCCTGAAATGTGTAAAACCAAACTGTAACCCAACCATGACAGCACCTCTTGCTCCAAGCTTCTTGGGCATAGCCTGGATCATGGTCATTCATATGTGGCTCAGCATAAACCTCCTTAAATTATTTTGCAGAAGTTGGGTTCTTTTCTGTTGACATCAACCCAACTTTGGAATGGGCTGGAGTCTCATAAGAAATAAAGTCACCTGTTACATCTAACAAGAAAAAGTCACAGAGTCAGAGCTAAAATCAAGGGCTGTCAGATTCCAAATCCAGTGCTCTTTCTACTCTATCACAGATACGGAAAATAGATATTTTTTTAAAAATCAAGACATCAGCAAAATTCTAGTTAATGTCATCAGATTTCTTTAGCCATCCAAGAGCATATCAGTAATCAAAGAATTAACACTGCTCTCCACAGATTACATGCTACTGCTAACTTTAAACTATTTCCCACTCATCAACAACATGAATATTCATTCATCGATCGTTCAACAAATATTTATTGACTGTTCATCTTATGCCTGTACATCTGACAGCCAACCTCAGTAATCCCAAACTTGAATACCACTCAATAAGCAGTGTGTCTTTGATAGTAAGATCCTGAACCACTACCATTTCAGTTTGTGGATGTTACTAAACTGATACGTGTGCCCTGAGCGTCATAAAGAATAAAAACCATTTACTCAGAAAGGTATTAATTACACTCGCACACAAGCCACCTGCCTATACTGCTTTTTAAACTTGTAACCACATAAACACAGAAGCCCACTCATAGCATTTTTTATTCTGAAGCATCCATGAAAAGGCAAAAGTCCTACCTAAGAAACTTCCCACGTACAACTGAGAGATAACGTAGGCAAAAATCACTCTGGGAAGATTTGACTCCACAAAAAAAGAAGTAAAATAAACACCTACCCCAATTCATGCTGTACCACTCAGTGCTCTTTCCTCACTGGGCTATGTAGGAGGGTTCTAAACAAGAAGTCGGTCCCATGTGCCTTCCGAGTTAGGGTTCTACCTCAGCAGAACAGCTGCTTCGAGCAAGCACTGACTTTCTCTGTGCTTCACTTTTCTCTTCATAGAGTGTGAAGTTTGGACTACATAACCTCTAATTCTCTATCAGTCAGGGCCCAGCCATAAATAGACTGCACACCCAAATTATGGTAATTTCAGGAGATGATTTACAGAGGTATGGGCTGCAGGTCAGAAGCACGGAGGACAGCGCGGCAGCAGGATAATCACCACCATCCCAGGCCACAGGGAAGAGGGAAGGGGCAGGCCCAGGACCTAGGAGAGGGGGGTCATGCAGCAAGAGCTACTCTAAAAGCCGCAGGGACTTCCAGCCAAGGGCACAGCCAATGCAAGTTGGGGTAACACCTTCTCCCTTCCTCTGACATCCCCCACTTTGTTCCCATTAGTTGAACCAAACCAGAAGCCAGAAAGCCTGTCAATTTCCCAGAGAGGAGAATGGAGTGAAAGAGGATGGAGGGTAGAAGGTGGAGAGACATGAACTAGACACGAACTGTCACAAGCTCTGATTGCTTGTCTATGAGTTGTGGGGACAAGTTGACCCACTTGACTTCAACATGTCAAGCCCAGAACTCCTGGGGAATCAGAACCAGGTATGGACCAACATATACACCAAGGTCAGCCCCCACTCTATCTCTGTAGAGAATATTTCAAGGAGAACATCTCCGAGGTCTATGTAGATAATTTGATTTTCATCATTAAAAGAACATACATGATTTACCATAAACATATTATATTTTTCCAGTCCCTCCTCTGTGAAGCTTAAGGTTTAGATACCAGCTCTGAAATCAGACACAGGCAGGTTTGATTCTAAGCACTGACAGAGAGGGCTTAATTAAACTCTCTAACCAGGGGTCCTCAAACTACGGCTCGCGGGCCACATGCGTTGGTGTGATTGTATTTGTTCCCGTTTTTTTTTTTTTAGTTCAAAATAAGATACGTGCAGTGTGCATAGGAATTTGTTCACAGTTTTGTTTTGTTTTTTAACTATAGTCCGGCCCTCCAATGGTCTGAGGGACAGTGAACTGGCCCCCTGTTTAAAAAGTTTGAGGACCCCTGCATCGAGTCTCACTGGTGAAATGGGGTTAACAGAACCTACCACATGGGGCTGCTGCAAAGATTAAAAGAGATGCTCAGGGCGGCTCCTGTGGCTCAGCGGGTAGGGCGCCGGTCCCATATGCCGGAGGTGGCGGGTTCAAACCCAGCCCCGGCCAAAAAAAAAAAAAAAAAAAAAAGAGATGCTCAGCACACAGCCTAGGGTCTGACTAATAAATGGTAACCTTTATTATTAATCCTTTGTTGAGAATTTATTTAACAAAAGTTTCTTGGAGAATTGTTAATGACTTTCACCTGAGTTACCTTCTCATCCTGTCTCATCCTGTCTTCACGTGACTTCCAAGGTTCCCAAAATGCCACTAACCAACCAGTGATTTTTACTGAAGTGACACATTAAATGAATTTGTTTGAAGAGTTATCATCTTAGACAAGATGAAATTAATAGCTTTCAGTGGAAAAACTGTTCATTTTGAAATATGAATCTTACACCTCGAAAATAAAATAAAATCAAAATAAAATAAGAATCAATCATCACATAATGCCATTTGAAAAATGTAGTTTAGAAAAAGGAAACTTGGATTCTTATCAAAAGGCTGCATTCTGGATGGTGGCTTTTATGACTACATAATCCTATTTTGAAAACAATTTGGGGGCCTTTGCCATTATCTATAGACAGCCTAATTACAAAAATGAGTTAAAGGCACCATAACTAAAAAAGAATGGGAAAATAGAAAATTTCAAGAACATAGCAAACATCTGGTTTTATATAAACTAACTGGGGAGTGAGGAAGAAATAAGTAAAGGGGCTACTGGTGACACAGAAACCAAGATTCAAATATTGAGCTCTACACATTCGTCTTGCTCATCCACCTTTCCAAAGTGCATTCTTGGTGCCTGGTGCTGAGCTAGGCTTTAGGTAGGCAAACCCTATTAATCTGGTAGACACTGCCCTTGGAGTATCCAAAGTTCACCAGAGAGATGACCTAGATGTTCATTCATGAACAACCATCCAGAAAACATTATAGACTTTTTCCATGATATGGCAAATCAATATGGAAACATAATTCAGGAGAGAGGAAGGTAAAATCACTAGTCTTGCTGTATCAGTTAACTTTTGCTATGCAACAAAGTACTCCAAAACCTTATGGGTTTAACAACAACCATTTATTCTGTGAGCCAATGACATTGTTCTGGTCCAGGATGGGTGTTCTATGTGTCTGTGGTCAGGGGATAGATCTGCTGGTGTCTGGATAATTTATAATAACCTCATTTACCTGACTGGCAACCGGCTGCCAAGGAAATAGCATGACCAGGCCATGGCTCTCTCATTATCCAGCCTGGGCTTCTTCACATGGTAGCCACCAGTCACAAGGTTCCCAAAAGCAGCAAAAGAAAGCAAAATCCCAAGCACCTCCCTCTTCAAGTCTCTGCTTGCATCCAGTTAGCTGAAGTCTCATCAGCCAAAGCAAGTTATAAGACAAGCCTAAAGTCAGTGTGGGAAGGGCTGCAGGATCACACTTCAAAGGAGTGTGCAAATAGAAATGAGAAGAATTGGGGGCCACTTTTACAGGCTATCTCAAGGCTGCATACATGTGATATCTGGGGAGAATATAACATCCTTCCAGGAATCTTTTAGGGTCAGAGCTACTCCCTGGAAGAAAAATAAAGACAACACTGTGGGAATGTAAAAATGCCTTTGATTCACCCAAGATGTATGAACAATGTGTATTTGGGGAGGTTCTGGAGATAGAGCTCATCAAATGATTTCCCATTTTGTGCAGGTATATTTGAAATATCTGTGGCTGTAGTGGATTCCATCATACTGTAGTGTCTCGAGTTGCCTCTGGGGCTTGGAAGCTAACCCCATAAGGCTGCTGGGGATACTCACATAAGGAGCTATTCAGGTAAAACTCTATTAAACTGACCACCCTTATAGGGAGACCTTAATGATAGAACATCCCAGGAAAGAACTCAACAGTACCTTCATAAATCATGCACGGCAGAGCTGTGCCTTCAACGTCACAGAATAAATGGTCCTGGCAGGTTTGATGAGGTCCCCACATGGCAGGGAAGAAACAAGCCCGCCAAGGCAGAACTGGGTCATCAAAGGTACAATTTCTATGTCCCCCTTTCGCATTCCCCTGTCTACCTATTTCATACCCAGAACGCCACTAAATAAAACAGTCCTTCCTTTCTTCCTTCTTTCCTCCTTCTCTCCCCCCTTCCCTCCCTCATCCAGCAAATTTTTATCAAGCACCTTCCACATGCCAATAGGAGCTGGGAGCAAATAGAGATGAATGAGATACCTCTATCCCAATGACCTCAGCATTTGGTATATAAGGAACAGAGAAATATAAATAATTGAAATTCAGCATGACGATAATAGAAAAGAAAGCTCAGAGTATTAAGGGAGAGGCTAAGAGGAACACCTAACGCAGACTGAAGTGTC
Organism: Nycticebus coucang; assembly: GCF_027406575.1. NCBI lineage: Eukaryota > Metazoa > Chordata > Mammalia > Primates > Lorisidae > Nycticebus > Nycticebus coucang. Next base: position 120,186,454 of record NC_069782.1, read on the forward strand.
AGGGATAGCTTCCTGAGACCATAACACTTTAGCTGGATCTCAAAGAGTTTTCAGGAAATAGGCAGACAAGGGAAAGGCATGGAAGCAAGGGAGGACATGTGCCATCAAGAAGTCCACCAGGGAAGTGCAGGAAGCAATCAGGATGGAGGCAGGATGGCATTTACTGAAGCCTCATTAAGACCCCATATAGGCTTTTTCTGAAGGTAAACTTGATTGACATCTCCTTGTAGGAGGAAAAAAAGAGAGTCAGGAAGGGCATCAGCAAGCTGTTCCACTCAAACAACTCTCAAATCCCAGAGAACTGCCTTGACTGGCTGGCAGAACCCAACCCCCTAGGGCAGCTCAGTGTAAAACAATATTAACAGTGCTAGCTATTGGTGGGTCCTTAAATGAGTCAGGCTCTTGGCTAAACTCCTCATGGATATAATCTCATTAAATTCTCACATTAACCCTGCAGACATATCTCTTTCATTATGAGAAATGAGATTTGGAGATCAGGTATAATGACTTCTGTAAGGTCACTGTTAGGAAATCAGACACAAACCTATAAGCTCCTGCATCCTATTCCCTGACTTCTGCCTTGACAGAACTCTCTGTGCCTTTGGACCGTAATCCTAGGTCTTCCCCAGTCCTAGGAGAACCTTTGTCTAAACAACCCCAGTCTCTAACCTTTCCTGCCCCAGTTTCCCTACTCTACCCACATGTTTACCCACTCAGAAATATTTTTGCATCACCACTAGTATGTATAAGCCTATAGACGTGTTCTCAAGCCTAAACTGTTTCTACTCTATTCATTAATACTTCCATCCATTCAACTAAAATGATTAAGCATCTACTGTGTGTTAGAGCTTTGTGTTAGGAAGTAGGAGTGACTAAATGAAGTCAAACAGGATTTAAGATATGTACATAAACAATGTTAGGGTTTAAATATGTCCCCTAAAAGTTCACGTGTCGGAAACTTAATCCTTCCACCCTAATGACGGAGTAATGTCTCTATCACAAGAATGGGTTCATTAGCCAGCTCTCTCTGGCTCTCTTGCTCTTGCCTTTTCACTGTGTGTACTCTCTGCCATGTTATGGCACAGCAAAAAGGTCCATGTGCTGGTACCATGGTTTTGGACTTCCCAGCCCCCAGAACTGTAAACTAAACAAACATCTTTTCTTCATAAAACACTCAGTACTTATTGTACAATATATTCTGTTAAGCAACACAAAATGAACACTATCTATCCCAATGACCTCAGCATTTGGTATATAAGGAACACAGTTATCTTGGAGGCATAAAGCAGCAGATATAGGACTGGAATCTAGGTTCCCTGGCCTTTAGGACAAGGGCTTATCAGCAAACTTCTTAGAAGAGTTCTTTCTAGTTGCCTCTGCTGCTTTCCTCTCATTTGCTCTTCATCTCACTCCACTTGGGCTTCCATTCTACCACTTCACTGAAATTGCTCTTCACAAGGTCACCAATAACGATCACCAAATTGATTATAGCATGTCTTTGTCAAAACATTTTCCCTTTAATTTCCATGACAGCACACTCACCAGATAGTCCTCATTCTCAGTGATCACTCCCTTTTAAACTTGGCTAGCTCTTTCTCTTACTTCCAAACATTTTATCTCCCTTTTCCTGTCTACTCTCTGCAAAACCATGGCTTTAAATATCATTTGCAGTGACACCCAATTTTGTAACTCTAGTCCTGATTGTTCTCTGGAATTCTAGACTCTCATATCAGAATATCTACTGATATCAAACTTATCATTCAAAAGAAAACTCTTCATTTTTGTCAACGATCTATCCCTATGCATCTTGGTAAAGAGCATCACCATCTACTGACCTCTTTGAGCCAAATAACAAGAATCGTCCTCCATGACTCAGTCCCAGACCCCCCATTTCCAGCCCACCCTCAAGTCCTGCTAACATACCTCCCAGACAGATCTGGAATATATCCACTTGTCTCCATCTTCACTAATCCCAACTTAGTCCAAGCTACAATTATCTCTTGCTGCAACAACTAGAGAAGCCTTCCCATGGGTCTCCCAGATTTCATTCTCATCCTTCTCCATTTTATTCACTACCAAGTAACCACAATGAACCATTAAAACTAAAAATGAGACCGTGTCGCCCTTGGCTTCAAATTCTCCAATGTTCCTACTGCACTAAGAATAAAAATCCAAACTCTTTACCTGGCCTGAATCCCAATATAAATCACAACATTTTTCTAATCTCACCTCCTTCCAGGTTTTTCTCTGATCACTATATTCCAATCACACTGAGCCAGGGCCCTTGTGCCAGCTGCTGCTATGCCTGGAATGTTCTTCTTCCCAATCTTCACATAGCCAGCTCCTTTGTGTCATTTACATCTCAGTGTAAATGTCATCTCAGAAAGGCCTCCCATAATCATTGACTTTAACAAATTGCTCTTTTCCAATTTTCTGTGTGGCATTTGTTACAATGAAGTGTGTGTATGTGTCTGTGTCAGTGTTTTATACTGTTTCTTCGTACTAGAATATAAGATCCCAGAGAGCAAAGATCTTATTTGCTTTGATGAGGAGAATAAAGAGTAACTGATAAAGATTAGGCAGTCAATAAACACTGAAGAAGTGAACAGATGAATCCTCTAGGATTCCCATACTAAGAAAAGGCAATTTTAGTATGTTAGGGAGTTTCTAATAAACAGTTATCACCTCTGTGACCCAGAAAGGATGTCAGAGTATAGGGACCTATAGTATCCAGAAAACTATCAAGTATAAGACTGCAAGGCAATGCATTTAATAGCATGGAGGAATTTTCAAAGACTTTTATGGCGAACAGGAGAGACTTTTTCAATCCAAATATACAGAATATATATTTCCCAAAATAAAATTCTGAAATATTCAGGCAGCTGAAGCAGATTGATTATGAATGGATTGGAGCATGTGCGTTTAAGATTCCCCATGTTTAACTATAAATATTGATAGCCCCTTTTAGGTGGATGTTCTGCCTGATGGTCCAGATGAAAGAACCATTTGGAAAGGAGAAAGCTATACAGCTGCCTCTCTTTGAAAGACTAGAAAATATTATCAGAATGCCCAAAAATACAGAATGCTCAGGAATGGGAATCACAACGCAGGCTATAATGAAAATGGGCTAAATGACAAAATAAAGCTTCCCGAATAGATGCATTGGAGATGTTCCCCCAAAAGGCCACAGCTGCTAAGCCCCCAGAGATAGACATCCTCCAGTAATTAATGCCCATTCCTCTAAGAGATGTTTGTTAAGCTTGTATTACATGTTTATCTGGGAACCAGGATTATGAAGAAAAGTTGGTTAAGTTCCCTGCTTACAAATGAATATAAATTAATAATGTACTTCTACAACAATTTCCAGGACTCACAAGTAAGACTGGCATTATTTACTTCAACACACAACATCAGAAGAGTTAAGAACTTAGGTCTGACCTAGGAGCCACCATTGGCAGTAGTCCTTAAGAATTCTTCAGACACAGAAAGGTTATTTGCACAGACCAGAGAGTACCTACCTGAGTCTTTACTGACAGAAGTGCTATAAGACAATTGTTAAATAACTGTTAACTCCTTCAAGAAAGGTCATACCACACAAGAATTGACTGTAAAGCAGTATCTATCACCTAACTTTTGCAAGCTCTAAATTTTCTAATAGGTGAACAAAGTCATCTTAATTTACCCTCAACTAGATAACATCTTGAAGACGGGGCTGTGTCTTCACTCATCTTTGTATCCCCACAATACTTAAATATCTAGTAGGCAAACAATAAAGGTTTCCTTATTAAATAAATCTCAGTGCTATCATCTTCTCTAGCTTTCTTTTCCTCTCTCTCACTCTTTTCCTCCCTCTCTCCATTCCTTCCTGTATCTATGTCTCTCTCTTTTTTTCCCTTTCTCTCTTTCTCCCTCTCTCTCTCATACACACACACACATACACACACCTGCAGAGCCTCACTATTAGAGCTCACTTCTCAGTTTCCATCTCAAACCTGTGCAGGAAGAGCTCTATCTGGTCATTATAAGAATAGATCTATGATATGGTAATTATAGATTATAACTTCATGCTGCCCTACTTGGGGAATGCCTTCATGCCTGACACCATGGCTTTCCTCCTGGGGAATGTGGGCATTGTCAAAAATGTGTTTATTCACTGAAGGAAAAAGAAAAAGGTTCTGGGATTTTCATTCAATTTGGCCTTCATTTCACCCTGCTCCACAGCACAGTACTGATGATAATAAAGGGCAGATTCCTGGCTCTGAGCTGCAAAGGTTCTCACAGCACTGGAAGCTCTGCTAACGTCAGTGCTCTGCATATGCGTGATAGCAGAAAGTGACTCACCAGCCTACTATGCCATGATGAGACCATCCCTTGGGACTGTCCCACTGCCTCCATGATGCTTCTGTTTTCACCAGTCTCCTGATCCTAATTTGGTTTCCCAGGTAAACTTCTCCACTGTCACCAAGAGAAATGTTTTGTAGAAAGCTGGAAGATAAGAAGTCAAAGCCAGAAGTGTGGATTTGAGAATCAGAGGGGCCATTCTTTCTTCTTCCTGCCCTTCTCCTCCCTTCCTTCCTTCCACAGTCAATCTGCAAAGATTAAGTGAACACCGGCCGTGTGCCAAGTACTATGATGGGCGTTCAGCATGCAGTCTCCAACAAGATAGGCCCAGGTAATGCTAGTGAGTGTGCAGATCCCACAAATCATTTGTTCATTACAGTCAATTTTATAAACCATTAATTCCAAATTGAGGTGAATGCCAGGAAAAAAAAGTACAAGGTGTTATAAGCCTGTTTAAGACAGTCAGGGGATTCCAGAAATGCTTACATGAGACAGTAACATCTACTCAAGGATCTGTCTGAAGAGTGACAAGAATTACCCAACCAAAGGCCCGTCACCATGACTTACCCCTATCGTGCTAGCACTTTGGGAGGCTGAGATGGGAGGATAGCTTGTGGCCAGGAGTTCAAGACCAGCCTGAGCAAAAATGACACCCCATCTCTACAAAAAATAGAAGAAATAAATAGCCAGGCCTGGTGACCTGGAATCCCCGCTAATAGCTACTCAGGAGGCTGATGCAGGTTGATCACTTGGTCCCAGGAGTTTGAGGTTGTAGTGAGCTAGGATGATGCCCTAGTACTCTAGCCAGGGTGACAGAGGAAGGTCCTGCCTCCCCCAAAAAATTACCCAGCAGCCAAACTCCAGGGAAGAAGTAAAGAGAGATATGCAGGCCTTGAACATCAAAATGTCAAGTAACTGAAAGAAGAGGAGAGTTGCCAAAATGTAGGGGAGGAGGGGAAGCAGCTAGATGATTAGTTGGTGGGCAGGTAGAAAAGAAAGATGGAGAGAGAATTGAATTGAATTGAATCTAGGGCAGAATTCGGCCAATTCCCAAAGAGCCATATCTGACTCCAGTCTATCTTTGTTCAGATCTTCCAGCTAAGAATGTTTTTTATATTTTAAAAATAGTTGAAGAAAATAAAAAATACTATTTCACACAATGTCAAAATTATACGTACAAAATTCAAATTTCAGTACCCATGAATAGTTCAATTGGAATGCAGACACGCCCACACATTTGCATATTATCTATGGATGATTTCAAGCTACTACAGGAGTCTTAACAGAGACAATGTGGTCCACAAGCCTACAATATTTACTACCTAGTCCTTTATTAAAAAAAGAGTGTGCCAATCCCCGATTTAGTGAGTAAAGAGAAACCAGATCATACAATCTTTTAAGCCTTATTAAAGATTTAAGCTGTTCTCCCAAGAGTGATGGAACCTGTTAAAGAGTTTGAGGCAAGAGAACAGCAAGAACTAGCAGTGCCCAACTCACCTATCTGTTAGACCAGAGAGCTTCAAAAAATGGATGTCTGAGTCCCACACCAGAGATTATGAATTAATTAGTCTTGGGTACAGACAGGGCTTTGGAATTTTGAGGGGATTCCTGGGTGATTCTAACATGCAGGTAAGTTTGAGACCATAAATATAGTCACATTTGCATGTTTTAAATATGATGCCAACTTAGGGTTCTCTCTCTGGCTGCCTGTTAGAATCATCTGGGGGACAGCTTCAAACTCACTAATGCCAAGACCCACCCTGGCATCAATACATAAGGATCTTGCAAGGGGCCCCAACATTGACATTGTTTTTAAGTTGCTCAAGTGGTTCTAAAGTGAAGCTAGGGTTGTACACCCCGCATTAACAGGACCAAGGACAGAGACAGGGAAACCCTTAGGAGGCTACTCTAAGTAGTCTAATCTAAAGAGGACAGGGGCTCAGATTGAGTTGTTTGGGTGGACGGGGGAATAAAGAGACACAACCAGCAGGACTTGGGGATCAGCAGGTATGAGTGAGGGGTTGGGGTGGTAAGTTTCAAAAACTGATACTCACATGTCTAGCAAAGCAACTAGGTGCAGACTGATGAAAACCTTGGAAGGGAAACAAGTTGGGACAGCAGGGGGTAAAAGCATTAGTTAGAACTAATTTAAGTGAGAACTGATATAGTGTTGAGTCAGCTAGTCAGCTATAAGGGACTCGAATCAAATGATAAAGGGCCTTGAATACCATCCCAACAACATCCTCCTCATACAGCGGCAATGGCTACAATGACATAGTGAAACATTACAGGCTTTTGATTCAGATGCTGTGCCTGCCACATACAGTAAGTGTGAATTTCCTCAGCTTCCTCATCTACAGAACAGGGTTAAGTATGTGCATATATGTATGTCTCACTCATCCCCGGCCAGCAGAGTCACTTTTCAAGGACGGAAGCTCCACACTCAAGAAACACCCTTACAAGGAAGACTGCGCTTCACTGTCATGAAGATTAGATTACATGCTATGTGCAAAGTGACTAGAAACTTAAGCACATGAATGGCAACATTACCCCTAAAAAGTTTCCAAAGAAAAATGACACAGTGACACCTACTCAATGAAGTTTGGGGAAGCATATTTGGACACCTGCAGAAAGGATGAGCAGATGGGGGAAGAAATGGATACAAGCTGAGTAGCCCGTATCCTCAATGCTGGGGACCAGAAGTATTTCAGGTTTCAAATGTTTTTTGAGCTTTGAAATATCTGCATATAAATATAATGAGATATCTTGGGGATGGGGCTCAAGTCTAAACATGAAATTTAGGTTTGGTGCCTGTGGCTCAAGTGCCTAAGGCGCCAGCCACATACACCTGACCTGGCAGGTTCGAATCTAGCCCGGGCCCACCAAACAACAATGATGGCTGCAACCAAAAAATAGCTGGGCATTGTGGCAGGTGCCTATAATCCCAGCTACGTGGGAGGCGGAGGCAGGAGGATTGCTTGAGCCCAGGAGTTGGAGGTTGCTGTGATCTCTGATGCCACGGCACTCTCCCCAGGGTGACAACTTGAGGCTCTGTCTCAAAAAAATAAATAAAATAAATAAACATGAAATGTGTTTCATAAGCCCATCACTTGACAATAATCTTATACAATATTTTGATAATTTAGTGTCACATTCCATCACATGAGATCTGATGTGCAGTTTTCCACTTGTGATATCATGTCAGTCCTCAAAAAGTTTCAAATTTGGGCAGGGTTTTGAATTTTAGACTTTTAGAATTTTAGATTAGGTATGCCCAACACATACTTAGGTTTAGCATTTGAGAGTAAGTTCAACTGTGTCTGGTAAACACTGCAGTATCAGTTCAGGGTTCCAGCAATCCTGCAGAGTTGACAGTCCTCCAGGATCCAGGCTACCCCTTTAGCATATTGCTCCTCTTTCCCAAGCATCACCCTTTATTGTACAACTTCACCAAGACAGCCGGATCTCTAGCTACCATATTTATATTCCAAGCAACAAAATGAAAGAAAGGTCAAAATGAAGAGATCACACACCAATCACTTTGAAGGAAGTTTCCAGGAAGCTGAAGCATAATTCTTCTACTAACGTCTCTTAGACCAAATTTAGTAACTTGGCTACCCTGATGCAGGAGAGGCTCAGAAATGTAGTCTTTATTCTGGGCAGCCATATCTCCAGGTCAAAAGGGGAAAGCTCCGTAACTAAGAAGGAAGGGGAATCTGCAAGTTGGGATAGGCAACCAGCAGTTTTCTGCAGCAAGGGACAAAGCCTCATTGACTGGGGCATGTTCTATGCTATTTCCACACTTAGAAAGTTTTCCTGTGCCCTCTCTGTGTTCACTCAGACTGGTTCTCTGCTTCCAAGCTCTTGGCATCTGCTATTCCTTCCTGGAATGAAGGAAAAGGCCTATTTATGACCAGTCCATTTAAACATTTCTTTAAGACCTAAATCAGGTATTAACCAGTGTGATGTAAGCATTCCTAATTCTATATGAAATCATTACATTGAACCCCATAAATGCATTAATGTATACATGATCTATGTGTTTATGATTTAATAAAAAAAAATTTCCTCTAAGGGCAAGATTGGTCTTCATGGCTGGGACCAGGGGCTGAGTTTGCAGAGGGGAACAGGCAGCCACAGCTGGGGAAGGCAGTCACAGAAGGACTCAAAGCCCATCTGGTAATTCAGATCTCTACTGCTGCTCCTTCCTAGACATCTGCCTCCCCCAGTGATGTCCTGAGCATTTTCTTCCCTAACCTACTCACAGAAGAAGCAATGCAGCACGCCCTAGGACCAGGTTCACAAAACTGTCTCCTCGGTACTTGAATTAGGCTGGGGTCAGCAGGAACCGTGCCTAGGAGAAGAAAGCAGATGGGTCAGCCTTCAGAAAGTAGCTGAAGGATGTACACCTTCCAGGAAGGTGGAAAGGGAAGAAGGGGTTTGGGAACAAGGTGGAGAGAAAGAATGGACACATTATAAATATATATCAAAACATCACATTGTATTCCACAAATATATGCCATTTTTTTTGTCAATTAAAATCAAAATATTAAAATAAATAAATAAATGAAAAGAAGACCTAAATCAGGACTTATCTCCTTTACTGTGGTCCATGTCACAACTTTTATGATTTTCCTTAAACATAGACACACATATATAAACACATGGTTTCTAAATAATACTGAAATACAAGTTTCATCCACACAAAGTGTGTGTCCTTGGACAAGTCACTTCCACCCTCTGAGCCTCAGGGTTTTCCCACATAAAGTCAGGATAATAAGGCCCACCTCACCATGTTACAGGTGGGACCAAAGGAGATTTCTGCATTTGCAAGTAGTCCGTAAATAATAAAACTTTAAAATATCTATGAGTTGTTACCCTGAGGTATTACTCCTTCTTAATTAACATGAACAAAAGTTGGTGAGAAGTGTTACCTTACAAAAGAATAGGGCAGAAGACCTGTTTCATTTCCTTCCTCTCATTTTCCCCTAGCAGAGCTAGAAGAGGAGTCTATCAATTCTTAAAATACATAAAAGCTGAATATTAATTTTAGAGATAAGCAAGGATGACTACCTTCAAAGAGGAAAGCAATCCATAGAGGCTAGAATGCACCCTTCACTGCTGATCACAGCAAAATTAAGATCAAAAGCAGAACTCGAATCATTGAAGGCAATGAGTCATAGTACCTGGCAAAGAAGGCTTCCGCCAGATACCAGTCAGGACTAAAGATTATGGCTCTTGCAAATGAGGTACATGAGTTTCTGTAATCATGAACAACCCAAAGATGGCCCCTGCCTTCATACATGAAGCTAAAAACTAGTAGTTGTTGCTAGCATTAAAATAATAACTACATCTCCTCAGATTAATCCTACACCTGACGTAAATCCAAATTGACCTCATAAGATATCACCAAATAAATACTGTTGTCCCTTTTATTATAAAACAAAATACATACACAGGTAAGTGCCTAAAATATGCATGGACACATCAACAGTAATTTTAAAGATCAGCCCCTATGTAATTACCTCTCCAGTCAGCAAAGAACAAAGCCAAGTGCAGTGGCTCATGCCTGTAATCCTAGTACCTTGGGAGGCCAAGCTGGAAGGTCTGCTTGAGCCCAGGAGTTTCAGATTATTCTAAGCAACAGAGGAAGACCCTGTCTCCACAAAAAAATAGAAAACTTAGATGGATGTAGTGGTGTGCACTGTAGTCCCAGCCACTTGGGAAGCTGAGGCAGGTGGATCCCTTGAGCCCATGACTTTGAGATTACACAGAGTTATGATGATGCCACTACACTCTAGCCTGGACAATAGAGGGAGAACCTATCAGGAAAGGGAATGGAGAGGACAAGGGAGGGGAGGGAGAGGAGGGGAGGGGAGAGGAGAGGAAGGGGAGGGAAGGGAGAGCAGAAAAGAGAGAAGAAAAGAGAATTACACTACCTCAGAAGCATCCCTCTCTGATCACCATCTCCATCCCATCTAGAAGTAATTACTATACCTGTTCTTATGACATACATTTCCTTTTCTTCATGATATTAACACTTATGTATGTCCCTTAACAATGTTTTTGTCTATTTCAAATTTTTATATAATGAAATCACTATCCATTTGTATTTGTTTATACTTCTGCTCAGCATTGTTTGTAAACCCAAATTATTTATCAGTGAAATATGACATCTGAACTAATATGAGATCTCAAATCTGATTTAAAATAATGAGAGCAGAGAGGAATTGCAAAGGATATGTTGAATAAATTGGCCATAAACATATCATTATAGAAGCTGGATAATAGCTACATCAGGTTCATTATACTCTGGACTTTTAAATATGTTTCAAAATTTTAATACGGAAAAAATTGTTCAAATTACTTTATAAGACTCATTTGGTTGCTGCATTTAGTTATAATTTGTTCATTTTCATTGCTGTATCACAATAGTTCTTCTCTAAGTAAGGTCCAAAGATAAGAAGTATCAGATCACCTAAAAATGCATTTGAAATGAAAATTCTCAGGCCCTACCCAAGGCTTACATAATTAGAAACTCTTCAGGTAAGGCCTGGCTATTGGTGTTTTAATAAGCTCTCCAAGTAGTTCTGATACACATTCAAATCTGATGAGCACTCCTGAATAGTATTCATTCTATTGTGTGAATATACCACAATTTATTTATCCATCCTACTATTGATATGCATATGTAGTATTTCAAGTTTTGAGATTTCAAGTTTGTGAATATTCTTATGGAAATCTTGGGTGTGGCTCGGCACCCATAGGGCACCAGCCACATACACTGAAGCTGGAGGGTTCAAAACCAGCCCGGGCCAGCTAAACAACAATGACAACTGCAACAAAAAATAGCCAGGCATTATGGCGGGTCCCTGTAGTCCCAGCTACAAGAGAGAGACAAGAGAATCCCTTAAACCCAGGAGTTTGAGGTTGCTGTGAGCTGTGACGCCATAGCACTCTACTGAGGGCAACATAATGAAACTCTGTCTCAAAAAAAGAAATCTTGGGTGATAAGCGTCTCTGTGTTACAGACTGAGTGATGAAATAATAGAGCCAGAGGGTATATGCATCTTTAACATTACATGATAATGCCAAACTATTTTCAAAATGTTTCACCAATTTGCAATCCCACTAGTAACACATAAAACTTCTCTTTGTTCTACATCAGTGATTTTCAACCAGTGTGCCATGAAAGAATCTTAAGTGTGCCACAAAAATATTTAAAGATCATTAATTGAATTATTTTTGAAAGACGTACAAAGCACAGTAAGCATACTCCTTTTTTTTACTCTTTTTTTGTATCAACATAATTTAAGCATGCCACAGAAGTTTAACTATAGGTTCAAGTGTGCCATGAGATTAAAAAAGTTGAAAAACTCTACATCCTCAACAACACTTAGTAGTTTTCAGACATTTTTAATTATTGCCAGTCTAGAGGGTTAAACACCTTTATGCTTTCCAACTTGGAACCAAAGAAATACATATTAGGGGCCCAAGCACAGTAGCTCACATCTATAATCCTAGCACTCTGGGAGGCCTAAAGAGGAATATACCTTGAGGCCAAAAGTTCAAAACCAGCCTGAGTGGTTTCTATTTTCTACCAAAAATAGAAAAATTATCCAGGCGTGGTAACATGTACCTGTAGTCCCAGCTATTTGGGAGGCTGAGGCAGGAGGACTACTTGACCCCAGGAATTTGAGGTTGCAGTGAGCTATGATGATGCCACTACACTCTAGCCTGGGAGACAGAGAGACACTGTCTCAAAACAAGAGAAAATGTGAAGGGGGTTAGAAATACATGTTAGGGAACAGAGCTTTAGATATGAAATTCATAGTTTCACAAATATATTAGTTGGGTTTTCATGAAGGGGAATGGACATAGGAAAGAGTTTTTGTTAAGACTGAGAAACTAAAAAACGTTGATATGACTGGAATGTGGGGAACAAGACACAAAGTGGTACAAGTCAAGTGAGGTAGGCCAGTGCAGTGGCTCATACCTGTAATCCTAGCACTCTGGGAGGCTGAGGCAGGTGGACTCTCTGAGCTCACAGGTTCGAGACTAACCCAAGCAAGAGCAAGCCCTCATCTCTAAAAATAGCTGGGCATTGTGGTGGGCACCTGTAGTGCCAGCTACTTGGGAGGCTGAGGCAAAAGAATCGCTAGAGTCCAAGAGTTTGAGGTTGCTGTGAGTTAAAGCCGTGGCACTCTACCCAGGGTGACAAAGCAAGACTATCTCAAAAAAAAAAAAACCCAAGTTGAGTGAGGTAGAGACGAATCATGGACATCGTGCATGTGCTAAAGAGGTTGCATTATATCACAAGTGAAATAAAAAGCCAATGAAAGGTTTTAAGCAGGAAATTTACATGATCAAATTTCTAGATTAGTATATATGTATTGAAAACATTTCAGGCATATATCCACTTCTGGCAATGATGCAGTTGTTTAATGCTTCTCCAAGGGTCCTCAAACCACGGCCTGCAGGCCACATGCAGCGGTGTGATTGTATTTGTTCCCGTTTTACTTTTTTACTTCAAAATAAGATATGTGCAGTGTGCATAGAAATTTGTTCACAGTTTTTTTTTTTAAACTATAGTCCAGCCCTCTAATGGTCTGAGGGACAGTGAACGGCCCTTTGTTTAAAAAGTTTAAGGGGCGGCGCCTGTGGTTCAGTGAGCAGGGCGCCGGCCCCATATGCTGAGGGTGGCGGGTTCAAGCCCAGCCCCGGCCAAACTGCAACAAAAAAATAGCCGGGCGTTGTGGCGGGCGTCTGTAGTCCCAGCTACTCGGGAGGCTGAGGCAGGAGAATCGCCTAAGCCCAGGAGTTGGAGGTTGCTGTGAGCTGTGTGATGCCACGACACTCTACCGAAGGCAGTAAAGTGAAACTCTGTCTCTACAAAAAAAAAAAAAGTTTAAGGACCCCTGCCAGACCAATGCTTTTGTTGAGAACAACTAAAAAAGTTGAATAAAGAAAGCACAAATACATACATACTCACACATGTACATTTTCTTAAGGATATTATAGAACTATTGAGACAACCAGGAGTTAAGGGGACAAAATATGGAAGAAGACAGAACCATAGAGATGTGAGTCAAAATTCTACTCACTCTCCTCCCTTGGGGCATTTGCCTAAACTAGGAAAGGAGAAAGAGGGCTAAGGATACAGAGAATAGCCTCAGTAGAGTTGCCATCAGGAAGCAAAGACACGACAAGAACTTCTGACAGTCTCTTAGGGATAGATAGAACAAACTTAGTGGTGTGAGAGGCCAAGATCCTAGTGAAAGAAACAACAGAAAACTAAGCCCAGCATGTGTCTGGTATTTCCCTTAAAATATTTGCTGAATTCTGAAACTGTATAAGGAGACTAAGAAATCATGAAGAAAACTCCCAAAAGGTTTTGAGTGAGAGTTTTGACAAAAGTTAAAGTTCTGAACTAGCCAGGCGGGAAGGGCACTGAGAACACCCCAGGCTCACAGCTGAAATCTCAAGAAGGCTACACCCCAGAAAGAGGCATCTGCCAGGGGCAGAGCTTCATCAGAACTAAAATGTAGCCTACATTTAGCTCAGTCCCTAATTGGATTAACACAATCAGTCCTCCACTACGCCTGCTTAGTAGCAATTTTCTCTGAAAGAAAATAACATCATCCACAACATCTAAAATTTTTCATACAAAATGATGAGTACACAGTCCAAATTTGCCAAGCATGCCAAGACATAGACCAAAAATCAAGAGGGGGGGAAACAGATACCCAAAGAAACCACAAGTGACTCAGATATTGATGTTAGGAGACAAAGAGTCTAACAATGACTAATACAATCAAAACATTACAAGATGAAAAAACTAGATGAAAAGGTAGAGAATTTCGCCAGAGTATTAGTTTTTTTTTTGTTTGTTTTCTGTTTTTTTTTTTTGAGGCAGAGTCTCACTATGTCACCCTGGGTAGAATGCCGTTACATCACAGCTCACAGCAACCTCAAACTCTTGGGCTTAACAGATTCTCTTGCCTCAGCCTCCAAGTAGCTGGGACTACAGGCTCCTGCTACAACACCTGGCAATTCTTTTGTTGTAGTTGTCATTGTTGTTCAGTTGGCCTGGGCCAGATTCAAAACCACCAGCCCCGGTGTATGTGGCCAGTGCTATAACCACTGTGGTACGGGCGCCAAGCCAAGTATTAGAATTTTTAAAAGAACAAATGGACTGTAAAATATTATCACTGAAATTAAAAATACTCAATAGATAACACTGAACAGATTAGACATACCAGAAGAGACAATTAATAAATTGGAAGGCAGGTCAAAAATCTTTCAAAACTGAAACACAGAGGAAAAAAAAAAGGAAAATGGAAAATATAGAAAATACTGTAATAGATGTGTAATACAGTAAAAAGGACTAAAATACATATGTAAAGGCTTGACAATTAAGTTCACAAATTCATCCTAGAAAAAGTGCTACCTATCTCACTGCTGAATTTCCCTATGGTCACCTTCAAAGTGACCAACACCAGCTATGCACCAACACCAGCAGCACCTACTGCCCACTTCAAAGCAATTTGGGAATTCTTTTCCTGGAATAACCATAAGACCTGTAGTCATACAGACCCTGACAATTAAGTTCAGGGTGCACTTATGTTGGCAGCACTGTACAAACAACTCAGTAAGATTTCATAACCTTGGTGTATCAGAGTCTCCTAGCTATGTTCATGTCAATGTGTGGTGGTGTCTTGGTGAGCAGTGTTCATTATTGTTATGTGTTTTTGTGTGCCGTCTGATGACAGCTTTGATGGCCATTCCATTCCAGAAAAAAGAGTTCCAAAATTGCTTTGAAGGGTGGATTAAATGCTGGCATTGGTGCCTAGCTTCCCAAGGGAAGTACTTCAAAGGTAACCATAGTGATTTTCAGCAAGGAGACATGTAACACATTTTCTAGGATGAGCTCAGGAACTTAATTGTCAGACCTTGTATTTGGAGACACAGAAGAGAGAAAGAATTGAACAGTAATCACAGTATTTGAGGAGATAAGAGAAAACTAATTAAACATATCAAATACAAATACAAAAATCATTAGAAACCTCAAATAGGGTTAACAGTACCTAAGCAACAAAAAAATCATAAAGCCACACCTAGAAACATCACAGAAAAACTAATAAAAACTAAAGACAAAGACAAAATGCTAAAAGTAACCAGAGGGGGGGGAAAAGACACATTATCCTCAATAGAATAATAATAATGTTTGGCTAATGGCTGGTTTTTTCAACAGAAATGATGAAAGTCTAAAGACAATGAAATAATGTTATATTTAAAGTGTTAGTTTAAAAAAACAAAATAAAAGGAAGTGTTAGAAAAAACTCTGAAAATACAGAATTCCTTATTCAGTGAAAACAGCATTCAAAAATGAAGGTAAAACCGGGTGGCGCCTGTGGCTCAAGGAGTAGGGCGCCGGTCCCATATGCCGGAGGTGGTGGGTTCAAACCCAGCCCTGGCCAAAAAAAATGAAGGTAAAACATTTACAGACAAGAACCGAAAGGTTTTTTCACCAACAAATCCTCACTGAAAAAATAATGCAAATAGGATTTAATAGGACAGAGAAAATGATCAAGATTGATAGTCTGTATAAAAAGTACACATTTAAAAGATGGCAAGTAAAAAAATCTGTATAAAAGCTATTTAAAAAATGACAAAAACATACGCATTTATAGTCTGGCCATGGCAACAGGACTTTGGAGAGGGTACTCGCTATACATAGCAAGTATATACATGAATTATAAGCACAGAAATCTGACTGCTCAGCCAGCCAAAACTAAGCATCTTGTGTGAAGGGAGTCCTTTTAAGTGGAACTTAGAGTAATAAAACAAAAAAACAATTTATGCTGCAAGCAATAAATTTATAACCATATTTAAAATTTCATAATTGATCAATGATAAATAAACAGCACATTTGTCTTCTAAGACAGCCAGTGCTTCTGTTATTTTGGGGACATTAATGCTTATCTGAGATCACACTGTGATTCCTGTACATGAACTAAAGACAGTTCTTGGGGGGATTTTCTGGCAAGGATCAGAAAACCTGCTAGACTAATTCTAAAAGAACAGTAACACTGGATTATCAGTTTTTCAATTGCCTATTTTATTGTCCTAAGCAATTCTTAGCTAGCCAACAATCTGCCTTTTAAAAAGATAACTCCTGAGTGAAACAAGGCAGACAACATATATCTCAAAAGTATAGAGCCAAGATTTTAGGCCTAAATACTGTACTAGAATTTGCTCATTACAAAGGTAGGGAAGGGAGTTGTATTTAAAGTCCTATTAAGACAAGATGGCCAGGAAAAGTACCCTAAACAAAGTTAATACTTATCAAGTAAATTTAGAACAATGCTAAGAGTTTCAAGTGATTCCAGTTTTTGTTGTCCTAACTACAGTAATTCAGAATTTCAGTTGCCAGCTTTGGTGCTAATATTCTCACGTAGGGAGTTCGTGCTGTGTTCTTGAAATAATTCCCTGTTTGCTGTCAGAAGCTCCTACCAGGTCATAGAAAATGGCAGGATCAATTTTTTTTAAAGTGATTTAAATCATTAAATAAATGGAGATACAATTTATTTCTTTTTCTTGAAGTCATTCCCTTTCCTATCATTCCCTTTCTTTACTAATTATAAACCCTGGTCAAGCAGTAAAATAGCAGCACATTTTAAACATCAACAAACCACAAATAGCTGTGTTTTCAAAGAGAAAAAAAGGAAAATCTCAGTTTCATGCTACCATCCTTTGAGGCATTGTCATTTTAAGTGCCAAAGGTATCAATTATTTCTCTTATACTGAAAGGTCTACTCATTTAAAGGTTCTGTAGATCCACTAAGAAAATAAGCAACCACTTCTCTGTATCATTAAAAACAACAGGACACTAGTTTCTGTGCTGGTTTTTAAACACCAACAAAATTTTTTACTGTGAATATTAAGGTTTGCTGTTTCAATTTCAATTGAAACAGAGTTGTTCTATGGTCAAAGCGCCTTGAGACCATACTTCAGGTTGTCACTTACGTGATATTTCTAGAGCCAAAGACTAGACATTTCGAAACTCGGGAATCTCCATTTCAAAATTTCCTGGGGTGGGATGGGGATGGGGCTGGAGGGGTCTCCTAGTCCAACACGAGGCAGGACCATTTTTCCCCCAGCCAACCCTAATAGACGGTCAGACTGTTTCAATTACTCCACTGGGGGTGTTCTCAAGAGACGATCCCCAAGGAACACGATAAAAGGCTAGCACCGACTATTCAAACAGCGAGAAAGGCTTGCCAAATACCGACAGCGTTGCCTAACAGTAAAAAGCAGACTTCCGGGTAGGGCGCCGGTCCCATATGCCGGAGGTGGCGGGTTCAAGCCCAGCCCCGGCCAAAAATAAATAAAAAAAAAAAAAAAGCAGACTTCCACAAAAACGCGATGCGGAATTAGCAAGCATGAAGGTGTAATGTTTACGACATGTACACCTCAGTTCAGGAACCCTCCAAAGTCCTTCCATGGGCCTAGGGTATAACTAGCACTACTGGGAAAGCCAGGTGTCTTTTCTCTGATTTCTTAAAGAAATGACTTAAGAATCACAGCAAGGGTCTGTCAAGTCAGACAGCATCAAATCCCTTCGTTCCGAAAACCAACCCAGAGGACACTTAGTGGAACCGCTAAAACTTAAACTACTTTAACTTCTTAAAACCGTCACTACAGTAAACCAGAACATTTCGGCTTTTTCTTTTAATGATGTATATGGGCTATGCTGTAATTGAAGTTTGGCTGGTGTAGGATTGATGTGTGGGGGTTGTTCCAAGCGCAGCCCTTCATCCCGCCGTGGAGTCTGGCTTGATCCTCCCAGCAAAGGCGAGCGCGGGGGGGCTGAGCTGCCAGCAACATCCCCAGCCGGACCCCAGGACGGGGCGGCCCGGCCCTTACCTGTCGATGCTGATCACGCACAGGGTCATGATCGAGGCTGTGCAGCACATGACGTCCATGGCGATGAAGACGTTGCAGAAGAAGTGGCCAAAGATCCACTTGCCCCCGATGAGGTCCGTGACGCTGACAAAGGGCATGACCGCTACGGCCACAGAGAGGTCGGCCAGCGCCAGGGATACGATCAGGTAGTTGGAGGGCTGCCGCAGCTTCTTGACGAAGCACACAGAGATCACCACCAGGCAGTTGCCGGCGATCGTCAGCAGCGTGATGAGCGTCAGGATGGAGCCGATCACAACTTTCTCGGCTCTGCCGTAGTTGATCTGCTCCCCGCAACCGGAGGCATTGTCCGGGGTCGCGTCCCAGGTGGGCGCCGGGCTGGCGGTCACCTCCGGGAGCCCGCTCAGCAGGTGCGGCGCCCAGGAGCCCAAGACGGAGTCGGCGCCACCGTCGGGGCTCAGTTCCGGCAGCCCGCGCCCCACCTCTGGCAGGAGCAAAGAGCGAAGGTGCCCGTAGAGGTCCGGGCGGCCGCTGCTGTTAACGTCCATCATCGCGCCACTGTGCGCCGCTGCCCATGGAGCCGGCGCCCCCGCCACGCGCTCCGGCTGCCGGCCCCCGGGCTTCACCTCGCCGGTTCTGCTCCTCCGCCCGGCCCAACCATGGGGCCCACGCCGGCCGCTGGGGGGAGCCCGGCTCCTCTTCGGGACCCTGCACGCCCCGGACCCCTAAGCCGCCGCGGGGGAACGCGATGGCGCGGCGCGCCGGGACTCCCTGCGGGAGGAGCCTCGGCACCCGACGGACGCCCGGGACGCGCGGGCCGAGCTCGGCTGACAGCCCCGCAGCCTGCAGCAGCCGCACGGCTCGCCAGCGAGCGCCCGGCGGCGGTGGCAGAAGTTGCGGAGTGTGCCCCGCCCCTCGTGTCCGCCGCCGCCGCCGCTTCCCTGCGGCAGCCGCGCCGCGTCCCCGCCGCCGCCGCCTCCGGCCGCTTCCCGCGCCCTCGCGCTCCCGGGACCGGCTCTTGGAGCTGGGCAGGGAACGCCGCCTCTCCCGCTCCTCCCCACTCTGCGGGGGGCGGCGCTGCACGCGCCTCCCGGGATCCCGAGTCGGTTCGCTCCGGGATCTTTCCTTGCCGCAGGAGACTCAGACCGCCTCCAGCAGACCCCAACAGCCCACAGTAGTAAACGACAATTTGGTGGGGGCTTTTTCCTTTTGTTATGAAGACTAGCGAGCAAGAGGATGTTAGGACTCCCAACGAAATGAAGAACCTTGAGGGGGAATTTTTTTTTCTTGATTAAAAAAAGCCTGTTCGGATACTACACTAAGCAACAAATAGATACTTCCGTTTCCTATTTTGACCTCTTATGGGAGAAAGAGAAAATGGTAAAGGAGAAACAGCCGTATGGGATGGAGATGGGCGCTCAGAGGAGAGGAAGGGCTGCCTTAAGACCTTGGCCCCGAGCAGGAGCAAGGTGCTCCACGAGGCCTTGGTGGGTGGGGGGATTAAACCCTTTCGGACTAACCCTCCTCACCCTCCAGGCATTTGGAAACAGGCCTCTCAGCTCTGAAAATAGATCCTGTCTGACTGTATATTTAGACTTCAAAGCCTAATACGGTATATCTAAATGAAGGTAAATTTTCCCGTGGCATTTTGGACTCTTACACATAAGAAAAGGCGGATTATAATATTCTGCAGAAGAATCCTGGGGGTGTGTGTTGATTTAATACTTTATTGCCTAAAATTCCCCTTGGTAGTCAAACCCCTGTCAGAGTGGCTGATTTTTATTATTTGTAAGACTTGCTTAAATTTCATTTCGTTTAAAGGTTTTACTGGAAGCCAAAAGAGACTTCTTTAGTTTAAGGACGCTAAAAATAATCAAGTTTGTTTCCTTCTCTAGTTAGGCCCTCGCGGATTATAAATAAGAGGAAAAGGAACAAAAATCTCAAAATATATTGATCTGAGTGTTGAATAGTACTTTGATTTTTCCAGGTGGGTATTAGCCCATTTTTCCCAGATAAGGAAACACAGTTGTTATTACAATCAGCTGGTAAGTAATAGTACCCTGTTTCCCCGAAAATAAGACATCCTCCGAAATTAAGATCTACTTACAGGAAAGATAAGACGTCCCCTGAAAATAAGACCTAGCACATCTTTGGGAGCACACCTTAAAATAAGACACTGTCTTATTTTGGGGAAAACAGGGTATGTTTCCAAACCTGGAAACAAACAAACCAAGCCCTTTCTTCCCCCTACACATTCAACAACACCAGCAACAACAAAAAGTTAAATGGGGGGAAAAAATCTTTAGGATTGGCCTATGTTTGCCTTTCTTTTACTGTGATCACCATTTGAGAGTCTCTCCTCTGCCTGGGATAAGCAAAATAATCCATGGACTCAAGAAAAGTGGAAGATGATATCTTGGCCACAAAGCAATATTATTTAATAGTTAAAAAAGATACATGAGAAAACTTCTTCAGCCATACTGTAACAGAGAAAATGGCCTGAAAAGAAAAATATTAAAAATGTTTTCTGTCTCTTTAAAATCCCTTACCCTTTTTCAGAACCAAAATCTACATCCCTGACTCAGGCCAGTGGTCAGAAAGGACAGGGGAGTAGCCTCTGTTCTTTGTGTCACAGAGATGGGATGAATCTAGGTAGGGGTCATGAGATTTTTATAGCCAAAGATGGGATTATCAGAACCATTCCACTTTAAAAGCTCTGTCCTTCTTTCTGCTCAGAAGCCGATGTATGTGCTTTAAGATAGGAGTCTGCCAGCCTCCTCATTTGCAGGCAAATTAATAAACTTCCAGTTCCTCTCTAACCACTTCTCCTCATTAAGGCCTAAGAGACAAATGCTGAACTTCTGGTATCATTATTTATATTAGCATTATAGTTCCCCCTTATCCTCATTTTCACTTCCCTTGGTTTCTGTTAGCTGTAGTCAGTGGAAATCTGAAAATATTAAATAGAAAATTCCAGAAATAAACATTCCTAAGTTTTAAATCGCACACCATTCTGAGTAGCATGATGAAATCTCTCTGTCCTACTCAGCATTTGAATCATCCCTTTATCCAGCAGTATATATATGCTACCCTCCTGTTAAGTCAGTAGCCACTTCCGTTACCAGCTCAAAAAAACATAGTATATATACAGAAACCAGTGCTGTCCCAGGTTTCAGACATCCACTGGGGGGCTTAGAACATTTCTCCCTAGGATAAGGGAGTACTGATGTATTAGACATAGCGTCAGATAAAAGAAAAATAGTTTGTAGCCTAGAAGGCATCTAAGAAACCATTTTTCCACCTTTTAATGCACAGGAGGAAATAGAAGCTGGGAAAAGTTTAATAACTTGTCCAAGATCATACACGAATACATTAAAATGTCTCCATCTTTGGCTTTGAGGTTTAGAATTATCTTAAGGCCTCTATAAATTCTCTAAGGAATTACATTTTCCAAGATACTTTTGACTTTTCTCATGTTAACTTATTTTAATTCACCTTGACTTTTATCATTTTTTCCCCTTGAACACCCTAATCAGTTCAGCTTAAATATTCTGTCTTGGCTCTTTTAAATAATATTCCACATTAATGTATTACACAAAGATTTTGAAGAAAAGTAATTTGTTTTTTATTTAAATTGCCAGTCAATATAATTTACTACATATACTCTCTAGCCCTTACTTAGCGCACTTATATTTCACTGAAGCTTCCGCTTTTTTGCTTTTGTTTTAGTCCCTTCAGGACGCTTATAATAAAAATACCACAGACAATGGGTTTAACCACAAACATTAATTTCTCACAATTCTGAAGGCTGACCAGACCAAGACCAAGATATCAAAAGATTCAGTATCTATCGAGGGCCACTTCTTGGTTTATAGATAGCCATCTCCCTGGGTCCTCACTTGGCCAATAGGGGTGAGTGAGCTCTATGGGGGTCCTTTGTAGGGGGACATTCACTCCCCTTCATGAAGGCTTGCCTTTATTACCTAATTACCTCCCAAAGGCCCCACCTGATATGATCACATTGGGCAGAAGGATTTCAACATATGAATTTTGGGAGGAAACACTGTTTGGTCTGTAGCAACTTTTAAATGTGACATACAAACACACCAAATAGTCATCAGAATGCTATGCTTAAAATTACTTCCTCTTCCATTGTCAGCATAGCATTGGGCCCAAACTCCCCTTTGTACAGAGCAGTCACCTTCTTTATATTACCCATAGTGATGGCTGAGTGTATTTCCTAAGAGCTGCTAGGTTTTTAATTTATAAGCTGTCACAATGCATAAACATAGTTATTGGAAATCTCGGCTTCTGCAGCATTACCTTGCTTATGTTGAGTTTAAATTTCATCTATCATTGCATGATTCCAAAATCCTGACAGAACAATCTGGAATTCTTTCAGTTTCTCTCTATCCTTCACTAACAAATAGTTGTATCTTCATAAAAATGCTAAAATCTTATATATACTTTTCTGTAATTTTCTCACAAAGAAATCTAAAGATACAGCTTCATGTAATATTCATACAACACCTAAACATTCATGCAAATGAATGTTTGTCTTGCCCTTGCTTTCCTGGTGTTTTAAAAGCCATATCAAGGTATTGCTTCCTTCACCCCTCCCCCTGCCCACCCACTCTTTGGCAGTTATCCTGCAGATAGGTGAAGTGTTGGCATCTAAATCAAATCCTGTCTACAGTTTTTATCCCTTTTCTCTCTTTCATTAAAAAAAAACCACCCTTCTGCTTTAAAAAGTACCAATTCTTGTCTAGACTCACGTTGCCTATAGCAGCATTCTCATAAAATTGTCAGCGAGGGCACCCAAGAATATGGCTTTCTGATGTTTCCAACTGGCAATCTCCTACTCTCAAAACTGCTCTGGGGGAGTACAGAAAAGCGGCAGAGTTCTCCAGCATGAATTATTGCCTTTTTATAAGCCCTTCTTCCCTCTAGGTACTCATCGAGCTCATCTATATGCATATGCTTAATCTCATCCATGTAGACTCACACACACCCATACATAGGATGTAAGTTTAGGATACTTTATTTTACCATAAACCAACATACTCTGACAATCTACATTTAAGAAGCACAAGTCGGCCACGCACAGTGGCTCGCACCTAACACTCTAGGAGGCTGAGTTAGAGTGTAGTGGTATCATCATAGCTCACTACAAGCTCAAATTCCTGGGCTAAAGTGATCCTTCTGCCTCAGTCTCCCAAGCAGCTGAGACTACAGGCATGTGACACCATGCCTAACTAATTTTTCTATTTCTTTGTAGAGATGGGGTTATTACTCTTGGTCAGGCTGCTCTTGAACTGCTGGCCTCAAGCAACTCTCCCAGCTTGGTCTCCTAAAATGCTAAAATTATAGTCATGAGCCACCATCCCCTGCCCTGTGTTATCTCTTAAAGCTGACTTTGAAAATGTTATGTTTTTTTCCTTTGGTTCTTTCCATTTAGAAAATGTTAATTCTTGGCTCGGGGCCCATAGCTCAGGGCGCCAGCCACAAGCACCGAGGCTGGTGGGTTCAAGCCCAGCCCAGACCTGCTAAATAACAATAACAACTGCAACCAAAAATAGCCGGGCATTGTGGCGGGCGCCCGTAGTCCCAGCTAGTCAGGAGGCTGAGGCAAGAGAATCGCTTAAGCCTAAGAGTTTGAGGTTGCTGTGAGCTGTGACACTATAGCACTCTACTGAAGGTGACATAGTGACACTGTCTCAAAAAAAAAGAAAAAGAAAATGTTAATTCTTTTTACAAAATCAATATAACCTTTAAAAAATTTTCCTTCAAACAAGATAAATATAAAATCAGAAAATAGGTACACAGCTAAGAGCACTTAATTATTTTATTGATTTTCAATATTTTCTTAACCTCATCTGTTTTTGAAATATAAGTGGTACACACATACCCCCTAGTGGGGAATCTATTCAGCAATACAAATTCCACAGAAAGAACTTCCCTGGAAAGCTTTTGTGAAAGAACAAATTAGACATTGTCAGCTCTCACAGTCTGAACCTGAACAACTTTTAATGAAAAGAAAAATTAAGTTCCTTAATTTAAAAAACAAAACCAACATTTTGTTAATTAAATCAGCATTAATTATCATCTAATGCTGAGGTCCCCAAGGCCACTTGCAGTCCCTTGCCTGTTAGGAAGGAGTACTTACAACATCACCACTTGAGCTCCACCTTTTGTCCCATCCAGCCCCCTCACCCCCTATCCATGGAAAAATTGTCTTCCATGAAATGGGTCCCTGGTGTCAAAAAGCTTGAGGGCTGCTGAAATGCATACCAGGAATTGTTTTAGGAGTTCTTTTATAAAAGAATATGTTACTTTGAGATCCTACTGGACATTTAAGTGAAGAGAAATCACAAAAACTGAAAAGGAGAGGCCAGTGAATCAGAAGGAGAATAAGGAGAAAGTGGATATTTAAAATTCAGGGAAGAAAATGTTTTAAGTAAGAGAAATTGGGCGACTGAGTCAACTGTCAAGGGAGGCAACAACTATTTCATTGGAGTGGTAGGGATAAAAGCAAATTGGAATGATTCAAGAGGCGAGAAGGGAGAACACAGCAACTCAGAGGGCAATTTTTGGAGTAGTTTTACTTAAAAAGGTATCAAGCATGGGGCAAAAGCTAGATGGATATTTGGCATTTAAAGATAATCAAAATAGAAAGAAGGTTTTCATTGCAGATTTGATAGGGTGTATCTTATTCTACATTTCCTAATGAATTTAGAATTTTAGGAATCCTTCCATATTCTTTAAAATAATATTTGCAGTGAAAATCACCATTATGTTGGGGCAGCGCCTATGGCTCAGTCGGAAGGGCGCCGGCCCCATATACAGAGGGTAGCGGGTTCAAACCCGGCCCCAGCTGAACTGCAACCAAAAAATAGCTGGGCATTGTGGTGGGTGCCTGTAGTCCCAGCTACTCAGGAGGCTGAGGCAGGAGAATCGCTGAAGCCCAGGAGTTGGAAGTTGCTGTGAGCTATGTGATGCCACAGCACTCTACCGAGGGCTATAAACTGAAACTCTGTCTCTACAAAAAAAAAAAAAAAAAAAAAAATCACCATTATATTCATGTCCCTATTTCCAGGCAAAACTGTCCCCAATCCATTCCTTTAGTCATTCAGTAAACATGTACCAGCTAAATAATCCAAAAATGAAATTAAGAAAACAATTCAGTCTGGGGTGTGGTGGCTCACCCATGTAATCTCACACTCTGGGAGGCTGATTCAGGTGAATTGCTTGAGCTCAGGAATTTAAGACCAGCCTGGGCAAGAGTTAGACCCCATCTCTACTAAAAAGAGAAAAAAATAGCTGGGTGTTGTGGTGGGTGCCTCCCAGCAGCTTGGGAGGTGAAGGCAAGAGGACTGTTTGAGCCCAAGAGGTTGAGGGTGCTGTGAGCTATGTCACCCTCTACCTAGGGTGATAGAATGAGACTCTGTCTCAAGAAAAAATAAAGGGAAAGGGAAGGGGAAGGGAACAATTCAATTTACAGTACCATTAAAAACATAAAATAATTAGAAATAAGTTTTAATCAAGGAAGTGCAAGAGTTGTACACTGAAAATTACAAAATAGTGTTGAAAGATATTATAATAAATAAGACTTAAATTAATGGAAAGACATTCTATGCTTATGGTTTGTAAGACTTCACATTGTTAAGAAGTCAGTACTCTACATATTGAGCTATATTTTAAATACAATTTCTATTCAAACTGCAAGTCCTTCTTTTCCAAAAATGGATGAGCTGATTCTAAAATCCACACAGTATTACAAGGAACTCTGAATAGCTAGAACAATCTTGATAAAGACAGAGCCAGGGCAGCTCCTGTGGCTCAAAGGAGTAGGGCGCCAGCCCCCTATGCTGGAGGTGGTGGGTTCAAACCCAGCCCTGGCCAAAAAAACTGCAAAAAAAAAAAAAAAAAGAGCCAGAGAACTCACACATAGCAATTTCAAACTTTACTGCAAAGCTGCTGTAATCAAGCAGTGTGGTACCTATAGATCAATAAAATAGAATTGAGAGTCCAGAAATAAACCCAAATATCTATGATCAACTGACCTTTAGCAAGAGTGCCAAGACTGTTAATGGGGGAATAGTATTTTTAACAAATAAGCTGGCACAACTGAATACCTGTATGCTAAAGAATAAATTTGGGCTTCCATTTCATATTATATACAAAAATTAACTCAGAATGGGTCAGTTAGCTAAACATAAGACTCTTAGA
Source organism: Nycticebus coucang (assembly GCF_027406575.1). Taxonomy (NCBI): domain Eukaryota; kingdom Metazoa; phylum Chordata; class Mammalia; order Primates; family Lorisidae; genus Nycticebus; species Nycticebus coucang. Next base: position 120,212,950 of record NC_069782.1, read on the forward strand.
AGAAAACAGTGTAATCTTCATCAGCTTGGATTAGGTAGTAGTTTCTTACTTTTTAAAAATTTTTTTTTTATTTTTTTTATTTTTGAGGCAGAGTCTCACTAATGTTGCCCTCAGTAAAGTGCCGCAGCGTCACAGCTCGCAGCAACCTCAAACTCCTGGGTTCAATCGATTCTCTTGCCTCAGCCTCCCAAGTAGCTGGGACCACAGGCACCTGCCACAACGCCTGGCTATTTTGTTGTTGTTGTTGTTGTTGTTGCAGTTGTCACTGTTGATTTCAGCTGGCCAGAGTCTCTGTGTATGTGGCCCTACCCACTGAGCCACAGGCACTGCCAAGGTAGTAGTTTCTTAAATACGACACCAAAGCAGAAGAATCAAAAGAAAAAAATTGACAAATTGGTCTTCATCAAAAGTAAAAACTTAGCACATCAAAGGACACTATTGAGAAAGTACAAAAACGACACAAATAGAGAAAATATTTGAAAATCATGTATCTGATTAAGAATTTAGTATCCAGAATTTGTGAAGAACTCTCACAACTCAATGATAAAACAATAAATAATTAAAAATGGATAAAGTACTTCAATGTAAGGCCAGGCTCGGTGGCCCATGCCTATAATCCTAGCACTCTGGGAGGCCAAGGCAGGTGGATTGCCTGAGCTCACAGATTGGAAACCAGCCTGAGCCAGAGCAAGACCTCGTCTCTAAAAATAGCCAGGCATTGTACTAGACACCTATAGTCTCAGCTACTTGGGAAGCTTAGGCAAGAGAATCGCTTAAGCCCAAGAGTTGGAGGTTGCTGTGAGCTATGACCTCATGGCACTCTAAAAGGGTGACAAAATGAGACTCTTGTCTTAAAACAAAACTTGAATTTAGACATTTCTTCAAAGCAGATAATAGGCAAAAATCACCGGAAAAGATGTTCATCATCATTAATCATTAGAGAAATTATACAATGAACACTTGCTACCCCTTCTGTATTTGAATTCCTGCATTTAAAATTTCTCCTCACATTCTTGCCAAGTCCCATACAAAAGCTCTATCCAAATGAACACTAGATATTCACATGGGGGAAAACTCTGTTTACCATTATCAGAGCCAGAATATAACTTTATTTCACATATAAATGAACATTAATTTTTTCACAATTGTAATATGTACAGAATTTTCCAGTGTAACCATTGAGTAAATAATAGAGGGAAAACAGTGCTTTGCTTTGCTTGGTACTCTAAGAGTTGGTTGGTATTATAAGAAAATTATAAGAATTTTTGCCCATTTGAGAAAATCACATCATTGTGGCAATACTATTTATGGTTTCTGAGTTGACAATACAGAACAATTGTGTCACTCTGCATAGCCACAGTTACATTCATGGTAATTCATACACACACACATAAAACCTATACCAGTATACACATATATATATAATCATCTAATACAGGACCCACAGGAACTGTATTAAAAGGTTGTGGCATTAGGAAGGTTGAGAACCACTGATCTAATACATATTATACAATATAGTTTAAATTAGTAGATATATTTTAAATATATATGTATATGTATACACAGTTATTTTGCCGTTACTTCAAAACATTACATATAGGCCAGCTGCAGTGGCTCACACCTGTAATCTCAGAACTTTGGAAGGTCAGGGGGAAGGAATTGCTTAAGGCCAGGAGTTCAAGACCAGCATGAGCAAGAGTGAGACTTATCTTTATGAAAAGTAGAAATATTACCTGGGCATGGTGGTATATACCTGTAGTCCCAGCTATTCAGGAGCTAAGACAAGAGGATTGCTTAAGCCCAGGAATTTGAGGTTGCAATGAACTATGATGATACCACAGCACTCTACCCCAGATGACAGAGCAAGACCCTATCTCAGAAAAGAAAAAATTAGGCCAGGCATGGTGGTTCACTCCTGTAATCCTAGCACTCTGGGAGGCCAAAGCAGGTGGATTGCTTGAGTTTGAGACCAGCCTGAGCAAGAGTGAGACCAGTCTCTACTAAAACAAATGAAAAACTAAGGCAAGAAGATCACCTGAGCCCAAGAGTTTGAGGTTGCTGTGAGCTATGACACCACAGCACTCTACCAAGGGCGACAAAGTGAGTCTAAAAAAAGAAAAAAAAATTACTTAGAAGTATTGACAATATTCAGTTATCTTGCCTTAAATCTGAACATTGGATTTGTGTATAGGCATCTATTATATTTCTGATATAATGATGGCCAGGCCTTAGCATACTTAAACTCATCTTTCCTCTTATGGGAAGAAGAGTTTATATTACAGTTAGAGAATTGCATACATTTTAAATTATTTCTGCAAGTTGTATTAAGCCTGAATTTCAAATCAGAATAGTAAAGGGAGTATTAAAAATATTTTATTTAGAAAAGGAGTCTGTGATCTTATACATTGAGAGACATGTTCTGTAACATAAAATACATTGTGCAAAGAATCTCTCCATGTTCAGAAGTATTTATACTTCTCCACAATGGTCTTTGGTTATGAAAATGAATAAAACTAAATACTGCTTCCAATTGGAGGATTCAAGGCTGAATTCTTTACTAAATACAGCAATACAAAATAATAATAGGTGGTGGCTCAATGCCTGTAATCCTGACACTCTGGGAGGCCAAGACAGGTGCTTGAGCTCAAGAGTTCAAGACCAGCCTGAGCAGCAAGACTCCATCTCTAAAAATAGCCAGGTGTTGTGGCCAGGAGCTTATAATCCTAGCTACTCAGGAGACTGAGACAAGAGGATCACTTGAGCCCAGGAGTTTGAGGTTGCTGTGAGCTATGACACCATGGCACTGTACCAGGGTGAGTAGAGTGAGACTCTGTCCAAAAAAAAAAAAAAAACACCCCCCCTTAATCCATAATAATAATCATAATAACAAAAAAATGTGCATTTCATTTTGGTTCCAAAAAAAGTGTGAAATCCCCAATCAAAATCCAATAAATGCTATTTTTTAAAAAAAATTGGCTATTTTTGGGCGGCGCCTGTGGCTCAAGGAGTAGGGCACCGGTCCCATATGCCGGAGGTGGCGGGTTCAAACCTAGCCCCGGCCAAAATAAAAAAAAAAAAAAAAAATTGGCTATTTTTTTATCTCAAGTTGTGTATTTTCTACTTAAAATGTAGTCCATAACATCATTTCTCAACCTTAGTACTATTGCCGTTTTGGGCCAGATAATCCTGTTACAGGGGATTGTCTTGTACGTGAAGGAGATTTTGCAGCATCCCTCACCTTCTACCAGAAGTATAACTCAAGTTGTGACAACTGAAGATGTTTCAGACATTAACAATCGTCTCCTAGAAGGCAAGATCCCATGTCAGTAACACTTAAGTGTTTAGGCCAGGTACTTTTAGGGGCAGTGTATTGATTTTTTTTTTTTTTTTTGGTAGAGAGAGAGTTTCACTTTATGGCCGTAGGTAGAGTGCTGTGGCATCACACAGCTCACAGCAACCTCCAATTCCTGGGCTTAAGCGATTCTCTTGCCTCAGCCTCCCAAGTAGCTGGGACTACAGGCGCCCGCCACAACGCCCAGCTATTTTTTTGTTGCAGTTCGGCCGGGGCCAGGTTTGAACCCACCACCCTCTGTATATGGGGCCGGTGCCTTACCGACTGAGCCACAGGCGCCGCCCGTGTATTGATTTTTTTGAGAGATGTTTCTGGAAACTATAGTGAAAAAGAAATGAATAATTTCTTGATCATGGAGAAGATACACTTTCTCTTTCCTCAGGTGCAGTAGTAGAACCTTCAGGGAAGTGGATAAAGCTATCAGGGAATGACTGTCTCATGTATGTAAGGAGTCTGGGCCGTACATCCTGCTCTGCGGGACCACATGGGCTTGGACAACAATGAAGAACAGAGCAACCTCCTGGACTGTTCCACTTTGGGTTCTTATGTTTTCCTTATTTCTTAGGTAATTGTTTTCTGTAACTCTTTCAGTATATTTTTTAAAGCTGGTTTAAAGTCTTTGCCTATTAAATCCAATGTCTGGGCTTTCTCAAGGATAATTTCCATCAATTGCTTTCCTCCCCTCTGTGTTGGCCTTATTTTCTTCTTTCTTTGCTCACTTCATAATTTTTTGTTGAAAATCGAACATTTAAAAACTGAATATAATAATTGTGCAACTCTGAAAATTAGACTCTCTCCCCTTTTTGTGAGTTTGTTGTTACTGCTTGTAGTGCTATTGTTGGCTTAGCTCTTTGAACTAACTTTACAGAGACAATATTCTTTGTCATGTGTGGCCACTGAAATGTCTGTTCCATTAGTTCAGTGGTCAGCTAATGATTTGACAGAGTGTCTTTTGTGTGTGTGTGTGTGTTTTGAGACAAGAATCTCAAGCTGTCACCCTGGGTAGAGTGTGTCACAGCTCACAGCAATCTCAAACTCTTGGGCTAAAGCGATTCTCTTGCCTCAGCCTCCCAAGTAACTGGGACTACAGGCGCCTGCCACAATGCCCAGCTATTTTTCTGTTGTAGTTGTCATCATTGCGTTAGGTGGCCCGGGCCAGATTCGAACCCGCCAGTCTCAGTGTACGTGGCTGGTGCCCTGCCCACTGAGCTACAGGCACTGCCTTTGACAGAGTTCTTTTAATTCTTTTATTTTCTTTCTTAGACAGAGTCTTACTCTGTTGCCCAGGGTAGAGTACCATGGTGTCAGCCTACCTCCCAGTAACCTTAAACTCCTGGACTTTAGCCATCATCCTTCCTTAACCTCCTGAATAGCTGGGACTACAGGTGCCTACCACCACGCCCAGCTAATTTTTCACTCATTCTTGCTCAGCTGGTTTCAAACTCCTGAGCTCAAGGGATCCTCCTGCGTCTGCCTTTCAGAGTGCTAGGAGGCCCTAGCTCTGTGCACCTGGCTTTTTTTTAAGCATCTAGAACCAAAACCAAAGGTTTTTGTTGTCTATTGTTTGCCCCAACTGTTCTCCATTGCTTCAGGCAGCAGGACTGATTAATTTGCTTATACCTATTTTTCAAAAAGACTCCCTGGGTAACCACCTCAGCACTGGGAGAGTTATGACACACGTAAATTAAGGGCAAGTCCTTTGAGCTGGTTCTCCAAGAAGCCACCAGAAAGGTTAAAACCACAATTTTTTGTGAATGAGATTCACTCTGCACCCTCTGTACCAGTACCTCAACTAGGAATGCAGCCTGTTTCCGTTAGTGCCACCACCAACCCTGGCTGGGAACAGCCTGTAGGACCAAGGTAAGTTAAAGTGCCAAAAAGCTTTCTGTTTTTACCAAGATTCAGTGATTTTTCTCAATTAAACATTCTCCTTGGTTCTGATAGTTTCTGACAGTTTCTTTGTTTTTGTGAGGAGGGACAAAATTTTTGAGTTTCTTACTCTACCATTTTCACGAATATCAAGCATGTGACTTTGAGAATATTCATAGCTTGAAGGCATTACAGAATCCTATTAGATTACTTTCTGATAATTGCAAATTAGCATGCCATTACATTGCTAACTAATCACTTCCAGTAGAAGGTTAGGTGGAAACTCTTTAATTGCAGAGTTAAATGGATTTTGAATTAAGGAAATTTTCATATGTGAGGGTTTAAAAAACATTGCTGCAACTTTCGTTTGAGCTCAAAAAAGATACTCTTTGTGATTTGTGTAGGAATGGATCTCTCACTTGTTCTAACTTTAATAGCACAAGAAGTATATATCGATATTACTAGTGATTCAAACAACTTAAAGTTTAACAAGTATGCATTGCTCTGCCTTATAATTTAACATTAAGCAATGTCATCAAGTTTGCAACAAAACATTTCTTTTTCCTATTTTCTATCATTTATTTCTATTTAACATTTTTTAACATGCTAAGTATTTTATTTTTTAAGTTTTATTTCAGAACATTATGGGGTACAAACATTTTGGTTATATAAATTGCATTTGAACCATTTAAGCAAAGTTGTAAGTGTGCCTATCACCCAGATAGTGTGCACTGTACCCATCAGGTGTGAAATTTCCCATCCCCACCCCTCCCCCACCTACTTGATTTTTGATGAGTGTTATTTCCATATATGCACATAACTGTTGATATTAATTCAATTTAATAGTGAGTACATGTGGTTTTCATTTTCCATTCTTTTGATACTTCACTTAGAAGTATGGTCTCCAGTTCCATCCAGGTTAATACAAGAGGTATTAGTTCACCAAATTTTTTAAATTAATCCACTCATGTACTGATAGGCCCTTGGGTTGTTTCCACATCTTTGCAATTGTGAATTGTGCTGCTATAAACATTCAAGTTCAGTTCTCTTTTTTGTAAAATGTCTTTTTTTCAAGCTGAGTGTGGTGGCTTATGGCTGTAATCCTAGCACTCTGGAAGGTCGAGGCTGGTGGATTGCCCTGAGCTCACAGGTTCGAGACCAGCCTGAGCAAGAGCAAGACTCTGTCTCTAAAAATAGCTGGGCGTTGTGGCAGGTGCCTGTAGTCCCAGCTACTCAAGAGGCTAAGGCAAGAGAATTGCTTGAGCCCAAGAGTTGGAGGTTGCTGTGAGCTATGACACTACAGCATTCAACTGAGGGTGACAAAGTGAGACTCAGTCTCAAAAAAAAGTCTTTTTCCTTTGGGTAATGGTTGAAGGTGGTTCTTCTCATTCTGAAAAGAATTTCAATCTTTGCCCTGGACTAAAAACGTCACAATAAAACTTTACTTTCCTGAAGCCAATGAATTGCTGGATGGTAGGACAAATCAGGATACTCAGTTTCTGTTTCTGACAAAAATACATGGAAGTAATGAACAAATGAACAAATAAGTTCATGATTGACACTAATTTAAGAGCACATTTAAAAATTTTTTCAGGGCAGCGCCTGTGGCTCAGTCGGTAAGGCGCGGGCCCCATATACCGAGGGTGGCGGGTTCAAACCCGGCCCCGGCTGAACTGCAACCAAAAAATAGCCGGGGGTTGTGGCGGGCGCCTGTAGTCTCAGCTACTCAGGAGGCTGAGGCAACAGAATCGCTTAAGCCCAGGAGTTGGAGGTTGCTGTGAGCTGTGTGATGCCATGGCACTCTACCAAGGGCCATAAAGTGAGACTCTGTCTCCACAAAAAAAAAAAAAAATTTTTTCAAACATTTAAAAATGTGAGAATGAGTCTTTTTTGGGGGGTGGGGGCACAGAGTCTCAAGCTGTCACCCTAGGTAGAGTGCCATGGTGTCATAGCTCACAGCATCTCCAACTCTTGGGTTCAAGCAATTCTCCTGCCCCAGCCACCCAAGTAGCTGGGACCATAGGCCCCTGCCACAATGCCCCGCAATGTTTGTTCTTATTGTTGTTCTTGTAGTTGTCATTGTTGTCCGGCAGGCCTGGGCAGGGTTCAAACCTTCCAGCCTCCATGTATGACCTATGGGCACCACCTGAGAATGATTCTTAGTTTACAGGCCATCCAAAAACAGATGGAAGATTCAATTTTGGCCATAGGCCATAGTTTGCTAACCCCCAGTTTAGACCAATTACATGCAAGATACTTGTACAATTCTAATTCTTAATACAATGTACTGTAATTCAAAAACTTCCTTTTGTAATTTCTATTCACACTTTCACACTAACAGTAATAATTGAAAAAAGCAAATTAAGCAATTTATCATAAAGTTTAAGGATTTAAATTAGAGTACATTTTTCTTTTCTTTTTTTTTTAAGCTTTTTTTTTTTATTGTTGGGGATTTATTGAGGGTACAAGAAACCAGGTTACACTGATTGCAATTGTTAGGTAAAGTCCCTCTTACAATCGTGTCTTGCCCCCAAAAGGTGTGGCACACACCAAGACGGCTGCCCCGTCCCTCCTTCTCTCTCTCTGCTCTTCCTTTCCGCCCCCCTCCTTCTTTCTCTCTCTGCTCTCTCCTTCCTCCACCCCCACCATGTCATTAATTGTCCTCATATCAAAATTGAGTACATAGGATTCATACTTCTCCATTCTTGTGATGCTTTACTAAGAATAATGTGTTCCACTTCCATCCAGATTAATACAAAGGCTGTAAAGTCTCCAGTTTTTAATGGCTGAATAGTATTCCATGGTATACATATACCACAGCTTGTTAACATCCATTCCTGGGTTGATGGCCATTTAGGCTGTTTCCACACTTTGGTGATTGTAAATTGAGCTGCAATAAAGTCTAGTGCAAGTGTCCTTATGATAAAAGGATTTTTTTCCTTCTGGGTAGATGCCCAGTAATGGGATTGCAGGATCAAATGGGAAGTCTAGCTTGAGTTCTTTGAGGGTTCTCCATACTTCCTTCCAAAAGGTTTGTATTAGTTTGCATTTCCACCAGCAGTGTAAAAGTGTTCCCTTCTCTCCACATCCATGCCAGCATCTGCAGTTTTGAGATTTTGTGATGTGAGCCATTCTTGCTGGGGTTAGATTGTATCTCAGGGTGGTTTGAATTTGTATTTCTCTAATAATTGGGGATGATGAGCATTTTTTCATATGTTTGTTAGCCATTTATCTAGCTTCTTCAGAGAAGGATCTATTCATGTCTCTTGCCCATTGATATATGGGATTGTTGGCTTTTTTCACGTGGATTAATTTGAGTTCTTTATAGATCCTAGTTATCAAGCTTTTGTCTGCTTCAAAATATGCAAATATCCTTTCCCATTGTGTAGGTTGTCTATTTGCTTTGGTTGTTATCTCCTTAGCTGTAAGAAGCTTTTCAGTTTAATTCTCATTTGTTTATTTTTGTTGTTGTTGCAATTGGCAGGGCAGTCTTCTTCATGAAGTCTTTCCCCAGGCTGATATCTCCCAGTGTTTTTGCTATGCTTTCTTTGAGGATTTTTATGGTTTCATGCCTTAAATTTAAGTCCTTTATCCATCTCGAATCAATTTTTGTGAGTGGAGAAAGGTGTGGGTCCAGTCTTTTACATGTGAATATCCATTTCTCCCAGCACCATTTATTGAATAGGGAGTCTTTCCCCCAGTGTATGTTCTTGTTTGGTTTATCGAAGATTAGGTGGTTGTAAGATGTTAGTTTCGTTTTCTGTTAGATTCCAAATGTCTATGTCTCTATTTTTGTGCCAGTACCATGCTGTCTTGACCACTATAGCTTTGTAGTACAACCTAAAATCTGGTATGGTGATGCCACCGGCTTTGTTTTTATTACTAAGAACTGCCTTAGCTATACGGTTTTTTTTCTTATTTCATACAAATCACAAAATCGTTTTTTCCAAGTCTTGAAAGTACAGTGTTCATATTTTAATAGGGATGACATTGAATAGGTAGATTGCTTTGGGAAGTATGGACATTTTAACAATGTTGATTATTCCCAGCCATGAGCATGGTATGTTCTTCTAGTTGTTAATATCCTCTGCTATTTCCTTTCTTAGGGTTTCATAATTTTCTTTATAGAGGTCCTTCACCTCTTTTGTTAGGTATATTCCTAGGTATTTCATTTTCTTTGAAGCTATGGGAAAGGGAGTTGTGTCCTTAATTAGCCTCTCATCTGGACTATTATTGCCATATACAAAGGTTACTAACTTGTGGACATTGATTTTATATCCTGAGACATTACTATATTTTTTGATGACTTCCAGGAGTCTTGTGGTTGAGTCTTTGGGGTTCTCTAAGTATAAGATCATATCATCAGCAAAGAGGGAGAGTTTGACCTCCTCTGCTCCCATTTGGATGCCCTTTATTTCCTTATTTTGCCTGATTGTATTGGCTAGAACTTCCAGCCCTATGTTGAATAGTAATGGTGACAGAGGACAACCTTGTCTGGTTCCAGTTCTAAGAGGAAAAGGTTTCAGTTTTACTCCATTCCATAAAATATTAGCTGTGGGTTTGTCATAGATAGCTTCAAACAGTTTAAGAAATGTGCCACCTATGCCTATACTCTTCAGTGTTCTAATTAGAAAAGGAATTTAGATTTTATTGAATGCTTTTTCTGCATCTATTAAGACAATCATATGGTCTTTGTTTTTGCTTCTGTTAATATGATAGATAATGTTTATGGACTTGCATATGTTAGACCAGTCTCACATCCCTGGGATGAAACCTACTTGATAATGATGTATGACTTTTTTGACGATAAGCTGTAATCTATTGGCTAGGATTTTGTTGAGAATTTTTGCATCTATATTCGTTAGTGAAATTGGTCTGAAATTCTCCTTTTTAGTTGGGTCTTTTCCTGGTTTCTGTATCATGGTGATGTTTGCTTTGTAGAACATGTTGGGGAAGATTTCTTCCTCCTCAGTTTTTGGAATAATTTCTGCAATATGGGAATAAGCTCTTCCTTGAAGGTTTGATAGAATTCTGGTGTGAAGCCATCTGGACCAGGGCATTTTTTTGTTGGAAGCTTTTTTATTGTTTCTGTAATCTCAGTGCTTGAAATTGGTGCTATTTTTTATTGTTTCATTAACCTCAGTGCTATTTATTTGTGGATAAGTCTAGGGAGAGGGTGTGATTCCAAATATTGATCCATTTCCTTCACTTTGTCAAATTTCTGGCCATAAAGTTTCTGGTAGTATTCAGAGATGATCTCTTGTATCTCTGTGGCATCAGTTGTTATTTCCCCATTATTATTTCTGATTGAGGTTACTAGAGATTTTACTTTTCTATTTCTAGTTAGTCTGGCCAAAGATTTATCAAAAAACCAACTCCTTGGGTGGTGCCTGTGGCTCAGTAAGCAGGGTACCGGCCCCATATACCGAGGGTGGCGGGTTCAAACCCGGCCCCAGCCAAACTGCAACAAAAAAATAGCCGGGTGTTGTGCCGGGCGCCTGGAGTCCCAGCTACTCGGGAGGCTGAGGCAGGAGAATCGCCTAGGCTCAGGAGTTGGAGGTTGCTGTGAGCTGTGTGATGCCATGGCACTCTACTGAGGGCCATAAAGTGAGACTCTGTCTCTACAAAAAAAAAAAAAAAAAAAAAAAAATCCAACTCCTTCTTTCATTAATTTTCTGAATGATTCTTTTGTTTTCAATTTCATTGATCTCTGATTTAATTTTGGATATTTATTTTCTTCTGCTGGGCTTAGGCTTAGATTGTTCTTCTTTTTCCAATTCCATAAGATGGCTTGTGAGTTTGTTGATGTGTTCTCTTTCTGTTTTTCAAATGTAGGCATCTAAAGCAATAGATTTTCCTCTCAGGACTGTTTTTGCAGTATCCCACAGGTTTTGGTAGCTTGTGTCTTCATTGTTGTTATGCTCAAGGAAGATAATGACTTCCTGTTTTATTTCTTCCTGCACCCAACTGTCATTCAACAGAAAGTTGTTTAATTTCCATGCTTTTATGTAGGGTTGAATGTTTTTGTTGGAGTTAAGTTTCACCTTTAGTGCCTTGTGGTCTGAGAAGATGCAAGGTAAAATTTCAATTCTTTTGATTATTTTGAGGTTTGTTCTGCGTCCTAGGATGTGATCAATTTTGGAGAATGTTCCATGAGGCGATGAGAAAAATGTGTGTTCTTTAGCTTTGGGGTGGAGTGTTCTATATGTGTCTATCAAGTACAGTTGTTCTACGGTCCCTTATATCTTTGTTTAATTTCTGTTTAGAGGATCTGTCCAGCTCTGTAAGAGGAGTGTTAAAGTCCCCTGTTATTATGGTGTTATAGGATATCATATTGCTCAGACTAAGTAAGGTCTGTTTCAAGAATCTGGGAGCATTTAAGTTGGGTGCATAAATATTTAGAATTGAAATATCTTTTGTTGTATTTTTCCCTTGACCAATATAAAGTGACCATCTTTGTCTTTTTTGACTTTCGTTTCTTTAAATCCACAGGTATCTGAAAATAAAATTGCAACTCACCTTTTCTTCTGAATTCTGTTTGCCTGAAAAATTGTCTTCCAACCCTTGACTCAGAGTTTTAATTTGTCTTTTGAAGCTAGGTGTGTTTCCTGCAGACAGCAAATGGATGGCTTGTGTTTTTTAATCCAGTCAGCCAATCTATGTCTCTTCAGTGGGGAATTCAAGCCATTAACATTTATTGAGATAATTGATAAGTGTGCTAGTGTTCTATTCATTTTATTTTGTGAGAGTCTATTGCTTAGTTTTATCTTTTGCATCATTGTGGAAGTTAGGTTCTGTCCTTTAATTTCTGAGTTCTTATTTTGCTGTTTGTCCATTGTGATGGTCAGTGTGTAGAACAGGTTGAAGTATTTCCTGTAGAGCCAGTCTTGTGGCAAATTTCTTCAATGTTAGTACATCAGTAAATGATTTGATTTCTCTGTCAATTTTAAAGCTTAGCTTAGCAGGATATAGAATTCTGGGCTGGAAATTGTTCTGTTTAAATAGATTAAAGGTAGATGACCATTGTCTTCTTGCTTGAAAAGTTTCATTAGAGAAGTCTGCAGTCACCCTGATGGATTTGCTCCTATAGGTCAACTGGTGCTTACTCCTGGCAGCTTGAAGAATCTTTTCTTTTGTCTTGAGTTTGGGCAGGTTCATCACAATGTGACTTAGAGAAGCTCTGTTAAGAGTTGAGGCGACCTGGGGTACGATATCCCTCTGAAAGGAGTGTGTCAGAATCTTTGGTGATATTTGGGAAGTTTTATTTATAATATTCTCCAGTATGGCTTCCATTCCCCCAGGGCATTCTTCTTCCCCTTCTGGGATACCTATAATTCATATGTTTGAATGCTTCACAAAGTCCCATAATTCTGTCAGTGAACATTCTGCTGTCTCTCTCTTCTTTTCTGCCTCTTTGACTATCTGAGTTATCTCAAGAGCTTTGTCCTCTACCTCTGAGATTCTTTCTTTTGCATGGTCTAATCTGTTGTTGATACTTTCTATTGCATCTTTAAGTTCCCTAATTAACTGCTCCAGTTCCTTCAGCTCTGCTATATCCTTTCTATATTCTTTATATCGTTCATCTCTAATTTGATTCTGTTTTTGGATTTTTTGATTTTCCACTTTATCAGCAGTTTCCTTCATTGTTTTCATCATATATTTTAAATTTCCTTTCCGTCATTTTTAACATTTATTCATAGGTGGAATCCTCTGCAGTAGCTATCTCACAGTCCCTTGGTGGGGGCGTGCTCTGGACTGGTTTTTCATATTGCCAGAATTTCTCTGCTGAATCTTCCTCATGAGTGTTTTCCTTTATCTGTTTCCTTGCCCTAATTGTCCTTTCACTTCCTCTTGCTCTTTAAGTTACCATGCCTCTGGGCTAGGGTTTCGAGCAGTCAGCTGTTGGTGGGGTTAGACAGAACAAACACATGTGACCACTTGCCAGTTCTCTACTGCTTTTGTCCTCTTCATGGGGTCCAGAAGTCTCTTGCTGACTCCCTGTGTCCCCAAAAGGATGTTTCTGGGTAGATCCCACCAGCTAGAGATGCTTATAGTCTTCTCTCCCCAGTCTCACCATACCCAGTTAAAAGGAAGCTGTTACTCAGCCACCATCTTGCTCCTTACCCCACCCGCCCCAAGTACATTTTTCAGACTATTGTCATCAAATCCACAATTTGGTATTATAAGATGAGGTTAGGCCATAATTTTCATACCTGTAAACCAGTTTCAATGCAAAAAATGGGCAAGATGAGTTTCCCAAAGATTCAATTGTGGTATATATTAATAAATCTCTTGATAAGCTTTTTTTAAAGAGGGGAAACTATAAGAAACAAACTTCATCCACTACAGATATTTAGAGTATACACTATGTATGGGCTATGGTTAGTTAATGCCTTGGCTGTTATTTGTATGGTTTTTCAATTTAGAGCTCAAAGTAGTTTCTGCTTAATGGTAAAGTAAATTGGCTTTAATTCTGTGTCTTGACAAAATCTTGTCACATTACGCTTATGTTTTCTAAGTTTGATGTTAATACAGACTCCTGAGGGGTCCCATCTTCAACCATGATACCAATTCTGAGAAGTTGACTTTAAAATTCTCAGAACTCTTTCTATCCACAAAAATAAGCCATTTCCTCATGTGTCTTTTTGGAAGACTGTTTCCAAAAAAATTTTTTAGTTATGTCAAAATTCGCAGCAACACTAATAGCATTTAGGTTTCCATTAGCTGGAATGAAAAATGGCAGAAATAACTTAGCTTTTTCATGTTAATTTGTCCTGCAAGGTCTAGACCATATTTACAACAAGTTGAGCAATAAAATGTATAGGTATTACATTTGTAAATGCTAGTTTCTGTTTAGAACCTGTTATTTCTTTTGGCCTTCAGTGAACTTTCTTTATTAGTTTGCCTTTAGTACAAGCTTTTAGTTATTGTGTTTTTGTTTTTGTGTTTGTTTTTTTTACTTAACAATTTCAAGAGAGCTTCATTGAGATGGTTAATTGTATATGACAACTTAACTGGGCCATGGGATGTCAGGTATTTGGTCAAACATTATTGGGAGTATGTCTTATAAACATGCTTTTGGAGATTAACATCTGAATAGGTAGACTGAGAAAAGCAAATTGCCCTTCCTAACGTGGCTTGCTTTTATCCAAACCACCTGAAGACCTGTATAGAGGAAAAGGTTGACCTTCCCTTGAGTAAGGGAAGATTCCTATGGCCTGCCTTCAAGCTGGAACATCAACTTTTCCCTGCCTTTGGACTCAAACTGAAATATTGCCTCTTTCTCAGTCTTGAGTCAGCCTGATTTTGACTGGAATTATATAGTTCAGTCAAAACCATCAGTATCCTGCTTATCAAGCCCTTGGACTCAGATTTGATCCAAGATGCTTTCAGCTATCTTGGATCTCCTGCTTGCTGACTGCACATCATAGGGCTCATCAACTGCCATAATTACTTGAGCTACTTCCTTGAATAAATAAATCATTATCTGTGTGTGTGTGTGTGTGTGTGTGTGTATGCATGTGTGAACCAAAATCTCATGGATTCTTTTTCTCTGGAGAACCTTAATATTGATTTTACTTATATTAAAAAAATTAATCCTGCTGAAATTCTGTAATGGAGGTAAAGTTCTGAAAAAGGACAACAGAATGTTTTATGAATTGTCTACTCATTTATCACCCTTTTGGGGAATTAAAACCAGCATTCCTGCCTGAGGTCAATAATCAAAAAGGCAGAAAAATGTTCTGCTGTTAGTTTTCTAGTATATTAAATCACAGAAGATGGATCAATAGAATTGCCCAGACAACAGTCACAAGATTATCATACAGTTGACCCAACCCACCAATTATAGTTAAACAACAAAAGCCCAAATCCACATGTGACACTAGTCAGAGAGACCTGAGCTCAACTACTGAAAACCCCCTTTTTAATTTTCTTTGTAGCACACTCTATCCATCTTAAAGAATACTTTTTTTAATTGAAAAATCCTGTTTTTCTACTTAAAGTCAGGATGGCAGTCTTTGAGACTCTAGTCCACTGTCCTCCTCATTTGCCAGAAAATTAATGCACTTCTCTTTCCTTTACCTCAAAGCATTTGTCCTCGTTCTTCATTTCTTATTGATTCAGCATTGAGAACATGTATGAAAATTCAGGTAACAATTTTCATCCTCTTCCTTACATTTATTAAATTTCTCTTTATGCATTTTTCCATATACTAGACATAGTTCTTCCTTTGATTTCTTTCAAAGTGGCTCTTACATTGTATTTTTTTAAAAACTGGCATACTTTGGATCTTAAAAAGGCAGGAATATTCTGTATTTTCACAATCAGCATGCTCTCCTGCTAATTTTTTTTTTGTAGCATACAAACCTACATCTGTCTTTCATTTCCTGATGTTTTAAGAAATACGGATATCAGAAATATTGCACTTTCATCATAATTGCACTTATAAAAAAAAAACTAATATTGCCAGCAGGTATAGAAATACCAACACAGAAAGTGGACGGATTATTTTTTTTTCATCCAACAAGAAGCCATGACTTTATTAATGATACAAATAGTACAAATTTCAAATCAAGCTGCAGTTACTCTTTTGAAACACCAGAAAAGTCCTTGTTTTTTTGATGGTTACACTGTTAGTTCCATAAAAGCACTTACAATGGGCAGCGCCTGTGGCTCAACGGGTAGGGCGCCAGTCCCATATGCCGGAGGTGGCGGGTTCAAGCCCAGCCCCGGACAAAAAAAAAAAAAAAAAAAAAAAAAAGCACTTACAATATCATTACTGTTGTTCTTCAGAGCTCTGAGCCGTTGCTCTTGACACATTTGCCTATGACGTGACCAATTCTATGTCCTTAGTGTCCACATCTGTTTGATCAACCTCTTCCTCCTCTCTCTCCTCTTGTACAGTTGGGAGTCTGTATGTTTTCTTGAATATTTGAAACAGCTTCACCTTGAACTTTGAATTTCTGAGCAGCTGCTAGCTGTGCCTACTGAGAAATATCCTCCATCTTGGCTTCACCAAAAACTATGTAGGCATCTGAAGCTGGGCTCTTGTAAATATCTGGTTTTGTGAAAGAGGCTATTCTTAGATTTCTGGGGAGTGACTCTAGTAACACCTGCAACTTGTCGAAGACACAGTTTGGACATGGCCTTCCATGCCTTCTTTTCACTCTGTTTTGCTTTACTGACTGGTTCTTCATCAATTTCAGCGGCTGCTGCCAGCTGCACTTGCTGTGTGGGTTGCCTGTGTGGAATCTTCTTCCTCTAGCTCTGGTACTGATTCATCACAGTCAGCTTCTATTCCAGACCCTGTCTTAGCTGTGGCAACTCCTGCTCCGTAGCAGGGACAGTTACTGCAGCTTCACCAGGTATGTTGTGCAGGGAACACATAACCAAGATTGAAAGTGGAACCATGATTGAAAGTGGACAGCTTCTAATGATACTGGGTCAGTTACAAGAGTTTCTGGAGGGAGGCAGGAAGATGAAGAAAAAAGTACTGTGAGTGGCTCTCTGGATTGCTGATGTCCTGTGAAGTCCTGCTACAATTCAGGTTTAGCAATTAACACCTCTGATATGCTTTATCAGGGCTTCTGGGAAAGGCTGGGAAAATGGTTCACTGCACAGACTACCCAACTATGTGGTGAATGGGGCAAATGTAGTATCTGCCTGGAGGTAGAATATCCTTTTTAGTCTCCCCAAGGGCTTCTATAAGTGCCTCCATCATTCAGGACACAAGAGGAGAGTTCTGTGTGCGATGCTGGTGGACCATACCAGTGCACTCTACGCACAGTTCAGAAGAATTTCTGGCCATGTGATTATAGAATTTAATATATCCAACAGTGCTACAATCCTGTTGATGTGGATATGAAGTTGAACAAAAAGCCATGAGTTCATTCATTCAATCAGCAACTTTTGACTGAGTACCACCTACTTTGTGAAGCTCTAGATACACCCTAGATACCCAAGATCTCGGCATCATGCTCCTCTTAAACTTTATAAATCAAAATTTAATTGAAGCATTACCCCCTCAGGAAAACGGCCCGTTTTCCTCTTAAGATCTCTCAAACTTCCCCGTCAGTTTGAAAGAGAAGCAGCTGGTAAGTCCTCCCAATAAATCTATGCACATCATGTTATAGTATGGCTTTCTTCCCTGGCTCCTTCAGCCTTAAGCAGGAAGAAAATAGGTTGGGTGGAGCGTGTCTCAGCTCACTCAGACCCATGTGAACAGAAGATAAGGCCAAAGACTAGTAAAGCATAACCTAAGGCCACACACCCCCCCATAAAAGAAAAGTCTTCTGGGAAACTGAGAAGGGCCCAAAGATTGATCAGGATGTGAGAAATAACTCTCTCTTTGTAAGCTCCCCACAGAATAGGAAATGATTCACGAGCCATCATCTCTGAGCTCCGGACTATTCCTTGCTATAACAGAAATAGCAATCTCTCTCTCATTGGCTGTTTTAAGGATTAAATCAGATAATGGATATAAAATACTTTCAATAATCATACACTATTGTATCTTCTGATCAGAAAATTCCAGGGTCTTTTCAAAATTTTTGATCCTTGCTGTCTTGGTCATCCCTCTAGGCCAACTTCTGACCCCTCTTGCTTGTTCATCTCCCCTATCTCATCTTTTCTTTCTCCTTTTTCCACTTCTCACTTTAGTCTTTAGCTTCTCTCCCTTCCTTCTCTGTTTCCTCTTTCCTTTGCTCTCTTTCTCAGCCCTTCAGTTCTCCCTTCTTTCCTTCCTCCCTCCCCCACAACTCTCTTCTCTGCTAGCTTTGCTCAGCAGGGGACAGATACTCTAGGCAAGAACTGAACCAAACCACCTTGATCCACATGTAGTTCCACCACTAGTATCCAAGCTTTCCGAGAGAACAGGAAAATGTGTAAAGGAGTACTACTTCTGGTGTGGTCTGCAAATCGTGACTATCTGTAAAGTGTTGAGGACAGTTTATCATCAGCTAGGTTGGGTGCAGTACAGAAACGTTTACAGCACTTTGGCATTGTCCTGATTATCTTTTGGCATTTTCCTGATATCCAACTCCTGATCATTGGACTCTTCCTACTCAGCCAGGTATAGATAGGATAGTTCAGGTGTTGTCAAACTGATGTATCGCGTGAGGGCAGGCTGCTTATTAGTAATACAGTTAGACCACGTGCCAGTCCTTGAAGCATTCAAGGGTGAGGAGAAGGAAGGGGAACATGGCCCTTCATCAGATAGTTTGAGAGCACTGATGTAAACTATAGTTCCCCAATTTATATTGTAGAACAATCAATTGTCAATTTTCAATCGTTCATTTACACAAATGAAACAGCAAATATGTGGAATAGACACCACCTTGTACATTTCTCACATGGAAAACTGTAAAGCCATTTCAATTTTGCACCTCCCTTCTGAAATCTGCCTTTGCTCAACAGTGTTGGGTCTAAGAGCCCATACTAGAGAGAGCCCTGCCATCTTGTGGTTGAAGATGCTGACTGTAACGGAGAGCCGCACGCTTTGACCGCCAGTTCTGATTGGGCAAAAAGACCCTTGTCTCGGGCAGTTCTCCTAGTGTCAGTCTTAGCGTCAGCATATCTTTTTTTTTCTTTTTTTCTCTCCCTCTCTTTCTCTCTCTCTCTCTCTCTCGTTAATTTTAAACAACAGAATAGACTTTAGGGAAAGAAAGAAAAACAGGTTCTTTTCGACTCTTTAAATAGCGCCTTCCTTAGCAGAAGTCTCGAGTCAACAGACACTGCGGGCGCACTTCAAAGAATCGCTTTTCACGTTTATAGGAAGAATAGCGGGGATTGAAACGCCTCCAGGAGGAACTAAACATTGTCATTCAGCAGAAGACAAGGTTTGAAGTAAAGCTGTTGATTTCTTAACACTAACTTTTTAAAGGCAAAGCAAGTAAGTACCTGTGAATCCCTGAAGTAAATAGTCGGCGGGAGGGAGAGACAGGCTGCGCGGGTAAACTACAACTCCCAGCATGCCTTTGAGGGCGGGCCTGGTGGCTCCACAAGTAAACTACAACTCCCAGCATGCCTTGGAGGGCGGGTCTGGAGGCTGCGCAGAGAAACACGAGGGTAGTCACGGGTCTGCAGCATGGCGGTGTTTGCGGACTTGGACTTGCGGGCCAGTTCCGACCTCAAGACTCTACGCGGACTAGTGGAGACAGCTGCTCACCGTGAGTCGCCAGGGCTGCGCGGGCTCCGGCGCCTACCTAGCCTTGCTGCCTCCCATACCATCGGGCACGCTCGGGAGAAACTGTTTCCTGCCAGGCCTCGTTCAGGTCTCCTGGCATCTCTAGGATGTCCCTGCAGGCTAGTGACAGCCACAGTGTTGCTCTGATCGTGGTAGGCGCGGGAAACTCAAACACTCGAGGGGTGCTGCTTCCCATCCAGCTCCCTTTTTGCCTGAAAGTTGAGGAATTAAGGTCCAACAAAGGCGAGAGATTTTTATGGGTCCCCACAGCTGATGGATAGCAGAAGCCAGCGTTAGACTCCAAGTGCAGTTTTCTAAACCAGCATTTTTAATATCAGCCCTTCCTGATTCTCAGGACAGTGGCTGAACGAATGTAGGAAACTGGAGCACAGAGAGTGCTGTGGAGGCTCAGAGGAGGGAGTTGACATGGGTTGGCAGGCGTCCTCAAACTTTTTAAACAGGGGGCCAGTTCACTGTCCCTCAGACCGTTGGAGGGCCGGACTATAGTTTTAAAAAAAACTATGAACAAATTACTGTGCACACCGCACATAATCTTATTTTGAAGTAAAAAAAACAGAACGGGAACAAATGCAACCACACCGCCTCATGTGGCCCGTGGGCCGCAGTTTGAGGACCCCTGGTTGATAGTGTCGGTTCAGTGTTATTTATAGCAAGAGTGTACCTGGGGGTGGAGGGGGACAGCATGGCCATAATGTTAGGATGTTATTAGGATTCAAATTATTCATATTTGTATCAAAGAGGAATGAAAGCTCTTAGAGATGAGACCTTGTTTTAATCATTGGAATTAGTCATGGTTTCTGTCTATCATAGACTGCAAAGTGTGGAGATAGGTTAAAAGGAAGAAGGAGATTTGTGCATAAGTAATGAAGTTAGACATGATGATATGATCTATTTAGCACTAGTTTCCTTCGATAGCTCATGTAAAATGAATTTTCCCAGATGTAGCTGGTCACAAGTTATTACCTCCTTGATAAAGCTTCTTCTGATATCATCACCTTTTCCTTTAGCACATCATGCTAGCACATCATTTAAAGAAGGGCCATATCTTATTCTTCTGTTTACTTACTGTGCTTAAACACGTTCACTCCTCAGGCACTAGTGCATGCAGTTATTCTTTTAATGCTTATGGAATAAATGAACTCAACACCTTTTAGAAAATAAATACGTGCTGGGTATGGTGGCTTATGCCTGTAATCCTAGCACTCTGAGAGGTGAAGATAGGAGGATCGCTTGAGGTCAGGATTTGAAGACTAGCCTGAGCAAGAGTGAGACCCCATCTCTACCAAAAATAGAAAATTTAACCAGTGATGGTGGCTGGCACTTTTAGTCCAAGCTACTCAGGAGGCTTCAGGCAGGAGGATCAATTGAGCCCAGGAGTTGGACCTTGCAGTGAGCTATGTTCATGCCATTACACTCCATCCAGAGCATCCTCTCCATCTGACAGAGCAAGAGTCAGATAGATAGATAGGTACCTTTAGGGACTTGTAAATGTAAAAGGTAAATGTAAAATGTGCTTGGAAAAGATGTGGTAACGTATGTACATTGTCAACCAATTGTTTTATATTTCATTAAAAATTAAATGAAATTCATGACATATGACAGAAAGTTACCTCAACTTGTAAGTCAAAAGGCAAAGAACTGTTTGGTGAGTGAAATTTTTCAAAGAATACAGAGCCCCATTTCTTATTTTATGATATGTCTGCGTATACGAAACCTATTATAAGCTTCAGGAATATGCTATACAGGTCAAAATACGCCAAAGACTGATTGGGGAAGTACTTCTAAGAGGCTAAATGAAGGGTAGTCTAGAAAAAAGTTTTGTGGAGAAAGAGTCTAGTTGACATTTCAGAAGGTCAGGAGAGATACTGTTCAGTGGCCAAAAGGATATCCCAAGTAGGTATAACAAGAAAGTGTAGAGACTTGGAAGTACAGTAAAGAATGATGGGAAGGAGGTGTGGCTGGCTATTTGGGTAAAAGGTGAAGTCCAAAGTATGGGCATATTTCTAGTTTTTGTTTTTAAAGGTCACTATTCCCAAGGAGTCTTTTGTGACCCTGTACACCACGTTTCATTTTGTTGTATGCTTCCAGGGAATCTTTATTTACCAAAAAAATTTTTGTTTCTATATGACTTGTTTAATTGGCTTATTTTGCCAGTAGACTGTAAGGTCCTTGAAGGTGAGTATTGCAGTATTATGAGAATTGCAGTATGTTCAGCACCTAGTATAGGACCTGTCAAATAATAGGTGTTTAATAAATATTTGAAGAAGGAAGGAAAGAAAAAAGTTGGACAAACTGATAGAGGACCAGTATTTTGGGATTAATATGCAATATCTTTTAATATTAATGTCCTATCATCCCTTTTGATGTCTTAAAAGCTTAAAGATAAGAGTCATGACTTAAATGTAGTTTTGTAACCTAAATATCCAGAATGGTGTTAACTGTGATGAGGATGATAAAGACTCATCAAAGACTTGGCCTCAAAGACTTCCTAATCTATTGATGGTGGGTAGTAGTATGAGGGAGCCATTACTCCCTTTCTCCTTAGGAAAGAGGTCTCTGAAGGAAGTAGAAGGGTAAAAGACAAAAGAAATGAGCAAGCTTAAAGGTAATAGTGAAAAGTATAAACTTGACAGGATGGAAATGAATAAAGGGATATGCAGGAGAATGATTGGAAAGGAGAGACACAAAGAGATATTACAGGATCTGTAGTATCATGCTAATAGTAAATCACAACAGTTAAACAAAGCCCTGACACCTTCGTGTGTGTTATTTCATTTTATTCTCATGGCAGGTTTATGAAGTAAGTGCTGTTATTATCACCATTTAACAAATAACCTGAAACTTAATATTAAGTAACTTGTAAATGGTAGTGCTTAGATTTGAAAGCAAACAATTTGACAGCAGAGCTTGCACCCATAAGCACTCTGCAAACTGCTTCCTCACCTGAACATCTAAAATCAGGATGGACCTATGTGTACAAAAAGAGGTTGTTACATGTTAACAAGAATGTTCAATTTTTCTTTTCAGTTGGCTATTCAGTTGTTGCTGTCAATCATGTTGTTGACTTTAAGGAAAAGAAACAGGTAAAGTAAGATTTCTGAAGCTAATTAAGAAATAATAAGAATTTATAATCTGTGTTTATATTAGTAATGTGGGAGCTACAGATTAGCTTTGTATTTTTTTTTCTTTTTTGGCACCGCCGGGGGCTGGGTGTGTGTGTATGGGTTTTTCTTCTTTTCTGAGAACTCATTGTAAGTTTACCATTATGCTTCGTAGCATTAACACATACAATCTGTGATGACTATTTATCCTTTGTTGTAGGAAATTGAAAAACCAGTAGCAGTTTCTGAACTTTTCACAACTTTGCCAGTTGTACAGGTAGGTGTTTTGTTTTGTTTTTTAAGAATCATTATCTAGCTCGGTGCCTGTAGCTCAGCAGCTAGGGCACCAGCCACGTACACCAAAGGTGGAGTGTTTGAGCCCAGGCTGGGCCTGCCAAACAACAATGACAACTACAACCAAAAAATAGCCAGGCATTGTGGCAGGTGCCTGTAGCACCCAGCTACTTGAGAGGCTGAGGCAAGAGAATCACTTAAGCCCAGGAGTTGGAGGTTGCTGTGAGCTGTGATGCCATGGCACTCTACACTGTCTCAAAAAGAAAAAGAATCATAATCCTGTTTATCCATAGAAAGCGTACCCAATTATGTGTGCTATTCTCTTATGTGAGCTTTGCCTTCCTCTACCTATCAGTCTTCCCTTTTTATTATGGCTCAGCTCTTCCATGAAACATTCTGTTATTATACTATCAATTCAGTACTTCTTTGATGATGATCTTTCCTGAAGTCCTACAACTTTTTTTTTTTTTTTTTGTAGAGACAGAGTGTCACTTTATACCCCTCGGGTTGAGTGCCGTGGCATCACACAGCTCACAGCAACCCCCAACTCCTGGGCCCAAGCAATTCTCCTGCCTCAGCCTCCTGAGCAGCTGGGACCACAGGCGCCCGCCACAACGCCCAGCTACCTTTTGGTTGCAGTTCAGCCGGGGTCGGGTTTGAACCCGCCACCCTCGGTACATGGGGCCGGCGCCCTACCGACTGAGCCACAGGCGCCACCCAGAAGTCCTACAACTTTTAAATGATCTTATTAGATAATTTAATATGCATATATCTTTTCTCTGGCTGTATTGTAAATTCCTAGAGAACAAGTACTGGGTTTTATCGATCTTTACTGTCTCTTATAGTTTGTATCTTTTGATGAGTACTTTCCACTGGTAAAGTGTATTTTCAATCAGTTGTATTCCATGCTTTTCTGATGCATGTTTTTGTATATAGGGAAAATCAAGACCAATTAAAATTTTAACTAGATTGACGATTATTGTTTCGGATCCGTCACACTGCAATGTTTTGGTAAGTTAATTATTTCTCCTCTCTCCTTTTGGCCTTGTAAGTTGTACTGATTAATGTTGAACAGTGTTGGATTTTATCCTGCCCCACTCTTACATTTCCCTTCTTTCTCCTGAACTATGACACCTGCCTATGTTCAGTGGCCTCAAAATCACACAGTATAACATGTCTGGTCTACTTAACTCAAAGCACATGTATAGTGATACCACAATTAAAGAATCCCTCGACAATAGTTATTTATTGAAATCACATGAGCATAAGGTAGGTACTAGAGATATTGCTGTGAATAATGTAGACAAGAGCCTTAAACTTACAAAGCTTATAGTTAAATTGTCAAGACAAGCATTAAACAAATTACAAATTAACCTGTCTCCATTTAAAAGCAGGGAGGTGATAAAGGATGCTCTGGGAGTACGTAACATGCTGGAGGACATAAGAATCAGTAAATGTTATGTACATTACAAGGAGACTGTTGAATTACGCAAAGGTCCTGAAGCTAAGGAAACATTATGTTCTAGGAAGTAAAAGAAGATGGGGAGAGCTAAGCCTCGTGAGCTGGCTACCTGGGATGAAATTAGGGAGGTAGGCCTGCGTGAGGGTCCCAGGAGCAGGGAAAAACCCTTCAAGGTTTTAAAAAAGGGAATAAGATTATGAAGTTGGAATTAAGGAGGGTATTTGAGAGGCATCCTGGAGGGAGATTGGTGGGATTTGTTCATTGACTGGATGTAGGATGGTGACTCCCTCTACATGGAGGTAGATAGTACCATTTCCTAAGGTGGGACATAACAAAGAAAAGCAGTTTGAGGGGTGTCGTGTTTGGGACAGGGTGAGTTATTGGGAGAGTTCCAATGAGTCTATCAAATGGGCAATTGGGAAAAAAAGGTGTGGCCCTCAGAACAGTGATCCCAATTAAAGATGCCACTTTGTAGAAAGTAATTGAGGTCATGGGAATGAATGAGACTGTCAAAGTGTGGTGTGGGAAGAGGCACTCTAGGACAGAGTCCCGAGGAACTCCACTGTTTAATGGTGAAACAGAGGATGAGCTAGGATTGGAGAAGTACCCTAGAAGTAGGAGGACAACAGGGAAAGTAAAACAGAAAAGGAGGAAGGAAAGGTCAACAGCATTAATATACCTGAGCAGTCAAGTAGGGGAAGGGCTAAAAAAATGTCTTTTGGATTTTTCAACAGGGAAGTTATTGGCTACCATGGATAAGATAGGGTTGTGAGAATTGCAAACTGTGTGTCCTACTAACTATGTAAGAAATTTGACTCCGTAGGAAAATGGAAGGCAGAAGGTGGTTGGTAGATAAGAATCTGCTACATAAGGAGATTTTGTTTGATAAATGAGAGAGGTTTGAGTATACCTACTGTCAGGAAGGATTCAGTCAGGGAGAGAGAAGGTAACATCTCTGAGAAGGTGAATGGTTTTATCTTTAGCTAAGGTGGACACTTCTATCATACTACAGGAGTAATCAAGGAAAGGCTGCCTCCATTTGTAGTAGTTAGCATTGTGAAAGAAATTGTGAAAGGCAATTTTGTATAACTTCAAGGCAGCATTCTGGTTCTGTAGGCAGATGTAGACATAAATGGAGCTGTCCTAGAAGTTGTAAAAACTTTTCTTTACTGTTATCATGAATGTGCTGGTGGTCCCTTTCTGTCTCCTTCCTAAATGGAAGAAGGCAGGTGGAAAAAAGAGAATCCTGGATCCTAGCTATTTCTAAGATGTGGAACCTGCCCTGTCTCAGCACAGGTCTGCCTAGCAGGCTCCCTTACGTGTTTTAGTATGGCACTTGCCGCTTCTCTTACACTCTCTTCTAAATTTTATTATACCTTTCCTTTTTATAAAAGAAGAGATTGTATGGCTATATGTGGTAGCTCACACCTGTAATCCTTACACTCTGGGAAACTGAGGTGAGCAGATCCCTTGAGCTCAGGAGTTCAAGATCAGAGCAAGAGGAAGACCCCATCTCTACTGAAAATAGAAAAACTATCGGGTGTTGTGGCAAGTGCTTATCATCCCAATTGCTCAAGAGGCCAAGACAAGAGGATTGCTTGAACCCAAGAGTTTGATGTTTCTGTGAGCTGTGATGCCATAGCACTCTACCAAGGGCAAAAGAGACTCTTGTTTCAAAAAAAAAACAACAAAAAACAAACTAAAACAACAACAACAACAAAAAAAAAAAAGATTTTAAAAATGTAGAAGATTCCAACAAGCAAAGAAGAACACATCCTACCATTCGGAGATTGTACATTTGAATATATATTTTTCTAGTACTTTCATATACAAACTCGTACAATATAGGTTTGAGATTTTCTTTTTAAAGTAACTCTATTTATCTTTAACCAATATATTTCTCTCCTGTCATGGGACCCCCAGGTATTTTCTTGCATATCTAGCATTTTAATTTGTATTCTTGTTGTGAACTTTACTGCATCACATTTAATCATGTATATTTGCGTAGACCACATCACACTTTGTCATGTATATTTGTTGTGTAAAAAAAAAAAAAATGGTGCATTCTATAGAGGCCAGACATATGTCTTAATGATTTTGCATCCCCAGTGCCCAGCACACAGCAAGTGCTGAGTAAATGCGTGGCACACTCCTTCATTAGTTTGTAAGATCGAGATATATCCAATTTGATTTTCATATCTCAAACACAGTGTGTGGTACAGTTAAGACAACAAATGTAGGAAGGATTAGAGGAGGAAGATTAGGGTGACGGTTGTTTGTATCTAAATTCTCATATGCTTTTGTGTTTAGAAGGACTTTTCTGCCAACAAAGCAAAGCAGAAATGTCAGTAGCACATTAGAAGTGTTACATGATTGAAATATAAGTGTAGCTAAATCAGTAAGCAGAATTTCTTATGTATGTTTTTTGTTACTAACTTTCTTTTTATATTCCTAGAGAGCAACTTCTTCAAGGGTTCGACTTTATGACATTGTTGCAGTTTTTCCAAAGACAGAAAAACTTTTTCATGTGAGTAACAGATCAGTAAAGGAAAGTAGTATTTGTAATTTTATGTGAGAAGTCCAGTGTTATACCTTTGAAGGAAAGGTTTTGGAAACTTTAATGATTTTTTTCATTTACTCCTAGAGTTCTAGAATTTTGGCATTTTTTTGTCCTGCTAGACATACGATGGTCTCAATTTGGTGGAGCCCACTTTTGAGTGCATCTGTATAGTCAATTCTTTTTGTATTTCTATACATTTCTATTTCAGTGCCTTTGCAGGAGGGAAAGGAAGTTAACATGTATGCTTATTTTGTCAACTTGAGACTGAACACCCTGGGCGTTTTATTTAATACATGATTACAGTAAAGAAAAAAAAATGAGCTAATACATTTTACTGTGTAAAGTGAAGTATAGCTTCTTTCAAAAAGTTATGAAAGTTGTCTTTCTCTGGGTTCAAAAAAAGCCTCCATCTGCCAAAAAGTAAATCTGCCAAAGGATGTTGCAGAAAAAGAAATACTGGTCTTTGATGTTTTAATTTTACATCAGGTCTTTTTAAAGCAAAATCTGTTCAAAATTTTAGAAAGATTTTTCCTAGTTTATCCATTAGATGGAGCTGTTGACTAAGGACGCTGATGTGTGGTAAATTTAGATTTCTACAAGGGTCTCCTTAGCCCTTTATTGGTGATTAGAGAAACAAAACACTTAAATAACATTTTGAGTGGACAGCATGCATTTATATACTCTTCCATGACTTTTACTTGTTTATTTTCTTTAACTCACACCAATCCTGTATGATTAGGACAGATAACTTATTACTATCCATTTTATAGAAGAGAAAACTGAGACTAGGGCAGAATGGTTTCCTGTAAACTTCCTAGAAAGTATGTCATAGAAGTAAGACTTTGGGATTTTAGAATATAATTTTATATAGTAGTTTTATTTGTATATTACATTGTTTTTCTCAGACTATTCAAATTAGAATTTGCTGAGCACATTCTTAATGATAGTGGGTAGGACAGTGAGAAGTATTTTAGAAGATGGAAGAAATTATAGATAATTCACAAAGTATTTGTTTGGAATTGACTATACAGATGTACTCAAAAAGTTACATGGGAACAAAGAATTGAAACCTCGTCCTCTTCTCTGTCCAGATATTACCCATTCTTTAAGATACAATTGAAGTTAGAGTTCTTCCTGTTTTCTATAGAAGTCAGTTAAAGACAAACTTTCTTTTAATCATAAAGTTTTTATAAGAATATCATTATTTGGAATCAGGTCAAATGCAAGTAGTTTGTGGCTTAATAGGTTGCATTCCATAAGTGATTTTGTTTTGTTTGTAAATTGATTATCTAGAATTCTAACAGGTATCTAGGGATAATATTCTAAAACTAAAGTCTCTAAGATGAATTGTAAAAGCATACACACCCACCCATATACATCCTAGTAGCAGTACTATAAAAGCTACTCATCTTAAATAGCATCATTTCCGTGGGAAATGACATGCCCTTTTCCACTTAGAGTATCTGGAAGATGTATCATAGATAAGAAACCTCCCAATAGCTATCCCAAGAGATAAGACAGAGATCAAAGATTGTGAGGGAGAATCCATTGGCCAGGGCTCCTCAGGATAGGGGATCAGATGCAGGTGTTGAATATGGCAGGGGGGAGAATTGCATAAAAGCTTCCCATTTAGGATTTAAAGCAGCTGAACAGGGTGAAGAGAATTCAGGTTATTTAGCACAGTGGTCTCCAAGCTGCTTTGGTTGTACACAACAGTTTAAAAAAATGTTGAGCCTGCTTCCCAATGGATGTATATTTCTTATAAATTATCTGCGTGTCCCATTATACCAGTGTACTTTACAAAATAATATACACACAAAACAAAAATTTTAAGGGTGAGTTAAAATGTAAATGGAAACATCTTTTATCTTCTTCCTGCTCTTAGAATTTGTGCCTTCCCTTTGCAGAGCACTGTTGTGGATTGTCTGGAAGGAGGGAGAATCCCAGTGTTTCTCAGGATGTGCTCTGGCTCCACTAACTTCAGAATTACCTGAGCTATTTGTTAAAATGCAAATTGTTAGGCCCTACTTACTGAGTGAACCAGTGGAGGTGGGGACTGGTTATCTACATTTTTTCAATAAATTCTTCAGGGGAGTTTTGTACACACCAAGGTTGAGAACTAATATTAATGGGTTGCTCTCTTTTTCCTTGGTAAGCCTCAGTCTCCCTTGAATAATTTATCATAAAATGCCAAGTCACATAATATTAACACGACATCCTTGAAAAGGGTTCAGGGTAAGGGGGGGGAAGAGGACCAAGTGGAGCTGTTCTTTCTTTATATCTAAAAGTCTATTACAACATATGTGCTTAAACCAATACAGATCCGTTGTTTAATTAGCACTTTATACAGGAGAGGGAAAGAAAGGAAAAATACATAAATAAAAAGTAATCTAATTTATCTGTATTCTGAGGAGAATGTTTAACAGACTTATTAAAAAAATAGTTCATGTTCATGCTAATAAGTTCACACACTACATTGAAAAGTATGCCTTCTGCTCACTTAAAACTCCGTCTTTTCGGGCGGCGCCTGTGGCTCAAGGAGTAGGGCGCTGGTCCCATATGCCGGAGGTGGTGGGTTCAAACCTAGCCCCGGCCAAAAAAAAAAAAAAAAAAAACTCCGTCTTTTCTTCCAAGGCAGCTACTTACTACTAAGAATTCTTGTGTATCTTTTCAGAAAAATTTACCTTATCTTCTATTTCTTCATTTTTCCTTTCTCCCTCTCTCTTTTCTCCCTATCTACCACCATGCTTTTTTTTTCACCTGACAGTATATTTGGAAATTGTTCTATAATTATTAATTAGAGATGTATTTCATTCCCCTTAAGCAGTTATATTTTATCATATAAAGGAATTAAAGTAAGTAAAATCAAGGGCTGTTTAATTGTGCCAAGTCTTTTATGATTAAGTGTTATAATGACTGTCCCTGCTTTAATGCCCTTGAGCCTTTGTAGAGCAGATAGCTATAGAATATATTTCTAGAGTCTCTAGAAATTATAGCCATTGCCAAAGTGTTTTTCAAAACCCAGTACTGATGTAAGGACCCTATGAGTGCCTGTTTATTCATTCTCACGTCAGCAGTGTATTACTGAATTCTTTGATCTTTGCTAGTCTGCTAGTTAAAGAATGGTGAACAGAAGCTGAACTTGTTTTAGCTATTATTCAGAGCTTTTTTTTTCATTCATTCTTATCAAATGTTCAATGGCTCATGTTGGACAGCTATAGTAGTTGGGATGGAGCAGATTCTTTATAAGCCAAGTATTTCTGGCAAACATGGCTTCCCAGGCTTACTGAGTTATTATGTCTGTCATATTATGTCATAAAGCCAGGCAGCCTCTGATCACTACCTGCTTCCTAAATACCCTGGGGGTGGGAGTGGCTGATGTGGGGATTCTGAAGAAAAGAGGCAAGATGTGATATTGTCGTCATTGCCAATGGCCGGTGCCAATCCTACAGGGTATTATTACCCCATCTTCACCTCTCTTCCTTACTCTGCCCCTTCCTCTGAAACATGCTACTTATTTTGGTTCACCAGCACAGCCATCCTGGCAGTTTGAAGTTTGTTTTTGTTTTTTTTTTAACCTAGAAAATTTTAATTTTATCCGATAGGAAGTAACATCAAAGTAGTAGTCTTCATTCCAATAATGTAAAAAGTTTAAACAACACAAAGGTAATTTTCACTTTAACAAAATATCTAAGAGAATCATTAAAGAAAACATCATATTATCAAAGTTTTTTATCAAGCTTGTACATGCTAGCATTGTCAGTAAGGCTTATTTATTTATTTATTGTTGTTGTTGCGATTTTTGGCCAGGGCCGGGTTTGAACCTACCTCCTCCGGCATACAGGGCCAGCGCCTTACTCCTTGAGCCACAGGCACTTCTTCCATCACGATAAATCAAATAATGACAAAATCAGAGCCAGATACCCATCTTTTGGTAATGTCTTCTGACTTGCACTCTACCCTAATAACCTTTTCCTGGATCTGTTTTTCTTCCCTGGTTTTCCGTTTATCCTGATTTTCTTCTCTGTTTTGTAAGCAGTTTCACATCTATAGAAGTTAGTGCAGAGTATTAATCAAGAAGTGATAGGACAAAGGGAAATTGGAAGTTAGGAAATTAGAAGTTGAAAAAAAGCATTCATTATTATTTGATTTGTAACAGCTCTGCTTCAACTATTAGTATTTGAACAAAATACCATCAGTAGTGCTGTTAATGTTTCTTTAGCCACCAGTAGACTGATAGGAGCCACAGCCCTGGGACAATGAATGCATGGCACAGAGGTGGTCCGTAACTAGTTTGTGAAATAAGTAGACCCTGCATACGTTCCTTTGGCTTATTTTTTCCTTGGATTTTAGAATGGTTTCTTCTTTCTGTGATAATCTAAGGTAACATTCCAGAAACTGAGCCTCACTCAGCAACCTATTGATATGTAGAAAACCATATGGGTTGGAGGGTCCCTGGCCCAGTCTTTTGTGAAGGTCTGTCTGCATCTTACTCTGCTTCGGTGGGATTATAGTTAAACCCGAAGGAAGTGGCTAAACAGTTGACCTTGTAAAAGATCAGATGCAGGTCAACACAGAACTATCAAAACACCCATGGAACCAACCATACCCATGTACATTCCTTTATATCAAGTTTAACCCTGTCTCCCATCTTTCTTGTGCCAATTTTCCTTTTGGCCTTATTTATTATTTCTTCCTGACAGGTTGCTTGCACACATTTAGATGTGGATTTAGTCTGCATAACTGTAACAGAGAAGTTACCATTTTACTTCAAAAGACCCCCTATTAATGTGGTAAGTATTACAAATGTAAATTAGCAAATTGGAAAGGGAACGTAAGAAACTACTGTTCTTAGAAGGAAAAGCAAAGGTGAGGAAATAGGCAGTTTTAGAAAAGAGGATTTTTATGACTGAGTGGTGGATAGGAAAAAAGAAAAGAGAATTTTATAAAGGGAAAAAGAAAACTTAAAATTAAAAAAATACACTACCTATTGAGATATTTTTAAAAGGCCTTAGAAACTAAAATTTATGAAGGATATTTCTTAAGAGGGCAGCTAGGGCGGCACCTTTGGCTCAGTGAGTAGGGCGCCAGCCCCATATACTGAGGGTGGTAGGTTCAAACCCAGCCCTGGCCAAACTGCAACAAAAAATAACCGGGCATTGTGGTGGGCGCCTGTAGTCCCAGCTACTTGGGAGGCTAAGGCAAGAGAATCACCTAAGCCCAAGAGCCGGAGGTTGCTGTGAGCTGTGACTTCATGGCACTCTACTGTGGGTGACAAAGTGAGACTCTGTCTCTAAAAAAAATAAAAATAAAAAGAGGGCAGCTAATATGATGGTTGCTTGTAGTCGGAACATTGAGCTTTAAAGGAAAGTAGCAGGCAAAGAAGGTAAAGGAAAAAAACAAAAAACACAGAAGCTCCCTGAGGTACCAGTAAGCTAAAGTGAGATAGGAGGGAATGGAGCAAGGAATCACCTTGGCATCGTCTGTGCAAACTTAAATCTTTGTTGAAGCATGCTGGTTCACACAAAAGCCAGGCCTCTGTGTTAACTAGCACTGTGGCCATGCATTCAGGGAACTTTTTCGTTTCTCCCTCTGCTATAGAATTATTACCCTTCTACATAATTTTCTCTTGTTTTCCTTTACCCTTCATCTTAACATCTGTCATGCCTTCATCTAAGTCTCAGTCCCCTCCATTTCCATCATAAAGCTGGTATTATTTCATACCAGTAACTATTATGGTGGCTGTAAAGTCAGCACAATTGTCAACTATTTTCTTTGCTCAGCCAGATCCTAGAAAGAGTTAAAGACTGGGTATGGTGATATATCTATAATCCCAGCACTCTGGGAGGCCGAGGTGGGAGATTACTTGAGCTCAAGAGTTTGAGACAACCTGAATAAGAGGAAGACTGCATCTCTACTCAAAATAGAAAAACTAGCCAGGCATTGTGGTGAGCACTGATAATCCCAGCTACTCAAGAGGCTGAAGCAGGAGGATTGCTCAATCCCAAGAGTTGGAGGTTACTATGAGCTATGATGACACCACAACACACTGTCTCAAGAAAAAAAAAAAAAGCATTAAGATACTGTTTTAGAATAGTGGCTTCTGAAACTCTGCTCAGTCTCCTGTTTTCAAAAACTTAACTATTCAAAGAGAAAAAGGATTTAGCAAACCAAGTGCAAATTACATACTCAATCCTGTCAGAATTAGAAAACTAAATTTTAATTTTTTCAAAGTGGGTAATTCCCCTATTCTTTTGTCTCTATAGAATCATAACTTTGTCAATTTTTGTTTCCCTTTGCTGCTAAAGAATTGGCTTGATGCTGAGAATTAAGGGGGAACAATCAGGAACAAATGGATCTGGTTGGTGTGTTAATCCAAAAAAAGAAAAAGAAAATGGAGGGTGCACTTGGCAAGGTGTGCAAACAGCCCCCTAGGAGCTGTGATGTGCCCGAGGCTGAGGGCCAGCAAGGAAATGGGGACCTCAGTCCCTGAATTGCTGGAAACTTAATTCTGCCCTAGCCATATAAGCTTGATGGAGGACCCTGAACTCCACATGGGAATGCGGGCCAGCTGACACCTTGATGGTATCTCGTGACATCCTGAGCAGAAGACCTAGTCACAGTGTGCCCAGACTTCTACCTACAGAACTGTGAGCTAATAAGTGGGTGTTTTAAATGGCTAAGTTTGAGGCAGTAGTCATAGCAGAAAACTAATATATCCCTGAAAGTGGACTAGGTCCCACTGGAGGGGTAGAAGGGATGTCCTCCAGGTGGCTGGGGAGGGGAAGCCCTCAGAGGGTTCTTTAGACTGCGTGTAATCCAGAGAAGAAATTGGTCCAGGGAGCCCCGCTCTGCTGATCCCCACCAGCACAGCCAGGGCTGAGGGTGGCAGGGCAGCAGGAAGCACAGGCATAGAAAACAGGCTGGGGGTCGGGGCCAATTCCCAGGGAAGGCCAGCCGGGGTGCCTGGCTGGCAAACCCCAGGGACACAGGCAGCAAGGTCATTAGAATGGTGAAGCCAAAGTGAGTGAATCTTTTTTCAAGGAACCTGGGGGCCCAGAAGACAGAGCCAGGGCTAGACCTGGAGTGGAAATAGGCAGTGCCATCCTGAGAGCTGACATTTATTTATTGTATATTCTGGACCAGGCACTGGATGTGAAGTGTTTATTATGCATCACTTCAGTTAATTCTCACAATTACCATTTATATGTAGTACAGACTGTCCTGCTCTAAGTAACGTTGGAGCCCAAGGGTTACTTCTGCAGGGAGGAGTAGTGTTCCAGAGAGCAGCCATCTTACGTAGGCAGAGAACACACTCAGCTATGTGTGCCGTCAGTTCTGTGATGCCCTCCTCTGGTGTCGAGGGAAGAATTCGCCTGCAGTTGACCAAGAGGTCACAGGCTGTCTAAAAGGGGTGACTGCCCAGTTCTGGGCTTCCAGGAGACCCTGACTAGGGGTGGTGAGATAGGCTTTGCACTGAGAAGTCTGCATTCCAGTCCAAATTTCTCTGGATTTGGGGAAACTCATTCATTCTGTCTGGGTCTCCTATCAATGGAAGGGTAGAACTAGATTTCTAAGGAACCATCTGGCTTTCTACAGGAATGAAGAAATATATGAACTCAGGAACATCAATTAATAAGCAAGACCATATGGGTCTGGATCCCCATGGGCAGGAAGTACTATTCCACAGCTTACCAACTGGAAGGATATTCTGTCCAGAACTAAACAGAAATGGACAGAATATTGGAGTTAAAGAAGAAGAAAAGAAGTGAGAAGCATTTAAAAGTTTAATCCTGGGCCAGGTTTGATGGCTCATGCCTGTAATTCTTTTTTTTTTTTTTTTTTTTTATTGTTGGGGATTCATTGAGGGTACAATAAGCCAGGTTACACTGATTGCAATTGTTAGGTAAAGTCCCTCTTGCAATCATGTCTTGCCCCCATAAAGTGTGACACACACCAAGGCCCCACCCCCCCTCCCTCCATCCCTCTTTCTGCTTTCCCCCCCCATGACCTTAATTGTCATTAATTGTCCTCATATCAAAATTGAGTACATAGGATTCATGCTTCTCCATTCTTGTGATGCTTTACTAAGAATAATGTCTTCCACTTCCATCCAGGTTAATACGAAGGATGTAAAGTCTCCATTTTTTTTAATGGCTGAATAGTATTCCATGGTATACATATACCACAGCTTGTTAATCCATTCCTGGGTTGGTGGGCATTTAGGCTGTTTCCACATTTTGGCGATTGTAAATTGAGCTGCAATAAACAGTCTAGTACAAGTGTCCTTATGATAAAAGGATTTTTTTCCTTCTGGGTAGATGCCCAGTAATGGGACTGCAGGATCAAATGGGAGGTCTAGCTTGAGTGCTTTGAGGTTTCTCCATACTTCCTTCCAGAAAGGTTGTACTAGTTTGCAGTCCCACCAGCAGTGTAAAAGTGTTCCCTTCTCTCCACATCCACGCCAGCATCTGCAGTTTTGAGATTTTGTGATGTGGGCCATTCTCACTGGGGTTAGATGATATCTCAGGGTTGTTTTGATTTGCATTTCTCTAATATATAGAGATGATGAACATTTTTTCATGTGTTTGTTAACCATTCGTCTGTCATCTTTAGAGAAAGTTCTATTCATGTCTCTTGGCCATTGATACATGGGATTATTGGCTTTTTTCATGTGGATTAATTTGAGTTCTCTATAGATCCTAGTTATCAAGCTTTTGTCTGATTGAAAATATGCAAATATCCTTTCCCATTGTGTAGGTTGTCTCTTTGCTTTGGTTATTGTCTCCTTAGCTGTACAGAAGCTTTTCAGTTTAATGAAGTCCCATTTGTTTATTTTTGTTGTTGTTGCAATTGCCATGGCAGTCTTCTTCATGAAGTCTTTCCCCAGGCCAATATCTTCCAGTGTTTTTCCTATGCTTTCTTTGAGGACTTTTATTGTTTCATGCCTTAAATTTAAGTCCTTTATCCATCTTGAATCAATTTTTGTGAGTGGGGAAAGGTGTGGGTCCAGTTTCAGTCTTTTACATGTAGACATCCAGTTCTCCCAACACCATTTATTGAATAGGGAGTCTTTCCCCCAAGGTATGTTCTTGTTTGATTTATCGAAGATTAGGTGGTTGTAAGATGTTAGTTTCATTTCTTGGTTTTCAATTCGATTCCAAGTGTCTATGTCTCTGTTTTTGTGCCAGTACCATGCTGTCTTGACCATTATGGCTTTGTAGTACAGACTAAAATCTGGTATGCTGATGCCCCCAGCTTTATTTTTATTACTAAGAAGTGCCTTAGCTATACGGGGTTTTTTCCGGTTCCATACAAAACGCAGAATCATTTTTTCCAAATCTTGAAAGTACAATGTTGGTATTTTGATAGGAATGGCATTGAATAGGTAGATTGCTTTGGGAAATATAGACATTTTAACAATGGCTCATGCCTGTAATTCTAACACTCTGGGAGGCTGAGCAGGAAAATCACTTGAGGCCAGGAATTCAAGTCCAGCCTGAGCAAAAGCAAGACCCCATCCTTACTAAAAATAGAAAAATTAGCCTGGTGTGGTGCTGAGCTTCTGTACTTCCAGCTACCCAGGAGGCTGAAGCAGGAGGATCGCCTGAGCCTAGGAGTCTGAGGTTGCTGTGAGCTATGACAATGCCACTGCACTCTGGCCAGGGCAACAGAACAAGGCCCTGCCTCAAAAATAAATAAATAAATAAATAAAATTTAATTCAATGTGGGGTGGTACCTGTGGCTCAAAGGGGTAGGGCACCAGCCCCATATGCCAGAGGTGGCGGGTTCAAACCCAGCCCTGGCCAAAAACTGCAAAAAATATATATATATAGATAGATAGATAGATAGATAAAATCCAGTGTGAAAAAATTTAATTTGGCTTATGTTCTACCCCTAAAAATATGCTACTAAAAGTGTACTTGAGAAATACTAAAAATACATAGTCATATATTTAAAGGGAAATATATGAAATACCTCTTGTTTGGTAAATATTGAGACAGTTTCTGAACATAACAACAATATTGGCTAAACTCCAGTCATTGGTTTCACATGTTGTTGGCAGCACTTATAAACAAATACTAAAATAAAAACACTGAATCACATTTTAGAGTTGTAGGTCTATGTTCATCAGCTTATTTATCAAATGTGGAGATATGAAGACTAGCAAGAAGTCATTTAGCTCTTTGGTCACAGGATTAAAAAATTCTAGTTGATTGCCTGTCAAATAAGATCTCTGGTGTACCCCAGGTACCTACGAT
This sequence comes from Nycticebus coucang, assembly GCF_027406575.1. NCBI lineage: Eukaryota > Metazoa > Chordata > Mammalia > Primates > Lorisidae > Nycticebus > Nycticebus coucang. The sequence goes on from NC_069782.1 coordinate 120,250,056, forward strand.
AAAAGCCACAAACTAACACAGTACCCAAATTTATGACGATCTTGTTGGCCTCACAGAGATAGCAATCTCTGTCTCTCAAAGTTTGCCTAAACCTTTTATCAGCCTCAGATTGCCAATCCCAGTAATATCTAAGTAGTTAGGCAGCACAGCCACTCTGCAAATTGCTATTAAGCTTACAACTTTTTCATCTTTTTCTTCTCCTTAATGAACTGGGAAGGCCTTTATCTAGAGGCAAAGGCCTGAATAAGCCCACATTCAATACTGTGTCTTTGGTTGGGAGGAAATAGTGGCATTTGATACTCAGGCCAAGTCCGTGGAATGGACAGCAATGCCCTGCACATAACTCCTCATGTCCCACAGCAATGCTAAGATTCCCACTGGCCGTTTGGGAGAGGGCTTTAATTGGGTTTCTTATGAACATCTCTTACTGTTCAAACCAGATTATGAGCTTCTAGAGACCAGTACCTGTGTTGTGTTCCTTTTTTAATTACCCCAATATCTTGCCTGTAATGAGTCCTCCCTCAAAATGTGTTAAATGGATGAGTAAATGTTGACCTTAGCATGTCAGGGTACAGTTTGGGGAGCCCAGCCAAATTCTGCTGGTTATTAGTCATCAGCTGGATGTCAGCATCGGGCAGGAAGCATGTGCAGTGAGGGAAGTGGGGCACTGGGGCGGCATAAGGAGACACATGGCCAGGACAGCCCACTCCCCAGTGCCATCTGGAAGTTCAAGAAAGCTGCTTTTGTCTCATGGATATTTTTGGCTTAATTCCCACATTTTCCAATTTAAGAATTCTGAAAAGTAAAAAAATGACAACTGAGAGTGTCATGCAGTTTAACGAATGTCGTTTTAAAAAAAAAAAATCTGGTGTGAACACTTTACATATGTTGTTTAATAAAAACTAGATGATGGAGTGGAAGAAAGGCTGCACGAGATTATTTTTAGTCTTCATCTAGTATAGAAGTAGGTTGCAGTATGAATCAGTCAGGAAGCAGAACAGTGCCTATTAATTTACTCACCTCCCTTTTATTAACGAGAGGTAACTGGAATCATCAGGTATCCAGCTTGTCCTTCATGGTAAACAATAGTTGCTGTACAGGTATGTATGGATATGTAACATGTCTGGTTTGGACATGGAGCTCTGTGTAGACATTAAAAGTGTGGAAAGTGTTCCTGTGAAAGCACACACAGCACGTGCAGCAAGTGTGGGGTGCAGTTCAGTCTTCAGCCTTGGCCCTTGCACACTCCCTGGGCTTTGAGGATAAACTTGTCTGTGGGTTTGAGAAGTCCATAGGTTCACTGTATAATAATCATTTTACTAGGCACATGGGAAAACAGTATACATCTTAATTTGGTTAGAGTTTGGGTCCTTTTCTTTTATTGTGTTAAAGCAGGAGAATTAAGATGGGTAGGTAGTCTTTTACCTGTAGGCCAAAAGCCGTGCGAGAAATTTGAGCTCAGAAGGTTGGGATTGTGAAAGTGGTCTCTGAGCACACCAAAACACTCCATTTATGTAACTTGCAGCTCTCTTCCCTGTTGTCATCTTCACCACATGCTTAAGAAACCATAATTTCAATTAGCAATTCCCTCTAAAATCTACAAACCTCTTCTGGAGTCTAAGTAACTTGTATAGTAATCACAGCTCTATCTTGTGACAGACGCCTTTATAAAAATTGGATTCCACTCTTCTTAGATAATCAGATGACTTCTAATTATTTAGCATTTTCTAGTTTGAGCACTTTCCCCTGTGCTGTGGCCCACCAGCTTTGGGGTGGAGCAAAAGCTTATTATTTCCATATGTAGGCAGTATTATAGAATTGAGTCTCAGGTTGTTTGTGGCTCACATAGTTAAACGTCTGTCTCAAAGGCTTGGCTGGGGATTTACATCAAGCTTTGATCCCAAATCTGCCATTTCCTACTGGGAAATGCTATTTAAAGTTACTTTATAGAAGAACTTTTTGTTAAGCCCAGAATAATTTCATATTTTAAAATGTGGAGCTTTATGAATTCAAGGAGTGTGTGTGTGTGTGTGTGTGTGTGTATGTATGTATCTCTGTGTGTGTATATTTTGTTTTGGAGAAAGAATCTCTTTCTGTTGCCCTGGCATCAGCCTAGCTACAGTAACCTCCAACTCCTGAGCTCAAGTAGTCCTCCTACCACAGCCTCCTGAGTAGCTGGAACTACAGGTGAGTGACGTATCTGCCTAAGTTTTCTCTTTTTGCTAGAGATGGGTTCTTGCTCTTGCTCAGGCAAGTCTTGAATTCCTGAGCTCAAGTGGCCCTCCCACTTCAGCCTCCCAGAGTGCTAGGATTACAGGCATGAGCCACCACGCCCGGCTTAAGAAGGATTTTTTAATGCAGCATGTATCTTTACCTTCCCTTTGATTTTTTTTTTTTTTAGTGTTTTTCCATTTCAACATTATTTCCATTCAGTAATGATTTCCAGTTTGTTGAGTTATTTTTGTTTTAGACTCGTCCTGATGTCCCTCAGCACTGTCTTATCCCTAATCCTTTTCTATCTTTGTGGTCCTCTTAGTGCCCACTGAAATGTCCAGTAAATAATGTCGGAAGCACTGAGGTGGTTCCAGGAATTGGGGTGTGTGTGTTTGATTTAGGTATGAGTGTGCTGTAAGCTTTATTTTTCATTGCTCAGGAAACTACGACGAATCCTTTGTTGATCCAGTGTTTGCCTGGGTCCCAGGAAACTTGCTGGTATCAAAATTTTCTGTGTGGCCCACAAACAAACAAAAAGTACCCCCAGAAACAAAGTTAAAAGGCAAATGACAAGCTGGTGGAAATATTTTCACTCATGACAGAAAGGCTAAGCCCTGTAATATATGAAGGAGCTCCTAACCAAAAAATGAATTAATATGAAGAAGACATTTTACAAGAAGGGAAATATAAACAGTCCTTAAATATACAAAAAGATGCTTGAATTTACCATAATAGAAATTCCCATTAAAATCAATCATGGAAGAAGACAAAGTGCCTGTCGACTCACAAATGGGTTAATAAATTGTGGTATATGTACACCATGGAATATTATGCAGCCTTAAAGAAAGATGGAGTCTTTACCTCTTTCATGTTTACATGGGTGGAGCTGAAACATATTCTTCTTAGCAAAATATCTCAAGAATGGAAGAAAAAGTATCCAATGTACTCAGCCCTACTATGAAATTATAGCCCAAGAAGAAGGGAAAGACAGAGAGGGTGGGGAGGGGAGGATGGGTGGAGGGAGGGTAATTGGTGGGAGCACACCTAAGGTGCACTTACAAGGGTACATGTGAAATTTACTAGGTGTAGAATATAAATGTCTTAACACAATAACTAAGAAAATGCTGTGAGGGCTATGTTAACCAGTTTGATGAAAACATTTCAAATTGTATATAAAACCAGCACATTGTACCCCATGATTGCATTAATGTGCACAGTAGCAATACACTCTGTAGTAAGGCTGTGGGAAAGCAGGTATTCTCATACTTTGCCGATAAATTGGAACAATCCCTATAGGGGATGAGTAATTTGGCAACAACTATGAAATATAAATACATTTACTGGCTTAAAACAACAGAAATGTATTGCCTTACAGTTCTGGAGGCTAAACATCTGAAATTAAGATTTCAGCATGGTCCCATTCCTCTAAAATCTACAGAGGAATCCTTCCTTATCTTTGTTTAGCGCAGCGGTTCTCAACCTGTGGGTCGCGACCCCTTTGTAACAATGAAAGTACATCCTGCATATCAGATATTTACATTACGATTCATAACAGTAGCAAAATTACAGTTATGAAGTAGCAATGAAAATAATTTTATGGTTGGGGGTCACCACAACATAAGGAACTGTGTTGAAGGGTCGCAGCATTAGGAGGGTTGAGAACCACTGGTTTAGCTTGTGGTGATTTCATGAGAGTCTTCAGTGATCCGTGGCTTTGTCTTCACGCTGCATTCTCCCCACGTGTCTCTGTCTTCACGTCTGTCTTCTTGTAAGGGTCTCAGTCATGTTGGATCAGGGGCCTACATGTTCCAGTGTGACCTCATCTTAACTATCTTAATTGCATCTATGGTGACCCTATTCCCAAATACAGTTGCCTTTGGGGAAGGGTTAGGACATATATTTTATGGTTAGAGTCACAGTTTAACCCTTAATATCCAGCAATCCCACTTTGCTGTTTAGTCTACAGATACATTGACACAACTCAAAGTCTTCCCAGTAGAGGCTTGGTGAAATATATACTATACCTCTACAGCATAACTACTCAGCTACAAAACAACAGGGAAGTTAGGAGCTGGCATAGAAAAGCTTTCAAGTTAGGACAAGAATGTAGCAGACTATCTCTTGGGTAAGAAAGAGAAAAAATAACATATATCCATATTTGCTTATATTTGCATGAAGAAACTCTGGAAGAAAACGTAAGAAATTAATAAAAGTGATTATTGGCAGAGGGGTTGAGGCAGGTGAGATCAGAGAGACAAGTACAACTTTTTATTGTTTCCTTATGTTTCTTTGATTTATAATCATGTGAACAAATTACCTATCTCAAAGAATGATACATCTAAAGGATGTCATCCATTTATTGAATTCAATAAAGAATTAATGGGGAATGAGTATATTGTCCCAGTAATCAATTCCCTATTCTCTTCTTTCTCTAAAGCTTTACTTAGCACTTGGAACTTAATTGCCAGTGTCTCTGGATTCAAGTCTCATACACCTGCCCTTGGCAGCATCTTTATGACTTATGTCTCATTAGTAAAGAAATGTGAGCCATCCCCCATGCCAGAATCTGTGAATGAATAAAAGCCAATCAGGCCGGCACTATTATGAAGAGGCTATAATGAACAGTCATTTGATGTACATAAGGAATTTGCATTAAAATGGTCTTAGAAGCAGAATCCCAGATAATTAGTCTATATTTTATCTACCTAAAAATTGTAAAATAAGGTGTTATGAAAGAAATATTCACAACTTTCAATAGCACATAATTTTTCTTTTTCAGGAATTCTCTTAGCTTTAAAGTGAGCTTGATTAATCTACTAAGATCAAAATCAGAAATTTTTTCTTAAAAAATAATTAAGCTGATAATTATGTCCTTTTCTTTCCTTCTCCAACCTACCACCCACCACCAAAAGAGTTTTGATTTTGATCTGGTCCCTACAAGGTTCTAGAAATTTAGATTTAGTCAGTTAGAAATGTTTGGGGATCTGGTTGTCAAAACCCTGTATATCATCTACATTTTTTATTCCTCCCCTTCTTCATCCTACTGCCTTGTGTTGTGGTTTTACAACTTGTAAATCAGCCCTTTCCGCTAATTAGGAGTTTTGGTAAAATAAATAGCCAAGGAGATAGTTGACACATGTAATATAGCTAAAGGTGATTTTTCACTTATCTAGGGATTTCACTTAGCCAAGTCCATAATGTTTCCTTTATGATGGATAATTTATAGTGAACAGCATTATCACATGACCTCTTTTCCCTGGATTACTATTTATTCACTCAAAATATAAATATATTACACATTTTTTGTGTAAAAGGCAACTTTGTGTTAGAGAGATGTGATGCCAGCTCTCAAGAAATATATAAACTAGGCATAGAAAATAGGTATACATTTAACTGTGGCAGAAACAGTATCGTAACAATGTCCTTTCCAAAAATAATCAACATAAGATAAAGAATTAGAGGTGGGAAAAGATTGTCAAAAAATGGGAGAGGAGGAAGGTTGCAAGATGGAAAATAGCATTTGAATTCTAACTAAACTAGAACTGGATATATAGGAAAATGTAAACTAAAATCTGGGAGCCAACAAGTTGCATACCAATGGGGTCAGGAATGGTTTGTTTTCACTTGTCCTGGTTTGCAACTGTTAATACCAAAGGATAAGTTAAGGAACGTTTGGGGGATGGAAGAAAGGGAACCTGTGTTCAGAAAGGGAAGGGAGAAGGTGCCTTTTAGGAACACCTGAATTAAATCAAGGTGGACTGCCAGTTCTGAAAGAAGACACATTTCTCCATTTCCTATACATACTCGGGAATAAACCCCAGCAGTCACAGTTGGACCAGTCCCAGCTTATTCTCTGGGTAACAAACTCATTTGCCAGGTAGAGACTTGCACCATACGGCCTGGTCTGTGCCTACCATCTTTTCTTTATTCATTCAAAAGGTTACTGCAACCGGAGTCGCTTTTGCACTTGGGTGACAGCTTATCACCTCTGTGCTAAAATCCTTCAGAAATCCCTTTGCTGTTACCAGAGCTGAAGGACCTACACAGCTGGCCCGCCTCATCCTCTTTGGTCTCATCTCCAACCTCAGGACTTCCCTTCATTCGTTCCTTTCCAGCCTTTGACCTTCTCTACCTGCTACCATGCTCCACCCCAGAGCCTGTCACGTGTTCTTCCCACTCTCTGAAAATGCACCTTTCTCTCCTGTTTAACTACTTGTTTCTTTTTTCCTTCACTCTTAAACTTCTTTTTGATAGCACTTGTCAACAGTTGAAGTTTTATATTTTTTATGATTATTTGATGGTCTCTCCACTAACCTGTAAACTCTAGAAAGGAGGAACCATCTTAGCCTTTGCACACAGTGAACTTAAAACATGTCTGTTACAAATGGATGAAGTTAATTGAGACACTCATCAGGGAAGCTGAATAATGTAGTGGTCGATTTCATTGCTATTTCCACATCTTCCAGGATTTCTTATCTATAGATCCCTATGTAGTAAGAGTTCGTTAAATAATAATGAAATTTCTTATTCTCATGAGAAAGGCTAAGTTTGTTTGGTGAGCAGAACAGAATCATCAAGGGCCCAGGCTTCTTCCAATTTTTTACAGGATAAACTTAAGTCCAGCTAAAAATCTGGGGCTCTATTACTAAGGAAAAAGGTGAGGACAGTTTACAGTCTGCTACAATGCCTAATGGTATTATAAGGGTTAAATATGTGCATAAGACTCTCAACACAGTGCAGCACATGGTCAACACTCAGTTCGCCATGGCTGCTGTTATTCCCTCATTCAACATATATGTAATAATGACATACTTGAGAAGTCCTGTTACCCCCATTCTTTGTGCTTTTTCCAGCTCTTCATATCTTAGTCTCTTTCTTCATTATTTCTTTTTTTTTCATTTTATTTTATTTATTTATTTATCGGAGACAGTCTCACTATGTCACCCTTGGTAGAGTGCTGTGGCATCACAGCTCACAGCAACCTCAAACTCTTGGGCTTAAGCAGTTCTCTTGCCTCAGCCTCCCAAGTAGCTGGAACTAAAGGCTCCCAGCAATTTTTTGTTGTTGTTGTTATTGTAGTTGTTGTTAAGCAGGCCCTGGCCAGGTTTAAACCCACCAGCCCCGATGCATGTGGCCGGCACTCTTAACCACTGAGTTAGAGGTACCGAGCCAATTTTTTTTTTTAATTTGGGATTCATTGAGGGTACAAAGATAGGTTACACTGATTGCATCTGTTAGATTAAAGTCCTTCTTATAATTGTGTCCCACCCCCAAGAGGTGTGCCATACACCATGACCCCCCCAACTCCCTCTCACCTCCCCGCTCCCAGCTCCCTCATTCCCCTGCCCCCCACCTGAAGGATTTGGGTTTTTCTTTTGTGAGGGTATGTATTAGATCATCTACTGTCTTCATATTAGAATTGAGTACATTGGATTCTTCTCCCTTCTTGGGTTACTTTGCTAAGAAGAATGTTTTCCAACTCTATCCAGGTTAATGCAAAAGATGTAATGTCTCCATCTTTTTTAATAACTGAATAGTATTCCATGGTACACATATACCACAGCTTATTAATCCATTCCTGGGTTGGTGGGTATTTAGGTTGTTTCTACATTTTGGCCATTATAAATTGAGCTGTCTTCTAAGTCTAGTGCAAATGTCCTTATGATAAAAATGATTTCTTTTTTTTCTGGGTAGATGTCTAGTAATGGGAATTGCAGGATCAAATGAAAAGGTCTAATTTGAGTTCTTTGAGGATTCTGCATGCTTCCTTCCAGAAAGATTGTATTAGTTTGCAGTCCCGCCAGCAGTGTAAAAGTGTTCCCTTCTCTCCATATCTACACCAGCATCTGGAGCTTTGAGACTTTGTGATGTGGGCAATTCTCACTGGGTTTAGGTGATATCTCAGGATGGGTTTGATTTGCATTTCTCTGACAATCAGGGATGATGAGCGTATTCTCAAATGTTTGTTGGCCATTTCGTCTGTCTTCATCAGAGAAGGTTCTGTTCATATCTCTTGTCTAGTGGTAGATGGGATTGTTTACTCTCTTTTTGTTGATGAATTTGAGTTTTCTGTAGATTCTAGTTATCAAACCTCTGTCAAATTGATACCCTGCAAATATCTTTGCCCATTCTGAAAGTTATCTTTTTTGCTTTACTTGTTGTGTCTTTAGCTGTGCAGAAGCTTTTCAGCTTAACTAAGTCCCATTTGTTAATTTTTGTTGCTGTTGCAACAGCCGCTGAAGTCTTTATCATAAAATCTTTTTCTAGTCCAATATTGTCAAGACTTATCCCCACACTTTCTTCTAAGATTTTTATCGTTTCATGTCTTAGATTTAAGTCTTTTATTCATCTTGAGTCAATTTTTGTAAGTGGTGAAAGGTATGGGTCGAGTTTCAGTCTTAATGTGGTTATCCAGTTCTCCAGCACCATTTGTTGTATAGGGGTTCTTTTCCCCACTATGTGCTTTTGTTTGGTTTATCAAAGATCAGATGGCAAGTAGAGACTGATTTTGTCTCCTGGTTTTCTATTCTGTTCCATATGTCTATGTGTCTATTTTTGTGTCAATACCATGCTGTTTTGATTACTGTGGACTTGTAATATTAGCCTGAAGTCTGGTAGGGTGATGCTTCCTTTTTGCTTCCTTTGATATGGTGTATTTTATTTCTTCATTCTTGAGTTAAATTACTTGGTTTACTGTGTTTCTTTTTATTACTAAGAATAGCCTTAGCTATGTGGAGTTTTTCTGGTTCCATACAAAACGAAGTACTATTTTTTTCAGTTCTTCAAAATATGATGTTGGTATTTTAATGGGGATTGCATTGAATCTATAGATTGTTTTGGGTAGAATAGACATTTTGACAGTATTGATTCTTCTCAACAAGATAATGGTATGTTCTTCCATTTGTTAATGTCTTCTACAATTTCTTTTCTTAGGGTTTCTTAATTCTTTTTGAAAAGCTCTTTCACCTCTTTTGTTAGGTCTGTTCCTAGCTATTTCATTTTCTTTGAAGCTACCATGAAGGGAATTGTGTCCTTGATTTGCTTCTCAACTTGGCTGTTACTGGTATATTCAAAGGCTACTGATTTGTGGACATTGATTTTATACCTTGAGATGTTACTATATGTTTCAATCACTTCCAGGAGTTTTGTGGTTCAGTCTCTAGGGTTTTCTAAGTATAAGATAATATCATCATTAAAGAACAAGAATTTGACCTCCTCTACCCCCATTTGGATGCCATTTTATATCCTTCTCTTGCCTGATTGCATTAGCTAGAACTTCCAGAACTATGCTGAATAACAGTGGTGGTAGTGGACATCCTTGTCTGGTTCCAGTTCTAAGTGGAAAAACTTTCAGTTTTAGTCCTTTCAGTATGATGTTAGCTGCAGGTTTGTCATAGACGGTATCAATCAGTTTAAGAAATGTGCCCTATGCCTGTTTTCCTAAGTGTTCTTGTTAGAAAAGGATGCTGAATTTTGTCAAATGCTTTTTCTGCATCTACTGAGAGGACAATGTGGTCTTTGTTTTTGCTTCTATTGATATGGTGTATTATATCTTTCTTCATTCTTGAGTTAAATTACTTGGTTTAACTGTGTTTGCTTACAGTTTATCCTAAGTGTGGGGAGTACATCTTTGTTTTTCTTTTCATAATTCACATAGTAATAGCCCTTCTGCCACCACAATGGGACTTTGCTTTCCTTAGCCTCTTTGTAATTCCTATTTATATAAAGTCAGCTGCCCCACAGCTAAGATAAACTCTGTTAGTCAAACTGAGCCGTAGATCTGTTTTATTCTTGTGGATAATGCTGTGTAGATGTGAATCAGTCTTTGTCTAAATTGTATCTTGACATGCAGGAGGTAAGTGGTAGAGGATGAAGGAGGAAAGTGAAGGGCAGCTTCTGTGAGAATTAAGTAGGACAGTGTGTGTTTATCTTTGACAATTTATTTTCTTTATTTCCTGTGAAGGCAATTGACCGAGGCCTGGGGTTTGAACTTGTCTATAGCCCTGCTATCAAAGATTCTACAATGAGGAGGTACACAATTTCCAATGCCCTCAATTTGATGCAGATCTGCAAAGGAAAGGTATGGTTCTATAATTTTAGATGTTTTCATGTCTAGCAGCCTATTATATTATTAATACATGAGAATTGTCAAACTAATTTATTTTCTTCAAGTAGAAAGTTCTCAAGGCACAGAAACAAATTCTCCCATTTCAATGAGCTTTGCAAGTTTTAAGGGAAAGAAAAATATCGAGGGAAAAATAGTTTAAGAGAGAAAAAGCCTTTATCTTTTGTTAAGGAATTTGCAATTTACATGCTGTGAAAAGAGTAGTCTAAATAACAAAGGTTTGTCATCAGTGAGTTGAATTAAGGTGATATGACTTTTTTTTTTTTTTTTTGTAGAGACAGAGTTTCATTTTATCGCCCTCAGTAGAGTGTCGTGGCATCACACAGCTCACAGCAACCTCCAACTCCTGGGCTTACGCGATTCTCTAGCCTCAGCCTCCCGAGTAGCTGGGACTACAGGCGCCCGCCACAATGCCCGGCTATTTTTTTTTTGTTGCAGTTTGGCCGGGGCTGGGTTTGAACCCGCCACCCTCAGCATATGGGGCCGGCGCCCTGCTTACTGAGCCACAGGTGCCGTTTTTTATCTAGTTTTTTAAACTTAATTCATCTTTGCTAAGATTTATTTAGAATTCTGTTTCCTTTTATAGGCTGCCTTTGTTTGACATGTAATCTTTCCCTTTTTCACTTTAATTATTTACCTTATCTTTGAAACAAGTTGGTGTTTGAGCTTTAAATTTAAAAGTGTGATTTCTGGTTATTTGTATTATGAGATTCTTCAATTGCTTTTTTTTATATTTATCTAAGATTAATATTGATCACTTTCTATTTTGTAGAATGTAATTGTTTCTAGTGCTGCAGAAAGGGTGAGTCTAACTTGAAGTACTTTGTTTTCACCTTTAAAGTTATAAAACTTTGCAGAGTTTCAAACTTTGTAATGAAAGTTTATTGCATGTTTTCTATTTTAACTATTCATTTGTTTATTGTAATTGCTGAGGAATAACATCCTCATTCTCTTCAGCTTAGATTCTGTTTATATAAATAGTTTTTTTACTGTTACAAAATGCTTTTCAGGGTTACTTTATATTTTTAAAGATTTATGAAGCCTATCAAAATTATAAGGACTTGTGTAGTTAACTTTCTTATTTGAGGGTATATAAGTATGTTACTAATCTACTACAAATGTTATGAGTCATGGAAATGTTATGAATACTTTCATATCTATTTTTTTATTTTATTTTAGCCTTTAGAAATCAGAGGGCCGTATGATGTCGCAAACTTGTATCCTTTTCTGAATTAAGAAGTTGGTGAAATTTTCTTTTAGCAAATTTGGAACTTGAAGGAAGCAGTATTGTTGTTTAACATGATATTTTTCTCAACCTTTTACTATAATTTTATCAATCAATTAATAGTTAAAAAACAAATTACATCAGATTGTAGGTAGCTTTGTCCCTCTGTTTTTTAGATTAAGCATGAGATAGTTTTATATGGTAAAACTTTAGAGTTAAATGAGTGTCTCCTCAGATGTATGTTCCAGCTGGGCTAAGGACTGCTGTGGAATTAACTGGTCTCCAACAAGACCAGGATAGCTGGCATCTTCAGATGTTTGTGTTACTCTCATGTCCTTGGCTGACTCTGGGTTGAGATCTTTAACGGCCCCACCAGAGGGTTGCTGTTTGGGCTATCTGAAAGTGATGCCAAGGCTGCAGTGTCCACCAACTGCCGAGCAGCACTTCTCCATGGAGGTGAGCAAGTTCTTCCAATAAAACTGGATGGTTGTATTAGAAGCAAGTCGTTTTTCATCAAATAATTGAGCCATCTATTTTTATTATCCTGCCCTGCAGAGTTCCTTTGAAGTCATCTTTTCTCAGACTGTTCTAACCTTTCTTGCCTTCCCTTCAGACTTTCCTTCCTATAGTTTGTGCAATGAATATAGTCTGCACTTCAGAAATGAGTATTGAAGGAGTTCTTTCAATCCATACCTGTATGTTCTTGCCCAAATCTTTTCTCTTATTTATTTATTTATTTAAGACAGGGTCTCTCTCTGTCACCCAGGCTGGAATGTAGCCTTGAACTCTTGGGCTTAAGTAATTCTCTCGCCTCAGTCTTCCATACGTGCACCAGGTTGCCCGCTTCCCTGAGCATATGTTGATAGCCACTTCTAATCTCCCTGACTCCTTTCTCTCCAGAGGGGCATGCTTTTCTCTGTTGAAAATTTCTCTTTTAAGAATTGTTATGTGGGGTGGCGCCTGTGGCTCAAGGAGTAGGGCGCTGGTCCCATATGCCGGAGGTGGTGGGTTCAAACCCAGCCCCGGCCAAAAAAAAAAAAAAAAAAAGAATTGTTATGTGAAAAATATATGTTAATTAGTTTGTCAGGAAATGCAAACAGCGTATTTAGAAGTTGATATTTTGTCAAAGGAACCTCTGAGCTCCAGAGCCAGTCCAAAAACAGCTTTTTTAAAAACCCGACAAAACTTGACTAACTTTTGCGTTAATTGCAACTCAGAGTGAGTTTTCTTTTCCCGTTTTTTGTACGTGGTCAAGTATGTGCTGACTGTACGTTGTGTATGTACCTCTTCTCCTCGCTTCCTCTACTGGACCCACTGATTTCTTATTTCATAAGATGATAAAAGTTGAAGTATGCTGAAACTTTAGAAAATGAAGATAAAGCTTTATTAAAACAAAAAATTTAAACTTTTGATCTGCTATTTTGTCTTCTCTTTGTAATTTTTAGAACTGGTTGTAGTTAAGAAGTAGTTCAGTTGGTATCATCCAGTTGAATTTTAAACTTCAGAATAAGTTGCTACACGTAGACTATTATTTATCATACAAACAGTTACATACTGAGGGCTCATGTGTTGTGTCTGGATTGTAATGACCTTATTCCCACTTGAGAGAACTATTCACTATATTGGCATGAAGTTCTGCATTTTACTTCAAAAAACTATTTAACATATGTATAAAGTCAAGCTTTTATAGATGCTAAACCAGAACAAGTCTTGTGGACTTTAGATGGCATTACCATTCATCCTAAAGTGCCTAGGACAGTCCTAATTTATACCTGCTGTTCCTGTAAAATTATTAACACTTGCCTGTTTTCTGTTACCCTGGTTTTAGTTGGTATTGGGATCAGAGTGAAACAGTAGTGTGATGTGCTCCTAAGCTTGCTAGTTCAGCTTAGGTTACTTTGGAAATAAAAAGAAGTCTGAGGCAAAGAGTATCAGAATTCTCCTTATTATACTGTCATAGATGAAATCTTATGTGGCATCTTGAGTGCCACATTTAATGGCAGCAAGCACACTGGACACTAGCAAAAGATGTCTCATAGGTGCTTAATAGGTCTGTTAACCAAGATTAGAGAAGGCATGGATGCAGTGCAGGCATATCTACCTAGCACACTAAAACTCAGACACATACTGGCTGGCTGTCAACATTGGAATGCCTGCCACTGGGAATCAGGATTAGATTCTGAGAAGTTCCAAAAACCAGCGAATTGTAATCTTTAAGAGGTTGTAGGGAAATGACAGAGGAAAGAGGTTCAATGTCAAAAGTCTTTGGCCTATGATTGACAAGGCTTATGTCTTCCATCAGCATGGATCTGTTGGGAACACCTGCCTTTTTTTATTGAGACAGAGTCTCACTCTGTTGCCCCAAGCTAGAGTGCCATCGCATCTGAGTTCACAGCAACCTTAAACTCCTGGGTTCAAGGTATCCTCTTGCCTCAGCCTCCCAAGTAACTGGGACTACAGGTGCCTGCCACAATCCCCAGCTAGTTTTTCTATTTTTAGTAGAGTTGGGTTTCACTGTTGCTCAGGCTGGTCTCGAACTCCTGAGCTCAAGCAATTCTCTTACCTCGTCCTCCCAAAGTGTTAGGATTACAGGTGTAAGCCACCACACCCTGCCAGGAACACCTGCCTTAAATCCTCATGAGCAAAAGAGTAGTTTGCTTGCAGATAATTACTTTAGAGCTAGTTTTAGATTTTCCTTGGCAGGGTGATTAAAGGAAATAGTATATGGGAAAACATTTTATAAATTAAAGCCCTATACAAATGTAACTTCTTGCTATCACAAAAAATGAATTTGTTTTTAAAAGATGCTAAAAGTTACTTTTAAATATAGCAATGAATGTCCCCAGTTTTTATAATCTGTTACTTTAGATTAAGGAGTAAATAATAGTGCAATAAAAATAAGACACATCTGAGCTAGAACTAAAATAATTTTGAAACTAATGCATTTTGTTTTGTTACAAAGTTCTGGTTTTCACAATTTTTATATTTTTATTTATGCAAGTGATTTAAGACTACCACTCAGAAACAATGATATAAATGTGGCATTTTTATTTGGTGAAATGGAAATTATTGACAATTTCTTTTTTTGAGGTTCTTCATTAAGTTGTCATTTTAATGACCTTGAGAGCTGTATTTATCCATTTTATTAATTGAAGTATTTTCACATAACTAGCAGAGACTAGATAGGTGTGGTAAATAAATTGTTATAAATGGAAAGTTAATGGTTAACACTTTAGAGTTGACTTTACTTTTGTTACTTGAAATAAGAAATAATTCTTAACTAAATTTTTGTTCATCAAATTCTTTTGATTCTACCGCCTTTGTAGCTAATAAGTATATTGCTCCTTCATCACAGTCTCTTTCTATTTCCTAAGGACAAGGTGAATCTATTTTATGACACTGTGGTCTTTATAAGCTGTTCTTCCAGCCTTATTTCCTCCTAATTTTTTCATACTCCTTCACCAGCCATAATGTACCCTAAATATTCTCACTGAGGTTCCTCTTACCTTTTTCTTCATGCCTTTGTAAAAGAATACTTTCTTCTCCTTTTTTCCTATTCCTAGTAGTGTTAACTTTCCATGATACCTTATTGATTCATCCAGGTGGTTAATTTTTGTGGGTGCCTTTATTCCTGTTCTATTTGTTCTTCATGTGCTTATCCCACGAATTAATTGTAGGAAAAAGCACTGTCTGTTAGGCATCTTCATACTCCATGAAAATGACACAGTGCCTGGCCTATTATTGGGTTTTTAACAGAAGCTGGTTAAATTTAAGTTGACCTCTGCTGCCAACATGGTCTAAGCATTATATTTTTCTTTGTTTGTTACCATTATGTTGGTAATAGAAGGCATCAATATATTTATGAGTTTGATTTTATTCATTCAGCAAGTATTTTTTGGACACCTGTTACATAACAAGGTCATTGTTGGGGGTTGGCAATGGTGTGTAATTGATCCTTCAATAGTAAATTTCTCTCTCCTGAGGGAGATAGAATATGTGCTATAAAATGAGATAAGCACACACTCCACCATGGGAGCTATACGGTTGACTGTTGTATTTGTTGTCTTGATTTGTGTTTCTATTGTGCATAAAGCATCTGCTACACTGATGTCTGTGATTTGGTGCATAAGGTGCCATGAACAGACCATTAGACAGAACATTGCCCTGCAGCTATACCCTTGAGGTAATCTTTAGGAATGAATTCAGTGTTAATCCTGATACATGTGTATGTTGGGAAACAAGATAATGACATGTAATGGAACCAGCACCCAGTTCAGTATGGTTTATTACTTACCGGTGCTATAAACCAAAATAAGGTGATGCTACTTATTAAACTACCTTATTTTTAATTGTGTCTTAACTTCAACGTCTATTGTTTCCCTGTTTTCTTTTACAGAAACTAGAAAAACTGCTTTTGGAATTATTTCTACAGTGAAGAAACCTCGGCCATCAGAAGGGGATGATGATTCTTTCCCAGCCTGCAAGAAAGCCAAGTGTGAGGGCTGAAAGGAATGCCCCAGTCTCTGTCAGCTTTTCCTTCCTCCCTTTTATAGTTCATCAGCCACAACAAAAATAAAACTTTGCGTGGTTTACTGTTTTCATTTGGAGCTAGAAATCAATACTCTATAAAAACAGTTTATATTCAAGTCTTTACAACAAACAAAACCTAGTGGCATTAAAAAAAAAAAAAAAAAAGGCTACCAGCGTAATGAATTTAAATGTACGTTAAGAGAAAAACAGACTATTTCTCCTTCGTGTAAGTAATAAACAACCTCAGGTATACTTGAAGAAGATGTTTCAGTATTTTAAGAGATTCTTTAAAAAACATTTCATTTAAAAACTCATGCTTTTGGCCGTGCCTGTGGCTCAGTGAGTAGGGCACCAGCCCCATATGCCGAGAGTGGCAGGTTCAAACCCAGCCCCGGCCAAACTGCAACAAAAAAATAGCCGGGCGTTGTGGCGGGCGCCTGTAGTCCCAGCTTCTCGGGAGGCTGAGGCAAGAGAATCGCGTAAGCCCAAGAGTTAGAGGTTGCTGTGAGCCGTGTGACGCCACGGCACTCTACCCGAGGGCGGTACAGTGAGACTCTGTCTCTACAAAAAAATAAAAATAAAAAATAAAATAAAAACTCATGCTTTTTTACTTGATATACACAGCTTATTATTTTTTAATCTTACCACTCAAACAGTAGTTATTTTGAGAACTATTACAAATTTTATTGTGGGGTTGACTTTTTAGTTACTCTATTCCTGTGTTAAGCTTCTCTTTCATGTATTCATCAAGTCAGCATTCTTTCTAAAAGGAATTGGTATAGAATTTGTGAAGGAGAGGAATATGTGCATGAAATTACACGTGGCCTCCTTCTTTGCTGCTTTTTAACTCTATGAGATCGATGAAATAGGATTCCTTGTATTTATTTAGTTGGAAACCCTTCAAAATGTAATACTGCTCTTCCTAGTAGCTTTATTAAAAACATCAAAGCGTTGGACTCAGACAACTTTGGAAACGATTTTTTTTTTTTAATAGGATCATCATGTTAAGTCAAAGCAAATATCTGCACTTGTGCTATATTGATGGAAAGGCCCCAAAACACCATGGAGTAGAGCAAGAGGTATAGTTGAGTGAGAAGTTTTTTAAACAGGAAAAAGAACACTGTTCTGAGGACCAGAGAAAAGATTTAAAAGAGAGAAAGCTATACTGGTCTCACGAATAAGTAAAATATAGCAAAGGTTAACCACTAAAATGGGATATACTGTGTCCAGATGAGATTTATTCCAGCAATGTAAGGATATTTCAGTTCTTTTTAATTTGGCATATATTATGATATTAATAGGTTAGAAGAGTCAGAATCCTCTTAATGGATGCCAAAAGGACATTTGATAAAATTTGAAATCCACTCCTGATTTTAAAAGTGACAACCATAAAAACCTTTAGGTTATTATGTAGGAAATGTCCAATTTCAAATCAGGGTAGTTTATTATATCTCAAACAAGAAGCAGTACATTAAAGTGTGCATCTAAATTATTGACACAGTTTTGTCATCTTTATTTTTTTAATTTCAGATTCATATGGGGGTACGAATGATCAGGTTACACTGTTTGTATTAGTTAGGTAAAGTTCAGGTTGTAGTTGAGCCCTTCACCCAGGGGTATGCAGTATTCCCTTACTTTGTACCCATTCAGTGAGAGTTACCAATAGCCCTCCCTCTTCCCCTTTCCCTCCTCATCCCTTCCCCCTTCTTGAATTTAATTTTGTTTTTCTCTCATGTTGGGGTATAGTTGTTTATCTGTTGGTTTCATGTTAGTATTGAATATATTAGATGTATTATTTAGCAGTATTCTATATTGCTTTTCTATTCTTAAGATACTTTACTATGAATAATGTTCTTCAACTCCATCTGCGTAAATATAAAAGATGTAAAGTCTACATCTTTTTATGGCCAAATAGTATTCTGTGCTATACATATGCCATAGTTTATTCATCCATCCATGAATTGATGGGCACTTGGGTTGATTCCACATCTTGGCAATAGTAAATTGAGCTATGATGAACATTCTAGTGCCATTGTCCTTGTGGTATAAATGATATTTTTTCTTCTGGGTACCCAGTAATGGGACTGTGGGATTAAATGGAAGGTCTACTTTTGGCTATTTGAGGATTCCCCATACTTATTTCTAAAAAGGCTGTATAAGTTTGCAGTCCCACCAAAAGTGTAGAAGTGTTCCCCTCTCTCCACACCCCAACTGGCATCTATAGCTTTGGGACTTTGTGATGTGGGCTGTTCTCACAAGGGTTAAGTCAGTTTTGCCTTCTTAATGATAGCTTGTTTATACCAGCAGCAAAGAAGCCTGGAGAGCAAGTGGTGATGAAATCATGAAAGGCGGTTTCCACAAGTTGATGAGAATTGAATATTTTTCCTTGCAAGAAGTGGACCAAAGCCTGGAAGACGTAAGAGTCATTTGGTGCAAGGTCTGGTGAATATGTTGGATGATAGAATTTCCAAGTCCAGTTTGTGTCGTTTGAGCAGCGTTGTTTGTGTGACATGTGGTCAAGTGAACAAGAGGATTATCTGTCTCTGTTAACGTCTCAGCTACTGACTCACAAACATCTTCATCATCTCATCCACATGGTTGCACTAGAATCCGCTGTAATCTAGTGACCAGGTTTCACAGAGTTCTAGTGGACAACACCAGTGCTGGATTTCCAGACAGACACCATTAGCTTTTTTGGATGCCTTCAAGTTGTGGACTGTATGTCAGCACTTCATCTTTATCCAACCCTGGTGCTGAATGCTTGGCAATTGTCAAAAAGAATCCATTTTCATCACTTATGATGGTATAGAAATAGTTCACTTTTGTGTCATGACAGCCAAGAAAGGGATTTCTCTTCTAACACTCAGTTAATTCATGTGGAACCCATCTATCTATCCAGCTTCTTTACCTTGCTGATTAGGTCCAATTCATGCTCCGAGAACTCCATTGGCTTAGGCTGAGGGTGGATTTTCCCTGAAATCACAACTGTGCCACTTTTCTTCTTCCCTCTTCTGTTTCCTTCACTCACTGTCAATAAATCACTTTCACAAGAATCTTCATTTCGAGCGCTGCTTCCAGGGGGCCTGATTGAATAAAAAATTGGGCAAATCAAGTTGATCTGAAAAAAATTAATGCCCAGTAAACACAGAGGTGCCAAACTTGCTAGACACTAGGGGAAAATGAAAAAAAATGTATCTTTGTTTTGCTGATCAGCTTGAAAGACAAAAGAAAAAAGATTTATAAAACAAGTATTTTTGGGCAGTGCCTGTGGCTCAAAGGAGTAGGGCGCCGGCCCTATATGCCAGAGGTGGTGGGTTCAAACCCAGCCCTGGCCAAAATAAAAAGCAAACAAAAACAAAAAACAAGTATTTTCAAGGTTTGGGGGAAAGGCCATAATGTCTTATGGAAGGGGACTTAGTTTGATAGCAACCTTACAGATAATTCTATAAATTTATCCTTTAGAAATAACTGGTTAGGTATAAAGGATACACTGCAATAGCGTCTAAAATAATGTGAGAATGGAAACAAGCTAAACACAATAAGGATTAGCTAAATAATCCATTGTACATTGAAACAAAAGAATACTATGTATAAAGATGTCTAGAATAAGTTGTTTAATTGGAAAACTTACAAAACTAGGTACACAGTATCCATATATAACGTGCACAGAAATAATCAAAATAAATGCCATGAAATTAAGATTATTGGTGATGTTTGCTTCCTTTGTTACTCCTTCTGTGTTGACTCAATATTTAATAGTATTGCTTGTTCAAAAAGAGGGAAAATTCATTTATTGTGGGGGGAGGTAAAGGCAGCATGATAGACATTATGCCATGGTGGGGGGGGTCCAACAAGGGCACACCTAGGGGGAACTAACAAAATCAGGGATGGCTTTCTCTGAAATGGAGCTAGACCAAAGGGGAAAGATGAGAGTTACGAATGTGGTGGGTGGGCGGGGGTGGGAAGGAGAGCCTTCCTGGGAGCTGGCACCATGTGAAAACACAAAAGCTAGTGCCTAGATTTTTTTAAGGAACTGAAAATTCAGTAGAGTTGAAATTTAGAATTTGGCTAAGGAGAAATGAAAGTAAAGAGTTAACAGCAGCCAGATTTTAGGGGTTTTAAAAGACTTTAAGGTATTTTTATTTCATCCAAAGGGACATGGGAAGCCATTAAAAAGGAGAGTGACTGGATCAGATTTGCATTTCAGAAAAATCACTCTGTCTGAAACTTGAAAAACGAACTGGAGGTAAGCAAACCTAGAGGCCAGGAGCCCAGGGAGGGCTGTTTGGGCAATCCAGATGAGACGTAAGGGCACCTCGCATGGAAGGGCAGGTTACCAGGCTACATAGGTAGTGACCTTGGTAGGACTTGGTGGTTGATGTAAAGGGATGGGTGAAACAAAGTCAAGAGCCATTTCCAGGATTGTCCACCCCACATCCCCCACTGAGAGAGCAAACACAAGAAAGATTGCAGTTAAAGAGTTGGTTCAAAGAGAAGGCACAGAGCTTATAGAAATTTGACTATTTGTAATTAAAAACTTAGAACTTTTCCCTGAGTGTTTATCTTTTCCATTAGCAGAGCTAACGAAGAGTTGGTCTTACTCAAATATTGTCTCATGCCCTCCCTACATCTTTATTAGTGCAAATGTTTCTATGTGGCAATATGAAACCTTTTTTTCCTTTTTAACTGGCTGGGCATGGTGGCTCACTCCTGTAATCCTAGCACTCTGGGAGGCCAAGGTGGGTACATCCTTGAGCTCAGGAGTTCAAGACCAGCCTAAGCAAGAGTGAGCTCTGTCTCTACTAAAAATAGAACTGTCTGGGCATTGGTGGCAGGTGCCTATAGTCCCACTATTCAGGAGGCTAAGGCAAGAGGACTGCTTGAGCCCAAGAGTTTGAGGTCACCATGAACTAAGACACCATGGCACTCTACCCAGGGCTTCAGAGTGAGATTCTGTCTCAAAAAAAAAAAAAAAAAAAAAAACTTTAACCATTTGTTTTTCTCTCCTTTACCCTCTCTACTCTTTGGGGGAGGAGTATGTGAGGAAGACACCATAAAGAAAGAACCTAGTCACAGAATACATCCCAGTTATACTTTGGGAGGCATGAAAACTAGCAAAAGAAAGGTGTGTGTTTAGCAGTTCTATTTGGACAGACACTAGAGCCAGAGGGGTGGAAAGGGGACTGGGAGGGAGGTAATGAAACCCCCAGTGCCTGTGGGAGGTGGACTCTGGATTGGTCAGGGACTAGCTAAAAAGGTACAGAAATATTTCAAAGCATCCTCACCACTCTGTATGTGTCCGTGACCAGATGGCTGGAGACTTTCTGGGGATGGACTGTGCTCATCCCCTCTGCCGGAGTGTCAGAGGTGTATCTGAGA
Organism: Nycticebus coucang; assembly: GCF_027406575.1. Classification (NCBI taxonomy): domain Eukaryota; kingdom Metazoa; phylum Chordata; class Mammalia; order Primates; family Lorisidae; genus Nycticebus; species Nycticebus coucang. Next base: position 120,271,529 of record NC_069782.1, read on the forward strand.
GCTTCATCTATGTGATGCTGTCTGAAGTCAGTTGGGGGATTTTGGCCAGGGGGAAGGTGGTACAGTGCTGGTGTTTCACATCAGCCTTCATTGGCTTTCATGTATTTCCTCAAGTGCCAAACATTTCTCATTTCTGCCCTTTCCTGTGCTGTTCCTGATGTCTGGAACATTCTGCTTGAATAACTCCAGTGTAGCTATCAGACCCACCCTAAAGTTCACCACCTCCATCTAACAAGTCTTCACAGAACCCGCCTCCTCCCCAGCGGATTCCATGCCACCTCTCCTTAGACTCCCAAGGCATTCTTGTATTTTCCCTTCCGTTGTGTTTACCACAGACTGATACTGTACAGTCACGCATCACTTAATGACGGACACATTCTGAGAAATGCACCAGCAGGCAATTTGTCATGTGAACATCAGAGTGCTCACTCAAACCCAGGTGGTGTTACAGCCCCTGGCTCCCAGGCTGCAAACCTGTGCAGCATGTTACTGACTGACTACGGTTGGCAAGTGTAAGCCAACGGCATTTGTGTATCTAAACATATCTAAACAGAGAAGAGATTATGCATTTTGTGATGATGTTATGATAGGTAGGTGAGAGGAATTTTTTAGCTCTAGTATAAATCTTTGGGACACAAGACTATAAAGTTATCCCTAATTATTTCTTTAATATTCATCTATTTCGGGAGCGCAAAGCAGGGACAATCTTTTTCTCATCGTGGGTCTTAGTACCTGGCCCAGCACGTGGCAGCTAAACACAGGCACATCTCATTTTATTTTTTATTTTATTTTTTTTATTTTTATTTTATTTTATTTTATTTCCCTTTATTGTGCTTGAAAGATGTGTTTTTTACAAACAGAAGATTTATGGTAACCTTGTGTCATGCAAGTCTATTGACACCATTTTTTTTTTTTACAAACAATATAAGCAGTATTTTATACTTCTGAGATTTTGTACACTTTACACAATGCGAATTTTTTTTTTTTTATGACAGAATCTTACTTTGTCACCCCCAGTAGAGTGCCATGGCGTCATAAAGAGTTCACAGCAACCTCAAACTCTTGGGCTCAAATGATCCTCTTGCCTCAGCCTCCCAAGTAGCTGGGACTACAGACACCTGCCACAATGCTGGGCTATTTTTAGAGACTAGGTCTTGCTCTTGCTCAGGCTGGTCTCCAACTCCTGAGCTCAATCCACCTGCTTTGGTCTCCCAGAGTGCTGGGATTATTGGCATGAGCCACTTTGCCCATCCCCTGACACCACTTTTTTAACATGTGCTCACTTCCTATCTTTCCTGTGTCACATTTTGGTAATTTTCACAATATTTTGAACCGTTCATTGTTGTTATATGTGTTTTGGTGATTGGTTGATCAGGGATCTTTGATTTTATTATTGACTTTTGTTTTTAAGACAGAATCTCTCTCTGTTACTTGGGCTAGAGTGCCATGACTTCAACCTGCTCATAGCAACCTCAAACTCCAGGAGCAAACTATTGGGCTCCAGCAATCCTCCTGTTTTAGCCTCCCAAGAAGCTGGGACTATGGGCACCTGCTACAACACCCAGCTAATTTTTTTTATTTTTAGTAGAAATGGGTCTCACTTTGCTTAGGCTGGTCTGCAACTCCTGACCTAAAGTTATCCCCCTGCCTTGGCCTCCCAGAGTGCTATGATTACAGATGTAGGCTACTGAGTCCAGCCTGATTTTATTATTAAACTTGTGTTAGGGAGCCACAGGTTGCACCCATGTAAGACAACAAACTTAACCGATAAATGTTGTGTATGTTCTGATGGCTCCACTCATTAGCCATTCCCCAGTCTCTTTCTTTCCCCTTGGGCCTTCCTATTGTCTGAGGTACAGCACTATTGAAACTAGGTCAATTAATAAATAAGTCTACAATGGCCATCTAAGTGTTGTAGTGAAGGAAGAGTCACACGCCTCTCACTTTTAACCAAAAGCTAGAAAATGGAAGACATGTCAAAACAGGCTGAAACCTCAGTCCCTTATGCCAGTTAGCCAAATTGTAAATGCAAAGGCAAAGTTCTTGAGGGAAATTAAAAGTGCTACTCCAGTAAACACATGAATGATAAGAAAGCAAAACAAACTTAATTGCTGATATGGGGAAAGATTTAGTGGTCTGGATAAAAGATCCAATCAGCCACAACATCCCCTTAAGACAAAACCTAATGCAGATCAAAGCCCTTAATGCTCTTCAATTCTATGAAGGCTGGAGAGGTGAGGAAGCTGCAGAAGAAAGGTTTGAAGGTAGTAGAGGTTGGTTCTTGAGGTTGAAGGAAAGAAAACATTTCTGTAACAAGTTAAGGTGAAGCAGCAAGTGCCGATGGAGAAGCTGCAGCAAGTTATCCAGAAGATCAGCTAAGATCACTGATGAAGATGGCTACACTAAACGACAGATTTTTATTTTTTATTTTTTTATTTTTTACTTACTATTGCTGATTTATTATAATAGAGAACTGTTGCCAAAAGTTTGCTACTTGTCCTTGATGCCAAATCAATTAGAATGAAAAGTAAGGAAAATGATTTGAGGAAAAGGAAAGAGAAGTTTATAATTTGCCAGCAAATGAGGAAAGCAGTTGACTAGTATCTTGAAGATTGTCATTCTATTAGTAAAAATAAAGAGCATTTTAAAGGGGGATTTTTGGTGGTTGGGCTTAGTTCTACTTGCCCAGTGTTACATGTCATGGCTTAGACCCTTGTCCAGGCAATTACGTTGAGTCCTCTCTTGTGGTTTAAGATATTAGAAAACAAATAGCAAAGAACATTTTTCTGCCTCTTTGACTACTGGCCTGGGGCAGGAATACAGGGTTTAATTTCCAAAAGAGGGAAGTTTTAAAGAGACTCATAAAATATTTCATTACCCTGTTTCAGACCTTTACCTCTATTACACAACCCAGGACAGCCAAATGGAAAAGATGCCAAGGGGTTGCCAGCGTGATTAGGTCGATCGAACACACACAACCCCTTGCCAGTTTTCCACTGTTTTTGTCCTCCTCTTGGGGTCCAGAAGTCCCTTGCTGGCTCCCTGTATCCTCAAAGGGATGATTATAGGCAGATCTCACCGGCCAGAGATGCCTGGAGTCTTGTCTCCCCAGACTTGCTGTTCCCAGTTGCAGGGAAGCTATTACTCGGCTGCCATCTTTAATCTCTCTCAACAACAGATTTTTAATGTAGACAAAACAGCCTTTCACTGGAAGAAGATGCCATCTAGGACTTCCATAGCTAGAGAGAAGTCAAGGCCTGGCTTCAAAAAAATCAAAGGACATCAAACCAATCAGCATAGCTTTCGCCTCATTTACTTGATAACTGTGTTAAGACATTTATGTTCTACATTTGACAGATTTGACTTGTACCCTTGCAATATGCTCCATAGGTTTGATGTAACCACATCAGATTGTATAAAAAAAACAGCACATTGTACCCCACATATGCATAAATGTATTCATGATCTGTGACTTAATAAAAAAAAAAAAATCAAAGGACAGCTAGAATCTCTTGTTAGGCAGCTGGTGACTTTAAGTTGAAGCCAGTGCTCATTTACCATTCTGGAAATCCTAGAGCCTGTAAAAATGTATGGTAAATCTAATCTACTTGTGTTCTAGAAATGGAAAAACAAAGCCTATGTCAATGCATCTGTTTACATCATTGTTTGCTAAATGTTTTAAGCCCACTTTTTTCCTACTGCTCAGAAAAAAATATTTCTTTCAAAATATTACTGCTCACGGACAAGGCACCTCGTGACCCAAGAGCTGGTGGAGATGTGCAGGAGATGAATGTTGTTTTCATGTCTGCTAACGCAACATCCACTCAAGCCCATAGATCAAAGCGTAATTTCAATGTTCAAGTCTCCTTAGTCAAGAAACCTGTTTCATAAGGCTACAGGTTCAATAAATAGTAATTCCTGATGGATCTGAGCAAAGTAAACTGAAAACACTCTGGAAAGGATTTACCATCTTAAATGCCATCAAGAACATTCACAATTCACAGAAGAAGGTCAAAGTATCAAAAGTAATAGGAGTTTGGAAGAAGTTGATCACAACCCTCATGAATGACTTTGAGGATCAGGACTGAGTTGGAAGGAGTAACTGCAAATGTGGTAGCAGAACTACAAAGTGGAGCCTGAAGATGCAACAGAAATAGCAGAACTAGAAGTGGAGCCTGAAGATGCAACTGAATTACCACAACCTTATGGTGAAATTTGAAGGGATGAGGAGTTGCTTCTTATGAATGAGCAAAGAAAGTAGTTTCTTACGAAGGAAACTACTCCTGGTGAAGATGCTGTGAACATTGTTGAAATGACAACAAAGGGGGCGGCGCCTGTGGCTCAGTCGGTAAGGCGCCGGTCCCATATACCGAGGGTGGCGGGTTCAAACCCGGCCCGGGCCAAACTGCAACCAAAAAAATAGCCGGGTGTTGTGGCGGGCGCCTGTAGTCCCAGCTACTCGGGAGGCTGAGGCAAGAGAATGGCTTAAGCCCAGGAGTTGGAGGTTGCTGTGAGCTGTGTGAGGCCACGGCACTCTACCGAGGGCCATAAAGTGAGACTCTGTCTCTACAAAAAAAAAAAAAAATGGACAACAAAGGATTTAGAATATTATGTAAACTCAGTTGCTAAAGCAGCAGCAAGGTTTCAGAGTGTGGACTCCGGTTTTGAAAGCAGATCTACTGCAAGTAAAATGCGATCACACAGCATAACATGCTTCAGAGAAATCTTTCATGACAGGAAGAGTCAATCAACGCAGCAAACTTCATTGTTGTTGTCTTTTTTTTTTTTTTTTTTGCAGTTTTTGGCTGGGGCTGGGTTTGAACCCATCAACTCCAGCATATGGGGCTGGCACCCTACTCCTTTGAGCCACAGGCGCCGCCCCATTGTTATCTTCTTTTAAGAAATTGCCACAGCTGCTCCGGCCTTCAGCAACCACCACCTTGATCAATCAGCAGCCATCAACATCTAGGCAAGACCCTCCACCAGGAAAATGATTACTACTCTTTGAAGGCTCATTAGAATTTTTTTGTAATAAAATATCTTTAAATTAAGGCATACACATTTTTTAGACATAATGCTATTGCAAGTTAATAGACTACAGTATAGTGTACACATAACTTTTATACGTACTCCCAAAATTTATGTGACTCATTTATTTCAATAGTCAGTTTGTTGCAGTGGTCTGGAATGGAATCCACAATATCTCCAAGGTATGCCTATGACTCATATTGGAGGTCAAAAATTATTGACCTTGAGTGTTCTCCCCTGCGAGGCCTTTGACACTTCCAGCCCCTGTTCACAGTAACGGCTAAACCTGTAGTTAAGCCTAATGGGAACTTCTTATAGAGCATGAGTTGAACTGCAGGAATCGTCATGACCACCAGAGGTCTCTTTCTCCATATAATTGAGATCAAAGAACTTAAACTTAGTAACATGGTGGTTGGCAGCCTAGCGGCTCACAATGCTGCTGCATTCCATAACCTCTCATCACATGGAGGCTGGTCAGTATAGCAGACCCTCAGGCTGTACCTGCCACCAGCTGAATCAGCACCTGCATTTTAACAAGATGCTCGGGTGATCTGTATACACCTTAAAAGTTGACAATGCTTTTGTACAGGATATTTTTAATCTGCAAAACTTGGAAAACAATGAAAAAGAACCCTTCCTAAATGTTTTTTTCCACATAGGATGTCCCTAGCACACTTATAGGAGTTAGAAAGGAGTTTAGAGTTTGTTTGCTTTTATTATGAATATAAAATATACATATACATATAACACAATATACATTTACACATTTACAGTTTACATTTCCTTTTGTCTTTTATGAATAGATTCAATTCTGCATGGCCCCATTGGCTGCTCCCGCCACTGTCCTGTGTGAACATACTCATTCCATTCTCTTCAGCTGGGTACCCTCTATGATTCAGTTAAAAATAAAAAAAAAAACAGGCCCAGGGGTAAAACCGTTGGCTTTACTGTCCTTCTCACAGAACCACTTTTATTCCATTGTTTTCTTTCCTGTCACTACATGCCCTCCCTTGCTTCATTCAAACTTCAACCTTAAAATTCAAGAGAAAAGAAGGCCTCAATAGTCACCTTTGTCTCTTAAAAACATCTTGAAATGTCTTCTGTGAGTGAGGTGACACCCAAGTAGGCTCTTAGAGCATTGTTCGGTCACCCTATTCAAGAGCTATCTATGGGAAGGCTCTGAAAGTGTTATACAAATTAAGCTTTGTTCACCACATAGATGATCGTGAAGGTCTGACTATCAGTATCATGGAAGTTAATAAATAAACAGGAATAAATAAAAATAGAGTGAGTTTCACTAACAGAAATTTAAATACCTATAACCCAGTGCTTTCTTTTTTTTTTTTTTTTTGTAGAGACAGAGTCTCACTTTATGGCCCTCGGTAGAGTGCCGTGGCCTCACACAGCTCACAGCAACCTCCAACTCCTGGGCTTAAGCGATTCTCTTGCCTCAGCCTCCCGAGTAGCTGGGACTACAGGCGCCCGCCACAACGCCCGGCTATTTTTTGGTTGCAGTTCAGCCGGGGCTGGGTTTGAACCCGCCACCCTCGGTATATGGGGCCGGCGCCTTACCGACTGAGCCACAGGCGCCGCCCACCCAGTGCTTTCTTGAAACTTCATTAGGAACATCTATCTTCACAATATGTTGATAAACAGAAATTAGACTTTATGGCTTGTTGATCTTCTTTTGGGCTGTGCCTTCAAAATATGAGCGAAGAGTCTGTCGTTTCCCTTAGAATGTGGTTATGCGGGAGATCTTGTAGGAGCTCTCTTTGAGGCTGTCGAATATTGCTTTAGTTCCATTCTGCCAGTGTAGAACCAGATCCATTGGGGTCTTCCCAGCCTAACCAAAAGAGAGGAGGAAAACTGACCTCCAGGTGGGAGACACGTGTAAATTCACATTCTCTGTGTGTGTTTCCTGATGTAAGGGATAGGTATTTGGTATAGGTTTTCAAAATTTTATGGTTTCCACTGTCAGTGATTTGCAGTTGGTATTCAAACCAACCTTTCACTATTTCTCACAGGGATGCTTTTGACATTCCCACCTCCCGCCCCCAGAGGGAATCACAAGGTATTGGTAAAATCCCCAATTTCTAGATACTAAGTAGCAAAAGCACCTCAAGGAATTTTGAAATTCAAAATATTTCTCCATTCATCTGCAGAATCCTGTGGAATGGGCTCTGGGAGTCCTTCTCGCCTAGTTAGGAATCAGTTCCTATCAATCTGGAAAACAGTTCTTTGATTGATAAGAATTGGTGGTCAATGAGCTTTAACACCTTGGCTTAAGTACTCAGGTACTGCTAAGGTACTTTTACTGTTCTTGGTAACAGAAATTTATAACTTCTCAAAATTTACATTGTACTCTCCCAAGAAATTTATTTTTCTTAAAGTTGATGTCAGTGACGTGCAAATAAATACTTTTAGACCAAATTTTGATTTCCCTTTTTCATATGTCTCAAGATATATAAAAATATTAAAACCTCTCTATTCTATAAATATGAAAAGTCTTAAATTTTTCCATCTCTAATCATTTAGAAGTATCTGTTTAACCTTGAGATAGCAAACTGGCAATGTTGACATGCAAGTCAGTCCAGAGATCTGTTTTGTTTTGAAGCAAACAGAGCTCAGACTTTTTTTTAAGGTTAGATTAATTGGCAACACTTAGAAATCAAAAGATTTCCCAATTAGATTTGTGAAAAAAAAATCTAGTTTTTTCCCTATAAAAAAAATCAGAAGAGTTGATAACATAGTGCCCACGTTCCCACAGAGGGACTGGATGGGGGAGGGCCACCAGCCAGGAGATGAAGTCATTTCCATGATCTGCCTGCTCTTTGAGGGTACAGGAAGTCTCTGGGTTATAAATGAGATAGGTCCTGCAGGTTTGTTCCTAAGCTTAATTTGTATGTAAGTTGGAACAGGTACATTTACCTATGACCTGTTATAGCCTTCATTAATGTGATTCGTACATTGGTCAGATGTTTGTAACTTGTGGACTGCCTGTATTTGAGTTAAAGTCCCTGTAATTTTCATTTTGAAATTTCTCCATCCCTTTATTGTCTTTTTTGAGGAATCACATCAGTGGACATAAATTCAGAGTTTTGAACAATGATAGAATATTGTATGTTGTTTCTAATCTCCTTCAAGATGGCATCAATAGCTTATTGGTTTGGGGTGGGAGAATCTCAATCCAGTGGGTCAATGACATTAATAGTTCCAAGACCCTTAGGCTGAGATTTAACTGATGATTCAGAGCTATGAGCCCTATTTGTATATTTTGGGCTATTCTTCCATAAATTCCTTGCATTCCTCTCTATTGAAATTTATCTCCTGATTTTCTGGCTACTTACACAGTCTTCCTAAATCTATATGCTATTTATCTTCGCTGGTATTTTCTCAGTGCCTGAAAAAAAATGTCTTCATATTTTCTGCAGTTTTGGAGAACTCACTGAATCTTCTCTTTCTCTGATCATTTTAAAGAAATTACTATACAGACCAATCCCAATATCTAGCATGAAGGAACCCTACTGTTAACACTTTCACTTCCCAAGCAATCTCCATTTATCACTATTCTTTGCTCCTGTCACCAAGACAGACTCATAAAAATACTCCTCCCAGTTTCAGTCACACAAAGAGAGGAAATCGTTTGCATTTATAAGATAACTGCCCCCTCCCTTTTGTAAAGCGAGTCTCCAAAAGCTTCTTCAAAATTATTTCTTCTGCAATTTATAACCATTCCTCAGGGTGATATTTTCAAGCTTACATTAGATGATGTTTCCCTGAGAATCGAGATCGTGAGAAAAAGTTGGTTATGTTCATCTGCTTACAGATGAAGTTAAATTAATATGTACTTAGACAAGAATTTTCAGGGCCTAAATATAGGAAATTATTTTGAGAGATGTGCAGACAAACCAAAGTGGGGAATGGATAGAAATTATGTGAAAAACATAGGCAAAAGCATGGCTAGGCCTGGAAAAAAGTCATAATATTCACATTGGTATCAGGATGAAAGGGCCATCCTGAATTACTCAGACTGGATATTGATTAATTGTAGTTTATCCGGCTGCACTGACCACTGTGGCGTTGTTGACCAGTCCAGGAGCAGTGAGTGTCCATATCCCTAACTACCCCAGGTCTTGCACAGACAAGAATGGCCAAGGCAGATTGGACTGTCCCAACATATGCGTTTGTTAAAGTGAGCAATTTTAACCATCTTCTGTTTTCCAGATCAAATCTTAAAAGAACGCTTAGGCACATATTTGGCACTTGAAAGCGCTTGAAGGCACAGCCGGTAAATATTTGGCACTTGAAGGCACAGCCAGTAACTATGGCTTCCCCCATCTCGGACCAGGTGACCTAGGTCTCTGCTAAGGCTGTGTTCTTAAGAGAAGGGGAAGTCAAGAGGCTTCTGTACCATCAGAGAACCCCACCCGGCCCGCCTCGGATTCTATCATTGTAGGAGTCTTTTCAAGTATTCAAGAAATGCTTCTGGAAATCAGAAAACCTGCTCGCAAGTGGTGGCCCCTTTGGAACTTACACAGTTCTTGATGTTGAGGTCGGAGCCATACATGATCAGGAGTCGGATCATCTTGTAACGATTCAGTCTCACAGCGTCATGCAAGGGGGTGTCTCCTTCCTAGAGAAGCGAATAAACAGGCTACAGGTGCGTCTGAGGCCAGGCAGTGCGTCCCACAGGGCCACCCTGGCTCGGGGGGTGATTCCAAGGAAATACGCGATGAAGGTTCGGGAGGCCCCAGCGCGCCCGCGACTCACTCTGTCCTTGGCGCTGAGGTCGGCCTCGCAGGCGATGAGGTGCTCTGCGCACTCATAGTGGCCGGTCCGCACCGCCACGTGCAGCGCGGTGCTGAGCAGCTGGGAAATTGGAAAAGGCGGCTGACTCGCTGGCAGCCGGGACAGAGGCTGTCCCGGACCCCAAGGCACGGAAAGGGGTGAGTGGCCACCAGGTGCCAGCATGCTGAATGGACTTCCATGGAGAGGTGGAATTAGGAGGTGGAGGAGGGGGAGGCGGGAAAAATACCTTATCTCGGGCGCTAATTTTTGCTCCTTTGTTCAGCAATAATTTTAAAACATCCAAGTTTCCTCCTCGGCTCGCCCAGTGGATGGCTGTGGATTCAAGCTGTACCAGGGAGGTAAAGGACACGATGATGTCAAGGCGGCTGTGATCAGGGGAATTAGCTCGTGGTTTCTAAGCCCAGAAGAACCCAGGTTGCCAGGGTTCTGCGGTAACACCGGGGTGTCCCCAACCAGATTGTCAGTGCTACCTACTGGAGTTGAATACTCTTGCCTACTGTCCAGCTAAACCCAGTCTGTGTGGGTGCCCACGAATAAGCATTCATGTATGTATTTGTGTGCATGTGTGCATTATTAGGAGGCTCTTAACAAATCTAATGCAATTTTTCGAAGAATAAGAACAACCATTTATTGAGAATTTCCCCATACTAATGTGTTGCTATGCATTCTAGATGATCCTTCCAGCTATGTTTGAGGTAGGTGTTATTTGCTTATTTTGCAGGTAAGAAAAACAAAGTTCCAAAAAGCTCAAGTTTCTTGCCCAAGAAGACACAATTAGTGGCAGAATATATATTCAAACCCACATGTGCCTAGAACTTTTAACCAATTTTGCTAAATGTACTTAAAAGTTCTAGACATATGTATCTAAACATTCTGGCAGCTCTTCTGAAGAGCTGGTCAGCTCTTAAACTAGACCTAACCCCTCCTCCGGGCCCTGGTGCACTTTCTCCGGCTCTTGCTGGTTCTCTGCTCTCATTTATGCCATCAGCTGTCACCACTTATGACCATAAGTGCTGCACTGCACTGGAGATTCCCTCACTGCTGTTTGGCATATTCCTGACCTTCTTTCAAATCTCACACTCATGAATTTTACAATCTTTCTGTGCAAACTTTATTTTTGTTCCTTTACTGTTTTTCAATGTGTTTGTTTTTTGGATTCAATTTTGGCCAAGCCCTTTGATTTCTTTGATATCCCCTCAACTTTGCTATAACGTCAAATTGAGCTGCATTTAAATACATAAAGCCTTTTCCCAGCTCAATCTTCAGTTCATAAATTATGCTGTATACTGGGCTGTGTGGAAATCACAGTGGTTGAATGATTAAGATCTGAATAGCTGCTATTTTCCATAGATGCAATTTATTTCATATGCAGCCTAGCCCCAAATCTCATCGATGGCGATTGGCATCTATCATATGTAGTGTGTAGCTAGAAAATTCTTAGACATTGCTGGCAGCCAAGGGGCCATGAGCAGGCTGCCGTGTACAATGGGAACAGAGTGATGGAATGGCAAGTGTTGACTGCATTAACTTCTCAGTAATGCTATTGACTTGGTAATGAATGACCCAAGTCTCTGATGAGGATATTGAATTCTGTTCAGCGGCTTTCACTTCCTTCTTTTCAGTATGTATGGAAAATACTTTCTACATGACCTAGTCTCATCTCCCAACTTCTCCTTTGTAGGGAGAAATCAGCTTTTGCCTCACTCTCTCAGATCAATCTTCAATCCAATCAGCTCAGTTTTTCATTGGAGGTTTTCTTGAGCTTCATGGAGTCTACTTAGTTTGGCTTGTTGCCAAGCAAAGGAATATATTTACCATATCACGGAATTCAATCTGGGCTCCAGCTTCTATTAACTTCTCCACAATTGCCAAATGTCCTTCCAGGCATGCTCTGTGAAGAGCTGTCCGCTTATACTGTCAGAGTAGAGATTAAAATAAGGGATAGCAATGCATATAAAAATGTACATAAATCCTTTTAAGAGGTATTAAGCTGGAGACTCTAATGACCTCATTGATAGAAATGCCAGGGCTTCTTTATGAATTAGAAATGTCAAAGTTCAGTAAAATTGCAGAATTATAACAATTATCCTCTGACTAAGATTTCATACATCTCTAAGTGCTCAAATGTCTATATTAAGGAACATGAATGTAAAGGCTCAAAAATACCTAAATGTTAACATCTCCTTTGCTTGTATTTTATACTTTCCTTGTTCATATAGCATTTGCCAGGCAGATCAGAGAGTTTTCTTCCACCTGAGACTGTTGCTAGGTTGAAGATCAAAAACTATTATATATATATATATGCACACATACACACATAGACATATATATGTGTATGTATTTTGTTTTTTAGAGACTGGGTCTATGTTACCCAGGCTAGACTCAAACTCTTAGGCTCAAGTGATCTTCTGACCTCAGCCTCCTGGGTAGTTAAGACTACAGATGTGTTGCACTGTGCCCAACTTTCAGTTTATTTTTAAGAAAATGAAAGACTGATTCTTAGTATAACTTCAGAAGTAATCCCCTTCAATTCATGGGAGGAAGAATACAAAAGTATTAGTGTTTCTGATCAATTGTCTTCCTATGAACAGTTGTACAAATAGTGTAATAGGCTGTAAGAACTAGAACAACTTTAGGCATTATTTCATTCAATGCCCTTTGTTTACATGCAAGGAAACTGAGGCCTAGAAAAAGAAAATTAGCTGCTAAAAAACAAATAGCCAAGTAGTGGTAGAGCTGGTACTTGCTGGTACTTAAACTCCAGTCTCCAGATTCCCTGTCTAGTACTGATGCTCTTGAGTCCAGTCAAAGATGATGTTAATAGTTCTCCAAAGATGACTTTATGGTCCTTTATTAAAAGTCTTATTCCAGCCAGGCACAGTGGCTCATGTCTATAATCTAAGCAATCTGGAAGGCCAAGGTGAGAGGATCACTTTAACTCAGAAGCTCCAGACCAGTCTAAGCAAGAGCAGGACCCTGTTTTTACTGAAAACAGAAAAATTAGTCAGGCATTGTGGTGGGCACCTGGAGTCCCAGCTACTCTGGAGTCTAACGCTGGAGGATCACTTGAACCCAGGAGTTTAAGTTTGCTGTGAGCCAGGCTGATGCCACGCACTCTAGCCTGAGCAACAGAGTGAGACTGTGTCTCAAAAAACGAATAAATAAAAGTCCTATCCCAGGGATCTAAGAAGTTAAAGATAAATTGAAAGATTAGCCAGATGTATATGAATGCAAAAAATGATACAATCTGTAGCACTAACTCAGAACTTACTGATTTATTTTTTTGGACCACTGTACTATTCTGCTACTGGCACATGTGGCAATAACTGGAGAAACTGTTTCAGGTGGAAAGAATTTGGCATCGTCTTAACAAGGCTGCAGTAAAGCATAAACACATAAAATTAATGAGCTGGATTTTGCAGTGCTTTGTATGAGCACTTACCTCATCACAAACATCTGGATTGTTCTTGTCTGACAAGAATTTTTCTACTACTGGCAGTTTATTCTCCAGAGCAGCCTTCAGAAACATAGGCACATCCACAGGTTCTGTCTAAAGCCAAAAAAGAAGAGAGTTGCTGTGAGCTTGCCAACATTCAATCGAACCCTCCATAGACACTTGTTCCCCACAGCACGATGCTGGATGTACATCACTATAAAAACCAAACAGCCCTTACAACGATTTCAGGTTCTGGTTCCTTCATAACTGGAACTTTCGTTTTCTTGTACTTTTTCCTTTTCTTCAGCTGAATGATTATTTCAAGGTCTTCTAAATTGTCCAGCTTTGATCTTTGTTCTAGTTTTTTCTTTTTGAGCTGAAAAAGAAATTCATATTTCAAAAATATGGTGAGTTCTAACTGACAAGCACTCTGGTGGTATCTAAATAAAATCTGTAAGGATAGAAATAAGTATGTGAACACTTTGAACAAAAAAAATTAAAAATTAATCTTTGCCATCAATTTAATGATTTCTTATTCGAGCTGTTATTTCAGAGTCTAATTCTCAGCTAATTGCCTTCATCTTCTCTTGCTTGTAGAATCAGCCCTTGACTAATTGGACACACGATCTAGTCTCTAAGTGAGGACTTTATAATTAATGCCATAAACAAGCCCCACATTTCAGGATATTTTTATCATGCTTAAAAATTAAAGCTTTTTTTAATCCCAAAGAATGTAATAAATATTAAGCTCTGAAATATCAATGTCATTCCCTTTCAAGTATCCCACTAAGCGGGACCTCTAAAATAGAGGTCCAGGACCTCTAAAATCCAGGGAGTACAGCTAACTCCTGTACATTTCATCTATGTCAGTAAATAAGGAAAATTCATCCAGAAACACAGACTGTGTCCACACAGATAGCAAACACAGTCAAACAGTGATCCATGGACCACAAACCATGTTCTTGAGAAAGAGTTCTCCCTTGCTTGGGATTAGCTACATGGTGTCTCGCATTGGAAATTCACTGGACCCATTTATCTCTCCAACTGCATCTTTCAATCAAGACATAGTTATAACACATTAAATCATTGATTCAGAGTCCAGAGGTAAGTTCTTATAAAAGAATTATTCTCCAAAACCTGCTCCATATAACCTGGTTCTTTTGGGGTTAGAATTTGGTAAAGATGCATCTTTGGAAAGCTTGCCTTTGTTTCTCTCTTCCCTTCCTCCCTGGCACCTCCAGCCCCCATCCCAGCCCCAGCCTCTCCCTGGTGGATCCCACAGAAAGTTCTCACCTCCGCCTCTCGTTGTTTCTCCCTTTCCCACTGCTGCTCCCCCAAGGTCACAGGGTGGGCCGGAAGTGTCTTCAGATCCTCTTGCTTCTCTAAAGTAACAGCGGCTTCATACTCTCCATCTCTGAAATCCTCAGGAAGGAATTCCCCTGCCTCTCCATTGCTGTTCTTCTTCCCTGTGACCTACCGGGGAGAAGGTGGCAGCGTCAGGTGCAACAGGTGGGTGCTGGGGTGGTTCACAGAAGATGCTGCAGGACGCTTTGGTCCTTGCTCCCCGGGGGCAGCCGCCTCCTCACAGTCACTCTCAGATCTCAGGCTGTGGGGGCCTGACAGCCACAGATATCTCAGATTCACCTTCATGTGGTTGAATCAAGGCTTAGGTTAGGTTGACATATTTAAATCTACTTTTAATCTGCTTAATCACATCTCTCCTAGGCAAATCACAAACTTCCTTTGATTATTTAAAATTCCTTCATTTTAGGTGTTCTTGATGACTCTAAGTCCTCAGTTGTCAAGTTTCCAGACATATTCTTAGTACTGAAACTTCTTCCCTGAGGCATTTTGGTAACTCCCTGGGATTCCACACTATAGTAATAAAACCAAAGCAGAAGGTAAGAAATAGGAAAGATGCAGAGAATTCATTACTGGAAGCTCCACTTTTTCCAATTTCATTTATTTCATTACATAAACCAACCTTCTTCAATACGTGATGTTTTTGGAATTTCTTTGCATTATGCCTGAAAGAAAGGGGCACTTCAATTTTCAAATAAAAAACAAAGATGAAACCAGTTTTCATGGTGGAAAAATCATAGGTCTTACATACCAGCTCTTCCACGTTCAGCATCATCATGTTGGCTAAAGGGTGTCTGTATGTTTTTCTCCTGGAGAAGGAACCTCTGGAGGCGGCCCTGCCGGGGCCCTGCACACAGGTTGGTTTATATAGCTTGGGCTGGGTGAGATAATCTTCCAACCTGGGAACCCAAGTAACACCCCTCCCCCCACCAGCAGCCAACTCAGAGGCAGGTGAATTTTCATTCCAGACTCAGTGTCTGGGAAGCCCAAGAGGGAGGGGATGACAAGCTAACCCCACTGAATATGTGATTCAGGAAGAAATGTGAGAGGGCCATTCCTCTGGCAGTGATCACACCGCTCAGCAATGCAAGCCATCCTATTTATCGAGAAGGCAGGGGACAGCTGTCTGTTGATATTGCACCACATCGTTGCCCTTTTCCCTTCTTTGTCAGCTTTCATATGACTAACATATCAAGAAAATGCCCTGCTATCACACTGCCAGTAATATCTTTCTGATAACCAGACTTATCAACACTTTACTTGGGGGCAGTTTGCCTCAGGACATCCTATTCCGGTGGGTAAACAGCCCCAGAGGAAAGGATTGGAGCCCTACGGGCACTTGTCTATATCTGTTTGGAATTCTCTGGGGTGATGTCTGGGGCTAAAAAGGCCCCATGACAAGCCACCTACCATCATTATAAGAAATTGAAAGCACTCAGTAATGCACTTTTGTTTAATGGTGTCACTATCCCTAATTAGCACATGACGTGCTTAGTGTGCTTTAAAACAGCACACCAACTGGAACGCTTTTTCTTCAAAATGGACCAGAGTGGTCAAGAGAGAGTTTATGTGAGACCAGTTATTAATCACATGACCCCGATTAGGTCATCAGCCAAAGATGTCAAATGCTGTGGGAGCGAGAATCACCTGTGGGATTTTGTCCAAAACGCAGATCCCTAGGCCCCACTCCAGGGGATCTGAGTCAGTTTATGGTGACTGCTAGGAATCACCTGGACTTTCCAAAGCACCCAGATGATTCTGATGCAGGGAGATCTGAAAACCATTGCCAGAGGGGTAACGAGCTTTGCTGGGAAGGGTTTCAGTTTGACATCTGTTTTGGATTCTCATCTCTGAGGTGTTAAATTATGTAAAAATATTTAGGTCTGTCTATGTTCGGGAGAAACTGAGGTTACAACCTGCAAGCCATTTAAAACTTTATATATATATTTTTCAGTAAAAGAAAGAAAAATGGGGGGTATTAATGAAGGGGAGTATTAATTAGGATGTTGGTATTTGCTCTTTCTGTACCTCCCTGTCTTCAACCTTACCCAGTCAACAAACATGGCTGCTATCCTCATCTTCTGCCCTTGAAATGATCAGCTGGTGGGTGGTGTTTCTGGAACTTTCAGAATGAGACATTGACCCCTCCCCAAAGCCAAAACACTGACAAAGAGGGAATCTCCCAGTCCCACCTGCATCATATGTTCTGTTTTTCCTTTCTGTCTGGTTTCTTCTTTGAGGTGAACATAGCTATCTTTATTTTCTTTGGTCTCTTTGTCTAAGTGAGAAGTGGCCATGGGAGCTTTTCCACCCTTTCCAGGCCTGATCCAAAGGTAGTTGTTAAAGAAACTTTTTTTTTTTTTTTGAAACAGAGTCTTACTCTGTAGCCCTGAGTAGAGTGCTCTGGCGTCATAGCTCACAGCAACCTCAAACCCTTGGGTTTGAGTGATCCTCTTGCCTCAGCCTCCTGAGTAGCTGGGAGTACAGGAGTGTACCACCATGCTCTGCCAGTGTTTTCTATTTTTAGTAGAGATGGGGTCTTGCTCTTGCTCAGGCTGGTCTTGAACTCTTGAGCTCAAACAATCCACCCATCTCGGCCTTCCAGAATGCTAGGATTACAGGCATGAACCACTGCGCCTGACCCCGACACCATTTTTTCAATAGCATGTGCTCACTTCCTATCTCTCCTGTGTCACATTTTGGTAATTTTCACAGTATTTTGAACCTTGCATTGTTATTGAGCCCAGAGCAGACTTTTTGGGTCAGGTCTCACCTAGACCCACTCAGGATGCAACAAAAACTTATTAAAAGGCTCTTCAGGGTTCAAATCACCTCAGAGAATGCAAGTGACAGTGGGTAAGGAGGCTTATCAAGCCCTTTCTTTCCTCTGGTCATTAATTATCCCCTCAAACCTGGCTGATTCTATATGAGAGACCCCAGAAAGTGATAAAACTTTGCACAGGATGACACTTGAAGAAAGGTTGATGGAATGAGCAGAACTTGTAAGGCGTGAGCTGGGTGGATGTGTGCATTTTGAGGTTGGAGGTCCAATTTGCTGTAACAAAACACAAGAAGATCTGCTTTTCAAAAAGAGATTCTGGGGTGGGACACAATTATAAGAGGGTCTTTACCTAACAAATACAATCATTGGAAACGAATTCTTTGTACCCTCAGTGAATCCCAATCATTAAAGAATAAGTAAGTAATTAAATAAATAAAGGATTAAAAATAGAGGGGAAAAAAGAGATTCTGGCTACGCTTAGCTCCTTAACAACACATAAAACAAAATTGAATTTTCAAATCATCCTTATTCATCAAAATTTAGAACAAAACTCAAGTGGAGGATAGTTTTTTGTCATTTGTTTTTAAGGATCCTTCCCATAAAATTTCACCTGGTGGGATAAAATTCTACTATTTCCATTTTTGGCTTTATCTTAGTTTCATACTGGACATAAACCTTTCCTTCCTAAGATGAAGATGAAGGAAAACAACAAAGGTCCTACTTGGCGCAGCAAACGTTAAACAAGCTGGTATCAATCGTCTATGACCAGAATGAAGAATGATCGCTGAACTCTGTCCCTGTTAGTTACCTCATGAGCCTCTCCCCACTTTCCTCAGGATTTATGCATTTCGATGGATAAGACATGTGACCAAAATTATAATCCTGTTTATAGCTGGAAAAAATAAGAAGGGGGACATAAAGCAATTTCTGCAGCCATTCAAGAACCCAGACACCAGCAGGTTCATGTGCCATAGCTCAGCTTCAAGGACAATTTGGCCTTTCTTTATAAAGTCTGAAATTTTAAGATTTCTACTTCTGCCCAGACTTTTCATTTTTCGTACATTTTAACTGCATAAGCAATATACACATTATTGTTAAACATTAAAATGGCACAGAGCATGTTGCTTAGTTGAGGTCTTACAGAGTGTTAATTTGATACTTGATTCCCCCCCGCCCCCACTCAGTAACATGTCTTAGAGATCATCTCTGTCAGCTCAAACAAATCTATCTCATTATTTTAAACAGCTGCATGGATTTCCACATATGGACATACCATCTCTTCTTTAAATACTTTCTGGTTTGTGAGCATTTAGGCTGTTTTTCAGAACGGTTGCTTGTACTTGCTACAATCAAAGGCATTTTAAGGCACATAAAATTTTATTGTTATTAATGCTCCTTAGAACACCCACCCTGATACTTAAAAGGAAGAGCTCCAAGGACTGTAGCCAGATTCTGCCTTAGAAGCCTCCTCATCCCACTGTTGTACATATAATTGCCATTTGCCATCCCCCTTAATAAATAGCCTGCCCAGTCCCAGCCGCTACTCACCTTCCTTGGCCTAGAGAAGTGGATAACTTAGGCTGACCGGGAATCTAGGCATCCCAGAGGCCATGCCATGACTCAGTTACACACTAGAAAATGCCAAAGGGAGGTCTTAACAGTGACGTGAACAGGTTTGAGGTGTTCCTCCCTCCTCTGCCAACCTGGACTGAAATTACCTGTACCTAAAAAGGAAAAAAGTACTGGAGACACTTTGAGCAGGCTTATAGCATCTATCTTCACCTCCTCTCAAAGAACAGAGTCAAAACCAAAGTGTTCTTTCCCAGAGCTCTGGATAGAACATGCACACAAACCGTCCTAAGACAATTGTACCACTCACCGAAGATTCCTCTTCGGAGGTTTCAGCAGCCTCCTGACGTTAGAGGTGGGGGAAGGCTGTCTCACCCCGACAGCGTACACCAGGTGCCTTGTGACAGAAAGTAATGTGTCTCAGTACAAAGTCTGCCACACATAGAAGCCCAGGTAAGCCAAAAGGCACAAACAGCTACACAGACTATTCTGTAAACTCAAGAATCCCAGCCTTCTGGTCATTTAGGCCCTTTGACAGGCCTAAGAAGGCAAATGAAACCACATTCTACCAGCAGATTTCAGCGAATTTCCTAATCTTCTTAGACTACAGAACCCTCCCTGTGTGGCCAGACACAAGATCTGGTGGAGTTCTAGAGCACCTACAGTGTTAATAGAGCTAGGACTCCAAAGGGCATAGAAGCGTGCCTGACACACAGTGGGGCTAAATATTTTTATCTGAGACCTAGCAGAGCCAAGCACATCAATTTTCCTATCAATGAGAAATAATTTGCAACATTTCTAATGCTAATTAACAAATAATCCTTTAAGCACTAACGAGAGGTAAAGACAGTCAAAGCATTCGTGGTTGCCAGGAAGTGGGAACAGCTGTTTGTCTCTTTCAAATGCTAACTGTCCCCGACAAATGTACTCTTCTCCTTAGGGCTGCTCAGGTGTGAACTAACCTAGAGCAGCGGTTCTCAGGGCTGAGTACATCTTAGAATTGTTAGTGAAGCTTTTTTTTTTTTTTTTTTTGAGACAGAACCTCAAGCTGTCACCCTGTGTAGAGTACGTGGCATCACTGCTCACAGCAACCTCCAATTCCTGGGCTCAAGTGATTCTCCTGCCTCTGCCTCCCAAGTAGCTAGGACTACAGGTGCCCACCACAACGCCCAGCTATTTTTTTGGTTGCAGCAGGCTGGATTCGAACCCACCAGCTCAGGTATATGTGGCTGGCGCCTTAGCCGCTTGAGCCACGGCGCTGAGCCGTTAGTGAAGCTTTTAAAATTTGCTGACATCCGACCTTCACCCCAGGTAAATGAAATCCAGCTCTCAGCTCTCTGGTCTAGGAACTGGTATTCAAAAAAAAAAAAAAAAATTCCAGATGACTCTGATTTCCACCCCACATTAAGAATACTACAATTGTAAACTAAAATAAAATCTTCAGGCTCCCTCCTCAGCAACTGACTAGACCCCCTCTTGGCCAAGGGGATCCCTAAAACTGAGTTGCTGGCCATAACTAAGGAGACCAAACATGCCTCAACATACCCCCTCCCCTTCTTAGAGACATCCTCTGTGACTCATCAAGAGGCCTGAGGCTATACAAGACTTACCTGCAAGTCCTCAAGGTATATAACAAACCTCTTGTCTGTCTGTAATTAACAGACCCTTTATCTTAAGCTTTTCTTTTCACTTTTTTAGACAAAGCCTAACTCTTTCAGCCAATTGTCAGCTAGAGAATCTTTACACCCACCTGTAATCTGTGTCCCTCCCTCAAATGTCCCACCTTTTGGGGCCAAACCAATGTTTGTTTTCCACGTACTGATTTATGATCTCGCCTGTAATTCCTACCTTCCTAAAATGTATAAATCCAAACTGTAATGCCACCAGGACAAGTCCACTTGCTCAAATTTAGGGGGGCGTGGCTCACTGTCATGGTCCTCAAATTTGACTCAGAATAAACCTCCTTAAATTATTTTACAGAGTATGTCTTTTCCATAGGAAAGATACACGGAAGTTGTGTAGACAGTCAAGCTCTTTAACCTGGTCTCAGTATTTCGATTGTTAAAGACTCTGCCTATGCCAGGACCATGGGAAACACACAGACATAACATTTACTCATTAAGATTTATTGATTCTACTGTGTGTCAGGTACTTTATAGAACTGAGATAACATATTGTTAATGCTCACAAAGAGACAGATGCTTCTGCCTTCATGGAGTAAGTATTTAAGGAAAACAGCAGACAATATAACAAGCTTCTTTCGCTGTGAGGCCAAGAAGGGTGAGGCAAGGTTGCATTTGCCGAGAGAGGTACCATAAGGCATGGCTGAGGCGAGAGAATCGCTTGAGCCCAAGAGTTTGAGGTTGCTGTGAGCTGTGATGCCACAGCATTTTACCCAGGGTGACAAAGTGAGACTCTATCTCAAAATAAGAAAAAAAAAAGGCATGGAATAAGGAATTGGGATCCTTGCCTCTAACCCTGTGCCCTGTGTCCACTTGAGGAAGTCCTCTCACCTTTTACTATCCCAACTCCTGCATAAAAGGAGAGCTTTGAACAAAATGATTTCTAGCACCCTAACATATCATGGTTTCAAAATCACCAAATTAAAGCAGGGGATATAAACATTCCTAACTTCAGCATCACATGCAAACAGCAAAGTTGATTCTGCAGTGCCTCTAAAATAGGAAACAGTCCATAAACCTTTCGCCAGCACAGAGTATTCCAAGCCATGCCCCCATTTGATAAACATAAAAATCTCTCACCTTCTGTTAACATGAATAGAAATTTCACAGTCAACTTGGATCCAAAAGGAGATCAAAGCAATGGCAATTCTGAATGTGTGGTTCCAAACTTCCCAAGACCTTAGAGACTTTGATAAGGCCTCCACCCTCCTCCTTCCCTCTCTGAGAATCCCTGCCCAAGAAAAGGTAGTGGTAAGTGGTGGGGAAGGGCTGTCAGTGACTTTCTATTAAATTCTTATTTCCCCTAACAATGGGTTCTTGTGTAGGTAGGCCTCCTACAGTAATTCCCAGCATATTAGTAAGGCAGAGCCTTTAACATCAACATTCTGAGTCTGTTATAAGGATGACCTGACTGTCTTGTACGACTTCAAGAAGGATGGATGTGGGCAGAGAATCAGTTAAAATGTGAATGCGTAATGACTCCTCCCCCCCCACCCCCCAGTTTTCTGAAAAGCCAAATTTACTTCATGAGATGAAATTTCACTCAATGGATGGTGGGATGATGGAGAGTTTGCATTAAATTGTTTTTTTTTAAAGAAGTTCAATTGTCATAGCAACCCTCTGAAAAGATTTTGATGCAACTTTGGAATTACTTCACACCCAATTACATAGGGCATCCACTTGGGGTGAGAGATAAGTGCTTCTGTGGCTGCAAGCATAGAAAAAAAATCCATTTAACCTTTTTTAGCCATTTATTAAAGCAGAAGAGAATTATTTTTAAAATGCAATTTCTGACTTCATTTATTTTCTTAGTGCAGTTTGGAGTTTCCGAATAAAAAAAGAAAATGCTGCGAGACATCTTAACTGTGAATTCCTTGGGAATCTGAGAAATGTAGGGCCGGTAGAACACTGAGGGGTCACTGAAACCACTCCCCAGTCATAAGAAAAAGCCAAGCTCAGGAGGGTAGAACCCTCCTACGTTAAAGGCTAAAACTCCCTTTGTCAATATCCTGATGCTTAAAATCTTACTGAAACACAGTTTTTGGGTTTACCTGGATCTCAGTTTACTCTGTTTGTCTCATTCTACCTTGAGGAACAACCATCACCAAAAGCATTTACTATGCACTTTTTTACAATGACTTGTGCTAGTCCGGGGAGAAAAAGCTGGAAGGCAAAGTTCTTGCTATTGAAATCTTATGTGAATTGAACTACCTCCCTCCATGGTTCAAAACTCCTTACATAACCAGGTATTATTCAGTTCTTCAGAACACAGACTTTTGGAGCCTAATTACACTCACTGGAGCAAATGACACCTGAAGAGGTTGTAGACACAGATATCATTTAGTCATTCAACAATGTGTTTATTAAGCCTGTTCCTGTGTGGCAACCTGCCATTATGCATTTTCTGAAGTGTTGCAGTAAGTAATACAGTGCACACCATCACTTATGCAATATTCTTGCCCCAAATGTTCAACCTGAATCCAATCATGGGACAACATTCAACAAGGCAACTAGCTTGAGCTCTTCAAAAAGATCAATGAATAGAAAAGCAACCAGATAAGAAGTGAGGGATTGTTCGAGATGAAAAGAAACTAAAGCGCATGAACATTGGTTCGATCCTGTCATTTAAAACACAAAAACCATGAAATACATTTTTGAGACAATGAAGAAATATGGATGGCACGTTAGACCATATTCTTGACTTTATGATAGTTTTCTATTGTGTAATGATGGTTTTCTGTGGTAACGTAGGACTATGTCATTATTTTTAGGAGATGCATTCCAAGTACTTAGGAATAAGGTGTCATGCTTTCAAATGGTTCAACACAAAAGTGTGTATGGAGAGAGAGAGGGGAAAAAGAAAGCAAGATAGCACAGTGAAGAGAGAGCATACAGGTGCTCACTGTGCTATTCTTTCAACTATCTATATACTATTTCAAAGTATATTTCAACAACCAGCACAGTGGTTTTGGTTCGAACCCAGCCCAGGCCAGCTAAACAACAATGGCAACTACAATAAGAAATAGCTGGGCTTTGTGGAGGGTGCCTATAGTCCCAGCTACTTGGGAGGCTGAGGCAAGATAATTGCTTGAGCCCAAGAGTTGTTGCTGTGAGTTGTGATGCCACAGCACTCTACCAAGGGTGACATAGTGAAACTCTGTCTCCAAAAAAAAAAAATTTTTTTTTAGTAAAATAGGTGCCCTAGAACATAAATTCCACACAGCAAGAGATGGTTGTTTCTTCCCCTGATGGACACCAAACCCCTAGAGTGCTCAACAAATGTGTATTTAATGAAAAACAACAAAGAAGATAGCCCCAGCTTGGGGTCAGAGGCAGTTGGCCATGGCAAATGGCCCTACTGTCAGCAGTTTTGAGAGGCGCCCCAGAGCCACAGCAACAGTGCAGAGTGGGGCGGCTGCAGGCAGTGCTCTCTCAGCTGAATCTGTTTTTGGTGCAGCCAGTTGGGCAGAAGGCTAGGAAAATTCATTTAGCCAGAGTGGCTTCCCCGTGACCTGCTTTCTCCCCACCTGCCACCATTGGACTGGAAGTGGCATAGAGATGTTTCTGATGAGAGTATAAAAATGTGGACATTGGTTAGCATACCCCCTGCCTCAGCCACCCCATGTATTCAGGGGAAGCCTGAGCCACAGAGAAACCTCACTTTACATTGTGATGCAAGTGGGGAAACTGAGAGTCTTACAATAAGGCCAGGGCTGACTTCTTCATTTTATCTCCTTTAATGACATTAAAATTATATATTGTTTTAAAAAGAAGAGTTTTCTAAGATTCTGCCAGTTGATGACTTATTACCTCATTTCCTAATTCCAGGGTTAGGGAAACATATACGATATGAAGAAATGACTAAAATGTGAATAAAGGAAAATGCCCAGGAAGTCAATGGAGGAGGAGGTACCAGGGTGGTGGGGAATTCCACAATGTGCCACATCTAGGCTGTGCTGAAGGCCAAGGAGTTAAAGTTTCCTTTTTCTTTCTTTCCTCCTCTTTCTCTTGTTTTCTTTCCTTCCTTCCCAACTTCTTCCCCCACTCCTATTTTAAAATCCACAGCGATCATAGCTGAAGCCCCTGTGATGCTTCTGCCTCCATCCCAGGGTTGAGGGCTGATATGACTGGCTGAGAGAGAGGCTCAGACCCTTTTAACATACACCTCCCACCCCCACCCCGCATGTCTTTCCTCTCCTGTGTCTACTTGCAAGGGAAGTGATCCTGTCTCTCCCACTGAGAAGGAGCCTGGCAGTTCTTTCTAAACTGAATTCACATAAGAAAGGGAAGAGCCTGTTTGCAAAAACATACTCTTCTGCTGCCAACACAAGCAGATCTTTTAGGGAGGAGGGAAACTGTAACCCCTCCAAGATCTTTGCTCTCTTTTGGAGTCAGAGCGGGGGCTCTCAGGTTTCACAAAGGCATTTATAGAGCAGACTGACGCCTCTGTGGTTGGAATCAGCTCAGGACTGTGTGGAGAGCGGGAGAGAGGCAGGCACCCTTGCCCGCCCTGTGGAGGCTGGGGATTGTTTACAGGGGATGAAAATGTCCTCTCCCTGAAAAGGAATGTTTGGCAAGGAAAGGCCCTCCGGAGGCACAAGTGAATGGCTCCCTGAGGAATCAGTTTGGGTTAGTAACAGATCGGAACCACCAACCTGGACAAATCACCCTGGGCGGGGCAGACTGTGATCACAGGGACTCCAGGATGTTTAAAGCAACCAGCCTTCAAAGGCTGCTGCCTCCTTTTCTAGATAAACTACATGTGGCAGAAGAAAAAGGAAAAAAAAATAGAGGTTAGAAATCAGATGAAAAAATTAAAGGAATGCTTGACTTGTCCATAAGCATTTACTAACTGTACCAGTTGTTTACCGCTTGTCCTATCCTTTCAAAACCATATTCCAGGGGAGTGAGATGGCATGGAGTGAGTTACTCTGCTTGCTGACATCCACCCTGGGATGTCCTTCCTTATTTGGTGGCTCAGGAAGCCACGTTCCCTTTTCATCTCTCGTCCCATAAAACCTGGGGCTGGTCAACAGACGCTCAGGCATCGGACAGCCCCCACCCTTGGCATTTCCTTATCTAGGAGTCTTCACTGTGGAATTCCAAGGCCCACCCAATGCTCCGGATGTGCCTCAAACCATGGCGCGCCACTTGGTTCCTCTTGTGATGACAAGCGGATAACATAGCTCACATGCCTTCTTTTCCTGCACACCAGCCAGACCCCAGCTCCGAAACGGAAACCAACCACAAACCAAGAGAGATGTTTTATTTTTATATAGACATTGTTAAGACTCTGCAATAAGCCTACATCGTGGAAAGTGTTTCCCCATGTTGTTCCCGTTAATCCCTCCAATCATGCTCGTACTTTTAAAAATGAGGAAATCAGTGGGTGCAGAGGTTAATTAAATATGTAAAGTCACATAGCAAGTGTGTGTGTATGTGTGTGTGTGTGTGGGGGGGTGATACCAATTCAAAGTCAAACTCCAAGTCCACAGCACCTTTGTTGCAGTTAAATCCCATCCAAACTAAGCATGACCCCATGGAGAATCACTGTCAAGAAGCTTTACCCAGTTCCTCTAGTGTTAACTTCAAGATCACTATTTGTTTTTCAAGACATCGTATCACAAAAGTCAACTTCTATTATTCATCATCACTACTGTTACAACAACAGCTCATCTACAATTTGCAAAAACCCTATGGCTGAGAGACAACAGAAAAGTAAAGAAAATATTTACTGAACAAAATAGTAAATAAATGGATATAAAACATGACGCAAAGTGAGTGTCAGGAATATATCCAAATCCATAAATCTGAATGAGTTATATGCTTCTTTTAAAACATACTTACTCTTAAGATCCAACAATTCCAATTTTGGGTATATACTTCAAAGAATTGAAGGTAGTCTTTTTTTGAGACTCACTTTGTAACCCTTAGTAGAGTGCCTTGGCATCATAGCTCACAGCAACCTCAAACTCTTGGGCTCAAGAAATCCTCTTGCCTCAGCCTCTTGAGTAGCTGGTAGTACAGGTGCCTGCCACAATGCCTGGCTATTTTTAGAGATGGGATCTTGCTCTTGCTCAGGCTAGTTTTGAACTCCTGAGCTCAAGCAATTCACCCACCTCAGCCTCCTAGAGCACTAGGATAACAGGCATGAGCCACTGCACCTGGCCTAAAGGCAGAGTCGTAAACAGATATGTAGTATTTACACAGCCATGTTCATAGCAGCATCTTCCACAATAGCTAACACGTGGAAGCAACCACATGTCTCTGAAAGGATAATCAAAATGTGGCATATGCATGCAATGGAATATTATTTAGCCTTAAAAAGGAAGGAAATTTTGACACATGCTTACAGCATGGATGAATCTTGAGGACATTATGCTAAGTAAAATAAGCCAAAAAGAATACTACCTTATAATTCCACATATATGAGGTACTTAGGGTACTCAAAATCATAGAGACAGAAATTGAATGATGGTTGCCAGGGACTGGAGAGGGGGAGAAATAGAGAGTTACTAATGAGTGTGGAGTTTCAGTTTTACAAGATGAAAAGACATACGGAGATGGATGGTAGGGATGGTTGCATGTTTTGGATGCATTTAATACCACTGGACTATGCATTTCAAAATGGCTAAGATGGGAGATTTGGGGAGGGGAAGGAACTGAAACCCTAACAATTAAAAAAATTAATTTTCTTAAAAACAAACCCCAAATACTCTTTGTTCTTTCTTTCTTTTTATACACAGGGCCTCACTATGTTGCTTAAGCTAAACTCAAACTTCTGGACTCAAGCCATCCTCCTGCCTCAGTCTCCCGAGTAACTGGGACTTCTGTGTGTGCGACCACTCCCAGCTTAAAGATAATCTTATATGGTGTAAAACAACAAAAACCTAGCTGTCTGCTGTTTAGGAGAGATATACCAGAATGATACGGGGCGGTCGAAAACAAAGATGGACAAAGAACTGCCATGTAAATGCTACCAAAATACGCAGAGGGAGTGATTTTGTTAATACCAGACAAAACAAAATTCAAAGCAAAATCACTAAATGCGAAAAAGAAGAATGAAAGATAATCCAACAAGAAGTCATACCAATAATTAATTTTTTTTTTTTTTTTTGTAGAGACAGAGTCTCACTTTATGGCCCTCGGGTAGAGTGCCGTGGCATCACACAGCTCACAGCAACCTCCAACTCCTGGGCTTAAGCGATTCTCTTGCCTCAGCCTCCCGAGTAGCTGGGACTACAGGCGCCCGCCACAACGCCCGGCTATTTTTTTTGGTTGCAGTTTGGCCGGGGCCAGGTTTGAACCCACCACCCTCGGTATATGGGGCCGGTGCCCTACCGATTGAGCCACAGGCGCCGCCCCAATAATTAATTTTTGTGCAGTAAGTAACATGGCATGAAAAGTATATAAATACCTAAATCTAAGACATGCTAAGAATGGGTAAATATAATAAAAGGTACTGTTTTGGTCTGGTAGGAACTTGCTGTCTCTTCCAGTGAATAATTTGTGTGTACTGTATTTATTTATTTATTTTTTTTTTGGTTTTTGGCCGGGGCTGGGTTTGAACCCGCCACCTCCGGCATATGGGACCGGCGCCCTACTCCTTGAGCCACAGGCGCCACCTATTTATTTATTTTTTTAAGACAGAGTCTCCCTTTGCTGCACTGAGTAGAGTACCGTGGCGTCCCAGCTCACAGCAACCTCCAACTCTTGGGCTTAAGCAATTCTCCTGCCTCAGCCTCCCAAGTAGCTGGGACTACAGGTGCCTGCTACAATGCCCGGCTATTTTTTATTGCAATTCTCATTGCTGTTTTAGCTGGTGGGGGCTAGGTTCGAACCTGCCACCCTCGGTATATGGGGCTGGCACCCGACCCACTGAGCCACAGGCACCGCCCACTGCAGTGTATTTAAAGCTGGGAGCTTATGCTCAGACTTCCAGATTGAAAAGATCCAAAGTATTTCAGGGAGAGGTTATTTATGCTGTATGAGTATTTTACGTCAGGGAAGCATTATAACAAATAGACCATAAAAATCACACCGCGTCCTAGGGAAAAACAAAAAGCCACAGAAGGTTCTTAGAGTGTCTCTTCAGGAAATCCTCAGCACTCAGGCCCTTGCCAGTTAGGGTAATGTGTTCATAAATTTCCTCCAACAAACTCATTCCAGCATCAGAAAATGACAAATCAATCAAACTTTAGGGGATTGATGGCTAAACACTTCCAGGACTATGGGCATGAATCCAGGAGAGGAATTTGTGCCAGAAAATTGAACTGCTTCCTGCCAGAAATGGAAATAAAGACAGAAAGAAAACAAAACAAAAACCCACAGTTCCTTCATTTCGACTCCGATCTACCGCATTGTAGGTGAGAGAGCGAGGATGCAACTTAGAGCTTCTCACAGGTGAGATGAAATTTTTAGCAAAAGTAAGGGACTGAAGCACTCTGTTCTTAAACCGCGCTCATATTCTCTAGGAGGCTATTGGATGAGCGAAGGGAAGGGGCCAGGTAGGCCAGTGACGGGGACAAGGGTGAACTGGGACCGAGGTTTCTAAATTATATCTTTCTAAGGGCATAATTTGAGTTGAGATTAAAGAGAAACCTGAAGCTAGTAAGTGCTAATCTAGAAAGCTTTTATTCTGAAAAGGCTAAATTAGACACAGTGAGTCAGTGAGTTGGTTAGAGATGCTGGGTAAATAATTTCCAAGCAAAGAGGGCTCTTTCTTCCTGATCCTTTGTCAAACACACCGAGGCATGACCTCTATTCTTGACAGGGAGTTGATGTCCTTGAGCTCACTGGTATCTTATGTTCCCCATCAGAAGCAAATAAATATTTCAGAACTCTGGGAGAATAGGGATAGAGACCCTGCTCACTAATTGTTGGCTGGCAAGATTTTTTTGGTGTGTGAATGGATTGAACACACACACACACTCACTCTTATGTGTATCTAGATAGATGGAGGTTAATTTCGGGTCTCTTTCTATCTCTCCCTCCTCTTTCCCTGCATTCTCTTTTGTCTTTCCACTCTCCTTGGTCTGCCTAGTGTCCACTTCTGTTTCATTTCCTTTGTGTCTGCCAGCAGGGAGGTCCTGTCCCTCTCCGTGTGTCTCTCCATGGGACTCCGTGCATGTCCCTCCGTCTGTCCTCTGTCGCTGGCTGTCTGCCCTTATTTCTTCCTCTTGGCTCCCTCCCTTCCTTTTGTCTGCCTTCTGCTCCGGTGATGGCTGCTTCCCTGGCTGCTCCGATGCGTATTCTATTGACGGAGTGAGCATTAAGGAGGCCCAAATATGGTCATGGGTTTCGGGCAGGGCTGATATCCCAGCAGCCAGGCAATGCTCGCCCCCTGCACAGTGCTTGAGAAATTTAGGCCTGTCACAAACACTGGCCCACCTTATGTCCAGACATCCCAGGTCAGGAGGAGACAGTGATTTAACCAGAGTCCTTTTTATAAAAGGCAGCGAATTCTGTCTGCTGACAGCTGCCACTTGTTACAATACAGTCAGTTTCCCATCCCACAGCAATTTACATTCATGTCTCTGTTACAATCACTTTGCTGTGCTCTTACTGGAAGGGAAACCATTTTCCTTAGCATCATTCAGATAATTAGAGTAAATCCACTGGATAAGCAAAGCTCAGGTACAACAATGAAACTATTGAGATATCTTAAAAAAAAAAAAAAAGAAACCCACCCTCCTTTTAAAAGAACTTTCAAAGAAATTGCCACATCAAGTTCTGAATTGTGAAGAATTCCTACCATTTCCTGCTGTGCCTAATGCCAAGAACCTTCTAGAACACTATAATTTCTTATTCCTTAGAGTGAAGGATAAAAGATAATTTTGTTTGCCTGCAATTTCACCCACCTGAGAAGCATTTTTACCAGAATGATGCTTGAGCAAAAGGCTGGCTGAAAAACTAACCAACATATGGGGAAATCACATTTTCATTAAAGAGCTTTGATTTTTTTCTTTTCTTTTTTTTTTGTTTTTGAGACAGAGTCTCACTATGTCACCCTCGGAAGAGTGCCATGGCGTCACAGCTCACGGCAACCTCAAACTCCTGGGCTTACGTGATTGTCCTGCCTCAGCCTCCCAAGTAGCTGGGACTACAGGCACCTGCCACAATGCTCAGCTATTTTTTGGCTATAGTTGTCATTATTGTTTGGCAAGCTGGGGCTGGGTTCAAACCCGCTAGCTCTGGTGTATGTGGCTGGCGCCCTAGCCGATGAGCTACAAGCATTGCACCAAGAGCTTTGATTAATCAAGCACCCCACCATGGCCTTTTAGGGAATTCATTTTTACTGAATCCTTCTAGAACCTACAGAAGATCTTCAGAATGGACAGCACCAAGGCGAGCCTCCGAAAACAGCTGCGGGTGAGTGGCAGAGACATAGACCATAGAGCAGAATGTTAAGGACACAGCTCCATTTTTTGACATTTCCTTTTTGTGAATTTTTCCTTTTAGTAGAATCTAAGTCAGAAAAGCAGGAATGCCTGTGTCTTAAATTCATGGCTCAGGAAATTATTAGAAAATGTTTTTATACCAAGGGGAAATTGGACTGCTAAAAAAAAAAAAAAAAGAAAGACTTTTAAAATCTTGTGGAAAGGCTATATAAGATATGAAACTTTCCACCCAGGAAAATTCTAAACACTGTCGTGGATTTTTCTTCGAACCCAACCTGTTTATTACCATTTATCGAGCACTTACTATATGTCAAGCCCTGGAATAAATATTTTAGTTTGCTCATTTAAATCTCCATGGTAACCCTTTCATACAAATCTATTCCCCCCTGCTATCCCCATTTTACAGATGAAAAAACTGAGCTCGATGTGTTAAAAATAGAAATCACCAGCTAGGAAGGAAGAGATCTAGAATTCAAACATTCTGGGTCTGAGGACCTTATAGTCTCTGTTTTCAAATTCCTGCCTCATGGCCAGGCTGGCTGCTCAATGAGCCCAGAAAGAGAGAGAAAATTAGCTCTGAAAGTGGCAGAAAACCACCATGGACAAATGTACAGGGTGGGTAACCTGCTCACCCTGGGCCTGTGCAGGAAGCCTGCATAGTGAATCCCGTACGGAATGTTACAGAGACTCTAGTAGCAAGAACTGTTTAGATTTGTCTAGCTAATGCCACCTGCAAAGTCCGATATGTGATCTCAGATGATCTTTTCTAGGACTCTGTGACTTGGAGGTTTTTGTTGCCACTCAAACAGGAAATGAGACTAAGACCAGGGCAGTGAAGTGACTTGATGGTTGCCCTGTCTAGGGCCCTTTGAATTCCTTCTCGTGGGCCAACTCTGGTCTATTAATTATGACTGTCCCCCAGTCTATTGATTATGACTGTCCCAAAGTGTTACTTTGAAAAAGTAGTCCCAGGATGTGTCAAGACTTGGCAAGAAAAAATGTCACGGTGATGAAACATATCCACAAGGACACCAGCATGAAGGGCGGCAGTTCACACACCACAGTGCCGTCACCTCTAATCTGTTCAGTGCAACCTCGTAATTCCACAGACACAGAAGTGGAGGCCTACCTCAGAGACACCGAGACTTCCCCTCAGCAGGGCAGCTGCAAAGTCTGGAAAGGATGGCATTTTGAGAAGTCCACAACTATTGTCATAGAATTTTAAATATGGGATTCAGGCTCATGCTCACTCAATTCTAAGTCCCAGAATCCCTCATGGGTGAGGGATGGAAATGTATTAAGCAAATTTATGTGGAGCTGTTTCCAGGGAGGACAGAGAAAGCTGGTAGTAGTACAACACTGCTTCTGCTGCCAGAGCCTGCTCAGCCCTCGCAAAATACTTGACCTTCTGCCTCCTTCCCTCA
Source organism: Nycticebus coucang (assembly GCF_027406575.1). Classification (NCBI taxonomy): domain Eukaryota; kingdom Metazoa; phylum Chordata; class Mammalia; order Primates; family Lorisidae; genus Nycticebus; species Nycticebus coucang. The sequence continues at coordinate 120,304,021 of NC_069782.1, forward strand.
CTCTCAGCATCACCAACACTGACCACTCCTACCCCTGCCCCGAGCTAATCCTTCTTGCCTTTGAGAAGGAGTCATATTCTACCCTATTGCTCCCACAAAGCTGTAAGCCATCCAAGGTCAGCTGACGTGCCCTGGGCTGGCCTGGCCTGGCATCTCACCCCACAGAACCTCTGCACATATCCTTATTGAATTGAATTGATTGCATCCGGACTAGAATTGGCTTAAATTGAATTGAAATTCAACTAAATGTACCTGGGTCAAAGTAAGTAATAAGTTAGGCCTGGTAATCAATTTATTACACAATGAAAAGTTGAAATAAAACAGACATAGAATTTGTGAGATAGAAAATTCAGGGCATCTTCCTATCCCATGTTTCTAATATCTTCCCCCAAATCACCAATAAATTAATAATAGTAAATATTGCCACTTAATTTACACCTATAAGGATGCATTGAATGGTCCTCTTCAGCTTGTCCTAGACCTTGTGACTAGGGCCTATAGCTAAAAAAGAATAAGACCATCCACACACTGTAAGATTTGGGGCCCAAAACCCTACCACGGGGAAGAAACGGTAGAACTAACCTTATGGAAGCCCAATTACCACCCCTTCCACACTCCTCCTCAGCTTATATCAATGACATCAACTCCATTGGACTGCTTGTCTTCTTTGAATAACAAATAATATGCAATGCCAGTTTGCACATTAAATATAATGAATAGATAGAATAACTCTGCATATGTGTATAAAATGTCCCCCCAAACAAATAAAATGCCCTAACTTTATTTAAATAATACAAAAAGGAGGAGATTTGTTATAATTAAAATAACATGTATTTTAGTGGGTATTTTCTGGGGCACAGCAACTCTAGAAAACGTAATGAAGTAGTCAATTGTTTGGGCCTGCTTATAATGAATAAGTTTGGATTAAAAAGAAAGCAAGCCACCACGTGTGGCTGCTCATACCTGTAACCTCAGCATTCTGGGAGGCTGAGGCAAGAAGATTGTTGAGCTAAAGAGTTTGAGACCAGTCTGAGCAAGAGTGAAACCTTGTCTTTACTAAAAATAGAAAAATTAGCCAGGCACCTTTAGTTTCAGCAACTTAAGAGGCTGAGGAAGGAAGATCACTTGAACCCAGAAGTTTGAGGTTGCTGTGAGCTAGGCTAATGCCATGTATGGGCAACAGAGTGAAACAGTGTGAAAGAAAGAGAGAAAAAGAGAAAGAGAGAGAGAGAGAGAGAAAGAGAGAGAGAAAGAAAGAGAAAAGGAGACAGAGAAAGAAAGAAAGTCAATATGAAGTTGAATATTGTCAAAACCTTGTCTTTATATATTTAACATATTGAAATAAGGAAAAAATGAATTTTTTTATACCTAGACTTATTGCCCACTGAGCAGGTAAAATGCAGATTGATATAGCAGCTCCTTAAACAGCACAACTGTCTCACCATCAGTGATATGATTGTTCAAATGGTGAGCAGTTGTTGGTAAATTTCCGAAAGAATAAGTACTGTATAATCTTCCTTTAATTAACCTGGTAGTTATGTTTCTGGAAAATTCAGTGTATGTTAAAGTTATACAAAGATACTTTGCACTTTTTTTTTTTTTTTACATAAAGTAGAATCAGGTTATAGCACAAATAATTATAAAATGTTTGGCAGGACACCAGAAAGATATGCAGACATGAGATGATTCTTCTGGGTGTGGAACTGTCTTGACCATTTCAGGACATCTGGAATCCCTGGCTGTGCCCATTAATCATCAGAAGATGTCACAATCACTGTGATTACCAAAAAAGACTCCACACATTTCCTAAGTGCCCCTGGGAGATGGTTTCCTACCTCTTGAGGACCTCTGCCTACTACAAAGAGACTGGGAGAGGAGGGAAATCTCAGAGACAGTCATCAGCTGTGACAACCATCTTGTTTCCCTGGCTGGGGTTGACTGTGAAGCTTCTCATCCAAGCAAAACAAGAAGGAAATCAAGAGAATTAAGTATAGAAATTGGGACTTCCAGCCTGAAAAGGAGACTGATGTCTCCTTTCCTTGCTTGGGTATCCTCAGAAGACTTGCTTTTCTGTGTCACCATCAAAGAGAATTGGAGCTCCGTGGAGGTGGGGAGAGGTAGACCACCACTTGGAGTGGCTGCCCGCCTACTCCTGGGCCTGGAAATCTGTGAGCATGAGTTTCCCAGGGGAGAGTTGCACATAGTGCTTTGCAGGGAGCAAGTTTGTGTCACCTTGCTATTATCTTACCCAAGAAGCTCATCTGAGAGTGAAGATGCCAACAAAAGGCACGCACTGCTCTTGAGAGAGAGCAGGGGATGAGGCAAGGTGGAGCTGGGGTCAGATCTTTTGGTCAGAGAGCCGGACAGCAAGAGGGGAGGGACCCTTAAGGATCTGTAAGAACTGCTGCATGCCCCGGTGGTCACCCTGGAGGCATGGACATCGGCCAGTGTCTGCTGATTAGCGATTACCTAAAGGCAAGTTCACCTTTTCTCCTTCCCTCTTCCCCGCCCAACACGGTGAAGGAGCAGGACGCCTGAAGAGTGGAGAGGAAAAGTCTAGAGCTCTGAACAACACAGGAGACTAAAGTTTAACAGCCGGAAGTGAGGAGGTTATAGAAGATGTTAAATATACCTAAGATGTTGTTCAAGCACGAAGAATGATTCGACGGAGTATAAAGGGGACTTGGGAGCAGCTAGTGAAGGAAATAAATTGTTTCCTGTCTGAACTCCAGCGAGTGGAGACCTGGAACAGATCTATCTCCCACAGCGCTCAGGAGGAACCAACCCACCAACACCTCAGTCTCAGGCTGTGAGCTGCCAGCACTGTGAGAAGATAGACTTTTGTTATTTCAGTACTGTTCGTGTAATGATTGGTCATCTGTATCTAAAGTTTTAATGAACCACAGATTGAAAATATTCAGAAAAAAATGGCTGGTTATGTCTGTACTGAACAGGTACAGACTTTTTCCTTGTCATTCTTCTGTAAACAATATACAGCACAACACTATCGGCATAGCATTGCATTGTATTCAGTATTGTAAGTAGTCTACAGATGATTTAAAGAACACTGGAGAATGTGCATAGGTTATATGCAAATGCTACATTTTTTTTTTGTTTGTTTTTTTGAGACAGAGTCTCACTCTGTTGCCCAGGCTAGCATGCCATGGCATCAGCCTAGCTCACAGCAACCTCAAACTCCTGGGTTCCAGTGATCCTCCTGTTTCAGCCTCCTGAGTAACTGGAACTGCAGGTGCCTGCCACAATACCCAGCCGATTTTTCTATTTTTAGTAGCTATGAGGTCTTGCTCTTGCTCAGGCTGGTCTCAAACTACTTAGCTAAAGCAATCCTCTAGCCTCAGCCCCCCCCGACTGCTAGGATTACAGGTGTGAGCCACCACATCTGAGCAATACTATACCATTTTAAGAGGGACTTGAGCATCCGTAGATTTTGGTATCTCAGAGAACTCCTAGACTCAATCTCTGATGGTTACTGAGGGATGTCTGTACTTTGTTATGGTGCCCTAGCAAACTGATAAACTGGCAATCTTTGGCTTTCCTTGGCTTGTGGATGCATCACTCCAATCTCTGCCTTCAGGTTCGCATGGTACTCTTCCTGTGTTCATGGCCATCCCCGCATTTCCTCCTTTGATAAGATACAGTTGGGACCAAGTGAGGTGGCTCACACCTGTAATCCTAGCATTCTGGGAGGGAGGCAGGTAGATGGCTTGAGCTCAAGAGTTTGAGACCAGCTTGAGCAAGAGTAAGACCCCATCTCTAAAAAATACCCAGCATTGGGGTGGGCACCTGTAGTCCTAGCTACTTGGGAGGCTGAGGCAAGAGAATCACTTGAACCCAGGAGTTTGAGGTTGCTGTGAGCTATGACACCAAGGCACTCTACCCAGGTGACAGAGTGAGAATCTGTCTCCAAGGAAAAAAAAAAAAAAAAAAGACACAGTCACATTGGATCCGGGTTCACCCTGCTCCAGTGTGACCTCATCTTAACTAATCACTTCTGCATCGACTCTATTTTCAAACACAGCCCCATTCCGAGGTTGTGGGGGTGAAGACTTCAACATATGAAGGGGGAACACAATTCAATTCATAACAATTACTCATCATGGAAGATTGAAAAACTCAGCCATAATATTTTACAGCTCATATCATCAAGAGGTAGAGTCAGTTCCCTCAGCCCTTGAGTCTGGGGAGAATCTGTGACTCAATCTGGCTCACAAAATTCAACAGTGGTGACACTAAGTGAGACCTGGAGCCCAGGCCTCAAGAGTCTTGCAGCTTCTGCCTTCTCCCTTCTGGAATGTGCCCTGCGACTTCCATGAACAGAGCCAGCCCAGCCTCCTGGGGGAGAAAAGGCCTTGCAGAAGGGAACAGAGGTGCTCCAGCCAGTAGCAACTGCCAGGCCATGTGTGATACAACCTAGGACATGCTAAGCTAGAGACTACATGTGGCCCACTGTGTACTTTTGTATGGCCAGCAAGCTAAGAATGGTATTTTATAATTTTAATGGATAGAAAAATCAAACGAACAGGAAGAAGCCAGCCTGCCTGCCTTCCTTCCTTCCTTCCTTCCTTCCTTCCTTCCTTCCTTCCTTCCTTCCTTCCTTCCTTCCTTCCTTCCTTCCTTCTTTCTTTCTTTCTTTCTTTCTTTCTTCACTTATTGAGACAGAGTCTCACTTTGTCACCCTGGGTAGAGTGCCAGGGCATCTTAGCTCACAGCAACCTCAGACTTCTGGGCTCAAGCGTAAATCACTGTTTTAAATGACTGAATTTAAGCATGGCTTGTTACACAGCAATAGACAATCATTTTTAGATAAAATTTACCTGACTTCAGTTAAGTGAAAAATCATTTTGAGTATGAAGCCATAACAAAACACCATTTTGTTTTTGAAAACAAAAATGCTTAAAACACCAAGAACCTGAGTGTTGGGCGGCACCTGTGGCTCAAAGGAGTAGGGCACCGGCCCCATATGCCGGAGGTGGCCGGTTTAAGCCCAGCTCTGGCCAAAAACTGAAAAAAAAGAAAGAATCTGAGTGCTAAACTTCTCAAAACTTTTTTCATGTGCATAGCAATTTTTTCAGGTAATTATTTTAAAGTAATAGTTTAAACTGCATTGGTTCTCAACCTTCCTAATGCCTCCTAATGCCGTGACCCTTTAATACGGTTCCTCATGTTGTGGTGACCCCCAACCATAAAATTATTTTCATTGCTACTTCATAACTGTAATTTTGCTACTGTTATGAATCATAATGTAAATATCTGATATGCGGGATGTATTTTCATTGTTACAAAGGGGTTGCAACCCACAGGTTAAGAACCGCTGGCTTAAAGAAAAAATGACTAGTAGAACCAAAACTCCCCACTAGCCTATGTTAAATGCCCTTCATTCATCCTGGATTTTATCCTAAACTCCAATTTTCAGAATTTTTGTGCTATCAGAATAGTGGCCTAAGATTTTGACAAGCTCTGCTGAAAACAGCTCACCCCTTCCTTGGCAGAGTGGTAAGGGAACTGAGCTCCTCCACGATGAGCCTGGGAAGACATGCGTTGTGTCCATCTGTGTTCTGAGTACTGCTATGGTTAACTGACTTCCTGCGCAGGAGACACAATAACTGCCTAAACCACAAAAACAGGTGGTTTCCAGCTTCTAAGAAAGATGAGAGCCGGGAGGTCTGGGAAAACCTGGGCCTGAGTCTTCCCACTGGACTTGGGGCTCCTGCCTCCACAGCCAAGTTCCCACAGGTATCAGGGAAATCACTGAATCAAGGGCTAGAAGACCCACGTTGTCCAGCCTGTGTCACCTTAAGTGTCTTCTTCTCTACATGCGAGGAACCTGGTAACATCCAAGTCCTTCATTCAGATACCACATGTTAACAATGTGCTGAGTATTGTTCTAGGGCCAGAGCAGTAAACAAAACCAAGTCCTTGCTCTCACAGACTGCCTCCTGGATGAGAGAAAATTCCACGGTAGGAGGAGTTAAAGATAAACATGTAAACAAGTAAATGCTGTAGGCTCATGGTGATAGCCCACGACAGAAAACGAAGCAAGGTAAGAAGCAGCCATGCAGCACAGACTGAGGAGGAAAGGCTTCTCTGACGAAGCAACAGCTGAGCAGAGGCCCGAAGGAAGAGCGATCCTCGTGGACATCTGCAGAAAGCGCCTTCCCGGCAGAGGAACAGTGTGAGGAGTTCCGAGGCAGAAGCACAGGCAGTTTGTCTGCTGGCGGAGGAAGGGTCGAAAGAGGATCACACCTGTGGTGCATCTTACAAGGGTATATGCTTGGTAAATGTGGAATGTAAATGTCTTAGCAAAGTAACTAAGAAAATGCCAGGAGGGCTATGTCAACTTTTGTGATGAAAATGTGTCAGATGGTCTATGAACCAAGTGTATGGTGCCCCATGATCATATTGATGTACACAGCTATGATTTAATAAAAAAAATAAAATGATAATAAAAAAAAAAAGAAAGAGGAACCAGAGGGGGCCAGATCATGTCAGACTTTTTGAATCATTTTGAACAGATGAGAGACCATCAGAGAGCTGGAATAGAGGAGTGATAATTTTTATTTAAGTGCCCCAGGCTAGAGTGCAGTGATTATCAACTTAGTTCATAGCAACCTCAAACTGCTGGGCTCAATCGATCCACCTGCCTCAGCCTCCCACAATGCTAGGATTACAGGTGTGAGCCACTGCACCCATCCAGCCTTTCCTACATAGTCCTTAATCTGGTCAAGCTGACACTTGTTTTTTGGTTTTTTTTTTTGTTTGTTTGTTTGTTTGTTTTTTTGAGACAGAGACTCAAGCTGTCACTTTGGGTAGAGTGCCATGGTGTCATATAGCTCACAGCAATCTCCAACTCTTGGGCTCAAGCAATCCTTTTGCCTCAGTTTTTTTATTTTTAGTAGAGACGGGGTCTCGCTTTTGCTCAGGCTGTTTTTAAACTCATGAGCTCAAGCAATCCACCCACCTTGGCCTCCCAGAGTGCTAATATTACAGGCACGAGCCACTGCACCCGGCCAGACACTTAAATGTAAGAACAAAAGTCTACGCTTACCAACATGGCACCCGTGGGTTAAAATCTTCTTAACCCATACTTGATTTCTAAGTAAAGACAATAGCAAGGTAATATTTCTGCCTGACATGATGCAACTATCCTATGATTTTGATTTTTAGGACTTTTAGAGGTCAGTGATTTTAAATTTTAGGGATTTAGATTTTAGAGATCTTTTAGGATTTCAACATTCGAGATTATAGTGTTTGGAATTGTGTCTTTAGGGGTTGTGATCCAAACCTCCCTTCCCCGTGATCCAACAATCGCGTGATGAACTCTCAGCGCCACCATACGGCTAGCTAGTTTCCTCAAGGCAGAGTGCTCAGGGTCAGTCTGCAGCTTTAGGGAAGGACATTCATGAGTGAACATAGTTAGAAGAGCCCTAAGGAGAAGAATCCCATGATCTTGGGCCCATTTATAGTCCCATCCCTGCCACATGGCCACTCCCTGGTACCCCAAATAGTGAGGTATCTGGGAAGAGAAGCTGGCTTATTGCCACAGGGCAACTGGTCTTGCCTACGTGTTCTGAGCCTCCTCTTCAAAGACACAATTGTGACACTTCCTTTTCCACATGACTCTTTCCCAAACTTCTTTTTCTCTGGCTTTTCATTTTCTCCTTCTGGGATCATAATCAGCCAGCCAAGCCCTTTTCCACTTCTCTAGGGTCTGTGTGTATCTGTGCCTCAAGCTGTTTCCTGCTGTATACACACTGAATGACCAAATGCACAGCTGGAAGTCTTGCTGACTGGGAGGATTTTCCTTTAACACTCTCCTTTGGGGCTACCTCTGAATAGTTCTGAAACATGGCAGCTGTACATATGATTCAGCTAGCACCCATCTGTGAACCAAGCTGGAGTTTTTCTCTGCTGTGTACCTGATGGCAGGGGACTCCCCAAGAGGCCACAGGTTACTGCTGAGGATGAGTCATCTGTGCAACAGAGGTAAGTGACAGGAAGGTTTGTGTTGAATCTACTTGTACCTTTTGGGTCTGCTTGGGTACAAATTTGAACGTACTATTTTTGTCCTATAATGGATTTTTTTTTTTTTTCTTAGAGTCTTATTCTGTTGCCCTGGGTAGAGTGCAGGGACTCATCATATCTTACGGCACCCTCAAACTCCTGGGCTCAAGTGATCCTCCTGCTTCAGCCTCCCAGAGTGCTAGGTTGTAGGTGTGAGCCACTGTGCCTGGCCTTTTATGATGGACTGCCTGACCTCATGACTTTGTCGACCCAATATACCCATCTCATGATCAGAAATTTTATAAGCCATGCTCAGGTGCTCAGTCTTTAATAGGGGCTGCTACTACAGATACTACTTGCAAATGGTAACTAGTTCTCTGCCATCAATGACACGACCTTGCTTCAGAACATTTGGGTCTGTGCTATGACTCTTTTGGTGGACCTTGGCAAAGATCCCATACAGCACTGTTATCTGCTGTAGCTGTCTCCAGCACCCCTGAGTCTGATGAGTCATGTCCTAATGGCAGAACACATTTCACTGTATCACAGCCTGAATCTTCTGCAGACTCTTGCTCTGGTCTCACTCAAACCTGGGAGCCTCTGAGTCACTCAATGAATGTGTTGGCAAAGTAGTCCCCAGTATAACACTTGCTGCCTCCAGAATCCAAAGAAAGTCACTTACTGCGTGCCTGTTCTTCAAAGTACAACTTGTCCTTTACCTTGTATGGGATAACTCAAAAATTTGACCAAGTTGAGAGTATCTGAATCTTCATGGGGTGTGGCTCCTGTCCTCTGTTATGTGTCTATTTTAGTACAGAATACAAACTACTTGCCTGCCACTTCCCAGTTATTAAGTTCAGTCAATCTAGGGGACCTGAGTGATGTCCTGTACAATAAGAAGATGATCAAGGCCCTTTGGACTATACTGCAACAGAGAACAGGAGGACACCCAGAGCCTTGTCCTATATAAAATAGTGTATGTGTGTTGCTCTCCAGCCTGAACAGTTTTGATCCTCTTTTTGGTGCTGGATGAAGAAAATATTTTTACCAGATTAATAGAAGGACCTAGTAGAAGCTCTATGATTATTTTATAGATGAAGAAACTGAAGCTCGAAGGGGTTATAAAACTTCAAGTGTTAGCTCAACTAGAGCACTACACTACAGGATCAGAGACACCTGGGCAGTCACTGTGGCCTGAGGTTACCCAGACCCTGAGGAGAGAGAGAAAAATGATAAAGGAAGACTGCTGACAGATTTCACTTGCTGCACTGGGAATCATTGATCACAGCACTGAGGGTGCTTTGGAAGTCCTCTAGCACAGACACTACCTGACAATAAAATTCCTCTGCTGTGATGTTAAATTTAAAATTCTAAGTTCAGTATAGTGGGGAGAAAAACCCACAACTTTGCAGGTTTGGAGATATACTGCATCAGTCAGCTTTTGCTGGGTAATAAACCACCCTGAACTAGGTTGACATATTTTCTTTTTCTTTTGAGACAGAGCCTCAAGCTGTCACCCTGGGTAGAGTGCCATGGCATCACAGCTCACAGCAACCTCCAACTCCTGGGCTTAAGCGATTCTCTTGCCTCAGCCTCCCAAGTAGCTGGGACTACAGGTGCCCGCCACAATGCCCAGCTACCTTTTGGTTGTAGTTGCCATTGTTGTTTTGGCAGGCCCGAGCTGGATTCGAACCCGCTAACTCTGGTGTATGTGTCTGGCACTTTAGCCACTTGAACTATAGGCACCAAGCCCAGGTTAACATATTTTTATTATTTTCTCTGAACTTATTGGGTTGGCTGAGGGGTTCTGCTGAGTTGAGCTGGGAGCAGCAGGGCTTTCCCTCCCATGTATCTGTTGTCAGCAGCTGGTCAGCTGCAGGGTAGCTAGCTACATGGCTTGCTGATCTTGGCTGGGCTCTCTCACATGTCTGGGAACCACTAGGCTGGGCTAGCTATCCTCCATGAGTCTCATTCTCTGGTAGGCTAGCCAGGCACAGTCTCATGGCAAAGTTGGATAAACTGGAGTCAGTACAAGGGGAAGAACTACAATCATTGTGTGTCCCATATGTTAATAAATGGAATAACACATGTCTCATTGGCTAAATCACATTGTGCAGTGCAGCCAGAGTCATTGAGCAGAGCAGCATGCTCTGGCCACAGTGGGAGGGGTGAAGATGCAAACCATCTACCACTCATAACTAAATTCCAGTCTCAGCCATAGTACTTACCAGATAAATCTCCCTCTTAGTTTCCCTAACTGCAAAATGAACAATAATAACATCTATCTACTTACTATGATGCTCAAATATGATTTATATAAGGCACCCACCTAATCCTTGGAACATGAGGGACTTGGCTGGTCACAGTGGTTCACGCCTGTAATCCAAGCACTCTGGGAGGCCGAGGTGGGTAGATTGTCTGAGCTCAGGAGTTTGAGACCAGCCTGAGCCAGGGCAAGATCTCGTCTCTAAAAAAAAAAAAAAAAAAATGGCCAGGTGTTGTGGCAGGCACCTGTAGTCCCAGCTGCTTGGGAGGCTGAGGCAAGAGAATCACTTAAGCCCAAGAGTTTGAAGTTGCTGTGAGCTGTGATGCCATGGTACTCTCCCAAGGGTGACAAAATAAGACTTTGTCTCAGAAAAAAAAAAAAAAAAAGTGGTAGTTCTGATAATGAAGAATGGTTTCTGGGCTGATAGGTCTTTTGCTTCCTACTGCTCAGGATGCTCTGGGATGGCCCTCAAGGTAACCCAAAGCTAAAGTCTTTCCCCAGATGCTTAGTCTACGGGGCTGACTTTCAGAGGACCCACACTAGCCACAGCTAAAGGGCTCACAGGACTGTGAGGACTGCAGTATACTACATTCCTAGGATGCAATATTCCTCAGTGCACCACCTCCATCCTCCAGATGGAGAAACTTTGTGCCTCCCCTCCGAAAAAGGCCATACGAGAGTTTTTCCTAAGAGTCAGACAGAGCAGTGCTCAAAATTTGGCTTGCCACTTATGAGCTGTGCAACTGTGAACAATATATAATGTCTTGAGCCTCACATTTGTCCTGTCTCACAGGCCTGTCGTGAGCTCTCATGAGACGCTGTTTGGGACACAGGCTTACATGGACAATGCCCAACATGAGGAATGGAGGCTGGAGACAGAGCTGATGATTCTGGGTTTTCCCCATGGATAAGAATGTGTCTGGCCTGACAGCAGGTTTAGTTCAAGAGCCAGGAGAATCCAGTGCCTGTAAACATTTCCTTACAGCTAAGCCTATAGACTTCAAGTGTAAGTTCTCCCAGAATAGTAATGTGATCCCAGGTATAGAAAGGCAGTGAGGGAACAAACAGTGAGCTCTCCAAACCTGGGAGGACTTTGCTTTGTATGGATGCTGTCACCAGAAGTTTACGCCCCTTGTTAGGGACCCTGGAGCACGTCTCCCCTTACATAAACAGCACTTTCTCCCATCGTGTGAAACTACCTGTTTCTCAAAGTTTCTGGATTATTGACTAGGCTAGACAAATCAGGCACACAATGTAAACACATGATGGATTTAACCTATTTTTTCTTTGCCCACCACCCACAACCCACCATCACTGCTGCAGCATACAGAATATTTAGCATAGCACAAATTCTGGGAAAAGCACTCGACAAATGCTGCCTCCTTCAAACTCTCCATGCCGGTAAGAATATCACATTAGGTTTTAGACCTTCCTATCACTTTTAGTTATTGAAACAGCCTCCTCAGGTTCTGGAAACTTAGACTTATTCTTTCTTTTTTTTCTTCTGGAGACGGAGTTTCACTCTGTTACCTGTGTCATAGTACAGTGGTGTCATCATAGCTCACTGCAAACCTCAAACTCCTGTGCTCAAGCAATCCTCCTGCCTCAGTCTCCTGGGTAGCTGGGACTCCAGGTTCCTGCACCACATCTGGCTAATATTTTCTATTTTTAGTAGAGAAAGGATCTTTTTTTTTTTTTTTTGTAGAGACAGAGTCTCACCTTACCACCTTCGGTAGAGTGCCGTGGCGTCACACAGCTCACAGCAACCTCCAAATCCTTGGGCTTAGGCGATTCTCTTGCCTCAGCCTCCCAAGTAGCTGGGACTACAGGCACCCGCCACAACTCCCGGCTATTTTGTTGTTGTTGTTGTTGTTGTTGTTGTTGCAGTTTGGTTGGGGCTGGGTTTGAACCCGCCACCCTCGGCATATGGGGCCAGCGCCCTACCCACTGAGCCACAGGCGCCACCCTGAGAAAGGATCTTGCTATTGCTCACGTTAGTCTTGAACTCCTGGCCCCAAGTGATCTTTCTACCTTGGCCTCCCAGAGTGCTAGGATTATAGGCGTGAGCCACTGTGCCTGGTCCAGACTTATTAATTTTTTTTTCTTTTTGTACTTTAGTTTTTCTATTAAATCATAACTGTATACATTAATGCATTTATGGGGTACAATGTACTGATTTTATATACACTTTGGAATGTTTACATCAAACTGGTTAACATAGCCTTCACCTCACTTACTTAATTATTGTGTTAAGACACTTATACTCTACACTTATTCATTTTTAAACATCCATTCCAAGTTCAGTTCAAAGCTCTCTTCCTCCTAACCCCATTTCCCAGCTGAGGCTGCTGTGGGGGCTCTGCTTGCCTGGAATGGAGTGGGAAATGCGGCAGGATGTGATCTGCCTTTCAGTACTCCAACTTACTTATCTGCTGCTAGGATATGGAGCAGGGAAATGGAAAGTCCCAGACAATCTCTCTGAACGTGGCTGCTCCTGCAAGGTCCTCTCCCTCATTCACACTCCTTGCCCATGGGTGGGACAAGTGGTGGATACAGGGAGCCCCTCTGGCCAGTTATTCCACCCCAAGCAGCTCCCCCACCCCTGGGCATTAATAGCCCTTTTCAAGAATTCATTTCCTCTGCCATGTGGGGGACCTCACATTCCACAGCCTCCTTCCCTGTGTGCTCAGAGCCCCTACCCTGCTGTCCGCCCTCAGTCTCATCTCTCCTTTGAAGGCTGGCACAGGCTAGAGAAATGAGGCTTTGAGGATTATGTTCCTTCCCTTTGTAGTCCTCTTACCCTGCCTCACATCTCTCCCCTGGGCTCCGATATAACTAGGGTGGACAGTAACTCATGAGGCTGAGCAGCAGTTCAACTGTTCAACTTGGGACAGAAATGGCCATCTGCCATGGTTTATACGATGGTTCTCCTGGGCCGCACTTCTGTGGCTCTAGAGGGGAACTAGTTAGTTGATGGGCCTCTTCTTGAGAGGAGGGCTTTCTAAAAATGAAGGATTTCTCCCAAAGCAACTTACTTCAAGGTTTTCTAGGCCCCTTTTACATCTGTTCTTCCCACTGGGCTCTGGGGTGGCTACTCCAGCACCCTATGGACAGAGGTGGCAGGTGAGATGGGGGTCCTACAGCCAGCGTGGGGTTTTTCTTGAATTCCAAGGGACTTGGAGAGCTTATTAATGCCTCACTAGTTTATTATCTCTGCTCCATAAAGCAAAGTTGGGAGTAGGAAACCCTTGATCAATATTCATAACATCCTCATACATAGGAATTAATTGTTGGCAAGGCAGAGACGGGTGTTTTCCCCTAAGGACTTACCATCAGCCATGGGGGCCCCGTTCCAAGGCAATTAGGGAAATTCCTACTGACAGAAGAGATGTTGAAATATCTGTTTCCCACTAATGTCAAGGCCAGGGGTTGAGTACTGGCCTAACATAACCTTTTCTGGGCCAAACAGCCTGATAGCACACTTAACTACTCCGAGACTCAGTTTCCTGATCTATACAATGATGGGTGAATTGGTCTGTATGTTTCCCAGTTCAGAGATTTTAAGAGTTAAGATAAGGGAATGTGATGCTGTTTATAAATTTTAAAAAACAAGAATATTTTTCTTTCTTTTTTTTTTTTAAAGCCGTTTGGAAGTCCCCTTCACAATTTGTGGTTAGAGATAAAATTCAGATTTATAACTTAAGATAATCTTCCTCTTTCCCCAAATATTTGCAATTTACTTTTTGGCTTACTGGTATATTCCATTGTGGTTTAAACCAAATGCATTTTGTCCTGATTAAATAAAAGCAAAATGGAGTGACTGCTTCAAATGGGTGAGTAAACTCATAAAATGAAAGAGGTATAGCAAAGACGTTAACAAAAACTCACCAAATGTATTATAATAAAGGACTCTTTGTTCAGGAAATGATCTTAAGACTATATGCAGGTTTGTTGAAAGGTTGTGTCACATAAGATCTCCCACAGCCCAAGGGCAGGCAGGGCAGCTGGCCCCATGGGTGCTGGCACCAGTGGCTGAGCCACAGGGCAGACCCTCTTGCCAGCCACCCAGGCACATGGTCTCTTATCTCTGCTTCTTTCGGTATCTGCTTCACTTTTATGATGAAGGGGTGTGGGCAGAGCGGAAACAGATGAAAAAGGTGGCTACAATGTGTAGGATTCTCAGTGAGGCTTTTCCCTAAGAACACTGAGTCTGGGGTTTTAGTTATTTGTGGTTCTGGTTTTAATGGACTTTGCTGCTGTGGATGCTTAAGAAGCTTAAATTTGGGGTGCCTTAGGATCACCAGTAAGGAAAAAACTAACTAATAAAAAACTGGATAACAAGACAGAGAGAGCTAACTGCAAACTCCATCCCTGAAAGACCTGAAGAAGGGACAGAGTCTCTCACAGCTCTCGTTCATCATGTGTCTGGAGACAGGTGGCCTGTTGATGTAAACATATCATTAAAAAGAGTCAGCTAGAAGTAATGGCCATGTCAGAACCTGCTAACGATGTTGAGTTTGGAGAAAAGGTTAGTTCAATAAGAAAAAGTGGACCTTTGCCTATTACTCAGACACCTCTGGCTTGAAAAAAATAATAATTTCCAGACCTCACTATAATTTGCGTAGAAAGTTAAAGGCCCGGGTTTTAGTGCAAGCTTTGATACTCATTTTCAGAAACTTTTCCTGGAGCTGTCTGGTGAGTGGCACAGAATCCCTTCCCTGCTGCCTTCGGTGGCTAAATATTTCCATGTTTTAAAGACGGCCGGGATCCTGGTTCCATTACTTACCAGCTGTGTGCCCTTGTGCATGTAACTTAACCTCCCTGGGTTTGGGTCATTGTAAGGATGGATTGTTAGCTTTCTTGTTATGTCTACATGGTTTGTAGTTTTCATTATAGTTTGTTTTTTAACTCTCTAAAAGCAGTGTCTCTCACCTATAATACTTTGTCCTGTGTTTTCTACCACTGTCAGCATAATGCTAAGCTGGAAGCTTGGGCTCAATAAATGTGTATCATTGTCTTGAGTTGGGCATAAATGTTAATACTCACTTGTTGAAGATTCACTCTGGGTAAGATATTGCGTCTGGCTGAGATGATGCGGGGCAGGGGAAAGGACAAATAACAAATAAGTGGTTCCTTAAAGAAGGCTGGATCCAGCATAGGGGCCAGACAGGCAGATATGCAGCTAATGAGCTGGCAGGCCTTTCTGCTCCTCTCCCACAATGTGGGACTCTAGGGAACCATTTGGGGAGTAGAGATTGTTGGGAGCAGAACTATTTTCTGTATAATCTGGCTTCCTGGTGGTCCAGGACACAGAAATGGAGGTGCTCACTGGTGCCCCATTTACTGTCTTTCTTTCTTTCTTTTTTTGAGACAGAGTCTTACTTTGTTGCCCTGGGTAGAGTGCCGTGGTGTCATAGCTCACAGAAACCTCAAACTCTTGGACTTAAGAAATTCTCTTCCCTCAGCCTCACAAGTATCTGGGACTCCAGACGCCCACCACAATGCCTGGATATTTGTTGTTGTTATTGTTGCGGTTGTCATTGTTGTTTCAGCTGGCCTGACCAGGTTTGAACCCACCAGCCTCGGTGTATGTGGCCGGCACCCTATCCACTGAGCTACGGGCACTGCCCTGGTGCCCCGTTTTCTGAAAACAAATACATCCTGAACATCAGAGGTGTGCAGTTTTTTTTCTAAAAGGTTCAGTGAGTTGTAGTGAAATAAGCACAGGTAGGTAAGGGCAGAGGTGAGTAGGAGGGCTCTTCATGTCTGGTACCTCTGGCTCCCACACCCCCCAGTCGTCTTGCTGTCCTCGGGGCCTTTCCTCTGGACACTGCCCTCTCCCAGATCATCCTCCTCCAGCTCCGTCTCATGGTCTTCTGGGGGGAGAGTGAGATTGAGAAGCATGAGCTCTGATTCCATGGATGCGAGGAGGGGGCACAGCTGAATGAGAATGGGGTGGAGGGTGAGGGGAAGGGAAGATGGGCTTACATCTCAGTTTACCGTTAGTTTCCTCCTCATCAATCAAAAATCAAAAATCAGACACTCTGCCAGTAGGAGGATTCGCTGTCTTCTAATAATATCCATCTAAGCATAGCTTGTGTGAGAAGTTCCTACTCCCCTCTGAACAGAACTTTGGTCCTGTTTCTTGTCCCCTCCATGTCTGGGTTATTGTGTAGCCTCCTGGTGTTAACTGATAATGGTAGATACCTCTTATCCTCCATGTCTCCCCTTCTCAGGTGGTGGAACAGGAGAAAGGGAAGAGTGAGATTCTGCCAACCTCATAATGACGCTTATAAGTGCTGAAGTTCATTCAAGCAGTGTCCTTCCATTACAGTCCAAGGAACTGTTGGTCCCCAAAGAAATTGTGGAAGATATTAGTAGACTGTTGAGTCTTAAGGTTAATTATGTTGCCTTCTCCATGACACTTTTGAGAGAAAACTTTTGAGTGACACTTTCCTACATACTGGGAGTGCAGTACATACCCAGTGTAATTGTTTTATTCATTTCTACCACTCCCCACCTTAGACTGGGAGACACTTGGTGGCAAAGGCTGCCCCAACCCCACCACCAACAAAGATCACACCACCTGTCCCCCTCCCCATCAACCCTGGCACATAGCATTTTATAAAAAGGAAAGAGGGACTCTTTGCCTCCATTGTAAATATTTAGTAAATTCAGAATCCTGCCCCTGCCAACAAAGCTCTCAGAGTTTTCAATATAAAGTAAGCCTATGATTGATAAGACAAGATATGCGTGCGATTTAAATGGCCAACTATTTTAAATTGCCCATGAACTTTTAAAGACAAACGAAAGACAGATTACCACACATAATCGATACAGGAAAAGTGGGGAATTCTAGCTCCACTGGCACGTCTAAACCAGCACAGGGTGAATGGCATTACCAGGGCCCAGAAGGGTCTAGAGAGGTGGACAACCATAGCTGCGGAAAGGAGAGTCCAGGAACCAGGCACCTGCAATGCATCTCCAGGGCTGACCCACAGATGTCACTTGTCTGTTCCCAGGTCTGGATGATTCAATTCTGAGAGCCTATAGCCATACAGTACTTGAATCATACAAACAATTCCCCTTGTTTTGATTTCATGCTTACTAAGCAACTGACAAATTACAACTTGATTTCCCATGTATTTATGAGTGGTTCACTTTGTTCTGAAAAGGTTCAAGGGTGTTTATAAAAGTGTGCCTTCTTCAGTTTAAAAAATAAAATTAAATATAAATCAATTCAGTGGTTTTGGGTTTTGCCTGCCTCATATCCATTTTACCCTTCTGTTTTGTCTGGGGAAATGATGTACCTCTCACGAGGGGGTATCAGTTATACCTGAGACGGAACATCATTTCCCCAGACAAAACAGAAGGGTAAAATGGATATGAGGCAGGCAAAACCCATACCCACTGAATGCCTATGAAGATTAATTGTTTTCTGAGTTCCCCAATCTAACCATGGCTGAAGCTAGACAAATTCCTGAATTGTTTTAGTAGACATACCATATTGCATTTTTAAAAAATAAAGTTGAATTTCCAGCCACTCTCAACTGAGGGTCCTGATTAATTCAGTGTATGAGAAAAGTGAGATTAGAGGAAAAAAATGAAACTAGTAGTAAGGTCAGCACAGCCACCCAAAAAACACTTACCATGAATTACAGTATATTCACCACTAATGTGGACCCACCACGTAACTCCAATTTCACAACTGTCAACACAAAGGGGAAAGCCACTTAGACGTGTTAATTTGAGTGCCCAGAAGATTGAAACTAATTAAGATGCTCAGAAGAAATATAATTATTCATGATTATAAAACTAGATAGGAATCTCTGTACCTTGAGAGGAGGTACTGTGTGAAGCAGTGAAGTATTCACCCTCAATAAAATTCCTTTTTTTTTTTTTTTGAGACAGAGACTCAAGCTGTCACCCTGGATAGAGTGCTGTGGCATCACAGCTCACAGCAACCTCCAACTCCTGGGCTCAAGCGATTCTCCTGCCTCCACTTCCCAAGTAGCTGGGACTACAGGTGCCCATCACAACGCCTGACTATTTTTTGGTTGCAGCCGTCATTGTTGTTTGGTGGGCCCGGGCTGGATTCGAACCCGCCAGCTCAGGTGTATGTGGTTGGCGCCTTAGCCGCTTGAGCCACAGGCATCGAGCCAAAATTCTTACAATAAATATGTGGTATGACATTGAATTCACGAATTTTGTGGGACTGTTTCTATTACAGTCTACGGAATAGACTGATGATATGGAACCAGAGCACAGTGCAATGACGGCAATTTTAAACAGGGGGAAATTGTGCAGGTCCGGTGTGCAGCACCCTGCTAGAATGGCCAGCAAGACAAGAGTGACCCCTCCAGGAGCACCTGTAGGTGACAGAATGGTTTGGAGCTGTAAGCCAGTTAAAAATTCCTTTGCTTGAGTCATACTTAAAATTCCCCTTGTTATGATTTCATGCTCACTAAGCAACTGATTAATTACAATTTGATTTCTCATGTATTCATAAGTGGTTCACTTTGTTCTAAAAAGGGGACAAGGGTGCTTATACAAATGTGCCTTCTTCGGTTTAAAAACTAAAATTGAATGTAAACTGATACAGTGGGTTTGGGCTTTGCCTGCGTCATATGCATTGTGTTCTTCTTTTGCTCCTGTTTTGGGAAGCTGACCCAAGTCTTACATGTGGTATTCTAAGGTAAGTAGATAAGAAAAATCATTGTATCTTAAAATTGTTTGTACTCTAATTTCATAAAACCATTATCATGTGCCGACAAGAGAAGGCTTGTCTTTCTCTTAGTTATGGGGAAAGTGGGCCATGGGAGTGGGCTTCCATCTGCGTTTCCTCAGAGTCCCTCCCTGCCTTTCAGGCTGCAATCTGGCTGAGACATAAGATCGCTTTTTGTTGTTTTAATCTTATGACTTTCAGCACTAACAGGGTGTGACCTGTGGAATTGAAAAACAGGCAGCCCCTGCCTGTTTCCCCACGGTGTTGCCAAACGGGTGTGAGTTGGACGTGTGATGATCACACACTGGAAATACATCTACTACAAATTTTCTGTTGCTGCTGAGATGAAGAAGTCTATAAAATCCCTAATAACACTTTGCCCACTGGATGTAATCTTGGAAGCTAGGTTTCCAGCATTTTGTGTGTCCACCCAAATCTTTTTATTTATGTGGCCTTTATATGGTCATTATCCATTTTAAAATGTATGAACAGTTTATCTTTAATAATCACAAATTTTAATTTATTTCTTTTCCCCCTTGACCTAAATTTCCGTTCCATTTCTTCCATAGAATTTTATTCTGATATGTTTTTATATTTGAAAATCTTTTGCTAATACTTATCCTGAAGAAATATACTTTTGTAACTTGAAATTAATTCTTTTTATTCTTGTGACTTTAAAGTTCTTAGTGTGAAAAATTTTATCTGGATTCAGTTAAAATATAGGAGATAGTAAAACATGATTGATCAAAACAACATAACTATATTACAGTTTTTAATAAGTGTTTTTTTAAACATGAGAAATATAATTTTATGGAAGAGTCTCTCTCTCTCTCTCTCTCTTTTTTTTTCTGAGACAGAGTCTTGATCTCTTGCTCAGGTTAGAGTGCTGTGGCCTCAGCCTAGCAACCTCAGACTCCTGTGTTCAAGGGATTCTCCTGCCTCAGCCTCTAGAATAGCTAGGGCTATAGGCATGCACCACCACACCCAGCTAATTTTTCTACTTTTAGTAGAGATGGGGGACTTGTTTTGCTCAGGCTGGTCTTGAACTCCTGAGCTCAAGCAATTCTCACACCTCCACCTCCCACAGTGCTAGGATTACAGGTGAGAGCTACAGCACCAGGACCAAATAGTCTTTTCTTAATGAAACTATATAATGAGACTATATTTATTTTCAGTGAGTTAATATATTCATGGGTGAATATGACTTATTGCTTGAATGAAACCAGATTCAGCTGATTTCTAATTCTCTATTCTATTTTTTTTTTTTTTTTTTTTTACAAATATAAGCATTAAGAAAACTAGTTCACCTAAATAATTAGATGAGAAAAGAAATACTTTTGTTTTTTTAGGGCAACTGAATTATTTAAATTCCTCCTGAATTACATTCAGAAAATCACACAGGGATCTATGTTAAAATAATTTTTAATGATCTTTGAAAAAAATTATTTGGCCCTCTTTTAATTTTATTTCTGAAGCCAAACATTAGGGACCACAATGCTTGGAAAATGATTCTTCTTTAAAATCTTGTCATTAAAGTCGTATACTTTCTTAAAACTTTTATTTTTAATGGCCCCCCTTTTCCAAGCCCCAGACTTTTTACACTCAGAGTAAGCTAGAGATGAATGAGAGGCATGTAAGTCAGAGAAACACATTATGAGGTTAGGGAATTAGAAATGGAGAGCTGGTATAATGTCTCCATTGTGGGTCAGTTTCATATGGAAATTAAGTATCTGGGAAATGGGTCCCTTAAAACTAACTCTTCATGCTGTCATATTCTTAGAAGGCCTCATGTACCTCTGGAAGTATGTGCATCTCAGTTTGAGAACCAATGTTCTAGAGGAAACAAAAATGTATAAAGAAATACACAGGCTCGGCACCAGTGGCTCAAGCGGCTAAGGTGCCAGCCACATACACATGAGCTGGCGGGTTCGAATCCAGCCCTGGCCTGCCAAACCACAATGACTACTGTAATCAAAAAATAGCCGGGCGTTGTGGGGGCGCTTGTAGTCCCAGCTACTTGGGAGGCAGAAGCAGGAGAATTGCTTGAGCCCAGGAGTTGGAGGTTGCTGTGAGCTGTGATGCAACAGCACTCTATCAAGGGCGACAGCTTGAGGCTCTGTCTTAAAGGAAAGAAAAAGAAAAGAAAAAGAAGTATACAATGTGATACTTCTGGTACAAAAAAATAAATAAATAAAACACTATAAAAAGGAAACATATGGTAAAAAACCTGGAGGGAGAGTGTTATGTGAGATGAGGCAATGGGAGAGGCCCCTTTGAGAGGCATCACCTAACCTGAGCCTGAAGGATGGGCCCAGGCAGCCTGCCCTGCTGGGAGGCACGTGTAAAGCAGGAGGATCGAGCTAGGGTCTTGTTGGGGAACCAGCTCGACATGTTTGAATGGCAGGCAGAGCCTATGGGGTTGCAACATGATGATGGGGGAAGAGTGGAGGGAGGTGAGATCAGAGAAACAGGCAGGGCCAGATTTGTGGGCTCCTGGAGGGAGCTGTATATTATTTTCAGTGTGATTCAAAGCCATCTGAGGTTTCAGACAGGAGAGTGACAGGAGCAGAGTTGTGCTTTAGAAAAATCATTCATTCTGCGGACTGTGAGGAAAGGGGCAGTAAACGACAGGGACAGGTGAACAAAACCAGCAAGGCAATCAGAGACTGGAGCTTGGAACAGTGGACAAACAGTGGAGCTGGTAAGAGATTAAATTTAGGGAACACATGGAGAAAAAGCCATCAGGAATCACAGATGGATTGGGTGTGCAGTAGAAAGAAAGGAAAGGTTCTACTTCTAGGATAAATTCCGTTAATTGCTTCATCATGTCCGTGACATATTTCAACACTATGAAGATATTTTGGAGATGGCACTAAGTGACCAGGAATGCCAATATGAAAACCTACCTGGATAAATAATAAAATATTTTTTATTTTTTATAAATAAATAAAATAAAAGTGATATGACCCTACTGGGGGGTCATTGCTCCGGGTCATCATATGTTAACCAAGCTATGGAAGCTTCCAAATAGACACCCTCAAAACAGGGTCTATTTTCTTTTTTTTTTTTTTTTTGTAGAGACAGAGTCTCACTGTACTGCCCTCGGGTAGAGTGCCGTGGCGTCACACGGCTCACAGCAACCTCTAACTCTTGGGCTTACGCGATTCTCTTGCCTCAGCCTCCCGAGCAGCTGGGACTACAGGCGCCCGCCACAACGCCCAGCTATTTTTCTTTTGTTGCAGTTTGGCCGGGGCTGGGTTTGAACCCGCCACCCTCGGCATATGGGGCCGGCGCCCTACTCACTGAGCCACAGGCGCCGCCCAAAACAGGGTCTATTTTCAAAGGGCAACTCTTATTAGCACAATTTTGGTTAGTCCAATCTATATAGCTATCAGGTTTGAAGGAAGTTTACTTTAAATATTGAGTTGTAAAGCAAAATGAGTGTTTTGAAACTGTTCATAATTTTTTAAGGTAGTTTTTATTATTCTAGCAAGAGAAATTACCTGAATTAGTCTCCTATTCTTGCTATGGAATGTATTACAGAATTGTTGTTATGCAAAATGGCAACCAAAGAGTAGGTAACCAAAGTGTAGAGGGAAATATGGAGCTATATCAGGCAGGTAATTAATAAAATGTTATGTTTCTCCAGAATAGCTGGTACTACAGGCACACACCACCAGGGTCTTGCTTTGTAATGACTGTGAAATTTGTCAGCATTAAAATTTGTTGTTGTTGTTGTTGAGATAGAGTCTCACCCTGTGCCCTGAGCAGAGTGCAGTGGCATCTTCATAGCTCACTGCAACCTCAGACAGGCTGAGGGGATCCTGCTGCCTCAGCCTCCCAAATCACTAGGATTACAGGCACTCACCTTGGCTGGGTTTTTTATTTTTTGTCAAGTTGGGGTCTCACTCTCAGCTCACACAAGTCTCAAGCTCCTGAGCTCAAGCAATCCTCCTGCCTCAGCCTCCCAGTGCTGGAATTATAGGATTGAGCCACCACACCCTGCCTAAAAAGAATTTAAAACCCATTATGATTTCTTTTCTTAGCCTAAATGAATATTTATTTTAATGCTAAATGTGTCTTTTAATTTTGTCTTCTTTGTGTTAAAGAGGACTCCCCAAATTGTTTAGGCTTCGGGCCTGCAAGACCTGGGCCTGGACCTGCCCCTTGTGAGTGGCCTTACTCAATACAACAGGGAAGACTTGACAGAGAGTAAAAGATCGCTGTTTGGGGAGATGGGGTGTAGTGAATAATTAATGGGAGGGTTTTGGCTAGGTTAAGTTAGAAAGCTCATTAGACAGTCGAATGATGTAGGCAGTTGTATAAATGGATCTGGAGCTTGAGAGTTTGGATCAGAGATTTAAGTTTGAGCATATACAGTGCATGGTTGGTATATGAAGCCCTGTAAGAATATGATGTTTCCTTAGGAAAGGGTTAATGAAGAAGGAAAAGAAGAGGAGGGGGTTCCTGACGGAGCTCTGAAGCCCTCGACGTTTAGGAAGTTAGTGTAGGTCAGCAAAGGAGGCTGAGCAGCAGCAGGTGATATGTTAGGAGGGAAACCAAGGAGCATGTGGTCCAGAAACCAAGGGGAGGTCATTTAGGCCAAGCTGTGCTGGGAGGCGGTCTGAATCTTGTTTAGTGTTGCTATAACAGCAAAATCTAAGGTTGGGTAATTTATAAAGAAAACAGATTTGTTGGCTTATAATTCTGGTGGCTGGTAAGTTCAAGATGGAGCAGCTATATCTAGTGAGGGCCTCATGGTGCTTTAACTCACAGCAGAAAGCAGAAGGGGAGGCAGTGATGGAAAAGAGAGGCCAAACAGGAGGAGCAGCTTTCTAACAACCTGCTCTAGTGAAAACTCATCTATTCCTGAGAGACTGAGAATTCTCTAATTCCCTTGAGATGTTATTAATCTATTTTTTTGTTTTTTTCTAGAGACAGACTCTCACTTTGTCGCCTTCGGTAGAATACCATGGCGTCACAGCTCATCGCAACCTCCAGCTCTTGGGCTTAGGTGATTCTCTTGCCTCAGACTCCCTAGTAGCTGGGACTACAGGGCCCCGTCATAACGCCCGGCTTTTTTTCCTTTTTTTTTGCAGTTTTTTGGCTGGGGCTGGGTTTGAACCCACCACCTCCAGTATATGGGGCCTGTGCCCCACTCCTTTGAGCCACAGGTGCTGCCTCCGGCTATTTTTTTGTTGCAGTTTAGCTGGGGCTGGGTTTGAACCTGCCACCCTCCGTGTATGGGGCCAGCGCCCTCCTGAGCCACAGGTGCTGCCCTGGCATTAATCTATTTATGACCCGAATACTTCCATAACCCTAATACCTCTCACTAGGTCCCTCCTTCAGAGGGACCAAACATGAGTTTTGGTGGGGACAAACCACATTTAAACCATAGCAGAGGCCAGAAAAGATAAGGCAAAGCTGGCCAAGGGCCTTGACTACTGGTGACTGTGACTCTGATAAGAGCTATTTTCATAGGGTGGCGGGTGCATAACACTGGAGGGAACTAAAGAGAGTCTGAGGGGTGAAGAAGTGACCACAGTATATATATAATATATATATATCTCCCTCTCGAAAGTATGGCTGCAAAGGGGAGCACAAGAAGGCAGCAATAACTGGAGGAGGTGTGGTGGAAAGGGTGTATTTGGTTTTGATTTTAAATAGATAATATTAAGCATAGTTTTTTGCAAATGGAAATGAGCCAGTAGAGAGGGGAATGTGATGATATAGGAAAGAGTGGGGATAATTGTGTAATAATCGGGAGTCCCAGTGTAAGTGTTTGCCTTAGGTAAGGGCAAGGATGGTTGCAGGTGCAGGTAGGCAGATGTATATGGTGTTGGGAACATGAGGTAGTCCTCATCTGGTCACATCTATTTTCTTTTTTTTTTATTTTATTTTATTTTTTTTTGTAGAGACAGAGTCTCACTGTACCGTCCTCGGGTAGAGTGCCGTGGCGTCACACGGCTCACAGCAACCTCTTAACTCTTGGGCTTACGCGATTCTCTTGCCTCAGCCTCCCAAGCAGCTGGGACTACAGGCGCCCGCCACAACGCCCGGCTATTTTTTGGTTGCAGTTTGGCTGGGGCTGAGGTTTGAACCCGCCACCCTCGGCATATGGGGCCGGCGCCTTACTCACTGAGCCACAGGCGCCGCCCCACATCTATTTTCTCTATACAACACAAGGAGAGTTTGGAACCAGAGAATAACTATTCTGACTATTGGGGAAGGGAGACAAGAGAGGAAATTTGAAAAATTTGAAGAGAAAAAAGAACTGTGAAATAGTTCTTGTTGTTTGTATATGTAACGAAATTATAAACTTCTGGGGGGAAGACCTGTGTGTGACGCATTTATGACACTCTATGTGACCATAGAGTCAGCATGTCATCTTCATAAGGTGCCCTCGACGAACTCCTCTTGGCTGGGTAGATGGAATGGATGAATTAAAAGAGCCTTGAAGGAATCCAAGAGCAGAAAAGACCTCATCAAATGGAGGAAAATTTGAGTGATGAGGAGAATTGTAGATGGTAGAGTGAAGACCCAAGTGTTCTGGGGTATTTGGATTTGACCTGGGGAGAGAAACCTGTTTGAGATAACATTCATACCTGTGTTGGTAGTATAGGCCCAACTGTGTCCTGCCTAGAAGGTTCTGTCAAGGAGGTTGAATTCTGATTGTAATTAGCATACAAGTGCCTAGGCTGAGACTTTTTTTTTTTGAAACTTAATCAATACAACCTGGACCAACAGAAAATTTAAAACTACAGGTAGTTTTCAGTTGCTCAGATTATAGAAAATTAAATTCAAAAAATACAGGCTTCTGTTTATTTTGAGAAATCATCTGAATGCGTCAACATTACAGAAATGTAAAATAAGGATTGCTTTACAAAATAGAAACATTATTAACTGCAAGAGGCTAAGCTCCTCCATAAGATAATGGGGCCCATGTGGCAAGAAAGAATGGCTTCTTTGCAGATAGGTTTTCCTTAGGAAAATGTTTTCTGATGCCTGCCAGCAGACACATATATTCTAGTGGGATGGTTGTGTTCTTGTTCAGGCAGATACTCACAGGAGGCCAAGAGGGAAGAGGGAGGGAATGGTGAGTGGACAGTGGCTTCACTTTACCAAGGAAACTGGTTTGGGTTTGGCAGCCTTCAAGCTGGAATAAACTGCTGGTATCCTGTCATATTATTAAAGTACGATGAGCCATAAAAGTATCATCGTGCTATAGCTGAGTGGGACCCAGGGGTGCAGGGAGAGAGAACAAAGCCTTGTAGATGAAGAGTGGTGTTTTTCTTGGAAGGAATGAGCATCACCACTGTCAGTCACCCTGGGAAGAAGTAGATCCCAAGGCAGGAAAAATGAGGAAGGAGCTCTCGGACTAGAAAGGACAAGGAACTCCTATCTGAGGGCCCCCAGTGATGTGGCTGGTCGTGCTCGGAGCACTCCCAGTGGTGGGCCTGAGTGAACACTTGGTGAGCAGATCACCATGGAGACAACTGTAAGGCAGTGGGTTGGCCTGTGGATTCAGAGAAGCCACGTCTTATTGCAGCTCAAAGTTCTCTTCCTGTGCTTCCCTGAGCCAGGAGCCAATGTCCATCCCCTTTTAGCCTGGCCTAAGCGAAGTGGTAGGGAAAGAAGAACAGGCCTGGGACATGTTTGGGTCCTGCTCGTGAAGGGCAGAACAGAGCTCCCGTCCTGACATCAGAGTGGCGAGAGTGTCATACAGCACCAACATGTGCCGTGGAGCAGTGAACCCTCAGAGCAGTGGTGGCAGAGGCGTGAAGGATCCTTATTAGACATTTTGAAATAACTGAGAGAAAATCTACATGAGCGGTTGGTGGCCAAAGTCACAGTTTAGCGACTTAATGAAGATTATTGGAGTTCAAGCAGTCACGATAAGGCATTTCCCCTACCATCCCCTACCTTCCCCTCCTTCTGAATTTGAAACCTCCTTTAGACACAGGAATCTAAAGATGAAAACATCAGCTTTGTTACTAGTAGAACGGGCTTGGACACTGTCATATAAAATGATAAATGACAAAGCAGCAGACACGCTAGCGTTGTTGGGGCAACGTTCTGTGGGGAAAGCACAAAGACAGGAACAGCAGCAGGTGTGTGTGTCCACGATTCCCACTGCCTTCTAGGGCAGAACAAAGTGATCAGGGGGGCTACACACCAGAGTCCAGGAAAAAGACCCTGAACCTTGGGTTGTGAAGCTTTCAAGCTGCATTCATAAACACCAAGCCCTCTCTTGGAGTAATTAGTAGTCAGAGTACAGTTCCAGGTTCTGGCATGGCAGAATCTTGGTTTCTGCCTTATCTTGACAGCTTGGGGTTTGTGGCTGGGGAATCTCAAGTCCCCCCACCCTTGCATGACCAGAAAGTGGGGTCAAGCCCAGCCATTGCAGCTAGCTACCCTGGCAGCTCAGCAGCAAGACTTGTTCCCCAGCGTTTATGATGGAGGAAGCACCACTTTTCTCCTGGCCAGCTCAGGAGCCCGGTCCAAGCCTCAGGACTGCCTTGGATTGGATGCCTTCAATGGGGGCGATAACTCATTTCCATGGAGCTTTGCATTCAACCTTTTCTAGAAGGCTGATGAGTGAGAATCTTGGACAAATAAAGACATAACTTTCTGAGCCACACCCAAATGTGCTTCCTACTTCTTCTTCTGGAATGGTCCTCACATTTTCAGCACTGCTGGTCTTGTGCAGGGACATGGGAAGCGTGTGTCCCAAAGCAGAATGCTGTGAAAGAGAAACCCCAGAAAAGGCTGAAGGTCAGTCCCTCTCTCAAATCATAAGTCAGCTTCATTACTCACCTGCTCTTGAAGAAGGGAGTGAGGGATCTCTGAATTACTGGAAATAGTCCGCTGATGCTTTTCCTTTCTGGGGTGGGAAGCTAAGTTTCTTGTCCTCTCTAGAAATGTGCAAAAGTTTGATTTGGGGATCAAAAATAAACTAGATCTAAAAGTTTGGGGGATGGATTGTGGCGATCCGTGAATGTACTTAATGCCACTGGACTGTACACTTAAAAATGATTTAAATAGTAAATCTTTGGTTATGCACATTTCACTACAATCAATCAGCAACTGTCTAAAATGAACTGGATAGAATCATGGTTTTGATTTTGTTTTGGTTTGTTTCGAATAGTTAATACATTCATGTGGTTTTAAATTTAGACAACATAAACGGGCCATCCATACATCCATAGTCCCCAGCTAACCCATTTTCTTCTCCAAAGTTAAACAATACTACCAGCATTTTGGTCTTCTCCCAGATACGTTTTATGCATTCACGGCAAATACATTGTTGTAACATTTTTTTTTTAACACAAATCATATCATGTTTTACATTCTTGTTTTGTGCAATTTGCTTTATAACTTAATGACATTTCCTGGGGAATGCTCTGTGTCAGTACATCAGAATTCCAGCATCATGGCTACATGTTTTGCCACAGCACACATTTTCACCGTTGATTTAATCAGTCTCCCTTGTGATGCAAATCTAGGTGTTTTGTCTCTTGCTATTCCAAATAGTGAATAGCTTCTCATATGTGTCATTTCTCTGATCTATCTAGTCACAGGATAAATTCCCAGATGTAGAATTCTCTGTCCGTGGTTTTAATAGTTTTAACCATAGGCAAACTTGACCTTAATCCTGTTGAGTAGACGTTTTGAAATGTGGTACTAACTGACCACGTTAGCAAAGGACCTGGATTAAAACCTAGGTCCACAACCTAATCCCATGCCTTTCCCACTAATCCATGCTGTCCTTTTTCTGCAGTTCTTAAAAGTAAATGAACTATTCCTGAACCCACAGGACCCTGGGGAGATCTCAGTTTATGGGCAGCCAATGACTGTGTCACTTTCTGGAACTTGTCCTGATGGTCTACAGATGTTGAAGATAAAGACAGGGATATTTCAGCAATAAGAAGTATCTTCAAACAAGGGATGTCAGGGAAGGCTGATACCTTCTGGGCTTGCCTATAGCCTTATGTGGTTCACAAACCAAGATGGAAACAGGTAAGTCTGAGCTTGGAGAACTCTTGATACTGCTACTCAGGGAAGAACCAGAGGTGAGTGAATTTTGTGCAACAGAGAAGAAATTTTCCCATTATGCATACCAAAATGCTCTGAACTATAGTCATGTGCTGCACAATGGCATCATAGCTCAAGGCCTTCCTGTGTGCTTGGTGATACTGCCGTAAATAAACGTACTGTGCTGGCAGTTGTATAAAAGCACATACAATCATGTATGGTACATAGTACTTGGTAATGACAATAAATGACTGTTACTGATTTTATACTTATTATAAATTTGTTGTCATTTTAGAGTGTATTCCTTCTGCTTATTGAAAAATTCACTGTAGAACAGCCTCAGCAATTCCAGGAGAAGGCATTGCTATCATAGGACACGACAGGCCCATGTGTGCTACTGTGCCCAAAGTCCAATTAGCAGCACAAGTTGTGGAGGGGAAGGACAGTGATACTGATGATCCTGACACTGTGCAGGCCTAGGCTAATGTGCGTGCTTGTGTCTTTGTTTTTTTGTTTTGTTTTGTTAGACAGAGCCTCACCTTGTCACCCTTGGTAGAGTGCTGTGGTGTCGCAGCTCACAGTAACTTAAAACTCTTGGGCTCAAGCGATCCTCTTGTGTCAGCCTCCCCAGTAGCTAGAACTATAGGCACCCACCACAACACAGCTATTTTTGGAGATGGGGTTTCACTCTTGCTCAGGCTGGTCTCGAACTCCTGAGCTCAGGTGATCCACCCACCTTGGCCTCTCAGAGTGTTAGGATTATACGTATGAGCTACTGTACCTGGCCTTTTCTACATACTCCTTAATCCGGTCAAGCTGACACCTAGATTTAAGTCCAAAAGTCTACCCTTGTCAACTTGGCACCCATATAGATCTCCTTAACCCATATTTGATTTTTAAATAAAGACAATAACAAGGTGATATTTCTGCCTGACATGATGCAACTATCCTATGATTTTGATTTTCAGGACTTTTAGATGTCAGGGAGCTCCTGCCACAATGCCTGGTTAGTTTTTTCTAGAGATGAGGTCTTGCTCCGTTGCTAAGCAACACATGACTGTATTTAAGACCCCTCCTATGCAATGTAGTTCAGGGTGGCGTAGAATAGAACAGAGAACTCCAACTCTGCACACAGAGGAGCTGTTCTGTGGACACCCCAGGCATTGCACTGGATGACAGCAACTCTGGGTATACAAATGGTCAATGAGAAATTTACTCAAAGTCTGAACGTTAAGCCACAGTAGAGAAAGAAAGTAAGAATTCTTAGAAATTAGTATTTGTAGGCTTCATCTAAGGGAGAGTCTGTTCTGAGTGTTGTAACAAGTGACCCCGGATTTACTGAAGAAACACACTGATGGCTTGTTTCTCACGGCCGTCACAGTCTCACGCAGCTGTCCAGGGAGGGCGAGGAGGGCTGTGCTCCAGGCAGGCAGGGGCCTGGTCTGAGGCTGGAACTCCCCTGGGAGTTCACTCGGTGAGCAGCTTATGGGGACCAGGAGGCTGGAAAGTGATTCTGCCTCTGTGCACAGGAGAAGTAGGATTTGGGGGAGCACATGCAGTATCTCTGCTCTGTCAACATAAACTGGCTCAGAACTTAAATGGAAAGGGATGCAGAAGACAATGTATGCAAACCAGAAGCAGACAGAGACATTTGCCTGTAGACAAATCTCTGGTTTAAAAGGACATGGAAATTGATTCTAGAACGTTCACTCTATATTATTTATGGCTCATGGGACATAGAAATGTATTCAGGTTAACTGTGTAATGAACAAAACATAATTCTTATTTCATAGCTGGAGTCAATCACTCTCCCTTGGCCTTTTTTGTTGTCTTTACAAAGTCATGGGTTCAAGAACTATACTGGGTACTTCCAGCATGAGGCGTCTGGGCTGGGAGAATCTTTTCTTTCATTATTATTATTATTATTATTGCTATTATTATTATTTTTTGAAACATAGTCTCAGTTTGTCACCCTCAGTAGAGTGATGTGGTGTCATAGCTCACAGCAACCTCAAACTCATGGGCTCAGGGAATCCCCTTGCCTCAGCCTCCCAAGTAGCTGGGACTACAAGTGCCTGCCACAACACCTGGCTATTTTTTAGAGACAGGGTCTTGCTTAGGCTGGTCTCCAACTCCTGAGCTCAAGCGATCCACCTGTGTAGGCCTCCCAGAGTGCTGGGATTACAGGTGTGAGCCACCATACCTGGCCTGGGCCGGGAGAATCTTACTGGCAATTGAGGTTAAGATTCTTGGTCCAAGAGTACTTAAAGGCCACCCTGGCTGGGTCTATCCCCATCTGGTAAGCTACATGTTTCACATATATATCCTAAGAACTAGTGAGCAAGCAAGTGTTGACATCAGGGTCCCTGACCGTGCTTTCTTGAAGCCACACACCATGAAAAATCTCAGGGATGTTAAAAAACAAACCATCATAACCAAGGCAGCTCAGCTATTTCAAAAAGAGATACAGCTTCATTACTTCAAACCCAAATTCCTGTGAGCCTGGCAACTACCCTCTGTCAAAATAAACATCCATCTGCCAGCCCTCATGTTTAAAAACACAGAAAGCTCTATTCTCTGAAAGAAGAACCTTCTCTAACCTGAGAAATGTAAATGTCTTTGAGGGTGGGTTTGTGACTGTGTCAAAGTTGTTACAATGTATGTGTGTATGTGTGTGTTAGTATGTATGTGAGATCTGTGTGTGTGTCTCTAGATGTGTATGTTAGTATGTATGCGCCATCCAGAGCAGAAAGAGGAAGGTAATTCAAGTGGATCCATGCTTTACATAACATTTTGTGAATCTCTGGTAGTTAATTGGCTGTAGAGAAATGGGAACCCACGAGTAACTGACATGCAAAATGTGAAAAGGCTCCCAGACGACCTAACCCTTGCTGGCTGTGTAATCACACGCATCTGCAAAGCTCACTGCCTCATGCAGAGAGCAGAGCACACACCTGCCAGCCGACATCTGCTTGGAGGAAGAAGAGACAGGACTTCAACCCGGAGCACAAAGGGCACCCGCCCCTCTTCCTTGCTGGGCTGTCACGCTCAGTTGCCCAGCGCCTGGGTCTGCCTGTCAGACTGGGCTGACTACAGCACTTGTTCCACACGTACTATTTCCCTGTTCTGGAGGACCTGTTGCCCCTACCTGCAGGCTCTCAGAGAACTCTGGTTTCTATAACAACAGACCCCGCCCCCAGTTTCCTCTCACTACCAGTGTGGTGCAGCAGGCTGCACCTTGCTGGTTAGTCCAGCCCCCAGCCTGACCCCTCCAGACCTGCCGCACCCACCCTGTTCTCACCCAGACACCAGTGCTGGTCACCAGCACTCCCCAAGAGTGGAAAGAGAAAAATGGAGACTTAGTAAACATGTAAATCAAAGCACAGCTTTCGTAAACCATTCTGATCTTGGCACAGTGCGTTTCTTTCGCTGTTGCTTCATCTGGCTACTCTGAAGCTTGCAGCAAGGAGAACAGGCGGTCAGCTGTCGCTGTGCTGGCTGCGATGTGTCCCCGTCATCTTTCAGAAGAGAAGTTGAATCCAAGAGTTTAAAATCTGGAAGCAGAAGCATGCTGCATTTATGGAGATGGTACCATTTTGTGGGGTTTTTTGTCTTTCACGAGTAGGATTTTTCTGAGAGACCAAATCCAGGGAAGAGGATAGGTGAGGAGTTGCTCTGTGAGGTTGTGGCAACCTGGAAGGAATAAGATTGTACCAGAGAAAAAGGAAAGTCTTCAGGACTGTGATTCGGATTCACATTTGCAGTCTTCCTTTTGACCGGAAGAGCCACAGGAATAATGTGTGCTCTGCGGGAGAAAACACGACTGCCTGCTCTTCTACTGCAGAAGTGGGGGGCTGTCGGGGGTGGGGCTAGTGCACCACAGGTGGCATGAGTCATTGTCACTTGCGGCTGGAGGGCCCTGTAAGCACATCTGTCTTCTGGGTAGATGCTGGGCCAGTCCCTTCTATACCAGTTGTATTTGCTAAGTGCAGGTGACCTCACAAACAGTTACTGCTGGGAATCTTCCCCTAGGGAACCTCAGAAGCTGGCAAAATATGTCTTTGTACTTACTCTGCTTACATTCTGACAACACTGACTAAAATCCTCTGCTTTGAAAAGGAAATATTTTTTTCCCAAGCAAATGTAACTGATGGAATAGATTCCCTGCATGGGGCTTTGAAGGTGTTACAGTAATAACAATAATTGCTTTCGTTTTGATAAGCTGTGCAGGTTCCAGCGCTCTCTCCCGAGTTCCATTTCACTTGATATTTGCAGTTACCATGTGAGGTAAGCAGAGCTGACCTTGACTGGCTTCCCTGACAGAAGCTCAGTGGGATTAAATGGCTTGCCAATGTCACAAGGTGAGTAGTTGACACAAATTGCAATGCAAATATTCTGACAAATAAGTTGCTGGGCTTTCTATTCTGTAATTCCTCTAAACTTAAAAAACAATCCCATGGATTTTTAAAAATGTAATGGCTACTCATGCACAGGCCCCTGGAAAATTCACAGACAGATGAAAAGGATCTATTTTGGTGATTCAAGGGACTATGGAGCTGCCGGTTTTGAGCAAAAACAGCTGATGCAAATAAGCATGATATATTCATATATTCATCCATTTGAAAGAAATCTGACGGCAGGAATTTTCTTCCAACAAAACAGATTCTAGGATGTGCCAGCATCTGTATAAATACATGTGATTCTCTGCCACCTCCACGCTTATCGGGGGATCACAGAGGCCTTGAGCATGAAGACTGGACAGAATCTTGCAGATTTCATTCGACCTCATGCCACCCAGGAGGAAAGCAGGTTCAGAGAGCAGTGCCACACGAGATCACACTTTTAATGGGTGTCAGAAGTAGGATGAGACCCCAGACGTTCACGCATCGCACTCAGTTCAGAGTGACACCTCTGAATCCCTGGAAAATTCCAAGTTACTAAAGCACCCTGGGTCCTACTCGGTGCAGGAGTTAGATGGGTGCAGTAAGGCCTTGTTAGAGGATTTAAAGCAACAAAGGCAGAAATCAGAGGCCTTTGACTAGGTTAGAGTTGTTCTTCTGACAGTGGGTCTCCCCAGAGCATGGGTTCCCTGGAAGTCCTGAGCCTCGGCATTGGCATATGTAGCCAGAGTTGTTGGGTGCTTGGTGAGGGGTGATGGCTGGGACAGGATTTGGCTCTGTGCTTCCTGCGATTTCTTCACGGCTCAGTTTATCATCCTGGGCACAGAGCAAGTCCCAGAAAACCAGGCCAAACAATCCTACCCATGCAGCAAGGGCCTGTGGTATTTACTCAGGGGCTGTCTCAGAAAGGCGTTCCAAAGAGTCCACTGGAAGGTTTTTTTATTTTGTTTTGTTTTTAACAACCCTGAGTCTGAGACCAAACCACTCACCGTTATGTCAGCAGCTTTGCCCAAGTTGTCCCTGAGGTGTCGTCAGCTGTTGGCTTCTCAAAGAACAACACAGGCGTGGGATTTGCACTGTGCCTTTAGGGAAGGAAGGACCCGAGAGCAGGGTCATTAAGGAACTTTCCCTTACAGCTCTGCATTAGGAACTTAATCAGACAAAACTGTTCGTGGATCCTCCCGTGGTGTGACGACACTGTGGTGTGCTACTGTGATCCCCTCAGGACCAAAGCACAGACCCTCACAGATGTCAGGAGTGCGGCCCCATAGCTGAGTCCCTCCCCAGGGGCTGTCCTTGGTCAGAGGTTGCTGCTTCATGCAAAACTCCAGCCCCTTCCCTGGGAATAGCCTGTCTCTGAAGATTGCTCAGCGTAGTGGTACAAAGGGTGCCCCCACCTTTGCTCAATTTGGGACACCTCTCCGGGGCCACCCAGCTCCATAGCTTCCTGGGGAATTGGTGGAGGCCTCTGTGCTACTGTGTTCAGTGCAACCTGCCCAGTTCCCCAGTAAACCACCTATATGCAAATCTTTTGTCTTACAATCTTTTTGTCTTTTTTCTGGAAACTTGACCTACCACACACACACACACACACACACACACACACCACACACACTCTCTCTCTCTTTTACCTTCTTTGAGGTCAGAATTTTGATTCTGTCATCTGAATCCACTCCATATCAAATGCCTGGAAGCCTCTTTTATTAAAACAACCAGAAACTCTGAATTCATTCACCATGGTTGCTGTAAAAAATTACAACAAACTTGGTGGCCTAAAATAACACATATGTGTGCTCTTAGAGTTCCCTAGGCCAGAAGTCCAAAATTAAGGTGTCAGTGGAGCTGGGCTCTTTCAGAAGCTCTTGGGGGAGAATCTACTTCCTGCCTTTTCCAGCTTCTGTACCTGAATTCTTTGCATTCCTGGGCTCAGGACTCTGCCTCCATTGTCAAAGCCACTGTGGTTACACTGTTTTCTTCTGTGTCAAAGCTTCTTTTCCTCCTTTTAAAAGGATATTTATGGTTGCACTTAGGGCCCACCTGGATAATCCAGGCTGCTCTCCTTCTCTCCAGGCTTAGTTTAATCACAACTGCAAAGTCTCTCTTGCCATTTAAGGCAACAGCACAGAGATTCTAGAGATTAGGACCTGGGTGTCCTTGCAGGCTGTTCTTCAGCCTGCCACAGGGTCATATAGTGAGTGCTGAGGGACATGCATTCTGATTTCAATCTGTAGTTCATCTTCACCCCAAAGTGAGCTGGTCTCCGGATCTTTTTGGTTTCAGTTTGGATATCTACTACTTAATTTAGGTCTTTATTAGGAAACACCAGTAATTGCTACATTTTACCTGCTATTGCTGGAACTATCTCTCTAGCTGGGTATGGTGGTGTGCACACTTGTAGTCCCAGCTTTTAGGGAGGCTGAGGCAGGAGGATTGCATTCCCTGTTGATAGCAACTAGGGTTGATACCGCATGACCTTTCAGATCAGAATTTGAATGGCTGATTGTCACACACTCGACCAGAAATAAAACTGATCCTAAATCCTGTTAATGCCAAGAATTCCTCTGCAATGTCCTTTGTACCCTTCCCCCAATTCTTTTAGCATCTTGTTTCTACCTCTTTTATGGGCCACATAGCTTGATCTACATGCTTTTCTCCTCCAATGGAATTTGAGTGCCTTTGTTCATCTTTCCATCCCAACGTGACAACTATCCAGGGTCCACCTGAGAGAAGTTGGCCTCTGCAAAAGAACCCTAATCTGCAGTCTGTGAGCTGACCCAGAATCCCAGTGGCCCCGGCTGTGCCACACACACACACACACACACACACACACACACACACACACACACACACACACACACCAATACATTTTGGCAGTCACAGGTTCTCTGTGACAGCCAAGGTTGTGAGCCTGGGGAAACCCCTTCACATGGGTCTTTCCTTGTTGCATTTATTTTTAGTTCAAATGAAAACTGCAGCTGTTTTTCTCTGTGGCAGGTATCAAACAATAACCAAAAGGAATATGAAATAATTATTACCTTTCTCCCCATTAGGACACTTACACCTTGCATTTGGGACTGCGTCTCTCTGACAACTAGCTCTCCCGTACCAGGCTCATGGGATATGCACAAATGTTTATTGTATTGAAGAAGATTCAAAGGGAAAAGACCTCAATTCTGACTCTAAGCTTTAAAAAAATGTTTCTACATTTTAATTTTTTGAATGAAGAAGAATTTCAAAAAATATAGAAAGGTGCAGAAAATAAAACATCCATATGCTTAACATCCGGATTAAACAGCTATTAGCATTTTCCCTTTATTTACTTCAGATCACTTATAGCAAAAGGCCAAAAGACATAGCCAAAGGCATTACCTCTTCCCTCATGTTCTTCTCCTTCCCTCCACAGAGGGAACTTCTGCCTGAAGTTGTGTTGTGTTATTCCCAGGCATAACCCCATGCTTTCTTGAAATATTTGTCTGTACAACACAACATTCGCTGTTGTTTTGTGTGCATTCAGTATTTGCACAAATGGCATCATATTGTATATGTGCCCTTGCAACTTAATTTTCTTACTCAACAATATGTTTAGAGACTTATTCATGTTATGTAGGCACAAGATGGACCTAATTCATTCATTTAAAGCTAATTTAAATACCACAGTTGATGTATCCACAAATTTGTCATTTGTTCATTATTTGCTTTCTTCTTGTTGTTTGTTGCAGTGAACACGCTTGTGTACATGTTTTTGTGCATACGTGCGTGATTTTCTAGCGAAATACCTTGAAGTGAAATTGCTAATTAGTAGGAAATGTACTTCTTCACCTTCCTCAGTCTTGACAAATTGTTCTCTCAACTGTTTGTACCTATTTGAATTCTCACTAGATTAGAAATTCTCATTTTCTTACATCCTTATTGTGACTTGTGAGACTTCTCAATTTTCCAATATGGGTAGGTGCAAATGGCATTTTACGGCTTTAATTTGCACTTCTGTAATTAGAGAAGTGATTTTAAGCATTTTTACATGTTTACTAGCCAGTTTCGTTTGTGCGTAGAAGGGGTGCCACAAACTATGTTTAGCTTCTATATTTTGTTTATGTTACTCTTTATCATAAATAACTTGTAAGTTTTCATGTAGTTCAAGGTTTGTGGGTATTTGTCCTTTGGTTAATAAATCTGTTGCTAACTCTACAGTCAAGATATTCTCCCACATTATTTTCTAAAAATTCTAATTTTTTGCTCTACTCATTTACATCTACGTCCATCTGGAATTTACTTTTGCTTATGTGATGAGTAAGGATCTAATTTTACCTTCTCCGAGCAAAAAGTTAATTGTTAAGGATCATCCAGACTTGCTCAGTGTTTGAAAAGCCATTTCTGTTAAATACAAATTCTCATATGTAAATGGTCAGCCCCCATTCTGTTGGTTCATTTGTCTATACCTACACCCATACCAGAGTTTTAACCTTATTGTAGTTAAATACCAGTTTTAATAACTGGTGCAGTGATTTCTCTCTTTGTTTTGACCTAAAAAATATGCATCTGGATGTATCTATAATATTTTGGCTTTCATTACTTTTTCCATTATTTTAGGATCAGCTAGAGAATTACTATGAAAATGCTATTACTTGATATAGGACATAGATCTAAAAAAATTAATTTAGGAAAATTTTGTCCTTTGTATAATACTGATTCTTTTCGATCATAATTCTGTTTAGGTCTTCTTTTTATATCTATGTTATTTAATATGAATTTATAATTTTTCTGTAAAGATTTTGCACGCTTTATTAGACATATTATGAGGTATTTATCATGATCGCTATAACTATAAATAGTATCTTTTTTATTTTATTTATTTATTTGAGTTTCTGGCTGGGGCTGGGTTTGAACCCACCACCTCCAGCATATGGAGCCAGCGCCCTACTCCTTTGAGCCACAGGCACCACCCTATTTATTTATTTTTTGAGACAGAGTCTCACTATGCCACCCCGGGTAGAGTGCCGTGGTATCTCAGCTCACAGCAACCTCCAACTCTTGGACTTAACTGATTCTCTTGCCTCAGCCTCCCAAGTAGCTGGAACCACAGGTGCCCATCACAGTGCCAGGTCATTTTTTGGTTGTAGCCATCATTGTTGTTTGGCAGGCCCAGACTGGGCTCCAACCTGCCAGCTCTGGTGTATGTGGCTGGCAAACTAGCCACTTAATCTACAGGCACCAAGCCAACAGTACCTTTTTTAAAATTACAGTTCCTAATAATTTATTATAGGTGTTCAGGAAGTATTTTTAAAAAACAGCTTTAAATGAGGCAACCTGTTGAATTTCCTTATTTCTTCTGATAGTTAACTACTACTTCTCTTGGATTTTTAAGAATAGACGATCATAGCACCCATAAGTAATGATACTTTTATTTCTTCCTTTTGAATCTTTGTTTTATTTCTTTTTGTTATCACTTTCCTGGATAGAACTTACAAAGCAATGTTAAATAAAGCTTTTCACAGTAGGCATCCTTGCGTTGTTCTTGAACTTAAGTAGCATCATTTTAGAGACTCACAAAGTGTGGCTTTTACTGTAGATTTATAGTAGATGTTTTTATTGGGTTATTCTTTTTATTCCTAACCTGCTAAGAGATTTGTTTATTAATGGGTGTTGATTTTTTTTAAAACAATTTTATTTTTTATTTTTTATTTTTTTTTAGAGACAGAGTCTCACTTTGTCTCCCTCGGTAGAGTGTCGTGGGGCTTAGGCGATTCTCTTACCTCAGCCTCCGAGTAGTTGGGACTACAGGCGCCCACCACAACACCCGGCTATTTTTTTGTTGCAGTTTGGCCGGGGCTGGGTTTGAACCCAGTATATGGGGCCGGCGCCCTACTCACTGAGCCACAAACACGACCCTGGGTGTTGAATTTTGTAAAATGTATTTTCTATATCTTTTGGGATGATCATATATATATATATATATATTTTTTTTTTTTTTTTTTGTAGAGACAGAGTTTCACTTTATGGCCCTCGGTAGAGTGCCGTGGCCTCACACAGCTCACAGCAACCTCCAACTCCTGGGCTTAGGCGATTCTCTTGCCTCAGCCTCCCGAGTAGCTGGGACTACAGGTGCCCACCACAACGCCCGGCTATTTTTTTGGTTGCAGTTTGGCGGGGGCCCGGTTTGAACCCACCACCCTCGGTATATGGGGCCGGCGCCTTACCGACTGAGCCACAGGCGCTGCCCGATCATATATTTTTTCTTCTTGATAATGTATATATAATAAATTCCTCAATAGCTTTTCTATCATTATACACCTATTTCTTGAGTAGCCCTACTTGGTCATGATGTGTTTTGAAACACTACTAGATTCAATTTGGTAATATTTAATTTCAAAATATTATACACATTTATAAATTAAACTATACTATATTATACTTTTTTCTTTTGCATTTCTTTTCCAGTTTTTATTGTCAATATTATAGTAATATCATGTAATGAGTGGAAAAGTTTTCCCTCACTTTCTTTTTTCCTGGAACAGACTGTACAAAATAGAAATTAAATTGTTCTTGAAAACTGGGAAAAACCTGTAAAACTATTGAATTATAGACTACTTTTTTATGGGTAGATTTTAATTATTGATTACTATTTTAAAAACCGCATGTTTATGTAGCTTTTTAAATTTTTTTGAATTATGTTTAATAGAAATGTTTTTATTTTACCTAAATTTCAATGTTATTGGCATAATGTAATATATAGTAGTCACATGACTTTGTAAATGTGTATTATATCTATATTTACATCTTTTTCTTTCCTAATATGATTCATTTATACTATCTTTCCTTTTGTCCTGATTTTTAGTTTGGTTTGCCATCTCGGTTGCTTAATTGTTTTCTATTTCACTAATTTTTGCTCATAGCTGTTATCTTCTTTCCTTTATACTTTCTTGCATTTGCATTCTTATTTTTTTCTAACTTCCTGTATTAGATGTGTTCATTAATTTTCAACCTTTCTTCTTTTCAGTATGCATATGTGTGGGGGGGGGAGTGTGTGAGGGTGTGCATTTGTAATTTTTTCTCTGGAATATCACTTTATCTACATTTCATGATTTTGATATTCACTTTTCCCTTGTCATGCATGACTATATATTTGTAAATTTCCATTATGATTTCTACTTTGACTCATTAATCAGAGTATTTTTAATTTTTAAACAAACTTTTTTCATTTCACTTTTATAATTTATTTTCAGTTTAATAGTATTTTGAAAAAGAATGCAGTCTGTATAATTGATTCATTTGTTATTTTTAGATACTTTTTTGTGGCTAAGTATGTGGTCATTCAAAAATAAGTTCAATGTGTATTATTTAATTGTTAGGTGCAAGAAATGTTACATTCAGCTGGGCACGGTGGCTCATACCTGTAATCCTAGCACTCTGGGTGGCCAAGGCGGTTGGATAGCTTGAGCTCACGAGTTCGAGACCAGCCTGAGCAAAAGCGAGACCCCTTGTCTACTAAAAAATAGAAAAACTGAGGCAAGAGGATCACTTAAGCCCAAGAGTTGGATGTTGCTATGAGCTATGATGCCATGGCACTCTGCCCAGGGGGATAGCTCGGGACTCTGTCTCAAAAAAAAAAAAAAAAAGAGAAAAGAAATGTTACATATGTTCAAAGTTATTAAATGTGTTGTTTCAATCATTTATGTGTTTACTATACTGTGTCTCTATTGTTTGCTTGAACTATTTAGTACTGAGTGTTGTGTTAAAACACCTTATTGTGCTTGTGGATTTCTTGATCTGTGTGTGTATGTGTGACTCCAATCATTTGTGGTTCACATATTTTGAGACTACATTCTTCAAAGTCTACAATTTCAGAATTTTTAGATCTTGTGGGACAGTTCCTAGCGTACCTGTGTGACAACCTCCTTTGCCGTTCCCTGTTCTTCCTTTTGGAGCTAACTGGGGTCCGGGGGCCCTGACACCTTTGCCCATATGCCATTCCTACCACTTACAGACTGGGTTTCACAACCCACCTTGGAGAAGCGATTTTGCTAACTCTGCCACATGGCGCTCTCCACGTTTTCACCCGTGGACCTCCTTGCTCACCACCCAGTGCCGTCAGACAGCATTTCTACTTTGTGATTCAACTTTTAGCCATCTCCCAGTTTAGCTAAAATTGGAAATGGAATTCTATGTTCCATTTTCCTTGTTGCTTTTGGATGCCTTCCTAGAAATACTGATTTTTGCTGCCATCCTCACATTAGAATTTTGACACAATGACTTTCGACATAATTGCTGTCTTTGCTCTCCTCCTGAACATTACCTTAGTATGCGTTCATTCTGGTCACTGCTCCTTCAATTATATGCTCTCTTTGTATTGTATTTTAGATACACCTTGTTTTTGTAACTCCAAACTAATCATCATTATGTTGTTTTTCAGATCAATGCCTATTTAGATTTGCCTGTGTATTTACCAATCTCTGCTTATTTTTTTCCCCTCACTTTCTATGCCTTCCCCCAGAGAAATAGAGCTTTGGGAATTTTTTCATCGGGGGGTTGTGAATAGTAATTTATTTAAATCTCTGCTTGTGGAATGATGTCTTTATTTTACCCTCACTCTTGCATTTTAGTTCATCTGAGAATAGAAGGCTAGAGTGTCAGTTCTTTTCCCACAGTGCTTTGAGGTTTCCTTACTATTTCTATTGTTGCTATGAAGAAGTCACCCAGCAGTTTAACTTAACAGTTTTCCAAACTTTGCTTGATTTTCCATTCATGTAAGTAAAACCAGTTTTGAGTCTACACCTCAAGAATGAGACTATATTTTGCATGTAAGTTCATACATGCAAAATTAACACATTAACTGATTTAATGAATGTATAATTCATTAATACATTAAATTAGTTAATGTATTAATTTGTACATAATATACATAAAAAAGAAACATAAAGGATGACGTATTTGATATGAAAGCAGTTTAAAAGCAAATTTATTTTATTAATACAAGTTCTGACAATTAAGTTTGCAAACTTGCCACTGTGTGCCTACATTGGCAGCACTGTTGAGCTTGGCGAAGTTTCAGAACCTTGGTATGTTAGTGTCTTACAGTCGTGTTTGTGTCAATGTGTGGGGTGCCTGGCTGAGAGGAGCTCATTACTGGTGTTGCATGTTTTCATGTGCCGTTTCGAGAATGTTGGAGCTTGATTTACAGAAGTGGTTCTCAACCTTCCTAATATCGCCATGTATTTTCAACCCACAGGTTGAGAAGCAATGAACGAATATTAAATGTCTTGTTCAACGTGGCAGTGGAAATGAAATCAAGAACATGTGAGCCCAAATTTATGGGGATAATGCCATGAAGAAAATGACAAGGTACAAAAGGATGAAACATTTTTCTGAGGGGAAAGAAAGCCCCCTGGATGAAGAGAGGTCGTGGTGGCTGGTGGCAAGCAGAGCCCACACACACACTGAATTTGTCGCACTGTGCATTGAAACCATCAGCTGACCATGAGACGCACAGCAGGCCAAGTAAGCATGATAGAGTAACAAGAAGATTTTAAACAAAAATTTTGGCAAGTAAAAGATTTTGACTCTTGCATCACGACAACAGCACTGTCTATGAGGGAGTTTTTAGCCAGTAAACAAAGAACTGTATTAAACACCTCCCTACTCACCTGATCTGGGCTCTGATGACTCTTTTCTTTACCTGAAGATAAAAGAAATATTGAAAGGAAGACATTTTGATTGTATTCAGGACATCAAGGGTAGTCATCTGTAATGGCCATTCCAGAAAAAGTTCCAAAATTGCTTTGAAGGGTGGGCTAGGTGCTGGCATCAGTGCAGAGCTACCCAAGGGGAGCACTCAGAGGTGACGGCAGTGATATTCACCAGTGAGGTAAGCTGCAGTTTTCCTAGCATGAGTTCGTGAACTTAATTGTCAGACCTTGTAATATAAAAAGCATTTGCTTTTGCTAAATTGTTGATCGTTATAATTAATAATATTTTAAAGCATTAAATAAATGTAGTTATAAATTCTTCACGGTCTTTAAAGTATCTCAATTTAACATTTGATTTAACATTGCTTTAAAATAAAGAATTAGGAAGATCTGGTCTAATGTTGGGCTTATTTGATACTTGGGTGCAGTAACTATAATAGCTAATAACAAAAAAATGTAATTACCTCAAAAAGACATGTGGATACAAATGAGAAAGGCAGTCGTTGCACTTCCTGAATCATGATACTCACTTTTAAACACCCATTTACCAATTATATATAAGTTTTTATTTGCAGTCAACTATTACATTTCTATTTCCCCTATGTCAATCACTTGTTTTTATAATTTGGAATTTGCTACATTCTTAACAGTTGTTTTAAAAAATGTGTCCCACCTACTAAAACTCTTCCTTTGGAAGAGTCATAGACAGATTAGACAGTTCTATTTCTTGATTTGCTATATGTTCTTTTTTTGTAAATATGCAGATAGGAGATTTTTTCCCCTTTTATCTGTGACACTCTTATATTGCTCTAGTGACCAAGAAAAAAAAAATCACATAATAAGGAAAAAAGTTTGACGTTCTTAACAGCTGGAACTGTTAAAAAAACTACTTTTATTAGCTCTCCATGTCACTTTAGGCAAAATGCTTCCATTCTTTGTGCCACATTTTCCTTATTTGAAAAACGAGAGGGCTAGGGAATGAGCTCTGAGTGTCCTACTGGCCCTAACACGCTGGGATGCAGTCCTAATCCAACCGAGCAGCGGTGAGCAGAAATGCGGGCCTTTGGGTGCATCTTGCTGTGTGAATCACTGCACATCCACAGGCTCTGCACCCACGAAGAGATGGGGACACTCAGCACGCACCCATCTAGATAGACTCCCAACGGATTATTAAAGGACGATGGCCAGGCAAAGAAGAGTATGCAAAATGTGATCCCTAGGTACGTTAAAAAAGAAAGAAAAAGAATAGGTTGATGGATGGATACACAGGTGCTAGCGTACACAATTTGAGGGCATAGAGAATTAGTGGTTAACTGTTGTTAGAAGTGGCGTGGTGTGGTGGCTCATGCCTGTAATCCTAGTATTCTGGGAGGCCTAGGCTAGTAGATTATTTGGGCTCAGGAATTTGAGAACAGCCTGAGCTAGAGTGAGACCCTATATCTCCTAAAAATAGAAAAACTAGCTGGGCGTGGTGGCAAGTGCCGTGGCGGCAAAGGCAGGAAGATTGCTTAAGCCCAAGAGTTAAGGTGCTATGAGCTACGACGCCCCAGCACTCTACCCAGGGTGACTGAATGAGGGTCTGTCTCCAAAAAAAAATCCAGTTATTAGAAGAATTAGGGAGCAGAAACTCACTCACTCACTGTTCCTTTTATAGCTTTCTGAGCTATTTGAATTGTGTAACTCAGCATACATACATACGTATGTATGCCTGGGTACATGTGTTT
Source organism: Nycticebus coucang (assembly GCF_027406575.1). Taxonomy (NCBI): domain Eukaryota; kingdom Metazoa; phylum Chordata; class Mammalia; order Primates; family Lorisidae; genus Nycticebus; species Nycticebus coucang. The sequence continues at coordinate 120,348,873 of NC_069782.1, forward strand.
CAGAAATAACAGATGTGAAACGTCTATACCAGCAAAAGTTTTCTCAACAAGGAAACTGCAGACCATTTCTTTCTGCATTATTTTTTTTCTTTATACTTTTCTGTTTAAAAAACTTGTAAAGAAAAATACATAAAACTCTGGAGGCCTAGTATACCCACATTCATTTTCTGATACTGCTGTAATAAAGTACCACAAACAGGGTGGCTTCAACAACAGGAATTTATTGTCACATAGTTCTGGAGGCCAGCAGTCTGACACATCAGAGTGTCAGCGGGGTCTGCTCCTTCTGAGGGCTGTGGGGTGATCTGCCTGAGGCCTCTGCCCTCGCCTGGGGACAGCTGTCTTCTCCCTGTGGCCCGTCACATCGGCCTCCCGCTATGTGCATCTGCTCTGGGCCCAAATTTCTCCTCTTTAGAAGGACTCCGATCAGATTGGATTAGCACCCACCCTAACGGCTTCATTTTAACTTGATTACCTCTCTGGAGACCCTTTCTCCAAACAAATTCACATTCTGAGGTACCAGGAGTTAGGATACCAACTTCTCTCTTTTACGGGAATGCAATTTAACACGTAACTAGTACCTAATAGAATAAGAACTCATAGAAATGAAGAAAATAAATATGTACGTTTTTTTGGAGAATATGGTATTGGACTTCCTTCTTAAAGGATAAATTGATCTTTATCCTTTGCTATAGAGAAGGAGCCAACTTAACAGCCCCCTCCCCTCCTTCCCTGGATCCACATGGGGAAAGAGGTTGGCAATGGGGATTATATGTGACCAGGACACTCGGGAAATCTGTCTGCCTGGAAACCAAGGTTTCAGTCAGTGCAGTGAATGTAACATGAGACAGAGTGAGGAGGCCAGATTGAGGGAGTACATCTAAGTTGAATATAAGGACGAACAATTGTCTTGAGATAGAAATCAGCCATCTCACACGTAAGTGCATGCCTGGGGGAAACTGAGGCAAAAGTCACAGAAGAGTTCTTCACTGGGAAACCTGTTGGATTAGGCCAATTCTAGTCTTCTTGGGAAGTCCAGGATAGGTATAAGAGAGTTATGCACTATGTCACCCCACTTGGGGAGAAACAAAACCGCAAATATAAGAAGTGCAGCTCTTTTCTAAAATCTGAACCATTGCCATGGAGGGAACAAAGGGGGCAGGAGAGAAGATGCTCTAATGAGCAGAGCTTTGCAGCCACGATTGCTTGGAGCCACTGAGTTCAGCCCCGGGAATACGTAGGGTCGAAGGTATGAGAATTTTGGCCCAAGATGAATGAACCTGGCCTCACAGCTGCCACCCACTCTGGAAATGTGTATGTTCAAAGAATGTGAGCACTTGAGACTATTTCTAGTTCCAGCTGCTCTGTGGTATTAATAAAGGTCTAATTGCTAAAACCACGTGGCGTGGACATGGTGTTCATTTTCCTGACACGTGGAAAATGCGGTTTGGAGGCTGAGCTGTCAGGCCCAAATCACCTCCAGATCCTGCCTATTGTAAGCACATTTCATCACCGGGCAGGACTTGCTAAGTTTGGTGGATGGCCTCATTTTGGCTATTTGTATCCTAGCACTGGAGCCAGCATGACAGGTTAGAATCCCTGTCAAAGGAATCTGACACCAAGCTTCGGCCTGTTTCTCAGGTAATGTGGGATGGAGAAAGTCCATCAGGTAGTCAGACCTGAAGATGAAGGAGCAATTTGTGCAGCATTTAGATTGGGGGTGTAAAGTGACCCACAGTTCTGACCAGGTTAACTTAATATAGAGGATCCCACCTTGTAACTTGGGGACTCTCTCGGTAGACAATTTCACTTCCTTTGCAAATGGAGGCGGGCAAGGGTGATGGGGCCACAGCCACCTGCCTTGTCTCTACACAATAGCCTCAACAGGGTGCAGTTTCTTCTTGCTTCACCCCACCCCACTAGAGACATTGGTAGCTATCTCTCCTCCAAATCTACAGGCATTTTACTACCTTATTGCCTTATGGGTACTACAGTATATATTCACAAAAGCTACTCGTAAGTTGTCCCATGCTAAAAATACCAAAATCCACAAATTTATGTTTTAATACAGATCCTCAATTTTTTAGGGGGAATCTCCTTCGTTAAATTTACTCACTTTAAATTTATTTTTCTGGCTTAGAAGGGAGTTCCTTGCCAAGGCTTCGATCGTCACTGGGTTTCCAAGCAAGCCTTGGACTCTAATGCATTAAACTCCTCAGGGATCTATGGAAATATGCCTTGCTGACTTATGGACCTGCCCTCAGGGACACATACATCCCTGAGTTTTAAGAAGCCCTGGGCACTAACAGGCTGTCTGACATGGTGATTAAGAGTCTGAACTCCACAGTCTGACTAGCTGGCTTTAAATACTAATTTCCCCCTTTCAATCTCATGTGACCCTGCGCTAGGGTCTTAAACTGGCTTTCTTAGATGTAAATCATGAAAAATAATAGTACTTCTGCACAGGGTAGTTGTGAAAATTAAGTTACTGTGTGTAAAATGCTTGGCAATATATGCCAACCATTATTACTGTCTCCACAGAAAGAAAGCAATTAGACCAAGTAAGAGTGGGGTCCCAGTAGCATCTTCTAGAACATGAAGGTTCAGCTCAACAGCCTCTCCCACTGAAGATCCAATAAACAAATGGCAAATTTCCTCGACAGAGCTGTGATGTTTCCAGTGTAAGTGGTGTATAATAGGCATGAAATGGCTAAACAAAAAACTCAAGTATGGTTTCCACTACTGAATGGGTGGATGTTTCGTGATGCTGATTAGGAAGTCCAGACTGAGAGGCTCTTTGAAGAATCTTGATCTGTAGTAGGCAGAGACAGCTCAAAGAGAGACAGATGTCCCGGATGTATAGTGAACTCAGCAAAGACCCAGCGCAGAAGAAGAAAGGACATCCTCTAGTCAAGTGAGCTGCATGAATTTTCAGAACATGTTGTAGGGCCTCAGCAGTGCCTGAATCTGTGCAGTAGTTAATAGGGACAGGGAGAGAAGTTTGAGATAAAGAATGTGCTGTAAGCCTGAGCTTAGTGGAACCACTAGCAGAGACAACTGGTGTGGTTCACAGGCCAAGCCCAGCAACTCATATCGAGCCAGAATGATGCAAGGGGATTCAGACGTGACCACATTCAGATGTGACCTGTACAGAGACGTCTGCTTGGAAGAGACTGTCATGCTCACTGTGGGGTACTGGGATGAGACCCCCGATCCTCCGACAGGTGTGCAAGTAGGACTTAGTCCCCAGCACACAGCCCTCAGCTGCGAATCTTCTGTGGAGTTGCCTTGGCTGAGCTGCCTCATGCAGGATCAGGGTCATACCAGCCAATGACTGGAGCAACTTAGGGGTGTAACTCAGGACTGTTCTGAAGTCATCTCATCTCCAGAGCTTTCCACAAAAGCAGCTAAGGCTTCTGAGGAGCTGGCCTTGAGGCGTCACCTCTCCCTGTGCCCAGTCCTGGTCACTGCAGTCCCTCCCACTGCCATGGACCCCAGCACTCCCCTACAGGTATGCAGCATGCGCAGACCCTGGAGAGCTGGGACTGTCACCAAGGAGCCATGCCCTCCTTTGTGATCCTCCTAGTGGGTCAATGGGAGCCCTGTGACAGGGTCCTGGCCACCAGGAAGCAAGCAGGGTAACCTGGCCCAGGGACAGCTCGGCATTCTCTTCCCTGTCATGGTCCCCTCTAGGCATTGTGGGTAGGGTGGCCTGACACTGTCTGGGGGAGACTTGCATGAGTGGAAAACAAGCCTTCACTGTGTTAAATCTCTGAGATTTGGAACTTTTTTTTTTGTTATTGTTGTTTGTTTTTCCTTAACAAAGCTTAACTTATTCTATCTAATGCATCAGCCATATTAGTTGAAAGACTTTTCTAATTCCAGAGTGAGAAGTAATCACAAGTTACTATTTGAGCACACTCTAAAATATTAGTTGCCATATATATTTGCTTACGTTAATGGCAAAGAGAAAATTAACAGAGTTTATACCATTTCATAGATTTGGTTATTTCAATAATAATATCTTTAACAAGTCTTTTTGTTTGGTTTATAAATTTTAGTCATTCTAAAGATAGTATTTCTAACAAGATTTTTTCCTGTGTATTTATGAAGTGTCAAGTTAAATAAACCAGACATTTTAACAAACAAATCTGAACAGAGAAGATTCAACTGAGAATTGCAGTCAATATTCTGATGCCCTGAATAGAAAAGGTCCAGTAAATATAAATAAATAGGAACATACATACTGATTGAAACCCTTAACCAACACTAATTAATCTTCTAGCATATGTATCAGGTCCCTGAAGTTTTGTTACATGGTGAGGGTTTCCTAGCCTCAGGGAGCAAATTGGTCAGTGGGAGAGGCTGGCAATATTCAAGCCTGCCACTGGGATCCCATGTGATGAGATATGCCAGGGCACGCAGGTGGCCGGAGGGAGGGAGTACCCTCAGCTCTGCCTGAGAGGAGAGGGCCAGGGAACGTTTCACAGAGATGGCTCTTAAGCTGCAACTTGAAGAATACTTGGGGTTCACCAGGAACATGAAGGAGGGGTAGGCATTTCAAGCAGAGATGCAGGGAAACAGCAAAATGCATTCAGTACACAGCAGAGCTGGTAAGGTTTTGGTTCTCTCAAAAACTCATCTTAAAATTTAATTGCTGTCCTGATGGTATTAAGAGGGGGACCCTATGAGACGGTGACTAGGTCACGGGCTGTGCCCTCATGAATGGATTAATGTTGTTACTGAGAGAGTGGTTAGTTATCAAGGGAGCAAGTTCCTGTTAAAAGAATGAGTTTGGCCTGATTTCCTCTCTTTGTCTCCTGTGCACACTTCCTGGCCACACGACACCTTCTACAATGTTGTGATGCAGCAAAAAAGGCCCTCACCAGATGTGGCCCCTCAATCTTGGGCTTCCCAGGCTCCAAAACCTTGAGTCGATAAATCTCTTTTCTTTGAAAATTAGCTAGGCTGTGGCATTGTGTTATAGTAGCAGAAAACAGCCCAAGACAGGGGGCCTGGTAAGTAGAAGACGAGGCTGGAGAGAAGGCACAGGTGGGTCCGGGGGTCTCTGTGCAGTGTGTTTCCACCTATGATTTCATTTGGTTGCTGCCTTGCTTGTTCTGGCCAATTTATTTCGGAGAGGTAGAGTTGATGAAATCAGAAACTTCAGGCATCAGCAAAACTGATTTCCCACAGGTTATAACAGTAAAAATAAGACCCTAGTGACGCAGCCCCAGCTGCTGCATCACAGGCACTTAGCCCTGGGTCCCCTAGGGCTCCCCAGATGTTTCTAAGGGTCCTTACAGATGCTTTCTTGGGTATATTATTAAGATAACCGATTCATCCAAGTTAGTCCCGGACTCTCCTGATTTTAAGCGCTGCACGCCCTGTGGCCCACCAAGCCTCTCAGTCCAACCAGGACGTTCATCCTAAGTGTGTTAGAAACAAGTGTGTCTTGCTTGTGTTTTTCTGCTCAGGGTCCCGCAGGCTGTCAAGCCACAAAGCCTCTGCCTGAGCCAAACACCCCCGAGGCTCTGATGGCCTCCAGCAGCTCTCCCTGGCCAATCTCTGTCAGGCAGCACCTGCCACCCTTCCAGCTTTGGGAAAGGAGACGCAGCCCTCCTACTACCCCTCAATTCCAGATCCAAATACTCACCTCCCCACCTTAACTTTTCACAGCCCAACAGAGTATTGAAAAGAACATCTCGGAAGGTTGAGGGATAGTGGAAGGAAAGCTCAGCCTCAAGAGTAATTTCAACTTTTGGCAGAGGCAGCTCCCTGCAGTGCCCCTGGCAGAGCCATTCTCGGTGTCTCTGGTGCTGGGTCAGGCTCTAGCACAGGGAAGTTTGGCATAACTGCCACATGGCTTGGAGAGAGAAAAGACTTCTCCACCCCTTCAGTTTCAAACTGGCCTCCCAGAGAGGCAAAAACCTGCCACCTAATATATTCATTCTCCTGCGTTCTTAGTTTTGCAATAGCACCCTGATTTATTTAGCATGGCTAAGTGCCCAGATAAAAGACTATTTCTCAATACCTCAGCCAGCTGTAGAAGTGTTTGGGGACTGCAGAAAGGCTATTTAAAGGGAGAATCAGCTGGGGGGTAGAGGATCTAGGCCCAAAACACATATAATCACACACTCTATTTTTTTTTCCTCTTTTATTTTTCTTCTTTCCAGGCTTTGATGCAGATATGCTTGCTGGAGCTTCAGCAGCCATCCTGTGACCCTAAGAACAACCCATCATTGAGACTAATAAATCAGAAAGAAAGACTTCTTTGTCCTTGGGAACCAAGGGGTTACCCTAATAGCTCTGAATACCTACTTCTACACCCTCTTTTAGAAAAAGACACAGACTTTTATGTATTTAAGCCACTGTTATTTGGTTTTACTCTAATCTCAATATGATCCGTCTTTCATAGGATGATTGACAGTGGGAATTTCTCCTTCCTCAAGGAGCAATCCCAACCCCTACCACTAGGGGGTGACCGTGCCCTGTAGGCCTCCACATGACAATTACATCACTGTTTATGAGTCCAACATCAGTACATTTTGTGTAGTTGAGTCTTAAATAACAGTTGCATGTGACAGCAGTGGCCCAGGCTGGGCTGAGCTGTGCCAAACTCCATTCAGTTCCTCTAAGAACTGTATCCAGTTCTTTTCTATTTTCTCTACCCAGTTCTTCAGCTCCTATATGTAAGCCCCAGAACCAAAGAAAGTGTGCAGAGAAGCACCTCTGACTCCAGCAAACAACACAATTTGTATTTCTGACAGAACACTGAGCTTCCAGTATAAACAACATTCAGGTTAAAGATAACTTGGTACCTTCTTCTTCTTTTTTTTTCTCTCCCTATTGAGAAGCAATGGGTAGGTCCTTGCCTTACACCTGTGAAAAGATACCCACCTGGTGGTTCTAATAATGACAGAGTCTGCCCTGACAGGATTATTGAAATCTCTACTTCCTACAAAGTAGAGAAAATCACTTGCAGCCTGTAAGTGATGGTTTCAGTTTATACCGATAAAAGTTTCAAAAGTCTCTAGGCAGAGAGGTCATTAATTATCCGAGGTGAGGGAATAATTTATCTAACTCTTGCTCAAGCTAAAAGCAAGTGCTTTCTCAAAATGAAAGTACAGGACTGGTCTATACAAACCCACTCACAACTAACCAACAAAGGAGCTGTGGGCTGAAAGGGGGTTGTAAAACCTCCTCCGATAGTTTCCGATCGCATCACTTTGGTATCACAGATGCTCTCCTGTCTACTTAGAGTTTACAATCCAATACTATACAGTTAATACTTGGGGGCAAGCGGCATCATAGGGAACTAATAATCCTGTATTTTTTGCTCATTTTTCTTACCGTACTTCCATAGTAAGAACAACAACAGAAAAATATGTGACTAGCCAAAGAGCTTGAGAAATTTTTAATTTTTTTTTTTTTTGCAGTTTTTGGCTAGGGCTGGGTTATGAACCCACCACCTCCAGCATATGGGGCCAGTGCCCCACTCCTTTGAGCCACAGGTGCCGCCCGAGAAATATTTAATTCTTTTCTCCCATCTCCTTAAAGACCATGCAGAAGGTTTTCACATGTACTAAAGCCAGTGACCACTGGGTGATCTCAACATAGGACAGAGAACCAAAGCTACTCACTCATAAGAATAGAAACAGGTATCCCTTGGGAGTAACATCTAGCAAATAAAAATGCAGGACACCCTGGAATCTGAAATTTTTTTGCGATATTTGGGACACACTTATACCATTAATAAAAAATTCTTTGATGTTTATTTGAAACTCAAATTTAATGGAGTGTCCTGGATTTTGTCTGGCAACTCTAATTGAGGATAACGAATCTGTTCCTTCCTCATGAGGGGTGGAAAGAGCAGCGAACAAAACAAAACAACACAAAACTGAGCAGATTCTGGACTCTATCAAGGGGACTGCCCCTGGGAAAGTCACTGATTAAAAACAAAACAGCCACAAACCAGTAGGCCCTGTGCACAGGTCCCTTGGAGTAGCTAAGGTCTTCTTGTTATTTGCCTATGCAGAGTCGCAGGTACCCTCCAGTGCTGGGTATCTGAGAGCTCAGAGGGGGATGCTGACCAACTACACAGTCAATGACCACTGAGGAGGCATCTCCTCAATCCCCAGATCTCTCGGATCATGTGTTCTGTGTATCCAGACACACATCTGCATTGTCTCTCAGTGTGAATCCTCTTCTTACAGCGCAAAGCAACAGCAGCACAATCAGATGTTCCCCTGATGTCCAGCCCCCTGTTGTCTTTCAGAGGGCATTTTTGTCCAAACTGGGGGAAGGAAAAGGTTTGGTTTTATACTTTTAGCCAGATTTCCTTCTCTGAAATGCTTCTTCTACCATGTCTGCAGGGATCTATTTTCCAAATATTCTGATTAGTCAGAACTCCCAGGCAAGAAGCATGGGACATGGCGTTGTAAAGGTGTGGATCTTCCCCTCTGCATCCAGGGAAGGTGCAGGTGGGCGATGCCCCATTTTCTGCCCCCATCCCCACTCTCCACACTAGGCTTTGCAGACACAAGCACGTGAGCACACAGAACAGACAGTCAACCTCGGGAGAGAGCTGCAAGTGAGGACCTCTCTGTCATTCCAAGTCCCTGCTGATAGTGACCACTCCAGACAGTAAGGTTAAGGATCCCACCAACTTTAACTTTCTTGAGTTTCACAGGGAGATATCTGAAGAACTGTGTCCCTCCCTGTAATGAGCTCCCTGCCCAGTTCTCTCCCAGTCCTGACTTGGCTCACTTGTCCTCAGGTTTGAGCCCTCTGCCCAAGCACCTTCCTCCTTAGATCTTGTCTAAATCTTTGCCCACCTCCTCATGAAAAACCCTACCCTTGCATACAGTGAGAAGTCTCATTTCTTGGATTCATCCTTCTTACCCATGCAGGACCCAAGTCTATTTTCAGTTTGAAATAGCACTGCTGGGTAGTCAGAGATGTTCACTGCCTCCCAAACTTTAAAATAAAATCCCATCATCATGGATAGATGTTGTTCCTTCTGGTTACAACTTTATTTTAATACTCCTGCCAGTTTGAGCTCTTTCGATCACAGACCTGTTAAACTGGGCACAGGCACAGTCTTAGGGATAGTGTGGTCTGAATCCACACTGAGAGAGACCTGTTTTCTCACTGGCAGAGCAACCAAGACCCATTATTGCAAGAACAGACTTTCAACTTCAGGTACCCAGAGTGGAGAAAGGAGCTAGAGCCACTAAGAGATGCTGTCTTGAAAGTCAGGAAGAGCTCCGGATTGGATAAATTATTTAGGTTCTCCTTCTGCAGGGAAGAGAAAGGGAGTGAGATTTGGCAGTTCTTCCCACTACCCAGCCCAGCATAAATGTTCATAGAGGCCTAAATGTGGGTCCTCACCTGCTTTAGATCAGCCTCACTGATGTCAGCTCTCTCTAATTGATGACATTGCTTTTATAGCCAGGTTACTGTAAGGTTAGTCTTTCAAAGTTCATCTTATTATTTCTTCCTCACTTTACATTTTTTTATCAGGGCTCTACCACCTTCTGATTTCTCTTCATTCCTTTCGCAATTCCTCATCTCTAACTACTGTGTTCACCACTGGTTCCTCCCACTGATCTGGTTTTCTTGGACTTTCTGATCTTGGCACAGACTGTCAGCCTGGAACAGTCCCCTCCCTGTCCCTCCCATATGGATTTACTCACAGTCATCCTTCCAGATTCAGAGTAAATGTTATCTCCTCATCTAGACCATGCAGAACCCCCTTGACAGAATTTCTCAAATTTAGTATGCTTAAGAACCACCTGGAGAGATTTCTCAAGATGGAGATCCCCTCTTCCTATCTCTGTCCCCCATCACCAAATTCTGACTTAGTAAGTCTGAAATGAAGCCTGAGAATTCACATTTAAACAAGCTCCCCAGTAATTGTGATCATGCTGGTCTCAGATCACACTTTGAAGGCCACGACCCCAGGCTAAATTAAATCTCCAACCTCCGTGGTTCAAGAGCACCTTCTATAACTCTATCAGAACATCTTAATGTTAACATCCCTTTAGTGTCTAAAAACACGGTGAAGGAAGACTGTGTCCATCTTATTTGCTGCTGAATCTCCATCAGTTAATACAAGGCCTATCACACAGCATGTGATGAATAAACCCAGCATTTCTAAGAAGGAGGTAGAGGAAAGGGGACTCTTCTCATCCTAAGAATCTTCAGCATGGAGCATGGGACCGAAGGCAGTTTTAAAAGGGGAATTAGGAATGAATCAATAATAGCCTTTGGAAGAAAGGTTTAGACAAACCCAGTGATAATTTTAAATGTTAATAATTTGCATTATTTCTGGGATTTTTAGGGGGACAAATCTATGACACAATGTTATATCTACAAATATCCACTCAACCAGAATGATGAACATATATGAAAAATTAGCCAGGTGAATTTACTCATTTTCCATTCCGAGTATCTTTTGCAGGGAAGTCCCTACTAAGGAATCATATAGGCAGAGATAGGCTCTGGAGTTAGATCTAGAAGTTCAACTCTACAACTTCCCAGTTGTGTGACCTTGGGCAAGGACTCAACAGTGCTAAGGTACAGTTTCTTCATCTGTCAATGAAGGGGCAGTAGGTATACTAGTTTAGAACACAGACTTCCTGAGTTTGAATCCTGGCTCCTCCTCTTAACCAACTGTATGACTTTGGGCAAGTTATTTAACCCCTATGTGCCTCTATTTCTACATCTACAAAACTGCTTCAAAATGATTGTATTTAATTAAACTACTTTAAACTGCTATTTTGTAGGTCAAGAACAGTTGAATATCAGTAATTTCAAATGATTCAAATGAATACCTACCTCATAGGCTTGTTAAGAAAACTGAAATCAAATTCAAGTCAAAATGATGACTGTTACATATTAAGCACCATACAAGAGTCAGCTCTTATTGCATATTGAGTTTATTGGGGAATCAAATGAGTATGATAATATGATAAATGCTTAGCATAGGAACATTGTAAACATTCAGTAAAATGTACCTGTTTTTTTTAAATGCTTATTATAATCCTTTCTTAAGATGATCTAACTTTAAAATTATTATCTTTTTTTTTTGAGACAGAGTCTCTGGGTAGAGTGCCCTGACATCATCAGAGCTCACAGCAACCTCAAACTCTTCAGCTCATGTGATCCTCTTGCCTCAGCCTCCTGAGTAGCTGGGACTATAGGCACCCACCACACAATACCTGGCTAGTTTTTCTATTTTTAATAGAGACAAGAGTCTCACTCTTGGCCAGGCTGGTCTCCAACTCCTCAGCTCAAGCAATTCACCTGCCTCAGTCTCCCAAAGTGCTAGGATTACAGGCATGAGCCACCATTCCCAGCCTGACTTTAAAATCATTAACATTTTCAAATGGCCGTCTGGGCACTACCCTCAAATCCTCCAGCTCCAAACACATACAAACTTATTACCGTGAAGTTCAGAAGCTATGAAGAGTAGGGATAGCTCAGGACACGGGACTTAGGGGGGTAGGAATACAGGGCAGAGCTCTCTACCAAGTGCTAGTCTCTTGCCTCCCAAAATGTTAGGTTGAAATATGTGCAACTCATTGATGTAGGTCAAATGATTAAGTACTCACAATTTTGTGTGGTTAAACATACTAGAGTCCCCTAGCTAGCCTGTATTTTTTACATTCTTAACAGCCTATCAGTTAATACCATGTCACATTTTTTTCTTCACATTTTAACATAATCGACAGGAAGATGCGTCTTACAATCATGTGTGTCCTTAATATAATTGAATTTATTTCTCTTTTTCCTCCTGAGGAAATGGGTTCTGATAACCTCACTTTCCCCTCTTTTTTTGCTCAAGGTCCCAGGGTGGTAGCTGCTTTATTTTAGCCCCAGGGCAATAGCTTATTCCAATGATTATGAATCACTAGAGCTCCTCAGCTTCTTGTCCTGCTCTTTCAGCCTTCCACCACCTGTGAAACAGTTGCCTGTGTTACATCTCCTCTGTCTGAAATACTAGCACTGCTTCGATTTTCCTGGCTGTGTTGAAATGTTGCATATATTGAATTTAAAGGAATCTCTTCAAATGCAACTGAGGGGGTTAAGCATTCACATGGTCACGTGAATTGTACATACCAGATTGCCTTCCCTTTGTCATTACCTTTTTACTCATTTATTGAACATCTAGTTTGTGCCAGACCTTATACTCCTACCATAGTAAAAAGATGAAAATTAGACAGTTCTTGCCTCTAAGCTTAGAGTAGGGTGAAGCTGGGACATCAGCAGAGGCAGAAGTCAGAGCACGTGATATGGTTTGATCGTTTGGCCCCCAAATCTCGTGTTGAAATTTGATTCCGAGCGTTGGAGGTAGGGCCTGGTGAGAGGTGTTTGGGTCATAGGGGCAGATCTCCCATGCATGGCTTGGCACCCGCCCCAGGACAATGAATGAGTTCTCACTTTCTTAGTTCATGTGAGAGCTGATTGTTTATTTATTTATTTTAATTTCAAATTAATATGAGGGTACAAATTTTTAGGTTACATTGTTCTTACTTCCAAGGTAAAGTTGAAGTTGTGGTAGAGCCCTTTACCCCAGGGGAGTGCTGACCACCCTCACATTGTTCACATTAGGTGAGATCCCAGCAATCACTCTTTCTCCTCTCCCTCTGTCTTTTCTCCTCCCCCTTGCTAGACTATATTTCGTGTTTTATCATTTGTGTGGGTATGTAATTGTTTATATATTGGTTTCATATTAGTATTGAGTGTTTTGGATATTTTTTTCATTCTTGAGATATTTTACTAAGAAGAATGTGTTTCAACTCCAGGTAAAGTCTCCATCTTTTTTGTGGCTGAATAGTACTCCACGGTATATATATGCCACAGTTTGTTAATCCATTCATGGGTTGATGGGCATTTGGCAATTCCACGACTTGGCAATTGTGAATTGAGCTGCAATAAACATGCTGGTGCAAAAGTCTTTGTGGTAAAATGATTTTTGTTCTTCTAGGTAGACACCTAGTAACGGAATTGTAGGATCAAATGGAAGGTCAACTTTTAGTTCTTTAAGAATAGTCCATACTTCTTCCCACAAAGGTTGTGTTAATTTGCAATCCCACCAGCAGTGTAGAAGTGTTCTCTAAAGAGAGCTGGCTGTTAAAAGGGCCTGACACAACTCTTCCCCCTCTCACTCCTCCCACCAGGTGATGTGCCTGCTCCCCCTTCACCTTCCACCTCAATTGGAAGCTTCCTGAAGCCCTCGCCAGAAGCAGAAGCTAGTGTGATGCTTCCTGTGTTGCCTGTATAACAATGAGCAAAGTAAACCTTGTTTCTTTATAAATTTCCCAGCATCAAGTATTTTCTTTTCTTTTTTTTTTTATTGTTAAATGATAGCTATGTACATTAGTGCAATCAAGGAAGTATTTTCTTTACAGCAATGCAAAACAGACCAGCACAGCACGACAAGTGCCATGGGAGAATATGGGGCACCCAGTCCAGTCCAAAGCAGGTGAAGTCAGGCAAGCTTTGTCCTGGATGTTCTGCCTGCACCACCATGGAGGAGAAGGAGAGAGGAGGGGAAGACCTAGGAAGAGCAAGGAGCAAACAGGTGGCTTATTCAGGACACCGAAGTGCCTCAGTACAGTTGGAGAAGAGTTGGAAGATGACAGCAGCTAAAGCTGAACACTAGGCAAGAGATCAGATCATGGAGGGTGGCCTTTACCATGTTGAAGAACCACCTGAGACTTTGTCTTTATACAGAGGTCAGTGGAAAACCATTAAAATTAGTGGCTTGATCAAGTTTACAGTTAGAAAGATATCAGTGGTAGGAAAAGGAGAGCATGTTTTCTAGAAGGTACCAAACGTGTTAATGGTTCCTTTCGTTCACTGAACATTTGATGAGCACCCACCATGTGTCCAACACCGTGATTGCTTCTGGAGACAGAAAGGTAAATGGGTTCCACACCCTGAAAGAGCTCACAGTCTAATAGGGGAGAAAAATATCTTAGATAACAGTGACATTAATTATAGAAATGGAAAAGAGGGAGAGACCAAGTATAAGATCCCACAGGGGGAATAATACTGCCTTGGATGTCGAAGGACAAGGAAGAGCATGCTAGGTGGAGCAACAGAAACCCAACACTGCACTTAGAAGGAGCACCATCTGCAGCAGCACGTGGATGTATGGACTTGGTAAGCTCAGGGGATAGGAAAGGGCCTGGTGCACCTAGAACCCGGGGTTTACAAACCAGTTGGAAATGAAGTCCTAAGGTTAAAGTGTGAAGGACCTACAAGTCACATTGACATGAGACATTTCCTCTGGGAAACAGAGAGTAACTAAGGGTTTTTAAGTGGGTGGGTGATGAAATAAGATTCACACTATAGAAAACTATGTCTGGAAAATAGAACTGAAGAATAGAGACTGTCCGCGTGGAGACTAAGGCTAAGGCAGCAGTTCAGGTGCAAACTGACAAGCACTTGAGAGAGAAGCAACAGGGACAAAGAGGAGCAAAACCACCCTGGGTCAAAATACTCTATGATGGAAAACACTTTCTTTTTTACCTTTTTCTTTTTTGAGACAGAGTCTCAGTCTAGCCCCCGGGTAGAGTGCCATAGCGTCATAGCTCACAGCAGCCTCAAACTCTTGGGCTTGAGCAATTCTCCTGCCTCAGCCTCCCAAGTAGCTGGGACTACAGGGCCGGCCACAATTGTTGTGTGACCAGAGACGTGAACGAACAGCAGCTTTGCCGTGGGTGTAAACTCGCTTCTGTAATTATTAAGTCAAGAAACAGACTACACAAAATGAGATGGCGTGTAATGAAGATCTTTATTTAGGGGTTTGATTTTATACCTTTCTAGTCACGTACACAGTTAATCTATTATCTGTTATTTTCACCATTACCTCAATTTACCTATCTGAAATCAACTAAAAAGGAAATATCCTGTTACCACATCAACACAATCACTTTTCCAGTAAACATCTTCTAAACACTGACTAATCTCTGGGCAGGTGTGTAAACAAAATCATAAAGAAGAAAGTAGCCACAGGGGAACAGAGTTAATGGAAAAATATCTTCAAGCAGTCACTCAGTTTACTCAGTATGAAATAATGACTGTGTCTTCTCCTCAGGGCAGAGCACCTATAGACCTCTGACAATATGTTGTTAACATACATCAACCCTCTAGCCCGTATCTCTGAGGAAGGTGGCATGCCCTTTGATCTCAGGCTTCATGGGGTGCACAGCTTCAGAGAATGGACTTGTGGAATGTTTAACTCCAGGCAAGCCAACTCTGCATGTGTCCCAGGGGGGTCCAGGTCCCTTAAGCCTCTGGAAGAAAAGCAAGTCATTTTAACTCACACTGAATTTACTTTGTGTGCTTGATGTAGGATATGTTTATTTCTAAATATTATCCTACAACAATGCCTGACTATTTTTAGAGATGGGGTTTCACTTTTGCTCAGGCTGGTCTCGAACCTGTGAGCTCAGGGCGATCCACCCACCTCAACCTCCCAGAGTCCTGGGATTACAGGTGTATCCAGCCTGGAAGACATTTTCGTGTTAAAGCATCATTCGTGCCCATTGGGAGCCCCAGGAATATGCTTTATTCATCTTTCTTGAAACTTTGCTAAAGTCTGTTTAACTGTATTTTAAAATCCATGTCCTAGGAGAGCAGGCTTTTAGCATCCTGAAATCTTTTGGAAAGTACAGATTAAAGGAAATGCTGGAAGGGAAGCATGAGGACATGGTGCAAAGTGCGAGTATTCTATGGGAAGCCGGGGAAGAGCTTCTCAAGGAAGAAAAGGCAGAAAGGCTGGGGTGAAGTGCAAAGACCCAAGTCTGAACAAGATGGAGTATTTTTTTCCTTTTGATTGAAGGGGAGAGATAGAGAATAACTCTGGGAAGAAAGGGTCAGAAGCTCCAAAGGCAAACACCTGCAAGTGAAGGAGGCTTGGTTTTAGAACATGGAAGTGCCTGGTTTATGGAAGGGGCAGATACCCAGAAGCTCCAGCCAACTGTTGGCATGTGGAAACACAGTGTTGTCAGATATTATGATTTTTCAAGAGATGTCAGAAATCTAGATATTCCTGTAAAATCCCCCATCTTTAATGTGGGCAACAAATTCAAATTTTTTTCTAAACCTTACACTGGCCAAATAGAACATGGGAGGCTGCATTTGGCCTTTAGTGACCATTGTATAAACTTGGGTCTAGAGGGAATGGTAGGTGGTTCTCTGAATAAATCCCACCAGCTACGGCAGATCTGCAGACTGTTTCTGCTAGAATATAAACAAGTCATGGGAGGATTCCATTTCAAAAAAGAAAAGAATCCTATTAAATCCACTGGCTAAGTCTGGAAAGATAATATGGAATGTACTGACATGTAAGTTTTGTCTTGTTTTGTGGAAAAAATTTTATAAAGCTGACCCAGAAGAAAGGAAACTGATCCTCTCTAAAGCCATCTCTAATTTATAGCTTTAAAAGATCAGGATTGAGGAAAACGAGACTTTGGAAAAGATCCTGGTCTAACCTCTGTTTCAGGAACTAGCACTGGCAATTAAGTCAATTGTTTCAATATGTAATACAGTATATAAAGAGTTCTTGTGAATTAATAAAACAGTATCCCAATGGTACACATACAACTCATGGAAAAGAAAAAAGTATGGGTTTTTCACCCATAAAAATGCTTTAATTCATTTATCATGTGAGAAAAACCAAATTATAACAATGTTTTCACCTACAATATTGGAAAAGGTTAAAAAGAAATTTAGACTATATGGTGTCTAGGCAAAGATGTTAGAAAATTTGCCCTGTCATACAGTGGTGGTGAAAGTTTAAATTAGCATTACTACTGAGGAGAGCAAACTGGCAGGATTCATTAAAATTAAAAAACATGTACACTCCTTGACCCAGAAATTTCTAAATCTAAGAAGTAATTACCCACCCTTATTCACACATTTGTAAAAGACATATATAGAAGAATAATCATCCTTGTATCATTTATAATAGCAGATTATTTGAAATAAACTTAATATCCATCAATATGAAAATAAAATAATGATCGTATTATACCCAAGCAATGGAGTATACTGAAGCCATTATAAAGAAGAGGCTCTATCAGTACTGAAATGAACATTTCTCCCATATACATTAAGTGAAAGGGCAAGATTAAGAGGGGAAAATTATATAATAACATTTGGGATTGCATAAACAGATGCTTAGCTATGCATAGCGTATCTCTAAAAGGTTTGAAAAGCATCTTTTTGATAGAGATCCTCCTGGATATGGCTAGGAGAGAGACAGAGATGGGTAGGAATTAGTTTTTTGCTATTCCCTTTTGTATATGTTGAATTATACATATATACATATATAAAATAAACAATATGTATAAATAAACAATACGTACAATAACGTAATAATATGTATGATAAATGTATAGAACATGTTATCTATATTCACCATTAAAAAAGTTTAAGAAAAAAGTCTCATTTACAAAACAAAAATCACAAACTTATAGTCAATTCTCTCTAAAATTTCCTTTTACTTTTGAATTCCAAGGTCAAACTTTGTCCGCAAATTACTAGGAACTCTACCACAACTTTGGCTATTTTGCTTTTTCTATCTCAGATTCAGATTCAAACCACCATTAGCTTTTCTATCCAACATGCTGGTAAAAGCACATTCAAACCCATAAATGTGAAAAATAAGTCAGACCTATACGTACACTTTATCTGTATAAAAGTTCTGAGTCGGTTCCTTTACAGGGAGTCCAGACAACTCTTCTCTGAATAATTTCTCTAAGTAAAATAAAATGATAAGGCAGACATTTGAATGACACCAAGCCAACCTGGGTCTTGTGTACTAGACGTGGAAAATTCTGTGAACTTTTTATGGTCCCACTGAGTATAAGCACAGATTATCTTTCTTAGGCAGACTCATAAGCACATAGAAGACTCAGAAATTCCATTAGTTTCAGAGTCTAGTGCCAATAAATTTAATGAAAGATGGAAGCAAGGTTATTTTTTGTTTTACAGCATTCTAAAGACTGCACAGAAAGAAACTCTTAGAAGAGGTAAGATCAGTAAGTGACTAAACATTCACAATTATTCACCAAATCCCCGATATTTCCTGACATTTTCTAAGTACTAGGGTGCTGGGCTACGAGCCACGTGTGGAAGGGTTACAATGATGGGTAAAGAGCTTCTGACCTAACTCCATGCTTCCCAAAGTATTGTCTGATGAGCAGTAAATTCTGAGGAATAGTAATATTGTTATAAGATTTTTAAAAAGTAATATTCACGAAGATTAAGAATCAGAAAATAGGCTGGCACCTGTGGCTCAAAGGAGTAGGGTGCCAGCCCCATATACCAGAGGCGGTGGGTTCAAACCCCGGCCAAAAACTGTAAAGAAAAAAAAAAACAAACTGAGGCAAGATCACTTGAGCCCAAGACTTGGAGGTTGCTGTGAGCTATGATACCACAGTACTCTACCCAGGGCAACAGCTTGAGCCTCTGTCTCAAAAAAAAAAAAAAGAATCAGAAAATAATTAAGCAAAGTTTTATTAGCATGGGACTTTTCAGATTTTTTAATAAGCTAATATGCAATGTGAATCTTCTAGGGTGGGGATTGTTTTACAGCCTTTTCCAAAATTATATGGGCACAATTAGCATTTTGGTTTGAGCAACTGAAGGAACTAAGGAACTAATGTCTATATGACGTATGGTAAGGAAGCACTAGAGCTTCACGGAGAGAGAAACATACACACATATGTGAAAAGTCAAATGGCAAAATAAAACTGCCATAAAGCAAGCTGGGGTTAACTGCCCAAATGTTTGTCCCGGATATAATAAATAGCTTGAGTTCTGAAAGGGAAAAGATAGTGGTGGCCTAGCATTACAAAGGCTGGGCAGAGCAGGAAGAGCTGGGGCTGAGCCTGGAAAGGAGGAAGCTGGGCAGTGATGGAGCTATTTGGAGGATGAAGGAGAACAGCCGGCTACAGCAGAGAGTTTATCATCTAGGGCCAGACTGTAAAGGGCCAGGACTGCTGAGTTAGGAAGTCTGAACCTTATTTTGTAGGTAGGAGGAGCCTTTAAAAGCATCTAAGTCTAAGAAAAGTGCCGAAATGGTCTAGGGGTCCTCTAAGAAAACTACCCTGGTGCTCATTTGCAGAAGGGATTAGGGGTGGGTGAGGTGAGTGGAGACGGGGCTGGGGGCTGACTGAGAGGTAAAGTCTAGAACAGGGTCAGTGCACAGTCCATGCAGGGCATTTGGTACATTCAGAATTGACAGAAAGTGAAGACTGGCCATGGGAACAACATAAACAGGTATCAGTGAATGACGTGGGGTGTGGCATCTGGACAATAAGGTACCACTTGCAAGAAAAAGACCCTTTGGGGATGTCGATTTGCATTTTGCTCTGAGTTTTCCTAATTACCGTCCCCAATTCCAACCCTCTCTAATGCCACAAAAGCAGGCAATTTCTTTTCTTGAAGGATTTCTATCTAAAGAGCAGTCAGCGCTATCAGCTCTACTATTTTATTTTATTATTGTTGTTTTTAGGACAGGGAGGGTCTTGCTCTGCTGCCCAGGCTAGAGTGCCATGACATTAGCCTAGCTCACAGCAACCTCAAACTCCTGGCTCAAGGGCTCCTCCTGCCTCAGCCTCCAGAGTAGCTGGGACTACAGGGGCACACCACCACACCCAGCTAATTTTTTCTATTTTTAATGGAGATGGAGTCTCACTCTTGCTCAAGTTGCTCTTGAACTCCTGGCCTCAAGTGATCCTCCTGCCTTGGCCACCCAGAGTGCTGGGATTATAGGTGTGAAGCCACTGAACCAGGCCTCTACTTGTTTTTTTAAAGCCAGAACTCACCAAGGGATGGTGCTGGATATCCCAGAGTGATGAGCATGAATAGCCAAGAGAGGAGCTCTTTCAAGGTCAAGGAGAGAGAAGGCAGCAGAGGTGGATTCCAAGAGGCTAGGAGAAGGGTCCCATGACCTGTGTGCACCCAGTGGCCTCCTGGCTGTACTCTAGGAAGTTGGCTAGCTTCAGAAAAGATGGCTGCCAGGTGTTCCTGGGGAAACCAGAAGCTATGTCCTCCCAGGAGGAGCTGAAGACTCCCATGCCTCACATTTAAGTGTGGCGGAACCAAGTGTGGGTAAGGAAGAGCAATTGAAGTACTATCTGCTGGGTGAATATGACCCTCTTTGGAGAGCCATTTAGCTCTGGCTAATAAACGGAAGATTCCCCCAAATCCCCTAGGTATATACCCACATATGGGCCCAAGGAGATAGGTGCAAGAATGTTGAAGGGCAATACTGTAAGAGTGAAAATTGAAAACAGCTTCAAATCCAAGATGAGAAT
Source organism: Nycticebus coucang (assembly GCF_027406575.1). Lineage (NCBI taxonomy): Eukaryota > Metazoa > Chordata > Mammalia > Primates > Lorisidae > Nycticebus > Nycticebus coucang. Next base: position 120,369,218 of record NC_069782.1, read on the forward strand.
GTATAAGCACATTGTGCATATTCACAAAGTGGATTGCTAAATGAATGGACTAGAGCAACAAGGATTATTTCAAAGAACACCACCTTGAATGTAAATAACAAGTTTCAGGGAGGAGATTACCATTTATATAAAGATTTCAAACATGCGAACGGTACAAAAGTGTATTGTGTATTATTTATGGACAAATACACAAAACAAAAGAGACAAAACAGAATGAAATCCACAGCCATTAAGATCAGGATAATGGTTACATTTGAGGGGAACGGGGAAGAAGGGAAATTGAATTAGGAAGGGATCACAGAAGCTTTGACTATATCTATAATGATTTATTTCTCAAACAGAAAGCTAAAGGAACTATAGTAAAATATTAAGATCTGTTAAAACTTAGAAGGGTACACAGATGTTTGTTATTATCCTTTGGTGATCTGAACTTTCAAAATATTTTACAAAAGTATTTTTAAACTATTTTAATGGTTCTAATGAGGTATATATTTAAAGGGAAAAATTTGATAAATTTTGACATGAATATACATCCCTGAACATACCACGTATGAACATTACCACAGAAGGCAATGAGTGTGTCTATCACTCCTCCAATTTCCTCGTGTTCCTTTTTATTTTCCTCCCTCTTGCTGAGTCAACCAGTGATCTGTTTACAATTTCTATAAAGTGATTTGAATTTTATAGGCTTATATATAAATGGAATCATTCAGTACAAACTTTTTATTGACCGGCTTTTTCCACTCAGCATAATCATATTGATGTCATCTATGTTGTTATATCAGTAGTTCATTTTTTTCTCATTGTACAAAATGAATGTTAATTTTATTTCGTGTTTCTTTTTTTTTTTTTTTCATGTTATGTATTTTCTTTTTTTTTTTTTATTGCTGGGGATTCATTGAGGGTACAATAAGCCAGGTTACACTGATTGCAATTGTTAGGTAAAGTCCCTCTTGCAAACATGTCTTGCCCCCATAAAGTGTGACACACACCAAGGCCCCACCCACCTCCCTCCTTCCCTCCTTCTGTTCCCCCCCCATAACCATAATTGTCATTAATTGTCCTCATATCAAAATTGAGTACATAGGATTCATACTTCTCCATTCTTGTGATGCTTTACTAAGAATAATGTCTTCCACATCCATCCAGGTTAATACGAAGGATGTAAAGTCTCCATTTTTTTTAATGGCTGAATAGTATTCCATGGTATACATATACCACAGCTTGTTAATCCATTCCTGGGTTGGTGGGCATTTAGGCTGTTTCCACGTTTTGGCAATTGTAAATTGAGCTACAATAAACAGTCTAGTACAAGTGTCCTCATGATAAAAGGATTTCTTTCCTTCTGGGTAGATGCCCAGTAATGGGATTGCAGGATCAAATGGGAGGTCTAGCTTGAGTGCTTTGAAGTTTCTCCATACTTCCTTCCAGAAAGGTTGTACTAGTTTGCAGTCCCACCAGCAGTGTAAAATTGTTCCCTTCTCTCCACATCCACGCCAGCATCTGCAGTTTTGAGATTTTGTGATGTGGGCCATTCTCACCGGGGTTAGATGATATCTCAGGGTTGTTTTGATTTGCATTTCTCTAATATATAGAGATGATGAACATTTTTTCATGTGTTTGTTAGCCATTCGTCTGTCGTCTTTAGAGAAAGTTCTATTCATGTCTCTTGCCCATTGATATAAGGGATTGTTGGCTTTTTTCATGTGGATTAATTTGAGTTCTCTATAGATCCTAGTTATCAAGCTTTTGTCTGATTGAAAATATGCAAATATCCTTTCCCATTGTGTAGGTTGTCTCTTTGCTTTGGTTATTGTCTCCTTAGCTGTACAGAAGCTTTTCAGTTTAATGAAGTCCCATTTGTTTATTTTTGTTGTTGTTGCAATTGCCATGGCAGTCTTCTTCATGAAGTCTTTCCCCAGGCCAATATCTTCCAGTGTTTTTCCTATGCTTTCTTGGAGGATTTTTATTGTTTCATGCCTTAAGTTTAAGTCCTTTATCCATCTTGAATCAATTTTTGTGAGTGGGGAAAGGTGTGGGTCCAGTTTCAGTCTTTTACATGTAGACATCCAGTTCTCCCAACACCATTTATTGAATAGGGAGTCTTTCCCCCAAGGTATGTTCTTGTTTGGTTTATCAAAGATTAGGTGGTTGTAAAATGTTAGTTTCATTTCTTGGTTTTCAATTCGATTCCAAGTGTCTATGTCTCTGTTTTTGTGCCAGTATCATGCTGTCTTGAGCACTATGGCTTTGTAGTACAGACTCAAATCTGGTATGCTGATGTCCCCAGCTTTATTTTTGTTACAGAGAACTGCCTTAGCTATACGGGGCTTTTTCGGGTTCCATACAAAACGCAAAATCATTTTTTCTAAATCTTGAAAGTATGATGTTGGTATTTTGATAGGAATGGCATTGAATAGGTAGATTGCTTTGGGAAGTATAGACATTTTAACAATGTTGATTCTTCCCATCCATGAGCATGGTATGTTCTTCCATTTGTTAATATCCTCTGCTATTTCCTTTCTTAGGATTTCATAGTTTTCTTTATAGAGGTCCTTCACCTCCTTCGTTAGGTATATTCCTAGGTATTTCATTTTCTTTGAGACTATGGTGAAGGGAGTTGTGTCCTTAATTAGCTTCTCATCTTGACTGTTATTGGTGTATACAAAGGCTACTGACTTGTGGACATTGATTTTATATCCTGAAACATTACTGTATTTTTTGATGACTTCTAGGAGTCTTGTGGTTGAGTCTTTGGGGTTCTCTAAGTATAAGATCATGTCGTCAGCAAAGAGGGAGAGTTTGACCTCCTATGCTCCCATTTGGATTCCCTTGATTTCCTTGTCTTGCCTAATTGTATTGGCTAGAACTTCCAGCACTACGTTGAATAGTAAAGGCGACAGAGGACAACCTTGTCTGGTTCCAGTTCTAAGAGGAAAAGCTTTGAGTTTTACTCCATTCAGTAAAATATTGGCTGTGGGTTTGTCATAGATAGCTTCAATCAGTTTTAGAAATGTGCCACCTATGCCTATACTCTTCAGTGTTCTAATTAGAAAAGGATGCTGGATTTTATCAAATGCTTTTTCTGCATCTATTGAGAGGATCATGTGATCTTTATTTTTGCCTCTGTTAATATGGTGGATAACATTTGTGGACTTGCGTATGTTAAACCAGCCTTGCATCCCTGGGATGAAACCTACTTGATCATGATGAATGACTTTTTTGATGATAAGCTGTAATCTATTGGCTAGGATTTTGTTGAGAATTTTTGCGTCTATGTTCGTGAGTGAGATTGGTCTGAAATTCTCCTTTTTGTTTGGGTCTTTTCCTGGTTTTGGTATCAGGGTGATGTTTGCTTCATAGAATGTGTTGGGGAAGATTCCTTCTTCCTCAATTTTTTGGAAGAATTTCTGCAGTACAGGAATAAGCTCTTCCTTGAAGGTTTGATAGAATTCTGGAGTGAAGCCATCTGGACCGGGGCATATTTTGGTTGGAAGATTTTTTATTGTTTCTTTGATCTCAGTGCTTGATATTGGTCTGTTCAGGAGCTCTATTTCTTCCTGGCTGAGTCTAGGGAGAGGGTGTGATTCCAAATATTGATCCATTTCTTTCACATTGTCAAATTTCTGGGCGTAGAGTTTCTGGTAGTATTCAGAGATGATCTCTTGTATCTCTGTGGGATCAGTTGTTATTTCCCCTTTATCATTTCTGGTTGAGGTTACTAGAGATTTTACTTTTCTATTCCTCGTTAGTCTGGCCAATGGTTTATCTATTTTATTAATTTTTTCAAAAAACCAACTCCTTGTTTCATTAATTTTCTGAATTATTCTTTTGTTTTCAATTTCATTGATCTCTGATTTGATTTTGGATATTTCTTTTCTTCTACTGAGTTTAGGCTTAGATTGTTCTTCTTTTTCCAATTCCATAAGATCTCTTGTGAGATTGTTGATGTGCTCTCTTTCTGTTTTTCGAATGTAGGCATCTAAAGCGATGAATTTTCCTCTCAAAACTGCTTTTGCAGTATCCCACAGGTTTTGGTAGCTTGTGTCTTCATTGTTGTTATGCTCAAGGAAGTTAATGATTTCCTGTTTTATTTCTTCCTGCACCCATCTGTTATTCAACAGAAGATTGTTTAGTTTCCATGCCTTTGGGTGGGGTCGAGCATTTTTGTTAGAGTTGAGTTCCACCTTTAGTGCCTTATGGTCTGAGAAGATACAAGGTAAAATTTCAATTCTTTTGATTCTGTTGATATTTGTTTTGTGTCCCAGGATATGATCAATTTTGGAGAATGTTCCATGGGGTGATGAGAAGAATGTATATTCTTTATCTTTGGGATGGAGTGTTCTATATGCGTCTATCAAGCACAGTTGTTCTAGGGTCTCATTTAAGTCTCTTATATCCTTGTTTAATTTCTGTTTAGAGGATCTGTCCAGCTCTGTAAGAGGAGTGTTAAGGTCCCCTGTTATTATGGTATTATCAGATATCATATTGCTCAGACTGAGTAAGGTCTGTTTCAAGAATCTGGGAGCATTTAAATTGGGTGCATAGATATTTAGAATTGAGATGTCTTCTTGTTGTATTTTTCCCTTGACCAATATAAAGTGACCATCTTTGTCTTTTTTGACTTTATTTGCTTTAAATCCACATGTATCTGAAAATAAGATTGCGACTCCTCTTTTCTTCTGAATTCCATTTGCCTGAAAAATTGTCTTCCAACCCCTGACTCAGAGCTTTAATTTGTCTTTTGAAGCCAGGTGTGTTTCTTGCAGACAGCAAATGGATGGCTTGTGTTTTTTAATCCAGTCAGCCAATCTATGTCTCTTCAGAGGGGAATTCAAGTCATTAACATTTATTGAGGTAATTGATAAATGTGGTAGTATTCTATTCGTCTTATTTTGTGAGAGTCCATTGCTTAGTTTTATCTTTTTCATCAGTGTGGAGGTTTGGTTCTGTCCTTTAATTTCTGAGTTCTTACTTTGCTGCTGATCCATTGTGGTGGTCAGTGTTGAAGTATTTCCTGTAGAGCTGGTCTTGTTGTGGCGAATTTCCTCAATGTTTGTATATCCGTAAATGATTTGATTTCTCCATCAATTTTGAAGCTTAGCTTAGCAGGGTACAGAATTCTGGGCTGGAAATTCTTCTGTTTAAGTACATTAAAGGTAGATGACCATTGTCTTCTTGCTTGAAAAGTTTCATTAGAGAAGTCTGCAGTCAATCTGATGGATTTGTCCCTGTAGGTCAACTGGCGCTTACTCCTGGCAGCTTGCAGAATCTTTTCTTTTGTCTTGACTTTGGACAGGTTCATCACAATGTGTCTTGGAGAAGCTCGGTTAGAGTTGAGGCGACCTGGGGTCCGATAGCCCTCTGAAAGCAGGGTGTCAGAATCTTTGGTGATATTTGGGAAATTTTCTTCTATAATATTCTCTAGTATGGCTTCCATTCCTCTGGGGCATTCTTCTTCCCCTTCTGGGATTCCTATAACTCGTATCTTGGAATGCTTCATAAAGTCCCATAATTCTGACAGTGAATGTTCTGCTTTCTCTCTCTTCTTTTCTGCCTCTTTTACTATCTGAGTTATCTCAAAAAACTTTGTCTTCTACCTCTGAAATTCTTTCTTCTGCATGGTCTAACCTGTTGCTGATACTTTCCATTGCATCTTTAAGTTCCCTGATTGACTGTTTCATTTCCTTCAGCTCTGCTATATCTTTTTTATATTCTTCATATTGTTCATCTCTTATTTGATTCTGTTTTTGATTTCCTTTTTGTTATTTTCCACTTTATTAGCAGTTTCCTTCATTGTTTCCATCATTTCTTTCATTGTTTTCAACATGTGTATTCTAAATTCCCTTTCTGTCATTCCTAACATTTCTGTATAGGTGGAATCCTCTGCAGTAGCTACGTCATGGTCCCTTGGCGGGGTTGTTCTGGACTGGTTCTTCATGTTGCCTGGAGTTTTCTGCTGATTCTTCCTCATGGGTGATTTCTTTTATCTGTTTCCTTGCCCTAATTTTCCTTTCACTTCCTCTTGCTCTTTAAGTTCTCGTGCCTGTGGACTAGGGGTTACAGGACCAGAAGGGTGAGAAGGTTGAAGAGCAAAAAAGGGATGAAAGAAAGGAGGACCAAGTGATAAGGAAAAAAAAAGAAAAATAGAGAAAGGAGAGGGGGTGGGGATAAGGAATATTGACAAAAAGAAGAGAGGCACAGAAAGAGGGAGACAGAGCAATATAGGTGTACAGTAGGGTACTTTGATACAACCTTAAAGAAAACCCACCTTCTGGGGGTGCCCAGTTGGGTGGTTCCCTTGAGGTCAGCAGCTCTTTGCTTACCTGATCAGACACAGTACCCCACCTCCACCAAGTAGAGAGGAAAGACAAAAATGCTATAAATCAAACCAAAACAAGCAAACAGAAAACTTTACGGGATAAAATTGGCTGGTAAAACCAAATAATAGCAGTAGAAACACTAACAAAAATGAAGTTCTAATTATTGAAATAGGCAGCAATGGGAAATTATAATTAAACTAGAAAAATTGAGAAAGAAAAAGGATCTGTATGGAGAAGGTTGAACTTAAAAAACAAAACAACAATCCACAACATCAAAATAAACAAAAAAACAAAAAAAAACAACCAAACCAAAAAAAAAAGAAAAAACACAACCAAAAACAAAGCAGTATGTATATGTTATTGAATATTGTCTGGGCAACACGTGGTCTTCTGGGGTATGAGATGTTAATCACAGTTCTGATACGACTGGAGGCTGCTAGTTTCTCAAACCCCAGCAGGTAGACACCCTAAATCTCTCTTCAGCCCACTTAAAAGGCACTTTGAACTTGTTCACTTACTGAGCAGAAGCTTTCTCAGGGAAGTGCTTGTTGCTGGAATCACTGCTGAAGTGGCTATCCACTTACCCTGTGTGTCAAAACTGGTCTCCCTCTGCCCCCGAGGGTTAGGGCTGCAAGGCGGCTCAGACCCCGCCCTTGGGCTACTTGGTCGCTGGGTTACCAGCTCCCACCCAATTCCAGCTCTGCGACCCTGAGGGCGGAGCTTGCCGGGGCAGATCTGTTCACAATGTCTGCCTGTGACCCAGAGCCAAACACTATTAGCTCCGTCTGGCTCAGCGGCTCAGACTGGGGCCCTAGACAAAGGCCAAAGTTCTCCACACTCCCGCTCAGGCTCTCCCCAAGGCAGTTCAGCTGAGTGCCAAGTCCAAAGACACCAAAACAGTTCACAGGTAAGGCCTTTCTGGTTTGCAGTCTCGCTGCTACTGAACTTACAGTTGCGGGCGGGTTTAGACGGATTAAACACACGCCACCACTTGCTGGTTTTACAATGTTTTAGTCCTCCTCTTGGGGTCCAGAAGTCTCTCGCTGACTCCCTGTATCCTCTCAGGGGTGATGATAGGCAGATCCCACCAGCCAGAGATGCCTGGAGTCCTATATCCCCAGACTCACGGTGCCCAGATGTAAGGAAGCTGTTACTCGGCTGCCATCTTGCTCCGCCTCCCCAGTAGTTCATTCCTTCTTAATGCTAAGTAGTATTCCATTGTATGGATATACCACAATTTGTTTTATACCATTGATGGACTTTTAGACTGAGATTTGAAAACTTTTTATAAATTCTAGTTGGAGTAATTTGTCAGAGATGTGATTTACAGATATTTTTTTCAGTCTCTGGTTCCTTTTTTCATTTGCTTAACAAAGTCATGCAAAGAGCAGTTCTTAATTTGGGTAAAGTCTAATGTATCAATTTGTTCTTTTGTGGATTATGGAGTTTTTGTTTGTTTTTTTTGTTTGTTTAGAGATGGGGCCTTGTTCTGTCACTCAGGCTGGAATTCAGTGACAGAATTGTAGCTCATGGCGTCTTGAACTCCTGGGCTCAAGGGATCCTCCTGTCTCAGCCTCCCAAGTAGCTAGGACAACATGTGGCTAATTGTTTTCTCTTTGAGATAGGGTCTTGCTATGTAGTCCAGGCTTATCCTTCCACCTTAGCTTTCCAAGTCACTAGGATTACAGGGGTGAGCCACTGTGGATTGTGGTTTTTGATGTAATTAAGAAATCTTAGCTTAACTTAGAGGTTGCAAGATTTTCTCTAATTATTTTTTCTATAAATTCTATAGTTTGGGGCTTTTCATTTATATCCATGTTCAGTTTGGGGTCCATTTTGATTGGAAGCTATACTTGCAAGCTTTTGTTTGTCTTTTTTTGCATGTGAACATCTCGCTGTTCCAGTGCCATTTGTTGCACCTTTACTGAACATCAATTGCCACATAAGTGTGGGTCTATTTCTGGATTTTCTATTCTGTCCCACTGACTCATTTGTCTTTCTTTATACCAATCCCAAGCTATCCTGATTCCTTTAACTTTAAAACAAGCTTGTGGTCAGGTAGTACAAGTCTTCCTACTTTATTCTTTTTGTTCAAGATGATTTCAGCAATTTTAGGATTTTGGCATTTTCCTAAGAATTTGAGAGTCAGCTTGCTAATTTCTATAAAAATAAAAGCCAGCTGTGATTTTAGTTGGGACTGCATTGATTTCACAGATCAATTTTGGGAGAATTGCATTCTAACAATATTGAGTCTTCTGATCCATGATTCTATCTTTTAGGCCCTATTTAGTTTTTCTTTTTATCAGCAGTGTTTTATAAGTTTTCAGTATACATGTCTTACACATTTTTTGGCCAGATTTATCCCTAAGCATTTCATATTTTTGATGTTGTTATAAATGGTTTTGGTTTTGGTTTTTCAACTTCCAATCATTCCTACAATTTTGCTAAACTCACTAATTCCAATAGCTGCTTCTTTTAGAATTTTCTATAGAAAACCCACATAGAACAAAAGTGGTTTTTTTTATTTTTTATTTTTTTCCTTTAAGGGACTAGCTAGAACTCCCAGTAAAATGTTAAATGGAAATTAAGAGAGTAGACTTTCTTGCCTTATCATTAAGTATAATATTACTTGTAATTTTTTGTAGATTCCTCTACGTTTGAGGAAGTTCCCTTCCATTGCCAGCTGGCTGGTAGCCTTCATTCATTTTTGTGTAGAATGGTATTTAGAAGCCGGGATCTGAGCACTGTAGTTGCTCACTGCTATTGGAATGTTTCTGCTTGCAGGCCCTCTCAGTGAACAGTGCTAGGAACTCTTCAGACATACATACATAACAGCACTAAGGCACACTGATAAAGGGATTCCCAGCCCAACACCACAGGGTTATTCTAGCTTTTTCCTTCCTAACCCTGCCTCTGATATCCCAGGCTCTGGCACTCTAGGTCTTTCCTTCACATGAATACTCTCCGTAAGCCTCTTGAACTATGTTTTCCCTGCTACCACTCTGGGCTCCCTCCTATACAGATACCCTGGTCATCCTCTTTGGCATCTGACGTCTTGCCCTGGGACATGGTCACCTCTATTTCGCTACCCCTTAGTATAAACACCAACCTTGTTCTACCCCATGATAGGCCTTTAGGATAGAAATAGTCAGAAAGAGAAGGAATGAGAAGGTTAAGAAAAAAAGCTAAAAACATCTCTTTGATTAAATTCCTGGTCCTCAAAGGTGAGATGGGAACAACACGGTAGTTAATTTTAATCGACCATGTGAGTTGGGACAATGAGCATCTCGGTGGCAACCTAATCCTTGCTTAGTGCTTTGGCAATCCTTAAGAACCTGTGGAGCATCCTGGCAAAACTTTGAAGGGCAGGACTGAGCCCCAATAGCAAGTGAGATTGAAATTCCTGTCAGCTTGGGGGAAAGGGATTGCAGAGTCAGATTTATATTGATGTAAAGAAAACCGAGAAGTGTGATATTTCTTGACCACATGATTGAAAATATGTATTTGCTACAAACAGAGAATTTGGGTGGAAGGAAGAGTTTAGGAGTAACTGGAAATGTGGAACAGGCAACTGAACATGAGAGCTAGAGCAGCAGAGAGAGGTCAGTACTGGAGGTTGTAACTGTGATGGACATTTGCTGTGCAAATTGTGTTTTGTTTTGTTTTGTTTTGTTTTTCAGAGACAGAGTCTTACTTTTTTGCCCTCGGTAGAGTGCCATGGCGTCACAGCTCACAGCAACCTCCAACTCCTGGGCTTAGGCAGTGCTCATGCCTCAGACTCCTGAGTAGCTGGGACCACAGGCACCTGCAACAACACCCGGCTGTTTTTTGTTGCAGTTTGGCAGGGACCGGGTTTGAACCCTCCACCCTCAGTACATGGGGCTGGCGTCCTACTCACTGAGCCTTGTGCAAATTGTGAAAGCTGTGCACATAGATGAGAGCTCTGAGGGAGTGAGGCTAGACAGAGAACAGCCTTGGACATAGGTTCGCGCCATGGCATGTACAGTTGGTGTGGGTACAGGAAAAAGAGGCAGCCAGGAAGATGTAGACACGATGAGGCAGGTGGTGAGTCAGCAAGCAGACTCCAGCAGCCAGAAAGCCAAGGGAAGAAAGGGTGAAGTTAATAGCATCGCCCACTTCAGAGAGGGAAAGCAAATTGAGACTGAAGAACCATTAGACCTAGTGACTGAGAGATTGCTGATGTCCAAAAAAGTTCGATTTCAGTAAAATTGTGAAAGTAGAATTCAACTTCAGACACTTTAAGAAGAGAGTGGGGATGAGGACACCTCTGAATAAGTATAGACCATTCTAAGAATTTGGCTGTGAAAAGTAAGGAAACTCAGCATTTGGCAGGGGGGCATGAGGAATTAAATATTAATAGAAGGATTTACTGATAGGACAAATCCTAGGATGTTTAGCAATGGCCATTTTCCCCATCCTCAAATATTAATACTGCAAAACGTTTGCTATAATTCCCAAACCTTATTTTTAGAGAGTGAATTCACTCAAGTCACCCACTTAGTATAAAAATAAAGAAATTTGCATTTAAAATGTAAATGTTACAAGCAGTAAATGTAGTTTTCAAATTCTTAATACAAGTGGAAAAACTGATTTTTTTTTCTTTTTGTCCGAGTCAGGAGTTCCAGAAATTGGCTCCTTTTTACTTACCAATTACTAATGTGAGATAAGAGAGGAATTGGAGAGTTGGGTGGCAGAGCTTTGGAGAAAGGAGTGTGTGATAACAACTTGGCCAGAGGCATGCGATGGTGGAGGAGCACTGGCCTCTCTGAGGCCAACCTCGGGGAACTCCTGCCACCAGGCTAAAGGGTCAGAAGATGCCTGCTTGTTATCAGCTTTGTAAAGTTCACCATTCTTCTCCCCATACATTGCAATACAGCTTGTGTCTCCTGCATAGGAGACATTTTCAATAAAATCCCAAGAAAATAAGGACAAGAAGATGCTGGAAACCTGTGCATGGGAGGGTGCCAATGCCCCATCTCTAATCTTCACCAATTTGAAATTGATTTGAAGAAATCAATCTAAGAAGCAGAAAAACAAAATTGACTACAGGTAGATTATTTTTCTGTTCTTACATTTAAAGAAGAATGTGGAGACTACCAAAAACTGGAGTAGGCAGGGCTGGGCATGGAAGAGAATTGTGATCTGCTGGTTTTATAAAACCAGCTGCTTAGAGTGTGGCAGTGCTGCTATGGATAGCAGTGTCAGCATCACCCATGAGCTTGTTAGAAAAGCAGAATCTCAGGTCCCAGCCCACACCCACTAAACCATAATGTGCATTTCCAGGTGATTTGTGGACACATTTGGGAAATTGGGAAGGACTGCTAAGACATTCAGGAACAGTGAGAGGATCAGAGCGTGGAGAAGTTCTTTAGGGATCAGACAGCTGAGAGGTAAAGCTAGTCTGTCTGGAAGGATCAGCAGTCAGTCAATGAAACATCAATCGAAGGTTAATCAAGAAGGATTTGAAAGAGAATCTGAAAGAGAATAGGTACCTGGCAGTTAGGGAAACTGCATAAGAGGCTAAATCTGAAAACAAAGCATCATCTTGCAAAAGCAAGATAGCCCTGACCACAATTTTCAGGAGTATAGATCTCACTGGAAATTCTCTATCTTCCTTGGAGACTGTAGGGGATAATTCCTTCCAATCAGGTAAGGGGCAGTGGGAAAGTGGGTGGCAGGAGGCCCCTTTGGGGCTTTCCAGGCCGGAGCATCTGTCTGTGACAGATATGCATGGCGGTGGTCTCACGTGAGTCAGCACTGACCCTGGAGGTCATGGGCTACACACACCCACAACCCTCCCTTTATGACTCAACTTCTGCACCACCGCGCCATGAGGCCAGGCCTGCAAAATCCACCTTCGTTGTGTACCTCCATCCTCCCTGCTTTCAAAGGTTGCACATCATCAGGGAATTGCCTGGGAACGGTAGCTGAAACTGCCGAGTCCTGACCTCCCACTAACAGGACCATGAGGGATTCTGATAGTGGAGGTTGGAGTGGGATCCAGAAAATTCAGTGATAAAGCATTATAGTCATTCTGCTCTGGATGGCTCCAGACTGGGTTTCCAGAAGCAACACATAGCACCTTCCTTCTGCTTTACTCCTTCACTGCTCAGGTCTCCCCCCCTGGAGAGGTGGAGGCCGTGAAGACGCCCAGGCTCTCAGGTATATGTGGGTGCTCTGGAACATCCATTCCCTCTGCCAGCCACCCTTGGCGACCTCAGCCCCCAGGCTGTGTTACCTCTCTCCACTCCTTCACTCCTGCCTTCTGCCTTCACTGCCTTCCAGTGACCTTCAGACAGGGACAGAACATGCAGCCACAAACCTTCAGCCCGCGCAACTCTCAGCCTCTCTAAATTCCCCCGACCGTTCTCTTTCTAACTATCTCCAATTCCACTTTTGGAATTCTTCTCTGGATTCTGGCCAGCTTTTGCCCTTCTCTTCTACAGCTTCTCTAGGTCTCCAATTTCCTCCTCAGGGGCACAGTCAAAAGTCTCTGTGCTATGCCTCCTTGACCTCACAGCTGTAGCTGCTGCTGCCAATCACCTCTTCCCCGAGCACCCTGGCTCTGCTGCTAGTCATGTCCAAGGCTACCCACTCTGCCTTTCTGAGGAATTGAGGAGCCCAGCTCCTCCACTGCAGACGGGTCTCAGGATTTAGCCGGCATCCTACTTGACACTGTCTCCAGTGATTCCTTTAATCCCCTGAAAATTAGAATACAACCAAGGGAGCCTGAAAGATGAACTGTCTCAACGGATTCTCTTAGTCAGGAACATGTAAAGATCTGGTCTCACAGTCAGGACCAGCTACATAATTTGCAAATGAAAACATGGGCCCTTTGTTTAAAAAGTCTTAAGAAATTTCAGCTGGGTGGAGTGGCTCATGCCTATAATCCTAGCTCTCTGGGAGGCTGAAGTGGGAGGATCCCTTGAGCTCAAGAGTTCTAAATTGGCCTGAACAAGAATGAGACCCCATCTCTACTAAAAATAGAAAAATCAGCTATGGTGGGGGCCGAGGCAGGAGGATCACTTGATCCCTGGGGTCTGAGGTCGCTGTGAGCTAGGCTGACACCACGGCACTCTAGTTCAGGCAACAAAGTGAGACTTTGTCTGAAAAAAAAAAAAAATTTTTTTTTTTAAGAAATTCCAAGGCAGTGGTAGTACAGCATTAAACCAAGAGCAGGGCTTTTATTCAGTGTGGAGCCTGTGTAACTGCACAGGTCACACGCCCAGGAAGCTAGCCTTGCTTATGGTTTCCCAGCCTACCAGCTTGGCCACTATCAGGACCAGATAAGTAAGTGAGAACATGGTGAGCATGCAGATAAACTCATAGCTCACATTCCCAAGGTACCAGCTAGTTTTCCCAGGGAAACACCATGTATGTTCACAGTCATCCCTTCTCACCTCCGTCCCCTCTAACACAGGCCTTGTCATCACCAGAAGGACAGGGAAGCGTGTGAATGACAGAGTACAGCTCCCCATCAAAATGATGTGGAAAAGACAGCTCAACAGGGCAGGTCAGCGGCATCACCGTCATCTTTGTTGTTTCCACAATCAGAATATGGAACAGAGGGAAATTTAATCTAAAAGCTGATCTCTGGCTCTCCGCCATTTCACACCCCTAAATCAGACCAGGGATAGAAACTAGAATCCCAGCACCAGCAAGTCTCCCTGCTTTCTTTGGGGGCAGAGCCAAAAAGAGATAAAGAAAGTGTTGTATTAGGCAGCAGTAAACAGGCAAGGGACAAGCAGGCCTTTAATAAAACAGACCTTTATTGGGGCTGAAATGGCCCGGGGCTGACCCCACCCTAAATCCTGGCAGTGTCCGAGGACGGGAATTCAGAGGAACAAAAACGCTGGCATCGCCCGCTGCACCCCGTGCATACATAACAGAAAACATGGCAGAGACTCGCAAGCAAGGAATACATAAATACCATTATCCAGCATTTCAGCCAAAACTTATTTTTTTAGTCTGGACGACTATGCTATTCTGCCTTCTCTGACTCAAATTTCTGTCCTGTGACTCACAGGGAGGGCCTTGGGGAAATGAAATATCCCAAAGACCTAAAATAGGTCCTTCTCCCTTCCTCCAACTTCAGGGTGAGTTTCCTAAGGCATTCGTTTCCTCCTTAATTAACCAGGCATGAATGATAATATTGCCTGGGTGGAAGAACTCATCTCTGCCACTGGTAAATGTAAATAATGATCCCCGTTCATAGAAAAGCATGCCAGAATTTCATTGATTAACATCCCATGCCACAGCCTGTCTTTGAGATTAAAAATACTTTCAATGACACTGAAGAGAAAAGACATTGCACGAAAAATATTTCTAAGACAAGGTTGTCATTAAAGCATGCCAGAAATAGAACTGTTTTTATTTAACCATCCGCCCTCCTCCCTGCACCACCCCCCATCGCAGCCCCCCCCCCCATCCCAGCAGCTCTTGCCGGCTGTGAGGCTGCACGCAGTTAAATCACAAGAATTACAGAAAGTAATTCCATCCATTCGGATTGCAGAAGCTTCAAAAGCAGACCTGTGGATAATGCTCAGTTGACGTATCTCTTTCCCCCTCTGCAGAGGATAATTAAGGAAGTGATATGGCCGGATTTAAAATCCAGCTGTTTAGTAATTTATAGGAGAATTTTTCAATTTAAGAAATTAATACATCAAATTTCTGCCCAATGCCAATGTCTTCATTTTGTTTCTCATCATCCTCCCCACACAGCCTCCTAATTGGCCCCGTTTCCCCCAGCTTTGTGCCCCTGTCTCATGGGGACATCACTGCCTGGAAGAATTTGAAAACTCGTCACTGGAGGGCCCAGATTCATTGCAGAATTGTTTGGCTTTACAAATGCATGGGGTGCAGTGGGTTGTTTGGTTTGTTTTGGTTTTTCAGATCTTGAATGCATTTAATCAAAGGTGGAGAGTCTTGAGTACTAAGAAATCGAGGAGGGGGCTGAGGATGGAGTGTACTCAAGACCTTGCCACTTTTCCATCAGTATGTATCGCGGTTCTTTTACCCTGCCGGCCTCTGGTCTCTTCTGCCAGCCTTGTCCACCTCTGTATTGGGCAGAGTCTGCTCTTCAGCTCACCACCACCCTCTTGCCTCTGATTCCCACCTCTGCCTGAAAATTCAACTATCTGTCAAGGTCAAGTTTAAATGTTACCTTCTCCATGAAGTATCCATTATCCTTTGCAATCTAGTGCGGCAGAGAAAGCGCAGGTAAACATCAACCAGACCTGAGTTTGAATCCTAGCTCTTTCACTTATTAGGTGTGAGAACTCAGCAATTTTCTTAAAATCTTTTAAGTTTCAACTAATGATTTGTAAAACAAGAATGATTTATGCTACCACTAAATTCTTGTTTTGAATTTTAAAGTACATCACATATGTTAGAATACATATGTAATTCCTGGCACAAGTACCTAGTATTGTAATAATGATTATCATTATTATGTGCTTTTCTTCATTCACAGAATATATTATAGTTCTTTCTTCCTTTTCTTTCTTTCTTTTCTTCTTCAGAGACAAAGTCTCACTCTGTCACACAAGCTGGAGTGCAATGGCCCACATATAGCTCACCTGTAATTACTGAGCTCAAACAATTCTCTCCCCTTAGCCTCCCAAGTAGCCAGGACTACAGGTGCACACCACCATACTTGGCTAATTTATTTTTAATTTTTTGTAGAGATGGAGTCTTGCTGTTTCCCATGTTGGTCTTGAAGTCCTAGCCTCAAGCAATCCTCCTGCATCAGCCTCCCAAAGTGCTGAGATTATAGGTGTGAGTCACCACTCCTCGCCTGCATTTGTCTTTTAATAAAGAAATGTAAGCATTTGTCTTTCTCCTTAACTGTGTCACAGTGCAAGAACCTCATCTGTTACATCTTTGCATCCCCCACAGTGCCCGGCATGAACCTGTACCTTGATACTCAGTAAATGTTTATTAGATGCATGTTTGCTCAAATTATCTGATTTGCTTTAATGAAACTGACAATCATTTGCTTGGCTAATAACCCAAGGGAGAAACAGGGCTGAAAACTTTGTCAACCTGTACTTCTGTCCTCATTTTTAAATGTTATTCACATGATTTAGATTTTTATACTCCCAAATTATAATATAGTGGAAATAAGGTGTTACTTGTAGGGATGTGTCTGTGTGTTTATTCAAATTTTTATCATGGTTATAGAGTGCTTCTTAAAACTCCAAAGTAAGTCTAAGTGCTTCACATCTATTTCAACAACCTGTGAGGTAGATACTATTCTGATCATTTTAAAGACGAGGAAACTGAGGATTGGAAGGGTGAAAATTAAGTAATCTGACTAAAGTCTTGTAGCCAAGACACGGTGAGCTTGGAGCCAAACCCAGAAAGTCTAGCTCCAGAGGACAAGCTCTTTACCACTACCTGGTACAGCCTCTAAGATACTCCCACCAGATAAACTGTAGAGTAAAAAATAAATGGAGTTGAGCTAATTGGTTACTGTTTCACAAACAATGTAACCTGGTTCAACTGATGTTTCGATTTGCTAGACAAGGCGCCCACGTGAGCCTGTGTGAGACTGAAAATGACTGAGAGAGGTTTTGTGTGTCCAGCTGCTCCTGCAGCCCTGGTCAGATGCTGGATCTCCTGGAGGTCCCTTCTCACCTCTTCTGTAGATCCAGGTGTAACTGGTCCAGAAAAGCAGTCACAGGACACACACGCTGATGGAAGATCCAGACCCCTATGGAAGCCGGGTGGCTATCCCCATGGCAACAGGAGAAAAGGATGTTTGCCACGGACTCCTGCCTCAGTCAGTAACATCCAAGAAGACTTGGTCCTGGAAATGACTCAGCATTTAGAGCTGAAATTGTCCGGAGGATTCACAGAGTTGGCAGCAGCATCCTTGGGCCTGAAGAGCTCATGCCATTCTGGGGCTGTGGGAACGACTTTGGCTTGTTTCTGTGCTCCCGGTGCTCCAGACATACCCACTGACAGGGTATTGCTACTTTTGTTCCAGACTCCAACACCATAGAACATCATTTCTACACCCTAAGCTATGGCAGTGCATCTCAAACTAATGTGCAGCCAAATAACGTGGGAATCTTGTTAAAAATGTTGACTCAGTAGCTTTGGGGTTGCCTGAGATTCTGCATTTCCAAGGAACTCTTGGTTGAAACTGTCGTGGCAGGGGGCGACAAAACACTCACCTGTCATGTGGGAGGGCGCGTTTGTCCAAGGAACCCATTTAAGTAGAACATCTATTAAAATCTCCATTAGTTCAGAGTAAGGTTCAATTTTGAGCAGCAGAAAATCCAACATAGCAGGGACATTTTTCCTTTCTTACATAAAAGAAGCCCAGAGAGTCTAGGGTTTACATGGTTCCTACCAGCCTAAGGGACTTTGCCCCCTTCTAGTGCCCTGTTCTACCCTCCTTAACATGTGGCTTCCACATCAGTGTCCAAATTTACAAACACATAAATCTGGAAGGAAGAAGGAAGGCAGGGAAGGACCTGTGCACACCCCTCTCCAGTGACGCTTCCAGGGAGTGGCACATGCCGCCTTCACTTTTCTGTTATTGGCCAGGACCTCGTCCCCTGGTAACCGTACAAGGATAACTGGGCCATGTGGGATTCCTGGAGCAGCCATATCCACAGCTAAAACCTAGAAGGGGAGGGATATCAGGGAATAACAAGCTCTGTCTATCACATTCTCTTAAATAACTAGTAAAAATAGTCTAGGAAATGACGCTGTGGCCTGACCCCTTCGTTTGCACACCTGCCTGGTGAATGGGCCAGGACAAACATCTGAGCCTCTCGGCTCCCCCTCTACATCTTGCTCAATTGATCCATGGCTCCTCTTCAGATAACATCCTTCCTATCCCTGGTGGCAGAGAGGTAGCCTTAGGGAGTCCCTACCTTGGCTGCTCAAAGCTGCCCTGTTTGGAGCACCTGGTTGATGGACTGCCCTGTCCAGCTCCCACTGGGTTCAGAAAATGTGTTAGTGTCACCAAAGAAAGGGAACAGCACTGGAGAATAAAACTATGGACATTATTTTGCCACTGAACAGATATATACTAATAGGCAGAGGACAGAGTCAGAAGTTATATTATTCATGCAATTTTATAGCAAAAACTAGTTTTTGTGACTTCCTCGGTGACCTGCTGTGGGAGGCAGTGAGGCTCATTCTCTAACCCTGAATCATTGCACAAAGTCAGTTACACCGTGCTTCTGAAATTTCCGTACTAAATAAGAAAAGAGTAAAATGGGAGCTGGGAAGAGGCAGATATAACATGGACAGCCTACTATGTGCCACACAGTCTGGTAATAACCAAGCTGGGAGTTGAACCAGGTATCCCCACTTGTAAAATTCATCTCTTTCTATCAGATGTAAACAGAAGCCTTGTACATGGCCCACTGTCTTTGTCTCCCTGATTCACACGTCCCCCTATTACATTCTTTCTCACTTTGACTTTGTGTTCATCTTTTCCCAGTAATTAGTAAATTATAACCCCCACATCTCAAATTCTTGACATTCATTTGCGGTTTCCCAGTAATTTATTCCATTTGGTATTTGCTTTGAAAAGGAATCCAAAGTGCTCGCTAATGCGACATGCACTCCCTCGCCTGGACGGGGCTCTTCACCTCATTTATCACACTGAGCTGCTGGTCCTGAAGTCTGACAGGCAATTCAGGCTTTCTGAATGCAATTCAGGCTTTGATTTTAATCTATAAAGCTTTAGCGTCTGAGTCCTGGCTACCATGGAAATGAAACAGCTTCTTGGATACTTTTCTGCATGCTGCTGCTAAGTGCTCTGAAATGTGGGGTTCTGAGAAACACTTCTCTTCCTCAGATGTAAAAATGTCTGATATGAATATCTTCCTAACATTTTTTTTTTTTAAACAGAGTCTAGCTCCATTGCCTAGGCTAGAGTGCCATGGCCTCAGCCTAGCTCACAGTAGCCTCGAACTCCAGAGTTCAAG
The DNA here is from genome assembly GCF_027406575.1 of Nycticebus coucang. Taxonomy (NCBI): domain Eukaryota; kingdom Metazoa; phylum Chordata; class Mammalia; order Primates; family Lorisidae; genus Nycticebus; species Nycticebus coucang. The sequence goes on from NC_069782.1 coordinate 120,388,515, forward strand.
GGATCCTCCTGCCTTGGCCTCCCAGAGTGCTAAAATTATAGGCATGAGCCACCACACCTGGCCAACAGCTTCCTAACTTTAACCATCATTGTTAACATGGAAGAGAAATCCCAAACAAGGACAAATATGTTGAATACATGGTCCTATGCCCCAATGCACTGATAATGAAATACATTAAATAAATTTAAAAAATACAGACCGTGAGGTGGCCAACACATTTGGCTTTTGAACAGGAAACCTCTAAGCGCAAAAGGATACTGGGTACTGGAAACCAATGGAGAAGCATGTTTAGATTTTAGTGTGTGATCTGATTTTTTCTCACCCTCACAAGGGAAGTCGGTGGCAAGGAAGTGATTCTCAGATGTATGCTTTGTCAGGGTGGGGACAGGAAGAGTGAAAGCTCGGTATTTACACTAGAAGTGTGGTGGTGGGAAATGAGCCCTCACGTGGAGCCACCAAAAGACATGGAGGAATCAGACTCACCCATTACTCAGTGCAAGAAGCTCATCTGGAAGGCTACACACTATATGATTTCAAGTGCATGACATTCTGGAAAAGGCAAAACTATGGAAACAATAAAAACATCAGCGGTTGCCAGAGGTTAGGAGGGGATGAACAGGAAGCACGGAGAGGATTTTTAGGGCAGTGCAACTGCTCTGTCTGATACTATCGTGGCAGATACATGTCATTATACATTTGTTCAAACCCATAGAATGCACGACACCAAGAGTGCCCTGACGTAACCTGTGGACTCTGAGTGATGATGACATGTCATGATAATGCTATGTCATGCAGGTTCATCCATTATAATAAATGTCCTTATCTGGTGGGGGATGTTGGTAAAGGGGAAGGCTGTACATGTGTGGGGGCAAGGGCACATGCAGGTTAATCCTCTACATCACCTTCTTTTACTGTGATCCTACAGCTGTTCATAATAAAAAGTATTTAAAAGAAAAAACTGGAAAAAAACAAAAGTGCAGTGGCAGGCAGCGAGCCCAGGGAATATGACACCACCTTTGTTTGGGTGGGCCACAGAGGCTGGGAAAGCAGGAGGAAGATTGGAGCTGTAAAGGGGATTTAAATGCCCTCCACCGCGGCTCTGCTTTCATTCTCTTTCCCAGAATGTTCTGGCTGTCTGCCCTTACTGCTCATGTGGTGCTCATTCCAAAATGCAATTCCTTGCTTCAGCTTTTACAATTCTGATGACATTGGTATTAGCAAAGGATGTGACAAAGCAGTTGACATGTTGACATATATCCCTAAAAGGAGAAAGCTTTCATTTTTTTAAAAAATAAGAATGTGTCCAAAAGTCAGAAATTTGAGTAAAAGTAGAAATAGAAAAAGACGAACCTGAGGCATTTTCAAGTAGCAAATGACAGTTGAATCCATTGGTAGAACTTTATTTTTCCGTAGAAGAAGACTGTTAGACCGGGGCTTATTATATAGAATGAGTTGGATGGAAGATGAATTTAATTTGTTCCCTGAAACATAACTTCATATAAAATGTTTGGTGGCACATATGATTCTGGAGGTGGAAGACAGTCTCAACTCCCAAGAGCAGTGATGCGTAGACTCAACAGCGGTACCCCAGAAGCCTCTCTTTCCTGCCCTCTCCCAGTGATCCAGTTCTGTTAAGGAAGTGAAAATTTTATCAACACTAAGAACTACAAGTTTAATTCCATAAGTATAGGGTGTCCCCAAAATAGCCCCTAAAGTCATCATAAGTGTGTACATGGGGAAAATGGGAAATTGTAGCTAAATGTACCTTTATTTACAAAATGTTCAGACACTTACTAAATATTTACAATATATCCTCTGTGCTTTGACCACGTTAGGCCAGTGAAACTACATATCAGCTGCGGCAGATTACTTTATACATGTTTTAAAATTTTGTAATGTTTTGTATATAAAGATACATTTAGCTACAATTTCTAATTTTCCCTGTATATGTCGACTTAAGGGGTGACTTTTGGGACACCCTGGAGTCTCCTTAGCATTGGGTTTCAGCCAGGCTGGGAAACAGAGCTGATACCAAATGGTATCAGCTCAGGTCAAAGCATGTTGACCTTTTTTTCCTAACTACAAATTGTAGCTGATTGCAGACAACTGTATGATTGAGTCAGTTCCATTAAGAATCCCTCATAGAGAGACTTTACCTAACAAATGCAATCAGTGTAATCTGGCTCATTGTACCCTCGATGAATCCCCAACAACAACAACAAAATAATAATAATAATAAAAAAAATAAAAAAAAAAAAGAATCCCTCATAGCAGTTGCTTGGAACATAGTAGGGACTGAGCTCTTTTTTACTTTTCAAGTGTGCATTGTGTGACCGAGGAGTGAGCAGCGGGCAGGAAAGTTCAGAACACTTTGCATTCGGACAGTTCCAGCCCCTTGCAAGGTGAGTGGAACGAGGACCTGACTACCCCTGAACATCACCACCTTGATCTCTTGCTCTCAAAGGCTTAGTTGCATGTCATCCCAGCTCCAGCTCCCCCTCCATTGTTGGGTAACGCAGTGGGCACTTGCCTGTGCTCAGACTGTGGGCAGGCTGCTCATTAGCACTTTATTAGATTGAGTTTGTAACAAGCTCCCTTCAACTCCACCATCAGGGACCCCACAGGGTCCTGAGATGCACCCTGAGGTGAGGCAGCGCCGCGCTGGCCCTTCAGGGGCTCACAGCAATGCTTTTCTCAAGCCAGCTGCCTTATTGCCTGGAATGACGAGTAGCGTATTAAAGATCTGGGCTGCCGACATGTTGGCTCCCAGGAAAAGACTCTGTGCTCCAATTCGCACAACAGACTCCAGCTGGAGCCTGTAGTGATTTTCTCCTTTCTGAAAACAGGCTCAACCCACAGGATGAGACCCCAGCAGCTATATCTGTGTTACATGGACCTGTTCCTTGTGTACCTAACAGATCCAGGGGAGAAGGACCCCACCTTCCTATCCACAGTTGATTACCCCAGAGATTAGTAAAAATGTTAGACGTTTGCCCACAACTACCCATTGTCTTTTTTTTTTAATTAAGTTTATTTATATTTTTTTATTTTCTTGTTGTTGCAGTTTGGCCGGGGCCAGGTTTGATCTCGCCACCCTCGGTATATGACGCCAGCACCCTACTCACTGAGTCACAGGCACCACCCCCCATTGTCTTTTAAGATGTTCTGAAACTTAAACGGGGACTCCTGGACCTGGGTAGACCAGGCTCATTAGATTATTTCTACAGAACTGGAATTAAAAGAAGGGGATCATCTCCCCTCTGGAGGCAGAAGCCACAGGACGTAAGACATTAGCCCCATGAGTAGTCCTGATCCCCACAGGCTGAAGGTGCCTCTCCACAGTTCAAGGCCAGGATGCCTCTTCTCTTCAGAGAAAGAAGCAGGGGTGACAGGCAGAGACAGGGAGGCCTGGGGATGTTCGCTTCTTGGGGCCCAGCTGTCCTTCCCCTCTTTGTCAGCAGTTATATGAGGCATGCCCGTATCCTTCCAATAAACTCTCTTTTTGCTTGAGCTAATTAGGGTTGGGTTTCTATCACTTGCAAGCAAAATGACACTTTGGGAAATTTTCTCATCCTGACAGCTGGCCTGTCTCATAATTAGATGACCCTTCTTCCTATGTTTTTTGCCTCAGATCATCCCTTTGTCCCCTTTTGCTCAAAGATGCCTCTGAGTCACAGCCTGTTGCATGAGCCACCCAGGTGTTGAAGATTTCTTTCTTTCTTTTTTTAGAGACAGAGTGTCACTTTATCACCCTCGGTAGAGTGGCGTAGCATCACAGCTCACAGCACACCTCTTGGGCTTAGGTGATACTCTTGCTTCAGCCTCCTGAGTAGCTGAGACTACGGGTGCCCGCCACAACACCCAGCTTTTTGTTGTTGTTGTTGCAGTTTGGCCGGGGCTGAGTTCGAACCCACCACCCTCAGTATATGAGGCTGGCACCCTACCCACTGAGCCACAAGAGCTGCCCTGTTGAAGATTTCTTGAGGACTCCCCTCCCTTGCAGTCCTATGTTCACCACTGCATTCTCCTCCGCTGTGGGCTACACCTCACCTTCCTTCTGTGCGTGGAATTCTGGATCTTCCATCTCAGTAGCTTCTGGTCCTTCTGCTGCATCCTTCCCCGTGGTTGCTTGGGATTTCTGGCAGACGATGGTGCACAACGTCAAATATTGCCATTGCTCCATCCAGGACCGTGAACTTCCCTGCCCCCAAGAAGTGTAATCAGTATCCTTCCTTCTTCCTTTTCCTTTCCTCTTTTAGCATCAGATCCCAAGGCATGGACAATTAAAAATTATCTCCCCTTTAAAAATATTTGAACCAGCTCTGCTTTATGGCTTTATTTTGGAACATTTGACCTTGACACCATAGACTTTTAGAGATCTTATTTCTAAAGACTATATATAGAGGCCCTTGACATTCTCAGATTTTAATACCATCTAATCATGTAGCAGATATTTTTTAGGCTGCAGAGTATTTGAATTTCCTTCCTATGTTTGTGAAATTGGTGGGAGACAGAACTCATGTTCTTCTGTAGAAACGGAAAAGGGCTGACGTTCTTTTCCAGCCTTGCTTGCTGCTGCAGCCTAAGCTCCCAGAGGGGGTGTGGCCCATCAGATGCACACATCTGGGACTGAGAATCAGAAGCTAATTAGGCAAAGAAGAAGGAATCACGGATTAATCATCTGTCGCTGGCAGCAAAGGCGGCGGCACCATGCGGTGTGTGTGGCAGTCATGGCCGCTGGGGCACCATGCTGGGTAACCAGTGACTACCAGCAGGGGCAGCGGTGTCCAAACTGGACAACTTCTGTAACATTAATATTAGCTGTGGTCTGGATGCCTTCTCGTGTTTCTCCAGCCTTCTCCAAGGATTCTGTAATGTCTCCAGTGTCATTTCTCATTGAAGTTGCTCACAGCAAGAAACCATGAGTGATCCACCCTCACAGCATTCACTAGGGGCTGTCATTTATTTTTCATATTGTGGCAAAAAATTGAAATATGTCATCTGGACGGCCGACATGTAAGAGCGGGCCACTTCATTAGTGAGTGAGCCTAGCAGTGCCCAGTTCCTGTGACTCAACACAACTCTGGTTTTTCCTCATGAAATGGTAAAAGACACTTGTTTCTTTTGTGGGATGGGGTGTGGGTGGGAAGCACAGCTGTTCAATTGAAACTGTGATAGAAGTGATGGAAGTACAGAGAAAGGAAGGGATGATTCTCACCAAGAAATCACTAGTTTGCTTCTCTCATTTGGAGGTGGGGAATATACAGGGTGGCCATCAAGTTTGTGTACAATAATTGCACATGAACTTAATGGCCACCTGGTATTCTGTGGTGAATTGTGACTATTTGCTTAATCGACTAAACTGGGATGACATTGACAGAGAAAGTGGACGTTACTGAGAATCCTGAGATAACAGACATATGGTCACTCTAAGTAGCAGAGTGGAGACTGGAGATTCTAGCAGGTCTTCTGGTCTGCCAGGCACTGAGGTATCTGTGATGGTGCCTACCCCACAGCATGCCCTCCGTGCATTCCAGTTCTTTCTCTTCAGGACCAAAGCTGGAGACTGCCCCTTGCCCACACCTCCCTATCGGCACAACTGGCAATCCATTTTACATTTGCACACATTCCCACAGAAGCAATTTCCATAGCAACAGTAGGACTATATAAAAAAATGTACCTGAGTGACGCTTTAAAGATAAATCACCCTCTTTAAGTAGTCCTTCATTCTAGGGAATTACGGGCTGTTGCACTTAGAATTTTTTAGCTTTTTGTTATATATATACATATGTCCATGTCTAACTCCAGTTTATTTTGGTTTAATTAATTACAAATATTTTTTAAGCCAGAAAATAGAGATCCTTGCTAGACATTAGTGGTTCAAAAGTGTTTTAATAAACTAAGAAGGAAGGAGGGAAAAAAAAGTCCCATGTTATGAGCACCTATTGTATACAAGACACTTTTACCTAATTTATCTCCTTTCATAGAAACTCAGGCAGAACAAGGACATCTCTGCAATGCAGGCTGAGTCTTTTGTAAAACTGACAAATTTTATGTACAACATCCCACTCCTGTGACTCATCACCAGGAAGCCAGAGAAAAAGAAGGGATTAGAGGGAAGGTCTGCATGGGGGAGGGGGCAGGGGTGCCAGTGGGGAGCTGAAAACATGGGGCTCTATTTCCAAGTTGCTGGTCTCATCAGAGCAGAGGGGACGGAAGTAGGAGAAAAGGGTATTGATTCATTTTCTTATCTGAAGAGAGTGATGCCCTGTAAACAAGGGGTATTAAGTAATTGGAACTTGCTTCCTTGAAACCTACCTTTCAGCCCAATGAAGTCTCCCTATTTTTTATAAAGAATTTGGTACATAGGGTTCTATTTTTAAACAAAACATTAGTAATTTTTTAGTTCCCTAATCTTTCAATTTTTCTGATGTTTCTTCACTTTTTTTTTGGTGGCTTTCGTGCCTTGGAGCAAATATAACAAAGTGCTGTCTCACCTCTACTTGAAAATTCAATTCATTCATTTTTTGATTCATTCATTCACACAAGAAGTATTCACCCATCTCCTCCTTCGCTTCAGTAATGGCAATTTAGGCTGAGAAATGCAAATAGTCATGGGCCTTACTCTCTTAAAGCTTGTCATCTAATTGAAAGAAATAAATTAGTTAAATTAATAATTATGCAATTATATAATTACCATCTGTGATAAGGATCATGAAAAAAAGATAATGGTTAGAAATGCCCTTGTTCCCAAAACTATCCCACCATTAATATCTGCCTATTGGAAGAAAGGATGAGTTAACACGTAAGTCATCCAAGCCATAACTTGAACACATTCAAATCAAATCGCTCTCCTCCAAACAGATTCATGAGATTAGTCTAAGGTAGTGGGGAGGATTCATGGAACCAATGAAGAATAAAGGAAGAATTTGGGAATATTGGACATGGTTTGGTGGGCAAGCCTGATAAGAGAAAAACAAAAGCCCTATTTGTAGCAAGAAAGGTGCCAGAGAGGGAGGGAGGACACAGGATGAGAGGCTGAGAGTGCAGGAAACAGATCTGTCCTAGGAGGGTTTTACCTAACACTGGACGTACCTAGAGAAAGGATGAATATGAGGTATGGGGCATGATCTTAAATTTGCTTGTCATGAGGACCTGAGCTACTCAAAGCTAATTTTCAATAACTTCATGATTAATAGCAGACACAGGTGTTTGGCATTCTTTCTGAAACTAAGTGGCATCTTTTTATTAGAGGTTTTCCAGATGGTTGCATTCAGTCCTTCCAACTACACCAGATGGGAAGGGTTCCATTACCTGGATTGAATCTACAGCTCCCTCCAGTTGTTCCCTGTCAGGCCTCTGCTCCTTAATGAGGTAACTCTGCAAATGGCTGAGTTAAATGAACATTCTTTATTTCTGGTTATCACCTAATCCCTACTTACAATTTGTATCTGGTTATATCCCTAACCCCTTCTTGCTCCCTTACCTTAGTGAATTAGTTTAAATAACTTACGAACTCAAAATCTCTCTGCCATTTTCTGTTATTTTAGCCTAAAACTTAAGCCAGAACAAGGTCTGAGAAACCAGCACCTTGGTATGCTTTCCACTGGGCTCCCACTTGGCCCTGTGAATTCCTCTGGACAAAACAACTCCTAAAATTAAGGCTCAGCCGAGCCGAGTAACAGCTTCCTTGCATCTGGGCACCGTGAGTCTGGGGATATAGGACTCCAGGCATCTCTGGCTGGTGGGATCTGCCTATCATCACCCCTGAGAGGATACAGGGAGTCAGCGAGAGACTTCTGGACCCCAAGAGGAGGACTAAAACAGTGGAAAACCGGCAAGTAGTCGCGTGTGTTCAATCCGTCTAAACCCGCCCGCAACTGTAAGTTCAGTAACAGCGAGACTGCAAACCAGAAAGGCCTTACCTGTGAACTGTTTTGGTGTCTTTGGACTTGGCACTCAGCTGAACTGCCTTGGGGAGAGCCTGAGTGGGAGTGCGGAGAACTTTGGCCTTTGTCTAGGGCCCCAGTCTGAGCCGCTGAGCCAGACGGAGCTAATAGTGTTTGGCTCTGGGTCACAGGCAGACATTGTGAGCGATCTGCCCTGGCAAGCTCCGCCCTCAGGGTCGCAGAGCTGGAATTGGGTGGGAGCTGGTAACCCAGCGACCAAGTAGCCCAAGGGCGGGGTCTGAGCCGCCTTGCAGCCCTAAACCTCGGGGGCAGAGGGAAACCAGATTTGACACACAGGGTAAGTGGATAGCCACTTTAGCAGTGATTCCAGCGACAAGCACTTCCCTGAGAAAGCTTCTGCTCAGTAAGTGAACAAGTTCAAAGTGCCTTTTAAGTGGGCTGAAGAGAGATTTAGGGTGTCTATCTGCTGGGGTTTGAGAAACTAGCAGCCACCAGTCGTATCACAACTGTGATTAACATCTCATACCCCAGAAGACCACGTGTTGCCCAGACAATATTCAATAACATATACATACTGCTTTGTTTTTGGTTGTGTTTTTTTTTTTTTTTTTGGTTTGGTTGGTTTTTTTGTTTATTTTGATGTTGTTGATTGTTGTTTTGTTTTTTAAGTTCAACCTTTTCCATACAGATCCTTTTCCTTTCTCAATTTTTCTAGTTTAATTATAATTTCCCATTGTTGCCTATTTCAATAATTAGAACTTCATTTTTGTTAGTGTTTCTACCACTATTTTTTGTTTTGTCACCCAATTTTATCCCGTAAAGTTTTCTGTTTGCTTGTTTTGGTTTGATTTATAGCATTTTTGTCTTTCCTCTCTACTTGGTGGAGGTGGGGTACTGTGTCTGATCAGGTTAGCAAAGAGCTGCTGACCTCAAGGGAACCACCCAACTGGGCACCCCCAGAAGGTGGTTTTTTTTTAAGGTTGTATCAAAGTACACTGCTGTACACCTATATTGCTCTGTCTCCCTCTTTCTGTGCCTCTCTTCTTTTTGTCAATATTCCTTTTACCCACCCCCTCTCCTTTCTCTATTTTTCTTTTTTTTTTTTCTTAATACTCGGTCCTCCTTTCTTTCATCCCTTTTTTGCTCTTAAACCTTCTCACCCTTCTGTTCCTGTAACTCTTAGTCCACAGGCACGAGAACTTAAAGAGGAAGAGGAAGTGAAAGGAAAATTAGGGCAAGGAAACAGATAAAAGAAATCACCCATGAGGAAGAATCAGCAGAAAACTCCAGGCAACATGAAGAACCAGTCCAGAACAACCCTGCCAAAGGACCATGAGGTAGCTACTGCAGAGGATTCCAACTATACAGAAATGTTAGGAATGACAGAAAGGGAATTTAGAATACACATGTTGAAAACAATGAAAGAAATGATGGAAACGATGAAGGAAACTGCTAATAAAGTGGAAAATAACCAAAAGGAAATCCAAAAACAGAATCAAATAAGAGACGAACGATATGAAGAATATAAAAAGGATATAGCAGAGCTGAAGGAAATGAAACAGTCAATCAGGGAACTTAAAGATGCAATGAAAAGTATCAGCAACAGGTTAGACCATGCAGAAGAAAGAATTTCAGAGGTAGAAGACAAAATTCTTGAGATAACTCAGATAGTAAAAGAAGCAGAAAAGAAGAGAGAGAAAGCAGAACGTTCACTGTCAGAATTATGGGACTTTATGAAGCGTTCCAACATACGAGTTATAGGAATTCCAGAAGGGGAAGAAGAATGCCCCAGAGGAATGGAAGCCATACTAGAGAATATTATAAAAGAAAATTTCCCAAATATCACCAAAGATTCTGACACCCTGCTTTCAGAGGGCTATCGGACCCCAGGTCGCCTCAACTCTAACCGAGCTTCTCCAAGACACATTGTGATGAACCTGTCCAAAGTCAAGACAAAAGAAAAGATTCTGCAAGCTGCCAGGAGTAAGCGCCAGTTGACCTACAGGGGCAAATCCACCAGATTGACCGCAGACTTCTCTAATGAAACTTTCCAAGCAAGAAGACAATGGTCATCTAACTTTAATGTACTTAAACAGAACAATTTCCAGCCCAGAATTCTATAACCTGCTAAGCTAAGCTTCAAAATTGATGGAGAAATCAAATCATTTACGGATATACAAACATTGAGGAAATTCGCCACAACAAGACCAGCTCTACAGGAAATACTTCAACCTGTTCTGCACACTGACCACCACAATGGATCAGCAGCAAAGTAAGAACTCAGAAATTAAAGGACAGAACCAAACCTCCACACCGATGCAAAAGATAAAACTAAGCAATGGACTCTCACAAAATAAGACGAATAGAATACTACCACACTTATCAATTATCTCAATAAATGTTAATGGCTTGAATTCCCCACTGAAGAGACATAGATTGGTTGACTGGATTAAAAAACACAAGCCATCCATTTGCTGTCTGCAAGAAACACACCTGGCTTCAAAAGACAAATTAAAGCTCCGAGTCAAGGGTTGGAAGACAATTTTCCAGGCAAATGGAATTCAGAAGAAAAGAGGAGTCGCAATCTTATTTTCAGATACATGTGGATTTAAAGCAACTAAAGTCAAAAAAGACAAAGATGGTCACTTTATATTGGTCAAGGGAAAAATACAACAAGAAGATATTTCAATTCTAAATATCTATGCACCCAATTTAAATGCTCCCAGATTCTTGAAACAGACCTTACTCAGTCTGAGCAATATGATATCTGATAATACCATCATAACAGGGGACCTTAACACTCCTCTTACAGAGCTGGACAGATCCTCTAAACAGAAATTAAACAAGGATATAAGAGATTTAAATGAGACCCTAGAACAACTGTGCTTGATAGACGCATATAGAATACTCCATCCCAAAGATAAAGAATATACATTCTTCTCATCACGCCATGGCACATTCTCCAAAATTGATCATATCCTGGGACACAAAACAAATATCAACAGAATCAAAACAATTGAAATTTTACCTTGTATCTTCTCAGACCATAAGGCACTAAAGGTGGAACTCAACTCTAACAAAAATGCTCGACCCCACCCAAAGGCATGGAAATTAAACAATCTTCTGTTGAATAACAGATGGGTGAAGGAAGAAATAAAACAGGAAATCATTAACTTCCTTGAGCATAACAACAATGAAGACACAAGCTACCAAAACCTGTGGGATACTGCAAAAGCAGTTTTGAGAGGAAAATTCATCGCTTTAGATGCCTACATTCAAAAAACAGAAAGAGAGCACATCAACAATCTCACAAGAGATCTTATGGAATTGGAAAAAGAAGAACAATCTAAGCATAAACTCAGTAGAAGAAAAGAAATATCCAAAATCAAATCAGAGATCAATGAAATTGAAAACAAAAGAATCATTCAGAAAATTAATGAAACAAGGAGTTGGTTTTTTGAAAAAATTAATAAAATAGATAAACCATTGGCCAGACTAACGAGGAATAGAAAAGTAAAATCCCTAGTAACCTCAACCAGAAATGATAAAGGGGAAATAACAACTGATCCCACAGAGATACAAGAGATCATCTCTGAATACTACCAGAAACTCTATGCCCAGAAATTTGACAATGTGAAAGAAATGGATCAATATTTGGATCACACCCTCTCCGTAGACTCAGCCAGGAAGAAATAGAGCTCCTGAACAGACCAATTTCAAGCACTGAGATCAAAGAAACAATAAAAAAGCTTCCAACCAAAAAATGCCCTGGTCCAGATGGCTTCACTCCAGAATTCTATCAAACCTTCAAGGAAGAGCTTATTCCTGTACTGCAGAAATTATTCCAAAAAATTGAGGAAGAAGGAATCTTCCCCAACACATTCTATGAAGCAAACATCACCCTGATACCAAAACCAGGAAAAGACCCAAACAAAAAGGAGAATTTCAGACCAATCTCACTCATGAACATAGACGCAAAAATTCTCAACAAAATCCTAGCCAATAGATTACAGCTTATCATCAAAAAAGTCATTCATCATGATCAAGTAGGCTTCATCCCAGGGATACAAGGCTGGTTTAACATACGCAAGTCTATAAACGTTATCCACCATATTAACAGAGGCAAAAATAAAGATCACATGATCCTCTCAATAGATGCAGAAAAAGCATTTGATAAAATCCAGCATCCTTTTCTAATTAGAACACTGAAGAGTATAGGCATAGGTGGCACATTTCTAAAACTGATTGAAGCTATCTATGACAAACCCACAGCCAATATTTTACTGAATGGAGTAAAACTGAAAGCTTTTCCTCTTAGAACTGGAACCAGACAAGGTTGTCCTCTGTCACCTTTACTATTCAACGTAGTGCTGGAAGTTCTAGCCAATACAATTAGGCAAGACAAGGAAATGAAGGGAATCCAAATGGGAGCAGAGGAGGTCAAACTCTCCCTCTTTGCTGACGACATGATCTTATACTTAGAGAACCCCAAAGACTCAACCACAAGACTCCTAGAAGTCATCAAAAAATACAGTAATGTTTCAGGATATAAAATCAATGTCCACAAGTCAGTAGCCTTTGTGTACACCAATAACAGTCAAGATGAGAAGCTAATTAAGGACACAACTCCCTTCCCCATAGTCTCAAAGAAAATGAAATACCTAGGAATATACCTAACGAAGGAGGTGAAGGACCTCTTTAAAGAAAACTATGAAATCCTCAGAAAGGAAATAGCAGAGGATATTAACAAATGGAAGAACATACCATCCTCATGGATGGGAAGAATCAACATTGTTAAAATGTCTATACTTCCCAAAGCAATCTACCTATTCAATGCCATTCCTATCAAAATACCAACATCGTACTTTCAAGATTTGGAAAAAATGATTCTGCGTTTTGTATGGAACCGGAAAAAGCCCCGTATAGCTAAGGCAGTTCTCTGTAACAAAAATAAAGCTGGGGGCATCAGCATACCAGATTTGAGTCTGTACTACAAAGCCATAGTGGTCAAGACAGCATGGTACTGGCACAAAAACAGAGACATAGACACTTGGAATCGAATTGAAAACCAAGAAACGAAACTAACATTTTACAACCACCTAATCTTTGATAAACCAAACAAGAACATACCTTGGGGGAAAGACTCCCTATTCAATAAATGGTGTTGGGAGAACTGGATGTCTACATGTAAAAGACTGAAACTGGACCCACACCTTTCCCCACTCACAAAAATTGATTCAAGATGGATAAAGGACTTAAACTTAAGGCATGAAACAATAAAAATCCTCCAAGAAAGCATAGGAAAAACACTGGAAGATATTGGCCTGGGGAACGACTTCATGAAGAAGACTGCCATGGCAATTGCAACAACAACAAAAATAAACAAATGGGACTTCATTAAACTGAAAAGCTTCTGTACAGCTAAGGAGACAATAACCAAAGCAAAGAGACAACCTACCCAATGGGAAAGGATATTTGCATATTTTCAATCAGACAAAAGCTTGATAACTAGGATCTATAGAGAACTCAAATTAATCCACATGAAAAAAGCCAACAATCCCTTATATCAATGGGCAAGAGACATGAATAGAACTTTCTCTAAAGACGACAGACGAATGGCTAACAAACACATGAAAAAATGTTCATCATCTCTATATATTAGAGAAATGCAAATCAAAACAACCCTGAGATATCATCTAACCCCAGTGAGAATGGCCCACATCACAAAATCTCAAAACTGCAGATGCTGGCGTGGATGTGGAGAGAAGGGAACACTTTTACACTGCTGGTGGGACTGCAAACTAGTACAACCTTTCTGGAAGGAAGTATGGAGAAACCTCAAAGCACTCAAGCTAGACCTCCCATTTGATCCTGCAATCCCATTACTGGGCATCTACCCAGAAGGAAAGAAATCCTTTTATCATAAGGACACTTGTACTAGACTGTTTATTGCAGCTCAATTTACAATCGCCAAAATGTGGAAACAGCCTAAATGCCCACCAACCCAGGAATGGATTAACAAGCTGTGGTATATGTATACCATGGAATACTATTCAGCCATTAAAAAAAATGGAGACTTTACATCCTTCGTATTAACCTGGATGGAAGTGGAAGACATTATTCTTAGTAAAGCATCGCAAGAATGGAGAAGCATGAGTCCTATGTACTCAATTTTGATATGAGGACAATTAATGACAATTATGGTTATGGGGGGAGGAACAGAAAGAGGGAAGGAGGGAGGTGGGTGGGGCCTTGGTGTGTGTCAACTTTATGTGGGCAAGACATGATTGCAAGAGGGACTTTACCTAACAATTGCAATCAGTGTAACCTGGCTTATTGTACCCTCAATGAATCCTCAACAATAAAAAAAAAAAAATTAAGGCTCAGCCAGTGCTATGTTATAATTCTAGCGGCCAAAGTGAAAAGCGTTTCCTGGAGCTATTTGTCACTTATTTACCCCTCACAGTGGAGTCTCCATTGCTGAATATTGAGGAAAGGTATGTAGACCCACTATTAAACTTCTATAAAGTTCCTCCCTGACTTCAGAATTGGGGGCGATAGGGTGGCCAAACCCTTCCTAAGTTAGGGTGGGTCGAGACAGTTCCTGAAGGGCTGTTCTATTTCTTTCTGTAAAGCACTAATGTGGGTTTCCTCGAGGATTTCCTGTTCTCTTAAGACTGTGAACCTTCTCTGAAGAGTCTGGATCTCAATGGGATTTTACTTTATGTGGATTGGAACCTTTGCGTGTAATTGAACTTCACGTTAAGAAGTGTCAGTGAGTGCCTAGTGCTGAGTGATCCTGGGACTGTAAGACAACATCTTTCAATATTTCACCTACTACATGGCTTACCCGTAGCGTTTGCAAATGAAAGTTAATCATTCAAGCATAAGGGAATGTCTCTGCTTTCAGGAAATTTCTAATCTGGTGAGAGAGATAAGGGCACGTACACCTAATAAAGAGATATAAAGAAGTGTCATGCAACAGGAAGTGTTTTGCACTGGAAATCAAGAGCCTATGTCAGAGTGTGGTCCTGCCATCTATCGACATTAATACTCTGAACCCCAAGTTCCTCCTCTGTAATGTGAAGGAGTTGGACTAGATGGTGTCAGAGGGCTGCCTATGGCCGCTACCTAGACCAGATTCACAATTTCCCTTTGCACCCTCAACCCCATCCAGACAACACCGTCTGGCTCTGCTATACCTGTAAAAGCTCCTGGGGTCTCTGCTTCCAGTCTTGCCATCCGGGAATTCATTTCAGGATGAATTCAGAGTAATCTTTTGAAAACCCAAATTATATCACATGCTCCTCCTCTGCTGCCTGAAATCCTCTAGTGGCTCCCAACTGTCCCCAGAACACTAACACAAACTGCACAGCTGGCCTCCCACCCCGTTATCTCCTGGGCCTTCCCTCCTGGGCACTCCTCCTCACCTGCTACACTCTTACCACCTTCTTCCTTCAGACCACACCCAAATTTACTATTCCTGTTCTTTCACCCAGGAAGTTCCCTATTCAATGGATTTATATCCTCTGGGCTTTTTGCTCCAGGCACATCTAACTCTCTATTACTCAAAATAGGGCCAAGGGACCAATGAGAAAAGCAGCAGAAATCAAGGCTGGATTCTAGTCCAATTGAGAAATTAACTGGAGGATGGCCTCAAGCTTTCTATTTTGGGAGACTCAAGGGCAGGAGAAGAGAGGAGGAAGAGCAGGTTTAGGGTCTGTTAAAGAAATATCTGGTGCAGAGTTAAATCTTCCTTCTTCTGGCCTCTGTCCCTTATCTGGGGACACATAGGCTTATTTTCTCATGAGGAAGGCGCTAGGCATAGTTATGGCTAAGCTGGTTGCTGTGCTCAGTGTCTGGTCTGCTTGGCCCTGTTCTGATAGGTCATTGCCCAGGTGATCCAGTTGTTAATAGTTTTCAGGATCACGGCTGCTAGGGGTCCTTCAAGCACTGTGCCCCCGACTCTGAACCCACCTCTGCTCTATGCTAGAACACCATCCCCAAGAAGAACGACTCAAGGTTTTCCTCCCTGCAACCCCCTAAAGGCAGAAACTTCAGGATCTAAAGTTGTAGTACCATTGAAGAAACAGGCCAAATTTATTGGAAGACTCTTCTCTTTCATCCTGAAAAGTGATCACCATTTGCATCCTCCCATAAGAAATCTGTATTTGTTTTAATACAAAATAACTTTAAAGCACTAGTGACCTTTACGGTTTAGAGAATGAGCTTTGAAGTTGGAAAGGGAAGATGATGCTAGCTGTTCCGCCGTCACTTGTTGTGTGACCTGGAGCGAGTTCCTTGACTTCTCAGGGCCTCTGTGTCCTTCGGGTGGCTGTTGAGCACGTGCTAAGGATTCCATGGATTCCAGCTCCCGAGGGTCAGAGTCTGTGCTGTCTTCACCTCTGTACTTCTCACATGAACTAGAAGAGTGGCCTGTCCACAGAAGGCACTTTACATGTTCGTTCCTCTACGTCAGACATACACTCACCTCTGGTTATCCCATTTTTACCACTAGATGGAGAGCACGTATCCTAGAAGTTTTAATCCATTACCTAGAAAGTGAGCATACATTCATCTATTGTGTCTTCACCAGATCAACTTATTTAATAACGACATCATTAAAACTAGCTCCCAGTAACTGTAATTATAAGATAACTTTCAGTGTTATCTATCCTTAAAATAATGAAAAGGCCAAAGTAACAGAGAAACACTAATTTCAGGAGAGTGATTACTTCTGAGGATGGAATAAACCTTTTGGGTGGAAGTAGGGAACTCTAAATAGATTTAACAATTTATTTACAAAGAGATATGAAACAAATATGTCCAAAAATGTCGGGTGAGTTCTGGATGATAGGATCGAATACTTAAGACGTCTCGTTATTTTCTGTACTTCCCTGTGTTTGAATATTTTCATAATTGCAATTTTTTTTAAGTAGGAGAAAGACTCCAAGTGGAAACATGTCCTTACTGTCTCTCTACATCCTGCCTAATGAGCTCCTGAATGTTTTGCTAAGAGATACACAGTTTGCAACAGAAAACTGCAACAGAGGGAAACCACAAAGTGTTTCTCCACTCGGTCTCTCAAATTGCCATCTATCTAATGAACCTTCCATTTTACACTGAAGTGAAGTCATTTAAAGGTCATAGCTTAAACTCAATTGGCTAAGTTCTTGTCTCCAAATTGGATTGTTTTCAACTAATCTGAGACATAAAGAAAAACCATTTCTATATGTCTGTTCTGGTTGCTGTTGCGTGTAAAAAACTACCCCCCAAACTTAGTGGCATTTAACAACGATTTTATGACACTCCTGGATTCTGTGGGATAAGAATTTGGGCAGGAAAAAAGTGGAGAGGGCTTGTATCTGTTTTGTGATATCTGAGATCTCAAGTTAGAAGATTCAAGTTGGAAGTAATTTACCAGATGAAAATGACTTACTCAATGGTTGGGGGCAAAAATCAAAGGAAAGTGTCGTCACTTGTGTGATACTGGCTGTGGCCTGACACTTCAGCTGGGGCTGTCTACTGAGCATTCTACTGGTTACAAGCCAGTCACTACCATTGGCCCAGATTCTAGGGCAGGGGACAGAGACTCCCAGCTCTGAATGAGAAGGGTGTCAAGAATTTGTATGAATAATTTAAAACCAGCACCAATATCTTAACTCTGCCATTACAACAATGTGGGATTGATAAACCTGGATCCTCCTTTCTCTTTGCCCACTCAAATGATCCATATGTGGAGCATTTGAGTGTCTCCAGTAACCTGTTTAGAAACATGTCTGGCCAAGTTCTGGTAGCTCAGGTATACACTGATGTGGTTATTTATTTTATTCGTACCATTCTTTGTGAAAACTGACTATTTAGTTTTTCATGAACATTAAACATAAAGTATACATCATAAATAACACATGTAAAAAAATGAAATATTATCCAAGGGCACTTTATTATCTATTGCTGCAAAACAAATTATAATTTAGTGGCTTTGAAATAATAAACCTTTATTATCTCACAGCTTCTGTGAGTTAGGAGTTTGTGAATAGCTTATCTCAGTGTCTTTGCTTCAGGGTCTCTCACGGGGTTGTAGGCAAGATGTTGGCCAGGACTGTGTCATCTGAAGGCTTGATTAGGACTAAAGGATCTGCTCCCTCCACAGCTTACTCTCAGGCAGGCCTCTCCATAGGGCTGCCTGAGTGTTTTTGTGACATGACAGTTGGCTTTTTCCAGCCTAAGAGATCTGAGAGAGAGAGAGCAGGGAGGAAACCATAGGTATTTTTTTTTTTTTTATTTAAAATTTATTTATTTATTTTGTGTTTTTTGGCCGGGGCTGGGTTTGAACCCACCACCTCTGGCATATGGGACCGGCGCCCTACTCCTTGAGCCATAGGCGCCACCCACCATAGGTATTTTTTAAAAATGTCCTAGTCTTTGTAAATGACACGCTGCCATCTCTGCAATGTTCTATGCATTAAAACTGAGTAGCTGATGGAGACTTTACCACTTTCATGTTTACATGGATGGACCTGGAACATATTCTTCTTAGTAAAGTATCTCAAGAATGGAAGAAAAAGTATCCAATGTACTCAGCCCTACTATGAAACTAATTTATGGCTTTCACATGAAAGCTATAACCCAGTTATAACCTAAGAATAGGGGGAAGGGGAAGAGGGAGGGGAGGAAGGGGGGAGGATGGGCAGAGGGAGAGCGATTGGTGGGATTACACCTGCAGTGCATCTTACAAGGGTACACGTGAAACTTAGTAAATGTAGAATATAAATGTCTTAACACAATAACTAAGAAAATGCCAGGAAGGCTATGTTAACCGGTGTGATGAAAATGTGTCAAACGGTCTATAAAACCAGTGTATGGTGCCCCATGATTGCATTAATGTACACAGCTATGATTTAATAACCCTCCCCCCCCAAAAAATAAAATAAAATAAAAGTGAGTAGCTGGGCTGGGCCTGGTGGCTCACAACTATTATCCTAACACTCTGGGAGGCTGAGACAAGTGGATTGCTTGAGCTCACAAGTTCAAGACAAGCCTGAGCAAGAGCAAGACCTTGTCTCTAAAATGTAGCTGGGCATTGTGGTGAGCATCTATAGTCCTAGGTACTCAGGAAGCTGAGGCAGAAGGATCATTTGAGCCCCAGAGTTAGAGGTTCCTGTGAACTATGATGCCTGGGCACTCTACCCAGGGCAACGGAGTGAGACTCTGTTTCAAAAAATAAAATAAAATAAATACAATAATAAAATATAAAATAAAAAAATAAAAGTGAGTAGCTAAGTCCAACTCGCATTCCAGAGGAAGGGAATCAAGCTTCAGCTCTTAGAGGGAGGCATATGAAAGACTTTGAGGTTATATATTAAAACTACCACAGGGAGTTTGAAAGAAGGTTTCTCTCATTCTATCCTGAAGGTATCTGCCATCGGACACCTGTCCCTATGTAGGCAACGAATAGGGGGAAACAAGTTGTTTCCATATGAAAAACTGTAAGTCAATCTCCACTTTGCCATTCAGACAGGAAATATACATGGACTCTATTCCACTCCTATTTTTATAGGATGGGAACTAGCTTGCCAATAAAAGTGTGGGGGATGCTCCGTGTATTTTATCTTGATAAATAGTTGTAGTAATACCAGAGAAGTGTGGGTATTCCAGTATCTATTCTAATCACCTCATTGCCATTATGGTTAATTTGGCCACCCAAATTGCCCGGACAGGTGTGTTCTTTCTTGCGTTTCATTCTATTACATATCTTTCAAAATGCCAAACTTTAATGGTCAGAATGATAGATGGGGCTGTGCTTCAGGCCAAGGTCGATCACGAGATGCAGAAACATTGCCATCTGCAAAAAGCAAAACCCAGTGAAGTAAAATGCAATCCTGAGTAATTTTTTCTCATCTTTAGTGAGGCATAGCAGAAGAGATGCTATTACCCACTTATCTGAGAAAAGGAAACAAGTGGCAACCAATTCAGATACCTAAAGGGAAATCTGTTCCAATTCCTAACTTGGGCAATCCCAGTCCTGAGGATGGGGTAGCCAGGTCACTGACGGGAAGCGGGGGGCCGCTCCCTTCAAAGAAAAAGGGTCGAATTATATCTGGTTCTGGATCTAATTCAACTTGACTACTTAGCAGTAAAGATAAATTGAACCCAAAGAGAAAACTGAAAATCACATTTTCCTGGCACGTCCTTCAATGGGCTCAGTGTGTTTAGATTTATGAGGGGGTGAATGACCTTCTCTGCCACGGTTTTTCACATTTTCGTTTTTCCAGCGCTGATTTTCCATCTGGCCTAACCAGAACCTGAAGTTGCTGAATCGAACAGAGCCAGTAGGTCCGACCCAAGCTGGCTGGAGCATGCACAGAACGGGAAAGAAAAATAGGCTCCTTTTTGAAAGTGCTGTGGAGCAGAAGCAGGCTCCTCCCTCCTCCGGCCCTACTGCTGTACTTTCAGCTCCACAGACGCCACTGCGGGTGGGTGGCGCAACAGCGGCTAGGGGGGCTTGTCCCACTCAAGACGCTGGCAATATGAAGTGTAAGGACATTGTCAGATGGATCTGGGTCCCGTCCCAGTGTCCTGCGGTGCCAGGACCAGAGAAGGCTATTCTCCTCTTCTCTAGCAGCCCTAGAGAAAACAGGGAAGAGCAGTGTGAAGTTTCCACGTGCTCCAGAAGACCTGGGGAGTAGCAGAGCGCTGACCCACGGGTGCTGGCAGAAGTAACAAAGGTACATTGTCAGGGAAAGCAGCAAGACCGGGGCGGGATCCATCTCAGGAGAGGCAGCCCTGGCCAGAAGGCCATCTCAACTGCCCCACACAGGTGCCACCCAAGAGAGGAGGAAGACAGTAGAGAAAATCCAGAATTGATTGAATTTTAACCTGAAAACGTGGAGAAAACACCAGAGGATTTCTAGAAATGATTAAGGTCGCATGTTATGACATTAAATGATTATAAAAAATAATACATTTCTGGGCGGTGCCTGTGGCTCAAAGGAGTAGGGCGCTGGCCTCATATGCCGAAGGTGGAGGGTTCAAACCCAGCCCCTGCTAGAAATTGCAAAAGAAAAAAAAATAATGATAATACATGTCTTTGCACCCTCAGGTCTGTGGCTTAAGAACATTAAAACTTGCTTATAGCTGTGCCATTCTCTGTTGTCCCTCTGCCTTTCCCTGTATTCATGGCACACAGAGAGGGACGTGGCTGTATGGGGTTGGTGTGTCTCTCAGCAATTCCAGACACAGCGGCAGCCATGTCGCAGTGGGAAATGACAGCACCAGAAAGCCTTCTCGACCAGAGGTCAGAAAATATTTTCTTTAAAGGATGAGATAATGAATATTTTAGGCTTTGCCAACTCTTCCGTCCCTGTTGCAGCTCCTAACTCTGCCGTCACAGCACAAATGTGGTCACAGACAATACATAAATGGATGGGCCAGGCTGTGTTCCAGTAAGATTGTATTTATGGAAACTATGAATTTCGTATAATTTTCGTTTCACAAAATATTGTTCAACTTTTGATTTTTTTTTTCCTAAAGCATTAAAATCTGCAAAAACTATTCTTAGCTCACGAGCCATGCAAACACAGGTGGGAGACTGGATTTGGCCACCAGCAGTAGTTTGCCAACCCTTATTTCAGGCTGGTCACTGAAAACCACACTGTAAGAAGGGACTAATTTATTCAGGTTCATGGCTCTGGATAAAAAGGTCCAGCTGCTTAGGAAAGTACCCTAAGGTTGATAAAGTCTCCCGGGGAATACAGAACCCTTTTTCCCCCTATATCTTTTCTTCTTACACTATTCTGTGGCTTTTCACCTGGTTTCAAAACAAGGGACAAGCTTTACATTTCATTCAGAAAAGCCACAGCTCACATTCAAACTACTGCAGTGGTAGCAGAAGAAAATCAGCCAGGCTCTAAGCTCTAGGAAGACAGGGCCTGTCTCTATTCCCTTGTTATGACCTTGCTGGGGTCTAACGCGGTATCTGCCACAGAGTAGGCATTAAATAAATGTTGGTTGCTTGAATGATTGAGTGATTGAAAAGTCCTCTTTAAAAGCACTTTAAAACATTGTTTTATTATTCTACCTTACATGTGTTACACAACACTCGCTTCAAAAATGTCTGTAACAGTGATTTTGAATTTGGAAGAATCATCGTGCATAAATAGATTTCCTTCAAAAGCTGGACAAAAATTCCACGTCAGTGGAAAACTGCCAAATTATTGTTAGCTCTGTTTAAAAGAGGATCTGTTTGTACCAAGAAGCAAAAGAAAAGTAACTGCAAATATCAGAAACTGCTGTTGGTAAGGAAAGAGCCACCCTGGGCCTCTCTCCTGATATTAATTTTGTGCCTTCCATTTGGCCTAGGGAGGTGGCTTCTACCGTTGAGCCCATGACATGAAAAAGCTACCTGGGTAACAAAAGGCTGGGAAACTTACCAGGGACCCACGACATGGGAGGAGCTGATGCTGAAAATCCTTCTGCTCTAAGTTGGCAGCTTCTCTCCCCATTAAGCCACACAACGTCTAGAACAGAGTGAACCCAGAGAAAACCACACAGGTTTTGGCCACTTTAATTCAGCATTTTAGTTGAATAAGCTTCCGAGCTCTCCTTTCAAAGTTCTCTTTTCTTTTTAAAATCCCAAGTAAATTTGTAAAGGAAAGCATGAGAATGTGAGGGAATTTGGGATGATAAGAAGGGGCAAAAGAAAAAGATCAAAGATTAGTTTCTCTAAAAAGGGTGGCACCTTGGCACAGAATCCTGGGAACAGATGCTGACTGATTTGAATAAAAAAAGAGCAGAAGTAACCAAAGATAAGAAATAATTGGCTAAAAGATACAAAACCATGCTTCTGACTGGGGACAATAAAGTTTTTCAAGACTGTGTTAGAATAACTG
Organism: Nycticebus coucang; assembly: GCF_027406575.1. Classification (NCBI taxonomy): domain Eukaryota; kingdom Metazoa; phylum Chordata; class Mammalia; order Primates; family Lorisidae; genus Nycticebus; species Nycticebus coucang. The sequence goes on from NC_069782.1 coordinate 120,411,316, forward strand.
ACTTAAAAATCAACCTCCAACAAAATTAGGAAAAGAGATGCATTGCTAAATATTTTTCCCCCTGTTGAATTAAGACATGGTCAGGGAAGAAGAGACCCTTTCCAAAGTCTCAGCAGGATAGATCAATCTTGTGGAGGCCTTTGTGTTCTTGGAGAATGATGTCAGGACTCATCCCAGGAAGAAGAAAGAAATGTTTGCACTAAAGGTCACTTGAGAATTTTAAAGAAAAATGCTATTTATAATGACTTAGAAAAGCTTCCAGGAAGAGTCAACTCACTATTTTGGAACCAATGGAAAACAACAACAAAAAAACCCTCTTCTGGTGGAAAACATTCTCAGAGTTATTTAGACATTTGAGCAAGTCTATGAAACTGAGGAAAAAGAAACCAAGAGTATGATTACAGAAAAACTGTAACTTGCTTTACTTTTAAAATTAGGTTGCACATTTACAAATGCATTGGTCATAAAAAAGTAATTGAAAAGGTTTATGACAGTAAGCTGAAGGCAAGAGCTAACAGTCCCTCCACCCTATTTACTAATTGACCCTAAGCATCCTTGTGTTAATCAGAATTTTGTGGCTCCTAGAGATATCCAGGGGTATAGAAGAAAGAACACAAGTCTGAGAATCAGAGGACCTGAGATCACATTTCAGCTCCATCTCCTTCTAACACTGAGAACCACTACATACCATTTAACATTTAATAGCCTCAGTCTCCTTCTCAGCTAAGTGAAGATGAGTGTTCCTTGAGGGTTATTGTTAAACGAAGTCCTAACACAGTGTGGACGCAGGGTAGGTGCCCAGTCAAAGTAGACTTGAATCTGTCACGTTGGGGTTAATATTGTAGCCATCAACATGGAGCTCTCTCCATGTGTAAGTCCATTATCCTCATCATCTTGGTCTTCCCAATAGCCCTTTGACCAACAGTGATTGTTATCCTCCTGATAGGCTTGAGAGGTTAAAAAACTCATCCAGGCTAAATGGTCAAGCCAGGAGATCTGGCTCCAAGCCCCTGATCTTACTAGAACAAATATGAGGGGAAGAGTTACTGGACTTACCTTTTTTCTCTTGGTTTCTGTTGTAACATAGGGAGCGAGATGAGGAGGTTTTCCTCTCTCAATAGCATAGACTACTATTGACCTTAGTCCAATAACCAACGTTAAAGACAATAGCCTTAAATAACAAAAATAAAAACTAACACTTTATGGTCTAGGCAGATTCTAGGTGCTTTATTATATGGGTTCAATGATCTCAGCAACCTTTCAAGGTAGGTGCCACATCTTCTCCATTTCACGGGGGCTCTGACACGCAGAGCCATTGGCCTCCAACGACTGCTTTCAACAATTGCACTGTACAGCCACTCAATGGCTCTATTGTTGAGACTGTCCTGGCCAGGTATTAGGGTGGGAGGAGAATGGTCAGCAGTGTAGCTTCAGGGCAAACTGCAACTGAAGCTGGAAGAAAAGTAATATTTATTGACAGCTTATATTTTAAGTGAGCAGGGACATTTAAGTTAATAATATCCTAACTGGGGTTCTAAGTCCATGGACTTCACCAAAGACAGTAACAGGGGCCTTTCGACTATTTTTAATATATCAAAATGCCTATAAGTATGCCATTAATCACATAAAACATATCCTTTGTATATGGTCACAAACTCTCAAAGAAGAAAACTTTCAGGGAATGATTTTGTTTTTAGACTTGGAGTATTTCTAATTCTGGAAACAAGTGATAGTTTGTTCTGTCAGAGTTGAAATAATCCTCATAGATGTCAAATTTACCCTAATCCATATACGGTATCCATTATCAAAGAGAATTCAACAAGATTCAAAGGCTTGACGTCGGCAGACATGAAAGGCAATTTTAGCCATTTACTTAGAATTGCCAGTCACCGTAGGAGCAGAAGAGGCATTTTTTCTGCCAACTGGTTGAAGCTTGTGCCAGAGTGATCCTGCTGTTTCTTAATTGTCCTAAAAGCTTGTAGCCAGCAATTTCCCTGCCAAGCCTGACCTCACTTTCGTGTTTTTTATAATATGCAGATCACAAAATGTCCCATTCAGAGTGGGAAAACAAGAAATTACTTCCTCATCTTTACTTTTTTTTTTGGAGCACATCATATAATCTGCATAATGTTTTTGTAAAATAATATGTTAGTGATCATCTCACTATGTACCTGTTTTTACAACAATCTTTGAGTGCTTTTTCAGATATGATTAAGTCTTATGGCAAACTTATAAAGTAAGGGGGAGACAACAGTGTTACTCTCGTCTCTCTCTCTCTTTTTTTATTATTTCAGATTCATATACAGGTATAATTAGGTTACATTGTTTGCATTTGTTAGGTAAAATCCAAGTTGTAGTTGAGCCCTTCACCCAGGAGGTGTGCCATATACCCCTGCATCGTGCCCCTTAGGTGAGAGATTACCAAATACCTTCCCTCTCCTCCCCAGTTGAATATAGCTGTGTTTTTCTCTCACGTGAACATATGTTACTCCCATCTATGAATGCTAAGATAGCAGACTTATGACTGATAGACGTAAAAAATCTATGTGCGGCATATTAAGTTGCAAGTTGCAGGATGAAACAGAGTATGATCTCATGTAGCCCTGTGTGTGCACGTATGTGCACTTGTGCATGGGGGTGGGGTGTAAAAGCTGGGCATGAGTCTTATAGTCTTCAATCCAGTTGCTTCCTAAGGTGGTAATGTTAACTCCTAATGGTTACCTGCTAAGGTGGGAGTGAGTGAAAGGGGCTATCAATGAGAATGTTCACTTTTATGTTCTCATGTCTTTCAGTAAGCATATATTGTATTTATAACTTCTAAAATAATTTTAAAAAACAGTTTAAAGTAGGTGATAATTGTCCTCCACAATGAACAGCGTTATCTAATTTATTGTGTTGGATTCAGATTTTCAAAATGACTTTAAATAGATATTATAAAAACTTGCTTCAACTCTGGAAGAAGATAACTGCTTGGACATCTCAGTTTTGTGAAAAGCAACTTCTGTTCAATCCCTCTAGGAAGCCCTTGCTCCTGGATCAAACAGAGACTGAGTTGGGATGACCAGAGGCTTCCACCAACCATCTCTTTGTCTCCACAGAGTTCTTGGAGGCACAAAATAAGGATTTCAAAAAATAGAATGAAATCTTCATGATTTATTTAGGTTTTTGTACAAGCTTTTGATAGGGTTTCATAATAAAGGCCATTTTGGGATGAATAGTCCAGATGGCAAAGTCCTTCCACCTGAGATGGAGCATGACCACGGAGCTGTGATATAGTAGAAAGAACAGAAATTTGTACTTTGAGAGCTTTGCATTCAAATCCTAATGGCTATTTAAGAGCTGTTGGACCTCAATCTACCTTTTCTCTGTGAGATTGTTTCCTCTACTATAAAATGGAATAATAGGGAGGCGAAGGCTCATGGTAGGTGGTCAAGAATTCCTATATTAAGTTAAAAAAAAAAGTGCAGGAGAGAGATTAAAGATGGCGGCCGAGTAACAGCTTCCCTGCAACTGGGAACAGTGAGTCTGGGGAGACAAGACTCCGGGCATCTCTGGCTGGTGGGATATGCCTATAATCATCCCTTTGAGGATACAGGGAGCCAGCAAGGGACTTCTGGACCCCAAGAGGAGGACAAAAACAGTGGAAAACTGGCAAGTGGTTGCGTGTGTTCGATCGACCCAATCACACCGGCAACCATAAGTACAAGCAGCAGTGAGACTGCAAACCGGAAAGGCCTTATCTGTGAAATGTTTTGGTGTTCTTGGACTTGGCACTCAGTTGAACTGCCTTGGGGAGAGCTTGAGCAGGAGTGTGGAGAACTTTGGGCATTGTCTGGGGCCCCAGACTGAGCGACTGAGCTGGGTGCAGGAAGCCATTGTGAAAGAACTGCCCCGGCAAGCTCTGCCCTCAGGGTCTCAGAGCAAGGATAGGAAGGGTCAAAGTAACCTACTGACTGAGCAGCCTAAAGGCAGGGACTGAGCTGCTTTACAGCCTTAATCCTTAGGGGCAGAGTGAGACCGTTTTGGCACACTGGAGCCTTGGGCTGTTGCCCTGGGTAGAGTGCCATGACATCACAGCTCATAGCAACCTCAAATTCCTGGGCTTGGTGCCGCCCAGACCTCCATAAGAGCTATGCAGCAACCCCCGACCCATGACCCGCACCCACCAGGCCTCCACATTCCCTGACCGGGAACTGCGGGAGCCATGCAACCCTGCATCCTCCCTCCTGTGTCCTCCCAGCTTCCACACTAGCCCGTTCATCTGGACAGGGACTCTGGTAGCTGCGTGCCCTTTGGAGCCCTCCCTGCCTCTGCACAGAGCTCTTCTCCTGGCCAGAGACTGCTCGAGCCTTGGGCTCTCTGTGCCAAAGTCACTGGGCGCCTGGCACTCCCAGAACCGTGTGCACCACCCCCAGCCCTGTTGCTGGATCCGGGTGTGTACCAAACCAGAGCTGCTTCCACAACCAGAACTCCCTGGCTACAGCAGCCCCAGAGGAACTACACAGGGTCACTCCCTACAAAGATCCAGCAACAATAGAGTGATCCTGCTGGGGTCTAATCTTGGAGAGACACCTCCCCAACTCTGAGGACAGCCACGGGCAACAGTGAAAAACAATCATGAGGCGAAATCAACAGAAAAACTCTGGCAATATGAATAATCAGAGTAGATCAACTCCCCCAAGGATCAATGGGGCAGAAACAGCACAAGACCCCATGCCCAAAAAAGTAGCTGAGATGTCAGAAATTGAATTCAGGATCTGGATAGCAAATAAGATTGAATTAGAATTCCAAAAGTTATCTCAAGAATTCAATGGATTCAAAGACCAAATGACCAAAGAATTCGACACATTGAGACAAGAAGTTGCATCCCTCAAAGATCTGAGAAACACAGTAGAATCCCTCAGTAACAGAATGGAGCAAGCAGAAGAAAGGATTTCTGACATTGAAGACAAAGCTTTTGAACGCTCACAAACCCTCAAAGAAGAAGAGAAATGGAGAGCAAAAACAGATCACTCTCTCAGAGAGCTCTCGGATAATTTGAAGAAAACCAATATTCGTCTTATAGGGATCCCCAAAAGTGACAAAGTGGCTTCACAAGGCACAGGGTCTCTTCTCCATGAGATTATGAAGGAGAACTTTCCAGACATGCCAAGAGATTCCGAAATTCAAATAGCAGACAGTTTCAGAACTCCAGCACAACTCAACCCAAATAAGACATCCCCCAGACACACCATAATCAATTTCACTAAAGTTAATATGAAGGAGAAAATTCTGAAAGCTGCCAGACAAAAGAAAACCATTACCTACAAGGGGAAGAATATCAGAACAACTGCAGATCTCTCTGCTGAAACCTTTCAAACTAGAAGAGGATGGTCATCGACTTTTAATCTCCTAAAACAAAATAACTTTCAACCCAGGATCCTGTACCCAGCTAAAGTGAACTTCATTTATGACGGAGAAATTAAATACTTCAACGACATTCACATGTTGAAGAAATTTACCACAACTAAACCAGCTCTCCAGGACATTCTTAGACCTATCCTCCAAAAAGACCAGCATAATTCTCCACGACAAAAGTAAACCCACCCAAAAAATTTTTGATCAAATTCCAACTTCCACAGTCACAAAAGGATTAAAAATGTCCACCGGTTTCTTGAAAGGCTTATCAATACTCTCAATTAATGTGAATGGTTTAAATTGTCCTCTAAAGAGGCATAGGTTGGCAGACTGGATACAAAAACTCAAGCCAGATATCTGCTGCATCCAAGAATCACATCTTACATTAAAAGACAGATACAGATTCAAGGTGAAGGGATGGTCATCTATATTCCAGGCAAATGGAAAGCAGAAAAAAGCAGGCATTGCAATCCTGTTCACAGACGCAATAGGCTTTAAACCAACCAAAATAATTAAGGATAAGGATGGACACTTCATATTTGTTAAAGGTAATACTCAATATGATGAGATCTCAATTATTAATATTTATGCCCCAAGCACAACGCACCTCAATTTACAAGAGAAACTCTAACAGACATGAGCAACTTGATTTCCTCCACTTCCATAGTAGTTGGAGATTTTAACACCCCTTTAGCAGTCCTCCAAAAAGAAGCTAAGCAAAGAAATTTTAGATTTAAAGTCAACCATTCAACATCTGGACTTAACAGACATCTACAGAACATTTCATCCCAACAAAACTGAATACACATTCTTCTCAGCAGCCCACAGAACATACTCCAAAATCAACCACATCCTAGGCCACAAATCTAACCTCAGCAAATTTAAAAAAATAGAAATTATTCCTTGCATCTTCTCAGACCATCATGGAATAAAAGTTGAACTAAATAACAACAGGAACCTGCATACCCATAGAAAAACATGGAAGCTAAACAACCTTATGCTGAAGGATACATGGGTTATAGACAAGATTAAGAAGGAAATCACCATATTTTTGGAACAAAACAACAATCAAAACACGAATTATCAGAACCTCTGGGATACTGCAAAGGCAGTCCTAAGAGGGAAATTTATGGCACTGCAAGCATTCCTCAAGAAAACGGAAAGAGAGGAAGCTAATAACTTAATGGGACATCTCAAGCAACTGGAGAAGGAAGAACATTCCAACCCAAAACCCAGCAGAAGTAAAGAAAACCAAAATCAGAGCAGAATTAAATGAAATTGAAAACAAAACAACAGATCAATAAATCCAAAAGCTGGTTTTCTGAAAAGATCAATAAAATAGATAAACCTTTAGCCAACCTAACCAGGAAAAAAAGAGGAAAATCTCTAATTTCATCAATCAGAAATGGTAATGATGAAATAACAACAGACCCCTCAGAAATTCAAAAATCCTTAACGAATACTACAAGAAACTCTACTCTCACAAATATGAAAATCTGAAAGAAATCGACCAATACCTGGAAGCACGCCACCTACCAAGACTTAGCAAGAACGAAGTGGAAATGTTGAACAGGCCTATATCAAGTTCTGAAATAGCATCAACTATACAAAATCTCCCTAAAAAGAAAAGCCCAGGACCAGATGGCTTTACGTCAGAATTCTACCAAACCTTTAAAGAAGAACTAGTACCTATACTACTAAACCTCTTCCAAAATATGGAAAAAGAGGGAATATTACCCAGCACATTCTACGATGCAAACATCACCTTGATCCCCAAACCAGGGAAAGACCCAACAGGAAAAGAAAATTATAGACCAATATCACTAATGAATATTGATGCTAAAATACTCAATAAGATCCTAACAAACAGAATCCAACAACACATCAAAAAAATTATACACCATGACCAAGTTGGATTTATCCCAGGGTCTCAAGGCTGGTTCAACATACATAAATCTATAAATGTAATTCAACACATAAACAAACTTAAAAATAAAGATCATATGATTCTTTCAATTGATGCAGAAAAAGCTTTTGATAATATCCAGCATCACTTTATGATCAGAGCACTTAAGAAAATTGGTATAGAAGGGACATTTCTTAAATGAATAGAGGCCATCTACAGCAAACCCACAGCCAATATCATATTGAATGGAGTTAAATTGAAATCATTTCCACTTAGGTCAGGAACCAGGCAAGGTTGCCCATTGTCTCCATTGCTCTTTAACATTGTAATGGAAGTTTTAGCCATTGCAATTAGGGAAGAAAAGGCGATCAAGGGTATCCCCATAGGGTCAGAAGAGATCAAACTTTCACTCTTCGCAGATGATATGATCGTATATCTGGAAAACACTAGGGATTCTACTACAAAACTTTTAGAAGTGATCAAGGAATACAGCAATGTCTCAGGCTACAAAATCAACACCCATAAATCTGTAGCCTTTATATATACCAACAATAACCAAGCCGAACAAACATTCAAGGACTCTATTCCTTTCACAGTAGTGCCAAAGAAGATGAAATATTTGGGAGTATACCTAACAAAGGACGTGAAAGATCTCTACAAAGAGAACTATGAAACTCTAAGAAAAGAAATAGCCGAAGATGTTAACAGATGGAAAAACATACTATGCTCATGGCTGGGAAGAATCAACATTGTTAAAATGTCCATACTGCCCAAAGCAATATATAATTTTAATGCAATTCCTACTAAAGCTCCATTGTCATACTTTAAAGATCTTAAAAAAATAATACTTCATTTTATATGGAATCAGAAAAAACCTTGAATAGCCAAAACATTACTGAGCAATAAAAACAAAGCAGGAGGAATCACACTACCAGACCTGAGACTGTACTATAAATCCATAGTGATCAAAACAGCATGGTACTGGCACAAAAGCAGAGAAGTAGATGTCTGGAACAGAATAGAGAACCAAGAGATGGATCCAGATACTTACCGTTATTTGATCTTTGACAAGCCAATTAAAAACATTCAGTGGGGAAAAGATTCCCTATTTAACAAAGGGTGCTGGGTAAACTGGCTGGCAACCTATAGAAGATTGAAACTGGACCCACACCTTTCACCATTAACTAAGATAGACTCTCACTGGATAAAAGATTTAAACTTAAGACATGAAACTATAAAAATACTTGAAGAAAGTGCAGGGAAAACTCTTGAAGGAATTGGTCTGGGTGAATATTTTATGAGGAGGACTCCCCAGGCAATTGAAGCAGTATCAAAAATACACTACTGGGACCTGATCAAACTAAAAAGCTTCTGTACAGCCAAGAACATAGTAAGAAAAGCAAGCAGACAGCCCTCAGAATGGGAGAAAATATTTGCAGGTTATACCTCCGATAAAGGTCTAATAACCAGAATCCACAGAGAACTCAAATGTATTAACAAGTAAAGAACACATGACCCCATCTCAGGATCTCAGGGTGGGCAAGGGTCTTGAAGAGAAACTTCTCTAAAGAAGACCGACACAAGATCTACAAACACATGAAAAAAAGCTCATCATCCTTAATCATCAGAGAAATGCAAATCAAAACTACTCTGAGATATCACCTAACCCCAGTAAGAGTAGCCCACATAACAAAATCCTAAAACCAAAAATGTTGGCGTGGATGTGGAGGAAAGGGCACACTTTTACACTGCTGGTGGGAATGCCCACTAATATGTCCCTTCTGGAAGGATGTTTGGAGAGTACTTAGAGACCTGAAAATAGACCTGCCATTCGATCCTATAATTCCTTTACTAGGTTTATACCCAGAAGACCAAAAGTCACAATATAACAAAGACATCTGTACCAAAAGTCACAATATAACAAAGACATCTGTACCAGAATGTTTATTGCAGCCCAATTCACAATTGCTAAGTCATGGAAGAAGCCCAAGTGCCCATCGACCCACGAATGGACTAGCAAATTGTGGTACATGTATACCATGGAATACTATGCAGCCTTAAAGAAAGATGGACTCTTTACCTCTTTCATGTTTACATGGATGGAGCTGGAACATATTCTTCTTAGCAAAGTGTCTCAGGAATGGAAGGAAAAGTGTCCAATGTACTCAGCCCTACTATGAAGTTAAATTATAGCTTTCACATGAAGACTATAACCCAACTATAGCACAAGACTATGGGGAAAGGGCCAAGGAAAGGGAAGGGAGGGGGGATGTTTTGGTGGAGGGAGGGTAATGGGTGGGGCCACATCTATGGTGCATCTTAGAATGGGTACAGGCGATTGCATTAATGTATACAGCTATGATTTAACAATAAAAAAAGGGAAAAAAGTGCAATCGGTTTTTAATCTATATTGATACTTTGAATGAACAAAGAAGAAAACTTAGAAATGTGGAACACTGGCAGGAAGTAGGAGTGATTCTGTTCATGGTCTAGTCACCCCATTGTTTCCTATCTGGCTAGATCATTCCATTATACTATGCAAAAACCACCAGAACATAAGAAAGGATATATGTCTTACTGAGGAAAAGTGAATTGTGTCAACTCTGTACAAGAAACAACCATCATGCAAATACTAGAAAGTTGTTCATTTGTAGACTTATTTGCAACTGGGCCGTGTTTGCAAATGGCAATGTCCAGCTCTACCATCTTCTCAAACATTTGGCATCAAACAGAGATGACAAAACCCATTACATTTCTCAGACGCATTTCTCTGATGATTTAACTTGGCCTTAAAGGGTGAAAACCAATGAATGGACAGTCTCTCAGTACTTACAGATAACAAGCAAGTTGATGACTGAGGAGTTCCAATGTGGCAAGTCCAAAGGTACTGGAGAACCAACCCAGCCAGTCTTGTAGGGTGATAGTGTAAGAACCAAGTTAACTCCATTTTGTTGAAACTAACTTCATCTTGTCCCTCAGCCTTCATTTTGTAGCTGCATACCAAAGGCGTTAGGCAACCTGCTCCCTCCCCCGACCCCCATCCTTGCCCCATGATCTGCGCTCTTACACAACATCTGTTCTGAGCAATAACAAACACTCTCCAGACAGCCAAAGACAAGTGCTAGGTCCCCTAGCTTCCCCCCATCAGCTTGCCTCAGCAGCTCACCTCACACCCCTCCCTTTTTTCTTTTCTGTACCCTTAAAACCTCCCTCCTTTTTGAGATCGGGACTTCTCTGCTCTCCTGCTGCACCAGGACCAGGGGGCCCGAGCTCGAGCTTGTAAAAAAACAACCTCTTGCTTTTGCATCGGACTTGGTCTCTGAGTGATTTATGTGGAGGATCCTGCGATGTGGGCACAACATTTGGGGGCTTGTCCGGGATAACCCTCCCAAATTGCCAAGTACCTGCTCCGGAGGTGAGTGTGTGTGTGCTGGTATTTGTCTTGTCCTGTTCCGTATTGGTTACGTTTGTTGAATCTGTAGTTGGGATGTGGAGTCCCCGGCAGAGTAGAAGTGGGGATGCCCCGTGAATGGGGGACTGAGATGTGGAATCCTCAGCCCCTGGTCAAAAAGACCACGGAGAGGCGATCCTTCTGTTTGAGAGACAAGGTGGGTAGCAACCGCCAGACGGGGTTACACCGTCGTCTCATTTTCAGTTTTGCCTGAGAACCCACAAAGGCAGGCTTTTGTTTTCTGGAGGAATCTTTTGTGTTATTTGTTTTGTCTGTGTTTTGTTATATTTAGAGGGCGACATGGGACAGACGCAGACAACCCCCCTCTCCCTAACTTTGACTCATTTCCAGGACTTCAAAGACAAAGCCCAAGAACAAGGCTTTAATGTGTTCAGAGGTAAACTTGTGATTTTTTGCAGGAATGAATGGCCGGCATACCACGTCAGATGGCCACTAGAGGGCAATTTTCATCTCCCCATTATCTTTCAGGTCAAAGATATAGTCTATCCATCTAAGACCGGATACCCAGACCAGATCCCATATATAACTGCTTGGCAGTACCTCATGGAGGACCTGCCATTGTGGTTAAAACCCCTCCTTCCTCAGTTAGGCATGGAAGTAGCTAAACTCCTAACCTTGAAGGAGAAAAAGGAGAAGTCCCCTGAACCTGCTGCCCCTTTCCTGGTCCTCCAAGGAGGAACTGATCCAGAAGTGCTCTTCCCCCCTCCCTATCAACCCTCACCTGGGGGGCACCTGTTCCTTGGAGTCCGCCAGGCAGCGAGGACACTCCAGCCCCAGGTCCAGAGGGTAGCCACCAGAGCCCACCTCACACCCGCCGTAGAGCCCTGCATGATCCGACGACAGACTCCACAGTGTTGCCTCTCTGCACGGTGGGCCCCCCTGATGGAGCGGACCCCTGAATCAACTGCACCACTATTGGCCCTTCACCACAAGTGATCTCTATAACTGGAAAATGAAGAACCCTAAGTTCTCCAAAAAACCTACTGCCTTGATTGACCTCTTAGACTCAATTCTTTTTACCTACCAGCCTACCTGGGACAATTGTCACCAACTGTTACAGGTTCTTTTCACCACTGAGGAATGGAACCACATCTTGGCTGAGGCTAAGAAGGCTGTTGAGGATGCAGACGGAAGCCCCACCACCAACCAGGCTCTCATCAATGCCGCATTTCCTCTTACCTGCCCCAATTGGGACTTTAATACGGGAACAGGTCAGGTTAAGACTCCAAGTCTACCGCCAGACTCTAATGAGGGGTCTCCATAAAGTGGCTAGAAAGCCGACTAATTTGGCCAAGGTAGGTAATGTGCAGCAGGAAAAGACAGAATCTCTGGCAGCTTTCTTAGAAAGAATTATAGAGGCATTCCGCATGCACACATCCCTAGACCCTGAAGCTGAGGAGAATAGAGCAGCAGTTGTCATGTTCTTTGTTAATCAATCAGCTCCAGACATTAAGCACAAGCTGCAGAGAATAGATAGACTGGGCGAGAGGTCTTTGCAGGACCTCCTAGAAGTTGCTGAAAGGGTCTACAACAACCGTGAAACCCCCGAAGAAAAGAAAATGAAAGCGGCTAAAAGACAGACCCAGGAATTAGCCAGGATCCTCCTGGCCTCCACGGTCATGACCTCAGATGAAAGAGGAAATCGGCTGCACCAACTGGTGGCAGGAGGTAAGGAGGACTCCCCAGGTGGGGAAAGGCTCCGCCTCCAGAAATACCAGTGTGCCTATTGTAAGGAACATGGACACTGGGCCCGTGAGTGCCCCCAAGAAACCACCTCCCAGACCTTCATGCCCCCCCTCAGTGCCAGTCTTGGAACTGAACAGGCTCAAAGAGAAGTGGGGTCAAGGCTCATCACCCCTCCCCAAGCCCTGGGTAACTTTCAGAGTGGAGGGGACCCCAATTAATTTCCTGGTAGATACCGGAGCCCAGCATTCAGTCCTGACACAGGACCACAGCCCTATTGATGCCAGGAAATCATGGGTCCAGGGGGTCATGGGCATCAAACAATATTCATGGACTACCCGAAGAACCATGGACTTAGGCATGGGCCAGGTATCCACGTGTTCATGGTCATCCCAGACTGCCCCTACCCCCTCCTTGGGCGAGACCTCCTAACCAAGGTAGGGGCTCAGATCGTCTTCAAAGATGAAGGACTCCTTGTCACAGACCAGTATGGGAGCCCCATACAAATGCTCACCCTACAACTTGAAGATGAGTACAGACTACACCAGCAGCCTAAGAGCCATCAGCCAACAGATGTCACTGTATGGCTGAAAACCTACCCACTTGCCTGGGCTGAGACTGGAGGAGTGGGGCTAGCTGCCCAGTGACCACCAGTCATCGTAGAGCTCAAACCAATGGCTGAACCCGTATGAGTACAGCAGTAGCCCATGTCTCAAGAAGCCCGGCGGGGCATCACGCCTCACATCCAAAGGGTTTTTAAGAGCGGGATACTAGTGCCCTGTCAATCTGCATAGAACACTCTCCTGTTGCCTGTAAAAAAGCCAATGACTAATGACTATAGACCAGTCCAGGACCTAAGAGAGGTCAACAAGTGGATACTAGACATCCACCCCACCGTCCCAAACCCTTATACACTATTAAGTGCTCTCACCCCTGATTGAGTATGGTACACTGTCCTCGACTTAAAAGATGCCTTCTTCAGTCTCCCGCTAGCCCCCCAGAGCCAGGCAATGTTCACCTTTGACTGGAACGATGAAGAGCAAGGGATCCATGGTCAACTTACCTGGACCCAGCTGCCACAAGGGTTTAAGAACTCCCCCACCATCTTCGATGAAGCCCTACATGAAGACCTGAGTGAGTACCGGCAGCAGCACCCTCACCTAACTCTTTTACAGTATGTAGATGACATTCTGATCGCAGCCGAGACAGAAACAGAACGCCACTAAGGCACCCAGGACTTGCTGACTGCACTGGGGTACCGGGCCTCTGCCAAGAAGGCTCAGATTTGTCAACAAACTGTGAGTTATCTGGGGTACATCCTTAAGGATGGGCAGCGGTGGCTGTCCCAGGCAAGAAAAGAAACAGTTCTGAAAATCCCCCCACCCCACCCCGACCAAACAGCGAGGGGTGCGGGAGTTCCTTGGGTCAGCCAGGTTCTGCTATCTGTGGATTCCGGGGTTTGTGGAGATAGCAAAGCCCCTCTATGAAGCCACCTGGGACAGCCTGCCTTTCCAGTAGAGTGCAGAGCAAGAAAGAGCCTCCCAGGCCCTGAAACAAGCTTTGCTTTCGGCCCCGGCCCTAGGACTCCCAGATATTACCAAGCCCTTTCATCTGTATGTAGATGAGCACAAAGGCATAGCAAACGGGGTGCTTGCTCAATTGCTTGGTCCCTGGACCCGGCCGGTCGCCTACCTGTCAAAGAAACTAGACCCTGCAGGCTGGCCCCCATGCTTACGCATCATTGCAGCTACTGCATTGCTGGTTAAAGACGCAGATAAATTGACTTTAAGGCAGGAGCTGTTGATCATGACCCCTCATGCCATTGAGGGAGTCCTCAAACAGCCAACGGATCGGTGGGTTAGCAATGCCCGACTCGCCCACTACCAGGGCCTTCTGCTGAACCCTCCACAAATCCGATTCCTGCCAAAGATCTCTCTCAATCCGGCGACCCTACTGCCAGATCTGGACCTAGACACCCCACTCCATGGCTGTGTTGACATCCTAGCCCAGGTTCACAGCATACGCCAGGACCTTATGGACCAGCCCCTCCCTGATGCGGAGGCCACCTGGTACACAGATGGGAGCAGCTTCATACAAGATGAATACAGGTATGCGGGGGCAGCAGTGGTGTCTGAAACTGAGACTGTATGTGCAGAGCCCCTCCCAGCTGGGACGTCAGCTCAAAAGTCTGAGCTTATAGCTCTAACACAAGCCATGACCCTGGGGAAAGGCCTAAGACTTAACATCTATACCGATAGCCGATATGCCTACGCCACTGCCCACATACATGGGGCAATTTACCAGGAGAGAAGACTCCTTACAGCAGAGGGAAAGACTATCAAAAATAAAAATGAAATACTTGACCTCCTAAAAGCCTCCTGGCTTCCCCAGAAACTAGCCATCATTCATTGCCCTGGCCATCAGCGGGGCGGCTCCCCTGTGGCCAGAGGCAACCAGCAGGCCGACCAGGTCGCCAGGACTATAGCCACTTCGGCTATCCAAGAACTTCCTATTACTACATTGCCAGACCCTGGACCCCCAACACTTCCACCATTCCCGGAGTATACTCTGGAAGACCTAAAATGGATAAAGCAGATCCCACAGGCCCATTCCCCCAAGAACTACAATGGATGGTACATCACCTGTGATGGCAAAGTGTTTGTGCCAGCAAAACTAGGACAGGAAATCCTCCATAGAATCCATTCATCCACCCACCTAGGGTCATGCAAGATGAAAGACTTGCTGCGCCATGCCAAAACCAAGATACAAAACCAGAATACTAAAATTGATGAAGTCGTAGCTTCATGCAAAGTATGTATTGTGACTAACAGTGTATCTAGCTCCCACAATCCAGGGTCCAGAGAGTGTGGGACAGAGCCAGGTACATACTGGGAAGTGGACTTTACTGAAGTTAAGCCATGTAAATATGGATATAAATATCTCCTTGTTTTCGTAGATACATTCTCAGGATGGGTAGAAGTATTTCCGACCAGAAATGAGACTGTGCAGGTAGTAGCAAAGAGAATACTAGAAGATATAATGCCTAGGCATGGAATTCCTAACCAGATAGGATCAGATAATGGCCCAGCTTTTACTTCTCAGGTAGTGCAGAGTTTAGCGGAAGCCTTGGGGACTAATTGGGAATTGCATTGTGCCTATCAACCCCAAAGTTTAGGGCAGGTAGAGTGGATGAACCACACCCTAAAACAGACCCTGACTAAATTAATCATGGAGACTGGCAGTGACTGGGTGTCTCTCCTCCCCTTTGCCCTGTACAGGGTGCAAAACTCACCCTACCTTTTAGGAAAAACTCCTTATGAAATTCTCTTTGGAAGGCAACCCCCTATAGTCCCTAAGTTGCATTACAATGCCCTCACTTCAAAAGGCCCAGATTTTAAAGCTTGGAAAGATTATGCAGTAACTTTACATTTCTATCAAAAGGCACGAGCTGATTGGGAGAAACTTATAGCTCTCTACAGCTCAGGACCTGTCCCTGAACCACACACTTTCCGGCCTGAGACTGGGTATACGTGAAATGTTACTGACAAGAAACACTGGAGCCCCGGTGGAAAGGCCCATACACCGTGGTCTTCATTACTCCCACCGCACTCAAGGTTGACAGCAATCACCTCCTGGATACATCACACGCATGTTCACCTAGCCGACCTGTTCACCATCAAAGAAGACTCCACCTCCCCCAGTGGAAACTCCGATGGGACCCTGATAACCCACTAAAGCTCAAACTGCAGAAATGCCAGGATCCCTGATGCCACCATATGTGTACCACTTAATGACTTATTCTGCCTCACTGATTATACCCCTCACCGCTAACCCTCATCACCCCCGTTAAGATAACATGGCTAGTTACTGATGCTAGCACAGGAATGGTGCTCAACCAGACCTCTGGAGTTCACCCTAAGGGTACTTGGTTCCCGGAGCTCTTAGTCGACCTATATAATCTGGTAGGGATTAGACCCTGCCCCTCAGGGTAGCAGTCATATTGGTCCAGAAATACTGTAACCAAGTACTTTTATGTCTGCCCCATCACCTTCCTAATAAGTGTGGAGGAGCAAGTTCATATTTCTGTAACTCATAGAACTGTGTTTCCACCAGGCAATTATGGTGGAACCCCCCAAGACAAGGAGACTTGATCCAAGTAAAGAGGAAGGGTGTTTGGAGAGGGCACACCTGTGCAGGAGGCCCCAAACCTGACACAGGTAGTATCACCTTTATGGAGAAAGGAAAGCGAATGCTGGATTGGGAACTCAGCAAACGGTGGGGCGTGAGACTGTACGACACGCACAGCACAGACCCGGGTAATGTTTTTCAACTCAAAAATCTTATATACCCCTATTAATAATAAGCCTGCTGCAGTGGGCACCAATATAGTGCTTAAGCCTCTCCCTGTAGTCACCCCTAAGCTCTGTGACTCCCCTAACTCCCCAGACCAAGCATTCAGTACCCAAAGTCTGATTCTAAACCCCACACATGTGCCTACCACAGATCCCGATCCACTTTGGAAATTGGTCATTGCTACATACCAAGTCTTAAATACTTCCAGACCAGACCTTACTAAGTCCTATTGGTTATGTGTAGAAGCCAGACCCCCATACTATGAGGGAATTGCCCTAATAAGCAAACCTAGGATCAGCTCCCAGGCTAGCAACCGCCGTTGGCAACAGTCTAAGCCCTGAGTCACCCTACAGTCCATTATAGGACAAGGAACCTGTATAGGTCAGACACGCCCCCAATACCAACATCTATGTAATCAAACTCTCACCTGGAATAGAACTGGATATATAATTCCCACCAACAATTCCTGGTGGGCTTGCTCAACAGGGCTCACCCCGTGTCTACATGGGGCAGTCCTTGATTTAACCCGGGGCTTTTGTGTTTTAGTGCAGCTCATCCCCAAGCTGATCTATCACTCAGAGGAGGACTTATATCAGGCATACGAGTCAGCTGCAGGCACACTTACAAGAACCAAGAGAGAGCCAGTCACAGCAATAACTCTAGCCATGCTCATGGGATTAAGTATAGCAGGAGCAGGCACAGGATCTCCTCCATAGTCCTACAAGACACGAACTACGGAGCTCTGCGTGCTGCAATAGACTTAGACATAGAAAGAATAGAAAACTCCATTTCCCACCTTCAAGAGTCCCTAACTTCCCTCTCTGAAGTAGTACTCCAAAATAGGTGGGGGCTAGACTTACTGTTCCTTCAGCAAGGTGGATTATGCGTACCCCTAGAAGAAGAATGCTGTTTTTATACTGACCACTCAGTAGTAATCAAACAGTCCATGGAGTTAGTGAAGAAGGTCTCCACAAAAGAAAACTGGAGTGGGAACAGTCTCAGAGCTGGTATGAATCTTTGTTCAGCAAGTCACCCTGGCTCACAACTTTAATTTCAACCATAGCAGGCCCACTTGTAATCCTATTACTGCTATTAACTTTTGGCCCCTGCATAATTAATAAATTACTGGCTTTCATCCAAGCTAGAATTAATACTGTTCAATTAATGGTCTTAAGGGCACAGTATACCCCCCTCAACACTGGAAACACCAGCAATGGCATAGAACTAAGGCTCGTAAAACGCACTGAAGACCCATGATTGGATCTTCTAGGCACAAGAAAAGGGGGGAATGTAAGAACCAAGTTAACTCCATTTTGTTAAAACTAACTTCATCTTGTCCCTCAGCCTTCATTTTGTAGCTGCATACCAAAGGCGTTAGGCAACCTGCTCCTTCCCCCGACCCTCATCCTTGCCCCATGATCCAGGCTCTTACACATCTGTTCCAAGTGATAACAAACACTCTCCAGACAGCCAAGGACAAGTGCTCGGTCCCCTAGCTACCCCCCCCATCAGCTCGCCTTAGCTGCTCACCTCACACCCCCTCCCTTTTTTCTTTTCTGTACCCTTAAAACCTCCCTCCTTTTCGAGATACGGGCTTCTCTGCTCTCCTGCTGCTCCACGACCAGGGGGCCCCAGCTCAAGCTTGTAAATAAACAACCTCTTGCTTTTGCATCGGACTTGGTCTCTGGGTGATTTATGTGGGGGATCCCGTGACACAGGCACAACAATAGGTCTTAGGCTCTCCAACAAAACACTGGAAAGACACCACAATGTCTTTCATTCACCTCATGTTTGTGAGCAAGGTACCACAGTAGGCCCTATAGGAGAGACTAAGATGGGTAAACATGGATCCCACTCTCTAAAAACTCACAGTCTTATAAAAATGCAGAAGGCAATGACTCACCAAGTCATCTGATATTCAAACACACTAATCCTTAGCATAACTAAATAGCTTTCCTGGAAAGTATTCTCTGTAATGCTTCTATTGTTAGCTGACATGATGTGCTTTCACATGGAAAAGCCCTAAATCTTGTGAAAAACCACCAAGAAGACACAACAGAAGACCATACAGACTCTTGTTTGGACCATGATCATGAGCTATAGCTCTTGCTCCTTCATTTTCTCTCACTCTTCCTATAAATTGACCTGAGAGGCACCACATTCAGTCATTAATTTAGAGAAGTGGCTTTATGGGAATATGAGGAGTATTGAGACAGTTTTAAGACCTATCTTGACTAAGGTAGTTTTAGAATATAGCCTCTTCCTTTTTCTGTCTGGCTCCCTAAGTCTGAATTTTTCTTCGCAATCCCATTTCCTGCTGTATCTCTCAAAATATTGAAGACATTATTTCTTCAGCTCTTCTTGTCCTGAGGCAGGAAGATCCTCTGATCTGCCTTTCAAGAAGCCACCCTCCCACAGACCAGATCCGGGAAAATGGAGGTCCTGGGTACTTGTGGGGAGCTGCAGTTCTCCCCTGGGCCAGCTCTTCACAGGCTCTTCCACTCTTCCTTCCTCCCTCCCTCCCTCCCTCTCTTTCTCTTTTTCTCTCTTTTTTTCTTCCTTTCCTTTCTTTCTTTAAGATAGTCTCGCTCTGTCAGCCTGGGTAGAGTGCCATGGTGTCATAGCTCACAGGAACCTCAAACTCAAGCGATTCTCTTGCCTTAGCCTCCTGAGTAGCTAGGACTATAGGCCTGCTCTACCACGTCCGGCTAATTTTTCTATTTTTAGTAGAGACAAGGTCTCACTGTTATTCAGGCTGGTCTCAAACTGAGCTCAAGTGATCCTCTTGCCTTGACCTCCCAAAGTGCTAAGATGACATTCATGAGCCACCGCACCTGGCCCAGAGGCATACTTTCGTACTCCATACTTTCTCTTGCGTTTCATAATTCTCTTTTCTCCCATAATGGCTGCTAGCACCCAAACCTATTCTCCACTTCAAAGCTTTTGCCCGGCCAGTTTGAAACTCCAATATAAATTATACTACATTCGCTTAGACTATTGCTCAGGTGGCTTGTGTTGTCATGCTGTCTTCGTGGCCATGAGTGAGTTACTTCATTTCTCTGAGCTTTAGGTGAGCTTTAGGTGACTGCATATGGGGAAAACTACATCTTCAACAGAAGAGTGCTCACTGGGCATTCACATGCAAACGCACACAAGCATGTATCTTCTGAATCAGTTATGGAGGTAGCATGGACTTCCCAACTTCATTGCTTACTAGCAATGTATAATCTTGGGCCAGTCAGTTCTCTGAGTCTCATCTGTGAGGTGTACAATAGGCAGTTGTTTAAATCTGGATACAATGGAACGTTTTGAAATTTGCTGTTTACAAAACACAGAGCAAAGACTTAGTAAAGTTAGTTAGTGCCCTTCTCTCACTCCCAGGATGTCAGGAGTGGCATGTGCTCTCTTAAGTCTCCTTCAGTCTTTCTTCGTTTCCTTCTTTTCTATCATCTTAACTACACAATTCTTCAATTTTCCCCACCTTGTCTCCATTTTCATTGAAAGTGGTCGAGGGCTATAAAGAGAGTGGAGTTATGTCCTTTAAATGTGCCAGCTCATGCTAATTAAAGAATTACAGTGGCTGTACCTGAACTTCAGCCTTGGTGGGCAGAAAAGGCAATATCCTCAAATTGTAAAAGTGACCCTGAGGTTCACTGACACTGGTCTAACGATTTAAATCACAATTTTGTGAACAAATTTTTAGGGCCATCACATCATATTCTTGTGAGGAAAAGCCAACAGCAATATTAGATGACTTCCTAAAAATATTTTCTCAAACGTTTTTCTTGAAAATTATATGATAGGGAAAAAATTATGTATAATTTTAATATCTCTTTTATTTTTTTCTTAAACTTTATTTTTATTTGGCTTTTCTGACTATATGTTTATTCTAGAAAATTGAAAATTACCGGAAAAATATTTGGAAGAAATTGAAATAATCCATAGTTGCATCATCCAAAAATTAATACTGTTGATATTTGGAGAGTACTTTATTCTTTTCAAATGCTTTTATTTTTAATGTTAAGGACATCTTTGCATATGCAGTTTTTTGTCCTGATTTCTTGACGGGAGCATTCTATGCTGCCACTGAAATTTTTTTATAAACAGAATTTTCCAAGATATCCCATTGTGTCCAGTTTTAACCTGTTGCCCATGGTGAGCCATTTCAGTTGCTGGTAATTTTGTTGATCTTGGCTATTCTGACTCTGTTCTCCTTCATCCTCTTTGATTATTAGTGATGCTAAATATTTTTGTATGTTTATTCACCATTAATATTTGCAGGCCATCAGTTCTGACCATTTGTGGTCTCCCCTCTGTTTTTATAGTGATTACCACTGTCTTCATACCAGCTCTCCCCATCAAGTGCAGTCAAGGCCAGATTTGCTCAGAGACTTGGGTGGGGATGAGAACTACAGACTAGAATTGACTTGATCTCATTCCTAGCATGGATCTTCTTGGTACTGGCATTCCCTGGCACCAGGGGTTGTTGAAAAGTGTTGTTTTGATGCCACTAAAGTCTGTTATAAAGTGGATTCCAAGAACATACAGGCCCAGCATGTGGCTCTCAGCAGAATGAGAACTTACTGAGTTCTAGGCCTTCTCAAGACAGCTTTAGGTTCAGCTAGAGGTATAAAGTCTTGGGAACAATAATTAGTGGGATAAAATAGAAAACCTTTTTAAAAATCTATAAACAGAAAATTGTTCCTCAAGGGAGAAATTAATTTTCTTCTAAATAATTCCCCTTTTGCCTGAACCATTACCTCTAGGCTCAGCTCAGCTCTCTACATGGAAATCCTCAGAAGGCAGAGAACAGGAAACAAACACCCATGCTCCAAATTTGGGATTGAACACTAGCCAGGACCTTTCCAGGCCACTATCCTGTCAAGTTCACTGATAACCAGATTGGGGAAGTTAGGGAAGCCAATTATAACTTGGAAGACAAGTAGGAATGTTGGCTCCTTTTCCAACAATAAAAACCAAGTTATTTTACCTGTCACCCTAGGAAGTCTCTGGTCTTTCCTCAGACATACTTCTGAGTCTTGATGTTTAGTGACCTCTATAATTTGGGGGCACAAAAATCCACTTGGTCTCATCTATAAGGACATAACACTCTTGAAGTCAGAGAGTATTAGAAATATTCAGCTTCTTTGGAACTCCCACTGTACAAAGGCTGCCCCAAACTCTCAGACTAGGAGTCACTTGCAAGGTATATTGCTTTGCTAGATATCTGTCCCCTGGAGGGCTGAATGACACTGATTGAAGGAGAGGAAGTGGGCTGAAGCAAAGTCAAAGGCTAAGGATACCATTAAACATAAATCAGCCCTTGCCATTGCCCCATCCTCTCACCCTACATCACTTTGAGTAGACGCCACTGTTCTCATGATGGCCTGTAAGGACCTCCGTGATCTGGGCTCCAGATCTCCCCACCCCTCATCTCTCTATTCTCTTTCTTCCTACTATTCACTCATTCTCTGCCCAAGTGCTAAGGCAATCCCAAAAGCCCTAAGGCAATCCCAAGAGCCCTATAGCTGGATGTTATTAGGTAACTGCATTCCCAGAAGCTGAACAGCATGTTCTTTCTTGAAAGGAGATCCAAGTGATTGGCTTTCATGACTGCTACTCTCTCCAAGGTAATTTTTCTCAAGAGGCTTCCCCACTACCCCTGGCCTGTGAACCGCATGTGGGTTGGATGTCCCAACTATGTGCTCTCTCAGCATCCTGCACTCCCCCATCCCTGCACATTCACACAGAGTGCAACTGCTTGTTTACTCACCTCTATCTCCCATTAGACCAGGGCCCGTGCAACCTTATTCTCCATTGCATCCCCACCCCTAACTGGGGCATGGCACACAGAAGGTATTCAGTAGATGGCTGGTGAATGAAAATATAAATTAAGGATGATTACCGGCTGCCTCCTTTCCTGTAATCTGCTACAGAATTAATAATCTTGAACCTCAGGGATATATAAAAAGACAAGTATCATTGAGGACCATCAGGGCAGCCTCTCTGAAGTGGTTGCTACATTCTGTTTGTTGATTTATATAATAATCACTCCCTCTTTTATTTTGGATTTGGATGCAAAACTAGAGTGTTACTTGAATTAAGGCTCCCCAATTTTTTTTTTTTTTTTTTTTGTGGTTTTTGGCCAGGGCTGGGTTTGAACCTGCCACTTCCAGCATATGGGACCGGTGCCCTACTCCTTGAGCCACAGGCGCCACCCAAGGCTCCTAAATTTGTAAGTGTAAGACATGAAACTTCAAAGGGCTCAGAAGAAATTCATCACACACAGTGCACACACACACATCATGTGCACACACCTCTTTGTAAAATCTAGCAAACCACAGCTAGAAGAATAATTCCAAAATGAAATCTTTATCTCAAATCAATCAGCCCAGACCCTCCAACCCTGTGGCTTAGCCACTAATGACGTGGCCTGCCTATAAAGATCCAAAGGAAAATATTACATAGTTTCCCTGGATAGGGTGTGTTTCTAAATCTTGGCTGTACAATGGAGACACCTGGTGATTTTAAAATTGCCAATGCTCAAATCACGTCTGAGACCAATTCCATCTGCAATTCTGAGGAAGCAAACCAGGGAATGACAGTGTCTCAAGTACCCCTGGTGCTTCCATTGTGAAGCCGGGGCTGAGAACCATTCTTTTGGATTCTTGCCCTCATGGGACTCTCACTGAGCCCTACTGTGTGCCAGGAATTGTATGAGGCATGGTTTTTTCCTTTCATTTATTGACATACACTCCTATCTTATCCATTTCACATGGACTGCCCTGCACCCTGGAAGAGAAACAATTTTATAAGCCTTCAATATTTATGCCATCTAAGGGGACTAGGAAAAGAAGATAAAATTGGTTTTGTACTGTCTTGTGTAAGCTATCCCCTTAATATCTAAAGAGAAAAATTTTAGCTCAATTCTTTATAAGAACACTGGTAATAGGACCAATAGAGAGCCAAAGCCATTCCTTAGGGGAGCGCTGCAGTGTTTAATTCATACACTTCAATTTACACGTGATAGGATAAGAATTATTAATGTTTGGGGGTTCATAGCATTCTCTCTTCACCTTTGCCTACTAAGTTCCTTATTCATCCCTCATTTTATATGAGAAAAGGGGAAAAAATCTGACTCTTTCGACAAAAGCAATTAGTATAGAACACAAGCCTCAATCTTCAGGGTGGTTTATGTGGTTGAAATATGTACAGAATGACAGGATCTTAGGAAAGGGGGATCAAGAACTCCAGGGGCCAGAAGAAAGAGAAGTCCCAAGGAGTTTAGGGCCACTAAAGATAGAAGAGGATAGCGATTTTAATTAATTTCTAAGTGTTGAAGTGTTTAGATCCACTTATGTGTTTGTGAAAGTATGAATTATAAAGACTAAAACGTTGATGGGATGTCCTACCAAACTCTAACATCTCACTGGACAGGACTACAAGCATTATGCTATTTTTGTGGAAGGATAAGAACCAATAAAAATTAAAACTGAAAACAGTGCATGGGCCATTATGGTAACTAGAAATGGGGGGGGAGAAGGACATGGGTGTGTCTGAGAGCAAAATGAATTTGGGGTGATACTTTTTAACTGATACCAGAAATAAAAGGAACAAAACAAACTCTAGTGAGACCACCCAGTTGTTTGGAAATCCAAGCTAGTTTCCACCGATCTTTCAACCGTCCAGCAAAAGGACGAATTTTGCAAATGGCACTCATCTTTCCAAGGCAGACTTGAACTATTAAGGATGGCCCTGATAACTGGGAAGAACTCCGAAGGACACAGGCAGAAAAGGGAAGAAAGAAATTCTGAGTGAGGACGGCTGAGTTCTGCAAGTAGGATTCATTCATCCGGGAAATTTTAGGCACTCTGATTTGCTGAGGCATTTATTTCAAAGTAATTAAAATTACATAAGATGGAATAAACAAAGTTCCAGCTGTCAGAATTATTAGTTTGCCTAAAAAACTGACCATTCATGGACTAGAATATTGACTTTCTCTCTTTTGAGCAGGTAACTAAATTCCACGCATATGGACTACACAACTCCTCCATCCAGAGAGTGGTCTAATTGTTACCAGTGAGGGATTTTATGACTTGCTCTCCAGCACTTACATTTTCCACCTAAGTCTCTTGGTGTGTACCCTTTACCAATGCTGGCCTTGCACTTCTCGGTATGCTGCTCTCCCACCTGTCTCTGAGTCTTTGCACATGCTGTTCCCTCTACACGAAACACCTTCCTGGGTTAACATGTGCATATTCTTCAGGTCTCCACACATTGTCCTCGGGAATATCATCTCCAGCTCACCCTTCCTAGCACAGATCAAATCAATTTTTCCTTGTTCCTATTTTTATAGTCTCCCCATTTTCCTTTTTCCTAGTAGCCTTTTTCACATCTATAGTTACTGAATTATTAATTTATTTGTTGTTTAATTTTATCCTCAGGACTGTTACCTCCCATGAAGTCAGATATTGTAATCTGCCTTGTTTATCTCTGTAGTTTCCCCAGAATTCAGTACAGTAGATGCTCAATAGATATTATCAGATGTCCAAGAAATGAATGAATTAATTTAAAAGCTTTTCACTTTAACTTTATTTATCTGATTCCTCCCTTCCTTCTATTTTGCTATATCATCAGCTGTGCTATTACACAGTTCTATACAATGGTAAACAACTCAAATGAAATCCTGAGCCCTGTTCATAGCTGACTAACACTAATATTCCCTGTTCAGTTCCCCCTAAGGTCTGATAGACCATCTGGTGGTAAATCATTTAAGTCACAGCAGCTATAAACATGTTAAGGCCCAGCATGAACCTGGTCTGACATCCAAACAGTCTCTTGGCTGTCACAGAAATGCTGCCATCCATTTCAGAAATGTGCTTACTACAGAAATACGATGTTCAACTTGCTATATTTATGAGACCCTGAATTTTCAGGATGCCTTCAATCAATAGAAAATAGATATTACATTCTTACCTGAAGGCAACAGTATTGTGACTGGCTGTGATTTTGGGAGTGAGGGAAATAAGGCGGCATTCAGAGAATTACTTTAATAGAGAGATGTGCTAACTTACCTTAGGGAGCATGGCTCTCAAAACAGTTAGACTTGATTGTAGTGAGAGTCATGGAAACATTTAAAATGTATGTTGATCAGCAATGGACCCAGAAAGTAAGAAAAACACCAGCAGAAGAGGTCACAGGCAAGAGAACGAGGACTGTGGTCACATTGAGAGGATTGATCAGACGGTCTGTGTCTATTGAGATTTAACATCCATTTCATCTAACTATATGTTTTGGCTCTAGGCTCACTGAGCTACCTTAGATTATAATTTGGTTTCTCATCTAAGTCTAACTAGTGGGATAAACTAAGTTAATCTTGCCAATGCACATGTCCCTTTGGGTGCATGATTCTGTTTGTCATTGGAAAGTCATGCATTGGCACAATAGTCTGGTAGACATGATTAATACAAGTTTCCCCATCAAGGGGTACAGCCTCTGTGTGGGCAACAAGAAGCAGGTTTCAGAGCTTGTATGCCACGGAAGGCTGTCCTGACAAGCTCCAGCCTGAGGGGACTGGCTTGCCCTCCTGCCTTTCTGGGCAAAATCCCAATCTTGCTTCTGATTCTTTCCACATTTAAAATGAGATACCAGGGAAGTGAAATAAATGTCTGTTAGGACCAGCCACATGCTCCTCGACATCCTTTTGAAGATTTCAGTGATGAGCCTTGAGATCTAAGTCATATTGTGGTGATAAACACTAGTGACTCAAGAAAGACAACAAATTTGGAGGTGGCCATGAAGGAGAGAGTGGTTGACATCTTCATCTCAGAAACCAAGGAGATGACAGTTCTGCACAAAGACTTGAAAGTAAACATGGTAGAAAATAACTAAGTTACAGGCTAACATTTTTTTTTTTAATTAAAGCACTCTACCAAATGGGCTAACTCCAGCTTTATCATAGTAGAGGGTCAATAGATAATGTTGAAAGTGGATAAATCAAGAAATGTTGGCAAGGCATACAAAGAATAGAAGAAAAAGTACCCAATGTACTCAGCCCTAATATGAAACTAATTTACAGCTTTCATACAAAGACTATAATCCAATCTCAGTACAAGAATATGGGGAAGGGGGCAAGGGAGAGGAAGGGAGGGGGAGGTAGGGTGGAGGGAGGATGATTGGTGGGACCACACCTAGGGTGCATTTTGGAAGGGTGCAGGTGAAGTTTACTAAGTGTAGAGTATTTCAGACCGTATATGGAACCAGCATATTGTACCTCATGATTGCATTATTGTACATAGCTATGATTCAATGAAAAAAAAAAGATGATTACAAAAGATTCTAGAAGGTTTTTTTTAATTATAAAAACATTTGCACTGGATTTTTTATTGCAGTTCAATTTACAATCACCAATATGAGGAAGCAACCCAGATACCCACTAACCCATAAAAAATAAATAAATAAATAAATAAATGTTGGTAGAACCATGTTGTTTAGCGATCTAGGGATAACAAGCAGAAGACAAAGCTTAAAAATTCTAAGGGATAATATCCAGAAGTGTGATTAACTAAGAAGGTTTGGGACAAAGGGGGTTTTGTGAGTTCTCTATTTCTATCATTATTTCTTTATTATTTGGTTTCTGATCATCTACATTTGATTCATTTGCCGATTCAACAAATATTTTTAAGTCAAGACAGGCGCTGAAAATATCACATTAAACATAATGAAAATCCTGCCCTCGAAAATATAGTGGAGGAATCACAAAATAAATTAACAAGTAAGATATATGGTATGTCAGATGGTGTTGGGGGCAATCAAGAAAAATAAAGCTCTTTTATATCAGGTGAGAGATTTGTACACAAACTTGAAAAGGGGTGAAGGAGAGAGCCATGTGGATTCCCAAGGGAAGACTGTTCCAGGTAGAGTGAACAGGCAGTGCAAAGGCCCTGAGGTGGCAGTGCCTAGCAAGTTTGGAGAACAGCAAGAGGCTAAGGTAGCTGGAACACAACGAATGAGGAGACACATTCAGAGAGGTAGTGATGGTGGGGTGGGGAAAACATGGTATAAGCCTTTGCAGCTACAGCCAAATTTTGGCCTCTGGTCTGAGTGAGGTGGGAGGAAACACATTAAAGAAATTTGAGCAAAGGAATAACATCTAAGTTTTGTTTGTTTAAAATTCTGACTTTTTTAACAATAGACTTTTCTAAAATTTTCAGAGGAGGGAGCAGAGGGACCCATAAGGATGGGGACCAGTTGATAAGAATTTTTAAAATTAGAAACAAAGAAAGTTAAGGTGCCTCCCGGGGGCCATGTGGCTGCAGAAGAAGGGAGCAGCGGTGGAGCTGCTGGAGGATTTAAATCTATCTGGACTATTGTGACCCTCACCATGATTTATTGATTCATATTCATTCTCATCTCTCCATCCCCAAAGCAGGATGTAAGAAGGTGGCATGAAAAGAAGCATTGCTTTTAGGTATCAGCATATGGAAATTGATGAACCAGTTCCTTCTTCTGAAGTCAGTTCATATCCAGTTCCCCACCAGATAATCCTTACATTGTAGATCTCCTGCAAGTGGCCAATAACAGAAATGCTGGAAATTGGTGACAGCAAGATGTCAGCCAAGTAACAGCTTCCCTGCAACTGGGCACCATGAGTCAGGGGAGATAAGACTCCAGGCATCTCTGTCTTTTGGGATCTGCCTATAATCATCCCTTTGAGGATACAGGGAGTCAGCGAGAGACTTCTGGGCCCTGAGAAGAAGACAAAAATAGTGGAAAACTGGCAAGTGGCTGCATGTGTTCGATCGGTCTAATCCTGCCAGCAGCTGTAAGTACAGTAGCAGTGAGACTGCAAACCAGAAAGGTCTTACCTGTAAACTGTTTTGGTGTTTTTGGACTTGGCACTCAGTTGAACTGCCTTGGGGAGAGCTTGAGCAGGAGTGCAGAGAACTTTGGGTGTTGTCTAGGACCCCGGACTGAGCCACTGAGCCAGACAGAGCTAAGTGTTTGGCTGTGGGCCACAGAGAGCCATTGTGAGAGAACTGCCCTGGCAAGCTCCGCCCTCAGGGTTGCAGAGCAAGGATCAGGAGGGAGCTGGTAATCTAGTGACTAAGCAGCCTAAAGGCGGGGACTGAGCCGCCTTACAGCCCTAACCCTCAGGGACAGAGTGAGACCGGTTTTGGCACACTGGGTAAGTGGATAGCCACTTCAGCAGTGATCCCAGTGACAAGCACTTTCCTGGGAAAGCTTCTGCTTAGCCAAGTTTAGAAGTTTAAAGTGCCTTTTAAGAAGGCTGAAGAGGGTGGCGCTGTGGCTCAAGAAGTAGGGCGCCGGTCCCATATGCTGGAGGTGGCAGGTTCAAACCCAGCCCTGGCCAAAAACCACACACACACACACACACACACACACACAAAAGAAGGCTGAAGAGAGATTTAGGGTATCTACCCTGTGGGGTTTGAGAAATCAGCAGAGGCCTCCAGTCGTATCAGCATTGTGATTAACATCTCATACCCCAGAAGACCACCTATTGCCCAGACAATATTCTACAAGCTATAGATACTGCTTTGTTTTTGTTTGTTTGTTTGTTTTGTCGTTGTTTTGTTTTTTAATTTCAACCTTTTCCGTACAGATTTTTTCTTTTTTTTCTTTCTTTTCTTTCTCCATTTTTCTAGTTTAAATACAATTTCCCATTGCTGCCTTTTTCAATAATTACAACTTCATTTTTGCTAGTGTTTCTACCCCTATTATTTGGTTTTTCACCCAATTGTATCCTGCAAAGTTTTCTGTTTGCTTGTTTTGGTTTGATTTATAGCATTTTTGTATTTCCTCTCTACTCGGTGGAGGTGGGGTACCGTGTCCGATGAGGTTAGCAAAGAGCTGCTGACCACAAGGGAACCACCCAACTGGGCACCCCCAGAAGTTGGCTTTTTTTTAAGATTGTGTCAAAGTACCCTACTGTACACCTATATTGCTCTGTCTCCCTCTATCTGTGTCTCTCTTCTTTTTGTCAATATTCCCTTTCACCCCCCCTTCCCTATTTTCTTATCGTTCTTCCTTTCTTTTTTCTTTCTTCTATCCTTTCTTGCCCTTCAACCTTCTCATCCTCCTGGTCCTTTACCAAAAGGACTCATCGAAACCTTAGTCCACAGGCATGGAACTTAAAGAGCAAGAGGAAGTGAAAGGAAAATTAGGGCAAGGAAACAGATAAAAGAAATCAATCATGAGGAAGAATCAGCAGAAAACTCCAGGCAACATGAAGAACCCATCCAGAGCAACCCCTCCAAGGGACCATGAGGTAGCTACTGCAGAGGATTCTACCTATAAAGAAATGTTAGGAATGACAGAAAGGGAATTTAGAATACACAGGATGAAAATACTGAAGGAAATGATGGAAACAATGAAGGAAACTGCTAATAAAGTGGAAAATAACCAAAAGGAAATCCAAAAACAGAATCAAATAAGAGATGAATGATATGAAGAATATAGCGGAGCTGAAGAAACAGAAGCAGTCAATTAGGGAACTTAAAGATGCAATGGAAAGTATCAGCAACAGGTTAGACCATGCAGAAGAAAGAATTTTAGAGGTAGAGGACAAAGTTCTTAAGATAACTCAGATAGTTAAAGAGGCAGAAAAGAAGAGAGAGAAAGCAGAACATTCACTGTCAGAATTATGGGACTTCATGAAACATTCCAAAATACGAGTTATAGGAATCCCAGAAGGGGAAGAAGAATGCTCCAGAGGAATGGAAGCCATACTAGAGAATATTATAAATGAAAATTTCCCAACTATCACCAAAGATTCTGACACACTGCTTTCAGAGAGATATCGGACCCCAGGTCACTTCAACTCTAACTGAGCTTCTCCAAGACACATTGTGATGAATCTGTCCAAAGTCCAGACAAAAGAAAAGATTCTGCAAGCTGCCAGGAGTAAGCGCTAGTTGACCTACAGGGGCAAATCCATCAGAGTGACTGCAGACTTCTCTAATGAAACTTTCTAAGCAAGAATGGTTATCTAACTTAATCTACTTAAACAGAACAATTTCCAGCCCAGAATTCTGTACCCTGCTAAGCTAAGCTTCAAAATTGATGAAGAAATCAAATCATTTACAGATATACAAACATTGAGGAAAATCATCACAAGACCAGCTCTACAGGACATACTTCAACCTCTTCTACACTCTGACCATCACAACGGATCAGCAGCAAAGTAAGAACTCAGAAATTAAAGGACAGAACCAAACCTCCACACTGATGCAAAAGATAAAACTAAGCAATGGACTCTCACAAAATAAAACGAATAGAATACTACCACACTTATCAATTATCTCAATAAATATTAATGGCTTGAATTCCCCACTGAAGAGACATAGATTGGCTGACTGGATTAAAAAACACAAGCCATCCATTTGCTGTCTGCAAGAAACACATCTGGCTTCAAACGACAAATTAAAACTCTGAGTCAAGGGTTGGAATTCAGAAGAAGAGAGGAGTTGCAATCTTATTTTCAGATACATGTGGATTTAAAGCAACTAAAGTCAAAAAAGACAAAGATGGTCGCTTTATATTGGTCAAGGGAAAAATACAACATGAAGATGTTTTAATTCTAAATATTTATGCACCCAATTTAAATGCTCCCAGATTCTTGAAACAGACCTTACTCAGTCTGAGCAATATGATATCTGATAAGACCATAATAACAGGAGACTTTAACACTCCTCTTACAGAGCTGGACAGATCCTCTAAACAGAAATTAAACAAAGATATAAGAGATTTAAATGAGACTCTAGAACAACTGTGCTTGATAGACGCATATAGAACACTCCATCCCAAAGATAAAGAATATACATTCTTCTCATCACCTCATGGAACATTCTCAAAATTGATCATATCCTGGGACACAAAACAAATATCAACAGAATCAAAAGAATTGAAATTTTACCTTGTATCTTCTCAGACCATAAGGCACTAAAGGTGGAACTCAACTCTAACAAAAACGCTCGACCCCACCCAAAGGCATGGAAATTAAACAATCTTCTGTTGAATAACAGATGGGTGCAGGAAGAACTAAAACAGGAAATCATTAACTTCCTTGAGCATAACAACAATGAAGACACAAGCTTCCAAACCTGTGGGATACTGCAAAAGCAGTTTTGAGAGGAAAATTTATCGCTTTAGATACCTACTTTCAAAAAACAGAAAGAGAATGCATCAACAAACTCACAAGCCATCTTATGGAATTAGAAAAAGAAGAACAATCTAAGCCTAAACTCAGTAGAAGAAAAGAAATATCCAAAATCAAATCAGAGATCAATGAAATTGAAAACAAAAGAATCATTCAGAAAATTAATGAAACAAGGAGTTGGTTTTTTGAAAAAATAAATAAAATAGATAAACCATTGGCCAGACTAATGAGAAATAGAAAAGTAAAATCTCTAGTAACCTCAATCAGAAATGATAAAGGGGAAATAACAATTGATCCCACAGAGATACAAGAGATCATCTCTGAATACTACCAGAAACTCTATGCCCAGAAATTTGACAATGTGAAGGAAATGGATCAATATTTGGAATCACACCCTCTCCTTAGACTTAGCCAGGAAAAATAGAGCTGCTGAACGGACCAATTACAAGCACTGAGATTAAAGAAAAAAAAAAAAGCTTCTAACCAAAAAATGCCCTGGTCCAGATGGCTTCAGACCAGAATTCTATGAAACCTTCAAGGAAGGGCTTATTCCTGTACTGCAGAAATTATTCCAAAAAATCAAGGAAGAAGGAATCTACCTCAACACGTTTTATGAAGCAAACATCACCCTGATTCCAAAACCAGGAAAAGACCCAGCCAAAAAGGAGAATTTCAGACCAATTTCACTCATGAATATAGATGCAAAAATTCTCAACAAAATCCTAGCCAAGAGATTACAGCTTATCATCAAAAAAGTCATACATCATGATCAAGTAGGTTTCATCCCAGGGATGCAAGGCTGGTTTAACATACGCAAGTCCATAAACGTTATCCACCATATTAACAGAGGCAAAAATAAAGATCACATGATCCTCTCAATAGATGCAGAAAAAGCATTCGATAAAATCCAGCATCCTTTTCTAATTAGAACACTGAAGAGTATAGGCATAGGTGGCACATTTCTAAAACTGATTGAAGCTATCTACGACAAACCCATAGCTAATACTTCACTGAATGGAGTAAAACTGAAAGCTTTTCCTCTTAGAACTGGAGCTAGACAAGGAATATACCTAACGAAGGAAGTGAAGGATCTCTATAAAGAAAATTATGAAATCCTCAGAAAGGAAATAGTAGAGGATATTAACAAATAAAAGAAAATACCATGCTCATGGATTGGAAGAGTCAACATTGTTAAAATGTCTATATTCCCAAAGCAATCTACCTATTCAATGCCATTCCTATCAAAATACCTGCAATCCCACTACTGGACATCTACCCAGAAGGGGAAAAAATCCTTTTATCATAAGGACACTTGTACTAGACTATTCATTGTAGCTCAATTTACAATCGCCAAAATGTGGAAACAGCCTAAATGCCCACCAACCCAGGAATGGATTAACAAGCTTTGGTATATGTATACCATGGAATACTATTCAGCTATTAAAAAAATGGAGACTTTATATCCTTTGTATTAACGTGGATGGAAGTGGAAAACATTATTCTTAGTAAAGCATCACAAGAATGGAGAAGCATGAATCCTATGTACTCAATTTTGATATGAGGACAATTAAGGTCATGATTGGGGTGGGGGAAGGGGAGAGCAGAAAGAGAAAGACGGAGGGCGGGGTGGGGAAAAGAAGAACAGAGAGAGGGAAGGAGGGAGTTGGGTGGGGCCTTGGTATGTGCCACACCTTCTGGGGGCAAGACACTTTTGCAAGAGGGACTTTACCTAAAAAATGTAACCAGTGTAACCTGGCTTATTGTACCCTCGATGAATCCCCAACAATAAAAAATAAATAAATTAAAAAAAAAAAGAAACAAAGAAAGTTAAAAAAGACTCTCCTCTTAATTTATCTCTAAACAAAAAGGCATGTTTTAACTTGCAAATATCTATGTGCTAAATATTTTTCACAATGTAACAGAAAAACTTTCTATAGGTGTCCTTGGAGATTCTTTTAATACGGTTCATCTACCATGCAGTACAACTAAGGATTGAGTTTTTAGAATTTGGAAATTTAAGCAGATCCTTAGATATCCCAGCCTATTCCTTTTCTGTGTCTGTTGTTTTCATACCAATAGTTCCCAAACCTGTCCATCACTAGAATGACATGTTAGAAAATTTTACAAAAATAGACTTTGGTGCCTCATTTCTCCTACCCCTCGCCCCCCCAAATTCTGAATTCTTTGGTTGGAGGTGGGACCTAGACAATGATGTGCCAAGAGCAAGATGGCGGAAGCAGCAGGCCCAGATGTAGGCAATAAGTGATCCATTGTCTTTGAAGATTTGAAGAACAATCACAGGACCAACCAAAAGTTAGCCTGCTTTTTATTATCACCAAATGCTGGCAGTTCTAAACAGTGTCTTAGACAATTTTGCTATACAGGAACATTTGAGGCTAATTTATAAAGAAGAGTTTATTTGGTTTACGGTTCTGCCAACTGTACAATAAGCACAGTGCCAACATTTGCTTCTGGTGAGGGTCTCAGAAAGCTTCTATTCATGATGAAAGGCAAAGGGAAGCAGGCATCATCTGATGAGAGGAAGAAAGCAAGAGGAGGGAAGGAGGGGCCAGGCTCACTTAACAATTAGTTCACACTGGCACTCAGAGTGAGAACTCAATCACTCCTATGAGAATAGCACCAGACCAATGGGGAGGATGTGTCCCCACAACCCAAATGCCTCCCACTAGTCCCTGCCTCCAACACTGGGGATCAAATTTCAATGTGAGATTTAGAAGGGATAACGTGATAAAATATTTGTTCCCCAAATAATGTATTTTGGTCTAAGTTCTAAGCTGTTACTATTAAGTTTAAGCAATTATATATGCAAACCTTAAATTGCCCATTGTCATTACTCATCCTTTGATAAACATTGCATTCTATGTGGGAGGTAATTTTGACAACTGCAAGTCACACAGTATAGGGTTTCACCTATACTTTCATTTGATGAGAAAGTTGCAACAGTTGGGAGGTCTGAGTTTGCTTTGGACTTAATTTGTGCCCTCCGCCCATGGTGCTATAATCTCCTGCATTCAAACAGCAGATTCTAAGTAAACAAATAAACAGCAAACAAAAACACCCAAACATGGTAATAGTCTTAGTAAAGAATAGTAAAGAAGCAGAACGCGAATTACTTCAATTCTGTCATTCTATATAATCACTTTTATTTGTGTTTCAAATTTTAAAACAGCAAAATAGGGCATAAGTTATGAGATATAAATATGACATTTTGGAAAGGATGAATTTTATCTCATACATCAACTATTTTATTGAATGCTAACTTAAATGGAAAGTTGTTCTTTCTTTTTTATCTTAATAATTTATAAACTAAAAATAAGTAAAGAAAATGTTATTTTATATATAACATTATTTATGTTACTATAACATAACATTATATATAATACATTATATGACATATGTTTTACATACATCAATATATTTTTATACAATATATTCAGTTATTACTAATTATTGCATAATTACTATTAAAATAATTTTCTCACATAGAGCAGGAAGCTGTTTATTTGCTCCAAGTGTCAAATGTTCTGGGACTTTACTGGATCTAGCATCCTCTATCTTTTTAAAAGTTCTCCAGATAATTTTCACATACAACCAGATGCAGGAGACACAATCTGTAGCACATTTTCACTGGCTCCAGCTCTATTTCTATATTCCCCACCTCCCTCCTCTATACTTACCCTACTCCCAGTTTTCACCACATTAGTTCTCCCAAGGTCCCTGGAGTAGGTGAAGGGGTGTTAATTAAAACCCTCGTTGCTTCTAGGCAATGGTGTGCTGGTAAATACTTAACAACTGGCTCTCTGGAGGATTTAAAGCATTCACTGGTTTCTACAGTGTAAATACTCCCACCGTGCTGATTTCTAACCACCACCAGGCTATCAACCTGTTTGAGAAGTGTCTAGAAATTCATCAATTACCTCTCCCCATTGCTGGTCCAAGTCAGGTGTGGTATATCACTGTCCCCAGGGAATTCTATGACTTTCTGCCACAAGGATAATCAATTCCCATGGAAGAGTTTTGCTCACTTTTTAGAAACTAAAGTTCAGTTTTCTGGATTATTTCTTGAATTTGTGAGTTCATCTGTAAAAATCAGACGGGTCTTACATTACACTCTCCTCACAAGGATCAGGAATAACATCTCTCCATTTAACCAGCCCTACATTCAGGAGTGGTTTTGAATGAAAAGTTGACTTTCCCGCAGTCTGCTTGTAAACACACTCCTACAAAGTCTTCTTTCTCCCATTAGTTTGTTGGTGGAACACACCCAAGAGAATGCGTGTTACTTCCTCTGTTCCCAGCCAGCCTGTTCCCCCAAGTTCCCCCAACTTAAGCCTTTCTTCATTCTTTCTTCTTAGAAGGAAGAACTAAGGAACGAGTCAAGTTCCTATCCTGACTTTGGTATCTTACTTAGTAGTTAGAAGCACGATCTAGGCTCAGGTCGCACCTTTTACCACTCACAGGCTTCGAGACCTTCTATCCTCTCTGGGCCTCAGTAGCAGCTGCTACCCCGTAGGGTTGGTGTGAGGTTTAAATGAGATAATATTAGAAAAAATGCATTTCCTGTGCTTGAGATACAGTTAGCCTCCACATCTGCTGTTATCATTCTATTACCGTGATAAGTGTTTTTTTTTTTTACTTTGCTAATATTCATGGTATTACTCCCCTAGAGTTGCCAGTTGCCATGGAAACACACTGCTGCCATGCTGATGTTCACCTCGGTACAGTTCACTGGACTGAAAACCAACATGGAATCTTTTCACAGTGCTCAGTTCTTGCTCTTACAATTACCTGCAAAGTATTGTTTAGAAGCAATCCTAATATATAATTTCTCTATATTACTTTGCATGAACAAAGCCACAACACTTAATTCCTTCTTTTTATTTAACTGTTCACTTATTGTGCTTTGTTTTCTTAACTGTTTTGTGAACACACAGAACTGTATCTTATTCACCAGTGCACTCCTTCCCAGCACTTGGCCAGTGCCTGGTATGAAGCGGTGTTCAGTAAACAAATGATTGACGATATTTTCTATACAAAAGGTTCACACTCTCCATTCATTTGCTTGACTTCCTGCTGTGAATCTGTGATGTTTTCCTATTCTTAATTTCCAGGGAGTCTGGACTATTGACAAAGCAAAGCAACTCATGCCCCCCATACCAGGAATGTACACTCTGTATATTAATATGAAGTATTATATGGATATACTCAGTTAATAAAAGTGAGCAATGGCAACAATTCCTAGGCAATGCTTTGGAATAGAGTATAGTTTTATCACAGTGACAAGAATGCCTTATGGATTCTCAGACCTGTTGCATTTCTCTGCGCCTGGTTAGAAGCTAAGTAGCCCTCAAAGGGCACTTTGGGAGTTGACCCATAGGCTGTGTTTAACACCTGCCTTCCCCCATTCAGATTTCCCATGCTGTTCTTCCAGTGGAAGCAGGAAGCCTAAAGAAATTCTGCAGCCTCTGTACCAGCTGCATGGCTATGAGTAGACATGAGAGGTGGTGCTTGCTAAATGATCATGGGGAGAAGATAGGGAGAATCTTACATGGAGCCAAAGGTCTGACCTGAGCCATGAGGTGGATGCAGTCTGCCGAGTTGGAAAATCCTGGTGGTAAAACAGGTTTCAGAGGGAACAAAATGGACTAGTTTTGAAAACATCATGTCTGAGATGCTTATAAGTTATCAAAATGCAGTTGTCAAGAAGAAATTAGATATTGGACAGAAGAGACCAGACCCTAACGAGGAGTCTGGACGGGATGTATTAACCAGGGTGGGGCTCATTTGAGATCATGGGAATAGATAAATTCACCTGGGAAGGGAAGAGAAACTTCTGCCTAGGAGAGAAAGAGAGAAGAGAGAAAGCCCGCAAAGAAACAAGAGACTGAAAGGAGAAGTAGACCGTGAGAAAGTAGGGTCACAGGAGGAGCCCCTGAAGAGAAGGTATTTGGGGCTCATCTCCTCAGGAAGCAGACTCCGAGACAAAGTGCAGCGATCCAGGATCCTGATCCAGGGATCTTTTTGGGTTTGATACCCCTGGAAAGGAAGGGAAGGAGGAAGGAGTGAGTAGAAAGAGAAGTTGAGCTGCGATGCTGAACCAAATCCACCCTGTCCACCCTACAGTTGCTCTAGAGCTGGAATGGCTGTCCAGGGTCTCGTGGGGGTGGTCTGGCCTCTAGCTTCCCCCATGAGGCTTTGCTCCCTGTGATCTTGGCTGAGGGGCTGTGTGCAGCTGAGGTTACAGCTGAAAGCTCTGCCCTCCTCACCCCCAGCAGCTGGGGCTATGGCTCTTCAGTGAAGGGGGATCTGGGTGGTGCATCTCAGAATCACCCAGAGAGAGTAAGTCATCAGCACTGCTGAAGGTTCAGGTAAGCTGAGGGTGTGAAACTAATATTGCTCTTGACAATATTAGCTTGGTGGGATGATGGGTTGCAACTCAGTTTTCAGAGGGTTGAAGAATTACTGGAAGTGAGAGAACACAGTGTGCCCATAACTCTTGCACTTGAAGGGGACCTCAAACATGGGATAGAGGCTGGAGAGTGGAATGGGGGATAAGGGAAGGGTTTTATAACCACCCCTCTCCTACTGAACAAATTTCAATGACCTCCCGCATAGAATCATCTCTCTTAAATGACTACTTGACCATTGGAGTTGTTTTCCAGAAATTGTGAAATTTTGTAAGACAAAGGAGCTGAGATTCTGAAGGCTCCTGAGCTGAATTCCTGATGCTAAGATTCACCATCCCCCACAACCTGCTCCCAAAGCACTAAACACCTTGTTGTTACACCTGCCCCAAGTGATGTGGTCCCTCCTTTAAAAGTCCATGATCTCCATTATTTGAAGAAATGTATTTGAGGCAACTTTTCCCCTTCTCCCAATAAGATGTCTGTCATATCAAAAATTCCATTCTTCCTTGGCAATCTTCATTGTCTCAATAATTGGATCTTTCTGTGACAAGCAACAGGACTTAGACCAAAACCCCTTTCTGATTTCAACAACAGTTTTTGTGTTATTGTTGGCTTTGACATGGAAGATCTGTTCCCTTCCGGTGAACACAACTGCCTTCCCCAGCTTAGGTTCCGTGAGACACCCCCATATCCTTAAAATAAATTCCCTTCTATATGCTTAGGCTATGTGAAGGTGACTTCATCTTACTTGCAACCAGAATGTCTCTACCAGTTAGGATTTGATCAGAGAGGACTAGTATGAGTGCTGGGGGATAAGGAATTTTTTTTTATAGGAACCTTACACAATGGTGGGATGTGTGAAATCTATGTAAGGCTGTTGCCTCTCTTCCTGATGTTGGACCCACGCCACTATAGATCAGCCAGGCTGGCAGGAAGGAAGGCTGCATAGGATATGTGGGAGAGTAAGGACAAACTAGAACCCATGCAGACAAGTGGAACTCATGAGAACGTGCTAGAAGACACAGGACAAGTTACCTCCAATGTAAACGACACAAGTGACCCCATGGGAGAAGCCAGTGCCCTTCACCATGGAGCTGCACATACACTGGCCCAGGCCTCAGGAAAGTTGAAAGAGAAAATCCAACAGATGGCTCGATGCCTGATGCCCGTAGCACAGTGGTTACTGCGCTGGCCACGTGCACTGAGGCTGGTGGATTCCAGCATGGCTTGAGACAGCTAAACAACAATGACAACTGCAAC
Source organism: Nycticebus coucang (assembly GCF_027406575.1). NCBI lineage: Eukaryota > Metazoa > Chordata > Mammalia > Primates > Lorisidae > Nycticebus > Nycticebus coucang. Next base: position 120,450,996 of record NC_069782.1, read on the forward strand.
AAGAAAACCGCCAGGCATTGTGGCGGGCACCTGTAGTCCCAGCTACTTGGGAGGCTGAAGCAAGAGAATCACTTAAGCCCAAGAGTTTGAGATTGCTGTGAGCTGTGATGCCACAGCACTCTACAAAAGACAATACAGTGAGACTCTGTCTCAAAAAAAAAAAGAAAGAAAGAAAGAAAATCCAACAGGAGACAAGAGCTGGGAGCGTGAGTGCTACCCCACACCAAGGTGAGCCAGCAGATCAGCCGCAATGTGTGTGAGCCGCCATCATTCTGTGGGTAGAAATGGCTGCTTCACTTCGGTCTTCCAATTCTTATCCAAATTTCTCTTGTGGCCAAACCTAATCCCAAATCATACAGAGATGTAATCGGGCTTCTCTAAATATACACGGTAAAAAGCCACCACAGAGTCCCAAAGTAACAGAGGGGTTATATTTTCCTTGCAGAATTATTGTAAAGGACTAGAGATAATACCAGTAAATGCAGTAGAGTGACAGACACATGACTGGTCCCCAGTAATGAAAGCAGAATGATAATGCTGTTGATGAAAATAATAGGATAATTTGTTAAAATGTTAATTCATTGTTTTTTTCCTTATATTTTCCCTTCTACTTTAATCAGATAGCTCTGATTGTCCTCTGATGTATAGTCTCTTCTTGGTACTAGAATTCCCTACTAGGCCATATTTCTTTTGAACCAGGTAGGGCCTTGTGAATTAGTTCAGTTAGTGGTTTGGGAATAAAAGTGACGTGATAGCTTTCAGGGGTCCTCAAACTTTTTAAACAGGGGGCCAGTTCACTGTCCCTCAGACCGTTGGAGGGCCGGACTATAGTTTAAAAAAAAAAAAAACTATGAACAAATTTCTATGCACACTGCACATCTTATTTTGAAGTAAAAAAACAAAACGGGAACAAATACAATCACACTGCCTCATGTGGCCCGCGGGCCGTAGTTTGAGGACCCCTGTATCTAGATCATCCCCTGAAAGACAAATTATTCACCCTCTCTTTCTCCTTTCTGTGGACATAAAGGTGACCCAGCTTTAGCCATACAGATGGGGGCAACATCCTGGAAAATGGTGGAGTTAGAAGGTGGAAGGAGCCCCGTCCCTGCCTAACCACGCAGAGCAGATACGGTTGCTGTGACTGACTCAGCTCACAGCTACTTTGCAAGTGTCTTACTGTTGGGTCTCTTGCCACAGCAACGTAGCCTGTAACTAAAACACAAGTTATTCCCTTGCATCTAAGCTTTCTTCTGAAGGCATAAAGCAGAAATTGCTGAAAGTCTCTCCTAGATGTAAGAAGCTAAACTTATTGAATAGATGTTCGTGGGAGAGGAAGAGAGATTGAAGAATAAATTTCAGACAAGGGGAAAGAGAAGAGAATTAAGGTCCTCAGCACCTATTGGCAGGGAGGACCCTTGCCCCACAGAGAGTCCCAGGAGCGGCATGTCTTAGGGGGAACCACTGCATGGTGCTCCTTAGACCCGACACTGGCTCCAAGTCTCATCCTAGAATACCATGGTGGGGGAAGGTGCAGAAATGCCACATGTAAAGGGACCATTTAAAGCAGGACAAAGGAGGTGTTAGCAGTAACCAGCTAATCAATTAGCAAAGGGGTCATGCAAATGCCCTTCCATCCTTCCATCGGGAAACCCAGGAACATTTTCTCCAACTGCAATCAGCATGGATTTCCCATCAGCTTGGCAGGATGGAGATTCTGAGATAGGTTTAATTTTTTTTTTTTTAATAGAGAAATGTATTTCTGGCACTACAAAATTTGTGGGTTTTAGATTCAATCGAAACCATTTTTTTAAATTATTGTTGTCCAAGAGTCACATCAGATTTTGTATCTATACCAAAGTAATCCCTGCCTTGGCTCAGGTCTTAGCTAAAGCTGAGCTGCAGAGTGAAGATATTTGTGTCTATAGTGAGGAGGCCCAGGGCCGCAAGGCAGGAGGCACCCTCATGCCCTCAAATCACCACGGCTGTAAGACTGGCTGCTTCCAATATCAATCAGGTTATCTTTCTCTCTCCCCCACAGGGTGAACTTGACAAAATCAAATAAGGGTAGCTTGGGGACAGAGGTTATTCAGTGTCCTGTTTCTCCAGCTCTTCAGGGAGAAATGAGCTCCGGGAAATCAGCATCACCTGGAAGTGGGGGTCATCAGGGCCTTTCTTGGAATTACAGAAGAGTCACAACCAGGAAGGACTCTAGAGACCTACAAACACAATATTTCCATGACTGGCACAGGCAGACTAGCACCCAGAGAGAACAGACTTACCCACACAGCTAGTCGGAGGCAGAGATAAGACAGGGAGCAATGGTTTTCATTCTCAGACCAGTCCCCAGTTTGTTTCACATAGGAAGAACCCAGAGGAAACTTTGGCCACTAATTTTATTGGGGGAAATTTAAAGCAGCGTGAAATGCCCATATTCCTCTTCCACAGTCCCACCCAGGTGCCACAAATTATTGGTATTCATATCCACTCCCGAAGCCATAAGTGCATAAGCTCTTATGTCAACATAAGCAGGAAGAGAACTCCAGAACTCCTTGAGGATGTAGAAGGGGATATGGAAGCCGAGGGATGCTATGGGCTTCCCTCCAGAGGACTCTCCAGCTATGCCCCAGACCTCTCTCCTTCCCCTTTGCTTTTCCCCTTGTCCCCACTCTTCCTTCCCCCCCTTATACACATACCCACCAGCCCCAGCAAGAGGAGGGGTACAAGGAGACAAGAATCAGAAGGCCAGTGCAGAGGGTGAAGATCCCCCCCCACCAAGCTAAAATACTGAATTTTGCTGGTGGCCAGCACCACCTGGAAACCATTGAAATTCTTGGTAAATTACAGAAGGCTAACAAATTACAGAGAGGCTCACCATAAAGGCCTGAGATTTTATGGCCCCAAATCAGGTATAACAAACAGCTGGAGAAAGCAAACGAAGCTGCTTCTTGGCAGCCAGGTACATTCATTCTAGGAAGTGAGGTGGCCAGCCCAGCTGTCTGCCCTAAGCCCTTCCTTCCTCCCGCTTTCCCTTCCTCCCGATCTTCGGCTTTTCCTCCCTTCCTGTTCTCACTCATTAACTAGTCCAGGTACACAAACATGTATTTGAGTTTCTTTATGAGCCAGGAACCCTGTTTAGATACTATGGTTACAGAGGTAAATTTTCAGTCTCTTCCCTACCGGGACACTGCATCACTTTTATAGATCATTCGTTCATTTATTCAACACACGTTTTATGAGTTTCTGGATTAAGAACAATACAGTCTTCCAGAACTGGAGCTTACACTGACACATGCCCTACACAATTAGCAACTTCCTTCTGCTAAGCACCTAGAGAAACACACAGTTCACCTAAAGATTAATTACAGAATCATCTATCTTTAATTTTTCCTCATCCTTTTCTCAACTCCTAAACTCCTCTATGCCTATGTCCACTAATTTTTCTTCCCCAAAAGGGAAATAGCTTGTGCCTGAAATTCTAAACTCCCTGATTTCAGACAAGGGCTGGGAAAGTATAAATAAGCCTATGAATATTTAGCAAAAATGACTGCTATGCGAAGCTTGAGCGTTGTTGTCATAATGCAGAGCCCGTTTTAATCACAGCCACAGGGAAAGCTTTTGTCGCTGTCTTATCACACAGGAATGATTTTCCCATTGGCAATGGCCGGCTGCCAGCTGGCTACTCAGCCAGCGCCTTCTTGGTCCTCCAGATCACAATATCATCAGCATGTTCCACCACCGCCGGGCACTGACATTTCTATCTTTGTAGGAGGTGCTGGGTCAGGAAACAAAACTGCAGAATCACAGACTAGTTCTTATTTACAGTGAATGTGAGTCTCATTTTGGCCCAGAAACCTAAGAATTTCTACTTCTTATGATTCAATTCAGCTTGGAGCTTTGCTGACTGAAGTCAGTTGATGGTCTTTGGATCTTATCATGCCCTTCAAATTCCCAAGGGAAGTGGTAGAGCATATCTCTGTAAAACTGCAGTAATTTTTCTATTTATAAATAAAGCAGTAAATCAGCTGGGCCATCACCTTCATCCAAGCCCAGCTTAGAATGAGCATGAAAGAGAGGGCTTCCATGGGAAAACAAAGTTCTTTAGGAGAAGGATTTGGAACCACCATTAGTTTCCTCTCCCAACAAATGCTGCCCATAGCTCCTTTAGACTGTAGTTGAGACAGTCCATAGCCATTTAGGCTCGGTGATAACTGCCTCTTTGAAATACTTCAAAATTAGCTTGACACTTCTAATTCTAGTCAAGATGGAGTAACAGGGATCAGATTTACTTTCCCAAATAAAAACAAAACAAAAAATGGACAAAATATATGAAATAGTAGTTTCCAAGATTAAATAGCAGTTAATAGAGGATCCCTGAGAATGGAGGAACAAACAAGGTGAGTCCTAAGATTGTCCCAGCTTACTGGCTTGAGAGACTTTACAGGTCATAGTTCAGGAAGGAGAAACACAGAGTGTAGTGGGCTCCCTGAATTGAGGGATGGGGCTGAGAGTCTCAGAGACCAAGGCAGCTGGATTACGTAGAACAGAATACTGGGGAGGAAAGACCAGCAAGCAAAAAGAACTTTGAAAATCTCAAGAGAGCCCCCCTTTAGTTTTCAGCCGAGTAACCATCAGTTCACACATGTGAAGGAACTACATGGGGCTGAGGAAAGAACTACTTGAAAGGATTACAGGCAATTGTGCCCACAATCACACACAGCTAGGAATAGTACCTGCTCCCACCAGCCAGACTGAAACACTTTTGATTTATGAGCATTGGGTAAAGTACACAGAAGAGACTTATTTACAGAAGTGAAGAAAAGTTAGCCTCCAGTCCTGCTTAGCAGGTCTTAGCAAGACCCACCAAGGTCAAAGTATTTCCACATAACTATTCCACATAGGAGATTTCCGTATCCTATGAGAAAAGCTCAAGAATATTTATAGGAATGCAAAGATATTCAACACATGACAAAGTAAAATTCACAATGTCTGGCATCCAATCAAAAGTCACCAAACATACAGAGAAGCAGGAAGATACAACTCTGATTTTCTCTGCACTGATTTTGAACAGTTTATTGTAACCCTTGGTGTCTTCTTTTCCTTCTCTTTTTCTTTTTATGTTTCTTATATTTGGGGTTTGTTGACCTTCTTGGATCTGTGGGTTTATAGTTTTCATCAACTTTGGAAATACCAATCAATTAAAATGAATCCAGACCTCACACAGGTGTTAGAATCAGCAGACAAGGACATTAAAACAGCTATTACAACTACATTCTTTATGATCTAAAAGTTAAGGAGAGACATAGAAGATTTTTTTTCTTAAAAAAGACTCCAATTCAGCTTCTAGAGATGAAAACTATAGTATGTGAGGTAAAAAATACATAGAGTGGGATTAACAGCAGATCAGTCATTGAAGAAGAAAATATCAGTGAATTTGAAGACAGGACAATCGAAACTATTCCAAATGCAAAGAGAATTTTTAAAATGAGCAGAGCATCAATGAGGCATGGGGAACCTCCAATAATGTAATGTAAGCATAATTGGATTCCCCAAAGGAGGAGAGAGCCAGAAAAATATGCGAAGAAATAATGGCCAACATTTCCAAAGTTAATGAAAACTATGAACCCAGAGATCCAAGGTCAACAAACCCCAAACACCAGAAATGTAAAAAGAAAAAGAGAAGGAAAAGAAGACATCAAGGATTATAATAATCAAACGGCTCAAAATCAGTGATACAAAGAAAATCAGAGGCACAAAGAAAAGGATAACAGTAGATTTCCCATTTGAACAATACACATGAGAAGACAGTGGAATAGCATCTTTCAATTATTGAGGAAGTTTTTTCAAACTAGAGTTCTATACTGAGAGAGGAAATATTTTTCAAAAACAAAAGCGAAACACTTTTTCAGAAATGGAGAAACTGAAATAATTCATCATTAGCATTCCCCACACTATAAGAAATCTTAATTATACCAGATGAAAATATGAATGTACACAACGGAACAGAGTGCTTCAGAAATGATAACTATGTGGAAAGATATGATTCTTCTTATTTAAAGTATCTATAAAATATAATCATTTAAACAAAAAGTATAACAATGTATAGGGGATTTATAATAGGTACATGTATGTATAACACATGTAAAATGTATGATAACCGTATCATAAAGTCCAGGAAAAGAAATGGAAGCATGTTGTTGTAAGGTCTTATACACAATGTGGTCTTTACTTGAATGTAGATTGTGCTAAGTTAAATTCTATAAACCCTAAAGGAATCACGGAAATAACAAAACAAAGAGTTAAAACTAATAAAGCAACAAAAAAGACAAAATGAAATCATTTAATTTATTTATTATTTTATTTATTAATCATTTAATTAATCCCCAAACTATAGTGTCTAAGATCCTAAAAACAAATCCTGCTGGAAGTTGAGACAGCAATTTGTGGGACATGGGAAGTAGCAGAAGGGCTATGGGAAAAGGTGTGATTAACTTAGCAAGGAGAATGGATGCTGAATACAATGTAAGGGTATAGAAGAGTAGCAGGGAGAAAGCAAGGGGAATTGGGAAGACAAGGCCAAGAATGAGCATGTTATTTAAGTCACCTTCTATACTTTACCATTTTAAAATGATAAAGCCTTACACTCTTCCTCACCTTGGGATTATACAAACAAAAGTTAATTATACCTTTCCTCATTTCTCAACACTTACCAACCACTACATTCAGCTGATGACTTTGTCTCATATGACTTTGAAAAAAATAGCAAACATTGTGTAGGAACTCTGTGATCTACCCATAAGCAAGTCTACCAACTGGCTACGTCTGTCCCCAACTGCTGCTTCCTGCCTCCTAGTTAAAAAAAAAAAAAAAACATTCCCATTGCTCCCTCCCTCTTGCCTTACCCAGGGCATGGCTCTGTCTTTTGCATCATTGTCTCTTCCCCCTTACCAGATCGTTCCTTGTTGCACAGATATGTTCTACTGTTTCTGTGCACACTGCTTCTCACCGCAGAACTTCTGTGCTAAACCTCTTTCTAACCCCTGCCATGCTGACCCCATTTTGCAATTTTGCACCTTGATTTCCTGCTATTAGTTCCAATCCTGTCCCTTAACCCCTATCAATTTTTAATATAGCTCTGCATCTCACCTACATCGTATACATTCTATCCATAGACATGATCCTCTTCCTTGTCCCTGTCATATGTAAATATACTAAAATGATCTTATGATATATGCAAAGAAAATAATATCTCCATTTACAGATAATAAAATGGACTGAGGTCAAATGATTTGTCCAAGGTCACATAGCAAGTGGAAGAGCTGGGATTTAAGCCCACGTGTTCTGACTGCAAATCATTTTATGACACCAAAGTGGCTGAGATAATGGCAATGACCACAGCCTTGGGTGAGCTTCAAAACTTGGACTCCTGAGAGCAACCTGATCTGGGAAATTTCAGGGAGGCTGATTCCCTTATCAGTCAAGAGAATACTTCTGTCCCCTTTGGTACTCTTATGTCTTTCCAACTCTTCAGAAGTCCAGCCCTTTCGTAAGAAGGAATCTTTTTTCTCTTTGGCCGTAGGTCATTTTATCAGAGATAGGAAAGTGAGGTAAGAAAACAATGTAGACCAAGTTTCTGCCAAATGTTCTAACCTATATGAACTCACAGATCCATTACAATAACTTTTATTATTGTTATTATATTTCTTATATTTGTGCATATTTTATATGTTTTGAGATAGAGTCTCCCTCTGTTGCCCAGGTTAAAGTGCTGTGGTATCAGCCTAGCTTACAGAAGCCTCAAACTTCTGGACTCAAATAATCCTCTTGCCTCAGCCTCTCTAGTAATTAGGATTATAGGTGCCTGCCACAACTCCCAGCTAATTTTTCTTTTTTGTATTTTTAGCAGAGACAGGGTCTCATTCTTGCTCAGGCTGGTCTCAAACTCCTGAGCCCAAAGGATCTGCCCACCTCAGCCTTCCAGAGTAGTAGGATGACAGGTGTGAGCCACTGTGCTTGGCCTATGATGACCTTTTGAGTAGAGACTCAGGACACAGTTATGTCTGTATTTGTGTATGCATGCATGTATATATCTGTCACTTGAACTAAGATGCATTCCACCAGCTATTTAATAGAAAATGAAAAGAAGTGCTCACTTCAGCAGCACTTATACTAAAATTGGAACGATACAGAGAAGATTAGCATGGCCCCCGCGCAAGGATAACATGCAAATTCATGAAGCGTTCCGTATTTTTTATGTTGATTAGTAGGATATAAGCACTCCAATTTGTACAAATAATCAACACCTTGAATCCCATAATGGTATAAATGTGTTCATGATCTATGTACAAATGACTTAATAAAAAAAAGAAAATGAAAAGAAGTTGGAGGACTTACAGTACCTCATATTAGGACTTAATTATAAGTGAAAGCAACCACAACAGTGTGGCATTATTATAAAGAAAGATAAATATAGAGAACAGAGATCATACCATGTGAGATTTTATTTAAGCTCTAAGTAAAGAAAGCATAAGGCCATTCTTCTTACCACATATAAAACATAATGATGGATCTAATTTCAAATATCAGTCATATCCACAATTACAGTGGATTAAAATCATGTATTATGTCAAATTGGTACTCAGAGAAAGATTCTACTATATATTATTTATAAGAAACATTTTATATAGAAAGCAAAAGAAGACTTAAACAAATAAAGAAGCATGACTTATCCTTAGATAGAAAATGTCAGGTTGTAAAAATGTTAGTTCTCCTGAAGTTTAATTTATGACTTTGAAAACTCCCAATAAAATTACCAATGGGAATCATCTGAAACTAGACAAACTAATTCTAAAGTTAATACGGGAAGAAATTGTAAAATAGCCAAAGACATTCTAAAAAATTAAACAATCGAGTAGATATTGATGCATATTATGAAACTAAAATAATTTAAGCAGCATGGTAAATGAATTAATAAACAAATAGATTAGCATAAAAAGCCAATTACAGATCCAAGTTGAGAAATGAATTAAATTGTTAAAGGAATTTCAATTAGTAGAAAAAAATTCTATTCAACAAATAATGTTCAGACAAATGGGTGGCCAACTGGAAAAAAAATAAAGTTATATTCTAGACATCATACCATACCCCAAAATAAGTTACAGAGAGGATCAAAGATTTAAATGAGAAAATGAATTCACAAAAGCACTACAAAGGCAGGGTGTGGTGGCTCACACCTGTAATCCTAGCCCTCTGGGAGGCCGAGGAAGGTGGATTGCTTGAGCTCAGGAGAGTTTGAGACCAACCTGAGCAAGAGCTTCCACAGCTCCCCCACCCCCCATCCGCCTTGATCTCTACTAAAAACAGAAAAACTATCGCAGCATTATGGCAGGTATCAGTAGTCCCAGCTACTCGGGAGGCTGAGACAAGGGGACTGCCTGAGCCCAAGAGTTTGAGGTTACTGTGAGCTAGGATACCTCAGCACTCTACCCAAGGTGACTGAGTGAGACTCTGTCTCAAAATAAATGAATAAATACACAAATAAATAAAGCACTATAAAAAAAGAACTTTGTATAAGTTTGACAAAAAACCCAACCATGAAACAGTAGGCTAATAATTAACTTGTTGAAAACATGCATGATGCCACATACAAATGTCAAGAGATACTGTCATAAAGCCAACATTTAAATGGCAAAGTGGAAGGGGCAAAAGAAATATATTTAGACAAAGGCTAACAGCCTTAATTTAATAATGGTAAGTCCAAATAAAAAAGGGCCAATAATAAAAAAATGAGCAAACTTTTATATTTTAGATGCAGATTTTTTAATTTCCTAATGTAAATGGTTTTCTATCTTTTTTAAAGTTTTTTATTTTTATTTCAGATTAATATGAGGTGCAAAAAATTAGATTACAATGCTTGCTTTTGTTAGGTAACAAAAATGATTTTCTTTCATTTCCCAATTTATCTTTCTTACATCTTTAATATAGTAATAATTATACTTTATTCAATCTTATTTTTTTAGCTGTCCCTTCAATATTTTCTCTGCTTATTCATTTAGCCATCCTCAGATACAAGATACTCAATTTCAGTTTCATCATCCATGGTTCCCTAATAACTCTTTAAGGACAAGTCTTGGGTTGAACAATAAATTCAAGTCAATTATCCGCTACCCATGGAGACCAGGTAGCTTGAACCAGTCTGTTTAATACCTGAACCTGGGTTCTTCTCATTACTCTCTCTTCCAACCAGTGGGTCTACTGAATGTATCACGAACATCTGCCCCGTGTCCTGACACTACTTCTTGGTAAACATCAGTAATTGATCTCATCATCCTTTCATGTTGAGCCCCAACACATTGAGCTTCACCCTTCTAGACAGACTGCAGTCCCTTCAGACAGGAAGAGGCATTCACAGTCCCAGCCCAGGATGGATCTAGGTCTGCTTCCATCCTGGGTGGCATTTACCTTGGCGGTCATGGCTGCACCATGGCAATATTCTAACTGGGGCCCTCCTAACTTTACTGTTCTTCCATCATGAATGAAAAATAGTGAGTACAATGTTTCTTATTCTGTTCTTCTTCTAACTTAGAAGAGTTCCTAAACTCTTACGTTTACAGAACCCCCATTAGGTTCCCATATTTGTAAGTATGTGTCCTAAACCAAAGTTATTCTGGATTTATATTTGCAATTTCCTAAAATGTAGAGAAGAGGAAGAGGAAGGAAAAGGATTATTGTTGTTGAATGTCTATCCACTGAGAACAGCAGAAGAACCATTTTTGGTTTTGCTCAAATTAGCATTGCTAGATAAATTGGGAGCCTTATATCTTCCCGCTTGCCAGAAGAGCATACCAGCTAATTTTAGCCCACTGCATAAATATAACCAGCACTGGTATGCTCTGGCCTTTTATACCAGCAAGGGTCAATGATGTCCTGTAGTAGCCAGAGAAGTGCCTACACTGGCCCAGCATTGACCTCATTTCCCGTGTTCTTAGACCCCTCCTCCTCCCATAAGTAATTGTTTTCCACTTGGAAATGACCCTGGAGATTCCTCTGTCTGACCCCACTCCTACCTACCTGCACAGGGCATGGCCTATTCCACTAATCCAAGCAGAAAATTGCTGCAGCAAAGGCAGCAATGCCTGGCCTGAGCCATTTGCTTTCAACAGTGTGACATTCATGCAGAATAGCTAAAAATGAAGTTTTAGAAGAAAATATTTAGTGTGACCCTATTTTTTTCCTAGAAAAATGCCCTCTAGGTTCAATTTCCTGAACATCCTCTTCCCCAATGAATATGCTATAGCTAAATATACAGTAGAACTTCCATAGTTAACCACCTCCCTACATTGACCATGTCTTCAAATCGATCCAATTTTCATAAACTGGACATGAACTACATGTATGTATCAATAGGCATCATTGCTTATGTTGACCACCTCTGTATGTTGATTACCTCCATATGTTGACCAGTTTGTTACAGTCCATGGGCGGTCAATTTAGGTGGTTTTCTAATTGTCTTCTAATCTAATAGTCAGAAGACATCACAATACAGCTTATATCAACTCTCTGAATCCTATCTCCTCCAGAACTTCCCAGGGACATATGATAGTCTCTGGGAGGTGAATACATCTGAAGCAGAAATCAAACACAAATGAGGAAAATGCTTCAAGCCCTGTCCAGAGCATGGCTTTTTAGCTATGCACATGGCGGCATATCTCTCTGCCCTTCAGTATCCCCATCTGTGAAATAAAAGTATTCACAATGCTTACCTCTTAGTGCTTGGAAGGAGCTTAAATTAACATGTGCCACACCTTCAGAAGAGTTCCTCAAAGATGATAAATGCTTCATAAATATTGGTTTTATTATTTTCTTGTTATCATATGGATTGAAATCAAAGCTCCCCATTTACTAATTTGATACCTCCATTTACTAATTAGATACCTAGGCTTGGATTTCTTCATCTGTAAAATAAGCTTAAGGAAAAGCCCTACCTTAAAGGGGTGCTGTTAGGATCCAACGAATTGAAAAATAGAAAGCTCGTGGCTTCTGCCTAGCACCTGCGTGTACCCAGGGTGGGGCAGTTTTTCTGTACTTGACAATCTCTTCACTCATTGGTCACGACTCCTGACAAAACACTCAGGTGGTTCCAAAGACAATTTCAGGGTAGCTAAAGACATTTAGCAGGAGATGCACATGTGTGCATTTTCCATATTTTTTCCTGATGGCTACCAACAGTAAGAAAATGATAAAGACAAAATGATTGTAAAATATGTAAGTATGTAAAATACATACAAATAACCATAAGACAGGACTCAAGAGATAAAGAAAACATTTCCAGATTGGTTTTTAATCCCTTTATCTAGTTGTTTCTTGATTTTGTTTTGTGAGTTTTGTTTTGTTTGTTTGGGTTTTGTTTTCTGGGTTTTATTTTCTTTGTTTGTTATTGTCTCCAAGTTAATCACAAGAATAAGAGTATGATAGAGTTATTAGCCAAAGTGGACTAGCTATGCTGCTGTTAGAGTTCAAAGATCTTTGGCAGACAAAAATAATCACTGAGACAAGTAAAAATGGCCTGTCATTTCTCTGTAGGTGACGTGTCCCTACAAAAGCTCTGATGGGCTGATGTACAATGGAGGATAATCCACCATGTTCTTCCCATTTGTTTAAGTATGGGTCACGGTCTTCCTGTTATGTTTTTGCTTAGACTAATATTAAAGTTAGTTTGCATTTCCTGAGGTGGCCAAGCGATTGGGGTAAGATAGTGACCTGGAGAGGGAGTTAGTCCAGAGGGTCAAAAGTGCCAACAGAACAACCCCAAAGCAAATGACCTAAAATAAGAGTCAGGAGGAAATTCATTATTGAAAGTGGAATATTGTGAGATTATTCTTTTTCTATGGGCGAAGCATTTCTTTTAGATAAATCTTGGCCCATATTGGAAACTCCCAGGAGATTTTTGTCATTTGTTTCTAAAGATTTAATTTTAATGATAGAATTACTATGTGTGATCCTGTGATTCTTGGAAATACTTTTCACTGTAATTCTTCCCACCCTGGGATTCTCAGGGGAGTTGTGGTCAAACTGTTCTCTTGTGTAATAATGGGCTGTGATAAGCAGGGAGAAATTTCTCTTGTTTACCTCAAACTCCTATAAGAAAAGGACAGATCTTTATGGATCTAATGAAAAGAGCAAGGCCCAGAAATGAGAAAGACTGAGTTTAAAGCCCTATTCTATAATCTGCAAGTTATGTGACCTAGGACAAGGTCCTGAATCCTTCACAGCCTCTAGAGAAGAACCATGGTCCTACTCTGCATTGCTTGCTTTTAGCTCAGTAAAAGTTAGTGTTTTGCATGCATGAATTCTAAGTCTAGCAAAACCTCTGTGAGGTGGGTGTTACGATTAGTCATATTTTATAGATGAGAAAACCAAAGCTAGGAAGTGATTTGAAGGTCATGCCTTCTGACTGCAAGGCCTCTTCAGTGATGCTAGTGACTGCCACACTTGGCCTGAACAGCCCTCATGAGAGGAGACTGACGTGCATGCAGAACCGGTTCACACACTCTCCAGACAGACCGCACCAGCACTTGCCACTAGTGGGAGTAGAAGGGAGAAGATGAATTTAGCTTCCCTGCCTTTATTGTCCTCTCAGCCCATCTGTCTCCCTCCCTTTTCCCCACAATTTTTCTGTACTGCAGGTAATTTGGTTGACTAGAGTAGTGGTTATTCTTTTTAAAGTAGTAAGATATCCATCTCATTTCTGCTGTTAATAGACCTTGCTCCTCTGCACCTTCCCCCACAAAGGCACGCACATGTGTATTCACATGCATACATACACACACACATGCATACACACATGTGCACACACTACTCCTCACCACTTATACCTTGCCATGGCCATGAGACTTTCCTTTGCTGTGATGCTAAATTGAGCCTCCTAAGGGCTCAAAGCCCAACAACCTGGAATAGAATTATCTACAGTAGGAGACAAAAGGCCAACACAAGAAGAAGTAGAGACCAGCAGAAATGAGAGATGCAGGGATAGTAACTCAGGTGAGCCAACCAATGGCACCTCCTAAGAAAAAGGCAAAAAAGAGCCTGATTCGGTGATCGCTAGTGTCTCTGGGCTCTGTCTTTCCAAATTCTGGCTGTTCACCTCTTCCTCCAAATTCTACCTGCACCAGTTTGAGAAAGCAAATTTGAGTTGAGTCTCTGACATTTGCAGCCAAAGTTGTTATAATTTAGAATACTCAAGTCTTAACATTGGAAAGTTGAAGAGAAAAAGAATCCCAAATGTAAACAAATGTAAACATACTCTTTATTTTTCTGAGGATGACTCAACACTCATTCACTCAGTAAACTTTTGCTGAATACTACTACATGCCAGGGACTGTGCCGAGGGTGTGCAATCCAAGGATGGACAAAATATGGTCCCCACTCCCAGTCTAGAAGAAGGCAGGCACTGAATAAAAATGCAATCAAATGTCACCAGTGTCTTAATAAAAGTCATAGGACACTGTAAGTTCAGAAAGAAAGAAGCAGTTGGTTCTTTCCAGAAGGCTCGGGAAAGTCTTCAGAGAGATGATAATCCTTTGCTGACACATGAAGAACAGTGTTGTCTAGGCCTTTGCTATTCAAAGCACCGTCTATGCACCAGCACATCAACATCACCTGTTACAGAATTGGAGCCCCCCCCCCACTCTAAACCTAATGAATTAGCATCCATCTGATTTTTTTTTTAATCTCCAGGTAATTGGTACCACATTAAAGTTTGAGAAGTGGTGATGTACCAGGAAGAGAAGAGGAAGAATGATTTCAGCTAGGGAGACAATTTTGAGCAAAGGCGGGCAAACATGATAGAGCGTGATGTGTTCATGAGACTGTAAATCACAGCAGACAGTAACAGAGAGGGCACAGCACACATTATAACAAGTCCTGACCACAGAGGGCCTCGTAATCCATACAGAGAGGGCTGGACTTTATCTTAGTAGTAATGGGGAGCCAATAAAGTAAGAGTGTGGTGTCATCATTGTGCACATTTAAAAGTGGAGTAAAAACTTTTCTGGCAAGCAGAGGAAGAGATGAAGTTTGGACATGATCCCAATAAAGGGGAGATTTAAAGAAAGGGAATAACATGATTTGATTGATTTGATTTGATCCAATTTCTTTTAAAGTTTTAAAGCCAGATGCCTGACAACAGCGTGGAAGATGGATTGGAGAGGGGGCAACACCAAAGGCAGGGAGGCCAACTGGCAAGCTCCATCCTGGTCAGAGACGATGAAGGTTGAAACTACACAAGTAGCAGCAGCACAGAGAGGAAGCGACGCCATCAGACAGAAAGTGGGGCGGAATCTGCAGAACTCACTCGAAGTTGGCAATTGCACACTGCAGTCGGGTGGGGCCAGGAATTCTGGCTTATATGATAGAGCAGTGATTTTTACAGGTGTGCCTCGAGAGGATCTTAGGTGTGTTGCAAAAATTTTTGAAGGTCAGTAACTAAATTATTTTCAAAAGAAGTTCAAAGCACAGTAAGTATATTCTCTTTTTTTGCTCTTTTTTAAATCAACATAATTAAAGTGTGCCATGGAAGTTTAACTATAGGTTCAAGTGTGCCATGAGATTGAAAAAGGTTGAAAAACACTGTGAAAGAGGGATGTGAGGGAAGAGTCAGTACCGATCAAAAGAAAGAAAATTATGTTCAGGGTCTGTTCAGACTGAACCCACCATGAAATTTATAGATGGAGGTAACCAGACATGATGCATTAGCACCAAAGCCAACCCCAGATACAAGATCTCTCTTAAAATTCCTCAATTAGAACCTACTTTATTTACTTAGAAAGCATTCAGTTGATTCTGTACATAATCAACTTGGATGTAAAATTTAGTGGCTGTGCACTCAAACTCTACAGCCTAGAGCTGTTGTGCCTGTCCCCTGTGTTTACTGTACACACAGTGTACAAGCCAGGAAGGGTTAGCAGAACTTGGAGTGTGATTCTGGGGGTAGAACAAGAGGACTGCTCTCTGCCCTCCCCAAATACCTCCAGTTCCCCAAAGCCTTAACTACATACAACTCAATGTAACAGATGAGCATCTACCACGAGCCGAGCACCATTAGTCAACAGGGATAAAATACCAGGCGAGAAAATTCTCACCCTCTCTGGGCTTCCATCTAGCAAGGGAGACAACAGTTAAACTGAAAAGAAATGTGGCAAGTGCTGCTCCGTTCTCCTTTTGAGAAAGTACCTGCTGCTCAGCTATCAAGATAGGAAAGGATATTTGCATATTTTGAATCAGACAAAAGCTTGATAACCAGGATCTATAGAGAACTCAAATTAATCCACATGAAAAAAGCCAACAATCCCTTATATCAATGGGCAAGAGACATGAATAGAACTTTCTCTAAAGTCGACGGACGAATGGCTAACAAACACATGAAAAAATGTTCGTCATCTCTATATATTAGAGAAATGCAAATCAAAACATCCCTGAGATATCATCTAACCCCAGTGAGAATGGCCCACATCACAAAATCTCAAAACTGCAGATGCTGGCGTGGATGTGGAGAGAAGGGAACACTTTTACACTGCTGGTGGGACTGCAAACTAGTACAACCTTTCTGGAAGGAAGTATGGAGAAACCTCAAAGCACTCAACCTAGACCTCCCATTGGATCCTGCAATCCCATTACTGGGCATCTACCCAGAAGGAAAAAAATCCTTTTATCATAAGGACACTTGTACTAGACTGTTTATTGCAGCTCAATTTACAATCGCCAAAATGTGGAAACAGCCTAAATGCCCACCAACCCAGGAATGGATTAACAAGCTGTGGTATATGTATACCATGGAATACTATTCAGCCATTAAAAAAAAATGGAGTCTTTACATCCTTCGTATTAACCTGGATGGAAGTGGAAGACATTATTCTTAGTACAGCATCACAAAAATGGAGAAGCATGAATCCTATGTACTCAATCTTGATATGAGGACAATTAATGACAATTAAGGTTATGGGGGGGGGGAAGCAGAAAGAGGGATGGAGGGAGGAGGGTGGGGGCCTTAGTGTGTGTCACACTTTATGGGGGCAAGACATGATTGCGAGAGGGACTTTACCTAACAATTGCAATCAGTGTAACTGGCTTATTGTACCCTCAATGAATCCCCAACAATAAAAAAAAAAAAAAAAAAAAAAGAGTGTGGTTAACTATAGCCCTCAGCACTTAGAACTTTTAGGTTGACCTTGGCTTTCTAGGCAGGGGTCACACTATTCTTACAGTGACTTCCAGACAATGGCCAAGCAAAACAGTTCTGAGAGCATGCACATCTTTGAGTCACCTCCAGCTAGAGTTATTAGATTTAGCAAATAAAAACATAGGATCCCCAGTTAAATTTGCATTGCAGATAAACAATGATTTTTTTTTTTTAGTAGAAGTATGTCCCAAATATTGCATGGGACAGGCTTATTTATACATAAAAAAATTAACAGAGCATCTTGCGTTTTATTTGGCAAACCTACTTCCCAGCCAACAACTGAGCAAGTCCATGGTATAAGGTCTCCCCATTTCCATTCAGTTTCAGACTCTACGAATTAAAGCAATCTTCACTGCAGAGCTCTTGATGGGTTGGCAGAGACTCTGTCATGTCTTCATCCTGATCTGTTGGCTCTCTCTGAACAATTCTGATTTGTTTCCTTTTCCTTTCACAAGTATTATGCTCCCCTAAACCTTTTACACATCTAACTCCATCTCATCATCTGCTTCCTAGAAAACCAGCTTGTAAACAGTTGGTACCAAGAATAGGAAGCAGATTATAAGATAAAGGCTTGAGGACTGGGTATCCAGATGGCCCACCACTCACCAGGACTCCATCCCCGGTGTTATGGGGGGTGCAGACAGCCCTCGTCATGAGATGGGGGTCGGGTTGTTTAAAGTTTCACCAGTGGAGGGCTGGGATGGATGTAGGTGGGGAGCAGTGCACTGATTCAAGCATTTGGAGTATAAAGGGGGATTTGTAAGTGTGAGAATAATGAGATTTGCTGATTATTACTAAGTTGCGTTGATGATGTACGGAAGGAGAATGAAAAGCTGAGAAGAGTTAACAAATAATTGAAACTAAGTCCGAAAGGAGTCTCTACAAAGAATCCTTCTTACTGTGAGTGAGCAGAAAAGGCTGAAGGTGAAGCACAGGATTTAATAGAGTTACTGAACTTCAAAGACAACTGAGTGCTCAACCAAAGCAGGGCTGTTATGTCAAAATCAAGGCCTCCGTTGGCAAAACCTGGGACCCTGACACATGGGTTTGAAATGTTTGGGTGGATGCTCCCTAGCCTCCTCTGAACCTTCTGAGCCTGCAGGAGTGGCTCGCCCTTCTCAATTAAGAGCCTGCACTTCCTTGAGTAGGAAGATGACACAAGTGGCTTTCCTCTAAAAGGCAATATGTGGCTCCTTCCTCCTCTCTGAGGACATCAGACTTAAAACCAAGGTCAAGTCACAGCACACTGCAATTAGGAATACACGGGGTCTGATAAGGGAAGAAAGTGACCGTAACTCCCAAGAGCTACAAGATGGCATTAGGGTGAGCCAGCAGGGATGGGATATTTGATCAAAGGGTATTGTGTCAAAAAGAGAGTTTTTTGACTTGGGGTCACTCTGTTGAGATAAAGTATTTAGCATCCCAGAAAATGATCTGAACTTGTTCATATGAACTTGATATGAGGGTAGCTCCTAGAAGCCTGGAGAAGGCAGTGGCCCCTATTGAGAACCTGAAATGTCCTTCAACAAAAGCCATTATGGAATACATAGGAGGAAAATTTAAGAGGTATGGGGAAGTGGACTTGCAGGAATGGGTGTATTGTGTGAGGCCAGAAGGTCTATCAAAGGACACACCATTTAGCAGGAAGGGGCTAGAGAGAGGCACAACCAGCATCACTAAGTAGTTTAGTGGTGCCTCTCCTCTGGGACCAGGGCTGACAATAGAAGACTCTGCCCCAGAACTTGGTTCAGTGCTGGCAATGGGGCTGTTGAGCTCCCCCAAAGCAATTGAGGCCAGGTGGTGGTATTTAACCACCAGAAGCCAGGTGGTTGTAATTATCATGACAACCAACAAGATCAGAGTGGCAGCCAAGAGGGCCCAACCCAGAGATCATCATGGAGATGGTAAACTGAACTCAGCATTCCCAGGACAAAATAGATCAATAGCTAACAGAGTGATGTTTAATATACATAATCCCAAGAAAGGAAGAATGGGTGTGTAGGAGGTTGAAGGCATTGCACCAATAAATGTCAAGACAATCTTGCCAAGTTTCCAGACTTGGACTGTTTTTAAGATTTAAAACCTGTTGACTGAAGAGGTGGCCAGATCTGCAGGGGGAAGGCCCTGCAAAACCATGGTAAGTACACATGGTAATGATTCCCAAAGTCCTTCTCCAAAGGGACATATTGCTGTTTACTTGGTTGTACACTGAGGAAAGAGAAATAGCCAGACCTTCCAAGGACTATTGGACATGGGGCCTGCATTGTCACTGATACATAAACCTAATGTATCATCATGGTCCCTGTACGGCGTGGGGAATGTGGGTGTTGGGCAATCAATAGACTCCTGGCCAATGTGTGGTTTGTAGTGGACACACTGATCCCCGTGTCCACATACTGGTCATTTTTTCCTGTCTGAAAATGTATAATCAGTGTTATTATACTTGGCAGTTGATGTAATTCCCATACTAGGTCCTTGGCCTCTAGATAAGAGCTGTCATAATGGAGAAGGTCAAGTGGAAGTCTCAGAAACTGCTGGCTACAATAAGTAAATCAAAAACAGTATTACCTCCTGGGGAAATGGTAAAGATTACAGATCCAAGGATGCAGTGACGGCAGTCTCAAAAGACTGTCATTTATTCCCTAGTCTGGTCCCTACAGAAACTGAATGAATCCTAGAGAATGACTGTTGACCACCACAAGTGCTACCAAGTAGAGACCTGATTGAATCTGCTGTGTCATACATATAGCACAGCAGATTAATATGGCCGCAGGCTATGGTATGCACACTGACTTGGCAAATGCACGCTTTTCAATCCCAAACAGAAAAGGTCATCAGAAACGCATCACATTCAAATAGAACAAGCAGCATTACACACTTAAAAATGTTTGCTCCAGGGCTATGTTAACTCTCCTGATTTCTGTCATATAGTCTAAAGAGATCTGGGCCATCTGAGTAACAAGCAGAACAGCAGGTTGATCCATTAAAGTGATGATGCGATGAGCAAGACATACGGCCACAGCACTGGAAGCCTTGTTACCACACTTGAGCTTCAGAAGTGACAGGTAAATCCTAGAAGGTTTAGAGACTTGCCACTTTAGTAAAGCTTTTCCTAGGTTCAGGCCTGGCTAGACATCTTGTCCAAAGAAAAGACAGATTGCTCCCTACTGAAAGAAGGAAGCACACTGCTGAGAGCCCTCTTCAGGGTGTGGGGTTATGTACTGCACACCTGGAACTATTGTTCTGGTGATGGGAACAGGCCCACTGCCATGGGATTTGCTGGCTGTAGCACACACCTTGCCCCCAGGAACTCTGTTCGGATAGGTACCCAATGGCCTGCTGCGGGAGCAGCAGAAGCTCCTGCTCAGAGGCAGTGGCCTATGAGGATAAAGCACCATCCTCCAGAACACAATGGTGTGAACTCCAAGCAGAGACCTTTAGATGGCACCAGGCTCCCCAGAGGAAGAAAGAGTGCATGCATGGGGGCCAACAGGTGACAGCAGGGCTGACTCCCTGGGGACCTCCTGTTTCCTATTTCTGCAACTCTCAGCTCTGAAGGGTTAGAATTGATGCCCTCCCCACCCCAAGGGGACACCCTCTCACTAGGAACACAGCTAGGGTCTTGCGCTGTAGGCTGTGGCTGCCCGGTGATTGTTCCGTGCGTTCAGAGGTCAGTATGCAAAAAGAGGAGCCAGCATCTTGTCAGGGATACTTGACCCTGGTCACCTGAAGCAGGCAGGCTCTTGTATGCCATGGGGACATCAAGGGATGTGGATGGGCAGAGCCAAAGGTCCAGGGGATCTCTTAATACTCTCTTGACCAATTGTGACTATGAATGGGCAAAGGCAGTAACCCTGGCCTGGGAAAGATTTGCAGTTTGTCCCTGGCCTCCTTCGAGGGTTTCTCCTCAGAAAGGAAGGCCCACCAGAGCAAGCTGCCCCTTGCCCCATTTGAGAGGTGGGTTGTAGCAGATACAGAGAAGTATTGCTCAGATTCCCCTTAAAACAAACAAACAAACCCTTACTGCATGCCTGTAAGGACTGTAATTCACTGGCATCCTCTAGCTCTTAGCTCTTTCAGAGTCAATCTCAGCCTCCCAGTCAAAGTCATCCCTTCTTAGGGAAGCCCCCAGCCAAGAACAGAGCACATGGGCTGGCCATTTCCGTCCAACACAGAGCTGCTCCAGATACCCACTGGAACATGGGAATGTTACTCTATTTGGAAAAAGAGTCTTCTTTGTGAATGTGATTAAGGATCTTGAGATAAAGAGATCATCTTGGATTATCCAGAGGGGCCCTAAATGTAATTACATGTGTCCTGATAAGATGAACACACAGTGGAGAGAGACCCAGGCAGGAGGAGGAAGCACGAGCTCAGGAAGGGCCAAGGCCACCAGAAGCCGGAAGAAGGAGGGAACAGACTCTCCCTGGGAGCCGTCAGAGGAAATGCAGCCCTGCTGATACCTTGACTCTGAACTTCTGGCCTCCAGAACTATGAGAGAATAAATGTCTGTTGTTTTGAGCCACCAAGTTGGTAGCAAGCTGTTGTGGCAGCTGGAAGAAGCAGCGTACTCCTCTTTTCTTTTGGCAGATGTCACTCCTCAATGTTTTCCACTCCTAATTACAACTCTGAATCTGTTTCTTAGAGTAGCTCAGCCTGCACCAATGAGATATAACACAGTGATGGGAAGGCACCCCTACAGTGGCAGTCAGGGGTGGGGGGTAGAGGGGTAGAGGGCAGGAAGGATCACCTAGAGGGAGTCTCACGCCGGGAGCTGGGGGAAACACCAGCTGTGTGAGGTAGGGGCAGCCAGGCAGCAGAGGCTGGAACAAACTGGATCTGTGCGTGATCTTCCTACTTAATCCTAAAAGGATTTTAAATATAGGGTGCCTCAAGCAGCATTTCACTAACAAAGATGAATTCATTTGACTTAAAAGAATTGCAAAAGTACAACTCTTCTCCATAAAAAGATACCATACTAAAAGCTGCTTGGTTATCCACGTCTTTGTGGGAACAGCCGTGTCTGTGCCTATGCTAAGAATGTTTCCACCCAGGAGATGGAGACACTATGGTGGCCTCAGGCAGCTTTCTCTTCCTAGTTTGATAAGCAGAAGCTGTAGCCCCTTCTCAATCATATATAAAGCCTATGCAAAGCCACCTTCCATCCAACCAGATGGCCAACGTGAAATCCCTTCTGAACAGAAATTCTAGCACTGCCTTTGGCCATGAGTACCACCGGAACGAGGGATTTTCAACCTAGGGAGGAATGGAGGTGATGTGGAAAAGGCTGACCAGCTGCAGCTTTGGCATTATCACCCACCCCAGGGACAGGGCAGGGGACTCAGGCTTGTTATCTCACAGGAGCAGCTGTGGGCTCTGACCAGCACCACCACACTCTAGGAAAGCCCAGCCTACACAGGAAATTGTTGTCGTACCTCCCTTGGGGAACAAAGGGGAAGCTTTGTTTGATGCAGACTTCAAAAAAGAGTGGCCTAAGGGCCACCATCTGGTATGCTTTCTTTGGTCCTCTAGTCCTGAGCTGTTGATTTTAATTGAACCAACATTCAAATTGCTATGAGGGTTCCCTTGACAGTCCACTCTTCCAAGTTCTCTTGTCAATGCAGGAGCCCTGCCTTCAATTCACCCCAGTTCCTGCAGGCATTAGGCATCGCCTGGCAGTGGCCACCCCATTCACACGACACAAGTCTGATTCCATCTACATGCACCCTGCCCTGGCGATTTTCTCCTTGGTACAGAAGCCAAGGGTTTTGCTTCTCTACCGCAGGCATAGGACTATTTATCTGTATTCCTATCAGAAGTGGGAAACGAATGCTACTTTGGAAGGGCCAGAATTTCTAAACGAATAAAAGAAACCCTGTGGCATTTTTCCTGTGACACCAGCCAGCTTCATTTTTTAATTTATGTGTCTGAGTCTGTGCCTCCAGCATCAGTGTTTCAGCCTCTCAGTCCCTCAGCTGTCCTGGCCCAGGTCACCTGCTCTGCCTTCCACACCCCTGCCATGCTCCCAGCTCCACCTCCAGGCCCTGGTATCCCCCAGAGGTGAGCTTCGCCCCAGAATGAGATCATGCAGGAGGGTACCGTGACAGAGGCCCATACCTGGGAAACCAGGGAGCTCTAAACTTCTGGGAAGCCACACAGATAAAACCCCAGGGGACTTGCAGGGAGAACTTCATCAGAAAAGAAAGGATTTCATCATCTTGTTTCCGGTGGCCCTCTCTTCCTCGCCTCTGAATGGCTAACACGCCTGCAGACCCAGTCTAGACCACGCCCCACATTGCAGGTGCCAAAAAATGGAATTCAGAGTCTGCTTGTGGATTACTCTTCCTCCTGGTCACCCGGAGGAACTCTGTAGTGCCAGCCCTGCTGGAGGTGACGTTTCCTCTCTCCACTCAGAGGAGCAGTGGCCCTTTGGGGATAGTGGTGAGAATTGGCAGTGGCAGTTTCCTTTGCTAATTCTGCAGGATGGAGCATACTACAGGGTGGGGTGGGAGGGACAGGGTTAAGGGTGGAGCTGATCACCCCTAGCAGGGAGGAATGTTTTATCATTGATATTGTTTAGAAATCCTTATTCACTAATTCAATGGTTACAACAACATCTTTTTATTCCATTTTATTACTGCTTTTAAATTCTCTAGAGAAAGAGCACCCTCTCATTGCCTGTACACCCCTGGCCCATCCCCCCTGTGCCCTTGGTGTCCCTGTCCCCCTCACTATTGAAGCCCTCCATCTCTGTCAGGCTGGATGGCCCACCTAGGGCCTCACAGCTGAGCCTATTGCTAAACCAGGCCTAGCTAACTTGCTTGTCTGGTCTGATGGATCCATCCAATAATGGTAGCAGTTGCATCCTCAAGCTCATTTTTCAGATGAGAAACTGAGACTTTCCTAAGGTCACACCAGGGAGCAGTGGAGCACAGATAAATCCAGGGTCAGCTGACTTCAAGCATTTGTGCTTTATGACCTGGGGTACACCACTTGCTTCTTTCTGGTTAATTTCCCAATCTCTTCAGTGTCCGGCCGGGGATCCGTCTTAGCCTTGGTTAACCCCCTAGGATGGAGCGCTGGGGTATCTTTTTCTGACTCAGACCTTTGCTTTTCTGATCAACCACATTTAGGATTCTCCCTCTTTCCAGGCTACCACTAGCTTTCCCCAGGAATATTCCCCCATCTAATCCAACCTGGCCTGCCAGAGGTCCTTGGATCTTGGCCTCTACATTTGCCTCTTTTCTGGGAACAGGATCTGAACAATAGCAAAATGCAAGTGTGTATTTGTGCACATGTGTGCATGTAGAGGTCTGGAGGTGCATGGAAGAGACTCAGTGGACCAGTTTTCTTGGGACAGAGACAGTAAATAGAGATCCAGAGAGAAAAGCTCGGAGTGATAGACTCTGGCTGCCGCTGCACACATTATAAACATTTCTTCCGCATAGATTTCCTCCCTGGGAGACCATTCCATGGGTTGAAGTTTCCTTTTCCTATCTCATCCTCTTCAAGAGCAATTCCTTTGTTCTGCCTCTTGAACATTCAGTCAGTGATCAATCCAACAAACCCATTCCTCCCTCACCTGCAAAATAAAGAGACACTTTTCATCATTTCCTGGATAGATCCTCTCTCCCTTAAGGACCTGGGATTCTAGGACACAGGCCTGGGCACCTGCCATTCCTGTGCCAGTGTTCAGGAAGGACGGTTTCTAGGGCATGAGGCTGCCAATATCTTAATGCAAAAGAAGGAACTGAAAAAAGGTATATTTTAAATTAGCAATGCCATTTAAGTTCTAAGAAATAGTTTTAGAAATGGATTTTAATGTCCTAAGTAATGCTTGTTGAAGAAAAATTAGAAAATCCATTTACGCAAAAAGATAAAATCTTCCCACCCATACAGAGAACCATTTGATAACCTCTTATTCCATATTCTTTGAGACTTTTTCCATTAATATGAATGTGTCTGCATGCATTGTGTTTTTATAACAGGCATGGAAAGTACATACAGTTTTATAATCTGCTTTTCTAAGAAATTTATTACTGTAGCTTTGGTACAGTTGAGTGATTTTTTTTCCAGAGATGCAGGTTTCCCCATATTATACTTTCTTAGCTTTTTGTGATTTAATGCATCATTTACCAAACAAGTGACTATAGGTGGGCCAGGAGCAAGAAAAATCAATTTTTTAAAATTATGTTTTTGACCTAAGGTCAACCTATTATGCGCTGCAAGTTGTACATGCCTCATGTCCTTTAATCCTTACATTAAGTTGATTTTATCACTCTCAGTGTATAGGTAAGGAAGTCCAGGCTTAAAAGGTTAATTAACACACCCAAGGTCACATAGTTGAGAAGCAACAGGTCTCTTTGACGTCAAAACCTAGCTCTTTCTAACTTGCCTGTCAGTGAAATAGAATTTGACTTGGAGCCAGCAGGAGAAGTGTGTAGCAATACTGATAATGTGATTTAGATGGTAAAAGACGGTGTCTAGCATTATCAGGGGGCCCATCTCTGGCATTTGGTGTGAATGGCTCTGACGGAGGTAGACACAGAAGGTCAGCCTTAGTCTGTACCGATGGACCTACTCTTTTGTTTTTGTTTTTTTATTCCTCAGCTAAGACAGCAGAAGAGATGACTTATTGTATATGTGTTACACTTGGCCACCACCAAGAACAGAACTAGTTCAAATGTCACAGGCCCAGGACTCACAGGCGCTGTTTTGGTATGAGCAAGGCGGATCTCTCAGAGGTAGTCTGGCAATTGGATGGTGTTGGAAGTTCTAGGTCCACTGAGAGACAAGTTCTAGACAGTTGCATGCAGTCCAGCAACTTGCACCAGGGCCACCAGCTTCTGGCATTCCACATTTCTGCACCTGTGGCTTCCATGGGTGCACAAGCTAGCCTTTTACTTGGACCTCTGCCTGGCCTTTCTTGTTCAGCATTTCAGCCTGCACAGTCTCTTCTTCCTCCACTTGGCTCTTGGGGCACAGAAGTTTCTAGGAAGTCGATGGCACTGAGACCAAGAGCTGAGCTTACTCTTAAGTAACCCAGTCTGCAACACTATGGTTTTATGGAGCAAGAAGGAAATTGAGCAAACTAAAGCAGCGAAGCGACTCATTAAGAGGCGAAACCATGTTCGACCTCTTCCTACAGAGAAAAGTAGGCAGATATTATTGTTAACTGGGGCTCCACTGACAGAAGTTAATTGGCAACAATACCATCCCTGAAGTAGGCTCTAGGGAATCTCAGGAAAACACACTTAAAGCCCAGGGTCTATTAAATTCCAATTTGTCTTTGGAAACGGGTCCCTTCTGTTTCCTCTAAAAATTCAGGACAAAACAACTGAATTTCCCTGTGGTCACTCATGGATATTGGCTGGCCACATTCAGAAAGAGCAGGACAAACAATTGCTTCATGTTATAAATTCTTTTTTTCTTCCGAGGATGAAACCTGAGAATGTATGTGCCCACTTGCCGATTTTGGTATTTCTGTTGTAAGAGTTGCAGGATTAGCACTCTATAACTTTACCCTTTGCTTGAAAGGGGAATAGTTATTTGCCAGTACTACAGTCATTCATTTCCTTCAGTGCTACAGTCATAGCTTTAAACTATTTTAACGTCTTTGAAGAAAATTAATTAGCTCTTCTGTTGATACTTCTAAAGTGCTTTAATGCAGGTCTGGTTTTTACTCAGCCTTTAAAAGAATTTCCATGGCAGCCATTTAACAGATAACAGACTTTTCCGGAAATGCCCAATGCTTTGCAGCATTTAAAAGGGATCATGTTTGATGGACATTTGTTCAATTAAAAATGTAATTACTAATTGATAAAAGTATACTGTTGATAAAAATTACTTTAAAAATGAAAGGTATGCTGCTTAAAATTGATTTTTTTCTTGGTCAGAAAATAATGCTGTGGCAAATGTGTTTAATCGTAATGAAACCTGAAAGTGTAGGTCAGCACTCAATACTCAGTGCCAGGAAAATCTCTAGAGTGAAATTCATCTCTCCTGGAGGCACATTCTTAGGTCTGACAGACGTTTTCCTTTCAAATGTACCTCACCATTCATACTTAAATCAGATCTATGGAGATCATTGAGCACCTGCTATGTGCCAGGTTAATTTGGCAATCATTATTTAAATTATCCTCAAACTCAACTCCTTATAACAGGTAGTAGTAAAGCAGCAAAACATCCTCATTTTCCAGATAAAAAAATCAAAGTTTGGGAAAATCAACTGATGTTACTACGGTCACACAGCTAGCAAAGGTCAGAACCAAAATTTGAAGCCAGGCCTTCAGCCTCCAGTGCCCCAAGACACACCTGCTTTGTAAGGTGGCTGCTATGGAAACGTGACCAGGTCCACAGCCACATACACACCTGCACCTTCTCTCTTCCTTGTCTTTAGGCTAGGATATAGTTCACAGACCTACTGACTAGAATCTTAGTCCCATTTGTTCTGCAAAAACTGAATGCCTGATCATAGGTAATTTATAAGAAGCAGAAATCCATTCTTTTTTTTTTTTTTTTTTTTTTTATTGTTGGGGATTCATTGAAGGTACAATAAGCCAGTTACACTGATTGCAATTGTTAGGTAAAGTCCCTCTTGCAATCATGTCTTGCCCCCATAAAGTGTGACACACACTAAGGCCCCACCCCCCTCCCTCCATCCCTCTTTCTGCTTCCCCCCCCATAACCTTAATTGTCATTAATTGTCCTCATATCAAGATTGAGTACATAGGATTCATGCTTCTCCATTCTTGTGATGCTTTACTAAGAATAATGTCTTCCACTTCCATCCAGGTTAATACGAAGGATGTAAAGTCTCCATTTTTTTTAATAGCTGAATAGTATTCCATGGTATACATATACCACTGCTTGTTAATCCATTCCTGGGTTGGTGGGCATTTAGGCTGTTTCCACATTTTGGCGATTGTAAATTGAGCTGCAATAAACAGTCTAGTACAAGTGTCCTTATGATAAAAGGATTTTTTTCCTTCTGGGTAGATGCCCAGTAATGGGATTGCAGGATCGAATGGGAGGTCTAGGTTGAGTGCTTTGAGGTTTCTCCATACTTCCTTCCAGAAAGGTTGTACTAGTTTGCAGTCCCACCAGCAGTGTAAAAGTGTTCCCTTCTCTCCACATCCACGCCAGCATCTGCAGTTTTGAGATTTTGTGATGTGGGCCATTCTCACTGGGGTTAAATGATATCTCAGGGATGTTTTGATTTGCATTTCTCTAATATATAGAGATGATGAACATTTTTTCATGTGTTTGTTAGCCATTCGTCTGTCGTCTTTAGAGAAAGTTCTATTCATGTCTCTTGCCCATTGATATACGGGATTGTTGGCTTTTTTCATGTGGATTAATTTGAGTTCTCTATAGATCCTAGTTATCAAGCTTTTGTCTGATTGAAAATATGCAAATATCCTTTCCCATTGTGTGGGTTGTCTCTTTGCTTTGGTTATTGTCTCTTTAGCTGTACAGAAGCTTTTCAGTTTAATGAAGTCCCATTTGTTTACTTTTGTTGTTGTTCCAATTGCCATGGCAGTATCTTCATGAAGTCTTCCCCCAGGCCAATATCTTCCAGTGTTTTTCCTATGCTTTCTTTGAGGATTTTTATTGTTTCATGCCTTAAATTTAAGTCCTTTATCCATCTTGAGTCAATTTTTGTGAGTGGGGAAAGGTGTGGGTCCAGTTTCAGTCTTTTACATGTAGACATCCAGTTCTCCCAACACCATTTATTAAATAGGGAGTCTTTCCCCCGAGATATGTTCTTGTTTGGTTTATCAAAGATTAGGTGGTTGTAAGATGTTAGTTTCATTTCTTGGTGTTCAATTCGATTCCAAGTGTCTATGTTTCTGTTTTTGTGCCAGTACCATGCTGTCTTGAGCACTATGGCTTTGTAGTACAGACTAAAATCTGGTATGCTGATGCCCCCAGCTTTATTTTTGTTACTAAGAACTGCCTTAGTTATACGGGTTTTTTTCCGGTTCCATACAAAACGCACAATCATTTTTTCTAAATCTTGAAAGTACCATGTAGGTACTTTGATAGGAATGGCATTGAATAGGTAGATTGCTTTGGGAAGTATAGACATTTTAACAATGTTGATTCTTCCAATCCATGAGCATGGTATGTTCTTCCATTTGTTAATATCCTCTGCTATTTCCTTTCTGAGGAGTTCATAGTTTTCTTTATAGAGGTCCTTCACCTCCTTCATTAGGTATATTCCTAGGTATTTCATTTTCTTTGAGACTATGGTGAAGGGAGTTGTGTCCTTAATTAGCTTCTCATCTTGACTGTTATTGGTGTATACAAAGGCTACTGACTTGTGGACATTGATTTTATATCCTGAAAAAACATTACTGTATTTTTTGATGACTTCTAGGAGTCTTGTGGTTGAGTCTTTGGGGTTCTCTAAGTATAAGATCATGTCGTCAGCAAAGAGGGAGAGTTTGACCTCCTCTGCTCCCATTTGGATTCCCTTTATTTCCTTGTCTTGCCTAATTGTATTGGCTAGAACTTCCAGCACTATGTTGAATAGTAAAGGTGACAGAGGACAACCTTGTCTGGTTCCAGTTCTAAGAGGAAAAGCTTTGAGTTTTACTCCATTCAGTAAAATATTGGCTGTGGGTTTGTCATAGATAGCTTCAATCAGTTTTAGAAATGTGCCACCTATGCCTATACTCTTCAGTGTTCTAATTAGAAAAGGATGCTGGATTTTATCAAATGCTTTTTCTGTATCTATTGAGAGGATCATGTGATCTTTATTTTTGCCTCTGTTAATATGGTGGATAACGTTTATGGACTTGCGTATGTTAAACCAGCCTTGCATCCCTGGGATGAAGCCTACTTGATCATGATGAATGACTTTTTTGATGATAAACTGTAACCTATTGGCTAGGATTTTGTTGAGAATTTTTCCGTCTATATTCATGAGTGAGATTGGTCTGAAATTCTCCTTTTTGTTTGGGTCTTTTCCTGGTTTTGGTATCAGGGTGATGTTTGCTTCATAGAATGTGTTGGGGAAGATTCCTTCTTCCTCAGTTTTTTGGAATAATTTCTGCAGTACAGGAATAAGCTCTTCCTTGAAGGTTTGATAGAATTCTGGAGTGAAGCCATCTGGACCAGGGCATTTTTTGGTTGGAAGCTTTTTTATTGTTTCTTTGATCTCAGTGCTTGAAATTGGTCTGTTCAGGAGCTCTATTTCTTCCTGGCTAAGTCTAGGGAGAGGGTGTGATTCCAAACATTGATCCATTTCCTTCACATTGTCAAATTTCTGGGCATAGAGTTTCTGGTAGTATTCAGAGATGATCTCTTGTATCTCTGTGGGATCAGTTGTTATTTCCCCTTTATCATTTCTGATTGAGGTTACTAGAGATTTTACTTTTCTATTCCTCGTTAGTCTGGCCAATGGTTTATCTATTTTATTTATTTTTTCAAAAAACCAACTCCTTGTTTCATTAATTTTCTGAATGATTCTTTTGTTTTCAATTTCATTGATCTCTGATTTGATTTTGGATATTTCTTTTCTTCTACTGAGTTTAGGCTTAGATTGTTCTTCTTTTTCCAATTCCACAAGATCTCTTGTGAGATTGTTGATGTGCTCTCTTTCTGTTTTTCAAATGTAGGCATCTAAAGCGATGAATTTTCCTCTCAAAACTGCTTTTGCAGTATCCCACAGGTTTTGGTAGCTTGTGTCTTCATTGTTGTTATGCTTAAGGAAGTTAATGATTTCCTGTTTTATTTCTTCCTGCACCCATCTGTTATTCAACAGAAGATTGTTTAATTTCCATGCCTTTGGGTGGGGTCGAGCATTTTTGTTAGAGTTGAGTTCCACCTTTAGTGCCTTATGGTCTGAGAAGATACAAGGTAAAATTTCAATTGTTTTGATTCTGTTGATATTTGTTTTGTGTCCCAGTATATGATCAATTTTGGAGAATGTTCCATGGGGTGATGAGAAGAATGTATATTCTTTGTCTTTGGGGTGGAGTGTTCTATATGCATCTATCAAGCACAGTTGGTCTAAGGTCTCATTTAAATCTCTTATATCTTTGTTTAATTTCTGTTTAGAGGATCTGTCCAGCTCTGTAAGAGGAGTGTTAAAGTCCCCTGTTATGATGGTATTATCAGATATCATATTGCTCAGACTGAGTAAGGTCTGCTTCAAGAATCTGGGAGCATTTAAATTGGGTGCATAAATATTTAGAATTGAAATGTCTTCTTGTTGTAGTTTTCCCTTGACCAATATAAAGTGACCATCTTTGTCTTTTTTGACTTTAGTTGCTTTAAATCCACATGTATCTGAAAATAAGATTGCAACTCCTCTTTTCTTCTGAATTCCATTTGCCTGAAAAATTGTCTTCCAACCCTTGACTCGGAGCTTTAATTTGTCTTTTGAAGCCAGGTGTGTTTCTTGCAGACAGCAAATGGATGGCTTGTGTTTTTTAATCCAGTCAGCCAATCTATGTCTCTTCAGAGGGGAATTCAAGCCATTAACATTTATGGAGATAATTGATAAGTGTGGTAGTATTCTATTCGTCTTATTTGGTGAGAGTCCATTGCTTAGTTTTATCTTTTGCATCAGTGTGGAGGTTAGGTTCTGTCCTTTGATTTCTGAGTTCTTACTTTGCTGCTGATCCATTGTGGTGGTCAGTGTGCAGAACAGGTTGAAGTATTTCCTGTAGAGCTGGTCTTGTTGTGGCGAATTTCCTCAATGTTTGTATATCCGTAAAAGATTTGATTTCTCCGTCAATTTTGAAGCTTAGCTTAGCAGGGTACAGAATTCTGGGCTGAAAATTGTTCTGTTTAAGTAGATTAAAGGTAGATGACCATTGTCTTCTTTTGGAAAGTTTCATTAGAGAAGTCTGTGGTCACTCTGATGGATTTGCCCCTGTAGGTCAACTGGCGCTTACTCCTGGCAGCTTGCAGAATCTTTTCTTTTGTCTTGACTTTGGACAGGTTCATCACAATGTGTCTTGGAGAAGCTCGGTTAGAGTTGAGGCAACCTGGGGTCCGATATCCCTCTGAAAGCAGTGTGTCAGAATCTTTGGTGATGTTTGGGAAATTTTCTTTTATAATATTCTCTAGTATGGCTTCCATTCCTCTGGGGCATTCTTCTTCCCCTTCTGGAATTCCTATAACTCGTATGTTGGAATGCTTCATAAAGTCCCTAATTCTGACAGTGAACGTTCTGCTTTCTCTCTCTTCTTTTCTGCCTCTTTTACTATCTGAGTTATCTCAAAAACTTTGTCTTCTACCTCTGAAATTCTTTCTTCTGCATGGTCTAACCTGTTGCTGATACTTTCCATTGCATCTTTAAGTTCCCTGATTGACTGTTTCATTTCCTTCAGCTCTGCTATATCCTTTTTATATTCTTCATATCGTTCATCTCTGGTTTGATTCTGTTTTTGGATTTCCTTTTGGTTATTTTCCACTTTATTAGCAGTTTCCTTCATTGTTTCCATCATTTGTTTCATTGTTTTCAACATGTGTATTCTAAATTCCCTTTCTGTCATTCCAGAGGTGGCATCCTCTGCAGTAGCTACCTCATGGTCCCTTGGCGGGGTCATTCTGTACTGGTTCTTCATGTTGCCTGGAGTTTTCTGCTGATTCTTCCTCATGAGTGATTTCTTTTATCTGTTTCCTTGCCCTAATTTTCCTTTCACTTCCTCTTGCTCTTTAAGTTCTTGTGCCTGTGGACTAAGGGTTACAGGACCAGAAGGGTGAGAAGGTTGAGGAGCAAAAAAGGGATGAAAGAAAGGAGGACCGAGTGATAAGAAAAAAAAGAAAGATAGAGAAAGGAGAGGGGGTGGGGATAAGGAATATTGACAAAAAGAAGAGAGGTACAGAAAGAGGGAGACAGGGCAATATAGGTGTACAGTAGGTTACTTTGACACAACCTTAAAAAACCCCACCTTCTGGGAGTGCCCAGTTGGGTGGTTCCCTTGAGGTCAGCAGCTCTTTGCTAACCTGATCAGACACAGTACCCCACCTCCACCAAGTAGAGAGGAAAGACAAAAATGCTATAAATCAAACCAAAACAAGCAAACAGAACACTTTACGGGGATACAATTGGGTGAAAAACCAAATAATAGCGGTAGAAACACT
Organism: Nycticebus coucang; assembly: GCF_027406575.1. Lineage (NCBI taxonomy): Eukaryota > Metazoa > Chordata > Mammalia > Primates > Lorisidae > Nycticebus > Nycticebus coucang. The sequence goes on from NC_069782.1 coordinate 120,484,336, forward strand.
AGCAAAAATGGAGTTGTAGTTATTAAAAAAGGCAGCAATGGGAAATTATAATTAAACTAGAAAAGTTGAGAAAGAAAAAGGGATCTGTATGGAAAAGATTGAAATTAAAAAACAAAAGAACATCAACAACATCAAAATAAACAAACAAACAAAAAAAAACAACCAAACAAAAAAAAAGAAAAAAATACACAACCAAAAACAAAGCAGTTTGTATATGTTATTGAATATTGTCTGGGCAACACGTGGTCTTCTGGGGTATGAGATGTTAGTCACAGTTCTGATACGACTGGAGGCTGCTGATTTCTCAAACCCCAGCAGGTAGACACCCTAAATCTCTCTTCAGCCCACTTAAAAGGCACTTTGAACTTGTAAACTTGCTGAGCAGAAGCTTTCCCAGCTTTCTCGCTGGAATCACTGCTGAAGTGGCTATCCGCTTACCCAGTGTGCCAAATCCGGTCTCACTCTGCCCCTGAGGGTTAGGGCTGCAAGGCGGCTCAGACCCCACCCTTAGGCTACTTGGTTGCTGGGTTACAAGCTGCCACCCGTTTCTAGCTCTGCGACCCTGAGGGCAGAGCTTGCCAGGGCAGATCACTGACAATGGTTCCGTGTGACCCACCGCCAAACACTATTAGCTCCGTCTGGCCCAGCGGCTCAGACTGGGGCCCTAGACAATGGCCAAAGTTCTCCGCACTCACACTCAGGCTTTTCCCAGGGCAGTTCAACTCAGTGCCAAGCCCAAGGACATCAAAACAGTTCACAGGTAAGGCCTTTCTGGTTTGCAGTCTCGCTGCTACTGAACTTACAGTTGTGGGCGGGTTTAGACGGATTGAACACACGCGACCACTTGCCAGTTTTCCACTGTTTTAGTCCTCCTCTTGGGGTCCAGAAGTCTCTCGCTGACTCCCTGTATCCTCATAGGAGTGATGATAGGCAGTTCCCACCAGCCAGAGATGCCTGGAATCCTATCTCCGCAGATTCATGGTGCCCAGATGCAAGGAAGCTGTTACTCGGTTGCCGTCTTGCTCCGCCTCCTAGAAATCCATTCTTTACACTTCTGGAGGCTGGGAAGTCCAAGATCAAGGTGCTGGCATCTGGTAAAGGCCTTCTTGCTGCATGGTGGAAGGTGAAAGAGTGAAAGAGAGATGAATGGGGGCTGAACTTATCCTTTTACAAGGAACCCACTCTTGCAATAACAAACATGCTCCCACAATACTGGCATTAATCCATTCCTGAAGACAGAGCCCTCATTACCTAATCACTTCTTATTACTGTACTCTTATAATGGCAATTAAATTTCAGCATGAGTTTGGGAGAAGACAAACATTCAAACCATAACAGAATCCTTGGTGTGGACCTTCGGTATGGGTATTTTAAAAGCTTTCCAATTCACTTTCACAGAGAAAGAATCGAGAAACCTGCTTAAAATCTATGTATTCAATTCCTTTGGCCTCTGCTCATAAATCTCATTTTCTGCAAACCATCTTCACTTTGCTGTTACTCCCTTTGGGATACATTCCTCATCATTAATATAGAGTAGCCCTGTAAGAAATTGTCAGCGCCAGGAGACAGAATGAGAAACTGTGGTTCATTCTCTTCCTGTCAAACCTCCTCAACATCTTCTCACTCATTCAATGGTTAGGTAAAAAATTTAGTGACTTTTTCTAAAGCTAAGACTATGAAAAGTTCCCTAGAACTTCATTCAAATCTTCATGACATGATTTTGGTAATCATAGACATTTATTTGAGCTGTTGTGAGCTCATGTATGGGTCTCAAATAAATATAGGCCCCCCTCTTCCCATCCTGTCTAGCCAGGGTGTCACACTGAGAAGAAACAGAAATCAATTCCAAAATACCTTGAAAAGTCATACACATACATGGGAAGCTCTTTAAATATGACAAAGAGTACTTAGAAATGGCAGTATATATATAATTAAGCCAAGGACTTGAGCTCCAGTCTGCCTAAGTTCAAATTCTGGTTCTTCCACTTCTTGCCTTGAGCAGGTTACTGAGGTCATCTCTACATCTCAATCTCTTCATCTGTAAATGGAGGTAATAATATAATTGTATTGACCCCTCAGGACTATAAATGATAAGAGGTAGAACTACCACAGTAAAATAAATGTTTGTGAAGCCTTCTGCATGGTTTCTTGGGGATCTATCTTAATGTTAGTTAAGTTAGAGCTTGTAGAATTTAAATACAGGACCTGTATTTGTGCCCATTCTTCTTCCTACCATCCTGACTGCCCTCACCTTTGCCCTAACATGCAGTTCCGATGGTCCTGAACCTCTCATAGAGCTCAGGATTAAATACAGTACATTAACAGATACAAAGAGCAGTGTCTAGCACATAGGGCTGAAAAGTGATTGCCATGGACATTATTATTGCAGTGCATAACACAGAGAGATGCATCCTCAAATGCTTTAACTCAACCAAGTCCCCAAAGCCCATCTCTTTATCTCCCTGACATTTCTGCCCCTTGGCCAGTCCACCCCACCTGCCTTTCAGATATCTGCCACACGTTCCTGGGTCCTTATTGCTTTTTTGTATATAACATGGTACACCCCTTTCTCTACTTCTCTTGTTTCTTCACTCCACACCTGGGCATCTATCAGCCTGAGAGAGGTTGCCAAGGGGCTGGGGAGGCAGAGAGTTACAGAATGTTTTTACCTGACACTCACATATGCACATAACATCTTTATGATGCTTTTGCCCAGTGGACACTCAATGAGTCTCCCCACTTTCTTATCAATTACAGAACAAGGGCAAAGAGATCCATTTCAATTGTTTATGAAAGTCTGATACCACCAATTCCTATCATACCTGATGACTCTAGTTTAGAAAACAAACACAAACAGACCCACAGCTGTGGGCGATACACAGTCTGAGATCAAGAATTGTGCTGTCCAATGTGGGAGCCATTAGCAACATGAGCCTAGTTAAATTTAAATTAATTAAAATTAGGTAATATTAAAGACTCATTTCCTCAGCCACACTAGCCACATTTCAAATGCTAAGTAGCTACATGTGACTAATGGCTGTTCCATTGGACAGCACAGACATGGAACATTTCCAACACACAAAGTTATATTGGATGGTGCCAGCCTCTAGTACTGAGCATGACTCGATACTCATGACTCGAGTACTCAAGGAACCTTATTTCAGTTCTTCCTGAGCTTCTAAGTCCCCAGAGGTTCAGGATTGTTTAATCTTTTGTGGGGAGGCGAGGGTGATAGGAACGAGCATGGACACAGACACAGACCCAAGCATGTAAATTCTTTAAGCTCTGCTCTACATAAGATTAAGGTGGGTCTCCTATGAAACAAGGCAGCTGGCCTCAAAAAGATTCATTCCACCTCAACCATTCCACCTCTTGTAACTAAGATGTTTGGGAAAGTAGCTCTGAGGTTATTTCTTGCCTTTTACAGTGAAGTGGAGACTGAGAGCAGTTTATGAGGACATTTCAGAGACAGCAATGTCTGAAATAAGTGAACAGCAAGGTTGAGGCAAAAGAAAGTTTTGTGCTCTGAATAATCTAGATTGTTGCTTTGATTCTGACATCCACATGGTCTGAGAACTTGCTGCCCACACTTGTTTGTGAGAACCAAAGGAGGTGGGAATGGCACAGACAGCAAGGAAGATGCCTGAGCAGACGTGGGTCAGGCAGGTGGCAGAATGTGGCAGAAGAGGATCTCAGTCGTCAGTTGGTTCACAAGTGGCTCCCATGGCTGCTGAAATATTGATTCTCAAAGACATCCCTTCTCCAGGGTGTCCTGTCTGCACTTGTCTTTTCTACTGTCTCTGAGAAGTTTCCATATGCACAACTGATGACTAGGGATTTCCATCCTTTTCTTTACAAGGTTTTTGTTTTTTTTTTTAATTAAAAGCATCTACCCAGAGAGGATCTGAGCTCATGCTTGATTGGCATGTGACGTCTCAGGGCTCCCACAAGTCAGGACGGCAGCTGTCCACAGTAGTCCTGTGTCTGAGGAAGGGCAAGGAGGGTATGTAGTCCCTATGATCTCTGTGAAGTATGACTTCCTTCTCACAGGCAAGAACTGTGAGCGTAAAAGCAAGCCAGCAACCTTCTTGGCACCTGGGCAGTTTAAGGAGGCCTCTGAACTCTCATGCCTCAGTTTCCCTCCTTTTCCTGACGCTCTACAGGACCAAGACAGTGAGAGACAGACCCCGATGCTTATACAATTTGTGAGGTCTTCTTTAGGAAACAGGACAAAAACTTGTGAATACCAATAAGATACAAAAGTGAATTTTATTTAACTTTAAATTCCTAGAACCTTAGAAATTCAGAGCTATTCCTCTGAGATCTCTTTAGGTGATTTGCCAGAAAGGACTGTATGGAAATGCTTCCAGATGGCAAAGTAGCTTTTCCTTCCCACCTAGAACATTCTGCAGCAACCTGCAACAACCAGCATTCACGGGAGATGTGCAAGCGAGGGTCTCCAGAGCTCAAACTTTACAAGCCTCACAGCAAATCCACCTCTGACCACAGATCACAAGATTATGAAAGAGATGTGGAGGGTGACTCCAAGAACTCAACCCCTCCATTTTTTTTTTCTTTTACAAATAAGAAAATGACTCCAGAAAAGTGAAGTGTTATAGTTTCCCTACTATCCCTTATCTTTTAACACTAAGGATGAAGAACCCAGGACTCCTGCTTCCCAGCCTGTGTTCTGGCCTCTAAACCATTTTGTCTGATAGGAGTTATCATCGGGAGTAGTCTGAGCCCTGAGCGTAGAGTCAGGAGACTTGACACAAAAATTCCTGACCTGCATGTTACCAGCAGTGAGATCGTGAGCAAGTCCCACAGCTCCTCTGAACCTCCTTTGTCTAAAAATGATGCATATCCTACCAGGCCCCTTTGGTTTATTGTGTCTATTAAGTGAAATAACATATATGAAAATGTATAGAACATTGTAGGTGCTTAATAAACACCAACTGCCTCATTGCCTCTAACGTTATCCCTTAAACTAAGCCTTTCTACAAGAGGGCATGTTTGGAGGAGGGGCATATGAAATTAAATGATATAACTAAGATTTCTTAAATTGTTTTTTTGCAAGTCTACATGAAAAGTAACCACACATCCTTATATCATTTTTGCAATTCAAACAACCCAGGCGTCAAGTTCCCAGAGTAAAAAAAATAACCTGTAAAATTAACTCTAACCATCTAGGAAAATAAAATACAGAAGTGATTTACAACCAATATTTTCTGAATTCTCCTTATGATAGCATCGTAGCTAGTTTTATGCATTTAAAAATACAAATTTAAACCAATATTTAAAGTACAGGGTATTGATTCTTTCTCTGTTTTACCTCATGCCAGAAGAGATTTCATGCTGTCATATACACGTTCAAGCAGAAAGCCATTTTGCTTTTCCATTTGTTTTCATTACCTTTTTCTACATTTGTTCTTTGACACTGTTTGTATTGAAGCCAGGGCTTGCCTTCTTTTCACTGTTTCTCTCCATGGCAACAGATAGATTGCAACACCACACACAAAAAATGCAGAATTACATCCTCCCCGCTGGATCAAGCAGAAAGAACCGTGTAGGGTGTAACGAGTGATAGAAACTTGGGATAGTTAATGAATAAGCCAAATCTTTCCTTTTCAGACAGAATATAAATTATAATTCCTTTTTGCATCTTCTCTTTTCTCCCTAGGAAAGACCCCTAGTAAGTGCTCTATAATTACTTGTAGAGTGAAGGACTGATTGACTATTACGTGTACCATTTCCTTTCCTAAGTGCTCACCAATTGTGTGCTTAATAATAAATTTGAGAAATTATAACTATAATTGTTATAGTCTATTGAATGCTTTCCATCCACTGTGCACCTCGCTGAATGCTTTATACACATGAGTTCATTGCACCTTCCCCACAGCCCTATAGAGTGGTGATTATTATCTGTTTGCAGATAAAGAACATCAGCTCAGAGAGGTTAAGTGACATGTGTACAAGGTCGAAGCTCATAGCTAGAAAGTGGAAGAACTGAAATTTGCTCCTTTAAAGTCTGTCTGGCTTTAAAGCTTGGGCTCCTGAATTAGACAGTATAGAATTTTGCAGGGAGATCATTGTAATTCTACTGATCTATTTTAAATAGATCACCCCATCTCTTTTTTAAAAGGAGGTACCGTTGCTTGTCTATAATATGTTATCCACAACTTCTCAGAAGTTTCTGGTGATGGATGTATATTACAACCCCAATCTCCACGTTCTAGGGTTTGCCTCAATCCAGAGACTTGAAATCACCTGAAGCAGCTCATATGTCCTTTCTTTATCATTTTGCTACAATCCTTCCAGGATCAAGTTCAAGTTCTTTGTTGATTATGTATGCTCTTTGACAATTCACTCTCCTTAGAAGCACTAAAAAGGTATTGACATAAGCACATGCTTTGGGCCCATGGCATTGAGTTCCACATGACTTTGCTACTAAGCTTCTGTTTTCCTTATTTGTAAAATGGGATTGTAGTAATATGGTATCACTCTCTTGGCAGTCTTCTGTGCTTAAACAAATGTCACTTCCCTCTTTTCTTCTCTTTGGACAACAAATAAGAGATTAGGCTCATCCTTCAGATATTTTATCTTAAATATCACCTAAGTAGTTTTTTCTCCAACCATTGCTCTAAGTAGAAATCCCTCACTTACCATTCTATACCACGCATACGCTATTTGTTTCTTCAATAGCATTTATCTGGAATTTAGATATTTGTGTTGCTTATTATTTTTTTTTCCTTCCCGCACCAAGGTCCACAAGGATAGGAACAAAATCTGTTTTGTTCAGCATCTCGGGCAGTGACTGGTACATGGTGTTTCCCCAGTAAGTACTTGTGGAATGAATTTTAAAAAGTTAAGAAATTGTTCTTGCCTGTTCCTTGTAAAGCCAGCACCATACACCACCATGTCTTGAGTCACCAGGCTCAGAATTCAGAATGCCATCTTGGATCTTTCTTTAGCACTTACTCCAAAGTCCTCTGCAGTTTTTTTCTCTGCAACCTTTTCAGACCAGCTCTTTTTATTTCCGGTTGTGTAACTTCTATTGAGTTAAGACACTTTTATGTCACCCCTAAATTATGGCAAGAGCCTCTTCAATACCTTCTTTCTAAGATCTCTATCCCGCCCAGTTCTGTAAAAAGTATTTGGGATTCCTTTGTTTAAAAATGTACTGCAGCTTTATGTCTCTTCAAGGATAGGTTTGAAATCCCTTCATTGTCACTGAAGTAGTCCATTTGCTCATTCTTCCCAAGACCAGATCTACACTAAAAAATTCTATGGGTCTCTAACATAGGTCCTGCTTATTTCTGTCCTGAGCTTTCTCTTATACCATCCTCCCAAATGAAATTCCTTCTCCACCCCTTTCTGTCAGAACTTATCCTCTCCCTATAAACAGATCCCCTATTTGAAATTCACTTTTTAGGATTTGAGATGTTGCTTCTCTTCTCAGCTCTATCATTAGCTAGTTAGGAATCAGGATAAGCCTTTTAATTTTCATCTTTTATGACAATTTGCTGGAAATGCTTACGTAGAAATGCTCCCCCAAAGATCAAAAGTCCTGGATTCATGGTGCCCTTGTTATTTAAGGCTTTCTTTTTGCTTGGTGTCCGGGGGCATGAGCAAGGCACCAAACTAACATTTAGGCAAGTGAGGAACACATCTTTATTTTGTGAAGTAGAAAAATGACTATGGTCAACATGAACCACTCTCAGGCAGATCAAAGTTAATGAAAAGATAAAGTTTAGTAATGAGAATACGGAAGTTTGTAAATTTATTCTCTTCAAATATCTGTGCTCAAATACCCCTTGAAAAATATTCGCACCCCACCCCCACCTCCAGAAAGACCAATGCTCCAGTTTAAAGATCAGTGGACTAGAAGTTCTTCCTAATATAAGATTCTATATAATTCACATTTAAACTACTATGTGAAGATCCTGTGAAGTGATCCCAGTATATTCAGCCAATTACTAGCTGTGTGACCTTGGGCATACTACTAACCCCTTCCTTGCCTAAGTGGAAATAATAATAGTATTTCTCTCATAAGAATACTGTAAAAAGTAAATGAGTTAACGCAGGGAAGGCACTTAAAACAATGCCTGGCATGTGCATTAAGTGTTTAACAAATATTCACCACTACTACTGCTAACTGCTACCAAGTACTGCCAATATAACTAGAGACCACATTCTGACAGGAGTTTAAGAAGACAGTCATAGCTGCATACTTGAAAAGGTTTCTGCAGGTCATAATGAAAGGTAATGAAACCAGGTGCAATGATGCTTCTAAGGAAATTCTTTCACTGAACAAATGTCTATTGATCATGAAAGGACCGTGCTAGCTGTTAAAGAATAAATAAGCTCCCTCATATTCTGGGAGCTAACAGCTTGAAAGAAGTTAAGTCAGTACGTGCCATCACACAGTTAAGGGACAAAATGACTGGCAGATCATACTTGCTGCAGGAAGATAGAAAAGTGGGGAGATTGGGGGGCCCCTGTGGCTCAAGGAGTAGGGCGCTGGTCCCATATGCCGGAGGTGGCGGGTTCAAACCTAGCCCCGGCCAAAAAAAAAAGAAAAGTGGGGAGTTGTAAGGTCTGAGGTCTGGAGAATCACACCATGCTCTACAGGAGGATTTGATGTGGATAAATGTGGAAGGGGCTGAATATAGGGAAGCTTTCCTAGTTTACTCACAGTCAGAGAAATCTGGGCAGGAAGAAGAGCTTGCATAGCAGACTAGGTTGGTCAGAGAGATGGAACACGCTAAGTCAGCCTAGCATTTGATCTTAGCAGATCTTAGCAGGATAATGGCCCCAAGGCAACACGATGGTGGTAAGAAAAAGGCAAAGTCCTTTTCTGATGTCCAAAAGGTCAACTGCACATGTTCAGGGGCGAGTAACCTTAACTTGACAGTAGTTCATATGAAAATAAACCTAAGATGAAGTAAATTGGGGTCAATTGACTGCAAGCTCAATATGAGTAAGAGTTTTTCAGCCTGGATTGAAATTCCTAACCCAGTTGAGGAGGCCACTGACAAGACCAGGGAGATTATTGTTCAGCATGAGGTTTTTTCATGTCTTTGAAGTGACTTTTGACAAGACTATTTAGAGGATTAATTTTGGTTTTAAATTTTAGTATAAAATGCTTTAAAATACATATTTTTTTAAAACTGTAGTTCTTATGCTTTTAAGGGTATAAAGCCTATCACCCAATTCTAGTAAATTTAACACTCATTTTTATTACTTTGAAATAATATTTGGCCCTATTTAAAAACTTCATGACATTAAAACATTTGAACTATATTTATAAATTGATATAGTTGGTAACATTTTTGCACATCTCTTTAACATCTACCTTAGTAAAAGACAAAACTCCTCAAGCACTTAGGTAATTAATATAAAAATAATATATTTGTAAATATAATGATTCAATTTCTCTTAAATGTTCTAATACCATATATATACTTATTAAGATTTTCTTCTTTTTTTTTTTTTTTTTTTGTGGTTTTTGGCCAGGGCTAGGTTTGAACCTGCCACCTCTGGCATATGGGACCGGCGCCCTACTCCTTGAGTCACAGGCGCCACCCCACTTATTAAGATTTTCACTTAAAATCATTATTCTAAGTCAAATTCTCAATTACATTTTAAACTAGGGTTTTAAGAGTGATCCTCAAAAATTTCTAATTACTTTAAATTCACAAAATACTAAATATGTGCCAATTCATTGACATAAAAATATTAACATACTGGGTTGGATTTTCTTTTTTTTTTTTTATTAAATCATAGCTGTGCACATTAATGCAATCATGGGGCACCATACACTGGTTTTATAGACCGTTTGACACATTTTCATCACATTGGTTAACATAGCCTTCCTGGCATTTTCTTAGTTAATTGTGTTAAGACATTTATATTCTACATTTACTAAGTTTCACATGTACCCTTGTAAGATGCACCACAGGTGTAATCCCACCAATCACCCTTCCTCATGATTCAGGCAGGTGCAAACCCCTGGAGTATCTGCTTATTGGAGGCAACTGGGTCATAGCCCTGCAGGGTTATCAGTGACTGGGTGTGACAGAGGCGGAGGGTGGGTTGGATTTTCTTAAAACATATCTATACTCTTCTAAATCTTCCTTGGAAAGGGGTTGGACTTTAAGTTATTTAATTTCTTTTCCTGCCTAACATGGGGAATTAACTTGTTGTACAAGGTGAAGAATGACCTTCTCAGAATGCCATTACAACATGATCAGAGATTTCAATGGAGGACTGTCTGCATTTTCATTTTTGGAAAGCTTGATGGAATGCTCTGAACCCAATTAGTTTTTTATCATAATATTACATAATATCAGAGTTTTTATGGGAGAGAAGGGAGAACAAGTTACCTATTTCCTTGGACTCAAGTTTTATACATTACCTAGTTGTTATTCTTCTCACAGAAGTCTGCAATTTCTACCCAAATGGACCATTTGATAAGATTTCACATTTTTTTTTGGTTCTCAAGACAATGATTTTTTTTATCTAATTCTAAAAGTCCTTGTCCTTGATGGAATATCCCAATTTTTTTTCATGTATTTGTGGTTGCTTTAAGATCACACAACTTTTGCAATTAGTATTAAGATACACAATTAAATTCTGGGTATTTCTCCAGGTTTTGCTCAACTTTTCATTCCAACCTGTAAGACCATGCTGCTGATAGTTTAAATCCATGGTATTTGGTGGTAGGCAGGCTATGTCGCAAGTTTTCTTCCCAGCACTGCTCCAGGTACTTTAAAAAAGATCATGACCATGCACTGAATGCCTTCTAAGACAGCCATCTGGAAAAGTGGAAGGGTGGAAGGAAAAGATTGAGAAGGCATGATAAGTAGCATCCAAATGTGTGAATAGCTATCCCATGAAAAGTGAGTAGGCTTCTTTAATTTGACTCCCAAGACCACTGGATAGATGTAACAGAGGAGCAAACTCAAGTCAGCATAAGGAAGAACTCTCTAATAATTGGCTTTCTCATAAGGGAAGAGATGACTTTGGGAGAAAAGTGAGTCCCTAGTCACTGGCAGTATCCAAAAGAACCTGGTTACCCATCTGCCAGGGAGACACTGGAAGAGTTTCTAACAATAGTCATGAGGTTGACTTAAATTACTTATAAAGGTCTTTCATCTTTGAGAACAGAAAACAGAGTTCACAAAGTTAGATGGCTCATAAAAGGCATCTACATGTGAAAAATATAATGGCGTCATGATAGTGCCTCACTTACAGGAGGATGGGCATGTCAAACCTCCTCATGCTGGAAGCCTTCTTTCCTCCTAGGACAGAAAACCCTTTGAATTCTATAGAGAGCTCAGAAATGGAGATGCATTAGGGAAGTGAGGTGGAGGGAGAAGGGAGGGAAAGAGCTACAGCAGCAGCTGGAAGAAATTAAAGCCACAATAAAAATCAAAAGAAAAAGGTATCTTGAAAGGAGGCAGAAAACATTACCACTCTTCACTTTCAGAGGGGGAAATGGTGAATGAAGCTTTATATCAAGACAGTAGCCCTTGAAGATATAGGGATGTGTATATTTACACATAAACAGGTGTATAAATGTGAGAGAGAAATAAGCCATGATACTTTGGCTGAAGGATAAATCAACTAAGTATGTTTTGTCAGGTCTCGAAGAAAACAAATCATTTGGACACTTCATCATTATTGATCCTTATACTATTATATTTTCATAATAATATTAGCTAACATTTATTAAATCCCTCTTTGGTGACAGGAACCACACCAGGCATTCTCTACATTTGACACTATTCCATACCGACTGCGGGTGTAGCATGGTACCGGAAACAGAGAAGACAGGGAAGCCTAGAGAATGTCATAGAAAAATGTCCATTGACCACTCTTCAGATCACACGATCAAACTTCCATGTTCTCTTATCAGATACCTGGCTTGGAAACTCAGATCCACCATTATACCAGATATGAAAACTGAACTTCTTAAAACCTCCATTTTTCTAGATGTAAAACATGGATAAATGATATATCCACTGTTTTATAGGAAGAGTTGGGAAAATCAAATGAAGAAATTTATGTAAAGTGATGAGTACAGTACCTGGCACACAGTCCTCAAGGCAAACCTTTTCTGTAATGGGGAAGACAGTAAATCTTTTAGGCTTTGTGGGCTTGTTAGCATAGCCACTTAACTGCTTAACCCCTTTATGCATGGACACTGAAGTTTGAATGCTGTAAAACTTTTACATATCACAAAATATTCTTCATTTTTATTTTTTTAACTGTATAAAAATATAAAAACCATTCTTAGCTCTCAGTTTGAGGGCCATAGTTTTCTGACCCCTGTGCCAACATTCAGAAAACCTTTGCCTCCCCTCTACGTAGCCAGAAGCCAGGCTGCTCAGGCCATGGACCTTGTCTGCAGAAGATATTAATTTTCTCTCTTCAGCTACAAAATGGAAAAAAAAGAAAAAACATTGCTAAGTGTCCCCACTGTGCTAAATCTTGTAAGGGAAACAGACTGTCTCTTTGGCACTCTCAAGCCTGGTGGAGGGGCAAAGAGTAAACTCGTGGAAATGTGATGGCCATAGTCTCCATTACAGTCACTGTTCCTGCACTCCCTATATACCTACTGAAACCTGCCTGCCTCCTCCCTAGGGCATCTGCACCCGCCATTGCTTTCTTCCTCATATGGCAAGATTCCCTCTGCAACCTGCATCCCATGGCATCCGCTTGAAGCTAATCTTTCAAGCAATTTGGGTTCCATTAAAGTTAAAACAGCGGAAACCAATCAATGCAAGGCAACACACAGCCTGACTAAGCAAGCCCCTTTTGTGAGCTTTCATTATCACCTTTTTATCAGAACCTCGGTAACGAATGAAAACTCAAACAAGTTAACATTTCTGTCCTAATACAAAGTGAGGAAAGGGATGTTAGCAAAGCATTTGATAGTACATGAAGATGTGCCTTCTACTACTTTCCTGGAGAGTAACTTGGCAATATATATATCAAGATTCTCTCGCTAATCCTTTTGACTAGGTGATTGACCTCCCAGGAATATGGGAGCAATAGTAATTATATATACATGAAAAAATTTATGAACTTGTTCTTGAAAGCCTGTGTCCCTCAGCCTAAAATCTTAAGAGAGACTAACTGATTAGCACAGTTGGACCCCTGGTTTTTCTACCTCTGGTCCTAATAGCTATGATTAAAAGGGTTAGGAGATGAGTGGGGCCACATAGTAATCTGGGAGGTTTCAGGGATTGTGCAGAGAGAAGCAACACTTTTCATGCAATATTTAATGACACAGGAAAACAGTCACATTTTAACAGCAGATGAAAAGAGCAGGATATAAACTGTACATATGACAGATCTTAGTTTTGAAAATACGTTGATAAAAAAAGAGATATATGTTTATAGAAATGAATTATTCAGTAACTAAGTTATATATGAACATGTAATCAAAACCAATTTGTAAAACACTCTCAGCTCATGTTCAGGATAGAGACAGGATGGAAGATCCTAATCATTTCCAGGGCCCTCTACTATCCCCAGGCCTCCACCCACCCAACAAAGAGGCAGCAGTAGGAGCGCATAGCAAGGAACTGTAGCTCCAGCTAGAAAAACACTTTGAGATTGAACAGGAACCCCTCCTATCAGGACCCTGGTAGAAAAACTCAACTTGAAACCGCAAGCATGGGTGCGGTTCCAGAACCGCAGGGCCACTCTTGACAAAGGCTTCACCAACAACTGCAGCAATTAATGGATCGGTCAGCCCCGGAGCGCCCATCCCCGCCCCAGGGGCTCTGTGTTCCTGCCAGGCCCAGGTTCCTGGAGCTGCCTCCACCTAGCCCATCGGGAACATTTCCAGCAGCAGAACTCACCCTCTCTAGCCTTGACCAGACCTGGAGCCGAGGGCACTGGGTCATGTGCCATGTCTAGGCCCATTCCCAGGTCCATTTCCAGGTCCATTCCCAGGTCCAGGCCCATTCCCAGGTCTCAGGCTCATTCCCATGACCTATCCCAACCCAACCCCAGGCCCATTGTGCCCTCAGAGCCTCTGTGCCTTAGACATTCCAGCCACTCCGTTATTTTCTGACATCACGGAGCTCCTCTCACCTCAAGACCCCTTCAAGGACTACTCAGTCTCTGCCACCACCTCTGGGTACCAAGAGGGGGGTGATTTTTGTGGACTAAAAGGATTAAGGCCTCAGATTGGATTTATATGGGGTAGTACCTGCAAAGTCCTACAGATCCCAGGGCCCAGAGGGCCTGGAGCAGTGGCTGGTGGTCTTCACAGAAGGTTACTTTCTGAGGGCAAATGCACTTGCCTTTACGCAACCTGCTGGAGGTGCACGTTTGCTGCCTTCACTGCGGGGCCCTCACAAGTCGCCCCACTACGAATGTCCCAACCTCGTCTTTTGGGTTGAGCGTGAGCATTTCTGTCCACTGGGAGCAGAATCTCTGCTCATGGGTATGTTTAGCATTAGTGGATGCTGCCCTTGAACTTTCTAAAAGGCGTTTCCCAGTACTCCTGCAGGTCAGCGTCCTCCCAGATACTTAGGATTGTGGGGCTTTTAAATGTGAGCGGATTTGTAGCATCGTTGCGGTTTTAATTCATTTCCTAATGATTGAGAAGTTGAGGAAATTTCACATGAGCATTAAGAATCCTTGAATAGTAGTATTCATGGTTTGCTTGTGTGTGTGTGGGGGGGGGGTTGCTTTATTTTGTAATTGATTAGTTTCTTTTTTTTTGCCGGGGCTGGGTTTGAACCCACCACCTCCGGTATATGGGGCCAGCGCCCTACTCCTTGAGCCACAGGAGCTGCCCTGTAATTGATTAGTTTCTTTGCAAAAATTTATAATTTGTTAACATAAAACTTGATTGGCAGTTAAGATACTGCTAATATCTCTTTTCTGTGGCTTATCTTTTACTTTTGATTACTCTGAGCACCACGAAAAATATTTATCAGCAGACTGATACTTTAGTAATCCCCCCTCAAAAAAAAAACAAAAACAAAAACAAAGATAGTCTACATACAAACAGAACTTACTGGATCAATAGGCAGAAAGTGTTATAGATGTTTCTAAATGCCGCCTACTGGTGATAAAATGTTTGCAGTGTGGGACAATTCCCGGAAGCACACTGTTAAAATACGTCTAGAGGGCGGTGCCTGTGGCTCAAGGAGTAGGGTGCCGGTCCCATATGCCGGAGGTGGCCGGTTCAAACCCAGCCCCAGCCAAAAACCAAAAAAAATAAAAATAAATAAAATAAATAAAATAAAATATGTCTAGATATTTGGGGAGGTGTATCTCCCCACCTGCTGCTTTGTCAAAAGCCTCTCAGCTTTTATTGGCTTTTTTCCTTCACATAAAGTTTAAAAATGAGCTTTCAAGTTTCTTCAAGGAATTTGAGGGAGATTTTAATTGGAATTACATTAACTCCATAAATGTTTGGGGGAGGAATTGACATCTTTACAATACTAAGCTTTCTCATCTACTTACAATATTTATTCATATTCATTCATTTGGTCTTTTATAAGGGCTGCCCATGAAGTGTTATTTATTGCATACCTCTTTCTGTAGATCTATTTCTCATACTTCATCTTTATTATTATCTGATATCCTAGATGGCATTTTTAATTTCATTTTTAAATCTGTCTGATGTATAGGATTCAGTTGATCTATTTATTTGGTTTCCAGGAACCTAACTCAATTCTTTTTAATTGTAATAACTTATCTTGACATTACCATTTGGGAAGAAATAAAGTTCATGGTCATCTTGTTGAAAGAAAGAGAGAGAGAAAGCTCTCAGAGTTATTTCTCTCTTCTTACAACATGTGCCCCTCTTGCACACTCCTACCATCAATTCTATGGTCTAATTCATCTTAGAATATCACCAACAACAGTTTCAGTAAACCTAGAATTTGTTCCTTCATTTCCTTGAGGCTACGAAGAAAAGATAGATACACACAGAAGGTTTTTGATAAGTAGGAGTTGCACAGTATAATTAATTTTGTAATTTGTTCAATTATTTATTAAATAAACTGTAAGTATATAACACAAACACACACATATATGTACACATACACAAAAGCACTAAAGGTACACCAAAATGCAAATGGTTATCTCTGGGTGATGAGATTACCCCTGTGATTTGTTTCCTTCTTTATAGTCTTCTGTATTTTGTAGGTTGGTTGCATCTGCAAACAAGCACATATTTCTTTTATGATAATAAATAGTAAACTTTTCTTAAAGCTGTAAGTATTAGAGTGTTTTTTCCAAGATAGTAGAATAGTGGCTTTGCCTGTGTGCCTCACCTACTTGGAAATAGCAAAATAGTGTGTAGAAATTCACACTGTGAACTTTTATCCAAGAAGGAACATGGTAGTTCAAAGGAAAAATAAAACAAAACTTCAGATACTGGGAAAAAGCAGGTGGACAACAGCTTACATGGCACAGTCAGGCTGAAAACATGAGTGAATCCCCAGTGCAGGAGAAAGGGATAGAGTGTCTCCCCCCTTACACACTCCCACAAGGGAACCATGCAACCTTGAGCTTCCCAAGCATGGATCTAATTTGGGGAGTAGCCGGGAAAATGTGAAAAGGAACAGCAGTGGGAAGAGTTTCATGAACACTCCCAGACCTGGGCACTGGTAAAAAGATGCCATTCCTGATTTTAGCTCATAGCAGTCTTCCCAGGAACCTGCCAGCTAACAGGGCTGACAGCCATTGGTTTAGAGAGTCTTGGACTAGAGATTGTTCTCAGGTAAACATGGGGCCCCCACAACCAGAACTGAGGGGTGAGTATAGCGAGGACTCCAACTGCAGCTACTGGAGTGAGGCACTTCCCCCTCTGCAGGACCTGAGAGGTGTGGCTTTTAAGTTATGTTGCCTGGAGCTGTGGCATGGCCTGAAGGCAAACTACATGTGACTCAGCTAACTGTCCTGACTTCCTGCTTGAGTCAGGCCATGGGAGGGAGCTGGCCATGTCCGGAACATGAGAGCAAATTGGGTCCTGCTCCCATTCACTTGGCTGTGGAGCTGGGACCATCCCTCTTTCCCTGCGCTAAGACTTTGCTATAGTCTTAGCAATTGCAGAAAACCAATACAAGAAAAAAATCAGTTCCACTCCTCACTGGAGCATTTCTCTAAGGTTCCAAGTATTGCCTCTAGGGTTCCGAGGATTGCCTCTAAACCCCTGTCAGGGCCTGTGTTTTCACCCACTATTGGATGACCTGAGTGGACCATCTCCACCCAGCTTCACCCCACCACCCTACCTCAGAGGCAGAGCACAGGACCTGGACCATTGTGCCTTCCACAACCCAGCCCATAACCTGGGGCACAAAGCTTAAATATAAAAGTCAAGCATAAAACTTATTGCCACCACCATGGCTGGCTCTTCCTTGCAAGTGCCACCTACTTGCCTGGAGGTCAACCTGCATAGTTCATTTTTAATTTTTTTTAAGAGACAGAGTCTCACTTTGTCACCCTTGGTAGAAGTGCTGTGGTGTCACAGCTCACAGCAACCTTCAACTCCTGGGCTTAGGCGATTCTCTTGCTTCAGCCTCCCAAGTAGCTGGGACTACAGGCACCTGCCACAACACCTGGCTATTTTTTTGTTGCAGTTTGGCCAGGGCCAGGTTTGAACCCACTACTGTTGGTATATGGGGCCAGTGCCCTACTCACTGAGCCACAGGCACCGTCCCTGCATAGTTCATTATAACATCTGCTGACACAAGGCCATAGCACTCAGAACCAAGATAAGCTTCTCACCACCTCTGCTACCACCATTGCCCACACCATCCTGGCTACCCAGGAGGCTGTGAGCATGCTTACCCACCTGGTATACTGCTATTACAATCAGAATTTGAGAAAGCTACCACACTAAAGCTATCTATAACCAAGGAAACCATACAGAATCTTCACCACTGAACACACACAAAAAAGCAGAGTCAAATGGTTGTACTCAATACACATCATAGTGTCATCCTCAAGAACAAGGAAAAAAGGCCCTGCTCCAATAAAAGTAAATTCAAAAAGAAGAAGCAACTATTTTTCCAGATATGAAGAAATCAGCATAATATTGGAAATATGAAAAAATGAGATAAGATGACACCCCCAAAGGAGCACAGCAAATTTTTAGGAATGGATCCTAACTAAAAAGAAAATTTTTAAATGCCAGATAAAGAATTCAAGCTGGTTTTAAAGAAGTTCAATGGGATGCAAGAGATATCTGAAAACCAATACAAAAAAAAAATGAGAAAATAATTTTAGTATAGGAACAAGAAATATGCCAAGGAAATGGTTTATCTTAAAAAAAAAAAATAGCTTCTTCTAGAAATGAAAAATTCATTGAAGGAATTACAAAATACAGTTAGAAGCTTCAACAGTAGACTAGACAAAACAAATGAAGGAATCTTTGACCTTGAAGACGGATCCTTTTTAATTAATCTAGCCACACAAAAATAAATTTAAAAAAAAGAGAATGACCAATGCCTTTAAGAAGTATGGCACCACATAAAGTAACCGAACACACAAATCATTAGCATTTGTGAGGAAGAAGAAAAAGCAAAAACTTTAGAAAAGCTATCTAAGAAAATAATTAAAGACCTGGTGCATTGGCTCATGTCTATAATCCTAGCACTCTGGAAGGCTGAGGTGGGTGGACTGCCTGAGCTGGTTCGAGGTGGTTCAAGACCAGCCTAAGCAAGAGTGAGACCCCATCTCTAAAACTAGCCGGGCACTGTGGCAGGCACCTGTAGACTCAGTTACTTGGGAGGTTGAGGCAAGAGAATCATTTAAGCCCAAGAGTTTGAGGTTGATGTGAGGTATGATGCCAGGGCAATCTACTGAGGGTGACAAAGGGAAAAATACTCTGCAATTGCGCTGGGAGTAATGGTCTTTTAAGAAAAAGAAAATAGAACCAGCCTGGATGGAGAGACCTAGAAAGGGAGCTCAGGTGGGTGGGCCCCTCTATGCTTAGGGGGCCCTGGCTAGTTTAGCCAGTGCTGTGGTTGGTACTTCGCTACTGGGGAAGTTTTTTTAAACGAAAAAAAAAAAAAATACATTGCAAGAGAGTCTTCACCAAGGTATATAGTCACCAGACTCTCTAAACTGAAAGGGAAAAAAAATCCTAAAATCAGCATAAGAAAAGGAACCTTTAAAGAAAACCCATCAGATTAACATCAGATTTCTCAGAAGAACCCTTACATGCCAGAAGAGGTTAGGATTCTATTTCAAAGTGCTTAAAGAAAAAACTGCCAACCACAATTTTATATCCTGCCAAAATAAGCTTCATAAATGAAAAAGAAATAGTCTTCCCAGACAAGCAAATACTGAGGGAATACATCACTACTAGACCACCCTATAAGAAATACCCAGAGGAGTTCAAAACATGGAAACAAAATGTTGATCTTCAACATCAAGAAAACACACAAAAACATAAAACTCATAAGTCTTATTAAACAATCACACAAAGAAGGGAAAGAAATTGAAAGGCTGCATGACAAACCTATACCAAAATACATACACTAAGAAAATGCCATGAAGGCTACGTTGAACAGTTTGATGAGAATATTTCAGATTGTATATGAAACCAGCACATTGTACCCCTTGATTGCACAAATGTACACAGCTATGATTCAACAATAAAAAAATAAATTAAAAAAATGCAAAGAAAAACAGAGAAAGAAAGAAACAAAAAAAACTATAAAACAACTAGATAACAATTAGCATTATGACAGTAACAAAATCTTACATATCATTATTAATCTTGAACATTAATGAATTAAATGTTCCACTTAAAAGACATAGATTGGTAGAATGGGAAAAAATAAAAATAAAAACCATCATGAACCAACTATATGCTGCTTACAAGAAAGTCACCTTACTGGTAAAGACACTGATAGACTGAAGAAAAGGGGTAGAAAACGATACTCTACACAAATTAGAGTAGCCAGAAGCAAGAGGTAATAGCTATACTTATATCAAATAAAATAGACTTTAAAGCAAAAACAGTAAAAAATGACATGGACGGTCACTATATAATGATAAAGGGATCAATTCAACAAGAGGATAAAATATTCCTAAATATATATGCACCCAAAATTGGAGCACCAGATTTATAAAACAAATATTATTAGTCCAAAAAGAAGAGATAGACAGCAATACAATAATAATAAAAGACTTTGACACCTCACTCACCACACTAAACAGATCACTGAGACACAAAATCAACAAAAAAATTGCTGGACTTAAATTGGACTTTAGGCCAAATGAATCTAATAGACATTTACAGAACATTCTACCCAATAACTGCAGAATACATATTCTTCTTATCAGCACATGCAATATTCTGCAAGATAGACCATGTGTTAGACATTCTATACAAATGAAAACCAAAAGCATGGATTCAAAATACATTTCAATAAGTTTTTAAGAAGCAAAATCATATCAAGTATCTTCTGAGACCACAGTGAGAAATCAATACCAAGAGGAACTCTCCAAACTATACGAATACCATCCCTGGGTTACAGATGTTCTGACCGACAGTGTTTCATATTTATGAATGTGCTCCCAAGTCTCCGCATAGGGGTAATTTATAATTATTTAATTAATTAGTAATTCAGGAACTATTTTTTGTGCATATAAACATGTATGTACATAATATTAAAGTACAAGGGGAGGCAGTAAGTGCCAATGTAGCTACAGCAACAGAATTTCCTGAAATACTGAAGAAAAATATTGAAGAAGAGGGTTATTTTCCAGAACAAATATTTAACATAGATAAAAATGAGTTCTTCTGGAAAAAAAAACTACCTAAGAAATTGCATCTCAAAAAAGAAAGTGTACAAAAAGCAGCAAAGGGCAAACTGAACTTATTGCTTGGGGGTGATGCATCCAGAGACTTTTAAGCTCAACCTTTTGCTTGTTTACTGCTTCCAAAATCTAAGAGTGCTTGTTCTCATTATTAAAGTAGCTCTTCCTGTTATTTGGAAGTCAAATTTAAGGGCCTGGGTCACACTGCCATGTTTGAAGATTCATATTTAAACTGTTTTATTACTACTTTGAAACATTATTGTTTGGAAAAGGAAATTCCCTTTAAAATTCTGCTTGGCTGGACCATGCTCCTGGGTATCTATCATCTTCAGATGACCTTCACCCTATGTAAAGGTTGTATTTTTACCCTTCAACACTATATAATTACTACAATCCAAGGACCATGGGGTCATTTCTGCATTTAAGGCTTATTACTTTATGGTTTACACTTGCATAAGCAGTCAGGAACATGGAAGATGATGTGATAACTTTGAGAGAGTTCTGGAAGAATTATAACATCTATGATGCCATCAAAAACATTGCTGATTCTTAACAGGAAATGAAACAACCAGCAATGAAAGGGATGTAGAACAAACTTCTGTGATGATTTTCACAGCCAAAGCCAGAAAAGCTGTGGTGGATAGTGGCAATATACTGCAATTGGACTTCAAAGAAAATGATGTCATCAACTTACTTGAACCCATTCACAAGAATTAACTAGTGAAGACCTTATAGAGATAGAGAAACAGAACATGAAAGTTTAGAAGACCCAGAGCCAAGAAAGTTATGACCCCCCAAAATTAGCTGAAGCCTTTTGTCTCACTGAAGCAAGATTTGCTAAGCTTAAGGAGCAAGATCCTAAAACTGAGCCCTTTACAAAGGTTAGTTAGTGAGAACATTAGCTGCCACAAGGCCATTTATGATGAAGAAAGAAAAAGATTGTTCAAACAACCCTAGATACTTTTCCCAAGAAAATGACTTCAGTAGTAAATTCCTCTCCTCCAAAAACTGAATCAAATCCTGATTCTCAAGCACTCACTTCATCCTCTCCAGCACCATCTCCATCATCACCTTCTGATAAACGTTAGCATACAATCTTACCTCCAAAATGCCCCCTCCAGTAAGCAATATTAGGTGAGTGTTAACCTTTACTATTCTGTTTTGAAATTTCTACTATTTGCTATCTAAACATTTTGTATGAGTTTATTTTTGTGTTCTATTTGTTTGAATTAAAAAAGAACAATAGTTTCTGTAATTTCTTATTGTACTATGGGTGTATTTATTTATTTATTTTCTTTGAGACACAGTCTCACTTGCTTGCCCTGGGTACAGCTCACAGCAACTCAAACTCTTGGGCTCAAGTGACCCTCTTGCCTCAGCCTCTCAAATAGCTGGGACTACAGGCACCCACCACAACCCCCAGCTATTTTTTTAGAGACAGGGTCTCGCTCTTGCTCAGGCTGGTCTCAAACTCATGAGCTCAAGTGATCCACCCGTCTCAGCCTCCCAAAGTGCTAAGATTACAGGCTTGAACCACTGCGCCCAGCCCTTGGATGTGTTATTATCATTACAGTATTATACTATATTATTATCACCACATATGAGCCATGATAGTGTTATTTTTATTATTATTACCTTATATACATGTTCATCAGGGATCTAAGTTACATAAAATTCCCACCAAAGTTGTTCTTAGGAATGTATCTCATCCATAACACAAGGACCACCTCTATATGAAAATTAAGCAAAATCCTCCTCAATGATCTTTGGGTCAATGATGAAATTAAAATAGAAATTAAAAAAAAAATTGAAGCAAATGAAAATAGAAATACAACATATTAAAACCTCTGGGATACGGCAAAGCCAGTGCTAAGAAGAAATTTTACAGTGTTAAATGCCTTTATTAAAAACTAGAAAAATTAACATGGCACCTATGGCTCAAAGTAGGGTGCTGGCCCCATATGCTGGAAGTGGCGGGTTCAAACCCAGCCCCGGCCAAAACTGAAAAAAAAAAAAAAATCAGAAAAATTACAAATTAACAGCCTAATGACACATCTCAGGGAACTAGAAGGATAAGAACAAACAAAACCTAGAGCTAGCAGAAGAAAAGAAATAACAAAGATCAGAGCAGAACTAAATGAAATTGAAAATAATAAAAACAATACAAAGGATCAATGAAACAAAGAGCTGGTTCTTTGAGAAAAGAAAAAGAAAAAATCAGCAGACCACTATCTCTAGGTTAACCAAGAGAAAACAGAAGATCCAAATAAACATAATCAGAAATGAAAAAGGAAACATTACAACTGATACCACAGAAATACAAAAGATCACCAGAGACTGCTAGGGAAAACTATATAATCACTATCTAGGAAATCTAGAGAAAATAAAAAATGCCTAGAATATACAACCTCCTGAGATTGAACCAGAAGTAAGTAGAAATCCTGAACAGACTAATAATGAGTACTGAGATTGAATCAGTAATAAAAAATATCTCCCAACAACAACAAAAGCCTAAGACCAGACTAGATGGATTCACAGCCAATTTCTACCACACATAGAAAGAAGAACTGGTACAATCCTCCATCAACTGTTCCAAAAAAAAAAAAAACAAAGAGCAAATCCTCCCCAACTCTTTCTGAAAAGTCAGTATCTCTCTAATACCAAAGCCAAACAAGGAAGTACACAATAAAAAAACTACATGTCCCTGATGAATATAGATGCAAAAAATCTCAGAAAATACTAGCAAACTGAATTCAACAGTTCATCAAAGAGATAAGACACCACGATCAAGTGGGTTTTATTCTAGGGTTGCAAAGATGGTTTGACATATACAAATCAATAAAAGTGACTCATCACATAAACAGAATTAAGGACAAAAACCGTATGATCAATACAGTTGATCAATAGATATAGAAAAAGCATTTGATAAAATTCAGCATCCTTTCATGATTAAAAACCCTCACTAGGCATACAAGGAACAAACCTCAAAATAATAATGACCATATATGACAAAATCATAACCAATATCATACTGAACAGGGAAAGTTGAAAGCAATCCCCTAAGAGCTAGAACAAGATAAGGATGCCCACTTTACCACTCCTATTTAACACAGTACTGGAAGTCCTACTTAGAGAAATCAGGCATGAGAAAGAAATAAAAGGCATCCAAATTGGAAAAGAGGAAGTCAAATTATCTCTGCTGGTGATATGATTTTATAAATCTAGACAATCCTACCCACTTAAAAACTAACAAACAACAACAAAAACACCAAACCCTTTAAATGTGATAAATGTGAAAATTCAGTAAAATTTCAGATACAAAATCAATATATAAAAACACTCCATGCTCATGGGTTAGAAGAATTATTATCATTAATGATTACATTTCCCAAAGCAATCTATAGATGCAATGAAATCTCTACCAAAATGCCAACAACAACAAAGCCCACATAGCTAAAGCAATCACAAACAAAAAGAACAAAGCTGGAGGTATAACATTCCCAGACCTCAAATTATGCTATAAAGCTAGAGTACCAAAACAGCATGGTACTGGTGCAAAAATAAACACATAGGTCAATGGAATAGAATAGAGAATTCAAAAATAAATAAAGCCAGCCATCGTATCCATAGCCAACTAATCTTTGACAGAACTGACAAAAACATATCAGAGAAAGGATAATATTAATGGTGTTGGGAAAATTAGATTGCAATATGAAGAAGAATGAAGCTGGAGCCCTATCTATCACTATATCCAAAAATTGATTAAAAATGGATCCAATGATTAAATGTAAGATCTGAAACTCTAAAACTTCTAGAAGAAAACTTCAGGAAAAGTCTTTTGGATATTGATCTAAGCAAAGAATTCGTGATTAAAACTTCAAAAACACAAGAAGCAAAAACAAAAATAGGCAAATGGTTCTTAAACTAAAAAGCCTCTGCACAGCAAAAGAAATAATCAGCAGAGTGAATAGACAATCTACAGAATGGGAAAAAATATTTACAAACTGTGCATCTGCAGGGGGATAATATCCAGAATTTACAAAGAACTCAACAACAAAAATCCCAAATAACCCCATTAAAAAATGGGCAAAGGCATTGGGTGCAGTGGCTCACACCTGTAATCCCAGGACTTTGGGAGACCGAGGCAGGAGGATTGCTTGAAGCCAGGGGTTCAAGACCATCCTAGGCAACATTGCTGTCTCTATACAAAATAATTTAAAAAAATTAGTTGACCATGATGGCACATGCCTATAGTCCAAGGTACTCAGAGGAAGCTGAAGCAGGAGAAGTTTTGAACTCAAGAGTTCAGGGGTACAGTGAGCTATGATTGCACCAGAGCAAGACCATGTCTCAAAAAAAAAAACAAAACAAAACAAACAACAACAAAAAAAAAACCTGGGCAAAGGTATAGGTACTTTTTCGAAAGAAGACATGCAAATGGCCAACAGGTTTATGAAAAAAATGTTGAACACCACTCATCCTCAGAGAAAAGCAAATTTATATCAGTTAGAATGGCTTTTATTAAAAAGTCAAAAAACGAATATTGGAGAGGATGTGAAGAAAAAAGAATACATTATTGGTGGAAATGTAAATTAGTATAACCTCTGAGGAAAACAGTATGGCGATTTCTCAAAGAACTAAAAATTGAACTATCATATTGCAGCCCAGCAATCTCACTATTGGGTATCTACCCCCACCACCAAAAAAGAAACAATTATATCAAAAAGATACCTGCTCTCGCCGGGTGCGGTCACTCCTGTAATCCTAGCACTTTGGGAGGTCAAGGCAGGTGGATCACTTGAGCTCACAAGTTCGAGACCAGCCTGAGCCAGAGCAAGACCTCATGGCTCAAAATAGCTGGGCCATCCTGGCCGAGGCCTGTGGATGTCTAGGGACAATACTCATTTAAACTTGGGGACATGCTAGTTCAGCCTCCTTATTTTAAAGACACATTAAAGTCCAAGGAGGGAAAGGGGCTTGGCTGAGGTTACCTATCTTGTTCCAGAGCTAGAGTTAGACCCTGGGCCTTACCTTTGGCCCTCTGTCCCTCCACAGAGGGGAAACATGGCACAAAGATGTGTAAGGTCTAGAGTTCCTTCTCCCTTGTTCCTTCCCCTTCCTTCCATCTTTCTCTCTCTCATCACCTTCCCTCCCTCCCTTCCTCTCTTCCTTCTTCTCTTCCTCTCTTCCTGGATAGAGTCTTCCAGGCTAGAGTGCAGTGGCTCCATTGTAGCTTACTGCAACTCCAAACTCCTGGACTCAAGCAATCATCTTGCCTTCCAAGTAGCTGGGACTATAGGCATATGCCATCATGCTGGCCCAATCTCCTTTCCCTTCCCTTCCCTTCCCTTCCTTCCTTTGAGGTGGGGTCTCACTCTTGCTCAGACAAGTCTTAAACTCCTGGCCTCAAGCAATTCTGCCTCAGCTTCCCAAAGTGCTAGGATTATAGGCATGAGCCACTGTGCCCAGCTTCTCTTCATTTCTTTACATTTATAACACTAATTTTTTTTTTTTTTTGCAGTTTTTTGACAGGGGCTGGGTTTGAACCCAGCACCTCCAGTATATGGGGCTGGCGCCCTATTCCTTTGAGCCACAGGCGCCACCCTATAACACTAAAATTTTTATAAATTCTAAGAAAATTATGTATACAGAAAACTCTATTTACTAGCATGCTGAGAAAACTGGTGTACTGGTTTAATGGGCTATCTGTACAAGTTTTTGGTGAGTTAGAAAACAATAAATGAGGAAAATAAGAATCACAAAAAAATAAAATAAATACAATAAAATAAAAATAGCCAGGCATTGTGCTGGGCACCTGTAGCCCTAGCTATCTGGGAGGCTGACGCAAGAGGATCGATCGCTTGAGCCCAAGAGTTTGAGGTTGCTATGAGCTATGATGCCACAGCACTCTACCATGGGTGACAAAGTGAGACTCTGTCTCAAAAAAAAAAAAAAATACCTGCTCTTTTCATTGCAGCACTATTCATAATAGCAAACAAGTGTCCATTCACAGATAATTAGATTAAAATGTGGGGAGGGGTGTGTGTATATACCATAGCTATATATGTATGTATATGTATATATAATATATGTGTGTGTGTTTATATATATGTAGTATATATATGTAAACACAAAAAAAGTAATAGTATTTAGCCATAAAAAATGAATAAAATTATGTCTTTTGGAGCAAAATGGATGGAACTGGAGGCCATTATCTTAACTGAAGTAACTCCAAAACAGTAAGTCAGAATGGCATATTATCACATCGTGGCTGCTAACTGGTGTGTCCGCATGGACATAGTTGTGGGACAATAGAGATTGGATACTTGGAAGGATGAGAGTGTGGGAGGTAGGTAAGGAATGAGAAATTATTTAATGGGTATAACATTGCACTTGTACCCCTCGAGTTTATATAAATTTTGTAAAAAGATACAAATATTAGTATTCTTTTATAAAAAATGATAATGACCACACCTCACTGTTGGGGGAAAATACAATGCCATATAGATTGGCCTTGAAATGCACTCTGTGCTGAGATGTGTATGTACCACTGGCTTCTCCAGATCCACTGTAGTGGTCTGCATTAACCAGGATCTTGTGCCCTTTGGGATTGGCATTGTTTGGCCAAGTTTCTGGCAGGTGGCTCTCTCTGTACTTTTTCCCTTAAGTCCTGGTAACAGGTTTCTCCTCTTGCCTCCTCAGGCCAGGTAGTGATCAGGGATCCCCTCTGTCATTGCTCCAGGGCTCTGCACCATTCCTGGTCACATACCCTAAGGCCTTTCCACACCATCTTAATCAATCTGTTGTTAAATTCTCCTTAATTATCCAACTTGAGTGGGCGATTGCTTGCTCAATTCTCAGAAAGACAGATACTCACGTTGCTTTACACATCTTGGCAACAGAGTACCACCTGCCTCTCCAATGGTGTCCTCACCAGAAGCAGCTCAGTCTTGTGTTCCTACTTTCTCCATGTAGTTCCGAAGTTGTTATCCCTCTTCTAGTCATTATCTCCAGCCCAAATCCTAAAGGGTGGGGTAGGAAACAGGAGAATTATTAGAGGGTAGGCCCACACACATTTGTTTATCATGTGTAACTTGTTCACACACACACACATCACATTGACTTACTTTTTCTAAATTAAATGAAATCTGACTTCAAGTCTACATATCCTGAGGTTGAAGGTATCTATTATAAGTAGTTGGTTATCACCCCCATTTAATGGATCATCTTAAAACACTTAGGTTCATGCAGCACCTGGAAAATGGGGGCAATACTGAATCAAATTCCATGTAGTTGGTTTTATGTTCATTGGCCTACTAGAATGCGATGCCTCTGTCCAGTGCTGATTCTCCACCGTCTGTCTGGCACTAGGCACGTCTCTCAGTGGGCTGCCTTCATGTTCCTTTACAGCAGTGCTTCTCAACCTTCCCAATGCTGCGGCCATTTAATACAGTTCCTGTGGGTCGCAACCCCCAGGTTGAGAACTTTTGCTTTACAGGGAACTTCTTCACCAGTCACAAATTCTGCTGTAGGGACTGTATTTGTTATCCATTGCTGTTTAACAAACATCCTCAAAACGTAACAACTTAAAACAATGATTTTTTTTAATATTTCATAATTTTGGAGGTTTGGTTGGGTGAGACTTCCACTGGTCTTGCCTGGACTAACGCACGTGGCTATATTTAGGTGCCTGGGATAAGGGGTGGCTCAGAAGACACAGAATGACGGGACCTCTCTTTTCACATGGTCTTCTTTCTGGAAGTCTTCATGGCATGGTGGTCTCAGGATTCCAACAGGGAGAGAACAGAAGCTGTGTGTTCTCTTGAGGTCTAGCCTTGGAATTTGCACTGTCATTTCCACCACCTCCTGTTGGTAAAAGCAAGTCACAGGGTAGACCCAGATTCCAAGGGAGAGAAAATGGACTCCACCTCTCGCTGGGAGGAGGGGCAAACTCACATTTAGAAGGACATGCAAGATAGAAAGGCTTGTGCCATCTTTGAAAACAATCTTCCAGAGACGAAGGGGAATCAAATGTCTCTTAAATTCTCATGATCTTTAGCCAAGAAAAAAAGATACTGTTAATTTCTCAAACCTATTGTTTTACATATGGTAATTTTATTATAAGCTATATTATACAATAGTTGTAGATGATGTTTAACTTTAAAATAGTAATTTAAAAATTAAACTAACCCACCTTAAGAAATACGTGTATAACATTCCCAGGACCATAGAAGGACCATAGATGCTTCCTCACAGTCACTTCCACCCTCTCTCAGACCCTCTCCTGTGGGAACTGCTACCCTATATTTCATGCTAATTATTTCCTTGTGTTTGTCACTGTTTCATGACAGGAGTTATAAGCCCAAATATATATTACTTGGTTTTGCCTGTTTGTTGAACTTCACATAAAATAAATCATTCTGTGACTTGACTTTATCACTCGCAATTGCTTTTGAGATTCATCCATGTTAATGTGAATAGCTATAGTTTTCCATTTTCATTTTTATAGAATTTTTTATTGTGTGCTTATGCACCATTTTATTTGTACGTTTTACTGTTAATGGACTTTAGGTTTTTCCATTTTTAAGAAAATATTACGATCAATGCTGCTATGACCATTTCTTTTACACCTCTCCTGGCATTTATATAGGTTATATTCTTAATCCCAAAAGAATTTCTGGGTCATTAACATTTTGCCTTACTAGAAAATACCAAACTATTTTCCAATTTACTCTTTCCAGCATTGCATGGAAATTCTCATTGCTCCATATCTGGGGCAACATGTGACATCTTCAAGCTAATTTTTTCCAATTTGGTGATCATTACATAGTATCTTGTTATGGTTTTAATGGACATTTTACATATTAATAGGATTGAAAATAGTTCCTTAGGCTTATTAATCATTTCTGTTTACTCTTCTGCGAAATGTCTGTTAATAGATCTTAACACTATTGAGTTGTCTTGTTCACTCAGAAGGATTTCTTATATACTCAAGGGTACTGTCCTTTGTTAGTTATCTGTATTGAAAATATTTCTTTTCCAATTAATGGCTCATTTTTTCCATTTGCTAAATAAATAGTTTTCCTAAATCACCCTGGTATACTTCTAATTTTATTCAAAATGACCCCACTTCTCCAACCTCAATGTTGGTTATCCTGGAACCAAGTTTATGCACCTCAATGTTCTTACTCAGAAGAGAGCTTTCCAGCTCATCAGAATATAAAGACATCTGTAGTGGGAAAGTGAAATAACAGAGTTTAAAGGCAGTTCAAGAAGGTTCTCAAGGCAGCAACTACACCCTTGTCACCAGGGCTGTCACCACGCGGTGCCTGGAACATTGTGATCACTCCTATTCTTGGTTCAATAGTAGGCACAGGCAGCCTGCCTCACAGCCGCACACAGCCAGCCCTTCTGGGGTCCCATCCTCTGCCTCAACGACTTCAGCCCCACCCCTGTCTTCAGGAATTGCTTCCTCTTACCTGCTTTGGCTTTTTCCTTTCCTATGCAGGCCAGGTGGCATAATCCTCTTGATTCAAATGTTTAGGCTTGGCTTGGCACCCATGCTCAGTGGTTAGGATGCCAGCCACATACACCAAGGCAGGCAGGTTCAAACTCAGCCCGAGCCTGCTAAACAACAATAACAACTACAGCAACAGCAACAAAAAAAGCTGGGTGTTGTGGCAGGCACTTGTCGTCCCAGGTACTTGGGAGGCTGAGGCAAGAGAATAGCTTGAACCCAAGAGTGACGCCATGACACTCTACCAAGGGCGACATAAGACTCTGTTTCAAACAAACAAACAAACAAAATGTTTAGGCTTTTATAAAGCAAGGGAAAACCCTCAGGCAGCTTCTGAAGCACAGCCCTGGAAACACCCTAGAGGCCAGGACCACTGAGGAAAATTTTGTGGAAATAAATATACATCAAGAGCTCCACAAATTACCCTGCTATGCCAGTCAGGAAAAAGATTCCATTCTGCTTGTCTGAGATATCACTGGTGGTAGGGTAGGGTAGGGGTAGGGTAGAGCCTGATCTTGGCCATAAGGACAGTAGGTCTAGCTCAAGGCTGGTACTGATGAGATTCACCCAGTACTGCAGAGCCCTGACCTTTGCACCCACTCATTTGGCTTTGAACCACATGTTGGCTCTTGGAAAATTCTTATATTGTTGTCTTGTGTCTCCATTTAGTTCCTGAGTTCTCATTTCCCTTCTTACAGTTATATATCCTGCCTTGCCAACTGCACTCCATTCCTATAAGAGAAGAGACCCAGGTATAATACATCGAACTCTGCAGATGCTTCAAATATGAAACCACGACCTTTTAAGCTTTAGACAAACCCTCTCTCTTTCCAAAGTAACAACCTAATTATTTTAGTCTTTCTTCTCTTATAGGTAGTTCCTCCAACGCTGAATAATTATAGTTACTATTCTCCCAAGAATCTTCCTATGCACAAAGAAAGGTATGTCAGCTACAGAAGAGTTGTGTTTTTAGAGAAACATATATTGAATTTTTTGATGAAATACTTTGTGTTTAATTTCCCATTCTAAGATGATAAGACTGACTTTGTGTTTGTTTGTTTGTTTTGCTATCTTAGGTGAAGCAATGTATTCAGGCATCAAAGCGCAGTCCACAACCCTTGAGGTAAACTATTTTCATAATTATACTAAGAAATTGTTTGTACTTGTTTCTGCGATGGATTAATACTGGACAGTAAGAAAGCACTGGTGGGCCAAACTGCGGCTGCCTCAGCACGGTAGTCATGTATTCTTCACCACCATGCACTCACAGTGTTTTGTTTGTTTGTTTGCTTTTGTTTTTGAGACAGTCTTACTTGTCACCCTGTGTAGAGTGCCATGCGTCACAGCTCACAACAACCTCAAACTCTTGGACTCAAGTGATTCTCTTGCCTCAGCCTCCCAAGTAGCTGGGAATACAGGTGCCGGTCCTACATCCAGCTATTTTTAGAGATGGGGTCTCACTCTTGCTCAGTCTGGTCTCGAACCTGTGAGCTCAGGCGATCCACTTGCCTCGGCCTCCTAGAGTGTTAGGATTACAGGCGTGAGCCACCACACCCGGCTGCATTTTAAAACAGTTTTTAATAAGTTGAATTTTTACTTAAGAATGTTTTTGATGAGACGGTGAAATTTATTAATTTTATTTCAGCTTTAGCCCCTGAGGACACATTTTTTGTTTTAATATTCTGAGGGCCAAAACAAGAACTACACATAAATGACACCTGTGTCATTATAAATACGAAGTTTGTCTTGAGGAAAAGCTATCATGCAATGGAATTCTGAGCTACACGCTTTGCTTTTCTCACAGAACTCCAGTTTTACTTGAAAATATGACTGACAGGCAAAATATAACTATAGGATTTGGCAGATATTTTCTCCAAAATGAATGAAGTGAGTCTATCACTACATAGAAGTAAAACCAACAGAATGTGTTGCCAATGATAAAATTCTAGTTTTGAAAGAAAAACTGAAATTTTGGAAAACTTGTATCTCTCACTGAGAACTGAACAGCTTTTGAATGCCTAAAGACTTCTGAGGAGCCCTATGGTGATATTGACAAACGCAGTTTTTGATATTGTAGAATGAAATATCAACATTTAAACATGTACAGAACTTAGTAATTTCCAAATTAGTAATTCACTACATTACAAAATTATGACCACATTTAATTCTTTGAAAAAATTGTAGTGCAAAATAAATCAATGGATTTTAATGGAACATAAAAGGTGAATTAATATGATTTTATACTCCACATTGCAACTAACCTCTAAAACACCATCATTTATGGAGTTTCGGTATAATAACAAAGAAAAATATTCATAGTTATCTAAAAGGGCTATGAAAATAAACTCCTTTTCGGGGGCGGAGCAAGATGGCAGCCGAGTAACAGCTTCCTTGCATCTGGGCACCGTGAGTCTGGGGAGATAGGACTCCAGGCATCTCTGGCTGGTGGGAACTGCCTATCATCACTCCTATGAGGATACAGGGAGTCAGCAAGAGACTTCTGGACCCCAAGAGGAGGACTAAAACAGTGGAAAACCGGCAAGTGGTCGCCTGTGTTCAACCCGTCTAAACCCGCCCACAACTGTAAGTTCAGTAGCAGCGAGACTGCAAACCAGAAAGGCCTTACCTGTGAACTCTTTTGATGTCCTTGGACTTGGCACTGAGTTGAACTGCCTTGGGGAAGGCCTGAGTGGGAGTGCGGAGAACTTTGGCCGTTGTCTAGGGCCCCAGTCTGAGCCGCTGAGCCAGACGGAGCTAATAGTGTTTGGCGGTGGGTCACACGGATTCATTGTCAGTGATCTGCCCCGGCAAGCTCCGCCCTCAGGGTAGCAGAGCTAGAAACGGGTGGGAGCTGGTAACCCAGCAACCAAGTAGCCTAAGGGTGGGGTCTGAGCCGCCTTGCAGCCCTAACCCTCAGGGGCAGAGTGAGACCGATTTTGGCACACTGAGTAAGTGGATAGCCACTTCAGCAGTGATTCCAGCGAGAAAGCTGGGAAAGCTTCTGCTCAGCAAGTTTACAAGTTCAAAGTGCCTTTTAAGTGGGCTGAAGAGAGATTTAGGGTGTCTACCTGCTGGGGTTTGAGAAATCAGCAGCCTCCAGTCGTATCAGAACTGTGACTAACATCTCATACCCCAAAAGACCACGTGTTGCCCAGACAATATTCAACAACATATACAAACTGCTTTGTTTTTGGTTGTGTATTTTTTTTTCTTTTTTTTTTGTTTGGTTGGGTTTTTTTGTTTGTTTATTTTGACGTTGTTGATGTTCTTTTGTTTCTTAATTTCAATCTTTTCCATACAGATCCCTTTTTCTTTCTCAATTTTTCTAGTTTAATTATAATTTCCCATTGCTGCCTTTTTTAATAACTACAACTTCATTTTTGCTAGTGTTTCTACCGCTATCACTTGGTTTTTCACCCAATTTTATCGCCATAAAGTTTTCTGTTTGCTTGTTTTAGTTTGATTTATAGCATTTTTGTCTTTCCTCTCTACTTGGTGGAGGTGGGGTACTGTGTCTGACCAGGTTAGCAAAGAGCTGCTGACCTCAAGGGAACCACCCAACTGGGCACCCAACCCCCAGAAGGTGGGGTTTTTTAAGGTTGTGTCAAAGTACCCTACTGTACACCTATATTGCCCTGTCTCCCTCTTTCTGTGCCTCTCTTCTTTTTGTCAATATTCCTTATCCCTACCCACTCTCCTTTCTCTATCTTTCTTTTTTTTTCTTATCACTCGGTCCTCCTTTCTTTCATCCCTTTTTTGCTCTTCAACCTTCTCACCTTTCTGGTCCTGTAACCCTTAGTCCACAGGCACAAGAACTTAAAGAGCAAGAGGAAGTGAAAGGAAAATTAGGGCAAGGAAACAGATAAAAGAAATCACTCATGAGGAAGAATCAGCAGAAAACTCCAGGCAACATGAAGAACCAGTCCAGAACAACCCCGCCAAGGGACCATGAGGTAGCTACTGCAGAGGATTCCACCTATACAGAAATGTTAGGAATGACAGAAAGGGAATTTAGAATACACATGTTGAAAACAATGAAAGAAATGATGGAAACAATGAAGGAAACTGCTAATAAAGTGGAAAATAACCAAAAGGAAATCCAAAAACAGAATCAAATCAGAGATGAACGATATGAAGAATATAAAAAGGATATAGCAGAGCTGAAGGAAATGAAACAGTCAATCAGGGAACTTAAAGATGCAATGGAAAGTATCAGCAACAGGTTAGACCATGCAGAAGAAAGAATTTCAGAGGTAGAAGACAAAGTTTTTGAGATAACTCAGATAGTAAAAGAGGCAGAAAAGAAGAGAGAGAAAGCAGAACGTTCACTGTCAGAATTATGGGACTTTATGAAACGTTCCAACATACGAGTTATAGGAATTCCAGAAGGGGAAGAAGAATGCCCCAGAGGAATGGAAGCCATATTAGAGAATATTATAAAAGAAAATTTCCCAAACATCACCAAAGATTCTGACACACTGCTTTCAGAGGGCTATCGGACCCCAGGTCGCCTCAACTCTAACCGAGCTTCTCCAAGACACATTGTGATGAACCTGTCCAAAGTCGAGACAAAAGAAAAGATTCTGCAAGCTGCCAGGAGTAAGCGCCAGTTGACCTACAGGGGCAAATCCATCAGAGTGACCTCAGACTTCTCTAATGAAACTTTCCAAGCAAGAAGACAATGGTCATCTACCTTTAATCTACTTAAACAGAACAATTTTCAGCCCAGAATTCTGTACGCTGCTAAGCTAAGCTTCAAAATTGATGGAGAAATCAAATCATTTACGGATATACAAACATTGAGGAAATTCACCACAACAAGACCAGCTCTACAGGGAATACTTCAACCTGTTCTGCACACTGACCACCACAATGGATCAGCAGCAAAGTAAGAACTCAGAAATCAAAGGACAGAACCTAACCTCCACACTGATGCAAAAGATAAAACTAAGCAATGGACTCTCACAAAATAAGACGAATAGAATACTACCACACTTATCAATTATCTCAATAAATGTTAATGGCTTGAATTCCCCACTGAAGAGACATAGATTGGCTGACTGGATTAAAAAACACAAGCCATCCATTTGCTGTCTGCAAGAAACACACCTGGCTTCAAAAGACAAATTAAAGCTCCGAGTCAAGGGTTGGAAGACAATTTTTCAGGCAAATGGAATTCAGAAGAAAAGAGGAGTTGCAATCTTATTTTCAGATACATGTGGATTTAAAGCAACTAAAGTCAAAAAAGACAAAGATGGTCACTTTATATTGGTCAAGGGAAAACTACAACAAGAAGACATTTCAATTCTAAATATCTATGCACCAAATTTAAATGCTCCCAGATTCTTGAAACAGACCTTACTCAGTCTGAGCAATATGATATCTGATAATACCATCATAACAGGGGACTTTAACACACCTCTTACAGAGCTGGACAGATCCTCTAAACAGAAATTAAACAAAGATATAAGAGATTTAAATGAGACCCTAGAACAATTATGCTTGATAGACGCATATAGAACACTCCACCCCAAAGATAAAGAATATACATTCTTCTCATCACCCCATGGAACATTCTCCAAAATTGATCATATCCTGGGACACAAAACAAATATCAACAGAATCAAAAGAATTGAAATTTTACCTTGTATCTTTTCAGACCATAAGGCACTAAAGGTGGAACTCAACTCTAAAAAAAATGCTCGACCCCATCCAAAGGCATGGAAATTAAACAATCTTCTGTTGAATAACAGATGGGTGCAGGAAGAAATCAAACAGGAAATCACTAACTTCCTTAAGCATAACAACAATGAAGACACAAGCTACCAAAACCTGTGGGATACTGCAAAAGCAGTTTTGAGAGGAAAATTCATCGCTTTAGATGCCTACATTCGAAAAACAGACAGAGAGCACATCAACAATCTCACAAGAGACCTTATGGAATTGGAAAAAGAAGAACAATCTAAGCCTAAACTCAGTAGAAGAAAAGAAATATCCAAAATCAAATCAGAGATCAATGAAATTGAAAACAAAAGAATCATTCAGAAAATTAATGAAACAAGGAGTTGGTTTTTTGAAAAAATAAATAAAATAGATAAACCATTGGCCAGACTAACGAGGAATAGAAAAGTAAAATCTCTAGTAACCTCAATCAGAAATGATAAAGGGGAAATAACAACTGATCCTACAGAGATACAAGAGATCATCTCTGAATACTACCAGAAACTGTATGCCCAGAAATTTGACAATGTGAAGGAAATGGATCAATATTTGGAATCACACCCTCTCCCTAGACTTGGCCAGGAAGAAATAGACCTCCTGAACAGACCAATTTCAAGCACTGAGATCAAAGAAACAATAAAAAAGCTTCCAACTAAAAAATGCCCTGGTCCAGATGGCTTCACTCCAGAATTCTATCAAACCTTCAAGGAAGAGCTTATTCCTGTACTGCAGAAATTATTCCAAAAAATTGAGGAAGAAGGAATCTTCCCCAACACATTCTATGAAGCAAACATCACCCTGATACCAAAACCAGGAAAAGACCCAAACAAAAAGGAGAATTTCAGACCAATCTCACTCATGAATATAGATGGAAAAATTCTCAACAAAATCCTAGCCAATAGATTACAGCTTATCATCAAAAAAGTCATTCATCATGATCAAGCAGGCTTCATCCCAGGGATGCAAGGCTGGTTTAACATACGCAAGTCCATAAACGTTATCCACCATATTAACAGAGGCAAAAATAAAGATCACATGATCCTCTCAATAGATGCAGAAAAAGCATTTGATAAAATCCAGCATCCTTTTCTAATTAGAACACTGAAGAGTATAGGCATAGGTGGCACATTTCTAAAACTGATTGAAGCTATCTATGACAAACCCACAGCCAATATTTTACTGAATGGAGTAAAACTGAAAGCTTTTCCTCTTAGAACTGGAACCAGACAAGGTTGTCCTCTGTCACCTTTACTATTCAACATAGTGCTGGAAGTTCTAGCCAATACAATTAGGCAAGACAAGGAAATAAAGGGAATCCAAATGGGAGCAGAGGAGGTCAAACTCTCCCTCTTTGCTGACGACATGATCTTATACTTAGAGAACCCCAAAGACTCAACCACAAGACTCCTAGAAGTCATCAAAAAATACAGTAATGTTTCAGGATATAAAATCAATGTCCACAAGTCAGTAGCCTTTGTATACACCAATAACAGTCAAGATGAGAAGCTAATTAAGGACACAACTCCCTTCACCATAGTCTCAAAGAAAATGAAATACCTAGGAATATACCTAACGAAGGAGGTGAAGGACCTCTATAAAGAAAACTATGAACTCCTCAGAAAGGAAATAGCAGAGGATATTAACAAATGGAAGAACATACCATGCTCATGGATGGGAAGAATCAACATTGTTAAAATGTCTATACTTCCCAAAGCAATCTACCTATTCAATGCCATTCCTATCAAAGTACCTACATCGTACTTTCAAGATTTGGAAAAAACGATTCTGCGTTTTGTATGGAACCGGAAAAAACCCCGTATAGCTAAGGCAGTTCTTAGTAACAAAAATAAAGCTGGGGGCATCAGCATACCAGATTTTAGTCTGTACTACAAAGCCATAGTGCTCAAGACAGCATGGTACTGGCACAAAAACAGAGACATAGACACTTGGAATCGAATTGAACACCAAGAAATGAAACTAACATCTTACAACCACCTAATCTTCGATAAACCAAACAAGAACTTACCTTGGGGGAAAGACTCCCTATTCAATAAATGGTGTTGGGAGAATTGGATGTCTGCATGTAAAAGACTGAAACTGGACCCACACCTTTCCCCACTCACAAAAATTGATTCAAGATGGATAAAGGACTTAAATTTAAGGCACGAAACAATAAAAATCCTCAAAGAAAGCATAGGAAAAACACTGGAAGATATTGGCCTGGGGGAAGACTTCATGAAGAAGACTGCCATGGCAATTGCAACAACAACAAAAATAAACAAATGGGACTTCATTAAACTGAAAAGCTTCTGTACAGCTAAGGTGACGATAACCAAAGCAAAGAGACAACCCACACAATGGGAAAGGATATTTGCATATTTTCAATCAGACAAAAGCTTGATAACCAGGATCTATAGAGAACTCAAATTAATCCACATGAAAAAAGCCAACAATCCCTTATATCAATGGGCAAGAGACATGAATAGAACTTTCTCTAAAGACGACAGACGAATGGCTAACAAACACATGAAAAAATGTTCATCATCTCTATATATTAGAGAAATGCAAATCAAAACATCCCTGAGATATCATCTAACCCCAGAGAGAATGGCCCACATCACAAAATCTCAAAACTGCAGATGCTGGTGTGGATGTGGAGAGAAGGGAACACTTTTACACTGCTGGTGGGACTGCAAACTAGTACAACCTTTCTGGAAGGAAGTATGGAGAAACCTCAAAGCACTCAACCTAGACCTCCCATTCGA
Organism: Nycticebus coucang; assembly: GCF_027406575.1. Lineage (NCBI taxonomy): Eukaryota > Metazoa > Chordata > Mammalia > Primates > Lorisidae > Nycticebus > Nycticebus coucang. The sequence goes on from NC_069782.1 coordinate 120,523,150, forward strand.
TCCTGCAATCCCATTACTGGGCATCTACCCAGAAGGAAAAAAATCCTTTTATCATAAGGACACTTGTACTAGACTGGTTATTGCAGCTCAATTTACAATCGCCAAAATGTGGAACCAGCCTAAATGCCCACCAACCCAGGAATGGATTAACAAGCTGTGGTATATGTATACCATGGAATACTATTCAGCCATTAAAAAAAATGGAGACTTTACATCCTTCGTATTAACCTGGATGGAAGTGGAAGACATTATTCTTAGTAAAGCATCACAAGAATGGAGAAGCATGAATCCTATGTACTCAATCTTGATATGAGGACAATTAATGACAATTAAGGTTATGGGGAGGGGAAGCAGAAAGAGAGAGGGAGGGAGTGGGGTGGGGCCTTAGTGTGTGTCACACTTTATGGGGGCAAGACATGATTGCAAGAGGGACTTTACCTAACAATTGCAATCAGTGTAACTGGCTTATTGTACCCTCAATGAATCCCCAACAATAAAAAAAAAAGAAAAAAAAAAAAAAGAAAATAAACTCCTTTTCTAACTCCATATCTGCATAAAGCCAGATCGTCTTTATACACTTCATTTAAAACAACATCGCAACAGCTTGAATGCAAAAAAGCAAACATATTCCTCCAACTTTTACATATATTAAAGAGATTTATAAAAATACAACTCATATCATACATGAAAGAAATTTACAAAAATAAACAATATCATTCTTCTCACTAATTTTTTTTTTCATCTGGAAAACATAGTTTAATTAAGATTGTTTTATTTATGTTAATATATAATGGCTTTATTGTGATTTTTAAATGAACTAATAAATACCTTTTAGGAGTCCTCAATACATTTTAATCTTTTGGTCCTGAGAACAAAAACTTGAGAACTCCTCATTAAGGATAACTCGACTTGTAGGTCTCTTTCTTTGATCATACAAACTGCCAGGTAGTAACATCTTTCAACTCTATACTCAGCATCCTTGAGGTATGTATAAAGCAGATTATTTCCCCCGTGTGCCTTTTCTAAGCCTTGCCTACCCTGAGGCCCCTGTGGTAGGCTTATGGCAGTTCTCTAGGCTTGACTGAAGAATAATCTATATTTCACTTTCAGAGAATGACTGAGTGTTATTTGAAAACTTGGAGATTTTGCCTTTCCTCGTCATTCATAAAGTCATTGCATAGGATTGCTCTCTGTATTTATTAGCCTTCAAAGTCATCCTCTTAGCTTTATATATTTTCTTTCTCAATGATAGCTATTTGTTCTCAAACTAAGCATTGTCTTCAGCTTTGTGAAATGGTAATATGGGGTTGTCTGAGTTGTGCAGTCTAGTTAAAGGCCGATAATAGGCCAGGTGCTGTGGCTCACACCTGGAATCCCATCACTCTGGGAGGCCAAGGTGGGAAGTTTGTTTGAGGTCAGGAGTTCAAGACCAGTCTGAGCAACATCAAGATCCCATCACTACAAAATATAGAAAAATTAGCTGAGCGTGGTGGCATGCTTCTGTAGTCCCAGCTACTTGGGAGGCTGAGGCAGGAGGATCACTTCAACTCAGAATTTCGAGGTATCAGTGAGCTATGATGATGCCACTGTACTCTGGGCATCAGAGAGAAACTGGGTGACAGAGAGAAACTCTGTCTCCAAAGGTGGGGCAGGGGTGGGGGTGGGGGCTAGAGATATCTAAAATCTACTACATGCATAGCTTCCTTTCCCTCTTAGTATACGCAAAACTTGGACAATTCCTAAGGAGTTTTCAAACAAGATTTCTCCTTACAGAACCATTTCCCCAAATAGTTTATGCTTAATTCAGTATTCCTCAATCTTGCCATTCAAATAACTTATTCCATGGGGTCCTCGTCACTCAGAGAAGGTTCGTATTAAAAATGGCATTCCCTATTCTATGTGATCCTTTAATTTCTGCCTAATTGCTGAGATGAACTTGATCAGACAGAAGTTATATGCTTTTCTCTTTCTGTCATTTGTGGAATCTTTCCCTTCTCCCATAACCCCCTTTTATTTTACCTGCAGTGATTTCTTTTACTGCTCTAGGGAACAGCATATGATCTTTTTCCTCTAACATCTAATTTGTAAAATCAATGACATTCATTTCTTCACAAAGGTATTTTTAAAGTCTTTGGGTTCCCTTTATATTACTTTTTAAATGTAACTACAGGTATTTATTTCAACCTAGTAGGTTAGTTTTATTTTCCTTTTTTAAATGAAGCATCTTAATGGATTTTTAAAAGTTTCCTCTCCCTCTGGATTCTGAATTCAATCATGTTGTCACTGTTATGTAACAGTTCACCCACAGCTACTTTCTATAGCTATTCCTGATCACCATCAGCACAAAATGCAATACATTTAATTCCTTGTGGATTTAAAGAGTAACTTTCCTAAGAAAGAATCTGGATTATCTCAAACTCCTTATTGCTCTGTGTGGTTCTGATTTAAGAAGAATTGCTACAATCTGTATAAATCCTTCTTCAGGGGTAAGCCCCTGGTTCTTACCACTTGGTCTAAAGTGCTTTCCTCCTTATGATAACATGTAGGCTCAGGTTCATACTGGAAGAAATGCTGTGGGGGATACAAAGATGGAAGACAATATAAAAGACTGAACAAGCTATGTCCCTTGATCGCCACAGTTCAGTGTAACGGAGGAGACAGAGGCTGACACGAGTGATTGGTACAAACACAGAGGGCCCGGGAACTCCTGTTACCACAGCTGCATTATTATTGAAGGTGACTATGTCTTACAGTTTTCCATCACCCTTTTTTTTTTTTTTTTTTGAGACAGAGTCTCAAGCTGTCACCCTCGGTAGAGTGCTGTGGCATCACCGCTCACAACAACCTAACTCCTGGGCTTAAGCGATTCTCTTGCCTCAGCCTCTCAAGTAGCTGGGACTACAGGCGCCCACCACAACACCTGGCCAATTTTTGGTTGTAGTTGTCATTGTTGTTTGGCAGGCCCAGGCTGGATTCGAACCTGCCAGCTCTGGTGTATGTGGCTAGCGCCTTAGCCGCTTGAGCTACAGGCGCTGAGCCCTCCATCACCCTCTTATGTACACCTTGTTTCCCTGAGCTGTACCACTCATGGCATCTATGAGCCTCAGGTAATAATGCAGAGATATTTGCATCACCACCTCAAGAGGTTGTATTTAACACCCTGCATTCCCCTCTCTGCCCCTCCCCCCCACCTCCCCACCCCCCCGCACCTGCTTTGTGGGAAGGGATTCCTCGATTGTCATTGTTGTTCTGCATCGGCTCCTCTGACACGTGCCTGGACCTCACTGAGTGCTGGTGCTCTGCCTGCCAGAGCCTGGGGCCCTGACCTCTGCTGCCCTGCTGCCGTCACTGAAGAAGTTCGAGAAGCTGAGACAATATTTTTATCCAGTCTTTGAGGTCCCAGAAAGTGGTTGATCACAGCTATTTTAAGACCTTAGGTTGGCCTGTCTCTCTTGCTTACCCCACTCTGAAGAACTTGAAACAAGCTCTGCAAAGTGGGGATGGGCGGGACAGCCGACTTAGGAGTCTCTGCTCCTTTCTTACATGTGTTGAGCACTCAGAATATATATTTTTTTCTTACCATAGTAAATTGTCTGCCTTCCTAGATGCAGACTGATTCCAGAAGCTATGAAACGTTTTATATTCTCTCTGCGGAGCTATATGACCTAGGTGTCCTAGACTCTGACCATCAGCTTCACAGTCCCTTCTCCCCTTATCCCAGGAATGAGATCTCCATGCAAATAAAAGTCTCGATGGACTATCTATCCCAGTGTTTCTGAGATGGGCATTCAGATTAGGCCACCACACAAATCCTGTGTGTATTTTTCTTGCAGTATTTTTTAATTATTAAGACTTCAGTCAGTAAGAACATGGCAATATCGGGTTGTTCATTGTGATAAATGTACCATATGTATGTAAAATGTTAGTGATTGGGAGTACTAGGTGTGGGGTGTATAAGAACTCTGTGTACCATCTTCTCAATTTTTCTGTAAATCTAAAACAGCTTATTTTTAAAATTACCAAAAAAGTTAGACATGCTCTTTTTCAAAATTCAAATCGTACTCAAATTATATATAAAGTAAAAAAGAAAAAAAGTTCCATCACACCCTCCCACTATGCTTACTCTTCAGAGCCTTAGAGATAGCTACCATTTCAAATTTGGTGTTTTTTCTATTTTCACACACACACACACACACACACTCTTTTTTATATATGTATATATGCATATATATGTATATATATATATATATACACACACATATTCACATATAGATTTTTTAACAAAATAGAATTATAGTATGCATATTGTTTTAAAACTACTTCTTTCCCAGTAATAATATAGCAATGTCCTACCATACCAGTACATGTAATTCTAATCTTTTCTTTTCAACAGATTCATGATGTTCCATGATACAGATGTACCATAAATTATGTACAATTCCCCTACTCATATATATTTATAGTTTCCATTTTTTTGTTTTTTCAGAAAATACTACAGTAAACATTTTTCATAACCAATTATGTATATGCACATTTTTTCAGAAATAATGTAATTCCAAAAGAACAAGATTTAAACATTTTTACCAATCACACTTCTCCTTACATACAATGTTTGTTTTGTGACTTTCAAAATATAACAAGGGGTACAAATGTTTTGTTATATGGATACCTTGTGTAATGCTCAAGTTGGGGCTTTCAGTGCGCCCATCACCAGCAAAGCGTGCACCCATCATTTAGTTCCTAATTATTAGTGAGTTCATGTGGTATTTGTTTTTCCATTCCTGGATGTCACTTAGGATAATGGTTTCCAGTTCCATCCAAGTTGCTGCAAAAAGACATTATTTCATTTGTTTTTATGGCTGAGTAGTACTCCATGTTAAATTTAGACTTATCACTCCATCCAGCAATCCCATTACTGAATATCTACCTGAAAGAAAAGCAGTCATTTTATCAATTCTGTAACCCCTTCTATACATCTGCCCCCATTCCTCATCAAGAGGTTGTGTCATTGTTTTATTAACTTCTCTCTGTGTATCTTTAATATGACTCTCCATGAGAGTAGGCTGCTCAAAGAAGTCTTAATTTGGTCTAAGAGCCAGGCCATGTACTGATGGAAAGTCACTGTAATAATTTTTTTCCTTGGTCTTGGAAGCCCTAGAGCCATCTCTAGGTAGGTACATTATTTGCAAAAAGGGCCATCATAATTCCCATTATTTGTGTTATTCTGTCATGTGTCTTTGGGCTTTGCCATGTAACTTGCTTTGGTCAAAGAGACAATGGCAAATGTGACACAAGGAGAGACTTAAAGAGTGTTGGCATATTTGGACTTATTTTTTTCTTGCTGCTCTTGAGAATGCTGAGACCACTAAGTGAGAAAGCTACAATTTGGGCTAGTCTGCTGGAGGTTTAAAGACTGCCTGGAGTACTGACAAACCTCTCAATCAATGTCCCCTAACTTAACCATCCAGCCGAGCACCGGACATACCATTGCTGCTACCTAATATCATTTTTGGGCCCCAGCCACCTGCCTGACCTCAGACCAGAAAAACCACTGAAAGCTGACACAGGTGTTTATATAAAATAATAAATATTCATGTTTCAAGCAACAAAGTTCTGAATTGGCTTTTATGCAGCAGACACTAACCAATACATAATAATTCCCTGGAAAAGGATAACATGAGAGAGAATAACTTGGAGAGAGAATAGCAAAAATGGAAAAACAATACATAAGACATTAGTAAACTGAATCCAACAATACACAAACACATAAGCACATATACACACACACAAAGGCATCATGAACAACTTGGGTTATTTCAAGAATATGTGAGCTTTGTCATATCATTCTGCAAAAGGAGGGGTAGAATGTTTCTATTATTTATAAAGAAATATTATTTAATGAAATTCAAAACAATTTCAAATAAGACAAACCAGGAACAGCAGGAAAGTTTAACATTATAATGATTATCGTCTCCCAAACTCATATCAAATATTATAGTTAATGATAAAATTTAGAACTTTCCCTTTAAAGTGAGGAATGAGATTAGGATGTATATTACCACTGCTTTCATTCATTGACATTCTGAAAGTCCTAGTCAGTGCAATAAGGCAAGAAAAATAACATATAAAAAATTACATAAAGAAAATAACTTATCATCCACAATGTAGTTTTATAATATAGAAAAATCCAACAACATCTTTTTTATTTTAGAGGCAGAGTCTCATTTTATTGCTCTCAATAGGGTGTCATGGCTCATAGCTCACAGCAACCTCCTCAAACTTTTACGCTCAAGAGACTCTCTTGCCTTAGCACTCCAGGTAGCTAGAACTACAGGTGCCTACCACAATGCCTGGCTATTTTTAGAGACAATGTCTTGCTCTGGATCAGGCTGGTCTCAAACCTGTGAGCTTAGGCAATCCACACACTTTGGCCTACCAGAGTGCTAGGATTACAAGCGTGAGCCACCTCGCCTGGCCCAAGAGCATTTAAGATCATTAAAAGTTAGGTTTTAACTCATTGGTAGGATATAAAACGGACATACAGAAATAAGTGGGATTTTCCTGAATAAAAACACTAACCAATTAGAAAAAGAAAAAAAAGATTTTATTTTGTTAATTATTTATTATTTTTTGTTATACTTATTTATTTCAGATTAATATGAAGTTACAAACAATTAGGTTACAATGTTTGCATTTAAGGCTAAGTCCCTGTTGTAGTTGTGTCTTGCAACCAGGATGCCCCTTAGGTGGGAACACACCAATCCCTCTCCCACCTCGCCCTTTGCCCCAACTTAAATTGAATTGAATTTTTCTCTTGTGTGGGAGAAAAAAAATTATTTGTTTTCGTTTGTTTTTTTTTTTTTTTTTGAGCGGGGGGAGAAAAAATGTTAAATAATAACAATCACATTTTAGTCAAAGCCCAGTCTATCTGAGGTCTGCTTACTCATCTTGAATGTGAGTGTGAATTTCCGCATGATGTGCATAGACTAGTTGCATATTTCTAAGTTCCATGAAGACAGGAACAACATCTATTTTGTTCCCCACTGTAATTCTAATGCCAGACACAGAGAGGGTAACCAAGAAGCATTTTTGTCTAACAAGCCTGTTGGGTGACCAACTGTCCTGGTTTGCCCAAAACATGGAACTTTCAGGACTAACACTAGAACAGTCTTGAGCAAACTGGGGTAGTTGGTCATGCTGTCAGTATAAACCAAATGGAAGAGAAAAACTGAGTGTCCATGGCTACACTCAAGGAATAGGTCTTTGCTTTCAGAAATTAAAAAAGAAAGTGAATGATTTTTCACTGAGGTTTTTGTGTGTTATTAACCAAGTGAGGCTGAAGTTAATGGATGGAAAATGAAACAGTGCCTCTCCATAATAAAACTCACACAGTGATATTTTGGAGTCTATGACAACATTAAAACTGCCAAGATTATGTAGAACTTATAAATATAAGATTCTTCCTACACCATGCTAACACAATCTAACAGCATCCCGAAGTGAGAAGCCATCAAAGAATTGTCTTCATTAAATCACAAGCAACTGCTTTTCTCCCAAAAACAACCTGAAAAAAAATCAAAAAGGGCCTGTTGCTCTGAGAATAATAGTGAAAGAATATGCATCTGATGAAACTATTTCTGATGAGAAAGATAATTCATTAATCTGCATTACATTCAATACATGAAAATTAATTTTTCTAAAATACCCTCAACAGCAGAACGGATTTTCTATTTTAAAGTAATATTCATTACATTCAGAATGCAGGGAAGGGGAACAGTGGCATAGATTATTCAACAAATAGATATTATCTGCTATGGTTTGAATGCATATTTCAATCCAAAATGCATGTGTTGGAACTTAAACCCCAAGGTAGTGGTACCCGAATTAAAAGGTGGGCCCTTTGGAAAGAGATTAGGCCATGAAAGACTATTCTCACCCACAAGAATGGGCTCAATGCCCTGACAAAACAGCCTTCGGGGAGCTGCCTGGCTCTACCATCTCTTCCACCACACAAGGATGCAACAGCAAGTCACCATCTTGGGAGCAGACAGCAAGGTTTTATCAGACACTCGATCTGCTGGTGGCTTGTGGACGGACTCCCAGCCTCTGGAATTGTGAGAAATAGAGTTCTATTGTCTATAAATTACTCAGTCTAATGTATTTTGTTACAACAGCAAGAATGGACTAAGATAATATCACTTAACCAAAAAGTATCATTTTCTATGACTTACCAACAAATAAACACACATTCCTTCAGTATTTGCGAAAGATTGTGAAATATGTATTTGGTCCTCATCCTTGTTTCCTGACAGAGGACTCCTAAAGCCCTTGGAATCTCTGTTATTGTAAGTGTCCTTTGTATGCTAATGAGATAAATGGTACTGTGGGCCCCTAGGTGCCTTTAGGACTCAGCTTGGGCATTGGAAAGATCAAGGCATGTTTACAGCAGGCACACGTCAAGCCCCACCTCGCAACCTCCAGAGAGGGGAGAGAGGCTGAAGGTTAATTAAGTTGATTGCCAATGGCCGATGATTTACCCAACTATACCTGAGTAATAAAGCTGTCATAAAAACGCGAAAGGACAGGGATCCTTCGGGATAGCTGGACAACCAGAGGTTCCTGGAAGGTGGCTCACCTGGACACAGCTGGAAGCTCCACACCCCTTCCTGCATATGTCTATCTTGCCCTCTGCATCTTTTCATCCAGCTGTTCATGTATATTCCTTATAATATCCTTTATAATAAATGGGTAAATACATGTAAAGTGTTTCCCTGATTTCTATGAGGCTCTCTAACAAATTAATTGAAGCCAAAGAGGAGATCATGAGTACTCCAATTTATAGCCAATCAGTTAGAAGCACAGGTCATAACCTGGGGCTTGAAATTGGCCTCTGAAGTAGATGGCAGTCTTGTGGGACTGAGCCCTCAACCTGTGGAATACGATGCTACCTCCAGATAGGTAGTGCCAGAATTGAACAGAGTTATACGATACTCACCTGGGATCCTGGGCAGAATTGCTTGGTGCGAGGGGGGAAAAATCCCCACACAGCTGATCACAGAAGTGTCCTCTCTTGAGTATTGTATCAGTGGCTATGTATGAGAGTAGGAAAAGACGGTTTGGTCTTTCCTATCTCTCACTAATTTCCCGTTGTATGGGGAATTATCACCACACCTATTTTGGTGTCAGAAGCATTGGGAAATTTGTGAGAGTAGAAATGTCCCTTTGTTTTTTCCTGTATTTTACAGAATCCCGATGTGACTATACTTCCAACTGAAATCTTTATTTCGTGTGTGGCTTCCGTCTCATTCTTCCTCAATGTTGGACACATGTTTCTTTCTTTTTTTTTTTTTTGAGACAAAGTCTCACTTCATCACCCTGGGTAGTGCCTTGCATCATAGCTCATAGCAACCTCAAACTCTTGGGCTCAAGCAATCCTCTTGCCTCGGCCTCCTGAGTACCTGTGACTACAGGCACCAGCCACTACCATAGCTAGTTTTTCTATTTTTTAGTAGAGACAGGGTCTCACTCTTGCTCAGGCTGGTCTTGAACTCCTGAGCTCAAGTAGTCTACCTGCTGATGCCTCCCAGAGTGCTAGGATTATGGGCATGAGCCACCACACCTCGCCCGGACAAGTCTTAATGATTATGCCTTTATAATACTATTGTAATTCTCTTCTGCCCAAGTTGATCTTACTTAAGCCTAACATATAATGGGGATGAAACTAAACTACAGATAGATTTAGGGTACTATTATATCAATTAATCAAGTGCTGAAGGACAAGGAGAAAAAAAATCATATACTGAGAAACTGCTGTGTGCCATTAAATAAACTGTCTCATTTAATCTTTAAAATAACTGATAGATACCCATTATCCTTGTTTACCTATAAGGAAACTGAGGCTCTATATGTTTGAACATAATTAAGCAAGTTCATTTAGCTACTGAGTTACAGAGTTCAGATTCAATTTCAGTTGGTCTACTTCTGAAGGCTATGCTTTCCCCTTGTGTCTCATTCAGGTGAATACACCCTGATGGTGTGGGTAGTCTATGATAAAAGCATGTTTGAACTGAGATCATTAAAAGGTAAGTCTTTCTGACTGAAACTAAAAAAGAACGCAAGAAAATTAACTTGTATAAATGTGTAATCTTAATTTTAGATTCTATAATGGACAGAATGCTTAACTTCAAAGCTTGACTAAGCTCAACTTGTAAGTCACACATAAAATAGATTTTGCCTCTTCTTCTACAAAAATACTAAAATTTACCACTTTGTAGATAAGCCTGTTCTCTTATTTAGCTTCAATGAATATTAGTAGCTTAAGTTGAGACTTTATTTCAAAACTTCATTTCACTTAGAATATCTCATTTTGGATTAAATTATTATCTGATTCAGGATGTGATAAATCAAACACAAAGCCATAATTGCTAGTTAAAAAAAAATAAACTTGGTTGCAACTGCTTGATTTTATTAAAATAAAATAATATTTGCTGTATCCTGTTTAAGTGATATTAATACCATTATATTCTTTGTTATATTATTTAATAATACTAATTTTATTTACTTAAAATTATTTTAGATTATGTAAAAAATCTGTCAGTATGACATGTCAAAAAATGAATTGTGAATAAAAAAACTAAATAGAACAGATGAGATTAGAGAAATAGAAAGGTGTCAGTTTATATAAGGTCCTACAGTTCACATAAAAAAAGTCCGGACTTTACTTACATGGAAGATTTTAAGCAGGGGAATCACATGGCCTGATTTATGTTTTTTAAAAAGTACCCTGCTGTTCTAAGAAGAAGAAGTTGTAAAGGAGAAGGTAAGAGTATTATCCAGAGGCTAGGTGGTAGACGTGTTCAAACGATGTCTGGGGAAAAGACAATGGTGACTGGGAATGGGGAGGAAACAGCAGAAACAGAAAAAAGGGTCATTTTTGATATCCTGTTAGATTGGAAAAAAAACAAATGGTCAGAGATATCGCCAAGGTTTGTAGACTGACTTATACATGATAGCATTTCCTGAAATGAAGAATAAAGGAGAAGTAGGATGCTTCCCCTGTGGCATAGGGGTGTGTGTGTATGTGTGTTTGGGGGATGGTGTGTCTCCTAGGATTTATCCTACTCCTCTGCTCACATATATTGTGTACTTTCCAGTTGTAGGAGACAGACTCTCAGGTGGCCTCGAGGTCCCAGCTTCCTAGTGCTCACGCCTTGTGGGATTCTCCCCCCTTGAGTAGAGCTGGGACCTGTGCCTTGCTTCTAACCAATGGAATACAGCAATATGTGGGGGGGTTACACGAAAACACGTACATGATGACATTACATAACATTGGAACCCATTTTGCTAGGAGACTCTCTCCTTTGTTGCCTTTGCAAAAGCAAGCGGCAGTGTTATGAACTGGCCTATGAAGATGGCCAAGTGGGAAGCAACTGAGGGTCGCCTCTAGTTAATGGCCAGCAAGACACCGAGGCTCTCAGAGCAACAACTTGCAAGGAACTTAAAGCTGCCAGCAACCATATGAGTTCAGAAGCAGATCCTCCCCAGGTGAGCCTCAGGCAAGGCAGCAGCCCCAGCCAATGCCTTCATTACACCTTTTTGATTCTCCCAAGCAGCTAAGTTGTGCCTGACTCCCAAACCATAGAAACTGTAAGATAATAAATGTGGTGTGTGTGTGTGTGTGTGTGTGTGTGTTTAAGGCACACACTTGTGATAATATTGCTAAGGAGCAATAGGTAACTATTATACCAATTTTCTTTCTTTTCTTTTTTTTTATTGAGAGTCTTACTTTGTCACCCTTGATAGAGTACTATGGCGTCATACCTCACAGCCACCTCAAACTCTTGGGCTCAAGAGATTCTCTAGCCTCAGCCTCCCTAGTAGCTGGGACTACAAGCATCTGCCACAATGCCCAACTTTTTTTTTTGTTTTTTTGTTTAGCAGGCCCCGGGCTGGATTCAACCCACCAGCCCCAGAGCATGTGGCCAGCACCCTAACCACTAAGCTATGGGTGCCCAGCCCTTACCAATTTTCTAAAAAATTCCTCTTAAATAATATTTGTAATAGGATTCAGATTTCTCTGAATGGTCAGAGAAATGTATAAATTATTATTGTATAAATTATTATTTATAATAATAATATATATTATGTATATATTATTATATATATAAATTATATATTATATATAATATATAAATTATATATATTATATATTATATTATATATAATATAATATTTATATTATATATAATATATTATATATTATATTATATATAATATATTATATATAATATATAATATTATATTATATATAATATATAATATTATATATAGTATATTATATAATATATAATATTCATATATATTATATATATAATATAATGTCTAAATTATTATTCCTGTTTTGAAAAAATAACTTTTTATAAATGTCTAATATAAATGTCTATACACTCTCTCAATAACAAATGCATACATTGCATATTGTCAGTTTAACACAGAGTCATAAGTTATAAGGAAACTAGCATAGGTGAAACAACTTGTTCCTACAGCTCGTTAATGACAAACCCAGGAGCAAAACTTGCCACACAGAGATGTGACTTTAGCATTGATGTGACATATAACCATGAGGAAAGTCTTGACAATCTTCCACTTTTTAAAGCGTGTACTATCAAAACCTTTTGAGAACTCCTAAAAGGCAAAAATTTTCTCACCTAGAAAGTACACTGCTGTATATAAATTTTAGCATTATAAAACTCATCCCATCTGAATCAAGGGCTTGTATTTGTATTCGACTCCTTAATTCTCTGTAAATCACTTAATGACAAAGGAGAACAATTTTTTAGCTTATCTATTTCATTCATACATATATAGCCAACAGTAGATGCTGAAAAACAAGAAAATCTCAACCTCTGCACTCACAAAGCTATGAGTTTGAAGTAGCATAGATAGGTTTGTCTTGGCTTAACAAAAGGCTGTTCTAGAAAGGTTTCATTTGGTCTCGATAAGACGTAAGGCATGCACAGTGCTTGGCACAGAGTGAATGTGCATTATTGTTATTGTTGGACGGAAAGGAGAAGGGAGGTGCACAGGGACCGTACATACCGAAATTTAAGCAAGTGATGCAGTGAACCACCACCCTACTATTTTGTAATGCCCCATAATTTTTCTTTCATCAGTTTGTCATTCTATTTGATAAAGACACTGATAACAAGAGAAGAGAATGTTCAGCAGCATGCTGAGAATAACTGGGAAGGATTCATCAAAATGAACAATTGCCCAACCATTGCCAGGTATGGAAAGTGAAAGTTGCACCAATATAAACAAATACTTTGGGACGTAATGCTAGAAGCCTGAGAAATGTTAATAAATAAACTGCAGGGCCGGGTGAACAAAACCTCATATCCCTTCCATTCTTTTTGACAAACATATATCGAGCACCTACTGTGGTTCAGACATTGTTCTGGGCATTGGGAATGCAAAAATGAATAAGATACAGCCATTGACTTGAGTAGAAATGAATTACAGTAGAGTTCTACAGTAGAAAAATATACATAGCCAAAAGATAAATGGCCACATAGTGGAAGAAAAGATTAACTTTACCCAGGAGTTAGAGAAAGCTTCTTAGAAAAGGAGATGTCTGAGTTGAGTTTTGTGGGATAAATAAAAAAAGAATCAGGAAAAAACTAAGGGACAACTGAGTGCCCAAGCACAACACATGCTTCCCAATTTCAAAACTTACTACAGTAATTAATACAGTATGGTACGGCCACAAGAACAGATATGTGGATTAATGGAATAAAATTGAGAGTCCAGAAATAAACTCTCATATTTAAAGACAATTGATTTTTGACAAGGGTGCCAAGAAAGGTCAATGGAAATTTAATTTTTTTTCAACAAAAAGTGTTTGGACAATCAGATAACCTTATGAAAAGAAATGAATTGGACCTCTACTTAACATCACATACAAAAATCAACTTGAAACAGATCAAAGACCTAAACTGTAAGAGTTAAAGCCTTACAACTCTTAGAAGAAAATAGAAGTGTAAATCTTTGTATAAAGAAGGCTTTATACAAGGCCTTCTTAGCTATGACACCAAAAACACAAGTGACCTCATCCCAAAAAAGAAAAATTAGGAAATCATCAAAATTAAAAACTATTGTGCTTCATAGGAAACATTATTAAAAAAATGAAAAGACAGGCCACAAAATGGGAAAAAATATCTGCAAATCATATACTTAATAAAAAGCTTGTATCTAGAATATATTTTTAAAACTCCTACAACCCAATAATGAAAAAACAATGAACAAATTAAAAAATGGGCAAAGGATCTGAATATTTTCTAGTATATTTTCTCCAAAGAGAAATTTTTTCCTAGTATATTTTCTCCAAAATGATTATACTCATAGCTAGTAAGCACATGAAAAGATGTTCAACGTCGTTAACCATTAGAGAACGTCGATCAAAACCACAATGGGATACCACTTCACACCCACTAACGTAGCTATAATAAAAAAGATAGACAATGGTAATTGTTGGCAAGGATGCGGAGAGATCAGACTACTTATACACTCACTGCCTGAGAAAGTAAAATAGTGTAATCACTTTGGAAAAACAGTTTAAAAGGCCCCCAAGGGGTGGCTCCTGTGGCTCAGTGAGTAGGGTGCCAGCCCCATATACGGAGGGTGGTGGGTTCGAACCCAGCCCCAGCCAAAACTGCAACCAAAAAATAATAATAATAAATACGTAAAAATAAAAGGCCCTCAAGGTTAAACATAGAATTACAATATAGTCCAGCAATTCTACTCCTCCGTGCAAGTATGTACCCAAGAAAAAATGAAAAACCTATGTATATACAAAACCTTACACATGAATGTTCATAGCAGCATTATTCATAACACCCAAAAAGTAGACACAACCCAAATGTTTATTAACTGATGAAAGGGTGAATTTGATGTGGTATATCAATACAATGAGATATTACGTGGCAATCCTAAGGAATGAAATCTAATACATGTGATGACATGGACGAACCTCTGAAACCATGCTAAGTGAAAGAAGCTAATCACAAAAGACCACACATCACATGCCATTTATACTTAATGGCCAGAAGAGGCAACTTCATAAAGACAGAAAGACCGGTGACTGCCAAAGCCCAGTGGGTTTGACTACTAACAGGTACAGGGGTCCTTTTGGAGGTGATGAAAATATTCCAAAAGTGATTGTAGCATTTGTTGCACAATCCTATGAATACAATAAAAGCTATTGGACTGAACACTTTAAATGAGTGAATATATTAATAGGTGAATTACAGCTCATTAAAGCTATTAGGCATCAGAATAGATATATAGATTAATATATATTGAAAAAAGCATAATAGATGAAGGATTGCTTTCTTTTTTTTTTAGAGACAGAGTCTCACTTTGTTGCCCGCAGTAGAGTGCTATGACGTCACAGCTCACAGCAACCTCCAACTCCTGGGCTTAGGTGATTCTCTTGTCTCAGCCTCCCGAGTAGCTGGGACTACACGTGCCAGCCACAACGGCCGGCTATTTTTTGTTGCAGTTTGGCAGGGTCTGGGTTCGAACCCGCAACCCCCAGTATATGGGGCCAGCGCCCTACCCACTGAGCCACAGGCACTGTCCTAGATGATGGATTATTGAGCATATACATAGCACAAATTCTTCACCCTTCTCTGTATCTATGCCCTTTGTCAAGTGACTTTCTACTTCCTCTCACTAAAGAGGTGGAGTCTGACATTGTGACTTGATAGGAAAGTGACTTGATGGCAGGGCATGCAAGACCCTTGATTATTTCCATTTGATTTTGCTCCTCTTCCGTGATACCTGCCTACATTACCCCATTAGCCTGATAGTGGGTGAGAGACAGGTGGCACAGAGAAGATACCCTTCAGTCATTCCCTTTGAGGTCATCGTAGCCCAGCCAACAGCCACCTGATTCCCAAACATGTGAGTGAGCCTAGTGGTGATCAGAAAAATCACTCAGTCAAACACTAATTATCAAATGTTAAACTTACAGATTAATCAAATGTTTGGTTGCCGCGTTTGGGGGTTGTTTGCAGCATTTTTTGTGTATATAGCAATAGGCAACTCATAAGGAGGGTACCACAGCATTCAAATGTCATCTCAGGAACTCAAAGGATGAGGATGGAAAGGATAGGCAATGAAGTTTAGAGCTTTCTGGATCCCAAGTCCCTCTTACAGAGAAGTGGTGGGGAGGTTAGATATACATATATTAAATTGTGTGTGCAGACGAATACAGATATAAAAATGCTGCTCAAAAGGAGTGCAAGGTGATTGGAAATTCCATAGTGATATTTTTAAAATATAGAATATCCTATTTATGATCTAGTACTGATTAAACACTGAAAATTTTACCTTAATTTTTTTAATATACAAATTTACCCAAGCAATGTTACACCTGTGACATTTTTGCCAAAAATGTGTAACTTTAAACTACTTGTGAGAAAATGTCAGAGTAATCCAAATAATAAGACATTCTACTAAAAACTGGCCATTACCCTCAAATATGTTAAGGTCCTAAAAGACAAAAAAGAGTAAGAAACTTTCCCAGATTAGAGAAAACAAAGGAGATATAACAATTAAATGAAATGTGGGATCTCTGGGTTTCATGTCATGAAAAGGGGAATTAGCAGAATAATTGGAAAATTTTGAATAAGATCTATAGATTAGCTAATAGTAAAAAAGTATTAAATTGATGTTAATTTTCTGGTTCCAATAATCATACTTTGAATGCACAAACTGTCAACACTGGGGGACTGGGTTAAAGGTTATATGAAAAACCTTTGTACTATTTTTCTGACTATTTTATAAGTCTAAAATTATTTCAAAATAAACAGTTTTTTAAAAAGTTAGGCCAGGCTTGGCGCCCGTAGCACAGAGTTTACGGCACCAGCCTCGTACAATGAGGCTGGTGGGTTCGAACCCGGCCTGGGCCAGCTAAAGCAACACTGACAACTGCAACAACAACAACAAAATTGGGAGACTGAGGCAAAAGAATTACTTAAGCCCAAGAGTTTGAGGTTGCTGTGAGCTGTGACATCATGGCACTCTACCGAGGGCAACGTAATGAAACTCTGTCTCAAAAAAAAGGTTATGCCAAGTGTAATGTGATCACATTATTAATTTTTTCTTTTTTAGGAAAGAGGGAAGAGTATATAGAAAACTGTTAACAGCAACTATTTTCCACAAATAACTTATTGACATGCTAGACACTATTTTGGTCCTGGGACTAGAGTAGCTGATTAGACAGAAAAACCCTTGCTTTCCTGTGGCCTCTCTTTATCATATGGTAGATAGAAAATATCCCAGATGACTTCAGCTAGTGCTAAATGCTACAGGAAATAAAACAGGGTAAGGGAGTAGAAACAGACTGGATGGGCTACTTTAGATGACATGGTCAGGAAAGCTCTCTTTGGATAGGTATTATTTGAATGAAACCTCTGGAGCTGACTTTGTACAGAAGGGATATTTTAGGCAGCGAAAAGCAAAGCAAAGGCCAAGAAAAGAAAGGCCAGCCTAGTCCAGGGTAGAGTATTACCAGGTTAAACTGGACCAGTAGGCATCATCCAGCACAGGTAGAGAAGTGTAAGCAGTTTGTGTTTTATGTACAAAAGGAAGTGATTAAACGGTTTTAATAAAAAGGTGGGATGTGATTTCACTGGCATTCTTTAAAATGTCATTTCAGGGTGGCATCTATGTCATTTCAGGGTGGCATCTGTGCCTCAGTGACTAGGGCCCTGGCTCCATATACCGAGGGTGGTGGGTTCAAACCCGGCCCCGGCCAAACTGCAACAAAAAATAGCCGGGCGTTGTGGTGGGTGCCTGTAGTCCCAGCTACTAGGGAGGCTGAGGCAAGAGAACCGCCTAAGCCCAAGAGCTGGAGGTTGCTGTGAGCTGTAACGCCACAGCACTCTACCCAGGGTGACAAAGTGAGACTCTGTCTCTAAAAAATAATAAAAATAAAAATAAAATGTCATTTCATTTTGTAGGAGGAGAAGAGTATCAGAAAGGAGGCCTGGTGGGAGGCCATTACAGGAGTCTAGAGAAGGAAGAGTAGTCACTTGATTAGTCAGTGAAGGGGGAAAGCAGCAGCTGACTCTGGATGTATCTCACTGGAGGGAGAACTGCCTAAAGTCTGCAGATGGATTGGACGAGGGAAGTTAGGAACAGCAAAGAATCTAGGATAACTCCTGTTTTCTTGTCCAGTATGGATAGATTCTGGTGGCATTTATCAGAGAAGAGTGATGCAGGAACAGTTTACTGTGAGAGAAAATCAAGAATTCTGTTCTGGATATATTAAATTTGAGCCATTTCTTAGGCCTTTGTCATTTCATGCTTCTACAATGATTGTGTAACATACAAGGGGCATCCCAGAAAGTATCCAGTTATTGCTAATACTATTTTTCATATTGTAGGGCTGGATACTTTCCAGATAGCCCTCATATATATGTAAATGTAATCTTATTTATTTTGGGAGCTTACATTTTAAAAAACAAATAATGAAGTAGGTAGGTAGCTGAACATTAAGAAAATGTTAAGCCAACCAAGTATTTCAATTATTTAAACAAAGACAGGAGGCATATCTCACCTGGAAAAGTTACTGAGATGAGACTAAAACAAGCAATTATAGAATTTACAAGTAAAAGTGATATATTAAATCTGTTCCTGAGTATGAACAATGATGGGCAGCCACAGTGTCATCATCTATACCAATGCAACATTTTTTTTTTTCCAGGAGAAAAATAAAATCATGAACTGTCCTTCAAGTTTAGAAAAGGAAACTCTGATCCAATGTGCATGTAGGGCCAGGCCCTGTGGAGCATGTCTGTAGTCCCAGCTATTCAAAGATACTGAGGCAGGGGCGGCCCCTGTGGCTCAGTGGGTAGGGCACCCACCCCACATACTGAGGGTGGTGGGTTCAAACCCGACCCCGGCCAAACTTCAACAAAAAAATAGCCGGGCCTTGTGGCAGGGGCCTGTAGAACCAGCTACTCGGGGGGCTGAGGCAAGAGAATCGTCTCAGCCCAAGAGTTGGAGGTTGCTGTGAGCTGTGTGATGCCATGGCACTCTACTGAGGGCCATAAAGTGAGGAGAAGGAGGAGGAGGAGGAGGAGGAGGAGGAGAAGCTGAGACAGGAGAAGGAGGAGGAGGAGGAGAAGCTGAGACAGGAGAAGGAGGAGGAGAAGCTGAGACAGGAGGAGAAGCTGAGACAGGAGGAGGAGGAGGAGAAGCTGAGACAGGAGGAGGAGAAGCTGAGACAGGAGGAGGAGGAGGAGCTGAGACAGGAGGAGGAGGAGAAGAAGCTGAGACAGGAGGAGGAGGAGGAGAAGCTGAGACAGGAGGAGGAGGAGGAGAAGCTGAGACAGGAGAAGGAGGAGGAGAAGCTGAGACAGGAGGAGGAGAAGCTGAGACAGGAGGAGGAGGAGGAGCTGAGACAGGAGGAGGAGGAGGAGAAGCTGAGACAGGAGAAGGAGGAGGAGAAGCTGAGACAGGAGGAGGAGAAGCTGAGACAGGAGGAGGAGGAGAAGCTGAGACAGGAGGAGGAGGAGGAGAAGCTGAGACAGGAGGAGGAGAAGCTGAGACAGGAGGAGGAGGAGGAGCTCAGACAGGAGGAGGAGGAGAAGAAGCTGAGACAGGAGGAGGAGGAGGAGAAGCTGAGACAGGAGGAGGAGGAGAAGCTGAGACAGGAGGAGGAGGAGGAGAAGCTGAGACAGGAGGAGAAGCTGAGACAGGAGGAGGAGGAGGAGAAGCTGAGACAGGAGGAGGAGGAGAAGCTGAGACAGGAGGAGGAGGAGGAGAAGCTGAGACAGGAGGAGGAGGAGGAGAAGCTGAGACAGGAGGAGGAGGAGAAGCTGAGACAGGAGGAGGAGGAGGAGAAGCTGAGACAGGAGGAGGAGGAAGAGGAGAAGCTGAGACAGGAGGATGGCTTGAGCCCAGGAGTTTGAGGTTGCTGGGAGCTAGGCTGACACCACTGCACCAGCCTGGGTGACAGAGTGAGACTCTACCTCAAAAAAAAAAAAAAAAAAAAAGTGCATGTAGGAAGAAATATAATGATAATTTCTTTTTCTTTAAAGAATGATGCCCATGGAATCTGGAAATTATAGGAGAGTAATTATTCAAAAGATTGTGGTATAGTGGTCAAGGGTGTGGGCTGTGGAGCCCATCGGTCTATGTTCTACTCTTACTTCCACCACTCACTGGTCATATAACTTTGTGACTTCTCTGTGCCTCAGTTACATCATCCATAAGCAGGGATGATGATATGATAGATAGACTCTGTGATGCATCCCCAGATTCTGCTTCTCAGCTGCTGGGCGTATTACCAGAAGATGGCCCCTAGCTGTCAGCCCTCTTGGGGTGGCAGCTGGGCTAAGGAAATTGTCCCTCCCAAGGTCCCTGGCTTGCCTTCCTAGCTCCAGAGTTTCATATAGAGTTGGCAAGGCCCTCACTGGACCTGCGTTCCAGCTCAACTGCTCACTCAGCCCAGTCCTGCTTTCTTCCCCAAGTTTTGATGCCAAGACTTCCTAATAAATATCTTGCAATCTTATTTCCCTCTTGGATCCCGCTTCCCAAAGAACCCAACCTACAACATGAGAATACCTTCCTCATAGGGTGATCCTTAGAACTAATTAAGTCACCGTACAGAAAGCACTTTAGTGCCTGCACACAGTGACTGGAATGCAAATGTAAGCTATTATTATTGAAAGGAGCTACTTATGAAACAATCAGCTCCCACAAAAGTCTTTTTCTTTGTCATAAAAGTCTTATTATAGTGGTTTGAATTAATTTTACGTGTGTTGTAAATAAAGTTAACCAGCTTCTTTTAGATGATGAGAAAAGAAAGGTTAATTTCTGACCTATTTGTTGCGACTGGAACCCCCTCATTCCTAGTTGCCAGGGGGCTAGCTCTGTGTTTGCAATCTGACTATAAACACCTTCTCTATTTGCATATTGGGGTTTTTTAATTGAGAAAAGGTAGGTATCAATTGTGTTTTCATTAGGCACGGATTACAAACATGTCCTGATAAAGACTTCTCCTGACAGGAATCCCTATTTGTAGGGTTCTCTTCTGAGGAGAGAGGAAACCAATCTCCTGAGCTTAATCCACTCTGTTCAGTCAGAAAGCGTTCTGGTTACCAGAAGGTTGGATCTTAAGGTCATTTTATCACTACATTTCTATCTTTCTCTTTCTCTTTCTCTTTCTTTCTCTCTCTTTTTTTTGGGGGGGGGTCTGGTTCATAAGTACTTGATCCTTGTGGACTAAAATAGAGATCGAACTTTTCCCATAAAACTGAAAGCTCTAAAGCAAAAAAGCCCAGAGAGTGAGTTTCCATACCCCAAAGCAACAAATACAAGATCACAAAAAGCTACATTTGAAAAATAAGTATTACCCCAAAAGTCAGATTATACATAGAAAAATAAGTATTACCCCAAAAGTCAGATTAGGCCATATCAACACATCATGAGGAACAAAGAAGTGACAAATGCAAACTGGCTCCAAATTGGAGACCCGTTGGTAAGGAAGATACTTTTGTTTTACATACAATTCATCAAAGAACATTAATTGTACAAGTTGGTTTAAATCACATATATAACATACACAACTTGTGACTGTATTTCTCTTCCAACTGGAAAGCCAAAAATTCTGTAATCTCATTCCCCCAGGTTTATCTGATATTTTCTGACAAGTCTTCATACTCTGCACACTTTGGGAAATAATCACCAAAAAAATGGACTCTCCCTGTCCTTTTACGGTGGGAGTTCTGCGCTGTGAGTTTTTTTATCCACTCTTGTTCCTTTGAAGGCCTTTGGCTCCCCAGAATCTCCCAGACACTATCTGTGGCTGTCAGGACACAGATCCTCACTCCAGTGGGCACCTCGTTTCTCTGCCACAAGTTGAATAAATTGGGAGTGGCTGGCATAAAGCTTAAGTTTATCTTTAATGTCCACCCATTTCACTTTCTGGGCATCATCACCCGCTTCCAGAGGGAGCTGGTCTGTCATTTCACCTGTTTCATCGTGGTAGTTGACAGCCTCTGTCTCCATCCACGCGTTGTCCGTGTTCCGAGGATCATCCACATAGCCTTTATAAACCACGAAATGCTCCTGGCTGAATAGTTTGTTCAACTGTTTCTCCAACTCCTGCATTTCTGCCCTGGATTTCTGTAAGGAGTTCATGGCTTCCTCACCAAATTCTCTCTTCAATGTGGTACTAATTTTCTCTCCCGGGTCCACCATGCCCCCTGGGATTGCCCATTCTCCACAGGCCTTCCTTTTGATGGCTGCAAACTGCAGGATGTCTTTCCCAGAAACAGGGTGGGGAACTTTACTTCCCTTGCGGTCCCGCTTCCACCTGGTTAAAATGGGATCTGCAGCGTGATTGGGGCCCCAGCGACCCAGAAGCCCTCGGCCGGCCAGCCCAGTCCGACCTATGGGACTTCTAGGTCTGCCGTTTTCAACCTCGTATAAACCATGCTGGCTCCTTCTCTCCACGTGCCCATCCTTTTCATTAAATTTAGGAGAGAAGTTTCTTTCACCCACCTGGGGATCTGCCCACACAGGTCCAGCTAAGACAGAGCTGGCGGTGTACTCTCCGGGGCTGTATTCCGGCCACTCCACCTGCCAGCTCACCTTCTCTGTGGGGACCGGGCTTCGCTGCACCTTAGAACCAGGGTACGGAGACGTCCGGGCTTTCTTGTGGGAGTTTTCAGCAGAGCCCTTTGAACCTGACATGACGACATTTAGAGGAAACCTACGTGAGGAAAAGGGGCTCCAGCTGGCCAGGATGTTGGGGCAGCGGCGGTGCCAGACTGTCATAGAGGCCAAGTTCACGAGAGGGTCACGGTTGTTAAAGCCTTTGCCAGGTGGGGTCCAGCCATCCACGACCCAATGGCCTGCGGGGATTTTGGTTGCTCTCTGGCGTGGGCACCGCAGCCTCCGCTGCAGGTGGTTGTGGGGCACCCACCGGAACCTGCTGCTTCCACCCCAGGGGTCATGGGGCCTTTTAAGAGACCAATGCTTCCAACCCCTGACGGTAGGTGGTGGGTCGGGCTAACGGCTCAGCCGGGGGAGGAGGGCGCAGGTCGCACTAGGACCCCGGCCACGTGCCCTGGCCCTCGAGGTTGTCCTGGTGTTTTTATCTTAAGTAGAGAGATTTCGACGCCTAGAAGGGCTCCTAAATGAGGAGTGCAGGTTGGTGTCGTCCTAATACCACCAATCAAAACGGACAAACATGGTTTTTTGCTTTGATTTATTTACTGGTAAATTTAGTTCACTAGGTTTAGCACCTGTCCGTTTGGGAGAGGGCAGAATGAACATGGAAGTGGGGGTGGGCAAAATTCAGCATTTGGGAGGCTCGAAAGCCAAATGAGCATGACTTCAAAAGAGAGGAAGAACCCACCTGGTGGACCGCCCAAGGTCTGGAGGAGGAAATCTATGGAACATGATGGATGCAGTAAGGGAGATGGCTTCAAAGCACTGGTCCATCATCTACTACCCCAGTGGTTTGGGCAAGTTGCTTGATCTCTCTTTTCAGAAAATATTGGCTACAACATGCCATGGCTTGTACTGAAGCCTGGGCCAGGAGGCCTCTGTTCTTAAAGGGTAGAGAGATAGCACATAGAGTAATGAAAAAAATACAACATTGGGGCGGCGCCTGTGGCTCAGTGGGTAGGACACCAGCCCCATATATCAAAGGTGGCAGGTTCAAACCCGACCCCAGCCAAACTGCAACAAAACAAATAGTGGGCCTTGTGGTAGGCGCCTGTACTCCCAGCTACTCAGAAGGCTGAGGCAAGAGAATCACCTAAGCCCAGGGGTTGGAGGTTACTGTGAGCTGTGTGATGCCAGGGCACTCTATCAAGGGCAATAAAGTGAGACTCTGTCTCTACAAAAAAATAATAATAATAATACAACACTGTAAGGACAGTGCCTGGTAACAGTAAAAAGTTGAACACAAAAGGCTCCAATCTCCCCCACTTTCCCCCTCCCACATTGTACCACTCTCTTAGACAAGCTTACTTAAGGTTTCTTCATGTTCCTCACATGTGAAATGGAAATATTAATACCTATGGCATAGGGTTGTGATGACAATTAAGTAGGATATTACATATAATTAAGTAGGATGTTATTGCAATGTCTGGTCCACGGTATGCACACAAACGCTAGTAGTCATCACCACAATGATCATGCACGGTGAAAACTGCGTAGATTAGAAACAGGACAGCTAAAATGATTATGAGAATCAAACAGCTCACCTATAAGGTTACAGCTGAACAGCCTGTGGTTTCTCTGTCTGGAGAAATTCACACTGAGAAATAACAGCACCTAAGTCCTGAAATGATAAACAACGAGAAGAGCCACGGTTTTAGTTATTACATAGAAGAAAACAAACCTTGGGAAAGATCGCTTATCATTTAAAACAGTTTTAGAACAAATGTAGTACTGCATACTCTTAGCTGAAACCTCAAGAATATTTAACATTTCCCAAAGTTTGTTCTTTGTTACATTAATCCTATTAGAAAGATGTTCATTCCACATAGTGCTGAAGTTCTGTCAATACAATCAGGCAAGAAAAGGAAATAAGGGGCATCCAAATGGGGGCAGAGGAGGTCAAACTCTCACTTTTTGCCAACGATATGATCTTATCCTTAGAGAACCCCAAAAACTCAACCATAAAACTCCTGGAAGTGAATACAGTAATGTCTCAGTTTATAAAATCAATGTCCACAAATCAGTAGCCTTTGTATACACCAATAACAGCCAAAATGAGAAAGACACAATTCCCTTCACAGTAACCTCAAAAAAAGAAAGAAAGAAAAGAAATACCTAGGAATATACCTAACAAAAGAGGTGAAGGACGTCTACAAAGAAAATTACAAAACCCTAAGAAAAGAAATAGTAGAAGACACTAACAAATGGAAGAACATACCATGCTCATAGCTGGGAATAATCAACATTGTCAAAATGTCTAAACTTCCCAAAGCAATCTACAGATTCAATGTAATCCCCATTAAAATACCATCATCATACTTTCAAGATTTTGAAAAAATAATTCTTCATTTTGTATGGAACCAGAAAAAAACCCATATTACTAAGGAAATTCTTAGTAATAAAAACAAAGGCAGGGGTATCTCCCTATAAGACTTTAGGCTATTCTACAAGGCCATAGTGATAAAAACAGCATGGTATTGGCATAAAAATAGAGACATTGACATTTGGAACCAAATGGAAAACCACGAGATGAAACTAACATAGCCACCTGATCTTTGATAAACCAAACAAGAACATACACTGGGGAAAGAATCCCTAGTCAATAAATGGTGTTGGAAGAACTGGATTACCACATGTAAAAGATTAAAACTGAAAAAAAAAAAAAAAAGATTAAAACTGGACCTGCACCTCTTACCACTTACAAAAATTGATTCAAGATGGATCAAAGATTTAAACCTAAAGCATGAAACAATAAAAATTCTCAAAGTGTGGGGAAAACACTTGAAGATATCAGTCTGGGGAAAGATTTTATGAAGAAGACTTCCGTGGCAATTTCAACAACAAAAATAAACAAATGGGACTTAATTAAACTAAAAAGCTTCTGTACAGCTAAGGAAACAACAACCAAAGTAGGCAACCTTCAGAATGGGAAAAGATATTTGCATATTATGCATCAGACTAAAGCTTGATAACTAGGATCTACAGAGTACTCAAATTAATCAAGAAAAAAAGACCCTACAATCCCCTATATCACTGGGCAAGAGACATAAATAGAATCCTCTCTAAATAAGACAGATGAATGAATAACAAACATTAAAAAATGTTCATCATCAGAGAAATGCAAATCAAACTACCCTGAGATATTACCTAACCCCAGTTAAAATGGCCCACATCACAAAGTCTCAAAGTTGCAGATGCTGGCATGGATGTGGAGAGAAGGGAACACTTTTACACTGCTGGTGGGCCTGCAAACTAATACAACCTTTTTGAAAGGAAGTATAGGGAATCCTCAAAGAACTCAATTAGACCTCCCATTTGATCGTGCAATCCCATTACTAGGCATCTACCCAGAAGAAAAAAGATTATTTTATCATAAAGACTTTGGCACTAGACTATTTATTACAGCTCAATTTACAATCACCAAAATGTGGAAACAATCTAAATGCCCATCAACCCAAGACTGGATTAACAAGCTGTGGTATATATATACCATGGAATACTCTTCAGCCATTAAAAAAGATGGACACTTTACATCAGCGGTTCTCAACCTGTGGATCATGACCCACAGGAACTGTATTAAAGGGCTGCAGCTTTAGGAAGGTTGAGAACCACTGCTTTACATCTTTTGTATTAACCCGGATGGAAGTGGAACACATTGTTCTTAGTAAAGCATCGCAAGAATAGAAAAGCAAGAATCCAACGTACTCAATTCTAATATGAAGGCAGTAGATGAGGTAATACAAGGGGTGGGGTAGGGGAATGAGGTAGCGGGGAGAGGAGGGAGGGGATGGGGGTCACAGTGTATGGCACACCTCTTGGGGTGGGACCCAAGTATAAGAGGAACTTTATCTAACAAGCGCAATGAATGTAACCTAATTATTTGTACCCTCAATGCATCCCAAACAATAAAAAAAACAGATGTTGAATGAATAAATGATTTTATGGTCAACTATGTTTAGGCTACTCTATATATGTTATCACCGTACCACCTTGGAAATTCAGGATTCACATTCGTGTCTTAAATATCCTGAGAATTCCTACAAAAACAAAATGAATCAACTTAAACTGTTTTAATTTTGTTTCACCCAGTATTTTCCCAACAATCTGATTAAAGAATGCTTCTTTTATGCAATAATTGGTAATATTTTAGGAATACACTTCTCAACTTTAGAAAGGTTTGAAAACGTTATGTGCTGGGGGGTAGATCTATCATCATTTGAAGTTATCACCATCATTATTATAGAAGGCAGTTACCAAATACCCACTCAATGGCCTCATAAAGAAGTCCTTACTAGATGAGCCAGACTTCTGTATGGTTTCAAATCCAGAAATAGCTGGGACTATGGAGAACAAAGTAGTAGCAAAGAACGGAGAGAAGAGAAATATGAGGCATGACCATCATCCTTAACCATCACAGTCATCAGCCTTGTTGAGGACTGGCTGTATGCAAGGCGCCACATGCAAGGCACTGGGAAAGAAAGATGAGCATCAAGGGACACAGTCTCAGCTCTTTAAGTCTTGTCTTCTTATGCCTCAATTTTTTCTTTTTAAAATGTATTAGTTTATTTTTAATTTCAGATTAATATGAGGGTACAGATAGTTAGATTATATCGTTTGTGGATGTCAGGTAGAGTACAAGTTGTATTGTGGCCCTCACCCAGGAGGTGTGTCGTATACCCTACAGTGTGTCTGCTGGGTGAGAGCACATCATGCCTCAGTTTTTTCAAACATGGAATTCCTATTCTTCTAGTTCTCCTGGGAACGTATTAAGAAAACCACTGATACGGAAATGTAAACATTTGTGAAGACACTTCTAACTTTCCCATATTAAACTTTCAGATATCCTAATCCAACTACAAAAGATTGAAGCAGAGGTCTTGGGTCCGGTTCTCCATCCTCCTATCATAGGCTTTGTAGCTTTCCATCTGACACTTGGCTTCTCTGTGTCTTAGTTCCTCACTAGAAAAGGAATCTGATGGCTCTGTTATATACAAAAGTCCTTCTGTTTCCAACATTTTATGATTCTAAGATTTATGAAAATCTCATTATTAGAAGGCTAAGGTCAATTTTTGCTCTGAATCAAAAAGACCAGATGTTCAAATACAAACAACCAGATGCTCAGGAGGAAAACGCACACTTAAGGGAGACAAGGGAGCAGGAAAGGCATGCCGTGTCACGTACAGTGCAGAAATATAATGGGTCAGAGAAGAATTCATGGGACCTGGAAAGGGACTTCAAAACCAGTAATAAGGTGTTTTGTTTTCCTTTTAGCATCATCAAAGGGCAGAAGATGATTAAATCAGAACATTTGATGATCACGGTGCCAAAGATGCCCTAGACTAGGGAAAGAAATAAAATTCTATAGCAGAAATCAAAGGAGTTTTTGCTAGAAAGTTCCTGGGGAGATTTCCTTTCCTAAATCACCTTCTGAGGAAGAAATGTCTGAGGTAAAAGAACAGACCTAGACAGATAATTTTCTGGTCTCATCCATGAGTGAGCCCTAAAAGAATGGTAAGAGAAAATCAGGAAACAAATCTTTGGTCTGTCATTATGAACTGCACCTGGGTCAGAGGTGTAATTCCTATTTTATTAAGAATATTATGGGAGGAAAGGTAGGGATGAGAAGTACCAGCATAATAACGGGGCCCAGGTAGTTCAAGAACCCCTAACCATCTTTCCTGTCTCTCTTTGGGAAGCAGAAACAAGTGGTACAGTACATTTAATTACCAGAAATTATCCATCTCTTTCAAAAGTGATGCTAAATCTCAACTTAAGAGAGAAATCTGGAAGAAAAATGGAGAAAAGCTTTTCTCCTCTCTTTAAGGCAGTAATAATGATAATAACTAACAAAATCAAAATAACTACCATGTACTAAGCTCTTTCTATGTATCAGGCTGGACTGTGGTCTATAGGTTTGCGTAGGTATGACTGCCTAATTTTGAATTTAGGTTCAACCACTTCCTTGGTTGACCTTGGGCAAGTTTTATAATTCTTTGGGCTTTGGTTTTCTCATCTAGGAACAATAATGGTATCCATGTTAGAAGGCTGATATCACAAAATTCCTTTAAAGCGCTTAGAATAATGCCTGCTTGATAGTTAAGACTTCAGGAAACAGGGCCGGGCACGGTGGCTCACACCTGTAATCCTAGCTCTCTGGGAAGCCAAGGCAGGTGGATTGCCTGAGCTCATAAGTTCAAGACCAGCCTGGGCCAGAGCAAGACTTCATCTCTAAAAATAGCTGGGCATTGTGGTGGGCCCTGTAGTCCCAGCTACTTGGGAGGCCGAGGCAAGAAAATTGCTTAAGCCCAAAAGTTTGAGGTTGCTGTGAGCTGTGACACCACGACACTCTACTGAGGCTGACAAAGTGACACTCTGTCTCAAAAAAAGACAAAGTGACACTCTGTCTCAAAAAAAAGAAAAGATTTCAACAAACATTAGCTTTTATAGATATTATTATTAAATACATTACACTTATTATCCCATTTCATTCTCAAACAACCCTATTTTAGGCATCTATAATATTAATATCACCAGTTAACAAACTAAAGACATTGTAGTTCACAGAAGTTAAATGTGCCCAATATCACACAGCTGGTTATTACTATGGATTTCAGAATTGGAAAGGGTTGACAATAATAAATTTACATTTTATTGACAGTCTAAATGCATGTCGAATTTGATTTTATATGGAAAAAATGGCACCATTTTATTATAACTATAAAAATTTTTGAGTTATAAAAAAACAATTTTTGAGTTATATATTAAGATGGTTCTGCTAGGTTCACTCTGTATAAAAGGAAGAGTTTGAAGACAGTGGAACCGTGAGCAACTATTGTAATAACACGGTTATAAAGAGAAAATGCCCTAAACTGTGGGCCAGTTCAAACTAAAAAGACAAGTGGGAGAGACATCCTGAAGTAGAAGTAGAGGTCTAAAGAGAAAGAGGATCAAAGAATACTTGTCTTAATGCTAAAAGCCCCATTGGATGGTGGCGACAGGCAGAAATAGGGAAGTCAGAAGGGATTGGGAGTTCCCTTTTGGGTGTCTTTAAAAGACTGGTAAGTGGATGAAGTATGATGATGAATGGTTTTTTGTTTTTTTTTTTTAGACAGAATCTCACTCTCTTGCCCTGGGTAGAAACACATAGCTCACAGCAACCTCAAACCCTTGGGCTCAAGCAATCCTCCTGCCTCAGCCTCCAGAATAGCTGGGACTATAAGCATGCCCCATGATGCCTGGCTAGTTCTTCTTCTGTTAGTAGAGACAGGGTCTTACTCTTGTTCTGGCTGGTCTCAAACTTCTGAGCTCAAGCAATCCACCTGCCTCGGCCTCCCAGGGTGCTCAGATTACCGCACCCAGCCAGGATGAATGCTTTGGGAACTTGAGATCTGCTGCTATCATTTCTGTGCCTCAGTTTCCTCTTTTATAAAATGAAGCATTGATCTAGAATTGATCCTTTGGATTTCTTCCAGCTTCTTAGAGGAAGCATGTAAATTATTTAGAGGAAATAGAAGGTAGATTTCAGGAATTAAAGAGGCAGAGAGTGATCAAGGTATTGGATCCTTCACCTGACTTCGAAATAAAAGAGAAAAACAACCAATTAGCGACTTCTTTAAGATAAAGAAAAATTGTGCCTTTTAAGAAATGACTCAGGTAGGATAATTAATACAGCCATATGTAGAAGAGAAGCCATCTACAAACTAACCTAAGAAATCTAAAGTAAATTTGTAACAGTGAAAGTCAAATAGGCTTTATTTATAGAAGAGACAAGCTTCAGTTTGTGTGCTGTGATGTGAAGGTGTTGGGAAAGTCCAGCTGCCCCCAAAATGTCTTCCTGATCCTCTTAAAATACTGCTTGGATTTACACCATTAAAACAAACCCCTGTGAATACACTTCGTATTGTGAAATGCATATTTATTTCACATTCAGCTGTTGCTATGCTTTCCGGTGATTTAGTGTAGCAGGATGACAAGGAGCTACATATGGTCAACTGTGGAGACAAAGACTGGGGGGGGTGGGAGGGGGTATTCCTTTGTTATGTGAGACATTGCTCCAATCAGTCAGTTCAAAAACATGTGGGCACCTATTACCCCCAGGTACTAAACTGGGCTCTAGAGATAAAAAAGTAAGCAAATCGTGGTTCATTGTGGACTGCCCACGGGCCAGGGGAGTTTTGAAAAGTGAGGGCAAGGACTACAAAAGGAAGGTGGAGGAACAAAGATTGTTCTCTTCCATCACCATTTTGTTGAAGTATTAGACAGACACCCTGAATTTAAAGAAGGCTTTTTCTCAATCCCAGTGAATCCCACTAAGGAAGGACAAAAATTTAAGCTAATAAGGTTGAAACTCTTCATGTATAAGCTGAGGAATAACAGATCATTCAAACCACTTTAATCCAACGATCTACTGGTCTTATGAAATTTAAATTACTCACGGTAAAATTTGTCTACATCAGAACTTGTAATCTGTATAGTTGACTCATTTTTCATGCTACCCTCCGTCCCTGGAACTTCACAGTGTGCCAGGATTGCTGAGGCGGGTGAAGGACAGGCTGGGAGAAGGAAGAAGCAGGGACTGTAGAGGAATTGGAGCTAGCAAGATACCCAAGAGCTTCTATATCTACACAGATGGCATTAAACTTCCAGTAATGCAGAAAACACTCAATTCAAAAAAATGAGACGCTTTATGGGGGGCTTTAAAAACTTGGTGGACTAGTTCTGGTCTGGTATTTACTTGCTGGATAGCCATGGGAAATTGTAATATTTGCCTGTATTTATTGAGTACCAACTATAGGCTAGGCACTGTACAATGTGTTAATAATGTGCTAATTATGTTCCTGTTCCCCCGCCCCCCAAAATTCATCTGTTGAAATTCTGCTCCCCAATGTGATATTGAGATGGGGAGCCTTTGGGAGTCAATGAATCATAAAAGGGGAGTCCTTATGAATGAGATGAGTACCCTTTTTAACGGGACCCCAGAGAGCTCCCCACCCGATGTCTTTCTGCTATGGGAGGACACCATGAGAAGCCTGCGTTCTGGAAGAAGAAAAGGGGCTCTCCCCAGAATCCTGACCACGCTGGCACCCTGATGTCAGACTTGCAGCTGGCAGAACCATGAGAAATAAATGTTTGTGGTTGAAGACACTCAATCTCTAGTAGTTTGTTACAGCAGCCTGACCTGAATATGGTTGTGTTTTTCACGTGTAATTAACATTTAATTCTCATGACAACACACGGAGGTGGATTCTATCATTTTCCTTATTTTACAGATGAGGAAATTTAACCACAGATAAATTCAACATCGTATAACCTAACATTTGTCAAAGTAGGGATTTGAATACACGTAGTCAAATGCCTATGTTGGCTCATGGTGTATTGAGTCTTTCAGGTCTCAGTTCCCTCACTTAGAAACAGACATGTTGTGCCAGCAATGTTGAGTTTTCTTTCTGGCTTTAAAACATTATGTTCTAATTAAATAAGTTATACCTATATTTAATGTATTTGTGATTAATCGGTGTTTCTGAGTATTTTCAGTTAACTGAAATCTAAATTTCTGAAATTCGATCCATTTCATAGCCTTCCCTCTTGTGTCAGTCAAGTTGGACTACATTATTCATGTTCCACCACGAATGCCCTTTTCCAGTCTCCCCATCTATTGAAAGTCTAGCCATAAAGCCAGCTGACAGGCCTTCTCCTCCAAGAGATGGATTAGATTTCTTGAGATTGGGATGTGGGGAAAGTCTGTGTTAATGAAAGGAAAAGACGTGGGATAAGAAGAAAAGAGTGGAGGTTAATATACAGGAAAAGCAAGAAAACTGTCAGCAGTTTTGTCAGTGACCTGCCCAGAGCCTTACTTGTGACAGGTTAGAGTGAAGCCATCAAATTATATTCCGTGGTACCCAGCTTGCAGGAGTGAGATGAAGATTAAATGAGATAACGTACGTGAAATATCTAGTACAGTGTCTAGCAGGGCAGCAACATGATGGTTCCTAAGCTCATTTCCTGCCGCAGAAACCTGGTCATCTCCAGGCTGAAGAAGGTCATCAGCCTGCCCAGGGAGGATTAGGACAAGCAGAGGTGAGAAGAGACTCAGGGGGGAAAAGAAGTGAGGAGGCCATATACAGGAACAGCACAAAAAAGAAAATGACAACCAGGGAATGACAAGCTGAGAGAGAAAAAGGAGATATAAGGCAGTCATAATGGAGAAGAGAAGGACAAAAGAAAATGGAAACAGGATGACGGACAAAGAATTAAGAGGAAAGGTGTTCTGGGACCTAGGAAGAAAAAGTGTGCTGCACTGCAGAATCTGACCCAGATGAAGTCTCAGAAGCAACCTGATGTAGCCCCCAAGCCTGGGTGCCAGTCACTTGCCACTGAGCTGTCAGACGCATTCTCCTTTCACTGCCTCATGTGTACTGTGGGGATTCTGACCCTTATCTTCTGTCATCTCCACTGGCTTCTCCTGCTTTCTACCACTGGTGGCCCTGAAGGGTGGGAGGAAGGGAGAAGCCAGGGGATGCCAACCACATCCTACTTTGGAAGGGGTCTGCAGCAGTGGCTGCACTTTCTTCAGGCTGTAAGTGCAGCTCCTACTGAATAAGCCCTTAACTGCAGTGAGAGTTGGTGCCCCAGGGGAGAAGATGCGTCCAGCAGCCGCTAACCTCAGGATTGCCTCACCTTCCCTGGCTGCACTTCCAGTTCTTTCAACACTTTTGTAACTAATTTGCTGCATTGAATTATCACTATTGAATTTTCTGGGGAAGAAAACTTTACTTCCACTTGGATTCACTCGCTTTCCTAATGGGACTGTAAGTAGCACATGTAGAAAAAGAAATCCAGCCTTCCCAGGAGTCCAGAAAGATCAGGGTCCACTTCTCCAGTGTCTGATAAAACAGTGGCAAAACTGCACTAGCTACCAGGGTTGGGAGGGCTCTTAGCCTAGGAATTATCCATACGATCACTGGGTTCATGTCTATTCCTTCAAGATTTATTCTATTCCTTTTGATCACTGTGTGCCTTGACTTAAGTTGGAACATCTTTGTAGAATTCAATTTTGCTCCTCCTAGGGTTTCCTAAGTGGCCATTATGAGTATAAAGGGCACATATGTAGCTAGGTGTGGTGGGGAAGAGGCATAGAGACAAGAAAAATGGAGAGCATGTTCAGTTTTTAGAAGTGTTTGTTTTCTGCAAGATGGTTTGTGGATGGTTCTATCGGGAGACCCTCTTGATAGAGACTCTGGAGTTTTCCCAGTCCCAGCAAGGCTGCAGAAATGCAGGGGCAGTATTATTCTCACATCCTTCATTTCTCCCATCAGGAGAGCCCTATTAAAACCAGGCTCCTCTTCTTAGCGGGGGCACAGCCTAGGCACGCACACCTGCCTCCCAAGTCAGAGGTGACCCAGCTCCAGGGAGGATTCTGCTCGGAGCATCAGAAAGACTGCACAGAGAGCGGAGTCTATGAAAGTTTGACAGGTGGAGGTAGCTAAGGGGTTTTCTGGCAGAGAGGGCAACAGGATTAAAATTGAGTGTGAAAAGACAGACAGAGGCTGTGGGAGGAAGGCTGGGAAATGAAGATGAAGCATAAGGGTGGATGGAGGCCCAGTTGTTGGGGGCTCCAAGACTGAGGCGTGAAGATTTGAGGCCCTGGGAGTCACTGGAGGATGTGAACATCAGAGTGGCAAGGTCACTTCTGGCTGGGGCGGGGGCAGTTTTGTGATTAGAAGCAGAGAAGCTGGAAGCAGAGAAAGGAGGGGGCAGTTTATACAGGAAGCCTGGACTTGGCCATCCCCAGAGATGCATATTAACATTGGCCTTGCTCTTCTATCCATTCAAGGGCATGCTTCCCCCGTCGGGGGAGCGGGGGTAAGTGCCCCTTCTGCAGCCGTAGGATAGGCAGTCTCCAGCCGGAGAAGTTTCGAATTTCTCCTTGCCAAGGTCAGGCTACTACAGGTGGGCGACTGCGAACCCTGGGCAGAAGACTGGCCCCGCGTCCTCCTTGGGAGGCCGCCCCGGCTTGTCCCCTCCGGGCCCGGGCACCGCCGCGGGCCGTACCCGGCAGGGCGCTCCAGGAGCTGAGCCGCGGAGGCTGGAGGAGGCCTGGCGGGTGGCGGCGAGAGGCTGTGCCCCAGTTTGTGTCCAATCAGGGAGTGCGGGCTGTGCCCCGAGCCGGGCAGCAATGCGTAAACAAACCCACGGCAACTCCTCCGCCCCCTCGGCGCGCTCGCCCCGCGCCCGCCGCCGCCGCCGCCGCCGCCGCCGGTCCCGCTCTCCTCGCGCCCGCCCGCCGGGCCGGCCCAGCCCCCAGCCCAGCGCGGCTCGCACCCCCGCTGCCCCGCCCCGCCCCCGCCGGCGCGGGCTCTCTCACCTACCGCCCCACGCGCGCGCGCGCCCGCGCACCACGCGCCCCGCGCGGCCCGCCCGGATCGTGGCCTCTCGAGAGCAAGGTAAGGGCGATGCGCGGGGACCGAGGCGCCTTCCCCGCCCGACGCGGCCCAAGGAAGTTTCTGGCGCGGCTGCTTTCCGCTGGGCCGGTGGGGCGGCCCCAGGCGCCGGGCGAACCTGGCGGGAGGGAGGGGGCCGCCAGGCGCCCCAGGGTCACTAGTTGCCTAAGCTGACATTGGTGCGGGCTGGCGGGCTGCGCACGGAGAGGGGCTGGAGGCGCAGCGAGGCCGGGCGCCGGGCGGGCAAGTGGAGGGCCCCGAGGAACTTTCTTTTCCCCGGAG
Source organism: Nycticebus coucang (assembly GCF_027406575.1). Classification (NCBI taxonomy): domain Eukaryota; kingdom Metazoa; phylum Chordata; class Mammalia; order Primates; family Lorisidae; genus Nycticebus; species Nycticebus coucang. The sequence goes on from NC_069782.1 coordinate 120,558,621, forward strand.
GGGCGCCTTCTACCCCCGGTCGCGGCCCCGCCGCGGGAGCAGCGGCTCCCTGGCTGGAGGGAGACCATGAAATGTGTTTGAAGAAGCTGACGCAGTTTGTGACGCTTACGGCTTCCTGACGGGGACCGGCAACAGCGGCGCCTTCGCCGAGGAGGGACGAGCCTTGCCGGCGCTCGGGCCCTTCCCCCGCCAGGCAGCCGTGCGCCCCGGCGCCTAGTTCGGGGGCCGAGGGCTGGGGACTCGAGCATCTGCTCCCGGCTGGGAGACGGGCCCCGGCAGCGCGCGTCGCTTCCGTTTTGATTAGCTCAGGTTATTATATAAGATGTCATGGAAAGGAAAGGGGCGAGCGGGAGGCGCGTTGGCGAGGGCGCGCTGGCCTTCCGCAAGGGGCAGGAGGGACGGGAGGCAGGGCCGGGCGGGACCCACCTGTGCGCCCTCGGCCCCCCTGCGGGCGCCGCCCGCGAGCGTGCCAGGGTGGGTGGGGAGAACCCACCGACGTGCGCGCCGCTCCCTCCCCGCCCGGGGAACCCTCGGGCAGCGGCCGAAACGTACTGTTTCCTCCCCGCCGCCTCGCCTGGGTCTAAGCGTTTCTGGCTGCAGGCGTTTGTACTTTGAAACATTTGTTTAATATTAAAGAAACTGCGTGTGCGGCTGTCATAGTACGCCCGGAACGTGTGGCCGCGAGCTCCAGGGCAGTGAATGAATCATCGCCCCGCGGACCGGGCCGCGATGATTCATGCGGGGGACATTCGCGCGCGTACTCGCGGTGTGCCTCTGACCCGGGAAAGCGGCCTCGCCGCGCTGATGGCGCCTGGAGGGGCCGGGGGAGAGTTACTGCAAAAGGGCAGCGGGGTTTCCCCCGTTTCCACGCTAACTTTGGGGGTGTCAGCTTCCCACATTCCCTTAGGCTTGTTTCGCGTTCTTGGAAGAGTTACAAGATTCCACCTGGCTGCATTAATGAGTCGGTGGAGGAGCGCTGGTTCGCCGGTCCTGTCTCATTCAGGATTTGGATGGTGTCAAGAGAGGGAGGCACGCCACTCCGACGGAATCCGTCGGTTATAGTGATTTAAGTGACTACAAAGTAATTAGAAAAATTTAAAAAGTAAGAAAAATAAGTGGTTTCTTAAGTAGAGAGTCTTAAAAATTAATTTTATGAGTTTTTTTTTAAAGGTACATCCTAAAAGGAGCCTAGTTGACTGTTCATGAATACAGACTTTCTCCCAGTGTGATCCCCTTGCCGACTAATTTGACTCCTTCCCACTCCACCCGCATTGGTAGGATTGAGTAAAGTTTTCTCTCTATTGAGGACCCCCCTCAAATGGCATCCACTCAGCAGGGCCCTGTTGATGGCTTTAACTTCTGACCCCCACCTTCCGTCCTATTTTATTTTTGTGATAGCACCTAATTGCTATCTGATACTGTTTTGTTGCAGTGTTCTTAAGCGTGGTTTCTTCCTATTAGAATGTAAGCTCCACTGTAGCAGGGATTTTTGCCTGTTTTGCTCATTGCTATAACCTTGGCCTTTACAATAGTGCCTGGCAATATTTGTTGACTAGTGAATGAACACAGTCTTTTCCTGATGTCTTGGTAGGACTATCTTCAACAGTTGAAATTCTTTGCCTTTTGCAGGCAAATTACCAAGTTGGCACAATTAACTCTAATTTTCTTTTCTTTTTTCCCCTTCTGGTTATCTTTTGATTTGTTTTCTCCTCTGTGCTGTTACCTTACAGCACAAGATGGGTTTGAGCATCATATCCTGAGATACTTAGTATGAAGAAAGATGTTATGGCTCCACGCCCATAGCCCAGTGGCACCAGCATACACCGAGGGTGGCGGATTCAAACCCAGCCCAGGCCAACTAAACAACTGCAAGAAAAAAATAACCAGGAGTTGTGGCCCAAGAGTTTGAGGTTGCTGTGAGCTGTGACACCACAGCACTCTACCGAGAGTGACATATTGAGACTTCGTCTCAAACAAAAAAAAGAAAGATGTTATGAGGATCTCTGTCAAGAAAAAGTATGTTACTCTGTAACATGTTGGTGGATGCTTCAAAATATAATCTGTGCTAGTTGAAAAGAAGTGCAGGATATTGAAATGGAATCAGCAAAGTTAAATCCCCACATTCCTATATATTTCCCCTTTTTTGAAATATTGACATTTCTATATACCTTCCTTCCTCCCCTTTGCCTGGAAACCATCCTCGAATTTAGCTTCAGTTTGGGAAGGTCCATCATAGGTAGCATTTAATATGAAGCATTCATTTATACAAGATTTATTCTGCAGAGGCCTTAATTCTGATTTTTTGTCATTAATGTTGATACCTCCACAGAGGAATAGATCAAAATAATCACTTAAAATTACTTTTTTTTTTTTTTTAATTTGGCCGGGGCTGGGTTTGAACCCGCCACCTCCGGCATATGGGACCGGCGCCCTACCCGCTGAGCCACAGGGACTGCCCCACTTAAAATTACTTTTTAAACATCATAAATGGATTGTGAAAAATTAAAGCTATAATAAGTCAGTGATACAATGGAGGAAGGATTTGAATGTTGTGTTTAATAATACTCCTTTAGAGAACAAACTTTGATAAACTATGTTACTATAAGGAGGCATGCTAATCAGCTTCAATCTTGTAGCAGTATTTTCAGAACTCAGTACTTCTAAAGTCAATCATAAAGAAGAGAGGCATCTAGCAGTTCTTTTTCCATAATAGTAGCTGTGGTCACTTTCAGAAGCATAATCTCTTAGGAGTAAACCCAGAAACTAGCATTTTAAAGCTGAAAGAGACCTTGAAATTACATGGCGCAGTTCATTTCATCAATCTCATTTACTAAGAGAACTAAAGCCCAGTGAGATCACTTGCTCAACATGCGTTGGAACCAAGGACAAGAATTAGAACCAAGAATCCTGACTCCCGCTCTTGGGAAGCCCCTGAGAGAGCCAGGGCTCCAGTAGTGGGCGAAGAATGGTTCCTACCATTAGTTGACCATCTGCCTCTTGCTTGTGACTCTCGGAGTAAAATCGTGTCTTATTTAGCTTTGTATCCATCCTCTCATGTGCCTTGGACAATATGGGGCTCAATGAATACTTGTTGACTATGGCTGGACAAATGGATTTTAAGTTCAAAATATATTTAGGAAATGAAAAGCAGAAAAGCATATCTCTTTTTCAGAATGAAAAGTTTTTTGACAACAGATGACGTCAGTAAATGGCCTTAGAATTAATCTTAGAACTTTTATAGATATCAGGCTACTGTTCAATTTTCATGCCTCCAAGATTTAAAAGAAAATTGCTTACACATGTGCATCTTTGTTTACTTGGCATAATTATTCACTGGAGAAATAGTAGGAGACAGGAGTCAGAACATCTGGTAGGTCACGCCTCTGTCACAGTGTCTAGTAGAAAAGCCAAGACTTTGGAGCCAGTCAGAATTGGGGCTGAAACTGAGCTCTGCCCCTAACAAGCTAGGCTCTCTGCAGCAAGTTACTTCACTTTGGGGGGCATTCTCTCATCTCTAAAGTGGGGTTAATACCATTTACCTAGAAGGATTGTTGCAAGATTGGGATAGTTTTAATACAGTACCTGTGACGTATGAGGCCCTTAATAAGTGATAACTGCTGTAATTTTGACTGCTGAATTATGTGGCCATGTGAATCTCTCAAAGCTTCAATTTTCTCAACTAGAGAATTAGTTGCGGCAGATGGGGGAGACTTAAATGATTGCTAAGATCGTCTCCAACTTTATGGTATAGGAACCAGCAAGAACGTACAATTTCTCCTGCAATTTTAGTTTAAATAAAGTGATTCACACATCCTTGCTTGATAAGAGAAACTGCAAGAATGGTTAGTCTCTAGGCCAGTGTCCTCAAACTACAGTGAGGAGGCGGTGTGATTGTATTTGTTCCTGTTTTGTTTTTTTACTTCAAAATAAGATACGTGCAGTGTGCATAGGAATTTGTTCATAGTTTTTTTTTTTTAACTACAGTCTGGCCATCCAGCGGTTTGAGGGACAGTGAACTGGCCCCATTTAAAAAGTTTGAGGACCCCTGCTCTAGGCCTTGTTAAGAATTTGTCTTAGTAACTATGTTGGTCTTAAGTACATTTTCGTTATTTTATATGCTGTATGGTAGATACGAAGTTAATATGAATGTTTCAAACTCTCATTCAGCTTACTATATGTAAAGCAATATAAGAAGTATATGAGTTAATCAGATACAGACACCCTTTCTTTGAGAGCCTAGAGCCATGTAGAGAGTATAAGACAGATAACCAAAGGCTGTATGACATAGAAGAGCTGTTAGGAGAATACTTAGTGAATTCAGAGGAGGGAAAACTGTTTCTGCCCATAAAAATTGGGCAGTCTTTGGGAAAGACTAACTTTGGGAATTTTGAGGAAGGTCTTGAAGAATTGATAGAACTTCAGTTGGCAGAGATGTGGGGACCAGACTGTTCTAAGACTTGACTGAAAGGATATATGAGCTTATCCAAGAGTGGAGAGGAAGGTAATCAGACTGGAGGGATATATGAGCTTATCCAAGAGTGGAGAGGAAGGTAGTCAGACTGGAGGCTGAGGAGCCTAGAGGCAGTATGATGGGAGAGAAGGCTGTATGGGAAGATTAGGACCATATTGTGAAGCATCCAGAATGCTGGACTAAGGAGCCAGTTTAGCAGGCAGTAGATCGATATCAGAGATATTTTAAGTGGAGGAATGATGTGATCAAAGCTATTGTTACAGAGATTAACCTGCATCACAAGAGCCACAGGGAGTCCAGTTAGAATTATTAAAATAGTCTCCAGAAGAGAAGCAATGGGCATCTAAGTTAAGGTGGAGGCAGGTGGGTTGGACAAAACACCATAGAAGTAAATACAACAGAACTTGTTGCCTAATTGGATGTGGGAGCTGACGGAGAATCAAAGGCAGATGCAGAGTGACATGATGGCAGTGAAAGGGATGGAAATAGGCAGTCAGAATGGGCCACTAGTAAAGCACCTGCAAGCATTACAAAATCAGTAAATACTTGTCTAATTAATGGAGGTGATTATAAGCTTTGATTAGGGTATGTTAACTTTTTTGTGCCTAAAGAACATACAGGTGGATGAAAGCCATTACAGTTAGGGAAAGATTGAGGCATCATTTTGGAGGGGAATAGTGAAGCTGTGAGAACAGTTCAGAGTGTGGGTGACAAGAATAAAAGCTGGAGTTGAGCCTTGGGAAAACCAGTATTTGTGGGTTTGGAGAGAAATAGAAGGAGGTGGACAGGATGCTAAGAAAAAAGAAGGCAGAGGAAAATGAGGAGAAGCTGGAGTAAAGAAAGACGTGGAAGAAGTATTTGGAGGAGCTTGATAGGGTAGAAGAGCTAAGTAGAAACTGGGTAAAGGGCATTAGATTTGTCTTAGTAACTATGTTGATGTTAAGTCACATTTTCATTATTTTATATGTTGTATAGTAGATACAAAGTTAACATGAATGTTTCAAACTCGCATTCAGCTTACTATATATAAAGCAATATAAGGAGTATATGAGTTAATCAGACACAGACACCCTTTCTTTGAGAGGCTTGAGTTATATAGCGAGTATAAGAAAGATAACCAAAGGCTAGCCATTGTCAGTAGTCTTTGATGAACAGGGTCAGTTGGGCAATGGGGACAGAAGTCATATAGGTACTTGAGGGTTCCCTAGATGGGGAGGAAATGGAGAGAGTCAAGTGTAAACTGTGAGTAGACCATGAAAATCGGAGAGCTGGCAGGGACAATGACTTGAGGCATTGAGAGTGTCACTGAAACTTTGTTGAAAACAAAACTATAGAAAGGCCTGGGAGTATGTGTGGGTAGAGTGGCTGCCAGTGGAGAGGAAGGACCTGAAGATCAAAGGAGGGAGTAGGAGGGTAATTAATGTACCAGGCAGTCCTCACATATGTGGGATACTACGAGCAAGAGAGGGCAACCATACCAGATTGTCTAGGAGGGTCCCAGTTCACACCTGCTCTCCCAGGTTAATTATGGGATAGTATTTGGATAAATAATACTTATTTTAATTCTAAAAGAAATTAACTTTTTGAATAATAAATTATTTGCTAGCCCGCATCATGATGCAAATAAAGAAGTTATTCATGAAACAAACATGTAGCAACAAAACAAGAAAAGGAAATTAAAGGTATACTGAATGGGAAGGAAGAAACAAAACTGTCTTTGAAGATGACGAGATTGTCTATGTAGAAAATTTGTAGCAATTAAAAAGAAAACTTCTGGCACTAATAAGCAATTATAGCAAGGTTGCAGGAGGTTAATATACAAAAGTCAATCACTTTTCTATATACTAGGAATGAACAAGTGGAATTTGAAATTAAAAAACCCCACAATAGCATTTATATTTGTGTCTAAAAAGAAATGAAATACTTAAATATACATTTAACAAAATATGTACAAGATCTATGTGAGGAAAACTATAAAACTTTGTTAAAAGAAATCAAAGAATAAATAAATGGAGATATATTTCATGTTCATATGCAATGTTGTCAAAACTTCCCAAGTGGATTCATAGATCATTATAATCTCAATAACAATTCCAGCAACTTAATTTGTAAAGAGTGATAAACTGACTCTAGAGCAACTGTTCTCAACCTGTGGGTCATGACCCACAGGAACTGTATTAAAGGGCTGTGGCATTAGGAAGGTTGAGAACCACTGCTCTAAAGTTTATATGAAGAGGCAAAAGACTTAGAATGGCAAGTACAATGTTGAAAGAGAGTAGAATTGGAGGACTGACACTACTTGACTTACAGACTTATTGCAAAGCTGTCACGGTCACTATAGTGTGGTATTGGTAAAAATTAAACAAATCAGTGAAACAGAATAGAGGGCATAGAAAGAGACCCACATAAATTTAGTCAACTGACCTTTTACAAAGGAGCAAAGGCAATGCAAAGGAGAAATTATAGTCATTTCAGTAAGTGGTGCAAGGACAACTGGACATCCATATACCCCCCCCAAAAAAAAAAAAACTACACAGACTCTACATCTGTCACAAAAATTAAGTCCATCTGGATCATAGACCTGAGTGTAAATCTATAAAACTCCTAGAAGATAACATAGGAGAAAATCTAGATAATTTTGAGTTTGATGATGACTTTTTAGACATGACCCCAAAGGTACAACCATGAATGAAAGAATAGATAAGATAGACTTCATTAAAATTAAAAAAATTCTGCTCTGCAAACAACACTATCAAGAGACTAAAAAGAGGCTGGGCATGATAGCTCATGCCTGTAAGTCTAACACTTTGGGAGGCCAAGGCAGGAGAATCACTTGAGGCTGGGAGTTTGAGACCAGCCTGGACCACATAGCAAGACCTTGTGACAAAAAAAAAAAGCCAGATACAGTGTCACATGCCTGTAGTCTAGCCTGTAGTCCCAGCCACTCAGGAGGCTGAAACAGGAGCATTGTTTGAGCCCAGGAGTTTGAAGTTCAAGTGAGCTATGATCATACTAAGGTCCAGCCTGGACCCTGTCTCAAAAATAAAAAAGAAAAAGAAAAAGTAAGCATAAAAAGATGAGCCATGGCTTGGCACCCATAGCACAGTGGTTACAGCGCCAGCCTAATACAACAAAGTTGGTGGGTTCGAATTCAGCCTGGGCCAGCTAAAAAACAATGACAACTGCAATAAAAAATAGCCGGCATTGTGGTGAGTGCCTGTAGTCCCAGCTACTTGGGAGGCTGAGGCAAGAGAATCACTTAAGCCCAAGAGTTGGAGATTGCTGTGAGCTGTGATGTCTCAGCACTCTACCAAGGGTGACATAGTAAGACTCTGTCATGTCTAAAAAGTCATAGTAAGACTCTAAAAAAAAAAAAAAAAAAACGAGCCACAAACTGGGAGAAAATATATGCAAAGGACATGTCTAATAAAAAAAAAACTATTATCCAGAATATGCAAAGAAATCTTTCTCTTTTGAGACAGAGTCTCACTTTGTCACCCTTGGTAGAGTGCTGTAGTGTCACAGCTCACAGCAACTTCAAACTCCTGGGTTAAGTGATCCTCTTGCATTGGCCGCCTGAGTAGCTGAGATTACAGGTGCTTGACACAACCCCTGGCTATTTTTTTTTTTAAGAGATGAGACCTCGGTCTGTCTCAAGCTGGTCTTGAACTCTTGAGCTCGGCCTCCCAGAGTATTAGGATTACAGGCACGAGCCACTGTGCCCAGCATAAAGAATTCTTAAAACCAAACAATAGCAAACCCAATTAAAAAATGGGCCAAAGAAAAACACCTCACCAGAGAAGATACACAGATGGCAAATAAGCATATGAAAAGATGTTTCTTATCATAATGTCATCAGGAAAATGCAAATCAAAACAATAATGGAATACCACTGTACACCTATTGGCATGCCCAAAATCCAGAAGAGTGACAACACCAAATGCTGGTGAGGATGTGAAGCAACAGGAACTTTCCTTCATTACTGGTAGGAAGGCCAAATTGTACAGCCACTTCGGAAGACAGCTTGGTAGCTTCTTACAGAACGAAACATATTCCTGCCACACAGTCCAGCAAGCAAGTTCCTTGGTATTTACCCAAAGGAGTTGAAAACTATGTCCACACAAAAACCTGCATACTGAGGGTTACAGCAGCTTTATTCATAACTGCCAAAGCTTGGAAGCAACCACCATATCATTCAGGGTAAATAAACTGTGGTACATCTAGACAATGAAATATTCAGTGTTAAAAAGAAACGAGCAGTCAAACCAAGGGAAGACTTGGGGAAAACTTAAATGCGTATTATTGAGTGAAAGAGGCTAATCTGAAAAGGCTAAATACTGCATGACTCCAACTATATGACATCCTGGAAAGTTTTTTACTATGGAGAGAGTATAAAGCTCAGCAGCTGCTGGGGGTTAGGATGGAGAGGGAAGGATGCATGGAGGCATCCAAGTATTTCTAGGACAGTGAAAATGCTTTGTTGGATATTAGAAGGGTGGACACGTGTCACTGTACTTTGTCCAAACCCATAGAACATACAATTAAAAAACTGCAGATGTGATATGGAGAGAGAATGAGAAGTTATATGATGGCAAAAAGAAATTCTGAGTTTTGAAAAGGAAAGCTGATTGATAGTGGGGAGGTAGCTGCATTTGAACTGTGTTGGTTCCCTTCTGTTGATTTTCTGGAAAGTAGGTGGAGAGTGAGGTGCAAAGCTGGGAAAGGCTTGCAAAGCTGTTGACCTACATGCAATGGGGAACCAAAGGTTATGAGGGCTTGACAAGTTGCTAGAAGGCTTTAACCTAGTGATAGGATAAATTATGCTTGTATAAATGACTTTTACCAACAGCACTCTGAAAATTGGAATTGGAGATGGTGTGAGTATCACTCAAACTGCCAACTCCATATGGGCCTGGGTTGAGTAGGAAGGCAAGTGAAACTGGAGTGTTGATGGGCTGGGAGAATGGTAGGGGATGTGAGATTAGACTGTGTAAAGGCTGACTCAGCAGGGCTGAAGGAAGGGGGAGAGAGCAGTGTGGAGGGGGATTCTGAAGTCAGTAGGGAAGGGTATGAGGGACTTTCAGCTCTGAATGATGGTGACAATTCAAAATGTGGCTGGGCTTGAGGATGATGAGTGACACAGGCCCTTAGAGGGAGAAGGTCATTGGTCTTCAGGAACTCTGAGGCCAAATTATCAAAATGATTACATATTAATGTCAATGTCTGTCTTAAAACTATGAAAAATACTTATTAAAGCTTTTCTGCACATTTAGTCCACAGAGTTGGAAAGTACCTTAAAGATAAGGAAGTTAGTTACTCTTTTATTTGAGAGATGAGGAAGCTTTAAAATCTTTTAAACATTTCTAGAAATATGAGACATTTCCAAGATCACAGACACCTGGCAGAGCAGCTTCTGGAAACAACTGGGCTCCCTGCATCTCAGTGAGGGAATGAGAAGTAACCACTGAACAAATCTTAGAAAGCATCTTAACCATACTGAGAAACAGACTCTTGACTGTCATGCAGCAACAGAACGAAATCCTTCACCTCTATGGAGAGGAATATGGTGTAGGACGAGAAGCCAGGAGTAGATGGGTAATGTCCCTTCTTGGGAAACCACCAAAGCGATGGAAGGTAAGGTTATTTGCTACTTACAGCATTCTTGTTTGCATCTGCGTTACACTAAGGTCTGAGGCAGCAGGCACATTGTTCCCTCAACTAGAAGTGAATAAAATGATTAACACGGGTTTGAACATAGGTCCTTTATCAATTTCACAGCCATATTTGGTAGATTTCACTTTCCTTTTTTTTTTTTTCTTTTTAATTATTATCACCTTCCTAACTGGGAATCTCAGGAAACTCAACAGATGTCATGACAAAGACCATCAACTGTGAGATTTTTGAACTCAGAACTTGAAAAGTGGAAAGTTCTATCTCTTCTTAAAATGTTTTAGGAAATACGAGGCGTGTCCAGGATCACAGACACATGTGGCAGAGCTGGTTCTGGAAGGAACTGGGCTCCCTGAATCTCAGTTAGTTGTTGACTTATAGGGCAACACTAATTAGGGACCTGACACAGATGTATGCCACTGGGAATTTGCCCTGATTCTGTCACCGCTTGCGATCTTACTAATCAACTATTAAGTGCCTGAGTTTCCTCCTCTGTAGTATGGGGAAAAAATATCTGCACTATCTCGTAGATATTTGATGTGAAAACTCTTTGCAAATAAGTAGTGTTACGCAAAAGTAAGGTATCAGAATTGCTTTACGGGATGCGAGGTAAACTTTGAAGTTTAGGAACTTAATTTCAAAGTGTTTTGAATAAAACAACAAAAATGACTGTTGAAATTTGGTGGGACACTGGTTTAGGCCCTTAAAATCATGAAAACTTTTCTTCCTTTTTATGCATGAAAGAGTGTGATAATTCTGGCCAAGTGAGATTAAGGCAGCGTGTTTCATGACAAATGAAATTTCTGCCTTTTTATCTATTTCTCTTTTAACTTAAAAAAAAATTATCGTAACATGTAACATATATAAAGAAAACTTTTGAAATGTAAATGTACAGTTTAATGAATTTTAAAAAGTGAACATCCATTTAACCACCACCAGCTTAAGGAATAAACCTATTTATTTATTTTTGTCTCCACAGGAATCTTCCTCTGATAAATGCTTGGTGGTTTGGTTTTTTTTTTCCTTCAGGGAAATCATGAGTAGCAGGAGGCAATGATAAGTTTCACAATTCCAAAATATATACTTCTTTTGAGTGGTATTAGATCAAAGGTATAATATTAGTATTTTATTCTGTAGTTTTTTCTATTTTATTTCTTATTTCTAAAACTATGAATTTAATGTTTAGGACAAGTTCTAGGTTTTCAGCTTCAAAGAGTAAAGTCTTCAATCTAAATGTCTTAACATTCGTGTCCTTTGTAGGGTATTGAATCAGCTGTGGTATTTTGTATATGAGAAAGTCCTCATTCCTGATTATTTTTCAGAAGTTCTGACTTTCCTTCCTTTGCTTGTCTTCAGAAGCAGAACAGCTAAGACTTCAGTATTGAAGATGATTTTGTGCAGTGGTCAAATGTCTTCCTGGAAAATCCTTGACAATTATTGGGGTAAATACCTTTCAGCTCAGGCCACCATGGGGTAGATTTGAAGAGGCAGGAAGGATTCTGGGGAAAAGCTTTTTTGTTTAAAAAAAAAAAAAGTCTGTATTTTCTTTGTTTAATTATAATCTACTTTATAAATCCTATGATGTTATTAAACCAAAACTAATTGGTCATAAAATCAATTTTTATTTATTTATCTATCTGTTTTTACTGTTTCAGGTTCATTGATATAAAATCAATTTTAAAACTAACTTAATGAATGAATAGATTAAAAATCTTTCATGGCATCCTGAAAAGGATTTTTTTTATGATTGAGAAAGAAATGATAATAAACATTAAGGTAGGCTTGGCCCCCATAGCACAGTGGTTATAGCACCAGCCACATGCACTGAGGTTGGCAGGTTTGAACCCGGTCAGGCCAGCTAAACAACAATGACAACTGCAACAAAAAAATAACCAGGCATTGTGACAGGCGCCTCTAGTCCCAGCTACTTGGGAGGTTGAGGCAAGAGAAATGCTTAAGCCCACAAGTTTGAGGTTGCTGTGAGCTGTGTCACTACAGAACTCCTGAGGGTGACATAGTGAGACTCTGTCTCAAAAAAAAAAAAAAAAAAATTAAGGTAATTGGAAAAGTATCTTAGCTAATTAGGCATATCTGTAAAAACAGAAAAGCTCTAAGTGTTAAAAGCAATTGGCAAAGAAAGACTCATTGAGGCGTTGTAAGATTGAGTTTGGTGGATTGAACACGTGCGTCTGCTGTCAGTCTCTCCTCAAACACCACGACATAATAGTAAAGGTGAGGAGAGGCGACAGAAGATGGGAGATAACAGCACAGTTTGGGCGGATGAAAAGCAAATAGACCTGAGGCTACTGTCTTAGTATAGTGGAGAAAGTTGATACCTAAGTGTTTGTAAAGGAGGTTGGGAGTTGATTCTGGGAAGAAACAGCAAATATATCCCACAGAATCCCAGCAAGGCTCTGTGGTGGGACATGGGCCTGAAAACAAGAGATTGGCTGAAAGTCTGTAAAGGGAACCAGACCCTCAGTTCACTTAGCCTGTCTCATACAACAAGATGAAGTCCTTGCGAGATACTTGAAACTTTTTTTTTCCTAGAAAAATTAAAATAAATGAGAGGTTCTGCCAGACAAAACAGAGAAGGGTGAAATGATCAACTGAAAAAAAGAAATGAAAGTTTGCATGCTAAACACTGAGACCCCCTACTCTTCCCCTACTCTGATCCTAAGATAGATAATTATCTGGGCAGAATATTGAAGGACTCTTCTCTGGGTAAAATGTACAACCTCGGAGGAAAGACTTATACATACAAATATTTGAGGTCCCACAATGAAAAAAAAAATAACCTACTACCCCATCTTTGTGGAGTGAGCCTACCACTCAAGAACCCGGCAGCCCCAGCCCTCTCACCCATGAACATGGAACTTACAGTCAGCTGTTTGGTGCTCTGTTCTTAAACACCAATAAATAGCTAATGAATATGAGACATTTGAAGACAAGACCTTTCAACCAAAAAAGGCAGGAGCCAAAACAAATAAGAAAAGAATAAGTTACTTATGTAAAGAGAAGTTGAAAATAATAAAAGCCAAAACATCTATAATTGATATGTAAGGAGATGAGAAGATAGTACTTCCATAAAATAAGAAAAAGGACTGTAAAACAAGTAATACTCAGAGAACAAGAAATAGATCTTAGAGATTTAAAATAAGATGTAAAAAAAAAAATTGTCATTGGGTGGGCCAGGAAATAAGTGGAAATAGAAATAAAAAAAATGGACAATGGGAGAGAAGAAATGGAGGATTAAATACCATACCAATAAGAGTTTCAGGAGAAGAAATTATCAGAAAAATAATACAAGAAAATCTCCAGAATTGGAGAATATACGTTTGTAGATCAGCCAGAAAAATGAATGAAAAAAGACCACAGAAGAGTATACAAAACATACTGTTATAAAACTTCGAAATACTAAGGAAAACAGAAATATCTTAGATTCCTGCAGAAAAACAGGTTACATCCAAAAAGGTTGATTGGGAAGTGGCATGGCACTAGATTACCAAGTAGCAACACTGAAATCTAAAGGACAATGGATTATTTTCTTCTGAATTATGAGGGAAATTATTTTCGATCTAGAATTTGAAGCAGAAGCTATCAAGTGGGCGATAGAATGAAACTATTTTGAAGGCATGAAAAATCTCAAAACCTTATCCTCTGTGGGTCATTGAAAGCATCCTAACTAAGGTAATAAATGGCATATTTTACCAAACCGTGGGCATAAACCAAGAAAAAATAATATTCCAAAAACAGTCAAACACAGGAGAAAAACAAAAAGAATTCTAGGATGACAGTGAAGAAAACATCAAGATAACATTAGTTCAACAGGCCTAGAAAGAATCCACTTTAGAACAGAAGAGGAAGAAGGATTATTCAACAAAAACAAAACTGATAGATCTGAAAAATTTGACCAAGTATAAAATATTCTTTGAGAGGCTTTCTGTGGAACATTTGGGATGAAATATTGATTCAGAAAACCTGGTAAATGGAAAAGCTTGGGTAGCAGCTATTTATCGCAGATGTGGAAGTATTTTAATAACAATAAGTCAGCTGTTACAAAACATATAAACTATTAACCCTGCCATGCCTGACTGCAGGGCAGGCTGAAAATAAACTTTACATAACTATATAGTACTGGGAGAATGGAAGAGGATAAGCTGGGTATAATTATATTAACGTCTAAAACTAATAAATCAAGAAGCATCAGTATAAACATTTAGGAATATGCAATTAAATAACAGAAGAAATAGCTAAACGTTTTTACTTTTTTTTGAGACAGAGTCTCACTTTGTCACCCTGAGTAGAATGTTGTGGCATCACAGCTTACAGCAATCTCAGACTCTTGGGCTTAAGCGATTCTCTTGCCTCAGTTTCCTGAGTAGCCAGCTATTTTTAGAGATGGAGTCTTGCTCTTACTCAAGCTGGTTTCGAACCTATGAGCTCAGGGGACTCTGCCCGCGTTGGCCTCCCAGAGTGCTAGGATTACAGGCAGGCGTGAGCCACCTTGCCTGGCGATTTTTAGTAGAGACAGGGTCTCACTCTTGCTTAGCTAGGATTCTTTCAAACTCCTGGGTTTAAGTGATCCATCACTCCCTCCCAGAGTGTTAGGATTACAGGTGTGACCTGTCACACCCAGTCAATATTTGTTTTGTGTTTTGCAGAAACTTTTAAAATTGTTTGACCATATCTTTAATTTCTGTCTTTTTCTTTCTTTCTTTTTTTTTTTTTTTTTTTTTTTTTTTGAGACAGAGTCTCACTATATTGCCCTTGGTAGAGTGCCATGGCATCACAGCTCACAGCAACCTCCAACTCTTGGACTTAAGCGATTCTCTTGCCTTAGCCTCCCAAGTAGCTGGGACTGCAGGTTCCTGCCACAACGCCAGGTTATTTTTTGTTGTTGTTGTTGTTGTTGCAGTTGTCATTGTTGTTCAGCTGACCTAGGCTGGGTTCGAGCCCACCAGCCTGGGTGTATGTAGCCAGCTCCCTCCCTACCCACTGAGCTACAGGTACCACCCATTTCTTTTTTCCTTTCTTTTCTTTTTTTTTTTTGAGACCCTACCTCAACCTCCCAAGTAGTTGGGGCTATAGGTGCCCACCACAACACCTGGCTATTTTTAGAGACAGATTCTTGCTTTTGCACAGGCTGGCCTCCATCTCCTGAGCTCAGGCAGTCTACCCACTTTGGCCTCCCAGAGTGCTAGTATTACAGGTGTGAGCCACCACGCTTGGTCCTTATCTTGAATTTTTTATGGAGTAATTTAGGAGCTCAAGTTCAAGTAAATTTGAACTTAATAACATTTTGTTATTTCTTTACCCTAAGTGTTGCCTCTTGGGGCTAAATCAGCTCTACCTTCAGATTGCCTTTAAGTTCTTTTATTTCCTCTGGTTTTGTCCCGACTCTTCCAGCTGTGGTGTGCCAGGCTCGTAGCAGCATTTCCATTTTGCAACTGGGATCACCAACAATTTTTATAGCTCATAGTTCTGGGGAGAACTCCTAGAAAGGTAATTAGCAAGCAAGAAATGAAGGAATATAAGAACTAACATGGTTGGGCAGTGCCTGTGGCTCAGTGAGTAGGGTGCCTGCCCTATATATTGAAGGGGGTGGTGTTGAACCTAGCCCCGGCCAAACTGCAACAGAAAAAATGGGCTGTTGTGGCGGGCGCCTGTAGTCCCATCTACTCAGGAGGCTGAGACAAGAGAATTGCCTAAGCCCAAGAGCTGGAGGTTGCTGTGAGCTGTGACACTGCTGCACTCTACCAAGAGTGACAAAGTGAGACTCTGTCTCTTAAAAAAAAAAAAAAAAACTACATGGTTTCCCAAGGTTAGATGTCTTGTTGCATTGAATGAAAGAAATTTTGTACACCTAAAAGAAGAAATGTTTATTGTATAGATGAGATAAATATTTTAGACATAAGAGGAAAATCTTTTTTTAAATGTCAAGTTACAGACAAACTTTCTTTTGTACCTTTCCCCTGTTCCATTCACTACCTCCCTAGATTCAGCCAAGGATCTACTAGTAACTTTCATCAAGCAAGTAACCTGCTCCATAGAGTGATAGGATTGTTTGCCTCTAAAATGTTAGGGGATTGGGAGCTGCCCCAGCTGATTTCTAGGGTATTACTTTACATTTGTATACATTTATACAGCTGGGCCAAAAGTGTCATCTTTAAGGAAAGGGATTGATTCCTCTCATCCATAAGTCTTATTTAGAGCATGCCCACTTGATGCAAGATTCTTCTGAGACAGTGATTCCTATGCTTGGATGTGCACACAAATCCCTACGAATGGCATTCCATTATAGACTCTCGTTCAGTCTCAGGTGAGGCCTAAGATTCTGCACTCTATAACAGTCTTGCTGGAATGCTGCTGGTCTGCAGACCACACTTAGGGAAGGAGGGTTCTGGGAAGGGCTTCTTAACCCTGGTTTCACATGAGAATCATCCGGAGACTTCTAAAAAATGCTGGTATCTGAGACCTATCTGTAGTGATTCTGATTTAATTGGTTTCAGGTGGGGCCTGGGCATTATAAATAGATATATAAGAGTGATATATAGACATACAAGATTTGACACTAGTGTGCAAATAGTGCTGAGAATTACTGTTGCAAGCTGTGCGTACTTTTGCTGTGACACATAGGTAAAGATCCTCGTGTGGATTTGGTAGCAGTCTGAGAAGCAGCTTATGTAGCCTCGATGATGTGAAGGCACCTGCTTGGTAGATAGAATCCATGGAGAAGGGATTCCTCTTGATTACTAGGTTCCTAGAGATGAGATGAAAGGACCATGGGGAAAATGCCCCTTAAAAGAAAAGATGGTCTTTTCATAAAGAACCCAGATGTCACCTGATATGGGAAGGAAGTTTGATGTGACGAATGAGTGCAAACTTGGTATCTCATCATTCAGGGAGTCCTTCTACTTCCTACATCCTTTCAGTAAGGGATTGGGAGAAAGTATATTATAAACACAACTTTGAAGCTTTTTCTTCAAAGAAGCCTACAAATTTACTTCTTACTATCTCTGTGTATATGTTTACCTAATAAACTTACTTGTAAAACTTCTACACGGCCAGAATTCTAATATTTATATGTTTCTTTCACCGATTATTTAGAAAAATTTAGAGTATCTTCTGTACACTTACTTGCCCCCCAAAACTGAATGACAACATCCTGATGAAAGGATTGCGTTATTCTCAGGATCTTCCAGTGTTAATGGCAGATTAAAGATTCCATTTGCTCAAAAGTCACAGGTCTTGGCTCAGTTCAAATGTTAATTGTTTTATTATGATTACAAGGGTGATTCTAGAAGCAGAAAATGCAATTTTACACATATTAAAATTATGTTAATTACAACAACTTAGAAACAATAAGATTTAAAACTAGTGGAATAAAATGGAGTATAACTGTGCTGTTAAGAAATTGGAATCTTTTTTTTTTTTTTTTTATTGTTGGGGATTCATTGAGGGTACAATAAGCCAGGTTACACTGATTGCAATCGTTAGGTAAAGTCCCTCTTGCCATCATGTCTTGCCCCCATAAAGTGTGACACACAAGAAATTGGAATCTTAACAGCACAGTTATACTCCATTTTAATCCACTAGTTTTAAATCTTATTATAACTGTGTTGTTAAGAAATTAGAATCTTGGGCGGCGCCTGTGGCTCAAAGGGGTAGGGTGCCAGGCCCATATGCCGGAGGTGGTGGGTTCAAGCCCAGCCCTGGCCGAAAACCACAAAAAAAAAAAAAAAAGAAAGAAATTGGAATCTTTTCCAGAACCTCCCCACTATGTAATTGTAAAAGAGGACTTTGATTTTTTTTGCTTCTTGTTACCTTGTTTACTTCATGGTCACTGCCCTTCACTCAGATTGTCATTATCATCGATCACGTTAATTTCCTCACTGGCTCTCTGGGCCTCCACTCTTGCCCCTTAGAATCCTTCTGCCAGAATCCTTTCTTGTGAAGGTCAGTCTATGGCTTCTCCTTATCAGAGACTACAGTCCAAATTACATAGTCCTGTGGACCCTCTGACCTGGTCCTGCCATTGCTCTGCCCTCATCACCTGTCACTTCCCTAGATAGTCATTTATTCATTCCTTAGCTGAGTTGAGGATGGGGAGGAAATACTGGCAGCTTGAAGAGAAAGGTAAAGAGGCATGGTTTAGGAGAGTAGGCAAGTGGGAGAGCAGACAGCACTGGGAAATGAAGCGTGAAACATTAAAGGTCTCCTGAGATCAGCGATCGTGAATTTAAAGTGAGACCAGCGAGCCTGTGGCTGCAGGCTCCAGGTGTGCAGGAGGGAGAGCCTTGCATTCTGCCACTGCCTTCTAAGACGTTCCACCTCTCATCTCTGCTTCTGCACATGCTGGGGCCTCTATCTGAAACACTTTCCTCATCATCTTCTGCTGGCAAAATCCTTTTCTTACGTCCCCGCTTGATAATTTTCTCCTCCTCCCCATTCTCTCTTCACCCGCATGATATCTGGCCATTTCTCTCTGTTCTGTCCTTATTTTTCCATTAACCAGCCACTGTTGTTGCATTTACCGTGCCGTAACAGATATCTGTTCGTACCTGTTTCCACCAGACTGCGTACCTAGCAAGGGAAAGTTTAACTTTTTGAAATCCCACTTCGTAGCACAGTGCTGGGCACATAGTGGATACATGTATTAAAAACCAGATAAATGGATATAAGATTTCTCTGTAGAGGATTGAGACCCTGCACTTGCTGGTTAGAGATTCAAAATGAATACCACTTAGTAATATATGACATAAAAATTGTTATTGGTTTAATTTGTATTCTGATATACCTCTATAAAATAACCAAGTTAATAAGATCTCTCCATGTATATATATACATTTACATGTGTATATACACATAAATACATATCTACATGAAAACAGAGCAAAGTTAAAAAGATCAAAAACTATGCATAAAGGTCGGTCAGGTGATGTAGCTCCCTCCTGTAATCCTAGCACTCTGGGAGGCTGAGGTGGGTAGATCCCTTGACCTCAAGAGTTTGAGATCAGCCTGAGCAAGAGGAAGACCCTGTCTCTAAAAATTAGCTGGGCATTGTGGCAGGTTCCTGTAGTCCTAGCTACTTGGGACGCTGAGACAAGAAGATCACGTGAGCCCAGAGTTTGAGGTTGCTGTGAGCTATCACGCTATGGCGACAAACTGAGACTGTCTCCCCCTCCAAACACGAATAAATATTAAATATTTGAGGCAATGAACTTCACAGAGGCCTGCACAATGTACACGATTTATCTGTTGTTTTTCACCTAGGCATTCTTGGCCAGTAGGAACCTGATTAAAAGCCTAAGTGATATACAAAGTATTGAACATATTTATATTTTCAAGTTGTATTGCAGTTATAAGTATAAACCTGTAGTTTTGACAGTTTTCCTCAATCATATAGCAACATATGGAGATTTGACTGCTGAAGCAATTTCATACAGTTTCTACATAAGTAAAAGCCAGACAGAAATTAAAGTATACCTTTTTTCCTGATGTAGGATCTTAGCCTATTTGGGCTGCTATAATGAAATATCATGAACTGGTTGCCCGTGAATGACAGAAACTTATTTCACACTCTTTGCACGCAGATTGGTGTCTGGCAAGAGCTTGCTCCCTGGTTTCCATATGGCATCTTCTGGCTGTGTCCTCACATGGCATAAGAGACTAGCTAGCTCTCTGAGGTCTCTTTTATAAGGGAACTCATCCAAATCGTACTGTCATGATCTGATCACCTTCCAAAAGCCACCTCCTATCCCACTGCCTTGGGGGTTAGGATCTCAAGATATGAATTTGGGGGAAAGGGGACACAGACATTCAGACCATAGCAGAAAATGATTTCATGTTTTTCCTTAGGAGTCAAGAGACTTTGGGATGTGTCACTAAAGGTCTGTGGTGTCAGACAATCTCTCCTACCTCTCTAAGCTTTAGTTTCCCTATGTATAAAACATGAGATTTGGTCAACATTATTACCAAGGTCATTTTGAATCATCTGTGATTCTGGAAAGTTATGAAACACAGCCTGTAACCATGGTGAGGAAAGTTGATTGGTGGCTCCAAAAATAGAATTATTTTCTCCTTTCTGTAACATGGTTGCTCTCCCATTGAGTAACTGTATATTGCCTAAATAAACCAATTTCTTGATTTTTTTTCTTAAAGCCGAATGCTCAAAAGTGAATGAAAGATTGCCTTAAGAAGCACCAAACAAATGAGCTCTTGCCTCTGGTTTTAAATATAGATCTGAATTATTGTGCTGTTTTTCTTTTCTGTTGTAGGTATTCAGAAAGCAGAAGGTGGTGATTTGGTAAATATAGAAACCATTTCACATCAGTTCCTGCTGTCTTTTGTGTTTTTGTGAGAAACCTATTCAAAATATATTTTATTTATCCTTCTCATAAAATATGTTTCCATTCATTTTTGCCTTTATTGGCAACAAGTCCATATTTATATGCTTACAGATTTTGTCACAGTTCTTCTATTGACAGTTACAGGAGTCTCCTACCCCCTTAACTGCAGTAGATATATTCCAAAATCCCCAGGAAGATGCCTAAGATCACAAAACCCTAATACATTGTTTTATTCCTGTACATGCGTATCTATGATAAAGTTTAATTTATAAATTAGGCATAATGAAAGATTAACAATAGCTAATAATAAAACTATTACAACAATATGCTAGCATCACTACTCTTCTGCTTTGGAGCCATAAGTAAAATAAGGGTTAGTTGAACACAGGCACTATGATACCTCACGCCACAGTCAGTCTGACAACTGAGAAGGCAACTAAGTGGCTGAGGACAGGTAGCACAGGCAGGTGGACACCCTAGACAGAGGGATGATTCGTGGTGGACAGGGACAGCACGAGGTTTCTTCACACCACTCAGATGGCATACACGTTATGTGCACAGTTGTCTTGTTTTTTTTTTTTTTTTTTTTGTTGAGACAGAGTTCTACCCTATGCCCTGAGCAGAGGGCAATGGCATCGTAGCTCACTGAAACCTCAGACTCAAGCTGTGGGCATCCTGCTGCCTCAGCCTCCGAAGCCGCTGGGATTACAGGCACTCACTGCGGTGCCCAGCTGGGTTTTTCCATTTTTTTCCATGAGTCGGGGTCTCACTCTTGCTCAGACAAGCCTCGAACTCCTGAGCTCAAGCAATCCTCCCTTCTCAGCGTCCCACAGTGCTGGGATTACAGGCGTGAGCCACCGTGCCCGGCTGGCACACACTTTAAAACTTACGAATTGTTTATTTCTGGAGTTTTTCATTTAACATGTTTGGACCATAGTTAACTGTGGGTAACTAAAACCTTGCAAAGGGAAACCATGGATAAGAGGGAACTATTGTTATACATTTTTCCTTATTAACATACAATCTAGTCAGACACCATTACACTTTTACCCATTAAGCCCTTTGCTTTCAAGGTGTGTGTATCACAAGCTTGTTCTTGATGCAGTGATGTCCTGCATTGCCCTCTGAGAATCACTGTGATCTATGACCATGCCACTCAGGCATTATTTCCAGTCCAGAACCCTTAAAGAGACTTTTTTTGGAGACAGAGTCTTACTATGTCACCATTGGTAGAGTGCCATGGCATCAAAGCTCACAGCAACCTCCAACTCTTGGGCTTAAGTGATTCTCTTGCCTCAGTCTCCCAAGTAGTTAGGACTACAGGTGCCCGCCACAATGCCTGGCTATTTTTTGGTTGCAGTTGTCATTGTTGTTTGGCAGGCCTGGGCTGGGTTTGAACCCGCCAGCTCTGGTATATGTGGCTGGCGCCCTAGCCGCTGAGCTACAGGCACCAAGAAAAGACATCTTGACCTAGGTGGGACAGGCACAAGGCTGACGGGCAAAGTCTCCCTGTGAGCGTCTGTGTTGGATCCAGCCCTTTGAAGTAGAGAATTGACATTTTAAATGCTTAAAGAAATAACAGAAATTTAATTTTCAGTCTTTATTTTGTAAGAATCTGTGTCCAAAGTATCATATCACTGGCCAGCTGTGTGAGAATAGATAGGTTTCTTGCCCTCTCTGAACCTCAGTTTTCTCCTCTATAGTTTGGATTTAATTTCTAGAATGCCTTTAGCTCAAAAATTCTCTTATTTCCTTTCTTTACAACTTTCTCACCCTCTCTCCAGCCTTAAACTGGCTTAAGGCAACCAGTAGTCTTAAACTTAAGCAAGTCTAATTTATTTCTGATGTTATTTCCTTAAACTGATGAGGGTTCATTTTTCATCCCAGAGGCATTTGTAGAGAAATTTTTAAGACATTTAAGACTGTTTTTAGTCCATTCACTTTTTTCTACATTTTGAGACTCGATTAACTTAACAACTAAATCTGTTTTGCTTATATACCTGGATAATAGTTTAAAAATATAGTGTTCTTATTTTTATAGAAATAATAATCAAACATTTTTTTCATAATAAACATTGCCGTCTTTATTGATGAAAAATAAGTGAGTCAAATGCTATTGACTACAGCTATAGGGAAATATTTAGAAGTTATTTGATATTTACCCATCTTATTTTAATGAGCATTTTCGAACCATTGAAACTAAAAATAAAAAGAATCCTATGGAAATGGAGTTAGAAAATGTTCTGGGTTAAGTTTATTCATTTAAGAAGTACCTATTGGCCAGGCATGATGTCTCATGCCTATAATCCTATCAGTCTGGGAGGCTAAGGCAGGAGGATTGCTTGAGCTCAGGAGTTGAAGACCAGCTTGAGCAAGAGCAAGACCCCATCTACTAAAAATAGAAAAATTAGGCAGGAGCGGTGGTGGGCGCCTTTAATCCTAGCACTGTGGGAGGCCGAGGTGGGAGGATTGCTTGAACTCAGGAATTGAAGACCACCCTGAGCAAGAATAAGACCTCCTGGCTCGGAGCCTGTGGCTCAAGCAGCTAAGGTGCCAGCCACATACACCTGAGCTGGTGGGTTCAAATCCAGCCCCAGCCCACCAAACAACAATGACAACTGCAACCAAAAAATAGCCGGGTGTTGTGGCAGGTGCCTGTAGACCCAGCTACTTGGGAGGTGGAGGCAGGAGAATCGTTTGAGCCCAGGAGTTGGAGGTTGCTATGAGCTGTGATGCCATGGCACTCTACCCAGGGCAACAGCTTGAGGCTCTGTCTCAAAAAAAATAAATAAATAAAAAATAAGACCTCATATCTACTAAGAATAGAAAATTAAGCTGGCATGGTGGTTGGCCCCTGTAGTCCCAGCTACTTGGGAGGCTGAGTTAGGAGGATTGCAGGAGCCCAGGAATTTGAGGTCGCAGTGGGCCACAATCACACCACTGCACTCTAGCTAGGTGACAGCAGCCATCTGTTTAAAAAAATAAAAAAAGAAGAAGTACCTGTTGAGAGCTAGGCTTGGATAGTGGCTCATGCCTGTAATCCCAGTAACTCCACTCCAGATCCTGAGGCTGGAGGATTACTTGAGCTCAGGAGTTTTAGATTAGCCTGGATGACAGAGCTAGATCCCTAAAAAAAAAAAAAAAAAGTTAACTAATGAGTGCTTTAGAAATATCAATGAACAATGAGGTAGAGCAAGATGGCGCCAGAGTAATAGCTTCCCTGCAACTGGGCACGGTGAGTCTGGGGAGATAAGACTCCAGCCATCTCTAGCTGGTGGGATCTGCCTATAATCATCCTTTTGAGGGTACAGGGAGGCAGCAAGGGACTTCTGGACCCCAAGAGGAGGACAAAAACAGTGGAAAACTGGCAAGTGGTTGCGTGTGTTCGATTGACCTAATCCAGCCAGCAGCCATAAGTACAAGCATCAGTGAGACTACAAACCGGAAAGGCCTTACCTGTGAACTGTTTCGGTGTTTTTGGACTTGGCACTCAGTTGAACTGCCTTAGGGAGAGCGTGAGCAGGAATGTGGAGAACTTTGGGCATTGTCTAGGGCCCCAGACTGAGCCACTGAGCCGGACAGAGCTAATAGTGTCGGCTCTGGGCCACAGGGAGCCACTGTGAGAGAACTGCCCAGGCAAGCTCCGCCCTCAGGGTCGCAGAGCAAGGATCAGGCAGGAGCTAGTAACCTAGGGATTGAGCAGCCTAAAGGCGGGAACTGAGCTGCCTTACAGCCTTAACCCTCAGGGGCAGAGTGAGACCGGTTTTGGCACACTGGAGCCTCGTGCTGTTGACCTGGGTAGAGTGCCGTGGCATCACGGCTCATTCAACCTCAAACGCCTGGGCTTGGCAGCACCCGGACCTCCATAAGAGCTGCGACTGCCAGGCCTCCTCATGCCCTGACCGGGAACTGCGGCAGCGGTGCAACCCTGCGTCCTCCCTCCTGTACCCTCCCTGCCTCCACACCGGCCCACTTGTCTGGCCAGGGAATCTGGTAGCCGCGTGCCCTCTGGAGCCCTCCCTGCCTCTGCACAGAGCCCTTCTCCTGGTCAGAGACTGCTGGAGCCTTGGGCTCTCTGTGTCAAAGTCACTGGACGCAAGGCACTCCCAGAACCATGCACACCACCTCCCGCCCTGTTGCCTGATCCGGGTGTGTCACACTCCAGAGCTGCTTCCGCAGCCAGAACTTCGTGGCTGGGGAAGCCCCAGAGGAACTACACAGGGTTACTCCCTACAAAGATCCAGCAACAATAGAGTGATCCCGCTGGGGTCTAATCTTGGAGAGACACCTCCCCAACTCTGAGGATGGCCACAGGCAATGGTGAAAAACAATCATGAGGTGAAATCAACAGAAAAACTCTGGCAATATGAATAATCAGAGTAGATCAACTCCCCCAAAGATCAGTGGGGCAGAGACAGCACAAGATCCCATGCACAAACAAATAGCTGAGATGTCAGAAATTGAATTCAGAATCTGGACAGAAAACAAGATCAAATTAGAATTCTAAGCAGTAACCCAAAAGATATCTCAAGAATTCAACGAATTCAAAGACCAAATGACCAAAGATTTTGACACATTGAGACAAGAAGTTGCAGCCCTCAAAGATCTGAGAAACACAATAGAATCCCTCAGTAACAGAATGGAGCAAACAGAAGAAAGGATTTCTGACATTAAAGACAAAGCTTTCAAACGCTCCCAAACTCTCAAAGAGGAAGAGAAATAGAGGGCAAAAACAGATCACTTTCTCAGAGAGCTCTGGGATAATTCAAAGAAAACCAATATTCGTCTTATAGGGATCCCCGAAAGTGATGTAGTGGCTTCACAAGGCACAGAGTTTTTTCTCCATGAGATTATGAAGGAGAACTCTCCAGACATGCCAAGAGATTCTGAAATTCAGATAGCAGACAGTTTCAGAACTCCAGCATGACTCAACCCAAATAAGACATCCCCCAGACACATCATAATCAATCTCACTAAAGTTAATATGAAGGAGAAAATTCTGAAAGCGGTCAGATGAAAGAAAACCATCACCTACAAGGGCCAGAATATTAGAATAACTGCAGATCTCTCTGCTGAAACCTTTCAAGCTAGAAGAGGATGGTCATCAACTTTTAATCTCCTAAAACAAAACAACCTTCAACCCGGGATCCTGTACCCAGTTAAACTGAGTTTCATTTATGATGGAGAAATTAAATATTTCAATGACATTCACATGTTGAAGAAATTTGCCATAACTAAACCAGCTCTCCAGGATATTCTCAGACCTGTCCTCCATAAAGACCAGTGTAATCCTCCACCACAAAAGTAAACCCACCCAGAAAATTTTGATCAAATTCCAACTTCCACAATCGCAAAAGGATTAAAAATGTCCACCGGACTCTCAAAAGCCTTATCAATACTCTCAATTAATGTGAATGGTTTAAATTGTCCTCTAAAGAGGCACAGGTTGGCTGACTGGATACAAAAACGCAAGCCAGATATCTGCTGCATACAAGAATCGCATCTTACATTAAAAGACAAATATAGACTCAAGGTGAAGGGATGATCATCTATACTCCAGGCAAATGGAAAGCAGAAAAATGCAGGCGTTGCAATCCCATTTGCAGACGCAAGAGGCTTTAAAGCAACTGAAATAAGGAAGGATAAGGATGGACACTTCATATTTGTTAAAGGTCATACTCAATATGATGAGATTTCAATTATTAATATTTATGCACCCAACCAGAACGCACCTCAATTTATAAGAGAAACTCTAACAGACATAAGCAACCTGATTTCCTCCACTTCCATAGTAGTTGGACATTTTAACACCCCTTTAGCAGTGCTGGATAGATCCTCCAAAAAGAAGCTAAGCAAAGAAATTTTAGATTTAAACTTAACCATTCAACATCTGGACTTAACAGACATCTACAGAACATTTCATCCCAACAAAACTGAATACACATTCTTCTCATCAGCCCACAGAACATACTCCAAAATCGACCACATCCTAGGCCACAAATCTAACCTCAGCAAATTAAAAAAAAATAGAAATTATTCCTTGCATCTTCTTAGACCATCATGGAATAAAAGTTGAACTCAATAACAACAGGAACCTGCATACCCATACAAAAACATGGAAGCTAAACAACCTATCCTGAAGGATAGATGGGTTATAGATGAGATTAAGCAGGAAATCACCAAATTTTTGGAACAAAACAACAATCAAGACACGAATTACCAGAACCTCTGGGATACTGCAAAGGCAGTCCTACGAGGGAAATTTATAGCACTGTAAGCCTTCCTCAAGAAAACGGAAAGAGAGGAAGTTAATAACTTAATGGGACATCTCAAGCAACTGGAGAAGGAAGAATACTCCAACCCCAACCCAGCAGAAGAAAAGAAATAACCAAAATCAGAGCAGAATTAAATGAAATTGAAAACAAAAGAATTATACAACAGATCAATAAATCCAAAAGTTGGTTTTTTGAAAAGATCAATGACACAGATAAACCTTTAGCCAACCTAACCAGGAAAAAAAGAGTAAAATCTCTAATTTCATCAACCAGAAATGGTAACGATGAAATAACAGACCCCTCAGAAATTCAAAAAATCCTTAATGAATACTACAAGAAAGTCTACTCTCAGAAATATGAAAATCTGAAAGAAATCAATCAATACCTGGATACTCCACCTACCAAGAGTTAGCCAGAATGTAGTGGAAATGTTGAACAGGCTTATATCAAGTTCTGAAATAGCATCAAATATACAAAATCTCCCTAAAAAGAAAAGCCCAGGACCAGATGGCTCTACGTCAGAATTCTACCAAACCTTTAAAGAAGAACTAGTACCTATATTACTAAATCTCTTCCAAATATAGAAAAAGAAGGAATATTACCCAATATAGAAAAGAAAGAATATTACCCAACACATTCTACGAAGCAAATATCACCTTGATCCCCAAACCAGGGAAAGATCCAACAAGAAAAGAGAATTATAGACCAATATCACTAATGAATATTGATGCTAAGATACTCAATAAGATCCTAACAAACAGAATCCAACAACACATCAAAAAATTATACACCACAACCAAGGGGGTTTTATCCCAAGGTCTCAAGGCCGGTTCAATATATATCAATCTATAAATGTAATTCAGCACATAAACAAATTAAAAAATAAAGACCATATGATTCCTTCAATTCATGCTGAAAAAGCTTTTGATAATATCCAGCATCCCTTCGTGATCAGAACACTAAAGAAAATTGGTATAGAAGGGACATTTCTTAAACTAATAGAGGCCATCTACAGCAAACCCAAAGCCACTATCATACTGAATGGAGTTAAATTGAAATCATTTCCACTTAGATCAGGAACCAGGCAAGGTTGCCCATTGTCTCCATTGCTCTTTAACATCGTAATGGAAGTTTTAGCCATTGCAATTAGGGAAGAAAAGATGATCAAGGGTATCCACATAAGGTCAGAAGAGATCAAACTTTCACTCTTCCCAGATGATATAATTGTATATCTGGAAAACACTAGGGATTCTACTACAAAACTTTTAGAAGTGATCAAGGAATACAGCAATGTCGCAGGCTACAAAATCAGCACCCATAAATCTGTAGCCTTTATATATACCGACAATAACCAAGCCAAAAAAACAGTCAAGGACTCTATTCCTTTCACAGTAGTGCCAAAGAAGATGAAATATTTGGGAGTATACCTAACAAAGGAAAGATCTCTACAAAGAGAATTATGAAACTTTAAGAAAAGAAATAGCTGAAGATCTTAACAAATGGAAAAACATACCATGTTCATGGCTGGGAAGAATCAACATTGTTAAAATGTCTGTACTACCCAAAGCAATATATAATTTTAATGCAATTCCTATTAAAGCTCCATTGTCATGTTTTAAAGATCTTGAAAAAATAAGACTTCGTTTTATAGAGAATCAGAAAAAACCTCGAATAGCCAAAACATTACTCAGCAATAAAAACACAGCAGGAGGAATCACGCTACCAGACCTGAGGCTGTACTATAAATCGATAGTGATCAAACAGCATGGTATTGGCACAAAAACAGAGAAGTAGATATCTGGAACAGAATAGAGAACCAAGAAATGAATCCAGCTACTTAACTGGTATTTGATCTTTGACAAGCCAATTAAAAACATTCAGTGTGGAAAAGATTCCCTATTTAACAAATGGTGCTGGGTGAACTGGCTGGCAACCTGGCAACCAGTTTCCAACTGAAACTGGACCCACACCTTTTACCATTAACTAAGATAGACTCTCACTGGATAAAAGATTTAAACTTAAGACATGAAACTATAAAAATACTTGAAGAAAGTGCAGGGAAAACTCTTGAAGGAATTGGTCTGGGTGAATATTTTATGAGGAGGACTCCCCAGGCAATTGAAGCAGTATCAAAAATATACGACTGGGACCTGATCAAACTAAAAAGCTTCTGCACAGCCAAGAACATAGTAAGTAAAGCAAGCAGACAGCCCTCAGAATGGGAGAAAATATTTGCAGGTTATACCTCCGATAAAAGTCTAATAACCAGAATCCACAGAGAACTCAAACATATTAGCAAGAAAAAGAACATGTGATCCCATCTCAGGGTGGGCAAGGGACTTGAGGAGAAACTTCTCTAAAGAAGACAGACGCACGATCTACAAACACATGAAAAAAAGCTCATCATCCGTAATCATCAGAGAAATGCAAATCAAAACTACTTTGAGATATCACCTAACCCCAGTAAGAGTAGCCCACATAACAAAATCCCAAAACCAGAGATGTTGGCGTGGATGTGGAGAAAAGGGCACACTTCTACACTGCTGGTGGGAATGCCCACTAATACGTTCCTTCTGGAAGGATGTTTGGAGAATACTTAGAGACCTAAAAATAGACCTGCCATTGGATCCTATAATTCCTTTACTAGGTTTATACCCAGAAGACCAAAAGTCACAATATAACAAAGACGTCTGTACCAGAATGTTTATTGCAGCCCAATTCATAATTGCTAAGTCATGGAAGAAGTGCCCATCGACCCACGAATGGACTAGCAAATTGTGGTACATGTATACCATGGAATATTATGCAGCCTTAAAGAAAGATGGAGACTTTACCTCTTTCATGTTTATATGGATGGAGCTGGAACATATTCTTCTTAGCAAAGTATCTCAGGAATGGAAGAAAAAGTATCCAATATACTCAGCCCTACTATGAAGCTAAATTATAGCTTTCATATGAAGGCTATAACCCAACTATAACACAAGACTGTGAGGAAAGGGCCAAGGAAGGAGAAGGGAGGGGGGAGGCTCTGGTGGGGGGAGGGTCATGGGTCGGGCCATAGCTACAGTGCATCTTAGAATGGGTACAGGCGAAACTTACTAAAAGCAGAATACAAATGTCTACATACAATAACTAAGAAAATGCCATGAAGGCTACGTTGAACAGTTTGGTGAGAATATTTCAGATTGTATATGAAACCAGCACATTGTACCCCTTGATTGCACTAATGTACACAGCTATGATTTAACAATAATAATTAAAAAAAAAGAATGCCATTAAAAACAGGGAGAAAATGAAGGATGATGGCATTGGGTCTGAGGAAGACGAGGAAGGAAATGGATCCAAATAAGGGTTGACTGAACTGAACAGGAAGGCTTAGTGAATCTGTGTTTCATATAGCTAACTAGTTACAGAGATTACTTGATACAAATATACATATATAAAATATACATGCATAGTATATACATATATACATTTTTTTTGTAGAGACAGAGTTTCACTTTATCGCCATTGGTAGAGTGCCGTGGTGTCACACAGCTCACCGCAACCTCCAGCTCCTGGGCTTAGGTGATTCTCTTGCCTCAGCCTCCCAAGTAGCTGGGACTACAGGTACCCACCACAGTGCCCAGCAATTTTTTTGTTGTTGTTGCAGTTCAGCCGGGGCTGGTTTTGAACCTGCCACTCTCGGTATATGGGGCTAGCGCCCTACTCACTGAGCCACAGGCATATACTATGCCGAATGCATAGTATATTTTAAAGATTTCACTGACTAATAGAGATGTATTTCTTCAAACCTTGTAAGTTACATTTTCAACTGATTTCTCTGTTTTACATTTTACAAAACACAAATATCATCAATATTAATTAACAACTACTGATGTGAATAAATGCATGGTCTTATATTTGGAGCGCTATACCAGAAACTATTAGCATTAATAAGCCTTGACTGGAGGTGGGCAGAGGGAGGGAGATTGGTGGTATTACACCTGTGGTGCATCTTACAAGGGTATATGTGAAACTTAGTAAATGTGGAATGTAAATGTCTTAGCACAATAACTAAGAAAACGCCAGGAAGGCTATGTTAACCAGTGTGACGAAAATGTGTCAGACGGTCTATGAAACCAGTGTATGGTGCCCCATGATCACATTAAGTACACAGCTATGATTTAATAAAAAAAAAAATTAAAAAAAAAAGAAGCCTTGACCCTTGAAAACACTTAACTTGCATGTAAGAACACTCTG
Organism: Nycticebus coucang; assembly: GCF_027406575.1. Classification (NCBI taxonomy): domain Eukaryota; kingdom Metazoa; phylum Chordata; class Mammalia; order Primates; family Lorisidae; genus Nycticebus; species Nycticebus coucang. Next base: position 120,589,631 of record NC_069782.1, read on the forward strand.
TATACCAGACATGAATGTACTATAATACTCAAAATTAAAATAATGACAAGCAGCACTTAGGAAGTAAAAGTTATTGTGATGATAAAAAATGTGAGTGGTTTGTAATATCTCTTGAAGATGCTCTTTTTTTATGTAGTATAATACACATGTTGAAAAAGTTTCATGCAGTTTCCATCACGAAGATGGTACTGAAGTACAACTTTTATCTTTACAAAGACAGAAGACTTCAATGAGTATGAAAATTCAAACTTCCTTGTAGATGGAAATAAACCTACTGTCAGCTAAAAAATATATATCCTATGTTTAAAGAAAGAAAAGCTTCAAGGAAAGGTATTAAAACAGAACTCCTGTTTTTATAGAGACAGCTACCTTTTATTTTCTTGTCTACTCAAAGTTTGAACACAACAGAGTTAGCATGCATGGCTGGGTGCCCGTAACTCAGTGATTCAGGCACCAGCCAAGTCTGCTAAACAACAGTGACAACTGCAACAGCAACAACAACAAAATAGCCGGGTGTTATGGCGGGCGTCTATAGTCCCAGCTACTTGGGAGGCTGAGGCAAGAGAATCACTTAAACCCAAGAGTTTGAGGTTGCTGTGAGCTGTGACGCCACGGCACTCTACCAAGGGCAACACAGTGAGACTCTGTCTCAAGAAAAAAAAAAAAAGAAGAATTAGCATGCATGACTTATTGAAGTTGGGCGCTGCCATTCTTCTAGAGATATTAATAGTTACTTTCCATTTTTATTTATTCAGATTCAATTTTCTATTTCATCCCTGTCAGCACAGTAGCCTCTGTGTACATAATATAAAATATTAACCAAGAAAAAGGGAAAAAAAGCAAACCAACTTCCAGTGACTTCTGGCTGAATAATTCACTTCCACTAACTGACCTGAGTAAGAGTTCTCCGTGGCTATTAAGGGACATTCCAAATTACTCTGAACAAATTATTTTTGAATGGCTTTCAATTACGACCATTCCTCAAATCTGTGAAATGAAGACGTAGCGAAAGGAGAACGGCCCTGCCCAATACGTCACTATGCACAGCTTCCTGTGCCTTCCTGAACGGAGTCTGGAAATCATGGTGACACCTATAAAATCCTGTCTTCAACTCCATGCAGCTGAAAAGTAATTCTACAAAGCTTCCTCCAATTTCAATCAATCTGTTTTGCATATCAAAGTCAGGTATTTTTGCTTCTCTCCCTTGCCTAATAACTAATAATGAAATGAACTCCTATAGTAAGTACACAGCACTTTGCTAAGCGTTTTTTATAACTGTTAATTCTTTGACTATTTACAAAAACCCTGTGGGACCAATAAAATCACTGTCCTTGTCTTACACATGAGGACACCACAGCACAGAGAGTTTGTGAGAGAGCCGGCCTCACACAGCCCACCAGGGATGGAGGCAGCTGGGGCTGTAGCTCTAGAATAACCCCAAGCACTTTCTAGACCACTTAGCTCTGCAGCCGCGTAACACATCTGGCACTGAGCAAGTTTTATGACCTTATCGCCACTCTTTCCAAAATAATACCCTAATTTCAACAACTAGAGCAACCTTCTCACTGTCCCTCAAACACAGCACGAATGCCCATCTCCAGTCTCTGCTTACTCTGAGCCCACTAACCAGAATGCTCTCCCTTCCTCCTCCTCCTCTGCGTCACCATTCGGTTGCAATCCTACATCTTTCCAAACTGTTCATTCTTCCAGCCTTTCCATCTCATAGGAATCTCTCTTTTCTGAGAACTGCTGGAGACCCATGCACCTGATACTCAAACTAGTTTTGTGTCAGTACTGATGTTTCACGTTCATGTGGATCAGGGCCCATGAAGACAGGGACATGTAAGACCTAGCAAAGGTCTGTGAACCTGGCAGGCACTCAGTAACTGCTGGCTGAATTTGCAGTAACCTCTACCGCAACATGAAAAGCAAAATTAACACAGCACCCTGTCACGGAGTAACATTCTAATACTTCATCACAAGACTATCCGGACAACATTGAAGATGGTACCTAACTTTCCAGAGTATTCTCCAATTTAACAACCAATTCCCCCAGCTAACCACATAAACTAAGCATGTGTTTCTGTGTTTGCATATAGCAAGGCAGGATATCCACATATGTTGTGCACATACACAGGGCTGACATTTGAGCAATGCTCAAACACAGCATGGGAAATGTAACGATGGATTTAAGTTTTCTGAAATCAAAATAATTCTTGGAGAAAGCTGGTAATATGGGAACTGAAAATAAAATGTACTCCACTGTCATCCCTTTTTGCTTTGGATGACTTATTTTATCAACACTCCCAGGACCCAATGCATACTAAACACTGTTTGGGGCACTGTGAAGGATGCTCCGTAGTGCTTGTGGGTTTTAGAGCTGGGGGGGAACAGCTCATCTGTCAGAGAATTTTTCAATGTCAGAAAGAGTGAGCTATTCTTCTACATTTACATGAGAGAATAGATGAAATATCTTCTTCTACTTTCTACTATCCTCAGAATACATACACATTTTTGAGATTATAAAGATACATAGAGATCTGAGCCAGAATCTGAAACATTTCTGATTTTGCAGTGATTTTTTATTTGTTACGTGTAGCTGGCAGGAAAAAGGAAGGGAGAGACCAAACAGCAGAAAGCGAGTGTGGTCTAATTGGTACCAGATGTCTAGCACTACAGGCACTGGGGCAGCCTTTCAGCTGCCCACCCGGCCTTGGCACCTGGCCAGGACCAAGCCCCTCAATTCTGTGGCAGAGGCCCGCACAGACGGTGAGTTGTGCTAGTCCTGTGGCTCCTATAGCAACCACTGGACCTCTGGGGTTCAATGATCTCTCACCAGCCTTAGCCAATTATACAGTTTGATATTAGAAATCTTCAGGTAGAATCTCCCAAAAAAGGTACCAACTAGGGCAGGGGTCCTCAAACTTTTTAAACAGGGGGCCAGTTCACTGTCCCTCAGACCGTTGGAGAGCCAGACTATAGTTTAAAAAAAAAAACTATGAACAAATTTCTATGGACACTGCACGTATCTTATTTTGAAGTAAAAAAACGAAACGGGAACAAATACAATCACACCGCCTCATGTGGCCCATGGGCCATAGTTTGAGGACCCCTGAACTAGGGGATTTCCAGGTCAGCTTTTAGAGATAACGTTTTCATAGTATGACCATACGAAACATTCTTCTGTACTACATACATTATTGAGAGAGGCAAATAAAATTCACCCTCATTCCACATTTTTGAATGAGCACTAAGGTATGAGCTGTGACCAGGAGATGGGTCACAAGAGCTATAACACTTTCTGGCAGAGAAGGGAGCTCCAGCAGCAGGTGGACACTCAGCAGTAAGGGAAAGGCTGTCTAAGATCCCTCAGCAGGGAGGTGAGGGGCCAGCCCTCTAGGAAGAAGGGGAACAAAGAGAAAGCAGTGGGACATGAAATTATGAATCATTCGCACATCAGAAACTGACTAAGCTTTACAGAAGTCTAATGCTATGATCATCTATTTATCTAAATGCCGGAAATGGCAAAAGACACAAATAGTAGAGATGTAAACAAACAAACAAAAACAGTCGTTTTGGAAATCTTCTGAATTCTGTCAATTGAGTTGACATGTGCAAGCTGGTTTCACATTCATTCATTCCCCAATGCCAGTTAGTAGTTGCTAAACTAGATTCTACTTTCCTATCAGCAGGTGGCCTCAGATTTCTGACACATCCTCTAAGACCCCCACAGAAGGAGTCCCTCGCTTGTGAAGTTCTCTGGTATAAGGAAGATCCCATCAATTTTAATAGAACAAAGTAAGGGGGAGTAGTAGATGGTAGATGGGTAAATGAAAGTACATCAGGAAAAATAAAGGTTCTGATAAAGTAAATAGATTAAACAAGGTTACTAAGCAATACAAAATACCAAGTATATTTGGAATTTTTATGAACATAATAGTTGCAAACTATAAATTGTTTGCCAACATCTATCTAGAAATGACTTCTAAAGGAAAAAGGAAATTATCCAACCAAAAGCCTCTGAAATCTGCCAATGGCAGAAAGCTCATACTCCCACTGAGCAAGAAAAACAAACATTTAGTTTTTGATGAGGAGAGCTCAAACCGCCTAACTTCCCTTGGTTTCAGTAAGTTCAGTTTGACTAACAGAATGCCGGCAGAGACACATCCAACATTGAGGTCGTCACTGTCTCCCCTGATCACAGAAACGGAGAGCTGAAGACAGCTCCCCGAAAGGCCAGCATTTCCAGAGAAATGCAAATTCAGTGTGAGTGTGAGAAATACAGCCTTCCTCATGGTTATGATTTCTGGGAATTCACTAGGTAGGGGCGCAGCCTCCTCTCTCCCTTGCCCACCCAGAGGTTCATATGTTCCCAAAAGATTGTTCTCTTCATGTTAATGAGGTGAATTTTGATAGTAATACAGGGATAGCAGCAGGTGTTTTAACTCTTCCGGATGAGCCTGCAGATCTTTACAGCTTTGCTACTTTCACTGTGGTCCCACACAGCATCAGCTTCACCAGGGAGCTTGTTAGGAGTGCAGGAGCTGGACCCCCCAGGTGATCCGTGTGCAATTAAAATCTGAGAAGCTCTGTGAATGAATGAAGGTATTTTTCTCCCCAGATGCTAGGGATCAGTGCAATTAGGCCAATTTTAGGACAATCTGAATATCAAAATGAATGACAATAATGGATTATAATACACCGAACTAAAAAAAAAAAAATCCATGAGTTCATATTTATAACAAACAAGCAAATACACAAATGGGAAAAGAAGGGAACTCTTCTTTACAAGAGAATGACAACCTATATAAGGAATTAGAGAGTTATAAAATCACTATTTTGCAACCAAGTTATTAATTGATTCAGGCAAGACTATCCAGAGACCCTAAAACTATTCAGTGAAAACTGTTGGGGAACAGTATATTTACATAGTTTTTTAGTCACTGTTCATAGAGATAGTGTAGTTTTATGTAATTAGAATTTACATTATAAACTTATGAATTATGAAGGGTTAAAGTATCTTTATAGTGGGGAAAACTATGAACAAGGCCCAAACCAAGTGATCAAATGTAACAGCACTAACAGCCGGACAATCTGATATCATGTACTTGAGACAATGCACTTAGGAGGGTACAGTATCACCTATGCAATATTTCCGCCAAAAATGTCTACCCCGCCTCTTAATCATGAGAAAACAAAGTAAGTCCACATCGAGGGCCATTTTACAAAACAAATGGCCTATATTTTTAAAAACTATAGAAGATGAAGAAAAATTGAGAAACTTAAAGAAATGTGATACCTAAAACAATCTGTGCTCTTCGACTGTGTAATGGATGGGGATTTCATCCATTGTTGCTGTTGTTTCTGTTACTATTATAAAGGACGCCACTGGGATAGGTCTGCACTTCACTTCAGATAATATTGTAACAATGTTACCTTTCCTGACTATAGTAATTGTATCACCTTTTTGAGGTGATGCAAACTGAAGTGTTTAGAGGTAAGGGGTTATATCTGCAACTATCCTCAGATGGTTCAGTGGAAATTGTAATAACCTGTAGACATAGACACAGAAAATTGGCAAAATATTAATAAATGGTAAATCTAAGTGAGAGATAATAGGAATGTTCATCTAAATCAGTGGTTCTCAACCTTCCTAATGCCGTAATGTATTTTCATTGTTAAAAAGGGGTCACGACCCACAGGTTAAGAACCACTGATCTAAAGACTCTGGAAACTTTTCTTTAGATTTTGAACTTGTCAAAATAAAAAGTTGGAAATAAGGAAATAAAGAAAGATCAAAAAGTAATACAATGACAAGTGGCCCTGTTCTACAACTTTCTAGTAGAATGCTGTCACCACCTGCACCCTCCCCAGCAAAGTGGTCTTGAAACTCAATACAGGGTGGCCAAAAAGTTTGTGCAAAATTTTAAATTGCACATGAACTTTATGGCCATCCTGTATAAGTAAATGACAGTCTGAAAAAATCCCTCTTTAGAAAATTTTTAGGAAAAGGAACTTTCTAGGCTAAAAGCCCTTTCTTTGAAAAATGTATCTCTGAATTCCTTCTACAATGTGACAGGCTGTGTTCTCAGCACAGGAAATACAACAGTGAACCAAACAAAAAATCCCTCCTCTCATGGACCTACCATTTTTGTAGAAGGAAATAGACAATAAACAAGTAACATCAGGTAGTAATATGCGCTATGAAGGAAAATAAAGCCAAAAGGGACTTTGAGACAGTGCTATTTAAAAGAGGGAGGTCATGGGTGGCACCTGTGGCTCAAAGGAGTAGGGCACCGGCCCTATATGTTGGAGGTGGTGGGTTCAAACCCAGCCCTGGCCAAAAACTGCAAAAACAAACAAACAAACCCAGGGAGGTCAGAGAAAGAGTCTAGGCAGGTGACATTTAGCGAAGACCTGAATAAGGTGAGCGACTAAACCGAGCGGGTACTGCGCGAAGGATATACCAGGAGAGGGCGCCGCATGTGCAAAGGCTCCGAGGCAGGCTCATGCTCAGGCTAGAGCAGAGGGTGCAGGGAGAGGGAGCAGGAGATGAGGTCAGAGATTACGCATTCTCTGAAAGCCATTATAAGATTTTACCTTTCACTCTGATGAGCTGACAGCTACCTCTCACCTTCTCCACCTATCTAACATCCTGCTTGCTCCAGACAGCCAGCTACACAGTCCCACAGTGAAGGGAGCATCATGGGGACATGCAGCAAGTTTTCTCCTGTAAGAGCGTGAGGTTCTGTTCAGCTCCCCTTTCTGCTACTTCCATCTCAGGTGACACCCTCCTCAAACTTTGCCTAACTCCTTTCTCCCACTCTCTCTTTTCATAACTGTGTACATTAATGCATTTACGGGGTACAATGTGCTGATTTGATATACAATGTGGGAAAGCTTATATCAAACTTGTTACCATAACCATCACCTCACTAAGACATTTATACTCTGCTCCTAAAGTTTTAAAAGGTACCATTGCATTATGCATATTAGATGAGGTACCACCAAATACCCTCCCTCCCCCTGGCCTCCCCTCTCCCCTCCACACTGTCCTTCCTCTTCCCTTCTTCTTTCTGGACTATAATTTTGTTTTATCATTCATATGAATGTGTAGGTGATTATATATTGGTTTCATAATAGTATTTAGTACACTGTATACTTTTTCTTCCATTCTTGATATATTTTACTAAGAAGAATATGTTCCAGCTCCATCTAGGTAAACATAAAAGATGTAAAGTCTCCATCTTTTTATGGCTGCATAGTATTCCATGGTGTACATATACCACAATTTGTTAATCCATTCATGGGTCAGCGGGCACTTAGGCTGCTTCCATGACTTGGCAATTATGAATTGGGCTGCAATAAACATTCTGGTACAAATGTCTTTGTCGTAATATGATTGATCAGCAGAGAAATGCAAATCAAAACTACTTTGAAATATCATCTAACTCCAGGAACATTAGCCCAGATCACAAAACCCCAAAACTTCAGATGCTGGCGTAGATGTGGAGAGAAGGGAACACTTCAATGCTGCTGGGGAGAAGGCAAGCTAATACGTCCTTTTTGAAAAGAAGTTTGGAGAATACTCAAGGAACTAAAAGTAGACCTTCCTTTCCATCCTGCAATTCCTCGACTAGGTGTATACCCAGATGGTTCTGCTCTCTTTTGACCCTCATTCAGAATTTTCCCTTTGGTTTAGGAGGTTTAAAAAAAGAGTGACTTATCATGACTGATAAGTTTAAGAGTTTATAAGCAGTCCCCAGGTTATGAGTGAGGTAGATTCTGTAGGTTTATTCTTAAGCTGAATTTAGTCTATATGTAAGCTAGAACAGGTACACTTACCTATTACCTGTAATATCTTCCATTTGTAAGCACAAGTCGTACATCAATCAGATATTTGTAACTTGGGGACTGCCTATATATATATAACATTCAGTGCTTTTTCACAGAAGTCACCATACTTCCCAGATGTTATATCTGTGCCTCCCTCTCCATTCTCCTTTAATCAAACTAATTTTTCTTTGAGTCCTGCCATAAAGCTCCTTCAAGGCAAGGGCTATCCTGTTCACTTTTTTATCTCTAGTGACAAGCACAGAGCCTAGCATAAGGCAATACTTCGATAAAGATTTGTGGGACTATTTTATAGATAGAAGATTTAAAACCAATTTCTTGTTAAGCTGATAGGAGTTGACAAAATGTTGGTATATCATGTCTTTCAGTTTTATTGACTATTAATAGACTATCAGTGAGTCAGATCGAGTCTGAAGTATGGCAGGGAGCTTGGCACACAGTAGAAATTCTCTGAGTGTCTGACATGTGGAAGGATAATTAGATGGACAATCACAGATCAGACAGGACCTACGTGGGCCAGACTGCAAAACTCATCATTCATAATCTTTACAACATGTATTTCTGGAGAAAAATGTACTGTGAGCTTGGCTCAATTAATTAGTTTATGAACGAACTTTGGAATACAACCTTGTCACTTATAATATTGCTATGTCTGTGGGTGTGTTTTTATTCACACATTGTTTGTAAAGGATTAAAAATATCACATTTGACTTGGGGAGGGATGGAAGATATTTGCTCCATGTTAGCTGAGCTACACATACATAGATTAAAAATGTCTACTAATGTGGAAACCCATGAAAAAGGAAAATTATTCAATAATATTCTTTCAAAATATTTGAGAGCAGCTATGCTCAAGGCTGAATGACATGGAAAATCAAAGAAATGGAGACTTTGCCCAACAGTGACTCTAGTGAGAGAGAAAGAGAGAGAGAAATATATTTGAAGTGTTTAAAATAACTATTTACACATCTAATCTGAGAGGCCTGTAAACCTGCATTATATATAATTTAGTTTACCCATAAAATTGCAAAAAGCTGTTTGTGGAGATAAAAATTATAAACTTACTATATAGTTCATATACATATATTTCAATTTAAATATAGCTTACACATTCTAAATTTTAAGAAAAATCATTCCTAGTATTTTAGAGAGAGAATTTAAAACTTGAACATCAGGGAAATCTTTCAACGCTGTGTCCAGATAAGGGCATTTATTATATTTCTTGAACTTGGTGATCTATACAGTATCAAAACGATACCAAAAGTACTCACTTTCAGCAAAGACACTGAGGCAGTGAGGACGGGATTTTAAGGAAGACAGAGAAAAAGGACATGGCAGCACGGAATTGGCAGTGAGGGAACGTCTGCTATTTATCACTAATTTTTTAATTTTTTAATTTTTACATATACATGTATTTATTAGGTTTCCATATTTTTGCCTTCACAAAATTAAAAAGGCTTAAAATTTAATGATAATAACAATGTTTCAGACAAGGACTAGAAACAAAAACTTCATAAAGAACGAACATAAATACAATCAGAAAAGGAATCAGATAATTGCTACATTGAAATATTAAGCAATAACAATAACAATGATAATAATGATGCAAAGAAAGTAACATTCACATTGTCAAATAAGAGTATGTCTATTATAGAATGCTTTGACTCTGACGATTCAGTATGGAGTCATCGGTTAACTTCTTACTATTTTTTTTTAAGTCTCAAAAAATAGAGATTCATTTTTGTTTTCTGTCTTACCATTTTCTGGTTTCTCCTGTTTATCATTTTCTAAAACTTGAGAAACATTTATCTTGACAAAAATGGCCCTCCTATTCATACCCATTCATATCATGTTTTAGTAATTTCCAAACAGACTAACATTTTTAAAACCCTGAAGAGAATGGAAGAGTTTGATCAGGTGACAAGAAGAGAACTTAAGGGATATGCTATGTCTTTATGATTCTTGGAGCTTGGTCGGATCCTGGATTAAACATCCAACAATGTTCAGCATTTGCAGCACTTGAAATCATGTCAATCATTAAGTTTTCAACGCCCTCTGTGTTTTGTAATGGAGTGAAAGTGTGCATGCAGTCAGTTATTCAATAATTTTACAAATATATTGTTAAGGACCTACCAACTGCCAGGTGGCTGCAAAACAATGGTGAATAAGGTAATTATGGCCCTGTCTCCACAGAACTTACATTCTGTGATGACAGAATTAAGAATTAAGCTAAATTAACAACTAGGGAGTAAGCACAAGAGTATCTAAAACAATTAACTAGAGTGTAAATTTCTGATAGAAGGCGGAGGGACTAATATAATTTTTTTATGAACATGGTAAAAAACCTCAACTACCCTAAAGGTCATAAGTTCAATTTGACCACCAATGCTGGAACTGTCTTAAGACATCGCTAACAGATAGCATTCTTTTCTACGGTAAGGTTTGTTAGAATATTTTATGCAGAGTAAGGAACGGACAGAAACATATGGAAATTAAACATTATATTCATAATTCTAAAAAAATTCTATTTCTATAAAAAGCAAATAACTACTCAAAATATGCTGTCTAAATTTTATCACTACCACACTTGTAGTTCTGGTTACATGAATTGGAACATTTTTATAATTTTGTGGTGTCATGCTCCACAAACTCAATCAACAACAATGAACAGCAACTAGTTGTACAATTACATTATGAAAACATAAAAGTACATGAAAGTGTTACACTGCTTACACTGGCATAGCACTCATTTCAAAAATGCGGGGGTCTTACTGAAATCATGAGGTTCACAAAAAATTAAATAACCTAAAACAATCAGGTTTAAAACTTTCAGCTATTGGGCGGCGCCTGTCGCTCAGCCGGTAGGGCGCCGGCCCCATATACCGAGGGTGGCAGGTTCAAACCCGGCCCCGGCCAAACTGCAACCAAAAAATAGCCGGGTATTGTGGAGGGCGCCTGTAGTCCCAGCTACTTGGGAGGCTGAGGCAAGAGAATCGCTTAAGCCCAGGAGTTGGAGGTTGCTGTGAGCTGTGTGAGGCCACGGCACTCTACCGAGGGCCATAAAGTGAGACTCTGTCTCTACAAAAAAAAAAAAAAAAAAAACTTTCAGCTATCTACACACTTACTAGTTGTCCACAGATTGACTACATTAAACAAATAAAAGATCTATATGATATATTTCAATTTCAAAATTACAACAGAAAGCAAAGAAAAATGTTAGCGAAAATAGAAAATAGTAAGAGTGAAAAATTCCCATTACTAGATAGCTGGTTTGTCAGGACATAGTTTTTAAGACATTAAAAGCATGACTAGTATACAAATATATTGGGCATGTGTCAAAAATTTATTTAACTCCTTATAAAGGAAACCAGCAGGATGATATGTTTGGTTTGATGGAGTACAGGAAAGACGGAAAGTATGCAGTCCGTGATAGAATACTGAAATAAGATTACTAATTTAGATGTAAAACTGGTTAATGTCTTATAGGGCAATTAAAATATAACCTTTAAGGATTATCTTCTCTATCAAACAGAGATCATTTGCAAATTATCAATCTATAAATTAACATCTAACAGCACAGAATCTGGCTCCCAATAAGTAGTAAGTTAAACAAAGGTACGTAGAGCACTTTTTTTCAACCCTTTTTAATCTCACCACACTTAAATCTATCGCTAAACTTCCACAGCACACTTCAAATTCTATTGGTCAAAAAAAAGAATGAAGAAAAAGAAAAACAATATACTTACTGGCAGGATTTAGGATAATGGTAGATGAAGTGGAGCTGAGGCCCTCCCTGAACAGAGGTTAACCAGAAGTCAACACAGCAGATTAGCATCCACGATGGAGTTGCTTTATCTTCACATTGTCCTAGAGCACTCTGCCAGGGACATATGTGCTTTTCTAGTTTGTAATATGCTGCTTTTGAGCCTAGAGACAGTTTGTTTGGAGATTTCCTTTTTTCCTTTTTTTGGAAACAGAGTCTCACTATGTCACCCTCCGTAGAGTGCTGTTGCATCACAGCTCATACCAATCTCTAACTCCTGGGCTCAGCAAGGCCATTTTGATTCTCTTGCCTCAGCCTCCCCCGAGTAGCTGGGACTACAGGTGCCCACCCTGATGCCCGACTACTTTTTGTTATTGCTGTTGCAGTTGTCATTGTTGTTTTGGCTGGCCCGGGCTGGGTTCGAACCCACCAGTCCTGATGTATGTGGCCAGGGCCGTAACTACTGTGCTACACGCACTGAGCCAGTTTGGAGACTTTCATGTGCATGATGTACAAAATGGTTAAATTTGATGATATCTGACATTGTTCTCAAGTGAACGTAGTGCCTAAGAACATGTCTTTGAAGTCAAACTCCGGTGCTCAAACTTGGACTCAATTTAGGCAAGTCCCCTGGGCCTTAGTTTCCTCATGTATAATTGTGGAAAAATAGGATCATTATAAAAATTAAATTGAGAGAGGATACCTGGAAAAAGTGAGATCTAAGAGAACTGAGGGATTCTCAAAGAGACACCAAGGATACATCTGCGTGGTCCTCCCCATAGTGACTCAGCTCTTAGGAATTTGTGGAAACTTGACATCCTGGGACCTGGAAACTAACATTTGCTTGCTCTCCTGTAAAAGCCAGAGCCGCTTCTACAGCTTAATTCAAACTGACCAAAGAGGTGTAATCCCACCAATCCCAGATTACACCTGCGGTGCATTTTACAAGGGTATATGTGAAACGTAGTAAATGTAGAATGTAAATGTCTTAACACAGTGACTAAGAAAATCCCAGGAAGGCTATGTTAACCAGCGTGATGAAAATGTGTCAAATGGTCTATAAAACCAGTGTATGGTGCCCCATGATCACATTAATGTACACAGCTATGATTTAATAATAATAAAAATAAATTAATAAAGTTAAACACAGTAAGTAGAAAAGAAAAAAAAAAAACCTGACCAAAGAGAAAGTATCTGTGGGCCAGAACTTTTTGACAGGGGCTAAAAAAAGAAGAGTGAGCCAGTTGGGGAGCAAGGCCATTTTGAAGTCTTCTGTGCCATTTCTCCACCGGCTGAAATAAAGCCCTTCCTCTTTCAAAAAAAAGAATATACTTACTGTGCTTTGAACGTCTTTTGGAAATAATTTAATCAATTATCTTTAAAATTTGTTGTGGCACTCCTAAGATCCTCTCATAGCACACCACCAGCTGTGAATCACAGCCCTACAGAACTATGTGATCCTTGGTTGGATATGTCTTACATTGCTCCAGGATAACACTGAAAGGACAGACATTTATTCTGTACCTTATTTCCAAGAGTTGGATAATGCTGGATAATTTTTCTAAACATTTTAATATGCAACAAAACTTTGGCTATATAAAACCCTCATGAATGGGTTAGTCTTGATAGCTGCATGTTCTAGAGACCTACATTAGCTCTTAAAATGCTTAGCACCGGGGGTATGCTGGTAGACTGTGGCTGAACATTTTTCCTTGTTTCCCACCCAACCAAGGCTGCAAAATCATCATTTTTTTGTTTGTTTGCTTTCTTGCTTTCTATCACCTTTGGCTTCTATTCTTCTACATCAGAAAATTCATGGCCTACACTTACATTATTTCTAGTCATTTCCACCAATGCAATTCTTCACCTTTTTTCTTCTTTTGAAAATATCCCCTTGTATTAACCATGCCAACGTTTTAAGCAAAGAATGATCTAACTCCTTCAACATAGATATACCCAAAAGCTCTAATCATCGTTTAATAATAAGTATGATATTCTATAGTATAAATAAGTAATTCCTCCACTATCCACCCCGTCCTAACATTAAGAACATTGAAAATACTTATTATTTAAGAACAGTAAGTTAACAAACTTTTTTTTTTTTTTTTTTTGTAGAGACAGAGTCTCACTTTATGGCCCTCGGTAGAGTGCCGTGGCCTCACACAGCTCACAGCAACCTCCAACTCCTGGGCTCAAGCGATTCTCTTGCCTCAGCCTCCCGAGTAGCTGGGACCACAGGCGCCCGCCAGTTAACAAACTTTTTAAAGTGAAACCAATTAAGTAACAAGAAGGAATTTTTCAAAGATTTCTAAGGAGTCAAGTATAGTAAAAACTGCTGGCTCTCTATTACATTAATAATAATTAATGATAATGGTGATTATTACACATACAATGACCATATACTATGTGCCTGATGCTATGCGAAGGGCTGTATAAATTTTATCCTTTTTAGTCTTCACAACAATCCTGTGAACTAGTTTGTATCATTAGCTCAATTTTTTACATGATTAAACTAAAGCACAGAGAATGAAATTAACTTCCCCAAGAATACAGTGGTGGTGGATTCAAATCTGAGTTATTTAGCTTCAGAGTCCATAGGCTCAATCATTATTTTCTACCAAAGATGGAACTCTAAAAACATATATATATCAATAATATCATCATCATCATAGCACTTCCATAGCACTTTTAATATGCAGGCATTGCTTTAAGCAATGAACATACAAAAAGTCATTTGTTTCTCACAACAACCCCCATAGGGTGAGTATGATTATTATTCCCAACTTATGGAAGAAGAAATTGAGGCAAAGAGTGGTTAAATACTTGCCCAAGGTCACAAAGCTAATAAAAATCCAAGGCTGGGACACACCCAGCTCTCAAGTCCAGGATCTCCCCTGATGCCAAGCTGCTTCTTGTAACAATTTCAAAAGCACAGTACAAGTAAACAGTCCTAACTCTTCAGAACCTCTGTGGTTGGAAATCACCACATTAAAGCACAGAACCCTAACGAAATATTCATTACTATAATCAAAAGTCATCAAAACAGATTAAAAGGTTTTCATTCAGCCTTGTTAAGAAAGCAAAAAAAGTAACACACCTAAGCACGATTTCATCCAAATTAAAAAAAAAAGCAAAAACGTTTCTCTGGAAAACTCAGTAAGAACAGATGAGGTGTTAGAGTAGTTTTTAAAAATCCTTCTATAGAAATTGGTTTTGTTCTTGCAGCCTTGGGGTTTCTCAGAATTCCCTTAGGGGCTGTGTGTGGTTGAGGGAGGAGGGCATAGTTCCCCCTTCCACCTTCAAACAAGTGCCTTTGTTTATATATTTTTTTACATAATGGGTTTCCCCATAAGTTTTCACTTTGATGGGACTTCAGCTTCTAATATGGTTTGAATGTGTCCCCTAGATTTCATGTGTGATGGACTTGGAAGTGGAGCCTTTGGGAGGTAATTAGGATTAGATAAGCGTGATGGGGCTGATGGCTTTATCAGAAGAGGAAGAGAGACCTGGGCTGACAGCTCAGCCTCTTCACCGTGTGATAGGTGAAGGCCTCAGGACCTTTCAAAGGATCCTCATCAGCAACTCATGGGATGCAGCTCCTCAACCTTGGACCTCCCAGCTTCCAGAACCGTAAAAGGTAAACTCCTTTTCTTTATACGTTATCCAGTCTCAGGTACTCAGTTATAGGAACAGAAGACGAACAGACACAGCTCCCATGAGAATCTGGTCTAAGTGCGCAGCCCTCAGCAACTTCACAAAGCCTCCCCGTTACTTGCCCGGCCTCTGAGGGGTGGTGCTTCATGGCACTTCTCCTTTAGCTTCTTGAATCTTGTGCTTACTCAAGCCCTGGCGGTGCTTCCACCTGACTTCCCACTTTCCACTCCCCTCGTCAGCAGTAATCACTAACACAGCTAATGTTAGCAAATGGTTATTAATGGTTATCTTGCCTCTCTCAGTCCATACCAATCACATTCAGTCAAAATTCCCACTGAGGGGTGGCACCTGTGGCTCAGGACTAGGGCGCTGGCCCCATATACCGGAGGTGGCGGGTTCAAACCCGGCCCTGGCCAAAAACTGCAAAAAAAAAAAATTCCTACTGAGACTCTGCTCAAGACTCAAAAGCACCTGACAGCTGCAATGCACAGCTTTCAACACAACATTGTACACATGTGTTTATGTACATGCTGTAAAATCTTCTCTTGTTCTTTGAAATACATACGTGAGGAGCTTGACCCTCCAACTAAACTGTTTCCCCCAATGGGGACTACATTCCTTGCTCCTTCCAAATCTTCACTCTCTCCTCTCTAGATTACTCACAGAGGAGGAGGATGTTCAGTGATCAGCAAGAAGAGCCCCAGCCGGCAGTCAGAATGCGTGAGTTACAGTGCGTCTGGGGCAATCCCTGGGTGCACAAGCCGTCAGCGTTTCCTCTCCCCTTCTAGCTCCTCAGTGGCCACCTCCATGTGCTGAAGGCAACTTTCTTGAATGCCAGCGGCTTTTATTCTGGCTCTGGGAGCAGGCCAGATCCACGTACAGAACCAAATGAAAATGCAGGAAGTCAGTGCCCTTTGGAAAGGACGACCTGATGTGTACACAAGTTCCCTGCATTCCCTAAGGGGACTGAGCTCCAGTTGCCCACTGCAGTCTTTCTTCTGGGAACGTGCCCTTTATTGGCTGTTTTCTATTCCCTCTTCCACTTCCCTGCTGATATTTCTGGGGAGAACCTCTTAAATAAACCACTTTCTCTCAAATTCTTGTCTTGGGGTCTGTTTCTGGAGAAGCCACAGTGAGACCTCCTCTCCCTTGATTATTCCATGGTCTCCATCTCTCCAATAGGAGTCTCTATGAACCTCTTCTATGACCCATAGAAAATCTCTACGACTTCTTATGGCTCTAACATCCTATGGTTTCAATGAAACCAACCAAATTTCAGTGTCAAACTAAAACTGACAATGAGGTTACTTCTTTTTTTTTGAGACAGAGTCTCACTATGTCACCCTTGGTAGAGTACTCTGGCATCACAGCTCACAGCAACATCAAATTCTTAGGTGCAAGTGATTCTCTTGCCTCCGCCTCCCAAGTAGCTGGGGCTACAGGTGCCTGCCACAATGCCCAGCTATTTTTCTGTTGCAGTTGTCATTGTGGTTTGGCAGGCCTGGGCTGGGTTTGAACCCACTAGCCCCTGTGTATGTGGCCAGCGCCCTAGCTGCTGAGCTACAGGCGTCGACCCTGGAGGTTACTTCTTAACTGAAACACTGCATCATATCTTGGAGCTGTGGCTGAATTTCACCTACATGAATGTGGAAGATGCTGGGAGGCACAGCTCTGAACCCCTTCAGAGAGGCCTTTGTGCTACTCATGCTAAGGCTTCTGTTGACCTCTGCAGGCATGGCCTCAATTCAGAGCTCCTCTTTGCCCAAGGTTACTTTCTCAAGGTGGCCAACACACAATGACTGAGCAGGGCTGGAGTATAAAGGCCTGGCCATCTCTGCCCCATCAAGACAACTCTGAGGAGCTGTTCTTGCTCCAGAGCTCCCCATGGTGCTGGCTCCACAGTTCCACTCCTCCTCTGCCCCCGGGTTTCCTTCCGCCCCTGGAAGGGCATTCCCTCATAAACAGCCTGCACTTGATACTCCACCTCAGAGTCCGCTGCTGGGAGCCAGACCTGTGATGAGTACATTTTCAATTGTGTTTATTATACCACAAAAATCACAGACTCTGAACTTTGCCTGTGGAAGCAGGGATGATCCTTTTAATGCCATCAGACCAGGGAGAGGCAGAGACAAAGAACAAAAGGGTAAGTTTTGAATAAAATGGGAATGAGGCAGATACAAACTAGCTATATATGTGATGCAGTTTCAGTTTCTGAACAAAAACAAAATACATAAAGGTCAGCACAGCCAGTGAAACCGAAAGCTGAGAATTCAGATGAGGCAGTCCCAGAGAGTGAGGAAAGAGAGAAACATTTCAGGGAGGAAGAGAGTCAGCATGGCCTCATTGAGGGGAAGCAGAACAAACGTGCCCCGTCAGAACTCCATCTGAAAGAGGGCCCTCTATGTCAAGAAGCTGCGTTCACTCCACACGGGGTATAGCCCTGTGGTATGACAAGGGCAGATGTCACCCTGGGAATTCCTGCTAATGAACCTCAGGGGTGGATCAATGCTACTGAAGAGGCCAGGGAGAGTCCCACGGTGCCGCCAGTAGGCAGGGCCTTTCCAGTGAACTTTCCCAACAATACTGAGGGACAGAGAAGGTCTAGGGCTCTCCAATCTGCCGGCGGATCTGCACCTGGGGGGAAGCCAGCAATGTTGCTCTGCCAATGGTTGTGCCAAAGTGGTGGCACTGTCACCTCCTCTGCTGGGCTGTGACCTCCAGGAGAGTACAGATGACAAGAAGTGGGTACGGAAGGGACTGAAATTTAAAATGAGATGTCAGCAAAGGTATCATGAAGATAACATGTGGGCAAAGGCCAAAAAGAAGTCAGAGAGTTAGTCTTATAGTTATCTAATGGCAGAGTGGCTACCTAGAGAGACAGGGAAGAGTTGAAAGCAGGGACAATGCTGATGTCACGGTCCCACCGGCAAGGAGGCCAGTGCAGCTGAGAACGAGCAGAGGGACCGAGGTCAGGAAGACAGAGCTGGGGCAGAGAGGGCGTTCTGGGCCTGGTGAGGACTCTGACTTCAACTTGGGGAAGATGGGAAGCCCTGGAACATAACCAGATGATAGGACACGACATTTCTATTCCCCTTGTCTGGATTTATTTTTCTCCACAGTGTTTCTCATCATCTGACAAATTATGTTATATATTTACTGTCTCCATCCATTACAATGTAAGCTCTGTGAGGGCAGATACCTTTTGTCTGTTTTCTTTCCTGGGGTAGATACATTTCCTTAGTAGATAATCAGCATTTACTGAATGAATGAGGGAATCATCTTGAGAGAACTCTGGAAAACCCTTTCCTAAATTGCAATATGAATCCAAACAAAGAAGATAATGCCTCTACTTTCTCGGCAGGTCTGTGTTTAAATCAGAGTGGTAAGACCCAAACCATAAACATTTATTATCTCATTTAGAAGAAGCCCTAGAACCAAATATGTTTCTAATTCCTAAAAACTAGATGCCAGTGTCCAGGGGGAAACCACAGAAGCCACCTCAGCAGTTGGGGAGATTTCCCACTTATGGGACTTCATTCATTAAACACACATTGAACAACAGTATCTAAGAGATGGGACTGAGATGTGAATGAATAGGATAGCAGAGCTACTGCCTCTCTGGGTAGGGTGAGCAGATCATTCTCAAGCAAGAGGAAAGAAGTGGGCCTGGGAAGGGGGCATTTACGACCTACACTTGCTCCCTCCCTATCAGGATAAGGAGGATCCTTCAAAAATCATTGATCTAGGAGATTCTCGGGGTTCCCTCTGGTTGCAAAACACTGAGATTCACCCGAGAAAGAAAATGTGTCCTTTTTCTGTATAAAAGATTTCAACATAATAGGTTAAAATACAGAAAGTGTCTTTAAAATCAGCCTGGATCCTCTTCTTGAGACTTATGTTTCCAGATCAATCCATAGACCCAATATATAACTAAAATAATTTCTGTTTGCAATGGAAAGAGAAGTAGGGAAAACATTACTGAAACTTCATTGAAGGAAATGAAAATACATTGATACTTAAGGAAAAAGGAGGGGATGTAGTAGTGGAGGGGACTGATCAATACCTGCAGATGGAGGAGTCAGCAAAGGACCCCAGGGCTCCACTTCCCCCCTGCCCTGCCTCCACCACTACCAGCCCTTGCAGCACTAATCAGAAGTCCCTTGTGAGCTTACACTAGTCATTTAACCTTGTTGAGTCTCTGCCACTGCATTGTAAAAGAGAAGCTACCTTACAAATCACACCTGCCAGGGGTTAAGTGACATAATACGCATATAACACTTAGCACAATGCCTGGACCACAGTACGTCTTCCATAAATGTCAGCGGTTATTGTGATGATAGCACTGCCTGTAGAGATTTTATTTTCCAAAGATACATGTTGGTACCACCATCTTTGGAAAATAATATGTCACTGAGCAGTCTCACAGGGAGAGGGACGTGCCCAAGGAGTCCAGCTATCTCAGGTCAGCACCATGTGAGCGAGCGAGCTTTCAGGAAGTTCCCCCCTGCCTTCCAGCCTCCCTACTGATGCCCAGTGGAGGTTCACAGAAGAGAAGCCACATAACCAATCAGATTCCAAATCTGGCTCACAGAAACTGCGGGAGATAATCAGTGATTATCATTGTTATAAATCACTCAGCCCTAGATAACTAGAACACCACCATTGACTCCCTTGCCTACTTCTAATATTAAAAGCCATATCATGTTGTTACTTAGTTTTAAAGAAGTTCTGAATGGTTCCACATTGTGCACAGGATAAACAGAACCTGGAAACTCCTCAAAAGACTATGAGACTTGAGGGGAGGGACTGCATCTTGTCCACTAGTGAATTCCCAGTGCCTCAGCAGCTCCTCACCTAGTAAGTGACTCCACTGGAGTAAAAACCAGACAACAGGGGAAAAAAGAATAAAGAAGATAAATTATGAAAACCATGTTTTCAACAAGTATAGATATAGTTCCTTCCATGTGGTACTGGGAATTCTACTTTCAAGTCACCCTCATGGAATTTGTGTGTTGGGGGGGGGGCTATAATAGCAACTGGAGGGACAGATGATAAATACATAAATATGTAGATAAATCACATTTGTACCTCTCTGAAATAATGGAAAAATACAGCACTCAGCTAGGTGAGTGTGCGTGTTGGGGTGGAAGATGGAGTGGTTAGTAAGAAAGTCTCTCTGAGGATGAAACATTTTTGCTGAAACCTACATGGATGTGAGGCCATGGAAAGATCTGGGATAACCAAGGAACAAGAAGGCACAAGTGCAAAGGCCCTGGGGTGGGAAGAGGCATGAAATTCTATTTCAAGCTACGATCTGGGTGCTCAGCTGTTTCAACATGTATGCACACATATTCCTTGCACAGAGAATCTAATATATCAAAATTTCAATTCTGTAAACTAAAATTCAGGTCTGGTTATGGTTTGGGAAAAGAAGTTTTGGCAGAAATTTTTGTAATTACTGTTTTTGTGTTGGACACCTTTGCTGTACCTCATGGCTCTTGGCACACCTTTTTACTCCAGCCCTTGCTGACAGGATCTCATTTCAGCTGTACCTTTCTTTATCTCTCACTTTCTACTCTGGGCCTTCTCTGCCACCACCACATGAAACATCTGTAAAAAGCCAGTGAGCCACTCTGATCCATGCACAGTCTTGTAATAGCCAATCAATGAGCCAAGACTTGATCAGTGGGGAGGGGAGCAAACAGATGAATAATGAACACTCCCCCTGCCCCAGTTTTATCTTGTTACTAGACAAGTCTAAGGCACACTTTGGAAGAGTACCCTGTGTGGAAACAAATCCCAGCTGCCCACGATGGTGGCCAAGTTGATGAACAAACCTGAGATTGACTTTCCCTCCTTCCCTGGTAACTCTTACCCAGTCTCAAATCCTCTTCTTTGAGATTACTCCTCAAAATAAACTAATTGCCCATAACCTTTTGTCTAGGGTCTGCTACTTTGAAAAGCCAGGCTAAAATAATACTTAAATTTGATTTAGCATAATATGATTAATATTCAATAACTTAGGAATATCACTCAACCTATAAGGTAAGGTATCTTCCAAGAGTCTAGGCAATGATAGAAGAGTAAGAAAATACTCGGCTTTCCTTGTATAATTCTACTCTATGTTTTCTTTTAATATTTGGATTTTTTTTTTTTTTTCAAAGAGGAGCTATCCAACTTTAGGAGGCACTTTTCTCAAAGGTGTGTCATAGCATTTACTTTCCTGACCACAAACTTATAGTGGGCTTTTTAATGCTGCCAGGCAATCTTGTTATGTGTCCCTCATCTGTTAATCTCCCAGTTTCCTAATGGACTGTTTAGGGAGTTAGGATTTCCCCACTCTGACTCTCAGCTGTTTCCTATTGCAGTAAGAAAATGAAAACATCAGAAGAGAACCCCCGCCCCTCAGTACTGCATCTGTTCTCCCCATTTCCTGCTTCTCTGTGGGCACCGTAATGAATTATCCTCCCAGCACCGCAGGCACCCCGTCATGCCCTGCACCCCATCCCTATGGCCTTACTTGAGGATATTACCAGAAATTCTTCCCTTTCCCTCAAATCATCAACATGAACAGTTCTCATTAGCACACAAACACATCCTCAATACTATCTCTTTTTTTTGAGACAGAGTCTCACTATGTCACCCTCAGTAGATGGCTGTGGTGTCACAGCTCACAGCAACCTCCAACTCTTGGGCTTAAGCGATTCTCTTGCCTCAGCCTCCCGAGTAGCTGGGACTACAGGTGCCCACCACAATACCCAGCTATTTTTTGGTTGCAGATGTCATTGTTGTTTAGCAGCCCTGGGCCAGGCTCGAACCTGCCACCTTTGGTGTATGTGGCTGGCACCCTACTCACTGAGACAGGTGCCGAGCCAATACTATCTTTTAAAAAAATGGAAACAATAAAAAGTTCTTTTGCCCCCCACCTTTCCTGACCGTTCCCTCCCAATTTCCTTGGCTCCTGTTTGTGGCAATGCTTTCCTAGCATGGCCTCCCTCTTCCTTTTACTTGACCTGTTGGCAGCAGGCGTTCCCTGCCCTCACCGGCTCTTCCTGACATGCCTTCCTCATGCGCCCTGCAGATATACCTCTTCATTTCCCCCCAACCTCCCTGGTTGACCATCTTCCATGTGCTTTACTATTTGCTCCTTTCTCCCTGACCTCTGGTCATTAAGTACTAAGTGCTCAAACCTTACCCTCTCCTCTACCTCTACTAATGTTATCAGCAATATCATTTAATCCATCACTTTAAATACCATCTCCATGCTTTGGAATTCCAGACCTCTCTCTCCTCACCTCCAGACTCATATCCAACTGCTTAGTGTTCATTTTCCATGGCTCCTGTAACGAATTACCAAGTAGTGGCTTAAGACAACACAAACTTATCTTTTAGTTCTTTAGGTCAGCTATGGGTGTCCTGGGCTGAAATCAAGGTGTTGGCAGGGCTATGTTCCTTTTCTGAGGCTCTCTGGTAGAATTCATATGCTTGTCATTTCCACTTCTAGCAGCTACCCACCATCTTTAACGCTGGCTATAATGCATCTTTCTGACCATTCTTCCATAGTCACAGTGGCCTCTCACCACAATGGAAAAGGTTCTCTCTCTCTCTCTCTTTTTTTCTTTACAGAGTCTCACTTTATCACCCTTAGTAGAGTGCCGTGGCATCACACAGCTCATAGCAACCTCCAACTCCTGTGCTTAGGTGATTCTATTGCCTCAGCCTTCCGAGTAGCTGGGAGTACAGGTGCCCACCACAATGCCCAGCTATTTTTTTGTTGTAGTCTGGCCGGGGCCGGGTTTGAACCTGCCACCCTCCGTATATGGGGCCGGCGCTCTACCCACTGAGCCACAGGTTCTCTATTTTTAAGGTTTGTGTGACTAGGTTGGGCCCCCGGGATAATCTCTCCACCTCAAGGCTGTCAACCTTATCACACTTGCAAAGTCCCTCTTACTACTTTCAGTAATAGTCACAGGTTCTGGGGATTAGGATGGGGGCATCTTTGGGAGCCATTATCCTCCCTACCACACCCTGGCATCTCCATCCCATACTCAGGATGTTCAAACTGACCTCCAGCACCGCCGGCACTGCAGATCCCTCCACCCAAATCTTTCTGCTTCTCAGCTGACAACTCTATCCTTCTAGCTATTCAGGCTCAAACCCACAGAATCATCTTTAAACCATGCCCCCCCACATCCCATACCTAAGTCACAAAGAAATAGACTTTATTTTTAAAAATATATCTAGAATCTGATCACTTCTCACCATCTGCAGTACCACTGGTCTGAGCCACCAGGATCCTGCATCAGGACTCCTGCGATCACTTCTTAATTGATCTCCCTGCTTCTCTCCTTCTTCCTAGAGTCTATTTTCAGAGCAGCAAACATGATTCTTTTAAAAATTAAGTCAAATCATATTGCCTCTCTGATCTAAGTGCTGCAGTGACTTCCCAGCTCACTCCGAACAAAAGCCAAAGCCTGTCAAGGTCTCCACCCTCCACGCAGGTGCCTTTCTGACCTCACCCCAACTCATCCCCCTGTTCTCCCCACTCCAGCCACGCTGGCCCCCTTGCTATTCTAACACTCAGGAACTCATCTTGGTTCACGCTGTTTTCTGTCTGGAATACTCTTTCCCCACTATCAGTTTGGCTACGTCTCCCCCCCATAATTGCTGCCATGACAAATAATAATATTAAAAACCACTAATAAAGCAGCTGAAAACAACACCTATCTATCATCTCATAATTCTGTAGGCCAGAAATGGGGGTATAATGTGGCTCTGTTGGGTCGACCCTCAGCTTAGAGTCTCACAAGGTTGGAACCAAGGTATTAGCCAGAATGTGGTCCTTTCTGGAGGCTCTCAGGATGAATCTCCTTCCAGTCTCCTTTGGGCTATTGGCTGGAATTAGTTTCTTGCTGCTACAGGACTGAGGCCCTATTTCCTTGCCTGCTATCTGTGGGAGGCTGGTCTTTGCTCCTCAGAGCTACGCTCCTTCCTTCTTATGCATTCTGGGCAGTTCCCCTTTGGTACTGGTAGTTTGAGTCTCTCTCACATATTGACTGGGCTGAGTTTGAATCTGCCACCCTTGGTATATAGGGGCCAGTGTCCTACTCCTTGAGCCACATGTGCTGCCCACTCTCACATATTGAGTCACTTGAATTTCTGCCACATCTCTCTGACCCTAGTTAGTACAATTTCTCTACTTTTCAGGGCTCATTGATTAGATTGGAAAGCCAATAATCCAGGATAACCTCTATAAGATCTGTAACCTTAAAGCTAAAAATCCTTCAGGGATTAGGGCATGGACATTTTGGGGGGCCATTCTGCCTACCACACCTCTTTTCCTGACTAGGTTATTTATACTTCAACCCAGCTCCCCAATCCCTGCCTACCTTTGATTTCTCCATCCCCTGCTCTATTTTTTTTCTTTTTTTCTTTTTTTTTCTTTTTTCCTCTTTTTTACTACTCTATTTTTTTTTTAATTTTCCATACCTTTTACTACCTTATAACAAACCATATAGTAAACATTTACTATGCCTATTTATTATTATCTGTCTTCCCCTGATAGAAAATAAACTCCATCAGGTCAAGGATACTTGTTTGTTCATTGATATTTCTTTTTTTTTATTGTTAAATCATAGCTCTGTACATTAGTGCAATCAAGGGGTACAATGTGCTGGTTTCATATACAATCTGAAATATTCTCATCAAACTGTTCAACGTAGCCTTCATGGCATTTTCTTAGTTACTGTATGTAGACATTTGTATTTTGCCTTTAGTAAGTTTTGCCTATACCCATTTTAAGATACACCGTAGGTGTGGCCCTGCTCATCACCCTCTCTTCATCCTAACTTCCCCCCTCCTTTCCCCTTCCTTGGCCCTTTCCTCATAGTCTTGTGCTATAGTTGGGTTATAGCCTTCATGGGAAAGCTATAATTTAGCTTCACAGTAGGGTTGAGTACATTCGATACTTTTTCTTCCATTCCTGAGATACTTTGCTAAGAAGAATATGTTCCAGTTCCATCCATGTAAACATGAAAGAGGTAAAGTCTCCATCTTTCTTTAAGGCTGCATAATATTCCATGGTATACATGTACCACAATTTGCTAGTCCGTTCATGGGTCAATGGGCACTTGGGCTTCTTCCATGACTTAGCAATTATGAATAGGGCTGCAATAAACATTCTGGTACAGACGTCTTTGTTATATTGTGATTTTTGGTCTCCTGGGTATAAACCTAGTAAAGGAATTATAGGATCGAATGGCAGGTCTAATTTTAGGTCTCTAAGTATTCTCCAAACATCCTTCCAGAAGGAACGTATTAGTGTGCATTCCCACCAGCAATGTAGAAGCGTGCCCTTTTCTCCACATCCACACCAACATCTCTGGTTTTGGGATTTTGTTATGTGGGCTACTCTTACTGGGGATAACTGATATCTCAAAGTAGTTTTGATTTGCATTTCTCTGATGATTGATAAGCTTTTTTTCATGTGTTTGTAGATCATGTGTCTGTCAGAGAAGTTTCTCTTTAAGTCCCTTGTCCACCCTGAGATGGGATCACGTGTTCTTTTCTTGCTAATACGTTTGAGTTCTCTGTGGATTCTGGTTATTAGACCTTTATTAGAGGTATAACCTGCAAATATATTCTCCCATTCTGAGGGCTGTCTGCTTGCTTTACTTACTATGTTCTTGGCTGTGCAGAAGCTTTTTAGTTTGATCAGGTCCCAGTCATGTATTTTTGATACTGCTTCAATTGCCTGGGGAGTCCTCCTCATAAAATATTCACTCAGGCCGATTCCTTCAAGAGTTTCCCAGCACTTTCTTCAAGTATTTTTATAGTTTCATGTCTTAAGTTTAAATCTTTTATCCAGTGAGAGTCTATCTTAGTTAATGGTAAAAGGTGTGGGTCCAGTTTCAATCTTCTACAGGTTGCCAGCCAGTTCACCCAGCACCATTTGTTAAATAGGGAATCTTTTCCCCACTGAATGTTTTTAATTGGGCTTGTCAAAGATCAAATAACAGTAAGTAGCTGGATTCATTTCTTGGTTCTCTATTCTGTTCCAGACATCTACTTCTCTGTTTTTGTGCCAATACCATGCTGTTTGATCACTATCGATTTATAGTACAGTCTCAGGTCTGGTAGCGTGATTCCTCCTGCTGTGTTTTTATTGCTGAGTAATGTTTTGGCTATTCGAGGTTTTTTTCTGATTCTATATAAAACGAAGTATTATTTTTTCAAGATCTTTAAAATATGACAATGGAGCTTTAATAGGAATTGCATTAAAATTATATATTGCTTTGGGTAGTACAGACATTTTAACAATGTTGATTCTTCCCAGCCATGAACATGGTATGTTTTTCCATTTGTTAAGATCTTCAGCTATTTCTTTTCTTAAAGTTTCATAGTTCTCTTTGTAGAGATCTTTCAGATCCTTTGTTAGGTATACTCCCAAATATTTCATCTTCTTTGGCACTACTGTGAAAGGAATAGAGTCCTTGACTGTTTTTTCGGCTTGGTTATTGTTGGTATATATAAAGGCTACAGATTTATGGGTGTTGATTTTGTAGCCTGCGACATTACTGTATTCCTTGATCACTTCTAAAAGTTTTGTAGTAGAATCCCTAGTGTTTTCCAGATATACAATCATATCATCTGTGAGGAGTGAAAGTTTGATCTCTCTTGACCCTATGTGGATATCCTTGATCACCTATTGTTCCCTAATTGCAATGGCTAAAACTTCCATTACAATGTTAAAGAGCAATGGAGACAATGGGCAACCTTGCCTGGTTCCTGATCTAAGTGGAAATGATTTCAATTTAACTCCATTCAGTATGATAGTGGCTGTGGGTTTGCTGTAGATGGCCTCTATTAGTTTAAGAAACTATACCCTTCTATACCAATTTTCTTAGGTGTTCTGATCATGAAGGGATGCTGGTTATTATCAAAAGCTTTTTCTTCATCAATTGAAAGAATCATATGGTCCTTATTTTTTAGTTTGTTTATGTGCTGAATTACATTTATAGATTTACGTATATTGAACCAGCCTTGAGACCCTGGGATAAATCCCACTTGGTCGTGGTGTATAATTTTTTTGATGTGTTGTTGGATTCTGTTTGTTAGGATCTTACTGAGTATTTTAGCATCAATATTCATTAGTGATATTGGTCTATAATTTTCTTTTCTTGTTGGGTCTTTCCCTGGTTTGGGGATCAAGGTGATGTTTGCTTCGTAGAATGTGTTGGGTAATCCTTCTTTTTCTGTATTTTGGAAGAGGTTTAATAATATAGGTACTAGTTCTTCTTTAAAGGTTTGTAGAATTCTGACGTAAAGCCATCTGGTCCTGGGCTTTTCTTTTCAGGGAGATTTTGTATACTTGATGCTATTTCAGAACTTGATATAGGCCTGTTCAACATTTCCACTTCATTCTGGCTAAGTCTTGGTAGGTGGCATATCCAGGTATTGGTCGATTTCTTTCAGATTTTCATATTTCTGAGAGTAGAGTTTCTTGTAGTATTCGTTAAGGATTTTTTGAATTTCTGAGGAGTCTGTTGTTATTTCATCGTTACCATTTCTGATTGATGAAATTAGAAATTTTACTCTTTTTTTTTTCCTGGTTAGGTTGGCCAAAGGTTTATCTATTTTATTGATCTTTTCAAGAAAACAACTTCTGGATTTATTGATCTGTTGTATAATTCTTTTGTTTTCAATTTCATTTAATTCTGCTCTGATTTTGGTTATTTCTTTTCTTCTGCTGGGTTTGGGGTTGGAGTGTTCTTCCTTCTCCAGTTGCTTGAGATGTCCCATTAAGTTATTAACTTCCTCTCTTTCCGTTTTCTTGAGGAAGGCTTGCAGTGCTATAAATTTCCCTCTTAGGACTGCCTTTGCAGTATCCCAGATGTTCTGGGTAATTTGTGTCTTGATTGTTGTTTTGTTCCAAAAATTTGGTGATTTCCTGCTTAATCTTGTCTGTAACCCATCTATCCTTCAGCATAAGGTTGTTTAGCTTCCATGTTTTTGTATGGGTATGCAGGTTCCTGTTGTTATTGAGTTCAACTTTTATTCCATGATGGTCTGAGAAGATGCAAGGAATAATTTCTATTTTTTTAAATTTGCTGAGGTTAGATTTGTGGCCTAGGATGTGGTCGATTTTGGAGTATGTTCTGTGGGCTGCTGAGAAGAATGTGTATTCAGTTTTGTTGGGATGAAATGTTCTGTAGATGTCTGTTAAGTCCAGATGTTGAATGGTTAAGTTTAAATCTAAAATTTCTTTGCTTAGCTTCTTTTTGGAGGATCTATCCAGCACTGCTAAAGGGGTGTTAAAATCTCCAACTACTATGGAAGTGGAGGAAATCAAGTTGCTTATGTCTGTTAGAGTTTCTCTTATAAATTGAGGTGCGTTCTGGTTGGGTGCATAAATATTAATAATTGAAATCTCATCATATTGAGTATGACCTTTAACAAATATGAAGTGTCCATCCTTATCCTTCCTTATTTCAGTTGCTTTAAAGCCTCTTGCGTCTGCAAATGGGATTGCAACGCCTGCATTTTTCTGCTTTCCATTTGCCTGGAGTATAGATGATCATCCCTTCACCTTGAGTCTGTGTTTGTCTTTTAATGTAAGATGCGATTCTTGTATGCAGCAGATATCTGGCTTGCGTTTTTGTATCCAGTCAGCCAACCTGTGCCTCTTTAGAGGACAATTTAAACCATTCACATTAATTGAGAGTATTGATAAGGCTTTTGAGAGTCCGGTGGACATTTTTAATCCTTTTGCGATTGTGGAAGTTGGAATTTGATCAAAATTTTCTGGGTGGGTTTACTTTTGGGGTGGAGGATTACACTGGTCTTTATGGAGGATAGGTCTGAGAATATCCTGGAGAGCTGGTTTAGTTATGGCAAATTTCTTCAACATGTCAATGTCATTGAAGTATTTAATTTCTCTGTCATAAATGAAACTCAGTTTAGCTGGGTACAGGATCCTGGGTTGAAAGTTGTTTTGTTTTAGGAGATTAAAAGTCGATGACCATCCTCTTCTAGCTTGAAAGATTTCAGCAGAGAGATCTGCAGTTATTCTAGTATTCTGGCCCTTGTAGGTGATGGTTTTCTTTTGTCTGACTGCTTTCAGAATTTTCTCCTTCATATTAACTTTAGTGAGATTGATTATGATGTGTCTGGGGGATATCTTATTTGGGTTGAGTCGTGCTAGAGTTCTGAAACTGTCTGCTATCTGAATTTCAGAATGTCTTGGCATGTCTGGAAAGTTCTCCTTCATAATCTCATGGAGAAAAAACTCTGTGCCTTGTGAAGCCACTTCATTGCTTTTGTGGATCCCTATAAGACGAATATTGGTTTTCTTCAAATTATCCCAGAGCTCTCTGAGAGAGTGATCTGTTTTTCCCTCCATTTCTCTACCTCTTAGAAAGTTTGGGAGGGTTCGAAATCTTTGTCTTCAGTATAAGAAATCCTTTCTTCTGCTTGCTCCATTCTGTTACTAAGGGATTCTATCGTGTTTCTCAGATCTTTGAGGGCTGCAACTTTTTGTCTCAATGTGTCAAAATCTTTGGTCATTTGGCCTTTGAATTTGTTGAATTCTTGAGATATCTTTTGGGTTACTGCTTTGAATTCTAATTCAATCTTATTTGCTGTCCAGATTCTGAATAAGATTTCTGACATCTCAGCTATTTGTTTGTGCATGGGATCTTGTGCTGTGTCTGCCCCATTGATCCTTGGGGAACTTGATCTACTCTGATTATTCATATTGCCAGAGTTTTTCTGTTGATTTCACCTCATGATTGTTCTTCACCATTGCCTCTGGCCGTCCTCAGAGTTGGGGAGGTGTCTCTCCACGATTAGACCCCCGCAGGATCACTCTATTGTTGCTGGATCTTTGTAGGGAGTGACCCTGTGTAGTTCCTCTGAGGCTGCCCCAGCCATGGAGTTCTGGTTGTGGAAGCAGCTCCGGAGTGTGACACACCCGGATCCAGCAAGAGGGCGGAGGTGGTGCACAGCGTTCTATGAGTGCCTTGCGCCCAGTGACTTAGGCACAGAGAGTCCAAGGCTCCAGCAGTCTCTGGCCAGGAGAAGGGCTCTGTGCAGAGGCAGGGATGGCTCCAGAGGGCATGCGGCTACCAGAGTCCCTGGCTGGACAAGCGGGCCGGTGTGGAGGGAGGGTGCAGGAAGGAAGACGCAGGGTTGTGTGGCTCCCGCAGTTCTTGGTCAGGGCACACGGAGGCCCGGCAGGCGCGGGTCGTGGCGCAGCTTTTGTGGAGGTCCGGGTGGCGCCAAGCCCAGGAGTTTGAGGTTGCTATGAGCTGTGACACCACAGCACTCTACCCAGGACAATAGCCTGAGGCTCCAGTGGGCCAAAACGGTCTCACTCTGCTCCTTAGGGTTAAGGCTGTAAGGCAGGTCAGTCCCCGCCTTTAGGCTGCTCAGTCACTAAGTTACTAGCTCCCGCCCAATCCTTGCTCTGTGACCCTCAGGGCGGAGCTTTCCGGGGCAGTTCTCTCACAATGGTTCTCTGCCGCCCACAGCCCAACACTATTAGCTCCTTCCGGCTCAGCTGCTCAGTTTGGGGCCCTAGACAATGCCCAGAGTTCTCCCCAATGCAATTCAACTGAGTGCCAAGTCCAAAAACACTGAAACAGTTCACAGGTAAGGCCTTTCTGGTTAGCAGTCTCACTGCTGCTTGTACTTACCGCTGCCAGTGGGATTAGGTCCATCGAACACATGCAACCACTTGTGAATTTTCCACTGTTTTTGTCCTCTCTTGGGGTCCAGAAGCCTCTTGCTCATCCTCAAAGGGATGATTATAGGCAGATCCCACCAGCCAGAGATGCCTGGAGTCTTATCTCCCCAGACTCACCGTGCCCAGTTGCAGGGTAGCTGTTACTCGGCGCCATCTTGGATTTTTCTCTCAATGACGTTCTTTTTTTTTTTTTTTTTTTTTGTAGAGACAGAGTCTCACTTTATGGCCCTCGGTAGAGTGCCGTGGCCTCACACAGCTCACAGCAACCTCTACAACTCCTGGGCTTAAGCGATTCTCTTGCCTCAGCCTCCCGAGTAGCTGGGACTACAGGCGCCCGCCACAACGCCCGGCTTTTTTTTGGTTGCAGTTTGGCCGGGGCCGGGTTTGAACCCACCACCCTCGGTATATGGGGCTGGCGCCTTACCGACTGAGCCACAGGCGCTGCCCTCTTAATGACGTTCTTTAGCCTCCTGACCAGTCTGTTCATCCATTTGTCCTGTTCCTCCACCAGTGTGGTTGTATGCAAATTAGTGCTACTGCAGATATGCTATTGAACTGAACTGGGGTTCTCACTGCTGTGTCTTTTTTTTTTTTTATTTTAAATACTCCTTATGTGCCTACACAAATTTTCTCCTATTTCCCCTATCCGTGGCCCTGCATTTGATCAGTTTCCTTCAGTTCTCTAATCCTAGAGGTATTTGGGCATCCTCCCTTCTTTTTGTGGAACCGCACTGGAGGGAATTCCCCTGCCCTACAGCGAGCTGTTCCGCAGCTGCTCCAGTCTCTGTGTGCAGTTTGCCTTCACACAGCGTTCCCCGTGGGGCCGTCTCTCCTCTTCTTATAGGAAAGCTATTCTTACTGAATTAAGAGCCTGACTACTCCAGTATGACATCATCTTAACTTGATTATCTGTTCAAGGACCCTATTTCCAAATAAGGTCACATTCACAGGTGTCAGAGGTTAGGACTGCAACATTTCTTTTGGGGGGACACAATGTAACCCATAAAGGGCATCTAGAATAACTTCGTAATGCTTAACATGCCATATATAACACTTTTAACATTTGTTTTCAAATAATGAAGTTAATGAACAAAGTACAGAAACACAAAACATTTACATTGTTGTCAAGTATGTGTATTATAAATGTCAGCTTTTAAAAGTTAAATTCTATTTCTTCAGTTTTGTTAATGGCTAGTTTATTGTTGGGTGTGTCTAAAGTGAACTATATTGTTTGACATAAAGAATTCATATACATACCCATGCCCGTGCTTACAAGTATGGTTTCTAATTGCCGGAGTTCTTTCCTTTCCTACTAGAAATGATTGTTCCACTTAACATTTCAGACTTCAATGGTGAAAAGGGTTAGAGAATAGTTAAGAAAATCCTGTAAAGGAAGTGGTGATCTACTAATTTATAATCATCAAGTTCCATTTAATTTCCTTGTTAGTACTTGAGAGAAGCATCACTCTAAAATTTTTAGGAAGTGAAGTATCACTGTAAGTTGTTCAAATCAGGAATAATGATTCTTGTCAAAACTTGCTTTTTAAAAGTATAAGTGAATATACATAATTGCTTATCTTCCTTGGATTTTTCTGCAGTTTTCTTCATGAATTAAAATGGTGATATTCAAATAATCTGACACCAAAGCCTTGTCATTTAATAATATAAGTAGTTAAAGGACCTCAGTCTCAATAACTTGTGTGAATATTACTTTGAAACACTTTTCCCTGTTCATAGATTCTTCTTGATTCGCAAGTAATAGTCATCCAAAACACTAGAAATGGAGAGAATATTGTCATTACCAGCAGCAGCTTAAATTCCCTTGTTTTAGCATCATAAAAATAAAAATATATCTTCTTATTCTAGGCTGTCAGGCCAGATCTATTTCCCAGAGCTGCAGTATCCTTATTTTCAAATATACCCTGTCTTGTTGCAGCTGTTGTCTTTGGAAGTAGGTGGGATGGTGAAGTTTCACCAATCTTTCCTTCTGGGCCTCTTCTCAGACCACAATCTAGGTGGTTGACTCTGGCCATGGTGAGGTTGGAGTTGACAGGTAACACTTGCCCCATGAGTTCCTGAAGTCAGGCCAGCTTGCAGCGCTCTGTAAGTATGGAAGCAGATAGCTTAGCACTTGAAGCCCTGTTTTCTCTTACGTCAGCACCCTAGAATCCCAGGTAAAATGGGAAGATATTGTACTTTCTCTTTAAATGTGACTAGGAGTCTGGTGTCTTGAATTCAGTGGTAGGAGTTTAAGCCTGATCTTTGGCAATTAGGAGAGAATGTTTTTTGTTTAATGTTTCTTTTCCCTTTGTGATAAACTTTCTCCACTGTGACATAGGAGAAAGGTCAAGTTATGGCAAAACTTTACAAAGTGGAATGAAATGTTTCTAACTCTCCATGCCATTTGATAGGAGGAGCATGGTACCATTTGGTAGTTAAGCTACTCTAGACTATTCATTGCTTGAAAATTAGAAATTGTGAAAGGAAGATTTTGCACTAAAAATGTTTCAATTTGAAACTGTCATCAAGACCTTATCAGCATTGGAGAAGTTATCCATCCTGGGATACAGGAAACTTTTTAAATGGTATCATCTGTACATGTTCATGGATCAAGAGCTAGCAAATGATATCCAAAGAGTCAAATCTGGCTTGCTGCCTGTTTTTTTTAAACAAAATTTTGTTGGAACACAACTACATCCATTTGTTTACATATTATTTTTGGTAGCTTTTGCCCTACTTGGGCAGAGTTGAATAGTTGTGACAGAAACTATATGGCCCTCAAAGCCTAAAATATTCATTCTCTGTTCCTTTATGGGCACCTATTCAAGGTGATGCTTCCAAATTACACAACCATGTAATTGAAGATCTGAAAGTATCCTTAGAGATTATGTATCCCAAATTTAAAGCAGTTTTATAGATGAGGAGGTCATGGCTCATGAGGTGACTTGCCAAGGGTCTTACTCCT
Organism: Nycticebus coucang; assembly: GCF_027406575.1. Lineage (NCBI taxonomy): Eukaryota > Metazoa > Chordata > Mammalia > Primates > Lorisidae > Nycticebus > Nycticebus coucang. Next base: position 120,623,612 of record NC_069782.1, read on the forward strand.
GGTTGGTGATTTTCTTTACCTTTTTAAAAGTATTGCATTTTTTTCATTTACAGTGAAATATAATAACAAAATATTAATTTTCCAGTTCAGAGTATTTGCTTCCAATATTTAGATACAAAGGCAGGCAAATCAATATTCAGGAAGTGACTTTGTGGGCCTTGGAATCAGATGGAGGAGGAGACGTTTGGTGCAGTGAATCGTTCTCGTGACTGGTTCAGTGTTGGCCGACTTCAGCGTCCCCTATCCAGAGAGTGCTGCCTGCACACTGCCAAGATCTTGCTCTCTGTACTTTCCTTTTCTGTGCTCCTTGATGGTCATTCTTTTTCTATTTACATAACATTTTTCCAGACAGGGTAGAATATCATTGGTTATGTTTTAGTGTACTAAATAAATATGCCACATTTCAGTACCGCCTTCATAAGTAACCTATACCCAGTTTATGTAATCAGAGCTTTAAATGTCTGTAGAATTCTTTAGAGTTTTGTGTACATCTCATTTCTTGATTTCATCTTGAGATGGCTAACTTAAGCTGTAATTTTCATATTTTTTCCATGTACCTCAAAATCTTACAGCAGGAAGAAGGGTACCTGGCAGGAGAGTTAGGTGACTAACTTTTGCCTCTACGTACATTGTCTGAGCAAATTGTACTAAAGCACTTGTTCTGTTTGTTTGTCATCAGGCATTAAGTTACATCCTTGTGTTTCATTGTTTTATCCAAGTAGCAGGGAACAGTATAGATATGGAATCCTTAAAATTAATTCAGCAAGCTTTTGTTTGCTCACCATATACTAAGTGCATTAGTTGTATTATGGCACAAAATCTTCATAAAAATACCTGTGTGATATGTGCTTTTATTATGGCCAGTGAAGTGATAAGAAAACTGAGGCAGAGAATGGTTGTTTGCTGTAGGACATGAAGCCAACAGAGAACATGCCAGAATTTAATGTGGCATGGACACTTTTGACTATATGTAAAGTCAGACTTTATTTCTTTCCTCATTCATGAGTTGTTTCACCCATTCATTCATTCATCCGTTCAACAAATGTTTCGTGAGAACCTGTGACGTTTTGGACTCTATTCTAGGGTCTCGTCAGTGATGTGAAAAGCTGCAGCCATTGTTTATTCCCATCTGTAATCTAATTGAAGATGCTGTGATACTGTTTTTTCCCAGATTTTCATCATGAAAGCATCCAAGGTTTGATACCTGGAAGGGACCCCCTTTCAGCAGGAGAAACCATTCAAGATAGATGCGGTTTCTTTCTTTCTTCTAGAACTATCAAGAACAGGTCATCACAACTTCTGAGACTATTGTAAGACTCACCAAAGTCAAGAATTAAGAATTTCTATATAGCTACTCTCTCCCTGCTTTCATTTACAGTAATTTTCTCTTTTTTTTCAAATATGGACAAAAATTAATCAGTATCCTTGACAGTAAGTGTTTGAACAGTTGAAAACAGAATGAACACACCGATTTACTTCTTCTTTGCATGAGGTTTTTTTTTCTTCCTTTGGAGGGGGGGTGCTATTGTTTTGGTCCAAGTGGAGTTGTGACGTGGAGGGGCGGGGGAGAAAGCTGTCCATCTTCAGTGCTTTACCATTTCCTCCATCCTGCTAGCTCCCTGGCCTCCCAGCCAGCAAAGCGTTACTGTTAATACGCTTCTGAGTTAGTGTTAATTCATAACTAAAGCCTCGTGTGCTTTCTTAGCCATTCATTCTTCCTTGGCCTAAGGAGTCTGCTGATCCTGAAAGAGCTGGGAACTGATAGCGCAAGTGATGGCTCCTAGGACTTAATTATGACCCACCAAGAATTTGGAAAACATTTTGAGGAGTATGCTAGTTTTGCAATGTTGAACTAATCCAACTTATTGAAATTTTCGTTGGAACTAGTTTCCTTTGTATAACTTTGAATTATTTAGTAAGAGATTTAGGTTTCCCCATCCCAGTTTTAAAAATTAGGTATGAAGATTGAGTTCAAAGGAAAGATGCTTTCTGACTATTAAAGGCTTACCTTGTAGTGTTCGGGATTCATTGCTCTGCCTGGTGTGTCTCATTCATTCTACATATATTCTTTTTTTTGTTTTTTTTTTTTTTGGCCGGCGCTGGGTTTGAACCCATCACCTCCAGCATATGGGGCCGGCGCCCTACCCCTTTGAGCCACAGGCACCACCCTCTACATATATTCCATATATTCTTTGACTGGATCTCAGTGTCAGGACCTTTGCTGGGTGGTACAGCATTGCTGGGCACTATTCAGGGCTGTTCAAGTACACAAAGTGACTACTTTTACCTTATATTTTATTTTATAGTGCTTTACAGTTAAAATTTAAAAAGCATTTCTTACCTATTATCTCACTTCATCTTCTACATGTTTGTTATGAACACATAAATATGTAAAGAAAATCTTTCCTGTAGACCAATGATTAAGGTGACAATATTAATCTTGATTTTCATGGGAAGACAGTGGGTCTGAGGGAAGGGAAAGGACTTGGTTTGACTGAAAACCAGGCTATTTTGATTGCAGGTCCAGTCTCCTTTCTTCCACAGGTGGCCAACCTGCAGCCCCTAGGCTGCATGCAAATTAAGGGAGGTGTTTTTTGCTTATCTGTGGTGGTGGATATCACAGAAATTATGCATGGATCTTTTTTTTCTGCTCATCAACTTTTGTTAGTGTTTGTGTATTTAATGTGTGGCCCAAGACAACTTTTCTTATAATGTGGTACAGAGAAGCCAAAAGGTCGAACACCCCTGAACCACAGTTATCTATAAAATCAGAACTTTTCCATCAATTCTTATGCCTAATATCCTCTGGCATTTGATTGTATATGTTACTAAAGCTTCAAAACCTTATAATTTAGAATAACCTATATTCATATATGATGGAATAGTCTTAGTTTCTGCATTTAAGTAATTCATCCATTTGTGATCCTCAGGAATTTTTAATATGACCTCCCCAAATAACAGTTGTGGTTTATAAAGACTTTTTAAAATATCACAGCCTCCCTGATGATTGGAATAAATCCAGTTTTTCCTTATAGCTTAGACCTATTTTGGTTTTAACTCTCTTTTCTTCCAATATAACTGGAACTTGCTCTAGCCAACTGTTGACATCATAGTAAAGAAAACACAGCTAGTTTTTTCTACCTCCCAAAGGAGAAAAAATAATTTTTTCTTTGTTGATTCTTCTCTTTAACATAATGTATTTAAAGCACTTTAAAATATTTATCTAACTTCACAGTCTTTCTCAGACTAATCTTTCCCATATATTCAATGCTGTATCTCTGTACTCATTCTTAGTATATTGACTTAATTTCTCTCTTTTCCTGGATTTCCCATTTATCATTCATTCCCATAGCTTTTGGGATTGTGCCTTGTAACTGCCAATATAGGCAGTAGACTAATGGCTTGACCACCCACAGGTGTTCCTTCTTTCCACTGGAGTTTTGGTCACTTGATTATATTCCATTTAACAGTTTTTTTCTGGGTTGATATGAGGGTACGTACAATTAGGTCATATTATTCACTTAACACTTTATTAATAAACGTTGATATATTGTTCCATAATTATTTCTTGTGAATAAGTCTCCACTCCCTGATGTGATTTTAGTTAATAGTCCCAGAAGGTGGGGATTATGCCATAATGCATCCTTTTTTTAAAGATCCCTTCAAGAAGAAACCCAAGAAAGAGAACACAGGATCTGTCTTGAGTGTGTGCAGTTATTTAGTTTTTCAACAAATATTTATTTGAATGCTTACTGTTTGCTGTTCCCTCTGCCAGCAGTGGACAGCCAAGTGGTGGTTCCACTGGGCTTACACTCCAGTAGGAGGTTCACATTAGTAAACCCGATAATCCAAGACAATCGAGATCTGAGAGAATAAGGTGGGGTGTAATGTATGGGTGCGGTCTGGGTACATACAAAAGGAAATTACCTGATATCTAAATGATAAATAAAGGTTGGCCAGAGTCTGCAGGGGTGGGGAACAGAGAGGGGATTATGACAGGGTTCTCATTTGGAAGTGTCATCTGTCTAGCTAGAGGGTAAAGAGGTTCATTATGGCTATAGCATAATAGGGGTTTAATGAGGAGCTGTAGAAGTGACAAGCGTCTTATTTAGGCTTTCTCCTAAGAATGGTTTTTTAACCTCAGAAACAGCATGATCAGATTTGTATGATCAGAGCATGATCACAGTCCTCGGGCTGTGCTATGGAAGATGGTTTGCCAGAGAAGAGCTGTAGGGAGACTACTTAAGAGTTCACTTAAGAGTAATGAAAGTTAGAGACAATAGTGATCTGAATAGAGTAGGTTAAATAGAGGGATTTAGGAGACAGTTAACAGAGAGAGGGTCCTCGAGAATTATTAGGTTGCAGAGGAGGGCTGCCGTAAGTGAAGAAGAGATGTGGTAGAGTGATTGAAAGTCTTTCAGTTCCCCTCCCATACCTCCATCATTAACTTTAGGCAGTTGTAGATTCTGAGCTACAATATTCATGGTCATACAGTAAACATATTTGGGCCCCGTAGAACACTTACGTTAAATTTCAATATTTTCTGTAAACTCTATTAGGAAAACTTTTTTTATTTATTGTTTTTAGGAAAACTTTTAAATTACAGAGCATAGTTTATATAGTTTATATATTAAAGATACCCTGTTAAAAGATTGAACAGCATACTTAGGTATATTATGTATAATGAAAAATTCATCTATTTAATATCTCAGAGGAATGTAAATATACTATGTACAGCCCTATTTTTCAAATAAATTATGTCATTAAGATCAGTTAATGATGAATTTATTAGACAAAAAAAGGAACGTGAACTTTTCAGTATAGAAAGAACTACCCACCATTGCCAAGCCTTACATGAAATAAAAATCTAGATTAAAAAAAATAAAGAAATATTTGTTAGATAATACAGATAGCTCCATGGAATTCCAAGGATTATTAAAGAGCTTTCTGTGGTCCCTTGGAAGAGTCTGTGTCAATAATCAAGTGTATCTCTTTGGGATTATGCTTCTTTCGTGGGAACCACGCTGCCCGTTCACTCCTAAACTCCATCAGGGCAGTTAAATCCCTCTTCTCTTCATTCATTCTCCCCTCCCTTTCTTCCTTTTTTTTTTTTAAGTTAACATTTCTTGCCAGACCTTCCTTAAATTCTTGGACTTGAGAGGTTCTTTTAAGAGGTTTTAAAACAAAAACAAAAAAAAACCGGTACCTATGTTTTGGTCTTAGTACTACCAGATGAGTTCTGTGATTATGAATTGCCAGTTCTGAGGATTTTGATTTCTACTTCTGTAAAATGAGAAAACTGGAGTCTGTGACGGGTAAGGGGGCTCCCAGGCAAGCTGCCTTTCTCCTGCCTTTTCTTTCTCCTGATGCTGTCTATCCAGTTGCTTCCAGGCCTTTGTTTACTGAGGGTCCCACTGGTATATGAGATTGGTTATCAGACCCACCCCTTCAGATGGTAGCTTCCTCTGCCCCATGGGGATGACCAAGTGAATGAAGGATACTAACTAGAAAACAGCCCCAGAGGAGAAGGAGGGGCAGCACAGCAGCTTTAAGTCCCAGGTTGAAATACTTAGAGTCTGCACAGAGGTCAAGAAATTTGCCCTTTGGTAATATTCCCTCCTGCCAATACTTTTATTATTATGTTTTTAACCAGGCAAGTATTAGAGTTTTTATTTGTTTACATTTTGTGTATGTGCACAGTTTTTTTTAATTTGGGCAGGAGAGGTGGGTTGTTGCTGCAGGGGGGAGAGGAGGAACCACAGAAGGTTTTATTGCAAACTGTGCTGCCTCTGGGGACATAAAGCACAGATTTCCTTACAAAGGTTGTAATTCTCCCCCACCCTAAATTCATTAAGGCAACCCCAGATACTGCTCTACTGGGCTTTTCTGACTCTTTCCTTCATTACTAATCTTTGCCCTCCCAGTACCCACCCTCAAGCTCATTTCCTTCAGGAATGCTGATTTAACTTCACTTACTATTGATCACCAATCACTTTTAAGCCCCTTGGACTTCATGTTATGCTTTAAAAACATATTAATAATATTTAAAGTAGGTTCAGATGCAAAATAAGAAAATACCAAGTCATTTTGTATATGCTGTGGTATATACAGTAATACAGGTTCCTAACGCTATGGCCCTTTAATACAGCTCCTGTGGGCTGTGACCCACAGGTTGAGAACCGCAGCAGTAATAGCTTTTATTGCATATTTTAAATACACTAGAAATGGGGTGACTTTTCACATACTGATCTGTTTAGTCTCTGAAATGAAAGATATAAGGAGTAATCCTTATGCTATAAAGTAATTTCATCATTCGTGTTTTCTGTGCTTATTATGATTGCTGTGACTTACTGAAGTTGATCACAGCTTCAAAATTCTTGTGTATGGTTTCACAAAGTGGTTCTTAAAAGGACTATAAAAATGCGGTCATTTATAGCTGTTTCAGAAAATGTATTTCTCCCGCTGCAATATTGAAAATGGCATTTTAAAAAACTTACATATACTCTACATAAGTTTGATTATAAAATGGATAGTTTCAAAAGCTACGTTGGTCTGTTTATTAATACACTTAATTTTTTAATTATTCTTGAAGTACATTTAGGCCATCTTAAATTTGACATGGATCTTTGAACACCTGTATGGCTGCTGGACCAGTGGTTGTTGGGTTTGTTGGTTGGCCAACAGAGTCATCTCCACAATCACTCCAGTAAGGAGATGACTCCAGTCAGTCAGAGATAAAGTAAATACTTTGCATTAACCTTTGCATTTTCCTTGTATTATGCACATTAGGTAAGATCCCACCAAAATAACTAAATTTTAAATGTCTTATTAAAATAATGAGTCACAAAAAATAAGTGAGGTGATGGTTATGTTAATCAGTTTGATTTAAGCATTCCACATTGTATATCAAATCATCACATTGCACCCCATAAATGTATACAGTTATGATTTTAATTAAAAATTAAATTTAAAAATCCCATTATTGTCATTTCTTTAGCCATCACTGCTCTGGCGTCTACAAAAGTGAAGATTATGTAATTGCAACACTTTTTCCTTGTGCTGATAAAAAAAGACTGAAAGTTGCTCTGTGCTGACTTCCTTTGGGATGTTCGTTTTAACTTTTTTTTTCACTAGTGAAGACCATACTGATTTGCCTGCTACCTAGGACTGCTGGATTGCAATCTTCTAGGGAAGCAAAAGACCAGGTCTAATTTATAGCCAGCAAAATTGTGGTTGTAGGAGAAATTTGTGGTCGAGTTTGTGGAATGCAGTAGAATGGGGTTAAATTGCTTTAAGGCGTCCTCTGATGCACGCTTTTGAGTGAATGTTTTTGCAGTGACCGGTCTCTTGTATATCTCAAAGTCTGCTAGAAGGAGTAATGGGGTCTTTTGTTTCTTTTGAACTTGGAAACGGGAATAATTCTTTACCACTTCCCTTCCCCCAATTCTATCCTCCCCTACACTCTCATTTGCTTATATCGTCAACGATCATGATCTCTGGACCCACACTACAGTAACAAGCTCGTTATTGGTTTTTAGGGAGGATTCGGTCTCGGGCTTTGGCGCAGGTGGGGCGGCACTGACTTGGGGAAGACGCAGCAAGGAGACAGTTGAATTAGGACGACTCAGTCTCAACACTGACCGTTGCTTTTAAACCCACTAGGGGAAATATACCAGTCATTGTTATGATGAAAACAACCGAGAGTGATGTGAGGTTAAGAAGAACCGAGATACAATTTAGCCAAAGCTCCCGGTAGGACAAGATCCGCAGCGGCAGAACGGGGGGGGGCGGCGCGGCGGCTGCACCTGCGAGCGGGCTGGCGGGCGGGCGTGTCCCGCGGGCGGGTCCTGGCGGCGGTGGGCGTGTCCAGCCGGCGGGGCGGGCGGTGCCGGCGGTTGGAAGGGGGTGGAGTTGCCCTTGGAGGCGGCACCGGGCCTGGGCCCCGAGGCCCGCCGCGCCCTATCTGCCGGAGCCGAGTGGCCCCGCGGAGCCGGCGCGCTCCCGCCTGCAGGGGGAGGGCGGACGGGGCGCGGGGACCGGCCAGGCCGCGGCGGGCGCTGTTTCTCTTTCACTTTCCTTCGCTGCGAGGCCGGCGCACTGGCGGGCAAGGAGAGGCGTCGGTGGCGGCGGCTTGGTAGGTCCTGGGTGGGCTCGAGAGGGGCCGGGACGCCGGCCGTTCCCTGCTCCCCGCCCAATTTTGCGCCCCAGGCGGGAGAGGCACCTCCAGACACCTGCCGCGGCCCGCCCGGCCGGGAGCCCTGAGAGCTCTTCGGGGCGGGGGCGACGGGCTGGGGGCGCGGGACTTGGGAGCCGTGTCCTCGCTTGGTGGAGGGGAGAGCGGCCGCTGCCAGCACCGGCCCCGGGAGAGGCGGCGCGTTCTCCCCGCGCAGCCCCGGCCCAGTCCGGCCAGAGCCGCCCTCGGCGGGGCCTGGGCCCGCGCACCTGCCGGGCGGGCCGGCGGGCGGGTTCGGGAGCCGCTCTGGGCCGCCGGCGGGATCCTGCGGGAGGACGCGGGAAGTTCCCTCCGGTCCCCGCCGCGTCTCGGCAACTTGTTGCCTCCTGTAACTGTGTTGGTGACAGGGCTCTCTGCCATAGGTTCTCACTACCACGGCAGGTCGGGACCGTGCATTTCCTCTTTCAAAGGACTTTCTCTTACTTTGGAGCTTCGTGGCAAACCTGTGGGAAAGGCAGGGCAGGGTAATCCCGCAGAGGAAGAATCCGCCAAGACCCGGGCACGGATGTTAAACGCTTTGCTGAAGGTCATGCGAGGCTGAAGGCCGGAACCCTGGTGCCCCTGTCTGTTAATTATGTTTGCTTTCTGTTACACCCTCAAACACGAACGGACAGGGGGATTACACGCAGAATTTATTCTTGAACGTTCGCAGTGGGTATGTGTGGGTGGAATGCCTCTGACTTTTACAGTGGCCTCATGCTTGTCTATTAGTTAACATCTAAGATAGGAGATGAGATGTTTGTAGAATGAACTCAGGGAAATCAGTATCTTCCTTCGTGTCTCGTTTTCTGAGAGGGCACATTCACTGTAAGAAACCCAGGAAACTTTTTTCCAAGTAATCTTATGTACAAGTCGACTATGCAAAACGTTTCTAGAAAAGGTAATGACATTTATTCAGTTTTTACTGTGCACTACTAGCCTTATGTATAGCATCTCATTTAATCCCCACCACACCAGGAGGCCGTCATTCTTATTTTTGTTTTGCAATTTAAAGACCTGAGACATAGGAAAGTAACACTGTCCAGGTTATATATCTACGAAATCTGGCCGGTTTGTATTAAGGATTTTAAGTCGAATAGAGGAGATAAAGAATGAGTGTGACTTTATAAGAGGAAGATGTAACAGGAGAGAAGTAGGGGTTTAAAACTGAGGACGATTGCTCGGAAGTTAGAAGAAGGTTGAAGAATTTTGGTGGGTAGAGAGGAAGGGCTTGTTGGAAGGAGCGTACAGAGCCTGCGGAGTGGGAGGTGAATCATCTCTTCAGTCTGCCTGAAGAAAAGTGATGAAGGGTATATCAAGGTCAACCTGTGGACAAACTGAGAAACTTAAACATTTTTCTCCTGTTTGTAAAGAGGAGACGCTGACATTCTTTGAGAAGGCCCAAATGTGATAGAATAATCTATACCGGGTAGCAGAATGGAAGATGGACTGCAGGGGGAGTAGTGATACACAAAAGTAGAGTGGAAAAGCATGTCAGCTTCATTCCACTACTCACTGGACGTAGGGTGCAAGATGGAACATTTTGATAGGGAGGATGGTGACTTCAGTGTTCAATCTTCTGACTTGTGTTGACAAGGATTCCTAATAGAGCAGTCAAGCAGATAGTTAAAATCCGTTACTGAAGAGGTGAAGCTATCAAGCTGGAGTTAATAGCTTTGGACCTCATTAGTATGGAGGTGATAGTTGAAGCTCCAGAGTTGGAGGAATTTGTCATTATTCTGAATTAAATTGTGCAGATTTACAAGTTAATGGTTCTATTCACCTGTTCACTCAATTTGGAACTTGTAACACTTCCTGTTAATAGAATGTGACACCTTTTTTCTTTCATCTTTTTAAAATTTTGGAAACAGATATGGGAAAGCAGAGCCACCAAAAGGAGTGATGCTCGTCGATCTGGTGATAAATCTGGATGTTAGTTCTCATGCCTCAGGACATCCTCTTGGGAACAGCACCACACCAGCTCCTAGGATCAGATTATCATCTACTTAGTACCATTCTTTGCCTGAACTACTAAAGCCAGTCTTAGCTAACCACGAATGGCTACCCAAAGGAAACACTTGGTGAAAGATTTCAATCCTTATATTACCTGCTATATCTGTAAAGGGTATCTGATCAAGCCAACGACAGTGACAGAATGCCTTCATACCTGTAAGTATTCTTTTAGGTTATCTCCCCATCAGACGTTACATGTACAGAAAAAAAGAAAAAAAAGTTATATCTGTTCCTTTAAAACTGCCATGTTTTCTGTCTACCTAACTTTTTTAAAAAAGAGTATTCTAAGAATTAACTGAATTAATTTTCAGAATATTTGTCATTGGGTTACCAGAGGCGTAACATTTTTCTTTTGTCGTTGGTCAGTAGTTGACTTTTATTGGGTCATGAAATGTTCTAAACATTGTAAGCATATTATTGACTGTGGTTTTTTAAAAAGTGAACTGTTTCAGGTTTTTTATTTTAAAAAATAATACTGAAGGAATTAATCTGCCCAGAGGTTTTGTTGGAATTTGCGTGCTCTAATGCACTGATTCCCACAGTGTAACTTTCAGCATCAGTGGCACCTGGGAACTCCTTAGAAATGCTGATTATCAGGCCCACCTCAGAAACTGGAAGTGGGTCCAGCAATCTGTTTTAACAAGCCCTCCAGGTGATTCTGAAGCATGATCTCAAGATTAAGGATCAATGTTCTAATATATCTGTGGAACTAACAAATTTCATTCTCACTTATCCTGTCAGAAAAGGAAGAGGCCACTTATGCCAGGATTACATATACTTTTTGTGTTTTTTTGCCAGTATGATTTTGTTTTTTATTTCAATGAAAGCAATTCCAGTAAATTCTAGTTTAATGCCTATTATGTGCACCAAAGTAGAATCTTTATATAGTTGATTTCATTTAGCTTTATAATAACCTTGGAGCAGTTTGAAGCGTGGATGTATGGGGAGAGAGATGGTATAGAGGTCATCTTCATTTTATGGCTGTGGAAACTAAGAGTTAAATAACTTGTTCAGTCTCACAGCTGAGTAATGGACATGTGTTCAGTTTCATAGTCCATGTTCTTCCACTCTGCTGAACTGCCATAGTAGTTTTAAACAGGTACAAAAAGAAATCTCCTTGAAATGGTTAATATAACAAACGTTGTTGTATTTATTTTATCACAAAAAAATATGGAATCACCTGGGAAGCTATTTAAACATACACATGCTCAGAAAACAACTTGAAGAGAGATGTTGGGGCTTGTGGTAAGGTCCAGGCATGTGTATTTTGGAAAAGCTCCTCAAGTGATGGTGATATGTACTCTTTAGGGATTAAATTAGCAATTAACTATGAACTGTCTTGTATTATTTATTTGCTTTGCCTGTGTCATTTAACCTAAACAGTTAATAATTACCTATCATTGAACAAATGTTTATTGAATACTTACTATATATCAGACACTGTTCTGGGGCACAGAGAGTACAGCTGAGCAAAAGATAGTTAAAAATCCATGCTCAAGAAGTAGGGTATTACATTCTAGCAAGGAAAACTAATAAATACATGCTGTGTTAGTGATAAATGCTATGAAGAGTAAGCAAGATTATAAATACAAGAGATGGGGTTATTTTATATAGCTTGAAAGGGTGAGCTTCTTTGATACGATGACATTTGAACAGCATCCCGGAGGGGATTGATCTCTAGATGCTATGTATATGGGAAGAGCAGTCAATGTAGAGAGAAAGGTAAGTACGCAGGCCTTGAGGTGGGAATACACTTGGCAGGTTCAGGGAACAGCTGGTCAGTTAGAAGCCTATCACTGTAGGTCAGCTTAAAGATTATAGGGCCTTCAACAAGGTAATAAGATGTGAGACGGAAGGAGTGAAGAGTAGTTGGATTGTGGACATATTTTGGAGGATGCGTCAATAGGGTGTGGCTGCTCTAGAGGGTACTTTACCTTATATTAAGATGTTTTCCATTATTCCAAGTATGGAACCTGGATATGGTTCACAGTCTTATTTTGATTTGCTTCTTCTAACATTTGTGCATTGTTCTTATTTTTGTATCTCTCCAGCAAAAATTGCCAACTCTGGATGATGATAAAGTACAAAATTCTCCAACTCCTCTCTGTATAGTCTAATAAATTTTAATTATGTCCTTTTGCGAGAAAATTTCCTATGGATCATGTTGAAACCCCAATTTAAATGTTACTTTTCTGAAGTAAAAACAAAAAGTTATAGAAGTATAAACAATTCATTTATAAGCAAAGGTTATTTTTATATTCTCAACAGCAATTTAAAGTCTAAAGGGGTAAGTGACGGTTTAACTGCACAAGTCTCTTCTGGCCAGAAAGATTCCTTGGCATTCGTCAAGCCCATTTACTGAGAAAGAATGATTGGCAGAAATGTGATTAAAATAGTCACCAGTGTGGCCTTTATCATTATCAGAAAGCATAAGGCAGTAGAATGAATGATGGAGTCAGGTCCTCAGCCCAACATCTGAGGAATATATAGCACTAATCTGTGTGTGCTTGCAGGTCTTTAGATTTTTATATATAATTTTAAATCTATTTTGAGGCTTTCAGAGAAAAACTATCTCATTTGCATAGTATTCCCTTACTTGTATTGACAACATAACTAATATTGTAAAACGGTGTTCCTTACCCAGTGGTTGGGTCTTTGATCTCTTCTCCCAGATTTTTCTCATGTGTAATATAAAGGACAGATCCAGTGGCAATGTGATTTTGGATGGGTATAAAATTAAGAGAAAGACCCAACTGGGAACGGTAGAAAGTGAGAAATGTTAAGTGACTGTGGTGTTTTAGATCTTGACATAGGCATATAAAAAAGAATATCTGATAAAAATAACTTTGCACAAAGACTACAATTTTATAGCACTGTAAAGAAGGAGTTAAGAATCAGTAAATGCTAGTTCTCATGAAAGCTTGTAAGAAAATCTAAATAGTTTGGTCTTACTCTTCAAGTGTGACATAAATAAATGAAGCTTTATTATTGATGAGCAAAACCAGACATAGAATCTCATTATAAAAGCCGTATCTTGAGGCTCTCATTTTATTTACGAATACCACTTCAGTAGGCTGAGGACATTGGATAAGTAGATAAAATTTTAAAATGAGTTAAGGTTTTCAAACACAAATGAGTTTTAGCTTTCAGTGATCACTTAATGCCAGATGAACTAAATCCACATTAACCATGGTTAACATGTGTCTGAGTTAATTTTAATAACCTAATATAAGGAAGTAAATGTGTTAACACAAATAATTATGGAATTATATAGTTAAACCAAATAATTACACATCAGGCACTTTGTTGGCCACTGGGGTAGAATGATAAATAAGATGGAATTATACTCTATTAAGCAAACTTACAAGCCGTAAGAAATTTTAACATACGTATTTAGGTGTATCTTTTTCTTTCCTCATCTACTCTGAGACTTCAGCTACCTATGCTGACATCTCTCAGGTCTTTCCTTCCAGCTTATACTTTTCTTCTCAGCTGCAGAATCTTACTGGATGTCCATTTGAATGTCTTGAAGCCACCAGGGACTCAGTCCAGTCAGTCCTGGGTTACAAATACCATAGGTTTTGTAGGTTCTTAAGTTGAATTTGTATGTAAGTTTGGACAGACACATTTACCTATTACCTGTAACAGCCTCCATTGATAAGTGCAGATCATTCATCATTTGAACATTTGTAACTTGGGGCCTTATAACAGCTTTTGTTTGTAAGTGCAAGTTGTATGTTTGTAACTCAGGGACTGCCTGTATGTCTAAAAAGTAATGAATGGGATGCTAACACTTAGTTGTCCAAGCAAGAAATATGTTCCACGCTTGACTCTTTGCCCTCACTGACAAAACTGTAACGAAGTCCTGTCTGGTCTCTCTTTAATGTTTCTCTAATCTGTCCCTTCAATTCTGTCCCTATGTTTACTAATGAGGCCAATTCTGGCCCTCAGTACTTCTCACCAAAGTCATTGTAGTCCATTCTTAACTTGCAGCAGAGTGGCAGTAATTAAAAACAATTGACTTACTTTATCATTGTCACTGTTCAGCCTACCCCAAATTTCCTAAAGGCACCCTGTTGTCCCCAGAATAAGTTAAAGCTACTTAGCTGTGACTGATTTCTGCCTACCTCTTCTTTTTCCACCGCCTAACACATACAGATGCAAGTACTTGGTGCAGCTGTTTGCTTGGAATGAATATTTGCTCTGTGTCCAGCAAGCCATTGCCCATCCTTTAAAACCCATCCCTTCCAAGATGTGCCACCCACCTGCTGCCACATCAGATTTGGTTGGAGTGTTTCCTTAGTGTCTGATGTGTGCTAAATAAAAGCTCAAATGAATAAATGCATCACTGATATGTTGATTGTTGTATATTTTTCCTTTTAAAGATTAAAAGGTAGTGATGGGCAACTTGAAAGGCATGTAGGCAATATTGGTTAGGAATTATAAATTTAGAAAAACTGTATTCTAGAAACTACATAGGTATCTTGTGGGTATTAAGTGAGGAAGGAGAGAGACTGGATGGGGGGGGTAGATTAAAGGATGCTCTCTCCCTCTTTGCACAGGGGCCTGAGAAACTTCTTGAAGCTGCTTGGAATATATTTTCTAGTGGTTGTATAGGTTGATTTTTTTTTCTTCAGGAGAAAAGATGTTTATAGAGAAAGACTTTGGTGGTGCAGGAAAAGAAACCTTTCTTCTCTTTGCTCTTTTAGAGGTGATGTCAGTAATCCCTTGCCTAAGAAGGAACTTTTTGCCAAAACACATTATTGTACTCATTTTTTAACTTACACAAAGAAGGATTAATTGATAATTAAATACCATTGATGTGACAAGAGACTTGGTGATTCTATGTGGTAATATGTAGGAATGAAGGAATAAATTATAAAATGGCAAAATTTAAGTACTACCAACCATTTATTGTTTTTGAGCAAGTATCATAAAGACACCAGTACTTAAGGCATAGAAAGAAAACTTATACTTCGGTATTGAGTGTTTAAAAAGCTTGTGCAGCACACGCATGCCTCTCAGAGTGCCGTCTGTGGACCAGCTGCATCCCCCAGCAGCATCACCTGGGAGCTCATTAGAAGTGCAGATTCTTGGGCTTCTCTGTAGTCCTCCTAAATCAGAATCCCTTGGGAGAAGGCCAAAAATGTGTAATCACAAGCCTTTCAGGTGACTCTGTGGTACATTAAGGTTTGAGAAGAACTGCTGTGGACCTGATATTTATAATATTAGCATCTCTTAAAGCAGGAAGTGTATACTTTTAATCATATAATAATTAAATGCTAATTAACTATTAAAATAGTAGCTGCTGTTTACTGAATGTTTGTAATATGGGGGGTTATGAGCTCTACATTCATTGTTTAATCTAATCTAAGCAAGATCCTTTCTAGTTAGGTGACACTATTTAATCACCAACAGAAGTTTATTAGCACCTGCACGCTCCAGTCATTATTGTAACCACTGGCAACACAACAGTAAACATGACAGCCATAGGCTGTGCCCTGCTAGAACTTGTGTTCTCGAGGAGTGACAGATAATAGGTAAAGAATGCAATTTCAGGTGCTGTTTATAACAAATGTTATGAGGAAAAATGAAACAAAAGTCTTTCTTGGGAGTTGCCATTTGAGCAGAGACTAAAATAATGGGAAGAAGCAAGCTATGAAAAGGTTTAAGGGAAATAGCATTTCAGATACTATTCCAAATTTTTTTCACAAAGACAACAATGAAAAATATTAAGTAACATACCAATAAATGCTAGATCTAGTCTGAGTCCTGGACATCTGACTCAGGTACATCTGCATAATACACTGACATTTTTCCAATTTTATTTTTTCTTAGATTTATTTTATATAATTTCTGTAAGCAACATGTTAATTAAAAAAAACATAAACCGTTTCAAACTGTTATCTTGACTGTACAGCTTAATGTACCCAGTATGAAGAAAAAAGATACAAATTGAACTTTCCAATAATATATTCTTTATAAAATTTGTTTAGGGTAAAACTGTTTTTAGAATAAAAATCAAAAGCTTAAATAGAAATTATATTTATATTTTCAATAAGTACAAATATAATTGTTTAGGTTGTACTAGAAATGAGGCCATTGGTATGGTGATGTTGCGTGTTTCAAACCATTTGGGCAGAGGTTAATCATTTCATTCATGAAAGTGATTATAATGCTCATTTGGTGACTTTATATAAGAATAATTATAGGTATTAAACAGTATAGATGTCATATATTAATATGTGTTTTAATGTCGAGGAAGAATTGCATGGTTTTTTTAGCTTTTGAAACTATACATTAGGTAGCAAGGAATGTTTAAACAGCTGAGCAGAGCACCAATAGTGGGTACTAACTGACCAAACTTAGGAGATAACAGAAGTTTAAAAAATGAAACATTCCATAGTGAATTCTGAGAATAAATTATATCTAGGTCAGAGTGAACTGGAGCTAATAACAGTAAATGTAACATAAAACACAAACGTTCAGGGCTAGAAATCATGATCAACGTACAGGTCTATTTATGAGTAGCACAAAGGTTCAGTGTAAGTGATATAAACAAAAACAGTCTAAATTTGTAGAAAAGACACAAGATGATTTTTATTTGGCTACTTTCAAGACCATAACTACTGATGTTGTATACATACTTGTTTTTTTTTATCAGACTGTTATATTGCCTCAGAAAATTTAAAACCAGAGAACAAAGCTGTATTTTTTCATAATATTCAACCACTGACATTCCTTTCCTCAAGTAAGAGAAAACAATCAATGTTAGACTTTTAGTTTATATTGAAGTAAATTATTTTAATTGTCAAAACATTACTAGTAAACTCAAAACTCTCTTCCCTTGCTTTAGGAAATGTAGGCTGCTTTCTGACCAGACGACAATAGTGCACTTGTAGGCCAGTGGGCTCCTCCCTTTGGTATTTCTAACTCTTGTGTCCTCATGTCTTCCGTAAATATTTACTGAGATTCCTTCTTCCAGTAAATATGCTCTTGGGACACATCAGGTAACATAGTAGCAACAAGTAAATTGTAGTTCGTATCATATTAGAAGACGATAAATGGTACAGACGAAGGCACAGTCAAGCTGCATAAAAAGAATTGGGCAGAGGTGTTACAAGTTAAATAAACCTGAGTTCAAAATCAGCCTCATTAAGAAAATGATATTTGAACACAGACTTGTGTGGTACAGGAGTTATACTGTCAGGTATGTGGGAGGGAGAATATTTTAGGAGGAAAGAGCAAGATCAAAGGCTTTAAGGCAGGGGGCCAGCTGGCCACATTGAGACATGACCAGGAGGCCAGTGTGGCTGGACAGCAGTAAAGAGGTCAGGGGGGGTAATGGGGGCGGCCCCGGGCCACTGTGTGCAGTAAGTAGTTCTTACAGCCATTTCAAAGATTTGGGCTTTTACTCTGAGAGAAATGAAGGCTCATTTCAAGCAGGGTTTTGAGTAGAAGGATTCTCTGATCTATGTTTAAAAGAATCAGACTACTATATTGAAAGTAGAATTTTTGGGCGGCTTCTGTAATAATTCAGGCAAGAGATGGTGTTGGCTTGCATCAGGGTGGTGGTGGTAAAAAGTGGTCGTATTCAATTTTTTTAAATTTCAAAATATTAAGAAAGTACAAACGTGATCAGGGTCTTAGTCCATACCTGCTAATGAATTGCATGTAGGTCATAAAAAAAGTCCAGGGCATCATCCAGATTTTTGGCCTGAAAAACTAGGAAAATAAAGATGTCATCAAATGATAGAGGAAAGGCCTGGGGGAACGATCAGGAGGTTATGTTTTAGAAATTGAAGGAAAGCTACGAGAGATCCAAATGGAGATAACCAGTTGGGAGCTGGACTTACCTGAGTCTGGAGATTATTAGCATACAAATCGTACTTAATGAAAGCAGGAAGGGAGTGGGTGTACATAGAGAAGGGGACGGAGGACTGAGGCCTGGGGCAGTGCAGCATTAATCCAGCAGGAAGAAAAGGAAGAGTCAGCGAGACTGGAGGGAGACAGAGAGCAGTCCTGGGAAGCAAAGTAAACACATGGCGTCAAGGTGGAGAGACCAGCAGAGTCAGATAGATTGAGTAAGATGAGACTGAGAACATACCATTGGATGCAGCAATGTGTAGGTCATGGTCATCTTTTCAAGAGCAGTTAGTGGGGAGTGGTAAGAACAAGAGTCTAGATAGTTGAGAGAGGATGGAAATTTCTTTAATTTTCAAAGAAAGGGTGAGAAACGAATGGGCAGAGAACAATCGGAGAGAGCATAGGTAACTCTTTGAAGGGGTTTTACTACAGAAGAGGGCAGAGACAGCTGACAAGGGAGGGGAGTCAACAGA
Organism: Nycticebus coucang; assembly: GCF_027406575.1. Classification (NCBI taxonomy): domain Eukaryota; kingdom Metazoa; phylum Chordata; class Mammalia; order Primates; family Lorisidae; genus Nycticebus; species Nycticebus coucang. The sequence goes on from NC_069782.1 coordinate 120,642,176, forward strand.
AGTGGAGGGTTTTTTGTTGTTTGTTTTTTTTAATATCTTCAGTAGACACCCAAAGATGGTGTACGTGAAAGAGGAACAATGTTCCTAGGTCATGGTGAGATCGGCGCAGGGCAGAGACTGGCTTGAGATAGGGACATAGACGTTCTGGGAACAGGCAGGAACACAAAGTGCAGGTGTGATGGTGCACGTTCTCTTCTTTTCAGTTATTTTTTTCCTTTCATTTTCAGTAAAATAGAAAGTGAGGTCCTCAGTGGAGAGTGAGGATGGAGGAAGATGTGTTGGGGGCTTGAGGAGAGAGGAGAAGGTATGAAGTGCTGGCAAGAAGCATAATGGACTTGGGGCATTGAGTGTGACAGCAGATGAAGGATCCACTTGAGGTTCATGGTCATGACTTGAAGGTGAGAGACCGCCTAGCATGGTTGCATGCTTTTCTCCCACAGTGCTCACCTGTGCGCTTGTAGAAAGAGAAGACATAGAAAGTTGGACTTAGCCGGGGTTGATGGTTTAGCTCAGCAAGTATGGCCAGAGAAGAGAGAGGCAAGGGAGCTGAAGTAGAAGAGAGCAAATCTATCAAGGATACGTGTGTGCAAATGAGTCTTGATTGATTATGGAATTCATATTGGCGAGGAGGAGAATTGGAGCATTGCAGCAGTTGGCTAACCTACCAGACTCTACCTTAACCTTGAAGTCCCACCTGACTCCATGAGCCAACCAGCGAAGTGGGGAAGCCTTTCTTGTCTTCTTAGACCTTCCAAGTCTCTTTGCCTGCTCAGTCTAAGATGTCCAGACCATGCTTAAATCCCTAGACCCTGTCCTGATGCTGCTCGGCAAGTTCTGCTTTTTTGTCCTAGCAATAAATAAATAATAATAAAGTGTTCTGCTCATTAGAGATAATGCTGTCCTTACTTCATGAAATTGCAACTCAGGCCTTTGAAAGAAATGTGCCACATATAACAATGTAAGAGAAACAAAAATGTTCATTAGTTTCTTATTTAAAGCAAGGAGATACTATCTTCATGGAAGCAAATTAAAACTATCCTGGAAATTGTTTTAAAAATTATTGTTTCCCATATAAGAATACCAATCAAAACCAGGAATCTGGTGCCTCCTCTCTTTGAACATGACCATAGTTCACCTATAAAGTGTTAGCAGATAATAAAAGTGTGCCAGACCAAAGAAAGTTTATAAAATGAGTGTTGTCAAGAAATGCACATAGAGACTGTGAAGTTGTTAAGGAAGGAGGGAAAAAAACATTCATCTAAGTTGACAAAACCAACACATTCAAGTGATTTTAACAAAGGAAGTACATCTTTGGTCAGTTCTAACAAGCAGAGCATTACTAAGAACATGAGAGAAAGACCTTTATTTCTTAACAGTGGGAATTTGTGTAGATACCTTTGTACCTTCAAAGCTGGGAGGCTTGCTGTCTGTGATACGGAAGAGACATGAGTGGACCGTACATCCCAGATGACAGCAAGAAGTGACCTTGTTCCTTTGGTGTAGATACGTCCAAGAACTTGAAAATAGGAAGTAGGATAGCTCTTTAGTAGTTTCAACAATGAAATCGGCATGGAATAGTGCATCAGAGGAGGTGTATGCAGAGTAATCGAGAGGAGATAGCTTCAAGACCAGTGGGGCTGTACTGGAATTGTATTAACATAAGGTTAAGGAAGTAATGCATAAAATGGAGAAATATTTGGTTAATCTTGGATACAGCCCCTACCTCAGAAAAAGAAGTGTTCTATCCACAATGCAAAGATTAGCAGTTCCTATTCAAGTGAAACAATGTGTCTTAAACATGCTAGAGTTGCAAGACTGTCCCCAGGATAGAAATGGCTACAGGGAATTAATGCCAGTAAATGAAAGAGACGTTTCCATTTCCATTTGCAAGATCATCTGTTGTTCAAGGTTTGTGTATGTATCAAGCTAGTCATTCTGATCCCAGTTCTCCTTGTTAGGATTTTATGCTCATTCGGTGAGGTAATTTATAGTAGTAGCTCATATTTAATGAATATGTACAGGTTACCAGACATTGTAAACCAGTAAACCTTACATATAATATCTCATTTAATCCTCACGAGAATCTTGTGAAATAGGCACCTTTATTATCTCTCTTGGATCCAGAGGCACAAAGTAGGTAATTTGCCCAATGGCAGCACTGTGCTTCAGATCCAGGCATTCTGCCCCAGGATTATCCAGAACAGCTGTCAGTTATGCTGCACTACCTCGCTGTTTTATGCAGACCTGCATTATGGGGAGAGAATCCATTAGTGACATAGCCTTTTTATTAGTTTTGTTCTGTGACAGTGATTTCTTAATGGTGGTAATAAAGGAACTCTGATGATGGTTAAGCGGAGAACCAAATCCTGGAATGGGACCCCTGATGGACGTACTAGTGCAAGGTTTTCGTGACCAGCTCCTGGCTTCTGTTTGGCCAGTGGTTCCCAGTCATCTTTTGGCTGTGTCTGTGAGAGGACTTTGCAGAGCTAGAGTCCTGTTGCTGCTCTCCCAGGGATTCTGATGTGTCTAGGATGGAGCCTGTGAATCTTTTAGAAATTAGAATTCCTTTAGAAATCACATTATTTGTTGTGACACCCATTTAAATTTGAGAACCACCACTTTATATGACACAATGACTTTACTAATTTGTACAATAGCCTAGTTTAAAGCTAAAAAATTGTAAAAGTAATCAACTTCAGGTGAAAGTTTAATGCTGTTTGTGATAAGCTAAATATAAAGATCAATTAAAGATATGAAATCTTGCTGCCAGAGATCAAACCTTATTCATTCTGAGATGCTTTTCATAGTGATTCAGATTTTAGGCATGGAACTAAAATCTGAATCACTGGCAGGGCCCAGGGATGGATGCTGGGTGGCTGCAGCAGCCTACTCTGACTTTCTAGCACTGCCTTCCTTGTTTGCCAAAGGGGGATAGTAACAGCTGTAACTATTATCCATACAAAGTCCTGAGACTAATATTTGATTAGTACTCAGTATATGTTAGCACTTGTTATTTTCCAGCTGAGGATGTCTAGTGAGCCTAACGCCCTTCAGATCTAGGTGGTTCTTATAGCTATAGTGTAAGAGTAACTAAGGAGAATGAAGACTCAAGGGTCCTCAAACTACGGCCTGTGGGCCACATGAGGTGGTGTGATTGTATTTGTTCCTGTTTTGTTTTTTTACTTCCAAATAAGGTATGTGCAGTGTGCATAGGAATTTGTTCATAGTTTTTTTTGTTTGTTTGCTTTTTAATTATAGTCCGGCCCTCCAATGGTCTGAGGGACAGTGAATTGGCCCCCCGTTTAAAAAGTTTGAGGACGCCTGCATGGCTGGTCTCCATACATAGTCTCAACCACAGACCAGGACCTTTTAAACATCATTCTTAGACCAACTGAGTTAAGCAGTATGGCAATCAAGCAGTTAGAGTTTCGTATTAAATCTTTAAGATATTTTTAAAATGTGTTGTATACACTCATATGGACTTCAAATTATAAACTAAGAATTAAAGGTCAGTTTTGTAGTTGTAAGAAATTTTTCAAAGAAAATCAAATCTTCATTTTATTTTTCTCAGTTTCTCTAAACTTCTGGCCTATATTTCCTCATGTTTTAATTTATGTAAAGTTGTGCTTTATTTAATATTTTTTAAAAGCCATATGGGACATGTATTTTCTAGAGATTTTTTTTTTAACAAATAAGCCATTCAGAAGGGCTATTCATACAAAACATAACAGTTTAAAAGGAGATCTGATTCTACAGGTAGACATATTTAAGGCTCCCAATATTAAGAGGTAAGACATTTTTCTATATATTGTAGATCGTAGAAATAAAAATTGAAGAAAATGGTTAGAGGTTGCTGTGAGCTGTGTGAGGCCACGGCACTCTACCCGAGGGCGGTACAGTGAGACTCTGTCTCTACCAAAAAAAAAAAAGGTAAATAAAAATTGAAGAAAATGTATCTCATTGACATGCATTGGTTAAGAAAATGGATCCAGCTCAGCACCTGTAGCTCAAGCAGCTAAGGCGCCAGCCACATACACCAGAGCTGGCAGGTTCGAATCCAGCCCAGGCCTGCCAAACAACAGTGACAACTACAACCAAAAAATAACTGGGCGTTGTGGCGGGTGTCTGTAGTCCCACCTACTCGGGAGGCTGAAGCAAGAGAATTGCTTAAGCCCAGGAGTTGGAGGTTGCTGTGAGCTGTGAGGCCACAGCACTCTACCCAGGGTGAAGCTTGAGGCTCTGTCTCAAAAAAAAAAAAAAAAAAAGATGGATGGATCCCAATTCTGGCTTTAACTACTTACTGGCTTCATGATTTTAGGCAGCTTGCTGGCTTCTCTATGCTGTTTCTTCATCTGTAGGAGGTCTGATTGATAAGGTTGTAGTGAGGATTAAATTAGTAAGTCTGTGTTGATTAGCACAGATGCGGACATGTATGTCGAATATATGTATATGTTTAGGACAATGCCTGGTACTTAAATCTTTAAGTGCTAATGATGATAACAGTGATGACAATGGGCACCAAATCATTTGAACAAAAAAGAAAATGCTAGAGTTTATGTTGTTCAACATCTTAAATTTTTCTTTCTCTAGAACTATCTAAAAAATTTAATGAAAAACAGTTTGGGTCTTAGCCTCTGAAAAAAAATTTTGAAAATTCATAGCAGAAAACCTGAATTTAAGCCTTTCTGCTGTCATTCACCAGATAGACAAGTGCCCTGGCCTGTTAAAATCTGTACTCCTACAAGAGTAGAGTAAGATATGATATCTTTAATGTCGGTGTGAAAAATAAATTCTCTTCACGAAGGTTTCTGTCTCTGTTTAGAGCAACACTCCTCTGTAGAAATAAAACGTGAGCCACGTGTAATTTAAAATTTTTCTAGTAGTCACATTAAAAAAAAGTGAAGTAAATTTAATATTTAACCCAATGTCTAAATATTATAATTTCAACATGTAATTAATATGTTCTTGATGTGTGTATTTTATACAGCACATCTCAACTTGAACTAGACATATTTTAAGTGCTCAGAAGCCACATGTGGCTGGTGGCTACTGTATTGTACAATCTAGATCTGGAATATAGACTACTATTCCCTGTCAGGGTTCATGGTACTGGTGTTGCTTTGGCCTTAAGCAATTAGCTTAGCCTTATTCTTAAAATCGTGTGTACCTTTGGATGCTTGAGCCTTACCTCTTTTCATCAGCAATCTAGGTTAGTGTCTTTGACCCTAAGGTTAGGGTCCCACCCTTAGTCTTTTGGCTGACCCTGGTGAGGACTTGCTCTGGACAAGTCACCTGCCTCTGTATTTGGTCAAGGCTAGTAGACAAGCAGCAATTGCTGAACGTTGAGTATGATAAACCTTTTGAACCACAAGGATCAAAGCAGATCAGGATCAGGCTTTTTAAAATTCCTTTATTCTTGTTTCTTATCAGTCCTTTTTTGCCTCTGTCCTAAATTTCAGAGACTTAAATAGCATCCCCGGGAAAAGAGCAAATACCAGTGTTCTTCTAAAGGAATTCAATTTCCCTGTCCTCCACTTTAACTTGGCTTAGCAAGGCAGCCCTCTCTTCCCAATAATGATTATTTTTTGACTTTTGATGACATTTTGAAACCCTTTTGGGGACAAGAAATTTGTGGGGCAGAGAGGGTAGTCAGTTCTAAATGGTTGCCCTAGGCTAACTTTATATGTCTAAACTTTTTTGAGAACTGGTTTTATGATACTGTTATTACCCAAATTTGGGGAGAATTGTAGTGAGGGCAGTGTATCCTAATAGCTGTGTGTAATGGTGAAAAGAGGTGGAAAATATGGAGTTCAGCTGTATTCATCCAATAGAAGCCTGCTCAGGTGTTACCTATCCTGAGAACTGTTAGTAACACAGCTGCCAGCCCCCAGCACTCTGCCTCCCTTATTTTGGGTGTCGAGGGCTAAAAATATCACTTAATCACTGACTAAAATTATTTATTTGCCTTCCTAACTAGAATATAAGCTTCATAGGAATACGGACTATGTTTTGTTGACACCTACAGCCCCAACTCCTAGTATAATGCCTAGCATTCAATAAATGCCTATTGAATCAATGAATAAATAAAGCAAAAGGAAATGTTATTTTCTATATGTACTAAACAATTTTAAAATTCGATGTCTGGTAGAGTTCTTCCCTGATCATTGGTTGTGTTGGTCATTATCTGTGATGTTTGAATTTTCAGACCTAATCTCAATTATAGGAGTCCTTGTGTTTATTTTTGACCATTTAGACAAACTTTTACTACTTTTAGACAATGGGGGTCATGAGGAGGTGGCGTGAAGTATCTTGGAATGCAAATGTAAAAAAGAAATGGGGGATCCAGTCTATATCATGTTAAAATTTCATATTGTACAGGGCAATAAAATGGAGAGTGGGATATAGGGATAGGAAATTGGATTGAGATTTTATGGTTCAGATGCTGTAAAAATGCCTAAGGTCTGGGGGAAAGATAGTTGGCATAACAGATAATAGAAACTTAGGTGGAAGATGGAGAGAGGTCTGCATTTAACTTCTTTTGCTAAAAATTTATTTGAATACAGTGTAAGTAGTTCTTACTGCAGTTTGAGAGTTTTCAACATGTTTGGGTTACTTACATTGCCAGGGTACACCTGTGACAAACTGAGAGCTACAATGGCTTTCCTGGTCTTTGCACAGTGTAATGACTTTGTGCTCACAGATCATAATTCCATGGAGCCCACAGAGATCAGTTAGCATCATTTGGTGGAAATGAGGGCCATATAGACTTGTGCCCCCAAATCTACAAATTATATTTGCATTATCTTTGTTTGGAATTGTTATTTAAAATTTTAATTATCTGAGTCAGTTTCTTAATTGTTCTTCCATTTTATCCCTCAAGCCTTTGTACCAGCTAGGCACCATTGCTGTATGGAATTATGTGAGCACAAAGTCATTACACTGTGCAAAGGCTGAGAAGCCATTGTAGCTCCCAGTTCGTCCCAGGAGCACGCTGGCAATGCAAGTAACCCAAACATGTTGAAAGCTTTCAGATTTTAGTAAGAACTACTTACGTTGCATTCAAATCAATTTTTAGCAAAAGACCTAATTTTTACCTTTCTCTGTTTTACTTCTTTAAATGAGAAAAACTTATTTCATGCAAATGCACCGGATTTTTTAAAGTAATATGAACAGAGTAGTATTTGGTTTGTGACTATATTGGAGAAAAACAATAAGCAAAATAGTATGCGTACCTTTTATTTGTGGCAGGAGGCTTTCATTTCAGTTGGGCTTTGTTAATAGTGTTACAATTTTAAGGTTTTATGAATTTTGATTAAAAAATAATCTTCCTGACATAGGTAATTTTAAATTATATTCAGTTTAAATTTAAGTGATAGTTCATATGATGCATTTTAACCTAGCATCTTCTTTCTTCTCAGTCTGTAAGACTTGTATTGTCCAGCACTTTGAAGATAGCAATGATTGTCCAAGGTGTGGCAACCAAGTTCATGAGACAAATCCACTAGAAATGTTGAGGTAAGAAATGCATTTTATAGTTTATCTAATTTACATGAATTGTATAAGCTCTTAATTTTCATGTGTTCTGTCGGTCCCTCCTGTGGGCACCTTGTCACCGTGTGAATAAAAGCAGCCAGGACCACGAATTAAAGGTACAAATGCCTGCAGGAGGGGGGCTCTCCCCGAGCAACCTCTGCCCTGGCCTTTTATTGAAGCATTATGCAACAGGTGTGGGGGATCCACACACAGAGCTACGTGTTCTTCCCCACCACTCCCACCCTGCTGTACCACGAATGTCCAGTGTATAACACCTGCTTGCTAACGAGCAACCCATATTATCTCATTAAAGCATGCAGCTGCTTGAGGGCTTGTCTCCGCGCATCCAAACATCTCCACGCTGGCTAGGAGATTGTCCCCTCCCAGCGCCTCCTTCAAGACCCGGTGGCCACTCCTATAAGCCTGGCGCACAGTTTCCTACAGTGTATCATAGTGTTACTTTATTTCTTTTTTTGTAGAGACAGAGTCTCACTGTACCGCCCTCAGGTAGAGTGCCGTGGCGTCACATGGCTCACAGCAACCTCTAACTCTTGGGCTTACGCGATTCTCTTGCCTCAGCCGCCCAAGCAGCTGGGACTACAGGCGCCCGCCACAACGCCCGGCTATTTTTCTGTTGCAGTTTGGCCGGGGCTGGGTCCAAACCCACCACCCTCGGCATATGGGGCCAGCGCCCTACTCACTGAGCCACAGGCACTGCCCTCTTTTTTTTTTTTTTTTGAGACAGAGTCTCACTATGTCACCCTTGGTAGGGTGCCATGGCATCACAGATCACAGCAACTTCATACTCTTAGGCTTAAGCGATTCTCTTGCCTCAACCTCCCAAGTAGCTGGGACTACAGGTGCCCTCCACAACGCCCGGCTATTTTTGTTGTTGTTGTTGTTGTTATTGTTGATTGGCAGGCCCAGGCCAGGTGCGAATCCACCAGTCCTGGTGTATGTGGCTGGCACTGTAGCCACTGAGCTAGAGGCGCTGAGCCCATATTGTTTCTTAGTGTCTTGAATTTTATGATTTTAATTTTAAAGTATTTTATTTCATTTTTGAGTATTTTATTAAGGAGAGTTAAAAAATAAGGTCGTACATCCCAAGCATTTAAGAAGTACATTTCCAAATTAAAATTGTAACTCTTTCTTAGGCTCTCTGAGTGACTTTAGTTGCAGCTGTTTTCGTTATTTTAATACTCTTTACATTTTATTGAGCAAATGGTAGTGGTAAAGAGGCAGAAATAATAGAAGGACTAATCTTAGTCCTGGCGATCTTTTAAAATTTACCATATATTCAAAAATGAGTATATATAATAAACATTTATGTAAAATTTAAAGAATTTTTTAAGACTACCATTTACTTGCCACTCAAGTAGTACAGTAACATATTTTTAAAGCCAGGAGTCTATGAGATCCTAATATAAAACCCTTTTATTCCCATGTAGGAAATTAATTCATAGCCCTGACATGATTTACCTAAGTGACACCTCAAATGTCACCTCTCAGCTATAGGCCAGGTTCCCTCACCACTGGTCCCATTTTCCTCCCACTCTTACCACTATATCTAACACAAATCACCTGCGTGATCTTAAGGACACACACATCTGAAAATAGAGCTAAATATTCTCTAAAACCTTTTATAACTCTTATTTGCATGGTGTTTGTCAACCTATAAATCTGCATTTACAGGTCATTATATATATGTAAGACGTGTGGCTTAGTGAACAAATCTGTGAATCAGGGAGAGAAAGAGAAGTCAAGTCTTTTTAGTCTATTTGGGAGAATTATGGTATCATTTAACAATTTAATCTAAAAAAGGTGACCATGAGAGAGATATCCAGTATCTTACTGGAGAAGGACAGACGAGGTAGTCTTGACATAGACGAACAAAAGGAGGTAGGCAGAGATGTTCAGCATTTGTTTGAAATCTAGAACTTGAGCTCAGCAGGGATGTGAGACCTAGCAGTCAGAGAGGTTGGTCGATCGGGAGGCAGATGAAGTTATCTGCCTTGTATGTTAGTGTTGAAGCCACAAAAGTAGACGAGATCCCCAGGGAAGACAGCCCATAGAAATGTCAAAGAGTGCAGAGTGCAGAGCGATGGAGGATACTCAGGTTTAGTAGTTGGAAAAAGAAAAATATGAAGAAAGAACAGACATGGGCAAAAAACCTGGGAAAGGAAATTTTCAGGGAAGGAGTGTTAGGTAACACTGTCAAACTGCTGCAGAGCAATATAGGAGAAAACATTTTAAGGTAAAATTTTTCATTTACGCCTGTAGTCCCAGCTACTTGGGAGGCTGAGGCAAGAGAATCACTTAAGCCCAGGAGTTGGAGGTTGCTGTGAGCTGTGTGATGCCATGGCACTCTACCGAGGGCTATAAAGTGAGACTCTGTCTCTAAAAAAAAAAAAAAAAAAAATTTTCATTTAAAATTTTAGTTCTAAAACTTTAAACCTGTTCAGTATGGAAGCTAAGAATGATTTTGACCAGTAGAGCAAAGGAAGCCGCACAGAGTATGTGACAGAAATAACAAGGTTTTTCCCAGTTAGAAGAAAAGACTGAGAAATGTAATGTCACGTAAAAAGGCAAGTTAGGCCCACAATTGCATTAATGTATACAGCTATGATTTAATTTAAAAAAAGAGGGGAAAAAAAAAAAGCCAAGTTAGGCAAAGGCTTTCGGCTTTTCAGCTGTGAGGAACCTGTCTGTGTTTGTGGTCATGGCAGAGTAATGCTGCTGAGCAGGAGCAAGGAGATGAAGTGAGAAGAGGGTACTGGGGGGGCAAAAGGAGGGAGTAGGGCATTGAACGCTGTGAAAACAAGAGTTATATAGCAGGAACAGAAAGGAAGAGAAATGTCAAGGTACTTACATTTTTTTATCTCAGAAGATAGAATGGAAAAAGTAGTCTAAATTGCTCAGAGGAGAGAAATGGAGATTATTTTCTTTATAGGAAAAAAACAGAATGATGGTAGAGATTTTTGAGAGTGGATATTACCAGCTATTGCTGCATAAAAGACTACTCCTAAATTAATGTTTGAACCCATAGAGAAATTTATTCCTCACAATTCCTTGTGTTAGCTAGATGGCTCTTCTGGACTGGGCTGGGCTTACCGGTGCAGCTGCAGTTAGCCTCGCACTGGGTAGTCTGCTCTGGATCTTGGCTGGGTTCTGTCCCATGTTGGAGGTTGCGCTGGCCTGGATGGCCTCAGCTGGGCGTGGCTGTCCCCTGCATAGTTTCTTATCCTCCAGACTTGCTCTTGTGCTTGTGGGATTCTGAGAGAGGGAGGGGGGAAAAAAACCCACGAGTGTCTACCTCTTCAGAGGGGGGAACCCCACGAGTGTCTACCTCTTCAGAGAGAAGGGGGGATCCCTACGAGTGTCTACCTCTTCAGGCTTAAGCTTAGAACCAAGCACAGTGTCACGCTTGCCATGTGGTGTTGCCTAAGTAGTTTTAAAGGCCAGCCCAAATTCTCCAGACCAGGGACTCGATTTCAGAGGAAATTTGAAATAGGGAGGCATTTCTAAGTCATGTTCAGAGGGGGTAGAGAGAGAGAGCTGGGGACTGGGACCATGTTTGTTTCCCATGTGCCACTGGGGAAGGCAAGACACAGGCCTGCTCCACAGCCGAGCAGTTTAGTGTGGGTGTGTTAAATCCGTGCATCCTCTGTCCTTTCCAGCACATGTAAAATACTGATCTCAAACTGTTTGCATATTGCATTTTGGTGTCTTTATTGTTAGTACATTCTTTTTTTTTCTTAACCCTCCTTTGAAGGTTGGATAATACACTAGAGGAAATTATATTTAAGCTGGTCCCTGGACTCCGAGAACGTAAGTTACTCTTGAGGTTCTTGCACACTTTCGTATTTTATGAAATCAGTATTTCTATTAAAGATTTCATGATTGTTCCTTTGGTTTTCATATTCTGTTTTTTCTTTTAAATTAGAAGAACTTGAGCGTGAATGTGAATTTTGGAAGAAAAATAAACCTCAAGAAAATGGACAAGGTGACTTTTTATAACATCTGTATGACAGCATCTCTCAAATTGGTCAGCTTTTTGTAGCTTTGGTGAACTAGTATCTTTCTTCAAGCTCAAATTTTTCCTGCACAAAATTGATGCACCCTTTATTTGCATTATGAACCTTTTTCTCTCTTTAAGATTTTGTATAAATGTGTGTAGATCTGGAGTCACTCTTGTTGAAGGTAATTGGAAATAGAGGAAATTGGACTTTGGGAAGAGAAAGGGGGGGAAGATAAAATAGAAAATTGACCAGATGATTATAGCAGTAATTTCTGGAGATCTAAGGGAAACTCAAGTAAGAAATAGCCATAGTGTGCAACTAAACATCTGAGGGGGGTTGTTTTATTTATTTTGTACATTCGTTTTAGTATGGGAGGGAACTAAGGTGTGGCTGGTAACCATATACATACATACTGGGATTTTGCCATGCTCTGAATGAAGTTTTTATACTTACAGCTCAGACGATACAAATTGACATGTCCTGGAGATTTAGAAAATATTTCTGAGTCCCATGGAGTTTTGTCCCATCATCCCCTGCTTAGGTGTTCAAATTTCTCCTCTGGTTTCTAACCGACTCAGCAATTAGTAATTTTTAAAAATAATTTTAGCAAAGTGGTAATAAACATTACTGAGCAGAGGAAAGGCTGTGAGTGTGTATGTTATCCATACAAAAGGGCAGCTGAAATTATAGAGAAATACTATCTTTCCATTTTTTTAATATGAGATTTAATTTATGAGATATCCTAAATATAATGGAAATTTTTCAAGGATGTGTGTATGTCCTTATATGCTCATTTGTGAGCTTCGTCTCCCAATCTTGGTTTTCCCATAAAATCTTAGAATTATCAATTATACATGATTCAAGTGAATCAGAAAATGCCATCATTCTTTTTTCATCTGTAGAATGAAGACCATGAATGTGTTAGTTCAACTTAATTGTTCAAGGGTGTTTTCTTAGAGCAGGGAACATTTGAGAATAGTTCTGACTGGAATAAGGTTAGCAAGGGACTTTTTTTTTTTTTTTTCAAATCTTTAACAATAAAATGGGCAAAGAAGCTAAGCCTGACCACACACACACACACACAAAGATTTAACTAAAGGCTTGTTTTACTCAAATGTACATTGCAGTTAGACAGTAGCACTGTGTAGTAAAAATATAGATATATACGGCTAATTAAAAGTTCTGGGTTTTGACTACCTGTTGAAGAGGATAGGAGCCCTGGGGATTGTCATCAAAAGTTACTCTGTGACTGTGTATCATAGACTGACTTGTGAAAGGCAGGGCTTACTTTGCGATTTCCTTCTCCCTTTTCCTATTGTTTCTCCCTTTTTTAAGTATTAATGATATTCAGTGTTTAGTGTGAATGGAGAATTTGGCTCTTTTCTTGGGTCTTGGGGTTGGTTCCTAGAAGGCCACTCCTGTTTATGTGGGCCCCCTATGCATGGAGAAGGAGAACTCACTTTCCCTTTATGGTCTACCTGTAATGTTTTTACTGCAGTTATTATAGAGGAGCTGGCGTGTCATTTGTGGGCGTCTTTCCTATAATGTAATTCTTGGCTGGCTAATTTTTTTCAAATTTTAGCTTAGAGGTATTTCATCTGGAAATCTTCCCTGAATCTCTGTTTCACTCTCCAAATTTGACTTTATTGCCTCTTTTACTGTGCCCTGAATACTCCATTTTATCTCTGCCATCCTGTTTTTTTTAACTTGTATGGTCCTTAAATGGTGTTGTTGCTTAACTCAAAAATCAACTTTGAGTTATAACTAACTTAGTTTTGTTTAAATTATACAGATGATACTTCAAAGGTTGACAAACCTAAAGTAGATGAACAAGGTGATGAAAATCAAGATGATAAAGACTATCACAGAAGTGACCCACAAATTGCTATCTGTCTAGATTGTTTACGAAATAACGGGCAATCAGGGGACAATGTAGTAAAGGTGAGTGGACAAGTACAGTTGTATCCTTAGGATGGTTTTTTAGTAAACCCTTGATAATTTGTTGATGGATTTTCTAAGGCTTCAAAATGTTTGCTTTGAGAATTTTTATTAATATAATCAAAGAGAATGCCATCTGACGGTCCTGTGTCTATAAATGGTCATGCAATGGGCTCCTCCAAGCACCTGTTTTCCCAACTCCCACGACTGAACTGTCCTGAACCAATGCCACCATCTAGTGGCTAATGTCAGGAATCACACCTCTATTTCTCCTCTCCATCTTGTTTTACACTCAGCTGGGCGGTCATGTGCTGTTTCTCCCTTTTTTAAAGAATAGTAACCAACATAAACTCAAGAGAATTTCATGTCAGGCTGTCAACCATTTTATTTATCATCTTATAATTTTATACTTTATTTCTCCGTTTATATTTGTGAGAACAAACTTTCCCTATCATGGCAGTGGATTTGATGGATAATATAACCAGTTTTAAAGTAAAATCGGATGTTGTAAAGAATCTCTGAACATTTGAAGTTCCTGAAGACTCTCAGTTATTTCCTATAGAATCTCCATTTCTAATACTGTTTCTTTCTGTATCTTTTAAGTGAACCTTTCTTAAAGGATCATTGCAGAAAGTTGGAAATATCCTACTCACTTTTATTGGTTTTCTTTGATCTTTGAATGTTTTCTGCTTTTTTTGTTGAAAGAAATTTTTGTTTTCTTTACACATGCTCTTTATACTTTAGCTCTTAACTACATTTTTTTGTCACTTTATCCTAGCACATGTTAGCCATTGAAAATATTTCCCTCTTTGTATTCTGTTTCATTCCAACGCCTGTATTCATTGTGTCTAATCTTCCTTTGCTACTGTGTAAATCTGTAGGCCAGTGGGTTGAATTTTTTATTAATACGTTTGATGGTATTTTCCTATTGGGAAATGAAAAGCAGTTTTTCAGATTAGACTAAGTTTTCCCAGACACTTGCAAACAGAGACTATGTATGTACGCAAGCATAGTGATACTGTGCCTGTTTATCCACTCTGTAGGTATTAGATAGTGAAAGTACAGATAGTTACACAAAAACCTTTCACTCAAGGAACTTGGTTAGGGCTTATATATACAAACAGTGGTAATACAGTGAGATGATAGACTTAGTTAAGAGAGGTTGGTTGGAAAAGGCATGTATAAAGTACAGCAGTCTTTAGAGAAATGACCACTGTACCTGTTTTATCATCCAAGGCTTCTCTATTGTTTTGGGTTTTTTTGTTTTTTAAGATAGGGTCTGTTGCCTGGTCTAGAGTACAGTGGCATCATAGCTCACTGAAACTTCAAATGCCTAGGCTCAAGCAATCCTCCTCCCTCACTCTCCCGAGTAGCTGGGACTATAGGTACATGCCACCATGCCTGGCTAATTTTCCTATTTTTTTGTAGAGATGGAGTCTCTCTCTTACTGGTCTCAAACTCTTGGCCTCAAGTGATTCTCCCAGCTTATCCTCCTGCTAGGGTTACAGGTGTGCACCACTGTGCCTGTCTCCTAGGGTTACAGGTGTGCACCACTGTGCCTGTCCTCTAGGATTATAGGTGCACCACTGTGCCTGTCCCCTAGAATTACAGGTGTGCACCACTGTGCCTGTCCTTTAGGATTACAGGTGTGCCACTGGCCCTGTCCTCTAGGATCACAGATGTGCCGCTGTGCCTGTCCCCAAGATTACAGTTGTGCCTCTGTGCCTGTCCCCTAGGATTACAGTTGTGCCTCTGTGCCTGTCCTTAGGGATTACAGGTGTGTGCTGCAGTACCTGTCCTTGATTGTTTTTTAGGTTGTTGAACAGCACCTTTATGTTTTTATTGTTTATTATTTTGGTAAGTCTTTTCATCAGGGTTTTTTGTTTTTATTTTGTTTTTTGAGACAGAGTCTCACTATGTCACCCTTGGTAAAGTGCCCTAGCATCACAGCTCACAGCAACCTCAAACTCTAGGGCTTAAGCAATTGTCTTGCCTCAGACTCCCAAGTACCAAGTAGCTGGGACTACAGGCACCTGCCACAATGCCTGGCTTTTTTTCTTTTTTTTTTTTATTGGTGTAGTTGTCGTAGTTTAGCAGGCCTGGGTCGGGTTTGAACCTGCCCCCTTCAGTGCACATGGCTGGCACCGTAACCACTGTGCTGCGGGCACCGAGCTTCATCAGGGTTTTTATAATTATGTTTCTTTCTTTTTGCCAGTCATTTCTATAATTTCCCTTTTGAGAAAGAAATTCTTTTTTGAAAAGATTATGATCATCCTTCGTCTCTCTCATACATGAGTTAATTTCATAGTGAAAATTATGGAGTCAAAGTCAGTGGAAAGGCTGAATGTCTTTATAAATAAATTCAAATATTCAGCACCTGTAGCTCAGCGGCTAGGGCATCACCACATACAACGTGGCTGGTGGGCTCAAACCCGGCCGGGCCTGCTAAACAACAATGACAACTACAACAAAAAAAATAACCAGGCATTGTGGTGAGCACCTGCAGTCCCATCTACTTAGGAGGCTGAGGCAAGAGAATCACTTATGCCCAAGAGTTTGAAGTGGCTGTGAGCTGTGATGTCACAGCACTCTACCGAGGATGACATAGTGAGACTCTGTCTCTAAATAAATAAATAAATAAATAAATTCAAAGTCTACTTCTCTGTGTTATTTCCACTCTGAGACTATAAAATGTTTCAGTGTAGAAATTCATCTGAAGAGTTCCCCTGCCTTGTTGCTTTCCTTTTTGACATTTTGCTGCTGCGACTGACCTTTGGTCCATTCACTCTTTCCTTTATGGACTTTTCTTCATCCTCGTTACTACCTTCATTCTTAAAACTACTTTCTTAGCTTACAATGACTTCTTCTAAGCTTTTTTCTCGTAGGCTGTTCCTGCTGTCTCCATTGGCTCTACTTCTAGTATTCCATTGTTAGGTGTTTGGCCTAATGCTTTATGTTTATTCTAGGAGATCCATTTTTTGTGGTTTCAGTGATGCAGAGGACTTTGAAATCCTCACTTCCAACCCTGACATATCTCCCAAGTTGGAGTATAACTATTTTTAAATATACCAATTGAGAGTTTGACTAACACCTGCAATTTAACATGTCTAAAGGAAAATTCATTTTATTTTTACCCAACTTTACTCCTTACTTGCAATTTCAGTTATGACTGCCATCTTTCAGCCAGTTATACAAGCTTAATACTATAACCTTGAAGTCTTCTTTAACCTTTTATTCTTTTCTTTCAACCGGTTCTGTAAAATTTCCCCCAGTTGAGTGCTGCTCACCCTTATATTTAGTTTTCTTAAAAGTAGCTTTGTAAGAATTTTCCTTCCCCTTAGTTTCTCTTTTGCTGTCCAGGGCTAGGGACATTTGTCTGAATCTGTGTAAGACAGAAGTAGAGACCAGGGTCACAAAATAAACATGTTTGGCTTTGTGGGCCACATCTTTTCTGTTACAACTTAACATATTCCTGGTAGCACCAAAGCAGTCTATCTAGACAATAGTGAATGAACTGGCCTGGTTGTGGGGGGTTTTTTGTTTGTTTGTTTGTTTGTTTGTTTTTTTGTAGAGACAGAGTCTCACTTTATGGCCCTCGGTAGAGTGCCGTGGCCTCACCCAGCTCACAGCAACCTCCAACTCCTGGGCTTAAGCGATTCTCTTACCTCAGCCTCCGGAGTAGCTGGGACTACAGGTGCCCACCACAACACCCGGCTATTCTTTGGTTGCAGTTTGGCCGGGGCCAGGTTTGAACCCGCCACCCTTGGTATATGGGGCCTGCGCCCTACCGACTGAGCCACAGGCGCCGCCCGGCATGGTCGTGTTTTAATAAAGCTTTACTTAAAAAAAAATTGGTGGCCAACCAGATTTGGCCTGAGGACAAGGCTGTAGTTTGCCACCCTCTGGCCTGTAGAATTAAGTTGTAACTCCTCACATTGGCATTTGAAGCTCTTCACTACTAAGCCCCTCTATTAATAAGTTTGTCTCCCATTAAATTCATCAGTGGACCTTCCTCTCCAAACAAATGATTGTTGCTTTATGTATGATTTCTTGATATATCAGGGATGCCAAAAAGAAAGATAGACATATTGTAAGAGATCTTGTTGGAAGTAAAAACAGTCATTCCCAAAAGTGTATGAATTGTGGATAAATTGAATGTGTGAAGCATGTCTAGGTGCCCTTGATCAGTAAGAGCACCTTCGATTCAACTTTGAGAAGTAATGCCCAGATAAGATCTCTTAAAAAGTGCACACATTTTTTGGCACCTTCTGTATTTGTGGAAACCATATATTTGACAAAGGGTTTGTATCTGGAATATTAAAAAGCTTATATTATGAATATTTAAAGACCTCTACAATTTTGAACACCCCCTCCTTTTTGGCACGTCCCTCCCTCTTGTCAACATCCTATGCTTTTGTCAAGATCTAAACAGAGATTCCTATTCTTTGTAATGCTTTTTCAATGTTGTGAGTCCCTACTCTGAAATTCTGTAGTACTTACATCTATCACTCAATCAGGGCTTAGTTTTTTATCTGTTAACAGTTCTCCTTAGGGTGGCAGGCACTGATACTTTATCTCTTTTGATGTGTGTCTTATCCTTAAAACTAGATAGTAAACCCCTTAGTGGCAGGGGTTTACCTGGCTATTACCTTGTCAACCGTTTCATTCTTGTACAGTGGGATGTGATTCTCACACGTGGTGGTGGAGTAGTTGCATGCGTATTCTCTACAATGTATGTGTATCTGTTGCTTTTGTGCTACAAACTCAAAGTCAGGAGTGGGATGTCAATAGAAATAGAGTAAGTACCTCTGAAAATTTGCCTCTCTATAAATAAAAGCAGTGGCGTAAATTTTCAGCATGAGCTTTTTCAGAGAAAGCTTGCAGAAGCCTATGAAGCAAGAGTGAGATTTCTGGCATTTTAACTTGCCTCAGTCCCATCCCCCACTCTCCAGATCTGCAGTAGCCTTAAGAAACGAACAGCCTGCTCTGGCACTGCAGCTGCTCTGGCACCTAAAGGGCAGAATGGAGGTGGAGCTCTTTCAAAGCCTCATTGCCATAGAATTGTTTTTATTTTATGTGTCTGGCTGTTCCCTGGAACACTGCACTTACAAGGTCATCTATATGTGACCTGATTTGGAGCTTGCCTAGTGGAAAGCCCTCTCTTTTTTAAGGAAAAGGGACATTTTTCAAAAACAATTGCAGTCAAGTATTTTAACTTCATGACTGCCTGAGTTACAGATAACATTTAGGGCAAACAATGGACGAGCCAAAAAGCTTAAAAGGAAAAGCTGGGGAATGAGATGTTTGTAAGTGCTTTGAAAAGCTGTGGACAAGTGCATAGAGAGAGTGGTATATATATATTCAGGAAAGGCATGAGACGGCCCCAAGCTCTCACCTTTGGCTGACCTTGAGGCTCTGCACAAGCAGGAAGAGAAGACTAAGGCAGAGTTGTTAATAACCTGGTTGAATGTCGAGGTAGGCCCCAAGTACACACACCGTCACTCACTGGGTCCAGCTGTGTAAAGAAATCTCTGTTCACTCATTAGCTGACCTCTAGGCAGGAACCTCCATGGCCTCATGTGGTAACGAGTGTGGAATTTACAGAATTAGTTTAGGAAAGTCACTAAACCACAAACATCCAATTCTGAGGAGTAGGCAGGAGTGTAGATTCACAGCAATAAGTGGTTGAAGAGCAAGAAGGCCTTTCTCAAGCATGTTGCCAAAGGTGTGCGTGTGCTACTGCACTTTTCCATATTTCAGTTGGATCTTTCTTAGTATCAAACAGTGTAAAAATGTCATCTACCCAGAGCTGCATTAATTCCATCTGTAGTTCTTTAGGAGCTTTGGTGATATCAAGTAGGTGAGGCTGAAATGCTAATATGAGTGTGACATCATCATGAATCTCAAAATCAATGAACCTTTGATTGTATTCCCCAATTAATAGGTCTGTAACAGCTGGGTGTTGCTCACATGATTCACGTATATTATCCTGCCTATCTGGAGACCTTTGCTAACTGGGGAAAATATGCATTCATAATTTCCTTCTAAAGAACTGGTTCAAAAAGACAGCTTTTTTCTAAACGCTTGAATTTTTTGCCAAGTCTGTATCACATATAGACTTACTTTTACCTTGCAAAGAAATACTCAGGTCATTTTGATTTGACATTATAGCACAAAAATGCTGCAGAAACAGAAATCTTTCAAAAACTTACCATGCTGATTCTGTTCTTCATACGATTTATCTGTTCTCACAGAGATAAAATTTTAGTTAACACATGTCCCAATAATTAGCTAGCTAATGCATGTCTCAATAATAAAACCCAACAATAAAAATCCACATGGAATACCTCATTGTTCAACTTCATTAGCACGTTACAAAACTGGGGATGCTATATTGCATTTGCATGAATATAATTAACAGTACTTACAACTTGTTGCAAAATGTCATTTAGAGTAATAGTTTGAGTACAGAGATTTTTGTAGATATATAACACAATGAAATGAGAACATCTGGCTCTGTCTCTGAGTGCACTGTCTGTACATACACTCACTACATACACTAAATTGACCACATTTATCTTGAGATTAGAGCATCTGGATCTGTTAATGCTTTTTTAATCTGTGCAATAAATCCTTCATGTTTTCCTGTCATGGAAGGTACACTGTCTGTATATACACTCAGTAAATTTAGCAAATTCAGTTCAACTTCACAACACGTATCTTGAAAGTTGTTGAAGATATTCATATTCCATGTTGTGTTTGCAGACGTGCCCAAAGCAAGTAACTGTTCGTAGCAAAGAAAAGTTTTTGTGATAACCTGAATGAAGTATAAAATCTGTGCTGATTCAGTACTATCAGTTGATTCATGCAAAGCGGTTGAATAAAACATATTTTCCTTGTGAAGTATCGCACAAACTTCTGTTAAGTTCAAGCCTAATTCATGCTGCTGATCAGTTACAGTTCTTCATGAAAAGAGGCAGTTGTTTAAAACATTATCAGGGTCTTAGCATCTTACCACTTCAACAATGCGTTCTTTCACCATTTCTGCTTCAGTGAATGGTTTCCCTTTTTTCCCCACACGTATAAGCTGCTTTATAAGTTGATTCAGTGGCATTATTTGCAGGTCTTAATGCTGCTTGAAAGAAATTATTTTGAAAAGCTTTTGCTTTTCATCTTTTAATTTCTGTAACACAACCTTTCAGACCTCTCCCTCTAATTAAAAATATCTGTGGTCCCGATGATGAGTGTTATAATGCCAGTGAGCATTGAGTTTCTTTAATGCTGAGATTGCAGTATCACAAAGGAAGCGAATCATGTTGTCTTTAACAGAAACAGGATAACATTGCAATTCCCAATTCTCATTGAAAAATCTGTTGTCTTTCTTCATTGTTCTCTTGGTCATCTTTGACATGATGGGCTGTTAAGCAGAGAGTAAAAAATATTGTTGAGCTGTGCAACTATTCACAAATTCCACTTCCAACAGAAAAACAGTGTACCATTGTCAGAAGCTGATGACAGACTGGTGTACTCCACCTCCATAAACTCTCACCAACCAGCCTGTTGGGGTAATGGTGCAGTTAAGCAAGGATGATATTAGAACTACATCATGAGCCATCAATTTAGCCCTTATAGCTTACTAATATTCTAATCGGGCTGGTCAGTCGGGGAGGATTGCTTTGTTGGAACTTACTTTATTATTTAGTATTTTAAGTATGTTCATTTTAAAAATATAAAAGACAACCAAAAATATATTAATAAAAATAAAAGGATAAAGTTTGATTCAGTCAAAAAGCCATACTTGCGGACCTAGAAGGCTACATGTGGCCTTCAGCCTGCAGGTTCCCACCCCTGGTCTAGATACAAGCAGATTGTCTATTTACTGGGATTTTCCCAGTATACCTGATAACATGTTCTTGAAAAATGTCTTATAAATATCCAATATATACAAACATTTTTACTCACAAATACTGAAGAGCTATGAATTGAAATATTTTCACAGTACATTTATATTCAAAATGATAGCAGAAATTGTACCTATGGTTTCATTAAAAGCAAGGTAGAATATTTTAATTGATCTTTATTTCTTTTAGGGTTTAATGAAGAAATTCATTCGATGTTCTACACGGGTAACTGTGGGAACTATTAAAAAATTTCTAAGTTTAAAACTAAAACTTCCAAGTTCTTATGAGGTAAGTTAAACTGTATTTAACCTTGATCATTCTGATAATTTTGAAGTAAAATTTTAATAAAAGAAATGAAAATTAACTGGGAATATATTTAAATTAACTTTTATGCTTAAAATTTTATTTTATTTTATTATATTTTTTTTAGAGACAGAGTTTCACTTTGTTGCCCTCGGTAGAGTGCTGTGGCATCACAGCTCACAGCAACCTCCAGCTCTTGGGCTTAGGTGATTCTTTTGCCTCAGCCTCCCGAGTAGCTGGGACTACAGGCACCTGCCACAACACCTGGCTATTTTTTTGTTGCAGTTTGACTAGGGCCAGGTTCGAACTCACTACTCTTGGTATATGGGGCCAGCACCCTACTTACTGAGCCACAGGTGCTGCCCTTAAAATTTAATTTTAGAATATAATATTTTATTTATGTAATAAGTATTTTCTAATTCAACATATTCTGAGTAAAATATGATATTAGTACATTTAGTTTTTTATAACTAGAGGAGATATTTAAAGAACTTAAACACTACCAAAATAAATGTACCAGGTAAATGGATTTAGTTTTTTTAATACCAGCATGCTTTATCTGATCTCATTTTTTATCTGAGGTCTTTGAGATCTATTATTACCAATTCTTTATAGACTTCTTCACAATCTAAAGCATTGTCTTTTTTACCAAAAGGAATTTCGTAATGTTCATATAGTTCCATGCTATGCAAAATTGATTTTGTTTAGCAGTAGGTAAAGCCAACATAATGTATTTGTATAAATCAATTTACCAGTATTTACAGGAGAGGTAAATTGCCTGATATTTATCACAGCATAGTTTACAATAGGTTCACTGTTTAGAGAATGTTTATAATCCTAGGTGTATAACTATAACACAGTGAGGAAGTCAGGCTACAATTTCGAACCTGCCAAAATGGAAAACCTTGCAACTTTTATTAATTTCCCCTTCCTCCCTTTTGGTTCTGATAGCAGCATCTAAAAAACAAAAGACCAGGACTAGTTTCTGAGATAGAGACAGCAAAAGCAGCATAGTTTTTCTGGCTTATCTGCATTATCATGAATATCATAAAGAGTTATGGGAAAAATAAAATGTAACAGGAGAAAAAAGACATCAACACATATCAAGGCTGTATTTTGAAGAAGCTTCTGTTCTTGAATTTATCTGAAAATTTCTCTCAGATGACTAGTCTGTGGATTAAAAATTTTTATTATTGTTTGGACCTATGAATATTTTTTAAAATTCCAGAGACATCAACTTTTGTATCAGGAAAAACTTGTGAAAGTTAAGTATCAAAAGCCACTATGCTTGGTAAAAGTAAATAACAACAATTTATAGATAGAACTACAGTGGAAAACAGACATTGTTTTTGATTTGGGTTTGTACTTTATTTTCTTCTTGCAAATCCATTTATAGGTTTTTATCTAAGTCTGATTCATTGAGTTATCATTTTCTAGTTTTCAGGAAAGTGCTACAGCTAAGAACTATTACTCTTATACTGCCTTACTTCTGGCATATATTATATTTCTCTGTAGACAAAGATGGAAGGGTAAGAGACTCGACCAACTGACACCCCCTTATCTATCCAAGGCAGGATTATTTTTCAGTTCTCCCTTTATTTTTTCTGCCCAGAATGTAAGAGGTGTTGATTTAATGAAATACCTGACGGCTAAGCTTTTGTAACAGCATTGCTAACTGGGGCAAGATGTTTTAGGTGGTAAATGACAACAATAAAAGCAGTATGCCTGATTAGTAATTGCATCCTAAGTCCCTTTCCTTCTCTTCATGATTAGTAATTGCACCCTACGTAAGTCCCTTTCCTTCTCTATGAATGAACTTTACAGGCAGGATAAAGAAAGTGAAGTTATCTACTTTGTTCTTTTAATAGTTAATAAAATACTGTCTGAGAAACATTTTGAGGTCCTTATAAGCCACTGTAAATCATTAAAAAAATCAGCAGTCTCCTGTATCTAATACAATGGCAGTATACTCATAAAGTTTAAGATTGTAGTCTGTCTAGCTAGACCCAAAATTATTTGAAACCTATTCTTTCTGGTCTCCACACTTTGAATGAAATATTATCAGTTTGTTTTTGATAGGTAAGGAACTGAAATATTATTTTGTTTATCTACAATAAACATTTGTTTAATTATGCTTTGTCAAATTGGTGAATTATAGCCACATTCATTCAAGGTGGTAAACAGATTCTGTAAGTATTATGCACATTACCAACCAAGCAAACCAGAGAGGTCCGATGGCCCTGGGAGATACTGGCCTGTGTATCAAGCTAGCTTCCAGTAGTTACTGGAAATGCCCCATAAATCACTGCATCACATTCATTTCCCTCTTCATCTCCAAACTAATGAAAAGAAAGTAGCCCTTTCAAATCTTGGGAAGATGAAGGAATTCTTAGAGATGAATTCAGAAGGCAGAGGAGCTGTCAGTAGGGGACAGTTACAGAAGTATGTCTTTAAGCCTGCAGAGTTACAGAGACATGGACTAAGAAGGTTTACATTGCATTTATAAATTATGTGCATGAATTTGAGATACGGGTATGTGGGACAAGATAAACTGCTTCATGTTACTTATGTCTGAATCATTAATACTTCATGAGGCAGTGCTTTTGATAAAAATGTTTGGTTCTGTTTAAATAGTGGATAACACATTCTGTTATAACTATTCGAATCTTTTTGAAATTTGAAAATGTGTAAAATACTTACGAATTCAAAATTATTCATGTTAATGGAGCTATAACTATTCTTTTTAAAGTTGGATGTGCTGTGCAATGGTGAAATCATGGGGAAGGATCATACTATGGAATTCATCTACATGACAAGATGGCGACTAAGAGGCGAAAACGTAAATTGCTTTTATATTTACCTACAACTATGTGTGTAGTTATATGCCATTATGTTATGCAAATGTAACAATATTACTTAAGAACTAAAAAGACTAGCTTGGGGAGGAGAAGAACTGGTTCCTCTTCTTATTGTTTCTCCCAACATTCTGTGAAAATCGTTTCCAAGCCCAAGACCAAGGACTATGTTCAGTGTGGTTTTGTTATAATTAAGGTGAGATTAAAACCTTTTCTGAATATGCTTAGGGCTCTACTAACCTCAACAGATGATGACACATTTTTTAAACTCAATAAATTATTAGAACTTTTAATATATGAAGTTGAAATGGGGGAGACTTCACTTCTGCCCTGACTAGTATAATTAATGGTTGAGTATTTATTTTTAGTTGTGATAGATGGCACAGATAGGGTAGAATCTCTTCTGGATGATCTTTTTACAGGTACCTCTTTTACATTGAAAGTATAAAATTGGACCAAAGGGTAAGTGAGTTTGCAGTGTTTCTAATGCCAGAATGACATTATTATGCCTTAGATCCTAGGAAGTATGGGAGAAATTACTTGAAAGAAAAAGCCCAAAACACTCAAAAAGAGAATTTTTACTTTGAACTGTATCTTTGATTAGGATTAATTCTAGGTTAAGGCATACCTGAATTATAAGGTAACATGGAAATGGCTTGCTGCCCGTAGCTCAGTGAGTGGGGCGCCGGCCACATACACTGGAGCTGGCGGGTTTGAGCTCAGCCCAGGCCTGTTAAACAACAGTGACAATTGCAACCCCCCAAAAATAAATAAATAAATAATAGCCAGGCATTGTGGCGGGCACCTGTAGTCCCAGCTACTTGGGAGCCTGAGGTAAGAGAATCACTTAAGCCCAAGAGTTTGAGGTTGCTGCGAGCTGTGACAGCATAGCACTCTACAGAGGGTAACACGGTGAGACTCCGTCTCAAAAAAATAAAAATAACAACACGGAAATGTCAGGGAATTTTTAGGCCCTAGGATTGTAAGGCTGATACATAAGAGTAAGGAATGTAGTAGTAACACTACCAGAAATTCTCTTCATTATCTGAGTATATGACTAAACATTAAGATTCTGTGGTGTTTATGATAGATCATACTCTCTTCTGTATCCTGGATTTTATTACATTATCTCAAGGAAATGTAAATTAATTATAAAAATAACATAAAACTAAAAAATTTAACCTCGCATAGGATAAGTAGTAATGAATTCAGATATCATGGGCTTGCCATGTTACAATAGCTCAAAACCCTATGTTGAAAGTAAACATGTACAGAACTATTATAAAATAAACTTCATCACTTTTTGTCCTATTCAGTGGGTAGATTATTTGGCTTTTCTTCAGAAATGTCTTGATAAGAAGCACCTAACTTTTTACATCAGAATGTGTTTTTCATTTAAGTCCTACTTAGATGACCCCTTCTTTCTGAGGGTGGATGAGCCACTAGCAGAAAGAACTCAAGGGCAGGAGGAAACGTTTATATGCTAGAACCAAGTCACCACTAGTTGTGTGCCCTTGAATAACTCATCAGTTAAATCTGATTGTCTTTGCATTTGGTAACTTACAACTTGACTTTCTATGTCATTTTATAGGCTTTTTTTATTCTCTCTTTTTTTAGACAGAGCCTCACTTTGTTGCCCTCAATAGAGTGCTGTGGTGTCATAGTTCACAGTAACCTCAAACTTTTGGGCTCAAGTGATCTCCTTGCCTCAGACTCTCAAGTGGCTGGTACTAAGGCACCTGCCACAACACCTAGCTATTTTTAAAGACAGGGTCTTGCTCTTGCTCAGGCTGGTCTCGAACTCCTGAGCTCAAGCAATCCACTTGCCTCGGCCTCCCAAAGTGCTAAGATTACAGGCGTGAGCCATCATGCCTGGCCTCATTTTATCATTTTTTTGAACGGTTGCACGTGTATCACCTTCATTTTAATACTTATAACCAAGATGGTCCTGGTACCAGGTACATATTACAGAAATAGTAAATCCTTCTTACCCATCACAATCAATGAGTGAATATCAGTTACACAAACTGTTAATGTTTAGTGAATATGATTTTAGCTTTCTTTGATAGTTCAGTGGACACTCAGTGTCTCAGTGCTTCAGATCGTGACTAGGTTCACCTCATGTGAGAGAAACGTCGGCGGCCATCCCCTGCGTGTTCTCTGCCTACTACCACTGACTGTCCTTCACAAGATCCCCTCCCACAGTTGCTCACGCTGCCTGTCATTTTAATATGTGAAACACACGATTTAATGTGTATTAAAATACAAAATGCCTTATTGTTTTCCAGAGTATTTCCTGCTGTCTGACATATGCCTCTTGTTTGTCTCCCAAGTAAAATGTAACCTGAGGGCAGGGATATTTGTCTGTTCACCGCTGAATCTCCAGCACTTAGAGCAGTGCCCAGCGTGTACTTGATATTTCTTTCTTACAAGGCCCTAGTTAGTTATGCAAAACACATCCTAAAAGTAATTTTCACTTATTTGAGTCTCAGTTTTGTATTTGTTTTCTATTAAACAAATTTTAAATTTTTGCTTAGGTTCCAATCAAATAATAATTTTAATAGATGAATGAATTCCGCCAGCTGGAGTGACATGGACAAAGGCCGCAGTAGCAGTAAAATTGTCCCTCCTCGAGGGAGCCTCGCGGGCTGGTTCCTTGCTCTCTTGCCTCTTCACACCTCTCTCCCTGACAGCCGGGTGGCAGCATGTCCCTCTGTCTACTGGCTAAGCGGCTCTGCCACAGGCTGGGTCAGCATGTTTCCTAAACTAATCATCACCCCGTGGTTCTTTCACGTGCTTCTGGTGCTTTTTTATATTAAAATTTTTAAGCCACGTGGGATTGATTTTGTTTACACACACAAGGTTAAGACACATTTTTTCTAAGTTTTTTTTTTAACTAGAAATATACTTTGTTGAATAATCTATATACCTCACCTGTTTTAAGATGTCAGCCTTTTCATTTAATATGAAAAAAAACTGTTATCCATGCCTGGGCACTTTGTGGACAGCCCTGGTCTCCAGGTCCCTGTGTGCGTGCATGTTCACATGCGTGTATACGTGTGCGCGCTTCTGGACATTCTGTTTTCTTTTGGGCAGGTCTTATTCTGTGCCAGTACTACACTTTACATAGTTTAGCTTTTATAAAAACATGACCATATAACACCCCTATCTAAATCCTTCAGTTGTCCGTTTTCTTTGGGGTAAGTTTGGATAAATTCCAAACATACCTTAGAAGGCAAATAGTTGGGCCTTCTAGGTTGCTTTACGATTGTATCAGTACCTGTTAAGGTGAAATCTCTTGTTGCATTTTTTTAAATTGTGCTGGCTACTTTTACCCATTTCTTCTCTTGACTGGCCTTAAGTTAGATTTCTAGATTGATGTGGCTGAAATCGACATGCCTGCAGTTTTTTAATTCTATTCTGTGCGGTGGGGCGTCACCTCACGTGTTCCATGCTCCTCATCTGTCTCTGATAAATCTGTCGTTTTCTTCCCTTCTCAGATTGGATTCCACCCTCTGCCCATAATATTTTGCCTCAGACAAGGTTATTCCATATTCCAGGCATCCCTTTTCCTTGTCATATTTCTAGGATCCTAGGAAGAATCTCAGGGAATGGATTTTGCCTCCATTTATCCAGAACAATGGGGTATCTCCCTGCACCTTCTGGATTCTGTGCTGCTGCCTTCTTTTATCCCAGGCAGTTCCACTTCAGGCTGAGCCTGTTTTCTATAGTCCCTGCTCTTCTTATATCCTTATCTCTGATATGATACATTTCTGAAATATTTTTATCTTTAGGAATCAAAACAAACACAGACTTACCTAGCTCTTACAAATTTTTGAGTTCATGACAGTATTGCCGCCTCAAGATTCTATACTCAAGGTTGGTGTTAATCTTTTGCTTATCATAAGTGGGGAAAAAATGTACCATAACAAAAAAGCTATTGCTTATCAAAATTTAACACACATTCAAATCATGTGGGATCTTGGTTAAAACGCAGATTCTGACTCAATAGATCTGGAGTTGGGCCCCAAATACTGCATTTCTGTCAAACTTCCAAGAGATGCCAACGCATCTGATCTTTGGATCAGCCAGTGAGTAATAGAGTTTTAGGAAATGTGACTAACATTTCCATATCTATACGTCGATGGTGTGGAATTACACATTCAAATCTCAGTTTGGAAGGGACTCAGTCACCTGATCTGATCATCCGTGTAATACTACATACATGGATTCTCTTTATACGTGTCGTAATCGTGCCAGTGATCATCACATTTTTTTGAAACATAAGTAGAATCATGTGTCTTATTCTACAACCTTTTTTTCTTGATAGTATGTCTGAAAGAGAATCAGTAAACTTGAAAATAATTTTTTTAACACGTCGATGGTATTCCATTTGTGTCGTTGTAGCATAATTTGATTAATACACTCCTTTGGTGGACATTTAGATTTTTTTCAAACTTTTTAACACTACAAGCAATGATATATATATATATATATATATATATATATATAAATATACACACACATATATATATATTCCAGTATACGTATCTTTTTGCACATGTTGCAAACATATCTATTGGCTAGAGTCCCAGAAGTGAATTTATAACAGATTATACATGTTTTCAGGTTTCAATAGGTAATAACAGATTCTCTAATGCTTCAGTAATTGACAATCATACCAATAATACTTTCTGACATCCTTGCCAGCACTGCATGTTACTGGTTTTATATCTCTTAAGGGAATATTTTTTCACATGCATTGCCTTTTTTTCCTATTATAATGCTGTCTTGTCGTATTTACTAGTAGGAACTCTGTATTCTGAATGTAAATTTTATTAGATGTTGCAGCTGTTTTTTTCCTGTTGTGTCCTGCTTCCTAGTTTTGCCTCAGATTTTTGATTCTTAAAATTTGGGCAACAATCTTTATGTTAGAAAGTTTAGTAAGAATTAATGAAATATTATTTACTAAAGTTCTTAGAGTGCCTGACATAAGTAAACCTTATTTTATTACTTCCTTATATATTAACTTTCATTCTGATAATTTTCTCCTACTTAGCTCCATCCCTGAGGGTTTACCATCAGTATCTGTCTTCAGCCTCAGCTCTTCATTGTGGCTTTTCAGGTTTAGTTGAGTGCCCACTCTCAGTACAGCACCCTTTTCCCAGATCATCCTGCTTAGTTTTGTCTCTTCCTGTGGCCTCTGCCAGTCCAGCACCTGAAGTCACTGCTCTATTTGCGTCATCAGGCAGTTTTAGAAAAAGCAAACATATCCACCTTGACTGATAGCAAAGAGATTAATAGAAAGAAACAGAATCTCTTAATGAAATTTCCTTTCCTCTTTACTCTTGTTGAATACTATTTGGGACTTGCATCATTAGCAAAGTGTGATGTGGACCAGAGCTGGGGAGCTCTGCAGGGAGAAAGGAGGTTGCAAAGGCTAGCTGTGCCGGGAGGTCCTTCGAGTGCGCCATGCGTGCTGTGCCCCAGATCAGGGACTCACTGCCAGAGAGAAAATGGCCAGAGTCTTTTGGGGAAATAGAAAGTTTCTGAAATTGTATTCAAAAGGCAACAAAGATATTTGTGTTAATCAATTGTTTACTTAAATAATATTTTACAGTATGTCTTTAACAACCTGCTCTGGATGTTAGAATCATCCTGGTTAATTTACACCTCACATTTTTAGATACTTGATTTCTTCTCCATTTTGAAGAATATGCAATGTTGAATTCATATATTCAAAATTTTGACGTATACAGTTTGTTTTATAGTTCCATTACAATTAAAATTGCATTTATATTTAATGTGTTTAACATACTATTAAAATTAACATTTGAATGACTTTTTTAATGTGAATGGTAAAACCCATTTGAGGTAGTGGGTTTATAAATGAATCTACTCAATAACTTTAACATATAATTCACTCACTAATTTACTCATAAACATTGAGTGGCTGCTGTGTGCCAGTTCTGGGCCTTAGATATTAAGACTGAAAATATGAATAAAATATAGGTTCAAGGAGCTTATGGTATAATGCTATTAAACCAGTCATGGAGGCTAAACGTCTAATCTATACAATATAAAGAATCTAATAAACAACTGAAAACAGATTCCGTACAGGTTGAGCAGAGTTCCATGCCCCTTTCAGAGCACCCACCTCCTTGAGCAGTACTATTTCCAGGGGTAGTTGAAAGGGGATCTGAGAGCTTGATCCCAGGAAGGGATGGGAAAAAGAGAGTACCCTCACGTACTCAACAAGTGAGGGTTTTCCCAGGAATTAGTATCTGGTAAGGCTATGGAAAGGGAGGGTAGGTCGCCACTTTGGTGTTTTCAGATTATTAAATAGAACTCATATCTAGATACTAAAATTACTTCAAGCTAAATTTAACCAGTCACTAAGTTTTTAAAATCTTTTTTTTCCCCAAAAAACAAATACCTTATTCTTGGAAAGTGTTCATTTAAAATTAACATGTTGCCTCTTATGTTTGACATTAAAATATTTTAAATCAGTTTTAAATATGTATCCAGTTGTGGATGCCTCTTATCTGATGAGTTCATCTCCTCCGCAGTTTCGGTGTCTGAACTGCTCAGCTTCGCAAGTCTGCTCTCAGGATGGCCCTTTGTATCAGGTAAGAGGCACTCACGACTGTACATATGACCACGACAATGCTGCGACGGTGATCGCTTTCACCCCAAACACAAGTGTCTAAGACATTTGACTTGATAACACTAATAGTTCTTTGAGCTACAGAAACATCTTTTCAACTTACATCTCCCATTATTTTAGTTTTTCTGACTTATCTAATTTTACTGAACTTAAAATGAAACGGTAAATATTAAGGCCATTATTTATGAGTTAGGAATTTTTTTTTTCCTGAGATAGTCTCATTATACCTCCCTTGGTAGAGTGCTGTGGCATCACAGCTCACAGCAACCTCAAACTCTTGGGCTCAAGAGATTCTCTTGCCTCAGTCTCACAAGTAGCTGGGACTACAGGCACCCACCACAATGCCCAGCTATTTTTTTTCTTTTTCTTTTTTTTTTTTTTTTTTGCAGTTGTTTAGTTGGCCTAGGGTGGGTTTGAAGCCACCACCCTCCGTGTATGTTGCTGGCACGGTAACCACTGTGCCATAGGTCCCGAGCCCCTTGATTTTTTTTTTTTTTTTTTGAGACAGAGTCTCACTGTGTCACCCTCAGTAGAGTACTGTGATGTCACAGCTCGCAGCAACCTCCAACTCTTGGGCTTAAGCAATTCTCTTGCCTCAGCCTCCCAAGTAGCTAGGACTACAGGCGCCCCCCACAATGCCCTACTATTTTTTGTTACAATTGCCACTGCTGTTTTAGCTGGCTGGGGCCGAGTTCGAACCTGCCACCCTCCGTATATGGGGCCAGTGCCTTACCCTCTGAGCCACCCTAAGTTAGGAATTTTTAATAATTGCTAGCTTCGGCCCTTAAGAAATTTCTGCCCCAAGTGGGATTGGGATGTTCTGTCTTTATGTAAGTGCAATTTTTTTTTTAATGATTCATTCATCCACAAGTAAAATCTAAAATGCCAAATTAGGTGAATCTGAATAACAGCAACAGATGATTCTGAGTTTGGTCACCAAACCCTGCCTTAAGTAATTTACTTGGGTTCCTCTTAATAATGAAATGATAGTGAGCTAATTTAATAATGTGCTGAGACATGTATCGAACATGTATCTAAGAAAAGTTTAACTAATAAAAATACATTTTAAAAATTTGAGAAATAGACTACAGACTAAAGTATAGTTAGGGTTATTGTCAGGTACAGAGATGATTGATGATCAACTTTAATCCTGTGGATTAATCATAGCATTTATTTCTTTTATCTCAGTAATTAAGGCAGTCTTCATCCTTATTTCCTTAGAGGCAAGAAGGGAGAATTGTAATTATATAACAAACTTAACAAGCAGACTTATCTCCAGTATTACTATTTTGGGCTGGACCAAATGTATCACCTCAAATCAGTAGTTGAAAATGGTTACCCAACAATTTATTTAGAGTTTCCTTCAGTCTTTTTGTCAGTGCTATGATGTGGGAATCCCGTGCCCTCATTAAAATGTGTGCCTTTTTGATACACAATTTATAAGTCATAGTTTTTCAGCAATAGGAAAACAAGTCCATTTATAAAGACCAAAATTGTAGGAAGGGAAATCTCAGTCCTTTGTTTACATTATGCAGATAAGGGTGAGAGGTAAATAAATAATTTAACCAACCCGGTAAGATTTCTCTATATCTGAAGTGTGTGGCTATTTCAGCTGCTTCAGCCTCAGAGCTGATTTTGGAATGATGAATCGTAATGACTCCTGCCTGGGGCAGCAGTAACCCATACGTACATGGCTGTCTGCTCTTGCTCTTGGTTATTGATGTCTGTGTATTTCCTTAGAAATGACAATCCTTAAATCATGACCCAGAGTAGTAGAGAACAATTGGAATAAGATCAGATTTCCAAATCCACATAACTTTCATTTTCTTTCTTCAGGACTTCATTAATGGATGGAACTTAGAGTTAATAGGACGCCACCTTAACTTCTTATTTATTTATTTATTTATTTATTTATTTATTTGCCACCTTAACTTCCTCAAAGGATACCTAAAGGGTTTTCTGGTTACATCCTCTCAAATGTTCAAGGAATGGATCATTCCCAAGCTATACATACTGTTCAGATTACTGAAAAAGATGGAATTCATTTCACAAAGGTACCATAAACATGGTAGCTGACAGAAAACTCAAAATAAGACAACTAATACCGTCTCTTATTTTGAATGTAAATACAAAATGATACATAATGTACTAGAAGAAGCAAAAAACAAAACCTAATCGTACTTTTATCAGAAATGCAAAAATGGCTTAATAGTAGGGGGGATATTTTAAAAATATGTATTATAAACATTTTATATACACACAATGTGAAAAATCATGAGTAGATCCTGAAAAGGCGTTTGACAGAATTCAATGTTAAATCCTATCAGCTTATTCTGAAATTTTTTGAACAACAACAACAAAAAGGAAATTACACAAAGAATGTCCTTTGCCTTTAGCTAGATTCCCGATTAACATTTCGCTATATTTTCTGCCTCCTCCTCCCCTCCCTTCCTCATCCCGTCTTCTTACCTGATTAGTCACTCTCCCCTCTCCCCACCTATACCCTGTGTGTGTGTGTGTGTGTGTGTGTGTGTGTATTTTTTAATTGTTAGAACCATTTGGACGCAAATTGCAGGTATCAGCACAGTTGGCTGCTAAATACTTCAGGATATATTTTCTAATAACAAAAACTTCTCATATATATCCAAAATTCTACTTTGTACATAAGAAATTTAAATAGTTTATAAAATATCATAGAGATATAGGTTCTCGCACAATTAAATTAAGTCAAATGTAATTCCAAACACACTTTTGCCAGATTCTGGTGTAATGTGGCCAGTCATTGATCAGTCATTCTAAAGTTCATCGGGAACTATAAACAGGTGCTTCTGCTCATCACATTTTTAAAAAGATTAATGACAAGGAATGTACACTGCCACATGCTAAAGTGTATTTTAAAGCTGAAGCAATTAAAATAGGATATGGTGTTAAACATAGGCTGTAAATTAAAAGTATAGCTTAGGAATAAGCTAATATATGAGTCTATAAAAAGAGTATTTCAAAACAATGGAGAAAAAAAGATTCATTTAACAAATGTCTATTGAGCATTTAATATGTATTGGGCATTCTTCTAGCCCTTGGGGATACAGAAATAAAAGTGAACAGAAATCTTTTCTCTCGTGGAACTTACATTTGAATGGCATTAGCAGCAAAAAATAAACAAGATTCTATAGTGTTGTAGATAAATAGAATATTTTTGATACGACAGTCAAAGGAAGGCCTCTTTGAGGTGATGATTGTCACTCAGAAGAAAGAGAAGTTTTTTGTTTTTTGTTGTTGTTTTTTTTTTTTTCAGTTCAGCCAGGGCCAGGTTTAAACCCGCCACCCTTGGTATGTGGGGCCGGCACCCTCCCCACTGAGCCACAGAGGCGCCACCCGAAAGAGAAGTTATTTTGTGAATTCCTGGGATAGAGCACTGAAGGCCAGGGGAGCACACTGCAAAGGCCCTGAGAAGTGAGGGTGTCACTGCAAGGAGGCCAGTGGTGCTGGAGCTGGGACGTTACAGGAGCAGGCATCTGGTCACAGTGCACTCGGACGTGGAATGTCCAGTGAGGTGTGGCTCTAGGAGGGCTTGGTTTAGTTAATTGTACTGAGATTATTGGGGAGGGGGTATTCAGTCTATACCTCACATATACGTCAATGCATGTTTCTGCTGGCTTAAGGCAATAAATGTTTTAAATAATATCATAAAAGATCAAGAAGAAAATAATAATTCAATAACTGATCTCAGAGTAAGGTTGACCTTTCATATTGTACCTAAAATGATCAAGTTGACTGTTCATATTGAAAAGCGTATGGCAAAAATATCATAGCTAAGGAAATATTTGCAATACACAATAGAGAAAAGTTTAATGTCCTGAATACATAAAGGATTCATACAAATCTGTTAAGGAAAAGCCCAGCTTTCAATAGAGAAATGAGGAAAAATACAAAAGAAGGAAACACAATTGCCTAATAAGCCTATAAAGATGAGTAACTTCTTTAAAATGAAGAAATGAAAAAAATCCCTACCATTTTGTGCTTATTAAGTTGCCAAATTAAGAAGTAAAAGGATGGTTCCCATTATTGATCAGAGTATGGAAGAATGGGCACTCAAATTTCTTTTGGAAGTGTAAAATAGAATGACTTTCTTGAAAAATACCAGTATACTAGTATTTATCAAAAATCCTTTTCAAAGGTGTATGCTGGGCCGGGTGTAGTGGCTCACACCTGTAATCCTAGTACTCTGGGAAGCCAAGGGGGATGGATTGCCTGAGTTCACAGGTTCGAGACCAGACTAAGCAAGAGTGAGACCCCGTCTCTAAAATAGCTGGGCATTGTGGCAGGCATCTGTAGTCCCAGCTACTCGGGAGGCTGAGGCAAGAGAATCGCTTGAGCCCAGGAGTTTGAGATTGCTGTGAGCTACGATGCCAGGGCGCTGTACCAAGGGCAAGACTCTGTCTCAAAAAAAAAAAAAAAAAGTATGCTGTTTCGAACCAGCAGTTTCACTTCTAGAAATCAATCCTGGAGGGGAAACAGGTTATTGGATCAACATTAATATATAATTGGAAAAAAAGAAAAAGAAGGAAAACTCAAATGTATGTCAAAAGGAAAGTTATTGATATCTTACAGTTTATTTCTATAATAGCGTAATATACCTCTATTAAAAATTACTTGGTGGCATATTCCTGTAGTTTCAGCTAGTCAGGAGGCTGAGGTGGCAGGGTTATTTGAGCCCAGGAGTTTAAGACCAGCCTAGACAGCATAGCAAAACCCTGTCTCTAAAATGAAAAAAAAAAAAAAAAGCAATTAAATAAATAAAAAATTTTCAGAACTGTTCATCTGTGCTCCAAGTTAAAATCTGCCCATGAAACTATTTTACTTATCACATAGGACTACATAAATGATTTAGAAATATGTTTCTAAATGGACAGAATTTTTAAATGACACAAACAGTACATTTAGTGTGATTTAAGTTTTGAAAAAAAACAATGTAGGGCGGCGCCTGTGGCTCAGTGAGTAGGGCGCCAGCCCCATATGCCGAGGGTGGCGGGTTCAAACCCAGCCCCGGCCAAACTGCAACCAAAAAATAGCCGGGCGTTGTGGCGGGCGCCTGTAGTCCCAGCTGCTCGGGAGGCTGAGGCAAGAGAATCGCGTAAGCCCGAGAGTTAGAGGTTGCTGTGAGCCGTGTGACACCACGGCACTCTACCCGAGGGCGGTACAGTGAGACTCTGTCTCTACAAAAAAAAAAAAAAAAAAAAGAAAAGAAACAATGTAGATAATATAACTAGAAAAGCATAGACAAATTATTATGGTAGTTAAATTTAGATAGTAGGATTTAAATAATTTTCTTTTTTCTTGGTGTTTTTCTGCATCTTCCAAATCTATAGTGAAAAGTTACTTTTATGATTAAAAAAAATTTAAGGAAAAAATTATATCAAGCAAAGGCCATTTCATCATTTTCTAAAATTATCACATTTGAATTATACTCTTTCATAGTGTCTGTTGTTTATTTTTATGACATAACGAGACTTGAGGACTAGAAACACTGAACTGTGGGTCTGTTCACTAAGAGGTGAAGGGAGACCGTATTTCGTTACAGTGAGCGCAGTGCCATTTTACTTCAGAAAGGAAATCAGAACACAAAAACAACTTTTAAAATTTATCTTTACAAATAGTGTTGTGGCACATTTCAATAAAATTATTAAACTTCATATTTTCTTGTAGAGCAAATACAAATGGTTATTTGGAAGGGAAAACTATAAACTATTTTTAGCCATTGTCAATGAGGCTGTTTCACTCTGCACCTTCAACCCTAGTAGAACTGACGGCTGGACACATCTGCATATGACTCATGTATTCTAAATGAGTGCCTTAATTATTTGCAGAAAGTGTGCACGATCAACAGACTCAGGAATCAAAAGCAAATCTAGAAGTTTATTACAGTGTGAACAGGCAAGCTACAGGTCGAG
The DNA here is from genome assembly GCF_027406575.1 of Nycticebus coucang. NCBI lineage: Eukaryota > Metazoa > Chordata > Mammalia > Primates > Lorisidae > Nycticebus > Nycticebus coucang. The sequence continues at coordinate 120,679,343 of NC_069782.1, forward strand.
TGAGGTCGAGTGGAAATCAGTGAAGACATCCAGGGTATCTGTGTTAGTGATCTCAGAATCTGGCTGAACTTCAGAAACATCCAGAGAGTGTAGTAAAATACAGATAATCTGATTAGAGGGGACTGAATAAAGTTTAAAATAAAAACAAAAACAAAAGTAGAATCAAGGTGTTCGACCACAGAAAACCTGAGAGATTCTGAGACCATTCCTCCAGCCCTCAGACAGCTGGAGGTGGCATCTGCCGTCCTGCCGCAGCTGGGAGGGCGAGGCCCTGGGCACTGCTGCTCCTGCCCCTGCTTCCATCCTGAGCTGAGTGGTAGAAGAGACTCCGACGTTAAGTCTCCTTAATTTGTAGCATAGTTCTGATAAGCACTGAAATGGTCATTTTCAGGGCTGTGGAATCTTATTCTGTAATTTTTCATCTGTATGAATTCAAAATTTCTTTACTGCATTTTTATACCCACCTACACTAAGATGGAGAAACGTTAGTCAGTGGCCATCCCAGCGCTTTCTTGATTTCATAGAAGCAGCTCCTCAAATTTTGTTTTAAAAGGGAAAATGCACAGCTTTAAGAAAAGGAAAACCAGTTGTTCTCCAGACTCTTTCTGACTTTGTGATGCTCTGGCTCTGTCTAATATGGTGAAAACAGATCCACAGGTGGCTTGGTTTATGTCTTTGTCCAGAAGAAGCAGTTTCCTTTCTAATACTGTATGGTGGCCTGAGTGTGACACCTTTTCTACACAGAGCAACATGAACATGTGAACTGTATTCCACTGTGTTATGTAATAGTCGAGTACAAATATTTAATGTGTCAACTATTAAAAAGAGGCAGCACCCTCAAGGTTTCATGTAATTACTTGTTTTTCAATATTTGTAAAGAACTATTAAAATAAATTTTGAATATTAAAAAGAAAAAAAAAAAAAACAGCATCAAACTTGTAAGAAACGTGATTTGTGAACACTACTCCAGTCTCATGAATTCCCAGTGGGGGTCTCCTGTTGAATGAGTGACTTGGTGAGCCCCTGCTCACAGAAGCACTGGTTCAGTCCAGCCTGCGGCCTGTCTTGTTCAGCGTCACAGGGCTACCAGTTGAGTGCCTGGAAGCAGGGCATGTAACTTCCAGTTCCCCACAGGGAACTGCCTGGCCCTGAGTGTCGCACAGCCATTGGTCACGTACAAGACTGATGTGATGTCTGTAGGCCTTTGAACTTCTTTTGCATGTTACTGACAATTTGACTGATTCTAGAAAAATAATGGCAATTGAAAGAAATAGTTTTAATGATAATATAAATTGTAACTGTTAAAATTATCCTGGTATTATCACTGGTACCAGAAAATATTGTAAATTATAAGCCCAAATTCTTACAGTCTTTTGTATATAAACTGGTGTTGTTTTTATGTAAACATTCCTATTCATCGTCTGTCTTTATTTTATAGTCATACCCTATGGTATTGCAGTATCGACCAAGAATTGATTTCGGTTAGACCGAGGGGCCCAAATCTCAGAGATGAATCCTGCACTGTTTACTCGCCAACAGATTGCACAGTTAACGGTGTGTGGACTAGAGGGACACGACCAGACTTTCAGCATGCAAATAAGGCCATTGTCTATCTCTAAATTGTCAAATTACATTCATGTTGTTTCTATTAAGAGCAAACCAAGTGCCATTCTGCTACTGAACCGTCTGCATAGGATATTTGTGCTGTCTCACAGTGTGTAAGTCCTAGCTGAAATCGGTGTGCAACCATGATTTAGCCTTCTGAATATTTTGCTTGCCTGTTCCAAGATTGTTCTAATGTTTAATTACACTAGTTAAAATGGCTCAATCTTTGTGGTGTTGCAGTTTTCACATACTTAGTATTTTATTAATTCTTGTTTAAATAGAGTACTGTACAAGAAACTAATAATTATATCTTGAAATTATTTTGTATGGAAATATATTTAGAAAAGTGGTTTTGGAGCCACTGTCCTGTTCCTGATAAGCTTTTTGTGTAAAAAAAAAAAAAAAAAAAACTGTTCTTTTTTGAGTGTGCAGGTCTGTTTGCAAAGAATTTCAATTATTCTTTAACATTAGAGCACATCACAGTTGTAGACATTCTGAATATCTGTCTGTGTGTCGTCTACTAATTGCACAAGGAAGGCATGTTAGCCCTCCAGATTGAAAATGTATGCGACTTTTTTGGAGAACTGAAGTTAGATTCACAACCATTCGAAATGTTGGCAGCTGATCACCTTTACTTCTAATGAAATTAATGTGTCAGTAAGGTTAATCTTCTTTCATAATGCCTTATGACAAGTGGGTGCTGCTTCATGAACCGTCATTGTATAGCCCACTCCATGTATGTATCATTCATTACATTGCTGCTCTCATTTAATGAGCATTGTTTCTCTTTTTAAGTTGGCCTTAGTATATGTTATTGTGGCATGCAGAGGGTTATAATTTTAAATATAAGGAATTTTAGAGCACATAACATTAGCTATTTTATGGATTTCAAAAATCTCAAAACAGTTAGAGATTACAACTATTAGTTACCTTTTACATTTCCAAACTGTATGCATAAAATAGAATAAATGCAGTGTAGAAGATAAATAACATTAACCAAAATTAATGGTTTAAGGGTATTTTATTTTAGATCCTGTAGTAATCAGGGGGAAATAGGATTATCATTTTATATGTGAGTTCATTAGAGTCAGATCTATGATGCTGTCTTGTGTTTTGCATTTTAAGTCTTCCATTCATTTTGGAGTTAGTGTGCAAGTCAAAAGAAAGTCTTGTCAACATAAATTATATTAAAAACTTGGCTTTAAATCTTTTAAAATTTAAAGTTGTTTTCAAAAAATTCTTTAGAAATTATTCTATTAATTGCTTTGAAACAAACAAGTTAACCTCTTAAACTAAGGAAAAATATGTTCTAGAAATCTAACATGAGCACAATCTGTGTGTCACACACATAGTTTTTATATTGTATATGCGGTAAACATGACACATTTTCTAGTAAAATGTATCACAAATTAATGCCTTCTGAATTTCAAAATGCTTCTCAGAAATAAAACATTGTACAACTCTAAGAATCATAAAATACAGCTAAATCTTGATAACATTTCACATTATAAAGCAAAAACTTCATAATTATCTTTTCCTTACATCTTTTTTTCAAGTCAAGATATCTATTAAATTTTTCAGTTGTTCTGACTTTTGTGAAAAGGTTATGGCAATACTTTAACTTCATTTTGTTAGGTTGTGTTTGTTCTTGGGAGGGCTCACAAGCAGAATTTAAAGGCAGATTTTCATTATCTCTATATAAAAGGTTGAAAAAGACCATTACACTCAACCAGAAAACTAAATTTGGATCTAGCTATAGCTATGCTGCAAAATCCAGTTCCCAGACATCCTTGAGAACTTTTAAATATCGTAAGTTTGTCACATACACATCAGTGATACAGCGTTTCGCACGTGAAAGTTAATATTAAATAACTCAAACAATTTAGAGCACATTTTTAAAACCACAAATGAGACTTGGATGTTTGGTTCTCTGGCCAAAACTTACGGCCATAAATAAATTTTGTCTACAAAATCTTTTTTAATTTGGCTCATTGACTGATCATATGTGTTAATCATTTGACTATTTTCCCAGGAAATACATAGGAAGCAATTATGGAACTGAGACTAGTTTTATATAAAATTCCTTTATCTGCTATTAATGTATTAACATTTTTATTGAAACACAATGGAATATGTGCCAAAACATGTGAAAACCTCACATAAAGAAAGGCATCAATTGTCATTTGGGGAAAGGTACACTTTTTTTGATGGACTTGAGTAAATAGGTATTCTTACTACTAGAACCACAGACTTCTTCAACCAACTTCTTTTGGTATGTTTCAACTATGACTTTCTGAGTATGGGACTACTTTCACATCTAGTTATACACTATATCCCCAGCTAAGTCAGGTTGTAGGATTTGCTAGAAACCAGGTACAGAAACTTTTGTGGTTAGCATTGTAATTTTAGGGTGCTTATAAAAGACTGTTTAAATAACCTATAGGAATAATCATCTGAATCCATAAAAGCAGAGAAAAAAAAAACTAAATGTTTTTCTTCAATCTGTTGTTTCTTAAGCAATAAACTGAAAGAAATTTACTTCCATAAAAGGTTTTATTATCTGTTTTGTCTAGCTTAGAAATCATAGATACAAAAGGGTCCAGGAACCTTGGATATAAAGAATGCGTGTGGTTTATAAACATTAATGGAAGTAACCACATCAGTTAATAGAGAAATCAAAATGTACCCTTTTCTCTAGATTAACAAGATACTTCTGAATATGAAAGATAAATTAAAAGGCTCATTGATGAGGAGTGTGGGTAACTTGGGTAATGTCTCTTAGCTACTGTCAGACAAGTACATTATTTCTTTATTCATTGATATTTCTTTATTCAATCTGTCCCATACTAATGTGCCACATTTTATAAATGTAATGACTTTGCTCAACTATATTATACATGCAAATGTAATCCAAATTTAAACTGATTCTTTAGGAAAAAAATAAGTGTTATATAATATTATGAACTGTTTAGCTTTATTGAAATATTTAAGAGAAAGTGCCTCATTGCTAAAGTGCATTTCTGTTTTAGATTTACTGCATAAAGTTTGAGTTATCTGTACCTGTCTCTTATGAATGGTTTCATATCTAAATAGGCTCTTGTAAATTAGAATAATCCTTTTTTTAAGATTTTCATAAGAATATAAATATCACCAAAGACATTTTACTTAATTAATAACCATGTTGGAGAGACAGTTTTAACAGTTTGAAGGTTAGAAATTTTAGGATTGCAATTTAATTTTATGTAGTTAGGCAATAACCTTGATTAATTTCTGAAATATCACCAAAGAAAGGCTTTAAACTGAATTTTCTTGGTGAGATCAGTCAAATGCAGATTTTTCTTGCAATAATCAGAGTACACTTTCTTTCAAATACATTCGTTGTTGTCCAGCACCATCTGACAAATTTTAGGACATTCTCAAAGGTGAGGAAGAGGTAAACATAACAAATAGCCTCCCTATGGATGAAAGTGAGAGAAATACTGACGTTGAAAAGAAAATTGAGATTTTTAAATTTTAATTTGAGAAGCTTTTTATTTCATGGAGGCAGTATAAACTAAAATGAAGCTTATTTGGCTCCTGGGTTCTTTGTAACGTGAGCAATTTTATTAAAGACAGACTTTGGTAAATGTGCTGTTGTGCTTACTTGTGTAGAAAAGAGTACATGCTATTGGATTGTAGAAGGAAGTGCTTTTTCTATTTCAGAAACAAAATTTTCATAAGGGCCTGCAGTTCCCCAGGTCCCTTTACGAAGTAGCCATCATCTCAGCAATTAGTTTATTGTTATTAGAATTTAGCCATACAGCCAAATTTGGTAAAATGGGGTCATAGAACAAAGCTTGTTCAAGGGGAAGTTTAGTCCCCTCCCTGTTTCTTCTTGGGAATGCATACTGTGGGCCAACTTAGTGGTAAAGCTCATATTTAAAGTCTTTCTGACAGGTCACTAGACAAATCTGCTGGGGTAGAATAAAACTGGTACACACCCAGAGTGTTTATATGCTCTGTCGGGTTTATCATCAGACTTCCAGCAAGCTAAGCTGTATACCAGTAGGATGTTGGTTGGTTATAGAAACTTCAAAAATGAGTTTGCCATAACTTTAATTTTCTTGGTCAGAAACCAACCAACCAACCTTGAAATGTTATTATTTTAAGATATATAGTACTGTAGTTTGGGGAACAATAAGGAACATGTCTGCTAAATCTGATTTATGAAAAATTGAAAAAAATACCGTAGAGACTCAAACCCCTTCAAGGCACAAAATAAACTATTCCTGGTTTTACTAGATAAACCTAGGTCAGTAATATTTTGATGAAAAACATCAGATTGAAGTTTTATTAAAATGGATTTAAATATACAGTACAGGATTTCATGGTTTGTTGTTTTTTTTTTTTTGCACTGATGTTTTTCCAGTAATTTCAAAGTGATTCTCTATGTTTAATACATTTATCACTGACGTTTTTACTTGCTTTCATTTTTTCAAATAGAATTAAGATGCCTGAGCACTTCCTCTTCAGAAAGTTTTAAAATTAAGAATTTATTTTCGATGCTCATTCAAATGTGTCTGTATACTTGTTATGCCCCTTTTTCTATGAAGGGGCATAATCATTGATATTTCAGAAATGCTTTTTAATTTTAATTATTTTTAATCTAGAATCAAGTGAAACAGATACATGTCGAATACTGGGTCTAGTTTTCTTCCATCTTATAGAGCTTCATGCAATAAGAAGCCAGTCTGGTACAAGTAAAGATTAAATGTTTCTGGGTAATGTGGAGATAGCAAACAGACTAATTATCCATACAGTCCACTGGAGCACGAGTTCTACACATTAAAAATGTAATGGGATCAGCCTAACATTGTTTGGGGTCAGTTTTCTTTCGCTGTAATTTTTAGAATGGGGTTGGGGGCCTAAGTGTCCTTATGAAGTTGTCCACGACAAGAGCTGGTGGGGGGAGTACCAGTGTTCTGCTGCTTTCCTGCATCTGAGCAACAACAGAGATCATCGGTTTTTAATAGAGTAGCCCTCACAATAAATAAAGTTATCATAGAATATATTGTAAAGTTATGTTGCTAATTTTCCTTTGAAATATAAAATATTTTAAGCTTTTTGTCAAAAGTGGTAACATCTTAATACAAATAAAAACCTTTTTGTGGTTGTAAGATTTAGCTTATAAATCATTCAAATTGAAGTGAAAGAATTACCGGGTCATTGTTAATGACTCAGTCTATTAAGAATATATGTATTTTTGTAAAGGAAAAGCACTTGTAGATATTTAATCAGTACAAGATATGTCTTTTGCAGAAATAAAATGCTGCTTAGAGATTCTCTTTAAATATTTTTTATTTTTGTGCTGAAATGTATTTTCTGTTGATCTATGGAATGTTCTGTACAAAGCTGTATGATTGTACTGTTGGGCTAGATACTTTTTTGTTTTTTAAATCTGGACTTAGCCAAGTATATTTGACCATGTTAAAAAAATATAGTATCTTTGTTATTAAAAATTTGATTGCATAATTTATTGTTGTTTGTCATCTTTATTAATAGCTGTAGATTGCAACCTTTGTTAAAAATGTCTCCTTTAAGTACTTATTCCTGTAGCTAATTGTCTTGGAATTTGAGTTTTGAGATCATAAACATTTTCTAAAGATTCTTTATCTATTTAGTCTTGAGATGGTATGTTGCCCCTTAAAACAGTCACATAACAATGTGTGTTTGTGTGTTGGGGGGGGTCAGTGATGGTTTGTTTTCCCTGACCTCCCCATTGGTTTCCAGCTGTTTAAATAATATTTAAGGTGTATATGCACACATACACTCTGCAAGAATTGTTTCATTAATCAAATGCAGCGAATCTTTTTGAAAATAATTCAGAACCAAAGGCCCAAGTGAATTGAAAGACAGAGAACTTCAGCTAGTTAGAGAACTTAAGTGTTTTACTAATGTCTTCTCTGTATCCTTGTCTCAGGAATTCTAGTTAGGCTAAAGTGAGACATTGGAGTCAGGACGGTTGTGATGGTTTCTGTCCCTGTCCAATTGTTATTTTGATGCCTAAAGTTTTATCTGTATCAGTGAAACCATGGGGGTAACTAGAAACCCCAGTCCTTCAGTGAGACAGGGAAAGTAGCTTTCCTCTGAGTAGAGTTTGGCTTCCTTTGGTATTTCAGTCCCACCCTCTTCCAGGCACTACAGAAGGGAAGTGATCAAAAACGTAGCACATACTACTTTAATCTACATGTCATTGGCCAAAATGTGGCCTCACCCAACTGCAAGCCAGCTGGAAGACCTAGCGAAGCCATGTCCCAACAAGGAAGAGGAAGTAGTTTTATGACCTGATTAATCTGCCACACCTCCATTTGAGAGAAGAGGTCATGGTTTCCCCAGGTCTTAGTGTTTGGCAGCATAGCCACAGCTCTGGTCTTTCCACCTGTTTGGAAGGATACCAAGCAGCGGTTCCCAACCTGTGGGTCACGACCCACAGGAACTGTATAAAGGGCCATGGCATTAGGAAGGTTGAGAACCACTGATACGGAGAGATGTTACATTCAGGCTAGGCCTGAGAGGGCCAGGGGTCGGCCTCTGCTTTCTATGTGGCTGGGGAATTTGCGAGCCATGTAGAGCCCTGTTTGACACTCCAACCCTTGCCTTGGAATTTGGGGTTCGAGGATACCCATCCTAACAATCAAATGGAGAATCATGCCCAGAAAAGATAAACACACAACAACCACTGTCCCTCCTCAACTGAGTCCACCACCCAATAAAGACCAATATACCAAGACAGCAGGAGTAGCAGTGGAGAAAGAGTTTAGTATCACAAGATGCCCTGTGAGGAGATGAGAGTAATTGTTCAAATCCATCTCTCTCAGAATTTGGGGGCTAAGATTTTTAAAAGGTGGTTTGGCAAACAAAGGACTAGGGAACAGGGTCTGCTGATTGGCTAGAATTAAACTCACAGCACTGAGCAGAATGGTTTTGGAAAACAGGAGTCCCCACGTGGGACATTGTCGTGGGACTTGGCAGAACTTGTTAGATGGATTCCCACCCGTGGCCCCCCCACCCCCACCCCCAATGCAAAGTCTGGAAGATATCTCAAAGACCAGACTTAGGTTTTACAATAGTGATGTCATCTATAGAAGTGGTTGGGGAAGTCACAAATCTTGCTCCTGTCAAAGACACCCGCTCGTAAGCAGTTATAGCAGGAGGGAAGTTAGTGAACAAAAGCTTCTTAACTTTCCACTATCTCCATACCTCTACAGAAACCATATTTTTATCACTCCTCTTGCCATATGGCCTTACATTATCTTAACGTAGGCAGTTTCTCCAGTACCAGTTAGAACCAACCAAGCCCTGTTTCTCCTTAAATAGCCCTTCTCCTATTGAGAGAAGATACCTGGAAAAGGCAAGGTCTAAGAGAACAGAGGTCTCCCCAGGGGGCCGCTGGGACATAGCTGCGAGGTCCTCCTTATGGTGACTCAGTTCTTAGGAATTTGTAGAAAATTAACTTCCTGGGATCTGGAAACTAATACTTGCTTCTGCTACTGTAAAAGCCCGTGATTTTATAAAAGCTGGAGCCCACTTCTCCAGCTTGATTCAAACGGAATAAAAAGAAAGGTACCTGTGGGCTGGAACTTTTTGACTGGAGATAAAAAGGAGATGAGCCAGTTGTGGAGCCAGGCCATTTCGGGACTCTGGGTTGCCATCACTCCACTGGCTGGAGTAAAGCCCTTCCTCTTTTAAACATGGTGTTTGGGTGCTCTTTCTCTCCATTGGGCCTTGTCTTCCTGCAACACTACAAACCATGCTCCTCAGGAATTCTCTGTTCTTCCTCATAAAACAGTGCTCCTGCTAGGAGGCCCCGTTCTCCGAAGAGCCTCTGGTCCTCCTTGGAAGGCCTGTTTCTCCTAAAAGGCTCTGCTCATCCTTACCGAGCTCCGCTCGTGGAACAAGCCTGCTCTTCCTAGGAAGCCCTGCAGCACCTTCAAAGCCCCACTGCCCTTCCTCCAAGGCCCTGCTGCTGCTGCAAAGCCCTGCTCCTCTGACTAATCCCTCAGCCCTGCTCTTCCTACAGATCCGTGCTCACCCTCACAAGGCCTTATTCCTCCTTATAATCCCCTGCTCTTCCTTACCAAGGCCTGTCCTCCACACCAAGCCTTACTTCTCCGCAGGAAGCACCACTCCTACAATTCCCTCCTCCTTACAAAAACCTTCTCCTGTAAGGCCCTACTGTCCTACCAAGTTCTGCTCCTCCAACAAACCCTACTTTTCCTACCAAGCTCTGTTCCTCCGACAGCCCTGGCTCCTTCCACAAATTCTACTTTATCCTTACAAAGCCCTGCACCACCTACAAGCCGGTTTTTCTCCTTACTGTCTACCCAAAGGAAAATAAAATAGAGGCAAATGTAGGTAGAGAGTTTATTTGGACCAAGTTTGAGGACTACAAACCTGAAGCATAGAGTCTAGGTCCCCCAAAAGACAATAGCAGCAGTTACAAGTGGGTAACTTGAGACTGAGACAGAGTCTCAGTCAATCAGTAGCCCTGGGTAGGGTGCCTTTGTGTCATAGGTCACAGAAACCTCAAAATCCTGGGCTCAAGAGATCCTCCTGCCTCAGCCTCATGAGTAGCTGGGACTACAGGCACCCACCACAATGCCCGGCTAGTTATTCTACTTTATAGAGACGGGGGTCTTGCTCTTGCTCAGGCTGGTCTCTGAAGCTCAGGCAATCCACCCACCTAGCCTCTCCCAGCATGCCAAGATTACAGGTGTGAGCCACCAGGCTGGCCTGTAAGTGGGTTCTTAAAGGAAAAGAACAGGCAGTTCCCAGATTGTTTGCCAAGAATTTACATTAAAATAACTTAAGCTATTAATTGGCTATATATTGTTCTTTGTCCAAATTCCAGGAACTTGAAGATGGGTGAGGCAACTAGTCAGGAACAAAATGCCTCTAAACTATTCAGCTATCCTAAGCATGGGTGCAGGCAGGGTGCGGAGGTGGGTGCTGAAGTCCCAAGCTCTCTCTGGGCCCGATGAGTTTTGCTGTACTTAGACAGTTCTGAACTATTTTTTTTTTTTTACTCATTACAAAGCCCTCTGCTGCACTGCAGTACCCTGTTCCTCCTAGAAATCCTCCCTTCTGCTGCAAAGCCTCACTCATCCTTCCAAATTCTTCAAAGCCCCAGTTCTCCTACAAACCCTCCTCCTTACAGAGTCCTGCCTCTCCCTTGCAAAGCCTTGCTCTTCCGACAGCCCTGATACTGCCACACACCCTGTCCCTCATGACAAGTGTCTGCTCTTCTCTGCAAAGCCCCATTCTCCATACAAAGCCCCATCCATCATACGAAACCCTGTTTCTTATTAAAAAGCCTTTTTCTATCTACAAACTCTGGTCTTCCTACAAAGCCCTGCTCCAGAAAATCCTCTTCTCCTCCATAGAAATTATGCTGTTCCTGCCAAACCTTGCTGCACCTTCCAAAAGTTTGTTCCTCTTTACCAAGTCTGGGTCTTCCTAAAGAGGCCAATCTACCCCCCGTTACGTCAAGCAGGCTCATCAAAGCAGGCAGCACAAAGCACTCCTCCAGAGCACTTAGGAGTCTGTCATCTCAACCACAGCCATGGGGGTTGTTTGTCCTGCTAGATTATGACCTTTGAAAAGATCTTGACTTAGCTGTTGTGTTATACGGCCCCCTGACACACACACGCACACGCACAGTAGCTAGTGCCAGGAAACAGGGAAAGAAACCAGATTTCAGAAACAGGTGTTGTGGACAATAGTCTTCACTAGTCGGCTGAGGTCGCCTGTCTCCCCACTGGCTCCATGTCTGACTTCAGAACTTCCTTGTGGTCAGTGTGAAAAGTGCCAAGATGCCAGGTGAGCATTTCTTCACTGTAAAAATAGACACCTTGTAAGATCTCAAGATTCGTTCCTTTGGGTTGACAGTGTCAGTCCCCTGATAAAGCTGTGTGCCATCAGATCTTTGTGCTGCCTGCTTGGATGAGCCTTGGGTGATCATTAGTCAGTGGATGGGCCTGAGTGGAAGCCCTGGGCGAGAAGGAAGTAGCGCCCTGGAAAGGAAGCCGATTCCAGGAGGCCCCTGCCAAGGGAAACAGGATCTCAGCAGCCAGCGGCTAGATTCTGAGTCTGCACATGTGCACTGCACCCCTCCACTGCGACACCCTTGCTCTCCACCACCAGCCTGTAAGAGCTACGGCAGAACTGGCCTCCTTTTCTCACCGTACCCCCAGACTGATGTATCACCAGGAAATATTGGGATGGATGGGTACAGAAATGAATTCCTGCCACATCAGAGCCTTGGGTTCTGGCTCCACGCCAGGGCTCCAGGAACCCCCCTGGTCATCACTCTCATGATGATGCCCTCAAGGCCCAGCCAGCCTCTCCTTTTCCCTCCCTCCCTCTTCCTCTTCTCCACAGATTAGCTCACTCATGCCCTCGGCACATCAGACTTGGGGGCAGAGTCCGGGCACTCCTGCCGGCTTGCCCGGCCCGCCCCTGCCCCAGGGCCAGCTGCGTTCTCAGGGCCACACCTGCTTGCAACCAAAGGGCTCGGACTTGGATGGGGGTGGGGGGGAGGCAGAACCCGGGGACAGAGCAGTGCAAGCCACCAGCTCTGAGAGAAAGCAGTCCAATATTTCTGTCGCCTTTTCTCCCCTTTCTGTATTTGTCTCGGCGTCATTATCTTCTACCTCTCCCTCCTTAAGCTTTCCCTCTTCTGAATTCCTCTCTACCTTGCCTTTACCTCTCTAGTCCCTCCCACACTGGTCTCTGCATTCTCAGCCACTGCTAATAGTCTGCCTTCCTTTTCCCACCTGTTATTTTCCCCCTTCCCTCTCTCTTTCCCCCATCTCTGTTTTACTTTCCTTTGTAAGTTTATGGACTCTTGCTATATCTTCTTCTCATTCTCATTGAGAGTGCAGACAACAAACAGCCAGTGAGTGCCCAAGAAGATACACCACGTACGTTACTTGTATGATCACATTGTTTCGATTGATTGAAACAGTCTTGCTCTGTCACCCAGGCCAGAGTACAGTGACATCAGCGTCAAACTCCTAGCTTCAAGCCATCCTCCTGCCTCAGCCTCCTGAGAATCTGGGACTACACCATCACACCCCCCTGATTTTAATTTTTTTGGAGAGATGGAATCTCTCTATGTTGTTCAGGCTGGTCGCATTGTTTTGAGCACCCACTGTATACCAGGTACTGTGCAGCGCTCTGTGGATATGATAATGAGCCACATTCCACCTTCACGCTGATGGAGCGTAGAGTAGACATGGGACCATGAGCAGAGATAGACCTGAAACACACCCAGTAGCATAAAAAACTACTGGTGAACGTTCTGCAGAAAATAAGTTCTATGAGAGAGAATGAGAGGGCCAGCCTTTCCTGAGAAGATGACATTTAAGCTGAAACCTGAAATGTAAGCTGGGGCTAGCCAGGGCCAAGAGCAGGGGGAAGGGTATTCTCAAAATAAAGTCATTGCCGTAAGGACTGGTGGCAGAAAGCCGGTGTGGCCAGAGGAGGGGCTGGCAGGAGGGTGATGGGAGAGGACCCGACAGGAAGGAGGAGGGCCAAGTCATCTAGATGCTCTCAAGCCATATATAAAAGCTGTGTTTTATTCTGAGAACAGTAGGACTTTAAACAGTGGACTGACATTGTCTTATTTACATTTTTATATTGTCACTCAGGAGCTTGGTGGAGAGTACATGTTCAGGGGTATACGGCTAGGAAAAGGATGGAAACAGATTAAAGACATGTGCAGTAGTCCAGATAAGAAAACATTGCAAGGGGCCCTGGGCGGCAGTGGGGACACCAAGATGAAAATAAGTGACGATGGAGAAAAGAGGTTTCTCTGCACACCCCCACCCCAGTGCTGTGTGCCTGAATTCAATGGAGCCTAAGTTTTTAGCTGGTGTGGCTAGCTCTAGAAGGGAGTGGGGTGGAGAAAGGATTCTGAAAATCCTTCTCCACCAGCCCCAGCCAGGGCTTCTCCACAGAAGCAGCTGCCCCACCAAGCACCCATTCAGTTCAGATCAGCTCAGCCTTGGCCGGGCCCTGGGATGTGCCCTTCAGAGCCACCTGCTCCCTCCCTCCCTGAGGTGGTTTCCGCCCACTCTTCCCCACAGCCCTTTGCACAACACTGGCCTGTCACAGGCCTTGAGTACCACAGCCCTGGATTCCAGGTTGGCCCCATGTGGAGCAGCTGAAGGTTGGGAACATGATGTACTCTCTCAAGGGTCATGAGATACGAACAGAGATGCAACCCTGAGCTAGCGGAACTTATGAGATGTAATTAAAACCCGTACTTATTTTAACTGTGCCCCTCACAGTCCCCTTTCACTGGATGAAGATGTCAGTCATCCTAGGGGTTTGCTCAGCATACTTTGAGATAAGAAAACAAAGTCTCAATTCAGAAAGCGGAGTGTCCAGTTTACTATTCAACACTTCAATATCCATTCTAAGCACTTCTCTGCTCCTAGCTGGGGTCTTGAATTGGGACATCTTCCTTCCAGAAAAGGAGGATGATCCATCTCCTTCCCTCTTACTGATTGTGGGACATGGTGGGGTGGAAAGTGAACAGCATGTGGGAGGGAAAGTCGTGAGCCTGCAGCAAGCAACCTGGGCCTCATGGGTATTTAAAGCTGTCAGCCATCTTTCTCAGTTCTTTGAAGGTCCACTCCATGACCTTTCAAGAGCCAGCCCCTCACCGCAGCATCCACGCCTGTGCTGCAGCCCACAGGCCTCCGACTACAGGCATTTGCTCTTCTCACAGGCTGCCAGTGTGGGCGGAAGTCCTTGTAAGTGGCTCCTGGATGACATTCCTACTATCTCATCTGGTCCCCAGGAGTCACGCAGCACTGACCCACTATCAAAGATGAGTCTGTGTTTATCTGCGCAGCACCGCTGCTGTCCCCGTGACTCTGCCCTGAGGCCTCGGGCTGAGGGCTCAGGCCTCCAGGTGTGCCAGCTCCAGGAGAGGGGTCCCCAAACTTCAGTTACACGTGTTAAGCTTTCCTCAGTGCCGTTGAAGCCCCCCTTGCCCCAGGCTGAGGAATGGAGCAGCTCCCTGCAGCCCTCCACCTGGAGGGTGATGTCCACTCCCAGCTCACCCCGCAGAAAGCCTCTGCCTGAATCCTTCCTCCTTAGTCCCTGGACTTATCTTTCAAAACCGCCTGGGGAGTCCAGCCAACCAGGCAAGCAGGACCCGGGCAGATTAGCAACACTAGGTCTGAGCAGACTTTCTCTCTGCCTTTCATCTACCTTCATGTTGATGAACATCGCCCAGGCTCCCAGGAGAACATGGCCCTCCTTGTAATCACCTCACCTCACCCAGAGGCAAGATGACATACAACCCTTCAGACCTAAGAAGCTCCTGATGATAAAAGCAGGTGAAGAGAGCCGCCTGTGTCCTGCTTTGCAGTGTCCAGTCCAGGCTGACACCCTGGTGCTGGCCCAGGCCATACTCTTTCAAAACAGCCACCCCTGAGAGCCGAGTGCTGGACTAAAGAGACAGAAAGTGAGGCCAAGCTGCTGTCCACTCCTGGGTACACTGTCCAGGTGCAGAGTGACCCTGGACTGGGAACCAGCATCAGGAACTGAAAGGCAGAGAGAGGGCTGCACTCCCTGGGGTGGGGCCAGCTGCCTGCGCCAGTCATTTCTACCCATCACCCTCAGACGGCCTTCATTTCTCCAGCTTCCCCATCACGCTCAGACGGCCTTCATTTCTCCAGCTTCCCCATCACGCTCAGACGGCCTTCATTTCTCCAGCTTCCCCATCACGCTCAGACGGCCTTCATTTCTCCAGCTTCCCCATCACCCTCAGACAGCCTTCATTTCTCCAGCTTCCCCATCACCCTCAGACGGCCTTCATTTCTCCAGCTTCCCCATTACCCTCAGACGGCCTTCATTTCTCCAGCTTCCCCATCACACTCAGATGGGAGCAGCTGCTGAAGGGAGGACGTGTGTTCTGGGAAGTTTTCCCGTTTAGGCTGAAGTGAGATGCAAAGGGCCTGAGCCAGAATCTCTGATTCCTAAAGACACTCTCACTGAAGAGCACGTGGGGGCTGCCACTGGGGGCTGCCACTGGGGGCGGCTGTCACAGGCAGCCCCAGAGCTCTGGGCTGAACCGTGAGGTGACCGGAGATAAGCAGGGGTCCAGGGGTTGGACATGCCATCCAGTTGGGCTTCACAGGCCACAGGATGTTGTGGGGAGGAGGAGTGAAGGGTAATAGTCTCAGCCCCAGGAATCTGGAGAACGGGGTGTTGCTTGGTTAAAGTCACAAACCCGAAATCACCCCAAACAGGTATCCAGGCACACAGGTCACTTACATAGCATTGTTTCAGGAGGCCCTGGATCTCTGGACAGGTTGGCCCAGTCTCAGGCCTGGGTTCTGGTGAGGCCAATGCTCAGCTTTGACCCCACTTGCCCTAGAAGGGCCATGAAATCACTCAAGGTCACACCAAGGGAGCAGAGCTGCCCAGGGGAGGGACACCACCACCATCCTCAGGGGAATCACGCTGCAGGGCCCTGGGTAAGAATAGAGGATGGCTCTGTATTTGACTTAAAAATAATTAGGCACATGTGTGTGGCCTCCATTTGTACTCTTGCCTCAAGCTCCGGAAATTCAGGGCTGTATTTGCCCAATTGCTCAATGTTCAGGCTTCATCAGTCATGATCTATCATTCTTTTATGCCTTCAATAAATCTTTGGTTTTTAAGCCCTAGTATGTGTAGCTGCTGTGCTGGTGCCAGGCCCTTCAAGGACCTCATTGTCCTTACTTCACCTTCTCTAGTGAAGCTGACATCGTCCCAGTAAAGCTTCATGCTCGCTCATGACCTGTAAGTTCCTTCTGGACCCATCCTGGCTTTCCTCCACCCCTTATGCTGCCAATTTCTCCCCAGACTGAGGCTCTGCTCATGTTCCCCCGCCTCCCACTTTACCCAGGTAACTGCAGATGACTCTTTGATCTCAGCATAGGCATCATTACCTAACTAATGAACCCTTCCCATCCCAACTTAGGAGACCCTTCTTCAGAGAAAACTTTCCTGATCTCCATGAACAGAATACTTACCAGAGCCTCTACTGGGTGGACCCTCCTTAACACATCACACTAACATCATCTCTCCCACATTAGGCTGTTGAGTTTGACAGTGTCTATTAAATTCACTGCTCAATCTCCAAGGCTCAGCACAGGGTCTGGCACATAGCAGGCATTCCAGGAATATTTGCAGAATGACTAAATTAAATAAATTCAGTGGAAAGTATAGGTAAATTCAATGGATGTCTGATGGCTTGAACGTGACCAACACTTCTTGGGTTTCCAAAAAACATGTATGTAGTATGAGGAAAGGCAAATAGCACCAAATGAGAACCACTGATATGTATCTTCATGGAACTTTAATGAGGTCCAACTGTAGAATTTATGGGGAATGTAAATTGTAATTGTACAAAGGGATCATACAATTAGATACTGCAGTCAATTATACTCCCAATTCTGTTCTGTTTGCACTCTTAACTAAGAGCTACTTTTCCTTATATTTTGTTTTTATGACACTTTACTTCTCCTCCTCTTTTCCCTCCTGTGTGTCTTTCAAATGGCTTCACCATCAGAAAAATCAATCTATGATGACATGCATGCTCTTTGATCCAGACATTCCAGCTGAAGGACTCTAGCTTATGGGAATACCACCATCACTGCAAACGGCATAATACAAAAGGATGTTCCCAGCAGCATTATTTATAGTGGCAAGAAAATGGAAACAATATAAATGTCCAGTAGAGGAACAGACAAGTTACACTCTGACACTATAAAGACTGTAGTAGATCTGTGTTCTGACGGGGAAGTCACCTCTGATATCTCACAAAGGAGCAAGAGAGCAAGTCGCAGTGTCGGGCGCACATTATGCTCCGCCCCCCCAGGAAATGGATGAGTGTGTTTGGATAAGCACGGTAAAATCTGGAAGCGTGTACATTAAGGGAAAGTGACCTGCATTTCTTGCTTTATACTCCTCAACATTATGTGAATTTGTGACAAAAATACACTAAATTTCTAGCTTAAAAATGCCCATAATATAAGTGATATATTCACTTATTATATGTCTCTCCTCACTAAGATGAGAAGCACATGTGGGCAAGGACTGACTTAGTCTATTTTTTCTCACTGCCATACCCACTGTGCCTGGGACAAAGTGCTCAATGCATTTTATTTATTTATTTATTTATTTATTTTTGAGACAGAGTCTCAAGCTGTCACCCTCGGTAGACTGCCGTGACATCACAGCTCACAGCAACCTCAAACTCTCAGGCTTAAGTGATCCTCTTGGTGCCCACCACAAGGCCCAAGTATTTTTTTTGTTGTAGTTGTCACTGTTGCTTAGCAGGCCCTGGACCGGGTTCGAACCTGCCAGCCTGGGTGTTGTGGCCAGCTCCCTAACCATTGGGCTATGGGCACTGAGCCGACAAATCTATTTTTAAAAGAGAAAATTCTATTTTTAGGAAATCTGTTTTTCATATTCTCCTCTCCAACCCCTGCATGACTTTATCAATGAATGGACCGGGTTCTAGGGAAGCTGAAACTATACCTCTTCCTGGTGGGCTCTGAATGAAGGAGACCTCTTCCCCACATCACCAGTTCTCAAGACAATGGATTGGAAGCTCACAAGGCCTCCCACATACAAATGTGAAAAAGCTTGACAAAGGCATAGCTTTCATGTGATAAAGCTTCAAGTAACAATGTTTTAAAAGAGAAGCCTTGATGTTAGTTTAAATTTCATCCATTTGAAAAATAGGACCCAAAAAAGAATATATAAAGTAACGAACAAAAGACAAAAGCACGTACTGTCAGCCCAGGAACTGAAAGATCACAACTGCTTAACCACCAGATAATTCAATCTATTTAGAAGAGTCCAACAAAACCACAAAAAATAATACCATGGCTCAGGAGAAGATCTGCAAAAATACGCACTAAGTTGCATTCTGTGGTTCCAGTTTCTTTTTAACTTTCCCTTTGCTTTCATGAAGAACCAGCAGAGCAGCAGCACAAAGAATGCAGGTGATACCAAGGATACACGGGGTAGCTTATCTTTTTTTCAAGGAACTGATCCTAAAACCTGGGGTCCATGGTACAAAGAAAAACTGGTCAGGTCAAAGGACCCCAGAACTGAGGGGTCTTCACATTTTGGGAAAACAAGAAGGAGAAAGGAGGGAGCATGTCAGTCCATGTCACCTGGACCAGATGGTTCTGGGTTTGGGGATCCTCATTTCTGGCATGTTACAATTACATAATCTATTACTTCTGCACCTTTTCTTTACTGTGTCAACACCCTACTAGAAGGGTAGCGTGTCTGGCCAACCAGAAAGATACTCAAAGGCAGAATGCAAGCACACTTGACCTCTATGTAGAGCCATGGACAACTACAATTTGCTAATTTAACTGCTAGAGGCTAATGGGAATAAAATGCAAACAGCCTAAAGAATTTCCGACTTGATTGATGATTCTTCTATACTTGTGATCATTATTTGTTCTTTGCCGCAAACTGTGATGACAACATAATGTGATCTCATGCCATGTATATAAAAATAAATGTTAAATATTTTTTAAAAATAAGTTCATAAGAGCAAGTTTTATAAGCAGAAAAGGTTGTAATGTAATTTCATTTTGAAGGGAATATTTACAGAAGAATCAAATAAGCCTTGTGATTTGAGGTCGGGTGAAAGAGAAACTTTCACTTTTAGCTTCATTCTGTTCTGTATTGTCAAATTTGTTTCAAGAATTAGGAAAGAACAAACATGAAGAGATTTAAAAAGTGAATTCAGAAAGAATAAAATCTCTGGTTGACTCCAAGATATGTATAGGTCTCCTGGGTTCCTTTCTCAGGAAGTAATTCCCCTGCCCCATGACAGCGTTTTTTGGTGCCCATAAAGATCCATTCAAGGTCTGACTACAGCTCAAGTCTGATCTCTCCTGGCCAGCTGGGAAATTTACAGGGGACATTTGTACTTTATCAGAGAACAAAATTCTAAGCCACAGGAAAGATAGGAGGGGGATGAACAGATCATAGAAAGACCACTGGGTTGTAGTGGGGGAAGATGCTTATAAGTTTTTAAAAATTATTTTAGAGAAAGGGTCTTGTTATGTTGCCCAGGCTGGAGTGCAGTGGCACAATTGATCATAGCTCACTGTAACCTTGAAGGCCCAATCTCAAGGGCTCCTCCTGCCTTCGCCTCCTGAGTAACTGGGGCTACAGGGGCATACCACTATACCAGCTGTTTATTTTCTGTAGAGACAGGGTCTCACTATGTTATCCAGGCCACAAACCTCTGGCCTGAAATGATCCTCCCACCTTGGCCTCCCAAAGTGCTGGCATTACAGGCATGAGCTACCAAACCTGGCTTAAAATTTTAAGCAGTGTGCTAGTTTAATAAAGTAAGACACCATATACAAAATAAATTAAATATATGTGGTTAAGAGCAAAGGCTTTGTGAGAGATTTGGACAGAAATGTTTCTCTGTCATCTACTTTGGGCGTGTCATCTGCCTAAGGATCATTTTCCTCGTCCATCAATTGGGTGTGATAAAAAGTGTTTGGAAGAGTACATGTAAAGTGCTCAATAAAAAGTAACCATACTTTTTGCTTTTATGAGCTGCATAAGCTATTTAACACGAGCAATAAGAAGTTATACAAAACATGCATAAATAAAAATTATTAACTTTTTTTGGC
Organism: Nycticebus coucang; assembly: GCF_027406575.1. Taxonomy (NCBI): domain Eukaryota; kingdom Metazoa; phylum Chordata; class Mammalia; order Primates; family Lorisidae; genus Nycticebus; species Nycticebus coucang. The sequence continues at coordinate 120,699,670 of NC_069782.1, forward strand.
AAAAGTTTTGGATTGTTTTTATGTTACTTCAGAAATATTGTTAGTATGGATTCAAAAACAGAATAGTAGCCCAGCATTAAATCGAAGTAAGTGTACTGCATACACTTTACTAAAGGTCTGTGTGAGTATAGGTGTCCTCCACATGCCAGTCACTTGTAAGAGCTACTTACTTTCTTTTTCCTGTCCTCCCTCAGAATCTTTCCATTTCTCCTGACTGAATGGGGATGAAGTTCCCAGGACAGTAAACGCCTCTGGACAACCAGCTTCTTGGAGTGGGGTGACCAACTGTCCTAGTTTTGATGGGAATTTCAGTTTTAGCACTTAAAAATCCCCGGACCTCCCCGTCCCCATTCTTCTGCACATCGGGAGGGGGTCATACTCTGGCTGGGAGCCAGCACCTGGCACCAGGTCAGGCCCCAGGGGATCGTCTGTGTTCACTGCACTCCATTTTACTCCAAAGCAGGCGGCTTTCTCTCCCCTGGTAGAATTATTTAGCTAACACTCCTGTGAGTCTTGCCAGCTGTGATCAGAGTAAAATCTAGGCAACATTACAGGGAATGAAAGGAGGGAGGTGGAATTATATTTTTCCCTGGGATAAGTAGCCAAGAGTTTAGATGATTTAAGGAGTTAAAGGGTCACGCATGCCTGTGGGAGCATTGCTATCTATGTGCCACACAGAGAACAGAGGTGTGTGTGAGTGTGTAATATACTAAGGAAGAAACAGAACAGGTAGGGACCGGCCTGTGGGGAGCCTCCAGAAGGTTGGGGGAAGGCAGAGGGGAAGGGTGGCCAGTGGTTGTTACACTTGAGTCACATAATTCCCCGTCCTGGCCTCCAGGGGGCGCCATCAGCCCGCATCATTCGGTTGCCGTTTGGTGGGGACCATCCGGAGGAAGCAGATCCACCTTTCAGGGTCTGGAAGGAGACGATATTAAGGGGTGGGGCACCCAAGAATGAGTTTACCACCCTGAGGACTGCCTGCTTGAATGTTCTTGTTAACCCCAGCTATAAACACCCCGGTATAAACGCCTCCGCCTCCTGAGATCAAAGCTCTCTGCTAACAACATTGGTCTCCTTGGGATAAAATGAGAAACTTCATTCTAGCAATCTCAAAAATTTGTGCTCGCAGAAGAAAGAACTCTGAAAAGCTGTTTACAACGCGCAATGTTGAGGCCAGGTCTCCCAGAAAGGCACAGTGCCCCTGTCTCCTGGCTGCTTTCGCAGGGCTCGGAGGGCCTCGAAGCCACGTGATTGAATGAATAGGAAGCTGATTGCTGATTGTCACTCCATGCTGATTGATGTACATTGGCTCCATTTGAAATGTTCTGGGGAAAGAACTGCTTCTGAAAAGAAGAGCTTTGTTGCGAGCACAGTGAACATTAAGTGCAAGATTCCAAAACCTCTAGCCGGGCAGCCTTCTTTCTTTACATAATGAGCCACAGAATGGGGTTCCCAGCATCTTCCCCTAAGCTGGGGACACCTGTGGGAAAGCATTGTGGGTTTCTCCGGTCTCCGTCCCAGTGGTGGGAATCAGAGAGTGCAGGAGCTGGCGCTGGAGCTGGTTCTGCCACTCGGGTGATCTGGTGGCAAACTGCTTGAAACCCGGGCTTCAGTTTTCTCTTCTATAAAATGATGGAGCTGGGCAGGGTGACAACCAAATTCCCTTATAGGTCTGCACTTCGAGGGTCCTATTATTCACCCACAGAGCTAATAATGATGGTTTTCAAACTTTTTGTTCCTGGGACCCCTTCACAAATCTTAAAAGTATTGAAAATTCCAAGGAGCTTTGTTTATGTGCCAATATTTATCATATTAGAAATTAAAACTGAGCCCTTATCTTGGCTTGGTGCCCGTAATTCAGTGGTTAGGCGTTGGTGGGTTAGAACCCGACCAGGGCCTGCTAAACAACAATGGCAACAATAACAAAAAAAAAAACAGCCAGGAGTTATGGCAGGCACCTGTAGTCCTAGCTACTGGGAGACTGAGGCAAGAAAATGGCTCAAGCCCAAGAGTTTGAAGTGGCTGTGAGCTGTGATACCATGGCACTCTACCGAAGCCCCAGGGCCTATAAGAATGTGGGTATGGAGTAACCTAGGTAACCAGTGACCAATAGAAAGAGACAATCAACGGCCTAGTGGAAAGGACACTCCTGCCTGGAGGCACGGAGGCCAAAGAGAGACCTGCAGCCATTTGCGTTTCTGTCTCTCTCAACTTTTCTCCTCTGTGAGAGGGACCTGCTTCCAACTCTCTTTGGAAATGCCCTCAACTTTCTTTCTTCTTCCTAAATAAAATCTCTCTTTGTTACACTAAAACTTGTGTTTTCTTCCACCCTGCCTGTGCTGCTCAAGTTTTGTTTTCAGCGTCCCCTCATTTTTGCTTTCCATTACCACCATTCCTCGGTTAACTTTCTACCTCCGCAGAGAAATCAAACCAGTCACCTGGGTTCAGGGAACCACAGCCCCTAACCCCCAACAGTGACCACTGTGCGCTTCGCTTTCTTTAGCACTAGAATAAAAAGAGCATCTAACTCACAGGCTTTTAGACGCGTGGAATACATTGTGATTTCAATAAATGCTTGACAAGTGGAGGCTATTACTGAGCAACAGAAGATAAATTTTCATCAAAGCAATACATTTGAAAACTTAACAAAAAAAGAAGACAAACTTACCCAAGCAACAAAAATTGCTGTATTTTTTTTTTTCAGCTAGTGCCTAAAACACCAGATTTGTGAGGGGAATTTCACAGAATTCAGACCATAGTTTGTGTCTTTGTGGTGGCAGAGACTTTTCCAGAATGTGATAAGCACCACTGCACAGAGCCCAGCTAAAGCTCTGTCTTTACTGACCTTCCTCAGCAAGGCCAACCTGCTCCCAGTCTTCCCAATTATGCTGAAGAAGCTTCCTGGCAGCTCTCTCCACAGATGCAGAGATACAACACATATTTGAAAATGTCTAATTGAACAATTTCCTTTCCACAGCTGAGTCTCCGCCCACCCCCCATGGCTACACAGGACTTCTTTGACTATTTGGCAGCCGGTGCTAACCCAGGGAATTTCAGCTTACACTCTCCTCTCTAAGCCAATTTTCTGATTTGTCTTAGTTGATGTAAGACAGTGGTTATAAACCTTGGATGCTTATTTGGAATCACTTGTAGAGCTGAGACATTGCCTGGGTACCCACCTCCCAGAGATTCTAATTTAATTGGTTTCTGTGGGGCTCTCAGGTGATTCTAATGCATAGCCAGGCTTGAGAAGTGCCACACTAATGGCCTGTGGTGCTGAACCCCAGCATCACTATCACCTGGAAACTTGTTAGAAATGCAAATTCCCAGGCCCACGGCAGACCTACAGGAGTAGCGGAGAGATCTGTTTTAGCAAGCCCTCCAGGTAGCTCCCTGCATGCTACAGTTTGACATCCACCCCACTTGATTGCCACACCTCTACAACTTCCACTTCTACTTTCATCAACTACATAATCAGGTGGAAAAAAAAATTCATGCTCTCATCTTTCAAGGTGTAGCTATCTGTGCAGAGGTGGCAGGGCTTGGGTGACTCTGGCATCATTTGTATGCCAAGAGCTGCTGGTTCTCGAACAAGTGAAGGAAGGGTCACTAAACGTGACATACATACATTGAATTCAGCAAATGTTTATTACACAGTTACTGAGGCACCATGCTGTTGCATTAGAAAGACAGATAAGCCTCAGCCCCTGCCTTCAAGGAAATGTTTAGTCTTCAAGCACAAAGAACGTAGGCAAACGAGCAAGCAGAATACCAAAGCTTTAAAAGAAATGTAGTTATATCAACATTAAGATCACACGAATAACATTTACGTTTTGTTTTTTGGGTTTTTTTTGTTAGAACAACTCAGCAAAATAAAATTCCGGTTTATTGTTGGACAACATTGTTTCACACATACATCAAACAGGCCAAAAAAAAAAAAAAAGATAATAAACAGCAACTTCATAGACAAAAAAAGAAAAAGAAACCTTTTATCTTTGGCCTTTTTAACCATCTCATACAAACCAACTACTTATAGTACAGCTAAGTACATACACAAAAAAAGTTACTGGAATGCTCAGAATAAGATAGTTTTTGTTGTTGTTTTTGCTTTTTTTACAAGGTTTTTTTCCTCCTTTGAGATTATAATGAACATGGTCACACCACAAGTCAAGTCATAGAGTCAGAAGTAGGACAGAGACCGCTCTGAAGGCTGGTTTGGTCATCTGAGATGATTAAAAACGGCTAACCCCTAACAATAGGTACAAACATATAAAATGTAAATAAAAAATACAAACCAATTTCCCTTTTAAAGTACTTTTAAGAAAAAAAGCAGGGCCTTGGAAGTTTTGGTTCTTTTTTCCTCCCCTGTTGCAAATTCTCTGGTTTTGGTTGGGCAGTGAAGAGCGCTTGTCACCTTGGGGCGGTGGTCGGATGGGCCTCTCTGCTCCAAGGTGACCACGTCTAGAGTCTGAGACGGGAAGTGGGGGGAGAATAGGTCACGATGGCCTTTCTTTTGAAGTTTAACTTTTCCTTTTTTGCTGTCTAGTCATCCTCCTCAGTCTTCTGCTTCTTGGTATCAACATCCTCATCCTCATCATCTTCAGCCGCCTCGGCTTCCTCATCTTCGTCTCCATCCTCTTCCTCACCATCACCTTCCTCCTCGTCTTCCTCCTCCTCCCCACCTCCTTCCTCTTCTTCATCGACCTCATGGTCAGCATCCTGCTCCCCATGTTCCTCCTTAGCGTTCCCATCAGCAGGGGCGTCTCTTCCATTCGCTGCCTCGTCCACAACTTCCTTCTTCTCCTCTAAGTCCTTGGTGGTGACCTCGGAGCTGGTGTCCACCGCTGTGTCTGACATGGTGGGGCACGTCGGTGACCCGATGCGGGGGATGGAAAAGAAAGCTGGAGTTCAGGGACCCTGGCGATAAGGCTGCCGGAGTCCGCAGTGGCGGAGGTGGTTGCGACCAGGGGGAAGCCGGACCCAGGAACAATGCAAAGATGGCTTTCAGAGCTGCCAGACGAATAACATTTATGTAGTGAGCACTTTCTGGGTGCCAGCCTGAGCACAGAGAGGTATGGTATGTGTGATATCTCACTTAATCCTCATAACGACACTTTGAAACAGTTCTCATACTATCCCCAGTTTACAGCTGAGGAAACAAGTTTGCAGAAGATGAATACATTGCTTGATGATGTGGTTAGTAAGGGGGGAACCAAGATTTGAACTCAGATCTACTTGACCCTAAGCCTCTTAATCTCTTCCCACATAAGCTACTTTTAACCTTCAAAGGGTGAAACAGAGACTTCATAAACATTTGCAAGCCAATTCTGAAAAAGAAAATATTTCGTAAGATACAGTTGGCGTGAGGGGGTTGAAAATGGTGGCAGGATTCCGACAATTTTCAGTGTAATTAAGAGAAGACTAGAGTGGGATACTGACCGCCAGCACCTTGCAGAGCTTGGTACTTAGGAGATGTTTCAGAAACGCGTGGCTGAATGAATCCTCAAGCCACTGTGTTTGCAGCCACTATTCATGCTGCCTAAGAATTATGCATATGTTTGCTCTGTCCTCACCTTTGACAGATGGGAGAGGCTTGAATCCTGGGGAATCCTGAAGAACAAGATTCCCTCTGGCACAACGCCAAAAAGTCACATCTAGCCTGGGCTTGCATCCTCTACAAAATTGCTAAGAGAATGGAAAATATTTGCAAATGTGAAAATGTTGTTTGGATTTTCAGTAATGGCCTCTATAATCTTAGTTAATCTTTAACTAAGAAATTCCATTTTACTATGGAAAAAATAGGCTAATTGTTCTAGTAGATGGAGATCTACAGGATTGTCTGCCCAACACTCACCATACTTGCTGTTCTAGAAACTACCCACATCCGTAGTTCTCATGGGAGCTGCCGTGTGTATGTATACACACACACACGAACATTTTTTACATGATCCACCAGCTTGACCACAATTAATTGTCTAAGATCTGGCATCCAATCCAAGGTGGACTATTGACTCCTTTGTTTAGGATTTTTTGGACTTGGCGCAGGGCAATCTCCCTCTAGTAACTGAAACTAAAAGGTACATATATTACTCAGGATTCTCTAGAGAGAACCAATAAGATGGATGGATACACAGATAGATGACAAGGAAACTGACTCATATAATCATGGCAACTAAGAAGTCCCACGACAGGCTATCCCTAAGCTGGAGACACTGGGATGCCCATAGTCCAAAGCCTCAGAACCAGGAAAACTGATGATGTGATTCCCAGTCCAAGGTCAAAGGAATGAGAACTGGGGTGCAGGGGAGGTAGGAAGTTGGGAGGGGAGTAAGTCTTACAGTCTAAAAGCTGAAGAGGTTAGAGTTCTGATGTCCAAAGACAGGAGAAGATGAGCATAGCCCAGATCCAGGTGCAAAAGTAAACTGTCTTTTTGTTCTCCCTGCAGCCCCAGCTAATTAAATGGTGCCTGCTCACATTACAGACGGGTCTTCTCCACTCGTCCACTAATTCACAAGCAAATCTCTGGTGGAAATACCCTCTCAGACATAGAGAAATAATCTCTCACCAGTTTTCTGGGTAACCCTTACTCCTGTCAAGTGACACCTAAAATTAATCATCACAGTAGACAACCATGAAGGTTGGTAGATGTGATCATGAGGAGAGTCCAGTCTTCAAGGAAGGAGAAGGAAGCTGACAACACCCACACAGAGTCACCGAGGTAAGGCGGAGGGTCCCACGCTCACCAAGAGTCTGACTTCAAATAGCCCTTTTATTTTTTATGTTACACTAAAACATAATGTAACACTATTGTAAAATGTAACACTATTTTATTTTTTTCTCTTAATTTTTTTATTAAATCATAACTGTGTACATGAATGCATTTATGGGGTACAATGTGCTGATTTTATATACAATTTGGAATGCTTACATCAAACTGGTTAACATAGCCTTCACCTCACTTACTTAATTATTGTGTTAAGACATTTATATTCTGGGCAGCGCCTGTGGCTCAGTTGGTAAGGTGCCGGCCCCATATACCGAAGGTGGAGGGTTCAAACCCGGCCCGGCCAAACTGCAACAAAAAAAATAGCCAGGTGTTGTGGCGGGCGCCTGTAGTCCCAGCTACTCGGGAGGCTGAGGCAAGAGAATCGCTGAAGCCCAGGAGTTGGAGGTTGCTGTGAGCTGTGTGATACCACAGCACTCTATCAAGGGTGACAAAGTGAGACTTTTTCTACAAAAAAAAAAAGAAAAGAAATTTATACTCTTCTTTTAATAGATTTGACATATACCCTTGCAACATGCACCATAGGTGAGGTCCCACCAATTACCCTCCCTCCAAATGGCCTCCTCCCTTCTTTTCCCTCCCTCATCCTGGGCTATTGTTGTGTTTTATCTTTTGTATGGAAGTGCGGGTGATTATGGATTGGTTTCATAATAGTGCTCATTACATTGGATACTTTTTCTTCCATTAGTAAAGTATCTCAAGAATGGAATAAAAAGTATCTAATGACTTTAAATATTCCCGAAGATCATCTATATGTCTACCTTTCCCCAGACTTGGCTTTTCAACATATTTTTTTTAATTTTGTAACTCCATCAATTCCCCTTTGAAAAGAAGCTAATTGGAATTCAGTTCTGTCACTTGGAAACAGCCCTAACCAAAACAGGTGTTTGAAGAGCTTTAGGGTGATTAAAACACATAGGAAGGAGAAAAGGAACAATAGCACTAACTTCTTGCTTTCTGTCACCTCATATCTTTCTTAAAAAACGTATTAGTTTTAGTAGATATCCTCAAAGAGTCAGTTTTGTAAACATTTTGGCAAACTTTTCATTGAATTATTATATACCAAAAAACTGCACAATCCTGACTTTTTGCAAAATACACATAGTTGTGTAACCAACACCCAGATCAAGAATTAGTACATTTCCTGCAGCCCTCCCAGATGGTACAGCTGCCCCTCCAGGCAGCTCCTGACTTCTGGTATCAGAGATCAGCTCTGACAGTGTTTGAACTTGAAAGAATCACGCAGGATGTTCTCTTGTGCATCTGGCTTCTCTCTCATTGGTAAGATGCATCGGTGTACGTGAGGGTACATGAGGCTGTAGTTCTCTCCTTGCTGAGTTATATCACCAACATTGTCTTTTAAATGTTTTGTTTTGTTTTGTTTTGAGACAGACTCACTATGTCACCTTCAGTAGAGTGCCGTGGTGTCACAGCTCACAGCAATCTCAAACTCCTGGGCCCAAACGAATCTCTTGCCTCAGCTCCCAACTAGCTGGGACTACAGGCACCCGACATAACACCTAGCTATTTTTTTGTTGCAGTTGCCATTGTTGTTTAGCTGGCCCGGGCCAGGTTCAAACTCTCCAATACCCTTTCAGTGTGTGTGGCTGGCTCCTTAACCACTGTGCTACGGGTGCTGAGCCTTAAATGTTATTTTTATTTACTTAAAGTGGGCTGGAAATCAGAAACAGGAACCTGGTAGGAGTAGCTATTTTTTTCTCCTAATAACCCATTGATCATAGTGGTAAAATCTAATTCAGACAAGTTGCCAGGAACTTTAGCAGAGAGAATTGCTCTTATAAAGTTGGAACTTTTATTGAGTCTTACGCAGCTCAGCTCAAGTGAGGACATAGGCTGCCTCCTCCTTATGAAGGTGGAAAAACAACAAATGACCCGGCTCCTCTCCTTGTGCAGAATAGAGCTTCTGAAAGAAAAGCAGGGTGCAACTCCCTATAAAAGTGACCCTTTCAAAAAACCTAATCAGACCATACATTGTTTATTTCAGCAAACAACATTCAGTGATTCTAAAGACAAATAATCCCCTATTGCAATTTGTATCATAATTTCTAGAAGAAAACACCATTCTTCTAATTTTTACCAAGCAAGTAAATAGTAATTTATCCACAGGGCAGTTCTATCAAGCCATTCTTCACTAGCCTTGAGACATAGATTCTCAATATAATTTCCATCAACACCTACAGTTTTATTTCTTTATCCTCCATGATAATTATAATGCAAAAAACAACAAACCCTAATTCATTTGGCTTGAACAATAAGGAAAATGTATTACTTTCTATCACAAGAAGTATGGAGTTAAAACCGATGAGGATCTGAGTTTTTTCTTTGTCAGACTCATCTAGGGAGAGTATAAATCTAAGTAGACTGAGGCTATTCCAAGAGTCACATTCAGAAAGAAATGACAGCTTCCAACAGTAAAAGGCTGTGTCGTCCCTTGATCTTCCCCTACCCCCAACCATGAGGAAACCTTCCTTGGAAACCCGCCACTTCTTATCGGCCAAAATTACATCTGGGTCCATTGGTAAAACCAACCTCCTAGCACTCTGGGAGGCTGAGCTGGGAGGATTGCTTGAACTCAGGAGTTCAAGACCAGTCTGAGCAAGAGTGAGACCCTGTCACTACTAAAAATAGAAAAATTTGCCAGACATTATGGTGGGCACTGTAAGTCCCAGCTACTCAGGAGTCTGAGCCAGGAAGATCACTTAAACCCAGGTTTTTGAGGTTGCTGTGAGCTATGATGACACCACAGGACTCTAGCCTGGACAATAGAGTGAGACTCTGTCCCAAAAAAACAACCAATGACGAAGGGAATGGGATTGCCATATGTGGTACATAACAACAGTGTTTATCCCTAAAATAAGGAATAGAGTCCCTTTGCCTAAGTCACTTTCAAAGAAAGCAATGGCTTTTCTGCAAAGTAAAAAAGGGAAAAAGATTATTGTAGTGGTTCTCAACCTTCCTATTACTGCGACCCTTTAATACAAGTTCCTCATATTGTGGTGACCCCCAACCATAAAATTATTTTTGTTGCTACTTCGTAACAGCAATTTTGCTACTGTTATGAATCGTAATGTAAATATCTGATATGCAGGATGGTCTTAGGTGACCCCTGTGAAAGGGTCGTTCAACCCCCAAAGGGGTTGCGACCCACAGGTTGAGAACCGCTTGATTATTGGGTTGACAATTACCCATCACCTTCCACAATCTACCTCTTGGGTTTCCCCACTTCCCTTGTTCCACATATTGTTCACAAAATGCTCATACTTCCACAAAATACACAGTGTCCCTCCATGAGAGAAAACAACCTAAAGTCTCATCTAAAAGAAACAAGATAAATTCAATAAAAACTCCCATTCAGAAAAGTGACTGTCAGCACTGGTCCAAGCACATGTTATCTCCTGCAGGACAATAATAATAAATACCAGTTCCATGAGCCAAGACAGGAGTAAATATCTCTGCCAGCTGTCTGGTCAGCCTTGTTCTCTGCTGGAGCCTCCCTTGCCCACTTGCCTCCCATGTGGGGAGCATCGGAGAAGGCGTCTTCCTAGAGGCTGCCGAATTTAACTCCTGCAGATTCTATAGCATCAGGACCCGCTTAGGACTTAAACAGTCCTAGACATTTTATAGTTGGAAACTCACTTCTGGTCCATTCCAGGGAATAATAATGGCCAGTCTTCTTGTCTGAATGAGGTCTGTGAGTGCCACAATCCCTGTCTCCTCACCGTGAACCTCTATGATCTCCCCACCTTCAAGCCCAAGTTTACATGTAATGGCCTCCACCTCAAGGCAAGAGGGAGCGGTGGAAGCAGAGGAAGAGTTGCTACCTGTGATCCCAGCCTTCCCAGTTGCATCTAAGCTCTGCACAATGCCTCTTGTCTTGTCAAGGATATTTGATGAGAGATATTAAAACCAGGTATGGGGGGAAAGCTCTGCTCTTACCTCTTGCAAAAATTTATTTCTTTCTCACCCTTTTTTGATGGAGAAGGGGACATCAATTTTGTATCAAATTGAGATTTCTAAGCTGAAAATCTCTAAATTATGGTCTTTAAATCAACTTAGATTACAGAGTAAGGGCAGAAAGAGTCTACATTAGCAAAACTCCATTTTCTTCTCTCTCTGCATTCAGACATGCCACTTTTTATCTAAATTTGCCCCATAGACTATCTCTTTCTCAAAGGCTGCAAGAAATAACCAGCATGTGCCAATATCCCCAGTTTTCCTACCATTACCTCTAATTCTACAGTCTGGACATATAAGATCAGGGTCCCAAAGCCCAACATGTGAACAATTTGACCAAAAGACTGCAAACTCAGAAACTTTGAAATATGGCCTTGATGTTAAAAAGACAAAAAACAAAACAAACAAAAAAACACACACGAGAGCTGGATTTAGGGGGAAATGAAAGAGTTGACAACAGCGGAAGCCAGGAACTCATCAGTTTAGCATTTTCTCTGTTACACATGAGTAAACTCCAGTTTCCCCTGCCTTCCTAACTTCCAGAAATTGTTTTAGGATCTACAGGAGTGGGAGGCTCTTTTACTCACAAATAAACATACTTTTGAAAAGAGATTTGGGTGCATATTTTGAAAACAAGGTGAGTCACAGCAAATAATGTAAAATAGACATCTGAAAATAGATTAAGATTCACTTCTTACCAAAGAAGGAGTAGACTGTTTTGATGAGAAGAACAAAAGGAAATACCCCATTAAGAATTTCTTTGTTCATTGAGATTTGTAACTTTTAGACAACATGACAGGAAGTTCTGTTTGTGATGGACAGTCTCAGCTCAATTTTGTTTTAATGAGGAAGTCTGTGTTCTATTAATGGCGAATTGATTTTCCTCTATCACTCTTGGAAGAAATATTAGCAAAGGTACGTCATTGACCCTTCTGATCTTTGCACACTTATTTAAAGTCAAAATTCTAGCCTTATAATAGGGAATTCATGCCAGGGAATTCATACTGAAGCTCCGAGGACTGGGAGGTCTTGGTACTATCAGCCCTAATGCCGGAATTTGGGGATTCACCATGTGGTTCTGGTGGTATAATTTTCACCATACATGAGATTGACATTTTTTGACAATATTTAAGTCATATCAATTTCCATTCCAGAAATGAATACTCCTATTTGGTTTTCAGTTAAGTGTTCATCAATTCCCTATAGATAAGTTCAGCACATTTGAATCAAACAGAAGTATGTTCCAAAACCAAGTTGGTAAAGTATATGTAGGTACCACGTTCACCAACTTAGCCTTACTTTTGGCATGTTCCTGACACATAGTAGGAGCTCAGTAACTATTTACCACATAGATGAATAAATGAAAAGAGCCATGGCCACTCAGCAGTTCGGACAGCCTTGGCTTTGAGTATTTCACGGGTCCCATTAAGTTGTTTTCAAAGTAGCCACTGTAGCTCAGTGTTTATCACACCTGCCGCCCTCCCCAACTCCCTACCCACCTCCCCCACCCCACCCCGCGCACACACGAGATGTGGTAAGTTCGAGCCAATGAGTTTGAGCCTCATCTGGGCCTAATAAACAAAAGAACTAAAAATTCAGAGAAACACTTAAGCCTTTGACCGCTATTATTGGGGTGGGCCCTGGCCTTAGGCCTGTAGTCCCAGCACTCTGGGAGGCCGAAACCAGTGAATTGCTTGATCTCTTCAGTCTGAAACCAGCCTGAGCAAAAGCCAGACTTGTGGCAGGCACCTGTAGTCCCAGCCACTCAGGAGGCTGAGGCTAGAGAATCGCTCAAGTCCAAGAGTTCAAGATTGCTATGTTGCCATGGCACTCTACCCAAGGCAACAAAGTGAGACTCTGTCTCGAAAAAACAAACAAACAAACTTGTTTTCAGTTTACTAACAATGCAGACAGGCCCAGACATAGAGATGACAAATATTTGTATATTTGAGGTAGTTCATAGCTTTGTTAGACTTTGAGGCTCTTGTTTTTCTTATCTACCAACATCTACTCCCTTCCAAGTATAGCTCTAGGCAGATGGCAGAGAGTTTTAAATTCCAGAATAAATCTCTTTCTACATTTTTCTTTCTTTGCCCCAATGCCTGATTCTAAGCCAGGTGTCTGTGAGATCCAGCCCTAAATCACTGCAATGGTCGGCCCCAGTGAGGAGAGTTTCTGCCTCTCCTTCCTCCAATCTCAGAAATGATTGCTGCCTTCCAATTCCCATAGCTGTTCTCACCACCCATGTAACCGTGATGATTACAAGTTGCATACACATGGACATAGAATTACTAAAAACACGTGACTTACTGTCTTTCTGGCCACATCCTGGGTTTCTTGAGGATGGGCACCTGTTCACCATCCCAGCCTCTAATACAGTGCCAAGTGCATAATGCTCACTTGTCAAATCAATGAGTAAATAGCAGAGATACTTTTTTTCTTCTCTTTGAACTGAAAATTTAAAGGTAAAAAAGGAAAAACTGAATTTATTTCCTCAGTACCAGACAAAGAAGGGGAAAGACAGGGAAAATTTAGTATTTAGTTAGAAATTCAGGGAAGCGGGGGAAGTAATCTGTTTGGGTGCAGTCACTGGGGAAATGTGCCTAGTAAGTGAACATGCCTCGGCACTCTTCCCATCAAGATGTGTTGACTATGTCCCTTTCCCTTGACTCTGAGCCTTTCTTAGTGACTCAGTTGTAACCACCAAGAGCAGCAGAAGTGATGCGGCATAACTTCTAAGGCTGAGTCAGCAGAGACCATACTGCTTCCACCTGATTCTCTTAGCACACTCATTCTGGAAGAGCCCGTCTCTGCCATCATGTAAGGATTCTGATTACCCCCTGGGACTGCTGTGCTGGAGGGGCTGTGTGTATATGGGCCTCTGGTCGACAGCCCCAGCTGAGTTCCCAGTCAGTAGCCAGTGTCAACTGCTGCCAAGTGCAGACATCAGCTCAGTCGAACCTTCGGATGATGGCAGCCCCAGCCAACATCCTACTGCAACCACAGGAGAGCAACAAGAATCACTGAACAGTTTCTACGTCCGACTCTCAAAATACGATGATTGTTTTAAGCCTCAGATTAAGAGGAAATTTGTTACACATCAATAATAACTGCACCAATTGCCTCTGGGGATTATGACTATAAAGAAAAAACTCTGAATTTTTCTTCTCTATTTCTGAATGGGGCAATTGAACACTTATCAATTTTCAGACCAAGCAAGCATAACAAGGACATGCAAGCACACCCCTCATCAGTAAGTGTGTCTTGGTTCATAAGTTAAAACGACATGTAGATTCCATCAAAATGTAAATGAAAATCATAAAGGGCTTCTGGAATGGAAGCAGTCTCTGCTTAATTAAGGCAAGATATGCAAAACCTGTCTAAGACAAGAGTAGTAAGAATAATTATTAGCGGCTTCTACAAAGTGATGTTTCTTAGTTACTGGACAAAGACACGGTTACTAGAAAGGCTTGGAAATTATTCTCCTCTGAAAGGAAATGAGAGGAAAAAACATTCACAGAAACATCTTGTGATTAAAGCCAGCTCTACCCCCATGGAGAGGCGCGATGCTGACTTCATTCCCTGCAATATCCCCGTGACTAATCCCTGACAATTAGTCCAAACTTACAAATATTCTCTCCAGCCAAGGCAACAGTAGGAAACCTTTCCATATGGCCAGATCTTTCCACAGCCAGTAGCATTTGCAGGATTTATAAATTAGACCTTTCACTTGCATGAAAGGAAAGAATTGCACATGAGACCATTTGTTCCTCTTTGCTTTGTACCCCTTCCCATCAGAAACGTGTCCCAACCACGTGTGGCTGTCCTCCAGCACAAAAAGGAGGCTTCTCCTTATGGCAGATGCCGGGCTCCTCCTCGCAGACTCTGCCCTTTTCTGTTCAACCTTCCTCAGAACTCCCCACATGGGGAAGGATAGGCCTGGCCTGGGGGCCAGTTAAAAGAGCTGAGCTGTCATCACAGCCTGGCAGGCCAGGACCAGGGCAGCCCAAGGCTAAAGCACACAGCCAGGGATCTAGTTCTTGGGAATGACTTCTTCTCAGTGAACAGCTACTGCTGGCTGTCCTTGAGACAGACTGAGACCTGAAAACTGTACCCCAATTCTTGGCAGGCCCCTGCTTGAGCAATCTTGTTGCAGAGATCCCTTAGAAATCCAGAGACGCGGTGGCTTACAAACTCAGTTGGGCAAGGCTGCAGGGACCCAAGTAGGGGTCATTACACAGAATGAAAGGTGGACAAATGAGATGACTGGAGTTCTGAGTCCCCACCCACACAACAATCAAAGCATCTCTTCTTTCTCCTTCTTGTCATAGTAGAGCTTGAAATATTTTACTTGTTGAATTTATTTGGAAACCACTGCAATACAAGACAGCAATGAGCTTTGGAATCAGAAGGCTTTAGGCTCAAATCCCGGCTCTGCTCCTTATTTACATTCAGGGAATGTTTTTGATGTCAATTCTTCTGTAAAATGGGGATAACAATGCCAAACTCACAGGCATAGTGAGGATCTACAAATGAGACGATGTGGTCCGCCTCCTGGCACAGAGTAGTTGCTCAGTAAGTGATGAATGTTGGGGATTTAAAGGGTCAGGAATCCTACTTTCTTTTTCTCTGCCCAAGGTGAGAACCAATTGAGAAAGAGACTCAGAAATAAGATATAAAATCCCAGAAGGAGGAATCTGTTTGGTGAATGATGTTTAGTCTGTGGCAACAGAAGACTTTCTAATATGGCATCCCGGAATTAAACTTTCCCCCTCCATCACAAGCAGAGCTAGAAATTTGTAGGCCCCCCCTAGGGGAGGTGGGAGCGTCCTTGTAAATTTGCTTCCCTCTGCAGAGGGAAGATCCCAAATGAAGAATGAGTAGGGGATGAATCACACATTCTCAGTTATTCAAACCCAAACTGATAAGTCAGCCGCGTGACTGATGTTACCCAGAGCCATCAGGTACAGTTGTACATGTTCACTATGAAGTTATAGATGACACCATTTATTACATGTTTTGATTTTCCTTTTAGCAATAAATCTAGAGGTTTCCACAGGTTGCAGCCAAACTTTCCATTGGTTTCTCAAAATTTTGTTATATAGCAAATGAAGAGCAAAATATCCATTGGAAAGTATTCAGAGAGAAAAAAATCACTACATTTAGCCTTGTGCATCCCTTGACAAGGAATTTTCAAGAGAGAGATATGTGAAATGACAGATGGGTTAACCCCATTAGAGTCAAAATGCATAGCAGGTGCATTGCCTGAGAAACATGGATTTTTAAGAGCTACAGTTTACCCTTGGTTTCTTTAACCAGGATGGCTGCCCCAGGACTTGACCCACATGACACAAGCCCTGTCATGTATTTTCATAATCTTTAGGGTAATTTTCCCGGGGCTCTTTTTAGTGATATTAGTTGGTGCATTTAACATCTGTGGTCTTACAAAGACTTGTTCCCTGCCCCCTGATTCAATATTTCAATCCACCCCCAGGATGTTTCTTTCCTGGAATCTATGCAGATAAAAACAGCTTTTTCAATAACTCCCTAGCCCTTAACATAAAGGCTGATCTTGGGTGAGTACCAGCGGCTCACCCTAATGTCACAGTACGTAATGTGTATATACCCTACCCAGATGAAAACTTCAACTCAGTGCAAAGACAGGCACTTACCCATATCTCTGAATACACCCATTTAACTAGTATTGACACTAGTTTCAAGTTGGCAGAAATTCCTGGAAAGGGGACAAAGGGTGGTTAGTTTATTTTGATCTGGTTCCCTTTTACTCCCTCTTCCTAGGTTTCTGCTGGAGAGATTTTGCCATATTTGGTTATAAGAAATGGAAAAGGGAATAGTATTATTTTTGGGACACTAGTGATAGGAAACCACTGTAAATTATCTTGCAAAACATCAAGGCCTTAACAGAAATGTGAGTATTTCTGGGGGCAAAGGTTTGAAAGATTTGGCGATGGAGTTTTTCTGCACTTTTTTTATCTTTAAAAATTCCATGGATTTGAACAAGAAGCCAAATACAGTGAAAATAATAAAAATTAACATTTGTTGAGCTTTTATTGAGTTAAATATGCTAGGTGCTTTAGCTTTACTTTCATTATTTCATTTATTCCTCACCACGCCTCTATGAAATCAGTACTATTATAATCCCCATTTTATAGAGAACAAAACAAAAGAGATTAGGTAATTTGCCACAAAGACATGGAACCAGTAAATACCTGAGAGGTGCTTGTATTCAAGCAGCCCGACTCCCAAGATTGTGAAGTATCACCGCTGTTGAAAAGATTCAAATATAACGTGTTGATATTTTCTATAGAAAAGCCATTCTGGGTTCAACTAGTACTGAGTGTTTAACCAACAAAAGAATTCTTTAGAAATTCTCATTTTTATTACTGGAAGCAAAGAAGCCCTCCTCAAATTAAGAAATCAACCAGATTATGGCGGCACCTGTGGCTCAGTAGGTAGAGCACCAGCCCCATATACCAAGGGTGGTGGATTCAAACTCAGTCCTGGCCAAACTGCAACAAAAAATAGCCAGGCCGGGCGTTGTGGCAGGCACCTATAGTCCCAGCTACTTGAGAGGCTGAGGCAAGAGAATCGCCTAAGCCTAGGAGTTGGAAGTTGCTGTGAGCTGTGACACCACCACACTCTACTGAGGGCAAAAAAATGAGACTCTGTGTCTAAAAAAAAATTAAAAAAGAAAGAAAGAGGAGGCGGAGCAAGATGGCAGCCGAGTAACAGCTTCCTTGCATCTGGGCACCGTGAGTCTGGGGAGATAGGACTCCAGGCGTCTCTGGCTGGTGAGAACTGCCTATCATCACTCCTATGAGGATACAGGGAGTCAGCGAGAGACTTCTGGACCCCAAGAGGAGGACTAAATCCGTGGAAAACCGGCAAGTGGTCGCGTGTGTTCAATCCGTCTAAACCCGCCCACAACTGTAAGTTCAGTAGCAGCGAGACTGCAAACCAGAAAGGCCTTACCTGTGAACTGTTTTGATGTCCTTGGACTTAGCACTGAGTTGAACTGCCTTGGGGAAGGCCTGAGCGGGAGTGCGAGAACTTTGGCCGTTGTCTAGGGCCCCAGTCTGAGCCGCTGAGCCAGACGGAGCTAATAGTGTTTGGCGGTGGGTCACACGGATCCATTGTCAGCGATCTGCCCCGGCAAGCTCCGCCCTCAGGGTCGCAGAGCTAGAAACGGGTGGGAGCTGGTAACCCAGCAACCAAGTAGCCTAAGGGTGGGGTCTGAGCCGCCTTGCAGCCCTAACCCTCAGGGGCAGAGTGAGACCGGTTTTGGCACACTGAGTAAGTGGATAGCCACTTCAGCAGCAATTCCAGCAAGAAAGCTGGGAAAGCTTCTGCTCAACAAGTTTACAAGTTCGAAGTGCCTTTTAAGTAGGCTGAAGAGAGATTCAGGGTGTCTACCTGCTGGGGTTTGAGTAATCAGCAGCCTCCAGTCGTATCTGAACTGTGACTAACATCTCATACCCCAGAAGACCACGTGTTGCCCAGACAATATTCAATAACATATACAAACTGCTTTGTTTTTGGTTGTGTATTTTTTTCTTTCTTTTTTTGCTTGGTTGTTTTTTTTGTTTGTTCATTTTGACGTTGCTGATATTCTTTTGTTTTTTTAATTTCAATCTTTTCCACACAGATCCCTTTTTCTTTCTCAATTTTCCTAGTTTAATTATAATTTCCCATTGCTGCTTTTTTTAATAACTTCAACTTCATTTTTGCTAGTGTTTCTACCGATATAATTTGGTTTTTCACCCAATTTTATCCCTGTAAAGTTTTCTGTTTGCTTCTTTTGGTTTGATTTATAGCATTTTTGTCTTTCCTCTCTACTTGGTGGAGGTGGGGTACTGTGTCTGATCAGGTTAGCAAA
Organism: Nycticebus coucang; assembly: GCF_027406575.1. Taxonomy (NCBI): domain Eukaryota; kingdom Metazoa; phylum Chordata; class Mammalia; order Primates; family Lorisidae; genus Nycticebus; species Nycticebus coucang. The sequence goes on from NC_069782.1 coordinate 120,718,326, forward strand.
GAGCTGCTGACCTCAAGGGAACCACGCAACTGGGCACCCCCAGAAGGTGGGGTTTTTTAAGGTTGTGTCAAAGTACCCTACTGTACACCTATATTGCCCTCTTTCTGTGCCTCTCTTCTTTTTGTCAATATTCCTTATACCCACCCCCTCTCCTTTCTCTATCTTTCTTTTTTTCTTATCACTCGGTCCTCCTTTCTTTCATCCCCTTTTTTTTTGCTCTTCAACCTTCTCACCCTTCTGGTCCTGTAACCTTTAGTCCACAGGCACAAGAACTTAAAGAGCAAGAGGAAGTGAAAGGAATATTAGGGCAAGCAAACAGATAAAAGAAATCACTCATGAGGAAGAATCAGCAGAAAACTCCAGGCAACATGAAGAACCAGTCTAGAACAACCCCACCAAGGGACCATGAGGTAGCTACTGCAGATGATTCCACCAGTATAGAAATGTTAGGAATGACAGAAAGGGAATTTAGAATACACATGTTGAAAACAATGAAAGAAATGATGGAAACAATGAAGGAAATTGCTAATAAAGTGGAAAATAACCAAAAGGAAATCCAAAAACAGAATCAAATAAGAGATGAACGATATGAAGAATATAAAAAGGATATAGCAGACCTGAAGGAACTGAAACAGTCAATTAGGGAACTTAAAGATGCAATGGAAAGTATCAGCAACAGGTTAGACCATGCAGAAGAAAGAATTTCAGAGGTAGAAGACAAAGTTCTTGAGATAACTCAGACAGTAAAAGAGGCAGAAAAGCAGAGAGAGAAAGCAGAACGTTCACTGTCAGAATTATGGGACTTTATGAAGCGTTCCAACATACGAGTTATAGGAATTCCAGAAGGGGAAGAAGAATGCCCCAGAGGAATGGAAGCCATACTAGAGAATATTATAAAAGAAAATTTCCCAAACATCACCAAAGATTCTGACACACTGCTTTCAGAGGGATATCGGACCCCGGGTCGCCTCAACTCTAACCGAGCTTCTCCAAGACACATTGTGATGAACCTGTCCAAAGTTAAGACAAAAGAAAAGATTCTGCAAGCTGCCAGGAGTAAGCGCCAGTTGACCTACAGGGGCAAACCCATCAGAGTTACCACAGACTTCTCTAATGAAACTTTCCAAGCAAGAAGACAATGGTCATCTACCTTTAATCTACTTAAACAGAACAATTTTCAGCCCAGAATTCTGTACCCTGCTAAGCTAAGCTTCAAAATTGACGGAGAAATCAAATCATTTACGGATATACAAACATTGAGGAAATTCGCCACAACAAGACCAGCTCTACAGGAAATACTTCAACCTGTTCTGCACACTGACCACCACAATGGATCAGCAGCAAAGTAAGAACTCAGAAATCAAAGGACAGAACCTAACCTCCACACTGATGCAAAAGATAAAACTAAGCAATGGACTCTCACCAAATAAGACGAATAGAATACTACCACACTTATCCATTATCTCAATAAATGTTAATGGCTTGAATTCCCCACTGAAGAGACATAGATTGGCTGACTGGATTAAAAAACACAAGCCATCCATTTGCTGTCTGCAAGAAACACACCTGGCTTCAAAAGACAAATTAAAGCTCCGAGTCAAGGGTTGGAAGACAATTTTTCAGGCAAATGGAATTCAGAAGAAAAGAGGAGTTGCAATCTTATTTTCAGATACATGTGGATTTAAAGCTACTAAAGTCAAAAAAGACAAAGATGGTCACTTTATATTGGTCAAGGGAAAACTACAACAAGAAGACATTTCCATTCTAAATATTTATGCACCCAATTTAAATGCTCCCAGATTCTTGAAGCAGACCTTACTCAGTCTGAGCAATATGATATCTGATAATACCATCATAACAGGGGACTTTAACACACCTCTTACAGAGCTGGACAGATCTTCTAAACAGAAATTAAACAAAGATGTAAGAGATTTAAATGAGACCCTAGACCAACTATGCTTGATAGACGTATATAGAACACTCCACCCCAAACATAAAGAATATACATTCTTCTCATCACCCCATGGAACATTCTCCAAAATTGATCATATCCTGGGACACAAAACAAATATCAACAGAATCAAAAGAATTGAAATTTTACCTTGTATCTTTTCAGACCATCAGGCACTAAAGATGGAACTCAACTCTAACAAAAATGCTCAACCCCACCCAAAGGCATGGAAATTAAACAATCTTCTGTTGAATAACAGATGGGTGCAGGAAGAAATAAAACAGGAAATCATTAACTTCCTTGAGCATAACAACAATGAAGACACAACCTACCAAAACCTGTGGGATACTGCAAAAGCAGTTTTGAGAGGAAAATTCATCGCTTTAGATGCCTACATTCAAAAAACAGAAAGAGAGCACATCAACAATCTCACAAGAGATCTTATGGAATTGGAAAAAGAAGAACAATCTAAGCCTAAAGCCAGTAGAAGAAAAGAAATATCCAAAATCAAATCAGAGATCAATGAAATTGAAAACAAAAGAATCATTCAGAAAATTAATGAAACAAGGAGTTGGTTTTTTGAAAAAATAAATAAAATAGATAAACCATTGGCCAGACTAACTAGAAATAGAAAAGTAAAATCTCTAATAACCTCAATCAGAAACGATAAAGGGGAAATAACAACTGATCCCACAGAGATACAAGAGATCATCTCTGAATACTACCAGAAACTCTATGCCCAGAAATTTGACAATGTGAAGGAAATGGATCAATATTTGGAATCACACCCTCTCCCTAGACTTAGCCAGGAAGAAATAGACCTCCTAAACAGACCAATTTCAAGCACTGAGATCAAAGAAACAATAAAAAAGCTTCCAACTAAAAAATGCCCTGGTCCAGATGGCTTCACTCCAGAATTCTATCAAACCTTCAAGGAAGAGCTTATTCCTGTACTGCAGAAATTATTCCAAAAAATTGAGGAAGAAGGAATCTTCCCCAACACATTCTATGAAGCAAACATCACCCTGATACCAAAACCAGGAAAAGACCCAAGCAAAAAGGAGAATTTCAGACCAATCTCACTCATGAATATAGATGGAAAAATTCTCAACAAAATCCTAGCCAATAGATTACAGCTTATCATCAAAAAAGTCATTCATCATGATCAAGTAGGCTTCATCCCAGGGATGCAAGGCTGGTTTAACATACGCAAGTCCATAAACGTTATCCACCATATTAACAGAGGCAAAAATAAAGATCACATGATCCTCTCAATAGATGCAGAAAAAGCATTTGGTAAAATCCAGCATCCTTTTCTAATTAGAACACTGAAGAGTATAGGCATAGGTGGCACATTTCTAAAACTGATTGAAACTATCTATGACAAACCCACAGCCAATATTTTACTGAATGGAGTAAAACTCAAAGCTTTTCCTCTTAGAACTGGAACCAAACAAGGTTGTCCTCTGTCACCTTTACTATTCAACATAGTGCTGGAAGTTCTAGCCAATACAATTAGGCAAGACAAGGAAATAAAGGGAATCCAAATGGGAGCAGAGGAGGTCAAACTCTCCCTCTTTGCTGACGACATGATCTTATACTTAGAGAACCCCAAAGAGTCAACCACAAGACTCCTAGAAGTCATCAGAAAATACAGTAATGTTTCAGGATATAAAATCAATGTCCACAAGTCAGTAGCCTTTGTATACACCAATAACAGTCAAGATGAGAAGCTAATTAAGGACACAACTCCCTTCACCATAGTTTCAAAGAAAATGAAATACCTAGGAATATACCTAACGAAGGAGGTGAAGGACCTCTATAAAGAAAACTATGAAATCCTCAGAAAGGAAATAGCAGAGGATATTAACAAATGGAAGAACATACCATGCTCATGGATGGGAAGAATCAACGTTGTTAAAATGTCTATACTTCCCAAAGCTATCTACCTATTCAATGCCATTCCTATCAAAGTACCTACATCGTACTTTCAAGATTTGGAAAAAATGATTCTGCGTTTTGTATGGAACCGGAAAAAACCCCGTATAGCTAAGGCAGTTCTTAGTAACAAAAATAAAGCTGGGGGCATCAGCATACCAGATTTTAGTCTGTACTACAAAGCCATAGTGCTCAAGACAGCATGGTACTGGCACAAAAACAGAGACATAGACACTTGGAATCGAATTGAACACCAAGAAATGAAACTAACATCTTACAACCACCTAATCTTTGATAAACCAAACAAGAACTTACCTTGGGGGAAAGACTCCCTATTCAATAAATGGTGTTGGGAGAACTGGATGTCTACATGTAAAAGACTGAAACTGGACCCACACCTTTCCCCACTCACAAAAATGGATTCAAGATGGATAAAGGACTTAAACTTAAGGCATGAAACAATAAAAATCCTCAAAGAAAGCATAGGAAAAACACTGGAAGATATTGGCCTGGGGGAAGACTTCATGAAGAAGACTGCCATGGCAATGGCAACAACAACAAAAATAAACAAATGGGACTTCATTAAACTGAAAAGCTTCTGTACAGCTAAGGAGACAATAACCAAAGCAAAGAGACAACCCACACAATGGGAAAGGATATTTGCATATTTTCAATCAGACAAAAGCTTGATAACCAGGATCTATAGAGAACTCAAATTAATCCACATGAAAAAAGCCAACAATCCCTTATATCAATGGGCAAGAGACATGAATAGAACTTTCTCTAAAGACGACAGACAAATGGCTAACAAACACATGAAAAAATGTTCATCATCTCTATATATTAGAGAAATGCAAATCAAAACAACCCTGAGATATCATCTAACCCCAGTGAGAATGGCCCACATCACAAAATCTCAAAACTGCAGATGCTGGCGTGGATGTGGAGAGAAGGGAACACTTTTACATTGCTGGTGGGACTGCAAACTAGTACAACCTTTCTGGAAGGAAGTATGGAGAAACCTCAAAGCACTCAACCTAGACCTCCCATTCGATCCTGCAATCCCATTACTGGGCATCTACCCAGAAGGAAAAAAATCCTTTTATCATAAGGACACTTGTACTAGACTGTTTATTGCAGTTCAATTTACCATTGCCAAAATGTGGAAACAGCCTAAATGCCCACCAACCCAGGAATGGATTAACAAGCTGTGGTATATGTATACCATGGAATACTATTCAGCCATTAAAAAAAATGGAGACTTTACATCCTTCGTATTAACCTGGATGGAAGTGGAAGACATTATTCTTAGTAAAGCATCACAAAAATGGAGAAGCATGAATCCTATGTACTCAATCTTGATATGAGGACAATTAATGACAATTAAGGTTATGGGGGGGGAAGCAGAAAGAGGGATGGAGGGAGGAGGGTGGGGCCTTAGTGTGTGTCACATTTTATGGGGGCAAGACATGATTGCAGGAGGGACTTTGCCTAACAATTGCAATCAGTGTAACCGGCTTATTGTACCCTCAATGAATCCCCAACAATAAAAAAAAAAAAAAAAAATTAAAAAAAAAAAAAAAGAAAGAAAGAAACCAGATTAGATTCAACTACAATGTGAACAATGTAACCTAATCATTTGTATGCTCTTATTAACCTGAAATTTTAAAAAAATTTAAAAACTTTTACTATAATTTGGCTTTTAAAAAATGTTTTTAAATAAAAAGTAAACCAGAGTAGAAATGTATACCCAGGCAAAGAGCTCTATGAAAGAAAATTGTTCCAGCTGAGGAGGCAAATAATGGATCATGAACAACAGTGAAATAGTCTCTGCATTGCAATGCTGAAAACAGCCCACCCCTGGGTGTCTTTCACAATTCTAAGCTGGGAAGACATTTTATACAGTCAGAGTTGCGGTAAACTCCTGGTCTCAATTTAAAACGTATAACACCCAAAGGTCACATTGAAAATCCAATTTCTGACAGTCTTTATATGGGTATGGATGAAGGATTTGATAACAGAAAATATAATAAAACTTGGTGTAAATTTGTATGTAACTAAACCAAAAATGAAGAATGTTCTAAAAAAGTTTAAGACAAAAATCTTCTAATGCATTTTTATTAGAGCTGTTCACTTTTCAAACTAGGATACTGTAGTGGGAAAGCCTATTGGAATTACTTTAAATTGTACTCCCTTGCTTCTCTGGGTAAGTTCGAAAGGCAACAATACTGCCTTAAAAATCAAACAAGATTTGGAATCATCATTATCCCAGGGTCAAACTGGTTGGCAGGTTTTAGTTCCTTGAATAGGCTTTCTAAATAAGCCTCAACTGTTTGGAAATTGCCCATTACTTCATCAGAAACAATCTTCCATGTAAGATTAGAGAAAGATAGGAGACAGGCATTGTAAACAATGCAGGGAGCATTTTATGCTCAGCTCAAATCTATGGTTTTGCTTCATGTCCCAGAACAGAATAAAATTCTGTTTATTAGAATATAAAATAGTGCTAGAGTCCAAGCCAGACACTGTGGCTCACACCTTTAATTTTAGATCTGAGTGAAAGGCTCACTTGAGGCCAGGAGTTCAAGGGTAAAGTGAGCTATGATCACACCACTAGAGAGTAGAATTATGATTACTTAAGGATGGGAAGGGGATGGGGAAGAAAGGGTAGGGAAATGTTGACTGATGGATACAAAATTACAGCTAGATAGGAGGGATAAGTCCACTATAGAATGAATGTAGTTAACAATAATTTTTTTGTATATGTTCAAAAATCTAGAATAGAAAATTTTTAATATTCTTAACACAAAGAAATGATAAATGTATCATTGAGGTGATGGATATCCTAATTCCCCTGAGTTGATCATTACACATTATAGACATGTATCAAAATATTGTCCTTTCCCCCATAAATATTTACGATTATGTGTCAACTAAAAAGAAAAGAAAAATAAAGGCCAAAAATTGTATGTTGTCCAAGGGCAGACCTGAACATAGCAAAAGTTTCAGAACTTTCTGTTTGGGGTATGAGTGGATGCTGGAAGTGTGAAGGCTGAAGAATCAGAGCCTTACAACACATCAGGCTTGCATTATTCCTCTTATTCCCTACATGTGGCTCTATAGCTACCTTCCCTGGGATTAGAGTTTTATCCCTACCCCCAAGTGATACAGAAAGCGAAATTGTTTTTATAAAGTTCTAAAACTTGACTAACACTTAACTTTATGTTCTCTATACACTTATTTTATGTATTATTTGTTTTATTTAAAATGTTATACATGATTATGGGTTAAAAACATTTAAACACTAAATAAAGCAATATCGGTAGGAATGTGGAGTAAGGACTTCCAAAAATTTGCTCCTCCATAAAAGCAGCAAGAACACTGGTAAAGTTTGTCAAAATTAACCAAATACTGACAAGATTCTAAGGAATACTCATGTAAGATAAGTGGCTGAATCTCTGTAAGAACAGCAATATTTGTGCTGTTTTAATTTGCCCTATTCTGGTCCCCCTCTGCTCAGCCCCAAAGAAGTCATACAGAGGAAGGGCTCTCCATAAACAGTGAAAACAGCAGCCAGGCAGCCACTTAAGGGCAGGATGGTTTTGGAGTTCCTCCAAAACAACTTTCCCAGAAAATTGTCATTATTTGACCTGTCTTGCAAGTCCTTAGCAATGGCCAGTTGCAGGACTTGTCTTTATTGGACATAACTCAGAACTTGTTCACTTTAAATAGCATTTTCTGGGGGCAGAGACAAGATGGCTGACTGAAGCTAGCTTTCCACAGAGGCTCCCATCCAGAAGGAGAGTTAAAGGACAGACATTTAGCAAGTAACCTGGTAGATTAGAGCTGCACCAAGAGAGAAGGTTGAAGAACGCACATCAACCCCAGATCCTGTATCCCCCTAAACTTTCATTTATGATGAACAAATTAAATACTTTAATGACATTCATATGTTGAAGAAATTTGCCATAACCAAACCAGCTCTTCAGGATATTCTCAGACCTATCCTCCACAATGACCAGCCCAATCCTCTACCACAAAAGTAAACTCACTCAGAAACTTTTGATCAAACTCCAACTTCCGCAGTGGCGAAAAGATTAAAAATGTCCACTGGACTTTCGAAAAACTCGATATCCAAAATTTTATCAGACTTATCAATATTCTCCATTAATATGAACAGCTTAAACTGTCCTCTAAAGAGGCACAGGTTAGCTGACTGGATACAAAAACTCAGGCCAGATATTTGCTGCATACAAAATCACATCTTACCTTAAAAGATAAATATAGACTCGGTGAAATATGTTGCTTCCATATTTCAAGCAAATGGTAATCAGAAAAAAGCAGGTGTTGCAATTCTGTTTTCAGACACAATAGGCTTTAATCCAACAAAAGTAAGGAAGGATAAGGAGGGTCACTTCGTATTTGTTAAGGGTAATACTCAATATGATGAGATTTCAATTATTAATATTTATGCACCCAACCAGAATGTGCCTCAATTTATAAGAGAAACTCTAACAGACATGAGCAACTTGATTTCCTCCAGCTCCATAATAGAGATTTCAACACTCCTTTGGCAGTGTTGGATTGATCCTCTAATAAGAATCTGAGCAAAGAAATTTTAGATTTAAACCTAACCATCCAACATTTGAATTTAGGTCAACTATGAAGGTTCTACTATCTATTAAGGAAAGAGTTCCTCACTTTTGAAGTTTCCTTCCTGGTAGGAGGAGCTCAAACAAGAATATGTTTATGGCTTCTTTCCACCCCTTTAATCATTCTTTCTCAGGGAACATGAGATGACTTATCTGATTGATAAATTTGGTGAGAATAAAGGCACCGTTCTTGGCTCAGATTATCCAGTTTTGTTCTTGGGAGTAAACTGTTCTGTGTTTTCATCTTTCCCCGAGGTCCACACTGGTCCATTCAAGTGGCCACAGGGTCCAGTGGAAGAGCACCTACATAATCTGACAGCCTTTTTCAGTAAGAAAAGTGATTTTACTTCTATCTTCTTCTTTGTCTTATTTAGAACTTAGGTTAATTAGAACTTAGGTGAAGAAAAATGCTGCTATTCATTATACACTCTGGAGATCTTAGTCAACTATTACTATCTTCCTTGAAGTATCGTTTTGAGAATTGAAAGAGATATGTAGCATAATGTTTGAAAAGTATTAGGCATATCTAGGTGCTTTAAAAATGATACCTATTATTATTTCTGGAAAAAAATTTAATGGTTTACATTATTTTCTCAATCTATGTGTATCCCCACTTGCCAAAATATTTTAGCTCTACTCCCTGTGTTTTGCACTACAGATACTGAATACACACTTTCGAATTACATATGCCTTGTAATATTTTTGCCCATATACTTGTTCAATCTCTGCATTGATGAGATTATTTCACATATAAGAGACAGAAACAAAATTCAAACTATCTTTAGCAAAGAGAAAATTGAATAGCCTTACCATATCTGGGAAAGGCAGAAGGTGGGGCTAAATCCACAATTTTAATCAATGTTACCTGGACCTTCTCATGTCTTATTTATTGCTATATTCATATCTATCTATCTCTCTCCTTATTCACCACTGTGTTCCCAACACCTATACCAGTAACTGACACACATATAAAGGATGTAATAAAATATATATACTATGAGGGAAATTAATGTATAAGTTCTTCCTATTGTCCTTGGGTTTTCTCCATACAGCTATTCATAGTCAAATATTGGATTATAAAACCCAGATATTGACTCCAGAGGCAAGAGAAGCCTTCTTTCAACCATCTTGAGTCTCTTATCTCTGTATGTCTTTATTCATGTACAGATTTTTTTTAATGTATTCCAGAAATGGGTTTTTATTGCTTGAGTCTTTACCAACCTCTTGAACCACTGGCCGTGAAAGGGGATAGAGCACCATGACCAGCCAGTTTTGCTTCACATGACCACTATTGCTAAGGCAAGGTACTTCGCAGTCTCACGGTAATCACATGGATGGGTAACCACGAAGAAATATTCTCCAAAGGTGGAGGGGATGCTATTAACAGAAACAAGGAGGAAGGAAAACTGGATATATTTTAAAAAATTGAGATTCACTGTATAGCCATTCTAAGAGTCTGCACCCTACTGAAAATCAGTACAGCCTGAATGAAATCTATAATTGCAGGAGTAAAGGTTCAATAAAGAAATCAATTCTGATGGCTCTCCTTGTGAAATCTACAGAAGTCTAATATTTCTCCAAGTACCATTACATTATTAACAGCTTTATTGAGGCATAACTGATACACAACAAACTACACATGTTTAAAATTTTAGCCAAGGCAATTCTTAGTAATAAAACAAAGCTGCAAGTATTACCCTACCAGACTTGAGGCTATACTACAAGGTCAAGTATAGTGACCTTGGTGATCAAAACAGCATGGTATTGGCACAAAAATAGAGACATTGACATTTGGAACCAAATAGAAAACCAGGAGATGAAACTAACATCTTACAGCCACCTGATCTTTGATAAACCAAGCAAGAACATACACTGGGGGAAAGAATCCCTATTCAATAAATGGTGTTGGGAGAACTGGATAACCACATGTAAAAGACTGAAACTGGATCCACACCCCTCACCACTTACAAAAATAGATTCAGGATGGATCAAAGATTTAAATCTAAGGCATGAAACAATAAAAATCCTCAAAGAAAATGAAGGGAAAACATTTGAAGATATCAGCCTGGGGAAAGATTTTATTAAGAAGCCTTCCATGGCAATTGCAACAACAACAATAATAAATAGGAATTAATTAAACTGAAAAGCTTCCATACAGCTAAGGAAACAACCACCAAAGCAAATAGACCACCTTCAGAATAGGGAAAGATATTTGCATAGTATGAATCGGACAAAAGCTTGACAACTAGTATCTACAGAGAACTCAAATTAATCAACAAAAAAGACCCAACAATCCCCTACATCACTGGGCAAGAGATATGAATAAAACCTTCTCTAAAGAAGAAAGACAAATGGGTAACAAACATGAAAAAATGCTCATCATCCCTAATCATCAGAGAAATGCAAATCAAAACTATCCTGAGACATCACCTAACCCTAGTGAGAATGGCCCACATCACAAAGTCTCAAAGCTGCAGATGCTGGCACGGATGTGGAGAGAAGGGAACACTTTTATACTGCTGGTGGGACTGCAAACTAATACAACGTTTTTGGAAGGAAGTATGAAGAATCCTCAAAGAACTTAAATTAGACCTCCCCTTTGATCCTGCAATCTCATTACTAGGCATCTACCCAGAAGAAAAAAATCCTTTTATCATAAGGACACTTGTACTAGACTGTTTATTGCAGCTCAATTTACAATTGACAAAATGTGAAAACAGCAGAAATGCCCACCAACCCAGGAATGGATTAACAAGCTGTGGTATATGTATACCATGGCATACTATTCAGCCATTAAAAAAGACGGAGACTTTACATCTTTTTTATTAACCTGGTTGGAGGTGCAACCCATTCTTCTTAGTAAAGCATCACAAGAATGGAGAAGCAGGAATCTAATGTACTCGATTCTAACATGAAGGCCGTAGATGAGCTAACACGGGGAGGAGGTAGAGCATTGAGGTAGCAGGGAGAGGGGAGGAGGGAGCAGGATGGAGGGGTCACAGTGTACGACACACCTCTTGGAGGCAAGACACAGTTATAAGAGGGACTTTAACAAATGCAATCAGTGTAACCTCATTCTTTGTACCCTCAATGAATCTCAAACAATAAAAAGAAAAGAAAATAAGATTTCATAGGCAAGGTGGCATGCATCTGTTGTTTCAGCTACTTGGGAGGCTGAGACAGGAAATTTGCTTGAACCCAAGAGTTTGAGGCTGTAGTACACTGTGATTGTTCCTGTGAATAGCCTGGGCAACACTTGAAACCCTGTTTCAAAGAAAGAAGGAAAAAAAGAAATGGAAGGAAGGAGGGAGGGAAGGAAGGAAGGAGGGAAGGAAAGGAAGGAAGGAAGGAAGGAAGGAAGGAAGGAAGGAAGGAAGGAAGGAAGGAAGGAAGGAAGGAAGGACTTGATAATTAAAAAATATGTATGCTGTGAAAGCATCATCACAATCAAGGTAAATGTAGCACTCCCCACCCCTGCAATTTGGCCCCAAAATATTTACTATATGACTCTTCTCTTCACAGAAAACCTTGGTCTAGATCAGTGGTTTTTCCCAACTTTTCTCTTTAAAGTTGGAGCAGTTCTAAGGGGTGCTCTGGGTTTTTCACAGGGACCAAAAGGAAGGGGCTAGCACCCACCACTACCATACCCGAACCTTCACTTTGATGCAGTGATTCTTTATATCTATGGGGTTGCCTTCTAAAGTTTCTTTAGAAGACAGCATCTTAGAAAGCTGAAATCTACTCTTCTATCTCAACTATTTTTGTTTTCAGATGTGAAAATGAGAATGAAGAGGGAAAGTGAACTACTTACTCCGTGTTATTACATGGAGCTCCTTCTATGGAACATTGAAATCTTTTGATTCCCAAGTCTGAGAGTTTGCTCCACCACCCTGAATTAAAAACAGGAGAGCATGCTCCTGAAGAACCCTCAGCCTCAAAAAAGGAAAAAAAAAATGAAAGTAGACAGTGCCAGGCTGTAGACAATGCTGGAGAAAATCTGACTTGGGCTGGAACTCTTAGGAGCCCATTATCCACCCCTTTGGCAATCTTAGTGTGGAGCTGTACCACTCATGAAAAGAACCGTCAGTTATGCAGCCACTTGTGGAGTGTAACCGGAAAGGATAACAAGAAAGGGCGATGGGAACCCGGAAGGGCTAAGAGACCCAGAATGGATATCAGAGGGTGATAATAACTGGAAGAGAAAAGTGCATGTGGACATAATGAATGGATTGTCTGAGAAACATGAGGAAAGGCCTGTGCCAGGAGAAACTGAACATCAAAACAGGCCTGAGGCCAGATGCATTACCTCAAACCTGTAATCTTAGCACTTTGGCAGGGTCAGGTAGGGGAATCACTTGAGGCCAGGAGTTCCAGACCAGCCTGAGCAGGAGCGAGACCCTGTCTCTACTAAAAATTGGGGAAAAAAAAAAAAACAGGCATTGTGGAGGGCACCTGTAATGCCAGCTTCTCAAGAAGCTGAGGCAGGAGGATCACTGGAGCTCAGGAATTTGAGGTTGCTGTGAGAGGGCCTAATGCCATAGCATTCTATCCCAGGTAACAGACTGAGATTGTCTGAAAAAAAAAAAAAAAAAAGGCAAAATTTAAAGGAGCTGTCTTTTTTTTTTCAGGCTACATGAAAATGGGTAAATCAAAGCAGCTACATTAAAACCATCTCAACAGAATTTCATATGCATACTTCATATTAATTATTTCCAATGGTACAGATGAAGAAACTGAAGCTCCAAGCATTTAATTTACTTCTGCAAGCTCACATAGCTGATAAATGGTTGAGCTGGGGGCTTTCAACCCACATGTTCTAATTCAAAATACCATTTTCTTTTAGTGACACCACAAGGCCTATAGTTCCCTTCTCAATTTAGTATGTTTCATTTAGCCTAAGGAAAAAATTGAAGGTTGTTGCAGTTACATATACTTTATATTGAGTACACTGGAGTTCAATCCCTCTATACAATGAAAGTTCCAGGAAGGTAAAAGGAAAAGAATGTACGCAATTGCAATCTTCAAGCTGAGTCTTATTTTTTTCCCCTGTAAAGCAGCATGCAAAAATCCCCTAGCAATTTACGACTTCAGTACTTATGGAAATCAGATTACCCTCCTCCGTGTAAATAAAGTAGGCATCTTGACCCATGTTTATTTCCTGTATGTGGTGTTCCAGCCAGCAGCACCCCTCATTAGGGCTGAAGTATGTCCTTCTAAAAGCATTGCCCTAACGCTGGTGCTCCCAAACCTACCATTCTGCAAATCATCAGCTTTCTTTTATTTATTCTCTTGCCTCAGCCTCCCGAGTAGCTGGGACTACAGGCGCCCACCACAACGCCCGGCTATTTTTTGGTTGCAGTTTGGCCGGGGCCGGGCTTGAACCCGCCACCCTCGGTATATGGGGCCGGTGCCTTACCGACTGAGCCACAGGCGCTGCCCCATCATCAGCTTTCTAATGTACCCTGAGGACCCTGGGCAAAGGGACAGAAAAACATTGTCTTTTAGACTTCAGTTCAATTGGGGTCAGAACTTGTGTGGAGCCATTGAGTGGAGTCCTACAAAATCTATACAACATCTCAGTGTGATGATATTCCAGATTCTCCTAGGAATTGTCTGATCTCCAGCCTAGATTCTTCCCTGTTCTGGATCCCTTGCTGGACCTTGTGGTCTTGTGTTTCCTTCTTGATTTTTCCCCCTGGAATTTCGTCTTCCTGCCCCTGACCCCACCCCGATGAGCAATCCAGCTCTGTCTCAGGGCCTCCCTCCAGCTCCTTCGCTGGCAGCACGGCAGGGGTCAGCAAAGACACCGCAGCAAGAACTCCCATCTCAGAAGATGGCAGGTGCGTTTGGGGGTGGGTGTATATAACATTGAAACAGGTTGTGCTACACTTAAATGGGTAGTAATTATAATTTGGCTCATTCGCTAGAGGGAGAGGCCCAGATGCCAGGAGGCTGAGTAAGAAGTCAGCCCGTGCAGCAGTGGAGAACAGCCGGTGGTGCGGCAACTCACCAACCTGCATCGCGTCCAGGTCCTGAGTCAGCTGTGTCTCATTAGAGCAGCCACAGTCACCATCTAAATAATGCTCTGGGACGGAGTTTCTTCCTGAATGACTCGATTCACACGGGATGAGAAACTGTCTCTCTCCACTAGGAAGTGGAATAAAACAAGTGACTCACATTTCACACTTCCGTTTTTGCCAAGTGTAGATGATAATGTCTCAGTTACTCAGATGTGGGCTACAGCTGAATCTGCTTTTTATAGCTGACTGATTTAGCAGAGAAGTTAAAATCCAGGTAGCAGGGAGTTATCCTGAGTCAAGTTCTGGTCCCTAACAAGCCCTGGAGTGGGGCCATCCCTTGGTCTGTGGGTCTAGTCTCACCCCAGACAAGGCCTAAGAGGTCCTGTGGATTCAGAAGGCCCCTCCTACCAAGCCTCACCCTCCCTGGATGTCTCTGGGAGGTACAAATAGTAGAGATCCTTTGATCATGTCTCAGATCCCGAGCAACGAGCTTAAGGTTGCAGAGACTATGGATGGCACCACCTGCAGCCCCTGGGACTCAGAGTTTAAGAGCATGCACCAAAGACTAAATTCAGGGACTAAGTTAGAAACAAACCTGACCATCACAGCCAAAAGCAGAAACAGTCCCCGCATCTAGAGTACTGGACCAATCGATGTAGTGCCTTTAACTGCAGTGTGATGGGAGGGAGGTGAGGACTCTGACCTGAATTTATGTCCCTTTGAGTTACTGACAATGACTGGGAAAGGCAGCCACTAGGATCCTGCTTTTTCCTCCTTGATATTATGTTATGAATATTACCCCATGTCACTCCATAGTGGACACATGGCATTTCTACCAACTAACTACTGCACAAAAAGACCCATGATTTATATGTACGTGATTATGGCACATTAGGCATTACCCACTGTGTTCTGGGACATGCCCACAAAATATATAACATCATGGTAAGCACGTTACACCAAACGGAGGTGACACATTTTCTTCAGCTGCACCCTGATCACCAATAGGAAGTTCACAAATTCTCCCTACACTTGTGTTTGATTGCAAGACATGATCCTGTTGTTTTAAAGAACAGTTTGCCCTCTCTATATTCATAAAACTAAAAACTTGCCAGTTAAACTCTTTATTGGGCAGACTCTGTAAACTTACAATCAGCTGACGTTCATTGAGCTTGGCACACATGTTAAGAAATCCTCGAAACATCCATGCAATACAGGCACCTTTATTAACCCTATTTGATAGAGAAGGAAACTAAACACGTAAAAGGTTAAATAACATGGCCAGAATCATTCAGTAAACAAATGGTGGTACCAGGACTCAAACCAAACTGTTTCTGGGGCCAAGCCCACGTGCATAACCATTTTGCTCTTTCCTGGGAATGCACCTCAGATACCCTTATGAACACCCTTCTGTGCTTTGCTTGGTTTGCAGTGCATTAATGCTGCACTGTGACTCTTCTTTCTTCTACAGTATGCTCTGAGCAAAATGATTCTTCCCATAATTGAGAGACTCTTCATTGGGGGTAATTTTAACATGCATACTCTGTTCCCTTGATCATGTCAAACCAAATTGCCATACCAAGTAGTGGATTCGGATTTTATTTAATTTTTTAAATTAAATCATAGCTGTGTACATTAATGCAATCATGGGGTACAATGTCCTGGTTTTATGTACAATTTGAACTGTGTTCATCAAACTGGTTAGCATAGCCTTCATGGCATTTTCTTAGTTATTGTGTTAAGACATTTGTATTCTACACCTAGTAAATTGGGAACACTTCTACATTGCTGGTGGGAATGCAAACTAATACAATCCTTTTGGAAAGACGTTTGGAGAACACTTAGAGATCTAAAAATAGACCTGCCATTTGATCCTACAATTCCTCTACTACGTATATAGTCAGAAGACCAAAAATCACATTATAACAAAGATACATGTATCAGAATGTTTATTGCAGCCCAATTCATAATTGCTAAGTCATGGAAGAAGCCCAAGTGCCCATTGACCCATGAATGGATCAATAAATTGTGGTATATGTACACCATGGAATGTTATGCAGCCTTAAAGAAAGATGGAGACTTTACCTCTTCCATGTTTACATGGATGGAGCTGGAACATATTCTTTTTAGCAAAGAATCTCAAGAATGGAAGAAAAAGTATCCAATGTACTCAGTCTTACTATGAAACTAATTATAGCCTAATTTACTAGGTGGATTCAGATTTTAAATCAACCACCCCAGGAAGTGGAAAGCTACCAATCCATGTAGGTGATCCTTTAGAAAAGTCAGTTCAGTCTAAGCCTGCACCAACTTGATCCCTGAGTTAGACAAACAGGCAGGACTGAGGCAGTAGCAATTAAGAGACCCTAAGTCATCGCTGGAACCTATCAGAAATCATGTCGCTTAATTCCAGTTTCCCACTGACATCAAAAGTGTCTTCATCTGGAGTAAAGAAAAACATTTACCACAGAAGAGACCCAGATATCTGTGGCGTTTTCTGGAACCTGAATAACCATAGCCATACCACAACCCTGGGACCTGCCAGGTGAGAAGGCCTGCAGGTCGGTTGAAATTCTCAAACTAAAGAGTAATATAATTTATCATCTAAGGTGTAATCTTTTTATATACATTCCAATAAATCTCCCCTTCCTCTTTCCCTCCCAATCACAAAATAAAACGACAACTAACATTGTAGAAAAGTGGGGAACATTTTAGCAACATGAAAGTCCACAAAAGAACCTTTAAACATAATTTGAACAAGATTTTGTAATTAAACGCACATAAACTATCTCTATTCATAGGGACTGTGAACAACGTGTGTACTAAGTTGTAAGTAACAGGAAAATAGTGACATGAAAGATCATTTCAAATAGGTAAAAACATTAGATAATGGAAGAAAGTTTCTCAATATTGAAGGGAGCTTCAAAAAAAGGAAAGATGGAAGGCTAGACCAATCTTGAGGTATTCCCCTACAA
Source organism: Nycticebus coucang (assembly GCF_027406575.1). Taxonomy (NCBI): domain Eukaryota; kingdom Metazoa; phylum Chordata; class Mammalia; order Primates; family Lorisidae; genus Nycticebus; species Nycticebus coucang. Next base: position 120,735,862 of record NC_069782.1, read on the forward strand.
ATGACTTACTAGTTACAGGAGGGGAATGGTAACTTCATAAGTGAACTGACGTCATCGGCAACGGGGTAAACTGATGCTGCCAGCCTCCTGATACGACGATGCACATGGTGGAACACAGTATCACGTCTGCATTGCTTCCAGCAGACATATACGACATAAATCTAATCATATAGAATCTGTATGGCTCTGAAATGTGAAACTGAAAAATATTTCATGAAATAATTACCCTGTACCCTTCAAATTTTTCAAAAACATGAATGATAAGAGCAGATGAAGAAACTATTACAAGTTACGAGAGTGTAAGAGGACATGGCAACTAAATTCAGGGCATGCTCCTGGATCGAACCCTGGGCCAAGAAAAAATAATAACTATTAAAAAAAAACATTACTGAGCAACCACAGCAACTTAAATCTGAATTTTAGGTCATACTGTTATACCAAAGTTTTGACGTATCATTTTGATCATGGCGGTGTGCTTATGTAAGAAAGTTCCTGCTTTTAGGAAAGATACATGAGAGAATTTGTGGCTAGATCATAACCTGAAACTTACTTCCAAATGGTTTTGAAAAAAATAGAGAGAAAAGTAAATAAGAGCAAATGATAAGGCAAAGGGGAGAAAATATTAACTATTGGTGAAGATGAGTTAAGGGAACTCAGGTGTTTCTTATTCTTGTGACTTTGGAAAGTTTGAAATTGTGTAATATTTCAACATCATATTATAGCTAGCATTCAATAAATCTTTTTTGAAAACATAAAGTGTATATTTTCCAATTGCTGCTGTACCAATCTTATTAGCTGAAAGCAACACAAATTTATCATCATAAATGCCTTTTATGATGCCTTTAGAGGCTGCCTGCATTTCTTCATGCTCTTTTCCTCAAATCACTCTAACCTCTGTTTCCATGACCACATTTCCTTTCCTATACTCCCTTCTCATAAGGCCTTTGTGACTACGTTGGACACCTTCCTCTCAATAGTCCAAGATAATCGCCCCATCTCAGGCCTCTAATCACATCTGCAAAGTCTCTTTTGCCGCAAGTTCTAGAAGTTAGAATGTAAACATGGAGGCATTATTCTGTCTATCACAGAGTAATTCAGATTTTGTTTGTTGGTTCGTTTGTTTGTTTCTACCAAGCCCCCTCAAGCCCCTTGGGGTCAAAGGTCCTGGAGACACTTTATAATTCAACTTTTAATATAAAGAAAAACAATTCTATCCCCTTGCTAAATAAATGATACACAATATTCCAAAAATTTTCGTTTGAATTTTGATGTCCTTCCTTAGGCCTAGGAAACAGGGAATGCCATAGGGACCAGGAACATGGGGCATCGAAGGGATTCTAATATTCTACACCTGAGGCGTGTTTTATTATTCTTATCTAAACTGTACTTAGATTTTAGTCTTTTATATGATTTCATTCATAATTGTTGTTAAAAATATGTGGACTTACATATAATGATAATCTTGTATGCCAATAAGGCTTACCTTTCTTAAGGCTTGGCGTTTTGTTTTTTTAAAACATTTAAGTAGTTTATATACTCATCAGGGTTAATTACATGGAAACATGATCTTAGTTAAGAGACTAGCAACGAATGTCTTGAAGCTGTTCATGACAGAATAGTCATTACTACCCTGTTTCCCCGAAAATAAGACAGTGTCTTATTTTAAGGTGTGCTCCCAAAGATGTGCTAGGTCTTATTTTCAGGGGACCTCTTATCTTTCCTGTAAGTAGGTCTTATTTTCGGAGGATATCTTATTTTTGGGGAAACAGGGTAGGTCGATCAATCATACCAAACAAATAGAAGAATAGTATCACTAAAAATTCTGCTGGAGCCAGTGGTTTTCAGAGGTTGTGGGTGGGAGGAAGAGGGTCATGAGACACTATGAGAACTTTTTTTGGAGTGCTGGACTATTCTGTATCCTGATTATAGTGGTAGCTACATGAATTCACACGTGTTAAAATTCATAAAACCATTCACCAAAATTAAAAAGTCAATTTTATCTCACAGTAATGTCAAAAGTAAAAGTTTACTTTGTGATAATGTACAGAGTAACTTTTGAGATTATGTTAATTTATTTTGACCCTATAGTTTTTTTGTTTTGTTTTGAGACCAAGTGTTACTTTGTTGCCCTCTGTAGAGTGCAATGATGTCACAGCTCACAGCAACCTCTAACTCCTGGGCTCAAGTGATTCTCTTGCCTCAGTTTCTTGAGTAGCTTGGAATACAGGCACTCACCACAACACCAGGCTATTTTTAGAGATAGGGCTTTGTTCTTGTTCAGGCTGGTTTCGAACTCCTGAACTCAAGCCATTTACCCGCCTCAGCCTTCTGGAGTGCTAAGATTACAGGTATGAGCATGGCACCCAGCCCTGACCCTGTAGTTTTAATTCTAGGAATTTAGCCCCTGAAACATATCCATACACCCACATGCGCGCACTCTCTCTCTCTCCCTCGTGCTCACAAAAATAATAAGAGGATGTTCACTGAAGCGATAGCAAGAACCTGGGTCCTACACAAATTTTTGTCAACAGAGGACTAGTTAAACAAATTATAATGTTTTCATACGACGCTAGTACTAAAATATATGTTAAGTAAACTGAATTGTTGTAGGGCATTAAATAGTACTTCTCCTCATGTTCCAGAATTGGCTGCAGATGGAGATGATAAGTAATGTACAGTCTAAAGACAGCCCAAAGCAACTGGGAGCCAGGTAGGAAATGGCTGGATTGACTCATTTATCCAGCTGGCAGCACATAATTCCCTCCAACCTATATGTACATATGCAGACCACTTTGGGAAACAAAGTTCAAGGAGAATTTTCAGAGTCTTGAAATGACAGCCTTGTGGGGAATGCTATGGCTTTGCCTTCTGTCCCCATGAAGGGAATATCCCTCAAAATAAATAAAAGAAAGCATGCAGAGATTTACAGGTGTTTACAAGAAGGGGATCCTCACCTTGTATTTCCTGCTTGGATACCTGCTTATGCAGTGAAACTGCTCACCTGTCCTCTGTATCTATTGAGTAGAGAAAAAAGAAGAGAGTTGGGGAAAGAGGCTCCGACTAGGGATCAGTTTGCCGGTCTGCTCTTGGGTATGGCAAGATATGTGGGCTTCCTGTAGTGAAAGGACCCTAGGAACGTAGCTGGCTTGAGACATCTCACTGGGTACCCTACCCAAGAGGCTTTGTCACTAGGAAAGAGAGCTCGAGGAGCAAGAGGCTATTGGGTGGACTGTCATGAGTGGGAGCTGGCAGGGGATTAGAAAAAGTTGAATTCCTGAATATTTACCATACCAAACAACTGTGCCCCAAGAAGGACTTCCCCTGAGTCCCTGAAACAGCTGCATGTGCATCCGTGAACAAGGTAGCCTTTAAGGGCAAGGGGCCCCACCAGAACACCCCAACAATGGTCCCTGTATTCATCTGGTGGGGTTGCCCTAACAGTACACCACGGCTTGGGTGGCTTAAACACAGGAACTTACTTTGTTACAGTTCTGGAGGCTGGAAGTACAAAACCAAGGGTTGTTTCCTCCGAGATCTCTGTTGCCTTTACGTGGTCGTCTCTCAGGCACTTATACCCTGGTGTCTCTTTTGTGTGTCCCAATTTCCTGTTTTCATAATGACGCCAGATTGCATTAGTTCTCACACTAACGGTCTTGTTTTAACTTAATCACCTCTTTAAAGGCCTCAATAAAGTCACAATCTGAGGCACAGGGAGTAAGGGCTTCAACATATGAATTTTAGGGGGATGCAATCAGCCCATAACATTCACATAAATAAATAGTAGACACTTGTCATTCTTATATTCCCTGTTTCTCACCTCAAACGCAGAGGAGAGAAGGTAGAAGAAGTGAAAAGTTGACCCACGCTCTTCTTCACTCTAAACCCCCTGACCAAAGCTTACCCTGGCCTGGCAGTTTGAGGATGAGAATGAACATTATACTTGATGTGAGATTTAGTTTGAAACTACCATAAATAGGACAGGACGTTTTACTAAGAAAAAGTGACCAGAAAGCTATGAGATCTTCCTGAGATATCAAGAAGGGACGGGTGAGGGAGATCCATAAGGTATGGTTGAAAGAAGCAATTGGAGAGAAAAATAAAACAGTCTCATATTTCTGTTGAATTGAGCATAGACTGTTTAATAAGCTGAACATAATGTGTTCATATGTAAAGAAGTCCATGACGTATAATGTACTGATTAAAACAAATCAGAGGACAGTTAACAGATTATGATAATACTTGGATACAGGTTGTGATAGATGCTCATTGTTCTGCACTGCCCACCATCCCTGTCCCTGCTTTGTCGAGAAACAGATACTTCCCTCAGCAATAGATTAGGATGTGGCTCCAGCTGAGCTTCTCATGATACCTCACATCCTGGGCTAGACCAAGTAATCAACAGGCTGAACCGACCAGAAACACTCTCTGGGATTTCTCAAGCTGGAAGAACAATGCTCCTTTTCTCACTAATCACCAAGTTTTAAGATTCAGTGAGGACCTTCTTGTTGGTGGTCACAACCCCTAATTGTGGGGAGCACACACAGAGAGACCCAGAGACAAGTGGCAGAGAGAGTGACTCCTGGAGATGTTCTAGAATTGGTTTTAATCTCTAAAGACAAATCTACTCTTGTCCTTCCAAAAGTTTGGTTATCTGAACCAATTAAGTCTTTTTGTTTAAACCAGTTTGCTTTGGTTTCTACCCCTTGAAACCAAAAAAAAATCTCAAAAATAAAATAATATACATATTTATGTGGTATAATTTTGTTTCATGGAAAATATATAGAAAGATACACACTAAATTGTTAACAATCATTAGTTCTGGTAAAAATGCTGCCTTCCTCTACTATTTCAATTTCTTTATATTAATTTTTGTTACATTTATAGTAAAACACATTTAGGAAGAGGAGAACACAGAACAGCCCAGCACTAAGGATAGCCAAGAAAAATGTATGAGTTTGATGTGAATGAGGAAAATGAATTTAGAATGATGGACATTTAGCTTAACATTGTTTAAGTTCCCCATCCCTATAAATTTGCTTAAATTCTTCATATGATTTTCAAATGAAAACCCCAGCCCTTCAAAGATGAAAGAGATAATTAATTCCAAGGTGTTTCAATAGTCATGTATGGAGAGCACTAAATGTGTATGATACAACCAGGCAATGCCTATGAGGCGGACCTAAGCAATGACTGTCAAGGTGCTCTCCACCCTGAAAAATCCCATAGAAGCCTCAGGATCTCCCTGTGGGGCCCTCCAGGGTATAAATCCCCCTGGGGTATAAATCCTGTGTGTGCAGGGACCCTGGCTACTCATCTGCCTGCCATGCCCCTCCTGATATATTACTTGATATATTGTTGGTCCTTGTCTTAATAACCTATTGTTTCACAACGAATTACTCCAAAATTTAGTAGCTTAAAAGAACAAGCATTTATTATTTTATTTTATTCTGAGACAGAGTCTCACTATTTCGCCCTGGGTAGAGCGCCGTGGCGTCACAGCTCACAGCAACCTCAGACTCTTGGGTTTCAGCAATTCTCCTGCCTCAGCCTCCGGAGTAGCTGGGACTACAGGCGCCTGCCACAATGCCTGGCTATTTTTTTTTTTACTGTGGTTGCCGTTGTTTAGAAGTTCTGGGCTGGACTCAAACCACCAGCCCCTGTGTGTGTGGCTGGCACCACAACCTCTGAGCTACTGGCACCAAACCAAAAGAATAAGCATGTATAATCTCAGAAGTTCTGTGAGTCAGGAATCAGAGCATGGATTAGCAGGGTACCCCTGACTCAGTATCTGTCAAAGGCTGCAACCAATGTGTCACCTACAGCTGCGGTCATCCCAAGGCTCACTTGGGGAAGGGTCTTCTTCCAAAGACATTCGCTTGGCTGTAGGCAGGCCTCAGGTCCTTACTGGCTATCTGCTATAGATACTATTTTCTTGCCATCTAGGCTATTCATAACATGATAATTTTCTTTTTCAAAACTGAGAGAGAGAGAAAGTATATGTATTAATACATATCCTGAGAAAGGATATGTATTAAACACTTCCAGGTTTGTAGGCACTTCCCATTTGGGCAAGTGGGAAGCCATGGTTAGCCAGGAGCAATTTTCACCCCTGGGGGTCATTTGGCAATGTCTGGAGCCAATTTTGGTTGTCACAAGTGTGGAGAGGAAGGACAGGGACTTCCGGTGTTTAGTGCATAGAGACCAAGGATGCTGCTAAACATCCTACAAGGGGTAGAGAAACAGTGACCTTGAGTGTTGAATGTTTGCAAAGCACTTCACGTGCCTTATCCCACCCCTCATACAAACCTGTAAGGTAAGAGTTATTATCTCTTCATGTTACTGCTGAGGACACTGAGGCTTGGAGGAGCCCAGTGATTTGCTCTGAGCCACAAAGCAAGCAAGTAGGGAGGCAGGATTTGAATGCAGGTTGTCTCACTCCACTGCTCTGCTGGTCCAGTATGAAGCAGGAACACAGAGAGGTAAAAAAGAGACAAGTTCTGGGAAAAGGGAGGGGAGAAATGTTCTCTCTGCCAGGAAATGTTTCAGATGCCAGCCTTGCTGCCTCACCTGAAATTTGCAATGAGGCAAGAACATGAACCCAGGCAGACTCTGTTCCCTGGGAAAGGACGGCTTGGCAAAGTTCTGGCTTGCGTCAAAGTTGAGCTGGAGCTGTGCGTCGCTCTGGTGCCCATACTGCACACCCTTTCCCTTCTCCGTGGGGCTCCAGCTGTGCCCCCGATGAATCACTATGACTGCTCAGAGGAACCATGCCCACCAGCCCCTCCACTCTGCCTTCACTATGGTAGGCCTTGCCTCCTGTGCCTCAGAACATACCACCAAGAAGATGACATTGTAAGGTCGTCTGATAAATGCCTTTCATGTTCCTTATAATTTCCCTCCAGTTGTGTCTCCCACCCCCACCTTGCCCTTTCAAGGCTTCTGACTTGTTTCCTCCTGACTCCCTTGGTCAGAAACTGAACAATCCATTTGCCAAATGATCACATCATCCTGAGATGGATTCTCAGTCTTAATTATACACTTCCATAGTACCTATCCCGGTGGGGGGTCACCTCTTTATTTAAAGAGTTTTTATAGGACTTACTCCTTTGGGATGGGAACATGCAAATCCATTCTGTGGCAGCTCTCAAACAACAGAGAGAGGCTGTGAGTGTCACAAACTTTTAGAGCAGGGGTCCTCAAACTACGGCCACATGAGGCGGTGTGATTGTATTTGTTCCTGTTTTGTTTTTTTATTTCAAAGTAAGGTATGTGCAGTGTGCATAGGAATTTGTTCATAGTTCTTTTTTTAAACTGTAGTCCAACCCTCCAGCGGTCTGAGGGACAGTGAATTGGCCCCCTGTTTAAAAAGTTTGAGGAGCCCTGTTTTAGAGGATATGTATTAAACACTTCCAGGTTTGTAGGCATTATAAAAGCTCTTAGTTCTTATTTAAAGTTTTATATAAAAGAAAAAATTGGCATGGGGGAAATTGTTTTATCCACCCTGGGACTGCAAGAATAAATAAACCTCTCAATAGCTAAGAATTTGTAGGTGTGTGCCTGCTAGGATTTCAAAGGGCACACACTCTTTGGCCAAATATGGCCTTGGCGTATGGCCAACCTTGAAGGAACATTGGTTGTCACAGCTTCAATCTGTGTCTAAGTGACTAATGTCATCTTACCTTGTTCTTACCATGACCTAAACTTTGGAGCAGGGGGACAGTTCTTCAGCTGGGCCTGTGGTGGACCAACTGCAAAATTATGCAATTTTACTCATCCCTGCTGCTGTCAGCTGCTGTCATGCACGCTGCATCCAGAAACAGAAAAAAATCTAGTCCAAAAATGGCAGTTACCAAGTAACAAAAATGTGTGGGGCCTTTTAAATTCAACAGGAAAGCACAGTAAGCAAAAATCACGTAAGAAGAACAAGAAAGCAGGTGAGATGTTGTAGGAAATTCAACAGGAAAACACAGTAAAAAAAAACACATAAGGAAGAACAACAAATCAAGTGACATGTAGTAGCCTGTTGCTTTTGCTGGGTGATTTCTGATTTCTGTCATGGTTTAGCTTTAGTTCTCTGATTCAGGTGAATGAAAAAATAATTTCATTCAAGAGTTGTCTTGTTTTCTCCCTCTGAATCATTTTGGTTTTTTGTTGTTGTTGTTTTGTTTTGTTATATTGTTGGGGATTCATTGAGGGTACAATAAGCCAGGTTACACTGATTGCAATTGTTAGGCAAAGTCCCTCTTGCAATCATGTTTTGCCCCCATAAAGTGTGACACACACCAAGGCCCCACCCCCCTCCCTCCATCCCTCTTTCTGCTTTTCCTCCCCCCCCATAACCTTAATTGTCATTAATTGTCCTCATATCAAAATTGAGTACATAGGATTCATGCTTCTCCATTCTTGTGATGCTTTACTAAGAATAATGTGTTTTTGTTTTTTTTTTTAATTATTATATATAGACATTCATTACCTAGGGACATTCAATTTTTTTTGATGATGGCCACACAGTTAGAAATTGATTTTACATTGTGACACAGTAAGTGCATGCAAACACACACTCACAAAGCTAAAATAAAAGTTCTACAAAACATATACTCATTATGCATGATTCACTGTAACATTTTTGTTTTATTCTGTTCCAGTCCAGGCTCATCTATTAAAAATGCTTTTTGCTGCCCATTAAACTAATTTCACAACCTGTTAAGAGAACAAGGGCTATAGTTTGAAAATTATTATATTACTCGAACTGCGGTTTAAAGAATGACAATTTATAGCCCTTTGATGAAATTCAAAGTTAAATTCAAATTAAATTAGCATTTCCCAGAATTATTCCATTGGGATCTGAAATATGGCTCATCTAACTCTTTGGTGAAACTACAATGCGCCCATAATTTCACACTTTTCTCTTCCAATTCTGATGATCAGGACTGTAATTTTATCTGTCGCTTTTCTACATCCACAAACAGAGTCTTTGGGAACTCCTTTGGCAGGAGGCTTGGCACAGTTGAGGAACATGGTGCCACTTGGCCATGGTTGTGGTATACGTGGAGATAAAGGAGCCTACACTGGAAACGGCATGCCAAGGAGTGTCAGGGCTCATTAGACCCACCAACCTGGAGTCAGCACCATGAAAGAGAGGGAGCTAGAAAGAAAGCCGGGTAAGATGCAGGCTGTGAACTCATGGGCAGAAGCAGAATGTAGGTAATTCCTGAACCAAAGGACAAAAAGGAATGAAAGCTTTTGATACTGTTTTTGTGGCCTTAGTCGGGGACATGCTTCACATATTTGAAGAAAACTCTCCAAAGCTATTCCCCAGAGCATTACTCTAAAGTAAACTTTCAGATTCACCCATGATAATTAATTCCATGAGCTATTTTCCTTTAAGAATCCAACATTAAGTCAGAGTTGTATACATCTCCTCACCCATATCATAAAGCAGCAAATACCACATATTAAATTGTTTTTCTATAAATATGTCAGTATGTATGTAAAAATTACTTTAAAACAAAACCAACATTTCATCAAAACATCTAAAAAATAATAACAATGATTTCTTAATATCATTCAACGGTCAGTTAATACTCACATTTCCTTAGTTAACCTATACATCTTTTGCTTGTGTTTGCATTTTTGAAGTTCTAATCAAAGTCTAAGTATATATTTAATGAATTTTAATACTTTTTGTTGGTTGTGACTTGTCTCATTTGTCTTTTTTCATTTATAAGTTTCCTCTTTTTGTGAGTGATTGAAAGGGAAAATTCTTACCAAAAAATACTGTTGGATAGAGGGAGTAAGTTCTAGTATTTAGTAATATGATGGGCAAAATTATAGTTAATAATTTATTAAATGTCTTAACATAGCTACAAGAGAAAAATTGTAATGTTCCCAAGACAAGGAAAAGACAAATGTTTGAGCTGAAGAATATCCCAGTTACCTTGACTTGATCATTACACATTGCATGCATTTATCAAAATAGCTCATGTACCCCCAAAATATATACAGCTGTGATTGATAGAGCAATTAAAAAAAGACAAAATTTAAGACCTCTTCAAATAGTGGTATTTTTCCAAATTGTTTATTTAAACTTATTTGTCAGCTGAAAGTTAACATCTCCTGGCCTCTGCAAATAAGGGAGACAGCTTGCTTCTGGCAGTATCGTACCAACGGTGACCAAAAACTGGGCCCACACCACTGGCCTCTATTTTTCCTGAAATCTCCTTCATTGGGCTGTAATTCCTTCAGACTTCCAAGTAGCCTTTTTTATTTAATTTTATTTTTTATTTCAGAATATGATGAGAGTACAAACATTTTGGTTACACCAATTGCTTTTGTGTAGTTGGAGTCAAAGTTATGGTGTGACCATCACCAGGACAGCTGCATTGTACCCCTTAGGTATGAATTTTACCCATTCCCTCCACTCCTTCGCACCTGCTTTGTTTCTGTTGGATTTTACTACCATACGTGTTCATGAGTGTTGATCAATTAGTTCCAATTTAAAAGTGAGTACACATGTTTGTTTTTCTATTCTTATGATACTTTGCTTATAAGAATGGTCTCCAATTCTATCCAGGTTGTTACAAAAGGTATTAGTTCACCTTTTTATGGCTGAGTAGTATTTCATAGTATAATATACCACGTTTTATTAATCCATTCATGTATTCTATTGATTCCATAGCTTTGCAGTTGATTCCACATCTTTGAGATTGTGAATTGTGCTGCAAGAAACATTCAAGTGCATGTATATTTTTGATAAAATGACTTTTTTCCTTTGAGGTATCTCTATACTGTTTTCCAACTAGAGGTACTAGTTTGCAGTCCCACCCAGGTGTGTAAGTGTTCCTTTCTCTCTGCATCCATACCAGCATTTGTTGTTTGGGGACTTTTTGATAAATCTCATTCTCACTGGAGTTAAGTGGTATCTTATTGTGGTTTTAATTTGCATTTTCCTGATGATTAGAGATGCTGAGAATTTTTTGCATCTGTTCATTGGCCATTAGTCCATCTTCTTTTGAAAAGTTTTGCTCCGGCTTTTGCCTACCTTTTTATGGGGTTGTTTGATTTTTTTCTTGATGATTTTTTTGAGTTCTTTATAGACTCTGGTTATCAACCCTTTATCAGATGTATACCAGATTTTTCTCCCATTCTGTACATTGTCTATTCAGTCTATTGATTGTTTTCTTCACTGTACAAAAGCTTTTTAATTTAATAAAGCCCCACGTTAAATTTTGTTGTTGATGTGATTACCTTTGGGGTCTTCTTCATAAATTCTTTGCCTAGGCTGGTATTTATAAGAGTTTTTCCACAATTTTCTTCTAGAATTCTTATAGTTTCATGTGTTAGGTTTAAGTTGGGTATCCATCATAAATCAATTTTTGTGAGTGGTGAGAGGTGTAGATCCTGTTTCAGTCTTCCACATGTGGCTAATTTTCCCAGAACCATTTCTTAAATAGGGATTCCTTTCCCCAGGATATGTTTTTGTCTGCTTTTTCAAAGATCTGATGGCAACATGAGAATGGTTTTACATCTGGGTTCTCTGATCTGATCTATAGGTTTATGTCCCTGTTTTTGTGCCAGAACCGTGCTGAAACAGCCTCTTTTAAAATACTACTACATTAAATTCCCTTGTTGCTCACCTTCTATAAACAGGAAATCTGTTACTCTCTGATATTAATCTCTTCACTTCTTTGCCAGTACAATGTTTATAAATAATGGCTTGGGTAGTGATGAGCCTGGTGAGTCATCAGAGTCAACTCTATTCAGCAGAGTTTTAGTGTTGAGTGAATTTAGCTGTCTTCTAATTCTTCAAAAATTGTTAATCATACATTTATTGCTTTTTGTGGTGACTGTACACATCAGCATAGGATGCCAGTTTTTCTACATTTCCAGAGTGAGTTTTACCACATTCCCCTAAATAAACTAGCTTTCCCGTCACTAAGCAAATGCAATCACTATTTCCTAGCCTTCAAAGATTATAAAGCATGTCATTGTATTTCTAAACCAACAAGTATTTAGAAACCATAAACTGTAGCTCTTTTTCTCTTGTTCCTTTTGTAATGTTAGTATCCTTTTATCTTCATCTGGATTTCTGGGTGACACGGGTACCTAAGAATGTGTCCAAAAGTAGAAATGCCATGTGACAGCAACCCAGGAGGTAGTAACCAAGTCAATTTTTAAATTAACTTGAATGAGGTGTAATTTACAGAATATAAACTGCATCTACTTTAAGGGAACAGTTCAATGAATTGTGACAAATGTATACATTTGTGCAACTTCTACCCTCAGGACAGTTATAGACTATTTTCATCACCCAGGAACATTTCCTCATGTCTCTTTGCAGTTATCTACTCCATACCTGGCCCCAGGCAACCATGGGTCTGTTTTCTATTAATAGAAATTAATTATGCCCATTCTGCAGGTTAATGTAAATGGAATCATGCAATATATGCTCTTGTGTGCCTGGCTTCTTTAGCCCCGCACAAGTTTTTGACATTCATCTATGTCACTACGGGCACCCATACTTTTTTCTGTTTATTGCTGAAAAGCATTCTGTGGCTACACCGTAATTTGTTTATTCATTCTCCTTTTTGATGACCATTGGATTGTTTCCAGTTTGGGGCAATTTTGAATAAAGCTGCTTAAAAAAATGTGAAGTCTGTGTGGACATAATGCTTTCCGTCTTCTTGGGTAAATACCTAAGAGAGGAATTGCTGGAGAATGTCTTAACAACTTAATAGTAAAACTGCCAACGCGTTTCCCGAAAAGGTTGTGTCATTTTACACTCCATAGATTCTCACCAACATTTGCTGCCTCACTCTTGCTAATTATAGTCATGCTAGTGGGTTTGTCAGAGGATCTCCCTCTCGTTTTAAACTGGATTTCCCTGATGATGAAAGAAAGATGTTGAGCAAGTGTTCATGAGCTTATTGGCTTATTTGTATTTTTTCTTCTTCTTCTTTTGTTTGCTTGTTTTTTTGAGACAGAATCTCACTATGTCGCCCTCAGTAGAGTGCTGCAGTGTCACAGCTCACAGCAACCTCCAGCAATTTGGGCTTAGGCGATTCTCTTGCCTCAGCCTCTCGAGTAGATGGGACTATAGGTGCCCACCTCAACGCCCAGCTATTTTTTTGTTGCAGTTTGGTCTGGCCAGTTTTGAACCTGCCACTCTCGGTATATGGGGCTGGCGCCCTACTCACTGAGCCACAGGCGCTGCCCAGCCCAGCTTTTTTTTGTTGCAGTTTCATTGTTGTTTAGCAGGCCCGGGCCGGGCTTGAACCTGCCAGACTCCATGTATCTGGCTGGCACTGTAACCACTGTGCTACCGGTGCCAAGCCTGTATTTCTTCTTTTGTAAAGTATCCACCTTTCTCTTTTTTTATTAGGTTGTTTGACTTGTTGAGCTGTTTGAGTTTGTTATATATTCTGGATGTAATCATTTGTCCAATATATGTATTATGGAATTTCTCTCCCCCTCAGTGATTTGCTTTTACATTTTCTAAATGGAATCTTTCAACAGGTACTATATGTTAATTTGAATGAAATTCAATTTATCACTGTTTTTTACAGTTTGATCTTCTTATGTCCTATGTAAGAAATTTTTATCTACACCAAAATCAGAAAAATAGTTTCCTATATTTTCTATTAGAAATTTTATAGTTTTTACTTTTATATTTAGATATATGATCCATTTAAAGTAAACTTTTGTACATGGTGTGAAGTAAGGGTTAATTTTTGTCCATATGACTGTTCCAGTTGTTATGGCACTGTTTGTTGAAAAGAACATTCTTTCTTCACCTTTGTTAGAAATCATGGCTATATCAACATGGGTTGGTTTCTGGAATCTTTATTCTATTCCAGTGATCTGAATGTTTACCTTTATGCCAATACCACATTTTCTTGATTTCCATAGCTCGGTAAAAATTCTGGAAATCAAGTGTAAGTCCTCCAACTTTGCTCTTTGTTTAAAAGATATTGGCTGTTCTAGCTCATTTGCCTTTCCACATAAATTTTAGAATTAGCTATGTAAGCAATGCAATGCTTCTCAGTAATAATAAGGAATGAAACATTGATATATGAAAGGATATTGGTGAGTCTTAATTTAATTATATTGAGTGAGCGAAACCAACTAACATACAGTACATGCTATCTGAATCCATTTATATAAAACTCTAGACAAAAAAAAAATAACCTATATTGACAGAAAACAGAGCAATGGCATTCTGGAGATAAGACATAGAGGGTAAGAGAGAGGAACAGAACTGAGAGATTATGCAAAGGCAGGAGGAAATTTTTGGGTCTCCTGGATATTTTCTTGATTGTGGTGATAGTGTCATGGGTGTAGGTAGGTCATAACTTACCTAATTGTGCACTTTAAATTTGTCTAGCTCACTGCATGTCAATTATACTTCAGTAAAGCTGTTTATAAAATAAACATTGCCAGGCGGTGCCTGTGGCTCAGCGAGTAGGGCACCCCATATACCAAGGGTGGCGGGTTCAAACCCAGCCCCGGCCAAACTGCAACAACAACAAAAAGTAGCCGGGCGTTGTGGTGGGCGCCTGTAGTCCCAGCTACTTGGGAGGCTGAGGCAAGAGAATCGCCTAAGCCCAGGAGTTGGAGGTTGCTGTGAGCTGGGTGATGTCATGGCACTCTACCAAGAGGGATGAAGTGAGTCTCTGTCTCTACAAAAATAAATAAATAAATAAATAATAAAATAAAATAAAATAAACATTGCCAAGACCTGGATCTAATGAAAGCTTTCCAAGAGAATAAATAGGCAAAGGAAAATCATGGTTCAAGTCCTCTCAATTCTGGAGAAAATAGGGAAATACCTTCAAAACCCTCAAAAAATATTTCCAGTTTAAAATTTAAATCCTGTTAAGCCATACAGCAAGAAGATAGAATAAAGTTTTTAGACTTGTATAGTCTAAATAAAATTAATTTACTTACAATTCATTCTTTCTCAGGAAGACGATACAGTTTCTACTCCATTGAAACAATAAAGTAAATAAAGAGGGTTATATGAGATATGAAATTTAGGAGAAAGGTGAGAGAAATTCTCTGGATGATGGTAAAGGGAGATTTCAGAATATCAGTGAATGGAAGATTCTAAAGAGTAAGCATTGCAAATTGATGGAAGCACCAGGAGAGAAGTTCAGATTTTTTCCAAATGAAACCAAGAAAACACTGTCTTATATGTCTTATGGTGCAGAAAATGGCTATTGAAACAAGTGAGAAGCATTAGCAATGGACAGAGAGAAAACTAAGCAAGTGATAAGAATCAGGCAATGATTAAATCCAGTATTAGTGTAAAGTTGCCAAAGAAAGGAAATGTAACCATAGTATACTGTGAGTATGGTTCACCAGTAAATGATACCTTATTTATAACACTTCATATCCTGATGATTGTTTTTTTTTAACCTAATATATTTTGAAGACTGAACTATGACCTTTTCTACCCCTCTCTTTCCCAAATTCATTTTTTTTTTTTTGTAGAGACAGAGTCTCACTTTATGGACCTCAGTAGAGTGCTGTGGCCTCATGCAGCTCACAGCAACCTCCAACTCATGGGCTTAAGCGATTCTCTTGCCTCAGCCTCCCAAGTAGCTGGGACTACAGGTGCCGGCCACAACACCCAGCTATTTTTTGGTTGCACTTTGGCCGGGGCCAGGTTTGAACCTGCCACCCTCGGTATACGGGGCCAGCGCCTTACCGACTGAGCCACAGGCGCCGCCCACCCAAATTCATTTTTAAAGGGCCTGAGTCATGTCTTACAAACAATAAAATCCCATTAAACAGGATTTGGGTGTTTTTTCATTAACTTGGTATTATGTGGCTTACTTTCCATCCTGACTGTGGTATAGCATCACATGACAGATGCTAAGACCCCCCTTGTCTAAACTCAAGCATTCCTTCCTATTGATCAAAAGCCTTTAGACAAAGCATAACTCTTTCAACCAGTTTTCTAACTGAAGAATACCTAAAACCCACCTATGACTTGTAAGCCCACACTTTTAGCTGTCTTGCCTTTTGGGACCAACCAATGTATACCTTCCATGTATTAATTTATTATTTTACCTGCAATTCCTATCTCCCTGAAATGTATAAAACCAAACTGTGACCTACTTGCTTCAGATGAACTTTTTCAAGACCTCTTAAGACTATGTTCTCCAAAAAGAGTAGAGCAAGATGGCGGCCGAGGAACAGCTTCCTTGCATCTGGGGACCGTGAGTCTGGGGAGATAGGACTCCAGGCATCCCTGGCTGGTGGGATCTGCCTATCATCACCCCTCTGAGGATACAGGGAGTCAGTGAGAGACTTCTGGACCCCAAGAGGAGGACTAAAACAGTGGAAAAACGGCAAGTGGTCACGTGTGTTCAATCCGTCTAAACCCGCCCGCAACTTCCACAGGCACGAGAACTTAAAGAGCAAGAGGAAGTGAAAGGAAAATTAGGGCAAGGAAACACATAAAAGAAATCACTCATGAGGAAGACTCAGCAGAAAACTCCAGGCAACATGAAGAACCACTCCAGAACAACCCCGCCAAGGGACCATGAGGTAGCTACTACAGAGGATTCCACCTATAAAGAAATGTTAGGAATGACAGAAAGGGAATTTAGAATACACATGTTGAAAACAATGAAATAAATGATGGAAACAATGAAGGAAACTGCTAATAAAGTGGAAAATAACCAAAAGGAAATCCAAAAACAGAATCAAATAAGAGATGAACGATATGAAGAATATAAAAAGGATATAGCAGAGCTGAAGGAACTGAAACAGTCAATTAGGAAACTTAAAGATGCAATGGAAAGTATCAGCAACAGGTTAGACCAAGCAGAAGAAAGAATTTCAGAGGTAGAAGACGAAGTTCTTGAGATAACTCAGATAGTAAAAGAGGCAGAAAAGAAGAGAGAGAAAGCAGAACGTTCACTGTCAGAATTATGGGACTTTATGAAGCGTTCCAACATACGAGTTATAGGAATTCCAGAAGGGGAAGAAGAGTGCCCCAGAGGAATGGAAGCCATACTAGAGAATATTCTAAAAGAACATTTCCCAAATATCACCAAAGATTCTGACACACAGCTTTCAGAGGGATATCGGACCCCAGGTCGCCTCAACTCTAACCGAGCTTCTCCAAGACACATTGTGATGTACCTGTCCAAAGTCAAGACAAAAGAAAAGATTCTGCAAGCTGCCGGGAGTAAGTGCCAGTTGACCTACAGGGGCAAATCCATCAGAGTGACCGCAGACTTCTCTAATGAAACTTTCCAAGCAAGAAGACAATGGTCATCTGCCTTTAATCTACTTAAACAGAACAATTTTCAGCCCAGAATTCTGTACCCTGCTAAGCTAAGCTTCAAAATTGACAGAGAAATCAAATCATTTACGGATATACAAACATTGAGGAAATTCGTCACAACAAGACCAGCTCTACAGGAAATACTTCAACCTGTTCTGCACACTGACCACCACAATGGATCAGCAGCAAAGTAAGAACTCAGAAATTAAAGGACAGAACCTAACCTCCACACTGATGCAAAAGATAAAACTAAGCAATGGACTCTCACAAAATAAGACAAATAGAATACTACCACACTTATCAATTATCTCAATAAATGTTAATGGCTTGAATTCCCCTCTGAAGAGACATAGATTGGCTGACTGGATTAAAAAACACAAGCCATCCATT
The DNA here is from genome assembly GCF_027406575.1 of Nycticebus coucang. NCBI lineage: Eukaryota > Metazoa > Chordata > Mammalia > Primates > Lorisidae > Nycticebus > Nycticebus coucang. The sequence continues at coordinate 120,753,551 of NC_069782.1, forward strand.
TGCTGTCTGCAAGAAACACACCTGGCTTCAAAAGACAAATTAAAGCTCCAAGTCAAGGGCTGGAAGACAATTTTTCAGGTAAATGGAATTCAGAAGAAAAGAGGAGTTGCAATCTTATTTTCAGATACATGTGGATTTAAAGCAACTAAAGTCAAAAAAGACAAAGATGGTCACTTTATATTGGTCAAGTGAAAAATACAGCAAGAAGACGTTTCAATTCTAAATATTTATGCACCCAATTTAAATGCTCCCAGATTCTTGAAACAGACCTTACTCAGTCTGAGCAATATGATATCTGATCATACCATAATAACAGGGGACTTTAACACTCCTCTTACAGAGCTGGACAGATCCTCTAAACAGAAATTAAACAAAGATATAAGAGATTTAAATGAGACCCTAGAACAACTGTGCTTGATAGACACATATAGAACACTCCACCCCAAAGATAAAGAATATACATTCTTCTCATCACCCCATGGAACATTCTCCAAAATTGATCATATCCTGGGACACAAAACAAATATCAACAGAATCAAAAGAACTGAAATTTTACCTTGTATCTTCTCAGACCATAAGGCACTAAAGGTGGAACTCAACTCTAACAAAAACGCTCAACCCCACCCAAAGGCATGGAAATTAAACAATCTTCTGTTGAATAACAGATGGGTGCAGGAAGAAATAAAACAGGAAATCATTAACTTCCTTGAGCATAACAACAATGAAGACACAAGCTACCAAAACCTGTGGGATACTGCAAAAACAGTTTTGAGAGGAAATTCATCGCTTTAGATGCCTACATTCGAAAAACAGAAAGAGAGCACATCAACAATCTCACAAGAGATCTTATGGAATTGGAAAAAGAAGAACAATCTAAGCCTAAACTCAGTAGAAGAAAAGAAATATCCAAAATCAAATCAGAGATCAATGAAATTGAAAACAAAAGAATCATTCAGAAAAATTAATGAAACAAGGAGTTGGTTTTTTGAAAAAATAAATAAAATAGATAAACCATTGGCCAGACTAATGAGGAATAGAAAAGTAAAATCTCTAGTAACCTCAATCAGAAATGAGAAAGGGGAAATAACAACTGATCCCACAGAGATACAAGAGATCATCTCTGAATACTACCAGAAACTCTATGCCCAGAAATTTGACAATGTGATGGAAATGGATCAATATTTGGAATCACACCCTCTCCCTAGACTCAGCCAGGAAGAAATAGAGCTCCTGAACAGACCAATTTCAAGCACTGAGATCAAAGAAACAATAAAAAAGCTTCCAACCAAAAAATGCCCTGGTCCAGATGGCTTCACTCCAGAATTCTATCAAACCTTCAAGGAAGAGCTTATTCCTGTACTGCAGAAATTATTCCAAAAAATTGAGGAAGAAGGAATCTTCCCCAACACATTCTATGAAGCAAACATCACCCTGATACCAAAACCAGGAAAAGACCCAAACAAAAAGGAGAATTTCAGACCAATCTCACTCATGAATATAGATGCAAAAATTCTCAACAAAATCCTAGCCAATAGATTACAGCTTATCATCAAAAAAGTCATTCATCATGATCAAGTAGGCTTCATCCCAGGGATGCAAGGCTGGTTTAACATACGCAAGTCCATAAACGTTATCCACCATATTAACAGAGGGAAAAATAAAGATCACATGATCCTCTCAATAGATGCAGAAAAAGCATTTGATAAAATCCAGCATCCTTTTCTAATTAGAACACTGAAGAGTATAGGCATAGGTGGCACATTTCTAAAACTGATTGAAGCTATCTATGACAAACCCACAGCCAATATTTTACTGAATGGAGTAAAACTGAAAGCTTTTCCTCTTAGAACTGGAACCAGACAAGGTTGTCCTCTGTCACCTTTACTATTCAACATAGTGCTGGAAGTTCTAGCCAATACAATTAGGCAAGACAAGGAAATAAAGGGAATCCAAATGGGAGCAGAGGAGGTCAATCTCTCCCTCTTTGCTGACGACATGATCTTATACTTAGAGAACCCCAAAGACTCAACCACAAGACTCCTAGAAGTCATCAAAAAATACAGTAATGTTTCAGGATAAAAAATCAATTTCCACAAGTCAATAGCCTTTGTATACACCAATAACAGTCAAGATGAGAAGCTAATTAACGACACAACTCCCTTCACCATAGTTTCAAAGAAAATGAAATACCTAGGAATATACCTAACGAAGGAGGTGAAGGATCTCTATAAAGAAAACTATGAAATCCTCAGAAAGGAAATAGCAGAGGATATTAACAAATGGAAGAACATACCATGCTCATGGATGGGAAGAATCAACATTGTTAAAATGTCTATACTTCCCAAAGCTATCTACCTATTCAATGCCATTCCTATCAAAGTACCTACATCGTACTTTCAAGATTTGGAAAAAATGATTCTGCATTTTGTATGGAACCGGAAAAAACCCCGTATAGCTAAGGCAGTTCTTAGTAACAAAAATAAAGCTGGGGGCATCAGCATACCAGATGTTAGTCTGTACTACAAAGCCATAGTGGTCAAGACAGCATGGTACTGGCACAAAAACAGAGACATAGACACTTGGAATCGAATTGAACACCAAGAAATAAAACTAACATCTTACAACCACCTAATCTTTGATAAACCAAACAAGAACTTACCTTGGGGGAAAGACTCCCTATTCAATAAATGGTGTTGGGAGAACTGGATGTCTACATGTAAAAGACAGAAACTGGACCCACACCTTTCCCCACTCACAAAAATTGATTCAAGATGGATAAAGGACTTAAATTTAAGGCATGAAACAATGAAAATCCTCAAAGAAAGCATAGGAAAAACACTGGAAGATATTGGCCTGGGGGAAGACTTCATGAAGAAGACTGCCATGGCAATTGCAACACCAACAAAAATAAACAAATGGGACTTCATTAAACTGAAAAGCTTCTGTACAGCTAAGGACACAATAACCAAAGCAAAGAGACAACCCACACAATGGGAAAGGATATTTGCATATTTTCAATCAGACAAAAGCTTGATAACCAGAATCTATAGAGAACTCAAATTCATCCACAAGAGAAAAGCCAACAATCCCTTATATCAATGGGCAAGAGACATGAATAGAAATTTCTCTAAAGATGACAGACGAATGGCTAACAAACACATGAAAAAATGTTCATCATCTCTATATATTAGAGAAATGCAAATCAAAACAACCCTGAGATATCATCTAACCCCAGTGAGAATGGCCCACATCACAAAATCTCAAAACTGCAGATGCTGGCGTGGATGTGGAGAGAAGGGAACACTTTTGCACTGCTGGTGGGACTGCAAACTAGTACAACCTTTCTGGAAGGAAGTATGGAGAAACCTCAAAGCACTCAACCTAGACCTCCCATTCGATCCTGCAATCCCATTACTGGGCATCTACCCAGAAGAAAAAAAATCCTTTTATCATAAGGACACTTGTACTAGACCGTTTATTGCAGCTCAATTTACCATTGCCAAAATGTGGAAACAGCCTAAATGCCCACCAACCCAGGAATGGATTAACAAGCTGTGGTATATGTATACCATGGAATACTATTCAGCTATTAAAAAAAATGGAGACTTTACATCCTGCGTATTAACCTGGATGGAAGTGGAAGACATTTTTCTTAGTAAAGCATCACAAAAATGGAGAAGCATGAATCCTATGTACTCAATCTTGATATGAGGACAATTAATGACAATTAAGGTTATGGGGGGGGAAGCAGAAAGAGGGATGGAGGGAGGAGGGTGGGGCCTTAGTGTGTGTCACACTTTATGGGGGCAAGACATGATTGCAAGAGGGACTTTACCTAACAATTGCAATCAGTGTAACTGGCTTATTGTACCCTCAATGAATCCCCAACAATAAAAAAAAAAAAAAAAGAAAATGAAATACCTAGGAATATACCTAACGAAGGAGGTGAAGGACCTCTATAAAGAAAACTATGAAATCCTCAGAAAGGAAATAGCAGAGGATATTAACAAATGGAAGAACATACCATGCTCATGGACGGGAAGAATCAACATTGTTAAAATGTCTATACTTCCCAAAGCAATCTACCTATTCAATGCCATTCCTATCAAAATACCAACATCGTACTTTAAAGATTTGGAAAAAATGATTCTGCGTTTTGTATGGAACCAGAAAAAAAACCGTATAGCTAAGGCAGTTCTTAGTAATAAAAATAAAGCTGGGGGCATCAGCATACCAGATGTTAGTCTGTACTACAAAGCCATAGTGGTCAAGACAGCATGGTACTGGCACAAAAACAGAGACATAGACACTTGGAATCGAATTGAAAACCAAGAAATGAAACTAACATCTTACAACCACCTAATCTTTGATAAACCAAACAAGAACATACCTTGGGGGAAAGACTCCCTATTCAATAAATGGTGTTGGGAGAACTGGATGTCTACATGTAAAAGACTAAAACTGAACCCACACCTTTCCCCACTCACAAAAATTGATTCAAGATGGACAAAGGACTTAAATTTAAGGCATGAAACAGTAAAAACCCTCAAAGAAAGCATAGGAAAAACACTGGAAGATATTGGCCTGGGGAAAGACTTCATGAAGAAGACTGCCATGGCAATTGCAACAACAACAAAAATAAACAAATGGGACTTCATTAAACTGAAAAGCTTCTGTACAGCTAAGGAGACAATAACCAAAGCAAAGAGACAACCCACACAATGGGAAAGGATATTTGCATATTTTCAATCAGACAAAAGCTTGATAACTAGGATCTATAGAGAACTCAAATTAATCCACATGAAAAAAGCCAACAATCCCTTATATCAATGGGCAAGAGACATGAATAGAACTTTCTCTAAAGACGACAGACGAATGGCTAACAAACACATGAAAAAATGTTCATCATCTCTATATATTAGAGAAATGCAAATCAAAACAACCCTGAGATATCATCTAACCCCAGTGAGAATGGCCCACATCACAAAATCTCAAAACTGCAGATGCTGGCGTGGATGTGGAGAGAAGGGAACACTTTTGCACTGCTGGTGGGACTGCAAACTAGTACAACCTTTCTGGAAGGAAGTATGGAGAAACCTCAAAGCACTCAACCTAGACCTCCCATTTGATCCTGCAATCCCATTACTGGGCATCTACCCAGAAGGAAAAAAAATCCTTTTATCATAAGGACACTTGTACTAGACTGTTTATTGCAGCTCAATTTACAATCACCAAAATGTGGAAACAGCCTAAATGCCCACCAACCCAGGAATGGATTAACAAGCTGTGGTATATGTATACCATGGAATACTATTCAGCTATTTAAAAAAATGGGGACTTTACATCCTTCATATTGACCTGGATGGAAGTGGAAGACATTATTCTCAGTAAAGCATCACAAGAATGGAGAAGCATGAATCCTATGTACTCAATTTTGATGTGAGGACAATTAATAACAATTAAGGTTATGGGGGGGAAGCAGAAAGAGGGACGGAGGGAGGGAGGTGGGGCCTTGGTGTGTGTCACACTTTATGGGGGCAAGACATGATTGGAAGAGGGACTTTACCTAACAATTGCAATCAGTGTAACCTGGCTTATTGTACCCTCAATGAATCCCCAACAATAAAAAGAAAAAAAAAAGACTATGTTCTCCAGACTATGGTCATTCATAGGGCTCAAAATAAATCTCTTTAAATACTTTGGCAGAACTTGGTTTTCCTGTCGTTAATTTTTTTTTTTTTGTCATTAATTTTTACTGGAAGGATGAGAAGAAGAAAGAGGCAGAGTGTATTGTATGTGCTAAACACTTTTGTACCACAATAGAAAATACATAGATAATGTGTAAAATTGATATACTAAGAAATAGACTTAAATATTTAATTTTAAATGATGCAAGTAAATACTAGAAAAAAACAAGTACAGTGATTGCCTCTAGGAGGCAGGACTAGGGACAAAGATGAGTGGAAAATGGTACATGGCACTTTTTCTTTATAGATAATGTACTACTCTTTAATTTTTTTAGTATTAGCATGTACTTTTGTCAAAAATAAAAATTAATTGTATTTTAAAAATGACTTCTAAACTAAATTTCTGGAATGTGTATTCAAATAAACTGACTTCTCCGGGACTTTTTTTTTTTTTTAAAGAGACAGGGTCTTGCTCTGTCACCTAGGATGGAGTGCAGTGGTATGATTCTAGGTCACTCTCAAAATCCTGGGCTCAATTGATCCTCCTGCCTCAACCTCCCAAGTAGCTAGAACTACAGGGAAGTACCACCATGCACATTTAGCTAAATTTTTAAAAATTTTGTGGAGAAGGAATCTCTCTGTGTTGCCCAGGCTGGTCTTGAACAAATGGCCTCAAATGATCTTCTTGTCTCAGTCTACCAAAGTGCTGGAATTGTAAGGTGAACCCCTCACTCTCTCTGGTTACAAATGTTTTATTGAATGATTTTTTTTCTATTTATACTGAGTGGAGATTAGAAATAAATAATGCTACTGAAATCTTCTGGAAAACTTTCACCAAGCATGTTTTTTGAGTGTAAAAATTGATAGATGGATTTGTGGGTTTTGTGTGCAAAATAAATTTTAGCTCTGATAACATTCTCTATTTTTTGCACTGTATTTCATTGTTTTTTGTTTTTATTATTTTCTTCTTTTCCTCTTACTTCACCCTTCTTTTTCTAGATTTTTAACTTGTAAATGTATATCATTGATCTTGGACTTCTTTGCATTCCTAAAATAAGCATTTAAATTTCTAAATTTCCTTCTGAGTACTACTTTGTCTGAGTCCCAAATTTTTGACAAATTATGTTTTCACTATTATTCAGGGCAAAATATTTTCTCATTTCTCTTGTGATTTTGTTTACTGAGGTATGGATTATTAATAGTTGTATTATTGCAGTGTTCCTGTATTTGAGAGATTTTCTAGATAGCTTATTGTTATTGATTTCTAAATTAGTACCATTGTTGTCAGAGAATATATCCTATATGATTTCGGTGTTTTGAAATGTATTGAGATTTATTTTATGGCTCAGGATATGACTTTTTCAGTAAATGTTCCACATACACTTGAGAGGAAGGTCTATTCTGCAGTTTAGGGTATAGTGCTCTGTAAATGTCAAGTGGGCATATTTGGTTTATAGTGTTACTAAGATTTAATTCTTACTTTTTTTGTCTGCTTTATCAATTATGGACAGAGAGATGTTAAAATCACCAATTACGAGAGAATTTTTTTAAATTTTTTTTTATCTTTTTGTTTTTTGGTTTTTGCCTCATAAATTTTGACATTCTCTTATTAGGTAATATGCATTGAGTATTATTATGTCTTTTTGATGAACTGCTCTTTACCTCTCCTAATACTTTTTGTCCTGGAGTCTAAGTCATCTGATATTAATATAGTAAAGCCAGTTGGATAGTGTATTCCTGTTTGTTATAATTTATCCTTGCATTTAGGATATCTCTTGTAGATATCATATACTGGGTCTTACTGTTTTATCTAAACAGAAAAACCCTGCCTTTTAATTGAAGTTGAGTTTAGTCCATTTACATTTAATGAGATTATTTGTAAGATTGGATTTAATTCTACTTTCTTGCTATTTGTTTTCCATTTGCCCCTTCTGCCTTTTCATTTCTGTTTCTTATTTCCTATCTTGGGGGGGAGGTTAATTGAATATATTTTAGCATTTCTTTTTTATTTACTCCATTGTCTTCTTAGTTGTACCTCTTTTAAGTATTTAGTGCTCACTCTAAGGCTAACAAAATTCACCCTTAACTTAACAAAATCTATTCAGAGTCTACAAGTTCTTCTTTAAACCTCATACATTATATCTGAGCTTTGCATTTCCTACTTCATCCTTTCTGCTTTACACCTAACAATTTTTATTGCCCATTTTGCACTTCCCATGTATCACTTCACATATGTAATAAACTTACAAGTACAATTCCATTTACCCATGAGCCTTGTCCTTTGTGCTGTCATTGTCACATCTTTTACTTCTACAAATACCATTTGAAAATCCCATTACAACATTACTAATTTTGCTTTAATACTTTACTTTTAAGGAAATTGTGAAAAGAAAATAATATTAAGTATTAAATGCACTCTTATTTACTATTTCTGGGGCTCTTTTTGCCTGCTTTAAATATGAATTTCCTTTTGTGTCATTTTCTGTTTGCCTAAAGAATTTGGCATTTCTCATGGTACAGATCTGTTAGTGACAAGCTCTCTAAGCTATTATTTATATGAAAGCATCTTTATTTCATACTATTTATTGAAAAAATATTTTGACTGGATATAGAATTGTGGGTTGACATGATTTTTCTTTGTTTTTTATTTTTATCTTTTCTTCAGCACTCTAAACATGCCATCCCTAAAGCTCTGATTACTTTCATTCAAAATTTTTTCTTCCTATGCTTCAAATTAGAGAACTCTTCCCATATGGAGATTTCCCTAAGCAGAAAACTGTAATAATGTGATGTTTACCTTATGAGTTTTTCTCTGAGATCAGGTTTGCATTGCCTGTTTTCCAATGTTTGACAACATTTGTTTCATATATTTTGTTCAGTCTTATCTTTGCTTAGTACAGGAGGAAGAATCTAATACCAGTCATTCAATCATAATCAAAAGCAGAAGCTGGTCAGGAGTTGAACCAAAAATGGAAACATTTTCTGGATCTCTTCTATATTTTATATCAAATTTTCCAATCCTGTAATATTCATATTTATTGAACATAATAAGAACATAAATGCATTTAATTTATTAAAGTGTTTAATATAGTAAGCTTGCAAAACTTAGACCCACTTGTCCATTTGCAGACCTGTAGTGCTCTGAGATTGGCCACTAAGGCTGAATGATTAGTTAAGACTAGAGATTGTCTTCCTCTACCACTACTGACCACGGTGTCTATTTGGTAAGCTTATTGGACTACATAATGGGAGAGTCTAAGTAAAAAAAAAAAAAAGAGAAGATATCTGAACAGCCTACTAGTTTTGTAGAGCAGGAGAGTTCAAGTTCTATCCAAATGTCAGGGAAAATATGCAAAAGAATGATTCAATCGCATATGTTTGAATAGCGACTCTTTTATTTGGGCTTCTCACTAACCTTCTGAAAAAGCCAATAAGCTGTTACCATCCCATTTTACAAATGAGGAAACTAAGAATCAAATAAGTTAATTGAGTCATCAGACATCACATAGGCAGATGATGACAGAACTCTGAATGGCAAAGTCACTGTGAGTAAATGTACCAGTTATGCCCTGCACATGGGTACCTCAGCCCAGCTCAGGGAATAGGCAGAACACATTGCAAGTCTGAGGCGTGATTTGAGAGATGCCAAATCTCTTGTTCCTAGCTTATCACAGGACCTAAAATTCCAGCATTAGTCATTCATTCTACTGGAGCCATCAAGGACCTGAAAAAAAATGGAAATCTAATCAACTTCCATTTGCACAGCAATTCACAATTTGTTATTCCATTGATCCGATCCAAAATCTCAAAGGTAACAATCATTGTTAAATTACCTTTTACAGAAGAATAAATGAAGACCCAGAAAATTTAAGTGACTTGCCCAAGGGTTCCTTAATTAATTATTGTTAATCCTGAAAATCGCAAGTCCTTGTCGACTCTTTCCAATATACTAAAAATTACTAGTTATTATCAGCAAAACCAGAGATCAGAGCAAAGTTGATGAGAGTTGAGTAAGATGTTCTGAGAAGCTGAAATGCAGCCAGAATATATTTGAGCCCCTAGATGGTGACAAGAAATATTAATTTCATTCTAGAATATTTGCTGATTCCCTAACTACCTGGCACCATTCTCAGGATAGGAACACATCTATGAACAAAACAATAATCTTTGCCTTCATGAAATTTGCACTGAAATGAAACATACGAAAATTTACTGCCAACATGGAAGAATCACACTGAAAATGCAGAAGTACGATATAAAGCAGAATTGATAGTGAATCCAGCTAGAAATTCTTTTTCAAATCTACTTCTTCTTTAGCAACTCACTTATTTCTTACATGCTTCTTCTAGGATACAACCTGCTGATAACATGAGATTTTCAAAATGTAATGCCAAATACGCTATTGATGACATAAAGGCTTATCGGAGGCAGAGTCGAGTTTGCCTGGATAAGATTGGATCAGATTAGAGCTGTAAAGGCCCAAATTTGACAGCATATTTGAGCATATAAAATCTTTGAGGATATTTCAGGCCTGTAACAACAGAGAGATACGAAGTAGGAATAAAATCTTCTAAGATTCTTCCTTTTCAAAGTCCTATTTTAGGTTATCAACGTGGAATACTGGCAGCTGGAATAGGTGGGGTCATTGATGGGGAGGAAGGTTTATGCAAACTCCCTTCATTACCATCTTTTTAAGAGAGATCCAGCTTTTCCAGTTCTCCATTTGGATTTACTTTAACAAACTGATCACAGTTGACAAGGGACAGATTCTTAGTTCAGGGTAGAAAAACCTCTGCTTTGATTCTTTAGGCTGAGTTGCTAGGCAGCAGCAGTTCCCACTCAGAGAGCCAAGCTCTTGCTTTCATCAGCAGTTGTCAATCTTGGCCGCAGGCAAAAACCTCAATGAAAAGCTGATTTTTCTCCTCTCTCTTGCTGGCCCCATCCACACCAATTTTGTAGAATCTCTCCGGGGCCAAGTTTAACTTTCTGAAATATAGATGGCTCCCAATACCACTTCATCCCTAAGACTCAGGAATGCCTCCTCCACCCCAAGACAGACTGAAATTCCAGAGGGTTTCACTCTTTGGCCTAAGTTTCTGTTTACATTGAAATTCAAATCCAGTTCCTGATGTTAACATGTTTGGGTGAATAAAATTATCAAATCATTTCCACTAGAGGTGGATATGGTAGAGGTGGAGGATGTAGACAGAAGAAAGAACACTGGGCAAGGGAGGAAGGAAAACAACAGGAAAAGAAAGGCATTGCCAAGGAAGCGGGAGTCCAGGAAGGAAGGAGTCCAGGAAGTCCACTGGCGGCAGATCTGTCAGTTCCTGGGTTCCCTTGAGGGCTGATCTTGTACATGGCAACTAAGTCATGGCCTTTCACTAAACAGAGCCTTAGCAGTCTCCTGCTGTCTAGCCACGTAAATCAGTAATAGAAACTGCAGGTTAAGAAGGCGCTGAATGTGGGAGACTTGATGGCTGGGAGGGAAATGGACTGCCGAGATCCCTCTTAAGGAATGAAGGCCCAGTTACCCCCCAGCTGCACCTCAAGCCATCAGCCCTCTGTGCAATTGCCTCAGTGGAAGGAAACTGCCTTGACCAAGATCACATCTCCTTCCCAAGGGGCCACACATGCCTAAATGACTGATTAACATGGAGAATAAAGGCCCCTGCCAGGGCACCTCTACACTTTCATCTCCATGTGGTTAGCAAAACCATCTACTGAGATGGCATCACAGATCGGCTTCTCCCTCTACCAAGCATGCTCTTTCCCTTCCCCCAGCGGGTGTTGTCAAAAGCCTGCCCTAAAAATTCTCCTGCATGCCAATCTCCATCTCAAGGGCTGCTTCCTGAGGACCCCAAACTGCAATAACCAGGCTGAGAAGCTCCCATTTCCCAAACAAGCTACCCCATCTTACACCTTAAATACATGAGAAGACTAGGACCTCTCAGGCTGCTGTACATGGCTGCCTATTGCATTGAGAAATTTGGCTCAGTGACAAAGGAAGTCTAAATCTTCCTCAGGGAAGTTTTCCTCTGACCCTGAGTAAGATCTTAGAAGCCCAACTTCTGAAACTTTAGGTAACAAGGAAAAAGATGATCCATTTTATTCCACAGGCATTCACTGAGCGCCAACTCTTTGTCAAGCACAAAGTTGTTTTGTGTCCTCATTGTTGTTGTTGTCACCATCATATCACTGTTGTTGTTACTAGCAGCACTTCAAGTGCTATCTTTAGGTCTAGTATTCCAGGAATTGGGAAACAAATCATTATCCATCCTTCTTGTTTCTCTTACAGGTTCACAGACGAAGATGATATCTTCTTTTAGTCTTCATATAACCAGATAGAAGTAGTTTTCAAACCTTCTGGTTGTCAACATTTCACCATCTGCTGGATTATTCAAATTGCCTTTCTCTGGAACTGTTTTATTTCTGCTAATTTTTTTTTTTTTTTTTTGTCATAGTGATCATATATTTTTCCTTTTTTCTAGATGTAGATAAATCAGGATTTGGGGCCTAGAAAAGATTACATTCTTTTAGTTTTCTTCCAAAGGTCTTACTGAAGATGTTCAGCCTGCCTTCCTGGCTATTTACAAGGTCAGACTTCAGGCCTTCTCTGAGCATATCTAATAGTTCAAAGTCCATGACTATAAGCAAAACTTGAATCATTATATTTCCTCACACTCCAGTGTATGTTCACCCTCACTGACACTCTTCTGCTAATTTTCTTGTGAGTTCTCTGTGATTATCTTCATTGACTGACATTCCATTCCCTTAAACCCATTTAATAACTCCTGTAAACTTAGAAGGTTGACTACAGATGTCCTTTGCCAATATTTTCCTCATAAAGAGGAATAACTAGCTCTGTTCTGGTCTTTTGAGATAGTATTATTTAGGACTCCATTAAGTGCCAATAGTCCTACCTTTTGTTTCTTATCTTCTATTTGTATCATTTTTCCTGTGCAAAATAACCCCAAAAGTTCCATGATGATGCATGATAATTACTGATAAAATGTGGTACCTATAGAGCCACCCTGAGATAGACAGGCAGTCCCTGGCATATGAATGAGATAGATTCTGTAGGTTTGTTCTTAAGTTGAATTTGTATGTAAGTTGGAACAGGTACATTTACCTATTATCCTTAAGAGCCTCTGTTCATCCTTACATCTTCATCATGTAAGTTGGAACAGGTACATTCATCCTATTACTTGTAAGAGCCTCGGTTCATCTCAGATGTTTGTTACTTGGGGACTGACTGTACACTGATCCAGAGATTCCACAGGTGTATGAACCAGCCATTAACGATGGGTTCTTGGCCAAAAGAACCTGGGAAAGCCTGGGTAACAACAAGGCGGGAATGACATTGTGTAAAATGTCACCGTTGCATTCAAGATGTGGTGAGTTAGCAAATCCAGAGTTACTTTTCAAGCATAATTTGGGGATTCTGAAATTTACTAGAGACTGAAGAATATTGTCTGCATAACTTATAACATCACAAGGAACAAAGGCACCTGTTCTCTCATATTGATCCATGGAGAACAGGGACAGGGCACATTTTATAAGGTATGAATATAAACTCTCTCTATTCTTCCTGGCTGTGAATCACACATCTAAATATAGATTTGCATATGGGTGCATGCACACAATTGTAGCATCTTCTCTGTTGACTCAAAGGATTTTATTTCAAGTTTTTATTTCTAAGAAGTCACTGTTCTCTCCTATTCCTGTATGCCTGAGTCACCCCACCCCCTTTGCTCTATGTAAGATAACAAGGACAAATTTACACAACTAAAGTACAGAGTATTTTAGGAACAAGTTGGTATTAGAAGTTAGCCCTATTGATGGGAATCAAACTACCACATCATATTTCAGGACAAAGCTTCTCAGTTAAGGACTATTGATAAGACAGCACACAATTCGCACATCTTGAATCATTGGTGTTAAAATGTAATTGGGATTCAATGTTCTATTGTTGAAATTTTCTGACTATACTATAAATCTATACTATCTATAGGTAGATAGACTGATTTAGTTTATATGTTTGGATATTTTGTCTTCAGTCACCTTCAATATTTGACTTGGTGATCTACCTATGCTTAAAATAGACTGAGTGTCATCTATTTTTACTTGAATATTTATAGTACTCCATAAGACACTCATGGCTCCCTCATTCAGCCATGTGGTTGAGCGGTGGGGAGTTGGCTATCCAACTACTGTACTTGGGATATAGCAATGTATGTGGCAGGATTTTAACTTTTATATAGGGTAGCATTAAAACCTTACCATTTCAGACAAATCTGATCTCTATCCCACCTCCATCCTGGTGAAGTAATAAAAGACCTGGACTCACAAGGTTAACCAGTAGAACCTCCATAGTTGGCCACCTCCCTACCTTGATCACTTCCTTAAGTTGACCTAATTTTCACCACATGTAGGTATCAGTATGGTAGGTCTAGTTCCTTAGATTGACCACCTCCATATGCTGAACAGTGTGTTATCGTCCCTTGGGTGGTCAACTTACAGGGGTTCTACTGTATAGGTAAATGGCAGGATAAAGAACAGAATCTAGGTCTGGGAATTCTTGTTTTGGGTTAAAGCACAAGTGTCATGATGATTTCTTCCTTGTTCCTTTCCAGGAAGTAAAATTCCAAAGAAATGCAAAAGAACTGCATTTAATAAATTTAATAACTAAGAAATTAATCTGCTATTTTGCATTATTAATGAAATTATAGTGGGATTGTGTGATTCATATTTATTCCACTTTATGCCATTTAGAAATGTTCTATGATAATTTCTGATATTTCCTAGTGTCTTATAATAATACTTAGTGATATTTATTATTTTTTCTTTCCTTCCTTCTTTTACTACAATTCATGCGATTTTTCCTATTTTTTGCAATTGCTTCTCCTATATAGTAAAGACTTACAAAAAGAAAAGTTTGTTCAAACGTCAACTTTTTTCTTATGCTATTTATTCTTTTGTCATTTTCTGAATACAGATGAAAAGACAGTGTGTCCGGGTCGGCACCTGTAGCTCAATGAGTAAGGTGCCAGCCCCATATACCGAGTGTGGCAGGTTCAAACCCGGCCCCAGCCAAACTGCAAAAAAAAAAAAAAAAAAATGGAAAAGACAGTGTGTCCATCAGCAGCATGGGTCTGTAGCAGACGGCAGTATTACCACGGGAGGCTGGAGATCACAGTAAACAAAAGTCTTTTCCTTTTTTACTTTGTTTATTACCCTCATTATTTAAACGGAAAGAAGGAAGTCCACATTTCCCACATTTTTAATATTACAACAACATTAAATATTGTAACATATTTAATATTACAATATTAGATGATTTCTAAAATTAACTAGTTCCTCGAAGTGGGTCTTTATGACAAGTAACCTCTTTTTAGCCTCTCTAGAATATTATATTATTGACTCTCATGTTCAGAAACATTTACACCTTGTGTTCATCTTGTGATAAGTTTACTCATCCTGAAAAAAGGAGCATTCTATTAGATTCTGGCAATTGTCCACAGATGTGGTTGCTCCTTGATTCCCTCACCATTCTCCCAACTACCAGCAAAATCCTCCTCTTTGCTTATAACCTGGAAGGCTGCATCTGAGATAACGTCCTGGATTTTTGTGCTTTTTGCTTGGTATAAATTTGCAGTCCCTAGATAGTACGTTTTGATTTTTTTTGCCTGATTATCTTTGCATGAGGAATAGAGTTTACTCCAGAATTCTTTGAAACCCTTTTTTCTTTCCCTTCCAGAAACAGTTCTATTAGATTTAATCCATTGCAACTACCAATGTCACGTCTCAAGTGTAAGTGCTCCTAGCCATCTTACATTATCAGAAACTACAGCTGTGGGCGGCGCCTGTGGCTCAGTGAGCAGGGTGCCGGCCCCACATACCGAGGGTGGCGGGTTCAAACCCGGCCCCGGCCAACCTGCAACAAAAAAATAGCCGGGCGTTGTGGCGGGCGCCTGTAGTCCCAGCTACTCGGGAGGCTGAGGCAGGAGAATCACCTAGGCCCAGGAATTGGAGGTTGCTGTGAGCTGTGTGACGCTACGGCACTCCACCGAGGGCCATGAAGTGAAACTCTGTCTCTACAAAAAAAAAAAAAGAAACTACAGCTGTGTGGGGAGAAGGGGGAATGTAATGAGTCTGGCAACCCAGGAAGCAGCTCTTGTATAATACCACAGGGGTGAGCACCTTCTCTCTGTCTCTCTATAATTTCTACCCTCCACTACCCCTACACCCCCGACCCACACTCCTGCCTGGTCCCAGGGTTGAAAGCTCCTTTCTGAGTGTAAGGTAGGGCCTCTGCCTCTGAGCTTCATTCCAAATAACATAAGTGTATATTACAAATTAATAATATTTCTTTTGTAGTGAATAACCCAGAAATTCCTGTTAAGCATTTTAAGCAGGGTAATAACTTACCCAGATTCATATTTTCAAAAGACGACTCAGACGACATGTGGGAAATATTTGAAATGGGTTAAGAATGAAAGCAAGAAGCCAAATTAGAAAGATATTGTGAAAGTCCAAGAGAGCAATGGGATAACTTGGCCTGGGAAGTAGCAGTAGAGAAGGTCAAGTGAGAGGTTCACCAGAGGCTCATGCAGTGGAATTGACAGGAAAACCCCTCCTGTGGTAAGCAGGTTAGTTCAGGGTAAACACCTAGAACTATTGTACCTGGAGAAATTGAAAGCTTCTAGGTGACATCTGTGAGTGCATTAGAATTTTAAACTGTCTTAATTTATTGGGGTGCTAATGTAGTAGACAAACCAACATTCCTTCTTTTTTTATATCAGATTAATATAAGAGTACAAATGATTAGGTTACAATATTAGCATTTGTTTTTTGTTTTTTTTTTTATTGTTGGGGATTCATTGAGGGTACAATAAGCCAGGTTACACTGATTGCAATTGTTAGGTAAAGTCCCTCTTCCAATCATGTCTTGCCCCCATAAAGTGTGACACACACCAAGGCCCCACCCCCCTCCCTCCGTCCCTCTTTCTGCTTCCCCCCCCAAACTTAATTGTCATTAATTGTCCTCATATCAAAATTGAGTACATAGGATTCATCCTTCTCCATTCTTGTGATGCTTTACTAAGAATAATGTCTTCCACTTCCATCCAGGTTAATACAAAGGATGTAAAGTCTCCATTTTTTTTAATGGCTGAATAGTATTCCATGGTATACATATACCACAGCTTGTTAATCCATTCCTGGGTTGGTGGGCATTTAGGCTATTTCCACATTTTGGCGATTGTAAATTGAGCTGCGATAAACAGTCTAGTACAAGTGTCCTTATGATAAAAGGATTTTTTTCCTTCTGGGAAGATGCCCAGTAATGGGATTGCAGGATCAAATGGGAGGTCTAGCTTGAGTGCTTTGAGGTTTCTCCACACTTCCTTCCAGAAAGGTTGTACTAGTTTGCAGTCCCACTAGCAGTGTAAAAGTGTTCCCTTCTCTCCACATCCACGCCAGCATCTGCAGTTTTGAGATTTTGTGATGTGGGCCATTAGGAAAAACACTGGAAGATATTGGCCTGGGGAAAGACTTCATGAAGAAGACTGCCATGGCAATCACAATAACAAAAATAAACAAATGGGACTTCATTAAACTGAAAAGCTTCTGTACAACTAAGGAGACAGTAACCAAAGCAAAGAGACAACCTACACAGTGGGAAAGGATATTTGCATATTTTCAGTCAGACAAAAGCTTGATAACTAGGATCTATAGAGAACTCAAATTAATCCACATGAAAAAAGCCAACAATCCCATATATCAATGGGCAAGAGACATGAATAGAACTTTCTCTAAAGATGACAGACGAATGGCTAACAAACACATGAAAAAATGTTCATCATCTCTATATATTAGAGAAATGCAAATCAAAACAACCCTGAGATATCACAATATTAGCATTTGTTAAGTGAAATCCCTGTTGTAATTGTGTCCAGCACCCAGGAGGTGTGCCATATACCCTTGCATTATGCACTTTGGGTGGGAGCACACCCAACTTGAATTGAATTGAGCTTTTCTCCCATGTGGGCATATATTAGTTCATCTGCTGGCTTCATATTTGTATCGAGTACATTGAATACTTGTTTTTCCATTCTTGTGATACTTTACTAAGAATGTCCAACATTCCTTCTTCAATGTGCTTACAAGTTTTTTCTGTTATTAATCCCTAAATATCATGTTTATTTAATTCTGTCACAGCCAAGTAAATTTTTAGTAAATTTCTTTATTTTATGAAAACTTAGAGTAAATAGCAACAGCTTGCCTTAAATGGAATATCAAAACTGGGGAAATCACAGGATCCATGGGTGCTATTGTCTAGGTTGCCATCCAGTGACACAAATTCTACACAGCAGACAAGGGGCCCCGAGGCAGTCATGGCCAAGAGTGATCTTGCTACTTGAAATTTATGTGTATCAGCAGTCTCACGGTTTAATACATGAGGTGAATGCCTGCCAACTGCAATCCAATTAACTAGCTGTGTTGTTTTAGGTAAGTAACTTCATCTCAGTGGGCTTAGTGCCTCAGTTTACAAATCCATAAAACAAGCATTACTTTATTTCTAAGATGCTAAGCCTCAGCCTCAGTAGTGCAGACAGGCGAAAAAAGTAAAAGAAAAAAACCCAAAACGAGACATGGGTCCCTTTAATTTAGTCATGAAAATGACTTATTATATAGCTAGCTTAAGATTCTTGAATGACCTCAAATTTCAAGAATTCACATTCAGCAGTTTAGTCTCATCCCAGGTTTGCCGTTACTTCAAATAATTGTTTATATTGTTAACTCTAGTAGTTTTTTCTAAGAGCAAAATCAAAAAATAAAATAATATTATATCATATTCTAAACACTGCAAGGTGTTTTTTGTTTTTCAGGGTTTTTTTGGCTGGGGCCAGGTTTGAACCTGACACCTCCAGTATATGGGACCAAAGCCCTACTCCTTTGAGCCACAGGCACCGCCCACCAAGGTTGTCTTTATAAGCTACAGCAGCCATCTCTAAGATTTTGATTATTCATCCTTGTCAGAAAAAATAAACATGCACTTCCTTTTTTGTTGCTTATAAATAATGTGCATGCACAACTTATATATAATAAAGCTAACATAAAAACAAATGTTTAAAGAATGAGCAAAAGATGAAATAAAATGATGTTATTTTATCAACTGATATTAGAAAAAAGTATTTGGCTCACTAACATAATGTCTTGGTCTTTTTTTAAATTTCAAAATATTAAGGGGGTACAAATGTTTTTGTGACATAAATAACTTGCGTAATGCGTTAAGTCTGGGCTTTTAGCATGCCCATAACCAGAATACTGTTCATTGTACCCAATAGGTAAGTTTTTAGCCCTCATCTGCTTTTAGTTTCCCCACTTCTTGGTTTCCAATGTCCTTTTTTGTTTCTTTGTGCCCATGTGTGCCCATAGTTTAGCTCCCAGTTATTAGTGAATGAATGTGGTGTTTGTTTTTTAATTCCTAAGCCACTTCATTTAGGATAACAGTTTCCAGTTCTATATAAGTTGCTGCAAATGACATTATTTCATTCATTTTTATGGCTGAGTAGTACTTGCAGTGTGTGTGTGTGTGTGTGTGTGTGTGTGTGTGTGTACATGTGTGACATATTTTCTTTACCCTTTCATGAATTGATAAGCACTTAGTTTGTTTCCACATGTTTGCAATTGTAAATTGTGCTGTAATAAGCATTTAAGTGCAGGTGTCTTTTTGATAAAATGACTTCTTTTTCTTTGGGTAGAAACCTGATAAATGGAATCTCTGGATCAACTGATGAGTCTACATTTATTTCTCGAGGAATCTGTTTTCCATAAAGATTGTACTAATTTGCAGTCCCATCAACAGTGCATAAGCATTCTTTTCTCTCCGCATCTATTGTGTTTTGACTTTTTTTTCTTTTTTACTTTTTATTAATGGTCATTCTGATGGAGTAAGGAAGGTAGTAGCTCATTATGGTTTTAATTTGCATTTTCCTGATGATTGATGATGTTGAACATTTTTTTCATGTGTTTGTTAGCCATTTGTCTACCTTCTTTTATAAAACTTCTGTTCCTGTCTTTTGCCTACTTTTTCACTAGATGGTTTAATTTTTCTTGGTGATTTGTTTGAGTTCTTTGTAGATTCTGGACATTAACCCTTTGTTGGATAGTTTGTGGCTATTTCTCCCATTCCATAGGTTGTCTATTTACTCTGTTGATTATTTTCTCTGCTGTGCAGAAGCTTTTAATTTAATCATGTCCCATTTACTTATTGTTGTTAATGCTGTATTTGCCTTTTCAGTCTTAGTCATAAACTCTTTGCGTAGGTGAATGTCTACAAGAGGTTTTCTTATGCTTTCTTCTTAAATTTTTATGGTTTCAGGTCTTACATTTAAGTCTTTTATCCATCTGGAATTAATTTTTGTTTTGGGGGGATTCTTGGGAGTTTTTGTAACTTTTTAAATTTTAATATGATTTCAAATTTACAGAAAAGTTGTGGGAATATCACAAAGAACTCCTATATATCCTCTTACCAAATTTGTCAAGTGTTTATATTTTACTCCATCTTCTTTATCTGTGTTACATGTTGTGTTTTCTGAATCATTTGTTGAATTAATTTTTACATATGGTGAGCAATAGGGGTTCTGTTTCATTCTTCTATATATGGCTATTTGGTTTTCCCAGTACCATTTAACGAATGGTGCATGTTGTTGTCTGTTTTGTTGAGAATCAATTGGTTGTAGGTAGATGATTCTATTCCACTGGTCTATGCCTCTACTTTGACACCAATACCATGCTGCTTTGGTTACTACAACCTTGCAGTTTCATTTGAAGTCTGGTAATGTGATACTTCCAGATTTGTTCTTTTAGCTTAAGACTGCTTTGGCTATTCAGGCCCTTTTTTGGTTCCAAATGAAGCATAGAATTATTTTTCTAGATCTGTGAAATACGATGTTGGTATTTTGATGGGGATTGAACTTAATCTGTCAATCACTTTGGGCAGTAGGGACATTTTAACAATGTTGATTCTACCAATTTATGAGCACTGGATTTTTTTCCATTTGTTTGTCTAATCTCTAATTTCTTTCTTTAGTATTTTTATAGTTCTTCTTGTAGACATATCTTTCACCTGTTTGATTAAGTATATTCCCAGGTATACTATTTTCTTTGTAATTACTGTAAACACTATTGACTCCTTGTTTGACAGTTTGACTGTTACTAGAATGTAGAAATGCTACTGGTTCTGTGTACATTTATTTTGTAACCTAAGACTTTCCTAACTTTATTTATCAATTCTAGGAATCTCCTGGTGATGTCTTTTAGGGTCTTCCAGATACAAGATCATATCACAGATGAACAGGGTACTTTGACCTCCTCTTTCCTGGTATGGATGCCTTTTATTTCTTTCTCTTGCCTGATTTCTCTGACTAGAATTTCTATTACTATGCTGAATAGAAACAGTGATAGTGGGCACTCTTATCTTCTTCCAGTTCTTAGAGGGAACGCTTTCAATTTTCCCCCATTCAGTATGATGCTGGCAGTGGGTTTGTCATTATATAGAACATTAGATATGTTCCTTCTATGCATTTTTTGTTGAGAGTTTTCATCCAGAAAGTATGTTGGGGCCAGGTGCAGTGACTCATGCTGGTAATCCTAGCACTCTGGTAGGCTGAGGCAGGTGGATTGCTTGAGCTCATGACTTCAAGACCAGCCTGAGCAAAAAGCAAGACCCTCATCTCTACTAAAAATAGAAAAACAGAGGCAAGAGGATTGCCTGAGCCCAAGAGTTGGAGGTTTCTGTGAGCTATGATGCAACAGCACTCTACCCAGGGCGACAGCTTGAGACTGTCTCAAAAAAAAGAAAAAATAGGAAGTGTGTTGGATTTTATCAGATGCTTTTTCTACACCTATTAAGATAATTAGATGATCTTTGGTTTTGCTTCTGTTTATGTGGTGAATCATGTTTATTGATTTGCATATGTCAAACCATCCTTGCATCCCAGAGACAAAACCTACTTGATCATAGTGAATTACCTTTTCGATGTACTATTTAAGTTGATTTTCTAGTATTTTGTTGAAGATTTTTGCATCTATTTTCATACGGGATATTGTTCTGTAGTTTTCTTTCTTTGTTGTGTCCTTTTCTTTGATATCAAGTTGATACTGGCTTTATAGAATGAGTTAGGATTCCTTCTTCAATGTTATGGAATAATTTTGTAAGATAGATACAAATTTTTCTTTGAAGGTTTGATAGATTTCAGCTGTGAATCCATCTGGTCCACAGCTTTTTTTCTTGTTGGCATTGGTCTGTTCAGACTTTCTATTTCTTCCTGATTCAGGATTGGGAGATTGTGTGTCTTAGCAAATATGTGATGTCCTATTTGCTATGAATCTTCCAGGTGTTCAATGGCCATCTTGAATCTGTGTATCTAAACCTCTAGCAATTGCCTTTTCTTTTTCTTCCTCAGGAATATATATAATCTTTATCTTTGTTTGCTTTATATAATCCCATATTTCTCTCGGTGATTATTCACTCCTCTTTGTTCTTTTTTCTGGATTTTTTTTTTTTTTACTTACTAGATCACTTCAAAATATTTGTCTTCAAGCTCTGAAATTCTTTCTTCTGCCTGATCTAGTCTGTTTTTGAAACTTTCTGATGAATTTTGAAATTGTCTAAATTACTCTCTTCTTTGAGTTCTGTTATCCCTTTACCTCTTTCTTCAGTGAATTTTTTTTCATGTTCTTAATTTTTTTTTTTATTTCTTTGACTTGGTTTTCCACCATCTCTTCAATTCCATTCACTTTACTTGCCATCCATAATCTGAATTTTATATCTGCCATTTCAACAACTTCCTTTTGGTTAGAGTTTGTTACTAGAGAGCTATTTTGATCTTTTGGGGTTGTCAAGACAGCCTGTTTCTGCATGTTGCTGGAGTTTTTTTTTTTTTTTTTTTTTTTTGTAGAGACAGAGTCTCACTTTATGGCCCTCGGTAGAGTGCCGTGGCCTCACACAGCTCACAGCAACCTCCAACTCCTGGGCTAAAGCGATTCTCTTGCCTCAGCCTCCCGAGTAGCTGGGACTACAGGCGCCCGCCACAACGCCCGGCTATTTTTTGGTTGCAGTTTGGCCGGGGCCGGGTTTAGAACCCGCCACCCTCGGTATATGGGGCCGGAGCCCCACCGACTGAGCCACAGGCGCCGCCCGTTGCTGGAGTTTTTATGTTGGTGCCTTCTCATCTGGGGCAGGCACTCTCAGCTCAAAACATAGCAGATACGATACACCTGTTCTCCTCTGCCATTGCTCAGTAAAGACTGGGATGGATCCCTGGATGGTATGCTTGGGTCCTACTCCAGAAGCTTGCCCAGGGAAGTCCCCTGTTTCTCCTGGCTGTCACCAGGCCACGATGGTGGAGCCATCCCCTGACCCCAGGTGCACACATGAGGTAGAGCTAGCTGGGATGATGGGGACTATGCATAGGATGGAGGCAGTCTGCTGGGCATGGCGCACAGGCTTGAAGGCCTGGGTAGCCAAGGTGCCAGGCACATGGGATGAGTGAAATCTTCATAGGGTGTAGCATAGGGCTTAGTAGTTGCTCAGGATATAGTGGCTTCACAGGTCCACAGGACTCAGGGTGGAGTAACCCCCACTGTGGAGCAGAGCAGTAGGTCATAGCTTATTCAGAGGGTGAAATGGGACTCTTAGACAGAGCAGACTCATGGGGTAGGGTGCCTACTTAGGATGGAGCAGGTCCACAGGCCATAGAACTCAAGTGCACCAGCCTAGGTGGCCATAGATCAGGGGTGAGGCATAACCAATGGGCAGGGTGCATGCAGGGCATAGCCCCCAGGGCATCTGTGCAGGACAGTGTGGATCTGTGGTATGTAGAATGCTTAGATCCAAAGGACACAGCTGCACTGGCTTTCATTCTGTTTTAAGCCTTTCAGGAGGCAGTGGCAGTGGCAGCAGTCCAGCTTCCCCAGGAATGGGCAGTGGGTGTTGAAGGCTATGGGCATGTGCTCTGCCTGATTCCCATAGCCAGTATGGTTGAGCAGGATCATCCAAGTCACAGCAGAGTGTGTCAGGCCTTTGGTCTCCTGATCTGCCCAGGACCCTCAATGGCAACAATAAGGTACATACCATTTGCCCATGGGCACCAGGATTTTCTACTCCCTCCCCAATATGGCAGGGGAAGGGAAAAGGATGAAATCTAGATATGACCCCTGGGCAAAGTAGCCTTCCAGAGTTGGGATATTACAATCTTACCACTCAGTGCACAGGGCTCGCAAACCAGCTGCCTCTTCTCTCCAGAGCAGTGCAGCTGCACAGCCCCTAGTCAGGTTTCTGTATCAGTCCAGAGGCCTGTTACTGTGGGGGGTGGGGAGACTTCTTGCCACTCTAGTTGCAGTGTCCTCAGGGGAAGCATCGAGTCTGGGATTTTCTCCTCTTTCCTTTTTCCATTGTGGTTGCCTTTCCTAATTACCTCCAGTTCTGATTAGCAGTTCATCCCATGTCTAGCTTCTTCATTTCACTCTCGTGTCCTCTTCATGGATTCCCAGCGCTCTCACTTAGATGATCGATACAAAAGTGGGTATCTATTCACCATTTTTTATTCTCTCTGTGAGAGTTTTGTTGTGCAGCCTGCTTCTAATCTACCATCTTCCAACAGCTTTTAAAATAAGAAAAAAAGTCTTTTGTATTTACCCACATATTTACCATTTTGGGTGTTCATTTTTCCTTTGTGTAAATCCAGATTTCCATCTGGTTTTATTTTCCTTCTAACTGAAATACTTCCTTTAAGATTTCTTGTAGTGCTGGTGGTACATTTTTTTTATCTTTTATATCCCTCAGAAAGTCTTTATTTTGTTTGCACTTTTGGAGCATATTTTTGCTGAGAATAGAATTCTAAGTTGACAGGTGTATTTCAATACTTTAAAGATGTTGCTTCACTGTCTTTTTTTAAATATAATGACTTGCATTTTTCCAATAAGACGTCTATTGTCATTCTTACTTTTCTTCCTCTTTATGTAATATGTTTTTATTCTGGCTCTTTTTCAAGATTTTTCTCTTTGTCACTTATTTTAATAAATTTGATTAGAATGTCCCTTGATATAGTATTCTTCATCTTTCATTTGCTTATGGTTCACGGAGATTGTTGTATCTATGAATATTTAGTTTTCATCAAATTTAGGAAAATTTCAGCTATTATTTCTTCAGAAATGTTCGCCTCTAACTTTTCCTCTCTTTCACAACTCTAATTATGTTTGTAATAAGTCACTTGTTGTTCTAGAACTCTCTGATACTCCTTAGTGTTTAATGAAATGGTTGCCATTCTAGGTTTTCAAGTTTACTGATTTTTCTTCTGAAGTATCTAATCTGCTATTAATCCCATTCAGTGTATTCTTCATCTTAGACACTATTTTTTCATTTCTAGTAGCCCAATATGGGTCTTTTTTTATATCATTTACAAGTCTTCTAAACTGTTCGTGTTTCTCTCTACTGGATAGATACTTAACAAATGGAATATGTTAATCATAGCTATTTCATTATTTTTCTCTCTTACGTTTATTACCTGTGTTATTTCTGAGTCTGCTTCTGGAATACTACTCAGCCATAAAGGAGAATGAAATAACGTCTTTTGCAGTATCTAGGCTGGACCTGGAGACGGCCCAGTATCCTAAATGAAGTATCTCAGGAATGGACAAATACCACATGTTATCACTTGTAAGTGGGAGCTAAACAATGGGTACATATGGTCATACAAAGTGGTATAATGGACGTTGAAAACTAAGAAGAGGGGAAGGTGGGAAGAGGGTGAAGAATTAAAAATTACCCATTGTGTACAATGTAAACTATTTGGGTGCCATGTGCACTAAAAGCACTGTAAAGCATTAAAGCCCCTAAAAACAATGTACAATTTATCCATGTAACAAAAAAACACTTATATCCCCTAAATCTATTTAAATAAATAGGCACCCAACCTCTTCACATTTACATTCTAATTCTTTTTGCTTTAGTTTTATTTTTCTGGCTTTTTTTTTTAATGTCCCTTGATTCACAAAATTTTTTGTAGAGATAAAGTCTTACATGTGGCTCAGATTTGTTTCAAACTCCTGGCTCCGTGCAATTCTGTCTATGTCTCTCAAAGGGCTGGGGTTGCAGGTGTGAGCCACTGTGCCTGGCCTTATATTCTAATTCTATTATGCCTCTTCATTTAGTCAACTAAATACTTCTATAATGTTAATACTTCTTAACTTCAAGCATTTCTTTTTCCAAGGGGTAGGACTTATATAGGAAGGGACAATAGAAGCTTATTTTTTCCCCTTCGTTTACCAATTTTCAAAACAGTGATTTTTCCCCCTCATCCTCCAATAGTAACGAAAGATTTTTGTATCATTATGAACTTATGGATTTAAACATTTGATGTGTTTCAATCCATTGCGTTTATAATTCTTGTTCGTCTTTGATTTGTCCCTGTTTAAGTTGGTTCCTCCCTCCTTTGACAGGACCTTGGTAGTCATTGATTGTTTCCTTGCTATCTGATTTGACAATAATTCAGGATTATGTGATTATTCTAGGCGATACCAAATCTTCTCCATAGGGATGATACTTTTTTCCATTTCTCTCTGCAATGTACGAGCACTGATTTCCCCATAGCCTTACTGATAGAGTATTGAGTCAAACTGCTGGATTTTTGCCGATCCAATAAGTGGAAAGTGGTATCTCTGTGCAGTGTTAATTTGCGTTTATCCCTGTGAGCTAGACTGAATACCTTTTCATATGGTTAAAAGCTATTTTCTGTGAGCTGTTTGTATATCCAAGCCCATTTTGCAAAAAGCTTTTAAATTTTAATTAAACTTTTGTAATTTCCTTGCAACACTATGTTAAGCCATGTGCCCATTTTGTAAAGTTAGTTTAGACAAAATATGATCTACATGTCCATTTAACCAGCAATATAAATTTTAATACATACTACATGTTGACAGCAAACAAAGACCAAAGGCACTGATGAGACTGTCTCTGAATTATAGGGCTCCCATTGTCACTCTTCCCTCATGATGCTTCACGATCAATACATAGCACACTGGGCAGATAGACTAAGTGAAGGGGCCAAGGTCAACCCATTCATTGTAGTTTAGAAACATTTCATTTATTTCTAATATTTTAGAGTAAAAAGATATTCCCCCCAAAGTTGATTTTTTTCAAATGAGTACAATTAGGTTTAGTTTTTCTACTCCCATACCAATAGTTCACCCTCCATCACCAGTGAGGGGTAGACAGAAACACTTTGGACACCGGGATAAAATTCCAACTTTCTAGTTTGGCATTAACAAAAGGTCCATCCGGATACAGCCCCTATCCACACTTCAGCTTTGTCGAGTATGACTCGTCCCTGGCTCTGGCCGACCTTGCAGTTTCCTGAATATGCTGTTCAAACCCTGCATCCTTTCCTCCACGGACCAGCAAGCTCCTGCTGTGGGCTGCCCTGCAATCTGCATGAACACACTGGGCAGCTCGGCGCCTGCTCCACTGTGAAGATACGTCTCTGCGACCATCTGACTTCCTCAGGCTGGCAGAGGCCCTATCTTGAATGTGGGGGCAAAACCACTGACAGAGCTTTCTGGATAGTCCAGCAAGGCAAGCACAAGTGGACGTTCTCCTTTGATTGAGAAATCATTCACAAACTCCCCACCACTGGGAAAATAACTTCAGAGGGAGGCAGAAGAAGAGGCGACTGAGAACAGAGTCCAACCTGTGTGCAATACTCCCCCACCACCATCACCAGTGGACAGCCTGGAGGACTGGCTGAGGAGTCACAGCCTGAGTGTAGTTCCTTGGAGGCAGGGGAGAGACAGAAGTCTAACCTGGAAGCAATGCGAGAAACAGGGCTGGAGAACAGAGCTAAGCTAACACACTGGCCTGGATAGATCAGGTCCAAACTTCATAAAGAAGTTGAGGGAGCAGAAGTCGAAGGAGAGAAGTCAAGGAATCACATCCATGTGATGCTAAAGAAAGCTGTCTGTCATTGCTCACCCTGTTGGGGCCAGCAGGGCAGGAGAGGGACTCGCGAGATCATAGCTGTCTAGCAGACAGGGTTTCCATGTCCCAGTAAGGCTCAACATCTTATCTGTCACATCCCCTGGACTGCTCATTGGTACCTCCCACTCTCTAGGCAGAAAGCTCCCCCTGACAGGACCTCCAGCTTCAGATTTGCAAAGGCCCCAATGTCTAAGTCCTAACAGAGAGTTGAGCGGCCCCAGGTCTCAGCCTGACCAGTGAACACTAAGTAAAACTGATACTTAGACCCCATTTGACTTCTTTTTTTGTTGTTGTTGAGACAGAGTCTCACTAAGTCACCCTCAGGAGAGTGCCACAGTGTCAAACTCTTGGGCTTAAGTGATTCTCTTCAGCCTCAGCCTCCCAAGTAGCTGGGACCACAGGCATGTACCACAACGCCTGGCTATTTTTGTTGTTGTTGTTGTCATTGTTGTTTAGCAGGCCTGGGCTGGGTTCAAACCTGCCATTCCCAGTGTATGTGGCCGGTGCTCTAACCACTGAGCTATGGGTGCCAAGCCCCTATTCGACTTCTTTTTTTTTTTTTTGAAGAAAATAAAAGCCTTTAATTTTACTGTTCAATGGTTAACTAACACCTTTTTGGCATGTATATACTTTAAGTTTTAAAAAATCTATCTATATGCATACAAATTCATACTCCCCTCCCAAATTAAAAAAAAATTATTTTTTTAGCCTTTTTCAGGGGGTATATTTCATTTGAAACTCAAGAAACTGCTTCTTGGCTATTTTTGGTCTCTTTGAAGAGTGTAGGAAGAGAGAGAGGGTGAAATATTGAAGGGACATCTCAGGGGCTAAGAAACCCCCTATGTTTTATGAATAACTCGGTGCTGTTACCCTATTCAACTTCTTATATTTACCATGTAATGGTTTGGAACCCAAAGGGGAGAAGAATTGAACTATTAGTTCCCCAGACCTCGTACAGTAAGTTTAATTGCAAAGACTCAATCAAATATATTCCACTTGAAGAAAGACAGAAAGAAAGGGAATGGTTAGCCAAAAACCATACTTTAGGCTACATAAATCCTGCAGGGAGTTTATTAAAAGTGCATATTCCAGGGCCCTATTCTGGAAAGTTTGGAATGGCACCTGGGAATCTGAATATTTAACCTCCTCAGTGAATTTGGATGCAGGCAGTTTTCAGTGGCCTAGACAATAAAAAGGGAACATTTAAAGCTGCAGAAGTTGCTAGCCTCACGTAAACACTGCCCAGAGGACAGCTGATCTCCATGCAGGCTGTATCCCTGCAGTGAATTATGTAGCTCACTACCTTGCTCTGGCCGTGGGCTGTTTTACAACCTTCTGGCCATAATTTGACTTCCCTTGTGGCTTACCTACAGGGAGATAACAAATCCCTTGACATGAGCACTTTGCTCGTCAATAGCTATCTCTCCCATTATAAAATCCATCTATTGGCATTCCACATATATTTTCATTTCTGTGGCTTTGGTTATTATGGGTATCTCCCAAAAAGCAGAGCTGCGGACAGAATCCGGGCTGATCCATCTTTTGCACAGAAGAATGTTCAGAACAGTAACTTCCTGCTCAAACCATCTGCTCTAATCCCATCAGCATCTACCCTACTCAGAGCTCCACCTCCGCTGCCTGGCCTTTGTTGTCAGCTCCCAGGGCCACCCACACTGTCACCCTCTCCTCCCTTTATCAAATGCTCCTTGTTCCCTACCACCTCTCAGCCTTTTAACCCGTTCTGCTCCTAGCTGAGCTCTCTGATCTGATCTCTTCTCCTTCTCGGCTTTTGGTTCGTGTTGTCAATCTTGCCGTTCCATCTGCTTTTCTTTTCTTTTTTTCTCCCTTGGGATAGAGCTACAGAGCGTTTTCAGCTCTTGCTGGTAGAGGAAGGTCTGGTGTGACAAAAACTTTCTGTTACTCTTGGTTAGTACTCCTGACCCCAGAGGGGAGTTGGGTATGTGCCATACCCTGCAGAAAAGAAAAGAGGGTGAGAAAAAAAACTTACCCTGCTAACAGGGCTAGAGCCAGACCCTTCTCTGTGTTCAGTTCACTGCAGTGAATGTCATTCTGTGCTGTGTCTTGGCAGCCAGCTGGCTTTCCTGGGTAATACCCCTGTGAATTGCCTGAACCACTTGCCTTGGCATTCACACTGTATCACCATTCAAAGCAAAAAACAGAAGAACAGAAGAAAAGCCAAGCTAGATTATACCAATCTTCCTTCCCAGGCAGACGAGGGCTCGTAACAGTGGCCATGCCTGACAAGCTATTTGCCTCACTAGATTAAGGACAGCCCCAAACAGCTTCTTTTCCTTAGTAACCTTATTTAAGACTTTCCCTTATTCTCACTAACAGATTTGTCATCATGTCCTGCCAATTTCTCTTGACATCATTATTGTTCTCATCCTAATTAGCTCACAGCTCAGCTACAGATTTCTGTGTTGATGTTTCCCTGCTAGGAGCATCTTCATGAAACACTTTCATCCTTTCACTTACTGGCTCAGAGTCCTACTGGGGTGGTCAGACCCAGGCTTCCTTTTCCAGCTGTCAATAAATCTCAATAACCTATTCCACCGTAACTGACCTCTTCTCAGATCCTCTGTGCATTCAGGCCCTTCTTAGGGCAGGATGCCAAGACTTCACACTCACACGTCCTGCAGTGCCCACCCCTCTCTTCTTAATTCTACCTCAGACCCTGTTTCATTCCACGTGGGCAGCTGGGACAGAGAGAACACTGGGCACAGTGTCACAGGCCCCAGGTTCCCAGCGCTGAGACCTCCACTTTGCAGTTATGTGAGCAAGGGCAGATAACGCAGCTTTTCTGAACTTCAGCATTGTTATACAATAATCATACCTCACAGGGTTTTTGTTTCAGTCAGTTTGTTAACCACCTGAATGTGATGAAGAATACGCAGGAAATAGGTTCACTTTCCTCCAGTCTCTGCCTTCTACCTTGTTACATCAACCCTCCCTTTCTGGCTCTTGAACAACCACTTTCTGGAAACCTAGAGTTATAAAAACAAGTCTTGCTTCCAACTACTAAAAAGCCCAGACCAGTTCCAATTTAAACCTGAAAGCTTCTCCCTTCCTCACTCTTTCTGCTCCCCACCAACTCAGGTTTGACTCCAAGCCTCGGAGGCCTATTGTCATCTACTATTTTGTTCTCCGAAGTAAAGGGCACCTCTTATGTGAATGTCCTCTTCTGGACAAGAAGGCCTTCCCCATAAGGTCCTATTAGAATGGACAGAAACCAGTTATCCTCCCCAATATCTAATTGGCCCAAAAAACTTGCCATACCAACACTAAGCATCCAGGCTGTTGCCTCCCTATACTCTTCTCTCACATTGCCATTGTGGGCATCTCCAGCCCTGTTCCAACCTTCAGAATCTAGAAGCAAAAAGCATCTCAGCCAGCAGCCAGCTGAGGCAAGGAAATACCAACCTCCACATGTTATGGGCATTCTAATCATTCTCAGATCTCACTTAATCAAGCTTAGAAGGCAGCGCACAGCACTTATTGCTAGCTCAAGAAGTCAATAACTCTTTCACCTCACTGACATTTCCATCATCCCCCTCTTATAGCAGTGAGGAATGAAAGACCTGTTCGGCCACCTCTCAATTAGTCTTGAAGGGGTATGTCGAAGAACTTTGATTAAAAATGTGAGGTTGATCAGGCATGGTGGTTTATGCCTGTAATCCTAGTACTCAGGCAGGGGGAGGGGGGAGGGTAGCTTGAGGCCAGGAGTTCAAGACCAGCCTGAGCAATATATTTGTAGAGACCTTGATCTCTACAAATAATTTAAACATTGGCCAAGCATAGTGAAAAGGTTTTCGTGAGAGAAATGAAGAGATTTGGTACAGAGTCTCTGCGGGGACTGGGGAGCTTAGGGAGAAATCCTTTCAAGCAAACCTTGGGTCCATATTTATTATCATAAAACAGGAAGAAGTAGACAAAAGCTGCTTATCAGACATCAGCACTGATAGGGGAACTTGGAGAGGATCAGACGGAATGTCTCGTCTTTGTTTTTGCAAAACCACAGATCTTGAGCACAACCTTTGCCTCCAGCCTCAAGAGACCTTTGGAATCTAGAGAATCTTTCCATAGCCATTAGGCCTGGTTTTGCCACACCTCACATATACATTCTCTCTTGGAGGTCTGTTTTCTACCCTCCTGCATGTATAAAACTCACATGACATTCTCATAACTTTTTAGGTCTCTCAAGCAGAAAGTGACCCTGTCTATGTTCAAGGTCAGGGAACAATTTTCCTTACAGCATAGTAATGCACACTTATAGTCCCAGCTACTCAGGAGACTGAAGCAGGAGGATTGCTTGAGCCCAGGAGCTTGAGGTTGCAGTGAGCTATGGAGCTATAATGATGCCACTGCACTCTAGCTTGAGCAACAAAGTGAGACCCTGCCAAAAAAAGAAAGAGAGAGAAAGAAAAGAAAGAGGCCAGACATGGTGGCTCACACCTGTAATCCTCACACTTTGAGAAGCCAAGGAGGGTGGATTGCTCACACTTAGGAGTTTAAGACCAGCCTGAGCAAGAGTGAGAACCCCTCTGTACTAAAAAAAACATAGAAAAACTAGCCAGGAGTGTGGCGAGTGCCTGTAGTCACAGGTACTTGGGAGGCTGAGGCAAGAGGATTGTTTGAGCCCATGAATTTGAGGTTGCTGTGAGCTATGATGCCATAGCACTCTACCCAGGGTGATAGAGTGAGACACTGTTGAAAGAAAAAAAAGAAAGAAAGAAAGAAGGAAGGAAGGAAGGAAGGAAGGAAAGAAGGAAGGAAGGAAAGAGAAGGAAAGAAAGAAACGAAAGGGAAAAGAGGGGGGAAATGTTAGGTTATTTATTGTTCATTGTTCTCAGATTCGGGAACTTTAGCTAAAAATCTAGGAGCTCAAGAAAAGTCCCTTTTATCTCATATGCAACAAAGCAAATACAGTCAAACTCTCTACACCAAGCCCGGCATATGCTATGCGTTCTATACTTTGTTATGTGGCTATTCCCTAAGAGCAGTGAGAATAGTGCATGTGCGGGAGGTAATCTGACACTAGTCCTCTCTCTACTTGTGTCATATTTGTTATTTATGCCCAGAAATATGAACCCATTATAGACTACCTCATTCAACTACTCTTTCACATGTACATACATTGAATTCATAATTAGAATGTAAAGTTCTTGAGTACAAACATTATTTTTTTCTATATTTTCTATCACAATCAGAAAGGGGCAAGTCATCATTGTTTAGATGAATACTTGTTTGATTATTCGTTCAGTCTCATCAATTTTTTCTTTAATTATATTCAATTCAGAATTTTGTTGTATTTTTCTGCAGTGATTTTCCTATGGTTTGGGGGTGCATTTTGCTATACCAGGAAGGCTAAAAACTTGCTGAGAGTACATGTCAAAGTGTACGCAAGGGTGAACAGACAGGCACAGGCTGCAGGAGAAAGGTGGAGCCCGGCAAGTACTCCAGGGTGAGGTCACTGGTGACTTTCTGAAGAATAGTGTAAGTCCTAAGAGATTCTTGTGGGGAAACCAGACTGGATGGGACTGCAGAGTGGACGCAGAGGGCAGCACACCCAGTTCAGCCAGGAATAGGAGGGGGGGAGGGTGGAGTAGCTGCAGAGAAACACTGAGCCAAGATGAACAGAGGATATTGGAACTAGTTTATGGGTTAAAGGAGATGCATTGATGTAGCGTGTCCTAGAGTTGAGAAGAGTGATCAGCACGAGAGCCTAAGTAGGGATTAGTCTAGAACAGTGATTCTCAGCGGACATTGCCCCTCAGCAGACATTTAGCAACATCTGGAAACATTTTGGGTACATTTGCTTCTTTGTTTTTAATGTTTGAATCCTTTATTAGAAACTGCACAAACTTTAATACAAAAAAATACTTGTGCAATAAGAATCTTTGTGTCAATACAATTCCTGAGATTTCTCTTCATTGCAGCCATTTTAGACGGGGCCTAGCTGGGACCTGCCACACACACACACATGCTGGCTTCACCTCTCCTATCTTTCCCACTAGTCAAGCTAAAAGAAAGCAGGCTGGTCTCAGTCTCATGCCTTTAATTTTAAATTCCCAGACCAGAGTCCCTCTTTTCCACATGAGTTTTGCATACCTGAAGCTTAACTGTAGATGAGACTCAAATATCCTAGGCATCTGGAGGATTCTGACCTCCAGGGCCTCTCCCTGTTTCTCCAGTCCTGGCCTTGCATCTCCCACCTGACCTCAGGGAATGATGCAACAGAAATGCCAAAACCAGCCTCTTGGTTACAAAAGAAAAGTAGTATAGGCACAAAATGCCAAAACAACCAGTCTACACTCAGATTAGGCCTGGAGTGCCATTCACCAGGCCATAGCCCCACACCTCACTCACCTGCCCCTGGCTCCTCCAAGCCCTCAGCTGCCCAGAGCAGGCAAGTTCCCAATGTCTGACATCTCCTGAGTGGAAGGTTAAGGATCCTAGAGACATTTTTAGTTGTCACAACAGGGGTGGGGGTGGGAGGCCCTGGTAGCTAATGGGTAGAGGAGAGCAAGGCTGCTGTTAACACTCCTGTAATCCACAGGACACCTGTCTCCCAACAGAGGATTGTCTTGCCCAAAGTGTTAATAACACCAAGGTTGAAGAACCTTGACCTAGAAAAATGCAAGGCAGAAGGTTAGCATGAAACAGACACGCATCCAATCTAGCACAAGTTATTTGACAGGATTTCAGGGAATTTTCCAGAAAGCCAGTCTGGAGGTGCAGCCCCACAGGCACTGGGCATTCCCTCTATCTTGTCCACTCAGGGGCACAGACTGTCCTCTCCTGTTCTCTGCATCCCTGGCACCTGGCCCAGACTGGCAGTCCAAACCCTGGCTCCACAGCAGGTCCAGCCTACACAAAGGCATTAGTGACAATCTTTGTGCTTATTTAATTCTTCACAGAGAGAACCAGACTGGCTAGTCTTGACCCATGATGGTCTTGCTTTGAGTCAGAGATAATCAGCTGTGGCTCGAGGGCAAGGCTCTGCCTGCTGCCCATTCAGGAGGGTTGTGGCAAGTAGGAGTTTTTCTTCCTCAGAAAGGTAAAGAAAAAGAACATTTGTGGCAAAGGGGAGAGAAGTCTAAGGAGTTCAAACCAGGGAGCCTGAAGTCTTGATAAAACCGATGGCCAGGGAACTCACCATGGGTGGGGCCCTGAGAAGAGCTTAGAAAACCTTAGGAGGGCAGGAGGAAAAGAACAGATTTGGCAAAGGAGAGACCAGAAGTGCTCAGTGGCTCCAAGGACCTCCACTGCAACTGGAAGAGACTTACTCCCATCCAAGGAGGCAAAGAGGACCTCCTGCCTGGGCCCATGTTCACAGGGCCACAGAGATCACAAGCATTGGGGAGTCATTTTTGTTTCCTTTCGGTCTTGCAGAAAGTTGTTTGAAAGTCCCGAAGTGAGTGAGATAATGGGAGTTAGGGGAGAGAGATACTTGATGCCAAATTAAATTTCCCAGGCCGGATAATGAGGGGCTAAGAGTTCACAGGGACTCAGAGACTCTACCCTGGAAAAACAGAGAAAGAGAGACTATTTTTGCTTGAAGTCAGCCCTCCTCAAATCATTCAAAGTCGGGTTTTCATCTTCTCCCCTGTTTGGGTGGTAGGCCAGTTATTAACTTATTGCCTCTCAGCTCCAAATACAAACCTCATTACCTGCTCTGGTCAATGGAGCTGGACCCTTTAAGCAGTTTCCCTTTGCTAAAGTTCGGTATTAAGTTTTGTCAGTGCAGACTCTGGAGGGACATTGTGGGAGGAAGAGGCTCCTATTCTCAGTTCTAGTGTACTTCCTTCCACTTGCTTCGGTTTTGCTCCTACTACAAAGTTGTGAGCTGTAGAGTGTAACCAGAGGAGCTTCACTCTTGCGGAGCACCCAGCACACACAGCGTGTTGGCAAATGTGCGGCAGTGGGCTGGTGACCACCTCATATGGCTCTCCCAGTGTGGGTACCTTGGCACACACACATGCACGTGATGGGTGCATATGTCAGCAATGATTTTCTAGATGCTGTGGGATTGGGGGTCATTTTAATTTTATTCTTATGTATATTTCAGGAATTGAGGCCAAAGAAAAGAGATATGAATTCTCAAATTTCAAAAGACAGTCTACTTTCTCCCATCTTTTAGAAATTAAAATTCCCCAAGTTCAACTGGTATATATTAGTAGATTAATTTTCATCATGTAAATGCACAGAACTATTAAATTGAGCTCTTATGTTGTCTTAGGCTCTGCAAAACACAACAAAATAGATGAGTCTCTGTCTACTATTTTACCTCCTACCAAGGACAATGGTAGCTCACCTGGGAAGCTACTATACATAAAAACTACATCTTGCATTTTTTTCTAAAAATTTGAGAGGTAAGAGGAATAGTTCAAAGGAAAAGAATGAGGAGTACAAGCAAATATGAAAAATTATTTCTGCAAATATTTTAAGTACACAAATTATATGTGTACTTAGTCTTCCATGATGCTTCATTTTGCTCTTGCAAATATATATTCTGAAACCACACAGGATAATTGGTATAAACCCTGAATCTCTGCCTTACTTGCCATATTGATTTTGGTGTTCCAGGATAGAAAGCCTCAGGAATGAAGGGAATGGTGAGTTGGGGAAAGGAGCTGCATTTGTAATAGTCATTCTGCTCTAACACTATTTTTTTTTTTTATAGGGCCTCATTTTGCCACCCAGGCTAGACTGCAGTGACATCATCATAGCTCACTGCAACCTCAAGCTCCTGAGTCTAAGCAATCCTCCTTCCTCAGCCTCCAAATTAGCTGGGATTACAGGCCTGCCATGGACAGCTAATTTTTCTTTTTTGTTGTTTGTTTGTTTTTCTTGTTGTTGTTTGTTTGTAGAGAAAGGATCTTGCTCTATTGACCAGACTGGTTTCAAGTGACCCTCCTGCATTGCTTCCCAAAGTGCTAGGATTACAGAGCACTGCACAAAGCCTCTGCTATAACACTTTCTAAGGTCAAACTTCGCGCCCTCTTTTCTATGGGTTAGAATTATTTGCCTATAATTTCAAAGTAAATTTATTCCTTGGCATTTAACAGAAACACCCAAGTAATATAATTTCAGTGTGCTAAAATTAACTTCAACTTCTGGGAGGCGAAAGAATGTGTGTGTGTATGTGTGTGTGTGTGTGTGTGTGTAAATTCTTTTCCAAGCCTCTTGGATTGTACCAACATCATTGTTATTTCTTCAGAATAAACCCTTCCTAAGTCACCCACTCATATTTTTGAAACTTGCCAGGATTTGAAACAACTTGATGCATTCTTAGTGCTAAAATTATCCTTGGAGGAAAAGTTCTACACACCAAACATTCATCCTCCCTCTCCAAAAAAAGATTCTAAAAATGCAAATGTTTGGTTGTTCATGCCAGTAGTCAAGGCTGGAGAATTCCTCCGTGCCCAAGTTGGGAAGGGAAAAAGTCTGCTGTGCATCTCACAGTACAACTCTGCTCCACCAGGGCTTGGAAGCATGCTCCTGGTTCTGGGGTGTGTGCTTCTTTACCCCACTACAGTGGTTCCCGCTTATCCAGACAGGTATATCCCAAGACCCTGAGTGGATGCCTGAAACCATGGATAGTATTGAACCCTATGTGCACTACTCTGGTTTTCCCTATACCTACATGCCACTAGTAAAGTTTTATTTATAAATTAGGCACACTAAGAGATTAACAGCAATAATTATTTTTCTAATAATAATACAGAACAATTATATAAGTTATGTGAATGGGGTTTATCTCTCTCTTGAAATACTTATTGTGCTGTATTTACCCTTCTTCTGATGACGTGAGATGATAAAATACCCTATTGATGAGACAAAGAAAAGTGAAAGACTTTTTCACTTTGCATTGTGACTCGTTACGCTATGATTGACGTTGAACACAAGCCCTCCGTGATACCACAGTGGCCAAGATGGCTACTAAAGGACTACCCGGCTGGTCTTAAACAGTGTGGATTCGCAGCACAAAGTAGGATCCACGTTCCAGGCAGGACAGAGCAAGGTGGGATGAGATTTCATCACACTACTCAGAACACCATGGAATGTAAGATTCACGAATTCCATAATTTTCCATGTAATATTTTCAGACTGCAGTTGTCTACAGGTAACTGAAACCACAAAAAGTGAAACTTCAGATGAAGGGGTACTGTATTGGCCTTCTGATTTTTAAGAGTTTCCTTTTCAGCTAAGCAAAGGAACAGTGAATCTGAGACATCCACATCTGCTAAAAAGCTGGGTTGCATGGAAGGAATGGGCAAAGACACAGTGAATAAACAAATCATATTGTTAGCTAAGAAACTTTTCTCACTTTTTAAAGGCAATTTTTGTAGTCTAAAAAATGTATGCGTTTCCAGGAAAAACACATCACAGGAATATCTGCATATATGAAAGAGTATTGGCACCATGACTCCAAAAACAATTATTGCTTGTCTGATTAGAATTAGAGACACTGCTGATTGAACTAATTACTTTGATTAGGCCTTAACTGGAACATGGCTAAGGTATTTTAGATGGAAGTAACTGTTTTTCTAAGACACTCTAGTCACTTGGGCTATGAAGCCCACTTACTTCACAACACTGTCTACCTTACACATACATACCATGACCAAAAGGTGATGACCTGGAAGATTCATTTGATCACAAATGTGGACTTGGTATTCTAGCCTCGATGGGTTTTGTTTTCTCTTCCTGGACAAGTCCACTCCATCCGTCCTCTCCACAGCCCTCCCCGTCATCTGTTGCTTCCTGTTCCTCCTAACTTCCAAATATGCACACTTCTCTCATCTCCCACCAGAGGAACTCTTGCTTACCCTGTCTGATTCTGTTTACCTGCCCACTTCACCCCAAGAGACCATGTAAATTAGGCGCCCTTGCCCCATGCCGCCCTAGTGCCCTCCACTTACCTATATCATAGCACTTATTAAGCTGAACTGTAGCTGGTTTTATCATGTGCCTCTTCCCATGACCAGGGGCAGGGGCAGAGGGGATTCTGGAGGAAGGTAATTGAGTGCATTCATCCCAGCATTTACTTGACACAGAGCAGACTCTCAGTAGACGGTGGCTGAGAGATGATAAGATGCTCTCCCTCCCAGGAGATCCAATGAGGCATATGAGATCGAGTTTCAGATGGGAAGGCACTTCCTAGATGTTAGGTGGTTTTGGCAAAATGAAACACATATAAAAATTGTTTCACTGTACCTACAAATATATTTAAGAGGAAGTTTGGTACAGCTTATGCTTGTTTCAACAAATGCGGGCAGTTGAGGAGGGAATTAATCTTCACTGATGATTTTCTCCGTGCCAGGTACTTTTCACATAGTCTTATTAATCCCTCCAGCAATCCTGGAGACAAGCATTAATATCTCCTTTTGGCAGATGGGGACACTGAAACTCAGAGAAACCAAGACACTTGCCAACATCACACAGTAAGTGGTAGAACAGGACTTGATCCCAAATCTGTCTGCCTCCAGAACCCACGTCTGCTTTCCCACAAGGATGCTGCCTTTGCAGAGGGAGGAATCTTACTTAGGTCATAGACAGTTACTCTGTACAGTCACCCTTTCCCCATTCCACATACCTGAAAAGAAAAATAGGAACCAGGAAAAACTGTAGAAGGTGTGCAGCCAAATGGTGGGTGAGCTGGGGATAGCCCAGGACTCTGCACAAGTGTCCACTGGACCCCAGAAGTCAGACAGGTTCTACGGTTTCTCCACAGCAAAAAGGAAAGACATTGGCCCACAAAGCAAGTCAGAAAATCCAACAAATCCACTGGATTTTGATAGTTAAGTACGTATATTATTTAATCTCTGATTTTTCCCCCAAATTAAGAAACTATGGGAATTTTAAGAGGAACTGATAAAAACAAAAATGTTAGTATGATACATCCAGGAAGGAGAGGATGAGCATAATATTGTGTGTTATAAAAACAGTAATCTTACAAAGAATATTTGAATAAATGCTGTAAAGACAAGGATAAAAAAAAAACAGTAATCTGAATTATCATTAAAAATACAATTTTCATATATTACATAAGTCACATTACATTTCATATGTGTATAATATATATATTAATAGAATCATGATAGACATAGTCATGGTAGAAAAAGATCGTGACTATGATGTAAAGGCCTGTTGCATTATTTTTCCCCAAGCTTTCTAATGTCCAGCCTGTAACAAGTCTGTGAAGTGTTCTGTGGGTACGCATGGGGAAACAGGATAATAAAGCGAGGCTCAAGCACATTGTGAATCTCACATGAAAGGCACCGAGCTGTCATCTGAGCACACCGCGTTTTAATGAATAGCCTCCTTTACTCGG
Organism: Nycticebus coucang; assembly: GCF_027406575.1. Taxonomy (NCBI): domain Eukaryota; kingdom Metazoa; phylum Chordata; class Mammalia; order Primates; family Lorisidae; genus Nycticebus; species Nycticebus coucang. The sequence continues at coordinate 120,793,641 of NC_069782.1, forward strand.
GCCGCATGTTCAATTTTAGAGCAATGTACACACACACATCTGGAAAACTCTCACACGTTTTTCAAGGTGCTGATCAAATGTATGTGTTTGAAAGGCCCTTGCAGATACACTTGGGGAGAACTGATTATTCCTTCCCCTGAGCACTCATAGATCTTTGCATGTCCTTCTGCGAGTGTTCCTTTTCACGCTGTGCTGTGATGAAATGCATCTTCTATTAAACTGGAAAATCAACCAGGGTAGGAGCTGTGTCTTGATTGTCTCAGTATCCTCAGAGCCTATCTCAGGGCTAAGCAGACAGTAACAAATGTTGAATAAGAGGAATCCCTAAAAGGAAAGGATTCTTGCACTTTAGACCCTCATGCCACCACTAGAGGGCAATGTAATCAAGATTACGATGCATCACAGATGCAGTTTGAGATGAAAACCAAAAGTAGCTTTATTAAAAAAAAAAAAAAAAAAGTATCTTCTCAGATCTTGTTGTTGTTTTTGCAATGCCTTTTGGTCTATTCTATACTTAAGTTTGAGGAAACATTCCACAAATGTAAAAAGAACACTTGAAACAGAGGGTAAGGGCCAGATTGCCAGGGAGTCTAGGGATTAATTCCCTGGCCCAGAGAGAAGAAACTACAAGCTGCAAATAGAACTGGAGATGGTATTCCTCTCAGCTTTGAAGCAGCTATGTGAATAAATTGGTGCTGTATCTTTTCATATCTTCAAACTTCTCTATCATCCACATTAACCACAGGCTGGAGTTAAACATCACTTTAAGAAAAAACAAAAAAGCATTGGTGAGTGTTGAAAAAATACAAATCAAGTGAAACTTTTCAGTCTAAGAAGTTTCTATATATTTATTTCTGAGACATAGAAATTCTGCAGCTAATTTTGCTTCTGTTTAGACTTCAGGCCATTGATAGAACAAGAATTCAATGGGCAAGTTTCCGATGCAACATCTCTTCCGTACAATGTAAATAAACTTTAGAAGAAATTCTGCTCCGTGGCCATTGCAATGCACCAGATGAGGACTCCTTTGTGAAACCTTCCAGCTACAAAAAAAGCGTTACAAGTCGGGGCATGGTGGCTCACGCCTGTAATCCCAGCCCTCTGGGAGCCCGAGACGGGCGGATTGCCTGAGCTCACAGGTTTGAGAACACCCTGAGCTACAGAGAGACCCCGTCTCTAAGAATAACCGGGCATTATGGTGGGCGCCTGTAATCCCAGCTACTGGGAAGGCTGAGGGAAGAGAATTGCTTGAGCCCCAAAGTCTGAGGTTGCTGTGAGCTGTGATGCCACTCCACTCTACTAAGGGTGACAAAGTGAGACTGTCTCAAAAAAAAAAAAAAAAAGCACTCCACCAGTTTCACTCCCATTTTTCTTTGCGTATACCATCATAGCACCTTCACATTCTACCTGTGTTGTGTTTTTCTGGTTTCATTTCCTTTGTTCCTTCCAACTAAGGAAGGAACTAGACTAGCAGGGAATCACAGAGGATCAAGGCATGTTTGTTCATTCTCATAATGAAAAAGTGTCTGTCACACATTTCAGTAAATTTTAATTAAACGGAATGGAATCGAGTTTGCGTCTCATGATTGTGACTCTGAAGTCTGCTTTTTTTAGTCTGTTTTTGCTTTCCCTTGGCTGACATAGCAGCAGTCCTTAGCAGTTTTAAGCTTGGATAGATTCTTGTTTGGTTAAAAACCTTTCTATGATAAACATTGGGAACCACTACCACAATTTAGCTAACAGTTATACATTTATTACCTACCCTAACTGGGCTTCAGTTCCCTCATCTGTATTTATAATAAGGATGGGAAAAAATGTGTTTTTTAAAAAAGAAATTAATAATTAATGTCCTTTGTATTACCTTCTTTTGCACATGAAACCTATATTTCGAATGATTTGGCCAGTCTAACTGCATTTACACATTTAAATAAGTTTATTAGTATCTCACTAATGAATTCAAGTGTAAATAATTGTCAACAATTGAATAATGGTTGTTCTAATGTTCATTGAATGCCTACTGGGTATCAGGTTCTGTTTTTGGCATTAGGGACAGTGGTGAACAAGAGTCAATGTCCTCTAAATTGGTGTTTATGTCCTAGTGGGCATGAAAACAAACGATGACGGCTCAAGATCAAGTAAGTCTATGCAGCAACACATGGTAATAATTGGATAACAATTTAGGCTTTTTAAAGTTTTTAAATAGTTTGGGTTTCCTACTCTTTCCTGAGTCTGAAGATGTTCTTTGTCAAGGTCTAGAAGTGGCTAGAAGCTCTCTGAGTTCTCGTCTACCTTGAATATAGGTCACAATTTACCTCACCATACTGATTTTCTATTCTGGTGTCAGAAGCAACAAATTTAGCAGCTTAAAGCAGCACTCATTTATGATCTCACATTTCTGTAGGTCAGAAGTCCAGGTAGTCCTTTGATAAGGGTCCCATAAGGCTGAAGTCAAGGTGTGCGCCAGCTGGGTTCTTATCCAGAGACTCTAGAGAGAATCCACTTACAAGATCATTCAAATTGTTGGCAGAACCCAGTGCCTTGCAGTTGTAGAGCTAAGATCCCTGTTTCCTGGCTGGCAGTACGCTGGAGCCTCCCTCTCAGCTCCTTAAGGTTGCTTCCATTGCCTTCTCATGTAGCCTCCTACATCATTGGAGCCAGCAATGGCCAGGGAGCCCTTCTCACACTGAGAATCTCTGCCTTGTTCCGCCAGCCGGGGCCATGTGAATAGATGAGGTCCACCTGGATATTCTCCCTATCGAGTGACACAGGAGTGAATCCCACCACATTCACAGGGTCTGTGTAGCCAGCCAGGATGCCCTGGGGGATCATTTTAGAAATTCTGCCTTCTATACTGACCAATGGAATTTTTGCCTTAAGCAATGAATTCTTTAGAGACCCCTGTTGTCAGACAGAAAGATTGCATAACCATGCCACAAATAAGTTTTAGAATGACGAGATTATTTTATTTAATGGAATGCAGGTCTTTCAAAAGTGCAAGTTGAACTTTTATAGAGACTATTCTAAAATTGTTTTCATTTCTTTCCCTTTATGTCTTTTCCTTATAAAACACTGTCTTTTTAGGAAAGTAAAAGGTCAATCACAGATAATATAATGAGCACTTTCAAGTATTTGAATATTAATTAATTCAATTAATAATAAGAATATTAATAAATTGTCCTTTACTGAAATCTTTTTATGTCTAATCCTCTAGGATATGAGTTAATAAACAATACAATTTTCTTCTATCCATTTTTAACTGGCATTCCAATTTTAATATTTCATCAACAGAATATGGATAGATATGATGAGCTGACATCTGAAAGGGAAAAATGATAATCATGGTGCCTATCAATTTTATGCAACATTTTTTATTTGTATGGAGTTAATGAGTGAAGGAACTATCATTTTGTTTAAATTTTCTGATCTGACTGTTGATGATTTGAGGTGACAGTTCAATTTTCACTAAGTAATGATTACTTAAAACCCATTTTCTCCACTTCAAAAGATAAAAGGAATAAAATTGGTGTCACCGTGGCTGCAACGAAATCATTTCTTACGATAGCAAGGCAGAAAATATATGATTTTAAGTTTTAAGAGCATTTATCTTTGGCAGATGTATTATGGACAAATTACTCAAACTGTCAAAATATAATTCACTGGATATAATTTAGTTAAACTCTTCTTTTATTAGCCTAAGTGTTTTCTTAAAAGTTTCAAAACTAAGTTTATGCTAATCTCTGAAAATTATATCTGTCCAAATACATTAGACTAGATCTACCCCTGCTAGTTCAGAAGGACCCAAAATAGCTTATTAAAAATGAAGATTCCTAGGCCCACTCCCTAGATTACCATACCATCTAGGACTAACTTGGTTGCAACAACAACAAAATCCTGGGCAGTGCCTGTGGTTCAGTCAGTAAGGCGCCGGCCCCATATACTGAGGGTGGTGGGTTCAAACCCAGCCCCAGCCAAACTGCAACCAAAAAACAAAAATAGCCGGGCGTTGTGGCGGGTGCCTGTAGTCCCAACTACTCGGGAGGCTGAGGCAAGAGAATTGCCTAAGCCCAGGAGTTGGAGGTTGCTGTGAGCTGTGTGAGGCCACAGCACTCTATCGAGAGCCATAAAGTGAGACTCTGTCTCTACAAAAAAAACAACAACAAAATCTTGATAATTTTTCTAAAAAAAAAGAGGACTTAATGAGACAAAGAAATTCAGTGGTTTATCAATGTCCTGGAACAACTGGTTTCTTTCTTTTTTTTTTTTTCTTCCTCTCTGCCCTACATTCATAGCTTCATTCTGAAGAGAAGTATACCTGGCTTCTTAGGAACTTGTTTTTTCAACTACATCTTGGAAGTGAGAGGAGATCATTCCTGCAAGTGTTGTGCCCAGATCTCAAAATCCCCACAAAAACCACCAGGGAGCCGAGTCCGATGCAAAAGCAAAAGGGCCTTTTATTGCAAGTTCAAACTTGGGCTCCTGGGGACTCTGTTGCAATGGATCTGAGCCAGGAGCCCCCAGCTCTGGAGCAGGGGGGTTCTCATGGTCCTGCGCAGTGGGTGGGCGTGCACAGCTTGAAACAAAGGGGGCGCTTCTGGATTAGTTAGGTGGGGGGTCCCTGATTGGTGGGTGGTTGTCTCATGATTTCGGGGAACTGCCTGGGCTTGTCTGGAAAGTAAAACTTACTGAGTAAAATGGGGGTGGGGGGGTAGTGACACTTAACTCTTAAGAAGGCGCTGGTCTGGTTCTTTCACAAGTTTTCTATGTAAGGAAGCATCCTCCCTTAACATCTCCCAGAAAATACTTTTTCACTTTCTGGTAGGCTGAATTAGGTCAAATGCCCATCCTTGAGCTTATTGCTGTGTTGAGAGATAGGCTTGCCCTGATTAACTTTGAGCCATGTACTGCATTTGAAACCAAACATGGGGACACCTTCTAAAGCACACTGAGCCAGAATGGGGAGGAGATATGTACTTACCAAGAGAAATAGAAACGGATGGTGGGAAGACACTACCATGTGCAGTCTGCTTCTTAGACTCTACAGCCACACAGGTGGTACACTCAAATTCCAGGGAGCACAATTCTCATGGAATACAACATGAAGGCTCTCCCTTCCCTTATTCTCCATCTGGTAATTTTGCAACTTGACAGCCCTAATCTCTCAGTGAAGTCTGAAAATATGAATTATTCTAAGCTACCCAAGTGAGTCTGCTGTACACGGAAGTTTGAGGACCACTGTACTGCACTGTAAACATGTTGGGGATAGTGTCATCAATTCTTATATCCTAGTCACTGAGTCAAGTACGTTCCTGCTATTCAGTAAATGATCAATAATGTTGGTTAAATGGTGACTGATTCATTGATTTTTTTTTTACCAAGAAAAAGTTGGTCAAGAAGGCCTTATAAAATTAAAGCTTTCACTGGCACAACATCTACTGTGGGAGATAGCTGAGAGCATTGACATTCAGCCTGGCTTTTATGGGCTTATAGACAAATGTCTCATCAGCAGCAATGGACAAAAGAATCTAATAATACTACAATAGTTGTTATAGCCTCACTTAGATTCACTAAGAATCTAGGTTTGTCCCTAGAAAGGGTTTCCCAAAGAGGCTTGTAATCAATATAAATTATAAAAGCATGAGTATGAAGGTAGTCATGGAACTTCCTTGACTTTCACAATGAGTTTCTTTGCTAATATTTCCATGTGAATAGAGTTGTTTTTTTTTTTTAAGAAGTAGATATTTTGGCCAGGCATGGTGGCTCACGCCTGTACTTCAAACGCTCTGGGAGGTTGAGGTAGGAGCATCCCTTGAGCTCAAGAGTTTGAGACTATCCTGATTCTACTAAAAACAGAAAAATTAGCCAGGCACTGTGACAGGTGCCTGAAATCCCAGTTACTCAGGAAGCTCAGGCAGAAGGATCATTTGAACACAGGAGTTTGAGGTTTCTGTAAGCTAAGACACCATGGCACTCTAGCTTGGCCAACAGAGAGACTCTGTCTCAAAAGAAAAGAAAAGGAAAAAGAGTAGATGTTTTAGTGCCACTTAGCATTCTGTGACTAAGCAATGTTCCTTCACAGTGAAAAGAAGGGTGAGAGATAAGAAATAATGGCCTGTGATCATCAGAGAGCACAGACCATGAAGCAAGGGACTCCTTGACATCCTGGAAGGTGTCCTCGCATGGGCAGTTCCCATACCACAGAATGCCTTTATCTTGTGGCTAAAAAAGTGACTCAGAATGTCAGCCTCTCTTAAGAAAAATAGGATAGAAATAGAGTAGCCTCAAGAAGGTTTACAATACCATTAAAAAAAAGTAATCCTTATGAATAAATTTAATCAAGGAGGTGAAAGTTTTTACAATGAAAGCTATAAGAAATTGAAGAAGACACAAATAAATGGAAAGATATCTCATGCTCATAAATTAGAAAAATATTGTTAAAATGTCTCCACTATTCAAAATAATCTACAGAATCAATGAACTCTCTATCAAAATTTTAATAGCATTTTTTGCAGAAATAGAAAAAGCAATCCTAAAATTTATACAGAATCACAAAAGACTAGGATAGATAAAGCAATCTTGATCAAGAACGGCAAAGCTGGAGCCATCGCAGTACTTGATTTAAAATATACTACAAAGCTATAGTAATAAAAACAGTATGGCATTAACATAAAGCAATTGAACCAAATAGAAAGCCCAGAAATAAATTCATTCATTTACAGTCAATTGATCTTTGACAAAGGTGCCAGGAAAGCACAGTGAGGAATGGATAGTGTCTTCAATAAATGACATTGAGAAAATGGTATATTCACAAGCAGGAGAATGGAATTAGACTCTTATGACATATCATCTGCAAAAATCATGTCAGAATGGATTAGAGACTTCAATGTAAGACCTGAAATTGTAAAACTACTAGAAGGAAACATAAGGGGAAATTTTCTTGACATTTTTCTGGGCAATTATATTTTTAGATATGACCCCAAAAGCACAAGAAACAAAAGTCAAGTAGAGACAAATGGGATTGCATCAGACCAAAAACCTTCTAAAAAGCAAAGGAAACAATCAACATAGAGAAGAGACAATTATTTGCAACAAACACTGATAAAGGGCCCATCTATAAGAAACTCAATTCAGTAGTAAGAAAACAAATTGTCTGATTTAAAAATGGGTAAAGGACTTTAATACACATTTATCAAAGAAGACAGACAAATGGCTAACAGGTATATGAAAAAATGCTTGACACATCTCTAATCAGCAAGAAAATGCAAATCAAAATCATAATGAGCTACCACCTTACACCTGTTAGAATGGCATTGTCAAAAGATAAATGATCACAAGTGTTGATGAGGATGAGAAGAGAAGGGTACCCTTGCATGCTGTTGCTGGGAGTATAAATGGGTACAATCATTATGGAAAACAATGTAGAAGTTCCTCAAAAAATTAAAAATGGAACTATCATATGAGCATGCAAAATCAGTATCTTGAAGAGATATCTGCACTTTCATGTTAATGGAAGCATTATTTACAACACCCAACAGGTGGAATCACCTAAGTGTCCATGAACAAAGCAATGAATAAAGAAAATGTCACACACACATATAATGAAATATCATTCAGCTTTAAATAACATGAATGAATCTGAAAAATGTTATGCTAAGTGAAACAATCTGGGCAAAGATAAATACTGCAAGATCTTACTGAAATGGGCGGCGCCTGTGGCTCAGTGAGTGGGGCGCCAGCCCCATATACCAATGATGGTGGGTTCAAACCCAGCCCCGGCCAAACTGCAACAAAAAAATAGCTGGGCGTTGTGGAGGGCGCCTGTAGTCCCGGCTGCTCGGGAGGCTGAGGCAAGAGAATCGCGTAAGCCCAAGAGCTGGAGGTTGCTGTGAGTCCTGCGACATCATGGCACTCTACCCATGGCGGTAGTGAGACTCTGTCTCTACAAAAAAAAAATGAAATGTAGAATTTAAAAATGTTTAACTCAGAAGCAGAGAATAGAATGGTGGTTGTTGTGGGCTGGGCGCCAGGGGAAATGGGCAGATGGTTGGCTAAAAGGTACAAAGTTTCAGTTACACAGCATGAGTAATGCCTTAGTCTGTTTTGTGCTTCTATCATAGACCAGGTAATTTATACAAAACAGAAATGTACTGGCTGGTGGTTCGGTAGGCTAGGAAGTCCAAGATCAAGGCACAAGCATCTGGTGAGTAAGGGCCTCCTTGCTATGTCATCCAGCAACAGAAGGACAAGAGAAGATGAGAAAGAGGCCAAAAGGGCTGAACTTGTTCTTTTACAATGAATGCGTGCCGGTGATAACAAACTCACTCCCATGATAATTGCATGAATCAGTGCATGAGGGCAGAGCCCACATGGCCTAGTCATCTCTTAAAGGTCCTACCTCTATTTAATACAGTTACAATAGCAGTTAAGCTTCCACACATGAACTTTGGGGAACACATTGAAACTAGGTGTTCAAATAAGTTCTAGAGATCTAAGTGTACAGCATAATGATTCTGCTTAATAATATTATATTGTATATTTGAAATTTGCTTAGAGAGTGGGTCTTAAATGTTCTCAGCACGTATATAAAAGGGTAATTATGTGAGGTGATGGATATATTAACTTGACTGTGGTAATTATTTCACAAGGTATAAATTTATTAAAATATCCTACTGCACAACTTAAGTCTATACAATTTTGTAAACTGTACTTGATAATGATGGAAAAAATTTGGAAGTAAATAAGCTCCAATACCTGATGTGTTTGAAGAGTACACAATCTACTGAATCTTTCCAGATTACACTCTACTGATCAAAGAATGATTGTTATATAATAATAATTGCAGAACCCCCAAAAGCTGTGTCTCTGAAGCAGTTAACATTCATCCATTCAATATTATTTGTTAAGCCTGTGGGCCAGCAAGTGGATAATGGATAGGACTCCTCTCTAGCCATCCTCAAATCCTCAAAGGCAACATAAATTATTAGCCAAAGATGCTTTGATTTATTTCCACCTTGATAAAGGGTGACTATTTCAGTATTTCTAATATAAAATGTTCAATAAGGATAGTGGTTCTCAACCTTCCTAATGCCGTGGCCCTTTAATACAGTTCCTGTGGGTCGCGACCCACAGGTTGAGAACCACCAAGTTAGGATGTTGGATAACGAGGAGGTACTGAGCATGTCTTCCATAGCAGTCCTTATTGCAGCCAAATCTACTGTGGGTTTAAAACATCTTAAATGGAATATAATTACAGGACACCCAAAGAAAGAAAATACACATTTTTCAGCCATTAATGTTTATTGAGCAACTACTGTCTGCTTTGTGAGTAAAAAGATGAATCTGAAGTATACCAGATACGATTCTTTTAATTACTCTATTTATAAAGTTGGAATGAGTCTCTAATATATGACAATACTAAAAAGCATGTTTCTGAGAATACATAGCAAGTGCTTAGCACAGTCTCTGGTCCCTAGCAGTGCTCATTAAATCAGACTTTTTGAAATGCATCACAAAGTACTTTTGTGTGTTTTCTCACTTATCTTCCCAATATTCATGCAAGAGTAAGGAGGCTAACTCAAAGACAGAGTGATTTTGCAAAAGCCGCGTTAGTTAAAAATTGGAAGAGCCATAACCAAAGTCAATTTTCACAACATCTAACTTTATTTATTCCAATATTTTGAGTTGAAATACAGAGGCTTCTTTTCTAACTCTGAAGAAGAAAGTTTATGCTTTCATAAAGGTTACTGTAATTGCTAGACTATATCATAGAATTAAGATAAGAAGATAAGATATTTTACTTGATTAGGGTTGTGCCTGAAACAACAGGTTAAACTGAAAGCAATTCAATTAATTGACTAGTCTGGGGATGAACGAAGACAAAAATTAAAAACTGGGTGTGTGGGTTTGTGTGGGCGTGCGCCCATGTGTATGCACACACACATGCTAAATATAAAAGAATCTGTTAGATTGTGAATGCCAGAAAAACCAATTGGATAAGGGTTTGTCTCACAAGACAAGAACTTTAAATATAAGCAGTCCAAGCTACCGAACAGTTCCACAGTTTCAGAACTGTTCCTTCTGTCTTTCCACTATTCTCTCATTAGTGTTTGCACATTCACCCTCATGCTTTCAGCTTTGTGGTTGTAAGATTGTAGCATCATTTCCCCATATCACATTACAGGCAGAATAAATATATCAAATACTTTCCCTAAAACACTCAGCCTCTATCTCATTAGCCACAATAACGCTTACATGGTCACCCCTAGCTGCAAGAAAATCTGGAAATCACTTTTATTTGGGCACATTGCCATTCCCAATTAAATCAGGAGTCTCTTAACAAGACAGAAAGTAAGAATGAGTAACAGTGTTTGCCATTCTGACTTATTTTGATATTTTCAGCAGACTCAGAACATAAGTAGAGTTTTTTTAAAGTTGGATTCACAAAAATGTTAGAGGTATATTATGTATAGGGTGCTTCTGAATTGTCAATTACTGTGGTATTTTTGTTGTTGTTGTTGTTTTTCTTGTTCTTGTCTCTCCTGACTGGAAAACAAATGTAAAATTGGAGTTAAGAGTTATCAGTATCTCCAGGTAAGACTAGAAGGGGAATTTCACATGTAGCATTTCTATAGAACTAGTTTATCAAGCAGAACTCTTTAATTAGAATTAGAAGTAATTACAACTCTTCAATTAGCATTTCCTTTGAAAATGTGTAAAGAGGGCATTCCAAACCAACTTGAAAACACAAACAAAGCTCTCAATTTTTACTGTTTCTAACATTTTTTCTTTTAGTTTAGCTTATTCCTCCACGGCACTAGACCAAGACAAGATACAGTCAAATGTAGTTTGTTTCATCCACAAATGCAAACTACTATGAAAACAACGTAAAATAAAGGCCATCTAAAAACATATGGCTAAGTGTGGTGACTCACTCCTATAATCCCTTTAGGAGGCTGAAGTGGGGGAATCACTTAAGGCCAGGAATTTGACACCAGTCTGAGCAACACATCAAGACATCTTCTCTACAAAACACTTAAAAAATTAGCTGATAAGGTGATACCTGCCTGTAGTGCCAGCTACTTTGGAGACTGAGCCGTGAGATCACTTGAGCCCAGAGTTCCAGGCCAAAGTGAGCTATGACTACACTACTGCAACAGAGGGAGACCCTGTTTCTAACAAATTTTTGAAATGAAACAAGAGGAAAAAATTATTAGGCTTTGTAGGTTTGTTATCAGAGCTCTTTTAGACCTGCCCTCATTACTTGGGTGAAGGTTTACTTGCAAATATTTTAGTGAGGGTATCACTAATTTAGAGATGCTCTTTTATAGTTGAGATGGAATTCCAGATCTGCTTTCCAATATGGTGGCCATTAGGCACACATGGCTATTCAAATATAAATTAAATAACATTAATTAAAATTAAAAACTCAATTCTTCCGTCACAATAGCCACACTTCAAATGCTCAGCAACCACCTGTGGCTAGTCACTGTCACACTGCACAGTACAGATACAGAGTATTTTCACCATTACAGAAAGTTCTATTGATAACACTGCTATACAAGATTAAGGTTTTTAAGAAGCAGTATCTGGACCAAACCATTTGTGAGTACAGTCCACAGCTCAGAGCATTTTTATAGTACCTCTTTGGAAACAGTTTCAGAGCCCTTTTACAAACCATATTAAGAAAACCTCTTTACCTGTAATCCTAGCACTCCAAGAGGCCAATAAAGGTGAATTGCTTGAGACCAGCCAGAGCAAGAGCGAAACCCTGTCTCTACTTAAAGTAGAAAAAATGAGCTGTGTCAGCCAGAGCAAGAGCAAAACTCTCCCTCTACTCAAAGTAGGAAAAATTAGGCAGGCACCTGTAGTCCCAACTACTCAGGAAGCGGAGGCAAGAGGATCACTTGGGCCCAAGAGTTTTGAGGTTGCTAGGATCTGCGATGACACCATGGCACCCAATCCTCACAGAGTCTCACCAAAAAAAGAAAGAAAAGAAAACATGTTGCTTTCATTTATTCTGAGCTTACTGAGTGCCTCTTCAATAGCACAGTCCAAATACTGTGATGTATGTGGGGATTCAAGGATTAAGTAGACATGATCCTTCCCTTGTATGCCATGACTTATTGGGGGAACAAATAATCAAGATGTAATGTGACAGGTCTATAAAGGTAACTATGCACAACATGCTCTGAAGGCAGAAATAAAGGAATGGTTCTAATTAGAACATTAAGGAATGCCTTCTTTGCAAAGAATTTGTGGGAATGCCATACTAGGGGGTTTACATTTTTATTGCAAAGACTTTGAAAGACTACTGAAGTATTTTTAAACAAAAGACTGGCAAGAAATTAGGTATTTTGAAGAGGTTATTCTGGTAGCAATTAGAGTAGGTAGAAAACTGAAAGCAAGGCCAGTTATCAGGCTATGAAAATAATCAGAGTTAGAGATGTGGAGGACTTTGACAATGGCAAAGTAGGTTCTGACCTACTTTGGCAATGGGGATCCAGAGGGAAAGAAGAGATTCAAGGAGAGGTCTGACTGAAAATATAACCTTGGTAATAATCCACACTAGTCTTAGCTTATGTAACTATACAATTTTTAAACATCATCCTCTAAGGATAAAGATTTGTCATATTGTTGGGGATATTCTAAAAAATGAGTTGCATAGATTCAAAACAGCATTTCAGTATGTTCTATTTTTATAAAAACTAAGTGAGAAGCTCTGTGTGTTTGTAAATAGAAAAATGCTGTGGTTTGCCATGTGTAATGCACTTTTTTTGCCCAAATTTTTTAGGGAAAAGTAAGGATAAACTTACTTGGATAGTTCAGCTCAGGAATGGGAAAGCCCAGTGGACACTCCTTCCTGGGCCCGCAGGTACAGTCTGGGAGGATCTGGGATATGGTGGGAATCAGCTGGAGCAGCCTCCTCTGAATAGCATGATCAACAGAGGGGACTATTGTGGGTCTGGTAAGGTGGGTCGCAGTCATTCAGGGCAAGGAGTGAGGCCTGTGCCCAAGACCCAGCCATGCAAAGACCCCAGAAACCTATCTGACTGCCTGAGCAGCCTCAGAAGCGCCTATCCCACCAACCACATGCATATCTTGGCTGCAGCCCCCAACATGGTGTAAAGGAAGGGCTCCCAGGAGAAAGGTAAGGGGCAGCCTTCAGAGCAGATGGCTGCAGGCAGGCAGTGCAATTTGCACATTTACCAGGGGAGCATTGATCCTCCCAAGATGTGCCTTCCCTGGGACGAGAGCTGGCTACTTTCTTGAAGAGCATTTTCCTGAAACGCCAAAAAACATGGGTGTGCACTATAAATGGGACACGTTATATGCCGCAAAATATGGTAGCTAGAGACACAGGAGATTTTATAGATACAGACCAAGGTCTTCTTAGTGAATATCTGAAGTTGGGTAGAATCATTTTGCCAATCTATATTTTCATTTTTTTCTGTAACTACAGTGTATCTTTTTAAAAAACAATAGAAATTCAATTTTTATTTACTTTTTAAATTTTCAGATTAATGAGGGCATAAATGATTAAGTTACGTTTTTGTGAGGTAAGGTCCCTGTTGCAGTTGTGCCCCTCCCCAGGTGGTGTGCCACATACCCTTACATTGTGACCATCAGGTAAGATCGTGACCACTAATCCCTGACCACTTCCTCCCTCCCCCCAACTTGAATTAAACTGAGTTTTTCTCCTATGTGGGCAAGTATTAGTTTGCCTACTGGCTTCAAATTAGTATTGAATACATTGGATACTCACTTTTTCATTCTTGTGATCTACTGAGCCATAAAAAGTCTCCATCGTTTTAGAGATGGTTGGAATCGGCTGGAGCAGTCTCCCATCTTTTTATGGCTCAATGGTATTCCATGATATAAACCACAGTTTTTTGTTTGTTTTGAGATAGAGCCTCACCATCTTGCCCTCAGTAGAGTACAATGGCGTCACAGCTCACAGCAACCTCAAACTCTTGAGCTTCAGTGATTCTCTTGCCTCAGCCTCCCAAGTAGCTGGGACTACAGGCACCTGCCACAATGCCCAGCTATTTTTTTTTGTTGTTGTTGTTGTAGTCGTTTTTTTGTCATTGTTGTTTAGCTGGCCTGGGCCAGGTTCAAACCCACCAGCCTGGGTTTATGTGGCTGGTGCCCTGCCCACTGAGCCACAGGCGCCACCCATGTACCACAGTTTAATAACCCATTCATGGGTTGATTGGCACCTGGGTTGATCCCATATTTTAGCAATTGTAAACTGAACTGTGATAAACAGTCTAGTATGAATGTTCTTACGATAAAATGTTTTTCTTCTGGGTAGAAACCTAGTAATGGGATTGTGGGATCAAATGGAAGGTGTATTTTGAGTTCTTTGAGGATTCTCCATACTTCTTTCCAAAGAGGCTGTATTAGTTCGTAGTTCCACCAATAGTGTAAAAGTGTTCCCTTCTCTCTACTTCTGCAGCTTTGGGTCTTTGTGATGTGACCTATTCTCACTGGGGTTAGGTGTTATCTCTGGGTGGATTTGATTTGCATTTCTCTGATGATTAGGGATGATGAGCATTTTTCATGTGTTTGTTGGCTGACAATGTACTTTTTTTAATAAAGAAAAATTATTTTTTTTTTTTTGTAGAGACAGAGTCTCACTTTATGGCCCTCGGTAGAGTGGTGGCGTCACACAGCTCACAGCAACCTCCAACTCCTGGGCTTAAGCGATTCTCCTGCCTCAGCCTCCCGAGTAGCTGGGACCACAGGCGCCCGCCACAACGCCCGGCTATTTTTTGGTTGCAGTTCAGCGAGGCCAGGTTTGAACCCGCCACCCTCGGTATATGGGGCCGGCGCCCTACCGACTGAGCCACAGGCGCCACCCAAGAAAAATTATTTTTTTAAGTAATACTTAAAAAAATTATCATCAGGCCAGGCAAGACAACACATGCCTGTAATTCTAGCACTCTGGGAGTCTGAGGAGTACGGATTGCTCAAGCTCAGGAGTTTGAGACTAGCCTGAGCAACAGCAAGACCCTATCTCTGAAAATAGCTGGGCACTGTGGCAAGCACCTATAGTCCCAGCCACTTGGGAGGCTGAGGTAAGAGGATCTCATGAGCCAAAGAGTTTGAGATTGCTGTGAGCTGTGACACCACAACACTCTACCCAGGGCTACAGAGTGAGATTCTCTCTCAAAAGAAAAAGGAAATTCTGCAATCACTTTACCTAAGGAAGAGTTCTGATAATGTTTTTAACAATGTCGACATGGCTGTAAGTATGGAATTAAGTATATTTTCGCAGTTTACTAATTTAGGATAACACTCAGTTACAACATGAAAAACTTGTTTTCTTTTTAAAAAAGGTTGTACTATTTCATACATTAAGGTCTTAGTTATAAGACCTTCTTTTGTGACCTGTCAGAACCTACTTTGCCATTGTTCACTACATTAGTATTACTATATGTAATTGAAATAGAAGTTTCTATAACTTAGACCTTCCATTACCTTGTAATTTGGCCATTCCTTCTCTTCCATGGAAATAATGAGATCTCCAACCCCACCCTCCTGCTTCCAAGTTCCTATTCCCCATAGGTATAATTAATGAGCTCATGTTTTCCATCCGGACTTGGGAAAGGAAAATGTTTCTCCTGCCTCACTCCCGGTTTTTCTAGGCTAATAAGTTTATGCTTGGATACCATCACTGCTATAGTTCTCACTGACATCTGGCATAGCTAAAAAGCATCTTCTCCACAACTTTCTACACAATGGCCAGAGTTCACTACACATCCCATTCTGTAACACTCTCTTCTCCCACCTGGACCCTCAGAAGCATGCTGGTGGCAGTTAGGAGTGTGTCTCTCAAACCCACAATTGCCCCCAGAGCTATCATTCTACAGCTTTCCAGCAGCTCCCATTCCTACCCTCCTACTGCCTCGAAAGTGTGTATGAGAGAGGGACAGATTGATGAACTGACAGTAATAGGAAGTAAAAGCAAACACTGATGAATTACTTACCATTTTTAATATGGAACTCACATGTGAATTAAGCAGTGGACTTGTTTAGAAATGAGTTATTATCCACTCTGGTAACAGCAGCAGAAACTAAAATTTCTGACTTGCCTTGTTTTGCCAATATTTAAACATTTCATTCTATTGAATGTGACTACATGTACAGACATACTTTTATTTAATCTCACAACACGAAAAAAGGAAGCATAAGGCATGTAATCCAAGTGGTTTCTCATTCAAAAATTTTTATAGTAAATCACAAAATCTAGTTGAAAACACAGGAAAGAGGATACTTTCCCCCCAGTATTTGTTCTGTCAACCTAGTCTTTGTAGCTCAGAATATCCTAATTGTAGTTAAAAAAAAAGGCTTCAATTTATGAAATAACATTTGAGCTGTTCCCGTAGTAATGATCAGCAGGTGGATCTACTAAAAGTAGAAAATAATGTTATGTTACTTCCTAGCGGATGAATATTTCAGAGGTTTAAGAAGGGAAAAAAAATCCTGAAAAAGAATTCAAGAAAAATAGAAAGGAGGAAGCTTCAACGTCATGTCTGTATACATCATTTCCCTGCAAGGCTAATTGGCACTGAAATACTTTCTGCTGACTATATAGCACTTAGTCTATGTGCATATACTTTTTGGTAATTAACAAGTAAAAAGGTGATAACAGCAACTATATTAAAACCAAAAAGCATTTCTATAAAGTCAATTTATAATGTAAAAAGCATCCTTGAACACTACCGTGTTCATTACATTGCTTTCTTCAAAGCTGCTTGTTAACAATTCCTAGGTTTGAAAAATATACAATCTCATCTTATAATGCACTGTAACTAGCACTTAGTTATACTAACAACTAAATTGTGTAAAACAACAGATGACCCAAAAATCATTTTTAAGTTTGTTTCAGAAATATTGTTGGTTCTTATGTTTGGATTTGGATAGCAGTGATCTAAAAATTCACTCAATTTCAAGTAAAACAATGAAGCCACAGCTTAAAAATCTGAAAACCTGAATATTTAGAAATTCCTTTTCTAAAAACTTCTTAGAGGCAAAGAGGGGCGAGCAGTGGCCCCAAGGCGGACGGCTTGGTAGGCGCTGGGGTGAAAAAGGCAAAAGGCCACCAGCTCCGAGCCCTTTGCGGGGGCGCTCGCACTCGGGTCCAGGCGCCCCAGGCCAGGGCCGCTCATGAAGGGTCGGCTGTGCGTACGTCCCGTCCTACAGGTCCCCTTCGGACAGTGCCTATCACCGCCTGACGCTTTCGCAGGCCTCGGCTGCCACCCCTCGCGCCCAGATTAATGCATGGGTACTTAGGATTAGGTTACATTGTTTGCATTTGTTAGGTAAAGTACCCTTACATTCTACGCGATAGGTGAGAGCTAAGCAAAACCCTTCTCCTCTCTCCCCTTCTTGAATTTAAACCTGTTTCTCACGTGGGTGTGTAGTTGTTCGTCTACTAGTTTCACATTAATACTGAGTACATTAGATGCTTGCTTGTTCATTCTTGTGATATTTTACTTTGGAGGATGTTTTGAGGGAGACTTTATATCTTTTGTATTTACCTGGAAATTCCTTTTTTAACAAGCGATACAGCACGTTCTTCCTCTCCCTTCTCTTAGATCAGGTGTCTCCGCAGCTCCAGTAGACTGAGAAAAGGAAAAGGAGGGGGCGCCAAAAAGGGAAAGGAAATTGTCAATGTGTCCTATGGTGGGATGGAGGGTGTTTTAATACCTTGATTAAAAGCTCTCCTCGGTTTTATCTATTCTTATCCCTATTTTATGACGAGCTAATATTAAGGATGATACAGCCGCATTTGGGTACGTCCATCTGTAACTCACAAAAGGAAAGGAACAAGGAAGACATGGGAAGCAGCAAAGGGTTGCGGGGAGAGCAAAACGTAGGCGAGTGGGGCCGGGAAGGGAGAGGCGGATCTGGCAGTCAAAAGGGGGACGAGAGGAATAGAAATGGAAAGTGTGGCCTGGCCATACTACCCCACGGGGCGCGGGGGCTCACAGCGTCGCAGCCCTCCCCAAGCTGTGGCTGGGGCTATATGAGCGTGCAGAAAGGGGTCGGTCGCTGAGAGGACATGCTGTCCCCGAGGATGTGCAGACAGACTTGCGGCTGCCTCTCCCGAGGAGAGAAATGCGAGCAGGGCAAAGAGGGGCGAGCAGTGGCCCCAAGGCGGACGGCTTGGTAGGCGCTGGGGTGAAAAAGGCAAAAGGCCACCAGCTCCGAGCCCTTTGCGGGGGCGCTCGCACTCGGGTCCAGGCGCCCCAGGCCAGGGCCGCTCATGAAGGGTCGGCTGTGCGTACATCCCGTCCTACAGGTCCCCTTCGGACAGTGCCTATCACCGCCTGACGCTTTCGCAGGCCTCGGCTGCCACCCCTCGCGCCCAGTGCCCTCAGTCCGGGTCCTCCAGCGCGGCCCCGGCACGGGGTCCCCTCCTCGTCATCTCGGACGACATTCGGCAAACAACATGGCGGCCAGGCGTCGACCGCAGCGCCTCCACCCGGGGTCCTCAGGGTGGACCGGGGTGGCCGTGGCCGTGGCCGGCGCCTCTGACCCGCTACAGGCAAATCCCGGGCCGGGGGAGGAAGGTGCCAGAGGGAAAGCGGCAAGAGTTGCAGGCCACGCAGTCCGGTCCGCCGGCCGGCCGCGCACGGGGGCGGAAGGAGGCGCGCGCGCCCTCGGGGGCGCGCGCAGAGCCGCGGGCGGGGGCGGAGCGGCGGCGGCGATTGGAAGCGGCGGCCCAGAGCCCTCTCGCGGCCGCTGCGGCAGCAGCACCAGCCCCAGCAGCAGTCCGGCCGCCGCCGCCGCCTCGCGCTCCCGCCGCCCCGCGCTCCCGCCGCCCGGCCCGAGATGAGTGAGGCGGGTCGGGTGCCCTCGCCCGCCGCGCCGCTGGCAGTGGCGGCGGCCGCGCCTGAGGAGAAGAAAGGGAAGGAACCGGAGCGCGAGAAGCTGCCGCCCATCGTGTCGGCAGGCGCGGGCGCCGGCGCGACCGCGGTAGGTGCGGGGCAGGGACCGCGGGGCGCCCCGACGGCGACAGTCGGGAGGGAGGGCGGCGGCGCGAGGGGCGCCCGGAGGCCCGCGTCTCCCTTGGGACCCCCGGGCCGCCCGCAGAGATGCGCGCAGGCCTCCCCCTTCCTTGAGCTGAAATAAAAGAGTTGTGCCTCGTGGGCAGCCGCGAACACTTCGCGAGCTGCACCTTCACCCTCGGGAAATGTTGGGGATGGTCGGTTCCGCTGGATGTTTGGGGGTTCTTCTGAGGTTTTGGCCCCCACCTTCTCTAACGGAATGATCTGTATCTTGGAGTCGGCAGTATCTGTTGGATGAGCATAGGTGTCAGGCAGGCGGGAGTGGGTTTTCCACGGAGGTGCCTGCCTGCCTCGGAGGCGCGGAGATCTCGCCCCTTTCCTCGCTTTGCTTTCCCTTCCCCCTCCAGACAGAATAGGCGCTACGGCGAGTTTCCACTTAATTTTGACCTTTCCGTTGCTGTCAGGGTAGTGGGAGGTAGATGCATCGGCGATGGTTTTATTTTTCATATGGTACAGACATGTGACTTAAAGCGGGGAGGCTTCTCGAACCTTTTATTTAAACTCAAGTTATCTAAGCTTGACAGGGATGATTTTCAGCTGGATTTTCCTAAGGGTTATTTGGAGAGTGCGCTCAGACTTCAAACTACATATTGCCAGATGATGTCATGGGACAGCCCCTTCCCTCCCTTTTCCTATTTTTGCTGGTGGTTGTGACTCTGGTTACTATGGAGTACAGTAAAAAATTAACCTCTGATTTTACGGTTTTTCATTTGACATAATATTCAAGTACTTTTTGAAAGTTTACTTTGATATATTTAAAGATCATGATTTGTCATGCAGCTGTGCGTGACAAAATAGTAAAAGTTTAGTGAACATTATGCATTTTTTTTTTAGTCCTACTTGCAATTCGATTTCTTAAAACCTCCCTCTTAAATGACTAAGGACTTACTAAAATAGCTCAATCTTCTTTAAACTACTGTATTAGTATTAGGAATAATGTTTTGATTCAGTAGGTTTTAAAATATATGTCTAAGGGCTGTGATAACTGGAAATTGTTGAATTTTCCAAGCTCTTCAAGTTAAATCAGTGCAGTTCACTGTGGACAGAAATGACACCCATTTAAAAGTATAGCTACAGTTGGTCAATTGGAGCTGCAGGTAGGGAAATGCTTTGAAGGAATTTGTCACCCAACTGCCTGGAGACCTGGTGCCTTGCTG
Source organism: Nycticebus coucang (assembly GCF_027406575.1). NCBI lineage: Eukaryota > Metazoa > Chordata > Mammalia > Primates > Lorisidae > Nycticebus > Nycticebus coucang. The sequence continues at coordinate 120,813,871 of NC_069782.1, forward strand.
CTCTGGTGCCCTGGATTTTCCGAGCTTATATGGGAACTTCTTTACTCAGAGTTCCAACAGTTCTTTTCTAAGTTGGTTGTTACAATAAATGTGTATGCTTATAAAAATGATTACATGAATGAGTATAGGGCCTTAAGCACCGTCCCAACTACCTATTTATCTCAATGTAACTGAAAAATTGAAGGTCTACAGTTTGTTATCAAAAGATCTTGGGGCTTTGGAATTTTATTTTTTTTCAGATTTTAGAAAGGTATTTCAGCGTATATACCACATATTATTATATATAATACCCATAGTGGAGTCCTGGCCAGAATAATCAAGCATATATTAGTAACTGCAGTGAAATGTTTATGTGTGCATGCTAAAGGGAATAAAATTAGACTACATTATAGTAGCTCTTGTCAATCCAGGTCAGGTACATGTTTTTGCCACCAAATGAGTTGCAGAAACAGTTTAGTTGTAAGAATTATAGGCCTTTGGAATGGTAAATAAAGAATTATGGACTTGTACTACTAGTCACAGAGTAGAGTTCAAGAAACTTTTTTTAAAATATTGAATTAAATTTTGAAAAATATTGAATTAAATGCTAAATGTAAGTTAGAATAAAGGAGGATAAAGATTAATAGGGAAAAAATCAAGATTCTAAAGATATTATCTGGTGTCTTACAAGGTCTTTCATTGTCCGTACAATTTTTATTTTAACAGAATATGCGGCAGAATATATGTGGTCTTTGTATTTGTCAAAGAGAATTTCAGAGCTGAAATTTTGAGATATAGTAGTGAAAAACTTAAGTCTAGAAAAGATGTATTTGGTATGTCCAAAGGCAGGAAAGCCAGGAGAGCTGGGGTGATGACTGGGTTTCCCCGTCTGTGGGGAAGGCATTGATGTGTGTGACGGGGCATGGGGAAGGAAAGACAGCCTATGGCCTGTTCAATGTTTTTCAGCCTTCTCCTACGTTCAGTGTAACTCCTGGAGGTTTGCTCATGAACTTAATTGTCATCGATAACTTTTTCTTTGAGCCATTACAGTGATTCCTCCTTTTTTCCCCAGGCTAACAGCTCTGTCAAGTTTAGTAATTCAAGTGCCTTTTCAAAGAATTAATTGTGTCACATTTGTGAGAGTGTGGAAGCAATTTAGAGTGATAGCTCACTAAAATAGGCCAGACTACTATGATGACTCTAAGGTTGAAGAATTTGGGCTATATCCTGGATGTTTAAAGGTACCCAAGGCGGGGGGGAGGGAGGAGCAGGAGGGACACCCTGAAAGTGACTGATACTAAGACTACTTGTATGTGAAGGAAGTCCAGAGTGGACTAGAGGATACTACTAGTATGTGAAGGAAGTCCACTCTAGTCCAGAGGTACCTAACACAACAGTCTCAAGACTGGCCACAGAGTTACCCTGGTAGCCTAGAGCACAGGTTTTTAACCTTTGATGCACAAAGTCACCTGAGGAACTTTTAAAGCCGTCATTACCCAGGCCCAAATGCAGGCCTGTTAAATCAGAATTTCTTGAGGTGACACTCAGGCATCTTCTTTTTTTTACATCATATCTGTATTCTGAATTAGAAGTTCCAGGGGTGAGACCCAAGAATCTGCATTTTTAACTACACTCCCCCAAATCTATTTAGTTCCTAGAGCAGCGTTTGAAATGGCCCAGTGAAAAGGGTGGATTAAGTGAATGAGGGACAGCAGAAAGCAGGTGTGGTGGGAGAATTGGAGGAAAAGGCAGTTGAAGTGTTTCTAGTTAAAGATGGTTTGAAGGCTCAAGACAGAGCCCTCAGAGGACTATGAAGTGTTTGGGGTCTAGCCTTACTGCTGTGGAGAGATGAATTGAGGAGAATAAAGAATTTGCAGTAGTGTCTGAGTATGGACTGATGATGTGAATATTAAATTTACTGATAACCAGTAGAGAGGATTGTAAATTAGTTGCTGATGTAATGCAGATACTAGAAAAAATGGTGAATGGGGAAGGAGAAAACGCTGGGGGGAGGGGACAGAAATAACTAACAATGGCAAGTGAGGATGAATTTGTCTGCTGTAACATTTAATCAGGTGAAGGGGAAAGGGAGATTCTGCGTGGGTTTAGGGTACCAAGGTAGTGGGTTCAAAAAAGAGCTAGATTTGATTTAGGAGAAACAAAGGGAAATAGAGGAAATTGTTTTAAAGAATTTTACAGGGAAGTTAGTCCACACCTAAGGTGAGAGGCTTGTGGGGGAGGCAGGGAAGAGCTTGAGTGGAGAGGATTTGATGGAAAGTCAGTAACAAGAATAAGGACAAGAACAAGGAGAAGTTTGTGTACATTGTGTCACTGTATAAATGGGACAAATAGAGCCCCCTCCAAAAAACCAAAATGTAACTGACAATTATTGAACATCGATTATGTTTAGCTTTGCTCTAGATGCTACAGAAAACACTAAGACAGGGCTTAAAAAATGGTCTCTGCTTCAGGGTACCCAGGACTAATCAGTGAAAAGCAAAGCAATTATGTAAAAGCCACATGAGCCATGGAAACAATTTGCTCTACAGGAGATCAGAGAAAGGAGATCGATGTGTGCAGAACTGCCAAGAAAGGCTTTGAAGTAAAGATAATTATTTAAGCTGGCTGGCCATTGAAGGATGATAGGATTTAGATGGGCAGAAGAAAGTAGACAAAGTAATCCAACAGGGAAAACAATATGAGCAAAGCTTAAGGGAAATTTTTGGGAGTGAAAGTGAGCCCAGTGGAAGATTGCTGAGCACTTTGTGGGAGGTAGGTAAGATTGTGTAGGGGCTAGCCAGACTGCTAGGCAGAGAAGCTTGGATATTTTTTTCTGTGGTTAGTGGGAAGCCATTGGAATTTAACGACATAATGAAGTCAGTGGTAGTGTGTAGTTAAAATGGAGGAAGGAGATGGAAGAAAGTGAAGGAAGGAACTTTGTAATTCATGCCTGAGGTGATGAGTGCATCCAGTAGCATGGTGGCCATGCACTAAAGTGTAAGAAATGGAACAATTCACAGGATGTGGGACCTATCCAGATAACATAAATGAAAGAGAAGGAAGATTAGTAATGGACTGTAAGGTTTCCTGAGGAGGTCTCTCAGAGAAAAATATTTACATAAAAGGCAGTCCAGCCAATAGCATACCAAATTAACGTGTTTGTGCGTGTGTGTGTGTGTGTGTGTGTGTGTGTGTGTGTGTGTGTGTACTTACCTACCATATGCCCAGCTAGGTGTGTTGTGTCTTTTATCCCTTATATTCCAAACAAGAGGTGAGACGGAAAAGAATAAATACTACGATGGTGAAGGTGTTTTAAAAAATACACGCTCTTTCCCTATTATAATACTCTGTATCCGTGGTCATAGGTAGGATCATGTGGTGCAAAGAGGCTGCACCCATAGCAGTATTTCTGGTTTGGAAAGAGCATGTCGCCCAGTAACAAATTTGTTCAGATTTTTGTTACTACAGATAGAACTATTATGGGAGAGAAAGGTATTTTCTAGGATATCTGATCATTTTGGTTTCATATTAATATTATGGTATGAATATATTGTTAAATTCTATGTAAAATCAATCTGATTAAAGCAAAATAATCTGAGTCTTAAGTCATAAAAAGAGTGAACTATGGCTATATAAATATACATGCAGGATGTCTCTAATTTTAAGTGGATTATAAAATCTGTCAACTTTTTTTAACTGTTAGGTCATAATGGTTGCTTGCTTATTTTCCCATTCATAACTAATCCAGGATGTTAGGGCACAAACAACTTGACTATGTTTAATGATTGAAGTAAAGCAGTGATTATAAATTGTGAACCAGAGAACCTCCAAAAGTATCAAATATAATACTGCTTTGCAGTTTGTCTATACAATGGGGAAAATAATAATAGAACCAACTTCATAAGGTAGATATGAAGTGCAAATTAATTAATACATATAAAGTTTTTAGAAAAAAGCCTTGTATCAAGTAGGCACTCAAGTATTAGATGATATTATTATTACTAACACCACATACTACCTAAGGACTTTTCCATCAGTGATGGATCACGTAATCTGACAGTGGTCCCATTAGATTGTAATCCTGTATTTTTACTGTATCTTTTCTATTTTTAGATACATTTAGACACACAAATACTTATCACTGTGTTATAGTTGTCTGCAGGATTCCGTACAATAATATGTGGTAAGAAGTTTTTCCTCTTTCAAAATGGGTCCAGTTACTTTTGCCAGAGTGGTGACTTCTTTTGGTATGGTGTTTGGACATTAACTTGATTATTTTTGGTTAGAGTTAGGAAGAGAGAGTGGAGAAAGATCCAATGCAAGATATGTAAAGAAGTAGGGGGAGCTCTAGGAACCTTTACTTTTCCTACTTTTTCTCCTATTTTTTTTTCCCCTCCTAGTATTATAGTTGGTTCTATGGGTAGAAGATCCCTTTGTGTGTGGCACATGTTACACTGATGAGCATAATATGAATATTTGTTCTTAAATTAATATTTATAATTTGAAGGATATCTGTGTGACATTTTAGTAGAGAGTCAAAAAACATTTTTTGGAATGAATGTAATCAAATCAATATGCCTTCTAAAATTAGAAATTATTAAAATTTTATTAATTCAGCTGAATTGAAGTCAGATTAACTTTTTTTTTGGCAGTTTCTGGCTGGGGCTGGGTTTGAACCCACCACCTCCGGCATATGGGGCCGGCACCCTACCCCTTTGAGCCACAGGTGCCACCCTTAACTTGGTTTTAGTCCGGATGTTTGTATTACAGAATAAGATTCTTAATTGGTTGTGGAATTGTGACTGCATCAAATCACATTTTTATAGTACTATTTTACTATATAAACATATAAATTTACAACTTTATAAATCTGTTGATGCAGTTTCATCTTTTCCTATGTTAAAATAAAATCTCTGATGCTACCAGGCCTTCCTGATTATAAACGAACACTGCAATTTCTAAGCGTCAGGACTAATATTTCAGGGTTAATTTTCAGTTATCTATAAGACAAATTGCATTGTGATTGTTTTGGTAACAAAATTTTATTTCAGAATTCACGTCCTAATTTCCTTGTCTCCTTGGAGAGATAAGGTTTTAGCATTTAAAGAAAGCTGTTTCATTTAACCTAGTATTATTTAGTTTGGAAGAGAAGTTTGCACCTTGAAAGCAGCAGACTTTTCACATCCTAAAAGAAGGATGCAGAACAAAGTTAGCACTTCTGATTTTGTAACCCATCATCCCAATAGGAACCTATAAAAAAACAAAAAAGAGAAACAAAATATCTTTACTCTGTTAACAGCACTTGAAGAAGTCTCTTTTGTAGACTCCAAGTGATGTGATTTGGCTGCAATGTGCCCTTGACTGCTACTTTAAGTCAGTTTGTTTTAAGCCAGGTATCTTACATATTTTTTTATTTTAACTTGAAACATATAAATGTACATTTGTTCATGAGTCTTTTGATGTAATAACCTTAGCTCAGTATCTCAGGAAACCACTGTTTTGAAAGAACAGCTTTTATATGCATCATAGCTATCCTTGGACTGAGATTATCAGATATTATGGCTTTAAAGTGTTTCATGATAGCACACAGCCAGCAATCATTCTTGTTATCAAGGATTGGGTTAGAATGTCAACAAAAATGTTTATCTTCTAAGGCAGTTTTAGGGGTAAAGAGAATGATCAAAGTAAATTATACCAGTATTTCGAATATAGTGGAATTTGATCTGCAGTGCAAAAATGATCATGTAAAATCATGACTATCTTTCTTATTGGAAGCTGATAGAAAAATATGATAAAGAAAAGAGAAATTTTACTCAGATGCAGTCTGTTCATCAGTAGAGGTTTATAGTAGGAACTTATGTATTCAAATAAAATTTAAAATGTAAGGTTGAAATATTTAATTACATTAGCACAGAACAGGTACTCTAAGTATTTGTCTATATAAGTATTTTGAGATTATTTTATATTGTAATCTTACATGTAATCTATGATCAGACAGCCCAAAAGACCATTAACAGCCATGTTAGATGCTTGTGTAATTACTTTTTGATTAGTTCTTGTAATTACTACATAACATTTTCCTGCTGTTTGCAATGTTATTAAATTTATTGAGCTTAATAAACTCATGCCCTCTGCCTTAGACAGTCAAATTTATTATTTTATTCCAGGTTGAAATATTTTGAGTACTGTATTTTTTTTCCTCAATGAATTCTCAAAGTGTTTTTTCCCCTGCATTCTCTATTTATACTTATCTTCAATCTATAACAGCTGGATGAGTATCCTGTTACTGTCTGTTCTTCAACACATCCAGCCCACTGTTTGTAAGCTGGCCACAGGATTACATCTTTAGTATTCTTCTGTAGGACTCGTAGATAACATTTCTAAAACTCCTCAGGAAGCCAGATGTAGTATCTCTGGTAGCTGCAAGTTTCAGAAGGTTTATAAAGTAATGTTCTTTAACATTTTATTTAGTCTGATGTTTGAGGTCATGTCAATACCCAATAACTTCTTGATTTGATTCTCTAATTTTTAATCAGTTTGCTGCTTCTTAACCTGCTGCCTTCTTTTTTCTCATGAAAGTCTTAAGTTATATGTAAGATAATGAAGAGCCCAGCGCCAAATCCTAAATGCCAAGCAGCTGCAGTTTAAAGAGGACCATTTCTTTTTCCTTTAGTCTAAATGAGTAATTAACCTTGGGTCTCTTGCTGAAGGCCAGCACCTTATCTCAAGACTATTTGTAACATAGCAACCACAGGGGTTTTTTTGCAGCCAGAAAAAATAGTTTTTAACAAACTCTGTAGTAAATCTTTAATTGCTGGAAAGAGAGGGTTTTAACTGCAAGTGGGTTATTTACACTACAATGTTAACTAACTCCCACCCAGAGATGTTAAGGGCAGTGGGAGACATAGGGGATATAAGAGAGAGAGAAGGTTAAAAGGCTAGTTAGCAGGGTGAGGCACGGAGGACAGAGTTGCTCTTTCACCAGGGGCTGAGACATTCTCGGCAGCTGCCCCCTGGGTGAAAGTTGGCCCTTGTGCCCCAGCCACAACCAGTGAGGGTCCACCCTCCCAAGTCTCAAAGCCTCCAGCTGGGGCCAGTCCCAGATAGAGCCAGCCAATCCTAAACCTCCTAAGTTACCTCAGTCCCTGCACAGACCAACCCCCCATCTTGGTCCCAGTTTCCTCAGGGAAATTACCCCCGCATTTTATTTCAACCCAAAATGCATCACGCCAAAGAGTATAAAACCTGCCATCATTTCTGTCTCGGGGTCGTCCTCCTCTAAGCAGAGTTCTACCAGAGGTATGGCCCGAGCATGCTTGAATAAAGTCACTCCTTTGTTTTTTGCATGTGTGTCTGGTGATCTCTCAGTGGTGGAATTAGGTCTTAATAATTTCTCTTGCACTGATTGGTGTGGGGCAACTGCTATTTTAAGGATTGCTTTTATTAATCTGTCAATCTGTGAAAATGTCATCCCAAGTATAAAGTATCAAGACCATAGTTATTATTTTACAAGAGATTTACGGGATCTTTTATATATATATATAGAAACTTAATATATATATATATATAGCTTTTTTATTACAAGAAACAGAAAACCAGTCCACTTATTCTTCCTTTTGGGAAAAGGGAATTTTTTGGAATGATACACTTTTTTAAATGTTAGATTAAAATCAGAAAGCAGGACAAATGTTTTAGGAGAGGAGACAAGATGGCTGACTAAAGCCAGCTCCCGTCCAGTAGGAGAGTTAAAGGACAAAAATTCAGCAAGTAACCTGGTGGATTTGAGCTGCACTAAGAGAGAAGGTTGAAGAACGCACGTCAACCCCGCTGAGGCGAGCTGCGACCACAAGGATACAAACAAAAGGTACAAAATCCATCACCAAGCGGACGGGAGTCCCCTCCCCCATGGGAACGGCTCAGAGTGCCCCACAAACAACCGGGCAGAGTTCAAAGGTCCTCCCACTACACTCCATGGGAGAGACCCTCTAAAAACTGGACCTACCTCCCCTACTAGGGTGCCACAGCGTCCTCCTGCCAGGCATAAAACTGTATAAACTGTATATAGTCTCTACCTGGAATTCTGAGCTCCCAGCACTCCCCTTTACTCACACTGAGGTCTGGAGGCCAGTCCCAGTCGGCGGAGAGGGGACCGCACCGGAGTGGCAGTTCCCTGAGGCACAGTGCAACAGCCGTCTTTTGGTGACAATACGGCCAGGCATAAAACTGTGTAAAGCTGTGTGTGTTCTCTGCCCGCAACCCCAGGCTCCCAGCGCTCCCCACATTCCCCTCTGCTCTCACTCCAAGGTCTGGAGGCCTGTCCCCCAGGGGTCCAGACTCTTGGGCGATTGCTCGAGGGGTGTAGACAGTGCTGGGCTGCAGCCAGTCGGTGCAGACTCTAGGGTGCGGGAGCAGAGAGAGGATGGTTGGCCTGAAGGGAGCTACACCGGAGCAGCGGTTGACTGAGCCATGGAACAGCAGCCCTCTTTTGCTAGCAATATGGCTCACTACAGAATATTCTGAAGCCACACCCCCTGTCTCCCTAGGCAACCAGAGACTCTGAGTATAGGATTTGCCTGAGGCTACTCCAACTTGCAAACCGGGGAAACTCCCAGGGCGGGGCTGACCCAGAGGTCCGCTTTACTAAACCTAAGATGCACCTGACCCTCAAGGGATCGTCAGCCTATAGACAATACAAAAGCAAAGACAAGCTGATTTGGAACTCAATTCAGCTTCTCTTCTGCAGGGGAACTGCAGAGTTGTTCTGTTCTGTTCTGTCAGTAACATTAATCAGGGGCGAGACTGGACCTGAGTGAAAACCCCCCAACCTTCATCAAGCGCCTGAGGTTGTCAGGCCTCACCTCCTCCTACTAGAGAGAGGCAGAGCGCAGCGGCCTGGCAGACTTCCTTGTGATTCAGGCAGGTGCAAACTGCTGGAGTACCGATTCACTACAGGCAACTGGGTCAGCCAACTGCAGGGCTATCAGTGACTGGGTGTGACAGTGGTGCAAGGTGGAGAAGGAAGCATCAACCTTCCCAGACTGATCTATTGGCTGGGTGGCTCCTCCTGACTCCACGCAGCACTGGAGCAAGCCACACCAGAGTAGTCACCAGACCCCTGTGATCCATTTCCCAGAGACCTCTTAAACTCTCTCACCCGAGACAGGTGCGGACTGAGACAATTGATTTGGACTTTTTGTACTGAACCAATCACCTAAGGACAAATCAGGTGGTGCCCTGGGTGCACGGTGGTAGGAAGGTTTGATTTTTCTTTTCCAATTGTTTGCCGGTGGGGGGCGGGGTGACTTAATTGCTGATATTTCTCCACAGCTGAGACTTCAATCCAGAGTACCTGTTTCACTAGGGCAGAACAGAAACCAGCTGAAAACAAGACAGAACCACTTAGCCCCACCACACCAGATAGGGCCCCAGTTTCTCAGGCCACAACACTGTACAGGCCCTCAACAAAGCCCCAGGGGAAAAAATCAGAGGGAGTAAAACAACCATGGGGCGGAATCAGTGGAAAAACTCTGATAACATGAATAGATCAAACCCCCCCCCCCCCCAGGAAAGATACGGCAAATGCAATGGAAGATCCCATTCACAAACAACTGGCTGAGATGTCAGAAATCGAATTCAGAATTTGGATTGCAGACAAGATTAACAAAGTGGAATTAGGAATTCGAGGAGAAATTCAAAAGTTGTCTCAAGAATTTAAAGACAAAACCACCAAAGACTTAGACACACTGAAGCAAGAATTTGCAGCCCTCAAAGATATGAAAAATACAGTAGAATCCCTCAGTAACAGAATGGAGCAAGCAGAAGAAAGGATTTCTGACATTGAAGATAAAGCCTTTGAACGCTCCCAAACTCTCAAAGAGGAAGAGAAATGGAGAGCAAAAATGGATCACTCTCTCAAAGAGCTCTGGGATAATTCGAAGAAGGCAAATATCCCTATCATAGGAGTTCCAGAAACAGATGAAGTGGCCTCGCTGGGCACAGAGGCCCTTCTGCATGAAATTATGAAAGAGAATTTTCCAGACATGCCTAGAGATTCTGAAATTCAGGTAGCGGACAGCTTCAGAACCCCAGCACGACTCAACCCCAATAAGACATCCCCAAGGCATATCATAATTAACTTCACTAAAGTTAATATGAAGGAGAAAATCCTCAAAGCTGCCAGGAGAAAGAAAACCATTACTTTCAAAGGGAAGAATATTAGAATGACTGCAGATCTCTCTGCTGAAACTTTTCAAGCCAGAAGAGGGTGGTCACGAACTTTTAATCTCCTAAAGCAAAATAACTTTCAACCCCGGATCTTGTATCCAGCTAAACTGAGTTTCATTTATGATGGAGAAATTAAATACTTTAATGACATTCATATGTTGAAGAAATTTGCCATAACCAAACCAGCTCTTCAGGATATTCTCAGACCTATCCTCCACAATGACCAGCCCAATCCTCTACCACAAAAGTAAACTCACTCAGAAACTTCGGATCAAACTCCAATTTCCACACTGGCGAAAGGATTAAAAATGCCCACTGGACTTTTGAAAAACTCAATACCCAAAACTTCACCAGACTTATCAATATTCTCCATTAATGTGAATGGCTTAAACTGTCCTCTAAAGAGGCATAGGTTAGCTGACTGGATACAAAAACTCAGGCCAGATATCTGTTGCATACAAGAGTCACATCTTAACTTAAAAGACAAATACAGACTCAGGGTGAAAGGATGGTCATCCATATTTCAGGCAAATGGTAATCAGAAAAAAGCAGGTGTTGCAATTTTATTTGCGGATACAATAGGCTTTAAACCAACAAAAGTAAGGAAGGACAAGAATGGTCACTTCATATTTGTTAAGGGTAATACTCAGTATGATGAGATCTCAATTATTAATATCTATGCACCCAACCAGAATGCACCTCAATTTATAAGAGAAACTCTAACAGACATGAGCAACTTGATTTCCTCCAGCTCCATAATCGTCGGAGATTTCAACACTCCTTTGGCAGTGTTGGCTCGATCCTACAACAAGAAGCTGAGCAAAGAAATCTTAGATTTAAACCTAACCATCCAACATTTGGATTTAGCAGACATCTACAGAACATTTCATCCCAACAAAACTGAATACACATACTTCTCATCAGACCAAGGAAATTACTCCAAAATCGATCACATCTTAGGTCACAAGTCTAACCTCAGTAAATTTAAAGGCATAGAAATTATTCCTTGCATCTTCACGGACCACCTTGGAATAAAACTTGAGCTGAGTAACAACAGGAATCTGCATACTCATAAAAAAAACATGGAAGTTAAATAACCTTATGCTGAATGATAGCTGGGTCAGAGATGAGATTAAGAAAGAAATCGCCAACTTTTTGGAACAAAACAACAATGAAGACACTAACTGTCAGAACCTCTGGGACACCGCAAAGGCAGCCCTAAGAGGGAAATTTGTAGCACTGCAAGCCTTCCTCAAGAGAACGGAAAGAAAGGAAGTTAACAACTTAATGGGACATCTCCAGCAACTGGAAAAGGAAGAACATTCCAACCCCAAACCCAGTAGAAGAAAAGAAATAACCAAAATTAGAGCAGAATTAAATGAAATTGAAAACAAAAGTCAAAAAGCTGGTTTTTCGAAAAGGTCAATAAAATAGATAAACCTTTGGCCAACCTAATCAGGAAAAAAAGAGTAAAATCTCTAATCTCATCAATCAGAAACAACAAAGACGAAATAACAACAGACTCCTCAGAAATCCAAAAAATCCTTAATGAATATTACAAGAAACTGTATTCTCAGAAATATGAAAATCTGAAGGAAATGGACCGATACTTAGAAGCACATCACCTTCCAAGACTTAGCCAGAATCAAGTGGAAATGTTGAACAGGCCCATATCAAGTTCTGAAATAGCATCGACCATACAAAACCTCCCTAAAAAGAAAAGCCCAGGACCAGATGGTTTCACGGCAGAATTCTACCAAACTTTTAAAGAGGAATTAGTACCTATATTACTCAACCTGTTCCAAAAGGTAGAAAAACAAGGAAGACTACCTAACACGTTCTACGAAACAAACATCACCCTGATCCCCAAACCAGGAAAAGACCCAACAAGAAAAGAAAATTATAGACCAGTATCACTAATGAATATAGATGCAAAAACATTCAACAAGATCCTAACAAACAGAATCCAGCAACACATCAAACAAATTATACATCATGACCAAGTCGGTTTTATCCCAGGGTCTTAAGGCTGATTCAATATACGTAAATCTATAAATGTAATCCAGCACATAAACAAATTAAAAAACAAAGACCATATGATTCTCTCAATCGATGCAGAAAAGGCTTTTGATAATATCCAGCATCCCTGCATGATCAGAACACTTAAGAAAATCGGTATAGAAGGGACATTTCTTAAACTGATAGAGACCATCTACAGCAAACCCACAGCCAATATCATATTGAATGGAGTTAAATTGGAATCATTTCCACTCAGATCAGGAACCAGTCAAGGCTGCCCATTGTCTCCATTGCTTTTTAACATTGTAATGGAAGTTTTAGCCACTGCAGTTAGGGAAGAAAAGGCGATCAAGGGTATCCATATAGGGTCAGAAGAGATCAAACTTTCGCTCTTCGCAGATGATATGATTGTGTATCTGGAAAACACTAGGGATTCTACTACAAAACTCTTAGAAGTGATCAAGGAATACAGCAGCGTCTCAGGTTACAAAATCAACATTCATAAATTGGTAGCCTTCATATATATGCCAACAATAGTCAAGTTGAAAAAACAGTTAAGGACTCTATCCCATTCACAGTAGTGCCAAAGAAGATGAAATATTTGGGAATTTATCTAACAAAGGACGTGAAAGATCTCTATAAAGAGAACTATGAAACTCTAAGAAAAGAAATAGCTGAAAATGTTAACAAATGGAAAAACATACCATGCTCATGGCTGGGAAGAATCAACATTGTTAAAATGTCCATAGTACCCAAAGCAATATATAATTTCAATGCAATCCCTATTAAAGCTCCACCGTCATACTTTAAAGATCTTGAAAAAACAATACTTTGTTTTATATGGAATCAGAAAAAACCTCAAATAGCCAAGACATTACTCAGAAATAAAAACAAAGCAGGAGGAATTACGCTACCAGACCTCAGACTATACTACAAATCAATAGTGATCAAAACAGCATGGTATTGGCACAAAAACAGAGAAGTAGATGTCTGGAACAGAATAGAGAACCAAGAGATGAACCCAGCTACTTACCATTATTTAATCTTTGACAAGCCAATTAAAAACATTCAGTGGGGAAAAGATTCCATATTTAACAAATGGTGCTGGATGAACTGGCTGGCAACCTTTAGAAGACTGAAACTGGACCCACACCTTTCACCATTAACTAAGATAGACTCTCACTGGATCAAAGATTTTAACTTAAGACATGAAACTATAAAGATACTAGAGGAGAGTGCAGGGAAAACCCTTGAAGAAATCGGTCTGGGCGAGTATTTTATGAGGAGGACCCCCGGGGCAATTGAAGCAGCTTCAAAAATACACTACTGGGACTTGATCAAACTAAAAAGCTTCTGCACAGCCAAGAACACAGTAAGTAAAGCAAGCAAACATCCCTCAGAATGGGAGAAGATATTTGCAGGTTATGTCTCCTACGAAGGTTTAATAACCAGAATCCACAGAGAACTCAAACGCATTAGCAAGAATAGAACAAGGGATCCCATCGCAGGCTGGGCAAGGGATTTGAAGAGAAACTTCTCTAAAGAAGACAGGCGCGTGGCCTTCAGACATATGAAAAAATGCTCATCGTCTTTAATTATCAGAGAAACACAAATCAAAACTACTTTGAGATACCATCTAACTCCAGTGAGACTAGCCTATATCACAAAATCCCAAGACCAGAGATGTTGGCGCGGATGTGGGAAAAAGGGAACACTTTTGCACTGCTGGTGAGAATGCAAATTAATACATTCCTTTTGGAATGAGATATGGAGAACACTTAGAAATCTAAAAATAGATCTGCCATTCGATCCTGTAATCCCTCTACAGGGCATATACCCAGAAGACCAAAAATCATATCATAACAAAGATATTTGTACCAGAATGTTTATTGCAGCCCAGTTCATAATTGCTAAGTCATGGAAGAAGCCCAGGTGCCCATCGATCCACGAATGGATTAATAAATTGTGGTATATGTACACCATGGAATATTATGCAGCCTTAAAGAAAGATGGAGACTTTACCTCTTTCATGTTTACATGGATGGAGCTGGAACATATTCTTCTTAATAAAGTATCTCAAGAATGGAAGAAAAAGTACCCAATGTACTCAGCCCTACTATGAGACTAATTTAGGGTTTTCACATGAAAGCTATAACCCAGTTACAACCTAAGAATAGGGGGTAGAGGGGAGGGAGAGGGGAGGTGGGTAGAGGGAAGGGGATTGGTGGGGTTACACCAGCGGCGCATCTTACAACGGTATATGTGAAACTTTGTAACGGTCTGTGAAGGTAGTGAATGATGCCCCATGAATATATCAATGTACACAGCTATGATTTAATAAAAATAAATAAAAAATAAAATCAGAAAGCAGGCAGGAATAGACACTGGCTAGTTTTTCTCCCTCTGCTGTTCTCTCACTTTTAGCTGATCAGTCTTTTCTATATTTCTCTGATTTCTAAAATCTGGGAAAACATCTTCTTATTGACTTAGAAGCATCAGTGGCCATCCTGCCTACAGATAGGCTAGTTTTTGGTTGAGTGCCTATCTCTAACCAAATCCATGCCCATTCCTGCACAAGGAATTGCCGCAATGCTGTAGAGATTGTGAATAGGACAGTTTAAATAGAAGGGAATATTGGATTTGGCAGCCAAATAATGTGCTCAATGCATCTTCCTTCAAATTATTGTGTTCTTCCCAACATAGAGCATGTTTCCTCTTCAGTAAAGCTCTGAGCAACCCCTGATCAATGCTTTCATTTCCTAACTTCACATTTATTTGTCAATCCATTTCATATAGCTTCTGTTACCTCCATTTCCTTGAATCTGTTGTCTCTGTTGTCCTCAAGATTTCATAGTTTCTCATTCCAGTGGCATATTTTAGTGTTAAATACTCTTCATCACTTACCATCATTAGTCACTTGCTTTTCCTTGGAACTTTATTCTCCCTTAGTTTTTACTTTGACATATCACCTTCTTCTGAGTTTCTTATCTATTTAGCCATTCACTCATAATCTCCTTTTTCATGTCAGTATTTCCAATAATTCTGTTCTTATAATAGTTTTCTACTGTTATATAACAATAACCCTATCAATTGTAAAAATTCCATTATTTTATCATGAGAAGCATGCTTTTGCCTAGTGAGCTTTGATTCCTTTTCTACTTATTCACAGTTCATATGTTTATATAACCCAGCCTAGAATTTTCTTTAAATATATTCTCCTGATAATTTGCACCAGATTGTCATTGCAGCTCAATTCATAATTGCCAAGTCATGGAAGAAGCCCAAGTGTCCATCGACCCATGAATGGATTAATAAATTGTGGTATATGTATACCATGGAATATTATGCAGCAGTAAAAAAAAAATGGAGACTTTGCCTCCTATGTTTACATGGACGGAGCTGGAAAATATTATTCTTAGTAAAGTATCTCAGGAATGGGGGAAAAAGTATCCAGTGTACTCAGTACTACTGTGAAACCAATTTATAACAACTCACACTTGCATATGAAAAATAAAACACAACTTTAGGCTATGATGAAGGAGGGAAGGGGAGGGCGAGGAATGGGGAGGGGGTGGGAGGAATAGTAAGGGATAGTAGGGGGAGCATAACTGTGGAGCACATTGCAAGTACAAGTTGGTTCTATCATGTGTAGAACACAAATGTCCTAATGCTACAATTGGATAAATGAGATTAAAGCTATGCTGATTAGTATGATGTAAGCACTCCAGTTTGTACAAATAATCAGCACACTGAAGAGGGCATAAATGTATTTATAATCTATGTACAAAAGACTTAATAAAAAAAATGCAACACTGAAAAAATAATAAAAATAAAAAATATTCTCAAATTTGAAATAAAGCATTTTACATTGTTCATTCATTATTTTATAACTTAACGTTCTCTCATTCTCATTATGCTTCATCCTTAAATATGAAATAGCTGTTAACATTTTGCTTAGTCCAGGCTGCCATTCCTCTTTATTGCCTGTTACCAAGTCTCAGTTTATTTCTTACGGTAAGCCTGGTTTAGCTTCCAGTATTTCTGCCCTTCATTCTATTCCCCAAATGCTGTGAGAGTAATTTTCTAAAATACAGATATGATCATGTCCCTTCTTGCTTACAAGTCCTCAGTGGTTTTTCCTTGTCTCCTTGCAAGATAGAATCTATACTCTGTAGCTTGAAGGCCTCATGATATGAGCACTAGCTACCTTCCCTGCCTCATCTCACGGACCCAATCTCCCTTTCTGATTCTGCATTCCAACCACAGTGCTCCTATTGCTCCGTTTTAGATAACATCCATGAAAGCTATCGATGAAAAACCACCCTTGATGTGTTAAGTTATTGTAGATATTACAGCTAACTTAACAAAGTTCTGTTATTGAGGGGCCCTACATTGTACAGCACATGGTTGACCTCATTGTACAAATTGGTCACTTTTATTGATTACCATGCTATACATATATACGTGAAGTGTATAGCGTGTCAGATTTGGCATTTGTTTCCACTATTAAAGATTTTTTGACAGAACAAAACATAATAATAAGCAAACTTGGCTCTAGTAGTTAATAATATTCTTATTTAACCATCCTAATATTTATAGCAAGGAATGGTTTACTTTTTAAATGTGTACTTTATTTAGATTTAATTTTCCTAATCAACATACTATTTTGTGAACTTGAGTAAATTGCTTTAATTTATCAAATTATGCAAATTATTTAATTTACTAATACTGCTTTATAGAAAGTTACTGTGTTTCACTGTCCTATTTATCTTGCTTTTCAGTTTTCTTTCTTTGGGAATCTACATTATACATCTACTAGCGATTGGAACTGATAGTTGTTGAATAACTATTAAATGAGTTAGTGCCTTACTATCTGAAGATCCCACAAGTGAGATAAACAATATTCTTTGGGACCTGCTTTTATTAAGAGGGAAAGAAAGGAAATATTAAGCCTTTCCTAGAATGCTGGGACATTAGAGTTTCCCTAAAGAACGCTTGGTTTTTCTGCTTATGTAATTTCTCTGCTTAAGTAAGTTGCTCTGAAAGCTATTTAATGTTATTTGACATATATCTATAAAAGTAGAGAAGATTATAGCCACAAATGGTTGTTGTGAAAACAGGCTGATGTGTTTAGCACACCTACTATTATACAGTAAGCCTTAGTGAGTGCTAGTGATAGCTAGTATCACTCATTAAGTGAGTTAAGAGTATAGACTTCATGGTCAGTCAAACTAGAGTTTGAATTCTGGCTTCCCACTTACCAGCTTTGTGCTTTTGGGCATAGTGTTTCAATTTCCCCATCTGTAAAATGAAGTGTAAATGTATATCTCCTAGGAATGTTACAGAGTATTAAAGGAGCTAACATGGCAGTAGGCATGTAACAAGCACTCAATAAATGACTTGTTTTAGTGTGTTGTTATCACAGTAATAATCGCTCATGGAGCACTTACCATGTCATAGGTTCTACAATCATATTGTCTACGATTCTGAGACTTCAGATTCATATCTTACATCTATTAGAAGACTACTTTATTTGAATTTGCAGTATGTTTAACTTTTATAAGCTCAATCATGTAGGCTAACCCTAATGTAGAAATAACAACTCAGATTTTGCCAAGCTGAAATGTAGCCAAGAATCAAGGAGCAAACAAAAGCTAAGCAAATAACAGTAAAATCTATGAGCAGCCACAGATATCTCATACACACACACACACACACACACACACACACACAAATGCATATTATATACTTTATTCATGAAAGTCTCCTTCAAGTTCTTATTTAGTGTGTTACCTCTTTGTTGCTTGTTAGCCAAGTAACTTTAGGTGAATCTCAGACAATTCTAGTTTCCTTATCTGTGAAGTAAAGGAGTTAACTAATTTTGAAAAGTCTTTTAGTTCTAGAAATTCTATGTGCATAATATCTGAATGTGTTCTCTCTGCATTCTTTTACTTTCCTAATAAAATAACAAATTTACTTTAAAGTGTAGGGCCTGTGCACAAAATTCACTGTATGTGAAGTTCTCTGATGAATAAGGAATTTTTAGTCCAGCATGAAGGATCAATATGAGAACAATTCTAATTTCAGTGGAATAATTGAAATAAATTTTAAGAATAAATAAGAATGATTGGTTTTGTAGAAATAGTAAACACCAGGAAAAGCTACACAGATAAGTTATGATAGGCTCTGCTGCAGTTACAATTAACCCAAAATTTCAGTGTTTAGTAACTATAAAGGTTTATTGTTGCTAATGGTATACCTTAACATTGGTCAGGAGTGGCTGTGGTTGTATAGTCACTTAAGGACCCAAGCTAATGGATACTCTAACATCTCAACTCTTACTTAGCCTATGTGGTCTTCACAGTGAAGAAGAGAGTGATTTGCTCCAGTCTTAAATGCATTTGTACCTCCTGGTCCAGAAATGACAAACATCGTTTCCGTTTATGGCCTATTAGAATTAATCAGATGACGCAATCTAACTATATATATATTTTATATATAGTATATATATACATATACAGATATATATATAATATATATTTTTTTCAGTCTTAATACATGCAAAATAAAATAACAGTGATTAGGAAAAAACACTCTTAACGGTTTTTACCTGAACTTTTAAAGTTGCACCAAATAACAGGCAAGCCCTTGGTGAGTAGCCTATGAAGTATCACATGCATGTTCATTATTAATAATAATAATAATATCACAAAAGTAGTATTATCTAAATGTATAGCTGAAATAGGAGTTAACATTAGTGGAGTATGTATAATGTACTGGAAGCAAAGTTAATTATATGCATTATCTCTGTTAAACCTCACAAAAGTTCTATCTGGTAGGTATTATTAACCTCATTTCCAAAATTCATCAATTTGTAAATAGTTAGGTGATAAGCCTCTTTCATACTTTAGACAGTTTTGCCCTAGGAAAGGTAAGTCAGTTTTATGTACATCATTTTTATATATGTATTATCTATTCATCATCAACTTAAAATCTGTTATAAATGTTTATGATTTTGCAATGAAATAATTTGAGTATAGGTGGTAGGAATTATGCTGCAACATTAACTTTTCTGTTTTTAGGATTTAGACAGAGGAGCCAAAGGCCAAATTTCCACTTTCAGCAGTTTTATTTCAACTGATAGCCAGAAGAAAGAAGCCGCTGAAAACAGAAGTTCACCTACACATGTTGTTTTCCCTAACATCAAGAATGGTAAACAATTTTTAAGTGTATTGATAATTATCAAAAGTACACACAGTCTATATATCTGGCCTGCAGGTATATTATAAAATTATTTAACAAGTAGATTTTAATTATTCAGCATTGTTCTGGTAAGTCTAGTTAATACAAAAACAACAACAACAACAAAATAAACTATAGAAATAAAACAAGAAGCAAAATCATTTTTAGGTGATTGTTACTTAGAGTATGAGAATGAAATACAAAACTCATGAATAATAAGGAAGTCTGATTAGAGAGCCAGCTATCATATAAATACAATAAATATATATTTATGTAAGTTATCTCTTTATTGTATAATATATAAATATAATATAAATATTTAGTAGATTTCATATGTTTGAGCAATAATCAGAAGACTTGGTGGAAAATATGTGAAATACTACTTAGAAATAAACCTAAAAGGAAATGTGTAAAACCTATATGGAGAAAACTGTAAAATTCTATCAAAAGACAAAAAAGGTGATTTGAATGGAAAAACTTATAAATATTTATAGAATACACCCAATTTACTTATTTACAGGTACATCTAATTTACTTTCTACATTTAATAAATTTCTTAATAAGTTTTTGGGGAAACTTAAATTGATTTTTTATCTATAAGAATAAATGTCTGAAAGGAAGTAAGAAAAAAAATACTGAGGTGTCCATTCCCCCATAGTGCCACATATTATAAAGGTATGTTAATGATAGCGTTGCTACCAGGAAAACCAAATGGGTGTAGATAGAGCAGTGAAAACATATGCTATGTAAGTGACATAAGTTATTCAAAAAACTGCATTAAGCTAACTGGCTAACCTCTATTTTGTTAAACTATTAAAATGCTAGTTAAAGATGATGCAGGAGAATTTTAAATATGTATGTACTCAATGACCTAATAATTCTATTTCTAATAATTTAGTCTAAGCAAATAATGTAACGTATATATGAAGATATGTGGGAACACTGTATATTGTTTATAATAGATGTATTTGAAGCATTCTAAGTGGACTGATTATCTAAATTATGTTAATCCCTATTGTAAATACTATGCTTCTATTAATAATGTGATACATATATAAAGTGACTGGGAGAAATGCCCACAATACATTATAAAATGAAAAAAAAGTAAGCTACACTGGCAGATAGAATATGACTCTCATTTTTTATGAAGAGAAACCTCTTCACTTCTTTGTGCATAAAGGATGCCCACCAATCTGTTAATGGTTTCCTCAGAGAGGTAGGTTTGTGTACATATTATTAATGCTTTCTTATGCAATTCTATATTGTTTTAGCACAGGAAACACACTTTACTTGCATACTTTGAAGTGCCCCTCACCTGTAATAGGACAAACCTGCAAAGGTTTAAATGCCTTTCATACCCCAACCAAACAAAACAAACATAGAAATGTGTAAGGATATCATTTCTGGTAAATTATCTATTCTATAAGCTACATGTGGCATAAATTATTCTCACACATATTTTTCTGTTTGATACTCCAAGCCAATTCTAAACTTATTCTACAGTCTTACAGGTTAGTACGTATTTCTATCACTTCATTTATGAACCTTTGCCTTTGATAATTTCTTTCTTCCTTTTTTTATTGACACATACCCACACATGTTCTGTCACCTCAGCCTTATCCCAGGGAAGCACCAGTGCTTAACCCAGAACACAATGAAACATACCTTTAATTGTCATTATGGAATAGAGAAAAAAGAAAACGAGCCCATTTGTTGGGGGAAAGGAGTTGAAAGAAATGATTTCTGGTTTAGACATAATAACTAGACATCATAACTAACATCATTAACTAGATAATAATTATAACATTTTTATTTGTACAATGTTTATAATTTAGAGAAGTCTTTCCTAACCTCACAACAATCAAATAAAATAGAACAGACATTAGAATCCCTGTTGTATTAGTTTTCTATTGCTGCATATAACAGATTACCACAAACCTAATGGTTAAAAGCAACTCCCATTTACTAGTTCACAGTTCTTTATGTAAGAAGTCTGGGTGGATGTGGCTAAGTTTTACACAGTGTCTTTCAAGGCTGAAATCAAGGTGTTGGTGGGGCTGAGCCCTGGGCAAGAATCCTCTTCCATGCTCCTTTAGGTTGGCAAAGTTTTTTCTTTGTGGTTTGAAGATTGATGCCCCATCACTCCACTAGCTGACACTCAGGTGCTGCTCTCAACCCCTGAAGCCATATGCGGTTGCTTGCTTTGGGCTTTTCACAGACCCTCACATAGTATCAGAGCTTTGTCTCTCAAAATCAGCAGGAGAATCCCTGTGTAGAATTCCTTTTATGTTTCCAATCTCTGTGACTGTCTTCTGCAACCAGTGCACTATAACTCTTTGCTTCTAATGAAATTGTATGAATAGGTTTTGCTTACCTGATTGGATAATCTTCCTATTTTAGGGTCACTTTCATAGGTACCAGGGTTTTCAACATATCTTTTGGGGGGGGGAGTCCAACCCACAACAGATGGTTAGAGCTATAAGAAAATGGAAATGTATGCTATGGAGAATAACAGGAAGTTAAAAAGAAGTGATGGTTAGCCAAACCTTTTTTGTTGGGATTTCTTATTCAAATTCCTTAGCCTTTGATTCCACACTCTGATTTCTATTTATTCCATTCTTTCTATACTAATATCTTGATCACTGAACTCAACTTCCCAACTTGTATGCCCACAGGTGTTTGAATGGACATATTGACTTTAAATGTGGTCCACCTACTTGAGCTTCTACCAATGTCTGCTTCCCTCTCATCTGTGCCAATCTTGTGGAATCTGGACTTAGCCTCAATGAATAGATCCTTTAGTAAACTTCCTTTACCTCATAAGACTCACGGTGCTTACTTCTCCTACCTGTTCTGCCTGGGTACCACTTGAATTCAGGTGTGGCATGGAGTTTAAATGTCAGGGGAGCTACATATAAATGAGAAGTTAGACTAAGTCTTCCAAATGTAAGCATGTTTATAATTCTTTGATCTTTTGGGAAGCCTCTCTTACTTGCCAATAAGATTGTTTTCTCCAAGATGCATCATTCTTGGCAGTTACTGTAATTTTCCTCCCTCTTCTCTGACAGCAGGACCTATGCTGGGTATTCTCTAACAGCTTGTCTCTCCATCTGATCATCAAGTGGTATTAGAGAAGCTACAAAAGCCAGCGTGGGTTTACCTCACAGTTGAGGGATGCCTTTCCTCATTGTAGATCACATGACTGTGTATCCCTGTCAGATTGGCTGTCCTTTTAAAGATCTGAGAAGCGTAGGAGTTTTACCTACTATAACAGTTGCTAGGGATGATGCAGCTTCAGAGAAACAACCTAAATGATAAGCAATGGAGGAACGGGGATTAGTACTATAGTCTCTCTTACTCTTCTCTGTATCCCTTTCTAAAGTTCTTTTGCTCCCTTTCAGACTTACTTAAAATGTCTTTAAACAGCACAGATCATCTTTAGAAGATGTGAAGCAGTCATTCCCCAAATCTTTTTAAATATCTTTGCATTCTTGGTAATTCAGAAAAGAGTAGATAGGAACTCTGGCATTTACTGGAGGGCAATGTTCCATTGCTACTTCAGCCCCTGTCATGAGTTTACTGTAGCAGAGCCCTGATGTGACAGGGCTCTCCAGTTTTACACACTGGAGAAATGTGATTTTTGCTACTCTGAAATAGCCAAGGGAAGAACAAATGGTCTTCAGCTCATATAACAATTAGATCTGTGTTTGGGTCCTATGATCTTTTCACAGGTGAAGTACCACAGGGTTCTCAAAAGAGCAACTTGAGGGGGGCAGAGAAATAAGCTGTTAGAAGCAGCCCAGCATGGGCTATTGTATGAGGAGAGTGCAGGACTTGCTGCTGTAGGATTCCTCTGTAGCAGAAGTATCTCCAAGGCCTCAAATGACCCCATCTTCAGGTTTCCTTGGAAACAGGAGCTGATTTTGGACTAAATCTCTGAGATCTTACCGTAGGTCAGAGTGAGTACTCAGACTTGGCTTTTCTTAACTATTCCTTGAATTCAGGGGTGGCATAGAGTTTGCATAACAGGGGTGCTACAGAAAGAATTGGAAAGAACTTGAGTATTTTGATGCATTTATTTGTTTACTTATCTCTTTACTAATCTGTTCCATAAGCTTTTATTTTAGAGAGTCTATCATTTTTCTTTTTTTATATTAAGGCTAACTTTTGAATAGGTAACCTATTTATGTTTCAAAAACTATAAAAATATAGTTTCAAAAACTAAAAATAGGTTTCATGTCTCACTTTCATACTGTTTCTTGCTGTCTCTTGTATTCTCTCCTGTTTCTTTATGCACATGCAATCAAATATAAATATACATCTTCATTTTCCACCTTTTCTTAAAAAAAACTACATATACATCATCTAACACCTTGTTTTTTTCAAGGTATTGTATGTATCAGTATATAGAAAGCTTCTTCATCCTTTTTTACAACTATATTCCATTTTATTGGATGTACTATAATTTATTTACTCAGACTCTTATTATAAGAAATGAGATGTATTCATTCTTTTGTTTCTGTAAACAATGACACAGTGAACAATTGTGTACCTATATCATTGTGTTCATCTGCAAGTATATCTATAGGAAATTTCTAGAAGTTGGATTGTTGGGTCCTGGAGTAAATGTGTTTATAGTCTCCTTGAATTTGAATTCATCTGTTTGTTTCCAGGACCTAGCATCCATGGTACACATAGTCTGTACTCATGCAAATAATTTACTTAATGAGAAAATGAATGGGAGGCACTTTTTCTGTCTCTGGCCTGTTTGCCTCATTGGTATGTCAAATTCATCTCAAGGGTGTCATAAATTCTGTACAAGGCATCTTTTTCATTAAAGATATCCTTATATTAGAAAAGACTTTAGAAATTTTTTATGGCTAAATCCATAAAAGAACATTTCACCCATGATTTTCTTGGTAGCAAGGCATCTTTTTCATTACTGGGGCGGAGCCTGTGGCTCAGTTGGTAAGGCGCCCGCCCCATATACCGAGGGTGGCGGGTTCGGACCCGGCCCCAGCCAAACTGCAACCAAAAAATAGCCGGGCGTTGTGGCGGGCGCCTGTGGTCCCAGCTACTCGGGAGGCTGAGGCAAGAGAGTCGCTTGGGCCCAGGAGCTGGAGGTTGCTGTGAGCTGTGTGAGGCCACGGCACTCTACCGAGGGCCATAAAGTGAGACTCTGTCTCTACAAAAAAAAAAAAAAAAAAAATTATAAAGATATCCTTATATAGAAAAGACTTTAGAAATTTTTTACAGCTAAATCCATAAAAGAACATTTCACCCATGATTTTCTTGCAGTTTTATAAACACACATCATAGAACTTAGTAAAAAGTGTATCTGCATAAACCAGTGAATGTATTGCTTTATTTGGCTCTGATGGCTAAAGTCCTGTGAGTGAGTCAGAGTTTTTTTTTCCCCCTCTTTCTTCCTTTCTCTCTCCCACCTTCAATTTTATTTTTTGCCAAATGTTCAGAAAAGTCATCCTATAGACAATGATGTAAATACCACCTGTTATGACTAATCCACTTTGGTCTTTCCCTGTTTCAGCTGCCTGCTACTACTGAAGTAGTCATAAGCAATACCAAAGTACTAACCTGATAGAGAGAGCCTTCAAATTGTAACCCACTTATTAGCTGCCTTATAGCCACACATTGTCAATTATGATATTAAATAAGCTGAGTCTTTTTTTTTCTTTTTTTTATTGTTAAATGATAGCTGTGCACATTAGTGCAATCTAGGGGTACAATGTGCGGGTTTCATATACAATCTGAAATATTCTCATCAAACTGTTCAACGTAGCCTTCATGGCATTTTCTTAGTTATTGTATGTAGACATTTGTATTCTGCCTTTAGTAAGTTTCGCCTGTACCCATTCTGATGCACCGTAGGTGTGGCCCCACCCATTACCCTCCCTCAACCCTAGCCTCCCCACTCCCTTCAGGATATTACTCTTACCTATGAGCAACCAATAACAATTCTTTTTCAAATTCAAAACTTGCCACATATGTGAAAGAATATAATCAATGTTTCTATACATTTTAGTAATAATAAAATTAAAGCTTGTGAAATCAGCACTCAAATTAAGAAAAGAATAATACTGGCACTTAGAAAGCCCGAGTGAGCTGACACCAATCACATTGCCCTACCCTTCTGTTCAGAGGTAACTACTGTCCTCTTCTATATCATTACGCAGAGGTGACTACTGTTCCCTTTTATATAGTTACCTCTGTATCAGTGAATTCTGGGAAACAAAGAACACTTATTGAGAAATCTGAAAGAGCTATAATTTAGACTGTGTGTTAGATGTCTGGCAGAAATAAGACATATCCAGCTGTCGAGGGCTGTTGAGAGTACAGTAAGTTAAAGCTGTGAGGTAAACTGTATCTTTAGCTGATTTAGATAGCAGAGAAAGAAGAGGAGAGCAGGACTTCATCACACCTTTGCCAAGCCAAAAATAAGAATAAGGGTCTGGGCTAGGCTCACCCATTCATTCTGCCTTTAATTAAACAAGAAGAGTACACAGACAGTCAGGTAGTTGGTGACAGGCATCAGAATTACTTTTAGACCATTGTCTTCTAGTCTGTGCAGAGTGCAGCTGTCACCTTAGATGACTGTGATTCCTGGTCCTTTATGAGATAATCTATCTGTATGTCTCTGCTGCTCTATCTGGAAGCTTGTCAAGCCGTCGCTTTGTCTTGGAGATTATGAAATTGCACGGTGATGTGCCTGGGTGTATGTCTCTATTCCTTTCTTGTGCTACATACTTGGTGCATTCTTTCCACCTAATAGCAGTTCATGTCCTTAAATTTCAGGACATTTTCTTGAATTATTTTGTTCATGATTTTCCCTCCTCTGCCTTTTTTGTTCTTTCTTTCTGGATTCCCTATAATTCAAAAACCAGACTTTCTGGACTCCTAATTTTCTTTTATTTTCATTTCTATTCCCTTCTCTTTTGCTCTGTGTTTTAGGAAATTTCCTCAATACCCTATTGGTTATTTTATTTCTGTCCTCATGCCTTTAATTATTAAGAATTCCTTTATTCCTTTTGGTATATTTCTTTTCTCATGGCACCGTCTTATTTTCATTGTTGTACTTTTGTCCTTCTGAGAAAATTAGTAATAAGCTTAAGTTTTTTTTTCTTCTCCCTCCATGGTTTCTGATTCTTCCCAGTTCTTTCATCTGTATTGGAGGATTCTGTCAGAAGTTTAATAATCCTTTGTTTTCTGCTCATATTACCAGTTGGGAACCAAGTAGATGATTGGAAGGTGAGGAATACATAAGGTTTATTGACATACGCTTCATTATAAGGTGATATGGGTTGGCTATTTATTATCAGTATCTTTAGTTATTTTTTCTCAAGAGTAGTCACATTCCTCAGGAAAGTGTCATCCGGTCTGCTGTCTGGGAGAGGGGTAGGGCAAGTATTCTTTTTGCTGGGGGAAGAGGAATGGGAGTCCCTCTTTTTTTTTAATTTTTTTTTGTAGAGACAGAATCTCACTGTACCGCCCTCGGGTAGAGTGCCATGATGTCACACGCATGGCTCACAGCAACCTCTAACTCTTGGGCTTACGCGATTCTCTGGCCTCAGCCTTCCCAAGAAGCTGGGACTACAGGCGCCTGCCACAACGCCCAGCTATTTTTTTGTTGCAGTTTGTCAGGGGCTGGGTTTGAACCCGCCACCCTTGGCATATGGGGCCGGCACCCTACTCACTGAGCCACAGGCGCCGCCCGGGAGTCCCTCTTGACTGACTGATTATTTAGTATTCAGCAATTAGTTACTTATTGCCCCTGAACCTTGGTATAGTTCCTATAATCTCATCTGTGTCTGCAATTTCCCCAATCCTAAACACTTCTGTTTTACCCTTTCCAGATATAAATTGCCAGACTTCTGCCGGAGTGGGGATGAAAAAGGGGTAGGCATCCACTGGCAAGGGGGAGATGTAGGGATCTAACTTGTTCCTCAGTTTTACTATACTTCTTGGCTTAGTCTCCCCCATTACACTCCCAGTTCCAAGTTCTGTGCCCTTTAAGATTTCTGCAGTGAAAATCAAGTTGCTTCTCATATTTCCATACTGGGACTTGGCATTCAGCTGTCTCAGGTCTGCTAATTCAGTTTTCACAGGTGCTGTTCTACCTTTTATTTTTTTTTTAATCGTTGAAGCTGTGGCCTTCTTGCTTATTCTTTTTGTCCTTACAGATATATCTTTAAGACAACATCAGAACCTTT
The DNA here is from genome assembly GCF_027406575.1 of Nycticebus coucang. Taxonomy (NCBI): domain Eukaryota; kingdom Metazoa; phylum Chordata; class Mammalia; order Primates; family Lorisidae; genus Nycticebus; species Nycticebus coucang. Next base: position 120,841,563 of record NC_069782.1, read on the forward strand.
TACTGTAGTTTTAGTGGAACTGGGGGGTGGGGGGGAGTAGATGTCCATGCCCCATCTGCTATCTTAACCTCATGTACCCCTGTTTGTTTCTTTGACGAATGAAGGATATGGAATTCTGAGAGATTACATGAGATATAAAAGGTTTTATGTTCCATTATCTACTGTGCATCATAAACCACCCCAAAACAACACCAATGTTTATTTTATTCACGAATGTGTCATTTGGGTTGGGATCAGGAGGAGCAGCTCGTCTTTATTCTCCTGAGCATGAGCTGAGGTGGCTGGAAGTCTGGGAGCTGGAGTCACCTGAAGCCTTGCTCACTCCCACGCCTGATGATTGATGCTGGCTGTAGGCTCAGACCTAGATGGAACGGGGGTAGGAACATGTAGGTGCATATGGCCTTTTCACATGGCTTATTGGCTTCCTAACAGCATGGTGACTGAATTCTAAGAGCAAACATCTCAAAAGAGAGAGCCAAGCAGAAATTGGCTTGCCTTTTAATAACCCCACTCATGCAGCAGCACTTCTGCCACATTTTGTTCATTAGCCATTAACTCTGGCTTACATTGAAAGGGAGAAGAATTAGACCCATCTAAGATTTATTTTAAAAACTGCCACATCTGTGCATGCACAGTGTAGAGCTGAAAGAGAAGCCAGGTTTGTTTCTTTTTTTTTTTTTCTAGAAATTTTCTTATACCATATTGTAGGGTAGGAATTCATAACTAAAATCAGGTTTTTAGATTATAGTATATGCATTGTAAGTTTCCATGCTTCTTCAATCTCTCTATCACAGGTCAGTATAGGGCTTAATTGGTTTATGTCTTGTATATTTTGTTCTTGAATAGTTATAGAGATGAAAATGATCTAAGAAATAATCTAAACTAGTGATTTTTAAGCCTATTTTTGTTATAAAACACTTAGTATTTTTAGACTAGAGCATCATTATCTTAATGATAGAAAAAGTGAACTACTTTGAGTAAACCTGTATACTCAGCATAATTTCCCTTAGGTGGCCCTTGAAGTTCTTCTTTGGAAACTTAGGGATGAGTGGCTTAGGGCACCTCTTTCATTTTATAATGTCAAGATGGTGACTTGTCTAAGATTACGAAGTTAGCAGCCCTGCCTGTAAAAGGACCCAGTCCCTTATTTCCAAGATTAATGCTTTTTATCATTTATTTATTGCTTATTGCTTATTGCTTCTTGGCCTTTTGGCTAAGATCAAGTGTATTTATTGCTTATCTAATTACAAATTATTTGTTGTGGAACTTAGGATATCGCATTTTGTAGGAGCGTGTTACCTACCAGTAGCACATTTATTTATATAAGTACTTTCTCTCTAGCAGTAAAGGGATAAAGGAGGGAGTCCCAAGTTAACTTCTGCTGAACACCCAGCCTACCTAGAGACTCGTGTTTATCTCTGATACTGCTACTGTTGCTGTTTGTGCTGGATAGCCAGGAACAGTTGTCAATCTCCTGATCATCTTTCCAGTTTAAAATGTTAGTCTTGGTTTTGGTGGCTACAGTTGTGCAAAGCTATGTATTGCTACAAGTTTCTAACTAGAGTCAACTTAATCTCATGCCTTTCTTGTACATAGTTGTATTATGATCTTCATACTTTTTTAATATACTACAGCCCCCATCACAGCCCTTAATCTTACATTGGCTTCAAGTGTTTCACTTAATGTTTCTAAGCAACCAACTAAAATTGGCAACAGTATATTAAAAGAAAGGGAAAATGATTACCACTTATCAATTTAGCACAGAGTGTTCCCAAGAATTGGCTGAATGAAACCTAAATGATAGGTTTTCACTGATAAATATATTTTTGCTTTTTTCAGTATATTAACAATATTCTATATTACAGAAAAAGTTGCGTATGATAGAATAAAAATGTGCCTGTTTTATTTATAATATCAGTTTGAGATTTAATTAATCTCTCATCACCATAGTTATTGATGTTTCTTTTTGAATTAGATTTTAATAACCATCTGTGAGAACAGGCAGAAAGCCTGTCTCTAGAAACAAAGTCTTGATAGTCAGGGATACGAGAGCAGCCAACCTCCAACTCCTCAGCTTAAGTGATTCTCTTGCCTCAGCCTCCCAGTTAGCTGGGACTACAGGCGCCCACCACAACGCCCAGCTATTTTTTGGTTGTAGTTGTCATTGTTTGGCAGGCCCAGGCAGGATTAGAACCCGCCAGCTCTGCTGTATGTGGCTGGCGCCTTAGCTGCTTGAGCTACAGGTGCCGAGCCAAAGTCCCAGATTAAACTAAAAGAACAAAGGTTTTGTGAACATGTCTGGAGCAAGAAGGGAAACTATCCCTTTCTATTCATGCCTCTCCCACATTCTTTTTATTCATACTTGAAGTATAAAAGGCCTAGGTAAAATTCTGCTAAAAGTTCTCTTTAGAGATTCTTACTACCACAAATGATGGTTCCCTGAATTTGAATTAATCAGTGAAATGATTCAAAATTATCCTCTAAGATGCCTCTCAGAGATGAGTTCCTACTAGGAAAAATTCTTAGGATAAGTGAGAAAAGGAAGAAAATGGGAACTTAGGAACATTCCTCCTTTCCCTCCATGCTTGTCCTTCCAAAGTAGTACCCAAACTAGTTATAAAGCCTTTCTGAAAACGTCTGGCACCTACAACTTCAGGTTTACACAAAATCACTAGAATTTAATCTCCACAGGACAGGGATCTTTGTTGATTGGCAGTGACAGGTATCCAATAAATACCTATTGAATAAATGAGTTAAATAAAAGTGACAGGAATCAACTGGAAGTGTTCTGTGCTTAGTCTTTTAATAAACATGGGAAGAAAAATGTTACCTCTGCAGCCATTGCCTTTTAAAGTCTGGGGGTTAACAGTGTTATACTTCATTAAAGATGCTTCACATTTTTTAAAAAATATATTTATTTTTAAAAACAAATATCAGATATGTTTTATAGAGTCAAATTTTCCAGACAGAGACGAATCAGAGTTTGGATTCCAGCTTCGAGTGAAAGTTAAGCAGCAGTAATCTCATACAGAAGTATTTCTCTCTGCAGGAGCAGATTTCACTCTTCTTCCACCTGAGCATGGTATTAATAAAAATGAGTGGGTAAAAAATGTGTATATATGCTCTGTGAGTGAATAAGTGAATTTATATTTGAATGAGTCTGTTTGTTTTTAATTGTGGGTGTTTATAGCCAGGTTGGGAAAAGGTGTGTAGGAAGGGAAATAAAAGGGTAAGCCTGGTAAAGAACATAAAAAACTATAGAGAAGTCACAAAAGATAATAGTGACAAGACTGGTATTGTAGAGGAGAGATGCTGCCCTTTACTTCCCCAATAATAAAGATTTCTAAACATAATCTATAAGAAATCATTTGTGGAGATACCTAATTTTACTTGCTAATAAATTAAACCTCTGTCCAATTTGTGCTTATAGTACAAATCACTAGAAACAGGATATTTAGGGTGGTGCCTGTGGCTCAGTGAGTAGGGCGCTGGCCCCATATACCGAAGGTGGTGGGTTCAAACTCAGCCCCAGTCAAACTACAACAACAACAAAAAAATAGCCGGGCATTGTGGTGGGTGCCTGTAGTCCCAGCTACTCGGCAAGCTGAGGCAAGAGAATTGCCTAAGCTCAAGAGCTGGAGGTTGCTGTGAGCTGTGACGCCACGGCAATCTACCAAGGGTGACAAAGTGAGACTGTCTCTAAAAAAAGAAAAAAAGAAATAGGATATTTCCATATTTAATAAAGGATATAAAATAAGTTATAAAACTGAATTAAGGAAATTTCATAATCTGTTCTGTATAATCAGCACCATTGTTCTGTCATCTAAAACCACTGAATAGTGTTTCTCAGTGTGGTCCCCAGACTAGCAACATCAGTATCATGTTGAACATGAGAACATGTTAGAAATGCAAATTCTTGTGTCCCAGCCTAGGCCTACTGAATCACAGAATCAGAGGAAAGCCCAGTAATCTGTGTGTTAACATGCTGTCCAGGTGATTCCAATATACTGTTAAGTTTGAAAACTATTACTGTTGCATATTAAAATATTGGCATTGGTATCTCTATGCTGTCTTCTCATTATATACCCCAACATTAATGAAAAGTTTATCTTAGCCTATCGAAGTTGGTTATAGATCCAAGGACAGATCCTTGAATGAGAGGATGGGTAAGGAAGGAAGGAAAACCTTTTAACTTTATTACTTCTGTGATTACTGATATGGTTGTATCTTCATATTTGAAAAAATGTCCTATTACATTAGAGTAGAATTAAATTCTGTATATATGCATTTCATTATTATAGAATTAAGAGTCTATAAAATATTAATCTAGTTTATTGATTTAAAAGTATTAATATTTGAGGAAATATAATAACTCCAGTAAAAAGCTTAGTGGGTGGGCTCAACAGCTGAATAGAAGGAACAAGAGTGTTTTCTCACTTAAGATTGAGAACAAGGCAAGGATTTTTGCTATTGTTCAACATTGTGCTGGAAATTCTAGCCAGCACAAGAAGGCAAGAAAAAGGAAATAGAAGACATACAGATCAGAAAATAAGAGATAAGACCGTCCCTATTTATAGATGATGTGATTGTTTACGCAAAAAAACTCCTGGAACAGTAAGTGATTTCAATAAGGGTGAAGGATACAAGATAAACATAAAAAAATCAGTAGATGTGGAATGTAAATGTCTTGGCACAATAACAGGGAGAATGCCAGAAAGGCTGTGTTGACCAGTGTGATGAAAATGTGTCAAACAGTATATGAACCTAGTGTATGATGCCCCATGATCATATCAATGTACACAGCTATGATTTAATAAAAAAAAGTTAATTATATTTCTTTATGTTAACAATGGACACTAAAATTAAAAATACATACCATTGGCCAGTCGAGGTGGCTCACTCCTGTAATCCTAGCACTCTGGGAGGCTGAGGCAGAAGGATTGCTTGCACTTAGGAGTTCGAGACCAACCTGAGCAAGATCAAGACCCCATCTCTACTAAAAATAGAAAAAACTAGCCCAGCATTGTGGCAGGTGCCCGTAGTGCCAGCTACTTGGAAGACTGAGGCAGGAGGATTGCTTGAGCCTAAGAGTTTGAAGTTGCTGTGAACTATGACACCATAGCACTCTACCCAGGGTGACAGAATGAGACTTTGTCTAAAAAAAAAATAGTTAAAAAAATAAGGCAGCACGTGTGGCTCAGTGGATAGGTTCTAACCTGGCCCCGGCCAAACTGCAATAAAAAAAATAGCCAGGCATTGTGGCAGGCACCTGTAGTCCCAGCTACTCAGGAGGCTGAGGCAAGAGAATCACCTAAGCCCAGGAGTTGGAGGTTGCTATGAGCTGCGTGATGCCATGGCACTCTACCAAGGGCGATAAAGTGAGACTCTGTCTCTACAAAATAAATAAATAAATTCTATTTATAATCACTCAAAAAATAAAACAATTAGGTATAAATACAACAAACGTTATAGAACTTAGAATTACATGAGACTGTTAAAAGAGATAAATAAAAAGAGACAATTAAACGGAGAGGCATACTGTGTGCATGACTTAGGACACTTAATGGGGTAAAGATGCCGATTCTCCCCAAATTGATATACAAATTTAATGTAGTTCCTATCAAAATTCCAATGTTTTGGGGGGGGGGGTTTGTTGTTGTTGTAGATATACACAAGATTTTTTTCAAATTATCTGGAAAAGCAGAAGAACTAGAATAGCAAAAATTTTCTTTTGCAGTTTTTGGCCGGGGCTGGGTTTGAACCCATCACCTCCGGCATATAGGGCCAGCACCCTACCCCTTTGAGCCACAGGTGCCACCCCAAAAATTTTTTAAAAGAAAAATTTTTAAAAAGAAGAATAAAATAGGAATAATCTACTTGATTATTATTATGTAGCTACAATAATGACGGTGAGGTATTAGTGGAGGATACATATGAGGATCAAGGGAACAGAATAGAGAGCCCAGAAATGGACCCACACAAAAATTTGCCCAACCGTAATTTGACAAAGATGCAAAAGCAATTCAGTGGGGGCAAAGATAGCCTTTAAACAAATGGTGCTAGAGTTATTGTATATTATACATCTATAGACAAAAAGCAAAATAAACATTGACCCAAATCTCATACCTTGTATAAAAACTAGTGAAAATGGAAAATGAACTTAACGTACAAAATTATTAAACTTTCAGGAAAAAGTCATAGATGAAAATCTTTGGGATGTAAAGCTAGAAAAGAGTTCTTAGACTTACCCCCCAAAGCATACAATCCATAAAAGAAAAATTTATAACTTTGACTTCCAAATTTGAAAGTTTTGCCAAGATAAAAGACCTGTTCAGAGGACGAAAGACAAGCCACAGAGTGGGATAAAATATTTGCAAACCGTATATATGCCAAAGGTCCACAATCTAGAATATATAAAGACCTCTCAAAACTGAACAGTAAAAAAAGTAAATAATACAATTAGAACATACATAAAACACATGAAGAGACATTTCACTGAAGAGTATGTGTGTACAGATAGCAAATAATCACTTTAAAAGATGTTCAGCATCATTAACCATCAGGAAAATAAAAGTTAAAAGTCACAAGAAATATTACTTACCTAGTAGAATAAAAAACAGTGACAATACCAAATGCTAGTGAAGATATGAAGAAACTGGGTCATTTATAAATTGCTGGTAGGAATGTGAAATGGTACAGACATTCTGGGAACAGCATAGGCAGTTTCTTAAAACACTAAACATGCAACTACCATACAACCCAGCAGTTGCATTCCTGAACATTTATTCCAGAGAAATGAAGGCTTACTTTACCTGAGAACCTAACACAAATGTTCATAGCACTATATTCATGGGAACTCAAAACAGATGTCCTTCAATGGTTGAATGGTTAAGCAAGCTATAAGATATCCATATAGTGGAATATTGCTCCGCAATAAAAAGGAATTAATTATTGATATGTGTAACAAACTAAATGAATCTCCAGAGAATTACGTTGAGTAAAACAAAACCAATCCTAAAAGGTTACATATGTATGATTCCTTTCATGTAACACTCTTGAAATGACAAACATTATAAAAATAGAGAATAGATTAGTGGTTACCAGGGGTTAAGGGTGGTTGGGGGCAGGTCAGCAGTGAATGTAGCTATAAAAGGGCAACATGAGTGGGATCCTTGTGTTGATAAAAATGTTCTGTATTTTTACAATATCAATGTCAATAACCGGTATGACATTTTACTAGAGTTTTGAAAGATGATACCATTAGAGAAAACTCCGTAAAGAGTACATGGACACAGTACGTAAAGCAAGCAGACAGCCCTCAGAATGGGAGAAAATATTTGCAGGTTATGTCTCCTACAAAGGTTTAATAACCAGAATCCATAGAGAACTCAAACGTATTAGCAAGAAAAGAACAAGTGATCCCATCACAGGCTGGGTAAGAGATGTGAAGAGAAACTTCTCTGAAGAAGACATGCACACGGCCTACAGACATATGAAAAAATGCTCATCATCCTTAATCATCAGAGAAATGCAAATCAAAACTACTTTGAGATATCATCTAACTCCAGTAAGATTGGCCCATATCACAAAATCCCAAAACCAGAGATGTTGGCGTGGATGTGGAAAAAAGGGAACACTTCTACACTGCTGATGGCAATGCAAACTAATACGTCCCTTTTGGAAAGATGTTTGGAGAATACTTAGAGATCTAAAAATAGACCTGTCATTCAATCCTACAAATCGTCTACTGGGTATATATCCAGAAGACCAAAAATCACATTATAATAAAGATATTTGTACCAGAATGTTTATTGCAGCCCAATTCATAATTGCTAAGTCATGGAAAAAGGCCAAGTGCCCATCGATCCACGAATGGATTAATAAATTGTGGCATATGTACACCATGGAATATTATGCAGCCTTAAAGAAAGATGGAGACTTTACCTCCTTCATGTTTACATGGATGGAGCTGGAACGTATTCTTCTTAGCAAAGTATCTCAAGAATGGAAGAAAAAGTTTCCAATGTACTCAGCCCTACTATGGAATTAATTTATAGCTTTCTTATGAAAGCTATAACCCAATTATAACCTAAGAATATGAAGAAGGGAAAGGAAGGGGAGGGGAGTGAGGAGGATGGGTAGAGGGAGTGTAATTGGTGGGATCACACCTACGGTGCATCTTACAGGAGTCAATGTGAGACTTACTAAATGTAGAATATAAATGTCTTAACACAATAACTATGAAAATGCCAGGAAGGCTATGTTAACCAGTTTGATGAAAATATTTCAAATTGTATATAAAACCAGTGCATAGTGCCCCATGATTGCATTAATGTACACAGCTATGATTTAATAAAAATAAAAAAAGAATATATTAAAAACATCACCTAGTCATGCATTCCTCAGAGTGTATCTCTATCATGAAATAATGGAAATATTCCCTGAAAGACAATTTTCGGGGAAGGGAGGAGGGGGAAAAAGTGCTAAATTACATTGATGGACAACTTTGGGAAGGAAGAGAGAAAGGGAGAAAGCTCTATATTAAACATATGCATTAATATAAAATACAGTTTAATATCTGTTGTGAGTGAGGTAGGGGGTTAGGAGGAATAAGCCCTCCAGTAAGTACCCTTCACTATAGTTAGTTTTTCTGTTATATGATGCCAAAGTGAATATAGTACAAAGTAATTTGTTTTCTGTTATCATTTAATTAGCCTGACATTTTATAAATTGGAAACGTTTTTTGACTAATTACATCGAATTCTTTTTTTTTTTTTCTTTTTATTGCTGGGGATTCATTGAGGGTACAATAAGACAGGTTACACTGATTGCAATTGTTAGGTAAAGTCCCTCTTGCAATCATGTCTTGCCCCCATAAAGTGTGACACACACCAAGGCCCCACCCCCTCCCTCCTTCCCCCTTTCTGCTTCCCCCCCCATAACCATAATTGTCATTAATTGTCCTCATATCAAAATTGAGTACATAAGATTCATGCTTCTCCATTCTTGTGATGCTTTACTAAGAATAATGTCTTCCACATCCATCCAGGTTAATACGAAGGATGTAAAGTCTCCATTTTTTTTAATGGCTGAATAGTATTCCATGGCCTACATATACCACAGCTTGTTAATCCATTCCTGGGTTGGTGGGCATTTAGGCTGTTTCCACATTTTGGCGATTGTAAATTGAGCTGCAATTAACAGTCTAGTACAAGTGTCCTTATGATAAAAGGATTTTTTTCCTTCTGGGAAGATGCCCCGTAATGGGATTGCAGGATCAAATGGGAGGTCTAGCTTGAGTACTTTGAGGTTTCTCCATACTTCCTTCCAGAAAGGTTGTACTAGTTTGCAGTCCCACCAGCAGTGTAAAAGTGTTCCCTTCTCTCCACATCCACGCCAGCATCTGCAGTTTTGAGATTTTGTGATGTGGGCCATTCTCACTGGGGTTAGATGATATCTCAGGGTTGTTTTGATTTGCATTTCTCTAATATATAGAGATGATGAACATTTTTTCATGTGTTTGTTAGCCATTCATCTGTCGTCTTTAGAGAAAGTTCTATTCATTTCTCTTGCCCATTGATATATGGGATTCTTGGCTTTTTTCATGTGGATTAATTTGAGTTCTCTATAGATCCTAGTTATCAAGCTTTTGTCTGATTGAAAATATGCAAATATCCTTTCCCATTGTGTAGGTTGTCTCTTTGCTTTGGTTATTGTCTCCTTAGCTGTACAGAAGCTTTTCAGTTTAATGAAGTCCCATTTGTTTATTTTTGTTGTTGTTGCAATTGCCATGGCAGTCTTCTTCATGAAGTCTTTCCCCAGGCCAATATCTTCCAGTGTTTTTCCTATGCTTTCTTGGAGGATTTTTATTGTTTCATGCCTTAAGTTTAAGTCCTTTATCCATCTTGAATCAATTTTTGTGAGTGGGGAAAGGTGTGGGTCCAGTTTCAGTCTTTTACATGTAGACATCCAGTTCTCCCAACACCATTTATTGAATAGGGAGTCTTTCCGCCAAGGTATGTTCTTGTTTGGTTTATCAAAGATTAGGTGGTTGTAAAATGTTAGTTTCATTTCTTGGTTTTCAATTCGATTCCAAGTATCTATGTCTCTGTTTTTGGGCCAGTACCATGCTGTCTTGAGCACTATGGCTTTGTAGTACAGACTAAAATCTGGTATGCTGATGCCCCCAGCTTTATTTTTGTTACAGAGAACTGCCTTAGCTATACGGGGTTTTTTCCAGTTCCATACAAAACGCAGAATCATTTTTTCCAAATCTTGAAAGTACGATGTTGGTATTTTGATAGGAATGGCATTGAATAGGTAGATTGCTTTGGGAAGTATAAACATTTTAACAATGTTGATTCTTCCCATCCATGAGCATGGTATGTTCTTCCATTTGTTAATATCCTCTGCTATTTCCTTTCTGAGGATTTCATAGTTTTCTTTATAGAGGTCCTTCACCTCCTTCGTTAGGTATATTCCTAGGTATTTCATTTTCTTTGAAACTATGGTGAAGGGAGTTGTGTCCTTAATTAGCTTCTCATCTTGACTGTTATTGGTGTACACAAAGGCTACTGACTTGTGGACATTGATTTTATATCCTGAAACATTACTGTATTTTTTGATGACTTCTAGGAGTCTTGTGGTTGAGTCTTTGGGGTTCTCTAAGTATAAGATCATGTCGTCAGCAAAGAGGGAGAGTTTGACCTCCTCTGCTCCCATTTGGATTCCCTTTATTTCCTTGTCTTGCCTAATTGTATTGGCTAGAACTTCCAGCACTACGTTGAATAGTAAAGGCCGACAGAGGACAACCTTGTCTGGTTCCAGTTCTAAGAGGAAAAGCTTTCAGTTTTACTCCATTCAGTAAAATATTGGCTATGGGTTTGTCATAGATAGCTTCAATCAGTTTTAGAAATGTGCCACCTATGCCTATACTCTTCAGTGTTCTAATTAGAAAAGGATGCTGGATTTTATCAAATGCTTTTTCTGCATCTATTGAGAGGATCATGTGATCTTTATTTTTGCCTCTGTTAATATGGTGGATAACGTTTATAGACTTGCATATGTTAAACCAGCCTTGCATCCCTGGGATGAAGCCTACTTGATCATGATGAATGACTTTTTTGATGATAAGCTGTAATCTATTGGCTAGGATTTTGTTGAGAATTTTTGCGTTTATATTCATGAGTGAGATTGGTCTGAAATTCTCCTTTTTGTTTGGGTCTTTTCCTGGTTTTTGGTATCAGGGTGATGTTTGCTTCGTAGAATGTGTTGGGGAAGATTCCTTCTTCCTCAATTTTTTGGAATAATTTCTGCAGTACAGGAATAAGCTCTTCCTTGAAGGTTTGATAGAATTCTGGAGTGAAGCCATCTGGACCAGGGCATTTTTTGGTTGGAAGCTTTTTTATTGTTTCTTTGATCTCAGTGCTTGAAATTGGTCTGTTCAGGAGCTCTATTTCTTCCTGGCTGAGTCTAGGGAGAGGGTGTGATTCCAAATATTGATCCATTTCTTTCACATTGTCAAATTTCTGGGCATAGAGTTTCTGGTAGTATTCAGAGATGATCTCTTGTATCTCTGTGGGATCAGTTGTTATTTCCCCTTTCTCATTTCTGATTGAGGTTACTAGAGATTTTACTTTTCTATTCCTCATTAGTCTGGCCAATGGTTTATCTATTTTATTTATTGTTTCAAAAAACCAACTCCTTGTTTCATTAATTTTCTGAATAATTCTTTTGTTTTCAATTTCATTGATCTCTGATTTGATTTTGGATATTTCTTTTCTTCTACTGAGTTTAGGCTTAGATTGTTCTTCTTTTTCCAATTCCATAAGATCTCTTGTGAGATTGTTGATGTGCTCTCTTTCTGTTTTTCGAATGTAGGCATCTAAAGCAATGAATTTTCCTCTCAAAACTGCTTTTGCAGTATCCCAGAGGTTTTGGTAGCTTGTGTCTTCATTGTTGTTATGCTCAAGGAAGTTAATGATTTCCTGTTTTATTCTTCCTGCACCCATCTGTTATTCAACAGTAGATTATTTAATTTCCATGCCTTTGGGTGGGGTCAAGCATTTTTGTTAGAGTTGAGTTCCACCTTTAGTGCCTTATGGTCTGAGAAGATACAAGGTAAAATTTCAATTCTTTTGATTCTGTTGATATTTGTTTTGTGTCCCAGGATATGATCAATTTTGGAGAATGTTCCATGGGGTGATGAGAAGAATGTATATTCTTTATCTTTGGGATGGAGTGTTCTATATGCATCTATCAAGCACAGTTGTTCTAGGGTCTCATTTAAATCTCTTATATCCTTGTTTAATTTCTGTTTAGAGGATCTGTCCAGCTCTGTAAGAGGAGTGGTAAGGTCCCCTGTTATGATGGTATTATCAGATATCATATTGCTCAGACTGAGTAGGGTCTGTTTCAAGAATCTGGGAGCATTTAAATTGGGTGATATAGATATTTAGAATTGAAATGTCTTCTTGTTGTATTTTTCCTTTGACCAATATAAAGTGACCATCTTTGTCTTTTTTGACTTTAGTTGCTTTAAATCCACATGTATCTGAAAATAAGATTGCAACTCCTCTTTTCTTCTGAATTCCATTTGCCTGAAAAATTGTCTTCCAACCCTTGACTCGGAGCTTTAATTTGTCTTTTGAAGCCAGGTGTGTTTCTTGCAGACAGCAAGTGGATGGCTTGTGTTTTTTAATCCAGTCAGCCAATCTATGTCTCTTCAGTGGGGAATTCAAGCCATTAACATTTATTGAGATAATTGATAAGTGTGGTAGTATTCTATTCGTCTTATTTGGTGAGAGTCCATTGCTTAGTTTTATCTTTTGCATCAGTGTGGAGGTTAGGTTCTGTCCTTTAATTTCTGAGTTCTTACTTTGCTGCTGATCCATTGTGGTGGTCAGTGTGCAGAACAGGTTGAAGTATTTCCTGTAGAGCTGGTCTTGTTGTGGCGAATTTCCTCAATGTTCGTATATCCGTAAATGATTTGATTTCTCCATCAATTTTGAAGCTTAGCTTAGCAGGGTACAGAATTCTGGGCTGGAAATTGTTCTGTTTAAGTAGATTAAAGGTAGATGACCATTGTCTTCTTGCTTGGAAAGTTTCATTAGAGAAGTGTGCGGTCACTCTGATGGATTTGCCCCTGTAGGTCAACTGGCGCTTACTCCTGGCAGCTTGCAGAATCTTTTCTTTTGTCTTGACTTTGGACAGGTTCATCACAATGTGTCTTGGAGAAGCTCGGTTAGAGTTGAGGCAACCTGGGGTCCGATAGTCCTGTGAAAGCAGTGTGTCAGAATCTTTGTTGATATTTGGAAATTTTCTTTTATAATATTCTCTAGTATGGCTTCCATTCCTCTGGGACATTCTTCTTCCCCTTCTGGAATTCCTATAACTCGTATGTTGTAACGCTTCATAAAGTCCCATAATTCTGACAGGGAACGTTCTGCTTTCTGTCTCTGGTTTTCTGCCTCTTTTACTATCTGAGTTATCTCAAAAACTTTGTCTTCTATCTCTGAAAGTCTTTCTTCTGCATGGTGTAACCTGTTGCTGATACTTTCCATTGCATCTTTAAGTTCCCTAATTGACTGTTTCATTTCCTTCAGCTCTGCTATATCCTTTTTATATTCTTCATATCGTTCATCTCTTATTTGATTCTGTTTTTGGATTTCCTTTTGGTTGTTTTCCACTTTATTAGCAGTTTCCTTCATTGTTTCCATCATTTCTTTCATTGTTTTCAACATGTGTATTCTAAATTCCCTTTCTGTCATTCCTAATATTTCTTTATAGGTGGAATCCTCTGCAGTAGCTACTTCATGGTCCCTTGGTGGCGTTGTTCTGGACTGGTTCTTCATGTTGCCTGGAGTTTTCTGCTGATTCTTCCTCATGAGTGATTTCTTTTATCTGTTTCCTTGCCCTAATTTTCCTTTCACTTCCTCTTGCCCTTTAAGTTCTCTTGCCTGTGGACTAAGGGTTACAGGACCAGAAGGGTGAGAAGGTTGAAGAGCAAAAAAGGGATGAAAGAAAGGAGGACCGAGTGTTAAGAAAAAGAAAAGAAAAATAGAGAAAGGAGAGGGGGTGGGTAAAAGGAATATTGACAAAAGGAAGAGAGGCACAGAAAGAGGGAGACAGAGCAATATAGGTGTACAGTAGGGTACTTTGATACAACCTTAAAAAAAAAACCACCTTCTGGGGGTGCCTAGTTGGGTGGTTCCCTTGAGGTCAGCAGCTCTTTGCTAACCTGATCAGACACAGTACCCCACCTCCACCAAGTAGAGAGGAAAGACAGAAATGCTATAAATCAAACCAAAACAAGCAAAGAGAAAACTTTACGGGATAAAATTGGGTGGAAAACCAAGTAATAGCGGTAGAACCACTAACAATAATGAAGTTCAAATTATTGAAATAGGCAGCAATGGGAAATCATAATTAAACTAGAAAAATTGAGAAAGAAAAAGGATCTGTATGGAAAAGGTTGAACTTAAAAAACAAAACAACATCAACAACATCAAAATAAACAAAAAAAACAACCAAACCAAAAAAAAGAAAAAAAAAAAACAACCAAAAACAAAGCAGTATGTATATGTTATTGAATATTGTCTGGGCAACACGTGGTCTTCTGGGGTATGAGATGTTAATCACAGTTCTGATACGACTGGAGGCTGCTAGTTTCTCAAACCCCAGCAGGTAGACACCCTAAATCTCTCTTCAGCCCACTTAAAAGGCACTTTGAGCTTGTTCACTTGCTGAGCAGAAGCTTTCCCAGGGAAGTGCTTGTCACTGGAATCACTGCTGAAGTGGCTATCCACTTACCCTGTGTGCCAAAACTGGTCTCCCTCTGCCCCCGAGGGTTAGCGCTGCAAGGCGGCTCAGACCCCGTCCTTAGGCTACTTGGTCGCTGGGTTACCAGCTCCCACCCAATTCCATCTCTGCGACCCTGAGGGTGGAGCTTGCTGGGGCAGATCGCTCACAATGGCTGCCTGTGACCCAGAGCCAAACACTATTAGCTCCGTCTGGCTCAGCTCCTCAGACTGGGGCCCTAGACAAAGGCCAAAGTTCTCCACACTCCCGCTCAGGCTCTCCTCAAGGCAGTTCAGCTGAGTGCCAAGTCCAAAGACACCAAAACAGTTCACAGGTAAGGCCTTTCTGGTTTGCAGTCTCGCTGCTACTGAACTTACAGTTGCGGGCGGGTTTAGACGGATTGAACACACGCGACCACTTGCCGGTTTTCCACTGTTTTAGTCCTCCTCTTGGGGTCCAGAAGTCTCTCGCTGACTCCCTGTATCCTCTCAGGGGTGATGATAGGCAGATCCCACCAGCCAGAGATGCCTGGAGTCCTAGCTCCCCAGACTCATGGTGCCCAGATGCAAGGAAGCTGTTACTCGGCTGCCATCTTGCTCCACCTCCTGAATTCTTTTTTATACTTCACAGTGAAAGATCTACCACCAGTCTGCCTTGATGTTAGACAAAAGCAGCGTGTCTCTACAGATTCATTATCATCTGAAGTGAAGGCCCCAGTCCTTCCAGAACCTGTCCTTCCAATCCAGCCCAAAACTATGAAAGACTTTCAGTAAGTTTCAACTTACTCTTTATATATAAAGAGTTATCTGCATGTCAGCATTTTATATAATTTAATACCTTTGTGTGAGAAATTAATTGAACTTATAGATAATTATAAGGTATTAGCCAAGAGTAAAGACACAGAAGACTAGATTTCTCAAGTTGAAGGTGAAAATAAATGTATGAATAACAGGTAAGGTTTAGATATGTTGCAGCAAAATAAAGGAAACGCTAAATAGGAGACTATGAATCAAAACAGGCAAAAAGAGATGAAAGTGGTGATAAAATGAGAGAATATTGCAAAAGAGCTCAGCTCATCTACTGTGTGACACATACGATGAAAGTTATGTCACCATTCAAAAATCCAAATTCATGTTTAAAGGACTAAGTGGGAATGAGAAAATAGAGACAGAGTGTAAATAAATCTTCAGAAGTTTGGCTATTCAGGGAATGGAAAAGAGTGATGATTAGAAAAGATATGTCAAGAATGAACTTTTATTTAAAGCAGGTAAATGTGAAAATTGAAGCTGGATTAATATATTAATCTAATTAAGAATTATAAATTCATAAACTATATTTACATTTACTAGAATATATTTCTGTATTGGTTTCTGTATTTCAAATTTTATGTTTGGTGACTTTCTTTGTAAAAAAAATTCTATTTTATCTGAATAATATTTCTGTCTATATCTGATTAATATTTTTTTCATTGTAGGGAAGATATGGAAAAAGTGAAGTTATCAGGAGATTGGAAAGCAATACATGATTTTTATCTAAAAACATTTGATTCTTTCCCAGAGTTAAATGCTGCATTTAAGGTAATAATAAATAAAAGATATTTTTCATTCACTTTGTTCTAAATTTTCTAAAAAGGGTGTGATAAATTTGCTTCATTTTCTACCCAGTATTGACTTAAATGCTTCAACAAGCATATATTTGATTGATTTATGAAATTATATATCTCACTATTACATAAGTAATAGCTTATATATCATTACTTAATAATGCTAATGTTAATGTTTGACTCCATTCTTTTACATTTAAAAAGTTATTAAAATAATCTTTATACATTTATCTTTATTTTCAGCAATAAATCAGTTCTTTTTTATCATCAGACTAAAAATAGTAGAAATTATAAAAGAATAGTATGGTTCAAATATTAATAAGAATAATCCTTAACATGATATGTACACGTAATTCTTTAATTAAATTTGCAGAAAGATGCCACTGCCTCGTTTAATACCATTGAAGACTCTGGGATTAATGCTAAATTTGTGAATGCTGTATATGATGCCTTACTTAATACTGTAAGTATTGCTATGGACACATGCAAATAGTATAATTATATTTCTGTTCTGTATTTCAAAAGTAGCTACACAAATATTATAAAAATCGCCTTATAGGCTCAGCACCCGTGGCACAGTGGTTACGATGCCAGCCACATGCACCGAAGTTGGGGGGTACCTGTAGTCCCAGCTATTTGGGAGGCTGAGGCAAGAGAATTATTCGAGTCCAAGAGTTTGAGGTTGCTGTGAGCTGTGAAAAACCACGGTACTCTACCCAGGGCGACATAGTGAGACTCTCTCTCTCAAAAAAAACAAATAAATAAAGAATCACCTTATAACATATTTGTATTAGAAACTCCTGTATAATTTTGTAGGAAATTTAGTTGGAATAGAAAGTTAAATTGTTTTATTCTTTCATTGTCTTAATAAGAAATGTTTAACACTTATGAAACTACAAAACATAACCGAGGGAAATTAAAGAAGACCTAGGTAATTCGGATTGGAACCTTGGTAATGGATCGAAAAGATGTCAGTTCTTTCGTTCACGAAATGTAGTCCTTGAATCAGGAGCATCAACATAAATTGGGAACTTGTTACAAATGAAAATTCTTGGTTAGACACAGTGGCTCATGCCTGTAATCCCTGCGCTCTGGGAGGCCATGGTGGATGGATTGCTTGAGCTCAGGAGTTCAAGACCAGCCTGAGTAACAGCAAGACCCCATCTCTAAAAAAAAAAAAAAAAATACAGCCAGATATTGTGGTGGGCAGCTGTAGTCCCAGCAATCGGGACGCTGAGGCAAGAGGATAGCTTAAGCCCAAGAGTTTGAGGTTGCTGCAAGGTATGACATTATGGCACTCTATCAAGGCCAACAAAATGAGACTCTCTCAAAAAAAGAAAATTCTTTGGCTGCACCCAAGGTCCATTTTCAGTCTAAAAATGTATATTTTAAAAAGCTCTTTTTGTGATTCTGATGCTAAAGTTCGAGTACTACTGTTCTGTAGATTCAATGCAATTCCAACATAATCAAATAACTTCTTTTGCTGAGTAAGTGAAGCATGATTTAGCCAGCAAATAAGGATTGATGTACATGTAGCAATCAGCACATTAGCATACATATGTTGGTTTCTAAATACTATTTCCATGGAGAAATATATAATTCCAGAACTGAGGCAGGGAAAGTGTAAAATAAACCTAGAACATCTAATTTCTCATCATTAATTATGATGTTAGCTATGGGGTTTTTGTAGGTGTTCTTTGTTGAGTCTTTCTCTATTGCTGAGAATTTTTATCATGAACTCTGGTGTTGGATTTTATCAGATGATTCTTTTGCATCTCATTGACATGATCGTATGAATTTTCTTCTTTAGCCTGTTGATGTGATGAATTACATTAATTGATTTTCAAATGTTGAACCAGACTTACATACCTAGAATAAATCCTACTTCGTTATATCATGTAATTGTTTTTATACATCTTTGGCTCAGTGTGATTTATTGAGGGTTTTTACAACTATATTCATGAGAGATATTGTTCTGTAATTTACCTTTCTGTGCCATCTTTTTCTGATTTGGATTTTAGGGTAATGCTGGTCTCATATAAGTACTTAGGAATCATTCTTTCTGCTTCTATTTTCTGGAAAAAAATTTAAAGAACTGTTATCATTTCTTTCTTAACTGTTTGGTAGAATTTACCAGTGAAGCCATCTGGGCCTGGAGCTTTCTGTTTTAGAAGGTTATCAATTATTGATTCCATTTCTTTATAGACAGACCTATTCAGACTATCTATTTACCCTTGTCTGAATTTTGGTAGATTGTGTTTTTCAAGGACACCATTAGATTATCAAATTTGTGGACCTAGAGTTTATGATAGTCCCCTTTTTTAATGGTCACATTTTTTAACTCATGGTTGAGGGATACAGAAATATAAATATATATATATAATATATTATATATAAAAATATATTTCTTACACTATTCTAAATATTTAAAATATTTCTAAATAAACAATATGTTTCTATACAGACAAAACTAGAATTGTTACGGTTTTGCAGCAATTATTACTTTTGAAAAATTGTAGAAGTCTTGCCAGGACAGTAAGTACTATAAGTACAAAGTACAAATACAATTAGTAGTATTTATTTTTAAACTTAATGTCTATTAACTTATTTCCAGAAACATTGCAAATATTTTCCTGAGCTTTTTATGTCCTTTTTAAAAGCAAATCAAAGTGTTAGATGTAGTAAGTTTTAAAAGTCAAATAATACAAAAAGTTTAGCATGAAAACAGCAGGTCCTACCCATTGTCTCCTCATTCTTTATGTCCAGGCTTCTGAAGTAAACTACAGAAAACAGTTTTGTTTTGTTTTGTTTACAGAAAATAGTTCCATGGGTCAGGCGCAGTGGCTCACACCTATAACCCCAGCACTCTGGGAGGCTGAGGCAGGTGGATTGCTTGAGCTCACAAGTTCAAGAGCAGCCTGAGCAAGAGTGAGACCCCACCTCTAAGAATAGACAGGTGTTGTTAGTGGCACCTGTAGGCTCAGCTACTCGAGAGGCTGACGCAAGAGAATTGCCTGAACCCAAGAGTTGGAGGTTGCTGTGAGCTATGACGCTACGGTACTCTAGCAAGGACAACAAATGAGACTCTGTCTTTAAAAAAAAGAAGAAGAAGAAAATACTTCTAGTTGTTTCTTCTGACATTTACTCATATAATTCAAAGTAATGTGTATTTTTCTTTTTGAGTTTTTGATTTTATACTGAATTCTTGCTGCAAGAGATGTTCATTTTATATCCATTTAATTCACATATGCAGATATACACATGTGCACATGCTCTGGCACACATGCACACATACAGACAGTTCTTTTCTTCCCAACTTTCCAATGGTCTTATGTCACTCTTTTTGGTTATATCAGTATTCATATCTGACATTATTATAACTACTGTGCTCAGTTGAGTCTTATAGTAAATGATTTCATTCTCTTTCTTTTAAAACTGTGTTTTTATTGAAATTAATTCTTGGCCCATTTTTCTTTTATTCCTATGAGTTTGACTATTTTATTTTGTTTTATTTAGATAGATTTAGGGGTACACTTTTTTTGTTACATGACCAAATTGTATAGTGGAGAAGTCTAGGGTTGTACTTTACCTATCACCTGAATAGTGTACAGTGTACCCAGTTTTTCATCCCATACTTCCCTCCCATCCTTCTACTTCTGAGTCTCCAAAGCCCATTAAGTCACTTTGTATGACCATACATACCCATTGCTTAGCTCCTACATATAAGTGAGAAGATGCAGTATTTAGTTTTTTGTTCCTGGGTTGCTTCACTTAGGACAGTGGCCTCCAGTTCTATAAAAGTTGCTGTAAAAGACATTATTTACATTCTTTTGATGGGTGAGTGGCATTCCATGGTATGTGTATGTGTTTATACATAAATAAATACATATAGTAAACCTGTATAGTTAACCACCTCTCTACATTGACCACTTTCTTAATTTGACCTAATTTTTATAGACTGGACATGCACCATATGTATTATCAGTTCAGTAGGCCTAGTTCCTTATATTGACCACTTCCATATGTTGACCAGTTTGTTACAGTCCCTTGGGTGATCAACTTACAGAGATTCTAGTGTGTATACACACACACACACACACACACACACATATTTTCTTTACCTACTTGTATGCTGGTGGGTACTTAGGTTTGTTCCATACCTTTGAAATTTGAATTGCACTGTGATAAACATAAAGGTACAGGTGTCTTTTTTATAAAATCACTTCTTTTCCTTTGAGTAGACACCCAATAGTGGGATTGCTTAATCAAGTAGTATATCTACTTTTAGTTCTTAAAAAAATCTCCACACTGTTCTCCTTAGAGATTGTACTAATTTACATTTCCACCAACAATTTACATTTCCCTTTTCATCACATCTGCACCAGCATGTATTGTTTTTTGACATTGACATTTTGATAATAGGCATTCTGACAGGGGTAAAGCTATATCCACTGACTTCTTTTAATTTGCATTTAATTTAATTTGTTTCTCTAATTTTAAAAATTGTCCATGACTTTTGCCTTCATGGGATTATTTGAATTTTTCTTGCTAGTTTGAGTTCCCTATAGAGTCTAGATATTAGGCCTTTGTCAGATGGATACCTTGCAAATATTTTCTCTCATTTTGTAGATTGTTTGTTTATTTTATTGATTATATCATTTGCTGTGCAGAAGCTGTTAAGTTTAATTAGGTTCCACTTATTTATTGTTGTTGTTATTGTCTGTGCTTTTATTTGTTGTATTAGGCTGAGGCAGGAGAATTACTTAAGCCCAGGAGTTTGAGGTTGCAGTGAGCTATGATGATGCTGCTGCACTCCACCCATGGCAACAGAGTGAGACCCTATCTTAATAAATAAAGTTTTAAAAAATAGTCATAAATTCTTTACCTACGCCAATGTCAAAAGGATCATTTTTCCTACATTTTCTTCTAATATATTTATGGTTTTGGGTCTTACTTACAAGTCTTAATCCATCAGGGTGAGAAATAGAGATCCAGTTTCATTCTTCTTCTTTCCCAGCACCACTTATTGAAAGCGTATTGTTTCTCTGGTATATACTTTTGTCTGCCTTGTTGAAGATCACTTGATTGTAGGTATTTAGCTTTATTTCTGGGCTCTCTATTCTGTTCCATTGGTCTATATGTCGACTTCTATAACAGTATTATCCTGTTTTGGTTACTGTTGCCTTGTAGTATCATTTTAAGTTGAGCAGTGTGATGCCACCAGATTTGTTCTTTTTGCTTAGGATTGCTCTTAGAGTTGTATTTTTCTAATTCTGTGAAAAGTTGATGTTAGTATTTTGATAGGAATTGCATAAATCTGTATATTACTTTGGGCCATGTGGGAACCTTTAACAATATTAATTCTTCCAGCCCATAAACATGGGATGTTTTCTGTTTGCTTGTGTCATCTACAATTTCTTCCATCAGTGTTTTGCATTATACTTCTCCTTATAAAGATATCTTACCCCCTTGGTTAAGTATATTCCAAGGTATTTTATTTTATTTGTAGCTATTGTAAATGGGATTGAGTTCTTGATTTGATTCTCAGCTTGGTTGTTATCAGTATACAGAAATGCTACTAATTTGTATACATTGATTTTGTAACTTCACTGAATTTATTTATCAATTCTAGAAGTCTTTTGGAGGAGTCTTAGGTTTACAGAAAAATTGTGCAGAAATTATAATTTCCATGTACACCCTCCCCCATTCCTAACACAAATCCCAAAAATGTGTAACAATGTCTAATCAAGATAAAATAGCAGAAAACCAAAAATTAAGGGATATTATGTAAAACAAGTCATTCAAACTCTTAAAAAATATCAATATCATAAAAAAGGGGGAAAAAAGTATGAGGAGCAAGTCTAGATTAAAGGGAACTAAAGCGATATGACACCTAAATGCCATATATCCTCCTGGATTGGATCCTGGACTAAGAGGGAAAATTCTATCAAAAATGTTATTGAAACAATGGTAATTTGAATAAAGTCTGAAAATTATATAATAGATTATATCAGTGTTATATTTCTTGATTTTGTCAGTTGTACTGTTGTTATATAATGAATATACTTTTTCTTAAGAACTGTGCTAACTATTTAGAGATTAAAAAGGCTAACTTGTCTGAAATTTATATATACAGAAAATGAATGGTAATACACGTGTGAACTGTTAGTGATTGGAAAGTCTGATTGAAAGATACACAAAAGTTCTTTGTACTTTTTGGGCAACATTGCTGTAATTTTGAATTTATTAAAAATTAAAATTTCAGGCTGAGCACAATGGCTCATGTGTGTTATACTAGCACTTTGGGAGGCTAAAACAGAAGATTGCTTGAGGCTAGGCATTCAAGACCAACCTGGGCAACAGTAAGACCACAACTCTATAAAAAATAGAAAAATTAGCTGAGCATGTTGGCATAAACCTATAGTCTCAGCTACTTGGAAGGCCGAGGCAGGAGGATTACTGAAGCCCAGGAGTTTGAGGTTGCAGTGAGCTATGCTGATACTGTTACACTCAAGTCCTGGCAACAGAGTGAGACCCTATCTCAATAAATAAATAAAGTTTTTAAAAACAGTCAAAACTGGAAAGAAGGTCAATAAATATTCTCAATACTGATGTCACACTAAAAATAGGAGCTAAGTTTCATCCTAGGAATAAATTAAATAAGAGATCCCACGACATATCAGACACCCTGAAAGGGCACTAAGGTTTGCTCCAACTCTGAAGAGCTTTCTTTCCCCCCACTGACCTCACCATCTTATGCCCCTGCCACCAGCTTTCAGAAGGAAAATACAAATCCTTATTTAAGGGCTCTACGATTCTTATAGAATATCAAAAACTAAATTTATGATCAATAACCATTCAAATAAAAAAATTATGAATGCAAATCAGCAAAAAAATAACAAATTTAGATTCCCTAGGCCTTCAGGTATTGTGATAATCAACAATGAAACTAAGGTTTGGGCAGGAAATTCACCACTGTCTTTGATGAGATACAGTTAATTGATGATATTGCTAAGGGGTAGTCCATAAAGTTGTAGGGACAAATCCTATTTGGAATAGGTTTGAAAGAAAGGAGAGGAAGTAGAGGTAGTAAGTAAAGCTCACTCTTAAGAAGTTTCACTGTGAGGGGAAATAGAGAAATGAGGTGATAGCTGGAAAAGTACGTGGTCCAAAGAAGAGTTGCCATTAAGGGCACTATATTACTCAGGGTCCTAGAAGGAAATAGACAATGTACTCATATTGGTTAATTTGGGGAATGTTATTTACAATGTTGTTAGCAGAGTAAAGAAGCAGTACAGTATCCCAAGGAAGAATCAGAGATGGACTGTGGGGAGAGGCTACATTATGGGAGATGGGATTTTCAGTTAAGAGACACAGCAATCCCATGGCAGCCAGCTCATGGTGACCCTTCAGGTGGGGAGCTGAGGGAAGAAATTCTCCAACTCTGTCCTTTTCCATTTTCTGCTAATGCTCTCTCTTGACTTAACCCAAACAAATGACAAAAGACAAGTCTGACTGATGTAGTTGTTAGGAGTCAGCCTCCAAGCACATAGAGCAGGGTGGAGAAGAGTGGCTGTGGATGGACAAACAAGTGCCAATGACATTAGTCTGTGTTGTTATACTGAAGGGAGTGATTTAATAGAGAGGGAGAAATGGACGATACAGGAGAGATAAAGGAAAGCTGTAAACCACAGCCTTGACAAGATGAGAGGGGATGGGATAGGGGGCCCAAGTAAAGGGTATAGCCAACTAGTACCTATATTACTCAACCTTTTCCAAAATATAGAAAAAGAAGGAATGCTACCCAACACACTCTATGAAGCAAACATCATCTTGATCCCCAAACCAGTAAAAGACCCAATAAGAAAAGAAAATTATACACTAATATCACTAATGAATATTGATGCTAAAATACTCAATAAGATCCTAACAAACAGAATCCAAAAACACATCAAAAAAATCATACACCACGACCAAGTGGGATTTATCCCAGGGTCTCAAGGCCAGTTCAATATACCTAAATCTATAAATGTAATTCAGCACATAAACAAACCAAAAAATAAGGACCATATGATTCTTTCAATTCATGCAGAAAAAGCTTTTCATAATAACTAGCATCCCTTCATGATCAGAACACTTAAGAAAATTGGTATAGAAAGGACATTTCTTAAACTAATAGAGGCCATCTACAGCAAACCCACAGCCAATATTGTATTGAATGGAGTTAAATTGAAATCATTTCCACTTAGATCAGGAACAAGGCAAGGTTGCCCATTGTCTCCATTGCTCTTTAACATAGTAATGGAAGTTTTAGCCATTGCAATTAGGGAAGAAAAGGTGATCAAGGGTATCCACATAGGGTCAGAAGAGATCAAACTTTCACTCTTCCCAGATGATATGATCGTATATCTGGAAAACACTAGGGATTCTACTACAAAACTTTTAGAAGTGATCAAGGAATACAGCAATGTCGCAGGCTACAAAATCAATACCCATAAATCTGTAGCCTTTATATATACCAACAATAACCAAGATGAATAAACAGTCATGGACTCTATTCCTTTCACAGTAGTGCCAAAGAAGATGAAATATTTGGGAGTATACCTAACAAGAGACGTGAAAGATTTCTACAAAGAGAACTATGAAACTTTAAGAAAAGAAATAGCTGAATATGTTAACAAATGGAAAAACATACCATGCTCATGGCTGTGAAGAATTAACATTGTTAAAATGTCTATACTACCCAAAGCAATATACAATTTTAATGCAATCCCTATTAAAGCTCCACTGTCATACTTTAAAGATCTCAAAAAAAAAAATACTTCATTTTATATGGAATCAGAAAAAACCTTGAACAGCCAAGACATTACTCAGAAATAAAAACAAAGCAGGAGGAATCATGCTGCCAGACCTCAGACTATAGTATAAATCAATAGTGATCAAAACAGCATGGTACTGGCACAAAAACAGAGAGGTAGATGTATGGAACAGACTAGAGAACCAAGAGATGAACCCAGCTACTTACCATTATTTGATCTTTGACAAGCCAATGAATCCCCAACAATAAAAAAAAAAAAAAAATTCAGTAGGGAAAAGATTCCCTATTTAACAAATGGTGCTGGGTGAACTGGCTGGTGACCTATAGAAGACTGAAACTGGACCCACACCTTTCACATTAACTAAGATAGACTCTCACTGGATTAAAGATGTAAACTTAAAACACAAAACTATAAAATTACTACAAGAAAGTATAAGAAGGAGGTGGAGCAAGATGGCGGCCAAGTAACACCTTCCCTGCAACTGGGCATGGTGAGTCTGGGCAGATAAGACTCCAGGCATCTCTGGCTGGTGGGATCTGCCAATAGTCATCCCTTTGAGGATACAGGGAGTCAGCAAGGGACTTCTGGACCCCAAGAGGAGGACAAAAACAGTGGAAAACTGGCAAGTGGTTGCGTGTGTTCAATCAACCTAATCCCGCCGGCAGCTGTAAGTACAAGCAGCAGTGAGACTGCAAACCAGAAAGGCCTTACCTGTAAACTGTTCCATTGTTTTTGGACTTGGCACTCAGTTGAGCTGCCTTGAGGAGAGCTTGAGCAGGAGTGCGGAGAACTTTGGGCATAATCCAGGGCCCCAGACTGAGCCGCTGAGCTGGACAGAGGTAATAGTGTTCGGCTGTGGGCCACAGGGAGCCATTGTGAGAGAACTGTCCTGGAAAGCTCCACCCTCAGGGTCACAGAGCAAGGATTGGGTGGGAGCTAGTAACCTAGTGACTGAGCAGCCTTACAGGCTTAACCCTGAGGGGCAGAGTGAGACCAGTTTTGACACACTGGAGCCTCAGGCTGTTGCCTTGGGTAGAGTGCCGTGGTGTCACAGCTCATGGCAACCTCAAACTCCTGGCCTTGGTGCCACCCGGACCTCCATAAGACCTGCGCCGTGACCCCCGACCCGCGCCCACCAGGCCTCCGTATTCCCTGACCAGGAACTGCAGGAGCAGTGCAACCCTGCATCCTCCCTCCTGTACCCTCCCTGCCTCCACACTGGCCCGCTTGTCTGGCCAGGGACTCTGGTAGCCACGTGCCCTCTGGAGCCCTCCCTGCCTCTGCACAGTGCCCTTCTCCTGGCCAGAGACAGCTGGAGCCTTGGGCTTTCTGTGCCAAAGTCACTGGGTGCCAGGCACTCCCAGAACCGTGCGCACCACCTCCCACCCTGTTGCTGGATCCGGGTGTGTCACACTCTGGAGCTGCTTCCACACCCCAAACTCCCTGGCTGGGGCAGCCCCAGAGGAACTACACAGGGTCACTCCCTACAAAGATCCAGCAACGATAGAGGGATCCCGCTGGGGGCTAATCTTGGAGAGACACTACCCCAACTCTGAGGACAGCCAGAGGCAACGGTGAAAAACAATCATGAGACGAAATCAACAGAAAAACTCTGGCAATATGAATAATCAGAGTAGATCAACTCCCCCAAGGATCAATGGGGCAGACACAGCACAAGATCCCATGCACAAACAAATAGCTGAGATATCAGAAATCAAATTCAGAATGTGGATAGCAAATAAGATCGAATTAAAATTCCAAGCAGTAACCCAAAAGATATCTCAAGAATTCAATGAATTCAAAGACCAAATGACCAAGATTTTGACACAGTGAGACAAGAAGTTGCATCCCTCAAAGATCTGAGAAACACGATAGAATCCCTCAGTAACACAATGGGGCAAACAGAAGAAAGGATTTCTGACATTGAAGACAAAGCTTTCGAATGCTCCCAAACTCTCAAAGAGGAAGAGAAACGGAGGGCAAAAACAGATCACTCTCTCAGAGAGCTCTTGGATAATTCAAAGAAAACTAATATTCGTCTTATAGGGATCCCCGAAAGTGACAAAGTGGCTTTACAAGGCACAGAGTCTCTTCTCCATGAGATTATGAAGGAGAACTTTCCAGACATGCCAAGAGATTCTGAAATTCAGATAGCAGACAGTTTCAGAACTCCAGCATGACTCAACCCAAATAAGACATCCCCCAGACACATCATAATCAATTTCACTAAAGTTAATATGAAGGAGAAAATTCTGAAAGCTGCCAGATGAAAGAATACCATCACCTACAAGGGCAAGAATATTAGAATAACTGCAGATCTCTCTGCTGAAACCTTTCAAGCTAGAAGAGGATAGTCATCGACTTTTAATCTCCTAAAACAAAATAACTTTCAACCCAAGATCCTATACCCAGCTAAACTGATTTTCATTTATGACAGAGAAATTAAATACTTTAATGACATTCACATGTTGAAGAAATTGGCCATAACTAAACCAACTCTACAGGATATTCTCAGACCTATCCTCCATAAAGACCAGCGTAATCCTCCACCACAAAAGTAAACCCACCCAGAAAATTTTGATCAAATTCCAACTTCCACAGTCGCAAAAGGATTAAAAATGTCCACTGGACTCTCAAAAGCCTTATCAGTACTCTCAATTAATGTGAATGGTTTAAATTGTCCTCTAAAGAGGCACAGGTTGGCTGACTGGATATAAAAACTGAAGCCAGATATCTGCTACATACAAGAATCGCATCTTACATTAAAAGACAAATATAGAGTCAAGGTGAAGGGATGGTCATCTATACTCCAGGCAAATGGTAAGCAGAAAAAAGCAGGTGTTACAATCCTATTCGCAGATGCAATAGGCTTTAAACCAACTGAAATAAGGAAGGATAAGGATGGACACTTCATATTTGTTAAAGGTAATGCTCAATATGATGAGATTTCAATTATTAATATTTATGCACCCAACCAGAACACACCTCAATTTATAAGAGAAACTCTAACAGACACGAGCAACTTGATTTCCTCCAGTTCCATAGTAGTTGGAGATTTTAACACCCCTGTAGCAGTGCTGGATAGATCCTCCAAAAAGAAGCTAAGCAAAGAAATTTCAGATTTAAACGTAACCATTCAACATCTGGACTTAACAGACATCTACAGAACATTTCATCCCAACGAAACTGAATATACATTCTTCTCATCAGTCCATGGAACATACTCCAAAATCGACCACATCCTGGGCCACAAATCTAACATCAGCAAATTTAAAAAAATAGAAATTATTCCTTGCATCTTCTCAGACCATCGTGGAATAAAAGTTGAACTCAATAACAACAGGAACCTGCATACCCGTACAAAAACATGGAAGCTAAACAACCTTATGCTGAAGGATAGATGGATTATAGATGAGATTAAGAAGGAAATCACCAAATTTTTGGAACAAAGCAACAATCAAGACACGAATTACCAGAACCTCTGGGATACTGCCAAGGCAGTTCTAAGAGGGAAATTTATAGCACTGCAAGCCTTCCTCAAGAAAATGGAAAGAGTGGAAGTTAATAGCTTAATGGGACATCTCAAGAAACTGGAGAAGGAAGAATACTCCAACCCCAAACCCAGCAGAAGAAAAGAAATAACCAAAATCAGAGCAAAATTAAATGAAATTGAAAACAAAAGAATTATACAACAGATCATTAAATCCAAAAGTTGGTTTTTTGAAAAGATCAATAAAGTAGATAAACCTTTGGCCAACCTAACCAGGAAAAAAAGAGTAAAATCTCTAATTTCATCAATCAGAAATGGTAACGATGAAATAACAACAGACCCCTCAGAAATTAAAAAAATCCTGAATGAATACTATAAGAAACTCTGCTCTCAGAAATATGAAAATCTGAAAGACATCGACCAATACCTGGAAGTACGCCACCTACCAAGACTTAGCCAGAATGAAGTGGAAATGTTGAGCAGGCCTATATCAAGTTCTGAAATAGCATCAACTATACAAAATCTCCCTAAAAAGAAAAGCCCAGGACCAGATGGCTTTACGTCAGAATTCTACCAAACCTTTAAAGAAGAACTAGTACCTATATTTCTAAACCTCTTCCAAAATATAGAAAAGGAAGGAATAGTACCCAACACATTCTATGAAGCAAACATCCCCTTGATCCCCAAACCAGGGAAAGACCCAACAAGAAAAGAAAATTATAGACCAATATCACTAATGAATATTGATGCTAAAATACTCAATAAGATCCTAACAAACAGAATCCAAAAACACATCAAAATAATTATGCACCACGACCAAGTGGAATTTATCCCAGGTCTCAAGGCTGGTTCAATATACCTAAATCTATAAATGTAATTCAGTACATAAACAAACCAAAAAATAAGGACCATACGATTCTTTCAATTGATACAGAAAAAGCTTTTGATAATATCCAGCATCCCTTTATGATCAGAACACTTAAGAAAATTGGTATAGAAAGGACATTTCTTAAACTAATAGAGGCCATCTACAGCAAACCCACAGCCAATATCGTATTGAATGGAGTTAAATTGAAATCATTTCCACTTAGATCAGGAACAAGGCAAGGTTGCCCATTGTCTCCATTGCTCTTTAACATTGTAATGGAAGTTTTAGTCATTGCAGTTAGGGAAGAAAAGGCAATCAAGGGTATCCACATAGGGTCAGAAGAGATCAAACTTTCATTCTTCACAGATGATATGATCATATATCTGGGAAACACTAGGGATTCTACTAAAAAACTTTTAGAAGTGATCAAGTAATACAGCAATGTCTGTAATACAGTAATACAGCAAGGTTGCCCATTGTCTCCATTGCTCTTTAACATTGTAATGGAAGTTTTAGTCATTGCAGTTAGGGAAGAAAAGGCAATCAAGGGTATCCACATAGGGTCAGAAGAGATCAAACTTTCATTCTTCACAGATGATATGATCATATATCTGGGAAACACTAGGGATTCTACTAAAAAACTTTTAGAAGTGATCAAGTAATACAGCAATGTCTCAGGCTACAAAATCAATACCCATAAATCTCTAGCCTTTATATATACCAACAATAACCAAGCCGAAAAAACAGTCAAGGACTCTATTCCATTCACAGTAGTGCCAAAGAAGATGAAATATTTGGGAGTATACCTAACAAAGGACGTGAAAGATCTCTACAAAGAGAACTGTGAAACTTTAAGAAAAGAAATAGCTGAATATGTTAACAAATGGAAAAACATACCATGCTCATGGCTGGGAAGAATCAACATTGTTAAAATGTCTGTACTACCCAAAACAATATATAATTTTAATGCAATTCCTATTAAAGCTCCATTGTCATATTTTAAAGATCTTGAAAAAATAATACTTCATTTTATATGGAATCAGAAAAAAACCTGAATAGCCAAAACATTACTCAGCAATAAAAACACAGCAGGAGGAATCACGCTACCAGACCTGAGACTGTACTATAAATCGATAGTGATCAAAACAGCATGGTATTGGCACAAAAACAGAAATAGATATCTGGAACAGAATAGAGAACCAAGAGATGAACCCAGCTACTTACCGCTATTTGATCTTTGACAAGCCAATTAAAAACATTCAGTGGGAAAAAGACTCCCTATTTAGCAAATGGTGCTGGGTGAACTGGCTGGCAACCTGTAGAGACTGAAACTGGACCCGCACCTTTCACCATTAACTAAGATAGACTCTCACTGGATAAAAGATTTAAACTTAAGACGTGAAACTATAAAAATACTTGAAGAAAGTGCAGGGAAAACTCTTGAAGGAATCGGCCTGGGTGAATATTTTATGAGGAGGACTCCCCAGGCAATTGAAGCAGTATCAAAAACACACTAGTGGGACCTGATCAAAGTAAAAAGCTTCTGCACAGGTGGCGCCTGTGGCTCAGTCAGTGAGGCGCCGGCCCCATATACTGAGGGTGGCGGGTTCAAACCTGGCCCTGGCCAAACTGCAACCAAAAAATAGCCGGGCGTTGTGGCGAGCGCCTGTAGTCCCAGCTACTCTGGAGGCTGAGGCAAGAGAATCGCTTAAGCCCAGGAGTTGGAGGTTGCTGTGAGCTGTGTGAGGCCATGGCACTCTACTGAGGGCCATGAAGTGAGACTCTGTCTCTACAAAAAAAAAAAAAAAAATCTCCTGCACAGCCAAGAACATAGTAAGAAAGCAAGCAGACAGCCCTCAGAATGGGAGAAAATATTTGCAGGTTATACCTCCAATAAAGGTCTAATAACCAGAATCCACAGAGAACTCAAACATATTAGCAAGAAAAGAACATGTGATCCCATCTCAGGGTGGGCAAGGGACTTGAAGAGAAACTTCTCTAAAGAAGACAGACGCATGATCTACAAACACATGAAAAAAGCTCATCATCCTTAATCATCAGAGAAATGCAAATCGAAACTACTTTGAGATATCACCTAACCCCAGTAAGATTAGCCCATATCACAAAATCCCAAAACCAGAAATGGAGAAAAGGGAACACTTCTACACTGCTGGTGGGAATGCAAACTAATACGTTCCTTCTGGAAGGATGTTTGGAGAATACTTAGAAACCTAAAAATAGACCTGCCATTCGATCCTATAATTTCTTTACTAGGGTTATACCCAAAAGACTAAAAATCACAATATAACAAAGACATCTGTACCAGAATGTTTATTGCAGCCCAATTCATAATTGCTAAGTCTTGGAAGAAGCCCAAGTGCCCATCAACCCACGAATGGACTAGCAAATTGTGGTACATGTATGCCATGGAATATTATGCAGCCTTAAAGAAAGATGGAGACTTTACCTCTTTCATGTTTACATGGATGGAGCTGGAACATATTCTTCTTAGCAAGGTATCTCAGGAATGGAAGAAAAAGTATCCAATGTACTCAGCCCTACTATGAAGCTAAATTATAGCTTTCACATGAAGGCTATAACCCAACTATAGCACAAGACTATGAGGAAAGGGCGAAGGGAGGGTGGAGGGAAGGTAATGGGTGGGGCCACACCTACGGTGCATCTTAGAATGGGTACAGGCAAAACTTACTAAAGGCAGAATACAAATGTCTACGTACAATTACTAAGAAAATGCCATGAAATCTACGTTGAACAGTTTGATAAGAATATTTCAGATTGTATATGAAACCAGCACATTGTACCCCTTGATTTCTCTAATGTACACAGGTATGATTTAACAATAAAAGTAAAAAAAGAAAAGAAGATTTAAAAAAAAAGTACAGGGAAAACACTTGAAAAAAATCAGCCTGGGTGAATATTTTATGAGGAGGACATCCCCCCATCCCCCGGGCAA
Source organism: Nycticebus coucang (assembly GCF_027406575.1). Taxonomy (NCBI): domain Eukaryota; kingdom Metazoa; phylum Chordata; class Mammalia; order Primates; family Lorisidae; genus Nycticebus; species Nycticebus coucang. Next base: position 120,874,116 of record NC_069782.1, read on the forward strand.
TTGAAACAGCACCAAAAATACACTACTGGGACCTGATCAAACTAAACAGCTTCTGCACAGCCAAGAACACTTTAAGTAAAGCAAGCAGACAGCCCTCAGAATGGGAGAAGATATTTGCAGGTTATGTCTCCTACAAAGGTTTAATAACCAGAATCCACAGAGAATTCAAATGTATTAGCAAGAAAAGAACAAGTGAACCCATCTCAGAGTGGGCAAGGGACTTGAAGAGAAACTTCTCTGAAGAAGACATGCACACGGCCTACAGACATATGAAAAAATGCTCATAATCCTTAATCATCAGAGAAATGCAAATCAAAACCACTTTGAGATGTCATCTAACTCCAGTAAGATTAGCCCACATCACAAAATCCCCAAACCAGAGATGTTGGTGTGGATGTGGAGAAAAGGGAACACTTCTACACTGCTGGTCGGAATGCAAACTAATACGTTCTTTTTGGAAAGATGTTTGGAGAATACTTAGAGATCTAAAAATAGACCTGCCATTCAATCCTACGATTCCTCTACTAGGTATATAACCAGAAGAACAGAAATCACAAAAAACAAAGATATTTGTACCAGAATGTTTATTGCAGCCCAACTCATAATTGCAAAGTCATGGAAGAAGCCCAAGTGCCCTTCAACCCATGAATGGATTAATAAATTGTGGTATGGGTACACCAGGGAATATTATGCAGCCTTAAAGAAAGATGGAGACTTTACCTCTTTCATGCTTACAAGGATGGAGGTTGAACATATTCTTCTTAGCAAAGTATCTCAAGAATAGAAGAAAAAGTATCCAATGTACTCAGCCCTACTATGAAACCCAATTTATAGCTTTCATATGAAAGCTATAACCCAATTATAGCCCAAGAAGAAGGGGAAAGGGAGGGGAGTAGAGGATGGGTAGAGCAAGGGTACATGGTGGGACCACACCAATGGTGCATCTTACAAGGTTACATGTGAAATTTACTAAGTGTAGAATATAAATGTCTTAACAGTATAACTAAGAAAATACCATGAAGGCTATATTAACCAGTTAGATAAAAGTATTTCAAATTGTATATAAAACCAGCATATTGTACCCCATGATTGCATTAATGTACACAGCTATGATTTAAAAAAAAGGTATAGCCTTGGTCTAGTGCAGGTGCAAATACATTAGTGCTGACAGTGGGAGAATGAGTGTTACCATCTGAGTGCATCTGTTTTAATCTCTGAAGTGTGTGGCAAGGTCATAACAGAGTGATGATGGGAAGGAGATGCTAAAGATTTGAAGAATGAGGAAAAGATTTGAAATGCAGTTGTCTTGGATAGTAGAAAAGTAAATGAACTAGAGAAATGTTATAGGACTGTCCTTTTGAGATTTGTGGTCATATACTTAAAGCGTGTCCATTGGCTAGCACTGCAGTCCCAACCCCCAGGCTGCAGACTGGTACCCGTCTGCGACCTGTTGGGAACTGGGCTGCACAGGAGGTGAGCAGTGGTCCAGGAAGCCAACTGTCATCTCTGTTTACAGCTGCTCCTCGTCACTTGCATCACCACCTGAGCTCCACCTCCTGTCAGATCAGCAGCAGTATTAGATTCTCAGAGGAGCACAAACCCTACTGTAAACTGCACAAACCAGGGATTGAAGTTGGGTGTTCCTTATGAGACTCTCATGCCTTAATGATCTGAAGTAGAGGCGTAATGTGCTGGACTTATCCCAAAACTACCCTCCACCCCTTTCTGTGGAGAAATTGTCTTTCATGAAACTGGTCCCTGGTGCTAAAAAGGTTGGGGACCTCTGGGTTAGCACATCTGTTTGCTTTTTCTCCTGTAGCTTTTGTTGCACAGGGGCAAGCACTTGAGGAGTAGTGTTGACTTTCTAGTTATGAAGGGTCACTATAAACAGAGGAAGAGAAAGGAATGATGTATCACACATATATGTATATATAGTATAACTTAAAAGCTAGGCTGAATGAGTGCTAACAGACATGTCTTGGAAGTCATGGTTGTGGTTTTAAATAAATTTATAATAGATTTATTAGAGATACTTTCTTGGCATTTGCCTCTTATTACATATAACAATACATGTAACAATACAACACAGAAATTTTACTGATTTTTTTGAAGTTTTTAGTTAATGAAGCTTTTTACTATTATTTCTTAAAGGCTAAAGTACTATCTTGTATTTCGTTTTCATTTATTCTCATTCAAGATATTTGGTAGTTAAGAGTTTTTCACTATTTGAATTATTAAACTATAAAATCATGTTATCTTATTCCTTTTTATAATCTTTCCTTAAATTTAAAAATCTTTATCTTGTTATGTTTAATTAAACATAATTTGGTTATACTTAATCCTGAATCGTGGGTTAAGTATAACTTGGTAGAAGGACTAAATATATACAATTATTTCATATTGCTAAACATGCTACTCTTGGATTCATGTTTATGATTTTATCCGGTTAAGTCAAGAAAAGCAAAATTGTTTTTCATTTAAATAAACTGTTGTTGGTCATCAAAGGACCCCACATATGTTTATGCAGGCTGTGACACAACACACACCAGGGAGCATTGTCCCTGTAATCTTACATCTTTGGTGCTCCCTAGAGTTCTCAAAAGTAAAATCGATACTACCATAAGCATCAGTCCCTAGTCATCAGGTTTGATGTTTAACTACTAAAACAGATGTGTGTATATATAATTAACATATAAGTCATCTAAGTAGCAAATCCTAATTACCTTTTTCTTTTACCTACAGCCTCAAGACATTCAGAAGACAGTATTAAAGGGAACCATTAACAATCTTTTACGAGAATGGAAAGGGTAATTGTAACCAATATTTACAATATTTAGCTAATCAGTATACAGCAGGCATCCTCAAACTTTTTAAACAGGGGGCCAATTCCCTGACCCTCAGACTGTTGGAGGGCCAGACTACAGTTTAAAAAAAAACAAAACTATGAACAAATTCCTATGCACACTGCACGTATCTTATTTTGAAGTAAAAAGCAAAACGGGAAGAAATACAATTCACACTGCTTCATGTGGCCCGGGGGCCACAGTTTGAGGACGCCTGGTATAGAGGTTTAACTTACACATCTAATATATCTTTAATATGCAGAGGGTACCAAAAAGTTTATACATATTTTTAGAAAGGAAAAAACTGTATTAAAATTGTAATACTCAAGTCATGTTTGAGTTCTGCAAGAGATACTAGATACAATATATAAGATAACTGATGTTATTGGTATATATTGAGTATTAACAATTTTAATACAGTTTTTTCCTTTCTTAAAATGTGTACACATTTTGTATATGTGTGTGTATTTTACCCTTGCAAAAGATTTTACTTGAGTTATGATAACATAGCAGAAAGGAATTTAAACCATTTGCAACAAAGCTATTTAACTTGAGATTTGTGACTTCTCAGGAGGAATCATAGATAGGAATCAGAAGATCTATGAATCTTCTAAAATTGTTTGCAAAGTTTTTTGTGTACAGCTATATACTTGTATATGCTTTACAGAAACTGGATGAGTGCTCCTGTTAGTAACCTCCGTGAAGTAATGAGCATTAAATTTAGCATTGGAATTCATGGTAGTCAGAGCAATATTTTTCTAATTTCTAATATAAGGAAACCTCAGGTTAGCTACTGAAATATTTTTTTCCTCAGAACTAAATATTAAGTCCTTGTATAAGGAATTATGGAAAATTTAATTGATAATGTTTTCAACTATAAATATAACAAAATATGTACTTTTAAAAGTATATAGTACTTAAATTTGTTAATTAAATAATAGTTTCTATTAAAGCCAAAGAAATGCTGTTAAATTATAATTCAAATGTTCATAATAAGCCCAGTTTAAAAATAATATCTAACTAGAACTTTTAAGTGTAATATTAAATATACCTATATATTTTAATAATATTATAATGATTTGCTAAGAAATTTATGCTTATTAGAAAGAATACAGTTAGCCGGCCATTGTGGTGGGTGCCTGTAATCCCAGCTACTCGGGAGGCTGAGGCAAGAGAATCGCCTAAGCCCAAGGATTTGGAGGTTGCTGTGAGCTGTGACACCACGGCATTCTACCGAGGGTTAGTACGTGAGACTCTGTCTCAAAAAAAAAATAATAATAAAATAAATAAATAAATAGAAAGAATACAGAGAAGGCAGAGAAGTATAAGCAATGCCCAGGTATTACAGACGAGATAGGTTCTGTAGGCTTGTTCTTACACTGAATTTGTAATAAGTTGGAATAGGTACATTTGCCTATTACCTGTAATAACCTCTGTTCTAAGTGCAAGTTGAATGTAAGTCAGATGTTTGTAACTCAGGGACTGCCTGTATAAAGAAGAAAGTTAAAATGTTAACATTTTATACTTTAATACCTTTTCCCTAGTCATTTTTTAAAAATAATTGAAAGCATGCTATATGTTAAAAATGTGATTTTTTTACTTAAGAGTATTTTTTCTAATTTATAATCCTAGTAATTAGTTTGCATTTTCTTTTTTAAACCACCTTTTTAATGTCTGCCTAATAACCTAGACTACAAATGTACTATAACTTATGTAACTATTCTTCAATAATGGTATTTATATGAATAATGCCACAATGAATATTTTGTATAAAAATCTTCTTTTCTGAGTGTTTACCTAGAATTTTCCTGGAAGTAGAATTACTGCATCAGGGTGTAAGCTTTTTAAGACACTTAACACATTCTGCCAAATTACTTTCCAAAGTATACTCATAGCAGTAGAGGGTCTGACTGAGTCCTTAATAGTAGTTCCTTTTTATAAAACTTGGCCTAAGATTATATGTAAAAATAAAAAATAAAAATACTTGGCCTCAGTTAATTAATGAAAAATGGATCTCATTTTATGTACTTTTTCTTAATACTAATATGGTTAACATTTTGTCATTTATTAACTATATTTCTTTTATAAATTATCCACATACTTTTACCTTTTTATTGCAGATTTGTCTGTTTTTCTATTTGTAACCCTTGTTTATTATATTAAGAAAATTAACCTTTTTGTGTGATATGTATTAATATTTTCCTATATTTCTTTGAAAAAACTAGTTACTTGCTTCATGAGAAAAAAAAACCCTATTACTTCTCAATTAAGCATCTGAGGACTAAAGAGTTAAGCCCAAATTGGGAGTTCACTACATCCTAAGTATTATAGTAAAAATATCATCAAAAACATTCTACAAAATCAAACCCACTCCATACTATTTGTTTTTCATGCCTAGTAATTCATGTGGGCATAAAAGATACTGCAGAGATTATGAAGTTCTAGGTGTGACAGGAAAGGACTTGGAGGCAAAGATGATGGATTAAATAGATCTTAAGCAGGTAAGAAAGAAAACACTTGCCAGGTGTGGTGGCTCACGCCTGTAATCCTAGCACTCTGGGAGGCCACCACTGGTGGATTGCCTGAGTAAGAGGAAGAACCTGTCTCTAAAAATAGCCGGGTGTTGTGGCAGGCAACTATAGTCCCAGCTACTCGGGAGGCTGAGGCAAGAGAATTGCTTGAGCCCAAAAGTTTGAGATTGCTGTGAGCTATGACACCATGGCACTCTACCCATGGTGACAAAATGAGACTATCTCAGATAGAGACATTCTGCCTCTATTCCTTCAGGAATGAACCTATAAACACAAGCATAATTTCTTTCTTTAATGCATAAAAATTTTAAGTAAAGATTATCCCTCACTAAAACAGAAACATAAGCATTATAAAATTGTTGATTATTTATTACACTTTGCTATTTCCCGAGCCATCATGTTTACCTCACAAATGGTATAGCCTAAACAACTCAGTCCTTAGTTGTCTTCGGAAGCTGGGATAGGCACAAAAGAACCTGCATTCTAGCATACTTTGATCATGTTATTGTCTCAGTGATAATCCATATTAATTTGTTTAGTTTTTTGGCTTGTCTCAACTCACTTCTGTTAGAAGCATTTTTTTGTCTTTTAAAATTAGATACTAGGAGATAAACATTCAATCACCTATGCTTATGTCTTTTTCAGTCCACGAACAAAAGATGATCTCAGAGCATATTTTGTACTTTTACAGGTAAGAGAGCCAGAACTTAGTTAAAGTTGTCTAATACTATTCTATCTCTGCATGTCTTAGTGAAATGGTATAAAATAATAAGTATCATTTTGGGCAATGTTATCGATACTTTTTAAAATTATAGTTACTTGTAACCAGAAGATTAAAGCTGTAACAAATAACCAGAAGCTAAATCATATGGGATTAAATTTTTTATTTAGTTTTTGCTTACCCGACACAGTATTCAGAAACCAACAAAATGGAAGCACTTCCTTCTCTATTCAGGTCTCCTTTTATGTAACTAGTTTTACTGGGCTCCAGGATTTTCTTTTTTTCCTCCCATACAGTAGATCTTTCACTTCTCTGTGTATTTTTCAGTAATGTTTAAGTTAGACTTCTAATGCAAAGATAAAAGTTGTTGTTTCTATTTGCTATAAAGCAAAGATGGTTAATTTCTTTTTCTTGGGCAATATGGATTCCTGGATACAGAAATAAAGTCCAAACAAATGGAAAAGTAATTTTTATTTTTTGTTATTTCTTGCTAAAGAAATATATTATTAACATAGCACACTATATTTGCATTGTTATTTTTGATTTATGAAAGTATTATCTCACTTAAAGGGTTGAAGAATTATATCAAATAAGATATAATGTTAGTTCAATATTATGTCCAAGGAAAGGAAATATGCAGAGCAAGGATAGAAAAGTGGGAATTAGGAAAAGAGAAAAAGTGAAAAATAGGGGAGAAAATAACCAAAAGGTAATGTAAAGAGGTCAAATGGAGAGGTAAGAGGAGCCACAAGTGGGGGGCGGGGGGAGAAGAATAAACATATGTAGAGATATTAAAAGCTAGAAAAATAACACGAAGCTCAATTTTTTAGGTGAGTATAATAGTCGTCAACAAGGTCTGCTCATGATATCCTGATCTTTTCAACCGTAATCACTGTATAAAGTTACCAACTGAGGATCACTTCCTATTTTATATATATATGTGTGTGTGTGTGTGTGTATTTATCTATTGTTTGGGATTTATCGAAGGTACAAAGAATTAGGTTACACTGATGATCACTTCCTATTTTTGAATTATCTTGCTAATTAGTCAGTTTTGAAAAACACCTGCTGCTCTTTTTTAGTTTATTTTTCAATATATTTATTTTTTCCATGGTATGCTGAAAGGTACATTGTGCTAGAGTTTAAATTTTGGAAACATAACTAAAGGTTTTGCTTAGTTTACAAGCAATCCTTCAGTGTCCCTTTAGTGTTTAAATGTTATCAGAAGCTATTATGAGCTTCTTGCCTTGTTCTTTGTGAAATATGAGGCTAACTCATTTTACAATGCCAACGAGCTTTAACAATGAACTTTTATTTCATTTTTCTAACATTCTTTTTACTTTTAATCAAGAAAAAACTAGGTTTTTGTTTAATTGAGTGATAGTGATTGGCACTTTTTATGAAGGTCCTTTACATGCACTTTTTTTTAATACTTAAAATAACCCTTAAGAAAGATAGTATCGGGCGGCGCCTGTGGCTCAGTGAGTAGGGCGCCGGCCCCATGTGCCGAGGGTGGTGGGTTCAAACCCAGCCCCGGTCAAACTGCAACAGAAAAATAGCTGGGCGTTGTGGCGGGCGCCTGTAATCCCAGCTGCTCGGGAGGCTGAGGCAAGAGAATCACGGAAGCCCAAGAGTTAGAGGTTGCTGTGAGCCGTGTGACGCCACGGCACTCTACCCGAGGGCGGTACAGTGAGACTCTGTCTCTACAAAAAAAAAAAAAAAGAAAGAAAGATAGTATCATTCCCACTTTACAAATGAGGAAATTGAGACCCAAACTATAAGGATTGTGTCTGAGAACACACAGCTAGTAAATAACAGAATTAGCCCTAGACCCTGTTGTGTCTTAACCCCAAAGCCCATACGCTTTCCACAGCACAAGTGAAAGTCTCTGTTAAATAATAAATAGATTATTGTTGGGTTTTTTTTTTGGCTGGGGCTGGGCTTGAACCTGCCACCTCTGACACATGGGGCCGGCGCCCTACTCCTTTGAGCCACAGGCATCTCCCTCAGATTATTGTTTTAAAGTATTTTATATTTGCAAATTTAGTGTCCTGAATTTACCCCTTAACTTGTTAAGCTTAATATCTTTCCTTTCTCATGTTAACAAAATTTTAACACAATTATCTTTAATATCTTTTTCAGAATCCTCAGTTTAATAACACATCTACGTATGTCATCTATGCTCACTTGCTACGACAGACAGCTACCTTAGTGGAAGCTGACCATCATTTCCTAGCTCACTGGTTTAAAAAGTAAATCATTTTATGATATTACGAAGTTTTGTAGTCTCACAGTTTTAATTTTGATACTAATTTTACAATAAAATATATTTAAGTATTTTCAAATCTTTAGAAATGGTGCTTATAATTCACAAAGCTTCAAAAGCCAATTTAAAAATATATAAATAATTAAACATCCAGTTTTAATATAAGTAACCCTGTTGCTTGTATAACCCTTTTGCTTGAGTTGAGAACTTTTAGTGCTTTCACATTTTATAGAGCCCATTCTTACCTTTAGTTTTTCATATTCCTCAAAGATAATGACTGGATTTACTCAGACATTACTATCTTCACATACACCTTTTTATTTCCTTTCTGTATATCAATAAATTTCACCATTATTTACATGGTACTTCTCACTAAAAACATCATTGTGAAAAAGAGATTAGCCATCAGTTATCAAGTTGTAAAAATACAATCCATTTTTTCCACAGAACTATACTTTCATTAACAATAACTTTTCTCCATGATTGATAAAAGCAAAAAAAGGAAAATTTTTTCAAAATAAATTTTAAATAGTTGATTTTCATTGTCCATGGTTTTTAGAAAGTTGCCACAAATACTGAATTAGTGACTACTGAATCATTGCTTGTAGGAGAAATATCAGATTAGGTTCCTGCAAGCCTCTGATCACATTTTTGTCAACCAATCAATACATAACCTTGCTTTAGGAGTGTTTCTTTTTAAAGACACTTTAATATAAGTTGTTGATTCATTAACATTGAACTCATGAGTTATAGCAGCATGATAACACATAGCTAAACAAAGCTCTGACACACACATGACAGCTTCATGCACTTAGGAACATTGGATAGAAACTTAGCACTGCACTTGAGGGTCATTTTGATACAGCAAAATCGCCAACAAAAAGCCCAAAAATATGAAAAATGTGAAACTAAATAGACTGTAGAAAGGATGCTCATTTGCAGTATGAGAGTTTAAAGCAAGGCAGAGCATCACCTTGCTCAGCCTTAGCTGGGAATGTGCATGTCAGGAGACTCCAATTTTTCACTAATCTTTGCATGTCCACAGATAACCATGAAAGCACAAGTATTGATTTGGGGAGTTACAATTAAATTTTAACAAGGTGAATTTGCAAATACAGTATATGTGAATAATGATTGATTATTGAAAGCCTTGAAAATTAAATGCTTGGTACTAACTTAATAGTCATTTTGGTATTTCCTATTTAATTAAGAAACAGTAGTCAAGGTAAGATTTTCTATTTTTTCAGATGTTTGGTAGTTTAAGAAATAGAATTTGAGGAAATAGTCTCAATTTTATGTGTAGGATATACTTTGATATCTAATAAGTATATCCCCAAAATAGAAAATGTGAATTTTGATTGGAATTATTTCAAAATCTTTACCAGATTATCCCAGAAGAGGTTCAAACAATTGGTAGAGAGATTGCTGCAGTTTATTTCTTTACGCCTGTTTCCTGCAAAGCCTGAAGAATTTCCACCTATAGCAAAGTGTTCCTGGTGGATACCATCAGCTTCTAAAGTGTTGGCTTTACTTAGTAGGTTTTTATTCTATCATTCTTACTTTTCTTTTATTATAAATTAGGGACATTCTTTAAGGATCTCAAAGTACTATAGAGCAAATCTTACATTTTAAACCATTCCTTTGAAGGAAAGAGTTGTAATTTATTTTTTACTTTGCTAATGGATTTCACAATTAATTTATAAGCACAAACAAAATGTTATGCCTTTTACTGAGTAGTATTCTGTGTTATGGCTATTAAGTGCATATATGATCTGCTAAGTAGTAGTTCCTGAGAAAATAGGAATTTCCACTAATTACTGAGGGCCCCTAGGAGAGAACACACTGAGGGGAAAGTACTATAGAGCAAATCTTACATTTTAAACCATTCCTTTGAAGGAAAGAGTTGTAATTTATCTATCTGCATACTTCCTTTAAAACCACTGTAATCTTCCCCATAGAGGATGACTGCATTTTGACCACAGTTTTAAAATTACCCTTTTTATTTGGAACTACAGTTGTTTGAAATAGGAGTTTCTAGGTCAAGGCTATCTGATGGACATTAAAATAATGTTTTCATTATATTAAATCATGTGCATGTTGGAAAAGATCATTATGTTGGAATTTATCTTCACAGATACTGCGAACAATTTGGTTCACCCTCCCCTTATTCCTTATACTGATTTCTATAATTCTACATTGGATCACATTGATCTCATGGAAGAATATCACACTTGGCAGAGCTTTGGAAACTCTCACAGGTATGACCAAAAGCTCCATTCATTATTCACCTAAATGAAATACTATTCTAAATAGTGACCAGATTTTAAGTTTATATGTATAAATACGGTCTACACATACCTTTACATATAAAATTATAGATATAGCTTATCTATCAAGCCTTGAAATGTCATTTGTTAAAGCATTTTCTTTTCTGGTTTCAGTTTGGTTAATAGTATCTTTTCAAGGGAGAGGTTCTATCTCAGATCTGTGCCTTATTTATTTCTTGTTATTCTGTGTGCAATCTTTCAGCACAGGAGCCAACAAACGTTTGCTGTAAAGGACTATATGGTAAATATTTTTTGCTCTGTGAGCTATTCAGATTCTGTTTTGCTTTTTAGCACAAAAGCAGCTTTAAACGGGATCATCCATGTCCCAAATAACTTTATTTACAAATACAGATAGAAGGCCATATTTGTTCCAGGGGCCATAGTTTGCTGGTACCCAGTCTCATACTTTGGTCACACACATTATGTACTCATACACACACATTCACTCCTTTTCTTCTTTATTCTGTAGAAAAAGTGGTTGTCTATTACATATAGTATAAACAAATAGCTATTATAGAGAACAGACTTCACCACAGATTATTTATTATAGTAATATAATGATTTTCAAAATACTTGACCAGTTCTTTAATTCACTTCACTTTATACCTATACTTCTAATTTGGATTAAATTAGCAAGACTATCCCAAACATAATTTATTCCCAGGCCAGGAGATATTCAGGAAATTGCATTTATTCTGAAGGAGACTGAGTAAGAGATACAGTGAATTTAAGTAACCTTAAAACCCAGATTACTTCACAAATTGGTTGGGTTTTCCAAGGACCTCTCTATCAGAATTAGCCTAAAACATAGAACATACACGTCTCAGTTTGCATCTGGACACTCAGGACTGAACAAGAATTGAAGTTCTGGGGCTCTGGTCAGTCTGATGGATATTTTCTTGACAAAATTTATTTTACAAAGATACTTTTTTCTCTCATTTTAATATTATTGGATTGTAGATACAACCACAAAACAAATACAAAAAATATTGTGCATATTTCAGTGACAATATCTTTTAATGCAGAGCCTTCTCTAACCACTGTGCCACAGCACTATTGTAGCAAGTATGAGTTACATCAGAGTTAACCTAGGGGGCTAAACCTAGGGGGTGACCTGGAACTCTGGGGCAAGTCACCTCTGGCCATGAGCATCCTTACCTGTTTAATTCAGTGTCCCATACACATAGTTATTTTTCTTGTGCCATAACAAGGGAGAAGTTGAGAAGCACTGTTTTAACATACATAATAAAACCAGTGTATATCCTACTAAGTTAATGTCATTTCTTTTATTTAAAAAAAGTTTTTTTGTTTTTTTTTTAAGACAGTCTCACTCCGTCATTCTGTCATAGCTTACAGCAACCTTAAACTCCTGGGCTCAGAGATCCTTTTGTCTCACCTTCCCGAGTAGCTGGGACTACAGGTGTGCACAACTATGCCCAGCTAGTTTTTCTATTTTTAGTAGATGGGGGTGTCCCTCTTGCTCAGGCTGGTCTTGAACTCCTGAGCTCAAGCAATCCACCGGCCCACCTTAGCCTCCCAGAGTGTTAGGATTATGGGCATGAGCCACCCCACCTAGCCAAAATTTTTTTTTTACTACTTCCAAATTTTTAATTAGCACTAGTGTTTCAAAATTATATACTCGTTCTGAAGAGCCACTACTGTTTATTAACAATTTTGTCCCAGAGTGAAAGCTATCTTATTTTCATTTCAACTATCTTTTTCCCTCATAATGCCATCATTGAACCCAGTAGTTACAGATGGACCACCTGATCTGATACTCAGATCATTCCCACCTGTAACTGACAGATTTATTGCATTCACTTCTGACAGCAATCTAACTCCTGACGTGCCATTGCTGCCATGCTCATTCTTTCTAAATGCATTTCTCTCTGTATAGTTTGTGGCTTTCTTACATAGTGTAGAATGTACTGACCAGAAGAGGTTATTTTCATAACCTTTGATCATAATGTTCACTTTACAAATACACACTGTTTCATATTAAACATCACTAAATATAGTACTAATAGAAACATATTTTTCTTAAATTTTATTTTATTGGTCGTAAATTTATTTCTTTGTTTTTTATGCACTGAGTTATTACTAGATTTCTGCGTTTTTGAAGCTCACATATCAGAAATAGCCATATAATAATGTATCCTTATATTAATTTGACTATATGGATTTTCTATCCTAATACTTCTTCATTAGCACTTCTGCCTTCTGGTTCTGGTGTTAGCCATGTTTTTCATAGGTGACAATATCCAGGTGACTGTATATGTTGAAATTATTTGTATAAATAGAGTATGTGATTAGCACACATTTCGTAACATTAAATGTAGCTTCGCACATCTAGTAATGGATACATTCTTCCCTGGGTTGTGGGAATTAAAGGGAATGATGTACATAAAATCATCTTATAAGTGTTAAAACACAATAAGAAGTAATGTTTTATATTAGTAGAAGCAATACCTTAGATTTCCTTAGTATAATTTTGCTAAATACACCATTTTGCTTTTTCTGTTTTCACTTGTTGAGCAGGTTCTCCTTCTGTCAGTACCCATTCGTTATTTCTATAGCTGCAAAAAAAATCATTATTCAGAGAGACTCAGAGCAACAGATGATAAGCATCGCACGGGTAAGCCAGCTATCAAAACATAATTATGCTGACTATTATCAATGTAGTAAATAATTTAATAGATAAATCAAATGTCTTGTAATTGTTCTAGCATAATCAGGAAATGGTAAAAGTAAAATTCACATTACATTTCCCGCAAAAGTGCTTAAACCTGTTTACAGTATGAGAGACAAGATACTTCTCATTGTATTATAAATATAGCAGGAAGAATAAATGCTTCACACAGATCCAAATTACTGGGAGTTTGTTGGACCTCATTTTGTAAATACCACACAACAACTCCAGGTTACCAGCAAAGTGTCAGTGAACTGAGAAATTGTCCAAAGATTGGTGAAAGATGTTTCATTGATTCTTAGGAAACCAAAGTGCATGAAGGCCCATAGAAATGGGACTAGCAGTCAGGCTGACTCTACACAAATTGTAGAGCAAGGTAAAGTTTATCTCTGAGCCTGTCCTTATAACTCCCTACCACTTATGTTTCAGCACAACCTAGTAAATGTATGTACTTTATATAATAGATACCAGATTCAGTGAACTTTTTTAAATTAGAGCTCTAAACTATACATTTAAATGCTCATGTAGTTCAAGCACTTCTGAAACATGATTGGTTCAAAACTTTAAAAGTTAGAGGAGGGCGACGCCTGTGGCTCTAAAGAGTAGGGCGCCGGCCCCATATGCCGGAGGTGGCGGGTTCAAACCTGGCCGGCCCAAAACTGCAAAAAAAAAAAAAAAAACCCAAAAAAATTAGAGGAAAATTTGGCCATGGTCTTCATAACATAAAAAGGAAAACATTGAGTAAAAAGGAATGATTTCTATGTCTTGTCCAAGAATGAATCCTAAAGCATAAATTATAATACTTCAGAATACTGTAAAAAATAGAAATCATTTATTCTTCAGTAATTCAGTTCCTGGAAGGTGAGGTGAGTATTTCTTTCTATCACAAAGAAAGACAAAAGATTTTAGTAACTGGTGACATCCCAAAATCAACATATACTGATTATAGGGTATTAGAAGAAATTTTATTGCCTACGCTTACCCAGGCAATTCCAAAACCACACTGCACCCCTGAAGAATAAATATTTAGCACCAGCATTGTTATTAGTTAGTCTTGACTAGATACTAGCTCAAAGATTCATCTAGATGACATTTTGACATTTCTATTAATTGTATTTGTACAATGTTATGTACCTTTTAGTACTTTTTTATCTTGGACTATGATTTTATATATTTGCATGAAAAAATCTAAAGAGCTAGATGTTTGTTTAAATTTTTCTGAGCAGTTTTCTGTGTCACTGACACTGAAGATGTTGTACTCTTTTGTGGAATTTTTCTTCACTTAAAAGGAAGAGAGTGGCGGATGTAGACTCCAACACAGGCTGATTCTTCCACAGAGCATGAAAGCAAATGAGTCAAGATTGAATAGTCAAGTGGCGTTATCAGTTTGTGTTAGAGTTTCTCAACATTTTAACTTGTAAACTGCCATACCATTTAGAATTAATAACTTGTGCCTTTTTTGACACAAGGACAGTCTTGTGGGTAGTCAGTGTAAGAAAGAACTTATGTGGTACAATCTAAAGTTGCAAAAGAAGTTTCCTAACCTAAAAATAACTAAATCAAACTGTTTAGAATTCTGTCATTTTTTAGTTATTTTTTTATTTGGAACATTTCCTAGTAAATATGAATTCTTGATAAGAGGAGTAGCCACTGAGCTTGTCTGTAATTAGTATCCAAGTATTAATTTGGTTAGTAACTATCCCCAGTGTGATAGCACCCCAGGAGTCAGATTGGAAACGGGAGATAGGAAAGAGTAGGGGAAAAGGTCCACAACACAGGAAACTATGCTAGGAATATACGTTTCTTTTGTAAGGGAGAACACAGAAAATCAAAAGGCTGTTAAAAGCATTTAGTATTGAATATTGGAGAAATAGAGAAGGTTCTGAATTAAAATGTTTTGTTATAGTAATCTCTAAAATCATATAATCTTATATGGATTTAGGGTATTAAAATTGTATTAAGCAAATTATATTTATTTTAAATCTCTGAAATGTTCACCTTTAATCTGTGCAATAGTTTTTATTGTTACCTGAAAAATAGTCTGATAAGGATTTAGATAAATACACAAGCATGTAAATGGTCGTAAAGTATCTATATCTATTTACGTCGTTTATATATTCCTTATAGATACTTTAAAATATGTAATTTTTTACATACTCAGTGCTTATATTATGAGCAAACACAACAAATAGATTTTTTAAATCACCCATATCTCCATCACTAAAGCATAATTATTATTAACATTTTAGTAAATTTTCTTATTATATTTTTTCTATGTTATCTTTAAAATATAAGAATTGAAACAGTATTGTACACACAGTTTTGTTCCCTGATTTCTTCAGTTGTGACTCCTTTGTACTATTTACAGCCTTCTTATGACCATTTTTTAGTAGCTGTATTGTATTTCATTAGCTAGCTATGTATTCAGGGTATTTCTAAAGTTTTGTTTCATAGATAATACTGTGATGAATACTTCACTGTATGAAATATTTTCTGTATTAGAATTCTTAGAAGTAGAATTATTAAGTCAAAGGATAGAAATGCTGTTAAGGCTTTTCTTTTTTTTTTTTTTTTGTTAAGGCTTTTCATACATGTTAACAATTTACTTTCTAACAGCAGACTAATTGTGTTTTTAGAGAAAATACAATCAGGGGTGTCCCACCTTTGGCCCATGGGCCCGATGCAGATTTTGTGAAGAATCTTTTCCTTATCTGTGGTGATGGATATCAAAAAAAATTATGCATAGACTGTTTTTGCTCATCAGCTTTTGTTAGTGTTTGTGTATTTAATACATAGCCTAAGATAACTTTCTTTTCCAGTGTGGCACAGAGAAGCCAAAAGGTTGGACACTCCTGAAACCTTAAGCCTAGGTATATCATCTAGAGTATTTACCTTGTTTTAAATATTCCTATTTTGTGTTTGTATTTATTAAACAGAAAATTTTGCTATATAACAAATCAGACACTTGAGAACTGTAATACTACATTCTTTACTATACATGGTGAATTATTTTCTGTCTTCCAATTTGGACCCCCTTGGTTATTACTATTACGAAGTTAAAAATAAGCCATTTTCACAAATAAAAATATGTATAATTGATTTTATGAAATTGTTTAAATAAGAGATGTTATGGACAAGAATTAAGCAATTTTTACCAAAGTGTTTAAATGTTTTAAATGAAATTAAAGTTTAAGTAAAAGTGAAAATGTTTACTTTCTTATTTAATTAGCAAAGTCTGGTGGATAAAGTATCTCGAAGACAGAGACCTGATATGAATATGTTATTTCTAAATATGAAAGTAAGGCGGACACATCTGGTTAGCGATTCACTTGATGAGGTATAATTTATTCCCAAAATGATTGATTAAAACTTTAAATAAATTCTACAATATGATTTGTTATTAAAATTTTAGTAAGCTGTTTTTTATTTCTCTATGCCATAAGTGAGCTTCTTTATATTTTGATATTATAATTAAAATCAGTTCCGTAGTCATAATTAGGTCTTTCATTCATTTCTTATATTTTATCAGTGGTTTGTTGTTAATTCCCCGTAAAAGAATTGATGTAGAACACTTAAATGAGTAATTCATGTTTCTTAGCATGTAACTTCGATTCTAGACCCACCTTTATTACTACTTAAGTGTGTAGTAAGTTATTTTAACTTCTCCAGGCCTCAGATAACTTATCCATGAAATTAGAGGTCTGTCCTGCAGGGTATATTGGGCCTACTCAGTTTCAAACATATTTTGACTGCTTGTTCATGTATAGAGCTTCCTGCATGTACAGTGTTTCAGATGGATCTTCATATGGCTTTTAGAAGATAATGGCTGATTTAGCTATGTGATTTTTAAGGTTAGTGTTGAAGGAAAATTTTTTAAAATGCAATGAATTATTGTATATTTTGTCTGCTAAATTAAAATTTTGGAGGCAATATGATACCAGGAGACAGTAACCACGGGCAAGGTAGTACCTGACCTCTCTGTTTCCCAATCTACAAAACAAACATAGTAAATACCTAACTGACAGAGTGTCTAGCAAATTTCTTGGGTGGATGGGTGGGTGGATGGATGGATGGGTGGTGGTTTGTGACCTTGTAAGTAAGATAAAAAGACTGAGCAACACATTCCCCAGAATTTAAAACATTAATTCCTTTTTCACTGCTCTTTATTCTCCTTTCCTATATAATGCCTTCAAATAGTTAACCCGGAAAAGAGCAGATTTGAAAAAGAAGTTGAAAGTTACATTTGTAGGAGAAGCTGGTTTGGATATGGGTGGCTTAACTAAAGAATGGTTCCTTCTTCTAATTCGCCAAATTTTTCATCCAGATTATGGTGAGTATTTAACTTTTATGAAAAATGTTTCCCCATAATTGTTAGAATCAAGTACTTCCCCTTATTTTTGAGCTCTATGATTTTACAGGATTTTTGTCAACCATAAATGTTGAATAACTGTTTAAGGACTATTATTTGAATTTTAAAAACTATTTTACCAATCAATGATTGAAGTGTTAATTATTTTGGTGAAAATCCTAACTGAAATGTATCAAGACTGAAAGTTAAGCATTTGTGAGGAAACATCCAGATCTTTTCTGAATAAATGTATGAAAATTGCCATTGAAAAAAGGAACATTCGAAATTAAAAAATAAAACTACAGTGTGCTTTATAGTAGAATTTGAAGCTTTTGTCATTAAATAATGAGTAATTTTAATGATAAGAATTTATGAAATAATTTTTAAGAAAAAATAAGCCTTCAGAATTTAAATTTGACTTTATTTAAAGAAACCACCTACATAATTCTGTTTTTCTGTATTTACATATGGGTATTTAAAATTTTTATATATGTGTGCGTCTGTATATTCATGTGTGTGTGTATATATATATCTATATAATGTTTCTGATAATGGGAAATTGAGATAAGGATAAATTGAAATCCCCAAGTAATTCTCAGAATTAATTTTGATCACAACAGATAAACTATAGTTTTTATCAAGTTTGATTAGTTTAGTTTCTATCTTTTTACCCCATTTCTTCTACCTTTGGTTCAGGATACCAATGAGCCAAATGTTCTCTCTATATATGTAATATATATTTATATTTGCTGAGATTTACAAATATATGGTCCCTTAAAAATTCTGTGAAATTTTTAACATGAAAGATGGTTTGTAACAAAACTGTTGCTAAAATGATTTGCTTCTAATAGATGTCATGTACATTTTTACACTTTGATTTTTTTTAAAAATCAGTCATTTTAATAATAAAATTATGTGGGTTTTTTTTTTTTCAGGCATGTTTACATATCACAAGGATTCACACTGCCATTGGTTTAGCAGCTTTAAATGTGATAACTATTCTGAATTCCGATTGGTTGGAATTGTATCCTTTAAACTTTCCACTAGGAGGTGCTAAGAGACCAGAAATTTCAGAAGATTTTATCTGTATTTAAGAAAATTATCACTTTTAATTATCTGATTTATCCAAATTAAACATTTTTGTCAAATTTAATAATATATTTTCAGTACTCTATTACATATAATATCACAGGTGCGTTATATCAGTCGTTTAATAAATAAAAGGAATGACTGAGTTTCGATATTTTTTGGAAATCTTATCTCAAAATAAAAATGGTTATTCCTACTTTACATTTAATCAAAGTTACCAGAAATTAAGGCATTTTTTAAAAATCAAGGTATTTTTCATTTATAGTAAAGTATTTTTCTGTTCTTTGGCTTTGTGCTTATTTCACTCAATTTATCAAATTGAAATTGGGGAAATAACATGCCCCAAAATCCTGAAACATGAAGAAGGTACTCATAAAAATTGAAAATAAATGGAATGAGAAGATTTAAAACATATAGAACTATTTTATAGTGTTTTCTAAGTGTTATAAATCCATTTGCCATCCTCTGATCCCTATCAGGTGTGTTGTGAAGGGCATTCCTATGTTGGGTGAGAGATTGTGCAAGAAAATACCTTCTATGTCAGCTTCTTAAATTCTTAAGAAATATAATTGTAGAAGAAAGGAAGATTAACTAAATGAGTAGTCAGTAGAGATGAACAGGTTTAAAGAGGAAGGGAAAATTCCACCTGTAAGACGCTTACTGTCTAAATGGACAGATGACCACCAATGCAAAGTCATCTGTTCTCAGAGTCTCTTGACCTTACCACATTAAGTGCTAGGGAATTCAGAGAAGAAAAAGATGCAATATATTTATTCCAGAGAAAGTAGAAATTTAAGAAGTACAAATTACATTTGATTAACACAGGGATAGAGAGATTGGGACATTACAGGCTGAATTGTGCTGGACTTGTTACGGAGAAATGAGCACATTGAGAGTTACGGAAGATACCATCAAAAACAATTGAGAGCCATCTTATGGAGGGCTTTAAATGTCTGTCTTTGTGACATTTGTTGTAATAAATTCTGAGGAATGTATGTGGAAGTTGAGAGACTGGGTGAAAGAAAAGATAATAGGGAAAAAACTATACATTGAGATAGTAAACTTAATTGAAATTTTGATTATATTGTCATGTCTAAAGGTCCAAAGGCTAAACTCCACAATATAGAAAAACGCTTTAGTCTCAGTGCCCATAGCATGATGATTATGGCGCTAGCCACATACACCAAGGGTGGTGGGTTCCAGCCTGGCCTGGGCCTGCTAAACAACAATGACAACTTCAACCAAAAAAAAAAAA
Source organism: Nycticebus coucang (assembly GCF_027406575.1). Taxonomy (NCBI): domain Eukaryota; kingdom Metazoa; phylum Chordata; class Mammalia; order Primates; family Lorisidae; genus Nycticebus; species Nycticebus coucang. The sequence continues at coordinate 120,894,185 of NC_069782.1, forward strand.
AAAAGGCCAGGTGTTGTGGCAGATGCCTATGGTCCCAGCTACTCAGGAGGCTGAGGCAAGAGAATCTCTTGAGACCAAGAGTTTGAGGTTGCTGTGAGCTGTGACGCAATGGTACTCTACTGAGGGCAACATAGTGAGACTCTGCTCAAAAAAAAAAAAGAACACTTTAACAATTCTTAAAGTCCTAGTTTCTGTTTTGTTATCTGCAGTATTTGTTGAGTGTTTCAACTTCAATGAATGCCCCAGTGATTGGTGCTTCTCAATATACTATGACCTATTTAAATTTCCTGATATATATGTTTGTCATGCTTTATATTCTTATATTACAGTTTAGATATGGGTGATATTTTAACTCTGTAATATTTGTAACAAAATGTTATATCTTTTTTAGTTATCACATTTTTAAAGTGGTACTGTGTTTAAAATTATGAACTTGCTAATTATTTATTTTGTAATAGACATTAGTTTCTATTCAGTCATTAACCTAAAGAGCATATTAAACATATTTACATATTATATATGTCAAGTTAAACAAATATAAAAATTATAACTGCTACTATCTCATTATTTATATTGATTACACATACACATATAAAATCCTATAGAAATCAAAATTGATGCCCTAAAAAGCAAACTATATATGTGGTATATAGGAAAAATATGAGATAATAGTGGACTGTGGTCATGTAAGGAGTTGAGAACTGAAAATTTAGAAGTAACAGGCATGATCATTGAGAAAATATAGTTGATTGCATACATATATCTCCAGTTTTAAAATTTTAGGACCAAAGACGGGTTGTTCTAGTACAGTGGTTCTCAACCTGTGCGTCACGACCCACAAGAACTATATTAAAGGGTCGCGGCATTGGGAAGGTTGAGAACCACTATTCTAGTAGTTCTGACAATATTGGGTTTCTAATACAATTATTTTTAAGTATGAGAAGGCCTTGAAGTTTACAAGAAATGTTGTAGTAAAACCTACAATAATTCTTGTAAAATGTTTTGCAGATTACTTGAAGAACCATGATGTAATAATGTTTTAAAAGTAAAATTACCAAAAGGGGCATTGGAACTAAGAGTAGGGGCAATAATACAGTATAGTTCAAGGTTTTCAAACTCTGCTCCAAATACCACATCAGTGGCTCCACCAGAAAATTTACCCCATCCCCAATCCTGCTTCATTGAGCAGGTCAATACAGTGTGAAATGAAATATTGTGTTTCTGTATGTGGGTATTCCCTATAACAAATCCTGTGAGCCTATTTTCTCATCTGTAAAAAACCTACTTTCAGGATTATAATATTTAAATATTTTTATAAAAAATTCTTAAAACTTGTCACCGTAATAATCACAAGTGGTAACTAGAATAGTATTGTAGTTATCATTATTTTAATTGTATATTAGAATATATCTTCAGTGTCTGTTCCTTTGAACACACTGTTCAGTCTAGTTTACATGCTTTACCTATAAAATAGCATATCTGTCTTTTAAGTTATTATCAGCCTTCCTTCTGCCTTAGCAAATTGAAATATTGGCAGTCTTCCAATTTTTTTAAAAATTACTTTTAGTAATTTACCCCTCCATATGTTTGGATTGCCTCTTGAGCCTATACAATGAATTACTTCCTTAATAACTTTATTTAATAATTGACAGTTGAAATATGGGGAAATTTAATCTAAAGCCTCTCTTTCAGCAAATGGATGTTATATTCTGCCATATAACTGATAAAAACGGGCAAAATGGGGTGGCGCCTGTGGCTCAGTCGGTAGGGCGCCGGCCCCATATGCCGAGGGTGACGGGTTCAAACCCAGCCCCGGCCAAACTGCAACCAAAAAATAGCCGAGTGTTGTGGCAGGCACCTGTAGTCCCAGCTACTCGGGAGGCTGAGGCAGGAGAATCGCTTAAGCCCAGGAGTTGGAGGTTGCTGTGAGCTGTGTGAGGCCACGGCACTCTACCGAGGGCCATAAAGTGAGACTCTGTCTCTACAAAAAAAAATAAAAATAAAAATAAAAAAATAAAAAAAAACGGGCAAAATGTATAAATATAACTAACATCTGTAGCTTATCAACTTTTCAACACTTAAATAAATGCCAAGTAAAAGCCTTTTAACTTTTTTTTGTAGGAAGTTACTTATCAGCTTATCAAAAGCGTATGCATGTTCATTCAATTATTCTATACATTTATTCAGTTTAGCTCTTTATTTCATATAGTTTATATTTAATTTTAAATTAACTAAAATGACTGTCTCCAAAACCAGTGATGTATTCTGTACTGAGTTCTATAGATAAAACAGTTATTGCTGCTTATAAAATCACCAACTCCTTTATTTATAGTTAGAAAATATTTTTTATATGTTAAATAATTTACAGAAATGTTATAAGTTGCTATCTATCTTTAGATAAATTTTTCTAGGGAAATTATTAAGTACTATCAACTGAACCATTCCTTTTTACACGACTTTTGGAAATCAACACATTATTTTATGTAAAATAAAGGAAAAATAAATGAAATAGAAGAAAGAAAGTATGTGAGACCAATGAGAAAGTCAGTGTTACATCTGAAAGAAGTGTGTGAGAAATAGACTGATGTATAATTCAAAACTCACTTGTTGTCATGGATTTTATGTTAATGCTTAACATTTAGTATGCATAGCTTATGGGACTAGCTGTTTATAACAGCATCACCTTGGATATCCGTTTCCCTCCTTGCTGTTACAAGAAATTATTGAGCCCTCCCATCGTTCCTAGTGATCAAAATATACCAGTAGGCATCTGCAGTGTTACCATTGACGACTTATGTCAAATTATGCCTGTAAGTATAAACTTACAAAATGTATCTTTGATGCTAAATCATCTTTCTTCTACCTGCATAGTCTCTGTCCTTCTAATGCTGTTCTTTCTTTTAAGTGTGACTTCTCTCTACCTTTATAACTCCTCTCCTTTTTTATCTAGCTTTGTCATTCCTGAGAGAGACATGTCACCCCCTTTCCAGCATTCCTAAGCTCTTACAGCACAGTCTAACAGACTTTGAAGTCAGAGAGGCAGGGATTTGAATCCAGAGTCTTCTACTTAGCTCTGTGAACTTGGATAAGTTATTTAATCTTTCTGATCTCAAGTTTTTTAATGTGAACAATGGGATAGTTTTTATTAACAATTAAAACCAATGATGACATATCAAGTCTATACTTGCCTAGATTTATATGAAATTTCCTAGTGTTAATGAAATAGAAAACTTATTATGTAAAGTATTTAAAATCATTCTAACTATGCTATTATTTGTCTTTTCTCTAAATTAAAATAAAACTTCAACTTTTTCATAAAACTTGAAAATTTTTGGAAATATTAGGTTAGTTTTTTTTATTTTTAAATTCTTATTCATAGATAACATAGGTTATAATATAGTGTAAAAAAATATTTCTTCCAGTGTTCTCAAATTTTTCTTGGGAAGGGAGAGCACTTTAACTGAAATATAGAAACCACTTAACAGGTATGAACTGTGTGTTTTATGTTTAAAAGATGAATCATAAAACATTAGCATATTTTTCTAAGAATATAAATTGAAAGTGGGAAGTCTTTCTTAAACTCATGTGGCAGATAATGAATTATGATGAAAACTACATTAGAGACTTAGCTTGCTGCCTAAGAATAGACCCCCAGAGTTATGCCTCTGTGGTTTGAACTGGATAGTTTCCTCTTTTGTGACCTATAATGAATTTTTCCAAGCCTCTGGATAACAGAATTCATTAACCATTTTATGCCCTGGAAAATACATCTCAACTACAACCTTTATTTTGAAATTTGAGTTTATCTACTCTTTATCTCACATATAAGTGAACTATCGTAGATCTGTTTAACTATTTTAGAAAAATGTTATTTGATTTTAAAAGGCATATAATAATTTTCTTTTTATAGGAGTTGGCCCATGGATTAACTGAGCTTTTATCATACGAAGGCAATGTTGAAGAAGATTTCTATTCAACATTCCAGGTACTTTTAGGGGCAAATAGATGTCTGCTAACCATATATTTCATACATGAAAAATGCCATTTGCCATTAAACACCCACTGTTAGAAAAGATGTATGAGTATTAATCAACGTATACCAGTCCTTGACTTAGAAGGATCTTAACTTGATAAAGTAGAAATGGTGAAGCAGACACATTTATATCAGCAGTCAATGAATCTGCTTACAGAAATTCACCAAGGGTAAAGGTACTCTGTTAGGCAATTACATGTTCCCTTGACTCAGTTACTTTCTCAGAGCTTTTTAGTTTCTAAAAATAAGCCTCTCTTATAGCTTCAACCCTGGAAGTTAGGAGTAGAAACTAATGGGTCAGACCAAAACTCTCATTTCCACTCCTCTTAATAGTGGGGAGATAAAAATTATAGTGATCCACATAGCTCCAAAGATCTGAGTATTATTATTAAATATCTTGATGGCCACCCAGGTTTTGTATATGGCATTCAAGTGTTTAACTGTTGAACAGATGGTTAAGTTAAGGCACTATTTTACCCTGTAATGCTTTTATGACCCCTCATTCTTAATTCAAATGTCCTAAGAGCTTTGTCTTTCTACAGTTTTTTGAAGGGAGAGGAAAAATCCTTTTCTTTTTAAATTTTACAAACCTGTTCACTGAATCCTGTTGTTATATACTCCATACCAATATGTATGTGTGATGGCATCTCCCATCAGGTTTTTCAGGAAGAATTTGGAATCATTAAGTCCTATAATTTGAAGCCAGGTGGTGATAAAATTCCAGTTACCAATCAAAATAGGAAAGGTAAGTTAATACCATTTTTAATTAAAATGAATTCGTATTTATCATTTACTTTTACTATTTAACACACATAAAATTGCTTTTCAGAATACGTACAGCTTTATATTGACTTCCTTCTCAACAAATCCATCTATAAGCAGTTCTCTGCATTTTATTATGGATTTCATAGTGTGTGTGCTTCAAATGCCCTAATGGTGAGTTTAAAACTTTAAATTGAGTTTTCAATTAGGTTTTATAATACTATTAGGTCATGAAATCTGAAATGTCCAGTTTTGAATTAAAAGTCTATTATTTCTCAAACAAGAAGCGGTACAATTAACAAAGAACGCACCTAAACTGTCAACACTGTTTTGCCATGTTAGCAATAGTTTATGACAACAGTGAGGAAGCCTGCAGAGTGAGTGGTGATGAAATCACAAAGTGTTTTCCATAGCTTGTTGAGAATTTAGTATTTTTCCTTGCAAGAAGTGGTCCAAAGCTTGGAAGAAGTGGTAGTTGGGTGGTACAAGGTCTGGTAAAATCAGTGGGTGACAGTTTCCAAGTCCAGCTTCTATAGATTAAGCAGCGTTGTTTGTGTGACATGTGGTCAAGTGTTATCTTGCTAGAGGATTGGTCTGTCTCTGTTTACCAACATCAGGGGCTTATTGGTGAACATCTTCATCATGTTGGCCAGTTGGTTGCAGTAGATAGCCACCGTAATCACTTGACCACATTTCATAATACTGTAGGGGATAATACTAATGCTGGACCACCAAGCAGACAACATTCACTTTTTTTTTTTTTTTTTTTGATGACTATTCAGTTTTGGACTATGTTTCAGAATTTCATCTTTATCCAACCATTGTGCCTAACACTTGTGATTGTCAAAAAGAATCTATTTTCATCATATATAACAGTACGGTGTAGAAATGGTTTGCCTTTATGTCATGATAGCAAGGAAGGGCAAGCTTTGAGAAGCTTTCTGACACTCGTTGAATTAATGCAGAACCCATCTATTCAGCCTCTTTACCTTGCTGATTTGTTTCAAATGGTCCAATGCTGTTGGACTAGTAATGTCAAACCTTGCTGCTGATTCACGTGCGGGTTGAGATGGATCTGCTTCCATTTCACCTTTCAGCTCATCATTATCCACCTTGATCTCAGGTCACCCACATCGCTCATTTTCAAGATTAAATCACCAGAACAGAATGTCTCAAACCATTAACATACTGTGCATTCATTATGCACATCTTTCCCACTTCATTAATATTTCAAGCTACCCACCCTGCCTTGGTGCCACAATGGAACTCATATTCAAAAATAACATGAATGTTTGACTTATCCATGGTTTCACAAAAATTGCTCTAAAAACTTTTTTGAAAGATAATTACAAGCCAAACGTACGTTAAAGAATGAGGATGTACCTTCATGCTACAAAAAAAGTGTAAAAGTGAATGTCAAAAAAAAAAAAACTGCCGAAGTTAGTACTTTTGAAAATCAAACATTTCAGACTTAATAGCCTAATATAATGGTGATCAAAAATTTTAAAATATTTTAGTAGATAAGGTTTTAAAATAGAAAATATTTTTTGCTTTTTAAAAACTAAGCTAGAAATAAAAATAGTTCTTTTATTTCAGCCTTAATTTTCTAGAATTCACTGGGAGGAAAAAAAAACAATTTTATTTTTCTCTCCCCTTCTACTATGCCTTTTAGAGCTTTAAAAATTTGCCCCAGGTAGAATGGATAAAGAGATCAATGAACTCACGCTAGGGAACAAGACATCAAAAAACAGGGTCTATGTGTAGCTTCTGGGCAAAAACCACAACTTCTTACTGATTAAGGAGCACACATGTATTTGTAACTGCTTCCTGCTACTTCAAAAGCCCCTCAACAGTCCCCAGTTGCATCGTACCCATAAGAAGCAGTTTATCTTCAGAGAGCCATGGTGGACTTGGGTTGGAGTGACTTGTCTCAACCATGTTAATATGGGTCAGCTGCTATTTAGAATACCATGTTGGGAATATCATGTGGTTGCCTTTATCCCAGCTACCCAGGGCCTACTCCATCGTGCCCTTATATATCCCCTTAGTTTTATTATGAGGGATTGTAATAAGGTCTTTCATTTGAATTATTTTTCATGGGAGAAAGAAATGGACTATAGAGGTTACTTTAGGGCAGGAGTAAGTACTTACAGTCTTCCCAGCTTTAGAGTAACGTTTGTAATTTGTTTTTGAAAGCACTTTTGAAAAAGAAGCATTTCATTGAGCTCTAAGTTTTGTCTATGACGCACTGGTAGTTATGTGGGTGGAGAGATGGAAAATAAGAATCAAATGGCATAGCATGGTCTATGTTTTTAAGAGCTATAATCTATTTCAGTAGAAAGCTAACACACTCAAAAAGTTAAAAAACAAGTAAGAGATACAAACAGATTGTGCCCAAGTACCCAACCTCTACAGTGCACACCTGAGGTGTGCAGGCAGATCAGTAGATCCTGGAACTTCACACTGGGTTTTAGGGAAGACTCATTTGCATCTGTGTTAAGTCATTTGCTTGTTTTTCTGGCAAATTACTCACTACTGTTTTACAAGTTTTATAAACCTTCAGAAGCAAAACTGTCTTATTACTTCAGTAGGAAAAATGTAAGGAGAGAAGATTTTTTCTTCATCAAGAATTGTTTGATTTTCTATAAGAAAAGTCATGATTTTTATGATTTGATTCAGTGAAAATAGTTCCATTTCCTTGTAAAACCACCATTTTAAAAATTATTATTCTTGATAAAAAAATATTACTGGCAGCTGCTTTGTCCAGAAGAGGTTGAAATTCTGGTCTGTGGAAGTCCTGAACTGGATATGCATGCTCTGCAAAGAAGTACTCAGTATGACGGCTATGCAAAAACAGACTTAACTATCAGGTGAGCTCTCTATACTTCTGGTAGTGGGTTTGTCAGAAAGGAGCAAAAGAAAATGTGGTTCTTTTATTTGTATAACTGAAAATCTTTGAATTAAGTAAGTTATCTGAAATATTAGAGAGTCCCATACTATCTTATTTTATCTCTAGAAAGTAGTATGAGGATATTAAATATGAAATCATTTAGAAATCCCCTTGGGAGAAAATTATATAAATAAGTTTCTATAAGATTTTACTTAAAAAAATGACTTCAGTTCTAGAATTTCAGGGATATTGTATTTATAAGTAGCATTTTAATAACACTGTTGGAAGATAAGACTTGTAAACTCTATAGAAGAAAAATAACTTCCATACCTAAATAATTTTATAAACCTATTATTTTATAATAATGTTGGTCAAAATTCTAAAAGAGTACATCATTTCTTAATTTTATATTAAGGATATGATCTATGTTTAAGAAAGTTTTCTTCCTTAGAGTTTCCTTTATGTTACTTTATTATCCCCTAGGATTTTTGTCCAGGCATTTTATGTAAATTTCTCTTGGTGTTTTCTAGATACTTTTGGGAAGTTGTGCTTGGATTTCCTCTTGATCTTCAAAAGAAGTTGCTACATTTTACTACAGGAAGTGACAGAGTACCTGTAGGAGGGATGGCTGACTTGAATTTTAAAATCTCAAAAAATGAAACTTCTACTAACTGGTAAATTTCCAGATTATAATTTTATTTTTGATCTATAGATTGTTGCTAATAATAATAATAATACATTTGGAATCAAAAGATTTATTCAATCTGAAATTTTCATAGAAAAACAGTGCCTTTAAATGATAAGAGACTTTAGCTGAAAGTTCTGTTTTTGATACATGTTACATGGTTATTATGAAAGTTTTGAGATACACAAAAATCAAGAAACATAAATTTCATGTGGCAGAAACTAATGAAGCCCTCCCCTTATCAATACTGATAAGCTGTGCAAGTTATAATTTGCACGGGAGAATCAGAAAGGATGCCATTGACTAAGCTTCATGGAAGTGAAATAATGGACCATGAGACAGTCTGTCTCAAACTGTTTGTAGTGACTTACATTAATACTGATAATTTGTTTCCATCAGCTTTTTACTTTGCTACGTCTACTAAGTGCTTTATAATCTCTTTTAAAACCTAGCCTATTTTTGAGTATTATATTGTCTAACTTTAATTTTACTTAAATTTATTTCTTTATTTTTAGGAAAAATAATAAGTTGAGGTTTCTTCTTCGTTTGTGAGTTTTTTATTAAGTGCCTAGTATTATTAGTCTTTTTTGTTTTTTGAGTATTTTTTTTCCAAATTATCCTTTTTGTTTTTAATCTGAAGTGATGGTGATGATGGATTTAAGTTATTTTCTGGTAATCTCAATGAATTAATGTCGATGTGCATACTCCTTTTCCCAAATACCTGGTAATTTGTAAAGCTAATTTCAGTAGACACAACTTTGATAACAATTATTCTTTTCTCCTGCCCTATATATTGAACATTTCCTGAGTCCTGTAAGTTCTTCCTTTGATTTTAGAGCTAGAATCTGTTCTTTGCTTTCCCACTGCCAGCTACCACCCTGAAAAAGTTACTTTTTACCTCATTTCTAGCTCATTTAAATAGCCTCCTTACTGGTCCATCTGCTTAGATTCTTCCCTTTCTGATTATTTTGTCCTGTTAAATTCATTTTCCTTAGCACTTTTTAAATCATGATATTTTGATCATGCCACCACCCAGTTTAAGTTCTAGAATCTAGAGCCTATGATCCCAGCACCTTGGGAGGCTGAGGTGGGCAGATTGCCTGAGCTCATGAGTTCAAGACCACCCTGACCTGGAGCAAGACCACATCTCTAAAATAAATAACCAGGTGTTGTGGTGGGCACCTATAGTCCCAGCTACTCGGGAGGCTGAGGCAAGAGAATCATTTGAGCCCAAGAGTTAGAGGTTGCTATGAGCTATGATGCCAGGGCACTGTACCAACGGTGACAAAATGAGACTCTGTCTCAAAAACAAAAAAAAATTAGAATCTATGAAAAAAGCTCTAGCCTTCTCCCTAGAGACACTACCTACCAATTTTCATTTCTTCCTATGCTTTAGTCATGCAGCTGTTTCGCTATTCCCTTAAACATGTTTTGTGCCTTTCTTCCTCCATAAGTTGAAATTGTTCCCTTTACATGTGACATGTGCCTGTTACCGGTTCCAAAGACCCAGTTTATTGTTGACTTTTTCTATAAAGTCAAAAATCATCATGCCTATAGTGAGTTCCTCAAATATCTTATAAAAGTGATGTGCTACTTACATTGCATTTTATATCTTAGTCATTTTGTTCTTTAAGGCAAAGGTTATGCCTTATATATCTCTGTACTCTCCGTGTACCCACATAGTAAATGCCCCCTGTTTCTTGAATGAATATTTAAGTTAATATTGAGTTCATATTTAAAACACAAAACAAGTATTTATGTACACATAAACTGAAGAAATTTCTGAACAGAATTTATAAGGAAAGACCAAAAGTGAAAAAAAAAATTCAAGAGAAGCATTTTGAGATTACAAATGTTTGCTTAACAGAAATTAATTTTTCAGAATATTTTTATTAAAAATATTGCCAAAATTCAAAAAGGATAATCTGAGCAATCTATTTTAATACACAAGTGCCATCACTAATGAATATAAATGCAAAAATATTCAACAAGATCCTAACAAACAGAATCCAGCAACATATCAAACAAATTATACATCATGACCAAGTCGATTTTATCCCAGGATCTCAATGCTGGTTCAATATCCGTAAATCTATAAATATAATTCAGCACATAAATAAATTTAAAAAAGACCATATGATTCTCTCAGTTGATGCAGAAAAAGTGTTTGACAATATCCAGCATCCCTTCATGATCAGAACACTTAAGAAAATTGGTATAGAAGGGACATTTCTTAAACTTATAGAGGCCATCTACAGCAAACCCACAGCCAATATCATATTGAATGGAGTTAAATTGAAATCGTTTTCACTCAGATCAGGAACCAGGCAAGGTTGCCCATTGTCGCCACTGCTCTGTAACATTGTAATGGAAGTTTTAGCCATCGCAATTAGGGAAGAAAAGGCGATCAAGGGTATCTATATAGGGTCAGAAGTGATCAAACTTTCACTCTTCGCAGATGATATGATTGTATATCTGGAAAACACCAGGGATTCTACTACAAAACTCTTAGAAGTGATCAAGGAATACAGCAGCGTCTCAGGTTACAAAATCAACATTCATAAATCGGTAGCCTTTATATATACCAACAATAGTCAAGCTGAAAGAACAGTTAAGGACTCTATTCCATTCACAGTAGTGCCAAAGAAGATGAAATATTTGGGAGTTTATCTAACAAAGGACGTGAAAGATCTCTATAAAGAGAACTATGAAACTAAAAAAAGAAATAACTAAAAATGTTAACAAATGGAAAAACATACCATGCTCATGGCTGGGAAGAATCAACATTGTTAAAATGTCCATACTACCCAAAGCAATATACAATTTTAATGCAATCCCTATTAAAGCTCCACTGTCATACTTTAAAGATCTTGAAAAAATAATATTTCATTTTATATGGAATCAGAAAAAATCTCAAATAACCAAGACATTACTCAGAAATAAAAACAAAGGAATCACGCTACCAGACCTCAGACTATACTATAAATCGATAGTGATCAAAACAGCATGGTACTGGCACAAAAACAGAGAGGTAGATGTACGGAACAGAATAGAGAACCAAGAGATGAATCCAGCTACTTACCGTTATTTGATCTTTGACAAGCCAATTAAAAACATTCAGTGGGGAAAAGATTCCCTATTTAACAAATGGTGCTGGATGAACTGGCTGGCGACCTGTAGAAGACTGAAACTGGACCCACACTTTTCACCATTAACTAAGATAGACTCTCACTGGATTAAAGATTTAAACTCAAGACATGAAACTATAAAAATACTAGAAGAAAGTGCAGGAAAAACTCGAAGAAATCGGTCTGGGTGAGTATTTTATGAGGAGGACCCCCCGGGCAATTGAAGCAGCTTCAATAATACACTGCTGGGACCTGATCAAACTAAAAAGCTTCTGCACAGCCAAGAACACAGTAAGTAAAGCAAGCAGACAGCCCTGAGAATGGGAGAAGATATTTGCAGGTTATGTCTCCAACAAAAGTTTAATAACCAGAATCCACAGAGAACTCAAACATATAAGCAAGAAAAGAACAAGCGATCCCATCGCAGGCTGGGCAAGGGACTTGAAGAGAAATTTCTCTGAAGAAGACAGGCACATAGCCTACAGACATATGAAAAAATGCTCATCATCTTTAATCATCAGAGAAATGCAAATCAAAACTACTTTTGAGATATCATCTAACTTCAGTAAGATTAGCCCACATCATAAAATCCCAAGACCAGAGATGTTGGCGTGGATGTGGAGAAAAGGGAATACTTCTACTAAGTGTTTATCTAACAAATTAATACATTCCTTTTGGAAAGATGTTTGGAGAAGACTTAGAGATCTAAAAATAGACCTGCCATTAGATCCTACAGTTCCTCTACTAGGTATATACCCAGAGGACCAAAAATCACATCATAACAAAGATATTTGTACCAGAATGTTTATTGCAGCCCAATTCATAATTGCTAAGTTATGGAAAAAGCCCAAGTGCCCATCGATCCATGATTAGATTAATAAATTGTGGTATATGTACACCGTGGAATGTTATGCAGCCTTAAAGAAAGATGGAGACTACCTCTTTCATGTTTACATATGAATATGTTCCAACATATTCTTAGTAAAGTATTTCAAGAATGGAAGAAAAAGTATCCAATGTACTCAGCCGTACTATGAAACTAATTTATGGCTTTCATATGAAAGCTATAACCCAGTTATAACCTTAGAATATGGGGAAGGGGTGAACGGAGGGTAATTGGTGGAATTACACCTACAGTGCATCTTACAAGGGTACATGTGAAACTTAGTAAATGTAGAATATAAATGTCTTAACACAAGAACTAAGAAAATGCCAGCAAGGCTATGTTAACCAGTGTGATGAAAATGTGTCAAATGGTCTATAAAACCAGTGTATGGTGCCCCATGATCTCATTAATGTACACAGCTGTGATTTAATAAAAAATAAATAAATAAATAAAATACTAAAGTGCCATTACATGTAAACCTTTTCAATACTTTTTATTGTTTCAAGGATTATTTTGTGAGTTGACATGGCTTGGTAATGAATCTAGAGCAACTCTAGGACTCCCAGTGGGAACCTCACATATGTTAAATATAGCCAACAATCAAAGATACGTGACATTTTAATCTGATGCAGTAATGGTGAACCTCAAAAGACAAGGACAACAGCTGAAAAAGGAGTTTCCATGCCTCTAATAAGGCCCACCATTGACAATCCACTAGACTTTTAATAGGTAAAAATACTAAATCTTTACATATTAACAACACTGGTTTTGAAGTCAGACTGATCCGGGTTTGAATTTTGGGTCTACATCTTACCAGCTCTATCGCTTTGAATAGATTACTTAACCTGTAACCTGTATATTGCCATGTCTATTTTTCCTCAACAGTAAAATAAGAACAGTAACCACTTTTAGGTTGTTTTGAGGCTTAGAGGAAACTACATGTAAAAGCACTTAGCACAGTGCTTCTCATAGCCCTAGCACTCAGTCAGTGCTGATTCTAATAATTTTGCGTCTTTTTTTTTTTTTTGAGACAAAGTCTCACTTTGTCACCCTTGGTAGAGTGTCATGGCATCACAGCTCACAGCAACCTCCAACTCTTGGGCTCAAGCAACTCTCTTGCCTCAGCCTCCCAGCTAGCTGGGACTATAGGCTGTATTTTTAGAGAAGAGGTTTCGGTCTAGCTCAGGCTGGTCTGGAACTCCTGAGCTCAGGCAATCCACCCAACCTGGCCTCCCAGAGTAATTTTACATCTTTTAATACAAGGGGGCTTTCAAAATTTAGTTTCTAATCATACAGACTTCTTTTAAAATGTTCTGTTTTTCTCCAGTGTATTCCCTATTTTTATTTATTGACTTCTCTGACAGCTATTCTGATGCTGTTGAGTTTATAAAGAATGGAGGAAAGGGTATCTGGAGAAATCCTGAATGCAGACAACAGTGTCATCAGGTAGCGGGTTGGAGGAGTTGAAGAAAAGATTCAGAGGATAAGTCTTACCTATGCATCAAGGGCAGTAACATTAAAATTAAAAGTGTGGACATCTAGTTGCTCCAAAAATGCTCTTTTTATTATTTTTTGACATTAAAGACTAGAATGTAAGAACATTATATTATCTACCGCTCAGCTAGGTGTTTTGTGTAGACAGCTCTTTTTAATCTTTTAAACAGTCTGGTTAGATGTTTTACCCTATCGTATTGCTGGGGGAGACTTAGATTTGGAGATATTAGGCAATCAAACAAGATCCTACAGCTTTGTAAGTAGGGGAAGCAGTATTCAAATTCAGGTCTATCTGACTCAAAAAAAAAAATGCTTTTCAAATAAATATGTCATGAGAGCAGAGACAGTGACAGTCTTATCTATAAACATAGCCTCAGTGTCTAGAATGGGGCCTGTTACTTTGTTAGGTGGTCAATAAATATTCCTTCAGCGAAGGAGTGGATGAGTCATCTCTTAGCATAGTAAAATAGATTTGAACACATGTGTTTTGGTATTATTTTAAAGTTGCTTGGCAATCATTTTGTGTGTGCTCTAAAACTTAGTGTATGTATGTATATATATGTTTGTTTGTTTTTTCTTTTTACTTAGGTTACCTGTGGCCCATACCTGCTTCAATCAACTTTGCCTTCCCCCTTACAAGAGCAAAAAAGACCTGAAACAGAAATTGATCATTGGAATTTCAAATTCAGAAGGTTTTGGACTGGAGTAACCTACAAGACTTGAAACATAATATTTTATATGTAGCATTCACTTCCCTCTTATTGTGCCTTTAATCTTTTCATGTTTCTGTCTCAAAACAGTTTCACAAAGCTCAATAACTTTAAAATACTGCATTTTAAAAAAATTAAATATGAAATATGTTCAGCAAAGGCATAATTTTCTAAAAACACAGAAATTGGTTGAGTGAAGAAAGGACTACATGGCAGAGACAGGTATGGGTCCAGTCTCTCTTTTTTATAGCACTTTATCATTCTCCATAAGTAGTTTGTAACAAGTATTCCACTGGGAAAACAAAGCGCCGTGAAGAATGCATTTATGACATAGGTGACCCCAGTGGCAGGTTGTGAGCTGCTAGCACACGGTAGCAAAGCAAATAGCTACATTATCTTTAATGTAAGGCGTGTAGCCATATTTTCATATAGAGGTAAACAGCAGTATAATTGCAAATGCAGTTTACAGGGTTTTTTGATATATACTGGATTTGGTCCTATAAGATTCTTTTCAACTGTTGCTGAAAAGCATGTAAATAAAATAAAAGCCTGAGAATAATGGGATTTTGATAGTGCCATTTATTGCTAAAGATTTATTTTTACAAAGTAAATTCAGGGTTTTAGATGTGTATACAGCTTTTACAAATCAATAAAGATGATTGTACAGGAGTATTTTCAGACTAATTGGGTTCGAGGTTATATTCTTTTAAGTATTGTTAGTCTGCATGCACATTGACAGTAAACTAGTTACTTGAATACCTTGTAATATTTGTATAATGATCATTTCTTCTTAAGGGTCAAAGATACTAGAAAAAATATCAAATTTAACTAATCATTGATGCATTATGTCAATTACAAGCACAAAAGAAAAGAACTGCTTTTATATATATTTTGATTGATGTTTAAGAATTACATCTACATTTTTTGATCACTAGTTGTATCAAACACTAATTTTGGGGAAAGATAGGATAAGGTATTTGACAAAAGTGAAAACTAGTAACATTTATGTCAAAACAATATAGCTTGGTTAAAAAAATAAAATCCAATATTTTGGGCAAAATGTTTTTCACTGGATTCTGGGTACAGTAAATTCAAAGTAACCTCTTTTTGGAGTTTCTAATAAAGTAGCATGTAAAAAGAAACTGCATTTTAAGTCAAATAGTAAATGGGCTTTTTAAAAAATTTACAGCAAAAGAAGCAGTTTTATTAGCATGTATAAATATTTCCAAATCAAGACTTCTTTACTATACTTTGACAGCTTTCCTTCAGAAAACTCTGAAGTTATATTTGCAATAATAATGAAACCAGCATTTAGTACCAGCATATATAGTTTATATGTAAATAACACTTCCCAAAATTTTTTCTGAGTTAGGTTCTTTTCTTGTTGCTATGCTTCCTGCACCCAACCAGCAGCATTCTCCAGGGGTGGAGGAACTCATCAGCTTTTTCTCCAACAGTTCTGAAGCCAGCCCACAAGACTTTGAGGAAAAGGAGTTACTTTGTTTACCATTCTCTTTGAGACAGAAGTAACTCTGCGTTTCCATTGGGTTATTATTTCAAGGGTGTTTCTTCTTAAAATCTTGGAAGGCCTCAGAGAGTTAAAGGCATTTTGGTTTGGTTTTGCACTGTTCTTAACACATATGCAAATAAAACTGCTTCTCTCTTACACTGCTTGAACTAGAAAGTAAGCTGTTTAATGTAGGTTACTAATAAGCACAAAAGAATCATGTATTAGAAATCAGATTTAAGTATTTTAAATAAAATATAAACAAAGTATTTGGTAGAGTTGAGTCATGGAAAAATTGTGTTGGCTTGGTCTGCATGTTTAATGATGTGCTTGTATATTGATAGCTATGTCATTTTTAAATAAGTACACAAGCAAGCCAAATTTTTAAATGACAAAGTCCATAAATAACTGGAAAATTTTTGTTGTCTGTTGTTATTAAGTTGAAATTTGTGAACATTTATCACTAAATTACACATTGCCTTTATTTATTTATGCTCTGTATTTAGTTTACAGTGTAACTATACCTCATTTAAAAAATAAAAACTACTGTTAAATTTTGTTAATTTAAACAGCTAGAAAATTCGTGTAGTTACTTTTTATACATACATATATATAATCTGTTAATAAATTCTTGATTTTTGTATCTGCCACAATAAATTAAAGCATTGCATAGTATTTATCACTATTTACAAAATTTCCTGTCCTTTTTAAATCTTTGCTTAATCATATTTTTGTCTATATGATCAGAAGTTTTTAACTGTTCCCCTTTTTGTATAAATCTGTATTGTATTAAGTTAACTTCTGGATGAAATTTTTCAAATATTAAAATTATACAGTCAGTCAGGCTTCAGTTCATTTTTTGAACACTAGGCAATTAATTAAAACCATAGGTTTAAAATATTTTATAAATGCAGACTATTCTTTGCATTATACTGCCTTTTAAATGAGTGTTTAGAAAGATGGCTAACACATAGCTTCAAAAGATGGGATATTAAGTATAACCAACTTCCATGCATATCCAATGTTTGAATGCTCACACAGGTAATCTACTAAGTAAATGTTTAATGCCAGTGGGGTACTCTTAGAAGTGAACTAACTAAAGTGACATTTCATGGGCTGTAGTGAGATGACTTCGGCTCTTAAGTATTCCTCCCCAAATCAATTGTTTGATCTTTCTTCTCTTGTCCAGTTTCCTATGCTTATGGAAGAGAGAGTGATTATGAGAATATTGGAGAGAATGTTATGGGTGATTAATGGAAGAAGATAGGTAGCTGAATGGAAAACAAGACAAGGGTGGGTTTTCACGGGGAGGACATGAGTTCAGTTTACTCAGCTGGCCATATGTCCTCCAGTCCAGTGGTTGGGTTTTAGAGCCAGACTACCTGGGTTTACCATTTCCTAACGGTTTCCTTGGTTAAGTTCCCAGTGCCCAATTTAAAACAAATAGTTTTTAAAATGGAAGTAATAAACCTACTTACATCATAGAATTGTAGGGAAAATTAAGTAAATTATTGTGCAAAACACAGTGTCTGGCATATAGTAGTCAATATAAAGTGATGCAAGACAAATCACGGTGCTAATATAACACCTGACAACCACTGCTTTTGAAATCTACTAGAGCAGCGGTTCTCAACCTGTGGGTTGTGACCCCTTTTTAACATGAAAATACATTGCAGCCTTAGGAAGGTTGAGGACCACTGTTAACAAGAGGGTTTTGGCTCTTGGGCACAGGTTAAAGAAAACTGGGACTACAGGTGCCCACCATGACCCCAGCTAGTTTTTCTATTTTTAGTAGAGACGTTGTCTCATTGCTCAGGCTGGTCTTGAACTCTTAGGCTCAAGGGATCCACCCTCCTTGACCTTCCAGAGTGGTAGGATTACAGGCATGAGCCTCTGCATTCAGCCTGGGCAAGAGTTTTAAGCACTATTTTATAGATGTGTAACAAGATATGTAAGTTTAAATTATAAAGCGAATAGTTCATTTTTAATTAAATATTTTAAATATATAGAGAAATCTCAGATTTTAACATAATGAAAGAACGTATCCCCACACTAGGATCTCAAATGTTAACATTTGCCAGATTTTTTTTAATTAAAAATTACGGTAGAATTGAAGCCCCTTTTGTGCCCTTACCATTAACCCATAATTTAGGTGAGTCCTTCCCACACTATTTTTACATTTGTATTAAAAATGTACCAATCAGTAATGCTATATATTATTGTTATAGTTACTTACATACTATCAACTTTTTCACTCAATATTGTCTTTTCTAGATTTTCCCTAATGATATATTTGAATACGATTCATTTTTAACTGCAGAGTAGAATCATTAAATGCATAGCCCTCGTTTTGTTGATCCATCCTCCTACACATCCATATTTAAAGCGTTTTCCAGTGTGAGACAGGCTCTGATGAGCACCGTGCCTTGCTAAGCATGTGTATACAAGTCTCCCTAGACTATAGCACAGGTGTAGAATTGCTGAGCCACAGGGCATATGTCCGTCTTCAGCTTTACTACACATTATCCACTTGCTCTTCAGAGTGGTGGTTCCAGCATTATTAAGAAGTTGTCATTTGTCCACATTTTCCCCAACACTTGTTTTTAGCAGACTTTTTCTGGTTTAACCAGTGTGTTTTAATTTCTGTTTCCCTAATTTTTAATGACATTGAGCATCTTTTTATACATTTACCGGCCATTCATATTTCTTCTCTGAATGGCAAGTTTAATATTCTTAGCCTAATTTTTTCTATTTTTGCTCTCATTGGTATTCAGGAATTTTTCCTTTATTCTGTATATTGATCCTTTGGTTAATAGGTTCTATGTTCCTTCAATTTGAATCCCAGATCTACCAATAAGTGACTTTGGACAAATTACTTAACATTTCTTTGTCTCAGCTTACCCATCTGTAAAGTAAAATAAAATACTTAGTTCATAGGGTTGTTAGATAAATTTACGTATAGATATATATATGTGTTTATATGTGTATGTATACATAACGTGTATATTTTACAAGCACATATATATACACTCAAGTATATGTGTAAATGTATACGTGTTTGTATATGCATATACTTATGTACACTTATACATAAGTGGTGAATATAGATGAAGGCCTTACATTTATGCCTGACCCATCATAAGTGTTCTCTAAGGGTTTGAGTTATTACTATTGCTATTACGTGATTATAATTATTGTGCATTGCAATATGCACATCTGGTATGTGGCCTGATTTTTAACTTTATCTACTTTATCTTTTGTAATACAAACTTGTAATCCATAAGGTAAAATGCTAGTCTATATAAATGTTGATATTTAACCACATATTTATAATTTCTTTGCACATATTCCCTTTTCTGTGGTTCTTCACCTACTTCTGGGATCAGATCCATTTTCTTTCTCCTTAAGAACATCGATTAGAAGTTCTTTTAATAAGAACTTTGTTGTTTGAAAATTCTTTTTCATTTGTCTGAAAATGGCTCACTTTTATCCCTGAAAGATAGATTAATTAAGCTTACATTTCTAGATTGATGTTTCTTTTCTCATCTTTAATATATCTATTATCATTTGTTTCGTTATGACATAATTATCTGACAGTATAACAGTCATTCCTTGGTAGTTTCTCTTTTTTCTTTGGCTACTTTTAAGACATTTCTGTTCTCCAAAAACTGTAGAACATCAAAGACAATGTGTTTGTACTTTTTAATCCCACATGGGACTCATGGATCTTGAATCTATGGATTTGTATCTTTTATCAATTCTGGGAAACTCTTCAACCATTTCCTCTTCATATATAGCTTCTTCCTATTCTAATTTGTTGAATATATGTTGGGCCACCTCATTCAACCATTCCATCTCTCTGTATTCCGTTATTTAAGCAACACATCAAGTTTTTAATTTTCATGGCTATATTTTTCATTTCAAGAAATTCTTATTTTAGATCCTTTTCAAATTTTTTTTCATACTGTTCTTTCTTTCATATGGTTTCTTTCTTTAATGATTTTTTTTTTTTGAGACAGTCTCACTTTGTCGTCCTTGGTAGTGCCATGGCATCATAGTTCATAGCAACCTCCTTAAGAATTACTCAAGCAATTCTCTTCCCTTAGCCTCCCCAGTAGCTGGGACTACAGGTGCCCGCCAGCACTCCTGGCTGTGTTTTTAGACACAGGGTCTCACTCTTGCTGAGGCTGGTCTCGAACCTGTGAGCTCAAGCAATCCACCCGCCTCAGTCTCCCAGAGTACTGGGATTACAGGCATGAACCACTGCTCCTGGCTCTTTAATAATTTTCAAAGTATTTGTTTGACATTCTCTCAGATTATTCTACTCTCTACTCTGTTCAGTGGGTTTTTTGTTGTTGTTTTTTTTTTTTTTTTTTTTTGAGACATAGTCTCATTCTGTCACCCGTGGCATCATCATAGCTCACAGCAACTTAAAACTCTTGGGCTTTGGGTTATCCTCTTGCCTCAGCCTCCCGACTAGCTTGGACTGTAGGCGTGCACCATGATGCTGGCCTAACTTCTTTTTTTTTTAGTAGAGCCAGTGTCTCACTCTTGCTCAGGCTGGTCTATAACCCTTGAGTTCAAGTAATCCACCCTCGGCCTCCCAGAGTGCTAGGATTACAGGAGTAAGCCACCATGCCCAGCCCTCTCTTCGGGTTCTTGAGGTACTAATTTTTCTATTTGTTCCACTGGCTCCCTCTATCCCTCTCACAGTGATTTGTTTCCTTGTATGATTTGTATTTTTAATATAGAATTTGTTATTTAATTTCAAAAGGGATGTTTTTTCCCTTGGGAGTCCTGTGTTTCCTGAAGAGTGTAAGTAGCTCTGCAGAACAGTTTTAGTTGTTCTCAACTAAAGACCTACCAGTTTCTCCAACTGATTTTGATGTTAACTTCTTCAGTTAGGTTCTTTGTCTGCTTGTGTTAATATGGACACCAAAGTGGCACAGTTTGGGATTTATGAGTAGAGTTTTTCTATCCTCTTTCTATAGACAGAGCAACCTTTTAAGCTTCAGCTTTTATTCAGGAGGATCACTTTTGGCTCCTCACCTTCAAAAGGCCTAAGGCATGTCTGATGAACTCATGTGGGTATTAAATTATCTAGAAGACTCATTATCCTTGTGTAGCATCAGAATTTCAGCTCCTACTTAACTACTTCTGGCTATTCGTTTCTTCCTTTTTTCTTGTATTTGATTATTTGCCTTCCTTTTAAGCTTGGGCATATATATTTTTTAAGATTTTTGTAGCTATCTATTGTACAAAATTTATAAACATTACGGAAGGTACATGGCCTCTTCCATTTCAGCTTGGCCTTTGTAGAAGCTTAGCCATGGGTTCTTTTCACCCTGTCAGCTTGTCTTTTACAAATGTGAAAACTTGTAAGTGTGTTGTTCTTAGTAGATTATTTGCACCAATGTTTATTATTTGTTAATTTAACATTGTTTATTGACTGCTTATTATATTTTAGCTGGATGCCCTATCATCAGCTTCATACTTCACTTGCTTATTTTTTTATTTTAAATAAATGTAAAGAATAGATGTAATTCTAAATATTTATCTTATAAAACATTAAAATGTGTATGAAGAAAATTTCTTCAGGATTTTCACAACCATTATGCAACTAAATGTTCTCAAGCCAGTTAGGTGTTAAGACTCTGAATCCATGAGTGTACGTACTAATAGGAACATTAATCACCACTGAGTTGAGCTGTGAGGTTTATCCCCAACCAAACTTGCAAATTTGACATTTTCTATGTGCACTCGTCCGCAAACATACATAAATTACAAGGAAAAAATACAGAATTATTTCACGAGCATTTCTCAGCAAGCGCAGGCTCCTGTATGTTTCCGATTGCATATAGGCTCCCTCTACTGTAAGACTTTCCATATACCTTTCTTGCTTGTCTGTCCTGTCATTGGCAGTCCCATTCTTCTGATTCCCTTGGCTTGTAAACGTTGATCTCATTGTGAATTGTCCTTCCATTTAACCTCCATGTCAGCAAGCTTACATTGTCTCTCAGATTGCTCAATTCCTACTGACTCTTCCTTAGTTTCAGTAGACACTCAACCCTTCATAACCAACTGGGTTTGCCTGACTGGAGACTTACTCTTTTCCCAATTTTCCTAAGGTTCCTACAGTTAATCTTCATAAAATTCTATTTTTATCATGTGCCTCCCTATCGAGAATGGAAGATATATATGGTCCTTATTAGGCCACCTTCCAACTGCAAATTGCAAAGCCTAGCATGAGTTTCACTTTTATTTTGCATAATTTGTTTTGTTTCCTCATACCAACCTCTGAAACAACAGATCCTGCACGGTCTCCTCAACACTCCCTGTGCCGTCTCATCCCTGCCTGCTCAGCCTAGTGCCTTCTCAGGTGCTCTTTCTGTTCCTTTTCAGCCAGACAACTCCCTATCACCACCTGTTCGAGTCTCCTCCCCTCTACAGCCAGCCCTAGACCAAAATTATCTCTCCCTTGCCAAACATCACCCTGAATCATCACCACCCCCAAGCAAAAAAAAAATTAGCTAGAAAGAAGGTCTTCTTTTCTATTCCCAATACAGCCCATCTTCATTTCTTAGGTGGCACTTAGAATTTTAAACTTCAATGTGGCTAAATGTGTGCATCAGCAGCTCCAGAACAGAGGTGTTTCCTGTGTCCCCACCTAGCAAGTTTTGGGTCAGTGAACTCAGACAAAATCCTGCTTGACTTCTTGACTTGACTGGGCAGGTGAAACACTCACCAAATCAGTGGAGTGAACCAGGGACCTGCATGGGTAAATAGTTTTATCTTAAATTTGTAACCTATTGCCCTGACTCACACAAACCTGCTCACACCCTGTCAAGACTTCCGAGCATCAGCCGCAGGGAGACGCCTCTGAGCCTTAACCCCCTCACCCCATGTTCCCATCCGTCGAGGTCTACCTTTCCACTCCAAAATACATGGAGCCAAGTCTGTCCATCTCCAGTTACCAAGTGGCTCATTCACTGAATAAAGCAACAGTTAGTGGCCATGGCCATTGTATATTTACTGGGAAAAGAAAATAAAAAACATGTTCAAACAAGTTAGAAAAGAGCTCTAGGTATATCTAAATTTTGAGCATGTGTGTGTGTACATATGCATACTTTTTGAAAGATACTGTGTAATATTGCACTTTGTTAATGGTTATCACTGGGATTATACATGCTTTTGCTTTTGTTTTATTTCTTAAGCCATTTATCCAGTACCTTCAGTATCTATCGGATATTCACTAAAGGAGCAGAGATGAATATGTATGAATCACTTATGGTGTATGTGGCATCTCGTTATATGTTTTATATACCCAATTTTACATTTAATCTCTACAACAACATAATAAGTAATAATATTGTCTCCACACTACAGATAAGGAAGTTGAAAGTCGGGCCTAGAAGTTTGCCAGAGATCACACAGCTGACAGGGAACCAAGGCAGAATTTGAACTCTTTTCTGTCAGACTCTGAACATCACAATTTCCATCTCACATGTTCCCCCAACTAATGAGACTTTCCATTAACTCCCAGACTTGAACTATTTCAAAGGAAACAAAATATTTTCTTGTCAATTGGACCAAAACTCAGTCAATCTGGATTCCAGTCCTAAATCTGATACTTAATGGCTGTGTACACTTAGATGATTACTTTACTTACTTTCATTTATTTCCCTCTTTGTCTTCCAAAAAAAAATGATGGATATCTTACAATTTAAAAATATACTACAGACACATATCACCAAAAGTGATATGGTGATAAACCAAACAAAAGCATGCCTGGGGAAAAGAACCCCTATTTAATAAATGGTGCTCGGAGAACTCGTTAGCCACATGTAGAAGAAGGAAATTGGACCTGCACCTATCACCATTGACAAAAGTCAACTCACTCTGAATAAAATATTTAAATTTAAGACACAAAACAATAAAAATCCTCAGCAATTGCATCAACACCAAAAATAAATAAATAGAACATGATAAAGCTAAAAATCTTCTGAATGGCTAAGGGTATTACAACTAAAGCAAACAGACAGCTTTCAGAATGGGAGAGGATATTTGCATGCTATGAATATAGCTTCCCTGACAAAGGGATGATAACTAGAATCTACAGAAAACTCAATCAACAAGAAAAGGGCAAACGACTCCAGAAGTGGGCAAGAGACTTGAACAGAAACTTCTCTGAAGATGACAGACGAATGGCCAACAAATACATGAAAAAAACATGCTCATCGTCCCTAACCATCCGAGAAATGCAAACAAAAAACACTGTGGGATATCACCTAACCTCAGTGAGAATCGCTCACATCACAAAGTCCTGAATCTGTGGATGTTGGTATGGATGTGGAGAAAAGGGAAAACTTTAGCACTGCTGGTGGAACTGCAAACTAATACAACCTCTATGGAAAGAAGTATGGAGAATTCGCAACTAAAAGTCCACCTTCCACTTGATCCTGCAATCCCATTATTAGTTATCTACCTAGAAGAACAAAAATCATTTTACCACAAAGACATTTGCACCAGAATGTTTATTGCAACTCAGTTCACAATTGCCAAGACATGGAAGCAACCCAAGTGCCCATCAACCCATGAAGGGATTAACAAATTGTGGCATATGTATACGATGGAGTCCTATTCAGCCATAAGAAAAGATGGAGACTTTACATCGTTTTGTGTTTACCTGCATGGAGTTGAAACACATTCTTCTTAGTAAAGTATCTCAAGAATGAGGGGGGAAAGTATCCAATGTACTCAATACTAACATGAAACCAATATATAAACAACTACATACCCACACACACACCCCACAAGTATAGTCTAGCAAGGAAGAAGACAGAAAAGGGAGAGGGGAAGAGGGAGGAGGGAGGGCAATGGATCTCACCTAAAATGCACAATGTGAGGGTCTTCAGCACACTGCAGGTGAAGAGCTCAACTACAACTTGGACTTTACCTTGAACTGAAAACAAGGTAACCTAAACATTTGAACCCTCATATTAATCTGAAATAAAAAATAAAAATATAGTACAGAATAAGTTTCTTATGTGTCAAGGGAGAAATTACATCTATAATAACGACTGCTTACAAAACCGTTGACAGTAAAAACATTATCTCACTACCTGGCGTAAGGGTGAAGCAGTATTTGTGGGGAGATTTATACCTATAACCATTTTTATTACCAAAATGTAAAATTGACTAATTCAATAAATAAAATAAAAATTCAAGGAGGAGGTTAGGTGAAGAAAAATAAAGAGAAAGAAATGAAGATAAAAGGGGGTGGGTCAGGCTTCTGCTAGTTCAGCGCCAGAGCTGTAAGACTGGTACATTTTATATATTTTGGAAAAAACTTTGCTGAAGATACTGAAGAAGGGACAGTTCTGACAACTTGTGAGGAAGGAATTTTCTGCCTCAGGATTAGAGGACCAGCTCACTTCTAGAGTTTTCTGAAATGAAATTAGTCCACAGGCACGAGAACTTAAAGAGCAAGAGGAAGTGAAAGGAAAATTAGGGCAAGGAAACAGATAAAAGAAATCACTCATGAGGAAGAATCAGCAGAAAACTCCAGGCAACATGAAGAACCAGTCCAGAACAACCACGCCAAGGGACCAAAAGGTAGCTACTGCAGAGGATTCCACCTAAACGGAAATGTTAGGAATGACAGAAAGGGAATTTAGAATACACATGTTGAAAACAATGAAAGAAATGATGGAAACAATAAAGGAAACTGCTAATAAAGTGGAAATTAACCAAAAGGAAAATCAAAAACAGAATCAAATAAGAGATGAACGATATGAAGAATATAAAAAGGATATAGCAGAGCTGAAGGAAATGAAACAGTCAATCAGGGAACTTAAAGATGCAATGGAAAGTATCAGCAACAGGTTAGACCATGAAGAAGAAAGAATTTCAGAGGTAGAAGACAAAGTTTTTGAGATAACTCAGATAGTAAAAGAGGCAGAAAAGAAGAGAGAGAAAGCAGAACGTTCACTGTCAGAATTATGGGACTTTATGAAGCGTTCCAACATACGAGTTATACGAATCCCAGAAGGGGAAGAAGAATGCCCCAGAGGAATGGAAGCCATACTAGAGAATATTATAAAAGAAAATTTCCCAAATATCAACAAAGATTCTGACACACTGCTTTCACAGGGCTATCGGACCCCAGGTCGCCTCAACTCTAACCGAGCTTCTCCAAGACACATTGTGATGAACCTGTCCAAAGTCAAGACAAAAGAAAAGATTCTGCAAGCTGCCAGGAGTAAGCGCCAGTTGACCTACAGGGGCAAATCCATCAGAGTGACCGCAGACTTCTCTAATGAAACTTTCCAAGCAAGAAGACAATGGTCATCTACCTTTAATCTACTTCAACAGAACAATTTCCAGTCCAGAATTCTGTACCCTGCTAAGCTAAGCTTCAAAATTGACGGAGAAATCAAATCATTTACGGATATACAAACATTGAGGAAATTCGCCACAACAAGACCAGCTCTACAGGAAATACTTCAACCTGTTCTGCACACTGACCACCACAATGGATCAGCAGCAAAGTAAGAACTCAAAAATTAAAGGACAGAACCTAACCTCCACACTGATGCAAAAGATAAAACTAAGCAATGGACTCTCACCAAATAAGACGAATAGAATACTACCACACTTATCAATTATCTCAATAAATGTTAATGGCTTGAATTCCCCACTGAAGAGACATAGATTGGCTGACTGGATTAAAAAACACAAGCCATCCATTTGCTGTCTGCAAGAAACACACCTGGCTTCAAAAGACAAATTAAAGCTCCGAGTCAAGGGTTGGAAGACAATTTTTCAGGTAAATGGAATTCAGAAGAAAAGAGGAGTTGCAATCTTATTTTCAGATACATGTGGATTTAAAGCAACTAAAGTCAAAAAAGACAAAGATGGTCACTTTATATTGGTCAAGGGAAAAATACAACAAGAAGACATTTCAATTCTAAATATCTATATCACCCAATTTAAATGCTCCCAGATTCTTGAAACAGACCTTACTCAGTCTGAGCAATATGATATCTGATAATACCATAATAACAGGGGAACTTACCACTCCTCTTACAGAGCTGGACAGATCCTCTAAACAGAAATTAAACAAGGATATGAGATTTAAATGAGACCCTAGAACAACTGTGCTTGATAGATGCATATAGAACACTCCATCCCAAAGATAAAGAATATACATTCTTCTCATCACCCCATGGAACATTCTCCAAAATTGATCATATCCTGGGACACAAAACAAATATCAACAGAATCAAAACAATTGAAATTTTACCTTGTATCTTCTCAGACCATAAGGCACTAAAGGTGGAACTCAACTCTAACAAAAATGCTCGACCCCACCCAAAGGCATGGAAATTAAACAATCTTCTGTTGAATAACAGATGGGTGCAGGAAGAAATAAAACAGGAAATCATTAACTTCCTTGAGCATAACAACAATGAAGACACAACCTACCAAAACCTGTGGGATACTGCAAAAGCAGTTTTGAGAGGAAAATTCATCGCTTTAGATGCCTACATTCGAAAAACAGAAAGAGAGCACATCAACAATCTCACAAGAGATCTTATGGAATTGGAAAAAGAAGAACAATCTAAGCCTAAACTCAGTAGAAGAAAAGAAATATCCAAAATCAAATCAGAGATCAATGAAATTGAAAACAAAAGAATCATTCAGAAAATTAATGAAACAAGGAGTTGGTTTTTTGAAAAAATTAATAAAATAGATAAACCATTGGCCAGACTAATGAGGAATAGAAAAGTAAAATCTCTAGTAACCTCAATCAGAAATGAGAAAGGGGAAATAACAACTGATCCCACAGAGATACAAGAGATCATCTCTGAATACTACCGGAAACTCTATGCCCAGAAATTTGACAATGTGAAAGAAATGGATCAATATTTGGAATCACACCCTCTTCCTAGACTCAGCCAGGAAGAAATAGAGCTCCTGAACAGACCAATATCAAGCACTGAGATCAAAGAAACAATAAAAAATCTTCCAAGCAAAAAATGCCCTGGTCCAGATGGCTTCACTCCACAAATCTATCAAACCTTCAAGGAAGAGCTTATTCCTGTACTGCAGAAATTATTCCAAAAAATTGAGGAAGAAGGAATCTTCCCCAACACATTCTATGAAGCAAACATCACCCTGATACCAAAACCAGGAAAAGACCCAAACAAAAAGGAGAATTTCAGACCAATCTCACTCATGAATATAGATGCAAAAATTCTCAACAAAATCCTAGCCAATAGATTACAGCTTATCATCAAAAAAGTCATTCATCATGATCAAGTAGGCTTCATCCCAGGGATGCAAGGCTGGTTTAACATACGCAAGTCTATAAACGTTATCCACCATATTAACAGAGGCAAAAATAAAGATCACATGATCCTCTCAATAGATGCAGAAAAAGCATTTGATAAAATCCAGCATCCTTTTCTAATTAGAACACTGAAGAGTATAGGCATAGGTGGCACATTTCTTTTTTTTTTTTTTTTTTAAATTTTTAAAATATAACTTTATCTAGGAATAAGTTCTGTGACAACAATAATGTTCTCCATCACCAGCAGTTTCAGGGAAAAACTATGGAAAAAAACAAACAAACAAGCAAAATAAACCCACAGCCCAGGCAAGCTCAGCATCTTCCTTCTAAATGGTATCATCTCCCATTCATGAAATATGATCAGAGTCCAGAATAGAGAAAAATAAGCATGTTTCAAGTAGTTAATTCATGAGGAACTAAGGAAGTGACATAACGAAAAAAAATTAATAAACTAAAACTAAAATTGTGCTCAATACACCAAAGGGAAGGCTGAAGATGTTCTAGAGAAGATGCCAGTATGGTGTTCAGCCCAGCACCAAACCAGGATCCTCAAGGGTAAGAAAATGGCCCCCCAGTGGGTCTTATCAGCAGGCTCTATGCAAGAAGCAAATACATACATCTCCCACAGAAGAGCATCCCCAATTAATATTCTCAGCCTTTCACATAGTAAGCTCAACCAAATAAGATCTATTAGACTTCAATTAGAATTGCAACTACAGAACATAAAATACAGGAACTATTTTTAAAAACTTAAAAGACAGACTAAAGGATAACTATGCAGTAAACAATCAGAAACTTTCAAAAATGATCAGGCAGATGAAAAAAAAAAGGTCAAATGTGGGAAGGCTGAGGCTGGCGGATTGCCTGAGCTCACAAGTTTGAGACCCACCTGAGCAAGAGCGAGACTTCATCTGTAAAAAATACCCAGGCACTCTGGTGAGTCTCATCTACCTGGGAGACTGAGGCAAAAGAATCGCTTGAACCCAAAAGTTTGAGGTTGCTGTGAGCTACGATGCCACAGCACTCTACCAAGGGTGACCAAGTGAGACTCTGTGCCAAAAAAAAATGTCAAATGGATTTTACTTTCCAGTTATTTAGGTAGTGAGCTTAGGTTATTCAGACCAATTCTGTGCTGAAGAAAAAGACGAAAATTATGCTGAATCTCCTTAAATATGTTTTTAAAACTGAAAATAGAAAAAAAAATTAAAGCACCAAAAATCTAAGCCTGTGTTTCTCAAATTGTGGTCCACCAATGCTTAGGAGACCTTGAAGACCCTATTCAGAGATCTATGAGGTCAAAGCTATTTTCATAAGAATAATGTTATTTGCCTTTTTCCATTGGGTGGATTTTGCACAGATGGTTGCAAAAGTAATTGGAGGGGAGGATCGCTTGCAAACTGCTCACTCCTTAGCCAAAACCAATGCAGTAGCCCTAAACTACTGGTGGTCAGAGTGTTCTTTTTTTTTTTTTTTTTTTTTATTGTTGGGGATTCATTGAGGGTACAATAAGCCAGTTACACTGATTGCAATTGTTAGGTAAAGTCCCTCTTGCAATCATGTCTTGCCCCCATAAAGTGTGACACATACTAAGGCCCCACCCTCCTCCCTCCATCCCTCTTTCTGCTTCCCCCCCCATAAACTTAATTGTCATTAATTGTCCTCATATCAAGATTGAGTACATAGGATTCATGCTTCTCCATTCTTGTGATGCTTTACTAAGAATAATGTCTTCCACTTCCATCCAGGTTAATACGAAGGATGTAAAGTCTCCATTTTTTTTAATAGCTGAATAGTATTCCATGGTATACATATACCACAGCTTGTTAATCCATTCCTGGGTTGGTGGGCATTTAGGCTGTTTCCACATTTTGGCAATGGTAAATTGAGCTGCCATAAACAGTCTAGTACAAGTGTCCTTATGATAAAAGGATTTTTTTCCTTCTGGGTAGATGCCCAGTAATGGGATTGCAGGATCGAATGGGAGGTCTAGGTTGAGTGCTTTGAGGTTTCTCCATACTTCCTTCCAGAAAGGTTGTACTAGTTTGCAGTCCCACCAGCAGTGTAAAAGTGTTCCCTTCTCTCCACATCCACGCCAGCATCTGCAGTTTTGAGATTTTGTGATGTGGGCCATTCTCACTGGGGTTAGATGATATCTCAGGGTTGTTTTGATTTGCATTTCTCTAATATATAGAGATGATGAACATTTTTTCATATGTTTGTTAGCCATTCGTCTGTCATCTTTAGAGAAAGTTCTATTCATGTCTCTTGCCCATTGATATAAGGGATTGTTGGCTTTTTTCATGTGGATTAATTTGAGTTCTCTATAGATCCTGGTTATCAAGCTTTTGTCTGATTGAAAATATGCAAATATCCTTTCCCATTGTGTAGGTTGTCTCTTTGCTTTGGTTATTGTGTCCTTAGCTGTACAGAAGCTTTTCAGTTTAATGAAGTCCCATTTGTTTATTTTTGATGTTGTTGCAATTGCCATGGCAGTCTTCTTCATGAAGTCTTCCCCCAGGCCAATATCTTCCAGTGTTTTTCCTATGCTTTCTTGGAGGATTTTTATTGTTTCATGCCTTAAATTTAAGTCCTTTATCCATCTTGAATCAATTTTTGTGAGTGGGGAAAGGTGTGGGTCCAGTTTCAGTCTTTTACATGTAGACATCCAGTTCTCCCAACACCATTTATTGAATAGGGAGTCTTTCCCCCAAGGTAAGTTCTTGTTTGGTTTATCAAAGATTAGGTGGTTGTAAGATGTTAGTTTCATTTCTTGGTGTTCAATTCGATTCCAAGTGTCTATGTCTCTGTTTTTGTGCCAGTACCATGCTGTCTTGACCACTATGGCTTTGTAGTACAGACTAAAATCTGGTATACTGACGCCCCCAGCTTTATTTTTGTTACTAAGAACTGCCTTAGCTATACGGGGTTTTTTCCGGTTCCATACAAAACGCAGAATCATTTTTTCCAAATCTTGAAAGTACGATGTAGATACTTTGATAGGAATGGCATTGAATAGGTAGATAGCTTTGGGAAGTATAGACATTTTAACAATGTTGATTCTTCCCATCCATGAGCATGGTATGTTCTTCCATTTGTTAATATCCTCTGCTATTTCCTTTCTGAGGATTTCATAGTTTTCTTTATAGAGGTCCTTCACCTCCTTCGTTAGGTATATTCCTAGGTATTTCATTTTCTTTGAAACTATGGTGAAGGGAGTTGTGTCCTTAATTAGCTTCTCATCTTGACTGTTATTGGTGTATACAAAAGCTACTGACTTGTGGACATTGATTTTATATCCTGAAACATTACTGTATTTTTTGATGACTTCTAGGAGTCTTGTGGTTGAGTCTTTGGGGTTCTCTAAGTATAAGATCATGTCGTCAGCAAAGAGGGAGAGTTTGACCTCCTCTGCTCCCATTTGGATTCCCTTTATTTCCTTGTCTTGCCTAATTGTATTGGCTAGAACTTCCAGCACTACGTTGAATAGTAAAGGTGACAGAGGACAACCTTGTCTGGTTCCAGTTCTAAGAGGAAAAGCTTTCAGTTTTACTCCATTCAGTAAAATATTGGCTGTGGGTTTGTCATAGATAGCTTCAATCAGTTTTAGAAATGTGCCACCTATGCCTATACTCTTCAGAGTTCTAATTAGAAAAGGATGCTGGATTTTATCAAATGCTTTTTCTGCATCTATTGAGAGGATCATGTGATCTTTATTTTTGCCTCTGTTAATATGGTGGATAACGTTTATACACTTGCGTATGTTAAACCAGCCTTGCATCCCTGGGATGAAGCCTACTTGATCATGATGAATGACTTTTTTGATGATAAGCTGTAGTCTATTGGCGAGGATTTTGTTGAGAATTTTTGCGTCTATGTTCATGAGTGAGATTGGTCTGAAATTCTCCTTTTTGTTTGGGTCTTTTCCTGGTTTTGGTATCAGGGTGATGTTTGCTTCATAGAATGTGTTGGGGAAGATTCCTTCTTCCTCAGTTTTTTGGAATAATTTCTGCAGTACAGGAATAAGCTCTTCCTTGAAGGTTTGATAGAATTCTGGAGTGAAGCCATCTGGACCAGGGCATTTTTTAGTTGGAAGCTTTTTTATTGTTTCTTTGATCTCAGTGCTTGAAATTGGTCTGTTCAGGAGGTCTATTTCTTCCTGGCTAAGTCTAGGGAGAGGGTGTGATTCCAAATATTTCTCCATTTCCTTCACATTGTCAAATTTCTGGGCATAGAGTTTCTGGTAGTATTCAGAGATGATCTCTTGTATCTCTGTGGGATCAGTTGTTATTTCCCCTTTATCGTTTCTGATTGAGGTTATTAGAGATTTTACTTTTCTATTTCTAGTTAGTCTGGCTAATGGTTTATCTATTTTATTTATTTTTTCAAAAAACCAACTCCTTGTTTCATTAATTTTCTGAATGATTCTTTTGTTTTCAATTTCATTGATCTCTGATTTGATTTTGGATATTTCTTTTCTTCTACTGAGTTTAGGCTTAGATTGTTCTTCTTTTTCCAATTCCATAAGATCTCTTGTGAGATTGTTGATGTGCTCTCTTTCTGTTTTTCGAATGTAGGCATCTAAAGCGATGAATTTTCCTCTCAAAACTGCTTTTGCAGTATCCCACAGGTTTTGGTAGCTTGTGTCTTCATTGTTGTTATGCTCAAGGAAGTTAATGATTTCCTGTTTTATTTCTTCCTTCACCCATCTGTTATTCAACAGAAGATTGTTTAATTTCCATGCCTTTGGGTGGGCTTGAGCATTTTTGTTAGAGTTGAGTTCCACCTTTAGTGCCTTATGGTCTGAAAAGATACAAGGTAAAATTTCAATTCTTCTGATTCTGTTGATATTTGTTTTGTGTCCCAGGATATGATCAATTTTGGAGAATGTTCCATGGGGTGATGAGAAGAATGTATATTCTTTATCTTTGGGGTGGAGTGTTCTATATGCATCTATCAAGCATAGTTGTTCTAGGGTCTCATTTAAATCTCTTACATCTTTGTTTAATTTCTGTTTAGAGGATCTGTCCAGCTCTGTAAGAGGTGTGTTAAAGTCCCCTGTTATGATGGTATTATCAGATATCATATTGCTCAGACTGAGTAAGGTCTGCTTCAAGAATCTGGGAGCATTTAAATTGGGTGCATAAATATTTAGAATTGAAATGTCTTCTTGTTGTAGTTTTCCCTTGACCAATATAAAGTGACCATCTTTGTCTTTTTTGACTTTAGTTGCTTTAAATCCACATGTATCTGAAAATAAGATTGCAACTCCTCTTTTCTTCTGAATTCCGTTTGCCTGAAAAATTGTCTTCCAACCCTTGACTCGGAGCTTTAATTTGTCTTTTGAGGCCAGGTGTGTTTCTTGCAGACAGCAAATGGATGGCTTGTGTTTTTTAATCCAGTCAGCCAATCTATGTCTCTTCAGTGGGGAATTCAAGCCATTAACATTTATTGAGATAATTGATAAGTGTGGTAGTATTCTATTCGTCTTATTTGGTGAGAGTCCATTGCTTAATTTTATCTTTTGCATCAGTGTGGAGGTTAGGTTTTGTCCTTTGATTTCTGAGTTCTTACTTTGCTGCTGATCCATTGTGGTGGTCAGTGTGCAGAACAGGTTGAAGTATTTCCTGTAGAGCTGGTCTTGTTGTGGCGAATTTCCTCAATGTTTGTATATCCGTAAATGATTTGATTTCTCCGTCAATTCTGAAGCTTAGCTTAGCAGGGTACAGAATTCTGGGCTGAAAATTGTTCTGTTTAAGTAGATTAAAGGTAGATGACCATTGTCTTCTTGCTTGGAAAGTTTCATTAGAGAAGTCTGCGGTCACTCTGATGGATTTGCCCCTGTAGGTCAACTGGCGCTTACTCCTGGCAGCTTGCAGAATCTTTTCTTTTGCCTTGACTTTGGACAGGTTCATCACAATGTGTCTTGGAGAAGCTCGGTTAGAGTTGAGGCGACCTGGGGTCCGATAGCCCTCTGAAAGCAGTGTGTCAGACTCTTTGGTGATGTTTGGGAAATTTTCTTTTATAATATTCTCTAGTATGGCTTCCATTCCTCTGGGGCATTCTTCTTCCCCTTCTGGAATTCCTATAACTCGTATGTTGGAACGCTTCATAAAGTCCCATAATTCTGACAGTGAACGTTCTGCTTTCTCTCTCTTCTTTTCTGCCTCTTTTACTGTCTGAGTTATCTCAAGAACTTTGTCTTCTACCTCTGAAATTCTTTCTTCTGCTTGGTCTAACCTGTTGCTGATACTTTCCATTGTATCTTTAAGTTCCCTAATTGACTGTTTCAGTTCCTTCAGGTCTGCTATATCCTTTTTATATTCTTCATATCGTTCATCTCTTATTTGATTCTGTTTTTGGATTTCCTTTTGGTTATTTTCCACTTTATTAGCAATTTCCTTCATTTTTTCCATCATTTCTTTCATTGTTTTCAACATGTGTATTCTAAATTCCCTTTCTGTCATTCCTAACATTTCTATACTGGTGGAATCATCTGCAGTAGCTACCTCATGGTCCCTTGGTGGGGTTGTTCTAGACTGGTTCTTCATGTTGCCTGGAGTTTTCTGCTGATTCTTCCTCATGAGTGATTTCTTTTATCTGTTTCCTTGCCCTAATTTTCCTTTCACTTCCTCTTGCTCTTTAAGTTCTTGTGCCTGTGGACTAAGGGTTATAGGACCAGAAGGGTGAGAAGGTTGAAGAGCAAAAAAAGGGGATGAAAGAAAGGAGGACCGAGTGATAAGAAAAAAAGAAAGATAGAGAAAGGAGAGGGGGTGGGTATAAAGAATATTGACAAAAAGAAGAGAGGCACAGAAAGAGGGAGACAGGGCAATATAGGTGTACAGTAGGGTACTTTGACACAACCTTAAAAAACCCCACCTTCTGGGGGTGCCCAGTTGCGTGGTTCCCTTGAGGTCAGCAGCTCTTTGCTAACCTGATCAGACACAGTACCCCACCTCCACCAAGTAGAGAGGAAAGACAAAAATGCTTTAAATCAAACCAAAAGAAGCAAACAGAAAACTTTACGGGGATAAAATTGGGTGAAAAACCAAATTATATCGGTAGAAACACTAGCAAAAATGAAGTTGAAGTTATTAAAAAAGGCAGCAATGGGAAATTATAATTAAACTAGGAAAATTGAGAAAGAAAAAGGGATCTGTGTGGAAAAGATTGAAATTAAAAA
Source organism: Nycticebus coucang (assembly GCF_027406575.1). Taxonomy (NCBI): domain Eukaryota; kingdom Metazoa; phylum Chordata; class Mammalia; order Primates; family Lorisidae; genus Nycticebus; species Nycticebus coucang. The sequence goes on from NC_069782.1 coordinate 120,929,815, forward strand.
AACAAAAGAACATCAGCAACGTCAAAATAAACAAACAAAAAAAACAACCAAACCAAAAAAAAAAAAGAAGAAAAAAATACACAACCAAAAACAAAGCAGTTTGTATATGTTATTGAATATTGTCTGGGCAACACGTGGTCTTCTGGGGTATGAGATGTTAGTCACAGTTCTGATACGACTGGAGGCTGCTGATTTCTCAAACCCCAGCAGGTAGACACCCTAAATCTCTCTTCAGCCTACTTAAAAGGCGCTTTGAACTTGTAAACTTGCTGAGCAGAAGCTTTCCCAGCTTTCTCGCTGGAATCGCTGCTGAAGTGGCTATGCACTTACTCAGTGTGCCAAAACCGATCTCACTCTGCCCCTGAGGGTTAGGGCTGCAAGACGGCTCAGACCCCACCCTTAGGCTACTTGGTTGCTGGGTTACCAGCTCCCACCCGTTTCTAGCTCTGGACCCTGAGGGCAGAGCTTGCCGGGGCAGATCACTGACAATGGATCCGTGTGACCCACCGCCAAACACTATCAGCTCCGTCTGGCTCAGTGGCTCAGACTGGGGCCCTAGACAACGGCCAAAGTTCTCCGCACTCCCGCTCAGGCCTTCCCCAAGGCAGTTCAACTCAGTGCCAAGTCCAAGGACATCAAAACAGTTCACAGGTAAGGCCTTTCTGGTTTGCAGTCTCGCTGCTACTGAACTTACAGTTGTGGGCGGGTTTAGATGGATTGAACACACGCGACCACTTGCCGGCTTTCCACTGTTTTAGTCCTCCTCTTGGGGTCCAGAAGTCTCTCGCTGACTCCCTGTATTTTCATAGGAGTGATGATAGGCAGTTCCCACCAGCCAGAGATGCCTGGAGTCCTATCTCCCCAGACTCACGGTGCCCAGATGCAAGGAAGCTGTTACTCGGCTGCCATCTTGCTCCGCCTCCGGTGGTCAGAAGGTGGCACATTTCTAAAACTGATTGAAGCTATCTATGACAAACTCACAGCCAATATTTTACTGAATGGAGTAAAACTCAAAGCTTTTCCTCTTAGAACGGGAACCAGACAAGGTTGTCCTCTGTCGGCCTTTACTATTCAACGTAGTGCTGGAAGTTCTAGCCAATACAATTAGGCAAGACAAGGAAATAAAGGGAATCCAAATGGGAGCAGAGGAGGTCAAACTCTCCCTCTTTGCTGACGACATGATCTTATACTTAGAGAACCCCAAAGACTCAACCACAAGACTCCTAGAAGTCATCAAAAAATACAGTAATGTTTCAGGATATAAAATCAATGTCCACAAGTCAGTAGCCTTTGTGTACACCAATAACAGTCAGGATGAGAAGCTAATTAAGGACACAACTCCCTTCGCCATAGTTTCAAAGAAAATTAAATACCTAGGAGTATACCTAACGAAGGAGGTGAAGGACCTCCTCTATAAAGAAAACTATGAAATCCTCAGAAAGGAAATAGCAGAGGATATTAACAAATGGAAGAACATACCATGCTCATGGATGGGAAGAATCAACGTTGTTAAAATGTCTATACTTCCCAAAGCAATCTACCTATTCAATGCCATTCCTATCAAAATACCAACATCGTACTTTCAAGATTTGGAGAAAATGATTCTGCGTTTTGTATGGAACCGGAAAAAACCCCGTATAGCTAAGGCAGTTCTCTGTAACAAAAATAAAGCTGGGGGCATCAGCATACCAGATTTTAGTCTGTACTATAAAGCCATAGTGCTCAAGACAGCATGGTACTGGCACAAAAACAGAGACATAGACACTTGGAATCGAATTGAAAACCAAGAAATGAAACTAACATTTTACAAACACCTAATCTTTGATAAACCAAACAAGAACATACCTTGGGGGAAAGACTCCCTATTCAATAAATGGTGTTGGGAGAACTGGATGTCTACATGTAAAAGACTGAAACTGGACCCACACCTTTCCCCACTCACAAAAATTGATTCAAGATGGATAAAGGACTTAAATTTAAGGCATGAAACAATAAAAATCCTCCAAGAAAGCATAGGAAAAACACTGGAAGATATTGGCCTGGGGAAAGACTTCATGAAGAAGACTGCCATGGCAATTGCAACAACAACAAAAATAAACAAATGGGACTTCATTAAACTGAAAAGCTTCTGTACAGCTAAGGAGACAATAACCAAAGCAAAGAGACAACCTACACAATGGGAAAGGATATTTGCATATTTTCAATCAGACAAAAGCTTGATAACTAGGATCTATAGAGAACTCAAATTAATCCACATGAAAAAAGCCAACAATCCCATATATCAATGGGCAAGAGACATGAATAGAACTTTCTCTAAAGACGACAGACAAATGGCTAACAAACACATGAAAAAATGTTCATCATCTCTATATATTAGAGAAATACAAATCAAAACAACCCTGAGATATCATCTAACCCCAGTGAGAATGGCCCACATCACAAAATCTCAAAACTGCAGATGCTGGTGTGGATGTGGAGAGAAGGGAACACTTTTACACTGCTGGTGGGACTGCAAACTAGTACAACCTTTTTGGAAGGAAGTATGGAGAAACCTCAAAGCATTCAAGCTAGACCTCCCATTTGATCCTGCAATCCCATTACTGGGCATCTACCCAGAAGGAAAGAAACCCTTTTATCATAAGGACACTTGTACTAGACTGTTTATTGCAGCTCAATTTACAATCGCCAAAATGTGGAAACAGCCTAAATGCCCACCAACCCAGGAATGGATTAACAAGCTGTGGTATATGTATACCATGGAATACTATTCAGCCATTAAAAAAAATGGAGACTTTACATCCTTCGTATTAACCTGGATGGACGTGGAAGACATTATTCTTAGTAAAGCATCACAAGAATGGAGAAGCATGAGTCCTATGTACTCAATTTTGATATGAGGACAATTAATGACAATTATGGTTATGGGGGGGGAAACAGAAAGAGGGAAGGAGGGAGGGGGTTGGGGCCTTGGTGTGTGTCACACTTTATGGGGGCAAGACATGATTGCAAGAGGGACTTTGCCTAACAATTGCAATCAGTGTAACCTGGCTTATTGTACCCTCAATGAATCCCCAACAATAAAAAAAAAAAAAGAAAGAAAAATAGTATAATGAAATGGAAAAAAAAAAAAAAAAAGAACAAGGCCTCCCAAAGGGTAATTGACTAAATGTCAGCTAGTGTTATTTTTAGCTATGTTCCCATCTTTGAATAGAATAGATTCACTCCTCCTACTTCATGGTTATCCATTGGTAGTAAGTTTACAAATATTTCTTGCTAGCAGAGTTCACCACAGAAAGGGATATCTTTGATGTTAGAGTCCAAATCACAAACTTCAGTTTTTGTATTTCCTGAAAACCCTCTCCTCACTTTCTGCCTGTGTCTTCTGCTAAATGCCACTTGATTATACTATTTAACCAGTTAAGTCCAATCCAGTTTGTACAAAATAAAAATGAAATGTGTTAACAGTATGTTTAATTTCAAATATACATGCTGAATAAAAATATTTTTATACTGACTAAAAATAAAAAAGAAATGAAGATAAAAGTATCAATAAATAATTAAATTAAGAAACATAAAAACAGTATAAGTGAGACATAAACCCAAGAGCAATTTCCTTGAAAACACTGAAAATTTGACAAATTTCTGATGAATATTAATCAAGAAAAATGTTGAAAACAGAAAGTAGGAATTAAATGCCATTGCCAATGACAGGGGATGCCCTGGAGCCCAAGACCCTCCTGCTCTTCAGACGCCTCAGTTCAGCAACTACCTAGAAGAAAACTGAAGTTTGATAGGAGAGAACTTCAGACGCTGACTTCACAACTTCCAGAAAGTGGGGAAGAAACTTCATATTGGGCATATTTATCACACTTAGGGACTCCTTCCAGTTCCACTCTGCCCCTCGCCCTAATGTCTGTTCTGAACTGCAGTCCCAGATTTCAGCAGCCTCTGGGCAGCTCCTCCTGAACCTCCCACCAGCTCCTCCAAAATGTGGCCACACAGATCTCACATGGCCTCCTCCTCCTCCTCCTCCTTCCCCGCTTCCCCTCCCCTCCTCCTCCTCATGCTCCTCCTCTTCCTCCTCCTCCTTCTCCCCCTTGCTCCTCCCCCTCCTCCTCCTCATCCTCCTCATCCTCCTCCTTGTCCTCCTCATCCTCCTCTTCCCCTCCCCTCCTCCTCCTCCCCCTCCTCCTTGCACTCCCCTTTTCTCTTCCTGCTCCACTTTCTTTCGTATAAATGGCAGCATCTATCTGCTCACTCCAGCTTAACCCAGGGCATTGTTTTTTTTTTTGTTGTCGTTGTTTTTTTGCATTTTTTGGCCGGGGCTGGGTTTGAACCCGCCACCTCCCGCATATGGGGCCGGTGCCCTACTCCTTTGAGCCATAGGTGCTGCCCAAGGGCATTGGGTTTTTTTGTTTGTTTTTTATTAAATCATAGCTGTGTACATTTATGCGATCATGGGGCACCATACACTGGTTTTATAGACCATTTGACACATTTTCATCACACTGGTTAACATAGCCTTCCTGGCATTTTCTTAGTTATTGTGTTAAGACATTTACATTCTACATTTACTAAGTTTCACATATATCCTTGTAAGATGCACCACAAGTGTAATCCCACCAATCACCCTCCCTCTGCCCACTTCCCCTCTGCCTCCCCTCCCTTTCCCTCTTCCCCCTATTCTTAGGTTATAACTGGGTTATACTTTCATATGAAAGCCATAAATTAGTTTCATAGTAGGGCTGAGTACATTGGGTACTTTTTCTTCCATTCTTGAGATACTTTACTAAGCAGAATATGTTCCAGCTCCATCCATGTAAACATGAAAGAGGTAAAATCTCCATCTTTCTTTAAGGCTGCATAATATTCCATGGTGTATATATACCACAATTTATTAATCCATTCGTGGATCGATGGGCATTTGAGCTTTTAAGGGCATTGTTTTTTAACAGCTCCTTCTCCTTTGCCCTTGTCTCTTTCATAGCCAAGCATTTGCCAAGTCCCATCAATTCAGTATCCAGTGTCCCTGTTCACACTGCTGCTTCCCTAGTCCAAGCCTTGCAGTAGCTCTCACTAGTCTGTGACTAGTCTCTTCCACCTCAAATCCACCAACACACAACTTACCCCATTGGTCAAAAACACTCATGGCTCCCTACTTCCAACAACACAAAGTCAAAACGCATCAGCTTTTTGAAGACATTCCATCATTCAGCCCAATTTGCTAAACCTTAGCTCCTACACATCTCCTCCAGATAGGCCATGATCCTCCCAAATAGCACAAAAGCTTGTCATAAACTCATGACGAGAGTTCTAAGAGAAAGGATTATTAATGAATTATGTATGCACCTAAGTTATCCTTCAAACAAAAAAGTGAAAAATATGTTTGGGTCAGAATTTAGGGAGTGCAGACCTCAAATGTCTACCTGAAACAACAAACCCAAATAACCTACTAGATGATAAAACCCAAGTAATAAGTTATCAAACATGTTCATTGCCATCCTCAGGAGGAAAGAATGTGGGTTTGGGCTTTGATCCCACTTCTGAGTCTCACTAAACCTAGAATTGAGTCCTCCTCTGTCATACACTAGTTACATTACCATGGGAATATGCCTCTCAATCCCCGAGCCTCACATTTCCATCTACCTACTTATCTCTATCCACTAACCCATCAATAGAAAGCAACGTGGATCCACCCGGAAAGCTTCATGGGCCAGGCCTGAAATTAGCACACACACTACTTCTGCTCACAGTGTCAGAGACAACTGAGGGACACAGAGAGGGAGGCTGTGTTCTCAAGAGGAAGACACTAGCAGGAAGTTTGAGAGTTCATAGAGTTGATTAGGAGTTAATCCTGCAAATGGAAAGAGATGGGAAATAGAATTGAGCAGAAGGAGAAGTCAAATCATGACATAGTCCTGACAAAACAATCACCAACCCAGTGGACAGCTCTGGAGCAAACGTTGCCCATCAGAAATGTTCTCCATTGGACCCATATAGTCATGCCTCATGCAGTCACCAGAGGAAGGCAGCTTTTGGAAGGATGTGACATCAGGCAAGGTGGCTGAGGCCCTCAGCTCTATGGCTGAGGCTGACTCTAATGGGGCTGACCCCTGGAGACTGTCCGCTGACTGCACTTCTTCCAGCTGGAAAGCAAGACCTAATTTGAAGGGGTCTAGAGGTCCCTCCTGCACACCTGCCATGCAGAGCCACACCTAGCTGCCAAGGAGTCTGAAAATTGGTCCAGCCATGTACCAAAGAAGGGAAAGCAATGTTTGAAGACAGCAAGCAGTCAACCAGGAGCTCAGGTAATTTTCTATAAACTAACTTGAGAAAAGATCCTCGTACTTAGGAGTTCAGTGATAATAGCAGACACAATCAGCCACATGTGTTCACTCCACCTACTAGAACCCTGAGCAGAGCAGGGGTGATGGACTCCAGGAATCCAACCCCAGAAATAGTGTCTGTAAAGTGTGTAGGAAGTAGGTGCCTGAACAGTGTGGCTTCTGTCTCCATCTTTTGTTGTTGGATTGTGCTTCTTTGAAAGTACAAATAGCCCCAACGAGAGCCCAGCTCATTGCTGATCAGAGTGATTTACTAAGTCAAAGGAGGAGATGAAAGGTGGCCATTGAGTTACACAACTGCCCTTGTTTATGAATGAGCCCATCAGCCTTGACCTCCGAGGTGCTGAGAGCCTACAATCACTGTCCTGGTCCAAGAGTGAAATCTGAAGAGACCTAGGAATAAATCCCCTCCTTTGTATCAAGTGACCTACTTTTCTCTTTTGCTGTCACCTCTGAGGTTCCAGTGGTCAAAGGAAAATTTGGGAAGTTCTCTGTGCACGTCACAGCTGAAGATGCAGCTGCCAAGCCCTCCCATCTTTGCTGCCTCACAGGACAGCATTGAGAAATTCAGACCAAATACAGTCCTGACTACCCGGGGGAAAGGCCTAGGATAGCTCCTCGTCATCCAGAACCACAGGGAACCAAGATTGGGGTACCCTCCCCACCCACTGGTGATCCTGAGCAGGGAACCCGGCAGGTTGACAGCCAGGGGGCTACACAGGAGGGCCTCTTTGTGTGGGCAAATCGGACCACCCCTCCCCCTGCTGAGCCCCTCATTGGTGCTCAGATCCAAAGCCTGGCAGAGAGTAGATACCTCACAGAAGGTGCTCCTGCCTCCCGTCCCGGTTAAGGATCAGAGAAACCATCACAGAATGGGGCAAAAAAGGCTATCTTGCTCAGGCCCTTGCCCACCCTGTGACCTTGGACAAGTGACCTCACAGAGACTCCATGATTCAACCATGAAGTAAGATAACTCTACCAAGTCTGCTGATGTGTTTAGAAGACTAAATTAAACTGAGTCCATGGACTTCTGGTTCCTTGCACAGCATGCTGGAGATCAGTGGGCTCTTCCTGTCATTTTTCATTTTGATAACCTAAAGAGATTTCCACCTGCAAACTTTGGCTCATCCAGAGGACTCTGCTAGAGTAAAGACTTGACCAGAGATGTGTCATGGTTTCAGATACAGCAAGATGAACAAAGGTGTGCTAGTTTTCCCCAGCTGCTTTAAGAAGTCACTGCAAATATATTATCCTACAGTTCTGGAGATGAGACTTGTGAAATGGGTCTTCCTGTCCAAAATTAAGGTGTCTAGAGGGCTGCATCCCTTCTGGAGGCTGTAGGGGGGAATCTGTTCCTTACCTTTTCCAGCTTCTAGAGGCTGCTGCTTCCAGGCCTCTGGCCCCTTCCTCCTTCAAAGCCAGCAGCATAGCATCAGCCTTCCCACCTCCCTTATTCACATATAAGGGCCTCTGTGATGACATTAAACCCACCTGGATGATCCAGATTTTCCCCATCTCAAAATCCTTAATTCAATCCTACCTGCCAAGTCCAACTTGCTATGTAAAGTAACATTCAGAAGTTCCAGAGATTGGGATGTGGACATCTTTGGAGACCACTGTTCTACCTCCCACAGAAGGTCTACCGCTGTCTAAACAGTTCAGTGGAAGACAAAATGGACATAGCAATAAGTAACAGTCAAAATGGCATACTGAGTCTTCTCAGTTTATTCACGGATTATCTTCAACAGTCCAACTATCATCCCTATCATGTTTGTTTAATTTATTAATACCTAAAGTATTTGAAAATGAATTTCAGATATTTTGCTGTTTCAAATACAGTAGAAATAATATGGAAAATGAAAGAAAACAAGCTTTATCTATGCATGGTTTCTTCCCTTTTCTAGATTTCTTAATTCATTAAGAAGACCCTTTCTTGTTAAAAAGAATAAAACTTGTACTGCACTGACTTAGACAGATGTTCAAAATACACCGTAAAGTATCAAAGCAACCCACAGAGCAGCATGTTTACTGGGATCTCATTTTCATAAAATGATACATTTATATTTGTTGCTACAGAGAAAATACCCACAAGAATATAAGGCAAAATGTTAACCACACTGGGGCTGCCGCGGCAGGAGGCGGCAGCAGTGGGGCTGCAGGAAACCTTTATTTCCAAAGTCATACTTTAGTAATGTAATATATAATAAACTCATTTTCTGCAACCAGGAAAAAATTAGGACCATGCTTGTCTGTGTTTGTAGACTAAAGGGATCTGCTAAAATATGGTTTTCTCTAGAGAATAGCATCAACTGAGACTCCAGGATTCCGCTCAATCCACGTGAGCCTTCACGCCTCACTTCTGACTACTTCCTATCATCCCCTTTCCAAGTCCTTCTTAGAAACCATAGACTTGCCACTTGCCATTGTAATCACAGGGAATGTAGGTCAGGTAATTAGTAACCAGAGTTTATTTGTTTTGGAAAACAGTGCAGTCAGGCAAAATAGGCCTGTTCCCATTTCTCAGGGCAGAATCCCAGAGCTTTTGAGAGGGAGGGACCCTGGAGGTCAAATACTGAATGCAAGCCCCCACGTCACTCGCTGAGGTCCAGAACTAGGTCAGCAGCTAGCAAGCAGCAGGGCTGGGAATCGTAGGGAGCGCCACAAAACCAGCCCTTTTCCCTTTGGTTGGCTTGCTGAAAGATCAACTCACAATTATGGTAGATTAGTAAGAGAAAGGTTTATTTCCAAATACCATGCGCATGGGGGGAATCACAAGAACGATTACCCAAAGTCTCAGTGATGGTCAGAGACTTTTAAAGACGCCTGTTAGAAGGCGGGAGGAGTGTGGAAAGTATACGTGCAAGCAGGTGGTTGCTGGGGTGGGGGGGAGATGAGTGTAGATGGGTGGAAACAGATCGATTTGTAGATTAACCGGAGAGACAGTCTCATGCTTCAAACAACCTATGGCCAGGTCTATTCGTCTGCAATAAGGAAGTCAGCAGCCCTTTCTGATTCTAAACCAGGTTACTCAGGTTTTATAGAGGAGAGGCCAACGCTTTCTGACCATGAATGGCCTCTTAATTCAAAATACTCTTTACACCAAGGAATCATATTTGGGGTGAAATTTCCTTAGCTCCTTCAGAATTAAGGCAGGTCACAGGATTCCCCAAGGTAGGCTCTTTCCATGGCCTGGTCCCCAGTCAACTAGTGATGAAGACCCTTTCTGGGATTCCAGCCTGGGTTCCTGAGAGTTTGCAAGGTCTAGACATGCAGTAATGGAGTGGGCCATGGGAAGTCCACTTCACCTTGGGCTGCAATACCAGGGACTATAGGGAGTGGTGGGAGGCATGTGTCACCCAAATAGTTAGCTCAAAGATGCACCTATCACAGACAGATCCCAAGTCTGAGGGGGCTGAGCAGCTCCTGTTGCAAAACGACCCCACCTGTGTTAACACCGTGGTCCAGGATAGCCTGCCATGGCAGCATAGCTCACAGCAACCTCAAACTCTTGGGCTCGAGAGATCCTCTTGCTTCAGCTGGGACTGAGTAGCTGGGACTACAAGCATCTGCCACAATGCCCAGCTAGTTTTTCTATTTTTTAGTGGAGACAAGGTCTCACTCTAGTCTCAAACTCCTGAGCTTAAGCAATTTCCCCACCTCAGCCTCACAGAATGTTAGGATTATAGGTGAGCCACCAAAGGCTATTCTTTTGACTGAACTGAATGTGATATGATTCATGGACCCCAAAATGGTTCTAGGCAATAGTGAGAAAATCTGTGCTGTCAAGTGGGAGCAGCTTCCAGAATGACCACAGGTGTTAACCTCACCCCCAAGCATCAGGTGAGCTGGAAGAGGCACCCGGAGGCTCAGGACAGGGCATTTTTCACATGGCTCCCCAGAGACCTGGAGTCTGTAGAAAGGCAGCTGAGCTGGTAACCAGCCCAGAGACACCAACTGGCACCTTTCTCACCGGACTTTCTGCTGGTGTTGGTGTGGCCACCAGACTCTCCCCTGACAACCAGGACAAGGCATCAGCACAGGGTGGCAGAGACACACAGCCCTGGTGAGCCACAGGTTGCTTCTTTGTGACATCCTCAGAGGCCAGAATAAAACAGGCTTTCACCACCTGTGAGCATAACCTGACCCCACAAAGTCACTCTGAGGAACTCAAACCCCAGGGGCACACGAGTAGAGATCCAGCCACTGCACTGCCTGGTTCACTTGCAAGCTGGAAGCACATGCTTTGTTTAGAGGGGTGAGATGAACAGCAACATTCTATTCAAATTCAGTCTGCTTTCACAGCCAACGCATCTCCTCCAGAGCGGTCTAGAGTTTTGTTCTCATTAGCCCCACTCTCTAAGGACACAAGGGTGGGGAAACGATCAACTCTTCTCCGCACCAGAGGGCCAATCCTTTGTCCCACCCAAGAGCATAGAGAAGTCCTTGAAAAAGGAGCCTCCCACCCTTCACTGGCTTATAAGTGATGTTTCTTAAATGGGGAGGCACCCCCCCCCCCAGGACTTCCACCTAGAATCTTGTCTGCAATGGCAGGAAATGGAGGGTTGGGAGGATGCAAGAGCAGGTGTGAGACTCCAGGCCTTACTGTTTCCCAGTGGAGATATTTTATGCCTTCCGAGCTTCTGTACCAAATCCCAGGGGTCTATGGTAAAGTCACTTTTGCACACTGAAGGTTGATTGGCTGAATTCCTGTGCATTCTTGCCTCTCTTACTATGGCCAATATTGCATTCTGGCTGTGAGGGAGGGTGGAGCCCACAGAACCAGAGATCTTCTAAGCCAAGAGGGAACCGTCACAGCATCAGGGACTTTCTAAGCAAGATTGCAAAGGAGATGGATGACCTTATGTCAGATAAGGCCTGAAAAGCTCCAGTTGCCTTCTCAGATGCATAGCTGCTTTTGCTACATCAGATTTTCAGCTGTACTCTCCAGAGCACCTGAAATCAAGAAAAAGCAGGCAGTCCCCTGGGTCCTGGGCCACTATGGCAGCTGTCCCTCTGCCATCCACTCCCAGGAGTGGGACAAAGCATCACGAGCCCTCCCTTTGCTTCTTAAGGCTTGAGGATTTCCCAGTCTAGGGGAGTGGACTATGGGAGGAGCTGACCTAGACGGGGCCCTGGGCAGGTGCAGGGAAGACTTCCCTGGGACAGCCCCATGCACTGGACAGAGAGGCCCGGCACTGAAGGGGCTGCCTTCAAATAAGGCCTCCAGACGAAGGGCCATGCACCCACCTTTTCATTCCTTTCTGTAGTCTGAATTTTTGAATATATTGTTGAGAATCTGCAGTAGAGAGCTCGGAAAACTCTCTTGGTGAGCCTATGCACGTGTGCCAGTGCGAGCGTCCACAGAGGGCGCAGAGAGAGGAGGGACGTGCGGCCCTCACTTCAGTGGTATGGGCAGCCTGGGCCTGAGCAGAGTCTGGCCCAAACTGCAACCAGCTGAGCCCAGACAGCAGGTAGGAGAGGAGTTGCTTCATGAGGGAGTGAGTCCCACCTGGCCTCCAGCTTGCACTCCCCCCAGGCCTCCCTGCAGAATCGCAGGGTTTCCAAAGCCCTAACAAGCAGAAAAAGTCACCCTTCCAGTCTGGCCCCTCTGCTTGCAGCTGCCGGAGTGGCCTGAGGGGTGAAGGGGACAGCCCGCCCCATCACATACCTGGCCCCACCCAAGCGCTCTTCCTCTTTTCAAGATCTCCTAGAGCCCTGTCAACTGGCAGCAAGGCCCACACTTGCATCATCACTAGACAGTTCGCTAGTGATGGGCGCGGGGCCCCACACTGAGGATGGCGCTCCTCTCCTGCTTCTGTGGTCCCCTTCTCCTTCCGCCCCTGCCAGCTGTGCCCACTGCCTCTGACGTAGCCGCTGCCCAGAACTGAGGATAAACCATGTGGACAGAAGGCGACAGTGGGGTGAAGCCACAGTCTTCCTGGCATTTGTGAAGGGGCAGTCTAAAGAGCACAGTGTGAGAGTAGAGGGACTCCAAGAAGCTCTGGAGACTCTACTATTGGTTGGCAGCAGCTATTAGAGCCTCTTACGTCACTTACCTTCCACACTGACTTCCCCTGTTCCTCCCTAAGACCTTGTCCAGGCAGTTACTCCACAAGGCACCAGAATTCCTACCACCTCTTCACCAGTTCCCAATTCACTGTGTCCCAGTTCACTCCCTTCTGCCGGTAAGATCCCAGGGTCCTTCCTGCCCAAGGACTCCACAGCCAAGTTTCTCTACAGTCCAGCTCCAAGCCCCATGCCACTTAGCATGTCTTCTCTGCTCACTTGGCGTGGGGACACAGAAAGCACAGAGCTGGAATAAGACCCTGGCCCTGCCCTTTCAAAGACCTCCAGCTGGGAGAGAGGATGGGGTCTTGTGCACTAGCCCACACAAGAGTTCACAGCCATGTGCACTGTGGGAGGCTCAAGGAGCTACAGCATCCCAGGAAGAGAGGGATCGCTTCCAAGTGAAGGCTTGGAGAAGAGCAGGAGGCAGAGGGATGAAGGGCAAAGACTCTGGTTGGGTCAACCAGACTTAAATCTTCCCCATCCGGGGTGTGCCTTCATTGTATGTGTCAACATTGCTGGACCAGTTTCAGCTGTGAAGTCAGGATATTAACATCCACCTTGACCTCACAGAGTTATTGAAAACATAGGGAGCTGGTGTGTTTGGTACTTGCCTCCTTCTGGAGCATTACTTTCATTTCCATGGAGGACAACAGTGTCAACTGGCCTAGGAGCCAGAAGACCTGGGTTTGAATCCTGGCAAACATGTGGCCTTTCTGAAGTTCAATGCCCTCACCTACACAATGGAATAACAACAGGACCCAGCTCAGAGGGCTACCAGGAGTATGAAATGGAACCAGTTTATAAAATTATTAGCTCAAGGATTGGCATTTATTAAACACTCAACAAGCGTTGTTAACACTCAGGGCTTGGGAGCTTGCAGCCTCAGCTGACTGGCAGGTGTCACTCACTAGCCAATCCCAAATGACCTGTGAGTGTCACAGGGTGAGGGTCCCACAGGGACTACAGCCAGGGCAGCCACCACCCCCCCACAGTACCTCACAAGACCACTCCGCCCAACATTGCAAAGGCTTTGTGTAAATTGCTCTTTGCCTCACTGATTTCAACACCCAGCCAGTTGGCCCCACCTCCTCCCCTGAATTTAAATCTGTTTGTCTGAAACTTTCTTCAGACACAATATTTACAAGTTCACCCTTGAGTAATCAGTAGCATCACCAATATTCCACCACTCCCCAATTCAGAGGAGTCAGACTATGAGCTCACTTTGAGTAGTTGTAAAACTATAATAAACAATCTCTATTAGTTTGCCACACATTGTCTCACTCTACCCTCACGACAATCCTGAGGGCTGGGGGGCAAAAACTGTCCCCGACTGGTGAGAGCAGGTGGCCCTTCAGTGGCCACACTAGGTCTCCTAAACTGGTGTTGCTTGGGGTCAGTGACCTGGAAGGAGACTCATCTTGACATGTGGTGTGCCTCGATTGATTTGGAGGAGTCCTGGAGAACAGATAGCTGCCCGTGTGGGCCACCAGACCTTTATCATCCAGTTCAACTCCCTCATTTTACAAATGTTAGAGGGTAAGGTCCAATGAGGGAAGTCAGGAAGTCAGATGGTCAGTGCCAATCTGGGAGCAGGACTGTGATCTCCTAATTCCCACCTTTAAGATTTTCTTTCTAAAACACCACACTGCCCAGAACATTCTTGTTCTTGTATTAAATTTTTAATAAAGTTTAAGTAAAAACACAAATGTCTCTTTGTACACACTATACCCCAAGGATAACAACTATCCTTATTTCTTTTTTTTTTTTAATATATTTATTTATTTATTTTTTCTTTTTTTGTGGTTTTTGGCCGGGACTGGATTTGAACCCGCCACCTCCAGCATATGGGACCGGCACCCTACTCCTTGAGCCACAGGTGCCACCCCCCTTATTTCTAATATCTTAGATTGGGTTTGTATCTTTACATGAGCATTATCATGTACTATTAATATTTGTACCTTTTTTTTGCTTAATACTACATGAGATTTTTCTGTGTTCTTGCACGTAACTATAGCTCATGGCTTTTTCATTGTTACATAACACAGTAGAAGCTCCATAGTTGACCACCTCCCTACACTGACAACCTCCTTAAGTTGACCTAATTTTCATAGACGGGACATGAACCACATGAATATATCAGTACAGTAGGCCTCCTTCCTTATGTTGACCACCTCTGTATGTTGACCAGTTTGTTACAGTCCCTGGATGGCCAACTTACAAAAGTATTGTATTTCACTGAGTGGATATAGTACAACATATTTTCCATTGAATGGACAATTAGAAAATCTCTAGTCTGCTGCTATAAACACCCTTGTACATGTCTTTTGGAATTTCTAAGTTATAGAATATGCCTTTGCTCATCTTTAGGAGATAATACCAAACTGTTTTCAGAAGTTAAACTAATCTACTATCTGTTTTGGGTGAGAAAAACTGAGGCTCAGTGAGGGCAGGTGACATGCCCCAGGTCACACAGCCAGGAATGGGCAAAGTTGGACAGGTATTCAGCTGGGTGTCCTGGGGCCAGATTTGTGTTTTTTCTCCTTCACTTCTAGGCCCTCAAAGATGAATCTCTAGGCATCAGCCTGAGCCTCAAGGCTCCCTCCTATCATGCCCTGCTGACCTCTCCTCACTCACCGTGTTCTTGGTACATGTTATGGCATCTTCCTGGTTGTCTTGGCACAAAACACAAGCCAACATGGTTGGTGGAAATGGATATGCACTTGTTTCCTCTGAGAAAGCTGAAGCTCCCTCCATGGGGATGAACCCAGATGAGATAGAGTGCCCGTGAGGTTGTAGCTCCTGCTCTGAAGATGGCCTAACAAGTGCCCGAATTAAATAAAATTGAAAGACTACTTGACTACAAGACTTCTCAGAGTCTTTGTGGAAATAATATGCATTAATTTCTAAAGGCAAAATCATTTCTAAACCTTTTCCAAGATTTTTTGTCTTTGCTTCCCAAAGCACACTGATTATGGCTTGATAAATAACACCATTAGGAAATATCAGTTTCATAAGCCAAAATCAATCATGATTAAGAAGATACGGGAAGGAATTCTTTTTTTTACTCTTTTTTGACAGAGTCTCACTTTGTCACCCCAGGTAGATAGAGTGCAGTGGCATCATCATAGCTCACTACAACCTCAAACTCTAGGGCTCAAGCAATCCTCCTGCCCAGTCTCCCAAGTAGCTGGGACTACAGGTGTGTGCAAGGATGCTTGGCTGATTTTTCTATTTTTTGTAGCGATAGGAACTTGCTCTTGCTCGGGCTGGTCTCAAACTCCTGTGCGCAGGCAATTGTCCTGCCTCGGCATCCCAGAGTGCTAGAATTATAGGGATGAGCCACTGCACCCAGCCATGAACTCCTTGAAAAGAAAAAAACAAAACCCCAAGAAAGATTCAATACAGGTCATGCTCCAACATCCAATGCATGGAAGTCGGTCACCTACCTATTAACAGATGAAGCTTGAGAGAGTGGGCCAGACTGTAATTTCCAAAGATGACTGAAAAAAATCTGTCCTATCCTATCTCTTCTACAATGCAACCTGGCCACAACCCCTTCAGGAGGTGGAATCCATGTCCCTTCCCTTGAATGTCAGTAGCCTTGAGACTGCCTTGGCTAGTGGAGTACGGCAGGAAATGATACTGCATGACTTCTGAGATTGAGTCATAAAAAGTAATATAGCCTCTACCTTGCTATTGGAATACTTCCAGCCATGTAAAAAGTCTAACAAGTCTGAGACCACCATGCTGTGAGGAAGCCCAAGCCACACAAAGAGGCCACAGGCAGGTGCTCTGGTTAGGAGTCTTGTCTTCAAGTCATAGCAGCAGGCACCAGACATGTGAATAAAGGTGCCTCAGGATGATCAGACCCTAGTTTTTGAGTCTTCCCAGCTGAAGTTCCAGATCCCATGCAGCAGAGGCAAGCAATACTCTTTGTGTCCTGTCTGAGTTCCTGGCCCATAGAATCCACGAGCACAGTAAAACACTGCTGTTGTTTTAAGCCATAAGTTCGAGGGTAGTTTGCTATGTAGCAGCAGTAACTGGAGCAGGGAGCGTGTATAATACGGGTATGAGTGAGCATATTTAAATTGAGAGTGTAGGTTGGAATCAATGTTCTCTTTTATACCAATGGGTGATTCTCTCCTCTGTGCTTTTTTGGATCAATATACAGTCTTCTGTAGGGAACTCATTTATTCAACAACATAAATTAAGATTCAGCTGTTTTACCGGCCCAAAGGGATAAAGCCCCACTGTGGTACCACCTCCATGAATTTTATATTCTACGCAGACACTTAGTCAAATGCTAGCATCACACAACTGGAAGTAATCACCAGGAAGGAGCAACTGGGGGAGGAAAAAGGCAGAGAAACCCATGGCAACCAGGAGATAAATAAAGTTCTGGGTGCTTGAAGCCACAGAGACAGTAATTCAAATGGTTTGAAGCCGGAAATTATTTTCCAACCAGCTGTAAATTTGCAAATCCCATATGTGGTACAACATTAAGCTGCTATTTTGGAAATTCTTTCATCTTATTCAGAGGCATCTCAGGAGCCCATCCTTCCTCTTGGAAGGCATCCAGTTCCCTGCAGAAATCACTTCATCAGCAGGAGCTGAGGCATTTTGGATGCAACTGTAGAATTCTGGAAACGTGGTTTAAAAACTATTCTCTCTTGGGTGAGGAAAGAAACATCTCGGAGCAATGTTTCTGTAGGCACCAGCTGGGCACTTTGTTTTTCTTTTTCCCCTTTGAAAAGGCAGAACCCTGGCACCTGCATCTGAACATAATGCAGCATTATTGATTCCCTTAGAAGACTGAGGATTCCATTTCTGAGTCACGGGGAATTTCTCACTATCACCAGTGACCATGGCACCAGTAAGCAGTCATAGCATTCTCTTAGATGTTCGATTCAATTCATAATTATTTATTGAGCATTCGTGCCAGACACGCTATCAGGAGTTGGAGATGTGGTCGTGAACAAGAGAGGGAGAGTCCCTCCTTCACAAAGCTCCCACTGTAGCTGGGAAAGAGCAGGGCAGGTGGAGAGGGAGGGAGGAGGAGGAGGAGCGGAAGGTGGTAGCCCGAGGAAGGAGGAGGAGAGGGGGACTTGGGGGGAGAAGACAGGACCTCGGTCTGGCCACTGGAGAGAATGTGGGGCCTTTGAATGACTGAAGGAAAGCCAGCATGACTGGTGAGGGCAGGAGGGACAGCCACATGGGAGGAGAGTGAAGAGCCCGGGAAAGCCCAGGGAGCATGCCAAGGGTTGGGGCTCTTATCTGAAGGACAATGGGTACCATTGATGCATTTAAGTGGGGAAGCAGTGTGATCACATTTTTGCTTAAGTAGGGAAGTGTGATCACATTTTTGTCTGGGAAAGAATGCTCTTTTTGTAAAGTATGGGTCAGAGGAGACCAAGAATGACGTGTGAAGCCAGGCGAAGGTGGCTGCAGAAGTCCAGGTGGGCAGCTGTGCCGGCCTGAAGCAGCTGTTGGTGGAGCAGCAGAGGCTGTCGGAGTGGAGCTTGGGGGAAATGAACAACTCTGATTTTTATTCAATAAACACTCTGAGGGCCTTTTCAAGGCCTTAAGAAGTCCTGGGCCGTGGTCTGGAAGCAGAGGATTAGACTAAGGGAGCTAGGTTCCCGGCCTAATGATGTGAGAAGTTGAGGTTTCCAGGGACAATCCCAGGGAAGGGAATGGGAATATTGCTGAAAGGGGAAGCAAGGGGTTAGGATTCCCAGGAGAAGCGAAGAGCAGTGAGCAGCCTCAGGTGACAGGTAGCAGAGGGATGCTTAAGGACCCAGATGTGTCTTTGTGCTGCATGTGGCAACACTTTAATGAGTTCTCCTGCCCGTACCGTCCCTGCCTTCAGTTCCCCCAGAATCCCTGAGAGCTATAAGCAAGCAATGTTTAGAGGAAATGGAGGGCCACAGAATGTGATCCACCCTGAGTGGGCACCAGAAGGAGAAAAGCAGGTAGCCTTGACAAGCAGATGCTGAGACTTTACAAGAAGAGGAAATGGGAACAAAAGGTGCCTGTGACGACTATCCAGTGCTGGGTTCCTGGGCTTGGGACAGAGAGAGAAGAAAGTAAAGGGCGTGGTCCACCCCTTACAGAGCCTGCGTGAATCTGGGCCGAAAACAGTGAGAGGCAAATCTGTGGGTGCTCTGGACTCAACGGGCAGTGGGAATTGAGGAATGGGACAATCAGTGTGGGCTAATGTGACCGGGGAGGCTTCCTGCAGACAGGAAGGACTTGAATCAGAGTGATGAGTGGGCCTTAAACTAATGCAGGAGGGGTGCGCAAAGCAAGGCTCCAAGACAGAGATGAAATCAGGATGTGGGAACGCATGGGGAGGAGAAGAAACCTGGCCGGCGAGTGGCATGGGGCCAAGGGAGGATCTGGAAAGCAGATGAAGGGCAGAGTGAGGGGTTGGGATTCGGTGAGGCCTGCCACCTACAGCAGCTGACACAAGGTCTTTGACAGTGGTGTGGCCACTGTCCAGCTGAGGCACCACCGGGAGCTGGAGACAGAATCACTGGCAGTCCACCCCTCCCAAAAAACCCGAGGCCTGGGTTTGAGAGACAGCTGAAGAGGGGAGAGCCAGCAAGAACCAAGAAGTCGGGCGGGCTGGAAAAGCAAACAGGAGGGCAGAGCTTGGAGAGTAGCTCAGGGAATGGACACAGAGACCCAGCGGCCTGGCAGGCCTTCCCCAACCCCTCACGCCCCACCCAGGGCACCAGAATGTCCCCTGTGCAGGCTGAGAACACACTCTTCATCCCCATTAAGCCTCCCACTGCCACCTCTGGGAGGTTAGAAAATGGCTTGGCTGGTGGCGCCTGTGGCTCAGTGAGTAGGGCGCTGACCCCATATACCAAGAGTGGTGGGTTCGAACCTGACCCTGGCCAAACTGCAACAAAAAAATAGCCGGGCGTGGGCGGCGCCTGTGGCTCAGTGAGTAGGGCGCAGGCCCCATATGCCGAGGGTAGCGGGTTCAAACCCGGCCCTGGCCAAACTGCAATAAAAAAATAGCCGGGCGTTGTGGCGGGCGCCTGTAGTCCCAGCTACTCGGGAGGCTGAGGCAAGAGAATCGCTTAAGCTCAGGAGTTGGAGGTTGCTGTGAGCTATGACACCACAGCACTGTACCAAAGGTAATAAAGTGAGACTCTGTCTCTAAAAAAAAAAAGAAAGAAAGAAAGAAAGAAAATGGCTTGGCAAAGTCCCTCCTGCCTTTTTGGAAATCTCTAAGAGGGAGCCTCTGCTTCTCCCCGCTTCTCTCTCCTTCCTCTGCCTTTTCTCTCTTTCATTCCTTATTCTCCTTCTCCTCCTCTTCTATATGTCTGGCTTCTGGTTTCCTCCCACCGTGTCCCCAAATCTTAGAGGACAGACCCAGACAACATCAGGAAGATTCCAGAACATCTCTGCCTGCTGCTCCCACCAGCCTGGCTTCAGCAGCCACATCCTACAAAACCCAGGGGAGGGTCCAGGACACACAGGCTGGTGCCAACAAGCTTGGGGGAAAGAGGACACAGTGGCATTTCGGGCAGGAAGAACACCAGTGCCCTGGAGGAGCCGGCTCCTCTTGTGAGAGGAGCACGTGTGCGGTGCAGCCAGCACCACCGCAGCCCTGTCATTCCTCCCATGTCTCCTCAAGGGGGCAGGGCTGTCTCTTCTTACACGTGTGTGTGCACATACACACACACAAACATGTGCATACACAAAGCAACCCACCCTGACATTAGGAGAAACTCACTCTAATCCCCTAATTGGACAGAATGGACTCTTGCAGCCAAAGATGGGAATTTGAAAGCCAGGGTCAGTGCAGAAACCAGCCTTTACCACCTCACTGAGCCATAGTCAAATCAGTTAATAAATGTGGATCTCAGGAAGGATGAGAGAGAGACAGAATTGATTCTGCCTGTAGAAGGCGCCTGACTTTGCAGGCTGAGATTTCTAAGCCCTCTCCTCTGTGCAGCTGGCCTCCCAGAAGAGCCATTTCCTACCACACACAGTGCTTTGCACACCGGAGGCAGCCCACAAACACTGTGCAGGGGGATGTGGATTTTCCTGCAGAAGCCTCTAAACCACCACTGGCCTTGGCTGCAAGGCAGCACCGTCTCCCATTTGTAATTTGTCCAAGGCCACTGGTTAACCCAGGAGCCCCAGGAACAGCCCATACATGCGATGCAAGTGATGTGTATGTCAAAACTGGACACCCTGAGGTTTCTCTCCAACATGCAAGGGTTGGAGGATGTGACCAGTGCCTGGAGTTTGCACAAGTACTGCTCTCCCTTGAGACTCCCTCCCCCATACCACATATGTGCAACACACTTACACACACACTCACACAGGCGTAGATGTGCTCACATCAATGTCACGTGCACAATTACACACTTTCTTCTTTTCTAGCTTATTCCGTTTCTTTATTATTACGAAGGTGACAGGCTCTCTGTAATTGGTCAGACATTACAGAGATATTTTAAAGGAATAATCTTGAGTCCTTGATGTAATCGGTGCTAGCTGCTTGGGCTTTTTCCTTCTGTATCTTTCTCTACATTGATGCAAACATAGAAACATCAGTCACGAATTTTTAGATCTAAAATAGGGATTATTATTAAACTTGTTTTTCAGCAACTTGAAGCTTTAACACTATATTTGGGGCATCCCTTCTACTCAGTATACGTGGATCTAACTCTTTCTAATGGCTGTGCACACACACTCTTAACGCACATCTACTTATGCTAACACAGACGTGTGTGCATACACACAGCCCTCACCCATCCCATACCACCCCGTTTACACTGGCACTGCCCCAGCCTGCCAAACTTGAGGTTGTTGCCATGCGGCTACCCCTCACACCCCCTCCAGCCCTCACTGGCTGGACTCTCACATGTGGGTCAGAGCGGTCCACGCAGCCCAGGCTGTGCTTCTGAGCTGCTTTCCCACACTCAGAATTCCAGGGGTAAAGACTGCAACCTGAGAATGTGGACCAAGGTTGGTACTGCTGCTGCAGTGACAGAGGGGAGGCAGGAAATCTGTCAGCCCAGTAAGCAGCAAGGGGTATCCTGGAAAAGCTGCAGACCTGGGTTCTAGCCCTGCCCTGACATTAGTTCACTGTGTGACCTCAGGTAAGCCCTTGCCCTCTCTGGGCCTCATTTCTTTTTCCATAGGATGAGGGTGTTAGCACTAGTGCTCCTAGACCCTTCCAGCACAAACATTAGGTTTGGTCAGTGAGTCTTGCTTCTCCCTCAATGCTGGGAGCACCCGCACACCTATCGTCCCTGGGACCCTTTTTCCTGCACTCTCAGGTGAGGCAGGGCAGAAGCTGAGCCTGGCCAGAGAGTGGGCGGGGAGGCTGCCTGGAGGCCAGACCCAGAGGAGGGTTTCCTAGGCGTGGCCAAACCTGGCCTCCTCCTTCTAAAGCAGGAAACCACACTGCACAGTGATTACATCTGAAGACATCAAGCGCTAGTTCTTCTTAATTAAAAAAAGAAAAAGGTAATATTTCAGCAAGCTCTGAGTACTTCTTACCTTGCTAAGTGAGTACTCACCTGATCTCTGTTGAACTGGGCCCCATAAGTGTAGCTTACTATTTATTCATTTCTGTATCCCCAGGGCCTAGATAATACCTGAGATATCTCACGCCCTCCCCATAATATTCATTATTAACAGTTTCATGACGTTCTTTTGTACTAGTGTTTCTCAACCTTGCACTACTGCCATGCAGGGCCAGAAAACTCTGTGCTATAAGATGACTGGCAGTGTATCTGTCCCCTACCCACCATATGCCAGTAGCTCTGCCTCGGATTCAACAACCAAAAATACCTTTGGGCAAAGTCACACCCCTCTACTCCCTCTGATTCCCCATCTCCCACCCTGTTGAGAACCATTGAGCTGTACGTGTACATGGAGGGAGAGTGGGCAAGAGCAGGAGAGAGGAGGCGGTGACACGTAGATACAGATGTCAACAACTGCGTACAACTGGTTCAATGTAAATTAAGGTTCCTGTTCTCAATTTCCAGTTTTGTGTGATCCTAATCCATTTATCCATTCTTTATTTCATTCACAAAATATGTTGATTACCTGCAATGTGCTAGGATCTGTGCTCATAGATAGATTTTAAACAAACCAATTATAACTAAATATCTACTTCCCAGGTTTTTTCAGCATCACTCCCTCAGCAAAATGAAGGGAGGGAGTGGGAACAAATCCCTACATTCCTACAAGCACATCACTCTTCTCTCTGACCAGCTCCCACATCCCCCTCCTTCACCTCCATCTGCCATGTTGGGCCAGGAAGAGAGACAGGGGGAGGAAAGAGAGAGAAAAGGGAAAAGTGTTGCCTGGCAGGTCTTCCTTGGACTGGGCAGCTGGAGTGAACATCATCTAGAAAGGTGGGTCTCTAGGTCCTCTCAAACCCCCCACCCCAGCACCACTGTCTGTTAATGGCAGTCCCCAGCAAGAAATATCTAATCTCCTAAACGTGTTTAATCCCAGTCTTACCCAACTGGTCTCGGCCTTCACTATTTACCTGGGCTGGTCTCTGAACAGAATCTATGGCCACCCTGAAATCAGGTTACTGGCACAGCCTGTAGGTATTGACTGATTCAAAGATTACATTTGAGCAAACAAGAGCATGTTAATTTTTAATTTCACCATATTGATTAATCAAGCTTCCTCTTTGTGCTAACCGATAATTACCTGATCCGCAGAAACATGCAATCTTTGTCCTGCTATGAAAGTCCACTCGTCTGGCCTTCCTGGCCCCAGCTGAGCTTGTCCAGGCAGCTCCTATATTGGTTTGGCCTCAGTCAATTGTTAAAGAAGTGAAGGCCTTCTGATTTGGGCAACCCTAGGTCAACATGAGACCCACGCTGAACAGCACAGCACTCCTAAGAATTAAAGAGGAGTGCCCAGGGAAGATCTCTGAGGTCTGGGCTTTGGGGTAGGGCTGGAAATTTTTTCTTAACAAAGGAGAGACTGTCACAGAGAAAGTGGTTCTTTCATAGCCCCTGGGTTCACAGTAAGTCACCCTCACATTCTGGAGCCAAGGTTGTTCTCAGGGGTGACTTTACCATAGCACAAACAACATGAAGACAGAAAACAGCAGAATGCATCCACCTCATCACACAAGGGCTCTACTGTTTGCTAAGTCTCTTAGTTCATGTAACCGTGGTGCCATCCTGGGAGATAATCATCAGTACCCGCATTGTGTGGAGGAGGAAGCAGTTTATAGCTCTAAAGAGAGCCAGTCACTTAATGTAGAGAGTCATCACATTTTTTTCCTCTTCCTTTTTTCCTTTTGCTTTTTGAGGCCAAAATCGTTTCAGTTTAAAAACCATGATGAATTTAACATAAATCAAGAAAAGCAACAGAAGCAATTTTTCCCATCTGGAATGGAGTATATTCTTCTATTTTATGCCATTTGCCTATCCTGTAACTAACTGCAGAGAAACATTCTGAAAACTGCCCTTTGTGGTCTCAAGCCATTTCCCTGGAGCTGTTGGACTAAAATTTCCCCGGAGCAAAACTTTAGTCAGACATCCACTGAGTAGGGATTCATTCAGTTGATTACTTTAAATAATTCATTTCAGAAAAAAGAGACCAGTTGAAAATATATACATATACTTATATCTGAGTGTGCATATGGGTATATAAAGTCGCCAACTTCACTCACAGACATTGGCAAGTGACAAAAAAGAGGAAATTGTGTTTAATGCTCAGAAGTGAATGCACCCAAATTATACAAGTCCCACAGAATTTGAGGTAGAGGAGACTAAGAAATTAGTTAGTATAGTAAGTCAGGGCTTGCAACCTTTCTCTGGGGTGCTACTTCTGAGTTCCTTTAAATTTTATTGTCGTCAATAAAATTTATAGCTGGGAGATAATCATCAGTACTCCCATTGGGTGGAAGGATTCATTCAGGGTGAGGAGGAGAGGGAAAGGGCGGGGTTTTACTGAGCATGTGACACTATCATCTGCCTACTTCGAGGTCAGCCATTGCCTGTAGTAGCATTTGTGTGGGACATGTGCCAATGGATTCTTCTCTACAAAGATTTCCATGGTCACATATATTTAGGAAATGCTGCACATTACATCCTACTTTGGGGTATTTACAATGTACAGCTATATAATAAATGGCATTGCTCTGAATGAGAAGACCTTCATGGAGGCTAAAGCAACTCCATACTGGATGCTAATCTGCCATGTTGACTTACAATTAACCTCTGTTCCAGGAATGATTATAAAATATTTACTTTAAAAAAAAAAAATAAGGCTAGTTGAGTGAAGCAGTGGGAGTGGAGAAGGAATAAAGGAATCACATACCTATTACTAAAAATCCTGCCCTTAGATCAGATTCACACAGCATTCTCCCTGAAGGGGTGGACTTCAATTGTCCTACCCATTCTTTCCATATGGTATATTAGCCATGGGTCTCAGGGACAGCGATGTGGGCATCTACCATCTTGTCATATCTCACCACTGCCTGAGGCATGGCTTCTGTTCTTAAACCCCTAGCAAATCTTTCTTTCTAAGAAACTAGATGTGTTAGCCTCTTTCTTCAGCCTCTCAGACTCCTCAGTCTTTAGGGATAGGTTTTCACAGGTGTCCCCACTGCAGAACATCATAGAATTTTAAAAACCTCATTAACTTTGTTTCACGTAAGGCTCCAATCTTATTTTATGATTGTATCATGTAGGATACAGCTGCAACCCTGGGATAAACAATAAGAATTGTTTGCGATGCTTTCCCAAACAGATGTTCAGAGAGGTAAGGCAAGCTTTGGAGATTGTTCCTTCTATTTTTCTACTCTAGCACTACTCTACCCTCAGTGCCAGCATCATATTCAGGCCAGATGTGAGGTTGAAGTTACAGGCATCACACTCAGGTAGAAGATGAGAGATCAGTTCTTCATGTGGGCTCTCTTAGGAGAGAAGAAACTTTCCCACAAGCCCCCTGGTATCCATACAAGTCTCATTGGCCAGAATGAGGTCACATGTTTACTCCTGAACCAATCAGTGACAAAAGAAATGACATCTTTCTCTGACCAATCCCTCTCAAGCTGGAGGTGGGTCAACTTCCCTGAAGCATGTGGCTGTATGGAATAGGAATACATTCCTGAACAAAACTGGACCTCTGTCAGGAAGGCAAAGAAGAGAATGAATAGGCAGTCAACCCATTGGTCCACTGCAACCATAGACCACCTTCTACATCTAACACGCTGTGATGGTTAATTTTGTGCTAACTTGATTGG
This sequence comes from Nycticebus coucang, assembly GCF_027406575.1. Classification (NCBI taxonomy): domain Eukaryota; kingdom Metazoa; phylum Chordata; class Mammalia; order Primates; family Lorisidae; genus Nycticebus; species Nycticebus coucang. The sequence goes on from NC_069782.1 coordinate 120,955,480, forward strand.
GCCTCAGGGTGCTCAGGGTTTTGGTCAAATGTTATTCTGTGTGTGCCTGTGAGAGTGTTTCTGGACGAGATTGACATTTGAATTTATGGGCTGAATAAAGTAGATTGTGCTCCTTAATGTGGATAGGCTTCATCCAATCATCCAATACCTAAAGAGAACAAAAAGGCTGAATAAAAGGCGACTACTCCTGGTTGACTGCTTGAGCTAAGACATCAGTCTTTTCTAACCTTTGGACTCTGGACTGAAAAATCAGTTTTTCTTGAGTTTCAAGGCTGCTGGCTTTGGGATAGGAACTTCTACTGTTGGCTATCATGGTTCACAGACCTTGAGATTCAGACTACAACCATGCACCTGCTCTCCTGTGTCTCTAGCTTGCTGACTGCAGGTCTTAGAACTTATCAACCTTGAATTCTTTAAGATAAATAAGTAAATAAATAAATAACCTATTGGTTCTGTTTCTGTTCTCCGAAGAACAAAAACAATATTCTGTTTCTCAGACTAAAAGCTATTAATGATCCTCAGAACTTGGGCTCCTCCATATGCTTTGGGAAATGCTGGAAAGCTTTCTTGGATAGAGTTCAAATTCTCTACCCATAATGGGTTGGTTTCTTGCTATTGTCTAGTCTCATTTACTATTCTCCTCTTTGAAAAAGAAAATGCTCTTTCACACTCTTGTGCTTTTGTATGTGCTGTTCTCTCTGCCCCTTTCCCATCTCTCAAGTGCATGTTTAGCTTTCAAGCATGGTTCAAATATCATGTCTCCAATTCTTCAATAAACGTCAACTTCCATCTACACAATCCACCCTCAAACCGCTTAAGAGCAACCAGACTGGGCCCTAACTCTGCCACTTACTAACTATGGAAACTTGGGCAAGTTACTTAACTTCTGTGCCCAAGTTCCCTATCCAGAAAATGGAGATCATATAAAATACCTACCTCATAGGTTGTTTTGAGAATTAAACGAGCCTAAACTTTGACAGTATCTGGCACATGACAAGTGCTCAATAAATGGTAGGGGTCATTCTGAATCTCCACTGCACTTTGTGCATCCCTCAGTGGGAAAACACTCCATGCAGTAATTATTTATTTGTACATCTCTCCAACTAAATCATGAGCTCTTCAAAGACAGGAATCTCATGTTGTCCCTCTTTGATTCCCTCAAACTTAGCGTAATATGTGGTACTTAAGTGTAATCAACAAGTGCTTGGCCAGCAAATGGTGTGAATGATCTTCACACCTAAGGAAATTGAAATCCAACAAGGTGAAATAAATTGTGCATCACATAGATAAACAGAGAGTGCCAGAACTTGGAATCTAGGTCTCTTTTAGTTTCTGAAACCAGGTTCTCCACATGACACGTTGACATTGCTTCCCACCATGTGACAGCATGCCTGTCATTCAATTCAACAAACCTTTCTTGAGCACATACCGTATGCCAGACCCTCTACTGGGGATTGGTGATGATGAAGACTCAGTCGATGCCCTCAAGGCACCAGGTGGCCATTCCCTGGACTGGAGCCTCTGGCTGGCCTCCCTGTTTCCAGATCCTGCCTCTCTGCCACCCATCCCTCAAGACTCTATCAGAATGACTTGTTGAGTTTACACATTCTAAAAGCCATAGCCTTTTGGAAGGGGCTTTGGGAATTGTGTCCCTATTCTAGGCCTGCCACCACAGTAGCCCTTCATAATCTAACTTCGTTTACCTACACAGGCTCATATCTGACCAATGACCAACTTGACCTCTCTTATTGTGCAGTCATGGTTTCTCACAACCCTGCAAACCACACAGCAAACTCATTGCCATCCCCACCCCATTGCTTACTTGGCGCCTCCTGCCTGACAAACTTCCTTTGCTTCTCAACCTGAAACTGGGGCAACCTACTTCACTAGCTTGGGATACAGACATGGTCACATTTTTCATTTCAGTTAATCCTCTGGAGGTCCTATATATTCCTACTAGAACTATATTCTCCTTTTTCTGTTCTGCCTAGAACCTCAGAGGCTTTATAAGTACCAGTGAAATGACAACTAGGAAATCTAATCTGTTCACTACTCCTGTTGTCTGTGTGGCCCCGTGCTGTTGAACACTTGCTCTACACACACCATCTTAGGACATTTGTCTGCCCTGTGCATATGTCCCTGACTCAATTTGCAGGCTACAGCTCCTCTAGTCACAACTTGGTGCTGAGCCACGTCCCCAGAGTTGATGCTAGTGACTTCCACAGCCATCATTAAGCTGGTGTTGAGCCCAAATCACAAAGCCAGACACGCCTTACAGTAAATCTCTTCCTAGGGTTGTTAGCGTGACTTTCTGCCAGTTGTGCCAAAGTCCTGGCTGCTCCATTAGAGTCTCCTCCCTTCCATACTCTGCAAGAGGAATTGTGCACCTGTTCTTTCTCACCCAGGAGACTCTTGGCCTCTTTTTGTTTTGAGACAGAGTCTCACTCTGCTACCCTCGGTAGAGTGCTGTTGTGTCACAGCTCACAGCAACCTCAAACTCTTGGGCTTAAGCAATTCTCTTGCCTCAACCTCCTGAGTAGCTGGGACTACAACAACCAGCTATTTTTTGGCTGCAGTTGTCATTATTGCTTAGTAGGCCCTGGCTGTGCTCGAACCCACCAGCTTCAGTGTATGTGGCCAGTGCTCTACTCACTGAGCTGCAGGCGCTGAGCCAAATCCTGGTGTCTTATACAAGTTGATCCAACCTTCCTCCAAGGGCTCAAACCAAGGAGAGAAATAGCTGCTTTTAAACCACACAAGGAAAGAGCCCACATGACGTGTGTCCAACAGGTGTCTGCTTCTATTTGCTAAACTAAGAGACAACATTTGAGCAACACTCCTTGAACCAAGATGACCAGCTGTGTCCATCTTCTCAGAAGGATGCTAATAGCTTTCTACTCCAAGTTGTGGTTTTTGTAAGTTGTTCCATACCCTGTAAGTTACTACAAAGCTGTGTCAGGCCCATCCTTCTAAGCCTCAAGAAAGCCCATAAGGCTGGGCGCCCATAACTCAGTGCTCAGGGAGCCGGCCACATGCTCCAGGGCTGATGGGTTTGAACCTGGCCTGGGCCTGCCAAACAAACAAACAAAAAAAATAGCCAAGCATTGTGGTGGACACCTGTAGTCCCAGCTACTAGGGGGCTGAGGCAAGAGAATCACTTCAGCCCAAGAGTCTGAGGTTGCTATGAGCTATGACACCATGGCACTCTACCAAAGGTGACAAAGTGAGACTCTGTTTCAATAAAAAAAAAGAAAGAAAAAGAAAAGCCGTAATAATCTCTCTGTAGTCCGTATCTTGACTTATCCATTCATTGAACAAATAGTTATTGAGCACCAATTATGTACCAGCTCCAGGCACTGAATGTGCAAAGTTAAATGGACCATACCTTCTGCCTCCAAGGCCTACCAAGCCAGAGGATTCTATATTGGTCCATGCTGGTCAGTGTGACAGTTGCCAATGCCTTGGGCCTGCAGCCATAATGCTGGAGGCCGGGTGGCACAAGCACTAGCCCTGTTACAGTTAATCTGGTGGATGATAGATAAGGTCACAGCATTGATCAAATTGCAGCCCAGCCTGTGCCTTCATTTCTGTTACCTCTTTCTAAACCCAGCCCATTAGCACCTGCTCCATTTGAAAAGACCATGAAAATGGTCTCTGACCTTCCTACTCAAGTACTGTAAGTGATGAAGCCTAAAAGCATCTTAGCTGAGACAAACACACCAAGGATTGTGCTGAATCTCTGAAACATAACCTAGTGTGCTCATCAAAAAATCAATTCAATTCTACAAGTGTTTATAGAGCAACTGCTATTATATATGACCTGACAAGGGGTCAGGTGCCATTAACGTTATGGATTGTCCCCACTTTTGTTGAGACCAGCAAATTATCTTAATACACAGTTTGTTTACAAGGTCCTCTTTGAGCAAAGGAAAAGTAAAAGGGAAAAATGAGGTCTGGGAATAAGTGGGTACCTGCCTACAAAAAGGTAGATATATAAAGTCAAGTGGGAAGGGCAGATGCTAAAAGTGACTAAAACATTTCTCTGGCTCAGGGGGCCTCAGTGGCAGGGGCCCTCCTCAGTGGAGGAAATATTGCCGCTTTCCAAGTGAGTGAGTATAGAACCCAGGAGAAGGAACAAATGACACTATAATGGCTGCAGAAAAGCTGGACTTGAGGTCCAGCCAGAAAAGACTTGATTTCACCCAGAGCTGAGAAATGAGTGGAATGCGGACCACTGGGCCAAGCTGGACTCTGAGACTTTGGAGCACACCTGCAAATTGCCTTTCTGCATATTACATATCTCCTGAAATTCTTCACAGGCTCATGAAGTTTAGCTCTGGAAGGGTCATGTGCTTCAGATGATTCACCACAAAACAAGTCTAAGGGGGAACAAGGAGACAAGTCTTAGGTATTAGGTCACAGGCTAAAGAAGAAAAAGGCCTCAGGTCCTCTGGAAGCTGGAAGTGGGAATGACCACAGGTGAAAGAGGTAGCTTCCCATCTGAGGGTGTCCTGGGTCATTTTATCATCAACAAACGGACCCACAGTTAAAATAAGAATCCTTTGTCTCCTAGAGGGACCATGAGATGTCCTCTACAGAGCCAGTAGTAAGGGAAGGTCGATCTCCCTGCACACCCTTGGTGGGCTCTGGCTAGCAGGGGAGAGCTGCAGCCTGGCTCTCTGAGCGGGGGCCCCCTCTGATGCCCTTGGGAGCCCAGATGGTCTGGCTTCTGTCACTGAGAGTGGGATCTTGCCTGGGTGAGCTCTGAAGCATTGAACATTTCTGAAATCTCAGCTTGCTGTCAAGGTGATCTCCACAGAGGAAACCTAGAATAAGGACTTTTCAGGAACATGTTGATCCCAAGCTGACATGGAGCCTAGACAATAGAGAGAGGGCATTTTTGCCCATGGATATCATCTGGGGAGTCAGGATAGGCCAACTTTCCAAGGCATTCGAGGAATTAAAAGAAAAATTTCTTGGAAGTGATTGGTAGATGGTTCTAAGGGCAAGAGATCAGAGTACTAGAAAGATAAGGTTAAGAAGTAACAATAGATGTTTATTTTATATACATTATCTTTCTTAAGCCTGAAAAACCACTAAAAATGAGATGTGACCTTGCTGCTTTTGACAAATGAGAAAATGGTTGCCAATGGAAGCTATTCAGTGTAAAAGTTAGAATGCAAACAAAGCCGGCTCTTGTTTTCCACAGAGTCCAGGTTTTTCACAATTAGATTGAAAATCTAATTCAACAAGACACCAAAAAGATATTAAAAGCCTACTACGACCAAGACATACAGCATAGAAACAAGACACCCAGTGACCGCTCCACAGGCTAATGGGGGAAGCAAGCCCAGCCGTTACACTGGCTGGAAACGACTACGGTTAACGTAGCCAGCAATACCCACGCTTCAGGCTGACCGACCCGCACACACCACCCGGGCAGCATCTGACGAGACTGGCCTTCCTGCCGCTCCGTGCAAGTCTGGCTCATTCCTGCCTTCTCTGCATTTGTGTTTCCCTCTGCTGACCATGACCTCCCCAGTTTCTTGTCAGAGCTCTTCCACAGTCCCCCTAGGCCCCACTGTGAGCACATCCCTCACTTCCTTTCCTCTTTTGTGGCTTTACTGTCTTCTGAACACTTAAGTGCAGACTTTGAAGTCTTACTGTCTGGATCCCAGTCCTGGCATCACCATTCTCTAGCTGTGTGAGTTAGAGCAACTTATTAACTCCCGGAGCTTCAGTTTCCCATCTGTAAACAGATATAATGGTATGTAGCTCAAAGGGTTTCTCTGAGGATGAAAATAGAAGAGTTCATGAAAATACAGCAACGGCCAGCATCTGGAAACTATTTAATATCTAGTAGCTACTGGTGTTATGATTTATTGATTGTGTTTCTAAATGGAAACTCCGTGAAGGCAGGGACTTTGGCTGTTCAACAGGAGACCCTCAGGGCCTGGCCCATAATAGGCCCTATATAAATATGTATTGAGTGAATAGCTAACTTTCTATGCACCGGGCATGGTTTGAGGTTCACAATAATCCCATGAGGTAATTATCATCCTCATTTCACAGATGAGATTCAGAGAGGTTAAGTACATTTCCTAAAACCACAGAGCCAGAAAATGGTGAGCAGGGATGCAGACCAAGTAGTTCCCAAGACAGTGCTGCGACCTGCTGTGTTCCGTCAAGCAGCGTGGTGTCACGCTTGGGAAGCATCCACTCAGCACATGAGAGAACTGGGAACTATGACCGTGAATCTGAGAGCGCTGCCCCACTGTGACGGCCCAGAGTTCTGGGTCACTGGACAGATGTCCCTGGACAGTGAGGTCTGCTGTCACCAAGACATGATGCTGTTGGAATGATGGAGCAGTGCAGTCGTCTCTCTGCCTGGATTTGGAAACGGTATTGCTAGCCACTTGTGATTTGGACTCATTTTGAGGGAGATAAGCTTGTAAAGCAGATAAGAGCTAAGAGCAGAGGAGCTAGAGCAAGTGGCTGGGGGAAAAGGGATTTGGAAGTAGCCACATTTGTACTCCAACTAACGAGTGGTTACAGTTTCCTCGAAATGAGTCATGTCACCTGGTCACATCCTGAAGCAATAAGGCAGGTGCTGGGTGAGGAGAGGAAGGAGACTGAGAGAAAGGAGTCTTGGCCACAAAAGGTGTGTTCAGGTGGGCCCCAGGGTGAGGACACTGTCAGGACCGCAGGGTGGGGTGAGGGGAGGGAAGGCAGCATGGAAGACACTGTGTCACCACGTGCCCTGCTATGATCACCAGAGCATCAGCTGGTCCCCACCTTCCACTTTCAGAGAAGATAGAGCTATTTGGAACAGACTTAACCTGCCACACATAGCATTTACATTGTTTCTATGCTCTATGTCTTGGTCATAGTAGGCATTTATGTCAGGCAAACTAGATTAGCTAGAAAAATACAAATGCTAAGATTCATTCTCATAGTCGTTAGGTATGGTTTGAGGTAGGGCAGTGGCTGTCAAACATTTTTAGTCACAGAACTCTTAATTAGAATAAAATCTTACACAGAATCTCAATATTTAGAGAAAGGTAAGTGGTTTGGAGAGAACCGACAGTGAGCCACTGAGCCGTGGATGCCGGGACCCTCCTTTGTGCCTGTGGCCCCTGCTTCAGTGACTCTGAAGGGGCTTCAGGAATTAGCTAGGGCTCTATAATGCAAAATTACAGGCTGGCAGAGGAGCAGACATGGTCAGGCAGAATAAAGGACCTCTCTAAGTCCCTCATGAGTCTTTGCTTCTAACACAGGTACCCAAACCACAGCCACTCCTGGAACAGAGGAGAGTCCTTTTTCCTTGGCTGAGATCACAGCCCAACTACAGGAATGAGTCACACATCTCCTGTGGCCACTATCTCATGGCCGTATGAACATTCCCATGTGGCAAGCTGATGCCCAGTGTCCCATAGCTCAGCCCCTTCCCAGTACTGGTGCCAGCCTGCATAACACCCTTCAGTGCCAGCAACCTGGAGTAGGGCCATTGCCATTTGTTAACACCTCCTGCAGCCAGGCGGTTGAACTATCCCCACCCTGTCTTCAGAAAGTAGAGCCTCCACAGAGTCCTGCTCTGCTGAGTGCCAGGGATGCCATCCCAAGGGTGACTGTGGAGAGCCACGCTGTGTCCCTGGAATGATCAGAGATGAAAGTGACACACATCAGGTCAGACCACAGTGACAAGGTCCAGATGAAGGGCTCACCGGCACAGTATTTGGAACTTGTAGAAGCACAGCAAATGTTTGCTGAGTAAGGAAAAGAATCCCTGAGTCAAGAGAATAGCATTTGTTCTGTCTCTGTCACTAATTAATGACTTAGAACAAGTCATTTCTCTTCTCTGAACCTCTATTGCCCACTTATAAAATTAGAAAGGACCATTACAATACTAGGGATTCATTAAGAAATGTGTTTCAGCTGGGTGTGGTGGCTAACTCCCATAATCCTAGCACTCTGGGAGGCCGAGGCCTGTGGATTGGCTGAGCTCAGGAGTTTGAGACCAGCCTGAGTAAGAGGGAGACTCCATCTAAAAAATAGCCAGCATTGTGGCGGTGCCTGTAGTCCCAGCTACTTGGGAGGATGAGGCAAGAGAATTACTGGAGCCCAAGAGTTTGAGGTTGCTGTGAGCTATGACGCCACAGCACTCTACCAAGGGTAACAAAAAGGAAAAAAGAGAAATGTCTTTCACTGAACAATGAAGATTTTAACTTCCTGAGAATCCATTCACCATGGTCATTTGGGTATAAATTTGAATCCTACATAAACTTAATGTTTTAAAAGTGGGGAATATTTTTTGTGAACTGTTGAACCAAATGATCTGCAGTATTCCTCCCAGCCCTGATATTTTGTTACACAGTTTCCTGGGTTATTCATAACCAATTCCAAAGGGATAATGACGTCAAACTGAAAAAAAAAATGAATTGTATTTCCTCTCACTTCCAGTTCCAGATAGAATTGTGAAGAAGACAAGGGTGAGTTCTCACGTCCTCTGTTCATTTCTCATTCTGACACCACTCAGGCTGGAGCCACGGAGCCAGTAAAGTGCCTCAGCCCAATCCTGACACACACCTCCTCATCAAATCTGGTTCTCTAATCACATCCCTCTGTGTATTCAGGGTTTTTAGAGAAGTAAAAACAATAAAATACATACTGATATCTATAAGGGGAGATTTAGTAAAAGCATTGGCTCATGTGATCACGGAAGCCAAAAAGTTCTACAAACCGCCATCAGCAAGGTGGAGACCAGGAAAGCCGGTGTTGTAATTAAGTTTGAGTCTGAAGACCTGAAAATGGGGCAAGGGTAATAGTGAAAGTCCTAGTCTCAGTCTGAAGGCTGAAGAACCAGAAGATGCATTGTCTAAAGCAGTGGTTCTCAACCTGTGGGTTGCAACCCATAGGAACTGTATTAAAGGGCCGTGGCATTAGGAAGGTTGAAAACCATGGATCTAAAAGCTGGAGAAATGTATGTCTCAGCTGAAGCCAGGAAAGCTGAGACATACATTTCTCAGCTTTGCCCTTTCTTCCACCTGTTCTAGTCAAGCCCTTGATGGATTGGGTGATGCCAACCCACACTGGGGGGAGCCACCTGCTTTGCTCAATTCACCAATTCAAATGCTGTTCTCTTCTGGAAACACCCTCATAGCCAAACCCAGAAATAATGTTTTATTAGCTATCTCAGTATCCCTTAGCCTGAGTCAAGTTGATGCATAAAATGAAATAGCATATCCTCTGGAAACCTATTATGTCAACTGATTTGTTTGATTAACAGAGTCATACTAATGCCTTACAGTCATAAGTCTGGTAGGAACCTTACCAGTCACCCACTAAGTCATCTGGTAACCGAGGCTCAGAGCAGGAGGATGATTTGTTCCCTGCTATGCCACAACTTGGTGACAGAGCCAGAATCTAAATCCAGGTATCCCTATTCCCCAACCAGGGCTTATCTCACTAGACCAGTGATTTTTCACTCTGGGCTATGCAAGAAGATTGCTGGAAGGTGTCATAAAATACTGTTCCTGGGATTTGGCCCCCAGAAATTCAGGTTTAATTTGTTTAGAGTGAGGTCTAGGCATCACCAATTTTTTTTTTTTTTTTGTAGAGACAGAGTCTCACGTTATGGCCCTCGGTAGAGTGCCGTGGCCTCACACAGCTCACAGAAACCTCCAACTCCTGGGCTTAAGCGATTCTCTTGCCTCAGCCTCCCGAGTAGCTGGGACCACAGGTGCCCACCACAACGCCCGGCTATTTTTTGGTTGCAGTTTGGCCGGGGCTGGGTCTGAACCCGCCACCCTCGGTATATGGGGCCGGCGCCCTACCGACTGAGCCACAGGCACCGCCCGGCATCACCAATTTTTAAAGAGATTTTTATCAAAGCACACTTGGTCAGAATATATCCCCACAAAATTCATATGTTGACACTTAATAGTAGATGTGATAGTGTTCGGAGTCTTTAAGAGGTGATTAAGTCATGAGGACAGAGCCCTTATGAATGGAATTGGTGACCTTACGAAGGAATATGAAGGTGCTGTTTGCCCCTTGCTCCATGAGAGGACACAGAGAGGCTATGAGTGAGGGAGGAATGGCCTTCACCAACACTGAAATCTGCTGGTGCCTTGATCTTGGACTTGCCCAGCTCCAGTAATGCAGGAAATAAATTTCTATTGTTTAAAAATTACCCAATCTAAGGTATTTTGTAATAGCAGCACAAACAGACTGAGACAAAGCATAACATATATACATAAATGTGAATAAATTATAAATTTACACACTAATACATTTTTACAAACAGCCATGAACCAAGAAACCAAAGATCTCCAGCACCCAAACCCCCCACCAAAGATAATTGCTATCTTGATTTCCAACATATACATTACTCTTTTGTCTATTTTTGTACCTGGGCCTCAGACTGGTACAAGTCCATGGCCTGTTGGGAACCAGGGCACAGAGTATCCCACCTGAACTCCGCCTCCTGCTCCATCCCCCCAACACATCCCCATTCCACGGAAAAATTATCTTCCATGAAACCAGTCAGTCCCTGGTGCCAAAAGGGTTGGAGACTGCTGCCTTATATTATGTAAACATAATATACAAAATATCCTTTTGCTGAAAATTACATTTGTGAGATTCATCTGTATATTTTGGTATGGTTATAGTTTTTTCATTTTTATTGCAATCTACTACTTCATTGTGTGAATACACCACAATTTGTTTATCTACTCTACTTTTGATGGACATTTGGGTCATGGGCTATTATAAATAATATATAGTCCACTACACATCTTTTACTGAGCATATGTTGCATTTCTTTTGAAAATATACTTGGTAAGGGAATCTCTGGATCGTTGGTGTACCTATATTCTATAGAAGATAGAATAGTTGATACCATGAATAGGCTTAGTAGATACCATGAAACTATCGTCTAAAATGATCATACCAATTTATTTCCCCCTACTAAAATTGTGTGAGAGTTCCAGTTTCCCCACATTTCACCAACATTTGGTATCATCAATTTTATTGTTTAGCCATTCTGGTGTGTGTGTGAGGCCAATACCTTTTTAAAAGTTTTCCTGGTGATTCTAATGAACAAGAAAGGCTCAGACTTCTGGCTTGATCCCCACACTTGCGATCACTTTGGCCTCATGAAGATAATGTTCTTGCTTCTATCATCTAACTCAATGCTGCCTGATGTTCTATAAGCTGACCCAAAATGTAAGGCCCTAAAATAATTTTCTTTAAAAAAATTTTCCTAATTTATTAAAAAAAGATTAACTGGAAGATGAAATTTGACTTAATTTTTTTTTATTATTAAATCATAGCTGTGTACATTAATGCCATCATGGGGCACCATACACTGGTTTTATAGACCATTTGACACATTTTCATCACACTAGTTAACATAGCCTTCCTGGCATTTTCTTAGTTATTGTGTTAAGACATTTATATTCTACATTTACTAAGTTTTACATGTACCCTTGTAAGATGCACCATAGGTGTAATCCCACCAATCACCTTCCCTCTACCTATCCTCCCTCCTCCCTCTCCTCCCTCTCTCTCTTCCCCTATTCTTAGGTTATAACTGGGTTCTAGCTTTCATATGAAAGCTATAAATTAGTTTCATAGTAGGGCTGAGTACATTGAATACTTTTTCTTCCATTCTTGAGATACTTTACTAAGAAGAATATGTTCCAGCTCCATCCATGTAAACATGAAAGAGGTAAAGTCTCCATCTTTCTTTAAGGCTGTGTAATATTCCGTGGTGTACATATACCACAATTTATTAATCCATTCGTGGATCCATGGGCACTTGAGCTTTTCCATGACTTAGCAATTATGAATTGGGCTGTAATAAACATTCTGGTACAAATATCTTTGTTATAATGTGATTTTTGGTCTTATGGGTATATACCTAGTAGAGGAATTATAGGATTGAATGGCAGGTCTATTTTTAGATCTCTAAGTGTTCTCCAAACATCTTTCCAAAAGGAATGTATTAATTTGCATTCCCACCAGCAGTGTAAAAGTGTTCTCTTTTCTCCACATCCACGGCAACATCTCTGGTTTTGGGATTTTGTGATATGGGCTAATCTTACTGGAAATTTGACTTAATTTTAAATTCTCTGGTAAGTTTTCTTATATCTTTGACACTTACTGGTGTCAAACAGTAGCATGGTGAACAAAATAAACAAGTAATCCCTCACATGAAATTCAAGAATATGTAATTTGTGTCTGTAAATTTTTTTGGCAACCACAAGGATTTTCTGCTAAGTATACAAGTTTCTCTGTGCTTAATGTCCTTCCTCCTCATTTTTGGGATTCTCGCCTTACAACTAGGAAAAGGTGGCCAGTGTACCATGTGATCCTCCTCCAGCTATAATTGGATGAAGAGTAAACACCTGATCTAAGCTGGGCCAATTGGATTCTCTCTTTCAGGAATTTAGAATGAAGACTTAGAGGCTGAGTCATTTACTTGGAGACATATGATTCCATGAAATTAGAACTGGAATTGGCAATGGGTTACGTAGTAGCATGGGCAGAGTTAGGGTTCTAAACCTACAAGTGAGCTTGAGAGGAAAATTAAATGTCAGATCCACAAAATAATTTCAATCTCAAAAATTCAAATTATTTTAGTTCTCTGGTACTGCAGTGGGATGAAGGAGAAAGATGTCAACCACTTCTTGTCACTAAATCAGAAAGTCATGGTGTCTAAAACAGAAGACCAGACTTAGAAAAAAAGTCTCTTAGCATATTAAGGAGAATAATCTTGAAGAGGTCCCTTGGAATAAGAGAAGATAAATGGAAATTAATGATTTAGACCCCACTGATGCTAATTTAACACACATCAAATATAATTGAATTTGTCATTATTCATTGGGTTAACTGTGTGGTTTATTTTCATAAATGTAAGGTGATTATAAGTTTTCATTGGTTCATCTACAATCATTGTCTATTTAATAGAATTTTTCCATACAGCTTTAAATCCTCCAAAGATGAATTCTTCAATCATGTGGCTATTTGGTACTAGACCTCCAGCATTAAAGATGTTATTCAATTAACAAAAAATTTATGAAAAAATTAGCAACGTCCCACTTAGTAGTTTATTGGTTTATTTTTGGTAAGTGTATCAGTGAGGCTAGGCTAGGTTTTGCTGTGGTAACAAAACTCCAAGATGTCACTGGCGTAAACAAACAAAGATGTATTTCATTCTCACACTCCATGTGTGATGTCCATTGTGATGTGGATGTGTGAGTTGTAATAGCAACTCTGGGACTCTGATGAACAGAGGCTCCACCTTAATGTGGATTTCCACAAATAGTACAGTGAGGTGAAGGGAAAGAGGATAAACATACACTGACTTTGAAAGAGTCATCTCACATTTCTTCAGCCACAACATGTGATATGACCATGCCTTATCAAAGACAACAGGGAACCAGAAGATGTGGGACCAGTCTTACCGGCCGACACGGCTCATGTGCTTTACAATATTATAACATAGTGCCTATCATACAGTTAGCTTTTGTACTGCTAAAGTTGCTTCTCATTTGTGTGATGGAATTAAGTCAAGAAGTTGTTCCTCAGGTGCACTTGTGCCTGAATTCACTTGAAAACTACTGGCCTAACCCATAGTGGGGATTCTAATCTCATGGGAAGTTCTTGGGGACTGGCATATCATACTGCCGAGGCAACTTGGTCCACCAGAGCTGAGGCCGGTTCTCTTTCCCAACCGTGATGTAAATGGAATATTGCAAATCTGGACACCAGCTTGAGTTTTGGTGGCACTAGAACTGGAAAAGCAGGGCAAAACAGGCCACTCAGGAAAAAGAATCCAGCATGGACTTTAGGGCTCCAGGTGACCCAGGGACTCCCTGGTGTTATGTCATGAACTAGCTGTAGGTCTCTAAAAAATTACCTTCCTTTTCTGGGGTGTAAAATGAAGAGGTTGGAGAGCAACAGCAATTCATAAGTACAAAACCCTTTAGAGAAATAAATCATATTCAAAGTCTCAATGTATAAAACAGATACAAAGGGGACATCAAAATGGGGGTGAAGGGCCTCCCCACATCCTCTCATGCCTCATGCTGAGCAATAGTCTCTAAAACACCTTCACATAAAATCCGTAGAGCTCTAGGGTACATTTTACCCTATGAATGGGTAAATGTCAGGATTGCATAACCTCTAATATCCTGTCCCTGGATTCTGTTATTCTAGCTTTGAGGCCAGCATTTCCTGGTTCCAAATCTGAAGAAACAGTGAGTACACACATTGCTCCCTGCCTGGCCCAGCCTTCCCCACGCCTTGAAAACCATTACTATTGCAATCCCAGAGCTTCATGCTTGGAACTGTCGATAGCACCAACACCTTTTGCCTCTCAGAGAAAACAAGCCATGCCTGTGAGTTAGAAATCTCACAGGCCAGCACCCTTCTGCTTCTGTGCCCTGGCTCTGCTTTCTCTTCTCTCCTCATCAAGTGCTGCTTTTCGTCATCCAAGTGTGATAAAGGTTGGCAAGTTGCAGTGGAAGGAGGTTCTCATCCCATCCCAGAACCCCTTGGTAACTCTCCAGGTAGCTAATGAGGACTCTGGGGAATGCTGGGAACGCTTTTGGAATGCTAAACAAAGTGGCTTTTATTCTGGCTGTCTTGCTGTGGCTTCTTCTATGTAATGAAGAGGCCAATTGTGCTGTCCGTGGGTGGTATCGGCCACTATGGCCCCAGGCCTCCCTTTGGCCTGTTGAGTTGGTCTCATGTCAGGGTATTTCTGGCAGAAAAGAGACAAGACCTTTATTTTAAGACTCTCATAACAACCCAGAACACCCTTTTCAGTCATTAGCATTTAAAATTCTGTACTATTTGCCAGCAAGTCCCGTCTTTATCTAGGTCATTTGCTTTGTCCTCATCTGAGCCATTCTCTAGCTTCTTGCTACTCAAAAAATGGTCTGGATCAGAGGAATTCCCTGGGAACATGCTAAAAAGGCAGAATCTCAGGCCCCACCCCAGACCTCCTGGATCAGAATCTGCATTTTATAAGATCCCCAGGCCATTGCTCTAGTCAACACACTTGGTATGGCGAGAGCCCAGGTTACTTGGAAAGGCACTTTAGTCGTCACAGAGAGGACTGGCCTAGGAGTTGGGAGATCTGGGTTTGGGTTCTGAGTTGGCCACCAACTCTGAGTGGCCTTGGCTAAGTCACTTAACACACTCTGGAATCTTAGATGAGCTGGATCTGTCACTCCTCAAGTGCCTGGTCTCAGGACAGAACATAAAAAGGCAAGCTTTCTCCTGTATGCTGATGGCATTTTTACTGCCACTTAACAGATAATTGTCCCTGAGATCTAATTACTATCAAAAAAAGAGCTTCGGAGCATCTCTCTTAGTTCTTTGTTTTGTTAACTGTCCTTTAGCACTTAATTGTTTCATCGTATTCAATGTCTCTCTATGGCAATTCCGTTCATTCAGTTACCTGGAGGTATATATATTTTTAAATTTTTATTATTCTGGGCCACTGGTATCTTCTGTAACCTCTTTGCCCTTGAGTTTTTTCAGCTTCTCAAACATGAATAATTGGTGGCATCCATGGCTCACTGAGTAGGGCACAGCCACAGACACCGAAGCTGGCAGGTCCAAACCTGGCCCCAGCCAATTAAGCAACAATGACAACTGCAACCAAAAAATAGCTGGATGACGTGGCAGGCGCCTGTAGTCCCAGCTACTTCGGAGGCTGAGGCAAGAGAATAGCTTAAGCCCAGGAGTTTGCTGTGAGCTGTGATGCCACAGCACCCTTATGAGGGTGACATAGTGAGACTCTGCCTCAAAAAAACCAAAATAAGAATAATTATATCTGCCTTGCTTAAGCATTCAGGGGTGTGTTGAGAAGTCACTGAGATAGCACCTTTAAAAGTCGGAGGTGCTGCCACACACTGCAAATTGACAGAACTTTCTAGGGGGCTATTTGGTAATGCAGATTTTTTTTAAACACTTTAAACTATTTACACCCTTCTCAGCAAATCAATCTGCTAGGCATGGGTCCCTGGGGGGGAAACCTCATAAATGAGTACAAAAGCTATTAATCACTACAGCATTATTAGCAAATGTGAAAAATTATAAACAACCTAAATGCCCAAAACCAAAGATCTGAGAAAACAAATTAGTAATGATGCCCCATAGCATAGAATTCCATGAGCCTCTAAAACAGATGCTGAAGACAAACATTGAAAGACGTGGAAAGCTGCTGGTGAGTTCTCACTGATTAATGAATGGTGAACCGTGATTAGGTTCCAGTTTGAAAATAAAGTTGTGTAAGTATTCATAAGAAAAAGGCCAAAAGCATCTACATTGTTTGTGCTGGTACATTCTTGATTATGGGCGGTTTGATTTTCCTCATTTTGTTTACAGCAGTGTTTTTTAATCTTTTTTATCTCCCGGCACACTCGAACCTAGAGTTAAATTCCACAACACACTTAAATTATGTTGGTTAAAAAAAGAGGAAAACAAAGAATTTTCTTGCTGTGCTTTGACATGCTTTTGAAAGTAATTTAATTAATGATCTTCAAAAATTTTTGTGGCACCCCTAAAATCACTGATCTACAATATATTTTCCATAGTAAAAGTACATCGTAATTTTCAAAAGGAAAAGGTTTTTTTTGTTGTTGTTGTTGTTGTTTTAGAAAGAAAAGTATAGCGGCATTCCTTAAAAATTAGAAGCACTGGCGGCACCTGTGGCTCAGTTGGTAGGGTGCCGGCCCCATATACCGAGGGTGGCGGGTTCAAACCCGGCCCCGGCCAAACTGCAACCAAAAAAAAAAAAAAAATAGCCGGTGTTGTGGCGGGCGCCTGTAGTCCCAGCTACTTGGGAGGCTGAGGCAAGAGAATCGCTTAAGCCCAGGAGTTGGAGGTTGCTGTGAGCTGTGTGAGGCCACGGCACTCTACCGAGGGCAGTAAAGTGAGACTCTGTCTCTACAAAAAAAAAAAATTAGAAGCGCTGTTTTTATCATCACTGTACTCATCACTGGAGAAAGGACAGGATTTCACATGGCCATACTGCTGTCCTCACGGCCACTGTTTAAACAGACGGTAAATGACGCCCCGCACCATCTGCAGGGGGGAGAAATGCAGGCCCTTCACTCAGGGCCTCAGAGGAGAGGGGGAACAAGGGAGGAAACCATCAATTTTTCCTGGAAGACAGAAAATGAAACTCATAGCCCTGCATACAAAACAGCAGCAGCATAGGTAGGCGACCTTCCGCAAGGCCTTCAAATCCAAAACACAATTACAGAGCCAGGAAGGGGGATGCAGACAGAATTTCTCCTGTCTCCTTTGGCCTAACGCAGTGAGACCAATTTACCTGCCAGATATTCCTTCCAAAACCCAAAGGAAGGAGATGTGTTTTCAAGAGGAAAGAGGAATTTGATTTGATTCTTCCTTCTAGTTCATTAAAAAGAAAGTTTGTCTTCCTTATTCAAAATACCCCTATCTGGAGGGAAAGAGAACTAACAGTGATGGGGAGCCCGCTTAGTCTTCTGCATTATAAATACTGGTAGTGGTGGCACTGGTGGAGGTAGCAGCAGTGTTGGTGTCAGCAGCAGTCGTGATGGAACAGTGGTAGCAGTAGATGGGGTAGCCATGGTGGTGGTGGTGATGGTGTTAGCAGTGATAGCAGAGCTAATAGTAGTAGCAAGATTATGCACCTGGTGTTTTGCCTATATGATTTTAATGTAAATCTTCATAACAAACCTGGGTGATAGGTAGGAAAACAAAGCTCAGAGTAACCAAGTTCAGAGTCACATAGTAAAGACTGAAAACTAGATTCCAACAAGGTCTAGGGACTCATAAAACCTTCTTTCCACTATATTGCACTAGAAAATTAAGGTGCTATCAGCCCCAGTTATTTTTATCAAAAGCCTGATTATAGGCTAATTCAGCTGTTGTTCTACATCCATGCATGGCCTGAAGTTGGTTCTAGAATTGTATGTATGAGTCCAATTACATTTAAGAAACTTGGGATGCTATTTATATATTTTTTTAATTTAGTCTCTTCTTACATCAATAGTTAATGAGACTCTCAAAATATTTTCTCTCCACTAAAGTACCATTTCACTTTCCAAGAGAGATTATTCTTCCACCTGGATAATGTTCCCTGAATTAGCTATTACCAAGTGGAAGGCTTTCACTGGTCTTCCCCTGCTAGAACGCTATTTTCTGATGAGTAGAATTTGATGTAAGACTAGTCGACTCTAACCCTACACAGGCGGGTTTAGTTTAGTTAGAAAAGGATGAAGAGAGATTTTATTTCTCAGCTTTTATAGGATTTGATATCTTATGTTTCTCAGTGATAAAACTGTGACCAAGCAAATTATATAGTAGAGACACTTCTGCAATGGCTTAGGTATAATAAACTTTTGTGCATGTCCAGGGATTCCCACATGTACTGAATCGAAAATGTGGGAATTGTCTGGGGATCAGGAGAGAGAGGAATTCTAAAAGGCTCCTAGTACCTGAGAAGATATTCATGAATTCAAACCACTCATTCATTAGCCAGGCATAGTGGCTCACACCTGTAATTCTAGCACTGAGAGCCCAAGGTGGGTGGACTGCCTGAGCTCAGGAGTTCAAGACCAACCAGAGCAAGAATGATAGCCCCCATCTCTAAAAATAGCTGGGTATTGTGACACTTGTACTCTCAGCTACTTGGGAGGCTGAAGCAAGAGGATCACTTGAGCCTAAGAGTTTGAGGTTGCTGTGAGCTATGACACCACGCACTCTACCAAGGGCAACAAAGTGAGACTCTGTCTCCAAAAAACAAACAAATTGCTCACTCATCAAGTGTCTTCTATCTCTATGTTTCAGGCATAGTTCTTGGCACTGGGAAGTCAATGGAAAGCATATTAGAAAGAGTTGCTGCAGGGCGGCACCTGTGGCTCAGTGAGTAGGGCACTGGCCCCATATACCGAGTGTGGTGGGTTCAAACCCGGCCCCAGCCAAACTGCAACAAAAACATAGCTGGGTGTTGTGGTGAGTGCCTATAGTTCCAGCTACTTGGGAGGCTGAGGCAAGAGAATCACCTAAGCCCAAGAGCTGGAGGTTGCTGTGAGCTGTGACGCCACAGCACTCTACTGAGGGTGACAAAGTGAGACTCTGTCTCTAAAAAAAAAAAAAATCTTATAGGGCAGCACCTGTGGCTCAAGGGGTAGGACGCCGGTCCCATATGCCGGAGGTGGCGGGTTCAAACCCAGCCCCAGCCAAAAAAAAAAAAAAAAAAAAAGTTGGGAAAAAAAAAAAATCTTATTAAAAAAAAGAAAGAGTTCCTGCATTCACAGAGCTTAGTGAGAATTAGGAAATGGTTTAAGAATGCTTTCAGCCGCAAGTAATAGAAAACCCAGAAGTAATAGAAAACTGGTGCCTTTTAAAAAGTAATTTTTCACCATAATAAAAAATTGTATGTAAACAGTCCATAGCTGCTACAGCAACTCTATGCACAAGTCCAATTACACTCAAAAAACTCAGTATGCTTTTTATATATTTTTTTATTTTTTTGAGACAGAGCTTCAAGCTATCGCCCTGGGTAGAGTGCTATGGCATCACAGCTCACAGCAACATCCAACTCCTGGGCTTAAGCCATTCTCTTGCCTCAGGCTCCCAAGTAGCTGGGACTACAGGTGCCTGCCACACCTGGCTGTTTTTTGGTTGTAGTTGTCATTGTTTGGCAGGCCCGGGCTGGATTCAAACCCACCAGCTCTGGTGTATGTGGCTGGCGCCTTAGCCACTTGAGCTACAAGCGCCACCCTTTCTATATTTTTTAAATTTAGTCTCTTCTTACATTTCCTTCCTTCTACCTCCAAATCTTCAGCATGGTGGATGCTCAATTCTATTTATTACATGTCTCAAGACAGTGACTACAGCTCTAGAAATTATATCTACACACATTTAAGGCAAAAAGAGAGGGTAGAGGGATGCCATCCATATTTGATTATTTTATTTTGAAAGCAAAAGCTTTCCAAGAAGTCTCTTGGCAGACTTGTCCTTAGACTGCATTGGCCAGAACATTTATAAGAACCACCCCTAGCTCTAAGGGAGGCTGGAAGTACATATCTGGTCAGTGGAATTACAGTCTTTGACTTTGACCAGTCATCATTCAATCACGGAGTCTGGGTCATTGCTATCTTAAACAAAATAAGGATAATCAGAAGAGTTCAGAGTATTTGGGGATAGAAGAGGGCTGAAAGATAGCTAACTGAATCTGTCACAATGAGTAAGATTTAAGAGTGTTATTAAACGTTGCTGAATCTTGATGTCTAATGTTGTAAACATTTGGTCATCCTAGCTGCACTTCTGGCCAGAAACTTTCTTTGTGATCTTGGGCATGCCTCACTCAGGGGGAGCATAAAAACAGCATCCAGGTAGCAACACCTGCTCTGGAATTAGTGATGACACTGTTGTATGTTAGTGTTTTTGTATGAATAACTGTCTCTGTGTGTCCTGTCCTGTCTTCTAACTGTCTGATCACCTGGTACCATTGCTAATTTCTTGGAATTAAAGACTTAGAAGCTCTTCTTTGGTGTATACACTGGTGTGCCATGATAGAACCTTAGGTGTGCTGCAAAAATTTTTCAAAATCATTAATTAAATTATTTTTTGGAAGAAGTTCAAAAGAGAGTAAATATATTCCTTTCTTTACTCTTTTTTTAAATCAACATAAGCGTGTCATGGAAGTTTGCCATAAGATTAAAAAAGTTGAAAAACTCTGCTCTACAAAGTCACCCTTTCCTTCCTTAGGCCCATGCTCTCTGAGAAAAAAAAAAAAAAATCAGCCAAAATGGCCACCAAACAGAAAACAGTTGATGAAGTTATGTGAAATACCATATGGCATTCAGAGAGAGTGATATATCTCTATGTGCATGAAAAGCAAATTGCAACACATAGAACATGATAGCGTGAGTGTCTAAAATAACTTTTGCCATGGTGGTAAAATATGTCCCATAAATATGTCCCATAAATTCTATCATACAACCCCCTTCAATCCCTGCTCCTTGGAAACTAGAGATTCACTTCTAATGAACAGAAGGAAGAAAAGTAGTAGTATGCAACTTCAGGGACAAAATTGTAGAAGCACTGAGTTTTCTCCCCGTTCACTTTCTCTTCGGTTGCTCACTTTAGGGGAAGTTAGTTGCCACGGTATAATGACACTTATGTGGCTATGGCTGGCAGAGATATCCATGTGATAAGAAGCTGAAACCTCCTGTTGACAGATAGGAGTGACTGAGCCATCTAGGAAGAAGAGTCCACACATCCCCAGTTGTGCCTTCAGATGAATGCAGCCCCTACCACCTCCCAACCCTAGAAAGACCCTCAGAGCCACACAGCTAAGCTGTTTCTAGATTCCTGACCCACAGAAACCATGAGATAATAAATATTTGCCATTGTTAGCCAATAAATTTTAGTGTAATTTGTTTGGAACAATAATAACTAATATAACTTCCAATTTATGTATGTAATAATAAGACTCAAATCCTTTGTGCTTCATCTCTGTCATCTAATCCTTATAATAACCTTATAAGATAGAGATTAATATTATCCTTATTTCCAGGATAAGGAGGATTCCAAGAGGAGGATTCCAGGCACAAAGAAGCAAAGTAATTTAACCAAGGTTGTATAGCTGTTTGAACACAGGCCATCTTAGCATGAGTACTTGTAACCTTTTATACTGTTCTATTCTCTACTATACTTTCAGGTGTATGTGTGTGTTGTGGTGTATTGTGTGATGTGTGCATAGGAAAAATATGGAGGACACACACCAAACTGTTGACCACTATTACTTCTGGAAAAGAAGGTAGAATTAGAAAGAGGATAAAGGAAAGTAGGGATTTTTGTTTATTCTCTACTTCTGTATTGTTTGCAGGTTTTTACAATTAAAACTCACTGATGTCATTCTTGCATAATTAAAATTTAGCTGAACTGGCTAACAGCTGTTTACTATTGAAGAAATGAAGTGTTAGGGAAAGAATGGGCACATCTGACCAAATATAAGTCATCAGCCATGGGTTCCCTTCAGAGTGAATCAGAGGGGCGCCTGCTATGGTTTGCAGGAGTGGAGGGAGTCCTGCAGCCCTTTTCCCCTCCAACACACCAGTTCGAGGCTCTGTCCTCTTCTGATAGTGCATGAGGTGGGTAGAAGGTGTGCCCTCCTTGATCCAAAGAATTCTCCCAAGTCATGTCCCAGAGTCCTGCCATCCACTCCACAGCTGCCTATATGCTTGACAGGGTGTGACACGTGGGATCCCATCTGGACACCACAAGTAGGATAGTTGGCCAGGACGTGGAGAATCTATTGCCAGTCTGGGCTTGAGCCTGCTTCAGGAATAGACTCTGAGAGCAGAGTGCTCCAGGCTTCTCCCCTTGTGACTGGGAAGGATCATGTGGTCGATGTGCTCCCTGGCACTGTCCTTGTCACTGTGAGGAAGATATATTTAGCATCTGGCCTGGGAAAGGGCTGTCACTAGAGCCTCCCGTTTGTGGCTGCTTAAGTAACTCCAGGTCACTGGTCACAAACTAATCCTATCTATTTTTATAAGTTCAGTTTATAGAGTGGTGATAAGAGTTATCTGTCTGATGCAAGACAGAATCAGATGGACCTGCCCGGGTGGTGGATGGCCTTGAGCTTCTGATATGGGAGAAGTCACACCACTACCCACTTCCCTCCCAGATGGCTGCAGTGTGACTAGAGGCTCACCTAGCTTGTAGGAGCAGTGTCATCCTGTGTGTCAGGCCCCTCGTAGGCTAAGCCCACAAAGGAAGCTTTTTCCTTACACTTAAAGGAAAAGAAGCCAGGGCTCAGCTGAACTCCTTCCCCAAGAGTCACCATTTCTGAGAAACAACCATAGCCGATAACTTCAGTCCATTCCAATACGCTTTTTTGCTGGTCCCTCAAGATTATCCATGGGAGACCATCCCTGGAACCCTTTACCAATCAACACGAGCTGTTCCCTGTGATGAAAACTATGGGCCATTCTGAGGTTAGAGGAACTGAGAAAGACATTAGTAAAAACTTGGAAGAAGGGTGTGATGGTGCCAAGCTCAGAGGGAGAAGGGAAGATAAGAGAGCCTGGACACATCACAAAGCATAGGGAGGAGTTAACGGGGGCCGAGTGCTGGGATTCGGACATTAGTAAGAGTTGGTAGAGACATCACGTACTAGACAGAGTGGGAAGGACAGGGTGACATGATTCCTTCACTTCTCAAATGTCCTACCTGTAAAATGAGTGGCCTCATTCTATAATTTGTGTTATTCCCTATAGCATGGGATTCGGTGACTGCCAGTTGGGGCCCTGTAGCTTTCCCTTTGGGGTCAGGTGGAAGAGAGTGATAGTGGCTTCCCAATTCCTTTCTTTCTTCGCCATAATAAAAGAACTCCAGCTTTTAGCTAAACAATTGCCACTCAGTAAAAGGCCAGATTTCCCAGGTTCCCAGCAATATAATTATGTTCTATCCAATATGATACAAGAAAAAGCATCTTGTGGAACTTTGGGGAAACTCTCCTTAGAAGAGAAGAGGTTGACATGATGGATAACACCAATCTCTGCCTTTGAGTTGCTTAGACTCCACTTTGACAGACAGAAATAAAACAACACTAGAACTATGAACAAATATATGACAAAGACATTAGTAAGTGCCTTTTTCTTTCATCACTTGTCCCAGATGTTTCATTCGGTCTTCTGGGAGGAAGAAAGCAATTGGAAAAACTTTAATGTAACTCATTCAATAAACATGGAGTACCTGTTAGGTTCCAGATTCTGCTAAACAAATCAAATACAGCATTTGACATTAACATTTGCTCCCAATCCAACCAACACACAGAGTTGGCCTTACGTTTAAAAATTATATTTAACATTAAAATACTGATCTTCAGCTTTTATTGAATAATAGAAGAGTTGGTGACATGGAATTTGTATTCCAACTGGACAACAATTTGCAGCAGTTGGATAACAAGGCCTCCTTTCAAGGTAGTTGTGTTTTCTGGTTTATGATAGTTGATACCACTTCTCATTTTCCTACACCAAACTGCTGTTGTCATTCCATCACTGGCTCTGTAAGACATTGCGGGGAGGCAAGCCTCAGAATCTGGAATATAAAGGGATTGTATGTCCCTTTCATCATCAGAAACCAATGTTTATTGAGCACTTATATACCAGAAAATTCAACCTGGAATGTAGAGGACCCTAAAATCAACTTTGAGCCCTTATATTGACATATGGGGATGAGGGAGAAACAACAGAAAGGAGAAGAGGAAGGAGCATTTCAAGGAACAATTAAAGCCAATTTCAGCCTTAAAAAAAGGTTGAACATTGTTCCCATTTGTTCTGTTTGGCTGCCTGGGACATTAATGTGATGGTGGATCTCTAGAAGCCATCTCAGATGTGAAGTGAGGGTTACACCCTGGGAATAACAGATAAAGATGTGGCAGGAGTTCTAGTCTCTGATGACTTCAGGGAACTGCAACACTAGTGTTATGTGGCTGAAAAAAACCTTGAGGGTGGAAATCATTATTTTGTGAAGCCAACCATACTTCTATTACAAAGTTCAAGTCCAAATGCAAAGCCCGTCCGTGAGATTTTCCCAGGGGCTTCTAATTTTCTGCAGGAGCACAGTCCAGATGCAATCCAGTCGACAATCTGAAATACCTCTTGACTTCCACTTATTGCTTCCTAGTCACAAGAATCACTCTAACCACTCCAAAAGGTCATCTAAACACTGGACTGGGCATCTGAGCCTACCTGCTAGTGTGCATCAATAAGGGTGCATTGGGTGATCAACAACAGAAAGGATACATTAGGTGATCAAGAACAGACAGCCCATGTTGACTATTTTAAACAAAAAGGTCATTTTGTTTATCTCACTTGACAAAAAGTCCAGAAGTAGAGCAGTCCCAGGGCTGGTTAATTCAGTGACTTAGCACCACCATCATGGGCTCAGATTCCTTACATAGTTTTACTTCACCAATCACAGTGTGCTGGCATTTTCCTTAATGTGAGTCTCCTTGGTTGTAAGTACTCCAAGAATCTTGTCCTCACCCAGCAAACTCCAAAGTCACAAAGACTAAGATTGTATAGCCCTTATTGTCATTGCTCTTTAAGATGGTTAGGAAAACTTTCCCCCAAAGCCTCCAAGAGGCTCCCCTCCATGTGTCATTGGTTAGAACTGAATCACATGCTTAGCCCCAAACCACTCACTGGCAAAGAGGATAGAATCACTATGTTTAGCTCAAACTAATCAAGATTCACAACACAAAGGGGCAAAGTCTTCCCTGAAACTAAGCATACCAATTACCAAAAAAAAATCTGGATTCTGGGCTGGGCACAGTGGCTCACGCCTGTAATCCAAACACTCTGGCAGGCTGAGATGGGAGGGGCCTGGAACTGGAGACCAGCCTGAGCAAGAGTGAAATCCCATCTCTACCAAAAATAGAAAAATTAGCTGGATGTGGTAGTCTCAGCTACTTGAGAGTCTGGGGCAAAAGGATCACTTGAGCCCAGGAGTTTGAAGTTGCTGGGAGCTATGATAACACCACAGCACTCTAGCCTGGGTGATACAGCGAGGCTAAAAAATAAAAAATAAATAGGGGTTCTTCTAGGCAGAAATAAGGAGCAGGAAATGGCAGAAAATAGGCAATGGAGACAGTCTCACCAAAACTTGGGACCTTAGGTCATTCATTTTCCCCCCTCTATTCCTCAATTTCCTTATCTATAAAATTGGAAGAATGGACTAGAAAATCTCTAGGCTAAGTTACCTTCTCAATTGATTCTGTGTAGGGCTAGTGGCTAGATGCTCCCTAACTGACTGAAGTTTAGAAATCATAGCTGCATCAATAATAGTCTAAGATCTAAAAAGAAAGGACTCATGGAAGTGGGTAAGGCTGTGCTGCCCTTCTTGGCTATAGCCTCCTCCTCCAGAGAGCCCATTCATTATATAAAGCCCCCTCAGCCTCTGTCAGGCCACTGACCTTCCCAAAAGGAATGCCAGTGCCCATCACTGGCCAGACCTCATTCGTCTGCTCTATTATTCATTTATTTGTTACTGAGAACCTTCTGTGTTCTGAGCTGTGTGTTGGGCCCCCACTCTGTTCTACCATTACCAAGGGATAAAGGAGAAAATATTGGGGGTAAGAAGCAGGAGATAGATGGAAGAAGAGATGTAGAATCCAGGTCTTGGTTTTGCCTCTGCCAGCCAATTAAATTCTAATTCACACTCATTTTCCCCAGGAAGATTCCCAGCCTTTTCCAGCCTTCCTCAGCCCCGTGCTCAACCTGAAGCATGTTCATCCCTGGTGGTCTGCCAGGAGAGTGGGGAGCTACTGAGCAAACACGGTGCATGTTTCTCAAGCATTGAGATAATATGAAGATTGGGGGAGATGGTGAGTTAATTAATGAAACTTGTCAATGGCTTCGAACATTGATTGAGATTGAATTAACCATAGACATATTAGAAAGCAAAGATGGCGTGAATTTTTTGAAAGAAATAAGATTCTAAGAAACATCAACTCACCTGGCCCACAGCCCACTCAGAGAGTTGACCAACATTCATCCTCTTTGGTCACTATGGGAACCATGGGAGGATACTGTGAGAACATTTTCATTCAACCCCCCGGCTCTGCCACTTACCAGCTTGATAGCTCAGGGTCCTTGGGCAAAGTATTTCACGTCTGGATGGCTGCTTTTTCTTCTCATTGCTAAGTGAGGATATTCACCACACTTACTTCACTGAATAAGTATAAGGAGCAGACGTGATCTTGTCTGTAAATGCTTAGCATGGAGCCTCAATAAATATTGTTATTAAGTAATAAGTGCTTACTACCAAAAAGAAAAAAAAAAAAAGACTAATACGTGTTAGGCCTCTACTATGTGCCAAGCAATGTGATAGGCATTAGGGAGATGAAGGTACAGAAGGGAATACCTTGCAGTTGAGTGCCTACTTTGTGCTAGGCACTGAGCCAGGGCTTTCATATCCTCTTTCATTTAATCAAAGACAAATAAAATGCAACCCCTGTCTTTCGGGTGCAAAGTGGTGTGCCCAGAGCTTAGAATGCTTGTGGCTTGGAAATTCACTTCAGTGCACAACTATGGTTATAGCAAGTATTTGTACTTCCCCAGGTGTTTTAAAACCCACTCCCTTTAATTTATAACAAGGTACCCTGCAAGTTTTTAATAGCTATGCATTGTCTATAACTGATCATCTAAACTTAGGGGCTAGAGACAACATGACAGGCAGATAGTCACCAAAACTCTATCACCTCTAATTTGCTAAGTCATCACGTCCGGCCTCTTGGGAGGTGCTATTCCACGAAGGAGGTATTTTTCCACCTGGGGCCTGGATTCAGATTATACACCACAGGTGGAATTTGGGCTGTGTCTCTTACCAGTTAAGGAAGAGACTGGTAACCGAACATGTCACTGGATCTCTCTGAATTCCCTTTTTTCATTTGTAAAACAAGAGTAAAAATAGTTCCTTCCTCATAGGAGTGAATGGTGGTTTCTTATCTGTTAAGCAAGACAAAAATAGTTCCAACCTTATACAATTGAATGAAGTAATACATGTAAGCCCTTAGCGCATCAACTGGGATGTAGAAAGTGTAAAGAAAGCTGTTGTAAGAATAATTATCATTAGCTCCTTACTGCCCCTCAATAACCTTTTACCAGAGCTAGCACACTGGTTCATTCTGCTACTTGGTATGACTCATCTCCTGTCATCCCCCATGGGATAAATAGGAGAAAACCAGTGGGAGTCAGTGAAACGGGGAAGCAAATTAGTGCTCAGCCAGAATAATCCATCCGGGCGGGCAGGGACTGCGCTGGCCTCTTTATGCACGTCTTCATAGCTACCCCCCAATTAATTACTCCCAGGGGAAGTCGCCGAGCCCAGTGCTCCCTAGGACTCATCATTAACCCCCTTATTCCTCCTCCAGAAGCCAGGGGGGAACCTCTCCCCCAACATCAGTAGTCATGACCCAGTTTCCCCAGTTTCTGGCGTTTCCCTGGCTAGCTGACATCCAACAGAATGACATCATTTTATACGATCATTCTTTACCCACATGTTGGCCTGTTTTAATTTCTCTTCAGGGTGTTTCTACGTGCATCTGTGTGTTTTCCATTTTCAGACCAAATGAGTAAACTCCCTTTTAACTTAGTAGAATGCACGCCTGATGTCTGTAGTGCTTGTAACTCTTCTGAGACACAAAGTCGTCCTCCTTCTTGAGTAGAAAAGCAGCTCATTACCATATGCTGGTTCCAGAGCCCCTTCAGAGTTAAGGAAGGTGATCCTGGTCAAAGAGCTCATGGCAATAAGATGCAAAGCCAATTGACATTGGTCATCTTATGCTTCTGTGTCTGCATTTCCTCATCTGCAAAACGGAGACATTGCACCCCATGACTTAAAGGTTGTATCATTTATCCGTAAACAAATAACTACTGCACTCCTGCTGCATGTGGGCACTGGGATACTATGGTGACCGGGACAGACAAGGCCCTGCTCCCATGGAGCTTGCACTGCAGTGACAAAGACAATGACAAGGCAACACTTCAGACAGTGAACGGTACTGTAAAAAACCCAAAAGAATGACAAGATGAACGTAACTTATAAATGAGACCCTGTCTCTCTTATAAGTAGCCAGACATTGTGGCAGGCACCTGTAGTCCCAGCTACTTGGGAGGCCGAGGCAAGAGGATTGCTTGAGCCCAGGAGTTGGAGTTTGCTGTAAGCTGACACCATAGCACTCTACCCAGGGCTACAGAGTAAGACTGTCTCAAAACAAACAAAGAAAAAAGAATGATGATGAGATAGTGCCTTGGTCGGGCAGAAGGAGACACTTTAGATGGAATGGTCAGATAAGGTCCCCAAGGAAGCAACAATTAGCCTGAGAATTGAAGGAGGAAAATAAGCCAGCCTTGGGCTGCTCAGGAGAAGAAGGCAGAGGGCCTAGTTATAAAAGTTGCAGAATTTTCACTAAGATCTGTAACACAGAAGCCACCAAGCTGGCCCCCATGAGTATGTGTTTTTATATACTCTCTGATAACACAGGGCCTCCAGGCCCTGGTAGGGGGGCATGACCGGATCCTCTTCTACAAACATTCATGAGTGTCTACCCCACACAAGGCTCAGCACCTCCAAGTCTGATCACTGCTCAGAGGCGAGTGTCTGGAGGCAACGTGAGGAACGAGCACTGACCTTTGTGAGTGGCAATGACAATGATAAATGAAGGGAGATCTGGATGCTCGCCCTTGCCTATAAGAGGAAACAGGAGGATTCTGAACTGGAGCTCATGCTTCAAAGCTTAAGTTTCACCCACTATGCAGTTTCTTGAGCCAAGTTTGTTCCCACAGAGCAGGGCAGGAATTTGGACTTAAGGACTGCCCTACTGCACTTACAGACTGTTCAGCTGTCAGCCTAGATTCCTGAGCCAAGGACACACAGGCAACCTCACAAGGCTTGCAGCATCTTCTGGGGTGGGCTAGCCTAGGAGACATGGTGGTGACTGAGGCAACATAAAGGACTGTGCTGGGAGTCCAAACTTATGGGTTGTGTTACCAGCAGTGCCCAGAGGAGTGAGGTAACATCTCCAGCCATTATAATAGGACCAAGTGAGCACCTGCAAGGGGCTGGCATGGTGATCACTCTCATTTACCCTCAGCACGATCTGGGGGGAAGTGCTTCTATTATCCCTAATAGACATGAAGAGATTTTGCAACTTACCCAAGGCCACTCAGTGGCAGAGGTGGGGATCTAACTTGGGTCAGGCTAATTTCAGGTTGCCTGTTCCATTCTCTTAGCAACTCATGGGGGGAGTAGTAGTCATACCTGCTCTACCCTCCTCAAGCGGTTGTTGGGAGAATCAAATGAGATGAGAAGATGCTTTGTAAATATTAATGAGCTATTCTAGGATCTGCTGGTCCCAGAAGTTCCTAGCAGGCTGCTGTCGGCACAGATTCCTGCCCCCCCACACGCCCCCATTTCCCGTGCACCCTCCTGAAGCTACTCTCAACATTCCTGCCTGTGCTGTCCCCAGGGGCAGTGGATGCATCCCGCCACGGCCGCCTCTCCCCAGGTCAGCAGCAGCCCTGTCCCTAGCCTTGCTGGGAAGTCTTGGCATTAGGCCAGAAGGGTGGGGAGGGCATGTGGAAAATCTGAGGAGATGTTTTTCTTTCTTGGGAAGAAAGCCAAACTGCAGTTCGCTGGAGTTCTATAAATTATGTACCCAGAGAAGATTTCGTTTAGAAAGAAAGCGGGGAAAGAATCCTTTACTATTTGCTTAGTGAGCTGGGTTGGCCGAGCCAGAGCCAAACCCCACATATTTGGGCCGACTCGCTATGTTTGCAAAACAGGCCCATGTTCCAGGAGCCGGCCAGGGAGGCCACAAAACAGCCAAGATTTCTCCTCAGGCCTCTCTGCGGCCTACTTTCCAGCCCCTGGCTCCAGCCTGGGTCTGTGGCTTAGTTTCTTAGGCCTGGAAGGCTGGGGGGTCAAGAAAAGATGGGGAAACTATGACTCCTCTCTGCCCAATGGCCCTCTCATTCTACACCCCTTCAATCCCATGGAGCCCACTGGCAGAACACCTGACCAGAGGACACCTCCTCCAGGAAGCCTTCCTGAGCTTTAAGGCTGGGTCAGGCCGCTCCTCAAGGACTTCCACAGGCTCCTTGAGAACAGACACCCTAGGGGGTTTGCTCCCTGCAGTACACCCAGAGTGGTATTTCAGAGAACAAATAAATGAATACCACCTGTGGGCTGCTATGTTCCCCCCAACTCGAGGAAGTTTTTCCCCAGAGACAGAGTCTCACTTTTTTGCTTTCAGTAGATTACCATGGCATCATAGCTCACAGCAACCTCAAACTTTTGGGCTTAAGTGATCCTCTTGTCTCAGTTTTTCATTTTTAGTAGAGACGGGGTCTCACTCTTGCTCAGGCTGGTCTAGAACTCCTGAGCTGAAGAGATCTGTCCACCTGGGCCTCCCAGAGTGCTGGGATTACAGGCACAAGCCACCAGGCCTGGCCAGTCCCCAGACTTTTCCCCAGTTCAGACCCAGAATTCTCGAGCTGCAGAGAGCTAGCTGGGTGTTGTATTGTATTGTGCTGTTTTGTGCTGTGTTTCATTCCTACCTGCTTTTCTAGCCTTCTATCCCATTCAGCCTTCCATTAACTGCTACATCCAAGACTGGACTACTTGTGATTTCTCACTATTCTATTTCTGCCCAATGCCTTTAGCTCGTGCTGCCCCATCTGCACCCCAACTCCAGGCAGCCTTGAAGGAGTAGTTCCAATCCTTCTTCCCCCAGAAGTCTCTCCTAACCCTCCCTACCCTACCCTGTGCCCTCCCCTTTTGTCTACAGACTCCTTATCTCAGATCCCATAAAAAGCCAGCCATACTTATCACTGACTTATTAACATCATGGCTGTCCCCACCCCCAGGTTCCAGGCTACTTGGGAGCAGGGAGGTTGTCCTAGTCATCTCTGTCCCCAGCCCTTAGCACAATGCCTGACACGTAGCAGCTGTTTCATACGTGCTTGCCGAATTAATTAATTAACTAACATATGCAGAAGATAATTATAGCGCCTGATGTCAGGGGGCAGAGTGTGAATGAGATCCCAGCAAGAGCTGCCGCACAGAGGAAGAAAGCAATTGCTGTGAGCTGGATTGGTAGGGGAGGGGATGATGGTGTCAAAGGAGAAGCTGACAAGAGAGAAAGCTGGGAAGCAGGGTGAAGCACAGCCCATCGGCGGCAGGGAAAGTGAGAAAAGCACCAGGCTTTACACAACATAAATCAGATCAGGCCCTGGCCTGCTCCTGCTCAAAACACCAGCTTCTCCCCATCTTTAGGAAAAACCCAAACATGATATCAAAGCCTGGGAGGCCCCGTGTTCCCTCCAACTTTGGAAAAAGGGAAACCAAGCCCCAGGTTGACAATTACAGGGATGCTGTAATTAATAGCATTTAGCATTAATAGCATTCAAACACTAGGTTTTTAAAAAAAACATTTTAGCAAATCATGTAGCAATACAATATTTTAATCATAAATATGTTTGCCTTTGGTTTGAAATCCCTAGCACAATTTTCCAGAGCTTTTTTCTTACATGAACTAAGTCCTGTGAGCCTACCTCTGTTTAAGACAGTTGAGATTTTTGGTTTTTCCATGACGACCCATTTGAAAGTTGCCCTATTTAATGCTGTAGGAACCTATTTTGGGATTGTTTATCTTTTAAATTGCTATGGGGCCTTAAAGTTGCAGACTTCAAACTTGGTCTCCAGAGAACCAGGGAAAGGAGGATTGTTTGTTCCATCGCTAGCTCCTGGAGCCTCTCTCCGTGCCAACCACTGAGTTGGGAGTGACAGGGATGTGTTCCTGAGAGGAGAGGGGTGTCCTCAGTATTAAGTGATGATTCTTGGTCAGGCACTGCACTAACCCCTTTCTATGCTCTATCTCGCAATATTCATAAGTAGTAGATATAACTGCCCTCATTATCTAAGTACAAGAAAACCGAAGCTGAGAGAGCCTAAAGACTCACCCAGGCCTCATATCAAGTGAGTGGCAGAGTGGGAACCAGTGCCCAGGTATGTCTCTACCAGGGTGCGTTAGCCTCAGTCTAAGGCAAAACAGGACTAGCCGTACAAAAGAAAAGAAGTTGCTTCAGAGGTTCCAAGTAGGAGAAGTTTGTCCCATAATTCACCTAGCCCATGCCTACCCTTTCAGGATGAGGTAAGAGTTAACAGCCAACAGATGTTAATAACCTATGTGTGCCAGGCACTTTACATAACTCCATTCCTCACAATGACCTCCAAGGAAGGTAATACAATTTTATTTTACAGGTGAGTCTTTAGAAATCCTCAGACAAGCTAAAGAATTTGTGCTGGATCACACACCTGCAGGTGGAGCCAATATTTGAACTCTGTCCACCTTGATGCAAAGCCATTCCCCACTGCTGCAGCTTAGAGAAAACAATGAGCATCAAGCCATTAGGTTTATTACTTATAACTCCAGGAAGATCACAGAGAAAGGAGCTCTGAGGTCATGCTCAGCAAAGAAACCGAAGCAGAAATTTATGGAAACATACAAAGGAGTTTTAGTCTCTAAAAAGGCTGGTGAGAATGGGCCTGGGAGACCAGGACAGACAGATCTCCTGGTGCATTGCCACTGAGTGGGAGGCCCCAGCTCTCAACATCAATCCTAAATGGCTCCAAAAAGAGCCTGAGCCAAAATCAGATTATCCAAAGGTAGAACTAGTCACCAAATGCACTCTCGAGGGAAAATAGTATGTAGTTTAAGAATCAAAAAAACCCCAGCAAGCTCCACCAAGATGGGCCCTGTAGAGAATGCCAGCAGAAAGGGCAGAGAGACCAGGAGGAGACTGACAGAGCAAGGCAGGTGTTGATTGCACAGTGGATTGCACAAGCAAGCTGTGTGCACTTGGGAGAGTGGAAATGAAGACAGAGAAGGATAAAGAGGGAAAAAGAGAGAGAACAATTAAAATGGTGCCTCTGACTCCAGCAGTCATTGTATTCCAGGAATACATGTCCCTGAGTGAATGTGAGAAGCAAGATCTGCTGTCTCCTCTGAGACCAGGTCTTCTAGCATCTCATTTAGCAATAATATCACATGATATTAAAAGTGATTGTTGTTTTCAAAGGTAAGAATTTTTCATTCATTGTGACCTCTAAATGCAAAGCAACCAATTCATCTGGTGGTCATCCAAAGAAAGAGTGAAAGGTTTGAATGCAGGAAAATAAGATCTCTGTGACAAACTAAGCAAAACTCTGCAAAGGGTTACTTTCCTAATGCAGAGTCATGGGGAATTTGGGCCACATAAGCTTTTAATCTTTGTGCTGACTTTGGTATCCTTCCCAGGTCGATGAGACTCCAATGTCTAGATGCCTGATGTTGTGAAGGCCCAGGGCTCAGAGCCTGAAGTCTGACATGATCTGATATGTGGTTCATGAAAAGTGGTTTTGTTTCTAAAATAAAGATAACTAGCCTTACCACAAGCAATTACAGTGTGGGAGGATAACCCAACTGGGGAGTGTATTTGTGGAGGTTTTTCAGGAAAGAAGGAAAAGCATGGTTGCTTCCTCCTGTATCCCTTCACCCCAGGATATTTGAGGTCCTATCTCAAAGGGAGAGTTTAGGGGCCTTAGTCTTCTAACGCCTAGCTCCTGGATAGGGCTGATATAAATATGGAGGTGGACTGGGAAAGAGCATTCCTAGAGAGGGAGAATGGTGGACACAGGGATGAAAATGGTGACCAATACCCTCCTCTGCAGGGTCCCACCGAACCTGACGTTGGGTAGGATGTGACTGCCCATGCCTCTGGAGGCTGGAACCAAGCACAGTGGCCCAGAGCCTTGGAGAAGGTCCCGATGATTGAGCTTCTGACTAGAAGGTAAGGTCTGCAAGGGAAATCAAGACCAGGACAGCTGGAAGATCTTTCCAAGAAGCAGGAGATCACAGCACCAGATGCTACCAGGGTACAAAAGGGGCAATGCAACAGGGGAGCCACAACAAGCAACAGCCCAGTGACTCCCATATTTTCCCAGAACCAGGAATCTTGTATACTCCAGTGGAAGGGAAGGAGGTAATGACTGATGCTGATGTTGATTTTTCCTGTACCTAAAGAGTTGGGGGCAGGGTGCTCAAGCTGTTTTACTTTTATTTAGAAAAAGAAATACACGAAGATGGTAGCCGAGTAACAGCTTTCTTGCATCTTGGCACCGTGAGTCTGGGGAGATAGAACTCCAGGCATCTCTCGCTGGTGGGATCTGCCTATCATCACCCCTGCGCAGATACAGGGAGTCAGTGAGAGACTTCTGGACCCCAAGAGGAGGACTAAAACAGTGGAAAACCGGCAAGTGGTCACGTGTGTTCAATCGCTCTAAACCCGCCCGCAACTTCCACAGGCACGAGAACTTAAAGAGCAAGAGGAAGTGAAAGGAAAATTAGGGCAAGGAAACAGATAAAAGAAACCACTCATGAGGAAGAATCAGCAGAAAACTCCAGGCAACATGAAGAACCAGTCCAGAACAACCACACCAAGGGACCATGAGGTAGCTACTGCAGATGATTCCACCTATGAAGAAATGCTAGGAACTACAGAAGGGAATTTAGAATACACATGTTGAAAACAATGAAAGAAATGATGGAAACAATGAAGGAAACTGCTAATAAAGTGGAAAATAACCAAAAGGAAATAAAAAACAGAATCAAATAAGAGATGAACGATATGAAGAATATAAAAAGGATATAGCAGAGCTGAAGGAAATGAAACAGTCAATTAGGGAACTTAAAGATGCAATGGAAAGTATCAGCAACAGGTTAGACCATGCAGAAGAAAGAATTTCAGAGGTAGAAGACAAAGTTCTTGAGATAACTCAGATAGTAAAAGAGGCAGAAAAGAAGAGAGAGAAAGCAGAACGTTCACTGTCAGAATTATGGGACTTTAGGAAGCGTTCCAACATACGAGTTATAGGAATTCCAGAAGGGGAAGAAGAATGCCCCAGAGGAATGGAAGCCATACTAGAGAATATTATAAAAGAAAATTTCCCAAATATCACCAAAGATTCTGACACACAGCTTTCAGAGGGATATCGGACCCCAGGTCACCTCAACTCTAACCGAGCTTCTCCAAGACATATTGTGATGAACCTGTCCAAAGTCAAGACAAAAGAAAAGATTCTGCAAGCTGCCAGGAGTAAGCGCCAGTTGACCTACAGGGGCAAATCCATCAGAGTGACCGCAGACTTCTCTAATGAAACTTTCCAAGCAAAAAGATTAATGGTCATCTACCTTTAATCTACTTAAACAGAACAATTTCCAGCCCAGAATTCTGTACCCTGCTAAGCTAAGCTTCAAAATTGATGGAGGAATCAAATCATTTACGGATATATAAACATTGAGGAAATTCGCCACAACAAGACCAGCTCTACAGGAAATACTTCAACCTGTTCTGCACACTGACCACCACAATGGATCAGCAGCAAAGTAAGAACTCAAAAATTAAAGGACAGAACCTAACCTCCACACTGATGCAAAAGATAAAACTAAGCAATGGACTCTCACCAAATAAGACGAATAGAATACTACCACACTTATCAATTATCTCAATAAATGTTAATGGCTTGAATTCCCCACTGAAGAGACATAGATTGGCTGACTGGATTAAAAAACACAAGCCATCCATTTGCTGTCTGCAAGAAACACACCTGGCTTCAAAAGACAAATTAAAGCTCCGAGTCAAGGGTTGGAAGACAATTTTTCAGGTAAATGGAATTCAGAAGAAAAGAGGAGTTGCAATCTTATTTTCAGATACATGTGGATTTAAAGCAACTAAAGTCAAAAAAGACAAAGATGGTCACTTTACATTGGTCAAGGGAAAAATACAACAAGAAGACATTTCAATTCTAAATATCTATGCACCCAATTTGAATGCTCCCAGATCTTGAAACAGACCTTACTCAGTCTGAGCAATATGATATCTGATAATACCATAATAACAGCGGACTTTAACACTCCTCTTACAGAGCTGGACAGATCCTCTAAACAGAAATTAAACAAAGATATAAGAGATTTAAATGATACCCTAGAACAACTGTGCTTGACAGACGCATATAGAACACTCCACCCCAAAGATAAAGAATATACATTCTTCTCATCACCCCATGGAATATTCTCCAAAACTGATCATATCCTGGGACACAAAACAAATATCAACAGAATCAAAAGAATTGAAATTTTACCTTGTATCTTCTCAGACCATAAGGCACTAAAGGTGGAACTCAACTCTAACAAAAATGTCGACCCCACCCAAAGACATGGAAATTAAACAATCTTCTGTTGAATAACAGATGGGTGCAGGAAGAAATAAAACAGGAAATCATTAACTTCCTTGAGCATAACAACAATGAAGACACAAGCTACCAAAACCTGTGGGACACTGCAAAAGCAGTTTTGAGAGGAAAATTCATTGCTTTAGATGCCTACATTCGAAAAACAGAAAGAGAGCACATCAACAATCTCACAAGAGATCTTATGGAATTGGAAAAAGAAGAAAAATCTAAGCCTAAACTCAGTAGAAGAAAAGAAATATCCAAAATCAAATCAGAGATCAATGAAATTGAAAACAAAAGAATCATTCAGAAAATTAATGAAACAAGGAGTTGGTTTTTTGAAAAAATAAATAAAATAGATAAACCATTGGCCAGACTAATGAGGAATAGAAAAGTAAAATCTCTAGTAACCTCAATCAGAAATGATAAAGGGGAAATAACAACTGATCCCACAGAGATACATCATCTCTGAATACTACCGGAAACTCTATGCCCAGAAATTTGACAATGTGAAGGAAATGGATAAATATTTGGAATCACACCCTTTCCCTAGACTTAGCCAGGAAGAAATAGAGCTCCTGAACAGACCAATTTCAAGCACCGAGATCAAAGAAACAATAAAAAATCTTCCAACCAAAAAATGCCCTGGTCCAGATGGCTTCACACCAGAATTCTATCAAACCTTCAAGGAAGAGCTTATTCCTGTACTGCAGAAATTATTCCAAAAAATTGAGGAAGAAGGAATGTTCCCCAACACATTCTATGAAGCAAACATCACCCTGATACCAAAACCAGGAAAAGACCCAAACAAAAAGGAGAATCGCAGACCAATCTCACTCATAAATATAGATGCAAAAATCCTCAACAAAATCCTAGCCAATAGATTACAGCTTATCATCAAAAAAGTCATTCATCATGATCAAGTAGGCTTCATCCCAGGGATGCAAGGCTGGTTTAACATACGCAAGTCCATAAACGTTATCCACCATATTAACAGAGGCAAAAATAAAGATCACATGATCCTCTCAATAGATGCAGAAAAAGCATTTGATAAAATCCAGCATCCTTTTCTAATTAGAACACTGAAGAGTATAGGCATAGGTGGCACATTTCTAAAACTGATTGAAGCTATCTATGACAAACCCACAGCCAATATTTTACTGAATGGAGTAAAACTGAAAGCTTTTCCTCTTAGAACTGGAACCAGACAAGGTTGTCCTCTGTCGCCTTTACTATTCAACGTAGTGCTGGAAGTTCTAGCCAATACAATTAGGCAAGACAAGGAAATAAAGGGAATCCAAATGGGAACAGAGGAGGTCAATCTCTCCCTCTTTGCTGATGACATGATCTTATACATAGAGAACCCCCAAAGACTCAACCACAAGATTCCTAGAAGTCATCAAAAAATACACTAATGTTTCAGGATATAAAATCAATGTCCACAAGTCAGTAGCCTTTGTGTACACCAATAACAGTCAAGATGAGAAGCTAATTAAGGACACAACTCCCTTCACCATAGTTTCAAAGAAAATGAAATACCTAGGAATATACCTAACGAAGGAGGTGAAGGACCTCTATAAAGAAAACTGTGAAATCCTCAGAAAGGAAATAGCAGAGGATATTAACAAATGGAAGAACATACCATGCTCATGGCTTGGAAGAATCAACATTGTTAAAATGTCTATACTTCCCAAAGCAATCTACCTATTCAATGCCATTCCCATCAAAATACCAACATCGTACTTTCAAGATTTAGAAAAAATGATTCTGCGTTTTGTATGGAACTGGAAAAAAACCCGTATAGCTAAGGCAGTTCTTAGTAACAAAAATAAAGCTGGGGGCGTCAGCATACCAGATTTTAGTCTGTACTACAAAGCCATAGTGCTCAAGACAGCATGGTACTGGCAGAAAAACAGAGACATAGACACTTGGAATCGAATTGAAAACCAAGAAATGAAACTAACATCTTACAACCACCTAATCTTCGATAAACCAAACAAGAACATACCTCGGGGGAAAGACTCCCTATTCAATAAATGGTGTTGGGAGAACTGGATGTCTACATGTAAAAGACTGAAACTGGACCCACACCTTTCCCCACTCACAAAAATTGATTCAAGATGGATAAAGGACTTAAATTTAAGGCATGAAACAATAAAAATCCTCCAAGAAAGCATAGGAAAAACACTGGAAGATATTGGCCTGGGGAAAGACTTCATGAAGAAGACTGCCATGGCAATTGCAACAACAACAAAAATAAACAAATGGGACTTCATTAAACTGAAAAGCTTCTGTACAGCTAAGGACACAATAACCAAAGCAAAGAGACAACCTACACAATGGGAAAGGATATTTGCATATTTTCAATCAGACAAAAGCTTGATAACTAGGATCTATAGAGAACTCAAATTAATCCACATGAAAAAAGCCAACAATCCCATATATCAATGGGCAAGAGACATGAATAGAACTTTCTCTAAAGAAGACAGACGAATGGCTAACAAACACATGAAAAAATGTTCATCATCTCTATATATTAGAGAAATGCAAATCAAAACAACCCTGAGATATCATCTAACCCCAGTGAGAATGGCCCACATCTCAAAATCTCAAAACTGCAGATGCTGGCGTGGATGTGGAGAGAAGGGAACACTTTTACACTGCTGGTGGGACTGCAAACTAGTACAACCCTTCTGGAAGGAAGTAGAGAGAAACCTCAAAGCACTCAACCTAGACCTCCCATTCGATCCTGCAATCCCATTACTGGGCATCTACCCAGAAGGAAAAAAATCCTTTTATCATAAGGACACTTGTACTAGACTGTTTATTGAAGCTCAATTTACAATCGCCAAAATGTGGAAACAGCCTAAATGCCCACCAACCCAGGAATGGATTAACAAGCTGTGGTATATGTATACCATGGAATACTATTCAGCCATTAAAAAAAATGGAGACTTTACATCCTTCGTATTAACCTGGATGGACGTGGAAGACATTATTCTTAGTAAAGCGTCACAAGAATGGAGAAGCATGAATCCTATGTACTCAATTTTGATATGAGGACAATTAATGACAATTATGGTTATGGGGGGGAAACAGAAAGAGGGAAGGAGGGAGGTGGGTGGGGCCTTGGTGTGTGTCACACTTTATGGGGGCAAGACATGATTGCAAGAGGGACTTTACCTAACAATTGCAATCAGTGTAACCTGGCTTATTGTACCCTCAATGAATCCCCAACAATAAAAAAAAGAAAAGAAAAAGAAATACACACACACACACATATGGGGGGTTTTGGAGACAGAATCTTGCTCTATCACCCAGGTTAGAATAGCATGGCCTCAGTCTAGCTCATAGCAACCTCAAACTCCTGAATTTAAGTGATCCTCCTGCCTTGGCCTCCCATAGTGCTGGATTACAGGTGTGAGCTGCTATAGCCAGCCAAGAAAAAGAAATGAATATATTCCTTCTTAAGCCTGAGTTCTGCTCCTTAGTTTCTTCCCAGATACTATGTCCATGCCCAACACTAGCAGAGGCTTCTTCCATTTATACTTCTGTGTGCAAAGCTCCTGAGCTCTGGATATCATCATCCTTTAGAGCAGCAATTTTCAATTGGTGTGCTCTGTGAGGATTTTAGGTGTGCTGTGAAATTTTTTAAAGATCATTAATCAAATTAGTTTTGAAAGACGTTCAAGGCACAGTAAGCATGTTCTCTTTTTTAACTTTTTTTTTTATCAACATAATTTAAATGTGCCATGGAAATTTAACTATAGGTTCAAGTGTACCATGAGATAAAAAGGTTGGAAAATGCCGCTTTAGAGTATGGATTACAGAAAGGACTCATGGCCTTTGACTTCATCCTCAGAGGCTGAGACCTCTTCCACAGCCCCATTGGGGGCTTCACTTCTACTTGCCAATATCCACATCAACCTCGCAGAGAACTGAGTTTCTTTAAACAATGTTGGAACTCTCATTCTGTGAACAGCATCACTCACACATCTCAGACATGTGATAAATGTTTGTGGAAAATAAAAAATGAATAAGTGAATTAATGAATTGAATAAGCTGGGCTTACAAAAATTAATAGACTTCATTTCTTAGAGAAGTTTTAGATATACAGAAAAATTGAACATAAAATACAGAATTCCCAAATGCCTCCTTCTCCTTCCTCTGCTACATACCCAGTTTCCCCTATTATTAACACATCGAGTCAGTGTGATACAGTTGTTACAACTGGTCAGCCAAGATTAGTACGTTATTATTCATTAAAGTCTGCTGTGGCTCAGTGAGTAGGGCGCCAGCCCCATATACTGAGGGTAGTGGGTTCAAACCCAGCCTCGGCCAAACTGCAACCAAAAAATAGCCGGGCGTTGTGGCGGGCGCCTGTAGTCCCAGCTGCTTAGGAGGCTGAGGCAAGAGAATCGCGTAAGCCCAAAAGCTGGAGGTTGCTGTGAGCCGTGTGACGTCATGGCACTCTACCGAGGGCAGTAAAGTAAGACTGTCTCTACAAAAAAAAAAGTCTACTGTTTATAATGGAGTTCACTCTTTGTGTCGTATAGATCAATGCATTTTACCACAAGCACCATGTCCTGTGTCTACCATTACCGTATCATGCAGAGGACATTCACTGCCCTGAAAATCCACTGTGCTCCACCTCTTAATCCCACCCTCCTTACCCCTAACTTCTAGATATCATTGAACTTCTGACTGTTTTCATAGTTTTGTCTTTTCCAGAGTGTCATAGAGTTGGAATCATGTTATATAATATGTAGCCCTTTTAGACTGGCTTCCTTCCCTTAGCGATGTGCACTTAAGTTTCTCCCATGCCTTTGTGGGTGGATAGCTCATTTACTCTTACTGCTGTGTAATCTTTTGTCTGAATGTACCACAGCTTATTTATCCATGCAGCTACTGAAAGCCATGTTGGTTGCTTCCAATTTGGGGCAACAATGAATAAAGCTTCTATTAACACTCGTGTGCAGATTTTGCATGTACTAAGTTTTCAAACTCATCTGGGTAAACACCAGGGAGCACAGTTGCTGGATTGTGTGGTAAAGACTATGTTTAGCTTTAGAAAGACTGGTCTTTAAACAGCTATTTCTAACCAGTGTTATCTCATAAAACAGGGGTTGGGGGGAAGTGGTAAATTATGAGTTGACTTCCCACAGTGTAAAACTAGAAAGCAGGCCCTGCTGTTATTTGTACTAAGCAAACTTTTCAAGCTTCAAGCTATACTCTGAAGTTCTAGTATACTTGGACTGAGTGAATGGTGTGCTATATAATTGCCCTCTGATTTCATTTTGGCCTTTTAAATTGGACTGCCAAAACAGCCTGAGAAGGCCTCTACCCACAGGAATTATGGTGGGAGAGACAGCGGATAAATATACTGCTAAAACCTATAATCACGTGGAAGAACTGGATAGGAGAAGACCACAAATAAGCAGGCAAGAAAACACATGAGTTTCCCCATTAATTTATGGTGGTGAGCCTGCGTGTGGAGCCGCACAGGGTGCAGGGAAGGAGGGAGAAGGTGAAGAGGGTAATTTGGAAACAATTTGCCTTCCAGGAGATACTACTAGAAGCTCCTCTGAAATATTTTCCACAATGTTCAAGCAACTCTACACCAGGGGAAAGCAAGTATACTCAGGGAAAAGGTTCATGTGTTGAGCAAAGAAAAACTTTAAAACATAAAAACGGACAACAAGATGTCTTTCTATCTTTTCTCTCCATAGTCAGCAGCTTTTTACTCCACCTAGACATCAGAACCATTTCACACCCTCCAAATACAGTACAAGAATCTTGCCTTTCCCTTACTGCTCCACCCATTGCTATTTTGCACACAGTAGGTGCTCAAGAAGCGCTCATGACATTGAGTGGGGAAGCT
The DNA here is from genome assembly GCF_027406575.1 of Nycticebus coucang. Lineage (NCBI taxonomy): Eukaryota > Metazoa > Chordata > Mammalia > Primates > Lorisidae > Nycticebus > Nycticebus coucang. Next base: position 120,998,222 of record NC_069782.1, read on the forward strand.
TGCACCAAAACACTCGAGCAAAAAAGGACTTCACTTTTGCCATCAAAGTTTAACTACATAAAAATCAGATAAAACCAGAAATAACTGTCCTATTGGGAATGAAGCTTTTCAAAGTAATATCAGAATGAAACCAACATATACATTTTCAGAGCTTTGTAATCATTAACTATTCTCCACCATCCTGGGAAATGTGAACTTGGATAAGCTCCAAGAATCTTAGCAACAAGACACCCGCTCCCAAGCACAGCCCCAGTTTTCCAATGGAGCCAGGAGCTCAGAGACAAAGCACTATTTATCAACATGAACTGTCTTGCTAGCGAAGCTGGAATCCCAAGGACCAAGCTAATGAGAAGACTCAGTGCCAGGATGTCATACTGGGTTAGGAAGGCCAACCTATTAACAGTCTGTGGCGCTGCGCTCAGCCCAGACTGGGGAGACGCAGAGCAAACATGCGCAGTGGCTTTGAAAGGGGCCAACACTTTGACACTCAAACACCAAGACAATCCTGTGTTTAGCTGGGAGTGTGGGAAATGGCGCACACCAGGGAATATTTTCTGAGCAGATAGTAAGTTCCTTGGGTGAAGCAGGCCCAGTAACTTGAATGCACACAAACTCCAGAGGACAAGGGCTTTCAGCCTGATGGGTCTCAAGTTGAGACCCAACCCTCTCCTCTCCTTCTAAACCAGCCTCTACCAAAGGTCTCACCCAGGGCCCAACTACTGGCACAGATGGGAGAGTAACCTCAGTCCAGCAACGGTTGTCTCTCAGTTTCAAAAGGATAATTTACTTCTCTGAAAACCCCAAGAGGAAGTAACATTTCTCTGCACCCTCAACTATAATTACCTTAGAATGTTTTCTGATTTGGAAACTCCTTGGAGAGACTTAGCAAGTCAAGCGTAGAAGACAGCTTCAATTTGTGTTAATAACGGCCAGTGATCACCCCATTCACTGAGCTCTGCACAAAGCAACACACTAAGCTCTCTGCCTTCATAGCCTCACTTAATACTCAGGATGACTATAAACTAGGAACATCACCAACCCCATTTTACAAATGGAAGAACAGGGGCTTAGAGGGACTAGGGTTGGTGGTTCTCAAAGTGCTTGTCCCAGGACTAGCAGCATTAACGTCATCTGGAAACCTGTTAGAAATGAATGTTCTCAGGCCCCACCCCACACCTACTGAATCACAAACTCAGGGGATGGGGTAATATACTTTCTAACATGCCCTGGAGGTAATTCTGATGCACACCCCAGTGTGAGTAGCTGCAGACCAGGCCACTTACCCGAAACTACACAGCCAGTAGGATCCAAACACCAGCAGTCTGGCTTGGAGGCCCTGCTTTTAACTGCTGTGCTGTGCTGTGGAGTTACCTGGACACTAGATATAAGAGTTCCTCTCCTGGGCGGCGCCTGTGGCTCAAGGAGTAGGGCGCTGGTCCCATATGCCGGAGGTGGCGGGTTCAAACTCAGCCCCGACCAAAAACCACAAAAAAAAGAAGTTTAATGATTGCAAGAGGGACTTTACCTAACAAATGCAATCAGTGTAACCTGGCGTATTGTACCCTCAATGAATCCCCAACAATAAAAAAAAAAAAGAGTTCCTCTCCTACCTGCATCACAACCTCCAAATTCAGAGAATCAGCAGACATTAATTACAGGCCTCTGAAAATGTCTGCTCAGATTTATATGGGGAAACATAATAAAAGGGAGAGGCAGCCTTTCCTACATTAAGACTTTAGCTCCCTTCTGACATCAGAGCCACTGTCACATTCCTCATGGGAATGAGGATTTCCTGCTTGTTCAACACGCTGCCCTACTCTGGCCAAGGGCACACCCAGAGGCTACACCCAGGCCTTACGGAAGCTTCATTTCACATCCAAGAGCAACTCAGAAGAATGATGTGGGGAGTAATTGACATTAAAAACTTAAAAATTACTCAACTACAACTTGGACTTTACCTAACAAATGCAAACAATGTAACCTAATTGTTTGTACCCTCATATCAATCTGGAAAAATAAAGAAAAAACTCAAAAATTAATTTCAAGGGTAGGGGGAATGGAGAGGTGAGAGAGATGTATTAAGGAATACAAAATTACAGCCAGATAGGACTAAGTTCTTGTTTTCTGTACCACTATATTATTTTTTTATACTTTTTTTATTGTTAACTCATAGTGTGTACATTAGTGCAATCAAGGGGTACAATGTGCTGGTTTCGTATACAATCTGAAATATTCTCATCAAACTGTTCAACATAGCCTTCACGACATTTTCTTAGTTATTGTACGTAGACATTTGTATTCTGCCTTTAGTAAGTTTCGCCTGTACCCATTCTAAGATGTACCATAGGTGTGGCCCCACCCATAACCCTTCCTCCACCCTAACCTCCCCCCTCCCTTCCCCTTCCTTGGCCCTTTCCTCATAGTCTTGTGCTATAGTTGGGTTATAGCCTTAATTGAAAGCTATAATTTAGCTTCATAGTAGGGCTGAGTACATTTGATACTTTTTCTTCCATTCCTGAGATACTTTGCTAAGAAGAATATGTTCCAGCTCCATCCATGTAAACATGAAAGAGGTAAAGTCTCCATCTTTCTTTAAGGCTGCATAATATTCCATGGTATACATGTACCACAATTTGCTAGTCCATTCGTGGGTTGATGAGCACTTGGGCTTCTTCCATGACTTAGCAATTATGAATTGGGCTGCAATTGTACCACTATATTACTATATAGTTAATAATAATACATAGTTTCAAACAGCTACAAAAGAGGATATTGAATTTTCCTAACAAAAAAATGATAAATGTTTGAGATTACAGATATGCTAATTATCATAATCTGTTTACTATACATTATCTGTATCAAAACATCTCTGTGTACCAAATAATTTTTCAATTAAAAAATAAAAATTAAAAAATAATGTTATGAAAAAAACTAAAAGGTTAAAAGCATCTCTATTAGTTTCCAGAGCTACCATAATAAAGTACTACAAAGTAGCTGGTTCAGAACAATGGATATTTATCATTACACAGTTCTGGAAGCTAGATGTCTGAAGTCAAGGTGTTGCCAGGGCCACACTCCCCTGAAACCGACAGGGGAAGGATCCTTCCTTCCCTCTTCCAGCTTCCGGTGGTCCCAGACATTCCTTGACTTGTAGGGCAAAATTCACACGGCATTTTGTCTGTGTCTCTTCATATCACCTTCCCTGAAATTTCCCCCTTTTATATTGGATTAGGGGATCACCGTGCTCCAGTACGACCTCAGATATAATTAAATAATTATATCTGCAATGCCCCTATTTCCAAATAAGATCACATTCTGCAGTACTGAAGGTTAAGATTTTAGCATTTGAATTCCAGGGAGACATAACGCTATTATCTACAACAGCATCTATTTTGAAGATGAGGATTAGACTACAGAAATTTTCATGCATGATATTCACTGTAGGGCCCTTTCAGAGACTCATAGACCAGCATCAGTGAGGCCACCTGCCTGACGGTATCTTCCATCATGGTCAGTGATCAGAACCACCCGGTACCTGCTAAAACTCGAAAAGCCTTCCAACCTTCCCCCCATATACCCTGAATCTGAAAGGGATTCAGGGATCTGTATGTAACAAATGCCCTGTGATTCTGGTGCAGTCAGCCCATCAACTTTAGGGTCTGTGTCTTTGTTCTAACCAACCCTCATGGATGCTCAAAATTCTGGCCCAGGTGCCAGCCAAGCCTGAGGTGCTACCAGGCTCCCCGTAACACTCCAGCACCTGATGTTTGTGGTGAGTCTAAGCTCAGACCAGCCACCCTGGATTAGTCAAAGGGGTTGCCCAGACTCCCCCAGATCTTTCTCTTTGCTCAGGTCCCAGATTACCTGCTCTGGTACCAAGTTAGCCACAAAAGATCAGGGAAAGCTGACTTCCAAGTTAGGTAATTTCGGTGGATGGGAGCCAAACTGAACCCGTTGCCCTGGGACCCATCTCCATTAATCCAATGACTTCTCCCCTTTAGAGCCCCCATTTCTTCATCTGTTCAGTTTTCATCATTGGTTTTCTCATTACAAGGAATAGATACTCACTGGAGCCAGCCCAGGAAAAGGGAGGCTGACGCATTCTGAAGACACAGATCCTGTGGAGTCCAAGGGCAGGAAAGAATCCACCTGGCTTCGGGGGAACCAGAGGCTGTTAAGGACTGTGGTTCAAGGGCTGCACACCCTACCTCCCCTCCCTTTACCTGTGGTCAAATCTCCCGTTTTCCCCACCAAGGGCTTCCTTTGCCCCTAGCTCAGCATGCACAGTCGTCATCATGGTTGCCTCAGTTCCCAAGACCACACAACCTTTCAACTCAGTTCCCCACAACTCAATGGCTCATTCCCTCAGTGTCCCAGTTCTAAATTCCCAGGAGAGGAATCTGAGTCCATCCTGGGTCAAAAAACCTTTCTCCACCCAATTTACTGTGATGGGGTGGGGGGTTCACTCAGCACAAGCCCAGTCACCTCAGTAGGGCCGTGGGAGAAAGCAATCACCAAGAAGGGTGCTATAGGTGGGCAGCACCCCAAGGCATGTCTAGTACAGGAATAATGATAAAAGTTCACTGCTGGATAATAGACACTAAGCTATGTGTCCTGTGATACTTACTTCAAACACTCAAGGTCATTACAGATTTTGGAAACTGAGGCTCACAGAGTCAAGGTAATTTGTCTAGGCTCACTCAGCTAGTGAAGTATGGAGAAGGAATTCCAACTCAGTCCACCAGGTTCCACAGCTGGGCAACTGCCTATTTGCCATCCAGCCCAAGGCAATTGCACCAGGAGATGGTAACTTTTCATGCAGTCAGGGAAAAAGTAGAGGTTACACTCTACCTTCTTGTTTTTCACTAAGAAACTTCACCAAAAGAGTTGGTTAATTGGGCTCAAGTTGGCATAGCAGAATACAAAACATGATCACAGGCAACTCTCAAATGCCAATGCCACCCTTCAGATCCCAAGATGGGGGTCAGTCTCAGATAGCTTCTTCCCCAGAGGGAGGGAGGTTTGCAGGAGATTGTCCACACTCTGAATAGGTAGGGGTGGATGGTGTGAAAGGAAAAGGCAGTGGTCTGGCTCTTGTGTTGATCCATCTCATGTGTCAACCTGGCTAGGCTCTGGTGTTCAGTTATTCTAGTTATTCTAGGTTATTCAAATACATGTGAAGTCTGAGAGGCACCGTGATCAAAAGCAGCCTGGTATTCCAGGATGAACAGGAGACCAGATGTTAACAAGCATGGTGGAGTTCCTGATCGGACTCCTGCCATCTCTGAACACTTGGACGAAACTAATAAGGAACTAGACATTGTTCAGAACTGAATAACAAGAATAGGTTTCACTAAGTGCCCAGCACTGAACTAGGCTCTCTGTATAACATATTAACTCTCCCAACTCACCTAGAAAGTCTATGAGGAGGTACTATTAATATTCCATTTATAAATGGCAAACCAAAATACAGAGATGTTAAGCAACTTGCCCAAGGTCACACAACAGAGGAATAGTTGAGTCAGGATTTGAACTCATATGCTGCCTCTCAGAGTCAAAGCACAGAGTCTTCATGATGTTATATCAGGTATACAAGAGAAACTCTTGAGTGTGGGAATAATTCTATACCACTGTATGGTTTGAAGAAAACTTCGTTAAGGGGGCAGCTTTTTTAAAGGGTCTTTGAATGACAAGTAGGAGTTTGGTGGGAGTTGCGAGTTGTGGTGTCGTCTGTGGGTCAGAAAGCTATTCCCATAACCAAGCTAGAGTCTTCCGTGCAGCCAAGTACTCCTGTACGGATGCTGTTCCCTCTGCCTGGAACATCCCCACCACCGTCCCTACCCGCTTTCATCTGGTTTCTCTGGTAAGACTCATCCTTCAGATCCTAGCTTTCCAAGGCCCCACATAAAATCAGGTTTCACTTCTGAACTTCCCTAACGCCAGCGACTTTTCCTTCATGACACTTATGCCACCTTATAATTTGCAGTAATCAAATTCAGTAGTTATCCTGAGAGAGTGTCTGATTCACATCAGACTTTCCCAGCAGACTGTGAGCTTCTTGAGGGCAGGGACCATACCTGTTTCTGCTCATTTGTGAATTTCTGGGGTCTGTGCCAGTGCCTGGCACACGAGTCAGCACTCACCACTCAGGAACCGTTCAGTGGATATGCAGAAAGGATCATCTACGGTCCTCAATCATTACCCCTTCATCCCTTCTGTCTGCACAGAAGTGGGAAAATGGGCTGTGACCCAAAGCAGGAAACCACCCTCCCTTTGATTAATAAATGACAAACAAGAATGCTGCCAAACCTGCATATCTTGAACTTACCCATTTTGACTCATTCCTAATTTGAACTCATAATGAGCTCAGATAAATAGCTGTTTATAATCTGAATGGCTGCTACTTGTACAAAGCTGTACTGTGACCCCGAAAGCATAAATCAAAAAATGAAGATAAATCATGTAGTTAAAGTAAAAATGTGGAACACATTCCAACAACACTGTGGTTTCTCCAAAATATCAAGATCAAAAAGGAATGAAACGAAGTTGAATCCTTCTATGTTTAAGGCACTGTGAAGTTAGTTCAAACATCAATACCACTGGCCTAAAGGGACAGATTCTTCAGAATTACATAATAGATTTGACAGGTTTCTACAAGCAAATTCTCTTCAATATGAAAACCTTCTTTCAGAGGGCAGCACCATTCTGATACGGGATTAATTTTGTGGTAAATGAAAGGATCCATTGCCACGCAGAGCCCTGCCTCCTGTGGTCTGCTTGCAAACCTATTGCAAAGCCTTCGTTTCAGACCACTTGGCTATGACAGTGTTTAAATAAAAGCTCCTCTTTTCCAAATCAGGTTGCCACTTATTAAAGCTGCAATTCTTCTCCTTAGGGTCCAGTTCCATGTTAATTTGCTTGTTTACTGAGTCTCAGTTTGTCTTTCTTAGCCCCAAATATAAATACATCTCCAACTTTGATTCAGGGCCAACAATTTCTAAAAGCAAGTCAGATTTCAGAATGTTGTTCTTTCCGTAGGAAGGCTTTATCAGGTCCCATCAAACACATACTGATTTTGTGAAAATAAACTCACTTGCAAAGCAGTAAGAAGCCCAGCTTTGGGACCAGTGACAGCAAAAACAAATCATAAATGTAGCCATGAACTCTACTGGCCGAGGTTTCTTTCTTTCTCCAAATACAGCAAAGGGTCTGCTAAGAGATGTTCAATTCTCCTGCTATTCTGGATTGCCCAAAGCAAATATAATTTGAAGCAGCAATATCTAGTATTCCAGTGAAAAGATCATGTGAGTTGATGAAAAGTCAGGAGTAATTGATTTCAGAAGGAAGGATTTCTCTGGGCAAAGGAATAATTATGTTTACAGTTGCCCTTTGAGATACTTGAGTTTCGCTTGCTAGTTTGTTTCACAAGAAGACAGAAATTGTAGGAAATTGGAGGAAGAATTTCTCCCAGGTGAATTGTTAATCTCTCTGCTAAATCTGAGATCTCTAAAGAGAAATGACTCATTTACACTTTAGCTCGACCTTCTGCTTTCTGGCCTCCTGCATTCAGAACAATAGAAAGGTCAACATTTTCTCAGCTAGACAAGGTCTAGCCAAATATTTGCGATTGAGGGCCAGGTTTACATCTAGGAAGAAAACTTTCTCATTCAGGACTTTCCCAAAACCTTCCAGCCTGAAACTTAGATTTAGCTGTTTAGACCAGGAATCACTTGCCGGCTGAATTCAGCTGGTTGTACGTGTTTCAGTTGGCACTGGTAGTATTTTCTTAATTGAATTTCTGAGTATTAGGACATACCATCCCTTCTATTATGTATACTTGGTTCACTTCCCTAATTTACTTTATCTGCTGGCTCTTGAAGGTATTTGACTTAATCCTCATACACATGGGATCTTTCTGAAAAATGTTATGTCATTCCTAGCATTCTTACGCATAATATCTAGAATATAACTTAACCTTTTCTTAATAATTTGAGGTTATCTCGGTGAAACTCGGTGATTATAATATGAAGACATGCCCTCTTGGATTATGCAGATTTTTGTACACTCAACAGTCCCAGGATGCTATGCTCCATGAAGTTTGTGAGTTGACTCCTTTTGTCTCTTTCTACCTGATTATCAACTATTCTATTTCACTATTGCCAATGTGACTGCTATCACCATCCCAAACACACACACGTGACTCTCGTCACCCACAAACCCATTCTAACCCTCCACTGTCCTGTGGGCTAGAAAACAAGGAAGTAATTCGACTAGAACTGTGTACCAAGTAAAAGTAAACAGGATCCCTGTTAGGAAAGTTCTTAAGGAAGATGCTTCTCGATAATAATGCAAGTTCTCCATTCACCATTTTGACTGCTCAGAAGTCATCATTGTTCAGTAACAGGCTCTTGAGAAATGGTTAACACATGAGTGCCGTCTAATGAAAGAGTTGGCAACTGAAATTCTAGCAACTGAAATCCTACTCATGGAAGGTAGGATCTCCCATGAAGAATCAAAACCCACTCACTAAGCAGCATAAAAAGCGTGCCCACTGACCTTCAATTCTTGGCCATCACTGCCAGCTACAAAACAAACAGCTAGAAATGAAGGGCCATGGATGCTGTACCCTTGAGTTGATTAATGGGCTCTGACAGCATATTGCACCCAGCCCTACCGTACAGGCCGTCCACATAAACATTAACTGGACAACTGTGGCCAAACTACCCCAGCCAAGAACCTCTTCCCACTCTGTACTGGAGGCCACAAAGGCAGCACACTCAGGAGGCAGGGCTGCCTTGCTGCCCCCAGGTCCAGCCAGACCCACTACCCAACTCTGATTTTCACGTCTGCCCACCTGGGCCACAATTATACAATGACCTTCTGCTTCCTATCTCTCTCCCTGCGCCATGTGGCCAAAACTCCCAACACTTTGCTCTCTCTGCATTGCTTCCAGGTGAAGATAAACTTCTGTGTGTCTCCCTTTACCTAGACAAAAAAAAAAAAAAAAGGCCCCTTTCCTCACCCTTCATCACTGGTCGGACCTAAGCCTCACGGTAGCCCCAGCCCTGAGTTCTGCCCTCTCACCATTGTCGTTGCCACTTCCTGCTTTTTCCCATGCTTTCGCACCCTTCTGGAACACTATCTCTTTTTCTCTCTGTCCTAATTTCACCTATCCTTCATATCTTTATTTAAGACTCTGTTCCCAGCCGCCCGCCTTCTTAAGAGTCACTCCTTTTGTTCATCTCCTTACAGTTCCCAACCTTCTGAACAAATCTTTTATTTTCCACTGTCCTGGGCATAGGCCCTGGAGTAGAGCAGGGGCCTGGCTCAAAACATTTTTGGTGTCTTCCTACTCGGTTTCTATCCCCTAAATACTAACACGCTCAACGAACACTACTGACCTTGTACGTGAAAACTCTAAGGACAGCAAGGTTTGTACATGGAGAAAATGCAGGGCTCTCCCAGAGTGACGCATTGCCCGTCAAGTCACATGGAGGAAGTGCACACAGGCCAAGTTCCCAGATATCTACCAAAGAAAAGGCAAGTTGGCCTCCCGCCTCCCCCAACCCAGCCCTCTCTTGCCAGACATCATTTAAAATGCACTTCAGCATGTTTGCCTTTTATTTGGAAAGGAAACAAGTCTTGACATTCTGTTTCTCCCATTTCATTAAGGACAAGGTCACCCCGGGAAGGAGAGGGGTAGTTTCCAAAGAGAACTTGGGAGGCAGAGGAGGTGGGGTGGAAAACGTTCTCATCCTTTCTCCTCATCCTTTGAAGAGAACAAGCCCAGCTTTCACTGTGAGTTATTTTCAGTGCGGCCCCTGCCAGGACTCAGCTCTCCCAGGCTGAGGCAACACCCAAAGGGACTGAGCGATAGCTCAAGGTCAGACAAGGTGCCCAGACCGAACCGGCCAGAGGAGGTGGCTGTAAGATAAGTGGGAGACAAGGGAGTGGAGAAGTAGAGAAGGGACAGGACAGGACGTATGTGTTACACGGCGCTGGAATTGCGAATCTCTCTCTCTCTCTCTCTCTCTCTCTCTCTCGCTCTCGCTCTCGCTCTCGCTCTCTTTCACTCTCAAACACATACACACACACACACACACACACTCCCGCACAGAAACACATTCTTTGCTTTGCTTTCCCTCCCCTTCTCTGACTCTCCAAGGCATTTCTATAAATAAGCAATAAGACCCTGAGCCTGCCAGAGGCTCATTATTAACTCTTGCATGTTCTGGCTCTAAGCGTGTAAATCCTCACCCTTTTCCTCACCCCATGGTTTGCAAAGCCCTTTCCCCTCCGTAATCTCCACCTGACTTAGGCATCAAGCACTTTAACAATCCTGTAAGCCAGCTGTCCTGTAGCCATATGCAGAATCCAGCACCCCACACCACACTCTCAAAGTTCTTAGCCTTAAAACTACAAGCTTCAGGTTCTGCTACTCAAAACATTGACTATGGTTCAAGTCACATGTATTTGTTTTGATTTTTAAAACATTTTCATTCATAAATAATAATTGTATATACATTCATGGGGTAAGTGTGATGTTTCCATATATGTATACATTATGGAATCATCAAATCTAGCTAATGAACATACTCATCACCTCACATACTTATCATTCCTTTGGGGTGAGAACATTTAAAGATCTATTCTTTCACCAGTTTTGAAATATACAATACATTATTACTAACTATAGTCACCATGCTGTGCAGTAGATCACCAGAACTTATTCCTCCTCACTGAAACTTTGTACAATATGACCCACATTTCTCCATTCCTCACCAACCTCTACCCTCCTTAGCCTCTGGTAACCACCATTCTACTCTCTCTGAGTTCCTTTTTCTTAGAGTCTACGTCCTAAATGGGAGCATGCAATGTTTGTCTATCTGTGCCTGGTTTATCTCACTTTGCATAATGTCCTCCAGGTTAATCCATGTTGTTACAAATTACAGGAGTTCCTTCTATTTTGAGACTAAATAGTAATCCGTCATATACTTATATATGTGCATATATGTAACTGTTTAGTATTCATTCATCTGTTGATTGGCGCTCAGGTTATTTCCGTGTTTTGGCTATCGTGAATAATGCTCCAGTAAACATGGAGTGCGGACATCTTTTCAGCTCACTGACTTCAATTCACTTGGAAATATACCTAAAAGTGAGGCTGCTGGATCATATGGTAATTCTACTTTTAGTTTTTTGAGAAGCCTCATACTGTTTTCCAAAATGGCTAATGGCTAATATACATTCTCACCAACAGTGTACAAGTGTTCCTTTTTCTCTCCAAGGTTTATCTTTCATCTTTTTGGTAATAGCCATTCTAACAGGTGCGAGGTGATATCTGCTTGTGATTTTAATTTGCATTTTCCTGATGATTAGTGACGTTGAGCATTTGTGGGTGTGTGTTCCTGATGGCCATTTGTTTGCCTTCTTTTGAGAAATGTCTATGAAGGTCTTTTGCCCATTTTTAATAGGATTATTTGTTTCCTTGGTATTGAGTACTTTGGGTTCTTTGTATTTTTGGATATGAGCCCCTCATCTATTACCTGCAAATACCTTTTTCCCAAGCTATGGTTTGTCTCTTCACTCTGTTAATTCTTTCCTTTACTCTGCAAAAACTTTTTAGTTTGATACAATCTCAATTGTCTATTTTTGCTTTGGTTGTCTATGCCTTGGGGTCAAATCCAAGAAGTCATTACCCAGACCAACGCCATGAAGATTTTTCCTATGTTTTCTTCTAGGAGTTTTATGGTTCTAGTTCTTACACTTAACTCTTTAATCATATATCGTCTTAAAACATTATTTGTACACCCCTAATTATCACAGTCACCATCTATTTTCTTTGTCCTAGGCACTGTGCTAAAGTCTTTACATGCATGATTACATTTAAATTCCACAAGAATCCTCAAGGGTCCATATAATCAAAGCATTTTGTAGATAAGAGAAGAGAAGAGAAGCTCTGATGCTGTGTTACTTGCAGTAACTGTAGAGTGTGAGGTGCAGTGTCTTGAACCCAGGTCTGTATGACTCTAATGCACATGTTCTCAGCTCCTGCCCTGAGGTCCTCCTACCGAGAGTCCTTTGGTGGATTAGATTCCAGGGCATTAACTAGGAGGTCTAGTCAGACATCTAGAATACCAGAATTAATAAGCAATTGAAGTTTCCCATTCCTAGAGCAGTGTTTTTTACCTTTCACTTCAACAAACATTTGGGTTGCCTGGCTCTGTAGTAGGTAATATGGGTAGAGTGCTAAATAGGGCAGACGTGTCCCCCCGTCAGAGAGCTACAGTGACAGTCTGGTTGGGGGGAATGGTCCCTAAAGGAACATACAGTTAAACACATGAGCAAATTCACCAAGGAGCTTTAAACCAACAGAGAATAAACAGGACATAGTTTTAATTTTTTCCACTGTCCTCAACTGTGTTATGTCAAATCATCTCCCTCCCCCTTTCTTCCCCTTTAAAGTATCTCAGACAGTTTGCATTACTTCCTGTCACTTTCAGTTATCCAGATTTGGTACAGGCCAATTTGAACTCACATCTCCTAGCTGATGCCAAGCCCTTCCCTCCAGAGTAGATAAGACTTGCTGGTGGAGGGGTTGGCGCGGACTGGGTGAGGTCGGCTCTGTCCTGACCTCCTACCTGCCTCTGCCAGACTGCAGTTCCCTCTGTGATGGGTGTAGAAAAAGGAAGGGATGCTTTCAAAAAAAAAACAGATCATGCCAATTTTTATAGGCAATAGAAGAAGAAGAAATACTTCAAAATCATTCTACTTCATCTGGATATACCTGATATTGAAATTGGAAAAAATATGTTACTATAAAGGGAAATTACAAACATATTTCACTTATAAATTTTTGAATATTTATCCTCTTTTTTTGAAATCATCTATTTTTATTTATAAATATTAGTTTTCTATTTTTTGAGACTTTGGAAAAAAAAATAGTTAACTGATGACTCCATACTGAACCTCAGAGTCAAAGCATTCTATAATAGACATACTTTTATCTGACAACGTGAATGTTACTTTTTTGCATTATTATTATTATTAGTGCTCAATATTTCATTGCAGCAATCATCTGATGTCTTTTCTGAATGTATTTATCTTCATTCATTCTTTACAAGGTTTTTGTTTCTAGACCTTATCTTAAACATTGTTATTGTTATTAAATTTTAATTCTTTTTAATTTTGTGAAGGCAAAAAGTGGAAACCAAATAAACACATGTATATACAGAGAGAAAATTTTTTGAAAAAGGAAAAAGGAAGGGATGCTGAGTTCTTGCTGCACAGGCTAGCCCTTGCCACTTGTAGCTCACCCACAGACCACTGTTGCTGGAGACCCCCAACCAAAAGGTGGCCAGCTTGGGTGGGGGGCCAGCAAGTCAGCTAAGGCCCAGGACCTTCTTCCTTGTCCTTTTGACCCACAGGCATTTCAACCATCCAGCACTGCCAAGTGGTGGGAGACAGCCTGCTCCATTGTCATCTCTTCTTTCGGCCCCGCCTTCTCTCCCCAATGATCCTTTTGCCCTAGGACAGAACCACACAGCAGGACCACCGTTCAGCCGGTCAGCCAGAAATACGTTGCTAGTGATTCTCTGAGCACTCTCAACTCTCCTTTGGCCTGGAGGAGGGAAAGATACCCCTCATCCTACCCCTGGGGGGAATCCTCTCACCAGTGTCTGTGCCCACCACAAGCTGAGGACTCTGAGGGTGCAGCTCAGCCTTTCCACACAGCGTGGGACAGGGGCAGGGATCATGGGATCAGTGCCTCTTCCACCACTTCATTGTTGAAGAGTGGTCAGAGCTGTCTTTAGAAACACAGAGTGCTTAACACTCTCCTGTCACCTTTGGGCCTTGGCAGCTATTCCAAAAAAGCCTCACTCGCCACCCTGTTCCAGATACAATCATAATCACAAGACATGTGAGGAAGAAAAAGAACAGGTTGCTACGAGAGTTGGGTTCAAATCCCAGCTCTGCTCCCTGTGACCTTGGGCAGGTTACTTAGCCTCTCTATGCCTCAGCTTCCTTATTTGGAAAATGGTGATAATAACAACACATACCTTGTAGGATTAAATAAGAAAATGTAAGTAAAATTCTTAACATAGTGCCTGGCATGTAGATAAATGCTCAGTAAATGTGTCTTCTCTGAGGATCTGAATTGAGGGATCACAGGCAGGCGGCAGCATTCAATGAAATCATGAATAGGAGAATAGCTGGGAAGGCATAGGTTATTATGAAAGTTTTGAGATACACAAAAGTCAAGAAACGTATCACCCAGACAGAAACAAATAAAGCTCCCCCAGCAACACCGACAAGTGAATAGAAACTTACAAGGGTGAATCAGAAAAGATGCTATTGACTGTGTTTCTTGTGAGTGAGATAATAGACCATAACACATTCTGTCTCAAAACTTTCATAATGACCCACATACCTCTCTGAGATTGAGTAGTCAGAGAAGGCCTCACTGAGTGAGTAGCACTTGAGCTTTGACATGGAGGATAGGGAAGAAATCAGCCAAAGAGCAAAGAATCATATTACATAATGAACCTAGAAAAGCTGCCTTTGACATTTGTACTGGAATCATATTACGTAATGAACCTAGAAAAGCTGCCTTTGACATTTTAACACCATACCTAAATATGGGGTTATGGGGTTATAAGGCATTAATTCCCTCTAAACCAAAGGTTCTTGTGACTCCCAGGAACCAAAGTCCCCAGGTGCCCCATCCCCATCATGACAGCTCTAACTGTGCAGCTAGCTGCTACCCAGGTGGTTGCTTTGGGGGTTGGTTTTCATTTTTTTAAGTTATTAGTCAGCAACAAGATGAAAATTCTAGCATGGAGGTCTGATTCCCCATGACCTAAATAGTCAGAGCCAGAGAGTGTCAGCTCCCACAAGGAAGAGAGTATATCATCCAGAGGTAGACATGTGAACAGGCAGTTTATAGACTGGGTTTACCCAAAGATTAATTTTGCAGGTTATCTCATCCAACAGAGTCTTTGTGTATCTCTGGTTACAGCTGGTTTTAGTTACTTTGAATCTGTTCAGTATTATAAATGGCTGGGATAAAATACCTTTGGAGGAGCAGGGATAAGCATGTGACTCACCAGCTCCTCTGACTCAGTGGACCCAAGGTTGTCATGAGCTATTAATGCATTGACAGAGCGTGAATGAGACACGGGGCTATGAGAAGATCTCCCAACAAATGGCCAGCAACACCCATGGCCCATCGTTACGACTGAGTCCTTCTGTGACATGTAGCATCCATATCTTGTATTGCTGAAATGGCAAGTTTGGGGATAGGTGTGACCAGCTCATTGTCCTCAAGCACACTGAAACTAGGCAGGAGGATGCCTCTGTCCACCCTGGTTTGACTTCTTAGTGTGGATAAACAAGGGCTGCGAGATTGTGTTAGGAATCAGAAAGGCAGGGCGGCACAGGTGCCCACAATGGTCGGTGGAGTAACAGGAAGCAGCTTTCCTTTATGTGGGTACCATCTAGAATGTTAAGGAAGGGTGGTTACCATGTTACATAGGATTGCCCTTTCTGTCACTTCAAGTGTAAGCACTAAGATTCTAAAGAATAGCTAGTCCTTCACATATGGAATATGTGTGAAATACATGTGGATTTAGCTATTTTCATTTATCTTATTATATGAGAGCACAATAGAACATTCTGCTCAACTTTGGACAATCTGGCATCTCAAAATCATGAGCCAAGATCAGAAAAAACACATAAAAATGGTCTATTGTGATGACTTCCAACCAAATCCTAAAGGCTGCCAGAACAATGCTTTCAAATCCCAGATGTTCCAAAACACTTTATTATTCTTAAGGGTTATACAGGGGAAAGATCACCTCCACCAAAATAGGGAAAAGAAAATAACAGCTCTCAATAGGACACAAATGGGAAAGTTCCTACTGTGCTTGTAGGTACTAATAAAACCTGTTTTAAAATGTTTCTTACAAGCTAGTATTTATGTATAAAATAACATATAATGCATACACAAGAAGTGTTTGCTTAAGAAAGAAAATATTAGCAATATTTCTGGATTCTCCTCAGTACCCCTCCCCAATTTCCTCCATCCTTCCTAGAAGTAATCATTAGGCCAAATTCTACTTATTATTCACTTACTTTACTTTATTATTTTCATGCATAAATATATGTATATGTGTGTGTGTGTACCATGGCTGCCGATAAAGGTATGTACATTTTAAGAGATCTTTGTGGAAGTAAAATCAATCATTCCCCAAAAGTGCATGAATTGCAGGCAAAATGGATGTACATAGCATATCTGGGTACATATGACCAATAATGGTACCTTCAATTCAACTTTGAAAAGTAATACACAGATAATATCTCCTAAAGTGGTTATACATGTTTTTGGCACCCTCTGTATAAAATATATATTCATCAGTTTTGTGTGGTTTTGAACTTTATTTTGAAATAAATCATATGGTGTATATTTTCTGCAACCTGTCTTTGTTGCTCAATTTTATGTTTATAAGATTCATTCCTGTTGATGGGAGTAACTGCCATTTATTTTCTCTTATGCTTTGTATTCCATTAAAATGATACAACAGCATTTATTTATCCAATCCACCCTTGGTAGATATTTGTGTTGGTTTCAGTTTTTACTCTTACAAATAACATTGTTACAAACATATGTCTATCTCTTGATATACCTGTGTATTTTTCTGTAGGATATAGATATATGGAAGTAAAATTGCTATGCCTCTTCACCTTTACAATGCTAAATTATTTCCCAAGTGGTCACATCAGTCTGTATTCTCACCAGAGGGTAGGAGACCTATTTGTCAACAAGCTCACCAACACTTGCTATGTTGTTTTAATTTTTGCCATTCAGGTAGACGTGAAATAGTATCTCATTGTGGTTTTAATTTGCATTTCCCTGGCTATTAATGAGGTTGAGAATCTTTTCATATGTTTATTGGCCATTCATGTTTCCTCTTCTGTAAAATGCCCATTCAAGTCTTTTTGCTTGTTTTTCTATAGTTTTTTTTTTTTCTTACTAAGTATTGGGGTTCTTCATATATTCGGAATACTAATCCTTTGCCAGTTATAGCTTCTCCCAATTTGTTGCTAATCTTTTCCCTTTATTTATGTTGTTTCTATTTTTAAAAAAGTTTAAATTTTTAAAATGTACGCATTAATTGTATATATTCAGGGGGTACAAGTTTGGGTTCATGATACATTTTATTGTGATGAAGTCAGAGTATTCAGGGCAGCCATCACTGGAGCAAGGCACATTATATCCATCAAGCAACCTCCCATCATTCACCACCCACCACCTCCCCAACACTCTGAGACTCCATTGTCCATCATTCCAACACTCTGCTTCTATGTGAGCACAGTATTTAGCTCCCACTTATGAGTGAGAACATGTGGTATTTGTCCAAAGTCTAAAGTTTAGGGTGGTTAAATGTATCAGCTGTTCCCTTTTGGTTTGTGTTGCTTCCTTTATTTTAGAATTCCTTCCTAATTTCCAAGTTCCTAAAAGACTCCTCTTCTCCAAAAAGTTTTAAAAAGATTTCCCTTTCACCTTTAATTATTTAATCCCCTGGAACTGCATTATGTGAAGGCATATGGTGACTTTTGCTTGTTTTTCTGCCCCCCTCTGAGGAGGCACTCTTCCCAGGATATTTGGGCTAGCTCTGGAGCCTCACTGTCTTCGGCCACCTTTTTTTTGTGGCTGTGGATCCATTTTAGCACTGCCTTCTTGGCCTTCAATGCCTTTGGTTTGGCTTTGGCTTTGGCTTTGGGAAGGGCAGGAGCTTTGAGAAGGGATGTCACCTTCCGCACCATCTTGTGAAAAGAGGCTATTCTTTTTATATTTTGTAGAGATAGGGTCTCACTATCATCCAGGCTGGTCTTGAACTCCTGGCCTCAACCAATCTTCCCAAAGTCATGGGATTACAAGCATGAGCCCCTGTACCTGGTCCTAAACTGCGAGTTTTGAACAACTAATTATAAATGTTTATAGGACTAGTTGGGTTTTCTATTTCTTCCTGAAACCATTTTGTTTACAATACACTTTTCTAGAAATTTGTCACTTTATCTGAGTTTTCAGATATATAAGAAAGACTATAGTTGTTCACAATGCGCTATTATTACCTTACCCATAGTTATAACTTTTTTAGATGAGATCAGGCACATTCAGGGTGGTATGGCCGTAGACTGTAACTTTTTTAATTTCTATTTTTTTTAGCTTTTTCATTTTTATCTTCATGTATCTTATCAATAATTTGTCTTTTTATTGCTTGGTGCGCAAACTCACGTTTGATGAAAATTCCTTGAGGCTTAAGTTGAAGGCACACTATTACAGGCAGCATGTGTGTTTACTTCTACTGAGTGCTTGTTGCTTGTGGGTACTATAACCAGGGAGTATTTTTTACCTTTTTTTTTTGTTTTTGCAATTTCTGGCTGGGGCTAGATTTGAACCCACCACCTCTGGCATATGGGGCCGGCACCCTACCCCTTTGGCGCCACCCTCCAGAGAGTATTTTTTAATAAATTCTTTGCTTGAGGTTTTTCAGAAGGCAAAGAATGTGACTTCAGCTTGTAAATCCATGTGAGGGCCAGATTGCGATAATGAATTTTAGGGTTTTTTTTTTTCTCTCCTCTATTCAGAGATAATATTGATAGGCATCTTTCCTAGTTGAATTTCTTTGTAAGATCTATATTCTTTTCTTACTGAGGGTACACTCTTTCTTGGTCCTAGCAATATTAGATATTCATTATAATGCCCTTCCCCCACTCACTCACTTTAATGGGCCCTAATCCTTTATCTTCTATCCCCTTAACAGTCATAGCTATTAAAAACAAATGTTGGGCCGGGCGCGGTGGCTCACGCCTGTAATCCCAGCACTGTGGGAGGCTGAGGAGGGAGAATCGCTTGAGCTCAGGAGTTCGAGACTCGCCTGAGCGACAGTGAGACTCCGACTCATGAAAAAAATGGAAAAACCCAGCTGGGCGCCATGGCGAACGCCTGTAATCCCAGCGGCTTCCGGAGGCTGAGGCAGCGGGGTGCCCGCAGCCCGAGTCTGAGGTTGCGGTGAGCTACCACGCCCACTGCACTCTGCTCAGGGGCGTAGGGTGGGACCCTGTCTCAACAACAACAACAACAAAAAAAACAAATGTTGGTAACCTAGGGATTAACAACTGACTTCAGGACAGTTACCAGCTTCAGTACACATTTACCTCTCTAAAAAACAGAGGAAGCCATTAACATCATCCTTACTTTCTTCCCAAATCCAAAATACATTTTAAAAATATAATTAGAAAGCATTTTATCTCGCATTTTTTAGACATTTTGTAATGGAAGAATTTGGTAGGGAGAGGGTGCCTAATCTAGAATCTAGACTTTATGTTTAATCTTACATATTCAAGGTCAAATTCACCTTGGTCATGATGTAAATGGTATAACTTTGGGGATGTTATCAAATACTTCTTCAGGTACTAAAATAATCCCTAAAATGTTCCTAGAGGACAGAGGTAAAATAGCTTTCCCTCCAAACTAAGATCCTAGTTATACTCTTCATTTTTACAATAATAAAGTATACTTAGGCCCTTCTCTTTAAATTTCTAGGAGAAATCCCCATAGAATAAGGCATTGGACTAAATGCTTTATACAAGTTATTTCGTTTAAGATAGAATGAGTAAGGTTATGGCAGAGTAGCTTGTAGTAAATAAATGCTCCTGGTGAAAATAACAAAGAAAAGCCATACAAAAAAAATTTTTTTAAGTTTGAGAACACTGGAGAGTTTGAGATAACTAGGGACTCAAATAAGGAGAAATTATACAGAGAAAATCAAAGATCAGATAGACTTCCACTTCTGAATATGATAGTGTAGCTTGAGGCAGATCAATACTAATATAAAGATCAACTACAAACACTAGGAAAAAATTACAAAGAAATCATTTAAAGGCATTGGAGAGCTACTAAAACAACTAAGACCTTGTGGTTGGGTTAAGCTGGCACACCATAGCTCATTTTTATTTCTTTTTGTTGTTGTTGTTTTTGTTTTAACCTGGATGTTTGCTGACTCTGGGCAAAGGCAAGACATTGACAAGCTGGGCTTTGCCTGGGAAGAAAGACAAGGACATTGACAGAGCTCCTGGTGGCCTTATGGAGCTGGAAAAAAGAAAATCAAAGAACTCAGAAGCCAGTACCCTGCTGAGGGGGCATGTAGAAAGCTGAACTTAATATTTAGCCCATCTTATACTCCAGATACTTGTCAAATTCTAAAGCTGCACAGGGGGACAGGCTAAGACACTTACTAGAAAGACCGAAAAGCAGAGAGGAGTTTTGACAGTTTCTGTGTGTGGAGGAAATGCATTAGAGAGAAAAGCCTTTCAGGAGGAATCCCAGATGTATACACCAAATGGGGCAAGTTAGAGGCAAGGGTGAACCAAAGGTAAGTAGAGCTTTAACAAAACTGCTACCTTGCCTTGACATAGCTCAAATCCTGATTGGATTGAGCAGCCTTGAATCTATCTGTCTAAAACAAGAAATGGTGAATATTCTCTGAAGGAAGACATCTGGTGAAATTCTTTATCTTTTCATCTGTTTTCTTCATCTATTCTTCTATTTACTTGAAATTATTAATAATACTTATTTTTGTTATACACAAGATTTTTCATTTAATCAAAAATTACTAGAATGCTAAGAGACAAGAACACCTGGGAAAACAAAATAATAAAACAGTATATTATAGAATCAAACCCACAGGAGATTTGGATATTGAAATTAGTAAACAAGGCTTTAGAATAACTATCCTTTACATTTTTAAGAATAATAAAGGAAAGGACATGGATGAACAAATGAACAAGTTCACAGGAAACCAGAAACTATTAAACATAATTAAATTGAAAAAAAAATTTCTTTTTGAGACACAGTCTCACTATGTCGCCCTGGGTAGAATTCCATGGTGTCACACCTCACAGCAACCTCAAACTCTTGGGCTTAAGCGATTCTCTTGTCTCAGCCTCCCAAGTAGCTGGAACTATAGGCGCCCACCACAACATCTGGCTATTTTTTTGCTGCAGTTGTCATTGTTGTTTAGCTGGCCCTGGTATTTAGCTGGCCCGGGCCGGGTTCAAATCCTCTAGCCTCGATACATGTGGCCAGTGCTGTAACCACTATGCTACAGCACCGAGCCTAAATGAAAATTTTAACTCAAAAATATAATAACTGGGCAGGCATGGTGGCTCATGCCTGTAATCCTAGCACTCTGGGAGGCCAAGGTGGGTGGATTGCATGAGCTTATGAGTTCAAGACCAGCCTGAGCCAGAGTGAGACCTCAAAAATATCTCAAAAAATAGCCAGGCATTGTGGTGGGCCCCTGTAGTGTTGAGAGGCTGAGGCAAGAGAATCACTTAAGCCCAAGCGTTTGAGGTTGCTGTGAACTGTGATGCCACAGAACAACAAAGTGAGACTCTGTCTCAAAAATATATATATATAATATATATGTGTAATAACTGAAATAAAAAATGCAAGAATGGGGTTAAAATCAGAATTAGACATAACTGAAGAAAGTGTAAGTGAACTGGAAAACAAGTCTACAGCAAATGTGTAGCACAGACAGAAACTGAATGAGAAATAGAGAACTGAAGCCCAGACAGAAAAAGAATGAGAAACAGAGAAAAAGGGATAAGATAGTAAGGTGGAGTGAAAAGGTATAACATACATGTAATTGGAATCTCAGAAAAAGAAGAAAAAGAAAATGGAACAGAAGAAATATTTGAAAAGATAATAGAGAATTTCCTTTTTATGTTAGAAAATGCTTTATTAATACAAACCGACACTAGCTATAAAGCACTAAGAAATTTATCTATAGGAAACCGGTGGTAATGTAACATCCAGCAGTGACAGAATGCTTGAAGGGTACTACAACAGACGGCTTCCCATGGGGGAGAGGGCATCTTCACAGGTGAGGGGGGACCCAGCTGTAACAGCTTCTTCTCTTCTCTCCTCGTTAAGGACCATAAGAAGAACTCCATTCAGGAAGAGGTCTGCAATCTGGTTCTCTTCAGGCAAGTCAGAACTCTCAAAATCTACAGGATTGGAGGGAAAGAGTTTGTCTACTTCTAGATAGGTGTCATCTGAGGCAGGAACAGAGCTTTTTGCTCCAGTAGTCTTCTCAGTCACCTTTTTTTGCAGGGAAGTTTGGCTGTTTTTGTTTGAGGGGTCCTTTAAGTCTTTACTGACTTCTCTGTAGCTCTGTTGACAGTTCCCAAAGCCTTTCTGGCAGCTTCAGGTAAGGCTGGTGGAGCATCAGACTTTCTGCCAACATGTGTTGTTGAAATCTGAGATCTCACATCTCAAGCTTTGAAAGTTCTAGGTCTCAACTTCAGCTCATCTTTAGAGAACACACGAGTGGCTGGCTCTCCATTTTCCTTATCAACAAAGATCAGAGTCACCATTCTGATTTATGGTCCTTTCTCCTGAGGCAGATGTCACAGCCACATGCCAGGAGGGTTGAGGCGATGTAATATGGTCTCTCTGCCAAATAGGGCCTGAACTCCAGTGTCGAGAGACTTGCTCTTTTTCCAGCCCTGCTTGATCCTTTTGTTTGGATCAGCCACTCTCTGCTTTTCCCATGCTTCATACTGCCCGGTGTCCAACACCTGACAACAGTGTTGTCTGTTCCAGTTAGGTGTCATCATCTGTTCCAGTTTTAGAGAAGAATGCCACAGGGCTCAGCCTTCCAGCTTCACTCATCCCCTTGCTAGTCTTATCTGGTCTCATAGCTTTTGATCCCTTTTAAATGCCTGTAACTTCCAAATATCAATTTGGAATATCGATCACTATCCCAGAATTCTCTCCTGAACTCCAGATAGAATTCAAATAGACATCTCAAAACATATCCCCAAACTGACTTACTGATGTACGGTCCACAACACCTGTTCCACACAATGTCTTCTCCTTCTTGGTCGATGGCAACCCATTTCTTCCAGTTGCTCAGGCTGAAAAGCTTGCAGTCATTCTTGATGCCTCTGTTTCTCTCACCCCACATATAAGTCCTTGGAAAAACCCTCTAGACTCTACCTCAGAAAAATATCCCATGCCTATCACTTTGGGAGGGGGGGGCGGGAGGATCGTGTGAGCTCAGGAGTTCTAGACCAGCCCAAGCAAGAGTGAGATCCCCCCTCTCTAATAAAAATGGAAAAATTAGACAGGTGTCCTAGCAGGTGCCTATAGTCCCAGCCACTCAAGAGGCTGAAGCAGAAGGACAGCCTGAGCCCAAGTACTTCAAGGCTGCTATGAGCCATGATAACGTCATAGCACTCTACCCAGGACAACAGAGCAAGATCCTATCTCAAAAAAAAAAGAAAGAAAAGGAAGGAAAATATCCCAAACCAACCACTCTTCATCACTTTCACTCCTCCCTCTCAGGTGCCAGTCACACCTTCTCTTGACTAGATTCTTTTTTTGTTTTGTTTGTTTGTTTGTTGTTTTTGTTTTGAGATGGAGTCTCACTTTGTCACCCTAGGTACAGTGCCATGGCATCACAGGTCATAGCAACCTCAAATTCTTGGGCTCAAGCCATTCTCTCGCCTCAGCCTCTCAAGTAGCTGGGACTATAAGTGCCTGCCACAAAACCTGGCTATTTTTAGAGATAGGGTCAGGCTGGTCTCGAACCTGTGAGCTCAGGCAATCCACTCGCCTCAGCCTCCCAGAGTGCTAGGATTATGGGCGTGAGCCATTGTGCTCAGCCTTTCTTGACTAGATTCTTGAAGGCTCTCTGAACTGGGCCCTCTGCTTCTCCCTGGCTCCACTACAGTCCACACTTGGCACAGAGTTCACAATGATTTTTTTTTTTTATTTTTGTCAGACCATGACAGTCCTCTGCTTGAGGCTATCCAATGGCTCTCCATTTTTATCATCTTCTACTCAAGAACATATTAACTTAATATTTTATTTAAAAAATATTTATTTTGAGCTTTCTATGGGCCAGGAACTATTCTGGGAACTTGTAATACATCAGTGAACAAAAAAAAATAAAAAGTCCCCACCCTTCAAGGGAAATTCTAGTTCATGGAGACAGGAAATCAATAATATTAAGTAAATAAATTCTGTAGTGTATTAGGAGAGCTAGGTTGCCACTGAGGAAAAATATAGAGCCTGGTTTAAAAAGAAAGAGATTAAGAATGTGGAAGTTAGGGTAATTCTAAATAAGATTGTCAAGGTAGCCCTTGCTGAGAAAGTAACATCCTGGGAGATATGCATTTTCAGGCAGACAGAACCAGAAATGTTACAGGAGGAAGAGAGTCTGGCCACCTGTTACTATCAGCCAATTGGCAAAGATGGGTATAGGTCCATCAAACTTTGTCAGAAGGCCGGGATTCTGGATAACAGCAAGAGTAGCCTCTCTAAGACTGTTCTATTTTATCATTTCTGAAATTACAATTTTATATATAAAAGTTTAAAGTAAAGACTATATTAACCCTTATTTTAAATATCAGCATAACTCAGTGACCTATTACAATATTTTAAGAGTTAATTACTTAAATCAATCTACCTAGTCAAGATAGTATCTTTAGGGTGGGAGCTGACTTTACTAAACAGTAAGAATGGGACACAGGGGTGAAGGTCAGGCAGGACCTGAACTGACCGACTAGCTGTGTCATATCCACCCTAGCCTGCCTGACTCCATCTTATTCTCACTACATGTGCTTTCATTTCCCACTATGTCACCCTCAGTAGAGTGCTGTGGTGTCACAGCTCACAGCAACCTCAAACTCTTGGGCTTAAGGGATTCTCTTGCCTCAGCCTCCCAAATAGCTGGGACTACAGGCACCTACCACATTGCCCAGCTATTTTGTGGTTGCAGTTGTCATTATCGTTTAGCTGGCCCGGGCCAGGTTCGAACCTACCTGTATGTGGCCGGTGCCCTACCCGCTGAGCTACAGGCACCAAGCCAGGCATCACATGTTCTAAGAACAGCAAGGAAGCAAGTGGCTGGAAGGGATAAGGGGAGTAGCAGGAGATTAGGGAGAGATATGGGGCTGTGTAGGACATTGGTTTTTTAAATGGAGGCAGAGTCTCACTCTGTCACCCAGGGTTGAGTCCCCTGATGTCAGCCCAGCTCACAGCAACCTCAAACTCCTGGGCTCAAGCAATCCTCCTGCCCCAGCCCCATGAGGAGCTGGGACTACAGGCCCCCTCCACCATGCCCAGCCAATTTTTTATACTTTTAGTAGAGATGGACTCTCACTCTTCTTCAGGCCAGTCCCAGACTCCCATACTGAAGGGATTGTCACACCTCAGCCTTCCCAGGTGCTAGGATTACAGATGTGCGCAGTGGAGAATTTTCTAACCCCCACCCAAACCTCTACCTAGAGTCTATACCTAATGTAATTATCTTTCAAAAATGAAAGCTGAATAAAGATGTTTCAGCTAAACAAAAACTGAGAGACTTTTTCACCAATAAACATATATTGAGAGAAATACTCGAGAAAAATTTTTTTTTACCTGAAGGAAAAATGATCCAGGATGGAAACACATAAATTCATTAAAAAGAACAATAGAATAGGTGAAGAAATATAAAATAACACTGACTGAATAAATATAAAATAACACTGACTGAATACAACAACACAATTCCACCTTAAGGGTCTTCGAATATATTTAGAATGAAAGTGCCTAATAACAACGCAAAAGACAGGAGGATGGCAAAGTGTTCAAGGTCCTGGCTTTATCAAGGAGGTGGTCAAAATAATTTTTATTATACTGTGACAATCAAGGATGTGATGATCTAATTCACCCCCACAAAGGAGAAAAACTCATCTCAATTCAAGATGGGGGAGGGGCAACCAGGGAGAGGAGTGCAGAGAGGGGCAGTTTGGGGTGCTCCCACTGAATGGGCACTTTGTAGGGGTATATGACACATTTTTCAGGTGCAGGACATAATTACAAGAGGGACTCTACCTAACAAATTCAAATACAGTGATTTGGTTGTTTGTACCCTCACATTAACCTAAAGTAAGAAAAAGAAAAAGAATCAAGGACGTGTATTGTAATCACTCGAGTAACTAACCATTGAAAGAACAGAAAAAGAACGTATAACAAATTAAGAAACTGGAAAAATGGAATAATAAAAACCGATTAATCTAAAAGAAGACAAGAAATGAAAAAGAACATGAACAAATGGGTCTAATAGAAAACAAATAATAACATGGTGTACATTAACTATATCAAACATTGAATTAAATACGAATGAACGAAAGACTAATTAAAAAATAAACTGTGAATAAGAGTTTTGGGAAGCATCATAGTATACATCTGGGCTCAACTCCCAGCTCTGATTCTTACTATGTGACCATGAGAAAATCACAAATCTTATCTGTGCCTCTCTTTCCTCATCCGTAAAATGAGATTAATAAGAGAAATCACCCATAGAATAGTGAGAATTAAATGAGTTAAAATATACGTAGTATATAGCACTTAGAATGATGCTTGCCACATAGTAAAGGCTATAGAAGGGTTAGCCACTGTTATTAATTCAGTAACCTTGTAAATAATTAACCCATTTCACAGAGTATTAAATTGAGGCTTGAGTGATAGAGTGACTTGCCCAAAATTACCCAACTGGGATGTCACTGTGAAGTGATAAGGTAGAGATATATAAATGTCTCCAGTAATCATGCTCCATGAGAGCAGAAATCATATTGGTCATGTTCATCACTATAAATTCAGTGCCAGGCACATAGTTGGTGCTCCATAAATGTTTTCTGGGTGGATAAGAGACTCTAGTACAATGCTATTTTGGATACTATCCTCTCTTAGCCAGCAACACAGAATATTAACATTAGCACTAAGTGCTGATTTGAGAAAGACTCATATTCATTTACAGAACCACACCGTGAAAAGGAGTAGTTGCAAGAAAACTCTTTATCATTACTATTAGGAACAATTTATATTTATTTATCACATATTATTATCAAATGATTTGTTAAGCACTTCATCTACACAATCTCCATTTATTCTCACAATCACTCTGTGAGATAGAAATTGTCACCATTCCCCATCTCAAAGATGGAAACATTGAGGCTTAGAGACATTAAGTTACTTGGTGAAAGTTGCACCACACGACTGGTGGAACAAGAGATTTAAATCTAGCTCTGCCTGACCCCAGCCCTAATCTCTTCACATGTGAAAGGTAGGGGGTCTAACTGCTCCTCTGGATAACTCAACTAACTCTATATTCCATCACAGACTAAAAAGCTGATTGCTTGGCCACACAAATATTTGTGAGTTGTTGTTGAAATAATAGTCCTCAACCATTTATGAAAGTCTGTGTCAAGGAGAGCTGCGTGATGGAGTACCAGTACCCGCTTTCCTCTATATGACTTTGCGTTTCAGAAGGCTAGAACTCCTCTAGCCCCTGGTTCAGCAGAGAGGGAGATCCTGACTTGTCTGAGACAGTCATGAAGTCCTCTTTCTCTGTGTAGAGATGGTTTATGCACAGACATTTGAATTAATTTTGGTCAGCGAAACATGGGAAGGGATCAGGGGAAGGTCTGCAAGTCAGCACTGAAGGATGACAAGAGCGTCTGGGCAAGTTTTACTCACTCATAGAAAAAGAAAGTAAAGCAAGGAAGAGATGGGCTCCTTCTCCTGGTGAGTGCTATTGTGTCTGCTTATGATGCCTGGAAACTGCACGGCTATCTTGTAATTAGGAAGCAAGTTAGCACACGCACAATCAAAAGTAATGAGAATGGTAGAATGCAAAATGGAAATTAACCCGAGTTTAAGTTATTGCATTAATGAGCTTTGAAAACAGTCTACTGGTATCATGGGATAATAAATTTTCTTTATTGTTTAAATTACTTGAGTCACTTGTACCCAAAGGTATCCTCATTATCATCTCCCTATATACAAAAGATCAGAGAAAAGAAAGTAGATTAGTAAAATGAAGAAGGCCATGTTCAAGTTGCTTAGCAGGAGATACTGCAGGTAGGGGGTGGAGGTGTTGGGGGGGAGTCAGGAGGTCAGGCTCTACTATTTCTGTGATTTTGAGCAAGTTTAACCACTCTGGGTCTCCATGTTGTCCTCTGTTAAAAAAAAAAAAAAAGTGGCCAGGCACAGTGGCTAACACCTGTAATCCCAGCACTTTGGGAGGCCAAGGCAGATCACTTGAGTTCAGGAGTTTGAAACCAGCCTGAGCAAGAGTAATACCCTATCTTTAGAAAATAGCCAGGCATTGTAGCAGGTGCCTGTAGTCCCAGCTGCTTGGGAGGCTGAGGCAAGAGGATTGCTTGAGCCCAAAAATTTGAAGTTGCTGTGAGCTATGACACCATAGCACTCTACCAAGGTCCACAAAGTGAGACTCTGTCTCAAAAACATACATAAAATAAAATAAATAAATAAGTGGGCTGAGAAATCATCTGAACCATTATGTGACTCTGGTCTCTGAGAGGGGCAGGTGAAAACACTTCACACAGCTTAAATCAGAGGTTCTTGAGCTTGATGCATATTGGAAACACTGGGAAGCTCACAAACTATGTCCAATGCCACATACCTTGGACCAATTAAGTCAAAATTTTGGGAGGTGTAAGGTGGGGACATCAGTTTTTTTTCCTTTTGAGAAATGGGGTCTTGCTATGTTGCCCAGACTGGTCTTGAACTCCTGGCCTCAAGTCACCCTCCCATCTCAGACTCCAAAAGTACTGGGATTATAAGCATGAGCCACTGTGCCTCACTGGCATCAGACCTTTTTATTTATTTATTTTTTCTTTTTTGAGACAGAGTCTCACTTTTTCCCCCTTGGTAGAGTGCTGTGGCATCACAGTTCACAGCAACCTCAAACTCTTGGGCTCACTTGAGTTGACACCACAACACTCTACTGAGGGCAACGTAGTGAGACTCTGTCTCCAAAAAAAAGTTCTTTATGTCAGATAAAATACATCTGTCCCCATACATCCCCGCAGACCTGTATTTTATAACCTCTGACATAGAAGATGCTATGATATGATAAAAGTTTGCTCTTGGTACTTGATTTCCCCCTAAGAAACACCGCACTGAAGCTCCTTCTTGAATTTTAGACAGAACCAGAGCTACAGGGTAGGTACATGGACTTGCTGCCTCTCAACCCCAAGAGCTATGTTGCTCCCCTCAGTTTGGGCCTGATGATGCCCACTGCCCCCTCCATAGTTCCCTGGGCAGCTCACTTCCAGTTTGATCTTAGTTTCTTCACTTATAAAGTTAGGTTTGCCCCATCAGGAAGGTGCTAGAGCTCAAGACGTAGGGGCCACTCCAGCCCTACTCAATCTCCTACCAAGCTAAGACAAGGCCTCCAAGATAACCCCGAACCAAAAAGTGTGTGATGAGCAGTCACCAGGGATAGGGACAGTCACAGCAGTCCAAGTCACTGCTTGGGGCCACAGCCCCAGAGGTCAGTGATAGGCAATGTGCTCACTAATGAGACAGGGCCATGGGAATACCCTCAGGGGATCTACTTCCGGTCCATAATCACTCTGCTCAGTTGCTCCTAAACAAAAGGGAAGAATGTCAGTTGACAGTTTGTTTCACTAACTGTGGCTTTGAGAAAGAAAACATATTCAGATCTTATATCAAACACATTTATTCTTAAAGTGAGAAGCTCATAAAGGATAGAGAAGAGTGAAATATTTACAGTGAAAAATCATACATGCTAGCCAAACCTCATATACTGTCACCCCAATAGTACTTTTCAGCACGGTACATCACACGTGTTAAAGTCAACTGCGCTCTTTTGACATCTCTCAGCAGGTGTGCACAATAATAGAAGCAAATGCTCCGGGACTCTTGTCCTTCTGATCTTACAGAATGGATGTATGCACACACAAAAACAAATATATTACAACAATACAATTCACATTGATTCTTTTTTAAAAATAGAAGCCTTTTGACCTCAAAGGAAATTAAAACAGCAAGACAAAAATAGGCAAGAAGATAGATTGATATTTCTGTGTGCTGGATTCTTGCACTGAGAATCCTAGTGTTGGGCCTCACTTCAAACATCACATCAAAAAAGTGTGGCAGAAAAATGAGTCACCTTCAATATGAAGGATGTGAGTTGTGTACACTGACAACACTCTCAAAGATACAAGAGTATACAAAGAGGAATGCCAGAGTACAGAGTGGACCTTCTTATGAGGCCATTCAGGTATTTTTGGGTTAGGTAACTACAGTTTTCTCATCTAATCAAGGCACTTACAAAGAACTATGTGTGACGTGACATGGAGTTCCTATGTGCTGTTAACCACTTGATGATGGCATGGTTTTTGTTAGCAGGATTCTGTACTAAGAACCCAAGCATGATGTCGTGATCACAAAGTCACTTATAATATTAGGGTTCTGAAGTTAGATATGCTTAAACCTCCAAATCATGATTGTTGGTAGACCACATTTCAACAGAAAGGCTCCATTTAAGATCTTGATTCTTCAGAGTTACAATTCATCTTCACCAAGTACCACCCAATACCCTTAAAGGTTATTCAGCTCTTCTCCCACTAGAATACACAGAATGCATCTTTTCCCCCTCTACAAATTGTTTCCCCAGGATACAACCATAAAACCAACTTAAAAACATGAAATGAACTTACATTTTCTCACCCACAAATGAGTGTCAGACCTCCTGCTCCTACTCTGACTTGAGCTTCAGAGCCCTTTGTGTACACGTTTCACACATTCCTCATACCATTAACACAGCTTTCCATCACCATCAGCTGTCCTTCCTCAACTTTTCCTTGCCCAACCTGAAAGCTCATGAATTGAGAGGGAAGGAGGAAGGGCACTGAAAAGGTACTATCTTTATTCAAATAGTTCCCAGGCTGTTACTTAATCCTCCAAAGCAAAATTGGGCAGCTCTACTGATCCCAACACTGAATCCTCAAGTGGCTTTCTTTTCCGTAGCCAGGTCTCAAAAGCTCAAAATCTAAACCTACTGATGGAAAGTAGCAAAGACTTCCTAATATTGAGCAATACAGACCTAGAATTGCATGGGGAATATGACAGATCAAGACCAACCACTAGGTTGCTTAATTCATCGATAAGAGGCCAAGTTCTCCATTCTCCCCCAGCTCTGCCACTCTGGGAAGAGCCCACTAGCTAGCCTTGGACTGCCAAAGACTGGTGACTCTAACTCCGTCTTCGGGGATGCCTGGTGGAATGTGCAGTCCTGGGGTGCCATCTGCGTCTGCACCCCGTCAGGTTTCCACTGTGCATGGACAATTCTGTAATTCTGGCCCTCGTTGTTGTCCCAGAAGACTTGCCCATTAGCGTGGTAAGAAATGCAGAACTCGATTTTCTCCTCAGTTGGAATGACAGGGGGTAAGTCAATGACAAATGAGAAGGTGTCACTATCTGAGCCACCATATACATTTTTCATGTAGACACAGTCCACATCCATGTAGCTTTTCCAACTATCAAAGGTGATACGGATCTGAACCTTCTTCTCAAAGCTCACGTTTTTCACTTTCACAGTCCCCGTCACTGTTCGCTCTTGCAAAGAGCAGTTCTCCAGACAGACAAAGTTCTTCTGAAAATGGCTCCGGAAACTTAAGTAATCACTTGAAGGCTGAGGGAAATCTAAAATCAAGTTTTTCTCCTCGTGGAGTTTTAAGCCAGAGGAGATATTGTTAATGTCCAAAAGATCAAACTGGAGATCCCATGCCGGGTCTTCCGGGAGGTCAGAGAAGACGTGGATGGCGGTGAGAGAGAGACCCTTGGAGTCAGCAAACACCACCCGCTTCTTGGCTTGGTTGTGTGAGCACTTCCAGTCGTTCTGCGATTTGGCTTCCTGCTTTAGGTTGAGACATGATTTCAGGGGCTTTAATTTATTCATGAAATGTCTTTGTTGAAAGCTGTCATAAGGGCCCAAGAAACTCTTCAGAGGTGGCGAATGAGCCAAGCAAAGCCTCATGGCCACATCCACTGGCATGACTGAACTTGTCAAAGGACGTGGATCTAAAACCTGGATCATTCTGAAATGCAAAAGGAAGAGGAATTATCACCTGGTTCTGATCCCAAATACATACAAGTACTGTTTTCATACTGAGTGAATTATAGCCAGGGCACAAAGTATCAGGAAGGTGCTGATTAAGTAAAAGAGAACAATACTAACAATACCAATCTTAGTTCTGTGTCTGCCTCTATCCTTGGGTGGCTACAGGGCTCTGTGTTAACTGCTTAAAACACTGGGAGGCAGGGTCTCTGTTTCCCCATCTGAGAAATCAAAGGGCTGGATGTGGTTATGGCTAATAAAGTCCTAAGAATCATCTGCTCTATTCTGCACAGTTTCTCAAACTTGTCTGGTCACCATGGGCAAGGGAATTAGTTTTCTTTTTTCTTTTTTAATTCAGATTCCTGGGACTTGGAGCCACTGAGGCAGAACCCTTGGGATAGGGCTAAGGGGATAGATATGTTCTTAGAGCTTTCCAGGTGATTCTAGTGAGCAGACAGGGTCAGGAACCATAGTGCCAGACCTTTTGCCTCCTCTGGCTGCTTTTTCTTATTTTGCTATTAAATTGATTATACTTCTCTGGAAAGGTAATCTACTTTAAAAGAAAAAAAAAGCAGGGCAGTGCCCGTAGCTTAGTGGGTAGGGCACCAGCCATATACACTAAGGCTGGCAGGTTCGAAGCCAGCCCAGGCCAGCTAAAACAACAATGACAACTGCAAAAAAAAAAAAAAATAGCCAGGCATTGTGGCACGTGCCTGTAGTCCCAGCTACTTGGGAGGCTGAGGCAAGAGAATCGCTTGAGCCCAAGAGTTTAAGGTTGCTGGGAGCTATGATACCATAGCACTCTATTCAGGGTGACAACTTGAGACTCCATTTCAAAAAAAAAAGAAAAAACAGTAATAAAAATTAAATTATCTTTGCACTTTCATTAGTGTGCTTGTCCTTGTTTTTCACAAAAATTCATGCATTTAAAGAAAAACTTTGTATGCTCTGTATTTCACACAAAAAGATGCCTATAAAAAGTCCACATCTCACTGGAAAAACTGATTACTTAAAAATAAGGCCATTTTTTAATATATAGCATATACATATGAACTTATAAAGAAATTGAAAAACTCTAGAGGAAATACACCATTTTGTTTTGTTTCTGTCCTTTTTTGGTATTTTCTAATGTTTTGGCAATGAACATTTATAAGCAGAAGGACAATTAAGCTATTTAAAACTTAAAACTATGTTCAGTTACATTAAACCAAGAAGCCTCCCTCAAAATTTTTTTTCCTGGCCTTTAGCCTTCATTATGTATTGCCAAGCTTATGGAATTAATTTTTTTCCCCTCTCTTAGCCTTAATAAAAGGTATGTGGATAATGACATTTCTCAGTCTGGCTTAAGTAACTTCACAGCCCTTCTAAGGACATAAGCAAGTGGTCATTGTCACAAAATGGATAAGAAAGAACATTCACAGAATTTACTTTATTAGCTCTGGAGTTTTTCTGGGAGACCTACAAACTTAGAACAAACAAATGAAAGCTAAAGCTATATTTGAGGGTCTAATAATAGTTAACAGGCAGGATTTTTAGAGAAGTCTGCTAAGTTATGTCTAGAGATGCTATTTAAAGTAGTTTTATGGGAGTTTTTTTTTTACCTTTTGCATTTATAGAAAAGACAATTTTAGTATTGGGTGATTTGCTTGGAACTTTTAAGCTCTGGACAAGAGTTAAAAATACTAAGTTTGCTCAAACCCTGAGTTTGCTATGACAAACCGTGATAGGAGAAATGAATTGTGCAAATACTGTCCTGCAACTCCTCCTCACCCATCAGCTAAACTAGCTAAGCATCAATGTCTAGGACTCTTTGGGACTTCTGTGCAGGATCAAAAAATAACAGTCGCATCCTTTGGTAATGCAAACTACAGCTGACTCACGTTGAGTGAGTTTCTGGTTTAAGATGCTGATTATCAAAATAGGCAGTACCTAAGAAACAACACAATTCCTCACACCTCCAGATTGAACTCAGCAGTCAACTTAACCCCCCGCCCTGAGGTCTCCATTTGCAGAGGTGACAGAACTAAAACTCCCCCCAACTTCCCCGCAGCTGTGGGTGCCTTCAGTTCCCGCACGCATCTTTGCAGCGAACTTACCTGGTGCAGCTCATGAGGCAGAGAGGCGGCGGCGGACGGTGAGAGCCAGCAGCCGCTGTCTGCGCCAGTTCGCACCCCGGCCTCAGCACGTCCCCGCTTGGCGGTGCCTGGAGCAGTTTGCGGCTCTGCGGCCGCGGGGCAGTTTATCTTCTCCGAACCACGTGAGCGGATCCCTTGAACCAATCCCCGGGCCTCGGGCCCAAAGGCGGAACCAATCAGCGGCCAGCTGGGGCGCGAGTTGCGCCCGGGGAACGTGATCACCGCGGGACTGGACGTGCCCCAAGGGATCTGGGAGCCCCGGGAAGGTTCGGGGGTGCTAGGCCCTCTGGAGCGAGCCGAGTAACGTGAGCCCTGGGCGAGGGGGCGCGCAGGCACGTCCCGCCCGGAGCCGGAGCCGGCCGGGCGCCAGCTTTCCCGGGCTTGGGCCCAGTTAACTTGGAAGTAGCTTGTGGGCCTGCGCCGTGGAATCTGACCGCAGAAGTTGTGGCTCTGTACCAATGTGTATGTTATTTGAAATGTTTATATTGTACATTACTTGCTGTATCCACGCATTTTCTCTTTCTCCTTAGCCTGCACATTCCCAAATTAGCAGTATGTTTTTGGTTAGGGTGAATCCACAAATGCGCCTCACACTAGACAACGGCTTGCCAAAAATTACTGACTTCTCTATTAGGAAAGTATCTGAGCACCAGAAAACAATGAAATGGTTGATTTAATTAAAAGGCACTTCACATTTTGGTCTACTCTTCGATTTTCTATTTAGAAGAAAAACTAAAGCTAAAAATGAAATGTCCTTGTCTATCAGAGCCAGTAGTCAACCCAAACCTTTAGTTCAGTTCTGACTTCCTTTGGCTGTGATGTGGAAAGCAAAATGTTAAAATATCACACTACCTCTCACCAGCCTCCCAAGCCAGTTGCTTTCACTGAGCTTTCATTTTGTTTAGTTTGGGCAATTTTGAGAACATCATTTACAACCATAAAATTACGTTTTTAAATCAAGTATAAATTATTTTTTATAAAACCCACATCCTAGGGTTTTGCTCTAACTTAAATATCAGTCAATTAAAATGTACAAAAATCCCTGTATCTTTAAATAACTGTCAAGCAGTGAAATTGTTAAAGTGAGATTAATTAGAGTAAAGAAAAAGAATCACACAAAATGTCACTGTGAAAGATACTCCAGGCTTGGGTTTTATTTTTGAAATGAAATATCCTGTAGACTGGTCTTCTAACCCCTCAGCGCATCCAAAACTAGCTGAAAGTTATTTGGGTTTAATATTTACTAACTATGTGAATCTAGGCACGTTCTAACCTCAACTTCCTCACCTGCAAAATGGCAATATTAACAGTGATTTTTTTATTTTTATTATTTTTTTTTTTTTGCAATTTTTGGCCAGGGCTGGGTTTGAACCCGCCACCTCTGGCATATGGGGCCTGTGCCCTACCCCTTTGAGCCACAGGCACCGCTCAACAGTGATGTTCTGAGGATGCAATAAGATTTTGCATATGAGCACACTCAGCCCAGTGCCCAGCACATGTGTTCAACCCATGTTACTCCCCAAGTCCGTGCTTGATCCTTCAGTGTAAATTTTTACTCTATCACCTCAGGACACCTGGTGCCTGAGCTAAAACATAGATGATAGCCACTTTTATTGAGCATTTACTCTATCCCGAATGCTGTTCTATGTGTAATCTATTTAATTCTCAAAACAACCCTATGTGATATGTCCTATTAGTGATCCCATTTTAAAGAAAGGAAAACTGAGGCACTGAGTGGTCAAGAAACTTGCCCAGGATCTCACAGGTAGAGCAGAGGTTAGAATCTGGCTGATGCCAGGACAATAACCACTGCACCATACTGTCTTCCTTTAATTACCCATCAACAATTAGAATGACAGAGTTGGAAGATTCCTTAGTATCAAAGGCATCAAACTCTTAATTTTTCAGATAAGGATTCTAAAACTTAGGCTGAGCTCTTTGCCAGGAGCTGGTTAGGTCAGAGGCAAAACTAGAACCCTGGGTAAGTCTTTTCCTCTACCTGTAATCATATATTGAGCTAAAAATAATAATAACTATTACCAGTTAAAGTTATGGAGAAGCAAAAGATAATAGTAATTTATGGTAATCCTGTGGGGGGAGCTATGCATGCACAGAAAATAGAATATACTCTTATGAAATGCTAACAGTGTTTATTGGGGGGTAGATCTTGAGTAATTAAAAATGTCTTCATTGTTGCATTGCTCTATATTTTTCAATTTTTCTACTGTGAACATAGATGACTTCTGTAATGAAGAAATAGTTTTTAAAGAGTTTTAGAACTTTCAGATTCAACTAGCATATATAGCCTACCTGCTAGGTGCCAAGAAATGTGTTGGGAGCTTTCACAGAACCCCATTTACTCACTCACACTGTACTTTTGAGGTTGTACTTGTTTCCATTCATACTGCCTTCTCTCCTGCCCCCTGGTGTTGACTAATCCCATAAGTCACTCAACTCCGTCAAATGGACCATTTAGGGAACAGCCCTCTCCCAAAAGCAATGGGGTAAACCTCTGCACTGATGATCAGGCCCCTGGTTCTGTCTCCTTCATGGCTCTTACTGTCCTTTATTATAAGATGGAATCTGTGTTCATCTAAGAATATGGGGGGTGGGGGAGTTGCACCAATGAATATGGGCTGGATAGGGGAT
Source organism: Nycticebus coucang (assembly GCF_027406575.1). Classification (NCBI taxonomy): domain Eukaryota; kingdom Metazoa; phylum Chordata; class Mammalia; order Primates; family Lorisidae; genus Nycticebus; species Nycticebus coucang. Next base: position 121,035,018 of record NC_069782.1, read on the forward strand.
TGTGGGAGCTTTATTATTATTCATGGACTTTCTCCAGCTGTGGTTTGGCGGGGCCCAGACCTTGCCCATCTTAACAATAAATCTATCTGCAGGAGATTATTGAGCTGGGCAGTGTTTCCAGTGCCAAGCCAGAAGTTACAAACATTCACAAACCTTAGCTCTTTGACCTTGAGGATGCTACACTCTTTATTACAGAAAACCAAACTCATGAAATCCCCAGGGGACGCTTTAAGGAGCTCCTACGTAAGGGGCTGATGATTGTGTAGCTTACACAAGTGGGTCTCTTACAGCATTCGCTTAGCACGTGTTAACCAGAGAGCTGTCCTTGTGGAAAAAATACCCTGGGGAGTCCCCCAGTTGCCAACTCATTTTCTGCCGCTTTGTCTTTTTGCTGTGCACGACCAAGACAGTGCTTGAGAATTCAACCTTACAGTTATTAATATAAAAATCTCAGTACTTTAACCATGGCTATTTGTAACTAAGACATACTTTATAACTGATCATCATGATCCACAGAGGAGAGTCAGTAAGATTGAGAACTGCTCGTTTTGATTAAGTGGGTCAAGTTTTCCATGTTTGAGAGCAGAGAAGTGCCAGTTCACATGTCTTAGTCAATAGTAAGCTCTGCCTTGCACTATTTTCTTCTTCCTTCCTTTACCATGGGGACACCAATGTTAGGAGAAGGGTGTACTTTTTAAAAAATATATATCACTTATATAGTGCTTGCTTTGGGCTAGGTACTCTTTTAAGCAAATATTAATCTTTGTTAGAATCCTATGAGGTAGAAACCCATCTCACAAGTGAGGCAACTGAGGAAGTCTGGGGAATAACTTGTCCAAGATCACCTGGCTAAGCAGGAAACAGAACCACATTTCAGACCCTTCTAGAATTCACGCAACTGTGGCTAGCAATAATAAGGGATGGAAGAAAGTGCAGGAGACCACCTGAGATAATCTGAGATACAGGGAAAGTGCAGAAGGAGAGGGCAGGGAGACCAGGAAAGCGTGATATGCTTCATCTCTCTAATAATCTGTTGGGAAGAAGGATGTGGACGTAGAAAGACAAGTGAACTGTCTCAGATCACTTGAGTGGCAAAGGGTGGTGTAAATATTAGACGCATTTGCTGCACATGCTGCATGTGCTTCAGGACGTTACAGAAAGGAGAGGCCTCTGGGGCCAGGACGGCCAAAGGACCAGGACATGTTGGGTAACCACAAAGAGAACGATTTGGCTTCAGGTGAGGATTCTAGCTGGGGAATACTAGGGGCAAGGGTCAAAGGAGAGAGAATCCTAAGTGTTAAGATTCTTTTAAATCTGAAGAATCCTCTTGAAAAAATTAGAGATCTGGGAGCTACAACATGAAATGAGCAAAGAATGGAATCATCTGCAGAGGAGGGATCATCCGCTCATGTTGACAATTGCATCTCGAAGTTGCTGCAATTTCTCATATTCATTGAAAAATTAGAGTGCATAAATGTGCGTTAGAATTAATGAAGAAATGGGCGGCGCCTGTGGCTCAACGGGTAGGGCGCCGGTCCCAGATGCCGGAGGTGGCGGGTTCAAGCCCAGCCCCGGCCAAAAATAAAAAAAAAAAAAAAAAGAATTAATGAAGAAATAATTAAAACAGTACTGAAGGGCATTTTCAAAGGCTTTGATATGAATATATGGATGATGAGAGAGGGATAGGTTGTCAGGAGGAGGAATAGAAACTAGCCAGAATGTGCTAAAGTTTATAGGAAAGCCCAACATAGGAAAAAGCAAAGTAAGAAGAAAGAATATTCTCAAAAAGAATGAGAAGGAACTAGCCCTACTAAAAATTTACTAAAACATTAGATTTTTAAAAAATGAATAGAGAATCAGATTGGTGAGAAAGGAGTCCATAAATAGAGCTGCTTGCATAGGTCTAATTACATATCAGAATTCATGATTCAGGTGGGCATTTCTAATACGGGGAGAATGGGTGACTTGGAGAGTTTTCCTCTTTAACTCAGCATTTATGGGAAACAAAAAAAATACTGGGACAATGCCTGAATCCAATTCTAAGAGAGAACTGAAACAGTATGTACTCTTAAGTTCAGTTCTTCCCTGTGTCCTGTTTCTGTTCTCTAAGAAGCTGGGAAAACCCTTCGTGGGTACAGCTCGTTGGGTCTGTCTATGCCAGGTGCTCTCTGTGTGTTTTCTTTTTTTTTTTTCTTTTTTTTTTTTATTAAATCATAGCTGTGTACATTGATATGATCATGGGGCATCATTCACTAGCTTCACAGACCGTTTACCAAGTTTCACATATACCCTTGTAAGATGCACCGCTGGTGTAATCCCACCAATCCCCTTCCCTCTACCCACCTCCCCCCTCCCTCCCCTCCCTTTCCCCCTTCCCCCTATTCTTAGGTTGTAACTGGGTTATAGCTTTCATGTGAAAACCCTAAATTAGTCTCATAGTAGGGCTGAGTACATTGGGTACTTTCTCTTCCATTCTTGAGATACTTTACTAAGAAGAATACGTTCCAGCTCCATCCATGTAAACATGAAAGAGGTAAAGTCTCCATCTTTCTTTAAGGCTGCATAATATTCCATGGTGTACATATACCACAATTTATTAATCCATTCATGGATCGGTGGGTACCTGGGCTTCTTCCATGACTTAGCAATTATGAATTGGGCTGCAATAAACATTCTGGTACAAATATCTTTGTTATGATGTGATTTTTGGTCTTCTGGGTATATGCCCAGTAGAGGAATTACAGGATTGAATGGCAGATCTATTTTTAGATCTCTAAGTGTTCTCCATATCTCTTTCCAAAAGGAATGTATTAATTTGCATTTCCACCAGCAGTGCAAAAGTGTTCCCTTTTCTCCACATCCGCACCAACATCTCTGGTCTTGGGATTTTGTGATATAGACTAGTCTCACTGGAGTTAGATGGTATCTCAAAGTAGTTTTGATTTGCAGTTCTCTGATGATTAAAGATGATGAGCATTTTTTCACATGCCTGTCTTCTTCAGAGAAGTTTCTCTTCAAATCCCTTGCCCAGCCTGCAAGGGGATCCCTTGTTCTATTCTTGCTAATGCGTTTGAGTTCTCTGTGGATTCTGGTTATTAAACCTTTGTCGGAGAAATAAACTGCAAATATCTTCTCCCATTCTGAGGGCTGTTTGCTTGCTTTACTTACTGTGTTCTTGGCTGTGCAGAAGCTTTTTAGTTTGATCAAGTCCCAGTAGTGTATTTTTGAAGCTGCTTCAATTGCCCGGGGGGTCCTCCTCATAAAATACTCGCCCATCCTGATTTCTTCAAGGGTTTTCCCTGCACTGTCTTCTAGTATTTTTATAGTTTCATGTCTTAAGTTTAAATCTTTAATCCAGTGAGGGTCTATCTTAGTTAATGGTGAAAGGTGTGGGTCCCCTTTCAGTCTTTTACAGGTTGCCAGCCAGTTCACCCAGCACCATTTGTTAAATAGGGAATCTTTTCCCCACTGAATGTTTTTAATTGGCTTGTCAAAGATTAAATAATGGTAAGTAGCTGGATTCATCTCTTGATTCTCTATTCTGGAAAGACATCTACCTCTCTGTTTTTGTGCCAATACCATGCTGTTTTGATCACTATTGATTTGTAGTATAGTCTGCGGTCTGGTAGCGTAATTCCTCCTGCTTTGTTTTTATTTCTGAGTAATGTCTTGGCCATTCGAGGTTTTTTCTGATTCCATATAAAACGAAGTATTGTTTTTTCCAGACCTTTAAAGTATGACAGTGGAGCTTTAATAGGGATTGCATTGAAATTATATATTGCTTTGGGTAGTAGAGACATTTTAACTATGTTGATTCTTCCCAGCCATGAGCATGGTATGTTTTTCCATTTGTTAATATTTTCAGCTATTTCTTTTCTTAGAGTTTCATAGTTCTCTTTATAGAGATCTTTCACGTCCTTTGTTAGATAAATTCCCAAATATTTCATCTTCTTTGGCACGACTGTGAATGGGATAGAGTCCTTAACTGTTTTTTCAACTTGACTGTTGTTGGTATATATAAAGGCTACCAATTTATGAATGTTGATTTTGTAACCTGAGACGCTACTGTATTCCTTGATCACTTCTAAGAGTTTTGTAGTAGAGTCCCTAGTGTTTTCCAGATATACTATCATATCATCCACGAAGAGTGAAAGTTTGATCTCTTCTTTTTTTTTTTTTTTTTTTTGTGGTTTTTGGCCGGGGTGGGTTTGAACCCGCCACCTCCGGCATATGGGACCGGCGCCCTACTCCTTGAGCCACAGGTGCCGCCCAAGTTTGATCTCTTCTGACCCTATATGGATACCCTTGAGTGCCTTTTCTTCCCTAATTGCAGTGGCTAAAACTTCCATTACAATGTTAAAAAGCAATGGAGACAATGGGCAGCCTTGTCTGGTTCCTGATCTGAGTGGAAATGATTCCAATTTAACTCCATTCAATATGATATTGTCTGTGGGTTTGCTGTAGATGGTCTCTATCAGTTTAAGAAATGTCCCTTCTATACCGATTTTCTTAAGTGTTCTGATCATGAAGGGATGCTGGATATTATCAAAAGCTTTTTCTGCATCAATTGAGAGAATCATATGGTCTTTGTTTTTTACTTTGTTTATGTGCTGGATTACATTTATAGATTTACGTATATTGAACCAGCCTTGAGATCCTGGGATAAAACCGACTTGGTCATGATGTATAATTTGTTTGATGTGTTGCTGGATTCTGTTTGTTAGGATCTTGTTGAATATTTTTGCATCTATATTCATTAGTGATATCAGTCTATAATTTTCTTTTCTTGTTGGGTCTTTCCCTGGTTTGGGGATCAGGGTGATGTTTGCTTCATGGAATGTGTTGGGTAGTCTTCTTTCTTTTTCTACCTTTTGGAACAGGTTAAGTAATATAGGTACTAATTCCTCTTTAAAGGTTTGGTAGAATTCTGACGTGAAACCATCTGGTCCTGGGCTTTTCTTTTTAAGGAGGTTTTGTATGGTTGATGCTATTTCCGAACTTGATATGGGCCTGTTCAACATTTCCACTTGATTCTGGCTAAGTCTTGGAAGGTGATGTGCTTCCAAGTATTGGTCAATTTCCTTCAGATTTTCATATTTCTGAGAATACAGTTTCTTGTAATATTCATTAAGGATTTTTTGGATTTCTGAGGAGTCTGTTGTTATTTCATCTTTGTTGTTTCTGATGGATGAGATTAGAGATTTTACTCTTTTTTTCCTTATTAGGTTGGCCAAAGGTTTATCTATTTTATTGACCTTTACGAAAAACCAGCTTTTTGATTTATTGATCTGTTGTATTATTCTTTTGTTTTCAATTTCATTTAATTCTGCTCTAATTTTGGTTATTTCTTTTCTTCTACTGGGTTTGGGGTTGGAATATTCTTCCTTTTCCAGTTGCTTGAGATGTCCCATTAAGTTGTTAACTTCCTCTCTTTCCGTTCTCTTGAGGAAGGCTTGCAGTGCTATAAATTTCCCTCTTAGAACTGCCTTTGCGGTGTCCCAGAGGTTCTGATAGTTCGTGTCCTCATTGTTGTTTTGTTCCAAAAAATTGGTGATTTCTTTCTTAATCTCATCTCTAACCCAGCTATCATTCAGCATACGGTTATTTAACTTCCATGTTTTTGTATGAGTATGCAGATTCCTGTTGTTACTCAGCTCAAGTTTTATTCCATGATGGTCCGAGAAGATGCATGGAATAATTTCTATTCCTTTAAATTTACTGAGGTTAGACTTGTGACCTAAGATGTGATCGATTTTGGAGTAAGTTCCATGGGCTGATGAGAAGTATGTGTATTCAGTTTTGTTGGGATGAAATGTTCTGTAGATGTCTGCTAAATCCAAATGTTGGATGGTTAGGTTTAAATCTAAGATTTCTTTGCTCGGCTTCTTGTTGGAGGATCGATCCAACACTGCCAAAGGAGTGTTGAAATCTCCGACGATTATGGAGCTGGAGGAAATCAAGTTGCTCATGTCTGTTAGAGTTTCTCTTATAAATTGAGGTGCATTCTGGTTGGGTGCATAGATATTAATAATTGAGATCTCATCATACTGAGTATTACCCTTAACAAATATGAAGTGACCATTCTTGTCCTTCCTTACTTTTGTTGGTTTAAAGCCTATTGTATCTGCAAATAAAATTGCAACACCTGCTTTTTTTCTGATTACCATTTGCCTGAAATGTGGACTACCATCCTTTCACCCTGAGTCTGTATTTGTCTTTTAGGTTAAGATGTGACTCTTGTATGCAACAGATATCTGGCCTGAGTTTTTGTATCCAGTCAGCTAACCTATGCCTCTTTAGAGGACAGTTTAAACCGTTCACATTAATGGAGAATATTGATAAATCTGGTGAAGTTTTGGGTATCGAGTTTTTCAAAAGTCCAGTGGCCATTTTTAATCCTTTCGCCAGTGTGGAAATTGGAGTTTGATCCGAAGTTTCTGAGTGAGTTTACTTTTGTGGTATAGGATTGGGTTGGTCATTGTGGAGGATAGGTCTGAGAATATCCTGAAGAGCTGGTTTGGTTATGGCAAATTTCTTCAACATATGAATGTCATTAAAGTATTTAATTTCTCCATCATAAATGAAACTCAGTTTAGCTGGATACAAGATCTGGGGTTGAAAGTTATTTTGCTTTAGGAGATTAAAAGTCAGTGACCACCCTCTTCTGGCTTGAAAAGTTTCAGCAAAGAGATCTGCAGTCATTCTAATATTCTTCCCTTTGAAGGTAATGGTTTTCTTTCTCCTGGCAGCTTTGAGGATTTTCTCCTTCATATTAACTTTAGTGAAGTTAATTATGATATGCCTTGGGGATGTCTTATTGGGGTTGAGTCGTGCTGGGGTTCTGAAGCTGTCCGCTATCTGAATTTCAGAATCTCTAGGCATGTCTGGAAAATTCTCTTTCATAATTTCATGAGGAAGGGCCTCTGTGCCCAGCGAGGCCACTTCATCTGTTTCTGGAACTCCTATGATTCGGATATTCACCTTCTTCGAATTATCCCAGAGCTCTCTGAGAGAGTGATCCATTTTTGCTCTCCATTTCTCTTCCTCTTTGAGAGTTTGGGAGCGTTCAAAGGCTTTATCTTCGATGTCAGAAATCCTTTCTTCTGCTTGCTCCATTCTGTTACTGAGGGATTCTACTGTATTTTTCATATCTTTGAGGGCTGCGAATTCAGTGTGTCTAAGTCTTTGGTGGTTTTGTCTTTAAATTCGTTAAATTCTTGAGACAACTTTTGAATTTCTCCTCGAATTCCTAATTCCACTTTGTTAATCTTGTCTGCAATCCAAATTCTGAATTCGATTTCTGACATCTCAGCCAGTTGTTTATGAATGGGATCTTCAATTGCATCTGCCATATCTTTCCTTGGGGGGGGTTGATCTATTCTGGTTATTCATGTTACCAGAGTTTTTCCACTGATTCTGCCCCATGGTTGTTTTACTCCCTCTGATTTTTTCCCCTGGGGCTTTGTCAAGGGCCCGTACAGTGTTGTGGCCTGAGAAACTGTGGCCCTGTCTGGTGTGGTGGGGCTAAATTGTTCTGCCTTGTTTTCAGCTGGTTTCTGTTCCACCCTAGTGAAACAGATACTTTGGATTGAAGTCTCAGCTGTGGAGAAATATCAGCAATTAAGTCACCCCACCCCCCACTGGCAAACAATTGGAAAAGAAAAATCAAACCTTCTTACCACCGTGCACCCAGGGCACCACCTGATTTGTCCTCAGGTGATTGGTTCAGTTCAAAAAGGTCCAAATCAATTGTCTCAGTCTGCACCTGTCTCGGGTGAGAGAGTTTAAGAGGTCTCTGGGAACTGGATCACAGGGGTCTGGTGACTACTCTGGTGTGGCTTGCTCCAGTGCTGCGTGGAGTCAGGAGAAGCCACCCAGCCTATAAATCAGTCTGGGAAGGTTGCTGCCTCCTTTCCCACCTTGCACCACTTCACACCCAGTCACTGATAGCCCTGCAGTTGGCTGGCCCAGTTGCCTGTAGTGAATCGGTACTCCAGGAGTTTGTACCTGCCTGAATCACAAGGAAGTCTGCCAGGCCGCTGTGCTCTGCCTCTCTCCAGCAGGAGGAGGTGAGGCCTGACAACCTCGGGTGCTAGATGAAGGTTGGGGGGTTTTCACTCAGGTCCAGTCTCGCCCCTGATTAATGTTACTGACAGAACAGAACAGAACAACTCTGTGTTTCCCCTGCAGAAGAGAAGCTGAATTGAGTTCCAAATCAGCTTGTCTTTGCTCTTGTATTGTCTATAGGCTGACGATCCCCTGAGGGCCAGGTGCGTCTTAGGTTTAGTAAAGCGGACCTCTTGGTCAGCCCTGCCCTGGGAGTTTCCCTGGTTTGCAAGTTGGAGTTGCCTCAGGCAAACTAAGAGTCTCTGGTTGCCCAGGGAGGCAGGGGGTGTAGCTTCAGAATATTCTGTAGTGAGCCGTATTGCTAGCAAAAGAGGGCTGCTGCCTTATGGCTCAGGCAACCGTTGCTCCGGTGTAGCTCCCCTCCGGCCAACCATCCTCTCTCCGCTCCCGTATCCCAGAGTCTGCACCGACTAGCTGCAGCCCAGCACTGTCTACACCCCTCGAGCAATTGCCCAAGAGTCTGGACCCCTGGGGGACAGGCCTCCAGACCTTGGAGCGAGAGCAGAGGGGAGCGCGGGGAGTGCTGGAAGCCTGGGGTTGCGGGCAGAGAACACACACAGCTTTACACAGTTTTATGCCTGGCCGTATTGTCACCAAAAGACGGCTGTCGCACTGTGCCTCAGGGAACTGCCACTCTGGTGCAGTCGCCTCTCCACCGACCGACCGGGACTGGCCTCCAGACCCCAGTGTGAGCGAAGGGGAGTGCTGGGAGCTCAGAATTCCAGGTAGATACTATATACAGTTTATACAGTTTTATGCCTGGCAGGAGGACGCTGTGGCACCCTAGTAGGGGAGGTAGGTCCAGTTTTTAGAGGGTCTCTCCCGTGGAGTGTAGTGGGAGGACCTTTGAACTCTGCCCAGTTGTTTGTGGGGCACTCTGAGCCGTTCTCATGGGGGAGGGGACTCCCGTCCGCTTGGTGATGGATTTTGTACCTTTTGTTTGTATCCTTGTGGTCGCAGCTTGCCTCAGTGGGGTAGACATGTGTTCTACAACCTTCTCTCTTAGTGCAGCTCAAATCCACCAGGTTACTTGCTGAATTTTTGTCCTTTAACTCTCCTTCTGAACGGGAGCCTCTGTGGAAAGCTGGCTTCAGTCAGCCATCTTGTCTCCTCCCCCCGCCTCTGTGTGTTTTCATTGCTCTCTCAGCAGAGATGGACAGCTCTAGCTCTGTCCCATATTTTACTAAATCTTCATGTCCTGTGACTTTGCCTTCCACCTCTTCATCTGAAAACCCAACAGCCTATGAGATACACAAGTTCTCTGTCTAACCAGGCTATTCTTTATTTACCAAGAACACATGCAGGGGTGTCCAACCCACATCCTGCAAGCTGCATGTGGATTATGTGAGGATTTTTTTGCTTAACTATAGTGGCAGATATCACAAAAATTGTGCATCGACCTTTTTTGGGGTTTTTTGCCCGTCAGCTTTCATTACTGTTTGTGTATTTAATGTGTGGCCTAAGACAATGCTTCTTCCAATGGGGCCCAGCAAAGTCAAAAGGCTGGATACTCTTGGGTATATTTTTCAGCTCTGTAGTCTGGTGTCTGGACTCAGCTATAAACTTCAGCTATTGGAAGGATTTTAAAGGCCCTTTGACAGAAGGAGTCCAAACTGAAAACAGGTCCCCATTTGTAAGATACAATGACAATTCTTTTCTTATATGGCAAAATTTAACTTTTCCTCTACCCATCCACACCCACATACATGCGTACGTGCAAACACACCACAACTACCCCACTCCCAACTCTGAACATAGCTATTAATAACTACTTGTTCCAAAAAATGTTCTTCTGGAACTCTTTATTCCTTTTTTTTAAACTAGAATGCTGCATTATCTCCCTTACCTATAGAAAGAAAAAGCAGATCTGAGCTAAACTATGATTTTGTGTCTATCAAAGAACTGTTTCTATTTAGCTGCCACATGCCTAGGAAGTGGCCAGAAGTTCCAACTGGGAGTAGTTGGGAAGGATGAACAATTTTCCAGATCCTACTGAGTCAACTATTTTTACTGGGGCTTTAATATTTCGTATGAAGTGTAATAAATCCTCTAGAACGTCAGCCACAACTTTAAAAACACATTTCAAAGCCAACTTTCTCCAAGCCTTGTTTGCTGTCTATTAGCAAAGTATTAACTTTTTTTAATGAGCAACTGTTGAACTTTTAAGTCACTTAGTAAAATTGGCAACTATTTGAGAGCCACCAATAGCAAGACAAATTGGGCTTCAAAATGCCTTCACTTTCCCATACCAAAAAACACCTCCTAGGGCAACACCTGTGGCTCAAAGGAGTAGGGCGCTGGCCCCATATACCAGAGGTGGCGGGTTCAAACCTGGCCCCAGCCAAAAACTGCCAAAAAAAAAAAAACTTCTTATGATCAAAAGTGATTATATGGGGGTAAATAAGCAGTGGGTCTTTCTTTCCTGAAAATGTTATTGAGTTTTCATTATTACAGAAATTTGAAATGTTATTAAGTTTTTATTATTACAGAAATTACTCAGAAAATTGGTGATTGAAAAAGAAGTTTTTCTTTCTGAAAAAAGGATGGAAAAAGGCCAGTGCAGTGGCTCACACCTGTAATCCCAGCACTCTGGGAGGCCAAGGCAGATGGATTGCCTGAGCTACTTGGGAGGCTGAGGCAAGAGAATCACTTGAGCACAAGAGTTTGGGCCATGGCACTCTACCGAGGGTGACAAAGTAAGACTATCTCAAAAAAAAAAAAAAAAAGAAAAGAAAAGATAGAAGAAAGAATAAATATTATTAATTAATATTATGAGGAATAGATTATGTATCCAGCACTACTAGGTTCTTTTACATATTTTTTGACATTCACTGCTATAATATGATTAATAAAATAATGTTTATTTTAAATTAAATTGCATTAAAAAACAGAGGACCAGGCAGCGCCTGTGGCTCAAGGAGTAGGGCGCCGGTCCCTTATGCCGGAGGTGGTGGGTTCAAACCCAGCCCCGGCCAAAAACCACAAAAAAAAAAAAAAAAACAGAGGACTATTGCTTAAAACAGAGTGAAAGATGATTAGGCATCACTTTCTCTGGCTTTGCTTCCACCCTTCTCCACCCCCAAATTCAAAGTTTTGATGCTATTTATGGAATTAGTCTTCCCCATGGTTGATATTGGAAGAGTTTATTATTTTGCAAACTACAAACAAAAATGCAAGACCCAACTGGTAGAGATAACACAGGCAGCACTTGAGCAATAACATTTTGCATGTGATTGGCCTTATCAACTTTGCAAATGCCCTCATATCCTTTATTTCACTGAACCCTCTTTAAAACCCTGTGAAGCCACTCTTATAGTTCCATCTGACAGATGTGCAAAGAGACTCCAAACTCAGTAAGTCTGAATGACTTTAGTAGGGTTCACAACTATTAAATGATAGATTCAGGCTTCGAAGCCAAGACCTCACCTCCTAAGTATACAATATCTGAGTAATTACTAGTTCTTTCACGGGTATTAAAGTTAAGTCTGAGTCATCATGAGCACCTCTTGCTTTATCATCCCCATCTTCAGTCACCAAGTCCTTCCTGCTTGGACTTCCTCAGTAGTTCTCAAAATCTATGTCCTCTTCTTCACCTCCTTCCCACTCCCCATTCCTCACTTGAATTGTTGCGATAGCCTTCTAACCAGCTCTTCCCAGTATGTACTGCGTCACGCAGATGTATCTTTCTTGCAACTAACAAGGTGTCTAAAATCCACAAAATCCTACCATGGCCATCCATAATCTAAATATACTAGAAATAAATGAGCAACTGAACAAACTGGGGGAATTCCCAGCCTTACGTGATGCCTACCTGTCTCCTCAGCTTCCTCTCCATTCATTATTCCCCACCCCTACTTGTGCTCATAAACTGTCCCTTTGCTCGGAGGGTCCTCTGTGCATTTGCCTTTGCTTTACTAATTTGTAGTCCTTCTTTGAGGTTCAGCTCTGGTGTCACCTCCCTGGGATGCCTCCCGTGCCCTCCCCACCCACCACCACTGCCTCAGGGACCTTCCTTTGTGTTTTCCCTAAGATCATGTGACTGTTTTTATCATTTCATTTCCCATCTACTTTTATAAAAATCTCCGGTTTGCATTCTTTTCCTCCACTAGACCGTGAGCTCCTTGAGGGCAAGGACAATATCTTACTCATCTGCGTATTTCCAACACTTGGCACAATACCTAACACAAACAAGACGCTAATCATGAAAATGTTTCCTAACTAAAGAATCTTGCACAAATGGTAGCGAATTTGAAAGAATAATGTTAAAATGGTGTGAATGTGCTGAATCAGCAGGTGGCAAGAACACGAATTAGCAAAAGATACTTTTAGAAATAGACTAGAAAAGAGTGTTGACAAAAATTCTAAATAAAGATAGTGTACTATTAAGTTGGTAGTCGGAGGGGGTAGGAGGTCGTTATTTCAAAAGTACCACAGAGCAATGCCAACCAAACCACCCAATGCCTCAGGCTGAGGAACCTCAGCAAGAGCACAAGTTGTACTAGGACATCGCAGATTTGTTTTCAGGTCATAAGTCAGGCACCAGAACCAGGACTAATGGATACTGGGTCCTTTTAGGCAATAACTCATTGGGAATCCTTTTAATATATGTAAAACATTTGTCATCCTTTGCTTCTTCTTTACTACATCTGGCTGTTGTCCAACTTCTCCCCTTTTCTTTGTGGGCCTTCAAATATATCCTTGATTTTTGTCTCTCACTTTATTGCTTGGGTAAGATTACCATTGACATTAAAACTTCCTGGAAAATCCTGCTGGCTAACACACACCTCTAATTGTGGAAAGTACATGGGTCACATAGTCCCTGCTTTAATGCACCATGTTCTCCTGTTTGTATCTGCTGTTCCCTCTTTCTGGAAGTCCTTCACCTGGCCAACCCCTGTCCATCTTTATGGTCGAGCTCAGATATCCAATGTTAAGCTTCCCCCAACCAGAGAGACGGAGACAGAATGCTCTGTTCTTTTCTCTGTACTCCAAAGATGAATTTGCTTAGACAGCTAGAATAGATTTTGTATCACTGCAAAATTTTATTTGTTTATGCAACTGCCTCTCCTATTAGACTATGAACTCCCGAAAACAGGCACCAAATATCACCCACCTCCATATCCCTTGCATTTACCAAGGCCAAGAACATTATAGACACTCAAAGATATTTGTGGAAATATCCTGCAGTTTTATTTGCCCACTGCGGTGTCAAGTTCACTCCTAAAGGTGTTAGCAAGACCTATTTAATTAAAGTTGGGAGACAGGCAAGGAAGAACTTGAAGATTGGACAGTGTGGATGGTAAGTACTTATTTAATAACAAGTATCTGTTGGGTTTGTGCTATGAAATTCAATGTACTCAGGGCTGAGAATACTCCGAGAAAAAAAAAAAAAAGAGTAACTAGGTCTTATGCTCTCAGTCTAGCAGAGAGATTATTATTAAGCAAATAATTGTATGATTAATTGTGATGCAATTTTCATAAGCATATCAGAAGATAACTAGAAGATGCTGTGAGAACATATGATAATGGGGCATGATCTAAATTGAGGGAATTGAGGAAGGCTTCTTGTGCTGAATGAGTGATATTTGGACTAAAAATAGAAGCAACCTTGCTAAGTGAAGGGGTAAATGTGGGAAGACAGAAACAGCATATGTGAAGTACATGGTGTCTTAGAAAAACTGTACAAGGGCCTACTAGAGACTTCCAATTGCCCCTCCAGATGCACCTGCCACACTCTTACAAACTACTTTTTGTCTGCATGGATTACATCAATGTTTCCTGCCCTCTGGCTTCTGGTTGGGTCTGGCCAATGAGAGGCACTGGCAGAAAAGCAGGGGGTGGGAGGAAAATGAAATTTTCAGCTTCCACCCTGGCAGGTGGCTATGGTTGGCTTTACCCATCTACCTATGGCCATGGATTCCGTCAGGTGATCCTCTCCATGGAACTGCTCCACGGGCTCTGCAATGGCGCCCTCCACTTGTCCTGAAGACCAAGAGGTGGTAACAGCTTCCTAAGTTATAACCCATAGAGGAGTGTGCCATCCCTTGTCAGTTTCCTTAAATCCTGTCCACACCCTTATAATTACCCATTCTGATTTTACTATATTCCTGCCAGAATGCAATTGGTGAAAAGGGCAAAATGAAAGGCTAGATCATGCAGAAGGTTTTAAGTTATGATAAGGACTTTAGATTTTTGCCCTGAGTGCCACGGGAAGCAATTGAAGACATTAAGCAGGTGAGGTGGGTGATCGAGTTTGCATTTTTACAAAATCACTCTAAAATGTAATACCCCCAAAATAATAAATAAGATGATCTTGGTGGGGGGGGAAATCACTCTAATTTGGGCACAGTGACTCCTGCTTCTAATCCTAGCACTATGGGAGGCTGAAGCAGGAAGAGCACTTGAGTCCAGAAGTTCAAGGCCAGTCTGGGCAACATAACAAAACGCCCATTACTGCAAAAAATTTTTTTAAATTATCCCAGGTATGGTGGTGTGTGCCAATAGAACTACATATTTCTGAGGCAAGGGGATCACCTAAGCCTAGGAGTTTGAGGCTGCAGTGAGCTATGATCATGCTACTGCATGCTAGCCTGGATGCAGACCCTATCTCTAGAAAATAAAAATAAAATTTTTAAATCACCCCAATAGCTGCCACATAGAGAACAGATGGGAAGAAATGCAAGAGGAGAAGCAGCAAGTCCAGATAGAGGCGATTGCAGTCACGAAGACGGTAATTGATGGGCCATAGAGGAATGACCTGAGACTGGTTATAGAGATTGTGACTCAGAACTGGGAAGAACAAGGGAGCAACCAAAGCCCAGCAAGGTCGTAAACTTGATGCATGGAAGACCTCCCAGCTCTGCTCACTGAACTTCCTGCTCCCTGCCATGTAACCTATATGGCCCAGTTGAAGTGCCCTCCTTATGAATCTCAGTGCACCTCTATACTCTATCTGGAATGTTAGTCCTCTCACCCTACCCATCCTCCAAAGCACAACTCAAAAGCTAATTACTAATCCCAGCTAACAATTTCTGACAACTTACTGTTTTTCCAGACATCATTTTATTAGCATTAGTTCATATAACCTACCTCCCCTTGAAGTACGTGCTATCATTCAATCTGTTCCACAGATGAGGAATCTGAGGTTCCAAGAAATTAAGAGCTCATAATCACACCACGTTGGCCTTGAACCCAGGTCTGGGCGACTTCAAAACCCTGTTTTTTATCTTGATCAAACACTGTTCTTAAAATTTCCATAATAGTTAACTTTATTGATGACTTACTAGATGACAGGCATTGTACTAAGCACTCTCATGAATTGTTTTATTTTATCCTGATAACAACTCTATGAGATGAGAACCAACTTAAATATGATTTATTATAATATTTTAAATGAAAGCAGAGAAAGTGAGAAACTTGCTCAGATGCAGCCTCTCCTACAAAGCTTTGCCAGATTTCCCACCGTCTTGAAGACAATTCCTCCCTCCTCTGAAAGTCAAGGCACTATGAGGCATCCCGAATGGTATCACCACCCTCGACTGGATAGCCTGTGTCACCTTTTTGATTTTTTTTTTTTTTTGAGACAGAGTCTCACTATATCACCCTCAGTAGAGTGCTGTGACATCACAGCTTACAGCAACCTCAAACTCTGGGGCTTAAGTGATACTCTTGCCTCAGCCTCCCAAGTAGTTGGGACTATAGGCACCCGCCACAATGCCTGGCTATTTTTTTTTTTTTTTTGGTTGTAGTTGTCATTGTTTGGCAGGCCCGGGCTGGGTTCAAACCCGCCAGCTCCCGTGTATGTGGCCTGCACCCTACCCACTGAATACGGGCACTGCCCTGTATCACCTGTTTAATAATAGACTTTACCCAGGCATGGTGGCTCATACCTATAATCTCAGCCCTCTGGGAGGCCTGGGCAGATGGATGGCTTGAGCTCTCGAGTCCAAGGCCAACCTGAGCAAGAGCGAGACTCCGTATCTAAAAAACTACCTGGGCAGTTCAGCACCCGTGGCACAGTGGTTACGGCACCACCCACATACACCAAGGCTGGCAGGTTTGAACCCAGCCCGGGCCAGCTAAACAACAATGACAACTGCGACAAAAAATAGCTGAGCGTTGTGGTGGGCTCCTGTAGTCCCAGCTACATGGGAGGCTGAGGCAAGAGAATCGCTTAAGCCCAAGAGTTTGAGGTTGCTATGAGTTGTGATGCCACAGCACTCTACCAAGGGTAACATAGTGAGACTCTGTCTCAAAAAAAAAACCCTGGGCGTTGTGGCAGGTGCCTGTAGTCCCAGCTACTTGGAAGGCTGAGGCAAGAGGATTGCTTGATTCCAAGAGTTTGAGATTGCTGTGAGCTGTGACACCGTGGCTCTCTATGAGGGCGACAAAGTAAGATTGTCTCAAAAAAAAAAAAGAAAAATAGACTTTAAGAGCAACATCTAACTCCAGTAAGAGTAGCCCACATCTCAAAATCCCAAAACTACAGATGTTGGCATGGATGTGGAGAAAAGGGAACACTTCTGCACTGCTGGTGGGAATGCAAGCTAGTATGTTCCTTTTGGAAGGAAGTTTGGAGAACACTCAGGGATCTAAATGTAGACCTGCCGTTTGATCCTGCAATTCCTCTTCTAGGTGTATATCCAAAGGACCAAAAATCATTTGGCAATAAAGATATTTGCACCAGATTGTTCGTTGCAGCTCAATTCATAATTGCCAAGTCATGGAAGAAGCCCAAGTGTCCATCGACCCATGAATGGATTAATAAATGGTGGTATATGTATACCATGGAATATTATGCAGCAGTAAAAAAAATGGAGACTTTACCTCCTTTATGTTTACATGGATGGAGCTGGAAAATATTCTTCTTAGTAAAGTATCTCAGGAATGGAAAAAAAAGTATCCAGTGTACTCAGTACCACTGTGAAACCAATTTATAATAACTCACACTTGCATATGAAAAATGATGAAAGAGGGAAGGGGAGGGAGAGGGAGAGTAGGGGGACCACAGCTATGGAGCACATTGCAAATACAAGTTGGATCTATCGTGTAGAACACAAATGTCCTAATGCTATAATTTGGTAAATGAGGTGAAAGCTATGCTGATTAGTATGATGTAAGCACTCCAGTTTGTACAAATAATCAACACACTGAAAATGGCATAAATGCATTTGTGATCTATGTACAAAAGACAATAAAAAAAAAAAGAGCAACCTGGGTCTATTTCACTGTCAATTCCCCCAAAGTATCTGCCAATGGTTCCCCAACCACCATTTCCTAACAGCTCCTTGCTCTACCTGCAATATATTAACAAACAAACATCAGAGTGCTTGCAGTGTGTCATCAAGGGACTCAACCGGTGATGATCTAGAGTGGCCCTCAGCATTTGCTCAGACCAAACCACCAGGCCCTGAGCCAGGGCAGAGCCAATATCTCTCAGCTATTAGACTTTCTGGATCACGTTCAACTTAAACGTAGGTACTGTGTACACTGCTGAGCAGAGAAAAGAAATTAGACTTCTGTTTCTTATAACTATCTTGCTGGGTAATAAAAATAATCATAAAGGCGGAGAGTTGTATGTTTTGGAAGTCGTCACACCCAGCCCTGCTCTTTGCTGCTTTGTAAACTTTGTAATGACTTGTTTAAACTACAGATTACTTATCTATAAAATAGAAGTAATAAGCAAGGAACTGTTGTAAGGATTAAGTGAGACTATATAAAAAGCATCTGTAGTAAGATACCTGGTAGTAAATGGTAGTTATAATTAAGTGTGAAGATAGTATATTCTGTCACTACATTTTAGCAGAATCATTAATAAAAGGAAAATCTAAAATAAGACAAGAGAATTGTTCCACAAGCCTT
This sequence comes from Nycticebus coucang, assembly GCF_027406575.1. Classification (NCBI taxonomy): domain Eukaryota; kingdom Metazoa; phylum Chordata; class Mammalia; order Primates; family Lorisidae; genus Nycticebus; species Nycticebus coucang. Next base: position 121,053,006 of record NC_069782.1, read on the forward strand.
CAGAGGAGCTAGAAGATTCTGGCCTATAAAGATTGGGAGAATGCACAAGATCTGAGAATTCTCAGATGAAAGATAGAGCAGACTTCTCTGTGACCCTAAAACTGAACTGGGACCAATGGGTGAAGTGTTAAAAGACACAAAATTTGATCCAATATAAAAGAAGGTTTTCTAACAACTGGGCTGTCCAACCATGGGCTGGAAAACTAGTGAGAATTTGCTCACTGGACTTGCTCAGGCAAAGCCTGAAAGATGTGTCAGAGATCCTGAAGGCAGAATGCTTTATATGGGAAGCTGGCCTCAATGGTGAGACAGTGTCATGCTAATGCAAAGATCCTGCTAATCTAGTGTCCAGAAACTCAAATACACGTCGGAAATTTGGACAATGAAAGAGCCAAGCTTTTTGTGCACTAGGTTATTAATTCTAGATTGGCACAAATTAATTAGCTGCCATGATTTAGTCTCACCCACAATCAGGGGTCTCCTATTCCTGAACCTGCAAAAATGATTCAAGTCTATTACCTTGGCATCTCTCCAGACAACAGACTCATAGTTTCTTAAAGTTGGGGACCTGTGAGATTTTCTAAACCAACTTCTGATCAAATGTTTGAATAGGAGAATAATCTCACATTCCCTAATTAATTAGCAATGGGCAAAGAAAAACAATCCTATGCAGTGGAGACACGCACATGAGGTGATTCCCATTAATCCCAAACTTCAGACACCACCACACCAAGTACAAACTCTCAATGTTAAGCCATTCATTCATAAAGCATTTATTTACCAGGGGTCCTCAAACTGCGGCCCACCGGCCACATGAGGCGGTGTGATTGTATTTGTTCCTATTTTGTTTTTTTACTTCAAAATAAGATATGTGCAGTGTGCATAGGAATTTGTTCATAGTATTTTTTTTTTAAACTATAGTCCGGTCCTCCAACAGTCTGAGGGACAGTGAACTGGCCCCCTGTTTAAAAAGTTTGAGGATGTCTGATTTAGCCTCTGCTTTGGACAGGACCAAATGCCAGGGATAACTGAATAATCAAAATGAAGTATGCTCAGATCCTGCCATTTAGAATCTCCCAGAGATGAGATATATACAAAAATGAGTTAAACAAAAAGTAGAAAGTGGGGGTGCACCAAAAGGGATTCAGACAGAGTAATCTGAGAATAGGAGGGAAGAGCAGCTCTCTTGGGCCTGGGTAAAGGGAAGGGCCTTCCTGAAGTGTGCAAACATGGCCATGGAGGAAGAATGGAACTGGCAGAGATGGGAAAAGAAGATATGTTAAGCAGAAGACCAGAGGGAGTAGAGGAACAAAGGTGGGAGAATGTAGGATGTTTGCATTAAGTAGTTTAGTGAAGATAAGGAGAGTGGGGTTGAAATCAGATCACCAAAGTTCCCTGCAAGTTACATTAAGGAATTGAGCTTTCCTACCCAGAAGGAAAAAAATCCTTTTATCATAAGGACACTTGTACTAGACTGTTTATTGCAGCTCAATTTACAATCGCCAAAATGTGGAAAAGCCTAAATGCCCACCAACCCAGGAGTGGATTAACAAGCTGTGGTGTATGTACACCATGGAATACTATTCAGCTATTAAAAAAAAATGGAGACTTTACATCCTTCGTATTAACCTGGATGGAAGTGGAAGACATTATTCTTAGTAAAGCATCACAAGAATGAAGAAGCTTGAATCCTATGTACTCAATTTTGATATGAGGACAATTAATGACAATTAAGGTCATGGGGGGGGAAGCAGAGAGAGGGAAGGAGGGAGGGGGGTGGGGCCTTGGTGTGTGCCGCACCTTCTAGGGGCAAGACATGATTGCAAGAGGGACTTTACCTAACAATTGCAATCAGTGTAACCTGGCTTATTGTACCCTCAATGAATCCCCAACAATTTAAAAAAAAAAAAGGAATTTGAGCTTTCTACTGTGGACAACATAGCATGCCTTTGAAGGCTTTAAGCAGGGAGCTCTGAATACACATACATCAACTCATTTAATCCTGACAGCAATCCTATGATCAGCTTTGTCATAATCGTGTTCTAGGCCAAGCGTGGTGGCTCACGCCCATAATCTTAGCACTTTGGGAGGCTGAGGTGGGTGGATTGCTTAAACTCAGGAGTTTGAGACCAGCCTGAGCAAAAGTGAGATCCCTTCTCTACTAAAAATAGAAAAAACTAGCCAAGCGTTGTGACAGATGCCTGTAGTCCCACCTACTCAGGAGGCTGAGCCCAGGAGTTTGAGGTTGCTGTGAGTTAGATTCCAGGGCACTCTACCCAGGCTGACAGAGTGAGACTCTGTCTCAAAAAAACAAAAAATCCTATTCTACAAATAAAACTCACACTCTTGTTCTCTTTGCCAAGAATGTATCATGATGACTTGATAAACATAGTGACAAAACACATCAAACCCTTAAGCAAAATCCTAAATTAAACTGCAGAAAGTACCACACTTTGCCATGTATAAAGTGCACTTCTTCAGCCCCAATTTTTGAGGGAAAATAAGGATGTACATTATACATGGGTACTAATCCTGTATCTGGATAAATGTTTTCAATTCTTTTATTTATGCTATGCTTTAAAAGGGTAACTCTAGAAAGCAATAATGATAGCCGCATGCAAAATAATATCCTGCGATATTTGGTTTTAATGAACTTACAATGATCTTGCAACAAAAGCAATTTTTCTTTGTACATGTTAGGTAGGAGCTAGAAATCTATCTAATATTTTTACAGAAGGTGTCAGAAAATACGTTGGAAAATGTTGAAATGGTTTTCATACACAGCAAGCTTTAACCTAATAGTTATTAAATGTGCTAAAGAACATGGCAGCAGAAACTGTGGGCCCAAAATGTGGGTCCTGTGTACACAGGAGCATATTATACACAGCAGAATACAGTATTTTATGGAGGACAATTTCTTGACCCTATGTTTAAAATCTAGATTACGTGAAAGATTAGGGGATACGACATAAATCCATCAGTCAGGGTTGTGAATAGAAGGCTGTAGTCCCTGAGTGGTTCTCCTTGAGCCAGATGTCTCCTTCCACACCAGCCTGTGTGCCCATGTCCCCATTCAAGGCTGGCCAGGCCAGATGAGCAAGAATCAGCATTCCTCTCCTATGGCCTCTCCTTCTTCACCTAAGGGATCATGTGGGTGAGACTGGCTTGTTTGTTCATGATCAATGCCAAGGATAGAATTGGTTCATTAATGATTTTCACAACCACATTTTGTAAGAGGCTCAATCTAGTAGCCCTAATTTCACATTCTTATTTTCCGTTTTGGATGCCTTGCTATCCATAATCAGTAAGAAGCATGTTAGCCAATTTTTTTACATTTTGTGAATTATCTTAGGAAGTTCTAACTAGAGACCAATCTCTTGAGCCATTCACGATTTACTTCTAGACCACTGGTTCTCAACCTTCCTAATGCAGAAGCCCTTTAATACAGTTCCTGTGGGTCGCAACCCACAGGTTGAGAAATGCTGTTCTAGACTATCTTATAACATAGCCTGTGAGTGTGTGCTCTGTTAGTTCAAATTTCTATAACAGGGAGTCCTGATGTAAACTAAATGAAAATTGAGGATTTTCCCACAAGATCTGCTTCAGTTGAATTAAATGGGGTTCCTAAAAATTGAAGCCCAATGGTATCAATGAGGGTGATGTTAGATGGTAGCCTGTACAGATGAGTGATCAGAACAAGGTGCCAACTGGGGGAGCTGGCAGGGTTCTCAAAGCAGGGCAGCAGGAAGCTGGCCAGAGGCAGATAAACCATGGGGCTTGAGCCACAGCCCACATGTGAGCATGTGAGCGGCACAGACACCACAGGCAGGGTTTGTGAACTAGATCATCCGTGATCTGGTGAGACATTCCCCACAAATGCCGTAAAATGCCCTTCTGACTCCCTGTCTTACTTAGCCAGTTTGTGCTGCTGTAGCACCTTAGACTGGATAATTTATAAAGAACAGAAATTTATTTTCTTGCAGTTCTGGAGGCCAGGAAGTCCTGAGCCATTCAGATTTCTAGACTGAGGCTCCAATTCTTAATCTTAAAACACTGGCCATTAAGTTTCAACACCTGAATTTTATTTTATTTTTTTTGTAGAGACAGAGTCTCACTGTACCGCCCTTGGGTAGAGTGCCATGGCGTCACACGGCTCACAGCAACCTCTAACTCTTGGGCTTACGCGATTCTCTTGCCTCAGCCTCCCGAGCAGCTGGGACTACAGGCGCCCGCCACAACGCCCGGCTAACAACACCTGAATTTTAAAGGGGACACTGTCAAACCATGACACTCACCCCACTTCTAGAAAGGAGAGGAAATCACAAAAACTAGTTGGGAAGCAAAAGCATATGCATATTTGTACCTACAAACATTAGGGATGCAATCCACGTTGTCTCTATAGACACCAAGTCCTCTGTCTAAAACCCTAAAATCTACTTTGTCTGTTACAACCACTCAAGCTCTTTTCTTTAATATTCTGGTAACACTTTATTTTTCTTTTTTTTTTTGAGACAGTTTCACTATGTCACCCTCAGTAGAGTGCCCTGGCATCACAGCTCATAGCAACCTCAAATACTTGGGCTTACCCGATTCTCTTGCCTTAGCCTCCCAAGTAGCTGGGACTACAGCACCCATGACAATGCCCAGCTACTTTTTTGTTGCAGTTATCATTGTTGTTTAACTGTCCTGGGCCAGGTTTGAGCACACCAGTCCTAGTGTATGTGGCTGGCACCCTACCCTCTGAGCTATGGGTGCCAACTCACCACTCAAGCTTTTTTAAAATCCTTTACATGGTATATTTTTTCTATCTTTTTTATTTTTAACCTGTGTTATTATATCTAAATTGGGCCCCCAGCAGAGAGTATATATCTGGGTATGGCTTTTTTTTTTTTGAGACAAGAGTCTCACTTTGTCCCCCTGGGTAGAGTGTCAGGGCGTCTTAGCTCTCAGTAACCTCAAACTCTTGAGCTTGGGGGATCCTCCCAAGCTCCCAAGCTTCAGCCTCCTGAGTAGCTGGGACTGCAGGCACCCGCTAATAGCCTGGCTATTTTTTTTTTTTTAAGAGACGGAGTCTCACTTTATCGCCCTCGGTAGAGTGCTGTGGCATCGCAGCTCAACCTGGCTATTTTTTAGACATGGGTCTCTCGCTGTTGTTCAGGCTGGTCTTGAACTCACAAGCTCAAGCAATCTACTTGCCTCCACTTCCCAGAATGCTAGGATTATAGGTGTGAGCCACCCCACTCGGCCCAGCGTATAGTTTTTAATCATGTCTGATAATCTCTTCCTTTTAGATCATTTACATTAATATAATTACCAACATGGTTGAATTTAAGGCTACTATCTTGCAATTTGTTTTCTATTTGTCTAATCTGTTATTTATTCCTTTGTGCATTTTTTTTGCCTTTCTTGGGATCAATTGAGTATTTTTTTTTATTTCAGATTAATATGAGGGTACAAACAATGAGGTTCCAATTTTGTATTTGTTAGATAAGCTCCCTGTTATAGTGTCTGCACCCAGGAGGTGTGCCATATACCCTCAGAAAACAGGGTGGACTCCCCTCCTCCCCATTTCACTTCCCCAATTGAGTATTTTTTAAGGATTTTATTTTATCTCAACTACAGGCTGTTTTCCATACTTCTTTGTGGTTTTTGTTAGAGATTGTGCTAGAGTTTACAATATGCATCTGTTCCTTACTGCAATGTACTTTCAAATGACATTAACCACTTCATATATAAGAATGTTTCAACAGTACATTTCTCTCTCCCATTCTTAATGCTATTTTGTTATACATTTTACTTCTGCATATTATATAGTATTATACACAATATAACACAGATTATATTATATATACAACACATAGGTAGGCTCTCTAATATGTATTATATTATATGTAGTATATGTTATAAATAATCTGTATTATAAAGTTTAAAATGTATTATCTTTCTTCTGCAACTAATCCTACGTAGTAAATTTTTATTTGGTTCATTTGAATCTTCCATTTCTCTCCTTGCTGTCCTCATGCAATGTGTCCTCATAAAATATGTCCTTTAATCGGACATAGTTACACATCTTTATCTACTAATCCATCTATATATAATTTCTGAGTCTGTTTCTATTTACTGACTTTTTCCTGGTTATGAGTCATAATTTCCTTCTTGGCAGGTCTAACAATTATTTTTGGATGCTGGACATTATAATTTTAAGTTCTCATGTGACTAGATTTCATTGTCTTTCTTTGAAGAGTGTTGGGCCTTGTTCTGGTAAATAGATAATTTACTTGAGTTTCAGCTCAATGTTCTCCAGATTTTTCAAAGTATGTCTCATAATGGCCTTTAATCTATGGATAATCTAACCCATTACTAAGCTATAGTCATTCTGGGGTCTCTACTGAGAGAGAGAGAGAGAGAATTCTTTTTTTTATTGTTGGGGATTCATTGAGGGTACAATAAGCCAGGTTACACTGATTGCAATTGTTAGGTAAAGTCCCTCTTGCAGTCATGTCTTGCCCCCATAAAGTGTGACACACACCAAGGCCCCACCCCCCTCCCTCCATCCCTCTTTCTGCTTCCCCCCCCATAACCTTAATTGTCATTAATTGTCCTCATATCAAAATTGAGTACATAGGATTCATGCTTCTCCATTCTTGTGATGCTTTACTAAGAATAATGTCTTCCACTTCCATCCAGGTTAATACAAAGGATGTAAAGTCTCCATTTTTTTTAATGGCTGAATAGTATTCCATGGTATACATATACCACAGTTTGTTAATCCATTCCTGGGTTGGTGGGCATTTAGGCTGTTTCCACATTTTGGCGATTGTAAATTGAGCTGCAATAAACAGTCTAGTACAAGTGTCCTTATGATAAAAGGATTTATTTCCTTCTGGGTAGATGCCCAGTAATGGGATTGCAGGATCAAATGGGAGGTCTAGCTTGAGTGCTTTGAGGTTTCTCCATACTTCCTTCCAGAAAGGTTGTACTAGTTTGCAGTCCCACCAGCAGTGTAGAAGTGTTCCCTTCTCTCCACATCCACGCCAGCATCTGCAGTTTTGAGATTTTGTGATGTGGGCCATTCTCACTGGGGTTAGATGATACCTCAGGGTTGTTTTCATTTGCATTTCTCTAATATATAGAGACAATGAACATTTTTTCATGTGTTTGTTAGCCATTCGTCTGTCATCTTTAGAGAAAGTTCTATTCATGTCTCTTGCCCATTGATATATGGGATTGTTGGCTTTTTTCATGTGGATTAATTTGAGTTCTCTATAGATCCTAGTTATCAAGCTTTTGTCTGATTGAAAATATGCAAATATCCTTTCCCATTGGGTAGGTTGTCTCTTTGCTTTGGTTACTGTTTGCTTAGCTGTACAGAAGCTTTTCAGTTTAATGAAGTCCCATTTGTTTATATTTGTTGTTGTTGCAATTGCCATGGCAGTCTTCTTCATGAAGTCTTTCCCCAGGCCAATATCTTCCAGTGTTTTTCCTATGCTTTCTTGGAGGATTTTTATTGTTTCATGCCTTAAATTTAAGTCCTTTATCCATCTTGAATCAATTTTTGTGAGAGGGGAAAGGTGTGGGTCCAGTTTCAGTCTTTTACATGTAGACATCCAGTTCTCCCAACACCATTTATTGAATAGGGAGTCTTTCCCCCAAGGTATGTTCTTGTCTGGTTTATCGAAGATTAGGTGGTTGTAAGATATTAGTTTCATTTCTTGGTTTTCAATTCGATTCCAAGTGTCTATGTCTCTGTTTTTGTGCCAGTACCATGCTGTCTTGACCACTGTGGCTTTGTAGTACAGACTAAGATCTGGTATGCTGATGCCCCCAGCTTTATTTTTATTACTAAGAACTGCCTTAGCTATTCAGGGTTTTTTCCAGTTCCATACAAAACACAGAATCATTTTTTCCAAATCTTGAAAGTACGATGTTGGTATTTTGATAGGAATGGCATTTTAACAATGTTGATTCTTCCCGTGCATGAGCATGGTATGTTCTTCCATTTGTTAATATCCTCTGCTATTTCCTTTCTGAGGATTTCATAGTTTTCTTTATAGAGGTCCTTCGCCTCCTTCGTTAGGTATATTCCTAGGTATTTCATTTTCTTTGAAACTATGGTGAAGGGAGTTGTGTCCTTAATTAGCTTCTCATCTTGACTGTTATTGGTGTATACAAAGGCTACTGACTCGTGGACATTGATTTTATATCCTGAAACATTACTGTATTTTTTGATGACTTCTGGGAGTCTTGTGGTTGAGTCTTTGGGGTTCTCTAAGTATAAGATCATGTCGTCAGCAAAGAGGGAGAGTTTGACCTCCTCTGCTCCCATTTGGATTCCCTTTATTTCCTTGTCTTGCCTAATTGTATTGGCTAGAACTTCCAGCACTAAGTTGAATAGTAAAGGTGACAGAGGACAACCTTGTCTGGTTCCAGTTCTAAGAGGAAAACCTTTCAGTTTTACTCCATTCAGTAAAATATTGGCTGTGGGTTTGTCATAGATAGCTTCAATCAGTTTTAGAAATGTGCCACCTATGCCTATACTCTTCAGTGTTCTAATTAGAAAAGGATGCTGGATTTTATCAAATGCTTTTTCTGCATCTATTGAGAGGATCATGTGATCTTTATTTTTGCCTCTGTTAATATGGTGGATAATGTTTATGACTTGCATATGTTAAACCAGCCTTGCATCCCTGGGATGAAGCCTACTTGATCATGATGAATGACTTTTTTGATGATACAAAAGTAATCTATTGGCTAGGATTTTGTTGAGAATTTTTGCATCTATATTCAGGAGTGAGATTGGTCTGAAATTCTCCTTTTTGTTTGGGTCTTTTCCTGGTTTTGGTATCAGGTTGATGTTTGCTTCATAGAATGTGTTGGGGAAGATTCCTTCTTCCTCAATTTTTTGGAATAATTTCTGCAGTACAGAAATAAGCTCTTCCTTGAAGGTTTCATAGAATTCTGGAGTGAAGCCATCTGGACCAGGACATTTTTTGGTTGGAAGATTTTTTATTGTTTCTTTGATCTCAGTGCTTGAAATTGGTCTGTTCAGGAGCTCTATTTCTTCCTGGCGAAGTCTAGGGAGAGGGTGTGATTCCAAATATTGATCCATTTCCTTCACATTGTCAAATTTCTGGGCATAGAGTTTCTGGTAGTATTCAGAGATGATCTCTTGTATCTCTGTGGGATCAGTTGTTATTTCCCCTTTATCATTTCTGATTGAGGTTACTAGAGATTTTACTTTTCTATTCCTCGTTAGTCTGGCCAATGGTTTATCTATTTTATTTATTTTTTCAAAAAACCAACTCCTTGTTTCATTAATTTTCTGAATGATTCTTTTGTTTTCAATTTCATTGATCTCTGATTTGATTTTGGATATTTCTTTTCTTCTACTGAGTTTATGCTTAGATTGTTCTTCTTTTTCCAATTCCATAAGATCTCTTGTGAGATTGTTGATGTGCTCTCTTTCTGTTTTTTGAATGTAGGCATCTAAAGCAATGAATTTTCCTCTCAAAACTGCTTTTGCAGTATCCCACAGGTTTTGGTAGCTTGTGTCTTCATTGTTGTTATGCTCAAGGAAGTTAATGATTTCCTGTTTTATTTCTTCCTGCACCCATCTGTTATTCAACAGAAGATTGTTTAATTTCCATGCCTTTGGGTGGGGTTGAGCATTTTTGTTAGAGTTGAGTTCCACCTTTAGTGCCTTATGGTCTGAGAAGATACAAGGTAAAATTTCAATTCTTTTGATTCTGTTGATATTTGTTTTGTGTCCCAGGATATGATCAATTTTGGAGAATGTTCCATGGGGTGATGAGAAGAATGTATATTCTTTATCTTTGGGGTGGAGTGTTCTATATGCGTCTGTCAAGCACAGTTGTTCTAGGGTCTCATTTAAATCTCTTATATCTTTGTTTAATTTCTGTTTAGAGGATCTGTCCAGCTCTGTAAGAGGAGTGTTAAAGTCCGCTGTTATTATGGTATTATCAGATATCATATTGCTCAGACTGAGTGAGGTCTGTTTCAAGAATCTGGGAGCATTTAAATTGGGTGCATAAATATTTAGAATTGAAATGTCTTCTTGTTGTAGTTTTCCCTTGACCAATATAAAGTGACCCTCTTTGTCTTTTTTGACTTTAGTTGCTTTAAATCCACATGTATCTGAAAATAAGATCACAACTCCTCTTTTCTTCTGAATTCCATTTGCCTGAAAAATTGTCTTCCAACCCTTGACTCGGAGCTTTAATTTGTCTTTTGAAGCCAGGTGTGTTTCTTGCAGACAGCAAATGGATGGCTTGTGTTTTTTAATCCAGTCAGCCAATCTGTGTCTCTTCAGTGGGGAATTCAAGCCATTAACATTTATGGAGATAATTGATAAGTGTGGTAGTATTCTATTCGTCTTATTTGGTGAGAGTCCATTGCTTAGTTTTATCTTTTGCATCAGTGTGGAGGTTAGGTTCTGTCCTTTAATTTCTGAGTTCTTGTGTGCAGAACAGGTTGAAGTATTTCCTGCAGAGCTGGTCTTGTTGTGGCGAATTTCCTCAACGTTTGTATATCCGTAAATGATTTGATTTCTCTGTCAATTTTTAAGCTTAGCTTAGCAGGGTACAGAATTCTGGGCTGGAAATTGTTCTGTTTAAGTAGATTAAAGGTAGATGACCATTAATCTTTTTGCTTGGAAAGTTTCATTAGAGAAGTCTGCGGTCACTCCGATGGATTTGCCCCTGTAGGTCAACTGGCACTTACTCCTGGCAGCTTGCAGAATCTTTTCTTTTGTCTTGACTTTGGACAGGTTCATCACAATGTGTCTTGGAGAAGCTCGGTTAGAGTTGAGGTGACCTGGGGTCCGATATCCCTCTGAAAGCTGTGTGTCAGAATCTTTGGTGATATTTGGGAAATTTTCTTTTATAATATTCTCTAGTATGGCTTCCATTCCTTGGGGCATTCTTCTTCCCCTTCTGGAATTCCTATAACTCGTATGTTGGAACGCTTCATAAAGTCCCATAATTCTGACAGTGAACGTTCTGCTTTCTCTCTCTTCTCCGTCTGGCTCAGTGGCTCAGACTGGGGCCCTAGACAATGGCCAAAGTTCTCCACACTCCCGCTCAGGCTCTCCCCAAGGTAGTTCAACTGAGTGCCAAGTCCAAAGACACCAAAACAGTTCACAGGTAAGGCCTTTCTGGTTTGCAGTCTCGCTGCTACTGAACTTACAGTTGCGGGCGGGTTTAGACGGATTGAACACATGCGACCACTTGCCGGTTTTCCACTGTTTTAGTTCTCCTCTTGGGGTCCATAAGTCTTTCGCTGACTCCCTGTATCTTCACAGGGGTGATGATAGGCAGATCCCACCAGCCAGACATGCCTAGAGTCCTACCTCCCCAGACTCACGGTGCCCAGATGCAAGGAAGCTGTTACTCAGCTGCCATCTTGCTCCACCTCTGAGAGAGAGTTCTTGACCATCATTTGAGAACTCTCCATTCTGGCCCATGGAGACTCAATGATTCCAGTTCCATGTGAGCTCTAGAACCTTTTTAGCTCACAGGAATCCGGTCATTCTTTGCCCCCATCTTATATTCACTCTACACACTTAAGTCTTAGTATTTGGCAAAGGTTCAGGGGGTCCCCTCAAGACTTTTGGAGGCCTTTTTCTATATAGCTGCCTCCTTTCCAGAACTCTGGCCTACAGTTCCCAGTCCCATTAGGCTACTTGAACTTCTCTCTCTGTCTCTTCAACTCACTGAGTCCCCCATGTTCTGTTTGAGATTCCTCTTGCTGCCTTGTGGTCTAGAATGTGCCTCCAGGCAGAAAACCAGGACAATTACAGGGTTCACCATTGTATGGGTCCTCTAGTTATTTTTAACCTTACAGAAAGAGTATTGTGCTGCAGGTAACCTTTGAAGAATTACATTTCTCACTCAATGTTCTATAGCTGAGATTCATCCATATTCTTATATGTAGCTGTGAGTCATTCCTTTGCCTGCCATACAACAATATATTGTATGAATAAACCATACGTTATTTATCCATTCTCCCCTTGATGGGCATTTGGGTTGTTTCCAGCTTTTATGTTGTGAATATTCTTGTACATGTTTGCTGGTATATTTTTGTAAGAGTTTCTTTTGTACATTCAATGTTTTAATTAGAAATTACTGCTGATTATATCAAAACCTTTACTGGAATTTATTGATGACATCATATTTTTTCATAATTTGTTGCTGTAGGGAATTATATTGTTGTATGGCAAATCTTTCTGGCCTTTCAAAAATATACTTAGGTAGGGTCCATTATTCTTTAAATATTCCTACTAGACTTACTAAATCTCATGAGTCCAGTATATTGACATATAATTTATAGATAGTTAAATTGATCTTTTTAAAGTATTTGGTTGATGAGTTTTGACAAGTATAGTCAGTCGTGTAATCACCACCACAATAAAGATATAAACATTTCTGTCACACCAAAATATTTACTCATACCTTTGTAATCAATTCCCACCTCAAACTCCTGGCAACTATAGATTTGATTTTTGTCCTTATATTTTGTCCATATATCATAGTATAAATAAAGTCATATAGTATGTAGACTTTTGTGAATGGCTTTTATCACTCTATGTAATACTTTTGAAATTCATTGTTTTTGTTTCATATATAGCTAGTTTTTCTCCTTTTTCATTGTTGAATACAATTCCATTGTATGAGCGTACCCCAATTTGTTTATTCACTTACTATGGATGTATTTTGGGGCTTTTTGTTTCCAATTTTGGACTATTAGGAATAAATCTACTACAAAAACGTGTTTAATCTTTCCTGTGGACAAATGCTTTTATTCTCTTGGGTAAATACCAAAGTATAAGATTACTGGATCATCTTACTATAAATCCATGTTTAACACTACAAGAAATACGGACTTTTCCAAAGTAGCTGTACTATTTTGCATTCTCAATAGGAAGGTATGAGAGTTCCAGTTGCTCCAAATCTGTGCTAGCATTTGGTATCGTCAATGGGTTGTCTGACCCAGTATTATAAGAGTTATCTATGTATCTGGTTATATTATCTATGTATTCTGGTTATAAAGGCCTATAGGCCTATAACCCTTTATAAAATAAATGTTTTACAAAATATTTCCCCTTACTCAGTGCCTTACTTTTTCCATTTAATTTTGTCTTTCAGTGGACAGAAGTTTTTAATTTTCACAAAACACTTCTCATCATTTATGTTTCATTTTTTATGTCCTGTTTTATAAATCTTTGCTTAACTTGAGATCTCAAAGGGTTTTTTCTCCTATTTTTTTCTAGATGTTTTATAGCTTTAGCTTTTACATTTGTTGTCTATAATCTGCCTCAATTTAGCATCTTTATAGATGTGAGGTGAGGGTCAAGATTTTATTGTTATCTTTATTCTTTTGTTCTTGTTTTTATATACAGAGTTCCAATTATTTCAGCCCCATTTGTTTAAAAGATGATCCCTTCTCCATTTCCTTTGCATTATTTATCAATATGCAACCAAACCTAAGTATGTGTGTATCTATTTCTGGAAACCATTGTTCCATAAGACTATTCTTTTGCCATTATAACATTTTCTTGATTTCAATAACTTTATAATAAATCTAAAATCATGTAGTATCAAAGTCTTCCAACTTAGTTCATATATTCTAAGCAGACTTGTTAAAGTTTTATTTAGAATTTTTTCATGTATATTCATAAGTTAGAATACAGAGCATTTTGTGCTATATATAATCAGGTTTTAATATTAAAGTTATGCTTGCTTCATATTATTGGTTCTGGGGATTTTCCTTTTCTTTTTTTAGGGACAGAGTCTCACTCTGTTGTCCAGGCTGCAGTGCAGTGGTATGATTGTAGCTCACTGCAACCTCAAACACCTGACTCAAGCATTCTGCATCTCCCTAAGTTGCCAGGACTACAGGTGCCATGCCCAGATAATGTTTATATTTTTTTTAGAGATGGGGTCTCACTGTGTTGCCCAGGTAAGTCTCAAATTCCTGGCCTCAAGCAATCCTCCCACCTTACCCTTCCAAAGTGTTGGGATTACAGGCATGAACCTGATTCCTATTATTAATTGAGGAACTTTCCATGTCTTTTCAGAGTGTGAATTATCTTGATAAACATAGAAATTAACTCTTTCTTGAAGATTAAGGTGGAATTCTATTGTAAAACAATTTAGGTTTTTTTCCTTAAATGAAAATTTTAATAATCTTTTATGTTTCTTTTATTATTTTTGGTCACCTTGCATCAATTTTGCTCATTTTTATTTTTCCAGAAAAGCATTCATTTTGTTTAGACTTTGAGATTTTCTGAAATTTATCAATTTACAATTAAGTTTTCCATGTTTATAAAATGCCTTTCTAAACATAAAAAACTGAGGTACAGAGAAATCGAGTAACATGGCCAAGATTGCCCTGCTAATAAGTGGTGGAGCTGAGATTTTTAGGTCTGGGCTCCCAAGTCCCTGCACTTAATCACTAGATATCACCTTCAACTTTGGAACATCATTTGGTAAAGTCTTTTGTAATATCCTTATAAGCATGGTGGAAAAATGCTAGGCAGCTATAAAACTTGTTAAACAGCTTTACCCAAAGAGAACTTCCTCTTTAGCTTCCTTCTTTAAATCCATCAAGAAAGAAAATAAAAGACTTGACATAAAGATCTGAAGACTTGGATAAGAACATAAAATATGGTTTCCAAATCTGCAAATGATATGAAAGTGTATTTGGTAGCTTGATGGCAAAAGGAACTCAAAAAAATCTTCACCACTGTAACTTAGTCAATCAAACAAGTATAAATTAAACAGACTTTAGCCCCCACTTAAGCAAAAACCAAACATGTTTTATTCATCAATGTAAACAAAGCTCCTGGCAGAATCATAGCTGCTTAGTAAATATTTTTGACTATCTAATGAAAGAAAAATATATACATTACTAAACGTAAACAACTGCATGAGTTTAAAGTACAGATGACATGGTTAAACATTAAGACATGTGGGAAAAATAAATGTCAGTTTGTCACGAGTTCAGTGTAAATCAACAGTGCAGTGGTATAGGATTTGGTATCAGAAAACTTAAAACTAGAACTAGTTCAAGGACAAGTCACTTACACTCACCATATAATAAAGTTAATAATAATTCAAAAGTTGGGTTTGAAGGTAAAATCATTCATGTGAGAATTTTTTTACAAACTATAAATATCCATCATTAAGTATTGTTATTGAGTAATATTGTTATTATATTATAAATCCCAGAAGTAAGTTAAGAAGAACCTTGAGTGAGCTTAACTGTAATCTCTCATTTTTTGTTGTTGGTGAAGATTCAGAGATGATATGTATGAAGTGTCTAGGAGAGTGTCCAAAAATAGGGCAGCGCCTGTGGCTCAGTGAGCAGGACATGGGCCCACATCTACTAAGGGTGGTGGGTTCAAACCCGGCCCCAGCCAAACTGCAACAAAAAAAATAGCTTGGCGTTGTGGCAGGTGCCTGTAGTCCCAGCTACTCAGGAGGCTGAGGCAAGAGAATCACCTACACCCAGAAGTCAGAGATTGCTGTGAGTTGTGATGCCACAGCACTCTATCAGGCCAATAAAGTGAGACTCTGTCTCTAAAAAAAAAAAAAAAAAAAAAAGAGGGCAGCGCCTGTGGCTCAAAGGAGTAGGGCGCTGGCCCCATATGCTGGAGGTGGCAGGTTCAAACCCAGCCCCAGCCAAAAACTGCAAAAGAAAAAAAAAAAAAGAAGAAGAAGAAGAATGTCCAAAAATACATTAAATATTGAAAAAGTCCATAGGGGGGCTGAGATAAGATGGCTGACTGAAGCCAGCTTTCCACAGTGGCTCCTGTCCAGAAGGAGAGTTAAAGGACAGAAATTTAGCAAGTAACCTGGCAGATTAGAGCTGCACCAAGAGAGAAGGTTGAAGAATGCACATCAACCCTGCTGAGGTGAGCTGCGACCCCAAGGATACAAACAAAAGGTACAAAATCCATCACCAAGCAGACGGGAGTCCCCGCCCCCATGAGAATGGCTGGGAGTACCCCATAATCAAACGAGCAGAGTTCAAAAGTCCTCCCATTATACTCCAAGGGAGAGACCCTCTAAAAACTGGACCTACTTCCCCTACTAGGGTGCCATGGCACTCTCCTGCCATGCATAAAACTGTGTAAAACTGTATATATTCTCTACCTACAATTCTGAACTCCCAGCACTCTCCTCCACTCTCACTCTGAAGTCTGGAGGCCTGTCCCCCAGGAGTCCAGATTCTTGGGTGTTTTCTTGAGAGGTGTGGACAGGGCCTGGACTACTGATGGCGTGCTAATTCTGTGGCATGGGAGTGAGGAGAGGATGGTCAGCTGAGAGGGAACCACAGAAGGAGCGGTGGTGCCCTGAGGCACAGAGCAGCAGCCATTTTTTACAACAATAGGGCTCACCCCTGGATATTCTGGAGTCACAACCCCTGTCTCTCTGGGCAACCAGACAAGGCCGGGCATCTTCTCAGGTGGCAACCACTGGCAGAACAGATCGGGGATGGAAATGCAGGCCCCATGAATAAAAGGTATGCCTGAGGTGGTACCGGCCTGGGTGGAACGTGGGGACTAGAAAACACATGCGCAGTGTTGGCAGACTCCCGGGGTGGGGCTGACACAGAGGACAGCTTTACTGAGCCTAAGATGCACCTGGCCCCCAGGGGATCATCAGCCTAGACAAAAGAGGGCAGGAGGCTAGAACTGACAGTTAACCAAGCTACGAGCTGTGAATACAAACTACCAGGCAGCTGCAAAGACAGGGCCTGAGGCACAGGTTCTGTGAACTCAAAACAGCTTCTCTTCTGCAGGGGAATTTAGCAGGGACAGAAACAAATTCCACAAAGTTGTTCTGTTCTGTCAGTAACATCAATCAGGGGCAGAGCTGGAACTAAGTGAACAGCCCCAGCCTACATCAAGCACACAAGGTTGTCAGGATTCACCTCCCCCTGCTGGATAGTGGCAGAAAGCAGCGGCCTGGCTGAGGAGACATAGATTTCCTTGTGATTCAGGCAGGTGCAAACCCCTGGAGTATCTGCTCATTGGAGGCAACTGGGTCACAGCCCTGCGAGGTTATCAATGACTGGGTGTGACAGAGGTGCAAGGTGGGGAAGGAGGCATTGATCTTCCCAAACTAATCTATTTGCTGGGAGGGTCCTCCTCACCTCACGGAGCACCGGAGCAAGTCATATTCAAGTTGTCAAAAGACCCCTGCGATCTAGTTGCCAGAGACCTTTTAAACTCTCCCACCTGAGACAGGTGCTGACTGAGACAATTGATTTGGACCTTTTGAACTGAGCCAATCACCCAAGGACTATCAAAATGGGTGTGTGGTTGTGCCCTGGGTGTGTGGTTGTAGGAAGGTTTGATTTTCCTTTTCCAATTGTTGCCTGTGGAGGGTGGGGTGACTTAATTGCTGGTATTTCTCCACAGCTGAGGCTTCAACCCAGAGTAACTGTTTCACTAGGGTTGTACCGTGACCAGCTGAAAACAAGACAGAGCCACTTAGCCCCATTGCACCAAGCAGGTCCCCAGTTTCTCAGGCCGTAGCACTGTAACGGGTCCTCAGCAAAGCTCCAGGGGAAAAGGTACAGACACCAGTCCCAGCTTTTGGGCAAATGGGCAGGTTATTCACTACTCATGGAGCCCCAAATCCAATTTTTTTTTTATCCACTTATCTAGTCAAACAGTGTAAAATAATCATGGGGCAGAATCAGTGGAAAAACTCTGGTAACATGAATAACCAGAGTAGATCAAACCCCTCAAGGAAAGATATGGAAGATGTAACTGTAGATCCTATTCATAAACAGATGGCCAAGATGTCAGAAATTGAATTCAGAATTTGGATTGCAAACAAGATCAATAGAATGGAGGAAAAGTTGGAATTAGAAATTGGAGGAGTAATTCAAAAGTTGGAATTAGAAATTCGAGGAGCAATTCAAAAGTTGTCTCAAGAATTCAACAAATTTAAAGACAAAACCATCCAACATTTGGATTTAGCAGACATCTACAGAACATTTCATCCCACCAAAGCTGAATGCACATACTTCTCATCAGCCCATGGAACATACTCCAAAATCAATCACATCTTAGGTCACAAGTCTAACCTCAGTAAATTTAAAGGAATAGAAATTATTCCTTGCATCTTCTCGGACCACCATAGAATAAAAGTTGAACTGAGTAACAACAGGAATCTGCATACTCATACAAAAACATGGAAGTTAAATAACCATATGCTGAACGATAGCTGGGTCAGAGATGAGATTAAGAAGGAAATTGTCAAATTTTTTGGAACAAAACGACAATGAAGACACAAATTATCAGAACCTCTGGGGTACCGCAAAGGCAGTCCTACGAGGGAAATTTATAGCACTGCAAGCCTTCCTCAAGAGAACGGAAAGAGAGGAAGTTAACAACTTAATGGGACATCTCAAGCAACTGGAAAAGGAAGAACATTCCAACCCCAAACCCAGTAGAAGAAAAGAAATAACCAAAATCAGAGCAGAATTAAATGAAATTGAAAACAAAAGAATTATACAACAGATCAATAAATCAAAAACTTGGTTTTTTGAAAAGGTCAATAAAATAGATAAACTGTAGCTAACCTAACCAGGAAAAAAAGAGTAAAATCTCCAATTTCATCAATCAGAAATGACAAAGACAAAATAACAACAGACTCCTCAGAAATTAAAAAAAATCCTTAATGAATACTACAAGAAACTTTATTCTCAGAAATATGAATTACTGAAGGAAATTGACCAATACTTGGAAGCATGTCACCTTCCAAGACTTAGCCAGAATCAAGTAGAAATGTTGAACAGGCCTATATCAAATTCTGAAATAGCATCAACTATACAAAATCTCCCTAAAAAGAAAGCCCGGGACCAGATGGCTTCACATCAGAATTCTACCAAACTTTTAAAGAGGAACTAGTACCTATATTACTCAACCTGTTCCAAAAGGTAGAAAAAGAAAGAAGACTACCCAACACGTTCTATGAAGCAAACATCACCCTGATCCCCAAACCAGGAAAAGAGCCAACAAGAAAAGAAAATTACAGACCAATATCACTAATGAATATAGATGCAAAAATATTCAACAAGATCCTAACAAACGGAATCCTGCAACACATCAAACAAATTATACATCATGACCAAGTCGGTTTTATCCCAGGGTCTCAAGGCTGGTTCAATATACGTAAATCTATAAATATAATTCAGCACATAAACAAATTAAAAAACAAAGACCATGATTCTCTCAATTGATGCAGAAAAAGCTTTTGATAGTATCCAGCATCACTTCATGATCAGAACACTTAAGAAAATTGGTATAGAAAGGACATTTCTTAAACTGAAAGAGGCCATCTATAGCAAACGCACAGCCAATATCGTATTGAATGGAGTTAAGTTGAAATCATTTCCAACCAGATCAGGAACCAGACAAGGTTGCCCATTGTCTCCACTGCTTTTTAACATTGTAATGGAAGTTTTAGCCATCGCAATTAGGGAAGAAAAGGCGATCAAGGGTATCCATATAGGGTCAGAAGAGATCAAACTTTCACTCTTTGCAGATGATATGATTGTATATCTGGAAAACACCAGGGATTCTACTACAAAACTCTTATAAGTGATCAAGGAATACAGCAGCCTCTCAGGTTACAAAATCAACATTCATAAATCGGTAGCCTTTATATATACCAACAATAGTCAAGCTGAAAAAAACAGTTAAGGACTCTATCTCATTCACAGTAGTGCCAAAGAAGATGAAATATTTGGGAATTTATCTAACAAAGGACGTGAAAGATCTCTATAAAGAGAACTATGAAACTCTAAGAAAAGAAATAGCTGAAAATGTTAACAAATGGAAAAACATACCATGCTCATGGCTGGGAAGAATCAACATTGTTAAAATGTCCATACTACCCAAAGCAATATACAATTTTAATGCAATCCCTATGAAAGCTCCCCTTTAAGGATCTTGACAAAGTAATACTTTGTTTTATATGGAATCAGAAAAAACCTCGAATAGCCAAGACATTACTCAGAAATAAAAACAAAGCAGGAGGAATCACACTACCAGACCTCAGACAATACTATAAGTCAATAGTGATCAAAACAGCATGGTACTGGCACAAAAACAGAGTGGTAGATGTATGGAACAGAATAGAGAACCAAGAGATGAACCCAGCTACTTACCGTTATTTGATCTTTGACAAGCCAATTAAAAACATTCAGTGGGGAAAAGATTCCCTATTTAACGAATGGTGCTGGGTGAACTGGCTGGCAACCTGTAGAAGACTGAAACTGGACCCACACCTTTCACCATTAACTAAGATAAACTCTCAATGGATTAAAGATTTAAACTTAAGACATGAAACTATAAAAATACTAGAAGAAAGTGCAGGGAAAACTCTTAAAGAAATGGGTCTGGGCGAATATTTTATGAGGAGGACCCCCCCGGGCAATTGAAGCAGCTTCAAAAATACACTACTGGGACCTGATCAAACTAAAAAGCTTCTGCACAGCCAAGAACACAGTAAATAAAGAAAGCAGACAGCCCTCAGAATGGGAGAAGATATTTGCAGTTTATTTCTCCAACAAAGGTTTAATAATCAGAATCCACAGAGAACTCAAACATATAAGCAAGAAAACAACATGTGATCCCTTCGCAGGCTTGACAAGGGACTTGAAGAGAAACTTCTCTGAAGAAGACAGGCACACGGGCTACAGACATATGAAAAAATACTCATCATCCTTAATCATCAGAGAAATGCAAATCAAAACTACTTTGAGATATCATCTAACTTCAGTAAGATTAACCCATATCACAAAATCCCAAGACCAGAGATGTTGGCGTGGATGTGGAGAAAAGGGAACACTTCTACACTGCTGGTGGGAATGCAAATTAATACATTCCTTTTGGAAAGATGTTTGAAGAACACTTAGAGATCTAAAAATAGACCTGCCGTTCAATCCTATAATTCCTCTACTAGGTGTATACCCAGAAGACCAAAAATCACATCATAACAAAGATATTTATACCAGAATGTTTATTGCAGCCCAATTCATAATTGCTAAGTCATGGAAGAAGCCCAAGTGCCCATCGATCCACGAATGGATTAATAAATTGTGGTATATGTACATCATGGAATATTATGCAGCCTTAAAGAAAGATGGAGACTTTACCTCTTTCATGTTTACATGGATGGAGCTGGAACATATTCTTCTTAGCAAAGTATCTCAAGAATGGAAGAAAAAGTATCCAATGTACTCAGCCCTACTATGAAACTAATTTATGGCTTTCACATGAAAGCTATAACCCAGTTATAACCTAAGAATATGGGGAAGGGGGAGAGGGAGGGGAGGGAGGGCAGAGGGAGGGTGATTGGTGGAATTACACCTACGGTGCATCTTACGAGGGTACATGTGAAACTTAGTAAATGTAGAATATAAATGTCTTAACACAATAACAAAGAAAATGCCAGGAAGGCTATGTTAACCAGTGTGATGAAAATGTGTCAAATGGTCTATAAAACCAGTGTATGGTGCCCCATGATCGCATTAATGTACACAGCTATGATACAAAATAACAAAAAAAAGAAAAGAAAAAGAAAAAGTCTATAGCATAAGGCCAGACACAGTGGCTTATATCTATAATCCTAGCACTCTGGAAGGCCAAGGCAGGTGGATTGCCTGAACTCACGTGTTCAAGACCAGCCTGAGGCAGAGTGAGACCTCGTCTCTAAAAATTGCCAGGCATTGTGGCGGTCACCTGTAGTCCCAGCTACTCAGATGGCTGAGGTGAGAGAATCGCTTAAGCCCAAGAGTTTGAGGTTACTATGAGCTACGATGCCACAGAACTCTACCAACTCTATTGGGGTGACAACGTAAGACTCTGTCTCAAAAATAAAGAAGAGTAGTTATCCTCTCATACAAATGAGAAGATATATATTTGATTACATATACATACCTAATAACACGTGTCAGATAGATGTTATTAATAAAATGTAAACAGGGTACCTCTAATTATACCCCAGTCACTAGATTCTGTAGATACAATGGAAAATTAAATGGACAAAATACCACTCTCAATTTTGTCGTTTACATCTTTTTTTTTTTTTTTTTTTGTAGAGACAGAGTCTCACTGTACCGCCCTCGGATAGAGTGCCGTGGCGTCACACGGCTCACAGCAACCTCTAACTCTTGGGCTTACGCGATTCTCTTGCCTCAGCCTCCCGAGCAGCTGGGACTACAGGCGCCCGCCACAACGCCCGGCTATTTTTTTGTTGCAGTTTGTCCGGGGCTGGGTTTGAACCCGCCACCCTCGGCATATGGGGCCGGCGCCCTACTCACTGAGCCACAGGTGCCGCCCAGTCGTTTACATCTTTTTGATTCCTCTCCCATTTACAGGAATCATTTTTTTGTTAATAAAATAAAAACCAGGCTCGGCACCTATAGCTCAAGCGGCTAGGGCGCCAGCCACATTGGCGGGTTCAAATCCAGCCTGGGCCTACCAAAACAATGACTACTACAACCAAAAAATAGCCGGGCATTGTGGTGGCACCTGTAGTCCCAGCTACTGGGAGGCTGAGGCAAGAGAATCACTTAAGCACAAGAGTTGGAGGTTGCTGTGAGCTGTGATGCCACAGCATTCTATTCAGGGCAACCGCTTGAGATTCTGTCTCAAAACAAAAAAATAAATAGAAAAGAATAAAAACCAAACTACTATATAAAAACAAGAAGATGAGTGGTTTTCAGGGGTTGGAGAAGGAAAAGGAGAGAGATAAATAGTTGGAGCACAGGGACCTTTAGGGCAATGAATTACATTACCATTTGGCAAAACCCATAGAACTATACATAGCAAAGAGGGAACCCTAGCATAAATGATGGATTTTAGTTCATAGTACCTCACTATTCCTTGTCAGTTGTAACAAACATACCACACCCATACAAGAAGTAGATAATAGGGGAAACTGACCACATGAGAACTCTACTTTCTCTGCAATTTTTCTAGAAACATAAACCTGCTCTGAAAAATAAAGTCTTTTTTTTTTTGAGACAGAGTCTCACTTTGTCACCCTTGGTAGAGTGCTATAACATCACAGCTCACAGCAAGCTCAAACTCCGTGATTCCCTTGCCTCAGCCTCCCAAGTAACTGGGACTATAGGCATCCCCCTTTCCCCCCCAATAATGCCCAGCTATTTTTAGAGACAAGGTCTCACTCTGGCTCAGGGTGGTCTCAAACCTATGAGCTCAGGCAATCCACCTGCCTTGGCCTACCAAGTGCTAGGATTATAGGCATGAGCCACCTCACCTGGCCCTGAAAAATAAAGTCTTTAATTTCAAAATAACTTTAAAAAAACAAAAGAAGAAAAGAAAAACCAGTGAAAGCTCTGGTTTTCTTAAATGGACACTTTTTAAATACTAAATTGCAATTGAGTTATTCACCTTAGCAGTAAACAACTTGCGGCCTTTTCTTCTTTTATAGCAATACCTCATTAGCTGCCTCTCTCTTTTTGCCTCAGGTCTCTTGAACAATAACAATAAAATGCCTGGTTTGGTATAGAAAAACTGCCACTACCTTCAGTTATTATGAATGCTTTAATATTTGTTGATTGTGAGCTGATCATGGTTGCTTGGCAACTAAGTTTGGGGCTGTCTTCCAAATAGAGGTAATGTTATCTAAACAAAGCACTTCATTGTCTTCAATGCTGGGTTTCCAAAGCCACTTCCCCCCACGTGCCTAAGATTACAGAATTCTTGGCTCAAATGACATTCAGATCTGATTTTTTTCTTATTCATTCAACAAGTATTTATAGAGTAGTTACTGTGTGCCAGTCTCCATTTTAGGTAGTGGAGACGGAGTAGAGAATAAAGTGGACAAAGCCCCTGTTCTCAAAGAGCTTCCAGGATAAATAAATATAATCTTTCAATTATGATATTCAGGTAAACATGACAATGAGAGCTATGAAGAAAAGTAAAGTAGGATAAGGAAATACAAAGAATTTGCGAGAAAGTTTCTGTTTGCTAGTTTTATGAACAGATAGTGAAGGTCTCTCCAAGGAGATGATATTTGAAGAGAACTGAATAAAGTGGGGGGGGGGGTAAGCCACGGAAATACACTTGTGTGGGGGATTAGAATGCACCATGGAAAGGGCATAGCAGGGGCAAAAAGACCCTGGGACAGCAGCATGCTTGGAATTTCCAAAGACAGTAAGGTGGACGTGGCTACCATTGAGTAAGTCAGTGAGTGGACAGAAGAAAATGGGAAAGAAACTCAGAGATATGGGAGACCATTGGGTAATTTTGAGCTAGAGAGTTTTTCAAAGGTGGCACCCTAGCTGCCACATGGAGAATAAATTATAGAAGATATTTAGAGTCAAATGAGGGGATCCTGTGGACACTGCTGCAGGGTCCAGGAGAGAGACCAGAGACTGAGTGGACCTGTCAGGTGGACGATCAAGAATCCAGGTTTGGTGGCATGTTTGATGTCAGAGAAGCACTATGATTTACCTCCAAATCAGAAGTAACAATCCAGTTTGGGAAACAAAGACTGATCAGTTAAAAGCAAAATTCAGCAGTGATTTCTGCAGAACTAAACTTCAGGTAAAAGCTGACATTCTAACCAGTGTTCTCTTTTTCTGTATTCCCTGAATTCTTTTTCACTTTACTTAAAATCAGTTTCTCGTATTCACACAACATATCTGAGAAAAAAATGGAAGAAATAAAAAAAATTAATACAAAACATATCTGAGACAAGAACTTGAATTTAGAATATATAAAGGACTACTACATCTCAATAATTAAAAACCACTTAATTTTTTAATTGGACAAAAAATTTTGAATGGACACGTCACAAAAATATATACATGACCAATAAGCACATGAAAACTTGTTCATCATTAAGTCAAGAGGGAAAGGCAAAGCAAAATTACAATGAGATAGAACAACACACCCATTAGGTTGGCTAAAATTTAAAAGACCAACAATACCAAATGCTGATGAAGATAAGAAGCAAATGGAACTCTTATATCTCGTTGATGAGAGTGTAAAAATGACACAGTGACTTTGGTAAATAGTCTGGTAGTTTCTTTAAAATTAATTGTAACTTCTACCTTATGACCCAGCAATTCTACTCCTGAAGTATTTGCCTAAGACAAATGAAAGCCTGTATCCGCAAAACAAAAGAACATATCTATAGCTTTGTTCAAAATATTTCCAAACTGGAAACATACTAGATATTGTCAATAGGAAAATGGATAAATAACCTAAAGTATAATTACACAATGGAATACTATCCAGGAATAAAAAAGAATCAACTAATGATACACATAGTAAAATAGATGAATCTCAGAAACATTATGCCAAGTGACTGAAACCTTACATTTAAAAGCACATACTATATCATGCAAGTCACATGAGGTTCTAGAATAGCCAAAATTAATAAATGGCAGGGGGAAAAGTCAGAACAATGGTTAAGTGGAACAGGGAAATTAAGTCTTAAATGATATTAATCTGACCTTCACCCTTCTTTGAAGATGAGAAACCTTCCATTTGAAAGTGAGTGTAGTCTGCTCTCTACCCAAAGATAAACACTATTAACATTTTATTATGTACTATTCTAGGAGAATGAAAAAGATACTGCTTTTTTTTTTCTATTTTTGATTACTAGTGAGTTTTAACTTTTCTAATTAATTGGTCCTTTATTATTCTTTCTTTTTTTTTTTTTTTGTAGAGACAGAGTCTCACTGTACCGCACTCGGTAGAGTGCTGTGGCATCACATGGCTCACAGCAACCTCTAACTCTTGGGCTTACACAATTCTCTTGCCTCAGCCTCCTGAGTAGCTGGGACTACAGGCACCTGCCCCAACGCCCAGCTATTTTTTTTGTTGTTGTTGTTGCCGTTTGGCCGGGGCTGGGTTTGAACCCGCCACCCTCGGCACATGGGGCCGGCGCCCTACTCACTGAGCCACAGGCGCCGCCCTATTATTCTTTCTTTTATCTTTTCTACTGAAGTACTTTTGTTGATTTCTAAAATCTTTTTATATATCAGGGTTAT
This sequence comes from Nycticebus coucang, assembly GCF_027406575.1. NCBI lineage: Eukaryota > Metazoa > Chordata > Mammalia > Primates > Lorisidae > Nycticebus > Nycticebus coucang. The sequence continues at coordinate 121,079,079 of NC_069782.1, forward strand.
TAACATTTTTGTCATCTATGTTACAAATGTATACACACAAAAAAATTGGTCCAGATTTTTTATTTTATTAATAGAATTTTTTAAATCACACTGCACAATAGATATCTTGAATTTATTCCTCCTGCCTAACTAAAATTTTGTATCATTTAACCAATATCTCCCCAATCTCCCTATCCCCTAGTCTCTGAGACTCACAATTTCTCTCTATTTCTATGAATTCAACTTCTTACATTCCACATATAAGTGAGATCATGTGGTATTTGTCTCTCTGTGCCTGGCTTATTTCACTTAACATCATGTCTTCCAGCTTCATCCATGTTCCACAAATGACAGGATTTCCTTCTTTTTTAAGGCTGAATGGTATTCCATTGTTTACATATAGTACATTTTGTTTATCTATCAACCTATCAATGAGCGTTTAGGCTGATTCCATGTCTTAGCTATCTTAAAGAATTCTGCAATGAACATGAGACTGTAGATGCCTTTGACATACTGATTTCATACCCCTTGGATATATACTCAGTAATGGAATTGCTGGATCATATGGTAATTCTTCCTTTTTTTTTTTTGAGAAACTTTCATATTGTTTTCCATAGTGACTATACTAATTTACGTTCCCACTGACAAATTAGAACATTTTTATTCACATAAGTTTGATATTAAATGCTGTGAGTTCTAGCTAAAAAAAAAAATGTAAAGCATATCCTTGAGGGATACCATAAGCTAAAACTATAGTAAACCAAATGGAAAGATCTCCCAAGCCTCTGCTTCCCAGACGTTAATGCACATATGAATCACCCGGGGATCTTGTTAAATGCAGTTTAGGATTCAGGACATCCAAAGCAGGGCCTGAGTCTATATTTCTAATAAGTTCCCAGATGATGCTACTTCTGGTTGAGGGTTCTACAGTCTTCTGACCATAGGAATCCTTAACAGGAAATATTAAAGACCCAACTTAACAAATGTTTTTAGAAAAGAAACTTGGTACTGCATGGAATTTGAAAGATGGAAGAGATGGCTGGTCTTTAACAGCTGAAATTTGAATCCAAACTTATCTTAACTAAGTAATTGTGTCACCAAATGGAATTTAACTAGAGTCAGTCTTGGAATACAGGGATGGCAAACATCCAATGAGTAGGAAATTGTGAATAAAGTAAAAAGAGCCAGGCTTAGTGGTGCACATCTGTAGTCCCAGATCCTCAGGAAGCCAAGGCAGGAGGATCACTTGAACCCAAGAGTTCAAGTCCAGCCTGGGCAACATAGCAAAACCCCATCTCTCAAAAACAAAAAGAATAAAGTAAAAGATCTAGCAGTCAAATTCCCCCCAATGACCTCCTACCCAAAGGCTCACTCAAGATATTCATCAAAGGGAAATGCCCCCTTGTGAGAAAACTGAGGCATTTTGGAGAAAATTAAGTTGCAGTATTCTGCATGTGTCTGTTCCCTGATGCAGCATTTCCCAGCCTCAGCCGATCAGAAGTATGACCTGGAGCACTTGCTCCTATGCTTAGAGTTTGGGAGAGTTCACAGAAAGTATGGGAGAAGCCCAAGCCATCTATATTTCTAAACGGAAATGGTTTTGGAAACTCTGCCTGACTGTGTTCATCTTCATTCTGTTCAATTTATAACTGGTAACAGAGAGGATCTGTGCATAGTGGACAGAGGTCCTACCGAGAAGAACTGAGCCACACTCATCTATGACAATCAGCAGCTGCGTAACTTGGAGCAAACTGCTCACCCTCCCTGAGTCTGAATTTTCTCATCTGTAAAACAAGAATAATAAAAGATTCTACATGGATTGTTACAGAGACTGGCTGAAGTGATGGATGTGACAGTCATTTGTAAACTAAATACAGATGTGATTTCAAAGTAAATACATTTACTATGTCAAATCTTCACTGAACAAAGCCATTGGGAGCTCCCTGATTAGCGTGAGATTTATCTACTTAACAACAGGGAGTTGGTGAACTAAAGGTCAAATTGACATAAAACATGAATATAAACCCAACTTTATCTGTTATTGCCAACCTGAAAAACATGGCAGGCAACCTTCCAGATTTCTGTTATCTCACCTGCAAAACAGTGGTAATAACTCCCTGCTCTCCTCTGAGAGTGGTTAAGAGCTTTTGTAAATATGAAATCTGAAGGTGGCTTGCAAACCATAAAATTCCATACCCATTGTTCACACCTATCATCCAAGAGCTGGGAAGGGCAAAGCATCAGTTTTCAGATCTACTGACATACCATGCCTACCCCACCCATCCCACCTAATCCCTGTCCCAGAGGGCAAGAAGACCTGCTGACAAGAAGGCCAGGGCCTGGGCGGCGCCTGTGGCTCAGCGGGTAGGGCGCCGGTCCCACATGCCGGAGGTGGCGGGTTCAAACCCAGCCCCGGCCTAAAAAAAAAAAAAAGGGTGGCGCCTGTGGCTCAAGGAGTAGGGCGCCGGTCCCATATGCCAGAGGTGGCGGGTTCAAACCCAGCCCTGGCCAAAAACCAAAAAAAAAAAAAGAAAGAAGGCCAGGGCCTGAGGCAGGAATTTCCATCCACAGTTCAAGAAACTCAGGGGTACACACAGAGTTTCTGGGGCAAAGGCAGTCCCCCCATGTGGGACTGAGCGACACCAGCCAGCAAGGCAAGGAAGTTGGCCCGCTGTCTGCATGCCTAGCACTTTGCAGGTTCCCAAGCATTTAGTGCTGGATGGTGCTGAACATTTCCCTCACTGCTGTGGGCTGAACCTATCCTCGTGAATCAGATTTCAAGCATGGAATTATAGAATCTGTGCCTTGGAAGCAAAACTGGCTTTGGCTGTCTGTTGATGGAGCGCAGACGTATTAAGTAAGGTATTAGGAGCGGCCTTACGGTGTAAAATTGCTCACAATGACTAAACGTGGGGAAGTGAGAACAGTTGCCTGGGGAAGTAAAAAATGCCACTCAGATAGCAGAATCAGGATGAGGAGAGTAAAGATGGGGAGCAGAGGCTGCAAGCAGAGAGGAAGGTGGCAGCCACCAGAGCTGGCAAGTGGAGACGGGACAGCTGGCACCCCCAGCCACAGCCACCTTCAGGGAGCCAAGGTGTGGGGCTGGGCATGAGGTTTGGGAATGAGGTTTGGGAGAGGTGGGCTCATAGCCCAAACAACAGACTCCATCCCCTCATGTTTTATAGATTTTTTTAAAGCTCTTTTTCTTACCAAATTTTGCTCAGAAACCAGCAAGAGATGTGATATCATGTTTGTTTATAACCTAGAAGTTACAATTCCTGCATACTCCCCTCTCATAAATATATGAAACACATATGACAAAACCCACACACCTTATAGGGGTGAAGATCTATTTGACAGGAAAACTATAGCTTTAAAGTAATGGTTCTCAAAATTGAGCTTCCATCAGAATCACCTCTAGAGGATTGTTTAGAGCACGAGTGCTGGGGCCCACACCCCCAGTTTCTAATTTGTTGGGTCTGGGGTGGGGCCAGAGAACTGGCATTTCTAACAAGCTCCTGGCTGATAGGGATGTTGCTGCTACAACCACTGTTCTAAATAAGGAGGGCTCCTTGACAAGGAAGAGAAATAAAACTGCACAGACTTTGGAGTGGCAAATACATTTCCTTATCATTAATACTCCTGTTTTGTACGTAGAAGTCTAGACATATCTTTCCTCTCCCAGCAGATGGCTTGACATATTAGTCAATTTCTCAGTGCATGGAAAATATTCATAGAAATGTTAAAGGTAATCCTAAAACAGAATCCTGGAATGGTTCGCTGAACGAGAGGTGTAGCATGAGGTGGAGTCCACTGGACACTGTCAGGGGTGGTGATGTTGAGATCTGTCTTCTATGGAGACAGGCCTGGCAAAGACAGGGAACAGAACTGCCTCCCCCAGGCAACATTTCAAGGTATCTTGTCAAAATCTTGATCTTTGACTTCTGTGTTAGAGAATGTGTCATTCATTTAATCATTTATTCAAGGAGCAATCGCCCTTGGGATTATGTAGAATCTCCTTTCTGAAAAGACAGGCTCTATTAGATTTGGAACATTCTAAATCAGTGCTTTGTAATAAAAATATAACAGAAGCCATCTTCTAGAAACAGCCCATGACACTCAATACCACGGGATACCTATGAATATGAGCCATGGGTATCTGACCAGCAGGCAGCTGGGCCCCATTCTGATCCCTGTAATAGCCTTATTTCTCCACAAGTAGCAGCGCTTCTAAAGAGTGGTTCTCAACCTTCCTAATGCCACGACCCTTTAAAACAGTGCCTCATGTTGTGATGACCCCAACCAGAAGATTATTTTCATTGCTACTTCATAACTGTAATTTTGCTACTGTTATGAATCGTAATGTAAATATCTGATATGCGGGATGTATTTTCACTGGTCGCAACCCACAGATTGAGAACCGTTGTTCTAAAGGATTCTTTGAGGACATGAGAATGTGATATTGCTGTGCCAGGGTTCCTCTCAAAACACTTAAGACAAACACAGTAAATTGTGGCACAGGGATGTCTACAGCTAATGTCTGAAGATTACACAGATCTCTGGAAGTGTATCAATTTACTAAAAAGCAGCAAACCTAAAGAGAGTTTGATAAACAACCAACATAATAATAAAATAACAGATGGGTTTTTTCCTAACATCTTCACAAGTTTTTGTATCTTCACAAAAGCTCTATGACAATATATTTTTTTTTTAATTTACAGATACCTGAAAGGTTTAGGTAGAAGCTGTTAACCCAGGAGAAGATGGCACTCACCTCCATGCTTCTTTTATGTGGAAGAGGAATAAGTCTCTCCGTTTAGACCGGTATTTTATTGGTGGTGTCTGTCATATGCAGCTAACTCTGTTATGCTTACCTACTTAGGAGAGATTTCTGATACTACTTTTGGTTTGAGTCCAAATCAAAATCTAGGTAATTTTACTCTAGTAGACATTCTAAACAGCTATAGTCATAAGATACTCTGCCCAATGTGCATCAGAGAAAGGAAAATCAGTAATCATCTGATATACAGAAAGGCACATGCCAGGAAATTCTCAGAAGGAAGTTTTCCAGTGTGCTGAGGTCTTTTACAGGTATAATGACTGACCCCCAAACTGACACCTAGGAAGTGACAAGTAGGAATGTTCTTTTAGAGATTTCCAAGTAAGAACTTTAGGAAAGAGGTGTTGTATTTCTCTCATCTACTCATTTAAGAGCCATTTATTAAGCTCAGGGATGCCACAGAGAGGAAAAAGTGAGACCTTCCTTGCAGAAGGTCAGGTGTACCCCGAGGACACGGCCATACACTATGGTGTAGAAATGCCGGGAGCACCCTCCAACACTGAGGAAGGAAGACTTTCTGCAGGAGGTGATGCCTAAATGAGTCCCTTAGTCAAGTAAGTGTTCCCAGGGAAAATAAATCCGGGTAGGGGGTAGCAGGGGGAGGCAGAGGGAGAAGCAGAGCCTGCCGAGAAGATTGGAAATGGCGAGCTGTGGGCAGTAACTGAGGAGGGAAGGACAGGGGCATGGAGGGGCCAGGCCCATTTATTTTCCCTGGGGACACTTACTTGACTTTTAGGATTCATTTGGGCATCACCTCCTGCAAAAAGGCTTCCTCCTGGCCGGGCGCGGTGGTTCTCGCCTGTAATCCTAGCACTCTGGGAGGACGAGGTGGGTGGATAGCTTGAGCTTACAAGTTCGAGACCAACCTGAGCAAAAGCAAGACCCTGTCTCTACTAAAAATATAAAAACTGAGGCAAGAGGATGACTTGAGCCTGAGTTGGAGGTTGTCGTGAGCTATAACGCCACAGCACTCTACCTTAAGCAACAGCTTTAGACTCTGTCTCAAAGAAAGAAAGAAAGAGAGAAGGAAGGAAGGAAGGAAGGAAAGAAGGAAGGAAGGAAGGAAGGCTGGCTCTTCGTCCTCAATGTCAGAGGGTGCTCACCGCATTCCCTGCCTGGTGGTGTGTGGCCGTCTCCTTGGGTGCCTCTTTATCCCTCTATACTCCACTGCAGTCCAGAGGAGCCGCGTCACGAAGGCCCAATACCAAACTCTAGAGCTCCTTAAAAGTTACTGAGAGCTGTGGAAGGCTTGCCAAGGGGGAGCAACGTAAGGACGGCTGGAGTGTGCAAAGATCTCCAAGATGGGTAAGCTCTCTGACCTCCCCGCTGTAACACTAAGACTCAAGGAAAAGGTACAGTTTCCAAATTATAACAATTATTTGTCAGAGTCTGGACCAGTGCTTTTCAACCAGGGTGCTGTGGGAGGATCTTAGGTGTGCCGTAAAATTTCGTAAAGATCTTTAATTAATTTATTTTCAAAAGAAGTTCAAAGCACAGTAAGTATTTTCTTTCTTTTTTATTTACTCTCTTTTTTTTTAATCAACATAATTTAAGTATCCCACAGAAGTTTAACTACAGGTTCAAGTGTGCCGTAATATAAAAAAAGTTGAAAAACATGGGTCTAGACTGATAAGAACCTGAAAGACATGCTTACTGTCACTTGGGAAGCTAGTTGGGCTCATCTGATATTCATGCCTGATGCTGTCCTACAGGGACATACCCAGTGGACATGCCTAAGATGGGAAAGGAGATACATACTTGCTATATTCTAAATGCTTATGTACCCTTAAAATTCACATGTTAAAACCAAATCCCCAACGTAATTGTATAAAGGTGGGAAATACCTTTGGGAAATAATTAGGTCATGAGGGCAATAACCTCATGAATGGGATTAGTGCCCTTGTAAAAGGGACACCAGAGGCCCCCGCACCCTTCTGCCATATGAGGACACAGCAAGAAGGTGCTATCTCTGGAGAAGAAAGTGGGTCCTCACCAGACACCAAATCTGCAGGCACCTTGATCTTGGACTTCCTAGCCTCCAAAACCATAAGAAATAAATTTCTCTTGCTCATATGCCCCCAGTCTCTGATATTTTGTTACAGTAGCCCAAATATTTATTTGGATACCAATTCAAGCAGAAACCAGGGGCAAAGACTAGAGGTGAGAAAAGATCAAGATTCATGATTTGGGATAGGACTCAGTGCTAACAGGATCTCAGCTAAGTAGATAGCTGCAGAGATTGAGGACCTGTCAGGCACCCACACTTACCACCACCACCCGCCATCAGCTGGATCCTCCAAGGACATTTTCTTCATATTTGAGCATTACCTGCAGAGTCTCTGGGAGGCTTTCAGGGGTTGAGACCTGGGTTGAACTCCCAATGGCTCCTGTTGTAATTAAGCAGCCCCTGCACCATTCCTCACTCCCCTCTTCACGTATTGGCAACCTCATGACTCTTTTTACATGGAGTAAGGTGGAGGAAACCAAATGCCTGTCAGGGATTGGGTCTGACCCATTCAGAGTTATATCCTCAGCACCTGATACAGTACCAAGAACATGGTAGGTACTCAAGAAATATTTCTGACACAGAAGAACAAATTTATCAGTCAGTTGTGCCTTTGTGTACAATAATAACAGCAAATACATACCATGTTTATTTGGTGTTCTAAATATTTTCAAAATGTTATCCTTATTTATTCTCAAAATAATATTAGAAGAGAAGTATTATTATTCTCTCTCTTTTACAGATGAAAAAATTAGGCTCAGAGAAGCTAAGTGACTTGCTCAGGGTCGCACAGCTAAAAGCCTAGACTCTGTATCAACAACAGCAACAACAATATTTTGTTAAATGAATAAATTCTACTGTTTTTAATTCCTTTAAGATCTCATTATTTTGCCCATTTGTGGTAGCTGTAGGTTTTAGTTGTTAATAGGGTGCCATTACTAAATTTGCTCATCTTCTAGATAGAATTGTAATCCGAACCACTGAAAGAAGGAAGTGAGACTCAGGTGAGAGAAAACCTTAGGATCCTTCAGTGCAGTCCCCTGACTCATAAAACCCAAATGCCTAGCTTTGACATATGTAATGAGGCCCCCTATATTGCCTCTGTCTGCAACTCGTACCATTGTTCCCCCATGTCACTATGGTCTCTGTCCCACTGGCCAGCCTTCTGCTCTTCAGCAAAACAAGCTAAGGACATGTATCTGCTGTTTCCTCCACCAGGAACACCGTGGGCTTTCTCCTGGTGAATAACTTCTCACCATTCAGGTCCCAGCTCAAATGTTGTCCGTCAAGGCTGAACATGGGGGCTCACCCCTGTCATGCTAGCGCTCCGGGAGGCCAAGGCAAGAGGATCCCTTGAGACCAGGAGTTCGAGGCCAGCCTGAACAAGAATTTTCTATTTTATTTTCTTTTCTTTTTTTTTCGAGGCAGAGTCTCAAGCTGTCGCCCTGGGTAGAGTGTTGTGGCATCACAGCTCACAGCAACCTCAAACTCTTGGGCTTAAGCAATTCTCTTGCCTCAGCCTCCCAAGTAGCTGAGACTACAAGCCCCCGCCACAATGACTAGCTATTATTTTTTTTTTTTTTTTTTTTGGCCGGGGCTGGGTTTGAACCCACCACCTCCAGCATATGGGGCTGGTGCCCTACCCCTTTGAGCCACAGGCACCGCCCTTTTTTTTTTTTTTTTTCCATTGTTGTTTGGCAGGCCTGGGCTGGATTCAAACCCACCAACTCTGGTGTATGTGGCTGGCGCCCTAGCCACTTGAGCTATAGGCGCCGAGCTGAATTTTCTATTTTCTAAAAATAGAAAAATGATCCAGGCATTGTAGTGGGCACCTGCAGTCCCCGCTACTCAGGAAGCTGAGGCAGGAGGATCACCTGATCCTAGGAGTTTGAGGATGCTATAAGTTAGACTGATGTCACAACATTCTGGGCACAACCTGGGCAACAGTAAGATTGTCTCAAAAAAAAAAAAAAATGTTAGCCTTCAAGGAGCCTTCCCTGAGCACCCAGCCTAAAGAACTACATCCCAACTCCCAGCCCCCAGCCCTCATCCCCCAGCCCCACTTCTATCTGACACATCATATTCTCTCCATCCCATTAACCTGCTTTATTTTCTTTATAGCACTTACCACTAATGGAAAGAACAATTTCTTTTGGTTTGTTTCTTTATTTCTTTCCTCTTCCCACTTTAGAACATAAGGTCCATGAGCTCAATCAGAGATGTTGAAAGTATAATATATGAGCCGGGCGTAGTGGCTCACGCCTGTAATCCCAGCACTGTGGGAGGCTGAGGAGGGAGAATCGCTTGAGCTCAGGAGTTCGAGACTCGCCTGAGCGACAGTGAGACCCCCGACTCATGAAAAAAATGGAAAAACCCAGCCGGGCTCCGCGGTGAGCGCCTGTAATCCCAGGGGCTTCCGGAGGCTGAGGCAGCGGGGTGCCCGCAGCCCGAGTCCGAGGTTGCCGTGAGCTACCACGCCCACTGCACTCTGCGCAGGGGCATAGGGTGGGACCCTGTCTCAACAACAACAACAAAAAAAAAAAAAAAAAAAAGAAAGTATAATATATGGAAGCCATGAAGTTCAGCTTTATTGAATAACAAATGATTCAGCAAATTACTCATCTTTGTCAAACCCTGGACGTCACCACATCAGATGAGCAGCGGAGTCTCAGACCTCCCTGTAGCCGTATCTCAGCACCAGGATCATGCAGAATAAAAGGCTCTGGATCCCAGAGCTTCTGTGCCAAAGGCTCACTGATGACTTTCAGTTGCCCCAAAGACAGGGACCCCTTGCAAGTCTGAAACATTAAACTAGAAACTTTGGGCATGAGGAAGGTAACCATTAAATCAAACTGAAGAGAGGCACCAAGGATGTTGGAAATCTGCAGAGCTACTTCCAAGATACTGGGGAAAAAGAGTTGGTGCCACCTCTACCTACCAACAGGGAGGATTTCCTGTTGTTGTTATTCCACTTTTATATACTGATGTGCAGCATAAGATTTCACATGAAAAAAAAAAAACAACTGTCCCTCTGATTTTAAAACATAGCTCAGAAACCACTTCTTTGGAAAATTTCTCTTCATTATGTACGGTACAAAAAATATTATTTTTTATTTAGATCTTTCTCAATATTCATAATAAAAAATTTAAAGGTAGTCCTTCCCAGGTAGACATTTGAAAACGTCAAAGCCAAGTACCCTGCCCACACTGGTCTGGAGTTGAACACATTCGTCCCTCTGTCCCCTGCTCTCTCCTCACCAGATGGCAGGTAGGGTTCAGGCAGGTTTTTCTCTGGGCAAAACATATTAGAAATGTAGAGTGTTCAAACACGCAACTAACGTGGGTAAATTTTTTCTTTCCTGCAAGAGAAATAGGGAAAATAATTGCCCTAAAAATATTTCAGTCAATGGGCACCCTACACCCAAACCTCACCAGGTACCCATGCCTGCCAGGTATAAGTCAATGGCATGCCTGGTGTAAGGTAATGACAGGTGTGAGGCAAGGGCATGCCTGGTGTAGGGTAATGGCATGGCATTGGGTGATAATGATGCGCACTGCAGCCCAGGAGGCTTGGGTAAACCATCTCTTCATAACCGTTGTAATGATGTGGACTGTCGTGCTGAAAATAAACACCTCCCCTCATTTGCACTTCATGCCTTTAAGCTTTTCAGGCGCCACTGGGTGGAGACTAACAGGGGTTTTGCAGTAATGCTCTCCATCAGGACAGGCCCAGAAGCACAGAGCAGTTGTCCCCATTCCTCCGTGCTGTGACTGTCACCTCATTGCCTCTAGGTAAGACAATTGGTAAGGCTGGAACATAGCCAAGATTTGGCCAGATGCAGAGCAGGCATCTGAATCAGGGCCCTGGTGTTGGCATCTGAGTTGACCGGGGGGGGGTGGGGAGGAGGGGGTTGGAGACAAGGTCACCATGACGCTCAACATGACCTCGGAGGTCAGGACACCTCTCTCTGTATCCTAAATCCCACCCACTTAGCTTCCAGGCTTTATGCCACACTTCCCACACACCAGGCTTACACTAGGGCAGTAGCAAAAAGGTGGTAGGTGACACATGAATCCTCTAAGGTATGCGGGTGATGACTGCACACCACCCACAGGTTAGATGGTGACAGACACAACTATATTTAGGGAAATAGATTAGCACAGCCCTCTGTGGGTACTGCAAGTCCTGGCACATGGACTCTCTGCATTGTGCCAGGGAGCCTATTAGCAATGTAGAACTTGTTCCATGCCAATTAGAAACACAATCACTTTTAACTTTAGCCAGGGAGAGAGCAGAATCTGATATTTAAAAGGAAAGAAAGACACACCCCAGTAATCTACCAAATGAGTGATTTAACCCAATCACCAGTATGTCTGTGTCCTTTGATGGTGCAGGTCACCCTCACCAGCCAGGCCTCAGTCACTGAACTGTCTTCATGGAAGCCCAGCCACCAGCCTAGTCCTAAGGCTGTGCCCCTGCCCAGGAAGGCCTTTACCCCTTTGGGGGAAGGTTTGAAGTGAAGAAGTCATTCCATTTTACAAGAAGTGCCAAGATGCACTCTGGCCCAGGCATTATTTCACAAAGGGCCTTCAATTTAGAATTATGAAATTATCTACAGAAGAAATTATAGATACCAGTCATGGAGATACCCTGACAAGAGTGAAGGAAAATGACATTCACAGTAAAAGTTATACCAGTGATGTCAACCAGATGACACTACTTGGAGTATATTAAAATAATAAAAGCAAAAATAAAAACAACTAACACCTATGTAGTACATGCTGTTCTAAGAGTCCATGTACTCTCCCAAGACATACTTTTAATCCTCACAGAAGATCTATGAGGAAGTACTATCATGCCCATTTTATGGATGGGAAGCTGAGGGACAGAAAGTCCAGGTAACATTCCCAAGATCACACAGCTTCTAAGCTCTGGGCAGAATTTTAAGTCAGGCTCTAGAGTTCCCATGTTAACCACTATAGAAGAAAGAACAGTTTTTTTAAATAAATCACATCGCAATATTACTCATTAAAAGCATTCACCTCTTAGCATGTAATCACTCGACATTTCACAATTTTTTAATATCTCAGGAATATCTAAAAGGCTTTGGGTTAGACTAGCAAGTCTTTCTTCTTCACAAGGATTGCTCTTATTCTAGGCAGGGATGTCCAACGTTTTTTTTTGTTGTTGTTGTTTTCTCTGCTGCATGTTAGAAGAGTAAGAGTTGTCCTGGGCCACACATTAAATACACAAGCACTGACAAAAGCAGTTGAGCAAAAAAATAAGTCAACAAATACTTTTCATGACAATCCAACAGCACAGATAAGCAAAAAAGTCCTCAAAATATCAGCATGTGGCCCACGGGCTGCAGGTTGGACACCCCTGCTCTACAGCAAAGTAATACAAGTTCGCCTCAGGACCTTGGAATCACATGAATGAGCCTCTTCGGTACTGAAGAATTATTCTTTATTTAGTCAGATCGGGTCCTCAACTCAAGGCTCTCAAGTTAGGGAGCCAGTGAGCTTCTCTGCTCCTAATGACTAGTGATGCCAGGGTCCCCCGAGGACTCTGGCCCTATTCCTGCCCCTCCAATAGAATGGCAGCATCAGGAGGCAGCACCAGGCACTCCAGACAAGGTGCCGAGAGGCATTGCCCAAAGTGAGCTCTAATTGACCTAGAAAACGAAAAGGTGGCTCTTAAGAACTGGCAGTCAAGTTGGAAAATCTCTTAGAAATGGGATCCCCAGTATGCTGGGGGGTAACACTGTGTACAATTAGAATTTGATATATGAACAGTGGGATTTACTCACTCAGAACACACCTACCAACCCTGCCTGGGAAGGCCCTGTGCTAGGCCCTGTGGGAACGGAAAGAGACACACAAGAATCTAGATGGGGGTGACAGGCACACCGACAATCGCTCCAGCAGAATGTGGTTGGCAAAGTAGGGTCATGGCATGGACGAGTGCTGTGGGAGGCTGGAGGACGGAGTTTTCACTTTGCAGAGGGAATTTGCAGAAAGCTTCATTACAGGAGCTGACATTTGCAGACAGCTTTTAAGGATGAACAAGTGTTGACTTAGCTGAGAAGAGAGAGAACAAAGGGAGACTGCGGGAACACAGGAGTGACGTGAGGCCCCAAAGCCCCCAACCTATGTCATCCTTCTGCCTTTGAGCAAACTTGCCTGTTAATTAATTAATTTAATGAATATTTACTGAGCACCTTCTGTGTGACTCATAATGCCTGAAAAATTAGACTACCTGGAATTCTTTCTTAATAAATGTTCCAGGAGGGTAGAGCTAGGTGTTTCTCAACCAATTCTTCCAGTGCCCGTATATCTTCTGAAACTGAAGTTGGCGGCAGCCATACGACAAATACACACACACACCACACACACGCACATTCACAGCCCACTTACCTCTTTGAGGATGGAAACTGCAGAGGATTCTTAGAGCATTTCCACCTTTGAGCTTGACTCTTTTCTTCTTCTGACTCCTCAGATCATATCTGTTGGGTTGGTATCCTTCTGGAGGACTGTTAGCAACAGATTGATTCCACTCCCAGCAGGGCTGTGGAACATGCCTGTCCCCATCAGAGTGGCTATGCTCAGAGACAGATGCCAACACGTACAAGCCTGGTGAGGCTGTCATACCATCTTTAGGGACACTGGGTGCTAATCTGGCTCTTTGTTCTTTATCTCTTCATTACCCTCAAATACTTTAGAAAGAAACCTGCTTGCATTTGAGTATTAGGTCTAAATTCTGCAGATGAAAGAAACCTGCATTTCAAATTGGCCTTTATTTACATTTTTTCGTGTGTGTATTCTTAAAATACTCGTCTCTCCTCGCCTCCGACTGGCTCCTAGACACCTTGCAGATCTCAGTGCAAATGTCACTTCCTTCAGGAAGCCTTCATGGTGCTACCACCGTGCTCCAGTTAGAATTAGGAGCTGCTTATGTGGACTTAGCACTCTCTGAACTTCTCCTGCAGTACAATGCCCTTCTCGCCACACATTTTAACTGCCATTTTACTTACCTGATTCCTGATACCAGATTATATGAGATGAAGACTGCACCTTTTCCTATTCCTTGTTGTATCTCCAACCCCCTAAAACAGTGTAAGGTACATATTGGGTACTCAGTAATTATTTGCTAAATCAATTAATTTATTATGTAATCAATGCTAATGCTTTAAATGACTATGCATAAACAATAAATAATTTAGTGACTTCAAAATGGAGTAGCCTGTTCCTACTTCTTTAGCAAGCCTAAAGAGGGTAGAAAAACATAGGTATTTCAGTCCTTCTGAAGGGCTGCCTAGAAATCCTAAATTTAGAACTTGCACAATTAAGGAGTTTGAATTAAGAATTGCTACGATCTAAATGTCTTAACACAATAATTAAGAAAGTTCGGTGAATGCTATGTTAACCAGTTTGTTGTATTTCAAGTTGCATATAAAACTAGCACATTGTATCCCATAAATGCCTTATTGTACACAGCTATGATTTAATTTAAAAAGGGCAGGGCAGAGAAAAGATTGTATAATTGCTATGATATTGTAAATGATAAATCAGATAATGAATATGAGTGATATATATTAAATCAAAAACAAAAAGTAAAAAGAAAAAAAAGTTGGAAAACACTGATACATTGGAAATAAGCACCCAAATCACCAGAAGCCCAAGAATACTGAAGCTTACCAATGCACTGAGGTTGTTTATACATGTAAGAGACTTGCTAATAAATCTAAAACATACATATTTGAAAGGTTAATATGATAAAACAATTTATTTTGGCATCATTTAAAAACAACCAAATGTTGTGTTACTTAGCTTTTTTTAAGAACTTGTTTCAGCAAAAGTAAGGTTTAAATTAATGCATGTATAGTGCCAGATAACAGCCTCCCATCTTCAATCTGGTCTTCTAAGGAAATTTACAATGTATCGAAGAACATGAATACTCAATGGAAAGAAGTTCACGATTTTCAATTTTATGATAATATAGTTTTCAGAATACTTGTTCTTTGATTGTCAGCACTACCAAATATATTGTTCTTAAAAATTTTCTCCATGCAAAAAAAAAAGAATCGCTACGATCCCTGGTCTCTACTTCCCATTGCTCAGGAAACTTTAAATCAAATTTCCAACAACATATGGTAAATCCCTGTCCCTAGTCGCTTTCTTATTTCTCCATTCAAAACTTACATCACATGGCTCACTTTCCTTTCTCCCTCATTCTGGAAGTATTTTTACAAACCTTGCTATTGTGTCTGCTGAGGTTTGTCAGAGAAGGATAAGGGGAGGAGCATAAAAAAATTAAAGTTTCATAAATCATAAATCCAGAGTACATTACTAGATCTCTGCCCCACCACATTTGGGCTTTGATATGTCTTTTCTTGTTTTAAAGCCCTATTTCAATTTTAAACATTGATACATCTTTAACGAGTTGTTAACTATAATTTTAAATGATCCATAAAAAATCTCAGCCTGCACACTTCTGAAACTGTTGAAATTTTCTCCTTAAACGCGAATAAAAAGCTCTCAAGTCCTTGGGAATAAAGGACATGAAAGGGAGCTCTTGAGGGAATCATAAGAAATGCACAATTTATAATACTACTAATAAGGGTGTTCCCATGGGACTTTCTCTACCTTGGCTAAAGACACTCAAGAAAAATTTGCAAAGGACATGGCTAGTCTAGTTTTATTACCCCATCCCTTGCATACCTCTAAGAGATAAAAGGATCAGAGTTAAAATATAATTAAAAACTGAAGTGTTTCTTTAAAAAAAAAGAAAAGTAGTTAGAGTTATGGCAACTTTCCTTCCCCATCCCTGTGGGAAGGAGAGAGATACATTTCTGTCACCACAAGCCAAGCAAGAGGGTTCCTCAAGAAATCCACGTGGAAAGCTTGGCATATATTCACAGAATCTGCACAACACAACGAACACAGTGGACTAATCTGATACATATGGAAAAGCAGAAAGGCAACAGCCATTTGCCAGAACAACAGAATGAAAGAGTAGCCAAGTTCAGATTGACCGATATTCCCAGTATTTGTTGGGACAAAGAATACACAAGTGTTCCCTATGAATCAGATAAGCGCTCAGGAGAGAGACCCAACCTGGAGGAGGGTTCTGTGCCTAAGCCAGGGCTGAACTCTGGATTCCTGGGGACTGAGAGGGAAAACACAAACAGCCACAGAAAACAGTTGTCCAAGGCATGACACAAGCAGTCCAGTTACATGTCCCCAGAGTAGGTCTCCAGAGAACCCACAAGTGCACCCCCTAAAATGTTCTGCTTTGAAATTCTGCCCCCAATCCCAGAGTCAGCTTGAGCTGTCCTCCATGGTCAGCAGAAACCATCACCAGATGGCAGTGCTGCCAGTCAAGTAGGGCCTTTCCTGTACCTGCTCTGCCCTCCTTATCTCCTCTCCCCATGAGTGGCTGGGGCCATGGAAAAAGTGGCAGGAGTTAGGGCTGCACAGACCCCAAGGTGAGGAAATAAGAGAGAGCCAACCATGCCCTGCGCTCCACCAAGACTCCCAGGCCTGCTGCAGTCCAGAGCTTTAGAAAGAATCTTAATGGCTGGGCACCCATAGCTCTGTGGTTAGGGCACCAGCCACATGCTCCAGGGCCAGACATACTAAACAAACAAACAGTCCAGAGCTTTAGAAAGAATCTTAAAGGCTGGGCATGCTCCAGGGCGGGTGGGTTCAAACCTGGCCCAGACCTACTAAACAAAAAAAAACCAGAAAGAATCTTAAATGAAATCTAGAGTTTTGACTCTCGCCTATGAATGGACACTTTTATTACTATTCAGGAGGCTGGGGCAAGAGAATCAATTGAGCCCAAGAGTTGGAGGTTGCTGTGAGCTATGATGCTACAGTGCTCTAACCAAGGGCAACAAAGTAAGACTCTGTCTCAAAAAAAAAAAGAAAAGAAAAGAAAAAGAATTAAGTTATTTTCTCCTTGTGCCCTCCAAGTTTCTGCTCCTACAATGTACTGTTTCTCCTGGAGTTCTCAATATTCTGCTAGCCCAGGAGATTGAAAGATGCCATCTGAATGGTGGCCGGCTGAGCTCCAATTCCATTTCTGCACTACAAGTTTGTGGGAAAGTAGGGAGATGCTTACCCCCATGTATCTTACTCAATTCAGTCATCTATAAGATCTGGAGACTACACCTCATGGAGGTGTTGTGAAGACTTCCTAGCCACAAAAAACAACATGGGGCCTGGCAATGGTAAGTGCCCAGTGAAGGCCATTATCATCATCCTCATTATTATAGACCTTAACATTGATCAAAGATTTGTTCATTAACCTCTAAAGACAAACAGAAGATACTAAGAATTTAGAATCTTGCTCCATCCACAATAGGACTGATGCCATTAGATGTGAGTCCCCCACAGGGCAACAGCATCCTCTTTCCCAGATTTCTATCTCTAAGACCCAGTTC
Organism: Nycticebus coucang; assembly: GCF_027406575.1. Lineage (NCBI taxonomy): Eukaryota > Metazoa > Chordata > Mammalia > Primates > Lorisidae > Nycticebus > Nycticebus coucang. Next base: position 121,096,351 of record NC_069782.1, read on the forward strand.
AATGCCAAGAAAGGATTGTTGAACAGATGATTGAATGAGTAAGTGAATGCCTACACTGCCTACGCTCTGGCCTCCTAGATCTTGTTGCTCTAGGGTCAGGTGAGTGGTAAAAATCTCCCATCTTTCCTTACCCTCAAGGGAAAAGCCTCCTGATTCTTCTGGGGCTCCAGAAATCTGAATGAATACCTCATTCCAAACTCTGACAGCTAGAAGAGGATTCTAAGTAGTCAATCTCAAAATTTGGCATACATCAGAATCACCCAGGGTGCTTTTTTAAAACACAGCTTGCTGGGCCCACCCTAGAGTTTCTGGTTTAGTAGGTCTGGTTTAGTAGGCTGAGAATTTGTATTACTTAACAACTTCCAGGTCCTGGAAACACACAGTTAAGAAATGCTGTTCTAATAGGTGGCTTTGATTGCATCACCCACTGTTTACAAATCGCAGAGAGTTCCCTTTTAAAAGTCCATGAACTAAAGCAATTCAATAAAGTCCACATGCCTTAGTCTCAGGCCCTTCCAACACACCCAGTGCAACTTTCTGGCCTTGTTTTCTACTACGCCCCTCCATTCTTTAACCACACTGAGCTGCTCTCCCTTTTTTGTTTTTGTTTGTTTGTGTTTTGTTTTGTTTTGTTTTGAGACAGGGTCTTGCTCTCTCACCCACCCTAGAGTGAAGTGGCTTCATCATAGCTCACTGCAACCTCCAACTCCTGGGCTAAAAAAATCCTGCTGCCTCAGCCTCCCAAGTAGCTGAGACTATAGGTGCAAACAAACTGTCATACCCAGTTCTTGTATTTTTTGTAGAGAAAGAGTCTGGGTTTTACTCCGACTGGTCTCAGATTCCTGATCTCAAGAAATCTTCCTGCCAAAGTGCTAGGCATACAGGAGTCAGCCACTGTGCCCAGCCTGCTCTCCCTTTCATGGACACTCCAGTGGCCCTGCCTCTGCACTCTTGCCTGGTCTAGAATGCCCTTATCTTCTTCCCTTATGATAAAGTCCTACTCATCCTTGAAGATCTGATCCAAATGCTACTCTCTGGGTCACTTTCCCTGAGTCCCTGTGGGCATGCCGTGTAGCCACAGCACACTATACCGGGTCTTACCATCACCTTTCTGTGTTGTCTTTTAGGAATCTGACATTACTAGACTCTCTTTGCGCCTCCAGCCACAACCATGCATTACTGCTATTTGATTCTCCAAGCCCAGCACAATCACTAAACGTGCTCACCAAAAGGAGCAGTTTAGTGCACACGTGAAAAATCAGTGAATTCCAGACTGCAGTTGCCCCGGTTGATATCTGTAGACTGCTGCACAAATCTTTACTATATTCATCAGCTATTGCTGTGACAATGCTGCATAACAAAACACAACACACACATCCAGACAATCTCTAGTAACAAACATTTGTTTTTCTCAGTTAGGGCAGCTCTGCTTCGGGAAGCAATTTGGCCGGGCCTTGGCCCCAGGTTGCAGGCTGGGTTCGGATTTGCTCTACACATTTCCTCATTCTGAGACCAGGAGCCACACAGGACATGTTCCTTTCATAATAGATCACAGGAACATAAGAGGCCAAGCCAAATCATGCAAGCACATTTCTAGACTCTGCACATATCACATCTGCTGACGTTCCATTAGCTGAAGCTAGTCATGTGGTCAAGACCAACCTCAGTGGAATGGGGAATATAGTCTGTCTTGCACAGTGTCAACAGAGCCACATGGCAAAGCCACATGTTAACATTAGAACAGGAAGCCAACCAAGAATTGGGAAGGAAACATTGGGAACAATAATCCAACCTACCAATGTACCATTTCCCATTGTGGGGCATTAATCCCATGATTAATAGCTGATTAATACATAAAGATTTGTGCAGTCCATTTGGTAGTTGGATTATTGTTTATTCCGTTCAGATAACAACATAGATTCCCAGATAGTCTCTTTTGCTGACCTTGGATATTGGTGAGACTGTCTCTGAACCTCCACTCTGCATCCACAAAAAAGATCACTTTCTTGGGTGGCACCTGTGGCTCAAAGGAGTAGGGCGCCGGCCCCATATACCGTAGGTGGTAGGTTCAAACCCAGCCCCTGCCCAAAAAAACTGCAAAAAAAGATCACTTTCTTAAGTAAAGCAATGGAAATACCTTACCTTCTTTGTTTCCGATCAAATACCACTAGTTTTCTGGTTCCTAGATATCTCCATTATTTCTTAAGAAAATAATGGCCACTTTTTTTTAAAGTCAAGGTCTTACTCTGTCACCCAGTCTATAGTGGCCTGCTCATAGCTCATTGCAGCCTCAAATTCCTAAGCTTAAGCAATCCTCCTGCCTCAGCCTCCCAAAGTGCTAAGATTACAGGCATGAGTCACAGTGCCTTGCCACTGGTTATTCCGAAAGGTATTTTTTTTTTAGTTTGATTTGTGTTTATCTGCATCATGGTTTAAGATGTGGTTGATTATTTTGAAATCTCACTAATGTTATTCAAGTACTTAAGAAGTCATCTAAAATAATAGATTATCCAAAATTTTGTGCTGTATTGTGGTTTAAGACAATTCTAGCCTTTCTGATTGTTCATAAACTGTAGTATAGTCAGGCCCAGTTGGAAGTATACATTAGGATGGCAGAGAGACCTAAGAAATCAAAGGCCTCAGACAAACACGTGTCTTAATCCCTAGAGTCAGGCAGGAAATTTTCCTGTGATGCTACTACATACAGAGCTTATGTGCCCTGAAAGTAAGAACATGTTTACCATGTTTTTTAATAGAGTGTTGGAGATTTGATCTGGAGCAGAGGGCATTGTGACCCGTTCTCTGATTGGTATGCCAGCACAGACCTCCCAACTGTAACAGAGACAGTGAACTCATTCTTGTTTCACTGTTTCAGTCTCAAACTTTGTCTACCATATCCCTGGACTGGAAACCAGAAACCGAGGACTGCACTCAGCCATTGTAATTTTTAAATTATCATTTGCAAAATCACTATATTCATTAATGGAAACTGGATTGTTAAAGAAATATCACTCTACCTTGTGATGAAAACAAAACTTCTGTTTTTTACAAAAAAAACTTTTACAAAATGTTACAGGCCATGAAATTTCTCTTTATCAGCCGACTCTATTATTCATAATGGTACTTTCCTTAAACTAGAGGCCTTATTCATTATTATATTATATTATAATATTACCTTTGCCTAATCCAAAAGCTGACAAGCAGCCCTGCCTAAACAGATGGAGACCAGTAGGGGTCTCAGATTATTTTCATAGAGGTAGAAGAAAAGGCAGCCAGGCCCTTCTCGCCTCCTACTCACCTACACACGTGTCCTATTGCTAAGTATTACATCACACTATAGATCTTCTCCAGGACAGGACAATGACCTCTAAAAGTTTGTTGTGTCCCTTTTCTGTGAGTTATTCAGATATGTAGCAGCACGTAGCACACCTGTAGTTGGTAAACCTCTCCTCTCCCCTTACCCAGCTTCCCACATGCTTTTAGAAACTAGCCAGGAAATCATCCAGGATTTATACAGATTGCCAAAGAACAGAAGGCAGATTCTGTGTCAAAGCAGACCACATATGACAGTCAAAGGATCCCAGGAGTTAGGAGATAGGGTTCTGGCCTGACCACTCACCGTGGTGACCTCACCCAGGCCCCTTCACTTTGCTGCACCTATATTCCCTTTCTGATCTCCTTTTCCTCTATTTCAGCCCATAATTTGACTCTTTATAACTTAACATGATTTGTAATTTGTAAAATTTGAATCATCAATTTTTATTTCCACTTGCTCTTAAAATCTGTGCTCTCCACTAGATTGTAAGCTCCTTGGGCCATCTGAATACCCCATTGTATACCCACACCTGGCACGTCGTCAGTGCTCAATTCACTTAAATTAATGAACAAACAAATGTTATCAAAGTCTCTAGTTTTAACATCCTATAACTTTTCATTTGGTCAAAGAAAAACAAATGTATTTTTATATGAAAGAAATATTAGTAGTTCTGTTTTGGAGCTCCCAGGGAAGAAACAGAACAATGGATGTTTAAGTGTTTAAGGGAAATTCTCCTATTCATCAGCCCTCCTTATAGCACTTTTTAGCTTCATAGAGGACAATATATTATTTTTTATGTTTATGTTTTTAGCATAATCTAGGTGATTGTTGTGGGTATAGAAACTGGGAAGTCTTTCTTATCTCTCTAGCACTTCCTTGTCTTTGTAGCATTTCTTACCCAGTAGGATAAACCATTTTTTTATTCTTTATTAAATCATAACTATGTACATTAATGAATTTCTGGGGTACAACATGCTGATTCGATATACAATATGGAATGCTTACATCGGACTGATCAACATAACCATCTCCTCACTTACTTGTTGAGGTAAGACATTTATACTCTATTCTTTATAGTTTTGAAATGTATCATTGCATTGTGCACATTAGGTGAGGTCCCCCAAATACCCTCCCTCTCCTTCCTCCCTCTCCTCTTTCCTCCTTCTTTCTGGACTATAGTTATGTTTTACCATTCCTATGAATGTATAGGTAATTATATATTGATTTCATAGTAGTATTGAGTACATTGGATACTTTTTTTCCCATTATTGAGATACTTTACTAAGAAGAATATGTTCTGCTCCATCCAGGTAAACATAAAAGATGTTAAGTCTCCATCTCTTTATGACTGCATAGTATTCCATGATATACATATACCACAATTTGTTAATCCATTCATGGGTTGATGGGCATTTGAGCTATTTCCATGACTTGGAAATTATGATTTGGTATGCAGTAAACATTCTGGTGCAAATGTCTTTGGTGTAAAATGATTTTTGATCATCTGGGTATATATCTAATAGAGGAACACTTAGGTACATGGCCGTAGCCTACCCACCAAGTCTAGGCTAGTTTCTCCATTTCCAACATCTATTTGTTCCTTGGAACTTTTGCATTATTTCTGCCCAGTCTTATCATCAACCCTAGAGAACTCAAGATCGAACTGAAAACTACAAATATAAAATACTTAATATAGCCCTAAATACTGGAATCATTTAATTTTTGTTAGCAGAAACCATCTAGGCAAAGTCACTGTAAATGACTGCCCTTACCCATTATTTTTCAATATAATATTTAAGATTGTGCTGATGGTTGGTCCATGGGCCTGGTTTCCATCCTCACATCACTCTGTGGCCATGCAACTTGCCTGCAGTCGGGCCATCCCAGGCTAGCAGACAAATCCAAGATCACTGCAGCTTGTTCCCCACTCTGTCTCACCACACATGCACACTTATCTCTTCTTTTTATTTGGTGGCTTTGGCCAGAGTTTTTATGTTCCCTTTGCTCACTCATCTCCAAACAGCTAAGATAATGCATCTGGTGCTTGCTGTTAATTGTTGCTCCTGACATGGAATTAGAGAGTAGAGTCTCCTTGAAATGTCTCCTCCAGAAAGATACAGATGTGATGCTCTGTTCTGGCCTTCTAAAAATGTCTGGCCAGAGCAAATACATTTATGCAATGTCAGATGTTTATGTCAAAAGTTAGACCAAATCCCAATGTCTTTGTTTAGAGCTTTGCCCTATGTGGCCAAACTTCCATCTTTCCAGCCTTATTTTCCATCCATCTTCCTTGGTTCTGGTCAGATCAAACTGTGCCTTGGTCCTCCTACACTTTTGGTACTTTCCTGAATCTTTGCCTTGTGAAAATTCAGCCCTGAAGGCTCAACTCGCCTGTTGTCTCCTCCATGAAAGTGTCCTAGATCACCCCAGTTGGAAGTAATCCGAACTCCCATGGGAGTCTTCTATTGCAGGACTTCTCTTTTTCTGCCTTACTTTAAATTATTGACAAAATATTTTGTCTCCTACAACAACAATAAGTTATTAGTATACAGAGACCATCCCTTCATCTTTCTATTATTTCACAGAGTGGTCAGTATTATTGTTTGGTTGAATAAATAAACTTCCCTCACTTGTAACATATCTGTTCAACATTTGGAGCTTAATACATGTTATAAGTAATAGGTAACTCTTTTTTTGTTTAGGCAGAGTCTCACACTGTCGACCCAGCTAGAGTGCAGTGGTGTCATGGCTGCAACCCCAAACCTGAGACTCCTGACCTCAAAAGATCCTCCTGCCTCAGCCTCCCAGAGAGCTAGGATTACAGGTGTCAGCCTCACAGCTATATAACTTTTGTTATACTTTTTGGGCTCCAATGTCTAGTCCACAAACTAAAGCTGGACACAGAGTTTTTGTGTCAGTGTTCATTCAGGTGCTGAGGATTTAACCCAGGTATGTCACATGTTTATGTCACTTACCTCGTTTCACACAGAGCTAAGTGATAAACAAAGGCTACAAATAGTGGGCATCAGCACCTCCTACTGGAGGAAGCTAAGACATGCAAGTACTGATAGATGTCTTAACTCCAAAAGGTAAGGGTACAACTCCTTTTTGTCCTCATTTGGAGGACTCTATTCAAATATTACCCATGAGTTCAGGATACAGTCAATGAGCATCTACAGGACAGAACATAGGTAGGAACGTTCCAGGGGCCTGGTTTAGCCTGGAAAAACCCAAGAATATTTGACCAGACTTGAAAGCTGAAAACATAATCAAGAGAGTATTCTGCATTGGGAACATTCAAACATTCAGAGAACTAAGGGTGTGAGGCAGAAACATAATGGTGACAAGCGCAGTAAAGGTGATGATCTTCGGAAACGTGGACAAATAGGAAAAAAAGTAAGATGGGGGCCAGGCCTGGTGACTCGTGCCTGTAATCCTAGCACTTGGGAGGCTGAGGAGAGAGTATCACTTAAGGCCAGGAATTCGAGACCAGTCTGAGCAACAAAGCAAGACCAAAACCCCATCTCTACCAAAAAGCATGCACCACCATGCCCAAGGCCCAGCTACTCAGGAGGCTGAGGCAGGAACATCACTTGAGCCCAAGACTTTAAGTTTTAATGAGCTGTAATGACACCACTGTACTCTATCCTAGGCAACAGAGCCTGTCTCAAAAGAAGAAGAGGAAAAGGAAGGAGTAGTAAGGTATGGATTTGTCTGCGAATTTTGGAAAAGTGCTTGGAGATGAAAGTGAGACACAGCCTAAGACCTCTAAGATCTCATTCACCAAGCAGTTTATTATAGTCAATGAAACTTTCGTTTCCACACTCCATTTAGCACTTCAGTAAGCTAAAGTACTGTTTCATTTAATCATTTATGAATGTTTACATTAAAAATTGTTCATAGCTATATAGTATATTTGATTTTTTAAAAGGTGCACACTATCCCTGGTTAATATAAAGATATGAATTCCTTCCTCACTTGCAATCAGTGAAACGGAGTCTCATTCTGTTAACTTGGTCAGAGTGAGTACATCATCACAACTTGCTGAGGCCTCAAATTCCTGGGCTCAAGTAATCCTCCCACCACAACTTCCCAAGTATCTACGACTACAAGTGTGCCACTACACTCAGCTAATTTTTTTAATTTTCCTTTTTTTTTTTTTTTCTGTAGTAGAGTCAGGGTCTTATTATGTTGCCAAGCTTGTCTTAAACTCCTGGCCTCAAGAGATCCTCTGGCCTCAGCCTCCCAAAGTGCTGGGATTACAGGCATGAGCCACTGTGCCTGGCCTGCTTTATAATTTTTAAGGTGGAAAGTGAATGTCTTGCCTATTAGCCATGGAAACAATTGTAAGACTGACATAATCTTCAGTGGCTCACACCTGTAATCCTAGCACTCTGGGCGGATGGATTGCCTAAGCTCACAGGTTTGAGACCAGCCTGAGCAAGAGCAAGACCCTGCCTCTAAAAATAGCCAGGCGTTGTGGCAGGCGTGTGTAGTCCCAGCTACTATGGAGGCTGAGACAAGAGAATCACCTGGGCCCAAGAGTTTGAGGTTGCTGTGAGCTGTGACGCCAGGGTACTCTACTGAGGGTGATAAGTGAGACTCTGCCTCAAAACAAACAAAAAAAAAGACTGAAATAATCAAGTCAGTATGGTCCTACACCGCAATTATTATAGACCAGACAGAGTAACTAATCCAGTGACACAGACCAATACCTGAAATAAATTAATACAAAATAAAAAATCATCACAAACAAGTAGAAAAATGAATTATTAAATACATGGTAGACAAGAAATTAACTATTTGGAAAATAGTAGCTTAGAGACTCATCTTTTCACAGATAAATTCTACATGGACCGCAAAGAAAAATGTAGAAATCAAACTAAGGAAACAAAGATGAATTTTATCATATTGCTGGATGGGAAATGATTTTCTAAACATAACAATGGGGGGTGCATAAAGACATAAAATGTAAGACCTGAAACTATGAAACTACTAGAAGAAAATATGGAGGAAATGCTTCATGAAATTGGAGTGGCAAGGGTTTTTTATGTAACACCTCAAAAGCAAAAAATAGACAAATGAGAGTATATCAAACTTGCAGTTTCTACACAAACAGTGAAAAAATTGAAGAGACAACCTGCAAAATGGGAGAAATTATTTCCCAGTTATGCTTCTGACAAGGGGTCAATATTTAGAATGTATTAATACAAGGTATTCGACTCAATTGCAAATTAAAGAAAAAGAACCTAAATAATCCAACTTAAAAACAGGCAAAAGACTTGACTAGACATTATTCAAAAGAAGACATACAAATGGCCAAGAGATATGTTAAAAAATGCTTGGCATCAGAAAAATGCAAATTAGTACCCCAATGAGATATCACCTCACCCCAGTTAGAACAGCTATTATCAAAAAGACAAAAAATAAATAATCCAATGATACATCTTCTGGCAAGAATGTGAAGAAAGGGGCAGTGCTTGTGGCTCAGTGAGTGGGGCGCCGGCCCCATATGCCAAGGGTGGCGGGTTCGAGCCCAGTCCCGGCCAAACTGCAACAACAAAAAAAAAAAAATAGCCGGGTGTTGTGGCGGGCGCCTGTAGTCCCAGCTGCTCGGGAGGCTGAGGCAGGAGAATCGCGTAAGCCCAAGAGTTAGAGGTTGCTGTGAGCCGTGTGATGCCACAGCACTCTACCCAAGGGCGGTACAGTGAGACTCTGTCTCTACAAAAAAAAAAAAAAGAATGTGAAGAAAAGGGAACTCTTATGCACTGTTGGTGGGAACATAAATGGATACAGCCATTATGGAAAACACTATGGAGTTTCCTCAAAAATCAAAAATACAGTATGTCCTAGCTGAGGTTTATGAACAAAAGAAAGAAAAATAAAACTGCCACACAGTCCAGCAATCCCATTACTGTGTATATATCCAAAGAAAATGAAATCAGTACATCCAAGAGACATCTGCACACCCATGTTCATTGCTATGCTATTCACAATAGCCGAGATAAGGAATCAACTTAAGTTGATAAGGACAATGTGGCCTGTGCATGTGTAGGTGTGTATACACACATATATAGTGTGTGCATATATAATACACGAGGTCTGACAATTACATTCATGAATCATCCTAAAAAAAGTGCCACATACCTCATTGCTGAATATCACTACGGTCACCTTCAACTCATTCCCCTTGGGAAGCTATGCATGGACACCAGCACCTAGTCCACCCTTCAAAGCAATTTTGGAACTCTTTCTGTAATGACCATCAGAGCTGTCACGGTATGCAAAACCATGTAGCAACAGTCATAAACACCACTCAGCAAGACACTGCCATGTGTTAACACAACACAACTATGGGACACTGGTATATCAAGACTATGAAATCTTATCAAGTTGTTTGTAAGCGATTCAGTGGCAAGTTCATGAACTTGTTATACATAGATATGCAAATCAGAATAATAAAATACTCTTCAATATGCATATTCTCAAATAACAGAGTACTGGTAAAGTATTTAGTAAAGAAGTGCTCTCTTATTCTGTTGGTAAGAATATGGCTCACGCCTGTAATCCCAGCACTGTGGGAGGCTGAGGAGGGAAAATCGCTTGAGCTCAGGAGTTCGAGACTCGCCTGAGTGACAGTGAGACCCCGACTCGTGAAAAAAAATGGAAAAACCCAGCCGGGCGCCACGGCGAGCACCTGTAATCCGCGGCTTCCGGAGGCTGAGGCAGCGGGGTGCCCGCAGCCCGAGTCTGAGGTTGTGGTGAGCTACCACGCCCACTGCACTCTGCTCAGGGGCATAGGGTGGGACCCTGTCTCAACAACAACAAAAAAAAGAATATGGAACCTTTCTGGTCAGAAATCTGGAGGTCAGAAGCAAGAGAATTAAAAATGTTTGTACCCAGGCTAGGAACAGGTACCTTTGACATCCCACATGCTCCAAGCGTGGGTGGGGCGAGCTGTCTTACCATCCCTCAACTGTCCAGTGGCAGAATAAGGAAGTGTGAGGTGGCCCTCAGCAAAAGCTAAGCACAGCCCACAAACCTGACATTCCAGAACCACAGGGCCAGAGCAAGCACTAGAGGAAAAGACGTCCATTAGGAACTCAGCAAAAGCCTACATGAATGCATGCCATTCTGAATTTTTTTTTATGTTTTTTTGTTTTGAGCAGAGTCTTACTTTCTCATCCTGGGTAGAGTGCTGTGGCATCATAGCTCACAGCAACCTCAAATTCTTGGGCTCAAGCAATCCTCTTGTCTCAGCCTCTCAAGTAGTTGGACTACAGGTGCTCACCACGACACGTGGCTTTTTTTTTTTTTTTTGCAGTTTTTGGCCAGGGCTGGGTTTGAACCCGCCACCTCTGGTATATGGGGCTGGCACCCTACTCCTTTGATCCACAGGTGCCGCCCACACCTGGCTATTTTTAGAGACGGGGTCTCGCTCTTGCTCAAGCTGGTCTTAAACTCCTGGGCTCAGGCAATCCACCCACTTTGGCCTCCCAGAGTGCTAGGATTACAGGCGTGAGCCACCACGCCCAGCCCATTCTGAGTTTCTATGAAGGTGATTATGTCCAAGACTGCCCAGGACAATCTATTCCAATAAAGAAGAAAGAGTGTGAGGGTTGAGGGAGGGAAGACAGGGCAGAGCTCTGGCCGGGATGGGTAGCACAGGGATGACCAGCATGGCTGCCTCTGTTCAAATCCCAGCCCTGCCCCTCACTTGGCTGCGTGACCCTGGCAAGCAAACTCTTCTGTGCTTCAGTTTCCTTACCTATAAAATGGAAGCTAATACTACCACCCTTACTCAGAGTATTAAATATGAGAAGCCCTGCTGCCGCATGGGTGGGAAATGCTTGGGTAGTGTTCACCCCATTATTAACATCATGTCCTTTCTCATTCTACAGGCTGAGGAGATAATTCCTCATCAGACACTGCCATGCAGAGGCTACAGAGGCCACAGAACTGCAGGGCTCCGTCACCCTTATTGGTGAGGTGCTCCCCTTCTCCCACTCTGGTCTCTCAGAGACAAACCTTCTTGAAGTCCAGGGCCATGAAGTTTTCCTAGAGCTGCAGGAATCCAAGTGAGCAATGTGGGCCTCAGGCCTTGGCTGAGGGCAGCCTTGGGCCCTGGTGGGGGCAGCGTTGGTGTGAGAACCTCCTTTCCCACCGGAAACCCAGGGTCCGTGCCAGCTCCTCAGAGAGAGGTTCTGTCAGGCCCTCATAGAACCAAGCAGGGGATGGCTTAGCTCCAGACCAAGGTCCAGGCCATGGGCCAGGCCCAGCTACCTTGGGGCACTTGGATCCCAGTGAGGCCCTGCCTGAGCCCATGCCATGTCTGCACCCTGCCAGGGGCAGGCCTGTGTAGGGATGTGTTGGCCCAGAGCCCATGGAAGCGCTCCCATGTGAGGCTCTCTGTAAGAATGCAACAATTACCAATCTCTTGGCTCTGTTTGCAGGGCACACAACACACACACACAAAAAAAAACCCCTCTGTTCTCAGCATCCCCAGGAAAATGGGGACCCAAAAGCCCACAATGATTTCCACCTATTGCAGGGACTCAGACAAACTGGGCTGAAGTTCTATACGATAGGAGAAGGTCATGCACTTTGCATGTCTGTGCTGTTGGAAAGATCAGGGTTGTCCTAGACCAGGTGTCAGTTCTCCTAGAATCCCCTCTCCTACCAGGTGAGCATGGCCTGTCCTCAGGGAAGCTCCTTTTTCAGGCAAAGAAAAGGCACTGGTTTGGGTTCTATTCATTTTCCTCCCCTTGCTGCCCTGGGACCCCCAGAACCATAGACCCTTGGGATAATACCCAATCCAGATCCCCTGCTCCCCAAGGCCAGGAAGAAGACAACACTCTAAAACCTGGGCTTGAGGCTTGATTGATAGGGCTTCCCAAGGGAAAAACTTGAAAATAGCTGAATCTGAGGGATCTGATGACTAAGAAAGGAATCTTTGTGAACTGTGTTGCTATGGACTGAATTGTGTCTGTCCAAAATTCATATGTTGAAGCCTTAACCTCCATGCAATGGTATTCAGAGATGAGGCCTTAGATGAGGTTGTCAGGGCAGGACCATCATGGTGAGATTAGTGCCATTGTGAGAAGAGGCACCAGAGAGCTTGTTCTCTGCCTCTCCTTCCTTCCTCCTGCCTCCCTTACCGTGTGAGGACAGTGAAAAGCTGTTGAAGACAGCCCTTACCAGAACCCCACACTGGCACCCTGATCTTGGGCTTCTAGATTCCAGAACTGTGAAAAACTAAATTTCTGTTGAGTTACCCAGTCTTTGGTATTTATTATGGCAGCCAGAGCAAAGACAGGTGCTCACAAGCAGGAAACTGAGCCCCTCCAAACCCCAAACTGGGCAGAAGAAAGCAGACCCTTGTACAAAAATGAGAGTCGCATGTGGAATAGGCAGAGGCAGACTGACTGGGTGTGTGGGGTAGATGGCTCAAAGAAAGCCTCGCAGAGCCCAGACTCCTCATAGCCCAGACATCTTTCGGGGAAATTCTAATAGAATAATTCTGTTAGCAAGTCAGTTCCTCAAAGGGCAGCACTCTGGATAAAAAGGACTCTCTTGGGAAAGCAGCTATCTGTGTAGGATGGAGCATTGGGTTAAAAGTGCTAGGCACTAGGAACAGAGTAATCTGGACAAAATCCAAGCATCACTGCCGGCCCTGAGCACTGTGTCCTGTGTACTCACTGGACACAGCACACTGTCTCAGCCCTAAGTCACATTTAGCAGTATTAAGAAAAAGGCAAGACAGAAATGCAGTGAACAGAATGTGTTAAGAGGTTTAAGTCCATGAGGTTAAAGAAAAACTCCTTGTTTTTTAACCTTGACTTTCTCTTAGAAGCTGCCCCAGTACTGTTTTCTCATGTCTGAGATTGTAATAAAAGACTGTGAGGATTGTTAGGAGGGGCTGCACCCTCGTCTCTCCCTGTGGAGGGCTGGTTGGTGTTGGCCTCCTGGAGTCCCTCAGTTCAATGCAAAATGGACTGAGTAGGTGTTATTATTTTGTGTCAAGTAACACCAACAAGTCTGCAATACTGACAATGTCTAATGTATGCCAGGAGCTGTGTCGGGCACGGGGGCACAGCTGTGAATATGACCAACCTAGTTGCTGTATTCAGAGCTTCCCACATAGCAGGAATTATAGATATTACACTAGAAGGTTACAGATGCGCTAAGCATTGCAGAAAACTCCTGTTAGCAGAAAAAGAATGTTTTTCGTCAACTTCTACACTCCATTCTTTAATTAAGAGAGTTTGAAAATAATGTCAGACGTAGGAACTATTCAGCCCTAGTCTTACGAGAGGCTACAAGAGGTTATTTTGAAAAAGCCTGGCTGGCTGAGTGCATTGACTCACCCCTGTATTCCCAGCACTTTGGGAGACCAAGGAGTTGGAGATGATCAAGGAGGATTACTTGAGACCAGGAGTTGGAGATGAACCTAAGCCACATAGGAAGATGCCATCTCAAAAAAACAAAAAAGAAAAAAAGGAAAAGCTTGACAACCCTTCATAATGGTGACTTTGTGGTGGTGATTCACCATAAATGTCCTCAAAGCTATTCAATAATCTGCTCCAATTTTACATGCATGAATATCTAAACCCCTCTTGAACTTTTCCTATGTACTATTTTATACTATTTTACCATTGCTGACTTAACACTGCTTATGAATTCATTCACAGTCACTCAATTTTCATCCTCTGTGTGGGAGAATTCTTACCTCTTCAATGTATTTTCTCCCAGTTGCTCCTTTACCTTCACCAATTAGTTTACCCCTGGACTTTTTCTAGCCCCATTAGGTCATTCTTGAGATGGGTGGTCAGAAGTAGTAGATTAGTTGCCAGTGCCCTTTGCCAGAATCCACCCACATATTCCCTCTGGCCAAGAGCAAGCCCTTCCCTGCCTGTCCCTGCAGGCCCAGGAAGGCCATGGCTGGGGCACCTGGCCCTGCAGGATGGACCCCCTCATCAATAACACCTTTCTTGTGCTCAGGTTTCATAGTTTGCCAAGCTCTTTCACAGGCATTTTCTCATTTGATTCAACAATCTTGTGAGGTAGGCAAGGTAGATACTGGTTTTCTCATGCAATAGAAAAGAGGAGTTCAAATTCAATTAATTTATTAAATTAATTGCCCAATGTCATAAAAACTACTAGTGTCAGATGCAGTAATTTAACATGGGTCTCCTGAGTTGTACCTGTCCATCCATCCCCAACCTGAGCCCCAAGGCTGCATGCTCCATGTTCTAAGATCTGCTTCAGATCTCCTCCTTGTTTTAGTACAAAACTTGCATTCATAGCACAAGAAGCTCCAGAAAAGAACCACTTGTGGAAAAACGAGAATCAGATGTGGATCAGACAGAGCCTCAATCCTTTGTGACCTGCACCTGGGACACTGACTGTCACAATACCCTTCTCCCTCTGGCTCCTTGCTTCCCCAGGGACGAGACCATTTCTAACTTGCTGCTGCTACTCTGAATAGCGGCATCTCAGTGTAAGTCCCAATTTCTGCCTAGTACTAAGCCATCCCCAAAACAATGCTCAGTAAATGTTTGGCAAGTTGCTAGAAAGTCTGCTGTCTGCTTATTTTCTGACTCACTGCCTCACATTGCCCTTTGACTCATAGACTCTGTAAGACTTGATTTCAGGCCAAATTTCTGACAAATAATACCAACCTTCCAATTCAGAGACTTGGATGTGAACAATTTCTTACTATTATCAGCATTGTCTTCAAAGGGTCTTTTGATGTGTGCACCAAATACTGGAACCTCCCCTTATCCAAGAGAGTGATCAGGCTATGATGGAGCTAAGAGGACTAAAGGTGCTTAATCCAAAAGGGACTGAGGATGGAAGAGAAGAGAGATGGGGCAGGAAAGTGCTTAAGCGAGTTCTTGAAAATGAGTAGGACTAGCCAAAGAGGAAAGGGAAGGAGGTTCTAGGGAAAGAAGGTGGCCCCTGCAAAGACACAGAGTGTGAGAGTTGATGGCACTTTAAGGAACTATGAGTAGTGTGGCCAGAAGGCAGGTTGGGCTGGGATGGTGCTAGGAGATGATTCTGGAGAAAGACATGGGCCAGGTAAGGAAGGGCGTACAGACAGGCCACGCTGGGGTGAGCAGACACCATACTGAAGGAGACGAAAGCCCTGGATATGAGCAGATTGGTGGAAATACTCTGACTGCATAGGGGAATGGGTCAGAGGGGAGCTAAATCTTTTGCTAGGGTAATGCTTTAACCTGTGTGAGAAATAAGAGAACTATCAAATGATACACAGAAGCTTAAAATGTTAGTGCTGGAAGGGATCTTTCAGATGAACGGTCTGGTCAAATGTCTATTTTAGAGATGAAGTAAGGTGGCAGGGAGGGGGGCAAGGAATTAAGCATCACTCTGCTGCCATAAGTGCCCCACCTGAACCGTTCATCAGTCCTCTCTTCCATGAGTGTATTAGTTTGCTAAAGCTGCTCTAACAAAATATACCACAGAGCAGGTACTTTAAACAATAGATATTAATTTTCTTGCAATTCCAGAGGCTAGGAGTCCAAGATCAAGGATCAGTTTCTTCTGAGCCCTCTCTTCTGTCTTGCAGACAGCTACTTTGGCTGTGTACGTACATGGTCATCCTTCCTTCTGTGTGTATTTGTGTTCTAGTCTCCTTTCCTTTTAAAGACATCAGTTATATTGGATTAGGGCCCGTACTAACAACCTGATTTTAACTTATTTACCTCTTTAAAGACCCTATCTTGGCCAGGTGCAGTGGCTCTCACCTGTAATCCTAGCACCCTGGGAGGCCAAGGCAGGAGGATTGCTTGAGCCCGCAAGTTCAAAACCAGCCTGAGCAACAGCGAGACCCCCATCTCAACTAAACATTGAAAAATTAGCTGGGCATTGTGGCAGGTGCCTGTAGTCCCACCTATTTGGGAGGTTGAGGCAGAAGGATCACTTGAATACAGGAGTTTGAGGTTGCTATGTAGTAGGCTGAGGCTATGGCACTCTGGCCTGGGCAAGAGAGTGAGACTCTGTCTCAAAATAATAACAATAACAATAATAATAATGACAATGATAAAGGCCCTACATCCAAGTGCCCTCATATTTTCAGGTACTCTAGGGTTAGGGATTCAACATATGAATTGGGGCCTGGGGAGACACAGTTCAGCCCATTATAATGAATAACAAGAAAGTGTGTTCAGAGATACACAAGATGGAGTAACAGGTCTCCCTCTTCCCTTTCCTTCTTCCTATCTCTGCTTGTGAATTCAAGAGGGAAGATTCCATCGTGTCCCTCCTGGAATGTTAATTGTATGACAGAGTCCCTTGGATCACTGATGTGAACCCACATCCTGAGCAGAGTAGTCTCACATCCATGCTATGCTCTCAACACAGCACACGGTTTGTGAGATACCTCCTCAGTGAATCATCTTTCTCTTGTCATTTCTCCATCACCATATAGTCAGTGGAAAACAGAAGTGAAGCCTCTTCCAGATCACTGAAGAGTGTGTTATTTCATCACCTTAGCGCTGACCCACAAGAGAATCCCGCACTAAATTAGTACTCTGCTACCCTCCCCATGGTAGAATGCTATAAAGTCATTATGCCGTGATAATTTCGAGAAGATGCTAATAACAAAGATCTTTGACAGTAATATGTTGTTTTCCAAATTTTCTACAAAATGGTGTGGGAAAATACATCTGATAAAATTCTGAAACCTCTATCCACAATAGAGTCACTTTTTTTCCTATCTTTGTATTCTTGGTTCAGTGTAATCCTGGGTATGTTAACTCTTAGGCAGTTCACTACCAAGACAAAATGTACTGTATTGCATAATTATCAATTCCAAAAAAAAAATCAGTTGCCAGGTTTTTAAAAATAGAATTCAAAAAAAAAACAAAAAGAAATAGAATTCAAGTTTTATAATATTTGTGTTCGCCTATTTATAAAATAAACTAATTCTAGAATATTAAAAATAGAGACAAAGCACATAGAAAAAAAGAAAATCACATAACTTGCTTTTGTATTTATTAATAAATCATGGACACTTCCCAATGTGCTTTTATTCTTTCACATCATTTTTTTTTTTTTTGGCCCGGGCTGGGTTTGAACCCACCACCTCCAGTATATGGCACCAGTGCCCTACTCCTTTGAGCCACAGGCACCGCCCACTTTCACATTATTGTTAGGACTGCCTATTATGCCATTGTATAGATACATCTTATTTTACTTAAGTCCCTTTTGGTGGAGATAGGTGAGATTTATTTTCTTTCAGTCATAAATTTAGCTGTAATGAAGTATAATGATAGATCAAAGCATGCATGCATAGATTATTTCCAGAGGCTAAATTCCTAGCTGTGAAAATACTGAGTCAAACACATTGAAGACTTAGGATGTACAGGGTGGCCGTAAAGTACGTGTGCAATTTTAAATGGCACACTATTTTAAATTTCACGCAACTTTATGGCCACCCTATATTGCCTAATTGCCTTCTAGAAATGTTGGGTACTGATTTACTCACTCAGGGTGACTATTTTTCTCTCTAATATTGAATATTATGATTTTTAAAATTCTTTTCCAATTTGAATAGTGGAGAAATGGAATCCTATTATTACTTCATGTCAAAGACTTTTTGAATGAGTAGTGTGGAGTAGTTGTGAATAAGTAAATTTTGTTCATTGATTTACATATGTTCATTCACATATTCCTCCCTCAAAAAGCCCAATTCTCCAACATTCCACACTTGTTTGTTTACTGCCTATTACGTACAAAGCCCCATACTAAATACCTTTTAAAATGAGTTATATTTATTTTATGCTTATTGACTCTATTCTTTGATTCTACCAGATTCTGAAGAATTATAGTAAAATAACTTATAACCCATTAATTCCCATGGTCACCTCTGGAACTTCCTAATAAGTACAAATTGTGTTGCTAATCAACTAGTTATCTGGTAACTTTTGTAATTATAGGGCTCATATGTTAGCCAATAGTTCCACAGTTTTACCTCTGGAAGCAGCTGGGTGAATGCCATACATTCAAATGATTATCATTTTGTTCCAGAATATTTTGCATTCACGTATCACCATCTGCCACACTCCATCTGGATTTACAGCTACCAAAGGTAATGGAAGTCTAGCATCTCATCTCATCTCATCTGAGGCGTCATCACTAGAGTGTGTCAGAGGCACTAGACAACAATCATGTGTGGAAAAAATACCACTAAAAGGAAGGAAAATCAAGTTTAAGATTAAAAAAATAGATACCATAATATGGAATCTACTCAACCTTTAGTACTCAATTGACTAGTCCAGAGTCAATGAACCCATTAGTAATACAAAAATGTCTTCAGTGTCTGGAGCATATATTAATCAGGTTCCACTCAGGAAAATGGAGCCTACCCCAGGTGGTTCAGTGGCAGTAAGTTAATACCCAGGCTCGGCACCTGTAGCTCTGTGGTTAGGGCACTGGCCACATAAACCAGGGCTGGCAAGTTCGAACCTGGCCTGGGCCTGCTAAACAACAATGACAACTAAACAACAACAACAACAACAAAAATAGCCAGGCATTGTGGTGGGCGCCTGTAATCCCAGCTATTTGGGAGGCAGAGGCAAGAGAATCACTTAAGCCCAAGAGTTTGAGGTTGCTGTGAGCTATAACACCACAGCACTCTACCGAGGGCAATGTAGTAAAACTCTGTCTCAAAAAAAAAAAAAAAAATACAGGGACCCAGTTATAAATGTGTTGGTAAAGTTGAGAGGCCAAACAAGATAACCCAAAGACCTGAAACAGCAGGAAGTTGCTACAACCGTATTATCAAAACCCAGAAGCCAGGGCAACAGGGCAGAACTTGGAAACTCAGCTTCTCATTAGTTGCCATTATAACTTTATCCCCTGAAGCAGAGAAATGTAGGATGAAATATCCTGACTTCTCTTTTTCTATTTTTCTCCAACCTCCACCACCTGCCAGGCATGGGTGAAACATTGACAAAAGCCAGTTGGCAAAGAAGCTTGGGAGATGCAGTCTACAGGGCCATCCCTTTTAGGACGTACAGCAGAATAAAGGAAGTAGATGCATGTATAGGATCTAAGAACAGACATGCAAGTGAGTGGCACAGTGTGGGCTAAATTTTGCCAAGAGAAAGGTACTCCTTTTCTGCTCATGGAAAAGTACCTTGCTCTCTTCATATGTTCAAATTTCTTGTCCTTAAACATTAGACTTCCCATGAATGGACGAATGGGTCCCCCACACCAGCCCTAGACCCACTAGTATTCCACACTCTTAATCGGTTTGCACTTTGACCAATGGTATTCACATTTCATCACCTTTGCCCATGGAGGTTGATCTAGACTCTGATCAGCTTTGAACTCAGTGTCTCTTCAAAGGCTCTGGACTTTGTGCCCATATCTAGACTCCTGACCTTTGCCCAATCGCATGGATCTGTCCACACTTTCCAATTGCAGCTGCTCTTTCTTCACAAAATCAGTGGAACCAGAGGTCTATGTACATTAAAGTTATAATGGCAACTAATGTCATGTGTATCCATCAAACATGGGAGGGGTAAGAAGAGTGGGTAGAATAAAATGAGTTAAATTCTCCTCAAATGCAAGAGGTTAACAGGTGATATTTATTTAGTTATTTATTTATTTATTTTGTAGAGACAGAGTCTCACTTTATGGCCCTCGGTAGAGTGCCGTGGCCTCACACAGCTCACAGCAACCTCCAACTCCTGGGCTTAAGCGATTCTCTTGCCTCAGCCTCCCCGAGTAGCTGGGACTACAGGCGCCTGCCACAACGCCCGGCTATTTTTTGGTTGCAGTTCAGCCGGAGCTGGGTTTGAACTCGCCACCCTCGGTATATGGGGCCGGCGCCTTACCGACTGAGCCACAGGCGCTGCCCAACAGGTGATATTTAAAACTGATCAATCAAGAAGGAGCTACATGAGCACAGTAATTAGAGATCTGGAAGTTACTAACAGAACTAAACACAGAAACAATCAAAAGAAACAAGATAGTTTCCTTTGGCCAGGGGTGCTATGGGCAGACAGGATGGAACCAGGTTCTCCTGCTTTGTATAAGCCCCCTGGACTCTTTCACTTCCATTTAACCATCACAGATTTCTGCACAGGGATTTTGCACTTGCTGTCCCCTCAACTTGGAATACTCTGCTCAAATGGTCCACACACTTTGTTCTCTCTGTTCCTTTGGATCTTTACCCAAACATCACCTGCTCACCAGAGCCTTTTCTATATTTAAAATAGCAACTTCTCCCTCTGCTTTGTTCTGTTTCTCTCCATACCACTTTTCACCTTTTAACATCTACATGATTTTCTTACTCGTGTTACTCCTTTTCTGTCTGATCCAACTACAGGACAATCTTCATGGGAGCAGAAGCTTTGTCTGTTTTGTTCACTAGGAAGTGCCCAGAACCCAGAACAGTGACTGGCACGAAAGACTGACTGAATGAACAAATCACAGGTGTGTGTTACTAGGTGTAAAAGATTTCCATAGCGGATGGCACCTGTGGCTCCACGGAGTAGGGTGCCGGCCCCATATGCCAGACGTGTTTCAAACCCAGCCCTGGCCAAAAACTACAAAAAAAAAAAAAAGATTTCAATAGCCAACAAATACCTCAGAAAAACACTCACTTCTTTTTGCTTGCTTGCAGTTTTGTTATGTGTCACACTGAGGTTGATGTTAGAGGATTAACTCTGCCTGAAGTTTCCTTAAGTGAGTTATTCTTTTGTCCCTTTTTGTCCTTCAGAGATTCTTTTCAGTTCAGATCGGTCAAGTGCAAGGAACCGATGTCACCAGGCAAAAGGAAAAGGCTCCCTGGCAGAACACTTCCTCATCCCTGAAGATATAGGTTTCCTTATCCCTGAGGATAAAGGTTTAAAGAACCTTTAAAAATATCAAGGCTAAGTTCCAGTGAGGAGCGACATCATCAAAAGAACTCAATGTGGCTCTGCATCCGTAACTCGGTGCTTAGGGCACTGGCCGCATACACCGAGGCTGGAGGGTTGGAACCCAGCCCGGGGCCTGCTAAACAACAATGACAACTGCAACAACAACAACAAAAATATCCGAGCATTGTGGCAGGTGCCTGTAGTTGCAGCTACTTGGGAGGCTGAGGCAAGAACATCGCTTAAGCCCAAGAGTTTGAGGTTGCTGTGAGCTGTGACGCTATGGCACTCTATGGAGGGCGACACAGTGAACTCTGTCTCAAAAAAAAAAAAAGAACACAGTGAGCGTTGGGTTTTATTTGTTTGCTTTCTTAAATATTTCAATTATTTAAGTCTAGAAAACTAAAGAATTAAAGGTTAGACAGCCTTGTTAACTATGATCTTTTAGACAAGGAAGTAGAAAAACTGCACCTTTCTGAGATTTTAAATGCCTTGTACTCAGTGCGCTCTTATCCAATATTTTTTTTAAAAGACGAGTCATTCCTCATACAGGAATCATCAGATATTAACAGCATCAAAAACAGCTGCTCTCTTCAGTCCCTTTGAAGGACTTCACCTTCAACTGTGGTGGTGAGTCGTCTCACTCATGTACTCAAGCCTGTGATTAATTTTACTGGGTCAGCTTGACTGGCACAGGGTGCTGCCTTTTATCTATTTTACCATGTTAGAATGTTATAGTATCTTTCAGCCTGTTGACTTCAAAGATGTGGGTTACTAATTCTCCTCTTTGGTCTGTTGACTCTTCCCTCAGGGAATTTCTTCCTCATGGGTTTGTGCTTTTTGCTGTGAGCACAGTCTCAGCAGAGATATTGTGGGGCGGGGGGCCCATGGGCATGCCACATACCCCGTGTTACAGAAGCCTGGCCATGGAGAGGTTTGGTATCTGCTCCGACAACATTTGCTGAGTTGTTACCTATTTACCTATTTTTTTTTTTTTTGTAGTTTTTTGGCCGGGGCTGGGTTTGAACCCACCACCTCTGGCATATGGGACCGGCGCCCTACTCCCTGAGCCACAGGCGCTGCCCCTATTTACCTATTTTTATGTTATCTCTTGGCTTGAGAATTCTGAGGCTACTTGAGTAAATGTAAGTTGGAATGCCCCTCACACAAAGCACAAACTGGTCTCTGATTTCTCAAGGGTAGAGAGATGTCTCGGATCACTTCCCTGGGTGGGCAGAGAAACTGCTTCTAGCCCCATTTCTCTAAGACTTCTAGTTCTCTGATCTAGTTTCCTGTCTTACAAGGATCCAAGGCCACACCTTCACTCCTCTGATGAACAAAGATGCTAAACCCCCAGACAGTAGACTCAGGGGTCTTTTTCCAGACCACTATCTTCTTGAGCCTACTATGGAGGTTCAAGAAGTTATACATCTGGCTTCTCATTCCCTCATTGAGGGAATTTTGAGCTTGGTTATTGCATTTAAAAAAAAAAAATTTTTTTTTTTTTTTTTCAGTTTTTGGCTGGGGCTGGATTTGAACCCACCACCTCCAGCATATGGGGCTGGCACCCTACTCCTTTGAGCCACAGACACGGCCCTGCATTTAAAATTTTTGTTAGAACTTTTTGTATAGTTATTTACACGTGCTTGAGGTGAGGAAAGAAAATAATATGGGGTATCTCAGTAAGCCATGTCTCCAGAACTCAGGAAAATTTATTTTATAAACTTTCCTGTCAAATGGAGAGCATATATTATTTTGGCAATTCTTATTCTTCCAACTTAACAAGTCACATTAGGGTGTTCTCTCACTGAAATTCATTTATTAAAAGTAAGTAGTAGGCCCCTAAAGAGGTATATGTGTATGCAATCTTATAAACCACCTTTTTGTATATGGCTTTTATCTTGAAATATTAAACCAGTACCACTTCCTATATCATTAAAAGTTCATCAAAAAACTAATATTTAAGACGTGCATTTTATTTCACTATAGTATCATAGTTTATTTAACAGTCCCTCTATATTGAACATGGGTATATTTTCCAATGTTTTATATAAATAATCCAATAATGATTATCATAATATTTAAATATTTGTCCACACTTTTGATTGTTTAAGATATTTTTGGGGATTGCATTAACTAATTACACTACTGGGTATACTATATGAAAATGATTGTTTAAATTGTAACACTGCCAAGAAGCTAACCAGCTAATGCGCTAGCAGGCAGAGAATGATTAACAACCACCCTCCAGTAAACCACAATGTCATAAGATTACTGTTTGTTTTACTAAAAGTTGTCCCTTGATTATAGGTCATTAGGACCTAATGATAATGAAATCCCTATGTGGGTTTTATAAATGTGTTTAAATTTCACAAGCTTTGCATATCCCACCCAGAAAGCCAATTTCAGTTAGCACTTTCATATGCTCTCCTAACCTCATTTTCAAAGCCTGTCCTTCACGTCCTTTTCCGCATTTCCAAATGACAGTCTTTAAAGACCCAAATCAAACACTGTGTCCTTCAAGAACTCACCTTACCAAGAGAATAAATGCCAGACCTCACCTCTCCTCTGCTCCCCCAGAACTTACTATACTTTTTACAACATTGGATCAAAACACTTTCCACTCTACCTTAGAGTAATTGTATCCATATCTGCTCTCAACTACAGGCTTTGAGGACAAAATCTTTGTCTGACCCATCTTTACATCTTCTAAAACACCAAAGTCTAACTCTGTCTTCAGTATAGAAAGGACTTCATGCACAAATGATAAGAACCCTAACTATAAACAATTTCATTAACAAATGACAGTAGATATTTCTACTATTAAAGGGTTAAAAAATGGTTTTTATTCAATTAATTTTTATGTAGTTTTTTTTTATTTTATTTTCTTTTTTTTTTAGTAAAGACAGTCTCACTTTGCTCAGGCTGGTCTCAAACTCCTAACCTCAAGATCCTCCCTCCTCTGTCTCCCAAAATGCTAGCATTATAGGCATGAGCCACCACACCCAGCTGTATGCAGTGAACTTTTATAATATATAATATAGACCATATTATATAATCATTTTTATATATAATAATTCAATTAATTTTAATTATTTTTTTGAAAGAAGTTTGTCTCTCAGAATGTAAATCTGCCTCAATAAAAGCTACCAATTACTAGAGTTGAAGAGATCAGAACCTAAATAAATCAATATGATTCAAGCAGAAATAAAGTAAAATTCAGAAATTCAGTTAATCTAATTTTTTGCATCTAACATTGTAACTAATTTTATCTATATGACAGTAAGAGTAAGCCTAATTACAATAGAAAATAACAAAGTTAAGTGATTTTTACCCCCTTTTGGTTTGGAGGGGTTTCCCCCCTTTTTGAATTTACTTTTTCCTTTTGGAATTTTTGGTCACAGCAATATCCTTAATTATTTAAGGAATGAATCAGGCCACCAAATGACTAGTTTGCATTTTTTCCCCTATTACCAATATATTTATAAATGGATTGGTGGATGGATAGGTTTGGCAAATGTTTTATGTAAAGGGTCAGATAGTAAGTACTTTAGGTTTGCAACACTGTCAGGCTGTTGTAGTGCAGAAGCAGCCAGAGACAATACGTGAACTAATGGGAATGTCTGTGAACTAATGGGAATGGCTGTGTTCTGATAAAACTTTATTTAAAAAGGCAGCACCTAGATGTAAACTAAATGGATCTAAGCTAAATCTAATTGAAATGCCTGATCTAAATGGAGGCTATACAGATGTTCACTATATAATTTTTCAACTTTTCTGTTTGTTTTAAAGCTTTCATAATAAAATGTTGAAAACTGTATGGCCATGAATTAGCCAAAAGTTTTAACTATTTGCAAAGGTTTAAATATTAAAAGCTTATAAGTTGTCCCCAAGTTTTTGTTTTTGTATATACTCTTTATTATAGCCTTCAGATGCTAAAAGTTCAATGTCAAATTTTCTGAAGTCCTTAGGTTTGGGCGTTAAAATCATCTTGAATGGGAATGATTGATCCAAAATCAGCTGGTCCCTGTAAATAGGAAGAAATAAACGTTCCTCCCTATTTTCTCCACCAGAGCTGCATAGTAACTTTCTACTTAGTTGTGGCCTTTCTGTTTCTCTCAGCAAAGGGAAGGTAGATGTTTTTGTAGCTTTTTTTTTTTTTTTTTTTTTTTGAGACAAAGTCTCAAGCTGTTGCCCTGGGTAGAGTGCTGTGGCACTGTAGCTCACAACAACCTCCAACTCTTGGGTTCAAGCAATCCTCTTGCCTTAGTTTTTTCTGTTTTTAGTGGAAACAGGGATCTCACTTTTTGCTCAGGCTGGTCTCGAACTTGTGAGCTCAAGCAATCTACCCGCCTTGGCCTCCCAGAATGCTAGGATTACAGGCGTGAGCTACTACACGTGGCCTTTTGTAGCATTATTATTTTATATAAAGTATATATGCCTTCCTTTAGGCTTTTTTCTAAAAATTCTATTTAAAGCTGACATTATCTACAATTGACAACAGTGACTTTTCCAATTATTTTCTTTCCTTTTGCATATTTTCATCTACAAGGTACTTAATATAATTTGACATTTTTATTGTTTCAGGTTAATTTGAGGGTACAAAGAATTAGGTTATAATGTTTGCATTTGTTAGAGTCTCTCTTATAATTGTATTCCACCCCCAAGAGATGTGCCATATACCTTAACATATAATTTGACATATTTTTACTTTATCTACAATAAGAATTTTTTATTTATTTTTTTTTTTAGAGACAGAGTCTCACTGTATCACCCTCGGTAGAGTACCGTGGCATTCTTTTGCCTCAGCCTCCCGAGTAGCTGGGACTACAGGCGCCGGCCACAACGCCTGGCTATTTTTTCATTGCAGTTTGGCTGGGGCCGGGTTTGAACCCACCACCCTCCCTATCCACTGAGTCACAGGTGCCGCCCCACAATAAGAATTTTTTTCTTTTTTTTACGAATCATTCGTTTTTTATTTTATTTTATTTTATTTTTGCAGTTTTGGGCCGGGGCTGGGTTTGAACCCACCACCTCTGGAATATGGGGCCGGCGCCTTACTCCTTTGAGCCACAGGTGCCGCCCCACAATAAGAATTTTTAAAACTACTTTTCTAGAAGTTTTGACACTGATTACTTTAACACATTAAAAGGAATCTAAATTTTTATGTGTTTGTAATATCAGCTCTTCCAGACAAAGCAAGATGACAACCAGGCCATAAGACACTCTTCAGGATCTGTGCAGCCTTCTTTGATTGACAGAGACTCACTGGCTTAATTCATAATCCAAACCAGATATTAGGAGACAATCATAGTGTCTTTGTGCCTGAAGAACTTTTCTTCAGGCCTGTAAAATCTTTCTGGCCTTAGTGCCAACCCATTCTTCATAGAAAACAAAAAATGGGGACAAGAAAAACAACCCATGTTATAGGATCATTTCAGCCACGACAACTGCAAGTGCCTTCTAACACTCGGTCCTCCTGGATGCTGAGGCCTGCCTGCAGAACTAAAGGTCCCTGCCCAGCCTTCCTGGCACTAGGCTCTTTTACAGAAACACCTGGTGTAAGACCCCGTGCCTCCTCCCCTCTCCCTCTGCTGCATCTTCCTCACCTGGGATATGCATCTATTGTCACCTATTGTGTTCCAGAGAGTCGCTATTTTTTTTTTTGTTTGTTTTTAAGACAAGATCTCATTCTGTCACCCTGGCTGTAGTGCTGGGGGGCATCATAGCTCACTGCAGCCTCAAACTCCTGGGCTCCAGAGATCCTCCTTCCTCAGCCTCCCAAGTAGCTGGGACTATAGGCACGTGCCACTATGCCTTGCTTATTTTTTCTATCTTTCGTAGAGACAGGGATCTTCCTCTGGCCCAGGCTGGTCTCAAACTCCTGACCTCAAACAATCCTCCCACCTCAACGTCCCAAAGTGACAGTCGCCATTTTAAATGAAGAAATTGGAACTGAGAGAAAATAGATTACTATTCACCCTCCTGCTAGGGCAAATCCCCACTCCTGAACTCTTTTGTCTCTGCCCCATCACCATTGCTTCCTGACAAGGGAGCTAACATGCAAATGCTTACATTGAGAAACAGTGCAAAGAATACAAACTTTAAAGTCAAATAGATCAGGGTTCACCTCTCACAACTGCCACTTGCTGGTTATGGATTTTGGTCAAGTTGCTTAATCTTGCTGAGTCAGGCTGATAATGGCTCCACAGATATGTCTACATCCTAATCCCTGAAACCTGTGAATGTCACCACATAAGTTTTTGAAAGTGTGATTAATTAAAGATCTTGAAATGAGTAGATTATCCTAATTACCTGGGCAGGTCCTCAATGCCATCACAAGTTTCCTTGTAAGGAAGAGTGGACACCACACACAGAGAAGAAGGCATATGAAGATGGGGACAGAGATTGGAATAATGTGGCCCCAAGCTAAAGAATACATCAGCCAACGAAAGCTAGCAGAACCAAGGATTGGCTGCCCTCCCAGATCCTCCAAAAGGAAGCAGCTCCAAAACTATAAGAGAATAAATTTCCGTTGTTTTAAGCCACCAAGGGGGTAATGACTGCAGCCCCAGGAAACAAATACCCCTGCTAAGCCTCCATTTCCTCACCTGTTAAACAGATAATATATGTTTATTATGTTTGCTGTTGTTTATCACAACAACCAACAGTTCAACGTCTGGTACACAGCAGGCATACGGTACATAGCAGCAGCTATTATTTCTGTTATAATTGTCTTCATTATGTTTGATTATGGATTGTTAACTGAAAAATCGTGAGATCTATACTTTTGGAAAGGAGAACTTTATTTTTTATAAAGGGTTACAGCTGGGAAGGCCACAACTGTGACAGACCTCGAAGTTTAGCCTCTGGTCAAAGCCAGGAGACAGGCACTTAGAAGGAGGAGGAGTTGGGGCAGAGATTTAAGCTGAAAAGTTTGGCCAAGTGTACAAATTCAACAGGATACAGGGGAACTATGAATATTCATGAGGATAGTCCTGATGCATTCATACAGAACAATCATATTTATACCACTTAACATATGTTCGATTGTTACAACCTATGTTCAATTTGGGGTGCAGACTCACTTAAATGTATTACAACTACCTTTTACACGTCACAAGGTCTTTTCAGGACACAAAGGCACTCAAGCGTGCAGTGTCCATAATACCAGTCAGAAGCAGTCCACGGTCTGTGGTCTTCTTACCAAGAGAAAGTTACTGAAATCAGTCTCTTGTCCAATCAAAACTGTAGTTATGGCTTGTGGAACAGAGGGTAAGAGTCAGTGGTCCCATAAACGCTGCAAATTGCTTTAATATTGCTTACTTGGAGGCAGTAAGCAATATTAGTGCTTGTTTAGCTCCTAGAGAAAAAGAAAAACCCTGTGGCAGTTGAAACATAGTTTATTCTTTAAGTGTAGTGGTACGCAACTTAACTGTTGCTTGCCATGGCCTCAAGTCCCAGTCATAATCTGTTATCTTATTGCCACAAAGAGTCCATTCTGTCAGTTTTATGATCTCCATTTTAACATCAGTGCTGGTCACTTGTGTTAAACTGCATAAGAAGAGGGTACAAGGAGGCATGCCTGACCTCTGGTCCCATCATGGCCAGGAACTTGGTTTTTCAGAGTCCTATTAGCCCAAAGGGGTTCCATTCAGTGGCTGAAGGCTTAGAATTTTATTTTTACTTTACAGGATAAAAGACTATGGATGGCTAATCCTAAATTCAGTACTACTACTCTCAAAATCAGTCAAACCAAATACCCAGTGGTATAATCTTCATCTGGGGAGAACTGCAGATTTATTTATAGTTTGTATCAAAATAGTGCCTTTCATCAAAAAGCTGTCTTCTATACTGTTGCTATATTATTATCAAATGCTGTATCTATTCATGCCAATAATCAAATAAATCACGATGCATTTTTTCCAAGTATTTAATTATGTGTTTTGCCATAAATTACATGTTTAAAATGGAAAATAAGCATTTCCAGCTGTTTTGAGGACAACATATCTAAATTTGAACTGCTGAATTCTGGAAAAACTACAGATCTTGTGAGTATGCTACAATTTTTTTTTAAATCAATGTCAACTCTTGCTCATTCAGAATTTGAACATTCACTAAGGTGTAATCAGGGGAGAGTGGGAGTTTATGTGATGGAAGATTACTCCCCAAACACAGAAGTGTAGTGCGCAGGGGCGTGATCATTTATGTGATGAATGATTATTAAGGGCCTGGGCTCAGCATTAGAGGATGTAAAAGTGCTTAAGAAAGAGACTCTACCTTGGGGGAATAACTGGACAGTGAAGGGCATAGAAATATGTCATATAAGAAGATAAATTAAAATTCAGAATGATAATAATGAAGCTAACATTTACCAGCGTCTATTATGTACTAGACACTGTATAATAGTTCATGTGCATTATCTCAATCTTCACAAACACTCCATGAAGTGGGGTTGTGCCAAGGTTAAGTTGGCCAAGGTCATATATCCAGTTTAAGAACAGTCTAATTCCCAAGCCCTCTCTCTTAACCATGACTGCAGAGGTATAAACCATGTAATATGACAACTCATAAAAGGAAGAAACTGAAGAGAATTAAGCAGGTTTCATCGAAAAATATATTTTGTTTTCAAAGGTGAAAAAAGGACACATAAGCACCATAAAAAAAGAAAGAAGTACCCACACAAAGGGAAGGCATCAAGAAAGGGCTGGGTATTCAGGGTGTCCATGAGGCTAGAGTGGTCAGGAATATTATGCTGGACACAAAGAAGAACATCAAGTTATTAGTCTTTGGGGAGAGATGATATCAGATCTGTATTTTATTTTTCTTTCTTTCTTTCTTTTTTTAGAGACAGAGTCTCATTTTATCACCCTCCATAGAGTGCGGTGGCATCACAGCTCACAGCAACTTCCAGCTCTTGGACTTAGGCAACTCTCTTGCCTCAGCCTCCCGAGTAGATGGGACCACAGGCGCCGGCCACAACGCCCAGCTGTTTTTTGTTTGGCCCGGGCCCGGTTTAATCCCGCCACCCTCAGTATATGGGGCCGGTGCCCTACTCACTGAGCCCCAGGCACCGCCCGAGATAGTTAATTTTTAAAGACCAGTAAGACTTGCCTCCAGTAAGTCTGATCAAGGTAAGGAGAAACTATATAAACACAGAACATAAGAATGACAAAGAGGACACAAACACTGATATATTTTTTTAAGTCTCAACTAAACTCTATAAATATAGATACAAATTACAAAATCTTCGATGAAAAAGTGGTAGACATCGTAGAATAATAACCAAAGGGATAGTTTTATTTTATATATATATTTTTTTTTTTTTTTTGAAGTTTCTGGCCAGGGCTGGGTTTGAACCTGCCACCTCCGGCATATGGGGCCAGCACCCTACTCCTTTGAGCCACAGGCGCCACCCCAAAGGGGAAATTTTTTTAAAGTGTAAAAAAATATTCCCCTAAAGACACCAGGCTAGAGGTTGCATAGATTGTTTTTGCAAATCTTAAGGAAAAATACATAATTTATATGCTAAAGAGTGCAGAGAAAGAAGAAATGTTTCCCAGTTCATTTTACTAGTTAGTATAATGATCAAAACCTTTAAAAAGTGAAAGTATATAGTTATCTAACATATAAGTAAGGTTTTTAAATCTTAAATAGAATATTGAACATTGTAATCTAGCAGTATATTTTAGTGTACCTTAATTCATAATTCAATTAATGGGATTCACCCCATTAACAGACTAAAAGCATAAAAGTCAAGTGATCATCTCATCAGATACATAAAAAAATTTTAATATAACCAGGGGCGGTGCCTGTGGCTCAGTGAGTAGGGCGCCGGCCCCATATGCTGAAGATGGCGGGTTCAAACCCAGCCCCGGCCAAACTGCAACAAAAAAATAGCCGGGCGTTGTGGCGGGCGCCTGTAGTCCCAGCTGCTCGGGAGGCTGAGGCAAGAGAATTGCGTAAGCCCAAGAGTTAGAGGTTGCTGTGAGCTGTGTGACGTCATGGCACTCTACCCAAGGGCGGTACAGTGAGACTCTGTCTCTACAAAAAAAAAAAAGAAAAAAATTTTTAATATAACCAGAAAATTCTATCTAAGATCAGAAACAAGAATTTCCACTTTTACTACATTTAAAAAACTAGATTTCTACCGGCCTCAAAGAAGACTGAATAAATATGTATGCCCCCCCCCAAATGGATGTAATTATAATGAGCCCAATGAAAAGTTCACATTATTAATATATGAAGAACGATAGCCAATAAGAAAAAGACGGGCAGCGCCTGTGGCTCAGTGAGTAGGGCGCCGGCCCCATATGCCGAGGGTGGCGGGTTCAAACCCAGCCCCGGCCAAAATGCAACCAAAAAATAGCCGGGCGTTGTGGCGGGCGCCTGTAGTCCCAGCTGCTCGGGAGGCTGAGGCAAGAGAATCGCGTAAGCCCAAGAGTTAGAGGTTGCTGTGAGCCGTGTGACGCCACGGCACTCTACCGAGGGTGGTATAGTGAGACTCTGTCTCTACAAAAAAAAAAAAAAAAAGACATGAATGGAAAGTTCACAAAAGAGAAGTAACAATTTTTATTCCTCTTTTCAAAAGTTTCAAACTTCATCTCTCCCAACGATTTCTCAACCCTATTCCTGTTCCTTCCTGCTCTAACTTTCTCCCAAACCCCCCACATGCTCATCAACTCCCACTTTCTCTGCTCATCTTTATAGGCAAATGTCTCATGTGGCAAAACCCCAGTCTGAACCCCACCACCGACATGTCTGCTCCCAAGCAACCGTTGCTGCTGGAGGAGTCACACAGCTGTGCAGACTACTGTCCCTATAAGTTATTGACCAGACATCTCCGCTGGGTACTCCACACTGCCCAGCAACCCCAACAAATGCCCCTGGTAAACTTGCTTTTATACTCTTCTAGGCAGGCACTGCATCTGAGAGCAAGGTCTACAAGCTTGAGCCACCTCATCTTTCATTCACTTTTCAGCCTGCATCCTTGCCCCGTCTGTTCCCTTCACTGACCCAAAAGAATAAATTTGTTTTTAAATTTTTCTTAGTGAGGTTGCCAAATCCCATTAACACTTTCAATCCTCGTCTTTGTTAACCTTTCAACAGTTGTGCCCTCCACAGGGAAACAGTCTTTCAATTTCTGTGAAACTTCAGTTTCCTTGGTTTCTTCCTTGCCCTCCTACTTGATTGCCCTCACCCCTGTTCCAGCCCTCCTGTCTCTCCCAATCTCTGAGGAATGGAGACACTCCAGGTCCCCAGGTCCTCACTCTGTAGTGTCAGTAGATGATCTCATTCATTCTCATTGATTCTGACATCAGTCGTATGCCACCAACACCCAGATTTTTATCTCCAAACCAGGTTTCTTTCCTGGCCTCGAGACTCATGCCTTTTTGACAACTCCACGTGGATATCGCATAAGCTTCTCCCATCTCATAGAACTCTTATTCTTTGTACACCTCCCCCATCCAAATCTGTTGTTGGCAATTTTCCATATCTCAGGAAATAACACCTCCATCAAACCAGTTGCCAAACCAGAATCCAGCATTGATATTTCCCTGTACCTTACTCTGCACATCTAATGCATCACAATTCTTGCTGATTCTACCTCCAAAGTAGATTTCAATCCTATACTCTGTCCAAACCACCTCCATTTCCATTCTCCACTACTATCATATGCTTTTGACCAATCTCACTTCCACTCTTGTCCCTTCCCAGCCCATTCATCACACAGTTACCAGAAAACACAACTTTTTTTTTTTTTTTAGACAAAGTCTCATTCTATTGCCCAGGCTACAGTGCTGTGGTACCAACTTAGCTCACAGCAACCTTAGCTCACAGATCCTTGGTTCAAGGGATCCTCCTGCCTCAGAGTCTCAAGTAGTTTGGACTACAGTTCCTGCCACAATGCCTGGCTAGTTTTTCTATTTTTAGTAGAGATAGGGACTCACTCTTGTACAGGCTGGTCTTAAACTCTTGAGCTTCTGGGATCCTCCCACCCTAGCCTCCGAGAATGCTAGGATTATAGGTGTGAGCCACCCTGCCTGCCCCCCAAGAAAAATATTTTTTTTTGAAATGTAAATCTAATCAACACTCTTCTGTGGCTTCCTATTAAAATTAGGATAAAAGTCCAGAATCCTCACCAACGTGCTACCTGATCTGGCTCCTTGTACCTTCCTGACCTCATCTCATACCACTCTCTGACTTCCCATTTTCCTTCAGCCACACTGCTATTCTTTCAAGTTCTCCGACATGTCAAATTCTTTCACTTTGAGGAGTTCAAAAGTATTTTCTCTTTACCAACTCACTTTCCATGAGTTTTTCCCTAACTCTTATTTATTCTCTGTTTTCCATTTAAATGTCCCTCTCTCAAAGAGGCTTTCCATCACCACAACCACCCCCGGTCTAAATTAGAGCTATTACACTTCTCACCCTCTACCTTCATTCCCCCTAGGGCTGGATTACACAGTGAATAAGGACAGATATCAGGGCATCACTTTATACCAAGCACTCTGCCAGCACCTGGCACATGGTCTTGTGGTGGGGTAGGGGCTGGAGGGTAGGGGTGTTTATTTGGTTTTTTCCTTTTTCAACTATTGAACTAATGAACTTTTCTTTAAGACACAGGATCTCACTCTGTCACCCTGGGTAGAATGTAGTGGTTGCACTGCAACCTCCAACTCCCAGGCTCAAGAAATCTTTCTGGGTGCCACCACACTCAGCTGATTTTTTTATTTTTTGTAGAGGTGGGGTCTCACTATGTTGTCCAGGCTGGTCTTGAACTTTTGGCCTCACGTGATCCTCCCATCTCAGCCTACTAATGTGCTGGGATTACAGGTGTGAGCCACCAGGCCTGGCCAAGCATCATTGCTTCTATAACACCTTTCTCAATCACCCTGGGTGCTCCCCGCACTAGTAGGTCTCAGCACTTGCTTCTTTGTTCCCCACTGGGTACTGTACCTATAGGTCATACTTGACAAACAGTCCCCCTGGAACTTCTGGGTTCTTAGACAAGCCCATACTCTGTGTCACTTCTGGGCCTTCACACGTACTGTTCCTTCTAGCTGACACACTTCCTTCCTCTTATTCCAACCCCCTCCATTGTCTAACTGCTCTCTACTCATCTTTCATGTCTCGATTTAGACATCACTTCCTCTAGGAAATCTCCCCCCACGCTGGGTAGATTCTGTATCATGTCCATTTGGCCAACTACATCTCCCTCTAGACTGTAACCTCAGGTCCTCTGTCTTTCTTGTCCACCGCTCTATCTCCAGAATCTGGCACAGAATCTGTCCCATAGTAGGAAGTCAATAAATAGTTATTAAATCAATGAATTGATAGATGATTCACAGTTGTTTATTATTGAAATATGACACTTACTGGGCAGAGGTATGTACTATTTCAGTCTTAAATGTTTTCCTCGTTTAGGCAAATCTTCCAACTCACATGGTTAGGATCAATTAATCTGAGAGAATGAATTAAAAACCTGCTTGAACAGTTCTCTCCCTGGGAAGACGAGAGGAAATCTGCTTCTACCTTCTCAAATATTTTCAAGGTGGAAAAAACATTAGAAATAGGAAGTTCTAAAATGACCCTCTGCTGGCCCCAGAATCACCCTTGGCTGCTGAAAATATCACCAGCTTAACTCCATCTCTCCATAATAGGATAGAAATAAATAAACCAGATTCTCTAAATTGGCTTCAAAGACAGTTTCCAGTGCTATCTGTGCTAACAAAATTTCAGGGAAAAAAGCAATGGTTACATAAGACAGAAGTGCCCAGCAATGGTTACATAAGAGGGCCCAGTATTCCACAGAGTCAATTAGCTTCTTCAGAAGAGCAGCCTTGAAAGTGTCCAGAAATCAATTGATTAGGTAATGCACACTCAGCAACTGCAAAATTGATATAAGGCTTAAATTACCAAATGAAATCCAGGGCGGGCCTTTATAGGCATTACTGAAATAAAGACATACCATGAGAACAGAGTACATGTGATGGGAATGACTGGTGGACTCTGTGCTGATAACAAACTCAGTCTTCAGTGGTATTACATATGCTGTCTGTTATAACCACATTGCAGCCACTTCAGGTTGTCTTACTTGGCTTTCATCTCTGCCTTTTCTTCCTTGGCTTCCTCTACTATAGAAGCTAGAAATGCTAAATAATCACTTCGTTCTTGCAACAAGGGAAAGCTAAATGAATAGTTCTGGCTGAATAAGATCCTAGGAAAGCATTTCCTAATAAAAGAAGCAGATGTAACTAGCACTGCCCTTTCCCCATTTTTCTGCCTAGACCATGGAGGAAAGGTTTGCAATAGCAGCACCCATCTTGCAACAAAAAAATATGCAGCAAATGAATAGATAGTAAGAACCTGGGAATTTGGTAATGTTATGGAATGTTTCTACCTGCCCTTTACTGCCTACGTCCAGAAAAGCATAAGAAAAATAAACACTCATCTGTGTAAGGCTCTCTTCTTGCAGCTAAAAATGTTACTGAGTGATACTACAGGGTCCCCAAAAGTAGCCCCGGAAGTCCCCAGACATAGGGAAATGTACATTGTAACTAAATGTATCTTTACTTACAAAATATCTGTTAGGAAATTTTACTAAGAAGTAGCCAACAGGTAGAGAATATTTTGTAAACGTTTTGTAAAATTTTGTAAATGTATACAGTTGTGATTTAATAAAAATTAAGTAAAAAACTTTTTGTAATAAATATTTTGTAAATAAAAGTATTTCAATTTCCCATTTTCCCTATGGATGGCAACTTTTGAGAAAACTTTTGGGACATCCTGTATATCCACAGCAGTTCTACTCAAAGTATGTTCTGCAAGCCAGCAGCCTTACACCTGGAAGCTGTTAGAAATGCAAATTCTCGCCTCTTCACTGCCTCACCTCCAGCCACACCATCACCCAAGGTCTACTCCCTGCCTTCCAACTTTGCCTTTCTCTTCCAGTTTTCATAATATTACTTCTTAGACATTTCTCTCCTAACCTTCTTTCTTTCTCCCCACATTTTGATTGTCCAAGCCAGAAATGGAAATATTATATTTGCATTGTCAGTAAGAATAGAGAGCTTAAAAAAAATTTACTTCCAGATATCTAACACAAACTCAAATTTTAAAAATATAAAATCAAACTCTTGATATTTCTTTCCCAATCTGTTCCTCTCCTACTGTTTAATTTCAATTAATGGTATCTCCATTCTCCTAATTGCTTAAGTCAAAAACTTAGAGTCATCCTCAACTTCTCTTTCTCCCATACCCTACATCCCATCCATTAGCAAATTGTGTTTGTTCCACATTCATTACATATTCCAAAGCCAAATATTTGTCACCCCTACAGCCCCCCCAGCTCCATCTCATCCAGTGTTATGTATTGCCTGAGCCACTGCAATCACTTCCTATTTGGTTTCTCTGTCTCTATCCTTGCCTCCCTCTGATCTACTTTCCAAAGAACAACTGAAGCGATCTTTCTTAAAATGCAAACTTCATCATCTCATTCCTTTGCTCAAAACCTTCCAGTGTCTTTTAGCAGGATAAGATACATATTCTTATCATAATCGACAAGGCCTTGCAGGATCTGGCCTAAGCCCGAGAGCTGGAGGTTGCTGTGAGTTGTGACACCACGGCACTCTAGCGAGGGCGACAGATTGAGACTCTGTCTCTAAAAATAATAATAATAATAATATGAAATAGTATATGGCTCATTATATGCTACCTCTTACCTTCCCTTACTTTACTGCACACCACTTATTACTTGACTTTATATTATTTATGTTAATATTTTATGAATATTTATGAATTATTCATAATTTATTATTAAATATTATGAATATTTATTTATTATCCCCCAACACAAACACAACATATATGCATACACACAGTATCTTATTTACCACTACATTCCTAGAATTTTTTTAAAATACCTCACATGTACTAGAAGCTTAATAACATTATTTGTAAAATTAATGAACTTTCTATAGATCTCTGCCCAAACTTGAGTTATACTATATTACCATTATTACCATTTCCTCTACTTTTTTCTAAGTCAGTCATTGTGGTAAATTTTGTTCATTTTCTACCCAACACTCAAGTCCCGCCTTCATGACCCCAGAATTTCGTTTTGTTCAGATAAGCGAGCCATTGACCTAACCCAGTCTCAAGGGATGAGTAGTGATTGGCTTAAACCAGTTACAGCAATCTTACTCCATTTTAGAGCAGATTGTTTAACAACAGACATGTGATCTGATTTTGCCTAATGAAATGTTAGGGGAAATTTACTAAAAGATTTCCTTTCTCAACTGAAAAGAGTCTCAGAAGCTAATCTTTTGTACCTGTCTCTTTCTTCTTTCTTGGAATAAGGGTGTGATGATGTAACAGAGCTGTGGCTTCCATCTTGCAATGATCAAATGTATGAAGACTAAAAATCAACCCAATTAGGACAACAGGGTGGAAAGATAGAAAGACCCTGGGTCCTTACTGATGTCATTGTGCCATTAAATAAACCTGGAACTGCCCACTTCCAGAGTTCTTATTGGGTAACAATAAGGGTTCTTATGGTTTAAGTAAGGTAGTGTTCATTTAAGTGTTCCTTTATTTCAACTAATTCAATTATTTTACTTATGAATGTGTTTATGAAGACAAGAGTGTTTTTCTTTTATGGAGAACATTCTAGATATGAAGAGGAAGGGAAGACAGAGGAAAAAGAAAAAAGGGAGAAACAAACCCAACCAATTTGTGCATGAAATAAATAACCCTGGAAGAGGAGTGAATTACAGGAAGGATAGGAAGCAAAAGAAAAAAAAGCATTCAGTATCTTCATTTCTCATCATCCAGTCTCAACTCCTGTGATTCTTCTTGTGTGATCTTTCCATTAATATTCAAGTGTCATAACCTAATCCACTGCTTTCATAACTCTACCACTCACTCTGAAATCTTTCTCATTATCTATCAGATGTTTATCAGTTAACATTCAAAGATTCTAAAATCCAATCACACCAATCCATTGAATTTATCTCTACTATTTCCTAATCTAAACCTTCCAGTTCAAACAAAAATAAATAAGAAAAGGGCGGGGCCTGTGGCTCAGTCTGTAAGGCGCTGGCCCCATAAACTGAGGGTGGCGGGTTCAAACCCGACCCCGGCTGAACTGCAAACCAAAAAATAGCTGGGCGTTGTGGCAGGCGCCTGTAGTCCCAGCTACTTGGGAGGCTGAGGCAAGAGAATCGCTTCAGCCCAGGAGTTGGAAGTTGCTGTGAGCTGTGTGATGCCATGGCACTCTACCGAGGGCGATAAAGTGAGACTCTGTCTCTACAAAATAAATAAATAAGAAAAAACTGTCCTTATAAGTCCTCTTCTTTACTACCTCTAAGCCGATTAATCACTCCATTCCCAGTGCTGGACTCAATACAGAAAATAAACAGGTATTATACTTAGGACAAAGTCGAGGGAAAATGTGGTAGATGGTGGAATTCAGCTATAATGGATGTATCCAGAATTTTACAACCAGAAAATCTGGCATAAACTGTTTTAATTACATCATACATCCCCTTTTTGTACTTTACAGTTTTAGGGTTGTTTTATTTTGAATTATGTACATCATAAATTTTCTTCTAAAGCTATGGTCCCCAAGCCCAGGGTCAGCAGACCATTAACCTTTCAGGAGCTGGGCCACCCGGCAGGAGGTGAGTGGTGTGAGCAAGCCAAGCTTCATCTGTATTTGCATTGCATTGCATTTGATGCATTCCTTGCATCACCACCTGAGCTCCACCTCCTGTCAGAAGGCAACAGTATTAGATTTTGAAATGACCTTGAACTCACAGTAAACTGCACATGCAAGGAATCTAGGTTGCCCCTCCTTATGAGAATCTAATGCCTGATGATCTGAGGTGGAGCTGAGGCAGTGATGCTAGCACCAAGGGAGCAGCTGTAAATACAGATTATCATTAGCAGAGAGGTTAGACTGCACAGTGACCATAATAAATCAATTGCTTGCAGACCCATATCAAAACCACACTCCCCCACTCCCAGCGGGAAAATTGTCTTCTTTATCTCAGTCCCTGGTACCAAAAAAGGCTGGGGACTGCTGTCTAAAGGTTAGATTGGGCCTTGGCTATTCCAGACACAGGCCTTCTCTCCTCATATCTAAATCCTGCTCCACCCTCTGAGCCCAACTCAAAGTCCAATCTTCTTTCAAGAAACCTTTCCAGACCAGAGTAGGTTCTTTTTTCAATTGAATTTTTGAATTTTTAGATTCATTTCCACTTAAAACTATATACCTATTCATTATATTGCAATGTTTTACATGAATTATAACTTATCTCTCTAATTAGACTCAAAGTTTCCTACTCACAAGTAAATCCTCTAGAATGCATTGTACTTTTTTATGATTCTCCTACATAGTAGCTAGCACAGTAAAAATGCAAGAATACTTGTTGAATGGAAAGAATGCAGAACCTCTGACCTGCTGGTTTACATGACCAGTGGCAGATGAATGTTTGAATACAAATGCTTTATATTTCAAGAGTTAGCTATCTATTGAGCCAAAGATAAATTATGGCTTAAGCTGTAAAGTAAGACACTATGTGTATAATCAGTATCGGTGAATTCCACAAGAGTTCACCAACTTTAACCAATTAATCCTTGCAAAGTCTTTCCCCAAAAGGCAAGAGAAGCCATAAGAACTCATTTGGTCAGACGTCAACCATCCCACCTAGTTCCTTACCTCCCCCAATACCCAACATCACTCCCACCTTCATCACAAAATCAAAAATATATGTTTTAAATCAGAATGTAGTTTGGCAACCAACAGCATTTATGCTGTATCAAAACTGATTGCCAACACATACCTACCTCCCTGCTGGCTATGACAGTCTGCTTCCCTGATTGACAAAAATTGCTGGTGCAGCCAGCATGCTCCGTTGCCCACTTCATTGTTAGTTGGCTGTCCTGTTCCCTCTGTTTGGAAATCATGAAATTTGGAGCACACTCCCTTGGGCCACCTCCAATGTGCCAAAGGGAAGGGAGTAGGAGCTTTGGCACCCCAATTTTAAGAGAGTGCCAGTCCATGATGTGAAAGAGGAAGACTATATTCTTCTCCAAATGTGGACACTGCCTATTTCCTTTATTACGGTCATTAGCTGATGTCTTTGGCAGAGAACAAGTTGAGTAAGCTTTTCCAGGATGGGTTTGTAGCCTTGGAAATATAGTATCCAAAACAAAAGGCCAAACTTCTGATTGTTTCTCAGTTTGCACCCACACATTTCACCAAGACACCTCATTTCTTAAAAACAATTTTTTATTTATTTTTATTTATTTTTTATTATTAAATCATAGCTGTGTATGTTAATGCGATCATGGGGCACCATACACTGGTTTTATAGACCATTTGACATATTTTCATCACACTGGTTAACATAGCCTTCCTGGCATTTTCTTAGTTATTGTGTTAAGACATTTATATTCTACATTTACTAAGTTTCACATGTACCCTTGTAAGATGCACCGTAGGTGTAATCCCACCAATCACCCTCCCTCTGCCCATCCTCCCCACCCCCTTCCCCATATTCTTAGGTTGTAACTGGGTTATAGCTTTCATGTGAAAGCCCTAAATTAGTTTCATAGTAGGGCTGAGTACATTGGATACTTTTTCTTCCATTCTTGAGATACTTTACTAAGAAAAATATGTTCTAGCTCCATCCATGTAAACATGAAAGAGGTAAAGTCTCCATCTTTCATTAAGGCTGCATAATATTCCATGATGTACATATACCACAATTTATTAATCCATTCGTGGGTCGATGGGCACTTGGGCTTTTTCCGTGACTTAGCAATTATAAATTGGGCTGCAATAAACATTCTGGTATAAATATCTTTGTTATGATGTGATTTTTGGTCTTCTGGGTATATACCCAGTACAGGAATTATAGGATTGAACGGCAGATCTACCTTTAGATCTCTAAGTGTTCTCCAAACATCTTTCCAAAAGGAATGTATTAATTTGCATTCCCACCAGCTTAAAAACAATTTTTTAACAAAGCAAGAGCCAAATTCATACTCCTCTGCCCCCTTCCCAATGGCAAGACATTCCGATTTTTGCTTTTCGTTTTTATCTATTTTCTTTTCTTTTCTTTCTTCTTCTTCTTTTTTTTTTTTTTTTTTTTTTTGGTAAAGACAGAGTCTCATTTTATCACCCTCAGTAGGGTGCCATAGCGCCAGTCACACAGCCACACAGCTCACGGCAAACTCCAATTCCTGGGCTTAGGCAATTCTCTTGCCTCAGCCTCCCAAGTAGCTGGGACTACAGGTGCCTGCCTTGATGCCTGGCTATTTTTTTGTTGCAGTTTGGCTGGGGCCAGGTTTGAACCCACCACCCTCAGGTATATGGGGCTGGCGTCCCACCCGCTGAGCCACAGGCATCCCCCCTTTTCTTTCTTCTTAATTGAAAACAAACTAAGCTGAATTGTGAGTAGCCCACAATTGAGGTTTTAAGTTCAATGTATAAAAACAAAATATGAATAGAATCTTACTCAAAAGATAACTTATTTCTTCATAAATCTGAATACAAATGTGTTAAATGTTTATTATAAATCGACTTCGAAGAGAAATGTAAAAATTTTCCTTAGGAAACTTTCATTTTGGAAGACTGTATGCTCATATTATGCCAATTATCACATTATGATAAATAATAAAAATGAACTACTATGTGGCTCGGCGCCTGTGGCTCAAGCAGCTAAGGCGCCAGCCACATACACCTGAGCTGGCGGGTTCAAATCCAGGCGGGGCTGCCAAACAACAATGATGGCTGCAACCAAAAAAATAGGTGGGTGTTGTGGTGGGCGCCTGTAGTCCCAGCTATTTGGGAGGCTGAGGCAAGAGAATCGCTTAAGCCCAGGAGTTGGAGGTTGCTATGAGCTGTGATGCCCCAGCACTCTACCCAGTGTGACAGCTTGAGGCTCTGTCTCAAAAAAAAAAAAAAAAATGAACTACTATGAACTCTTTTCCTATTGGAATCAATGACACGAGTTTAATAGAAAATCTAAAGCTCTAGTTCCAACTTTAATCAATTCTAAAGTCAAGTTTCT
The DNA here is from genome assembly GCF_027406575.1 of Nycticebus coucang. Lineage (NCBI taxonomy): Eukaryota > Metazoa > Chordata > Mammalia > Primates > Lorisidae > Nycticebus > Nycticebus coucang. The sequence continues at coordinate 121,138,641 of NC_069782.1, forward strand.
GATTATCATATGTTCTACTTAATAAGTAACCAGTCGGTAAGTAAGATCTCAATTTGATTGCAGCATATGTACAAACCAAACCACTAAGTTTTCTATTTTTAACACAGTTAAAGAGTAACTGTGTTAAAATATGTTTTAAAAGACCATGGAAAAGTACCACACAGCTGGGAGAACTGAAAATAATAAATGCTTCTAATTACAAGTTAAGTTACTTTTGTATTCTGTGGTTGATTTTTTTCCTTAAGATCACAAGAGGATACAGCAAAATATCAAGCTATCTTGATATAATAAATAAGTTCCACCAACATCTGTATTATTTAAGCCTTGATTGTCTAATATGAGAACTAAGATCAAAAAGATTTAAGCAAACCCCAGATTTTTTAAACTTTTCCCTAAGAATTCATTAATATTTGAGTCTCAATTCTGCGTGACATTAGGAAATTGATTAGCTTTTCTGGTCTCAGTTTTCTTCTTTGTAAGATAGAGATAATAACCCACCTTACAGGGCTGCTAAAGGATTAAATTAGAGAATATTCATGATATATCTAAGCCAGCTCCTAAAATCTGGTGAATTTCCTTCAAGTCCTACCCCTACACTCCCCATCTCTAAACTTCCACGCTTACTACTATGAATGTGCCAATAGGAACACATGTGTGTGTCATACACTATCTTTTTGTTGATAGATGTTCTTGCAAAATATATCGTTTTGTGAACAGATAATTTTAATTGATATAACTGGTATCGTGTAATGTATCTCATTTTATTTCTTATTGGATTCCTTCTTATTGTAGTTTGAGAAAAATAATCTGTTGTAAATTAAGCTTTCACAGCACCTAGTCAAAGACCAACTCAAAATTGAGATTTTATAAGTCAGGTATGCCCAAACTTGCTTGAAAAACCTTATTTGGGGAGATTAGATATATATGCAGAACAAATACACGATGAAAGAGTGCAGGAGTGGTTTTTATCTTGGGTCTCTCGGTGGGGGAGGAGAGGATGCAGCAGGTGCACAGGAGTGAGTGAATCATATCCTTCACTTCTAGGCCCATTATCATCATTGATCTGTGCAAGGCCTCGCTCTTATTTTATTTATTTATTCTCCCTTTAATCCGAATTCCCTATGCCTTTCTCCACTCCACCCCCATAGGCAACCATGCCAATGAGTTGAATGAATATCTTTTTATTTGTAGATATTCTTGCAAAATATATTGTTTTGTGCAAAGATGGATTGAATTTACTTAAATAGTATTGTGCTATATATCTTTCTATTTCTCCTTTGTCTCTCCACGGCACTATGCTTTTAGCTTAGTTCATCTATATTGCCCTGATAAACCTACTTAGCTGCTTATAATTCTTGCTTCGTTCTGTGGTGTACAATCTCCATATTTCATCTAGCCACTCTCCTAGGGATGGGCACTCAAGAGACCAACCAATTACCTACCACCGTAAATAATGCTGAAATGAACGTTCCTATATGAGTTCCTATGTACATAGCCAAAGCTATGAGGAAAGGATTTATACACAAGGCTTGTTATGAGATTCTTGACTCAGTCATGAACAAACATGGAGATTCTAGATAAGGAATCTAGAATTGATTAGATTTGATTAAGGTTCAGAAAGAACCTTAGATTTGATTAAGGTTTAGAAATCTTTCTTAATTTTGTGGGTTAGAAAAATGAGCTCAAGATCACAATCTTCATTTCTTGTTTTTGTTTGTTTGTTGAAGAAGAGAAATGTAAAGACTCTAAAATGTTAACTTTTTAAAAAAAATTGGTTGCATCATGGTAAAATGGGATTTAAAAGAGTTCCATCTACCTGTTTTAATAAAGCTATGGTTTGGGTTTTGTTTTGTTTTGTTTTGTTTTGTTTTTTATAAAGAAAATACTGGGTTGGGCACGGTGGCTCACACGTGTACTCCTAACACTCTGGGAGGCCCAGGCAGGAGGAACACTTGAGGTCAGGAGTTCGAGAGCAGCTAGAGCAAAAGAAGATCCCCTTTCTACTACAAGTAGAAAAATTAGCCAGGCATGGGGCACACACCTGCAGTCCTAGCTACTCAGTAGGCTGAGGCAGGAGAACCGCTTGAGCCCAGGAGTTTGAGGTTGGTGGGAGGTAGCGTGAGGCCATGGCACTCTAGCCCAGGTGACAAAGTGATACTCAGTCTCAAAAAAATAAATTAATTAATTAAAAAGAAAGAATGAAAGAAAAATGAAAACTCCTATATCAAAAGCCATCTCTTAGGCCAGGTACAGTGGCTCATATCTATAATCCCAGGGCTTTAGGAAGCCAAGGTATGAGGATCACTTAAGGCCAGGTGTTCAAGGCCAGCCTAAGCAACACAACAAGACTATGTTTCTACAAAAAATAAAAAATAAAAAAATAAAAAAATAGTTAGGCACAGTGGCTGGTACCAGTAGTCCCAGCTACTCAGGAGGCTGAAGTGGGAGGTGGTACATCTTACAAGGGTATATGTGAAACTTGGTAAATGTGGAATGTAAGTGTCTTGGCACAGTAACTGAGAGAATGCCAGGAAGGCTATGTTAACCAGTGTGATGAAAGTGTGTCAAACGGTCTGTGAAGCTAGTGAATGATGCCCCATGATCATATCAATGTACACAGCTATGATTTAATAAAAAAAAAATAAAAAAAAAAAGAATTTGAGGTTACAATGTGGTACGATCGTACCACTACACTACATACAGCCTGGGCATCAGAATGAAACTTTGTCTCAAAACAACAAAAAGCCATATTTAGTGCAAAATTAACAAACCAGCCTTTTGTAGTTTAGAATAAAAGCTTTTGAGAGTGCCCATCAGTGGATGAATGGATAAAGAAAAGGTGGTATGGGGCGGCACCTGTGGCTCAAGTAGTAGGGCGCCGGTCCCATATGCCGGAGGTGGCGGGTTCAAACCTAGCCCTGGCCAAAAAAAAAAAAAAAACACACACAAAGAAAAGGTGGTACATATACACAGTGGAATATTATTCAACCATAAAAAGAATGAAATCCTGTCATTTGCAGCAATGTGGATGGAACCACAGGTCATTATGTTAAGTGAAAGAAGCCAAGCACAGAAAGACAAATAGTGCATGTTCTCACTCCTACGTGGGAGCTAAAAAGGTGGGTCTCAGGTGGGTAGAGAGTAAGGTAGTGGTTACCAGAGGCCAAGAAGTTGGGGGGAGCAGGCAAAGGGAAGTTGATTAATGGGTACAAATGTATAGTTTGATAGAAGATATAAGACATAATGTTTGATAGAGCAGTAGAGTGACTATAGTTTACAGTAATCTGTTGTATATTTCAAAATAGCTAGAAGAGAATAATTCAAATTTTTCTAGCACAAAGAAAAGACAAATAGTTAAGATAATGGATATACGGAATGTAATGATTTGAGCTTTACAAATTATGTGAATGTATGAAATTATCAAATATACCCTAAAACTATGAATATCTATTTTGCAGCAATAAAAAGATTGTAGGGTACTGACCACATACACCCAGGCTGGCGGGTTCGAACCCGGCCCAGGCCAGCTAAAACAACAATGACAACTGCAACAACTACAACAACAACAAAAATAGCCAGGCATTGTGGTGGGCGCCTGTGGTCCCAGCTGCTTGGGAGGCTGAAGCAAGAGAATCACTTGAGCCCAAGAGTTGGAGGTTGCTGTGAGCTGTGACGCCCTGGTACTCTACCCAGGGCAACAGCTTGAGACTATCTCAAAAAAAAAAAAAAAAAAAAGGATTGTTTCAACAAATAAAAAAAAAAGAAAAATATTCCTTACATAACCTCCTGGTCATGTGTTAACTCCATTAAAGTTACATTTATCTTTGAAGGTGAACATATTAGTCCTGACAGATATATTAGGTAGATCAATAAATACATATGTTCTAAAACTACAGTAAGTTCCAAAGCAACCAGGGTATTTCCAGAAATAAGACAATAATATATCAAAAATTTTGCCTTTCATAACCAGGATATCTTGCAATCCAAAGACTAATGCATAAACAGAAACACAAATGCAGCATTTTTAAGAAGTAAGAAAATTTCATTTACTTAAATATAGGCCACGTAGAATGGCTAGAATAAAGAAAACCGACCCATACTGAAGAGGGTGCAAATCAACTAGAACTGGTATACATTGCTGATTAGGAATATATAAGTATAGTGCTACAACCACTTTGAAAAATATCAAAGTAGTATCTAATTTTGTCATTACTAATAACATTAATCGCACTCACCTTACAACCCAGTGATTCTTCTTTCAAGCTTCTTGCCAAGAAAAATGAAAATATAGGTCCACACGAATATTCATAGCAGTTTTATTCATAACAGCAAAAAATTAGAAAGAACCCACATTTCTGTAAGCAGGAAGATGGATAAACAAATCATGATATATAAGATGAAATACCACTCAGCAATAAAAAGGAAGAACCACCAATGCTCACAACAACATAAATGAACCTCACAGATATCATGCCAGCAAAAGAAGCCGGACACAGCAGAGTCTATGCAAAGGTAATCTATGGTGGTTACCTTGGGTTGGTTGGAGGGAGGTTAAATGATTAACTGAGAAGGGGTATGAGGGATGATGAAAATGTTTTTCATCTTGATTTGGTGGTATTCATACAGGGGTTTACAAAAATAGAGCCATTGGACTGTATAAATCCAAAGATGGGTTCATTTTACTTATATGTAAGATATACTGAATAAAGAACTGAAAAAACGTAAACGCATGTGTATGACTGCACACACACGCATGCTATACACATGCATCCGGGAGTTTCTTTCTAAGGATAGGTATAATTTTTAAAAACTATTCCCATTTCTTCTTAGAAAAGTAAATGTAGGTACTTGGGCTTCCAATATAACTGATGTTATCTAATCTACTCAAAGAAAAAGCAACTGAATGACTTCAAGGGAATTATAACCAAGAATTCAACATCTTAGTGTCAAAGGTTCCCAGTCACGGTGTTCTTCTATTGTCAAAAAACAATCCTCTTTATACTCTTTTATCAATGAGGTTAGGCTGGGCCTTGTGGCTCAAGCCTATAATCCTAGCACTCTGGGAGGCTAAAGCAGGCAGATTGCTTAAGCTCATGTGATTGAGACCAGCCTGAGCAAGAGTGAGACTCCCTTTCAACCAAAAATGAATAACTGAGGCAAGATGATCACTTGAGCCCAAGAGTTTGAGATTGCTATGACCTATGATACCACAGCACTCTACCCAGAGCAACAGAGTGAAACTCTGTCTTCAAAAAAAAAAACCAATGAAGTTAAAATTGCCAGAATCTATGGTGGTCATTTTCAAGCTGCCATCCGAGTAGTCTAGAGGAAGTTCTCCCTTTCTATGTTCACAAAGCTACCAGTTCCACTTCTATGATAACCCATTAACTCATTAACACTTGTAGGGATATCCAACCTTTTTTATTTTCTGCCACACTTTAGAAGAAGAATTGTCTTGGGCCACATATTAAATGCATAAACATTAACAAAAACTAATGAGCAACAAAAATATCTGTGCATAATTTTTTCTTTTTGTTTTGAGACAGAGTTTTACTTTGTCACCCTCAGTAGAGTGCCGTGTCCTCATAGCTCACAGCAACCTCAAACTCTTGGGTTCAAGCAATTCTCTTGTCTCAGCCTCCCAAGTAGCTGGGACTACAGGCACCCGCCATAATGCCTGGCTATTTTGTTTGTTTGTTTGTTTGTTTGTTTGTTTGGAGACGGGGGTCTCACACTTGCTCAGGATGGTCTTGAACCTGTAAGCTCAGACAATCCACCTGCCTCAGCCTCCCCAAGTGCTAGGATTACAAGCATGAGCCACTGCACCCGGCCTGTGCATAATTTTTGCAGTACCTGACACTACAGGTAAGTAAAATAGGTCTCAAATAATCTGCACGTGGCCCACGGGCCACAGGTTGCACCCTTGCAAGATTAATCCATTAATCCATTCGTGAGGGCAAAGCTCTCATTATCTGATCACCTCTTAAATTCCTCACCTCTCACTACTATGACACTGGGGATTATATTTCAACATGACTTTGGAAGAGGACAAATATTTAAACCATGGCAACACCTTAATGTTATATAGATGATAGAATGTACATGATGACTTTATGTTTGTCATTGAAAAGACATGCAGGAGAAGAGATTTTATGGTTAACAACTATGCTATGTGAGTTTGTATATGAAATGGAAAATGGAGAGTAGACTTGGTAGTGCTGGAGCTATGCATAGAGGGAAGGTATATTTTAAAACTACAACCCAACACTATAACAGAATTTATTAGACATAAATGTGTGCAACATTTGAAATGTCAGCATCTGACCAAGAAGGGAACCAAATATGCTGTTCAGAGAAAAATCCCTCCCAAATTTCTGGATCCATATTCAATGCAAAGTCCAAAACTATCTGACAAAGTCTTCAAATACTTGTTCCCATGATAATTTATAATTGTGAATTAGTACTTTTTAATTGAAAAGAAAAGAAAGAGTAAGGAAAAAAAAAAAACCTGTGTTTAAAATCTGACCTACAGTTCAGGGAATCTATCATCAAACCTTAGGTAAAAAAAACATGACCTAAGCCATGTTACCTAACATGATGGTAAACCATGATGAGAGAGTTTTACCATGTGCCTCTGGATACCACTGATTCACAACTAACACCCCAGGAACCAAAAGGAGAGAGTCATTCTCTTCCTGGGCACAAGTCGGGGGGTAGAAGTTGTTACTATTATATTTTTATAAACAAGAAAATTGAAGTTTGAAGAAGTGAGCAAAGTCACAGAGATTATACACACCAGAAGCAGAGCTAACAGAGATCTTTGCCCACTCCTAACTCAGACTCTGCTTTACACCATTCCTTGTCAGAATGAGAGCCTAGGGAGAGCTTTTGGTGTATTGCAATGTGTTCTTTATTTAAACCATCAATTGGAAGGAATATTTATCCTAGAACTCTTACTTCACTGATAGCTACCAACTAAACTTTCCACGCCCCAGCTAGGATCTGGTTGTTCAGCTTACATGGAAAAGCGTCCTGCTATCCCACCAGATTGTCTTCTTCCTGTCGCCTTGAGAGCACATTCGGCACAACCCTAAGTTACGCACCCTTCAGTTCAGTGCTCTTTCTAATGCTCTATTTCCTGGACCAAGATACAAAGTGTCAATTTCTGTCCCTACCCTACAATTTGTACTCCCTGCCTACACACCCTCCTCCACTTCCAACGGAGGACATAAAATAAGGAGTATCCAAATAGTCCATCCTGTTTTTATTTTTTTTTATGCTTTCTTTTAAGCGGTAAACCAACATTGCAGTTTGCAGTTGGGCTGAGGTTTCATATTCATTCCATTTGCCAGCCTTCAAAAGCCAGGAGAACTATTTCCACTAGATGGCTATCTTTACCAAGAACTGTGCGAGCTATGCCAGCTTGTGACAAAATTTGCAAGTTTTAAAGCTTACCTTTCACAGAAATAAGCTGTATGTTAGCCATTTACTAGGTTTACTCCTATAAAGCATCCATCCATGATTTTACTTTCACCCCCGCATTGGAAAAAGTATGTTAAAATGTAATGTGCTTAAAAACAATAAGAGAAATTTTGTTTCAGGTTGATGGTTTTCTTAAAGAAAGAAGAAATTTATCCAGAAGACAGAAAGACATAAAAAATTATCTCTGTATGATTGTTTATGTTGTCAGATCAAAAGATGCTTGTCCATTATAAAAATTAAGTGTTCTGGCTCCACCCATAGCACAATGGTTATGGTGCCAGCCACATACCCTAAGGGTGGCGGGTTTGAACCCGGCCCAGGGCCAGCTAAACAACTGCAACAAAAAAATAGCCAGGCAATGTGGCGGGCACCTGTAGTCCCAACTACTTGGGAAGCTGAGGCAAGAGACTCACTTAAGCCCAAGAGTTTGAGGTCACTCTACCCAGGGCAATATAGTGAGACTCTGCCTCAAAAAAAAAAAAAAAAAAAAAATTAAGTGTTCTTTAATATTTAGGAGAAGAGATTGGCTATTGCTACTTACAGTTAGCATTTGTTTTACATCTTTTCTTCAGGTGATAAAGGTATTTTTAAGTAAAAATATAATCTGTTGAGTAGAATTTATTACATGCTTCAATTTCTACTCTTGACAATCAATGAAATTGTTTCTTCTCCTCGAATGCTTTATTATTTGTTTTGGGTAGAAAAATTAGAAAACTAGAGTGGGCCGTCCTAGGGGCTCATGCCTGTAATTGCAGCAATTTGGCAGGCTGAGACAGGTGGATTGCTTAAGTTCAGGAGTTTGAGGCTGCAGGAAGCTTTGATCATACCACTGCAACCTAGGCTGGTCGACAAAGCAAGACCTTGTCTCTAAGAAAAAAAAAGTGCACAAATATAAGCATATGGCTTGATTGATTTTGAGAAAGTGAGATTAATGCAAATGTTTTGTGCAATTGTAGATTTTACCTTTATTAATTGCATATGCTGTTTGTTTATTTATACCCAAGTAACCAGTACCAAGATCAAGAACTAGAACATTACCAGACATCCTGGAGATTATTTATGCTCCCTTCTAGCTACCTCCCCCAAACGGTGACTCTCATCCCTACTCCTAATACCATACATGGTTTTTGCCTGTTTGGAAGCTTATGTTAATCATCTCACTTCTTTCTTTTTGAGACAGAGTCTCAGTTTGTTGCCCTCGGTAGAGTGCCATCCTGTCACAGCTCACAGCAACCTCAAACACTTGGGCTTCAGTGATTCTCTTACCTCAACCTCCCAACTTGCTGGGACTACAGGCGCCCGCCACAACACCCGGCTATTTTTCGAAATGAGGTCTCACTCTGGATCAGCCTGGTCTTGAACTTGTGAGCTCAGGCAATCCACCCTCCTCAGCCTCCCAGAGTGCTAGGATTATAGGTGTAAGCCACCACGCCCAGCCTGATCTCACTTCTTTTGTTTTCCATTTAGTTTGTGAGAATCATTCATGCTATTTTTACTACTGTATATCACAACTTATTTATTCATTCTATTGTTGATGATCACTTGCGTGATCTTCAGTTTAGAGCTATTATGAATAATGCTTTTATGAAATTCTTATATGTACCTTGAATTAACATGTATACACATTTCTTTGGGTGGGTATATACCTAGAAGTGGAATTGCTGGGTCATGGGATTTGCATATGTTCCGCTTTAGCAGATACTGCCAATTTTCTGAAGTGATTGTATCAATCTACGGGGCCTGACAATTAAGTTCACAAATTTGCCACTGTGCATGGACAGTGGTGGCACTAGACAAACATCTCAGTAATGTTACATACGCTTGGTTTATCTGTATCTCACAGTTGTGTTCATGCTGACATGTGGCACTGTCTCTCTGACTGGTGTTCATTATTGTCGTTGCACATTTTTGTGTGCCCTCATGAGAATGTCAGAGCATGAATGAGAGCAGGCAACAAACATTTAGAAATGTCTTGTTAAACATGGCAAGGGTGCAAGTGAAAACAGGGGCATGTGAGACCAATTTTATGAGAATAATGCCATGAAGAAAACGGCAGTGAAACATGGATTAACCATTTTCTTCTGACAGAAGAGAAAGCTGTCACTGATGAAGAAGGATCAGAGCAGCCAGTAACAAGCAGAACTGACTAAAACATTGCAAAATCCATCAAATTGTGCATTAAAATTGTCAACCAACTGTGAGAAGACCAAGTAAACTTCAATAGAAAAACAGGAAAATCCTAACTGAAATTTTTTTTTTTTTTTTTTTTGCCAGGGGTGGGTTTGAACCTGCTACCTCCAGCATATGGGGCCAGTGCCCTACTCCATTGAGCCACAGGCACTACCCCTAACTGAAAATCTTGGCCTGAGAAAAGTGTGGCTCTTGCATCACAACACCACACCAGCTCACTGTGTGTGAAGGAGTTTGAGTCAGTAAACAAACAACTTTATTGGATCACCCTCCCTATTCACCTGATCTGGCCCCCAGTGACTTTTTTCTTTACCTTAAGATAAAGAAAATATTGAAAGGAAGACATTTTGATGACATTCAGACATCAAGGGTAATATACAACAAGAAGTCTGATGGCCATTCCAGAAAAAGAGCTCAAAAATTGCTTTGAAAGGTGCACTAGGCACTGGCATCAGTGCATGGCTTCCCTGGGGGAACACTTTCAAAGGTGACCATAATGATATTCAGCAATGAGGTAGGTACCACTTTTTCTAGGAAGAGTTCACAAACTTAACTGTCAGAACTTGAATTCCATTTTCAGGCTTAGCCCATAAAAGTCTGCCTTGCAAGCCTTCACTGTCTCTTTCTCCAAAGTTGCTTGGATAGAAACTCTTTTTTTTTTTTTTTTTTGTAGAGACAGAGTTTCACTTTATTGCCCTCGGTAGAGTGCCGTGGCGTCACACAGCTCACAGCAACCTCCAAGTCTCCAACTCCTGGGCGTAGGCGATTCTCTTGCCTCAGCCTCCCGAGTAGCTGGGACTACAGGCGCCCGCCACAACGCCCGGCTATTTTTTTGTTGCAGTTTGGCAGGAGCTGGGTTTGAACCCGCCACCCTCGGTATATGGGGCCGGTGCCCTGCTCACTGAGCCACAGGCGCCGCCCTAGATAGAAACTCTTAAAACCACCGTAAAAGATGGCAGCGTCTCCACCAACCTACATCCCTAAATGACTGCACGGACCATGCCCCACATCCTGCTGACCCTCAGACTTCACATGAGTGCGAAATTAAGCCATTGAGATTTCAGGGTTTATCTTTTATAGCATTGAGTTTCACTAAAATTAATGTATGAATACAATTTAACCTAGAAATACTACTTCTTTTAAGTCTTTTTTATCTAGAGGAAATATGTTTAAACATCATTTATGGTAGTTGGAATTAATTTACATATTCATCACTTAAAAAGATGGCTAAATAAAATGAAGATCAAGAAGCAATATATTAAATGAATACACAGTGAAATGGATAAATCACATTGATTTAGAAAAAAGTAAGGAGCAGAATTACAGGTACTAATAGCACAGTAGCATTGACCTAATTTCAGAAGAAAATGGAAAAAATCTACAGCACAATAACCACTGATGTAAATATAAAACACATAATAAATACACAAAACAATATTATTTATTCTTTAAAGATGGACACATATCCAAGGATATATACAGACATATCAAGGGAAGAGAATGGGACTGGGGGGTCAGTTAGAGGGGAAAAAATAAAATAAGGAAGAGAGTATTGCCAAAACAATGATGAGAAAGTGCCATAAATTGAGGGACATAATTAACTCAGTTTTCTCTCTCTCTATGTGGTAGACGCTGCAAGTGCCACTCAGATCCCTTCTCCGATAATAGAGGACTTGGGGGCTGCAGGAACACAGCCCTCAGTTTTCTTTAGTCACACCAACCCCCAAATCATATCTTCTTCCTAGGGTAGCTCATATCCAAGGATTGACAAGTGCCTGTTTCCCTTGCTCCAACCTGATACAATTTTGAAGGATCATCCAGACCCAGAGCCTGTCATCAGGTTGGCTGACTGGACTGCATCACAGTTTAACTCCCCCACCCCACCCCAATTCTGCTTTCTTCCCCTTCCTCCCGGGAGTGTTGATCTCATGGCCTGAATGTTAGTCTCCATCTCTTTTTCTCAAATAACCCAAGCTGTGACACAAAAGTCAACATGTGTTTGTATGTGTTAACCTTCATTAATATACTTTTCCCTTTTGCTCACCTCTGTTTTTCAAACTTTTAGCAACAAACATTTTGCAAAAAGAAAAAATATGAAAGTTTTTTACAAAATAACATGTGCATGTATTTCTATGAGCTTTAGCAATAACGAAACATGCCACATTTTCTTTCATGAACATAAAATAGCCAAAAGTACCTCAGAAATTGAAAAGTCCAGAGATCCTTGTTTACCAAGAAAATTTAAAGGGATATCAAAGATGAAAAAAAATGGACATACATCCAGTTCCCATCAGGAAGCAAATTTAAAAAGTCAAAGCTTCCTCAATAAATCACTTTGGCAGTTGCTGTCATTCTAACGTCCCTCAACAACGTATGTGGGTACAGATCACTTAGTAAATCTCTGGCATGCCCTTAACACCTGGTCATTTAATACACATGCCCAGATTACTGTGCTTTTGTAAGCTTTTGATGAGCTTTCAATCCTATGGGTGCCTACATTTGACAAGCATTTCCCACAATTACAAGTTTCCCAAGACTGCTGTAACAAAGCTGTCATAAATAACAAATTTATTCTCTCTCAATTATGGAAACTAGAAGCCCAAAATGAAGATATCAATATGGCCATGCTCTCTCTGAAGCTCTCTGCGGGAGCATCTTCCTTGGCTACTCTAGCTTCTGGTGGTTGTCAGCAGCCCTCACATGACTTTCTCCCATGTGTGCCCTCCTCTCTTCTTGTAAGGACTCCAGTGGTTGTACTTAGGTCCCACCCTAATCCAACATGACTTCACCTTAATATACATCTTAATTATATCTTCAAAGGTTCTATTTTCAAATAAGATCACATTCTGAGGTTCCAGAATGGATATGAATTTGGGAGAGACATGACTCAACCCACTACAACTTGCTCTTTGCCTCCCCAAAACTCACATCCATCTCATGCCCAAAACATATTCACCTCATGCACATTCCCCTAAGTCTTAATCTAGTCCAGCATTAACTTCTACATTCAAAATCTCACCTATCGTCAACTCAAAAAGTTCCAAATACTGTCATTTCAATCATCTAAACCATGTATGGGTGAGACTCTGGGTATGGTTCATTCTAGGGCAAAATTCTTCTCCCTCCACAGAACTCTGAAACTAGAAAACAAGTTCTCTTCTTCCAAAACAGAATAATGAGAACTCCTAACCTCTAAGGCAAACCTTGACCCCCAAGAGTAACCTGTAAGCCTCATCCCTAAAGACAACACAACAATAGAACAGGCATAGGATAGATATTTACATTCCTAAACTAAGACATTGGCAGAAATAACTAACTTACCTATCTAAAGCAAGTTAACAGCCCAGAAGGGTAAATTCTTTCAGGTTTCAAGGCCCGAGAGTAATCCTGTGTGGCCTGATGCTCTCTCCTCTTGGCTGTTGGAGATGGAAGCTCCTTTCTCTCTGGCTTTGCCCTCCCCGTCATTCTTCCTTCATTTTGTCATGTCTCTGTCTCTTTAAGTCCAGGCTTCCAGTGTTTCCCTTAGAATAAAATTCTCAAAACCTCGTGAGTCTTTCACGAATGTCACGGAGATCCACAGGTTCTTGCCAGGTAACCCTATCATTGTTGCTGGCTGCTACAGAGGCAATCGATTGGATCCTTCAGTCACACCCTGAACCTCTGTAGGTGTCCAACCAGACTGTTGGCCTTACTTCCAGAGCATGCTATTTGAATAGCTAAGAATCTTTCAAATTACCAACTGTTGATTTCTTTTTCCATGACAGTTCATTTGTCAATTTATCTCTTTTCTCATTTTACTGTAAGCAGCAAGGAGAAATCTGCCTGCATCTTTCACACTTTTCTTGGAAATCTCCTCAGCTAAATAAACAAGTCCATCTTTTACAAGTTCTCATTTTTACATAACAGTAGAACAGAATTCAGCCAAGTTTTTCTGCCACTTTATAACAAGGATTACCTCTCCTCTGGTGTCCAATAACATACTCCTCTTTTCTGTCTGGGACTTCACCAGAGGCACTTCTAGCATTGTATTCCTAGAAGCATTCTATTAGTGGCAACACATGTATGCTATAAGACTATAAATGCTTTCTCTGTACCTCTTCTTTCTTCTTTCTGAGCCCTCACCAGAATCCCCTTTAACTTCTATATTTCTAGCAACAATTGCTTCAAAGCAATGTTGACTTTTTCTATGATGCACCTAAAAATAACCCCAGCTTCTATCCAATACCCAATTTCAAAGCCACTTCCACATTTTTAAGTATTTGTTACAGCAGCACCCTATTTCCCAGTCCATAATCTTTATTAGTTTCCTGGGGCTGCCATAACAAGATTTCACAAAGTGGGTGGTACTTATAACAACAGAAATTTATTCTCTCACAGTTCTAGAGGCTAGAAGTCTGAAATCAGGTGTTGGCAGGGCCATGCTCTCTCTGAAAGCTCCAGGGAGGGATCCTTTCTTGCCTCTTGCAGCTTCTGACGATTGCTTACAATCCTAGGGTTCCTTGGATCGTAGGTGCATCACTCCAATTCCTGCCTCTATCTTCCCATGGTCACATTCTGAGATGCTGGATGGATATGAATATCTAACACTTTTCAATCTGGTATAGTCTTTTTTCGGCCACCTTCTTATTTCTTTTTTAACTCACTGTTTCGAAGCCCAAGCTGTTTAATTCCCTTTTTAATGAAGGGAAAAATAAATGTTGGCAAAGGAATGTATTCTGTTTAAAGTTAAGAAAGCTGCTGTCAGATTTGGTCCCATAATTGCTTTAATCATACTTATTATGTATGATTCGTTATTTGCTGTATGTTAGTTTGTCCGGGATGTTTGTTTCAAGTTCCCACTGCTTCCACGTCATCTTTTCTGGATTCTGTTAGCTAATATATATATTAAAAATATATATATATATTTTTTTAGCTAATATATATAATTAGCTAATTATATATAATATATATTTAGCTAATATATATATTTTAAAAAACAAAAACAAAACAAACAAACAAACAAAAATTAGCTATAAATGGTGATGGACAAATGTTGTCTCAGCTTTTCATGAGACTGAGGAAAAAGGATCTCCGGAGCCCAGGAGTTTGAGGTTGCAGTGAGCGATGTATGATGGATGCTATGGCACTTCAGCCCAGGTGACAGAGCAAGACTCTTTCTCAAAACAATCAAACAAACATCATTCTTAGCAATAAAAAATTAGGTGCCTTTTTGAAAACTGGAATGTGACCAGCATATGTAGTATCAATACTCTTATTTGGCATTGTATTTGAGGTCTTAACCAACCCAGTGAGGCCTAGAATTAGAAAAGGAGAAACTTTTTGCCATTTTTAAGTACAGGTATGCTTTGGAGATATTGCAGGTTCAGTTCCAGACCACCACAATAAAGCAAATAGAGCATTTGTGGGAAGTCATACAAATGTTTTGTTTTCTCAGTGTATATAAAATTTATGTTTATATTATGAGATCTGACAATTAAGTTTGAGAACTCATCTTAGAAAAAGTGCTACATACCTCATTGCTGGAGATCTCTACAGTCACCCCCCTTGGGAAGCTATGCATCCATGCCAGCACCCAGGTCACTCTTCAAAGCAATTTTGGAGTTGTTTTTCTGGAATGACCATCAAAGTTATTGGTATATTATCCTTAATGTCCTGGATGTTATCAAAATGTTTTTCTTTCAATATTTTGTTTATGTTGGGTAAAGAAAAAAGTCACTGGGAACCAGAATAGGTGAGTAGGGAGCCAGACAGTGCAGTATGAGCTGGTATATTGTCATGAGGCAAGAGCCATGAGTTGTTGGCAAAAAATTCAGATCATTTTCATCTAACTTTTTCATGCAGCCTTTTCAGCACTTCCAAATAGTAAACTTGGTTCAGTGTTTATCCAGTTGGTACAAATTCATAATGAAAAAGTCCTCTGATACCTCAAAAGTTTAGCAACACCATTTTGACTCTTGATTTAGAGTTATGGAACTTCGTTGGTTATGGAGGATTGACTTCCATTGTGGACTTTGATGTTTTGTTTCAAGGTTGTGTTGGTACACCCATGTTTCATCATGAGTGATAACATGGCCCCAGACATTATCTCACCCCTTCTGAAGGTCTTAGAAAACTTTGACTCTCCCTTGCTTTTGTTCATCAGTGAGCTCCTTCAGGACCATTTTTATAGACACATTTCTCATGCCAAGATTTTCAGTTAGGATTTTCCTGTTTCTCCATCAATGTTTACTTGGTATGCTATACTTCTTAGAGTCAGCCAATGATTCTGATGCACAATTCGATGAATTTTTGCAATGTTTTCGTCAGTTCCACTCATTACTGTCCACCCTGACCTGTCCACTTTCTCGCTCCTCAGAAAAATGTTTAATACATTTGTCACTGATGTTTTCTTCATGGAATTATCCCCAGAATCTTGGACTAACGTGTCCCTGATGACTTCTACTCTCACCAAGTTTAGCAGGAAATTTAATGTGTGCTGGCTGTTCTAATTCAAGCTCCAACATTCAGCACACAAAAACACCACAACAATAATGAACTCTGTTCCAGACACCACCACAGGTCAACACAAACACACCTGTGAAACACTGATACTATGGCATACCAAGGCTATAAATCTTTGCAGAGTTGTTGGTACAGTGCTACCAATGTAAGTGTATAGTGGCTCAGTGTGTGACCTCATATACTGTGGTCTATTAAGTGTGCAACAGCATTATGTGTAAAAACTATGCATAATTTAATTTTAAAAGATTTTCTTTTGAGACAGAGTATCACTTAGTCACCCTCGGTAGAATAACATGGCGTCACAACTCACACGACCACTCAAACTCTTGGGCTTAGTGATTCTCTTGCATCAGTCTCCCAAGTAGCTGGGACTAAAGGCGCCCACCATAATGCCTGGTTATTTTTTTTGTTGCTGTTGTCATTGTTGTTTAGCAGGCCTGGGCTGTGTTCGAACCTGCCTGCCTTGGTATATGTGGCTGGAGCTATGGGTGCCAAGATTTTAAAAGATTTTATTGCTAAAAAATGCTAACAATTAACTGAGCTTTCCGTGACTTGTCATCTTTTTGCCAGTGGAGGATCTCACCTAAATGAAATGGAAATGCTTGAAATATGAGAGTTACAAAAATGTGACAAATTCACAAAATAGACACGTTAGAAAAATGGCACTGATTCACTTGCCTGAGGAAGAATTGCTACAAACCTTCAATTCATAAAAACACAGTATCTGTGAAGCACAGTGAAGCAAATCACAATAAAACAAGGGACACCTGTAAATAGTTCAGTAGTGTTAAGTTTTGTTGTGCAACAGATCTCCAGAATTTTTTCATATTGCAAAACTGAAACTCTATACCCACTAAACAACAACTATTTCCCACATTCCCCAATCCCTGTTACCCACTATCTTTCTGTTTCTATGACTTTGACTACTTTAGATGCTTCATGTTATACACTGATTGTATCCCTCCAAAACATGTAGGTTGAAGCCCTAAGTCCCAGGACTTCAGAATGTGACTGTATTTGAAGAGACAGCCTTTGAAGAGGTAATTAAGGTTAAATGAGTTCATATGGGTGGGCCCTAACTTAATTGGACAGTGTCCTTACAAGATGAGGAAATCTGAACACACAAAAGAGACCTCAAGGATGTGTATCCATACAAGAAAGGCCATGTGAGCCCACAGTGAAAAGGCAGCTATCTACAAGAGAGGCCTTGGGACAATAACGAACCTGCCAACACACTGTTCTTAGACTTTCAAGATTCATAACTGTGAAGGCTCCATTCTGTGGAGAAAATAAATTTCTGATATTTAAGTCACCCATTTTATGGTATTTTGTTATTGCAGTCCTAGCAAACTGCAAATGGAACATACAATATTTATTTTGTGATTGGCTTTTTCACTCAGCACAATATCCTCAATGTTCCATGTTGTAGCATGTGACAGGAGGTCCTTCTCTTTAAGGCTGAATGATTATTCCATTGTATGTATATGCCACATTTTGTTTATCCGTTCATCCACTATGACCATTTGGGTTGTTTGCTCCTGGTGGCTATTATGAATAATGCTATGAACAGGGATGCATGAATATCTCCTTCAGGTCCTGCTTTCAATCCTTTGAATATACATACCTAGAGGTGATTGTGTGGTAGTATTTTAATTTTTGAAGAATGTTTTCTGGCTGCAATATTTTATAATCTCATTAGCTATTACCTGACAGTTGCACCATTTGATAATGCACCGCATTCCAATTTTTACACATCCTCACCAACACTTGCTATTTTCTAGTTTTTTGACAATAGCCATCCTAATACATTTGAGATGATATTTCATTATGGTTTTGATTTTCATTTCTCTAATGATCATTTGCAATTTTTTTTTTTTTTGAGACAGAGTCTCTCACTCTGTTGTCCCAGGCTACAGTGCCCTGGCATCAGCCAAGCCCCCAGCAATCTCAAACTCCTGGGCTGAAGCAATCCTCCAGCCTCAGTCTCCCTAGTAGCTGGTCCTACAGGCAGGTGCCACAATGCCTGGTTAATTTTTTCTATTTTTTTTTTATTCATTTTCTCTGGTTTTAAAGTTTATCATATAGTTGATTTTCCTCTGTTTATTGATCTCTTGTGGCTTTGTGAAGTCCAGAATATAGACTATACCTTTAAAAATAATGTAATTTTTAGATTTTTAGAGTATGGGTGTGGAGGGCTGGATTAATGGTGTTATTTGATATATTTGGTATGCATAGAATGCAAAGAAACAAGAGTGTGTGGTCTTGGAGTGGAAACTGCACACAGCTTTACCTTTTGGCAACCAGTGAGAACTTGTGTTCTATTTGTATCTTCTTTTGTTTACTATATACTAGGACTAGTTTGTGTAATTTTTTCTATTTTTATTTTTATTTTGAGTCTAAGTTACCAGCTGTAGCATGCTGTGGCATCACAGCTCACAGCAACCTCAAACTCTTGGGCTTAAGTCATTCTCTTGCCTCAGCCTCCCATGTAATTGGGACTACAGGCACCTGCCACAATGCCTGGCTATTTTTTGGTTGTAGTTGGACCAGGCTGGATTCAAACCTACCAGCTCCTATGTATGTGGCTGGCGCTGAGCTACAATCACCAAGCCAATTTTTTCTCTTTTTAGTAGAGCTAGGGGCTTGCTCTTGCTCAGGCTGTTCTACAACTCCAAAGCTCAAGTGATCCTCCTGCCTTGGGCTCCCAAGAGAGCTAGGATTACAGGCATGAGTCACTATGCCCTGCCTCATTTACTATTTTTAAAAACATAAATTAAGCCAGGCAACACAGCATGGCTCACTCCTGTAACCCTAGCACTTGGGGAGGCTGCGGTGCGTGGAAAGCTTGAGTTCAGGAGTTCAAGACCAGCCAAAGCAAGAGTCACACACACACACACACACACACACACACACACACACAGTCTCTACTAAAAATGAAAAACTGAGTCAAAAGGATCACTTGAGCCCAAGTTTGAGGTTTCTGTGAGCTGTGGCACTCTACCAAGAGTGGTAAAGTGAGACTGTCTCCAAAAAAAAAAAAAGTAAATTAAGACCTAAGACACCATTTACACTCACTAGAAAACAAACATAAAAAACCTACATACTGCTGGTGGACATGTACATCATTAATAATCCCTTTAAAAGCACAATTCAGCATTGCTTTGTAAACATTCACATTCCCTACAACTCGACAATTGCACTCCTAGGTGGTTCATTCCTACAGTGTTTTTCAAATCTTGAGTTATCAGTCAGTAGTGAGTTCTGTAATCCATTTACTGAGAGTCACCACTAGCATTTTTTTTTTTTTAACATTGGAGAAGCAAATATTGTTTTACCATTTGGAGAAATTCTCGTTCTATATAGGTGTGTGTATTTACCAGTTGAAGATACCAACTGCATTTCTTATACTATGTAGTGGTCATAAAGTTTGAAAGCCTCCTGTTGAATTTTTGTACTTGTGCACCAGGAGAATGGATAAAAATGTTCATAGCACTAATGTTTATAATAACAAAAAATTGGAAAAACCCAAATGTTCAGTAGAATTGTAAATTTGTGGTTTATTAACACAATGCCAACGCTATAAAGCAATGAAAATAAATGAGTCTCACAAACACTTCCTTCAGTGAAAAAGAATTACAAAGACTGATTTTTTTTAAGACTAATATTTTATATAGCTCAAAAACAAGTAAAATGGAACAATATATTGTTTAGGGATACACACACGGGAAGAAAATAATAGGTACAATTAGTAAATAAGGAATAATAGATAAAAATTGGGAATACATTTAAGAAGTGGAGGACAAGGGGAAAAAGACACAATCATGTTGGTAGTTGTTTTAGTCCTTAGCGGCCTTTATAGATGTTCGTTTCATTGATATGCAACAAAACTTCCATTTATACTAAACATATTGTTATGATTACAGAATGTACATTTATAAAAGTGCTCCAAAAAGTGTACATCCTTTTTCAGCACAATAGTGAGTCAACTCTCCCAAACAAAAACTGGATTTCCTGAAAAACAGGTTGAGACAACAGGCGGGAAACGCTTGTCAGCGGGCAAAGGTCGACACCTGCGGAGTATGACGTCACGTGAGTACTTATACTTTTCTTTCAGTTTCTTGAGATAAGGGGATGGAGCAGAGAGCGATCTATAGCAACTACATAATTACCTTTTTTTTTTTTTTACATAACTACCTTAAGCGTGAAAATGAATTGTGTGCTTTTGTCGTGTTCCTTCGTAACATACAAAATTACACTCAGAAAACGTTCTTGGAGATGTGTGTGCCCAGCCTATCCGCATCGCAGGCACGTCCGGTATTGATGGACAGTACTCCGTCCCCAGCTAATAACTTACAACGGCAAGAATAATCGATCAGAGCCACTCCTCTCTGTTAACTTAGCATTGAAATCAACTTTCATGTCTTTCTTTCCTGATTTCCTTCGAACTATTTTAGAGCAGTGTGTCCAAACTTGTAATTAAAGGGAGAGAAACTAGCTCACTTCCGAGACGAGAAACAACCACCGAAAAAGCAATTTCGGAGGAAAGGTTAGAGACAGCGAAGAAAACGGAAAAGAAATCCAGAAGAAAGGAATGGGAAGGTGAAAACAACGGACAATTTCCACACTAACACTTCCAAAAGAGTGTGCGAGATCGGAGCAAAACTTTTCCAGTGGGGTAGCAGTAGAGACGTTCCACTGGAAGCCCACGACTTTGAAAAAAAGAATAGGCAGAGTCGTTCAGGTTCAGCAAAACCCACCACAAAGATGGCGATGGAACTAAGCCCCCACTCCCGGCGCCAAAGGCTCTCGCCTCACATTTCCCACAAACCCTTCCGCGCGGCCGCGCTCGCCTAAACCCGCCGGCCAAGTGTCCGGCCACTGCGCACGCGCGGGTGACGTCACGTGCGCTACCAGGGCTCGGCGGAGCTGGCAGGAGGGGCCTTGCCAGCTTCCGCCGCCGCGTCGCTTCAGGACTCAGGCGGCAGGTTCGCGCTGCCTCCGCCGCCGCAGGGCAGCCGCGGGGCGCGGAGCCGAGCGAGAGGCTCGCTGCGGCGCAGCCATGGGACTGCGCCGGATCCGGTGACAGCAGGTAGCCGAGCGGCCCGGGCCCTGAGCGCATCTCCTCCGGGGGGCCTCGCCCTCCTGCTCGCGGGGCCGGGGCTCCTGCTGCCCTTGTTGGCGCTGCTGCTGGCGGTGGCGGCGGCCAGGATCATGTCGGGCCGCCGCTGCGCCGGTGGGGGCGCGGCCTGCGCGAGCGCGGTGGCGGAGGCTGTGGAGCCGGCTGCCCGAGAGCTGTTCGAGGCGTGCCGCAACGGGGATGTGGAGCGAGTCAAGAGGCTGGTGACGCCCGAGAAGGTGAACAGCCGGGACACGGCGGGCAGGAAATCCACCCCGCTCCACTTCGCCGCAGGTAACCCATGCCAGCGCTGCCTTTCCTCCCTCCAGACCCCACCTGCGCGCCCGGGCCTCGCAGGCCCGAACCTAAGCAGTACTCCCGTGCCCCTGACCTTTCACCCCAGGACTTTGGTCCTGGTGATCTCGCCCTCTGAGAGTGGGCATTGAGGAGATTAGAGGTGGGGTGAGCCTGCTGCCCTGGCTGGAAGTTGTTGTTGGGCCTAGGGTGGGTTTTCTGGCTTTGTTTTGTTTTACAGTATCAATATCTGTACTAACTTCCGGCCTAAAAGGACCCTCCACACAAGAAAGTGATTTGAAAGACTAGTTATTTCCAAACTCTGTCTTGCAAATTCCATTATAACTCTTACCAATCCTGGGGTTAACATCTTAAAGGCCTTCGTAAAATGCAAGGATGTAATTTGGGAGAGGTAGTTAATTGGCCATTGGCACATTAGTGGTAATTGGTTTATCCGAGTAGCCAGTCATTAGTATGTTTCTGGAAAGACTAGTAATGGAAATTGGCAAGTTTGGGAGAACAAATCTGACCTACCCTGGGTGCCGGAAGTCTTTGCTCCCCCCGCCCCCCCCCCCCCCAAGTTGGGGAAAGTAGCTGGATGAGCAAAAAGGTGGTATAAGTCGTTTAGCTTGGATCTGGGATTTAAATTGGTACTGACCTTTCCTCATTCTGAGATTTAGGGCATTTGAATTACTGTCTTTTTATGTGTATTAGGTTCACTTTATGATACAAGCATATTAAATTTAATTGAAGAATTTAAAAGAACCAAAGATGGGACACATTTCATTTCCATAAAGCATTTATGCTTTCCATTTTAAAGAGGAAAGATTGAACATCTGTAACCTTAAGTGAGCCATGCATTATTGAAAATGGGATTAAGACCTCACCTCTGATAATCCTGGTTTTCTATTTCATGATTTTTTTAAAGTGCCTACCTTCTTCTGGGGGCAGAAATGATGAGCAGAAAAGGACATGAGAAAGATTTCCTTGTTCACAGACATTGTTTTTACACTTTTTACCAATTGGAAATTTATTTGCTTTAACCTATTCCCATTTTAAAATGTAATACTACCAGAGGGTATGCTTTCTTGATCAATGGCACCTTTTTTAGGTTCTCATAGGAAGGGAAGCCTTTTTAAAAGGTTTGAAGACCTTTTGTGGGAGAACTAGAAATAGCTTGTGGGCAATGGAAAGAGAAGGGAGAGAAATACTGAAAAGAAATCGCACCTACTTAGCCATTTTGGTGGTCATTGCCACCGTTCTTCAGCTAATTTGGATTGTCCTGTTTGACCGTGTAGTCAAGATTTGGCAACTGATTTGGCATACTGTCACAACCAACTGATACATAATCCAAAGGGTAGTGTTACTTAGATTCTGTTCACTTGATCTGTGGGATAAAAATAACCGAGGAAGATCTTAGTTGCTACCTTTCAAGAATTTGGTGTATTAATGAGTTCATATCTGAAAATAGTAATACTTCAAGGTATAAAGTTATGCTACTAGCTTCTCACCAGCCTTATTCCTTCTCTACCATCTCACCTTCAGTTCTATCCCAACATTTCAAAGCACTTTTTACATAGCTTTCATGTTATTTGTTTAGATTGAAATAGAAAATTTAATTTTTTAAACTCGCCTACCACAACTTACCGAAATTATCATGGATAGGTTATAAGATTAAGAGTTTAATGTATAGGGCGGTGCCTTTGACTCAAGGAGTAGGGCGCCAGCCCCATATACCGGAGGTGTATTTGGCCCTGGCCAAAAACTGCAAAAAAAAAAAAGTTTAATGTATAAAAATGGAGTAATAAAGCAGAAGTTACTAAGGTGTCTACATTCAGCCAGAGCTTTAAAAATCCTCCCTTTAAAATTTAAACCCAGGCATATAGGAAACTTTTTAAAAATTGGCTTTTTAAGTTTAATCTAAATTTATTAATTGGATTAATCAGTGAGCATCTGTTTCTTAAATTATTTGAGTGCACCAAACTGCAGTTTTCTTAATATATAGAGAATATGCTTTATAATCTCTCTTGTAGGTAGTGAGTTTACAGTCATGTTAGTATTCATGTAAGCGTACTGTTGGAAGTTCAGTATAGGTGGTGGTATTATGTAACTGCTTGCCAAGCAGTTTCTTGGGTTTGTACATCATAGAGTAAGCTATTGGAAGGGATAAGGTGAGACATTATTGTTTTTTGTTGTTGTTGTTGTTGTTAGGGTTTTTTTTAATTTTTTTCTAGTCGACATTATTGTTTTAAAAATTTTTAGCTGATTAAACTTTGTAGGTTTTATCAGGTGGGAGGCATGTTTTTATCTTTTTGTTTTGATTACCAATGAACATTAGGAATAAGAAGTATGTGCAGACCACAGAAAATGAAGAACAGTTTAGAAAAGATTTGTCTTTTCATCCAAAAAAAATTTAGTTCAGTTGCCAGCCCCAAAGTAGTGAAGTTCAGTTAATGAAAAAGGTAATCAATGTGAACAGTAACTTTTCTTCTAGGAGTTGTTTTTTATTATTGAACTAGACTACTTACTTTTCTTCTCGATAATAGTTTAAGAAGTCATTTCTCAGGAGAAAAATTACTCTGAAAATTATTTGCTTTTCATTCAACCCACTGCCTGCCCCCCACCACACACACAGATACATGCAAGATAGGAATGATTATTTTTTGTGAAATGTCACAGAACTCATAGATAGAGGTGAGTTGGTGGTAGGGTGGCAGCTGCTCTAACTAAAAGCAAGAGTATCTTCTGAGAAAACATGGAATTTCAGTAAAGAGCCTCTGCTTTTCTGAATTTATTTTTGAAAAAATGAAGAGAACACAGAAACTTTGGAAGAAAGACAACTTAGTACCAATGCATGATAGAAAAGAAAGAATATGTAGCATTCCTTATAATCCTAGAACTCTTGGGAATGGGGGTAGAACTCCATGGTTTGAGAACCTCAAATATTCTTTGGAGTGTGCAGAATGGTATCATTCAGGAGAGAAAAATATAAAATCATTTGTTAGGTTCAAGAAAATCAGGTATATAGATGGTGGAAGCTCTTGATATTAAAAAGAAGTGGTATTGTAGAGTCCTAGCTAAATAAGGTTAACACTTGTTTTATAGTATGTTGTTTATTTGTACATTTGAGTATGCCACTGAGCCATGTACATTGGACCAATTAAGCTGAACTTGGATTATTTTCAGTTTTAAGAAGGGATTTTTTTTATTCAGAGGAGGAAAGCGAAATTAGGGCATCTGGAATTTATTGTACAGGCAACAGATTTGAAAACTGGAGTTGCTTATTCTGGAGATGAAAGATGACTACATACACTATGTTACTATCTTCACATATATGGAAAAATCATAGAAGAATGAGCAGATATGACTTGGGTGGCTTTGGCAGTCAAAACTAAGACAAGGTTACAAAGAGTCAGACCACCTTTAACAATCTCTTCTGCAGTAGAAATGGCTGGAAATATCTAAGCAGTGGCTGGATTGGCATCTTTCAGAGATGATGTATAGAGGATTTCTGCATAGGGTGAGCAGTTTGACTAACAAGTTATAATCTGATTGATAAAAGAAAGTGAAATGATTCTCCCAATTGGAGGTTTTGACATCGTGGCTACCATAGATTACTGGCTTTTGTAATTACTATTTATATCCTTTCCCAGAATATTATTGAAGACCTCCAGTAAACCTTTCAATGGCATTTTCTTTGGCTGTAGTCCAACATCATAATTGTGAGAGATGCACAAAATGCATCCACACTCTTTTATTTCTTAATTTTAAATGAAACAGGGTCTTGCTATATTGCCCAATCTGATCTCAAACTCCTGGGCTCAAGGAGAGGGTCCTTTTGTTGCTATTCCAACAAAGTGTTAGACATGTATTAAAGAAGTATTTGTCAATTCCTACTATATGCTGACACTGGCCTTGTCCCTGAGTACACAGAAATGAAGAGGATATAATACCTGCCATTAAGCTACACAGTTTTGATCACCAAATTTACTTTCCAAATTGGTCTGCTTTGCTTCACTGTCAGTATTTCATAGCAGGTTCATTCTTGATGTTTGATCTGTCTTTCTTTTTCTATTCCCTGCCTCCCTTCCTCCCTCCCTTCCTTTCTTCCTCTCTCTTTTTCTTTCTATGTATGATTTCATATGAATTTTCACATGTTGAGTGGTGTTTGAAGATGAGTATGAATGCTATTAAAATCCCATAATTATAAAATAAAGTACAGATACAGAGATTGGCATCGACTCTAAAGATAAGCCTATTCATGTTCTACCTGGCCAGTGTGTACATGATCAGAATATATCCTACAAAGCTGTTTTTCCTTTAAGAAATGGGTTCTTAACAGAATCACTTTGAACTATTTTTGAGATCATAAGAAGGGGGATTTAATCAGGGATTACCCTCAGAGTTGGGGAGGCATATTAAATCTAAAGGTTTTACCAAACTCCCAACAGTGGGAGGGTTTCTTATTTGAAATAACTACCTTCTGATTTTGTATAATTTCCTTTACTACTAAGATGTAGTTTCAAACATTCAAAATCTCAGACTCTTCATCTGCTCTTTCAGCATAGCAGATTACCTCGCCTCACATATTATAATTCTCACAATGTGGCTGTGAAAGCATATTGATCTCTGCTGTCAGTCTCCAAACTGGTTTCAGACATCTTAGTGACTAGGGAATCGTGTTGATACAAACTGGTTGACATAGAAGTCATCTGTGTCTTGGAATGATTTGACCCATGCTATATCTCTTCAGCTATAACTTCAGTGTCAATGATCTCTCTCTCTTAAACTCTGGTGTCAAGCAACCCTCTTCTCTTGCCAGTTATTTGGCAAAATTTTGACAAAAGGGTAGCATTAGACCTTCTGTTAGATCACTAATTCTTTAGAACAAATATGTTCCCAGTTGACACTGTCTCTTGTAACAACTATTTATATGCCCACCTAACTCTCCTTTTGGGGGGAGTTAGCCTGAATCACCATTTTGATTGCTTCACGTGTACTTATTTCCACTTAAGAAATAGTGATTCTTTTAGTAGTGCTTGGGTACATCAGACACCTTTACAAAGGGAGGGGTCCCTTGGCTTATCCTTATTATTATTCCTTTTCTCTTACTCTCCAATTTAAAAAGCCTTTTCTAAAAGCATGTCCCTCAGGTGGGTGCTGAGTATTAAGGATAGTGGAACCATTGATTGGAGCAGTAGTGGATGGCCTACTTGAGGGGGGAACAATATGATCAACATTTGCACGGGTTGTGATAAGGAAGACTCAAGTCAGGGCTAATGACTTACTTGGCTTCTACAATGCCTTTCTTTCATTTTACATCTCTGCCTTTCTTCTCTTATACTGTGATATATTAATTCAAATATATAGCAAATATCAGCAAATTGCTGTGTACTCTGAAGGATGCTGAGAAAAGTAATTATGAACTAAGATACACATGGCTCTTGCCCCTTTTGGAATTAAGAATCCAAGAAATAATAATTATAAATTTTAGTAAGTGTCAGTCGCGGCTTTTATGGAGTTTGCATTCTAGTGAAGGAGAGAGGGAGACAGACCAGATAAATTATGTTAAAGAGGGAAATAACGTGGATGAACAAAATGTACTGCTGTGGATAGAATGGTCAAGGATGACCTTCTTAAGGTAGTAACATTTAAACAGACTAGGCACTGAGTATGCTATGTGCAGGGGAAGAACATTCCAAGCAGAAGGGCACCATGTACCAAGTCCCACCCACACTTGACAAACTGAAAGAAAGCCTTATAATATTTGGGAAAGGGAAGAGTGGTATGAAGTGAAGCTAAGAAGGTGAGGGCCAGTACACACAGGGAGCCTAGAAAGCCATAGTAGAGGGAATTTTACTTTAAGAGCATCAGTGGGGCAACACTGCTGTTTTTAAAGGTCTCTTTAAAAGGGTCTCTGGGGACAGAAGTGGACATGAGAGGCCCACTTAGGAGGCTATTGCAGTAGTTCAGGCTGGTTAGAGCAGGGCAGAGTCAGTGGAAATGGAGAGAAGTGGGAACATGTTGAGTTTGAGATGCCTTTGAAATATCCAGGAAGAGATATATTGAGTAAACATTCTGGAATTTAGGTGAAAAGTCTAGAGTGGAGATTTAAATTGGAGAGTTGTCTATCTAGATGGTATTTAAAGCCACAGGAGTAGATAAGAGTCTTCAGGAATCCCAGCATTTAGAAATAGAGGAAGCAAAAAGCCCCCAGTGAGATACAATATGTTTAAAACTTGGACTAAACATCTTCTGCCACAAATCTGTTTCATCTGCAGCCTTCCCCGATTGCAGCTGATGGCAACTCTGCTCCTCCAATACTTAGGCCAAAAACCTTGGCATCATCTGTGACTTCTTCCATGGGTCTTATCTTATTCTCTTTCACCTTCACCCAATGTTCAATCTATGAAAAACTATGCTGGTTCTTCCTTCAGGGTGTTCAGAATCTACCATATATCATTATTCTGACAAGTCCCGCCAGATTATGGTCTAATTCACCGTAATCTCTCACCTATTTCTACCCGTAATCCCCCACAGTATAGTCCCAACACAACAGCAGAAGAATACTTTTCAAATGTAAGTCATATGTTAATTTATCAGCTTAAAACTCTGTAGTGACTCTCTGTTTTCTTCAGAGTGAAAAAAGAAAGTCAGTCCCTCTTTACTTCTAACCACATCTGCAATGCTTCCCCTTTTTCACTGTGCTCCAGCCACTCTTGACTGCCTTGCCTTTGGTTACCTAGTAAGGCTAACTCCCTCATCTCCTTTAAGTCTTTGATCAAATGTCACCAGCTCAGCAGTGACCTCAGTGATAACCCCGTCAACTTTAGAATCCCCTCCCATGAACACATTTCAATCACTAATCTGCTTTCCTTTTTCTAATTACTTTCTAACATACTTATTTTTTATATTAATTGTTCATCTCTTTCATCCCCATGGAGGAGAAGCTCCTCAAAGGCAGGGATTTGGTCTGTTTGTTCACTGCTATGTCTGGCACATACACTAGTTGGTATTTTCTAATCATTTGTCGAATGAATGAGACAAGAGTAAGATCAGGAGAGGATGGTGTCATGGAATCTTTGGAGAAGATGTTTCAGGAAGGAGGGAGTAGTCAGTTGTTAAAAGCTGAAAGGTCTAGTCAAATGAAGACCGACGTGTCCTTTGGTTTTGGCAATATGGAGATTTTAAGTGACTTTGTTGAAAGCAGTTGTATGAAGAGTGAATGGGGGGTAACCCTTATAATAATCCTTAT
Organism: Nycticebus coucang; assembly: GCF_027406575.1. Lineage (NCBI taxonomy): Eukaryota > Metazoa > Chordata > Mammalia > Primates > Lorisidae > Nycticebus > Nycticebus coucang. The sequence continues at coordinate 121,167,479 of NC_069782.1, forward strand.
ACATTTGGTTGTGCAAGGGAGCAGAGAAATGGGAATGTAAGTTCAAGGAGTATTTTTTATAAAATGAAATGTATCAGAATCATACAATTAGGAATGATTTAGTAGAGGGCTCTTAAGAAGGTGAGAAAGGATTTATGATCATGACCCCAAAATGTCTGTATTCACCTCAGACCAGTTTCCTGAATTCAAGATCCATAGAACCCACTACATACAGGGCATTTGTGCTACATGGACTTCAAACTCAACATTTCCAAAAACTAATGTAATCCCACCAAACCTCTTGTTTTTCCTTTATCTCAGATTTGATAGTCATCCATAGCCATTCTCCCTTTCACCAGATTAATCACTAGATCCTGTCAGTTTTCTCTTCTAACTCTCTTTTGTTATTCCTGACAACATTGTGTGCAGTAGTAAAAAGTACATACAGTATTTATGAGATTGGAACTAGTTAAATTTTAATACTTCCAATTAAAAAAATATCTATAGTACTGACAGGAGTTGATTTCCAGGATTATTAGATTTTTTTTAAGACGAAAGATACAAACAGTATCTTTAAAAAATATTAGTATCTGCACATGCGTGTGTATATATGTAAAATCATTTTAGAGATATAAGCTAGAAAATTGATAATCAGAAGGAAGGAAACTAGGAGGCTAGGCAGGTAATCGGGGTGGAAGGCTTCACAGTACACCCTTCCTCCCACCCATGTGACTATTACCTATCCTGTTTACATGATCCATAGGGGTAACATAACCTATCCACAGCAGTCTTAATTTTGGTCCTTGTTATCTTTCACCTGGACTATGACAGTAACCTTCTAAAATCTTGAAATCTCAACCTCCTGTCTTCACATTTGATCCATTTATCCACATAATCACCAAAGTGATCTTTCTTTTTTTTTTTTTCCCAGAAAGGCCAACTTTAATACTCTTGCACATTAATGTGTGCACACTTTTCCAATAGTACATAACCTGGGGTGTAAGAGCATGGAGGTCCACCCATATTGGTGCCACCCATGACCATGCAACCTGTTCATAAATTCTCCAATAAGTCACCCACTTCTGACAAACGGGATTCATCTGAGTTTTCCTTTAGTGTCTTGGCTCTTTCTACATTTAGGTATCACAATTGCTGAGGTCACCAACACAAGTCCACTAATATGAGGAAAGGATAAGAATGTTTTGTTAGGGAGAATCTGGGGTGTTACTCCTCATCCAATTGGGGTAGTGTTGGTCCTCGGTGAGATGTATGTGGACTATTGAATATAGGGATGACCCTAAAATGGCCATGGGACTAGAGAACTTGACAGTAGAATACTGCATTACACTCTAGTGTAAGATTACCAGGTGCAGTAATAATGGATCAGCCAGCTTGGCATCTGTGGCTCAAGCGGCTAAGGCGCCAGCCACATACACCTGAGCTGGTAGATTCAAATCCAGCCCGGGCCCGCCAAACAACAATGACAGCTGCAACCAAAAAATAGCTGGGCATTGTGGTGGACACCTGTAGTCCCAGCTACTTGGGAGGCAGAGGCAGGAGAATTGCTTAAGCCCAGGAGTTGGACGTTGCTGTGAGATGTGATGCCACGGCACTCTACCCAGCACAACAGCTTGAGGTCAGAGACCAGGTTTCTGTAGTTCTCTAACATCACATTTCTATACAAATTCCGCTGAGTATTCCCACTCCTCTGCAGTAAATTCTATGGTAGTATCTCTGAATGTCACCAGCTCCATTTCCCGGCTTCCTTGTTGTCCCAGCATCCTCCTTACAGATTTTTCAGTACTTGCAGGTCGCAGGCTACTGAGAACGTGGCATACACACCTGGACTCTCCACAGTGAAAAGGAAGGAGCAATCCAAGGTGATCTTTTTACAAATGGAGTCACTGCCCTAAATCCTTCAGTGACTACTGATGAGTTGTAGCAGTGTTTTTCAGACTATTTCTTAGAGGCGATCAGGGGTACAGGGATTTTCTCTTGAGTCTTTGTGAAAGGAAGGGGGAGGATTCAACCAGAGTAGTTTTTACTTTATTCAGCTTAATTAGTAGGACATAATACAAGTGTTAATATGTCCTAGGCATTGAGTATTTAACAGTAACTGATGTATGTGTTTTGGACTCTTAAATTTAAGATTTCATTGAAATCTGCTATCTGAAAACAGCTTAAAAACCCTTGTCTATGGATAAAGTCTAGATGCCACCTAAGCATGACATACCGTTAGCATCTACCAACTTGGGCATTCTGTGTTCTGGTAATTATGGAGGATTTGCACCTCCATGTCTTTGGACATTTTATTTCTTCTGCTTAGACAGCAGTGCCCTTCCCTTGCTCAGTTCCTTCTCCCCACCCTCTCCTCTCTTTATTCTATAACATGCCCTCTTTTTCTATACTCTTTCAGCTCAGATGTCATTGCTGGACTCTCTTCTGGGCATGTCCTTTCCATTTCTGCTTTCTCCCAATTTAGGAGTTCCTTCTTTGAACTTAATAGCATTTTGTCTGTACTCTTTATAGCAATTATATTGTATTAAAATTACTGGTTCTTTCATAATTCTCCACATCTTAAATTGTGAGATCTTTGAGAGAAGGGAGAATCAAAGACAAAGATGAGTACAAAGACACTCATCTTTGTGATCACAGAGGCTAGAAGTGAAAAAAAACAAGGAAGAAAAGGAAGAAAACCTGTTAATCTTTTTTTTTGTTTGTTTGAGACAGAGTCTCACTTTTGTCACTGCTGGTAGAGTGCCTTGGTGTCACAGCTCACCGCCATCTCTAACTCTTGAACTCAAGTGATTCTCTTTTCTCAGCCTCCCAAGTAGCTGGGACTACAGGCGCCAGCCACAATGTCTGGCTATTTTTAGGGAAAAGGTCTCGCTCCAGCTCATGAACCTGTAAGCTCAGGCAATTCCACCTGCCTAGGCCTCCCAGAGTGCTGGAATTATAGGCGGGAGCCATGGCACAGGCCCAACCCTGTCTTTAACTCCTTCACAGACACAGTCAGCAATCTCTGGCATCCACCTTGCAAAGACTTGTACCTTGCTTTCTTATCCATTCATATGCTAGTCTTCTTAGAAGTACTGCATTCAGGCTTGGAGGTTTTAAGAATATTCTGGAGAAATTTCAAAAGAGTAAGCAGTTCTCTTCCCTCTCTCCCAACACATATATACTTCTCCATCTGCTTTAACATATGCCTGAAATCCTTTTCATTTTACAATTAAATATTTTAGGTACTACTGTATGAGAATGGTAAGAGATTGAAACTCATTGGTACTAAAGCTGTAAACTAATATAAGAGGGTTAGTTACCAGATTATTTTGTTTTATTTGGTTTAGGGGCAATTGAGCAAAACTGTAGAACATGGCTATGTAAAGGAGGCCTCCTTCCTGGAAAGAAGTTGCTTATGTTATGCAAGTGGCAAAGTATAGGCTCCTTTGAAGATGCCTGACGTCATACTTTTGCCTGGAGTCACCATTCTCTATCTCCCTACATAGACAAATACAGTCTGTAAACAGATTTCTTTTTTTTGTTGCTATCTCACAGTCTCCATTTTAGCAGAAACACTCTGTGAGATAGATCTGGGGAAGGGATTCCAACCAGAGTTTTGTCCCTGCTTCATAAGGTAGTGATTTGCATATTAAGTTATATACTTTGAACATTTGAAAATGTACACACACTAAACATACCAAACTCTATTTGCAAGCAGAACTACTAATGTAGAATGGGAAACATTTGAACTTTAAGTTTTCAGTCACTTAGTTACTTTCTCTGAAGTTAGTAGTAGTACCACCCAAAAAACTACTAAGGTACCTCAGTTAGTGGAGCTAGCCTTTGGCTTTATCATTAAGCTTAGTTAGTGATATATTTAAGATCACCTTTTCACCAATTCTTTAATTGTTAAATCTGTTACTGATGTTATTTTCCATCCTAAAACATTTTAGCATAGATGGTACTTACTCTAATTTGATACATTTTCCTTGTTGAACTTACATGTGGACTATGTTTTCTTCTAGGTTTTGGGCGGAAAGATGTAGTTGAATATTTGCTTCAGAATGGTGCAAACGTCCAAGCACGCGATGATGGGGGCCTTATTCCTCTTCATAATGCATGTTCTTTTGGTCATGCCGAAGTAGTTAACCTCCTTTTGCGACATGGAGCAGACCCAAATGCTCGAGATAATTGGAATTATACTCCTCTTCATGAAGCGGCAATTAAAGGAAAGATTGATGTTTGCATTGGTAAGACTGTTTACTTTTCAGAGTTTTCTTGATATTGTAACTAACTATTATGAATCTAAAATGAATTCATTTGTTAATATCATTACATTCTGTCAGGCTGGATTTAAGTATTTAAGAATTTAACCACTATGAAATGTCTTTTGTGTATGGTACTGAGCCTAAATTTCTTTGGAGAATAGAGCACAAAGTTCCTATTCTTTAAAAATTTGCATTTCCTTGGGAAACAAGACACACAGAGAACCAGATAAAGGCATGGTTAAAGTGGGCAGGGGGTGTTAGAGGATAATGAATACAGTGACTGAAGTCAAGGACCTACCTCCTGGAGTCTTTCTAGGAGATAGTGGGAAAAAGGTTAAAAAGGTAGGTAAGGACTTCTTTATGAAGAGCTTTAAATACCAGATGAAGGAGCTTGATTACTGTATAAGTAGTGTGTAGCACCAAAGATTTTTGAGTGTGATGAGAGTACATGGTGTACAGTTAGGCTCTGTATAATGTTTTGATCAACAGTGAACCACGTACACTGGGTGGTCCTGTAAGACAATGGAGCTGAAAAATTTCTAATGCAGGTGTTTGTGGTGATGCTGCTGTAAACAAATCTAGTGTGCTGCCATTCTTATAAAATATATTAATAGCGTATACAATTGTGTACAGAATGTAGTACTTGGTTAGGATAATAAACAGCTATGTTACTTGTTTGTGTATTTACTGTACTTTTTATCATTATTTTAAAGTGTATTTCTACTTTTAAAAAAAAAGTTAACTGGGTGGGTGTGGTGGCTCACACCTGTAATCCCAGTACTCTGGGAGGCTGAGTGGGTGGATTGCCGGAGCTCACAAGTTTGAGACCAGCCCCAGCAAGAGTGAGACCCAGTCTTTTAAAAAAATAGCCAGGTGTTGTGGCAGGCACCTGTAGTCCCAGCTACTTGGGAGGGCTAAGGCAAAAGGATCTCTTGAACCTAAGAGTTTAAAGTTGCTGTGAGCTGTGACACCATGGGACTCTACTAAGGGCAACAAAGTCAGACTCTGTCTCAAAAAAAAAAAAAGTTAACCATAAAACAGCCTAAGGCAAGCCCTTCAGGAGATATTCCAAAAGCATTGTTATCATCCAGATGAAAGAGCCATGCATGTTACTGCCTCTAATGACCTTTCAGTGGGATAAGATGTAAAGGTGGGGGACAGTGATGGTGATGATCCTGATCCTGTATTGGCCTGGACTGGTGTGTGTTTGTAGTTTTGTGGTTTGTGTCTTAGTTTTTAACAAAAAAAGTTTTAAAGGTTAAAAAAAAGTGCTTGCTTCAGTAACACATACTAAAATTGGAACGATACAAAGAAGACCAGCATGGCTCTTGTGCAAGGATGACACACAAATTTGTGAAGCATTCCATATTTAAAAATAGAACAAAGCTTATAGAATAAGGATATAAGAAAAGTTTTTTTGTATAGTTGTACATTGTGTTTGTGCTTTAAGCTAAGTGTTATTACAAAAATCAAAATATTATAAAAATATTAAAAGTTTATAAGGTAAAATTTATAGTAATCTAAGAATAGTTCATTGGTTTTTCTTTTTTGAGACAGAGTCTCACTCTGTCCCACTGGGTAGCTCACAGCAACCTCAAACTCTTAGGCTCAAGCAATCCTCTTGCTTCAACCTCCCAAGTAGGTGGGTCTGCAGGCACCCACCACAACTCCCAGATGATTTTTCTATATTTTTTTTTTAGTGGAGACAGGGTCTTGCTCTTGCTTAGGCTGGTCTTGAACTTCAGAGCTCAAGCAATCTGCCTGTCTTAGCCTCCCAGAGTGCTAAGATTACAGGCATGAGCCACTGTACCAGGCCAAAATAATTTATTGTTGCAAAAAGAAAATAATTTTTTTGTAAATGTAACATAACCTAAGTATACAGTGTTTATGGAATTTACAGTAGTATACAGTAGCGTCCTGGGCCTTCACTTTCACTCACCACTCAATCACAAACTCACCCAGAGCAACTTCCAGTCCTGCAAGCTCCACTCATGCTAAGTGCATGTAAGTGTAATTTTTTTTTAATCTTTTATATCATATTTTCATTTTACCTTTTCTGTGTTTAGATACATAGTACTTAAGATTCCGTTACAGTTACCTACAATATTTAGTAATATACTGTGCAGGTTTTTAGCCTAGGTAAAATTTAGCCTAAATTTTACCTTATAAACTTTTAATATTTTTATAATATTTTGATTTTTGTAATAACACTTAGCTTAAAGCACAAGTAAAAGGCTATACTGTGTACCTAGCTATGTAGTAAACTACCATTTAGGTTTGTGTAGTATGATATTTGCTCAGTGACAGACGAAACATTTGTCAGAATATATTCCCATCATTAAGCAACACATGATTGTATTTTAGACTAATCTGGTAGGGGGTTGGGTAGGGTGGATGGCATCAGGGAGACAAAGTTAAGAAGCTGTAGAACAGTGGTTCTCAACCTTCCTGATGCCACAACCTTTTAATACAGTTCCTGTGGGTCACGACCCACAGCTTGAGAATGCTGCTATAGAATAAGCCAGCTGAGAAGTGATGAGGGCATGACCTAGGGTTATGATATAGAAGAATGGGAATTGCAGGAAAACTAAGAAAATTATGCAGTGTATGAGAAGGCTGCTTGAGTGTTTTCATTAACCTGATATTTAATTTTCTGAGCCTAACGGATTAGAGCAGCAGTTCTCAACCTGTGGGTCACAACCCACAGCAACTGTATTAAAGAATCGCGACATTAAGATGGTTGAGAACCCCTGAATTAGAGGGTTTTGGACTGCTTGCAACCTGAGTTCCATTTTCCTAATGCAAATCAGGTGCAGTTGAAATTCTTAACAGATAAAGAGAGCCAGTTCTGTGCTTTACTTATTTATTTATTTTTTTACAGGCAGAGTCTCACTTTATCGCCCTTGGTAGAGTGCTGTAGTGTCACAACTCACAGCAATTTCTAATTCCTGGGCTTAGGCGATTCTCTTGCCTCAGCCTCCTGAGTAGCTGGGACTGTAGGCACCCGCCACAACACCCAGCTATTTTTTGTTGTACTTTGGCCAGAGCCGGGTTCGAATCCACCACCCTCGGTATATGGGGCCGGCGCCCTACTCACTGAGCCACAGGCACCACCACCCCTTTTCCCTTATACACTCTTAACTGTCTTTGGTCACTTCTTACCAGCTCTATAAATAGTAAAGGAAAATCTCACCTTGAACTGAGGGTAAACTTATTTAATGTGTCTTTAATGCATTAAATAATGTAATATTGTATATATTCTTATATTTAAAGTGTAACAATTACCATTCTATCAGGATATGAAGTATCCTTTGAGACTTCTGGAGAATTTTTGAGAAAATGATTTACTAAAATCCAGTTGTCATGATTATCATTTTACAAGGTAGTGTTGCTATTTTTACAGTGCTCTTACAGCATGGAGCAGAGCCAACTATCCGAAATACAGATGGAAGGACAGCATTGGATTTAGCAGACCCATCTGCCAAAGCAGTGCTAACTGGTAAGTTTGTGTCCTTTCTTTGGTTCCTCCAGGACAAATATAAACAACAAGTTTGCTAGATAGACAGCCTGTCTCCTGTGTTTAATGACCTCAACCAGATTTTAAAATAATATCAGTTTGTTTGCTATTCTTTTCTACTTCTAGACAGTTGATAATTGATTTTCACCCTAAGAAAAATTAAGCTTTTTTTCTTTTTTTTCTAGCTGACTTTTAAATTTGTCATTAATGCCTTATTGGGTATGGGATGATAGACAGATGTGTTTTGCTCTCATGTTTTTAGGGTATTTTAAAAATATCCTTGAATGCTTCCAATAACGATCCCTGCCTACCATTTTACGTGACTTTCCTTACTTGAAATTCAAAACACTTATAGGTCTCAAGCAGTTTGGATAAAAGAAACTCAACGTGTACCATTCTTTTTGTGTGATTTTTAAAATACATTTTAACCGAGACGCCTTACAGCCTTGGCCCTCAGGGGCGTAGAGTGAGACTGGTTTTGGCACACTGGGACTCATCAAAACCCCAGTGAAAGGAAAATTAGGGCAAGGAAACAGATAAAAGAAAACACTCATGAGGAAGAATCAGCAGAAAAATCCTGACAACATGAAAAACCAGACCAGAGAACCCTTACACACACACACAAGGGACCGTGAGGTAGCTACTGCAGAGGATTCCACCTATAAAGAAATATTAGAAATGACAGAAAGGAAATTTAGAAGACAGATGATGGAAACGATGAAGGAAACTGCCGATAAAGTGGAAAATAACCAAAAGGAAATCCAAAAACAGAATCAAATAAGAAAGAATATAGCAGAGCTGAAGGAACTGAAGCAATTAGGGAACTTAAAGATGCAATAGAAAGTATGAACAACAGATTAGACCACGAAGAAGAAAGAATCTCAGAGGTAGAGGACAAAGCTCTTGAGATAACTCAGATAGTTAAAGAGACAGAACAGAAGAGAGTGAAAGCAGAACGTTCACTCACAGAATTATGGGACTTTATGAAGCATTCAAACATACCAGTTATAGGTATCCCAGAAGGGGAAGAAGAATGCCCCAGGGGAATGGAAGCCATACTAGAGAATATTATAAATGAAAATTTCCCAAATATCACCAAAGATTCTGACACACTCCTTTCAGAGGGATATCAGACCCAAGGTCACCTCAACTCTAACCGAGCTTCTCCAAGACACATTGTTGTGAACCTGTCTAAAGTCAAGACAGAAGAAAAGATTCTTCAAGCTGCCAGGAGTAAGCACCAGGGTAAATCCATCAGAGTGACCGCAGACTTCTCTAATGAAACTTTCCAAGCAAGAAGACAATGGTCATCTACCTTTAATCTACTCAAACAGAACGATTTCCAACCCAGAATTCTATATCCTGCTAAGCTAAGTTTTAAAATTGACAGAGAAATCAAATCATTTACTGATATACAAACATTGAGGAAATTCACCACAACAAGACCAGCTCTACAGGAAATACTTCAACCTGTTCTCACCCTGACCATCACAATGGATCAGCAACAAAGTAAGAACTCAGAAATTAAAGGACAGAACCTAACTTCCACACTGATGCAAAAGATAAAACTAAGCAATGGACTCTCACAAAATAAGATGAGTAGAACACTACCATACTTATCAGTTATCTCAATAAATGTTAATGTCTTGAATTCCCCACCGAAGAGACATAGATTGGCTGACTGGATTAAAAAACACAAGCCATCCATTCGCTGTCTGAAGGAAACACACCTAGCTTCCAAAGACAAATTAAAACTCTTGAGTTAATTGAGGGTTGGAAGACAATTTTTCAGGCAAACAGAATTCAGAAGAAAAGAGGAGTTGCGATCTTATTTTCACATACATGTGGATTTAAAGCAACTAAAGTCCAAAAAGACAAAGACGGTCACTTTATATTGGTCAAGGGAAAAATACAAAAAGACATTTCAATTCTAAATATTTATGCACCCAACTTAAACGCTCCCAGATTCTTGAAACACACCTTACTCAGTCTGAGCAATATGATATCTTATAACACCATAATAATAGGGGACTTTAATACTCTTCTTACAGAGCTGGACAGATCCTCTGAACAGAATTAAACAAAGATATAAGAGATTTAAATGAGACCCTGGAACAACTGTGCTTGATAGACACATATAGAACAGTCCATTCCAAAGATAAAGAATGTACATTCTTCTCACCGCCCCATGGAACATTCTCCAAAATTGATCATATCCTAGGGCACAAAACAAACCTCAACAGAATCAAAATAATTGAAATTTTACCTTGTATCCTCTCGGACCACAAGGCACTAAAGGTGGAACTCAACTCCAACAAAAACGTTCAACCCCACACAAAGGCATGGAAATTAAATAACCTTTTGTTGAATGACAGTTGGGTGTAGGAAAAAATAAAACAGGAAATCACTGACTTCCTTGAGCATAACAACAATGACAACACAAGCTACCAAAACCTGTGGGATACTGCAAAAGCAATTCTGAGAGGAAAATTTATTGCTTTAGATGCCTATATTCAAAAAACAGAAAGAGAGTGCATCAACAAACTCACAAGCCATCTTATGGAATTAGAAAAAGAAGAACAATCTAAGCCTAAACCCAGCAGAAGAAAAGAAATATCCAAAATTAAATCAGAGTTCTTAAATATCTTAACACAATAACTAAGAAAATGCCAGGAAGGTTATGTTAACCAGTTTGATGAAAATATTTCAAATTGTGTATAAAACCAGCACATGATTGCATTAACATGCACAGCTATGATTTAATTTTAAAAATTCAGAATTCAATAAAATTGAAAACAAAAGAATCATTCAGAAAATTAATGAAACAAGGAGCTGGTTTTTTAAAAAAATAAAATAGGTAAGTCTTTGGCCAGACTAACTAGAAATAGAAGTAAAATCTCTAGTAACCTCAATCAGAAATGATAAAGAGGAAATAATAACTGCTGCCACAGAAATACAAGAGATCATCTCTGAATACTACCAGAAATTTATGCCCAGAAATTTGACAATGTGAACGAAGTGGATCAGTGTTTGGAATCACACCCTCTCCCTAAACATAGCCAGGAAGAAATAGAGCTCCTGAACAGACCAATTTCAAGCACTGCGATTAAAGAAACAATAAAAAAATCTTCCAACAAAAAACTGCCCTGGTCCAGATGGCTTCACACCAGAATTCTATCAAAGCTTCAAGAAAGAACTTATTACCGTACTGCAGAAATTATACCAAAAAATTGAGGAGGAAGGAAATTTCCCCAACACGTTCTATGAAGAAAACATCGCTCTGATACCAAAACCAGGAAAAGATCCAACTGAAAAGGAGAATTTCAGAACAATTTCACTAATGAATAGAGATGCAAAAATTCTCAGCAAAATTCTAGCCTATAGATTACAGCTTCTCATCAAAAAAGTCATTCATCATGATCAAGTAGGTTTCATCCCAGGCATGCAAGGCTGGTTTAACATACGCAAGTCCGTAAATGTTATCCACCGTATAAACAGAGGCAAAAATAAAGATCATATGATCCTCTCAATAGATGCAGAAAAAGCATTCTTTTCATCCTTTTCTAATTAGAACACTGAAGAGTATAGGCATATGTGGCACATTTCTTAAATTGATCAAAGTTATCTATGACAAACTCACAACTAATATTTTACTGAATGGAGTAAAACTGAAAGCTTTTCCTCTTAGAACTGGAACAAGGCAAGGTTGTCCTCTGTCACCATTACTAGTCAACATATGCTGGAAGTTCTAGCCAATACAATTAGGCAAGACAAGGAAATAAAGCGCATCCAAATGGGAGCAGAGGAGGTCAAACTCTCCCTCTTTGCCGACAATATGATCTTAGACTTAGAGAACCCCAAAGACTCAACCACAAGACTCCTGGAAGTCATCAAAAAAATACAGTAATGTCTCAAGATACAAAATCAGTGTCCACAAGTCATTAGCCTTTGTATAGGCCAATAACAGTCAAAATGAGAGGCTAATTAAGGACACAACTCCCTTCACCTTAGCTTCAAAGAAAATGAAATACCTAAAAAAATACCACCTAACAAAAGAGGTGAAGGACCTCTATAAAGAACATTATGAAATCCTAAGAAAGGAAATGGCAGAGGATATGAACAAATGGAAGAACATACCGTGCTCATGGATGGGAATAATCAACATTGTTAAAATGTCTATACTTCCCAAAGCAATCTACTGATTCAATGCCATCCCTATTAAGATACCAACATCATACTTTCAAGACTTGGAAAAAATGATTCTGTGTTTCATATGGAACCAGAGAAAACCCATGTAGCTAAGGCAGTTCTTAGTAATAAAAACAAAGCTGGGGCATCAGCATACCAGATTTTAGGCTGTACTACAAAGCCATAGTGGTCAAGACAGCATGGTACTGGCCCAAAAATAGAGACATACACATTTGGAATTTAATAGAAAACCAGGAACTGAAACTAACATCTTACAACCACCTAATCTTTGCTAAACCAAACAAGAACATACCTTGGGGGAAAAACTCTCTATTCAATAAATGGTGCTGGGAGAACTGGATATCCACACGTAAAAGACTAAAACTGGACCCACACCTTTCTCCACTAAATAAAATTGATTCAAGATGAATAAAGGACTTAAATTTAAGGCATGTAACAATAAAAATCCTCCAAAAAAGCATAGGAAAAACACCAGAAGATATCAGCCTGGGGAAAGACTTCATGAAGAAGACTGCCGTGGCAATTGCAACAACAACAAAATAAACAAATGGGACTTCATTAAACTGAAAAGCTATGTACAGCTAAGGAAACAACAACCAAAGCAAATAGACAACCTACACACTTGGAAAGGATACTTGCATATTTTGAATCAGACAAAAGCTTGATAACTAGGATCTATAGAGAACTCAAATTAATTCACATGAAAAAAGCCAACAATCCCATATATTAATGGGCAAGAGACATGAATAGAACCTTCTCTAAAGAAGACAGACAAATGGCTAACAAACATGAAAAAATGCTCATCATCCCTAATTACTAAAGAAATGCTAATCAAAACCACCCCGAGATACCATCTAACACCAGCAAGAATGACCCACACAACAAAATCTCAAAACTGTGGAGAGAAGGGAACACTTTTACACTGCTGGTGGGACTATAAACTAATACAGCCTTTTTGGAAGGAAGTAGGGAGAATCCTCAAAGATCTCAAGCTAGACCCCCATTTGATCCTGCAGTCCCATTACTGGGCATCTACAGAGAAGGAAAAAAATCCTTTTATCATAAGGACACTTGCACTAGACTATTGCTGCTTAATTTACAAAATGTGGAAATAGCCTAAATGCCCACCAACCCAGGAATGAATTAACAAGCTGTAGTATATGTACACATGGAATACTATTCAGCCATTTAAAAAAACAGAGACTTTACAGCCTCTGTATTTAGCTGGATGAAGTGGAACACATTATTCTTAGTAAAGCATCATAAGAATGGAGAAGCATGAATCCTATGTACTCAATTTTGATATGAGGACAATTAATGACATGGTAGGGGAAGGGGAGAGCAGAGAGAGAAAGGAGGGAGGGGTGGGGGAAAGGAAGAGCAGAGAGAGGGAAGGAGGGAGGGGGGTGCGGTCTTGGTGTGTGCCACACCTTTTGGGGGCAAGACACGATTGTAAGAAGGACTTTACCTATCAACATTGTTAAAATGTCTGTACTTCCCAAAGCAATCTACTGATTCAGTGCCATCCCTATTTAAGATACCAACATCATACTTTCAAGACTTGGAAAAAAATGCAATCAGTGTAACCTGGTTTCTTTTACCCTCAGTGAATCCCCAAAAGTAAATATATGTGTGTGTGTGCTTGTGTGTGTGTATTTTTTTAACCATTTGGTCAGAAAGCACTAACCATTCTCTTGCTTTACAAAACAGGATTCTGGACGCACACTTCTTTAGTACCATGAAGAGTGCTAATTATTGCACTCTTGCTATAATCATGTTCTTGACTATAGTGTAAGGCTATAGTTTTGATTGACAAGCTTTTCTGAATTGTATCTGCTTCACATATTTTTGCCCTTGTCAGTGCACTTTGCTCTTAAGCAGCTCTGCCGTATTACTTACTAGATTCTTACCTACTGGATGATAACAATTAGAATCATGTCTAAACTAAAAGGGAAGAACCTGAAGGACTTTGCTGTGAGCTTTGTGTTGTTTCTTCTGGCATTGCTGAAGAAAATTTAGACTAAATACACTTACAGAATTGTGAGCTATTATTGTGGCTATCGTTTCTGTGTTCATTTCCTCCGTCACTATTCCATGTTATTCCGTGGTTTTATCTTTTTAAAAAATTTTGGGGCTCAAGAGAAGCCTTGCCTTTGCAGTCAGTACACAATTTACATTATGGGCAGCAGTTTGGATGTCATTTCAGCAAGTCATTATGTTAATTTAAATTTTATTAATTGTATAGTTTTGTTTATACTCATATAGGTAAAAGCCATAGTCATAGAGTTTGTAGTTAATCCTTTTATGGTTTTATATATTTAAAATAGTATCAAATAAAGGTGATTTTTGTATTGAAACATCTTCTAGATTCATAAAAATGTTAGCGATTATGCTTAATCATTGATGCTAAAGGTTGTGTCATCATTTCTGTAATGTTGGTGTTACATTGGATTTTATGTAGGTTTTGAATGAGGTTGTGGATACATTTTGTTTATCTGTTACAAAAATACCATACTCATTTTAGGAAATCGAAAGGGATAGAAGAAGAGAAAAACTTACTAGTAGCTTACCACCCAAGACAAGTTTTGTTAATATTTTGGTATATTTCTTTTAGGGCTTTCCTCTTTCTGTGTACATTGTTGTTTTATAGTTGGGGGCACACTTCATTATATAATATTGAATCATTTCTATTTTATTTCCATAACAAAGACATTCCATGTTTTTCATATAAATATTTTTGAACTATATGATATTCTGTTAATTAACCATTTTCCATTTATTTCCAAATTTGTCTACCTTAAATACAGTTCAATGGGCATCTTTTTTACATGAAACTGCCATTAATTTTTTTTAAGTTTCTGCTCATTTTCTTTCTTACACAGGTGAATATAAGAAAGATGAACTCTTGGAAAGTGCCAGGTATGTACTAATGGTATAAATACATAACATAAATACTTCACCATTAATTTTTTTTTTTTTTTTTACAATAAGCAAACTTTAAAAGAGAATGATTTTTTTGTTTAATGGTCACAATACATATCTTGAGGCTTAATCTCATAATGAATGCAAGTTGCTAAAACATCTTTTTGTGTTCTAGGAGTGGCAATGAGGAAAAAATGATGGCTCTGCTTACACCATTAAATGTCAACTGCCATGCAAGTGATGGGAGAAAGGTACTTTATGCTTATGCTTACCTCCTCATAACATGAAGAAGTGTTTATCTTAACTACAAAATATATTTGAAAATATATTTGAAAAAAGTACTGATGATTTCTTTTAAGCAACATTTCAGATTAATTCTTAAACTTAGCAAAACATTATTGATAATAAACATTTAGTTGTTTCCTTTCTGTATGCAGTGGTGAACTTACAAACTTTCACAATAGGCCTTCAGTATATGTTGGATTTTATAAAACCAAATTAATAACTATTTATTTAGACAGTGACGTTATAATTGGATTCTATGGTTTTGAGTTTTTACCTTTTTACACATTTTATTCAGCCATTATTTGAATTACATGAATTTGTTTGATTAATATTTCAGTCAACTCCATTGCATTTGGCAGCAGGATACAACAGAGTAAAGATTGTACAGCTGTTGTTACAACATGGAGCTGATGTCCATGCTAAAGATAAAGGGTAAGGGTTTGAACAAAATGAGGACTTCTTAAATGGTACTATCCTTATTAACAGTCTCTGTAACATACATAAAAATCATTTTTTAACTAGGATTATAAAACCTTAAACCTATTACTTGTATGGTTTACTTTACACTTTAGAGGGCAAGAAAAGATAACTGATATTCCAGGAGGTCTCTCCCAAGTGCCAGGTGATAAATGGAGAGGGATAATACTACAGGAATTCTCAGGAGGAAATTGTCAGTGATGACTAGAGTGGTTGGGAGGAAATGGTACTTGATGAGGTAAAAGCAGGTCTCAATTGAAGAAAGCAAAGAGTTTGGAGAACATTACCCTCTAAGGGAATTGGCATAAATGGAGGTGCTAAAGCAGACGTTATAGCACATTTAAGAAACAGTAACTGAACAACTAGCTTGGGTGGAGCAGTTAATTCATGTGGGAGACAAATGAAGGTTAGGGTTAGAGAATTGGATTCGTTTAAGACTTGGGTATTCTATCCTAAGGAATTTGGATTTCATTCTGTGAGCTGAAGCAAGGGGTGGGTGACTATTCTAAAATAGTTTTTGGGTGTTCATTTTGGAGCAATGTGTAGGATAGATTGGAGAGGAAAGAGACTAGAGACAAAAAGAGCAGTTAGGAAAGTGAGTGTTCACGTATAATGGGGGTCCATAGTGTGGCAGAGAAAATGAAGGCATGGAAACGAGGTATTACAGTGTAAGAATGGATGAGATTTGTTGAATGTCTAGATGTGATGAGAGAGAAAGGAATAAAAAGAAAACTATGTTTCTAGTTATGAAGCTGAGTTAAATTCAGTGATACACACATTGAAGTATAGGAATGAAAATTGGTGGGGAAACAGTTTGAGCTCACTTTTACAACTCTTTCTTTCATGAGATGATGATAATAACATACATAAGTAGAAGTATCTAGTAGGTAACTGGGAATGAAATTGATGGTTAGGGAAGTAAGGAATCCTGTGTTCAAAAATGGTATTTTGGAAAGCAATGAGCCTTTAAACAGAGGGCATGTAGAATTAAAGACTAAATCTCAGGTGGCCATAACTTACCAGAGACCAGAGGATGGATGCTGTGGCTGTAAAGGAGTGATCCCAAAGAGAAGAAGCTTAAAGGCAGAAGTCAGAATTTTGAGACTCTACTGTACCTTCCCATGCAGAAAGCTCTTTCTCTATTCCCATCATGAAATAATTGGGTTTCGGGGTCTTGTTTGTTTGTTTTGATATAAGAATTTATTTTCTTTGAGGGTAAAGATTATTTTTGATATAAGAATTTATTTTCTTTGGGGGTAAAGATTATTTTCGGATTAGTATGACAGTATAATTAGTTTACAATATTTACATTTGTTAGGTAAAGTCCCTGTTGTAGTTGTGTCCTGCACCCAGGAGGTGTGGGGAAGAGCACACCAATCCCCCTCCCTCTTCCCCTTTCCCTTCTCCTATACCCCTTTTGCCCCACAACTTGAATTAAATTGTGTTTTTCTCTTGTGTGGGCATGTATTAGTTCATCTACTGGCTTCATGAGTATTGAGTACATTGGATACTTGTTTTTCCATTCTTGTGATGCCTTAACTAAGAAGAATGTTTTAACTGCATCCAGGTTAATAACAAAAGATGTAAAGTCTCCATCTTTTTATTTTTGTGGCTGAATAATATTCCATGGTATACATATATTAATACATATTAAACCTTTCCTGGGTTAATGGGCATTTAGGTTGTTTCCACATCTTATTGATTGTAAATTGAGCTGTGATAAACAACCTAGTTCAGATGTTTTTATGGTAAAACGATTTTTTTTCTTCCGGATAGATACCTAGTAATGAGATTGTGGAATCAAATGGAAGGTCTGGTTTTTTTTTTCTACTTTTTATTTTACTTTATTTTATTTTTATTTATTCACTTTTTTGAGACAGAGTCTCACTATGTCATCCTCAGTTGCCTCAGAGTGCCGTAGTGTCACAGCTCATAGCAGCCTCAAACTCTTGGGTTTAAGCGATTCTCTTGCCTCAGCCTCCCAAGTAGCTGGGACTACAGGTGCCTGCCATCGCACCCAGCTATTTTTTTATTGTAGTTGTCATTGTTTAAGCAGGCCCGGGCCAGGTTCCAGCCCACCAGCTCCAGTGTGGTCTGGCCGGTACCCTAGCCACTGAGCTACAAGTTCCAAGCCCCGGAAGGTCTATATTTAATTCTTTGAAGATACTCCATACTTCTTTCCAGAGAGTCTGGATTAGTTTGTAGTCCCACCAACAGTGTAACAGTGTTCTCCTCTCTCCACATCTGCACCAGCATCTGCCATTTGGGGATGGGTTTCAGTTTTTTAAGAAATGTAGCGGTTTATCTTACAAGATCTTTAAAAAGTTTCTGAGAAAAGCCAGTGTTGAGTAGAATCTAGAAAAGAAGCGTAAAAGTGAGCCAGCCAGAAGGAAGGAAATCTGTCCTACACCCAGGGAGCAGCAAACTTATAGAGGGAACTACAAGTTTAGCATACCATTATTCAAAAGTAAGGCCACAGGGGGGATCAGATCATTCAGTATGCCATGTTAAGAACTTGGAACCCTCTCTTGAAAGCACAGAAGAACCACTAAGGATGTTGAAATAAGGTATAGCCAATAGCAGATTTACCATTTAGAAAAATGGGAGAGTAAATTGGCATAGGGGTTATTTCTGTAATGCAGAGAAGAAATAATATAGAGCCAAACTAAGGCATTGGTAGTCGCTATGAGGAAAAAAGGAAGAAGGATCTAAAAGAGACTGATAGTTAGAATTGTTAGGACTTAAGGTTTAAGTAGATGTTACTAAATTTTGTATGTTTTTAAATAGAAGGTCACCTAGCCATTTTTCTATTTAAGTAATTAATTAAAATTAAATGTTTTAATTTATAAATTACCCTGTCTCTAGGGATTCTGTAACTTTGGATTTTTTTCTCTCTCATTGTAGTGATCTGGTACCATTACACAATGCCTGTTCTTATGGTCATTATGAAGTAACTGAACTTCTGGTCAAGGTTAGTCCTTTTGTACTTTCCTAATTATTTTCTATAATTGTATAAGGTTACTTGAAATATGTTTTCCATTCTTGTTTTTTTATGTGGTCTTAGTGCTTCGTAGAATAAGGAGTACTTATAAAATATAGGTGATTGGTATGTCTGTTTCTGAGTGCTTTGAGACTTTTTAGATACCAAACACATTTGAATATAAAGTAGTGCTGTCATCTTAAAAATAAAAGATTAAGCAATTCTATAATTTTTTTTTTTTTTAAGATTTTATTTTATTTATTTATTTTTTTTTTTTGGCCAGGGCTGGGTTTGAACCCACCACCTCTGGCATATGGGACCAGCGCCCTACTCCTTGAGCCACAGGTGCTGCCCTCTAATTTTTTTTTAATTTATTTTTATTGTTAAATCATAGCTGTGTACATTAGTGGCAATCAAGGGGTACAGTGTGCGGGTTTCATATACAATCTGAAATATTCTCATCAAACTGTTCCACGTAGCCTTCATAGCATTTTCTTAGGCAATTTTATAATTTTTAGCTGAAGATAATCTTTTAAAACTATTATTAAAACCACTGATTATATTTGCAAGATTTGCCAATCATATTTTGAGTTGGAGCAAGCTCAGTTGGTAAGCTTACTTCTTCCAGTATGCTCAGCAGCTTTTTAATAAACAGATTCTCAAGACCAGCAAGACACTTATTTTGGCCCCTCTTGAATGAGATTATAAGATACTAGGAGTGAATCCCAGCATGTTAGCCACACCTATTTCCTTCAGTCCTTCAGCCCCTCAGTCTTTACATATACATGTATTTGCCCACAGTCTCGAGACTTCCGGTACCCTAAACCTAGTCTATCCCTTCAGTACTTTTCCTCATTGTCTCAGCAGCTGTCACAGAAAGGAGAAGAGGACACTTGTTTCCAGTGCCTGTATGCATCCTTTGGGGTGTGATCAACCATGAGATACATTTTCCCACAGAAACAACTTTATTATAATGATTATCCAAGCATACCATTTTTTAAGAGGAAGGCTCAGAATTTTGAAAGTTCCCCTTTAGCTACAAATTATAGAATCACTTAATTTGTTATTTATAAGATGATAGCACTACTTTATATTCAAATGTGTGTGTTCCAAGTAGCGCATAAGCCTTTTTAAATTTATAATATGGCTGTTACATTACACATTAGTAGTGATAATGTTTTTGCTTCTTGAAAAATTGAATCTTGAATTGAACAGAACATTTGAATGTTACTGTGGGTGAGAATAAAACATCAAACAAATTGCACTGGGACTTAAAGAAAACTGAGTGGTATTTTCCTAAGTCCTAGTATTTTCCTAAATAAAAATGGAAGGCTGAATAGAGGTTATAGTTAGAGAGGAGGTTAACTGTGAGATGCAGGTAGATACTAGAGCTGAAAATTTTAGGAAAGTCGGGCAGCGCCTGTGGCTCAGTGGGTAGGATGCCAGCCCCATATACTGAAGGTGGCGGGTTCAAACCCAGCCCCAGCCAAACTGCAACCAAAAAATAGCCAGGCATTGTGGCAGGCGCCTGTAATCCCAGCTGCTCAGGAGGCTGAGGCAAGAGAATTCCCTAAGCCCAGCAGTAGGAAGTTGCTGTGAGCTGTGTGACGCCACGGTACTCTACCGAGGGCAATAAAGTGAGATTCTATCTCTACAAAAAACATAATAAATTCAGAAAAGTCAGGGATTGAGAATATAGGCAGAGGTTGTGGGCAATGCTGAGTCAGTCATCATCGTTTGGTAAATATAGTCAGGCCAGTAGAAGCTGGTATTTAACAGCAAGCATTCAGTGACTGCTTTCTGTGACCAGGGCACTGTGCTAGGCATGGGAGTTGCTAAGACATCCTTGAACAAAGCATTCAAATAATGAAGGTCTAGCAATAAAAGGCACAAGAATAACAAGGAATTCTCTTAACTTTGATCTTCTTCATAGCTGCCAAGTACAAGGAAGCTAGTAGTAGATGGATCTGGCTAGAATGAAGGGAAAATTTCTGTCAGGTAGATTCATAATTGATTAAGCCATTGTGCAGAAAGCACTCACTGATCTTTCTTTGCTTAGAAGGGAATGTTAGGACCTCTAATGGACCTCCATAAATGCTAGCTGTGCCTTTATTGTAGTCCAAATTTTTATCATTGATTGGATGAAAAATTAGAAGAGTTGCTTATTCAATTTGCAGATTACCATAAAGTTGGGAAGAATAACTAATATTTACCTTGATAGAACCCAGGCACAGGGCAGCACCTGTGGCTCAGTCAGTAGGGAGCCAGCCCCATATACCAAGGGTGGCAGGTGCGGGTTCAATCCCGACCCCGGCCAAACTGTAACAAAAAATAGCCAGGTGTTGTGGCGGGCACCTGTAGTCTCAGCTACTCGAGAGGCTGAGGCAAGAGAATCACCTAAGCCCAAGAGCTGGAGGTTGCTGTGAGCTGTGATGACACAGCACTCTACCCAGGGTGACGGAGTGAGACAAAGTCTCATAAAAAACAAACAAAAAAAAAAGAATTAGGGCACAAAACCATCTTATTTTCATAGGCCCTAAGCTTGGGTTAATCACCCAGAAAAATGAAATTTAATGGAGATCAATAAGGAGACTTAAGTTCACAAAAATAAGTTATACAAGAAAAGGTATGGGAGAACATACTTTGATGTTTAAAAACTAATCTATGGGTGGCGCCTGTGACTCAAGAAGTAGGGTGCCAACCCTATATGCCGAGGATGGCGGGTTCAAACCCAGCCCTGGCCCAAAAAAAAAAAAGCTTTTTTTTTTTTTTTTTTTACAGCTTTTAAACCAGGTGCAGTAGTTCATGCCTACTCAGGAGCTACGATTGTGCCGTTGCACTGCAGCCAGGCAACAGAGCAAGACCTGTCTCTAAAAATAATAAGAATCCAGAGCTCTTAAATTGCCCACTAATTCAGTTTATGTATAAATTGAAACGTGACTACTTAAAAAGCTATTGTAATTTTTGTGCCAATAGTAGAATTATAGCTTTAAGAGCAAATATAATAGATGCATTGTACTCCACACAGTCAAACCATATGGGAATCTGTTGTCGTTTTAGGCTCCCCACCCCCTACCCCGTATCTTTTTTTTTTATATGAAAGCATTTATTAAATCCAAAAAGATAAATTTGTAATATATATGAAAAACTAACAAAGCTCAACTTTGTAGGACAGCTTCTTAGAATTTAAAGTTAATTTAAAATAACGAATGTACAACTTTTTTTTTTTTTTTTTGGAGACAGTCTCACTTTGTCACCACAGGGAGAGTGCAATAGTGTGATCATAGCCCACTGCCACCTCAAACTCCTGGACTCATGTAATTATCCTGCCTCAACCTCCCAAGTAGCTGGAACTCCAGGCAGGCACTATCACACCCAGCTGATTTTTCTATTTTTAGTAGAGATGGGATCTTGCTCTTTCTCAGACTGGTCTCAAACTCCTGAGCTCAAGCAATCCTCCCGCCTTAAATTAATTTTTTAAACTAAGGTATATTTAGTTGAGAACCAGCAGGATAAGTCTAGAGACTATCTGATATGAAGGAGGGATGAAAGAACTTTAATCTAGCTATTTAGACTGAAGAGGTTAAACATGAAAGTTGCCCTCAAATGCTGCAAAGAAGAATATTAATCTATTTTGCTCTAAAGAAGATAAAACAAATGTATCAAAGTTAAAAGTGCATAGAACAAATTAATGTAGAAGGAAAGAAATTTCCTAACAACAGGAGTTATCTAATGCATGTTAGCTGAGAATTAGCTCCCTATTGTTGAAAGTAACTAAAAAAGTAGCTGGTTTGCCTTCTCTGTTAGGTATGCTGTAGAAGGGATTTTGTTTGATGGGAAGTTGAACTAGTATGACTTGTGTGGTTTATCCAACTACAACATTTGGAAATGACTAAAATTAAAAAGTCTGACTACACAAAGTATTAGTAAGGATAGGGAGCAACTAGAACTCAAACATTGCTGATAGCAATAGAAAATGAGGTAGCTACTTTAGAAAACTGTTCGGCATTTACTAATAAAGTTAAACATTATCTGTCATAACATGTGTCCGTGAAGAGACTTGTATAGGAATGTTTGTAACAGCTTATTCATAATACAAGTGGAGTATCCTTTATCTATAATACTTGGGACCAGAAGTATTTCAGATTTTCGAATATTTGCATATATAATACATAATGAGGTATCTTGACAATGGAACCCAAGTCTAAATACAAAATTCATTTGTTCCATATATACTTTATACACATAGCCTGAGAGTAATTTTATACAGTATTTTTTTTTTTTTTGTGGTTTTTGGCTGAGGCTGGGTTTGAACCCACCACCTCCAGCATATGGGACTGGCGCCCTATCCCTTTGAGCCACAGGCTTTATACAGTATTTTTAATAATTTTGTGCACAAAACAGGTGTGCGCATGAGATCAGATGTGGAATTTTCCACTGGTGGTGTCACGTCAGCAGTCAAAAAAATTTGCATTTTGGAGCATTTCACATTTTGAGTTTTCACATTAGGGATACTCAACTTATAGTCAGAAACTATAAATGGTCCAAATGTCTGATTAACAGGATAGTAGATAAGTATATGATGATATATCTATATGATGAAATACTCCTCAGCACTGAAAATGAACTAATATGGCATCTTCAATGATCCTCAGAAGCATGTGTGTGAAGAAGGCTAGATACTCAAGTATATATTGTAGAAAAATACATTATTTCCTTTTTATGAAATTCAAGTATGGGTAGATATAATACATGGTGCTAAAAGTCAGAATGGGAACAGGAATTATCTTATAAAAGGAACATGAGGAAACATTTGGGGTGATGGAAGTACCCTAGATCTTGATTTGAGTGATGGTATTACGGACATGTACATCCGTCAAAACTCATGCTGAAGAATTGTGCATTTTACTATGTGTAAATTACACCTCAAAAGAGGGGGAAAAAACAGTACTTGGAGAAGATACAGGTTAAATGTAAAGCTTAATTTTAGCTCTTCTGACTAAAGGAATTGAATAGGCCCTTGGGGATGGGACACTACTGTTTTTCCATTTGGAGAATGTATACATTTTGGAAAAATTAGTTAAAAGAGTAAACTTTGGGAACATAACCTGTTTAAGCTTACATAATAATTATATTGCACAGTACCAATAATTCTAAATTCTCTCAAAAATTGAGCATTAAATTTATGCTTTTTCCTCCCCAGCATGGTGCCTGTGTAAACGCAATGGACTTGTGGCAGTTCACTCCTCTTCATGAGGCAGCTTCTAAAAACAGGGTTGAAGTGTGTTCTCTTCTCTTAAGTTATGGTGCAGATCCAACACTGCTGAATTGTCACAATAAAAGTGCTATCGACTTGGCTCCCACACCACAGTTAAAAGAAAGATTAGCATGTGAGTATACAATTACGAATTTTCAGCTATGGTATTATGATATCAATAAACTGAACTTTTTTTCTTGTTTTTAGAAAAAGAATATTTTTTCTTAGTCAACAATAGTGTATCTATTGTTGTTTAGACTAACATTTAATAATTTGAAAGTTTCTGCTTTAGATACTATGAAAATATATTTAATTTTTTCAAGTTGAGTTTTATGCTTTTTATGTGACTGTTTTATTAGATGGTATCCTTTAAAAACAAAGCATTTGAATTGTTTCTATCTTTGACATTACTTTCTGGTTAATTCATGAAGCTATGATATTACATTGTTGTCAGACTGCTGTCTTGTAACCATAGTCTCCAGATCTTAACATCTAATATTCTTTGGTACCTGGACCAAGTTCAGTGGTTTCTGACCATAGTTGAAGTAAATGTAGTGAGAAATAACCATCTAGTTTAGATACTTACACATAGGCAACTTGCATTGGACTTGTATTATTCTGGAATAATAAAGGTTAATGGGTAGTTGCACAAGTCTGATGAGTAAAAGAGAAATCTTGTGAAAATACCCTCTTTTATTTGATCATTATAGGTGGCTCTTAGAAATAACCAGCTTATCTAGTTTCTAATTGTTCGATAGGTATGAGCAAAACTATCTGTTGCCACCATAATGTCAGTATAGGGATTATGATCATCCTTTATTTCTTTACCGATAAAAGAGTTTTGTGCTTTGAAAAATTCTGAGAACTCTCTGGTCTAGGAATAGTGTGCAGTACTCCAGATATCTCTAGACCAGTGGTGCTCAACCTTCCTAATGCCACAACCTTTTAATACAGTTCCTGTGGGTCACGACCCACAGGTTGAGAACCTCTGCTCTAGACCAATTATGAATTAGAGCAGACCATGAATCTGCATGGGCTAAATCTGGGTGTACACTCAGGAATGAATTGGGCCATTGAGAACTAAAGTACCACAGTCTACATTTTCGGGGGTTATATCTGGAGAACATTTTTAGAACTTCATTCTGGCTATGTTGGAAGATTATTTTGAAAATAATTTTAAGGAAAATACTAGATAAGCCCCCACTATCAATCTGAAAATTCTCAAGTAGATTTAAGTGCTTTTTCTTCACCTAGATGAATTTAAAGGCCACTCGTTGCTGCAGGCTGCACGGGAAGCTGATGTTACACGAATCAAAAAACATCTCTCTCTGGAAATGGTGAATTTCAAACATCCTCAAACGCATGAAACAGCATTGGTAATGTTTCAGATTTAAGTTTTTGAAATACAATAACAAAAAACATGCCAAACTAATAATAATTTCCTTCCTCTGTTTAGTAAGAGCATTGTTTTAAAAAATATATAATTTTTTTAAATTAAATTAATGCCTGTACATACATACATGTCAAATACTACCTCACCCCCTAAAAGGCAATACCATTATTAGTTTGAGAATCCTCCCAGGAGAAAAAAAAAATGTATTCTGGTATATATTATACTATATGTAACTTTTTTTATGATAAATGGTATATTTCATTTCCAGTATTGCAGTTTTCTTCAAAATTAGGTGTAAAGTGTGAACACAGTATTTTAGAAGCTACTTCCTTGATAGAGGTAATAATAATTGTGGAGCTGTAACAAAGTCGATATGAATAGAGAACTCTTAAGGAAAAGCAGTCAGAAAAGAATGAGAGCTAGTAGGAATAGGTGACAGGAGATAGGGGAAGAAATGGTGTAATCAGCCACTACCTCAGAAGTAGAAATTTCAAAGAAAAAAGTCCTATTATATGAATTGCACAATGTGCTTTGAGGAGGAGAAGATAATATATTTAGGAACAGATTTCACTCATGGTAATCTTACTTACCTAGTATCTTTATGGTAAAAGTGCTTCCTTATGCCGTAAGTAAACTCTGTGAAATTTATATAGAAACCCATCTATGAGACATTTTGGACGGTTTTGTTACTTGTAAGAAACATTCAAGTAAAAACAAAAATAGCATAGCTATTAATAAGAAATGCTAGAGCAAAATTGAAACCACAACAGCATTAAAACTGTACAGAGAAACTTGAAAAGACTGACATTATGGAATATTTCCTGGTCCGAAAAGCTGATATTACATAATGTTCTCCCCTGAATATTCTGTGCTATTAAACAACCTATTCTTGTAATTAACCTTAAAACATACTAGGAATTAAGTACTGGTTGGTAGTTATGGTGCAGGAGCAGTTTTTTCCACATTTCTAGAGGTCACAGGCATGGTAGGGTACAATTTCAGGTGGATGTAATAAAGAACTTCTGGAAATAAACTGCAGGTATATTTGCTGTCTTTGCTCTCCTGATAGATGTCCTGGGATGATGATACCCATAGCATATCAAAGAAGCTATGTTCACCAATTAGAAACATTGAGGGTAAAGAAATTATTTTGGTGATAGAAACATCAAAGAATGGATCTGCAGCAAAGTCATGAGGATCAGATAGATAAGCTTTATGATTAACAACAGGTTAAAGTCAGAGAACAAATTTCATGTTTACTGTATATTTAGATGTATAATATGCTGAAAAATAACCCAGAACTTTTTATTCATGGATTTTTTTTAGGTTTCCGTTGTAACGTATATACAGTGATTTAGTCATTTATCATTCAGACATTATGGAACACCTCTTGTGCATGAGTATCATCCTAGATGTTGGGGATGCAAAGATGAGGGCTGTGACCATAAGATAGATATTAGGCAAATGCCCACCTCCTTTCTCCCTTTTTCCTCAATACATTGTATATAGATAATGCAGTTTCAAACTCCAGATTGTATCAATTTTCTACCACCAATTTTGTCAAAACAGATAATGCAAGCACTTTATTATGCTGGAGCAGCTAGTTGAGAAAGATGTAAAAACTGCTTAGCTTATCAGCTATTCCATCAGTGTGATTACCAAGCAGAATCCAGAGCTGATGAGTATTTTGTTATTTTGTCATGTAAAGAAGCCCCAACCTTTGGGGTGTTTTCTAACCCTTTAAACATTACATAAACACAAGACTGTTTGAGAATAGTGTTCAGAAAGGGACGTTGGTCCAGGTAATTTAACTTTTTACCCAATAGTGGCTTTTCAAACATACAGGGCAACTATGAAGTTAAATCTGAATATTACATGTCATCTAATAGATAGGATTTTCAGTCTCTGCCAGAATTTGATAATTACTATACACTATCCAATCAGAAGTCAAGAGCAAAGTTAGGTCAAAAATAAAACAAAGAAGTTAAATAACTTCTTGATTGGAAACCCAAATGTTCTTAAGTAAAAATTAGTTATGTGTAGTCTTTGATTAATGCTGCAATTTAAATCATTTAGCATTGTGCTGCTGCATCTCCATACCCCAAAAGAAAGCAAATATGTGAGCTCTTGCTAAGAAAAGGAGCAAACATCAATGAAAAGACTAAAGAGTAAGTATATATTTAATAATTAAATATTATTGACATTTTATTTTTTGGAAAATATCTTTATTGTCTGGCTGACTTTTTCTCTTTAAGATTCTTGACTCCTCTGCACGTGGCATCTGAGAAAGCTCATAATGATGTTGTCGAAGTAGTGGTGAAACATGAAGCAAAGGTATACTTTCTTTTTGGTTATCTTTAGTAATCCAGTGAGTTATTTTTTATTTAGCAGATGAAATGCCTGACTTCGTAAACTATTTACTCTCCCATAAGTATTGCATTTTTCTCTTAATCTACACTTAAAAGTAGTCTTACAAATAACTTTACCGATAACCAAATTTTTGCTAGAAAGTCTATAGGTTTATTCAAATATACCATATTCTTACAGGTCCTTTCTCCATTGACTTTAACCACACTGGTCAAAGATACCCTTAAGAACTTTTTCTGACAGTCCATACTCCAGAATATTGCCAGCTGGAGACATACTGATTCTGACCTATTTTCTTTTCTAGTAGTCTTTACTCACTTAAATCTTCTATTTCTTGATTGCTCTAGCTGTTATTTACTCCAGCCAGTTTTTCTTTCCCTCTTTTATTTCTGTAACTAAGTCTAAAAACTTGAGAAGAAGGAAATAAGCTATTTAAATAATTTGACTAAAAACATTATAGTTCCTCACTGTTCTTTAATTGGCTTTTGCGCACTAAGCATTTTATTCATTGAATAATTATGTTTTCATAAAGGCTAGAAATCATTTCTTACCCAGGAACTTTGAAGAAAGCTACTCAGTAAAAGATACACATAACATTCCAGATTGGAAGAGATGACATTCACCTAATTCAGCAGTTTTCGCAGTTTAGCCACAGATCCTTGCCTTCTTTAGAAAAAATCTTCAATTGAAATTCAGTATATTCTATAACAGAAAAAGAATGGAACTGCTCTGGATGAAGGGAGAAGAAAGGAATAGAGACCCTTTCCCTTGGGTGGCTCCTGCAGCCCTTCCCTAAATTATCTTTGCAGAATAGTTTTCTCATCTGTCCTTTCTTGGGTTTCCATTCTTTCAAAGAAACCAGTTAGAATTTTCCAGATTTTTTTGTGTTGTTTCTCAGTGTCCTGATTTCTCTTTGATTGGGGGAATTCTTGATAATGTATCATCTTGATCTATCCTATTGTAAATTATTAAATAAAATAAAGTTTATTTCCTCTTGACTGCTTGGCATATCTCATTTGTCTCTGTTCTTAACTGTTTGTTGATTCCTTTTTTTGTACATATGGTACATTATTTGAAGATTATCTGAACACGTATTAGATTTGAATTGTGAAACTCAACGAAACAATCTTGTCTAGGGTAATAAACTGTCCACATTTGTCTAGGATCTGGGAATTCCCAGAAACACAGAACTTTAACCTGGAGAAGTCCTGGACAAAATAGGACAGGTTGATAACCCTAACCTTAACACAAAGTGGCATCTGAGTAATGTTTTCAAGTGGATATTTTTCCTATTTCAGTGAATTTGGATATGTGAATAAATAATTTTGCCCTGAGCATTTTTAATCAGCTTTTCAGGTTCTGTGAGAATGGGGACAAGCTATTCAGTTTCAGGTTTTAGGTTCATTTAGTAGGTCTTGGCTATACTGCTATTCAAATATTCTCTCATTCAATGAATATGAATTGGCCAGTGTCTCAAACACTCCGATGTCCACAGGATTGATTACTGAAGAATTAATTTCTTGGTTATGTTGTGAAGAATTATTTTCATGACAAGGGTGGGGGCGAGGATGAAATGGGGCAATCTTATAGGTGATTTTTTTTTTTTATTGTGGAAATGTTCAAAGATACAGCCAAGTTGAAAGAACTTTATAGAGAATAACTATATACCTACCACTTAGGGTCTGTCACTAATATTTTACTGTATTGTTTTATTATATACTGGTTTCTCCCTCTACTTATCAATATATCTGTTTTTCATATTTCAAAGTAAATTGCAGATTACTATACACTTCCTCCTAAATGCTAACATATGCACATCAGCTAGAGTTCAGTATTAGTTTGTAGATCTTTGGGTATAAAATTTACATGCAATGAAATGTACTCATCTTAAATATTCATTTGCTAAATTTTGACTAATGCTGTGTACATAGACCTGTATAACCAAAACTATCAAAATATGGACTATTATCTCTCAGAGGTATTACCCTGTCCCAGGCAATCTCCACCTTGATTTTTTTCTGACATAAATAAGATTTGCCTAGTGTAGGCCTTCATATCCAAGGAATCATACAAAATACACTCTTTTGTGTAAGCTTTTCCACACCATGTAATACTTTGGTGATTCATCCACATATCAATAGCTCGTTCCTTTTTATTGCTGAGGAGTATTCCACTATGTATATGTACCATAAAATAGTTATCTGTACAGATTTTACTTTACCTAACAAATAAGGTAGAAAACTAAGCCAGTAGAAACAAGTGTTTAAATGTTAATATATCTCTGGCTTTTTAGTGACTGTTGTCTGTCTTGGAGTGAACCACATTTTTATGCTTCAGAGATCCATAAAAATACATGGCTTCAACTTTCTTAGGCAATGTGTTTACCTTTAAATTCACAGTGATTGAATCTGTGAATGCTTTAATGCTAAACACAACTGATATTCAGCATCTTACATTTAACCCAAATTAGGTCTTTCTTCTGATGTCAGCCTTCATGAATTGGTAAATTTATGCTCTAGATTTTAGCAAAAATACTTGCTTACTCTATAATAGGCTTCATCAAAGAATTGAGACTTAAATCAGTAGCAAGTGTTCAAAATATAATTGGATTGTTTTAAAGTTTGCATTGCAGGCTGATTTCAACTTTTTCTGCATTTTTAAGGTTAATGCTCTGGATAACCTTGGTCAGACGTCTTTGCACAGAGCTGCACATTGTGGTCATCTGCAAACCTGCCGCCTACTCTTGAGCTATGGATGTGATCCTAACATCATATCCCTTCAGGGCTTTACTGCCTTACAGATGGGAAATGAAAATGTGCAGCAACTGCTTCAAGGTATTAAATGCTTCCAGGAAGTCAGTTTTTTCGAATCAACCTTTATAATTTTTCATGTATCAGGTATTGCAAGTAGGAGTTGGTAATAAAAGTTTTGAGAATTTTTGGCTATTTCTAAACTTACTGCACATTTAATCAACTCACAATCAGTGCCCAAATGTCATTAATTGATAATTTTGATTTTGTTCCAGTAGCATTTTCTGCCCATTTTCTCTAAGTTAAATAGGTTGGCTCTCAAATTTTTATTAAGAGAGCTTTTAAGAATAAGATACAGTAGTTGCTATTTCTGTTTAAAGAAAGGACAACTTCAAAAGGTAGATAATCTCTTAGTTTAACAACCCTAGTGTCACTAATACCCTAAATACTGGCTCTGCTCCTTTATTTTTTTTAATACCCTGTTTATTTAAGGCATATAGAGTTTGTATAAGGTAATCAACTGTGTGGCTTACTAAAATGTACTTAACAAGTGAATGCACTCATATTCAGTACATTATAAAATATTTAGGTCAAATACATACACAGATGGCACAGATTAAACATTTCAACCTAGCAGTCTAATTTCATAAATGTTCAAGTCTATTTGCCTACATCTCTAGCTTTTATTAGAATTTAATGGAGTAGCTTTGACATCTCAGCGCTCAGATGAGAAGAAATGTAATAGATCAAACCTTTCTGTCTTTAATAGTCTTTCTTGATGATTTTTATGCCTGTGGTACAGAAACCACGTTTTGAGAAACGTTGCTTGAGTAGATGAAGGCAGATACAACCCTCTGAAGTTTGCCAAAACCAAACTAACTACAAGCCTACTTTCAAAATTCATTTACTTCCTCATATATGGTGCATTCATTTCAGTGTCAGTTTTGGGGTCAAAACACTAGTCCTATCCAGTTGCCTAGTGATAAAATTTACAGTCCTACCAGTTTTATGCTAAGTATTACTACATATATCTTTTCAACTAGTTTCTTAGAATAAACTATTGAAGTGGAGTATCCAAGTCAAAGAGTAGCATGTAACTCTTAAATTATCTTCTAGAAAGGTTATATGCACTGTTTTACACTCAGTAAAAGTGTAGGAAAGCAACTATTTTCTGTCACCACTGGACATTATGATTCTTTTGTATTTATTTATTTGAATGCCGTGGTGTCGTAGCTCACAGCAACCTCCTATTCAGGCTAGAGTGATCCTCTTGCCTCAGTTTTTCTATCTTTAGTAGAGAAGGGGGTCTCATTGTTGCTCAGGCTGGTCTCAAATTCGTGAGCTCAAGCAATCCACCTGCCTCTGCCTCCCAGAGTGCTGGGATTACAGGCGTGAGCCACCGTGCCTGGCCTCATTGTGATTCTTAATATTTTCCTTGGGTGAATGTTCATGTGTGAATTACAGAAGTGAAAAGATACTTCTTTTAGTGCAAACTAGAGAAATACTGTTGATGTAGCTCTCCATTTCCTTTCTGCCTAATAGTGAATGAAAAATATGATCTCATTTTAATTTGCAATTCTGGTTATAAGTAAGTTGGAGCATATTTTAGTGTGTTTCGAGTATGTATGAATTGCTTATTCATGTCCTTAGCCCATTTGTCTGTTGAGGCTTTCCATGGTATTCATCTCATAAAGACACCTTATGTATTTAAATATATTCTCTTTTGAGATGGCATGTTATGATATGATTTTTTCCATTTTTTTATTTAATGCTATGTTATGGCCTGACATATTTTTCCAAATATGTTTGTTTATTTTGTTCTCAGGTACAAGTGAGATGTTTTCTTCATTTTCTGAGATTTTAAATGAACAATAAACATAGAATTTTAGAGCTGGAAATGACATTAGATATTTTCTGGTCCATTTTCTCTTTCGAACTGAAAAAATTGGAGGCCCGGGAAATTTAGGTGACTTGCCCCAGTTCAGATAGCAAGTTAATCAAAGAACCATGGTTAGATTTATGGCCATTGCTCTCCTAATTTAATACTTTACCATCATTCCACACAGCTTGGTTATAAAGCAGGCTTTTTTTCATCATCTGTTTTGTGTTCTGTCAGATTGCTTATATCACATTTTATGTTTATTATGCACATTTACATATATTGTTTGTATTATATTTTTTAAAGTTTTTAAAGTGTCTTACTACTACATAGAAATTTCCTGCATAATCTACCAAACTGTAAAAGAACTTTACTTTCTGATAAGATGCCTTCTGTAAAGCTTGGCTCCATCTTCTAAATAGAATTTAATTATTCTTTTTCCCTCTCTCTTTAGAGGGTATCCCATTAGGTAATTCAGAAGCAGACAGACAATTGCTGGAAGCTGCAAAGGCTGGAGATGTAGAAACTGTAAAAGTAAGATGTAATCTTATGTTTTTGTTAACTTTGGGTTTTCATTTTGACATTGCTTAATGAATCTGCCCCGTTATAACAAAAAGCCTGGTTATTTATATGCTTAGCAAAGTTTAGTAATATAATTTTGTTCTTCTCTGCAAATAAGTAACGTTGGGTAATGAAAGGAAAAAAATGTTTCAGGCTTGGTGCCTGAAGCTCAAGCAGCTAAAGGCACCAGCCACATACACCAGAGCTGAGTGTATGTAATCCAGCCCAGGCCTGCCAAACAACAATGGCAACCACAACCAAAAACTGGCCAGGTGTCTTGGCAGCGCCTGTGGTCCCAGCTACTTGGGAGGCTGAGGCAAGAGAATCACTTAAGCCTAGGAGTTGGATGTTGCTGTGAGAGTCACAGCACTCTACCCAGGGCAACAGCTGGAGGCTCTGTCTCAAAAAAAAAAAGAAAAGAAAAAGATATGAGAGAAATAAGAAAAATATGTTTCAGTTTCACATTCATCTCAGTAAATAATCACTTTCACAAATTTAAATGAATACATGGCAATACTAAATGGATTTTGCTTAAAGAACCTTGTCGTTTGTTTCTATAAAAGAATAAAGTGTATCAAATTATTGTACCTTATGTTTACATATGACACATAAAACAAGGGAATAAACAATGTCACTTCTGTCTACAGACTTGTTTTTGTTTTTTGTTTTTTGTTTTTTTTTTTGCTCACTCTACCTGTGAGGATCCAGTATTTTAGTACAGTAGTAATGCTCCACTTCTCAAAGTCACTGTCTCCCAGTAATCATCAATTTGTATAGGCTGAGATATTTTTCAGTATTTTTTTAAACGTCAAAACAATCTGAGGAAGGATTACTCTAAGAAGATTGCTGTAAGAGACTTTCAAAAGAGCACTTGTCCTATTTGAGAGGTCACTTACAGGTAATAAGTTTTTTTGTTTTTTTGTTTTTTTTTTTATTTTTTAGAGACAGAATCTCATTCTGTTGCCCTCAGTAGAGTGCTGTGGCATCACAGCTCCCAGCAACCTCCAGCTCTTAGGCTTAGGCGATTCTCTTGCCTCAGCCTCCCAAGTAGCTGGGACTACAGGCACCTGCCACAATGCCCGGCTATTTTTTATTGCAGTTTAGCCGGGCCAGGTTTGAACCCACCACCCTCAGTATTATGGGGCCAGCACCCTACTCACTGAGCCAAAGGTGCTACCTGACAGGTAATACGTTTTATGAAAAAGTTAAATGTATTGGTTTTGTTGATCACAGAAGTACCAATTTGAGAAAATTTTATTATTTCTGTGTAATGTTTCAATCCTAAACAGATCCATTCCACAAAATCAGTAATTTTAGATTTCCAGAGAAAGAAATATAAATGTTGGTCTTACTTGAACTGGAACTTCAAGGGAATTTATTCATTGTCTTTTTAAATGAAGAGCTTTCTAGAAATAGATTTAAAAATTCGTGTGATCCTTTCCTGTTACTTTGAATAGTGGATAGTGTAGACGTCTCAAATAACTTAAGGTTTTTTATTTTTTAAATTCATTTTTCAAAGATAAATGCTGCACAGACATGGTGGCTCACATCTGTAATCCTACCACATAGGGAGGCCACGTGGGAGGATCACTTGGTAACAGGAGTTCAAGACCACCTGAGGCAACATAGCAAGACCCTCCAGGTCTATAAAAAGTAAGAAAGTAGTATGATATGGCTTGTGCCTGTAGTCACAGCTACTCAGGAGGCTGAGGCAGGAGGATAGCTTGCACCTCAAGAGTCCAAAGCTGCATTTAGCTATGATTGTATTGTTGTATTCCAGCCTAAGTGACAGAACAAGACCATGCCTCAAAAAAAGAAAAGAAAAAGAAAATGTTGGGCAGCGCCCATAGCTCAGTGGGTAGAGTGCCAGCCACATACACCGAGGGTGGCGGGTTCAAACCCAGCCTGGGCCAACTAAAAAACAATGGCAACTGCAACAGAAAAAATAGCGAGGTATTGTAATGGGCACCTGTAGTCCCAGCTACTTGGGAGGCTGAGGCAAGAGAATCTCGTATGCCCAAGAGTTGGAGTTTGCTATGAGCTGTGATGCCATGGCACTCTACCCAGGGTGACAGCTTGAGACTCTGTCTCAAAAAAATAAGAAAAAGGCTCAGTGTAGCTCAGCTGCTAGGGCATCAGTCACATAACACCAGCGCTGACAGGTTCAAACCCAGCCCAGGCCTGCTAAACAACGACAACTACAACAAAAAAATAGCTGGGCATTGTAGTGGGCGCCTGTAGTCTCAGCTACTTGGGAGGCTGAGGCAAGAGAATTGCTTAAACCCAAGAGTTTGAGGTTGCTGTGAGCTGTGATGCCGTGGCACTCTACTGAGGATGACATACTGAAATTGTCTCAAAAAAAAAAAAATGATAGTATAATGCAATTTTATTTGACTTGCTTTATTCTCACCCTTAATAGTCACCTTTCTTTAATAAGAGGTTAAAAGGATATTGTTTGTTACTGATGACTTGTGCGAAAACAAAGCACATGAGTTAAAAGCTAGTGAGCAGAGGGGTTTTTTGTTTGCAAGAGATGTGATGAAAATTAAGTTAAAAACAACTAGGTAAAGGGCAGCTAGCTTATTTTTTTGTGTATGTGGACAAGGAGAGTAATACAAAATTTAAAATACTCATTCACTTAATATATGTTGAAGAGCATAAAACTAGAATAAACAAAACTTTTGTTTTCTAAACCTTGTTTTCATAAAGATAGAGGGAGTCTAGAGGAGGAGATGGATGAAAAGATGAGATTAGGGCAGAAATTGGACTTAGAGAACAGAAAAAGGCCATTGGATTGAGAAAGACTGTCTCTCCCCATGATAGGCATCAGGCTATCTTCTCTGCTGCTTTTAAAATCACCTGATGGAAATTCATCTCTATTAGCCTTTCCATTTCTTGTCTATCTCTAGGCAGATGACTCTGTATGAGTCATGGGACAACATCTGCATATTACCCAGTAAATACTTGAATATATGCTCAGTTGTGTTTGGTTGTGGTTCTGTGGTACAACCTTAAAACATCAGGCTAGATAACTTTTTTTAGGCACCTACTATTAGAAACCTGTCTCAAAGTGGACAAAATTAAACTGAGAAATAGATAATAAAATAACCTATGACAACTACCAAGCCCAGCAGCACCTGGTACCCGGGTTAAAAATACTCATTCCTGGGCAGCGCCTGTGGCTGAGTCTGTAAGGCGCCAGCCCCATATACCGAGGGTGGCGGGTTCAAACCCAGCCCCGGCCAAACTGCAACCAAGAGATAGTTTGGCGCCTATAGTCCCAGCTACTCGGGAGGCTGAGGCAGGAGAATCGCTTAAGCCCAGGAGTTGGAGGTTGCTGTGAGCTGTGTGAGGCCACAGCACTCTACCGAGGGCCATAAGGTAAGACTCTGTCTCTACAAAAAAAAAAAAAATATTCATTTCTGGAGACCCAACTTTGTACCTGCTGAAATACCATCTCTTGACTGGGACTCTGAATCTGTGTATCTAACAAGTTCTTATTTGGGTAGCACAGGAAACCTTTCCCAGTCCAGTGATTAAACCCCTTCAGGTAAGCCCACTGATAGCTGGCTCCTTTGGTTTATTGAGCGTAAAAGAATGCCTGCTTTTAGCATAGCTTAGTAAAAAGGGGGAAAGAGTTTTTACCAATACTGGGATTCTTTTGACTCTTTGAACACTGTGATTTATTATCTATGTTGATTTTCTTCCCCACACTTACATGCTTTTCATGCAAAATACTCTTAAGTAAGTATTTTGAGTGTTACTCTTAACAGCCTTTCTCACCCAGGCTTCCTCATCTGAACCAAAGAACACAGCAAATTACTTGAGTGACTGTTCCCTTAATTCTCCCAAGGACTGTACATAACCATTAGTATTCTGTTAGTTAATTTATTAAATATTGTGCAGTATGATTCTCTTTAGTGTGGTTCCTGACCATCAGTATCATCCAGGCCCTCCCACAGTCACACTGAAATAGAAAATTTGGGAGTGGGAACCATTGCACATGAAAGTTTGAGAACCACTTGGTCTAGCATAGTACCTACACCTCTCAAACTTTAATGTGCTCACAGATAACCTGCAGATCTTATTAAAATGCAGGTTCTGACTCAGTATGGATCCAAGATTCTGAATTTTTAAAAAGCCTCTTCATGATTCTGGTACTACTATGATCCAGTGTATTTCTAAGTAAATTTGCCACAAAATGGAAGTAATAGTTGGTTGATAATTGACACTTAGGTTAACTTTATGTAAATAGTAGTGGTAATGATAGAATTTTACCTACTAACTTTAGAAAAAGCAGAATATTCAGGAATAGATGAGGGGACCAGAGAGATTCCCAATAAATAACAAGGTGAAAGAAGAATAGTGACTAGTGGCTTGGTGCCCATAGCACAGTGGTTACGGTGCTGGCCACATGCGCTGAGGCTGGTGGGCTCCCAACAATGACATCTGCAACAACAACAAAAAAAATAACTGGGTGCTGTGGCGGGCGCCTGTAGTCCCAGCTACTTGGGAGGCTGAGGCAAGAGAATCGCTTAAGCCCACGAGTTGGAGGTTGCTGTGAGCTATGATGCTACGGCACTCTACCAAGGGCAACATAATGAGACTCTGTCTCAAAAAGAAGTAAAAAAAAAAAAGAATAGTGAGTAGTTTATGGAATACAGATTTAATGAGAAAAGAAAAGTCAGACATTTTGAGGTTTCTACTAAATTAATTGAAACAAGAAATGAGAATATATAGTATCATGTGTATACTGTGTTCTGTCCTACAGAAACTGTGTACTGTTCAGAGTGTCAACTGCAGAGACATTGAAGGGCGTCAGTCTACACCACTCCATTTTGCAGCGGGGTATAATAGAGTATCTGTGGTAGAATATCTGCTGCAACATGGAGCCGATGTGCATGCTAAAGATAAAGGGCAAGTACCAGCAACTGTTGTGGCCTCTCTTTTCCTTATCTGAAAATATTTTTATGAAAATTGGTAGCTCTGTTTTCCCCCCAAAGGAAATCCGTTTCCTGACATTGGCTTAAGTATTGCTTCTTAATTTCTGTTAAGATTTTACAATGGTTAGCATTTGTATAAAGACTTGCATAATTCCTTAAATTTTGTAATAGCCAAGGAGATCACAGCAATTATAGTATTAGTTGGGGGGAGGGGCTTAGCGTTTGTTTGTTTTTTTCCCACATTAATAGGAGGGTACATGTGATTAGGTTTTTTTGTTTGTTTGTTTTAGTTTGTAAGATAAAGTCTGAGTTGCAGTTGAACTGGGTTTGTTTTTGTTTGTTTATTTTTGGCTCCTGAGCAGGAACATAAATGCTGGACCCTCAGATTAAAAGTCTGACGTCCTGGCTCAGCGCCTATGGCTCAAGCGGCTAAGGCGCCAGCCATGTGCACCTGAGCTGGCGGGTTCGAATCCAGCCTGGGCCCGCCAAACAACAATGACCGCTGCAACCAAAAAATAGCCGGGCTTTGTGGCGGGCGCCTGTAGTCCCAGCTACTTGGGAGGCAGAGACAGGAGACTCGCTTGAGCCCAGGAGTTTGAGGTTGCTGTGAGCTATAATGCCATAGCACTCTAACCAGGGCGACAGCTTGAGGCTCTGTCTCAAAAAAAAAAAAGTCTGACGTCCTATTGACTGAGCTGTTTGGGCATAGTGCTAATTTTTAATATAGGATATTTTTAAATTTTCATTGAGGATATTTACTTAAAACCTATCTTTCTCTGCCATTATTGCTCATTTAACTTTTCATTTCAGAGGTCTTGTACCTTTGCACAATGCTTGTTCTTATGGACATTATGAAGTTGCAGAACTTCTTGTAAAGCATGGAGCAGTAGTTAATGTAGCTGATTTATGGAAATTTACACCTTTACATGAAGCTGCAGCAAAAGGAAAATATGAAATTTGCAAACTTCTACTCCAGGTATATTTTGGTACTTCTATGGATGGTGTGAACTACATAGAATATGTTTATGATTTTTTTAATGACTATATATTAAAAAGTAGTAAGAACATGGGAAACAAAGTTATCTAATTCTATGCCCAAATTTCAAAATAGTTGTCATAATCACTTTTATATTTTAATTCTCAAGTACATTTATCACCCCTAGACTTATTTCTGTATGTTGTAAAATATCATCATGTGATAGTTCTTTGATTATTATCTTTATTTTTCAATACTTTAACCTCAAATTATTTGGTGAATTATTATAAGTCAGATTTATTTACTGTTGATAAAATGTTATATACTTTATTTTACTATTCATAAAAAGTAAAAGCAATATAACATGAAAAGTTAATTTTTTTTTAAAGAGACTTTTTTTTTTGACAGTCTCACTTTGTCACCCTTAGTAGAGTGCCGTTTCATCATAGCTCACAGCAACCTCAAACCCTTGGGCTCAAGAGATCCTCTTGACTCAGCCTCCCAGGTAGTTGGGACTACAGGCGCCTGCCACAACATTTTTTTAGAGACAGGGTGTCGCTCTGGCTCAGGCTGGTCTCAAACTTGTGAGCTCAAGCAGTCCACCTGCCTTGGCCTCCCAGAGTGCTAGGATTACAGTTATGAGCCACTATATTAATGCATTTTAAAACCTAGTAATATCTAGGCAGTGCCTGTGGCTCAGTGAGTAGGACACCGGCCCCATATACTGAGGGTGGTGGGTTTAAACCCAGCCCCAGCCAAACTGTAACAACAACAAAAAAAAAATAGCCAGGCAGGCAATGCCTGTCACAGGCTCAAAGGGGTAGGGCGCCAGCACCATCTGCCAGAGGTAGCGGGTTCAAACCCAGCCCCGGCCAGAAACTGCAAAAAAAAAAAAAAAAATAGCCGGGCGTTGCGGCAGGTGCCTGTAATCCCAGCTACTTGGGAGGCTGAGACAATAGAATCACTTAAGCCCAAGAGCTGGAGGTTGCTGTGAGCTGTGACAACATGGCACTCTACTGAGGGCAACAAAGTGAGACTCTTGTCTCTAAAAAAAAAAAAAAAACCTAGTAATATTTAACAGCTTCTGTTCTCTTTTTATTCTAGTTTTCTGTACATAAATTAAATGTTATTAACAATGATCTTAACCTTTAAGGTAGACTCAGTATAAAATGATTTTGACTATTTTCTCACTGACCAAGGGCCGCACTGAACCCAATTCCTCTCCCTTCCTATTTTTTTTACATGTCCAGCATGGTGCAGACCCTACAAAGAAAAATAGGGATGGAAATACTCCTTTGGATCTTGTTAAAGATGGAGATACAGATATCCAAGATCTACTTAGGGGAGATGCAGCTTTACTAGATGCTGCCAAGAAGGGTTGTTTAGCCAGAGTAAAGAAGTTGTCTTCACCTGATAACGTGAATTGTCGTGATACCCAAGGCCGGCATTCAACACCTTTACATTTAGCAGGTGAGTGAGTGAAGTTTGACAGAGACTGGTGACATCTAGGATTCATTTTATGTGAGTAAAATATTTCCTGTACCTAAACTTGAAAAATTCAAATCAGGTATCTTCTAATGCTACCATTATAGTCTACAATATATTCATCCAGGCCAACTGTACCTCAAGCTGTTAGCCAAGTTCCTATTCACTTTAGTACTAGTATTGTTGCATTCAGTAAGAACAGTTGAGACAGGCTCTGCCAGTCACTATGCGCTTTGGGAATCATTATTCCAAATCACCATTTTGTTTGTATAATCTTTAATGTGTGAGATCTTTTGTTTGTATCATCTTTAGAATGGCTTAAACTAGCTTTCCTCATGGGAAATTAAAGCTATCCATTCTTCTGATGATCTCTACTAAGCACAGGAAGTTACATAAATCTCTTTCCAGTTATGTGTTGTTATAATTTATTTGCAAGGGCTACCTTAACAAAATAGCAAAGACCAGGTGGCGTAACAAACAAATTTCTTTTCTCACATTTCTGGGGAGTGGAAGTCAGAACTCAAGGTACGAGCAAGAGTTGGTGTCTCTTAAAGCCTCTCTCCTTGGCTTACAGATGACTGCTCTCTAGCTATGTCCTCAAATAGGACCTGGTATCAATATGTGTCCTAGTCATCTCTTTTTATAAGGACACCGGTCAGATTAGGTTAGAGCTCACCCCAACTGTCTCATTTTAATTTAATTAGCTCTTCAAAGGCCCTAACTCCAAATACAATCACTTTCAAATTTACTGGGGTTAGGGCTTCAACATAAGAATTTGGTGGAGGGGCATTGGTGTGCTCCCACTTACTTAATGGGCGCAATATAGGGATGTATGGCACACCTTTTGGGTGGTAGACACAACTACATGATGGATTCTCCCTAAACAAATTCAAATAATGTGACCTGGTTGTTTGTATCCTCACATTAACCTGAAATAAAAAAAAAAAAAAAAAGAAAGGGAGAGACACAGTTCATTCCATAAAATTTGTTCTAGGTTTTCACTCATAAAATTGGCACAGTGTACCTTTGTTTTTAGTGCAAGTGTGTAACATTGTGGTTTCAGTATAAGTTTTTCACTTCACTGGAGTTCCATCATAGACACAGTTGATTCATAGAAGTTTGTCTAAATGTGCATTGCTTAAACGTGGTTTAAAAAGAAAGAAAAAAACGTAATGTCAGTGTTTCTGCCACTTTGTAATATGGGAGATGGAATCTATTCTCAGTTCAGTCTTAGAATATAACTTAGTATGTTAATGTTCAGAAGGTAATTTTGATTATGTATGATTTTACTTTAAATTCTCATTCCATGTAAGTTGAGACCCCACTGTCCAAGGAAATAAATTACTTCATAAATGCTAACATGTAAGAAAAAGTTTTACTGCTTCTGCTGGCTATCAGGAGTTTCTAGTCCGTTTAAGATATGACCTGACTTTTGACTGGAAATTGTGCTATGCGTATTTACATTAGCTTTTATATCTCTATTGCATTTCACCTGGAACATCTGACATTACTATTTATTTCCATGTTTTCTTTCTTTCTTTCTTTTTTTTTTTTCTTTTATAGATAGAGTCTCACTTTATTGCCCTCAGTAGAGTGCGGTGGCGTCACAGCTCATAGCAACCTCCAACTTCTGGGCTTAGGCGATTCTCTTGCCTCAGCCTCCTGAGTAGCTGGGACTACAGACGCCTGTCAGAACACCCGGCTATTTTTTTTGTTGCAGTTTGGTCAGGGCCGGGTTCAAACTCACCACTCTCAGTATTTGGAGCCGGTGCCCTACCCACTGAGCCACAGGTGCTGCCCATCCATGTTTTCTTTATAAGTCACAAGTATGTTATATGCACAAAATACTTCTGCCTTCTTGTGCAGTGTTAAATATCATACCATGAGACCTGGACTTTTAATTAGATTAGTGAAATATTTAGTTTATGGTAGTTTTATAGTTGTGTTTTCTTTGCTTGATTATCTTAAATTATTTTGCTTTAGACCCTCAAGCAAAAAGATTAAAAATACAAAAAAATTAATGTAAATAAAGTATTTGAACCATTTTTAAGTGACATCCCATTTTTTTGTTGGCAGAGTTAAGTTCAGATTTGCTTCCTGTCCCTGATTATTTGTCAAATAAAATATACTTTAACCTTAGGGTATTTACTGAGTGAAGACAGCTGACAAGCTGACAGCTGGGAGACTGTGGCATGTTTCCAAAATACTGTTTTGCTTTATGGTTTTAGCAACATACAAGACTTGCAGAGATGTGTACTCCTATGTTCTTTCTAGCAAAAAGCATGTTCTTATGGCCTTTTAGGGAAAAGAGCTCTGAGACCTACTCGGATGTGCTGCCTCCTGCTCTGCAGCCAGTTGCCATACCTAAATTGATCCTTAAATGATTGGATATCTTTAACTTGCAGCCCTGGAGACCATGTACTTGATTTCAGGAATTGCTGTGTAACAAGCATGAAGACAAGGACTTTAGTAGGAAGGTTTTAAAGGAAAGATACAAGCAAATCAATCAATACAATTTCAGGAGTCTCTGAAATCAGTGGATATCACCAAAAGCTTCCAGCTTGAGGACAGTGGAGAATTTTTAGAAGATAAATCAGTAGATTCCAATGAAAAATTTTAGATTTATATAATATAAAATATCTTTGTTTTTCTTAATATCTGTGCTTGATAAATTTATATAAATACATACACTGGGTATGGCTTTTTTAATATTAACAAGTAAATAATTTTCATTCTTTTCTAAATTAGCTGGTTATAATAATTTAGAAGTTGCAGAGTACTTGTTACAACATGGAGCTGATGTGAATGCCCAAGACAAAGGAGGACTTATTCCTTTACATAATGCAGCATCTTATGGGGTAAGTTCTTCTGTCTTACCTTTAAAATATGTGGAATTTTGAAAGTCAAAGTCAGTGTTGCAGTTCAAATGGAACATTTAGTTTGACTTTGTCATTATATGAGAGCTAAAGAAGTTAAATGTCTGAGTTTTAGTTCTGAATCTGTTACTGTAAGCTTGCTCTGTAATATGCAGCATATTTGTGTCATTTGTCTTAATCTTCCTTAACACCTGTCTCTTACTTTCAGTGAGATACTGATGATATTTATTTGTTGATAAACAGAAAACCCATTGGGTTTCATAGGAATCTGGAGAGATTCTGAATTCTTAACTTATAACAACCCTGATTCAGAATTGACCATCTTTAATGATATAATGTGAATAATTGAGAAAAGCTACTACTTTATAAATTGATGCTAAGCAGTTACAACATTTGAATAAATTAGAAATCATTAAAATCATATTAGTTTAGTTTCTTCTATGTAGAATTCTTTTTTTTTTTTTAAACAAATACTTTATTCTTTTTATATTTATTTATTTATTTATT
The DNA here is from genome assembly GCF_027406575.1 of Nycticebus coucang. Classification (NCBI taxonomy): domain Eukaryota; kingdom Metazoa; phylum Chordata; class Mammalia; order Primates; family Lorisidae; genus Nycticebus; species Nycticebus coucang. Next base: position 121,211,110 of record NC_069782.1, read on the forward strand.
TTTATTTTTGGCCGAGACTGGGTTTGAACCCACCACCTCTGGCATATGGGACTGGCGCCCTACCCCTTTGAGCCACAGACGCTGCCCTAGAATTCTTAATTATTTTCTAGTTTCTTAAGTTATTGAAATGTCTACTATAATTTTTAATCAGCTACCCATAAATTATGATGTTGGGGAGAAACAGTTTTCCAGGTTAAGTTTGAAAATGTGGAAGTAAGTACATAACTAGTTTCTTCTTAGGAAATAAAGTATAGTAAAATAATATTTCAGACTGTAATAGGAGTATTTTCTTTTACAGCACGTAGATGTAGCAGCTTTACTAATAAAATATAACGCATGTGTCAATGCCACGGACAAATGGGCTTTCACACCTTTGCATGAAGCAGCACAAAAGGGACGAACACAGCTGTGTGCTTTACTGTTGGCCCACGGAGCTGATCCTACTCTGAAAAATCAGGAAGGACAAACACCTTTAGATTTAGTTTCAGTAAGTCATGGGCTCTTTGAAAAATCTCAGTGCTTTCCTGACTTTTTTGAATTCATGTAATATTGTATAAAATGTCTTTATAGTGAATGTGGCAAAATGTAGTTTTTAAACCAATCTTAAATTTAGCACTTCTTTGATATTAAAACATAATAAGTAAATAATAGAATTATCACTCTCCTCAGCCTTTTGGCCAAGATCACGTGTACAATTATCAGTGAATTATTAATATATACTGATTACTTTGGAAATAGGAAAAAGAAGTACATAGTACAACTGCTTACATTATTTGGGAAACTAAACAGGCCCAGGCCCTCAACAATTGCTGTTACAGTGCACAGTCAGCACAGATAGTACAGATCACGGGTCTTAAGAACTCACCTGGGAACATTGCCCACAAAGCCTGCTATATACTGTAGAGAGTCCCTTCCCTCCTATACTGCTTCATCCCAAAGTTCTTGTTGCTTATCCCACCAAACTGTTCCTAAAACAACCCTGTACTCTAGTTTTCTGTGGAGGTCCTTTTTTTTACCATTCCCTCTTACCAGAGTTCAAACAGACCTGGTCCAAAATTCCAGCTCTTCCTCTTATAGTTTGTACAGTCTTAAATGTTGCCTAACCTCTAAGCTTTGGTTATATAATATATATTTAATATATATAAATAGTGATAAAATATATCTGGTTATCATGAGAATTAAATGAGGGTAATATACTTAAAGTCCTTGATGTGATATCAGGTACATTAGAAGCACCTAATAATAGTACTATTATTATGAACAAATTTTAGGTACAGACTGTGAGTGCCCTGGGAATGCACAGGCTAGGGGGAAGAGTAAGGTACAGGATTGGAATACGCAATACAAATGACTAACCGTGAAAACAAGTACTGACTTGACTTCTTGCTGAATGTTAATTGCTTACTGTCTTTTTTTTTTTTAATACAGAACTAGAGCTTATAATACTTAGTTTCCTGTTGAGCATTGTGAAAGAATGGTTTATGTCACTAATTAGACAAATTATGTACCAGTAAATTTGGGGGCTTTATTCATTCTAGTGGATTTGTTAAAATTATCTTTACTACCCCTACCACCAAAAAAAAACCTTTCAGTTTGGAAGAACAAAAAGATCACTGAATATTTCCCAAAAAATGAAAAATTATGTTTGCATAAGTTCCATGTAGGTTAAATTACTTCTTTCAGGTTTAAAAGCTATTAGTTTTTTAAATTGGCATTTCTGTAATTCATTTTAGTGCTTTTCAGTAATGATATTAGATGTAGGATTTTGATCATGCTTTGCCACATTTAACAGTTTTATTTTGATTATATGTTTTGGGAGAGATGTTACAAATTATATTTTATATTCAATAACAGTTTAGGTGAATATAGTTTGAGTATCCCTTACCTGAAATGCTTGGGACCAGAAGTGTTTCAGGGTTTTTTTCAGATTTTTGAAGTATTTGTATTATACTTGCTGTTAATCATCTCAAACCCAAAATGCTCCAGTGAGTGTCTCCTTTGACTGTCTTGTCAGTACTCAGAAAGTTTAAGATTTTGGAGCATTTCAGGTTTTTGATTTTTAGATTTGATGTGCTCAACCTGTTTTCTTTACTTTTTACAGTAAGGTAATCAATTTTTCTATACAATAACAGTTCTGTTGCAGATTTGCTAGATTTTTTCATATTTTAAAATACATTGTATTAGATGTGATAGAATTTTAAAATTTGCTTATGGGACATTTTGTGTCTGTCTCACATGTACCATAGGCCGATGATGTCAGTGCTCTCTTGACAGCAGCCATGCCCCCTTCTGCCCTACCTTCATGTTACAAACCTCAAGTGCTCAATGGTCTGAGAAGCCCAGGAACCACTGCAGATGCTCTGTCTTCAGGTCCATCCAGCCCATCAAGCCTTTCTGCAGCCAGCAGCCTTGACAACTTATCTGGGAGTTTTTCAGAACTGTCTTCAGTAGTTAGTTCAAGTGGAACAGAGAGTACTTCCAGTTTAGAGAAAAAAGAAGGTGAGATGTTCTGCAAAAATAAATTTTTAGCTAGTATTATAGCTCCGTATTTGGGATGCTAAAAAGTCATTTTTAACCTTAAATACAACTATTAGGGTCAAATTAAATAGCATAACCTTAAAGTTTTAGCCTTTTACTGTTTCCTTCTTTCCTAGTTGAGAGTTGATGACTCTTCCGCTGCTGACCTATTATGTAGATGTTAATCTTTTACTTGTCAAAATTCATCTCACTCTGAAGTAATAGGGAACTTGTTTTCATAAACGTTTTTATGAAGTAGCTTACATCCTGAAAGATAGAAAAATTGATTTTTAAAGATACAGTTAAATATAAAGCTCAAAATTAAAAATAGGTTTTTTAACCCAAGAATGCCCCATTGATTAACTTTTTTAATGTTGAGATTTTATTTCTTCTCTTTATAATTTTGTTTAGAGACAGTCTTGCTCTGTTGCCCAAGCTAAAGTATGGTGGCATGATCACAGCTCAATAAATAACCTTGACCTCCAGGGCTGAAGTGGTTCTCCTACCTCAGACTCCCAAAAGCTAAGACTACATGAGCACACCAGTGCATGCATAGTTTTTTTTTGTACAGATGGTGGTCTCACTGTTTTGTCCAGGCTGGTGTCAAGCACCTGACCTCAGTCAATCTTCCTGCCTCAGGAAGGAAGTGCAGGGATTACAGGCATAAGCCCACCATACCCAGCCTCTCTAATTTTTTTTTTTTTTTTTTTTTTTGAGACACAATCTTACTCTGTCGCCCTGGGTAGAGTACCATGGCATCATAGCTCACGGCAATCTCAAACTCTTGGGCTTGAGCAATTCTCAGTTGCTAAGTCTCCCAAGTAGCTAGGACTACAGGTGTACATTACCACCTCTGGCCTTAGTTTCTATTTTTAGTAGAGATGAGGTGTTGATCTTACTCAGGCTGGTCTCGAACTCCCAGAGTGCTAGGATTACAGACGTGAGCCACTATGCCCTCACCTCTTTCTAATTTTTGATGTTGGGGTTAGGGTAGAGTATTATATATCCTAAGTGGCTAATTAAAATTTTGCTTCTTATAGTAACATAATAAAGCTTTCTTGTTACAGTGTTGAAATACATTATTCTGATGTGAAATTTTGTTCTTTTTCCTAGTTCCAGGAGTAGATTTTAGCATAACTCAATTTGTAAGGAATCTTGGGCTTGAGCACCTAATGGATATATTTGAGAGAGAACAAGTGAGTAGATGACTTGTATTGCTTGGTTTAGTGTTTTATGGAAACTCAAGAAAATTTGAGACTTTCAAATGATCTGAACCATGTGAGCTGTTGAGGGAGATGAAGTTTCTTTTGGGGAGAGGGAGTTAAAGATTTTTTATTTTTAGAGCCTGCAACAGTTGGTTAACAATGCTAGCTAAGCTGGTGCAATCTGAAGGCCATGCCACCTTTCTCTTTAGGCATTCAACTGACAGAATTCCTATAAAACATCAGTGACCAATTGAGATCTGTCTCAATGTGCACGAGGGAAGAGGCCTTTTCTCCACATACTTTTGCCAATAAGATTGTTTCATAGCCAAATGCAAGTCAAACCCAGAACATAGCTAGTAATCTCCAATACCAATGATTCCCTCCCCAACCCCAGCATAGGATGCTGAGGTACAAACCAGAGACTGACTCTTATTATAAGACGTACTTGGCTACACCTCAGTGGAGCAACAATGGTAAGGTGACTGGCAGCACAGATTGGGGACGAGCAGGTCCTGCAACAGGCCTATCTAGAATCGATCAAGTCAGCCCCAGGCTCCTTGGATGAGGAGGTGTTCTTTGAGTCCTACTTCCATGGGGCTAGATAAGAGGACAACTGGTAATAATTCACCATTCCCTGTCCCTCAAATTAAAACATAATAAACCCAGAAAGTCTTACCTTCAAAATCCACCACACTCCCTCATGAGAAACATTCTCTATAGTCATCTCTATGCCAATACCCACTCCGTTCTTTTAATGCCCAGGGCTTCCAGCACCTCTCCCCACCCTTGAGTGGCTCATCCAACACATTTGATACTCCATGACTCATAAAATGACTATTTTTTTTTAAAAATTAAAGTAAAAGCTAGAGTATCAGTAATAGAAGGAGGACCCTCAGTGGATATGCCCCTCTCTCATCCTGTAGAGCCCACCCATTCCTACCCCCTAGGCTGGGAAACCTACAGCAACATTTATCTGTTACTTCTCTGTATTCCCCTTCTCTCTCTCTCTCTCTCTCTCTCTCCTGAGAGAAGGCCAAAGCCCAATAAGGCCCCAGCTGTTTGATCCCACTGTGGGTAGGACAGCTTGACATGCTCAGAACTGTGCCATGGCACCTGACAATCTTGGCAGATAGTCCTGATAGGAAAGGAGGATGCCTTCCAGGGACAGAAGAGGCAAGGGAAAGTGTTTTTTAAGAGACTAAGAATCAGTCACTTGTACTTTGGCTTAATCTTGGAATTTCTAATTAGCACATAATTGACTCTCACGTAGTAATAGTAAAATAGCTTATTAAGCCCTGGAGTTCTGTTATAAAGTACTGTTATGTCAATCCCTACCTATTTTTAAGCCTGATACTTTGCTAGCTACTATGGGAAGATGTTAAATTTTGGCATAGATTTTAGGAATTCAGAGAAGGAAAAGAGCTGAACTGTTCAGGGAAAGTTTCATGAACATGTATTTGTAAATGAAACAGGATTTTAAAGAATGGCTTTAATTGAATAAAGTGGAAGTAATGTATGAGAATATTAGCAGTAAAAGGGCTACTATTTTTTGGGGGGTTAGGGGGGAGGACAGACCCTCAAGCTGTCGCCCTGCATAGAGTGCTCCTGGGCTCAAGCGATTGTCCTGCCTCCACCTCCACCTCCCAAGTAGCTGGGACTATACAGGCACCCGCCACAACGCCCGGCTATTTTTTGGTTGCAGCCGTCATTGTTTGGCAGGCCCAGGCTGTATTTGAACCCACCAGCTCAAGTGGCTGGCACCTTAGCCGCTTGAGCCACAGGCGCCAAGCCTTTTGTTTTTATTTTTTTATAGCGACAGGATCTTACCTTTTTATCCAAGCTGGAGTGCTGTGGCCTGATCATTGCTTTCTGTAACCTCAAATTCCTGGGCTCAAGTGATCTTCCCACCTTAGTATCCCACGTAGCTAGAATTACAGGCACAGGCTACCCAGCTAAATTTTAAATTCTTAATTTCTTTTCTTTCTTTCTTTTTTTTTTTTTTCTTTTTTGTTAAGAGACAGTTCTCACTATGTTACCCAGGTTGATCTTAAACTCTTAGCCTCAAGTGATCCTCAGACTCCCAAAGCACTGGGATTACAGGCATGAACCACCATGCCTGGCCTTAAAAAAGGTACTTTGAACAGTGATGCAGAAGTACCACTTAGCATATTCCAGACTTTGGAGGAGCCACTGAAAGGAATTTTAGAAACAGAGTTGGATGTAAGGTGATGGTGGGAAAGTATTAAGGAAAAGGTAAAATGGTATACCTGAAGGTAGTTAATTTGAAAGTACATTTTTGTTGTGCACTCATTAAGTTCTGCCTGGGTTTTCATGCTAAATGAAAATAATGATATTTTTAGTAGTTCATGATTCAGTTCTGTTTCACTCCAAAGTTTTCATTTTCAGTTAATTTTGTTTTAACAACTGGCTTGCTTTCATTTCTAAGCTGTTTAAAATAATTGAAGTAAATGTATAAAAAGAGAATGCCAATATATGAATGTCTACCAAATGAGTAAGCACTGTAAATAGTTTGATCTTCTTTTGTAAGATCACTTTAGATGTATTAGTTGAGATGGGGCACAAGGAGCTGAAGGAGATTGGAATCAATGCCTATGGACATAGACACAAACTAATTAAAGGAGTTGAGAGACTTATCTCTGGACAACAAGGTATTTCATTTTAATAATAATTGTCATTAGCTGAACAGTTTCTACAAAGGTAGCCCTCAGTGTACTAAATGATAATTTTGAAGTATGTAAGAGGAGCACTTTTTAGGATTTGAGAAACTTGTGATAAGTAGCTGTTGCTCTTAACTATGTGAACCTAAGTAAAATTTCTGGACCATTCAGAATTTGGGGGATAATGTTTTAACTCCTGGTAATTAGGGAGTTGGATGATGTTATTTCAGAAGTTATTTGGCTCTAAAATTTTATGATTCTAAATGGTCTGAAACTTGAGTATCTTATTTCTTATGGTAATATAATAAATAATAACTAGATGTTCAAGTTAGCCTATAAAATAATGTACTGAATCTCTTGTGGCTAAAATTATAAGTTGCTGGAATAAAAATCCTGGAAAACAATAATGTTGGCAACCAAAGGAAATTAAAGCAAAGTCAAATGATATTTTATGTCTCTTTAATGTTGATGCTTAAGGAAAATGCAAATTGCATTATTGGACAGATGTTAATAGTTCCTATGTACCAGATCTAGGTATTAAAATATGAATTGCTTTAAGTGTCACAACCACATTTTAACTTTATTTTAAAGTGCTTATGAGGGAAGTGATTTACTGAGTGGTTAAAAATAATCTTTAATTGATGGTGCTGGCCATCACAACTTGGGTTGAAGAGCTAGGTAGTAAACTTCGTGGACTTCACGTTTCAAGGTGATTTTAAATTAACTGAAGCTATACAAGTATCGGTCATAATTCTTCCTCATATTTACAAAGAACAAAGGGATTAAATGTTGAAAGGGCTGCATAAGTAGTTAAAGTAAAGGAAGTATTTTTGAGAGAGAAAGTATATTACATACTCACTAAGAATAGGAAATGAATGGTTCAGTGCCTGTAGCTCAAGCGGCTATAGTGCCAGTCACCTACACCAGAGCTGGCAGGTTTGAATCCAGCCCAGGCCAGCCAAACAATAGTGACAACTGCAACCAAAAAATAGCCAGGCGTAGTGGCGGGCACCTGTAGTCCCAGCTACTTGGGAGGCTGTGGCAAGAAAATCGCTTAAGCCTAGGAGTTGGAGGTTGCTGTGAGCTGTGATGCCATGGCACTCTACCCAGGGTGACAGCTTGAGGCTTTGTCTCCCAAAAAAAGAAGAAGAAGAGAAAGGTTTTCTGAAATATTCCCTTAAAACTTGTCAGGTAAAAAATGAGGGGTCTAAATACAATGGTGGAAGTCCTGGTTTCAGTACTAGAGCAGGAAAAGGACGTTTAGTAGTGGGGAAAACTGGTGAGAAAAAATGGAAAATGTAATTTACTTAGTAAGTTTCGATGAATCTGCTGTGGTTATATAAAGTGGTAACATTAGAGAAAGGTGAAGTTTACAGAGGAACTCTATAGTTTCAACCTTTCTGTAAATCTAAATTTTTCCAATATAAAAAGTTTTTTAAAAATAATGATAAGCATTAGATAAGTCAGGTGGTTATTTTCAGTTGCTGTTAATTGTTGTATTGACAATTTTTTGTAACTTCAAATTTCATTTCATAGGTCTCAATCCATATTTAACTTTGAACACCTCTGGTAGTGGAACAATTCTCATAGATCTGTCTCCTGATGATAAAGAGTTTCAGTCTGTGGAGGAAGAGGTATGGTCATATACCTTAAGTAAAAATGGAAAAATAGATCAACTGTATGTATTGTTGGTTCAGTTGCTAAAGTTCTTCAGAGTTTCCAGATCTATTTGAATATGTAGTATGGTTTTAAAATTGTCCCTCTTTAACCCTTGGAAAACTCTGGAAGTAAGTATTTAAGATACACTTTCTCAGTAAACCTTAATTCCAGTTACTTGGTTCAGCACTATAGTTAACACTAACACAGGATCCTGTTGGAGAAAAGGTGCTGTCATCCGAAAGAAAATGCTTATGTTCCCTCTCATGAGGTAATTGCAAAGCATTGTATTTCAGACAAGACTCAGAACTTGTGGCTCTATTTATCTAGGAAAATAGATAAATTCCAGGTTCTTTCCAGAGAACTTTCGGATTCTCTGAAATCTTGGGGTAGTCCCCTCCTTATACTCTAAAACCCTTTTCTGTGTGAGTTGAGCATAGAGATAGAAAGTTGAGCATGTGACTTAGTTCTAGAACTCAAGAAACTTCAATTTTCAATGAAATACATATTATGATTTACTAGGCCAAAATCAGAACAAATAAATCATTGTTTTTGTATTTTAATATGTCAAAGTGGTTAGCCTCATATGTTTAGCTTACCTTACATCCTCTTTATTTCTTTTTCTTCCTTTAATTTGCATTAATTTTTACCTATAATATTGTTTCAGGTTGGCAAACAGCTATGTCTAGAAAATAGTACTAATGAATTTATAAAACTCCTATCCTTTGAACAACAAAAGTGTTAAAGCCCATTTTATATTCTCAGAAGTATAATTAAATGAGTCAAGAACCATGTTCCCCAAATCAGAAAAGACATAAAAGCTAATGCACATATATTTCAAATTGTTTTTCCATCAGATGCAAAGTACAGTTCGAGAGCACAGAGATGGAGGTCATGCAGGTGGAATTTTCAACAGATACAATATTCTCAAGGTAATAAATTAGTGAAAATAAAGTTTCCTGAGACCATAGTTTTTGAAACTTGAAGCCATAAGTAACTGTCATAACATATAATGATCTGTCCAGCCTACTGCATCCTTGACTAGATAGCATCAGGGACTATTTTAGGGAAAATTTTATTCTTGAAAGGTTAAGATTCTCAAAATTGCTATACTGTTTTTAGTAATCGATAATGATTCCTGGGCAGCGCCTGTAGCTCAGTGAGTAGGGCGTGGGCCCCATATACCGAGGGTGACAGGTTCAAACCCGCCATGGCCAAACTGCAACAACAAAAAAAAAAGCTGAGTATTGTGACGGGCGCCTGTAGTCCCAGCTACTCGGGAGGCTGAGACAAGAGAATCACCTAAGAGCTGTGACACCACGCCACTCTAAGGAGGGCATTAAAGTGAGACTCTGTCTCTAAAAAAAAAAAAAATAAATGATTCCTTGTTAAACATCTTTAAGTTCAGGGGTTATCTTATGATAAATCATTTTTTAAAATCTTACCTATGACAATTTAAGACACAGTTTGGGCATCCCCAGGCATCATAACTATTTATAAACTTTAGTAGTACTCTCTCTTCATCTTTTCCAAACAACAGTCTTTTAAAAATGTTTTGAGTCATTATGTGACAGTCCTGTCATCTTACTGATTTCAGTTACTCTTCTCAAGACCTTTTCCAATTTTGCTATTTTTTTTTAACTATAGCAGTCAAAACTGCAGACCATATTTAAATAATCATTTTGTATTAATTACATTGAAACACTAAATTATCAATAATTGTAAATTGAGACTATAAATGTAGCAATTGTCTATTTTTTCCGTTTTCATAAATTTAAGCAAGTGTTGTCTTTCTAATATATAATTTTATACTCAGTAGCAGTATCAAATCTTTCAGCTGTATTATTGTTTTAGTATTTCTTGATATGCTATTATGAGTACAATATTTACTAAGACAAACAAGTATCCTATTACACAGGCAAATTTCAGTCAAATCCACTGTGTTTGCAAGCATTAACAAAATGTCTGGAGTTTGTTAAGGGTAAGGACAGGAGAGAGAATGTATTTGATTTCTAGAGCAGTCGGTTATAAGAAAGATACACTGTTTCCTTCCTCTGTAAAGGAAGGAATGAAATAATGAAAATGTTTTCGGTGTGTGATAAAACTTAATGAAAATATTTTCATAATACTTAATGATAATATTTTCATAATACTTAATGAAAATATTTTCAGTGATAAAACAGGGTTTTTGTGTTATACATAAATTAAATGCATTTATGCCGATAACAGTCCTTGATTATGTCTGTGGAAATATTTTCAGTTATTTGAGCCAGGACTAAAACCACCAGCTTCCAAGTTTGCTCTGGGGACCAGCAGGGGGCTGTAGCACCTTTAAACATAGCTGAGAAACAGTGCTAGGATTATGAAATTTTACCCTAGAAATAATCCTAATGAGACCAGCATTATCTTTCAATCGTCAGACAAAAATTTTAGGAATTGGAGGACAGAGGGAATAATGGGGGAGGGGGGTGAAGAATCTTTATTATATTTAAATTATTAAATATTGTGTTTTAATATTTTTCATTAAAAACAAGTTAAGATGGTACTTTGAGCCAGATAAAATGGTAGAAAAAAAGATATTATTCTCTTTCTAATATTTATATATAAAACTTGTGAACTTAGCATGTCTGATTTAGAGGTGTTTGGGTAATTGTAAATGAGTGAGAATAGAAGTAGTTTAATCAATTAACAGTATGCTTGACCTTCGCATATGGCTACATGTAGCTTTTTTTCCCCCTTTGAAGTTTTTTATTTCCAAAATGTAGCTAAACTTCCAACTTTATGGTTGGGACAAAGTATTTTTAGTTAGCTAAAATAATACATTTTACTTTTCAGAAAAAGTTTTGCCTTCTTTCTGACTAAATATATGTCTCAGAGGCTTTTGGTTAAGATGAAGAAGTAGGTAAGTAACTATTAAGACCTAACAATTTGATTTTTCTGATTCATTTTTTATAGATTCAGAAGGTTTGTAACAAGAAACTATGGGAAAGATATACCCACCGGAGAAAAGAAGTTTCTGAAGAAAACCACAACCATGCAAATGAAAGAATGCTATTTCATGGTAAGATTCCTCTTCCTTATCTCTACCACTGTTTTTCTCCACATTAGGATAGAAGGTTTTTTGTTTGGTTTTTTTTTTGGTCAAATATGAAATAATAATGAATCTCTGTGTATGTGTGTACAGACATGCATAAATGAATAGATAGTTGTGGGATTTTTATTTTTGTTTTTGAGACAGTCTCACTCCTGCCACCTCAGGTAAGAGTGCTGTGATATCACAGCTCACAGTAACCTCAAACTCTTAGGCTCAGGCAATCCTACCTCAGCCTCTCAACACCCATTTAATTTTTCTATTTTTTGTATAGATAGAGGTTTCACTCTTGCTTAGGCTGGTCTTAAATCCTGAGCTCAAGCAGTCCACCCACCTCGTCCTCCCAGAGTGCTAGGACTATAGATGTGAACCACCGTGCCTGGCCATTTTTTTTTGTTGTTTTTTTAAGGCAAAGGCTCGTTCTTGACAGGCTACTGTGCAGTGGCATCATCATAATTCACTGCAACCTCAAGCTCCTAGGCGTAAGCAATCCTCCTACCTCAGCCTCCAGAGTAGCGTGGGACTATAGGCGTGGCACCACCATGCTGGGTTAGTTTTTCTTTTTCTTTCTTTTTTTTTTTTTTTTTTTAAGAGAGTCCCATTTTATCACCTTCAGTAGTGTGCCATGGTGTCACAGCTCACAGCAACCTCCAACTCCTGGGCTTAGGCAATTCTCTTGCCTCAGCCTTCCAAGTAACTGAGGCTACAGGCGCCCACCAGAACACCCGGCTATTTTTTTGTTGCAGTTTGGTCAGGGCCAGGCTCGAACCTGCCACCCTGGGTATATGGGGCCAGAGCCCTACCTACTGAGCCACAAGCACCACCCCGGGCTAGTTTTTCTATTTTTTGTCAAAATGGGGTCTCTTGCTTTATCAGGCCATGACCTATATATTCTTTATGTTGTTTTTATAAATAAACCTAGTATTTCTATAAATTTTATATTCATATTTTCCATTCCTTTTGAATTTGCATAATTTTATGATGACTGGTTGATAAATATAATTACCATAATGAAAAAATAGGAAAATAGGGTGGCTCCTGTGGCTCAAGGAGTAGGGCGCCGGTCCCATATGCTGGAGGTGGCGGATTCAAACCCAGCCCTGGCCAAAGAAAAAATAGGAAAATAAGAATGTTAACAATTTATGTTTTCATTTTGTCTTTACATAGTAGATTTTGTTGATTAAAATCACTTTATGAAATTGTTTCACCTCATTGATTAAATTAAAATTAAGGTGAGACATGGAGGATTACCTCAAAAGTACATATACATCCTATTCTGACTTTGATACTGAGTGTTTATACCACATTAAACTTAACTGTTCAAAGAACCATTATTATTAACCTATGGAAGTTTCTGATAACTCTTGTTGAATTGAAAACGTCATTATTTATCATTCTTGAAATTTTCAGTTTTCATGTCACGAGCTGACAGGTGTTGATTTCAAATTTTACTAAAGTTAAATATAGATATTCATGTAATATTTATCAGGCACATTATCCATAGTAGCGCCAGTCTGTTCCTTTGTCCTTGATTGCAGAAAACTTTTAGAAACTACAAACTTCTATAAAACACAATACTTAAATTTTAGAGACCCCTGGAAGAATGGCCACAGTAGAGTGGATTCATGTGCAGTATGTAAATGGTACCTCTTATTCTGAAAACCTAAAAAAAGCATGATAATCTCTTGGCAGAGAGCATAACACATGCATATACACATATGTTATTACATAGCATGATACGTACATATGTATTAGCTTATGATGTTTATAATGAGTGAGCTTTCTGATTTATAATATATATAAATGGTTTTGGTTTTTCCAAATTAATTTAAAATGTCATTGTATTCATCTCTAGTTCTATAAGGTGAAATTCAGTATATTTTCCTATTCTTTTGTAAACAGGAACACTTATCTTGATGAATCAGTTAGCTATGTTATTTTGGCTTTTTCCATCTTCCCATTCTGATGCCATTTCCTTCCTGGTCTGATTCCCACACTCAGTACCTCCTCTTTGGCTAAGCACCCCCTTACAAGGAAGGAGGAAAAGAAAATAATCAGGGAAAAAGAGAAAGTACCGTATTTGCAGGTGGAATCTTGTATAGCAGGTGATAGAAGAGAAGAGGAAGAATAGAAGAGAAAAGATAAAAAGATGAGGATAAGAATGTAAAAGTCTATTTCGGACACTTTTGATATCTAGAAAAAGTACACAGGCATGGTGGGCATTACTGTAAAACCTAATTATATTCAGCTTTTCTATCTGAAGGGAATTAAGAGACTCTTGGTTCTAGAATTATATGATTGGTATGTGGAATTTGATAACTCTGATATTTCAAGTCATCCGTTTTTCTAGTCCAATCTGTATCCTTTTTTTGGCATCTGAACCACCACCTTATTACAAACATGAATTGGGAAACAATTCTTTATTCTAAAATAGTAGAAAAATAAAATTAAGTAGTGAGCTGGTGGTACTGTATGTTTAAGAATTCAACTTCTGAGAGGCTTTCATCTTTACTTTTTCTTCTAAGATAAATGTTAAACTGTTACCCATCTAAATGTATTTTCAGGGTCTCCCTTTGTGAATGCAATTATCCACAAAGGCTTTGATGAAAGGCATGCATACATAGGTGGCATGTTTGGAGCTGGGATTTATTTTGCTGAAAACTCTTCCAAAAGCAATCAATATGTATATGGAATTGGAGGAGGTACTGGTTGTCCAGTTCACAAAGACAGATCTTGTTACATTTGCCACAGGTAAGAAATCACATGCTGTCGTTTCTGGTTGGAAATGAGGAATTTCCATATTTGAGAAATTCTGAGGAGGGGCATTATGTGGACAACTTTAAGAATGCATGTTTTAGGTTGTTTTTGGCCCTCTCACCAATTATAATAATGGCTAACATTAAATGGCTATGTCATGATTCTAGGCATTGGACCCGTTTAATTCATTTAATCCTAAGAATGGCCTGGTAAGGTACTGAATAGAGGCTCCGCACCTGTGGCTCAAGCGGCTAAGGCACCAGCCACATAACACCTGAGCTGGCAGGTTCAAATCCAGCCCAGGCCTGCCAAACAACAACTAAAAATATGGCCAGGTGTTGTGGCAGGCACCTGTAATCCCAGCTACTTGGGAGGCGGAGGCAAGAGAATCGCCTGAGCCCAAGAGTTGGAGGTTGCTGTGAGCTGTTATGCCACGGCACTCTACCCAGGGTGAAAGCTTGAGACTCTTTCTCAAAAAAAAAAAAAAAAAAAAAAATACTGAGTTGAAAATAACATTGGACAGGAAAGAGACTTTATTATAGCCCTTGAATATTATATTATAGGACTCTTTAAAAATCTAGTTTTCAAATGCTAAAATGGCATTTTTGCCAAGTATAAACGTTTTATGGTAGTGCCTAAGGAAGTCTCTCTTCCACTGCAGTATGATCCTAATCCTCAGTTTGTAGTATTACTATCATTGGAAGAGTTGTAATTAAAATCCATCAATCCCTTTAGAAAGCAAATAATTATTGAATAACTACTTTGCACCTTTTTCTCCCCACTTTTAATTATCTCTTCTAGCTCTCTAGTTAAAATCATTCAAGTAACATAGTCCTAATTTCTAAATTCCTGATAGGCAAAAAAATCTGCTATTTAAAAAATCAAGTAAGATCAATTATGAGATGTATTCCATAGGGCATTGCTTACAAAGATCTAGAGCAGTAACTATCAAACATTACTATGCATCAGAATCACTTAAAGGGTGAGTTTAAAACAAGATTTCTAGGCCCTACATCCTGAATTGCTGATTTAGTAAGTCTAGTTGGGCCCTAGAACTGGAATTTCTACAGAATTCCCAGGTATGGTGAATGCTTCTGATCATTGATCTAGGAAAAAACCCCAGAGCAGGCTCAGTGCCTGTGGTTCAAGTGGCTAAGGCGCCACCCACATACACCAGAGCTGGTGGGTTCAAATCCAGTCTGGGGCCCGCCAAACAACGACAGCTGCAACCAAAAAATAGCCAGCATTGTGGCAGGCACCTGTAGTCCCAGCTACTTGGAAGGCAGAGACAGGAGATTCACTTGAGCCCAGGAGTTGGAGGTTGCTGAACTGTGATGCCAGGGCACTCTACCCAGAGCTACAACTTGAGGCTCTGTCTCAAAAAAAACCCTGAAGCAGTACTTTGCATCTTGACAGCACATTGGAATCACCTGAGGAGCTTTACATTGTACCTCATGATTGCATTATTGTACACAGCTATGATTTAATTAAAAAAAAAAACAAACAAAACTAATGACTGTCTCACCCTCAAGATATTCTTGCTTAATTGGTCTAGGGATGGTCTCAGCATTTAGGATTTTTTTATAGCTTCCTGGCTAATTTCAAAAGGCTGTTAAGCTGAAGGATGGCAGTCCTGAAAAGAAACAGGGTCTGGTTTTGTGTTTGTTTTGTTCTTGTTGTTGTTTCCCCCTAAATTTCGACTCACATAGGTGTTACACAGTAGATTCTCCTCATTATGGTCTTCTGCCCACTTCTGTTTTAGACATAAATTGTACTGGTTAGGAAGCTTATAATTTGCTGAGATTCTGTAAGTTGAATGTTACTGTTTTTACTTGTCATATATAGTCTGAAAACTAAATCGTTCTTATTATTAGTAATGAGCAATATTGTAATCTCTCTTTTCTTTGGAAAATAGAACTATCACGTGGTCCTCAAATCTCCTATTCTCTTTTAGAAAAAGAGTAATAATGAAGTAATACTAAAAGGTTCTTTGAAACTAAGAAAAGCCAATCACATGCTGGGGGGGGCAAGGATAGTAATCTTTTAAAAAGGTGGTAAGGGCTTAGCACCTATAGCTCAGTGGCTAGGGCACCAGCCACATAACACCGGAGCTGGCTGGTTTGAACCTGGCCCGGGCCTGCCAAACAACAATGACAACTACAACAAAAACATAGCCAGGTGTTGTGGCGGGCGCCTGTGGTCCCAGCTATTTGGGACACAGAAGAGAGGCAAGAGAATCACTTAAAGCCTAAGAGTTTGAGGTTGCTGTGAGCTGTAACACCACAGCACTCTACCAAGGGCTACATGGTGAGACTCTGTCTCAAAAAAATAAATAAAAAGAAAATAAAAGGGTGGTAAGGGGAGACCTATCTGAAGAAGTAACATTTTACCTAAAACCTGAAAACTGCATGGGTGTCAGCCTGTAGAAGATTGGTAGAATAGATACTGTTCTGATGATGGAGGAAATTATATGGCTGAAGGTAATGACATAAGGAAATTGGCCTTGGTGGGGAAAAAAAGAAATTAATGTGCCTGGGTCATAATGAACATAAAATAAGATTAGAGAAATTGGAGCCATTGTAAGGAATTTAGGTTTTCTTACAAGTATAGTGAGCAGCCTCTAAAAGGTTTTAAGCAGAAAAGTGGCATGGTCTGATTTATGTTTGGTTTGTTAAATCACTGCTTGCTTGGATAGAAAATGGTTTGGGCAGGAATTAGAGTAGAAACATGAAGACTGGTTGGAAAGCCGTTGTAATAACCCAGGTGAAAATTTTGGTGACTTGGAATTAATAGTGGTAGTAGAATTAAGAAAAGGGAATGGATTTCAAATGTATTTTGAAGTTGGAGTCAACTGGACTTGCTTGAGTTGGTGTCCAACTTTGCAAGCCACTTAATAAAAAGGCAATTATTTATGGTTTTGCTAATGTACAAACAAAATGGTAAAATATACATCTCTATATAAAGTTACTACATTTTTCAAGTTTTATTGTTAAAATAAGGAATTAAATAAATTGATATTCTTTTATTAATAAGAATAAAAGACATTCTTTCAAAGTTCTTTTAAGGGTGAAATGATAAAAACAATTATTAGTGTTTATATATAAATGCATCTAAAGAACTATGCAGCGTCCACAGATTGGCTTATTTTGTGTGTCATATTAGTCTTCAGGGTGATCTTTTCCTTTTCCTGTTACAGACAGCTGCTCTTTTGCCGAGTAACCTTGGGAAAGTCTTTCCTGCAGTTCAGTGCAATGAAAATGGCACATTCTCCTCCAGGTCATCACTCAGTCACTGGTCGGCCCAGTGTAAATGGCCTAGCATTAGCTGAGTATGTTATTTACAGAGGAGAACAGGTAATTCAGTTTTTTTTGTTTGTTTTTGGCGGGGGGGGGGGGTTTGCAGTTTTTGGCCTGGGCTGGGTTTGAACCCACCACCTCTGGTATATGGGGCCAGCACCCTACTCCTTTGAGCCACAGGGGCCGCCTGGTAATTCAGTTTTATTTGTTCAACTTCAGAAATGCTATAGAACCATGATTTAACTTTTGCTAATCTCTTGAATTGATTAATCTCATATTGCCTTAAGAAATTGGGTTGTTGTTTTTTTTTTTTTTCGGGGAGGTGCCTGTGGCTCAAGGAGTAGGGCGCCTGTCCCATATGCCAGAGGTGGCAGGTTCAAACCTAGCCCCGGCCAAAAAAAAAAAAGAAATTGGGTTTTTTTAACTTTTATTTGGAAATAATTTCATGGAGAAATTCATTGTTGTCTAAAAATAATAGAAATAATTTTAGACTTTGCAACTTAAAAGTTGTAAAAAAAAAATTTCCTTATACCCTTTATCTGGATTTCTTAAATGTTAACATTGTATCATTCTCACTCTCCCCTTTTGCACTTGGGCATGTGTGTACATATTTTTCTGTGATCTATTTGAGAGTAAGTAGCAGGTGTATCCCTTTACCCTTGAATAGTTGGTGGTATATATTTCCTAAAAATAAGAACATTCTCTTAAAATTACCAAAATTAGGAAAATATCATTGATCAATTATATCTAACCTACAAGTCTTATTCA
The DNA here is from genome assembly GCF_027406575.1 of Nycticebus coucang. Taxonomy (NCBI): domain Eukaryota; kingdom Metazoa; phylum Chordata; class Mammalia; order Primates; family Lorisidae; genus Nycticebus; species Nycticebus coucang. Next base: position 121,229,078 of record NC_069782.1, read on the forward strand.
AATTTTACCAATTGTGCTGGATCATTTTTTTTTTAATCTTTGATGTCATCAGAATCCTTTATTTGATAGTTAACCTGTAGCAAAGTAGTATATAATTCTCTCCTGCTCACAGATTGAGTGAAAAGCAGTTCTAGAGCAGTGTTCTGAACTAAGGGTAGATATCAGAATCACTTCAGGTATTAAAACCAAACAAATGTACTTATTATTCATTCCAGATCTGCTGATTGAAAATCTAAAGGATTAGAGTCAAAGTAAGGATGTTTTACAAAATAGCCCCTAGATGATTCTGATCCACAACACTAATTTAGAACTTCTTTTCCTAAAGATTAGAAATCCTTTTGGAAAGTCTCTTTATCTTCCAAGAAAATTTGCATACTGATACTTGATTTTAATCTTTCTCTTCCAGGCTTATCCTGAATATTTAATTACTTATCAGATTGTGAGGCCTGAAGGTATGGTCGATGGATAAATAATTGTTTTGCAAAGCTAATTCCACTGAACCTAAAATCATGGAAGGAGCTCGCAGCCTCTAGGATTTACTTCTTTGCTGAAAAAGATCATCCCACAGGTCCATAGCAAAAGGATTAAAAAATGTGAAAGAATTTTAACATTCTGACTTGATAAAGCTTTAATAATGTACAGTGTTTTCTAAATATTTCCTGTTTTTCAGCACTTTAACAGATGCCATTCCAGGTTAAACTGGGTTTGTCTGTACTAAATTATAAACAGAGTTAATTAACTTGAACCTTTTATACGTTATGCATTGATTCTGACAGAAACTGTAATGCCCTCAACAGAACTCATTTTACTAATACAGTACTGTGTTCTTTAAAACACAGCATTTACACTGAATACAATTTCATTTGTAAAACTGTAAATAAGAGCTTTTGTACTAGCCCAATATTTATTTACATTGCTTTGTATTATAAATCTACTGTTTTAGAACTGCAGCGGTTTACAGAATTTTTTTCATATTGCTCACCTGTACTTCATCTTGCATTTTCATAATTGAGTGATTTTTGCATTTGATTCCAGAGGCTATGTTGAGTTATTAGCAGAAACTTAGTTAGGAAAGATTGATTTATCACATTTAAGTTGCTGATGGAAGCTTTTGTCTGTCACTAGAAATCTTTCTCATTTAAGAACTTATTTTATGCATACTCTGGGGATTTAATTTGTGATATCTTTGTATGTATAAGGCACACATTCCAAAGAGTTCTAACTATGGTAGGTCCTTGTTACTCAAGAAGCTTCTTCACTGGCTTAACTCTAAATTTCACATTGGAAAATTTTCTGTGATTCTGTGAAAATTAGAGCAAGTGCTCATATTTTTTAGAGGGGCAAAATCCTGCTACTGAACAATTATGCTATTCTTTTCATGAATATAAATAGGAAGTTAAATTTCAGAGTTAGGAAGGGTAATTCTAGGTAGTTTCCCAGTCAGATTTTCTCAGTCTTCTCCTGGCCTCCTGAATGGGCAAATGCAATGAGGCGGGTGCTTCCTGCTCCTGGGTTACCTCTCCATGACATTATCCCCAGTTGGCAATCTGGTTCCAGTTGAACACCATATGGTTGCCAAGCCTATGTTCAGTTTGGCAGCTGTAGAGGGAAATGCTATCCCATAAAATGCCATTCCTGACTATTTTCTAATATAAACCTCTTCCAGGAAGCATGCCCAAGCATCTTGGTACAGAGCTATACATACATTATGGCTTGGCAATCTATTTTATTTGTTGGTTCTATCTCCCTCTAAAATCAAGGAAAGATTTTTATCCATTTAATGAGAACATTCCCCCTCAGCTGTGTACCTACCAGTTTACTTTTGTTTTACATTTTATTCAGTCTCTAATTAACTGGCCCTTTGCAGTAACTTGTATATAAAATGCTAGGAAATAATGTTTCTTGTCCTGAGTAAGAGTTAATCAGGGTAAATCCACATCTGGAGTTGTTTCTATGATGTAAATTGTGATCATTATTTAAGACATCAAATCATGACCTTGAAGTGCTTTTATATAGCTCTCTAGTAATTGCAGATATGATGGTCCTAAAGTCATTTCTTGGAACACAAATGAAGAATGCCAAACTTTATATAAATTTTTCAGATTCTCTTAGCTTCCAGTTTTTACAATTAGAAGATAATGAGATAAATTAATGGAGTTTATATTTACATACTTTTCTCTCAACATGTAGCCCATATAACTCACCCTATGAGTGAATCTGGAATTGCTTGTCTTGTAAAATCATTGTGGTCTATGAGTTTATGATATTTTGAACTTCGTTATTTCATCTAATCCATTGCTTAATTACTGTTTTTCCACGAATGATTATACTGTGGTTAATATGTTAGCATGGCAGTATTCTCAGATAGTTCTTTGTTTGTTGGGAGGTTGGGGTTTGGGGGTGCGGAGTTAGTACTTTGCATGGAATATCTTACTTTATAACAATGAAATTGCTTTTTCTTTTGTGATTGTTTTTTGAGGTGAAATTTAACTTTTTGTGTGAGTAGTACTATTATACCTATATTGAGTGTCTGTCTTGTACTGTATCACATTCCATACCTTTGTTTAATTCTTAATAAACTGTTCACTTGTTTTCCTTGGTAGATGGTAATTTACTGGAATAGTATAAATGTGTTGAATGGTCTTTGAGAAAATAGAATAAGATTACAATAAACCACAATTACAGGAAAACGAAGTAGTTCTGAGTTTAATAGTGATAAAGAGCGCAGCTTAAAGATTGAAATACTGAATGTTGCAGCCATACTTACTCAGATGATTTATGGTAAATGCAGCTATAAGATGTTTTTAACATTTAGTCCATGTGGGCGGCGTCTGTGGCTCAGTGGGTAGGGCACCGGCTCCATATACCAAGGGTGGTGGATTCTTTTTTTTTTACTATTTTTTTGTAGAGACAGAGTCTCACTGTACAGCCCTCTGGTAGAGTGCCGTGGCATCACACGGCTCAGAGCAACCTCTAACTCTTGGGCTTACGCGATTCTCTTGCCTCGGCCTCCTGAGCAGCTAGGACTACAGGCGCCTGCCACAACAAGGATGGTGGATTCTAATCCAGCCCCGACCGAACTGCCACAAAAAATAGCCGGGTGTTGTGGTGGGCACCTGTAGTCCCAGCTACTCGGGAGGCTGAGGCAAGAGAGTTGCCTAAGCCCAGGAGTTGGAGGTTGCTGTGAGCTGTGACACTACGGCACTCTACTGAGGGCGATAAAGTGTGTCTCAAAAAATACCAAAACATTTAGTCCATGCAACATAACTTCAGCAAACCTCAATACTCATTCCTGGAAAATCATTCTTCTCATCTTATAAATAGGAGTGTATTTTTATTTCTGTGTCATACGAAAACTTAAGTTTCTAAATCTCAAAGCTAGTAGTGTTTATCATGATCACTCTTAGAAGAAAGTATAGTAGTCTACATGTATTAGATTTCAGTATGCTAAGATTCCTGTGTGTGATCAATTCTCTAGTTCCCATATTAAGAAAATAATGGTGCAAATAATCTATAAGTCATTTAGCTTTGAATTATATTTCAGCAGCTTTATCTTCCTGCCTCATTTGGGGATAATATTACAGTGTTTGCTGTTTCAAGTATGCATGCCAGTCTCAGTGTGTGATGTGACCCAGTTGTTTGCAGGTTGATGAGGCAAGAAAACGTAAATAAATTCCCAAAGCTCTTACGATTAGTACTCCTGATTGCTTTTACCTACTGTCCTGTCCTATTAGAGGACTAGGGTAACAGAGGAAGTGTTGGTACCCATTTTTCAATGGGAGAACTCTCAGATTTCTATAGTTAGACTATTTATGATACCACGTTTTACTGTCTCTTGAATTTTCATTCCTCCTCCCCTTTTATGTTTACTAGTTTAGGCAGGCCATGACCTAAAATACTTAATTACACTCTCCTTAGAAAGTTCTTGCTCTTCACATACAAGACACTGTTAATAGAGTTGTCTTTACCACTTTATCACCCACACACTATTGTCATCTCCGTAACACGGATAGATACAGAATGCACAAAAGTAGCCTACCAGTACACTGTAGAGCAGTGCTACACAAAAAAGTGTGGTCTGCACATGGGGTTGCTCTGCAAACTTACCAGCCCATGGAAAGATAAATACAAATGAGGGTAAACTAAAAGCTTTTACAGCAATTTTACATTGCTGTAACATTTATGTCTTGTATTAAAATACTGGCCTGTAGCAGATTGGAAATTAGGGGAAAAAGTGATCCCTCACAGATAATTTGAAAAGTTTAAGAGCAGTATCTGCTTTGTATACCAGTAGATTCAGCACCTAGCCTACATGGCACATAGTGGTTCCTCAGTAAATATTTTTTAAGGACAGAGTCTCACTGTGTCACCCTGGGTAGAGTGCTGTGGTATCATAGCTCACAGTAACCTCATTGGGCTAAAGCAATCCTCATGTCTCAGCTTCCCGAGTAGCTGGAACTGCAGGCGTCCACCACAATGCCCAGCTAATTCTTCTATTTTTAGTAGAGATGGGGTCTTACTCTTGCTCAGGCTGGTTCAAACTCCTTTGCTTAAGCAATCTGTCTTGACCTCTCAGAGTGCTAGGATTACAGGCATGAGCCACTGAGCACTGCTTCCTCAGTGCATTTTTTTTTTTTTTTTTGAGACAGTCTCAAGCTGTCACCCTCAGTAGAGTGCTGTGATGTCACAGCTCACAGCAACCTCAAACTCTTAGCCTTACGCGATTCTCTTGCCTCAGCCTCCCAAGTAGCTGGGACTGTAGGTGCCCACCACAACGCCTGGCTATTTTTTGTCGCAGTTGCCATTGTTTAGCTCTCCCAGGCCTGGTTCAAACCCACCACCCTAGGTGTATGTGGCTGGCACCCTTACCACTGTGCTATGGGTACCAAGCCAACATTTTTTTAATGCTTACTCTAGGACTAGTGGCTTGAGTTTTCTCACTTGTCATGGAGACATAGAACACAATTATAATACTGAAATATTTATTAGACACAAATTCCTTTGTTCTAAATAAATCTTGAGAAGTTCAAAATGTAAAGTATGTAAATCCTTAGGTCCTTGGGGATCTTGGTTTGAAAATAACTGGTATGTATTATCAGCACACAGACTTGGTAACCTGGTTGTAGAAGGAAGACACACCCATTCCAAGCTGCATCATATTCTTGTAGAAAAACAAGGCCCCCTCAGATTCCAAAATAATCCATTGTGAGCACAATTCAGTAGGCACAGTTTGGAGGATTAGCACTGTGCACAAAGTTGAAGTAGTATAGTCATGGGAAGTATGTGTGTTTAAATTGATTGGAAGCCATAAGTGGTGACTCACACCTCTGATCCTGCACTCTGAGAGGCTGAGGCAGGAGGATTGCGTGAGCTTAGGAATTTGAGACCAGCTTGAACAAGAGCAAGACCTGGTCTCTACTAAGTAAAGTAGAAAAAATTAGCAGGGAGCGGCACCTGTGGCTCAGTGGGTAGGGTGCCAGCCCCATATGCCGAGGGTGGCAGGTTCAAACCCAGCCCTGGCCAAAACTGCAAAAAAAAAAAAAAAATTAGCAGGTTTTGGTGGAATGGTGGCACATGCCTATAGTCCCAGCTACTTGGGAAGCTGAGGCAGGAACATCACTTGAGCCCAGGAGTTTGAGGTTGCAGTGAGCTATAATGATGCCACTGTACTCTCACCAGGGCTACAGAGAAAGACTTTTACCTCCAAAATAAATACAAATTTTTTTTCAAAATAAATAAAATTTTTAATAATCTAAAAAATGATTGGAGTAGAGTGAGAAATAAACCATAAAAACCATTAGATGACACCATAAAAAAGGCAAAGTATATTTGAAAAGTCTTTAGAATTAAAAAATACATAATAAAATTAACTCAGATTTGGCTCAATGCCAAAACAGACTTGCCACAGCAGCTAAGGCACCAGCCACATACACTGGAGCTAGTGGATTCAAATCCAGCCTGAGCCCAATCAAAAAACAGCTGGGCATTGTGGCAGGCACCTGTAGTCCCAGCTACTCGGGATGGTAAGGCAAGAGACTCGCTTAAGCCCAAGAGTTTGAGGTTGCTGTGAGCTGTGACACTAAGGGTGACAAAGTGAAACTCTTGTCTTAAAAAAAAAAGGAATAATTTCAATTTTCAAGTCATTTTCTTTAATAAATATATTTCATAAGGCTATAGCTGACATAATGATTGCTCTGATGGATTTGGGCAAAGTGAGTTGAAAACCTTGTGGAAAGGATTCACCATTGTAGGTGCCATTAAGAACATTCATGATGGGCAGCGCCTGTGGCTCAGTGAGCAGGGTACCGGCCCCATATACCGAGGGTGGCAGGTTCAAACCCAGCCCCGGCCAAACTGCAACAACAACAACAAAAAAAAAAAATAGCCGGGCGTTGTGGCGGGCGCCTGTAGTCCCAGCTACTCGGGAGGCTGAGGCAAGAGAATCGCCTAAGCCCAGGAGTTGGAGGTTGCTGTGAGCTGTGTGACGCCACAGCACTCTACCAAGGGCAATAACGTGAAACTCTGTCTCTACAAAAAAAAAAAAAAGAACATTCATGATTCATGAAAGGAGATCAAAATATTAACAGGAATTTGGGAGAAGTTGATTCCAACTCTCATGGATGACTCGGGTTCAAAATAACAGTAAAGGAAGAAACTACAGATATGGTAAAAATAGCAAGAGAACAAGAATTAGAAGTAGAGCCTGACGTGTGACTGAATTGCTGCAGTTTCATGATAAAACTTGAACTGATGAGGAGTTGCTTCTTAGGGATCAGCAAAGAAAGTGAAATCTACTGAAGATGTTGAAATGACACAAAGGATTTAGAATCTTAGATAAACAAGTGGCAGGGTTTGAGGGGATTGACTAATTTTGAAAGACATTCTACTGTGGGTAGTATCTCGGAGATATATTGTCAAAAGAAAAGAGGCAAAGTGTGTACTACTATTTATGTTTAAAAAGAAGAGAAAGAATAAACCCACATATATCTGATTACATATAGACTCAGGGAAAATACATAGGAAGTTGATAATCTAGTTGCTTCTATCAAGAGGACTTAGTGGCAGGGTTGGAAGATAGGCTTGCTTTTCCTTCTATACCCTTTTATGCCTTTTGAATTTTATACTAGGTGATTTTATTTTGGGGGAATGTGGGTGGGGTCTCACTATGTCACCCAGGCTGGACTTGAACTCTTGCACTCAGGAGAGCCTCCTTTCATCCTCCCCAGTAGCTGGGACTACAGGTGCACACTACTGTGCCGGTCTTGCATTTATTTATTTATTGATATAGAGTCTCACTTTGTTGCCCTTGGTAGAATGGCATGGCGTCACAGCTCACAGCAACCTCAAACTCTTGGGTTCAAGCGATCCTCTTGTCTCAGCCTCCCAAGTAGCTGTGACTACAGGTGCCCACCACAATGCTCAGCTATTTTTAGAGATGGGGTCTCTCTCACTCAGGCTGGTCTCAAACTGGTGAGTGGGGCAATCCACCAGCTAGGATTACAGGCGTGAGCCACCACACCTGGTCACATTTCATTTTTTTTAATTGCACTTTGGCTTTTTCTCCTTATTCCCTTTGATCTTATGACTGCTTCTGGGAATTGATTCTCTAGATATACTCACACATGTAAAACATGATATAACCATATATTTATTCACCATATAGTTGTTCACCAAAGGTTTAGAGCTTTCTTTTTTTTTTTTTTTGTGATGACAAATGTTTGAAACACTGCCTATGTCCATCAGTAGGATACTGGTAAAATAGATCATGGCATGTTCACAAAATGAAATACCATGCATTTGTAAAGAGGCTGAGGATGTGCTCTTAGGTAGCAGTATAGAAAGACGCACAAGATAGAAGAGGTGAATATAGGGAGGTGCACAACAGTGTGTATAATAAGAATTTTTAAAGGAGGTTAAAGTATATATATTTATTTGCATTTGCTTGTATATGCATTAAAATCTCTGGCTCAGCGCCTGTAGCTCAAGGGGCTAAGAGCTGGCAGGTTTGCATCCAGCCCAGGCCTGCCAAACAACAATGGCAATTACAACCAAAAAATACCTGGGTGTTACAGTGGGCACCTGTGGTCGCAGCTACTTGGAAGGCTGAGGCAAGAGAATCACTTAAGCTCAGGAGTTGGAGATTGCTGTGAGCTGTGATGCCACAGCACTCTACCCAAGGAGACAGCCTGAGGCTCTGTCTCAAAAAAAAATAAATAAAATCTCTAATAGTGTATATAAGAAATGAACAATAGTCATTATTTAATGTGGGATACCTGGGTGAAGGGGGAATAGGAATAAGAGATATCGTTGAATACTTTTTTATACTTTAATATTTTTGAACAATGTAAATATTATACTTCTGGAAAATTATTTATTTATTTTTTTTTTTTTTTGAGACAGAGTCCACCTCTGTTGCCTGAGCAGGAGTGCAGTGCCGTCAGCCTAGCTCACAGCAACCTCAAACTCCCAGGCTGAAGTGATTTTCTCGCCTCGGCCTCCTGAGTAGCTGGGATTATAAGAGTGAGCCACTGCACCCAGCCTGATATTTTAACAAATATATAAGAATTACACTTTGGGGCAGCACCTGTGGCTCAGTAAGTAGGGCGCCATCCCCATATACCGAGGGTGGTGAGTTCGAGCCCGGCCCCAGCCAAACTGCAACAAAAAATAGCTGGGCATTGTGGCAGGCGCCTGTGGTCCCAGCTACTAGGGAGGCTGAGGCAAGAGAATCGCCTAAGCCCAAGAGCTGGAGCTTGCTATGAGCTGTAACACCATGGCACCCTACGGAGGGCGACAGCGTGAGACTCTCAAAAAAAAAAAAAAAAAAAGAGAATTACACTGTGGCTTCCCTCTCCTTTACACCAAGCACTGCCATTATGATGTTGCTTCAGGACCAGAAAAGCAGAATAAAACAAATACTCTTCTAAAAAAGCCAGGCTTTGGCCTCCTTTGATCCTTTCAAACAGTGACTTGGAAAATCCAATTCAAGAATCTCTTCTCTCTGGCTTCAGAACTGTTTGTTCTATGCCAGCTTTTTATCCTCTTTTCCCCTCCCTACCCTTTTCGCCCAATTTGCATCAATCTTCCCTGGGCCTCCCCTTTGAGTACCGCTGTACCCACCAGATCCCTGATTTATAGCACAACTTTGTGCTTGGAATTACAGGAAAGCGGAAGCACAGCTCTGAACACGGTGCCTCAGCGGTTCCACAGGCTTAACCAACTCCTGTCGCTAGTGCAAGCTCTTCATTGGCCCCTCCTGTCACTTTCCTCCTACAATTCACATCCCAGGTTCCTTCGTGGATTAATTAATTGCCTTTCACATGGAATCTGTCTTGTTACACTCAAGGCCAGCTGAGCCTGCTCCCAGTGCCTGCGAAATCCCCACATACCGGGGTTGTCCATCATGTGTTTATCTTCACCTGTCTTCTCTAGTTACCTCCAAACTTGGCTGAACCAGTTCTCAGAGCCTCCAGGCCTCCAAAAACCCACTAGTGGGTCTAAATAAGCTGTCACTCAGGCCTTGAGTCACTGAACTCCAAGGGCATTATTGCACTCATTTAATACCAACCTCCCCAGTGTTAGGCTGGGTGCTAAGAAGACAGTCATGAAAAAGGCTGAGAGTGCCTCTTGGCCTCAGAGTGCTTGGATTACAGGTGTGAGCCACCGTGCCCAGCCTGAGTTTATTTTCTATAGGTACAAAGCTAGAAACTAGGATACTGAAAACCTATTTCATACTACAAACAACACAAACAAAAATTTAACCCTGAAAATAAAAGATAAGAGGCCAGGCACAGTGGCTCATACCTATAATCCTAGCATACAGGGAGGCTGGGGCAGGAGGATCCCTAGAGCTCAGGAGTTGGGACCAGCCTGAGAAAAGCAAGTCCCCATCTCTACTAAAAATGAAAAAATTAGCCAGGTATTGTGCCGGGTGTCTGTAGTCCCAGCTACTTGGGAGGCCGAAGCAAGAGAATCGCTTAAGCCCAAGAATTTGAGGTTGCCGTGAGCTGTGACACTAAGGCACTCTACCAAAGGCAACAAAGTGAGACTCTGTCACAAATAAATAAATAGATAGAATAGATAGTATTTTCCAAAAAGGATACTTACTAACATGAAAGAATGCTTTGGCTGTAATATTAAAAGATTCAGGTTAAATAATATGATCTTGCATTGTTAAGACAAAAAGTAAAAATTACCTGTCTATATATATCCATAACACACTGTAAATAAATACACCTAAATATTAATGGAGATGATGGGTAATTTTTACTTCATTGTATTTTTCAACATTTTCCAAATTTTCAGCAATGAATATGCTTTACCAGTATAATCAGAACAGTCAATAATTGATGTCATTTGATGACTCAAATGGGTGTTAGAGCCCACCCCAAGTGCTTGCAAGGGAGGCTGGAGGAGTCAATCCCACCCCAAAGAGAAGACAGACTTTCTCTCTGGGAGAGTCAGGATAGGCAGCCACCCCTGAAAGGTATGCATTTACCACTTCAGTTCAGTCCTTTTGATTGGGAGACGCTCTCATCAGATGTTAAATGCCAATAACATCATCTGGAATCACATGGTGACCGTTTGTGTTGCCAGCTGGGAGAGGGGTGTGGGGCTCACCTCCTACTTGCCCTCTCCAAAACCCACCAGAAGGGCTAGGAAGACACAAGGATGGTGTGGTACTTCAGGGTGGTATGCAAATGTGGGCCTCTAATCCTATCAGGAATGCTTAGGGCATTAATTTGAACATCTTTCACAGCTCATAAATCTACCTGGGGGCAAAGCCAAGCTGCCAGACACCATCAAGCAAAACTCCTTCTGAGGCTGGCAGTTTGAGTAAAGCAGCCAGGATCATGCCACAATGAGGTCCAATAAAGATCTTTGTAAGTGGCAACTGGAAAGCAGCTTCTCACATTTGGATACAATAGAACAAAACAGTGGGAAATGTGAATGTCTGATTATTGAGACTGGTGGTCTCCCCCAGTTACCCATTCACAATTCTGTGCACGCAGAAAGGTCTATCTTGCTTCCAAACAATCGCCTGCACAGACTCCCATTGGATTAGTTTGTTTAATCCCTGTCTACAAATACAAACCAACTATATTCACTTCCATTGGAATCTGCTAGCCTTTTTATATTAAATCTACTAAACTTCTCAGTCAAGTCACTTCTGCCTAGATTCACTGTCCCTTTATTCATGGCCAGAACAGAAACATTCTTTGCTTTCCAGAACAGAAAACTCCCAGTAGAGTTCCCACTATTGACAGATATGTGGGGTCGAAACTGTCAACAGAAATCAGTTTCAACCTCTGGATTACAGCTTCATCCAGAGCCCATTTGTTCCTCAAATCAGACAGTTTATAATTCAGCTGATTCAAGGATTGGTTTCAAGAAAGGAGGCACCAAGGCAACACAGATTTTCATTGACTTCTTTCGTGGCCCACACCTCTATGAGGGCACTTTTCTGCCTTTAGGGACATAAAGCCCCTCTGACTGAATCCGCAGTCTGACGGGGTTGGGGAGGGAATGATAGTTCCCAGAGAGGCACACAGCAGTTATTACTCATGAACTGAGACCAGAGGTGTCAGAAGAATTGAAGAGAAGACCCACTCATCTCCAGGTGGTGCAGACAACTACTGACATTCCCCCAGCTCCATGAGGAAAGACTCCTGCCTCTTCAGGGCTGACTTACTGCTCAAGGAGAGCACAGCGCATTTAGGAGAATTTTCTGAACACAGTGGGAAAGGGGATTTGAAAGGATCCTCCACTTACTGGCCGTGGACCTTGGGCAAGTTTCTTTAACTCTTGAGTCCTAGTTCCCTCATCTGGAAGATGGATGTAATAATATTTTCCACATGGGATTTGATATATGGCGATGCGATTATTGGCGAATCTGGTGGTCTAGTGATTTAAGAAATAACTGTGGTGGGCGGTACCTGTGGCTCAAGGAGTAGGGCGCCGGTCCCATATGCCGGAGGTGGCGGGTTCAAACCTAGTCCCAGCCAAAAACCAAAAAAAAAAAAAGAAATAACTGTGGTTATATTATTATTATTGGTGGTGAATGTTAAAAGTAATGGATTATTGATATTATGGTTTTTGCTGGGAGTGGGTTTGTTAAGTAACAATGTTGTTATTATTGTTATTGCTGAGAGGACCACTATTAGCTTTTGCTCTCTCCATGTCATGCTGAGTAGACTTTAAAAGAAGTAAAGATCAGATAAGTCCATACATTCAATTAGTGAGTGTTTATTGTGTACCTTCTGTGTGCCAGGCACTATTCTAGACACTGGCTACATCAGTGGAATCCATCCTTGGGAAACTTACTGTTAGTGTTGGAGGCAGGGGTGAGACTGACAATAAATAGAAGCAAATTATATTGAATTGAAATGTGATTAATTCCATACAGAAAACTAGAGCAGGGTAAGGAGGATTGAGAATGAGTTGGAGGGGAAGGGGATGACCCAATGGAATTTAAAATAAAGTGGGTAGGCCAGGGGCACTGGCTCATGCCTATAATCACAGCAATGTGGGAGGCTGAAGTGGGCAGATTGCTTGAGCTCAGGAGTTTGAGACCACCCTGAGCAAGAGCAAGACCCTGTCTCTAAAAAATAGCTGGGTGTTGTGGCGGATGCCTGTAGACCCAGATACTCAGGAAGCTGACGCAAGAGTCTCTTAAGCCCAAGAGTTTGAGGTTGCTGTGAGCTATGACACCACCAGCACTCTACCCAGGGCAACTGAATGAGACTGTGTCTCAAAAAATAAAATACAATAAAATAAAACAAAACAAAACAAAATAAGTGGCTAAGAAGGCCTCTCTGAGAAGGTGACCTCTGAACAATTATAGAGGAAGTAAAGGAGTAAATCATAGGAGTGCTGGGGGGAAGAAGATTCTAGGCACAGAATGGCAAGTGCAAAGGCCCACAGGGGAGCAAGCCTGTGTGTTCTGGAGAAGCCAGTGGCCAGAGCATAGTGAACCAGCAGTAGAGTGGGAAATGCTGTCACAGGGGTGCAGTGGCAGGTCACTTAGGGTCAAGCTATGCACTTTAAGTAGGCGTGGTGGCTCACACCTGTAATCCTAGCACTCTGGGAGGCTGAGGCAGGTAGATTGCTTGAGCTGAGGAGTTTGAGACCAGCCTGAGCAAGAGTGAGACTCCATAAAACTAAAACAAGAAAAACTGAGTGTTGTGGCAGGCACCTGTAATCCCAGCTACTTAAAAGGCTGAGGCAAGAGGGTCACTTGAGCCCAAGAGTTTGAGGTTGCTGTGAGCTCTGATGCCATAGCACTCTACCCAGGGTAGCAGAGTGGGATGCTGTCTCAAACAAACAAAAAAAAAAAGCTACCTGTGGCTCAGTCGGTAAGGCACCGGCCCCATATACCGAGGGTGGCGGGGTTCAAACCCGGCCCCGGCCAAACTGCAACAAAAAAATAGCCGGGTGTTGTGTCAGGCGCCTGTAGTCCCAGCTACTCGGGAGGCTGAGGCAAGAGAATCGCTTAAGCCCAGGAGTTGGAGGTTGCTGTGAGCTGTGTGATGCCATGGCACTCTTCCGAGGGCCATAAAGTGAGACACTGTCTCTACAAAAAAAAAAAAAAAAAAGTTTAAGGAATTTTTTACTATAAGTCAAATGGGGAGCCAATGCAGGGGTTTGAACAAAAGTAGTTACTTGGTTATGGTAGAGCAGCATGGTAGCTCATGGCAGTTGCCAAAATAATTGACAAGAGCAGGTAAATTTTTAGCAAGGAAGGAAAAGCTTATTAGTGACTTGCAAAGCAAGCCAGGCCCATCGTAATGACTGCAGGCTCCATGGAAGTGCAATTTGGGATTTTGTACACAACTTTAAGGAGTATCCCCTGCTCCTTGGAAATCTCCCAGGGTCCTAATTAACTCTGTTCTCAAAACAACCCACCTAATGGGTGGTGTCTATGGCTCAATGAGTAGGGTGCCGACCCCATATACCAAGGGTGGTGGGTTCAAACCCAGCCCTGGCCAAACTACAACAAAAAATAGCCGGGGATCATGGCAGGCACCTGTGGTCCCAGCTACTCAGGAGGCTGAGGCAGGAGAATTGACTAAGCCCAGGAATTGGAGGTTGCTGTGAGCTGTGGTGCCAGAGCACTCTACCGAGGGTGACAAAGTGAGACTCTGTCTCTAAAACAAACAAACCACCAAAAAAAAACCCACCTATAAGATCTTAATCAGCCTTATTCCCCTAAGAGCCCAGGTCAGCCTGACACAAACCAATCCAAAATAACCTGACCATATCCGTCCCCATCCTGCTCACGTGTAGTTAACTGCCTGACAGTTTGACACATTAGCCAACAGGCTCACTCTGGATTCTCAGCTAAAAGTAGTGTGTGGGTGCTGGTGGTGTTCAAGAGTGAAAGGATGGAAACCAGATGGCTCCCCAGTTGTTGCACTATTATTATCTTTTTCACCATTATATAATATACTGTAGTCTTAGCTTGAGCTGCCAGAACAAAATACCATAGACTTGGTGACTGAAATAACAAACATTTATTTTTTCACAATTCTAAAGGCTAGAAGTCCAAGATCAGGGTACCAGCATGGTCAAGTTCTGGTCAGGACCTTTTTCCTGGCTTGTAGATGGTGCTTTCTCACTGGGTCCTCACACGGCAGGGGAGGTAGGAGGCAAGGAAGGTGGCAGGGTTCTCTGGTGTCTTTTCTTTTAAATTCACTAATCCCATCATGAGGGCTTCATCCTCGTGACCTCATGTAACCCTAATGACCTCCCAAAGGCCTCATCTCAAAACATCCTCACATTGGGACTTCAACATATATAGATCTTGGAGAAACATGACTTGATCCGTAACAACTATGTTTATCATATCCTATGGATTTGAGATTATTTCTGGACTCCCTCATCTATCTGTTGACTAATCTGTTTATTTGCCAGTATTACTGTTTTAGTAACAGTAGCCTTACAATATTTTATTTTATTTTTTTTTTTTTTTTTTGAGACAGAGCCTCAAGCTGTTGCCCCAGGTAGAGTGCTGTGGCATCACAGCTCACAGCAACCTCCGACTCCTGGGCTCAAGCGATTCTCCTGCCTCCACCTCCCAAGTAGCTGGGACTACAGGCACCCACCACAACACACGGCTATTTTTTGGTTGCAGCCGTCATTGTTGTTTTGGCGGGCCAGGCTGGATTCGAACCCACCAGCTCAGGTGTATGTGGCTGGCGCCTTAGCCGCGTGAGCCACAGGCGCCAAGCCCTTACAATATTTTAGTATGTGATATGGCTAGCATCCCCTTAGTAAGTATTCTTCTTTTCCAGATGTTTTCAATAAGAATTCTGTACATTTTTTCAAATAGTAAATTTAGGATCAGTTTGTATAGTTTCCCAACTCATCCCTTAAATGGGTTGGTAGTTCTTAGGTCATGGTAAATTTATATGTAAATTTAAGGAGAAATGAAATCATTATATTATTGAATCTTTCTGTATAAGAATGGTATATGATATTCTGTTTGTTGTAGTCTTATTTTATATCTCTAAATAACATTAAATATTTTCTTCTCATTGTTAAATTTATTCTGAGTTATTATACATACATACATAGATATAGTTTGGGGTTTTTTTTGTTTTTTTGGAGACAGAGTCTCACATTATCACCCTTGGTAGAGTGCTATGGCATCACAGCTCACAGCAACCTCCAACTCCTGGGCTTAGGCGATTCTCTTGTCTCAGCCTCCCAAATAGCTGGGACCACAGGTGCCCACCACAACGCCCAGCTATTTTTTGTTGCAGTTTGGCCGGGGCTGGGTTTGAACCTGCCATCCTCGGTATATGGGGCCGGCACCCTACTCACTAAGCAATAGGCGCCACCCATCATGTGGGTTGCTTTGAGAACAGAGTTAATTAGGACTCCGGGAGATTTCCAAGAAGCAGGTGATATTTGGGGTTTTTTTTTTTAGTGAAGAGGCTTTCCTATTTTGCCCAGGCTGGTCTCAAACTCCTGGATTCAAGTTATCCTCCCACCTCAGCCTCCCAAGTAGCTGAGATAATATGTACCACCACACCCAGCTCATGTATATTTTGTGTTGGTATTACAAATGGGATCTTATAATCTTCCATAATATCTTATAATTCTTTTCGTGTATACACAGGAAGGTTATTATTAATAATTTTTGTTTATTAATTGTATATCCACCCACCTTACTAAATTTTTGTACTGTCTGAAATGTTTTTTCACATCATTTTCTTGAGGTTTTTTTTTTTTTTTTTTTTTTTTTTTTGTGGTTTTTGGCCAGGGCTAGGTTTGAACCCGCCACCTCCGGCATATTCTTGAGTTTTTCAGATAACATCAATTGGAAGTAAAAATAGTTTTACTTTCTCCTTTAAGATTTTTTAACTTTTGCCAGGCACCATGGCTCACTCCTGTAATCCTAACACTCTGGGAGGCCAAGGCTTGTGGATTTCAGGAGTTCAAGACCGGCCTGAGCAAGAGCAAGACCCCGTCTCTGAAAATAGCCAGGCATTGTGGTGGGTGCCTGTAGTCCTGGCAACTTGAGAGGCAAGAGGATCACTTGAGCCCAGGACTTCGAGGTTGCTGTGAGCTATGACACCACAGCAGTCTACCGAGGGTGACAAAATGAGACTCCGTCTCAAAAAAAAAAAGATTTTTAAACTTTTTTCCCACCTTTACTAATAGCATCAGGCTAGTACTTACAGAACAATATTAAGTAGTGGAATAGTGATAGTAGACAATCTTATATAGTTCCTAACTTAAAAGTAATGCTTCCAGGCCAGGCACAGTGGTTTGTGCCTGTTATCGTAGCACTCTGGGAGGCCCGAGACTGGTGGATCACTTGAGCTCAGGAGTTGGAGACCAGCCTGAGCAAGAGCGAGACCCTGTGTCTACTAAAAATAGCAGAAAACTAGGCGGGTGTTGTGGTAGGTGCCTGTAGTCCCAGCTACTGAGGAGGATGAGGCAAGACGATCGCTTGAACTCAGAAGTCTGAGGTGGCTGTGAGCTATGATGCTACGGCACTCTACCCATGGCAACTGAGTGAGAATCTGTCTCAAAAAAAAAGGTCAGAGCTGAGGCCTAGAAATCTATTTTTTCACAAGCCTCCTTGTTGGTTTAGACATAGTAATGCTTAGCCAAGATACAAAGAATTCCGGTGAATAGAAAAAGCACTCTTTTAGAGTCAGATCTGGGTTCAAGAAGGCAAGTCTTTCCCTCAAGTCACTGACTCCCTCCAAGCCTCAGTTTCCCACGCCATTAAAAGAGGGGAAAAAATCGTGTATACTATGGCGACCTCGAAGGGTAGCTGAGAGGCTCAGATGAGGTAATGTCTGTGAAAACACTTGGGAAATTATAAACTCCATGTAAATGTGAGTGGGCGTTACCTCACTGTGCCCAAGAGGAAAGACATTTGGAACAACCTCATTGATTTTCTGGGCTCAGCACCAGCTCCCAGCTACCCTTGGGGGTCTGCTCCAAAATGAACATTTATATTTCTACTAAACATACTCTCCATCCTTGTCAATGGCTTTGCTTGTGACTCGCTTCATTTCAAGTTCATTTCCACTTTTCAGGGCTTTGTGTGGTCACGATCAGCTGGTTTCAGAGGCACAGACATCTTACTGCCTAAAATAGGGGAGTAGTAAAAAATGTCCTTTCTCTCCAGACCCATTCCTTACCCTGGCTCCCCAGAGTCCTCTGCATTTGAGAGAGTCTTTGTGCATTGAATCTAAGTCACAAGACTGCCCTTGTTAATCCCATAGTGTCATAGTTGGACCCAGTGCTTCAGGGGAGGAACAATGAGGCAGAATAAATGCCTTGCATCTGCTTTCCTACTAGATATAAAGTTTTCTATGGGCGACGCTTGTGGCTCAGTGAGTAGGGTGCCGGTCCCATATGCCGGAGGTGGCAGGTTCATACCCAGCCCCGTCCAAAAACCACAAAAAAAAAAAAAAAAAAACTAGGTTAAAGTTTTCTAGAGGTTAATAAGGTAGAACGAATGTGGGGATTTCACTCCCTGGGGCTCTCCCCGAGTGGTGTGACATCCTGTTCTCTACCAAAATCTTTGTGGGTCTCTTAGAATGTCAGAGAATGATGCTCCCTTCCCCTAAGGAAGAGTTCACACCCCGAGGTCAGTGAGCTAATGAAAATTCAGACAGTCTCACCCTGGATTAAAAGAGCTTTTCTTTCTTGTCTCCCTTTTAAAGTCCCTGTAGGCTTGGAACTACTATTTAAAACAAGATAAATTGCAAGAGACCATTTCATGCCAAGGTACATTAGACAGCAGGATTTCAAACAGGGCTGAGCTGGGAGAGAAGGATGGGCAAAGATCTGCTCTTTGAGAGCGGCACCTGCGTGGAGAGAGCCTTAGCTTCCAGCCTCCGTGGTTTGTCTCCCTGCAATAACAAGAAGGAATATTCTTTTTTTTTTTTTTTTTTGTAGAGACAGAGTCTCACTTTATGGCCCTCAGTAGAGTGCCGTGGCCTCACCCAGCTCACAGCAACCTCCAACTCCTGGGCTTAAGCGATTCTCTTGCCTCAGCCTCCCGAGTAGCTGGGACTACAGGCGCCCGCCACAATACCCGGCTATTTTTTGGTTGCAGTTTGGCAGGGGCTGGGTTTGAGCCCGCCACCCTCGGTATATGGAGCCAGCGCCCTACTGACTGAGCCACAGGCGCCGCCCAAAAAGGAATATTCTTTCTTGCTTTCTTGTGTGGACTCTTCCTTAGGCTGTTTCGGGTTTTTTTGTCTGTTTGTTTTAGACAGTGTTTCACTGTCATCCTGGGTAGAGTGCCATGGCGTCATAGCTCACAGCAACCTTACATTCCTGGGCTCAAGCTATCCTCTTGCCTCAGCCTCCCAAGTAGCTGGGACTACAGGCATCCACGGTAATGCTCAACTTGTTTTTCTGCTTTTAGAAGGGACAGGGGTCTCACTCTTGCTCAGGCTGGTCTTAAACTCGTGAGCTCAAACATCTACCCACTTCAGCCTCCCCAGGTGCTAGAATTACAGGCATGAGCCATCTTGCCATGTATGTGGGGGCGAGAGCAGCGTTTAAAAGTTCCCTGGGCAATTGTAATGTCCAGCAAAGTTGAGGAACCACTGGTCTAACTTCTATTTTATTCATTCTTCAGGTTTCCACTCAGTATTTCTTCCTTCAGGAAACCTGCCCAGATTCTCCTTTTTCCACTATCACCACACCCCCATGACCCTGATCCTGTCTAGTTATTTCTCTCTGAAGCCTCCTGCAGTACCTGGTACTTAGCCTTGGCAATACTGGCCACTTTACCTGACACTCTTCCTAAGGAGTGCTGGAGATCCCTAAAGGCAGAACTAAGGTCCCACTTACCCTGCAATCCCCAAAGCCTGGGCCATCATGAGCTCTCTAGTAGTTACTGAAGAAGTGAATTAATTTTTTACTTGGACATTTCCTTTTACTCCTTCTGTGCATGCCAATTTACTTTCTCTAGTGATTAAAAAAAAAAATCATTTTATTTATTAACACTGCCATGGTTTGAATGTTTGTTCCCTCCAAAGCTCATGTGAAACCTTATTCCCAACAATATTAACAGCATGACTATAAAACAGTATTAGGCCCGGCACAGGGGCTCACATCTATAATCCCAGCACTTTGGGAAGCTGAGGTAGGAGGATTCCTTGAGGCCAGATATTTGAGATCAGCCTGGCCAATTTAGCAAGACCCCATCTCTATAAATAATTTTAAAATTAGCCAGCTATGGTGGTGCGTGCCAGTAGTCCCAGCCCTCATGAATGAATTAATCCATTTAGGAATTAATTGGGTTGAATGGATTAATGAACTAATGGGTTATCACAGAAGTAGGTTAGCTATCAGGAGAGTGAGTCTGCCACGAAGAAAGCCGGCTGGGGTCTCAGCCTTCCCCCACCTTATGAGGAGCAGCTGGAGGTCCTCACCAGAAGCTGCCAGCTGCATACCCCCAATCTTGGACTTACTGGCTTCGAGAACTGTTAAGAAATAAACCTGCCTCTTTTCTTAATAAATTTCCCAGTCTCTGTTATTCTGTTGTTACAGCAATGCAAAATGGCCTGACACCTACAGTCACACTTTCTGTAATTTTCATGGTCATTGGGTCACATAATAAAAAGGAAGCATTTAACCGGCGGTGCCTTTGGCTCAAGGAGTAGGGCACTGGCCCCATTTATCCGGGATAGCAGGCTCAAGCCTGGCCCCAGCTAAAACTGCAAAAAAAAAAGGATATTTGGGCTGCGCCTGTGGCTCAGTGATTAGGGCACTGGCCCCATATACTGAGGGTGGCCGGTTCAAACCTGGTCCCAGCCAAACTGCAACAAAAAAAATACTTGGGCACTGGCCACACCACCAGGCTGTTTGTTGTTGTTGTTGTAATTACTGTTTGGTAGGCCCGGGCTGGAATCGAACCCACCAGCTCCGGTGTATGTAGCTGGTGCCCTAGCTGCTTGAGCTACAGGCACCAAGCCAAAGGTTTATATTTTGTAAAGTTTGCTTTATAAAATTAGACAAAGGCAAAGCCAATACAAGTGTCTCCTTTTTGTTTGGCTGATATGGATTTAAGGAAAGGGCGCACACGCATTTCTGAAGATGTAGGACGCTTCATTTCCAAAATTCAGACAGAAGTATCTGCAAAGCACAGGCCTCCTGAAACATCACAGAAAGGGTGAGATTACAAGTCTGGGCGGCAGGGGCCTTCAGAGCCCCAGTAATTGTCCCCATACTCCAGCCCGGCATTTCTAGTTTCTGCGACGCCTACAGACTTCTTAATGTCTCGCTTTGTCACCCGTGAATAGCGGCGAAGGTAACGTGACTCCGGAGCCCTGGGTCAACCCGGGAGGGACGCGGGCCCGGCCAGTGGGAAGGTCGGACGCCGAGCGCCGAAATCACCCCACCGGGCTCAGACCACCGCCTGCATTCAGCGGCGGAATGTGGGCGGGCTGGGGACGCGCGACCGCTCGCCGGCGGCGTTAACCCTGTGAGCGCCCGGCCCGCGCGTGCCCGGGGTGACCTGCCGCGTCCAGACTCCATGGGCGTTGTTAATAAAATCTCACCATTTAATCACCACGACTGCATTCTCCGGAGCCACGTATCCTCTCCACAATCCAAATAACTTAGAAAACATTTAAGGTGATTGTGGGTCCCAGAAGCTCAAGCAATCAATGCACGTGGTTTCGCTGCTGGAAGCCGCCGCGCAGCGCCCGAAGAGGGAATCCCGCGCCCAAGCCGAGTGGTGAAAAGGCAGCCGCTCCACACTCTGCGCGCGGAACACCGAGGCTGCGTCCCTGTTTCTTTTCCTTTTCTCCCCTTCTCTATGACTTTTTAAAATTTGTAAATGGAGGAGGGATCCAGTTAGTTTTTCTCCAAACTTTTAATTTAGAAAACTTTCAGATCTACAGAAAAGTTCAACGTGTGGTGCAGTAATACAAGGAATATCTTATATCCCTCACCTAGATTCACCACCACTTGTTAGTATTTGCCATATTTGCTTTACTGGTTTTCTGTATAGCGAGACTACTTCTGAATTATTCGAAAGGTAAATTGCAAACTTCATGACAGTTGCCCCAAAATAATGCACATGCAGCAACTAGGGGCAGGTACATTTTCTTACATAACCACAATACCATTTATCACACCTAAGAAAATTATAACACCAATTTGATTATCCCCTAAACTATAAGCCAGATTTGGGCGGTGCCTGTGGCTCAGTGAGTAGGGCACTGGCCCCATATACCGAGGGTGGTGGGTTCAAACCCGGCCCCGACCAAACTGCAACAAAAAATAGCTGGGCCTTGTGGCAGGCGCCTGTAGTCCCAGCTACTCGGGAGGCTGAGGCAAGAGAATTGCCTAAGCCCAAGAGCTGGAGGTTGCTGTGAGCTGTGACGTGACAGCACTCTACTGAGGGGGTCAAAGTGAGACTCTTATCTCTAAAAAAAAAAAGTATATATATATATATATATCTCAAGTTTACATACACACACACACATATATATGCCAGATTTAAATTCTCCCAGTAGTTCCCAAAATGCCTTTTAACTAAATATTTACAAATCCAGAATCCATGGCTCGACACCTGTTAGCTCAGTGGATAGGGCACCAGCCACATACACTGAAGCTGGCGGTTTCGAACCCAGCCTGGGCCTGCCAAACAACAGTGACAACCACCACCAAAAAATAGCCCGGCATTGCGGTGGGCGCCTGTAGTCCCAGCTACTTGGGAGGCTGAGACAAGAGAATGGCATAAGCCCAAGAGTTTGAGGTTGTTGTGAGCTGTGACACCACAGCACTCTATCCAGGGTGACAGCTTGAGACTGTCTCCAAAAAAAAAAAAAATAGCCGGTCATAGTGGTGGACACCTGTTGTCCCACCTACTTGGGAGACAAGAGAATCGCTTAAGCCCAAGAGTTTGAGGTTGCTGTGAGCTCTGACAGTACATCACTTTACTGAGGGTGACATAGTAAGACTATCTCAAAAAAAAAAAAAAAAAACCAATCCAGAATCCAATAAAGATTCATTCATGGGCAGCGCCTGTGGCTCAAGGAGTAGGGTGCCAGTCCCATATGCCGGAGGTGGCGGGTTCAAACCTAGCCCCGGCCAAAAACAAAAAAAACAAAAAGATTCATTCATTACATTTAGTTGTTATGCACTTTTCTTTTCATGGTAATTTTGTTTGAAATTATTATTATTTTCAGCCTGCACACCATATTTCTTTTTTTCTTTCTTTTTCTTTTTTTTTTTTTTGTAGAGAGAGTCTCACTTTATCGCCGTCCATAGAGCATCATGGCATCACAGCTCACAGCAACCTCCAACTCCTGGGCTTAGGCGATTCTCTTGCCTCAGCCTCCCGAGTATCTGGGACTACAGGCACCCGCCACAACACCCGCTATTTTTTTGTTGCAGTTTGGCCAGGGCTGGGTTTGATCCTGTTACCTTATATGTGGTATATGGGCCTGGCACCCTACCCACTGAGCCACAGGCGCCACTCCTGCACACCATATTTCTAGAGTTTAAATTTGGGGGCTATGGTTATTCTAGATATGTCTCTACTTAGAACATTTTTTTTTTTTTTGTAAAGACAGAGACTCACTTTGTTGCCCTTGGTGGAGTGCTATGGCGTCACAACTCACAGCAACCTTCAACTCCTGGACTTGGGTGAATCTCTTGCCTCAGCCTCCCGAGCAACTGGGACTACAGGTGCCTGCCACAACACCTGGCTATTTTTGTTGTTGTTGTTGTTGTTGTTCTTGCAGTTTGGCCAGGGCTGGGTTTGAACCCACCACCCTTGGTATATGGGGCCGGCGCCTTAGTTAGAACATTTTTAAACCAAGCTTTTGAAGGAAACTTTTTGTTACCTAGCTTCTGGTACAAAAAACTAAAAGGATGGGTTTCCTATGCAGACCACTGATGCTTCCCTGGTCAGGAGTCTGCCTATCCCTAATGTAACAAAGCTCCTTTTCCCAGGCTCTCTCCTCCAAAGCCAAGTGTCCCATGAGGACTGTTAGTCTTTTCATTTTTTCTTACCTCCTTTGTAAGTCCCAATGATTTTCTTGCTGCTTTGTAACCCTTACCAAAACCCAATTAAACCATTCCCTTTTTTCTTTTTAGGTGACTACTAAAAACATTTTTAAACTTTCCCAAATCCTATTCCTTTGTCCATCCCATAATGGACCTCAGAATTTTCCCCTGATAGTCCTGTTGCTTTTTTCCATGTTTATCTATGATGATAAATGTGTACCAAGGGCTAGATAAACACCAGACCCTACACTAAGTGCTTTATACATATTTCATTTCATCTTCAGAATAGCCTTATAGAGTTGGAACCATTAGTATTATTCCCATTTTAAAGATGAGGAAATGAAGACTTAGGATAAATAATTTGTTTAGCAGATGTGACATGGCAAGACAGAGAGCTGGGACTTGATCCATGGTTATTTGACTCCAGAGCTCATGTTCTCAACACAAAGTACTATCTTGTTTGGAGTCCTCACTCTATTTAAATTGTAAAGAGCCTGTATAATTGGAAGGTGTTTGTATATATCAGGTTACTTTGTCACTATTTTCATAAGTCATTTGGGAGAAATTGGTGACACTTATGTGCCAGAGCTGTATATTGAGCTGAGGTTAACATTTTAATCAAATGACATTTGGAGAACCCATTTCAGTTACCTGTCGGCTCACTGAGGCCATAGAACAACACTGGTGATATTCCTGGGAGTCAGAAGATACTACATTATCTCCTAAACCAGTGGTTTCCGGATGCCTGGGATTGTAAAACCAATAAAACCTCCTAACACATTTTGGGGGAAGACATAAAGTTGCCACTTTGTTACTTTGTCAAGTGAGGACATCAAACTATTAAACTACCATCTAGAATATTGACATCGTTTGTGTGTGTGTGTGTGTGTGTGTGTGTGTTTTTGAGACAGAGCCTCAAGCTGTCACCCTGGGTAGAGTGCTGTGGCATCACAGCTCACAGCAACCTCCAGTTCCTGGACTCAAGCGATTCTCCTGCCTCCACCTCCCAAGTAGCGGGACTACAGGCGCCCACCACAACGCCCAGCTATTTTTTGGTTGCAGCCATCGTTGTTGTTTGGTGGGCCCAGGCTGGATTCAAACCTGCCAGCTCAGGTGTATGTGGCTGGTGCCTAAGCTGCTTGAGCCACAGACATCGTTTT
The DNA here is from genome assembly GCF_027406575.1 of Nycticebus coucang. Lineage (NCBI taxonomy): Eukaryota > Metazoa > Chordata > Mammalia > Primates > Lorisidae > Nycticebus > Nycticebus coucang. The sequence continues at coordinate 121,253,743 of NC_069782.1, forward strand.
TATAAAAGAAAGGATATTTCAAAACCATCTGCCTCCACCCCTACTGAAAAATAAGGGCATAATCTCAGAATAAAGAACAGCCCTTAATTTGGTAAATTTCGTGCTATCAAAATCCACTATATTGTCCTTGATTTTCTCATTTTTTGGTTAGACAGATATAAGTCTCAACACAAACTGACTTTAGGTCTGCTCATATAGGCCCAGACCGTCATTTTACAAGTAAGATGGCAATTCATCAAACACATCTTTATACACATATTAGACAGAGTTACTGTAATGAACTCTGCAGGCCAAGATGGAAGAGATTAGGCAGTTCTGCCTAACAAAATCACTGAGAAAAATTTCCCCCAATTAAGGGCAAGGTCTGACGTTTCTTAATCTATAGATTTGGGACTATACGAAAATCACTCTGGACTCCCAGAGCAAGAACATTTTTTTTTTTTTTGTAGAGACAGAGTCTCACTTTATGGCCCTCGGTAGAGTGCCCTGGCCTCACACAGCTCACAGCAACCTCCAACTCCTGGGCTTAAGCGATTCTCTTGCCTCAGCCTCCCAAGTAGCTGGGACTACAGGCGCCCGCCACAACGCCCGGCTATTTTTTGGTTGCAGTTTGGCGGGGGCGTGTTCGAACTTGCCACCCTCGGTATATGGGGCCGGCGCCCTACCGACTGAGCCACAGGCGCCGCCCGCAAGAACATTTTTTTAAAACAATGGAAAGAAAGAAAAGAAAGTCACTCTGGGCTGGGCAAGGTGGCTCAAGCCTGTAATCCTAGCTTTCCTGGAGGCCAAAGCCGGTGGACTGCTTGAGCTGAGGAGTTGGAGACCAGCCTAAGCAATAGTGAGACTAAAAATAGAAAAATTAGTGTGGTGTTGTAGTGGATGCCTGTAGTCACAGCTAATTGGGAGGCTGAGGCAAGAGGATTGCTTGAGCCCAGGAGTTTGAGGTTGCTGTGAGCTGTGATGCCACAGCACTCTACCCAGGGCGACAGCTTGAGGCTCTGTCTCAAAAACACACGTGACAGCACTCTAGCCCAGGGTGACAGAGTAAGACTCTGTCTCAGAAAAGAAAGGAAGGGGGCGGTGCCTGTGGCTCAGTGGGTAGGGCACCAGCCCCATATGCCATATTTAAAGTAGCAGGATCAAACCCAGCCTGGCCAAACTGCAACAAAAAAATAGCCGGGAGTTGTGGCAGGCGCCTATAGTCCCAGCTACTCGGGAGGCTGAGGCAAGGAGTTGGAGGTTGCTGTGAGCTGTGATGCTATAGCACTCTACAGAGGGCAATAAAGTAAGACTGTCTCTTAAAAAAAAAGAAAGAAAGAAAATGGAGGGAGGGAAGTGATGGAGGGAGAGAGGGAAAGGAGGGAGGGAGGAAGTCCCTCTGCCTAAGCAGGAATAGTGGATTTAAAGAGGATAAAGTACTGAAATATTGATAGAGGGTGTTCAAGGTTTATGGCCTAATGATGGGACAGCTATGCAGTAGGAGAAAGACCTTAGTTCAAGCTTCAGCTCTGCTCTGTGACCTCAGAGAAGTCATTGAATGTCTCTGAGCTTGTCTCTTCACCCATAATATGCCATCTCACAAGGTACATAAGAGGATAATACAAGAAAATAGGTTGTTAATTAAAAATAATTACAAATAGGCAGCACCTGTGGCTCAGTGAGTAGGGCACCGGCCCCATATACTGAGGGTGGCAGGTTCAAACTCCGCCCCAGCCAAACTGCAAAAAAAAATATCCAGGCATTATGGCGGGCACCTGTAGTCCCAGCTACTCGGGAGGCTGAGGCAAGAGAATCGCCTAAGCCCAGGAGCTGGAGGTTGCTGTGAACTGTGACACTACAGCACTCTAACGAGGGTGATAAAGTGGGACTCTGTCTCTAAAAAAAAAAAAATTACAAATGGTAGAAATTATTACTATTATTATTGAGTTCTTTTTTACCAATAAAGATTTTCAAACAAGTATGTGTGATACAGTTCTGGAGGAACAAGGATTTCATTTGTGAACATTGTTTAGATTTCATACAAGCTGGAGAACAGAGCAGTAGCCCTTAGAGATTTCATTCTTAGACATGTGTGTATAATGCAGCCCTCTCGGTTTTAAATCAGTACCAGTCCCAGACTGTCAATCCCTAGTTCAGGGATTGGTACCTGAAAAGAGCCTGTAGTACAAGACAGGGGTTACCTTGCACAAGGATAAAGAGTCAGTAGTCATGCATCCCTTAAGCTTAGGAAAGTACATAAGCTCCCAAGGAGGCCAGATGAGAAAGGCTCTAGTTGAGCCTACTCTAAAGAGCCCCTGCATACCACAAACCTATTTATAAAAAAGTAATTAAAGAGCAAGTAAGTACCTAAGCCATTTGGGAGGGGCTAGTGTTGTTGGTACAGCATGACCTGGAATCTCTATAATTTTTTTTTTTTTGCAGTTTTTGGCCTGTGGTGGGTATGGGGCCAGCGCCCTACTCCTTTGAGCCACAGGCACTGCCCCCCCCTTTTTTTAATCTTCTCCCATCATTAGCAGACTTTTTTCTTTTTGTTTTCTTTTATTTATGACTTATAGTCCGAAACAACCACTTTTGTGATGATACTGTTTTAGTCCCCTAGAAAATACTCTCCATATTTCTTGTTCAATGTCCTTAAGACAGAAGGTGACTGAATGTGATTGTCCTGATGCCAGCAATCCAATTACATTAGAGGATGAGGAAGAGTTGCCATGTTAGGTAGAAGAGGCAAAACTAACTTGTCACGTCCTTCCTCTTAGATAGCAGAAATGTAGTAGGTTCTTGCATTATGAGCATTACTTTTTTTTTTTTTTTTTGGTACAGAGTCTCACCTTGTTGCTCTCAGTAGAGTGCTGTGACGTCACAGCTCACAGCAACCTCCAGCTCTTGGGCTAGGGCGATTCTCTTGCCTCAGTCTCTGGAGTACCTGGGACTACAGTGCCCACCACAATGCCTGGCTATTTTTGTTGCAGTTGCCACTGCTGTTTTAGCTGGCCGGGGCTGGGTTTGAACCCGCCACCCTCCATGTATGGTGCAGGTGCCCTACCCACTGAGCCACAGGCGCCGCCCTGAACATTATATTAATATATCTTTCCCAATATGCTGAGAGACATTTTCTTGCCTTCTCTTCTATGTTCCAATGTGTGGTTCCAGAAGTACTCAGGAATAGGTACTGTATTCACAATACTGTTAGATGTCAAAGGGTGGAAAAGTCAGAGCCACCGGGGCCAAAGAAAGACCAACAAGTCCTATGAGTTTAAGAATGGTTAGGCTGGGCTTGAACTCAGAAATTTGAAACCAACCTGAGCAAAGCGAGACCTCATCTCTACAAATAGAAAAGAAAAAAAAACTAGCCAGGCATTGTGGCAGATGCCTATAGTCCCAGCTACTCCAAAAGCAAAAGGATCACTTGAGCCAAGAGTTTGAGGTTACTGTGAGCTATGACCCCAGGGTAACCCCAGGGCGACTGAGTGAGATTCTGTCTCAAAAAAAAGAAAGAAAGAAAGAAATGTTAGACCTACTAGAAAATAGAAAAAGACTAACAAATATGTATGCCAGCTAAGAAAAATTTTAATAGTAAGCAATTCATATTATTCTTATTTGTATATATGTGGGTCTGGACATCTTATATGTGAAATGTGATAGCGCTTTCTATTAACAACTAGAAATGGACATTGTATGCCAGAATTGGAAATAATTTTTATGTAAATGGTTAATAAGATTTAATAAAATTCCAAAAAGTTAACCATTTTCAACTTGATTTAAACAAGTTCGATTTAAAGATTTGGGGAGGGGCTTGTTTTGTTTTAGATTTTACTTTTGTTTTTTGTGGAGACAGGGTATTGCCATGTTGCTGAGTTTGGTCTTGAATTCCAGGCCTCAAGCAATCCTCCCACCTCAGCCTCTCACATTGCTGGGATTACAGACATGAGCCACCATGCCCAGCCTGATTTAAAGGTTTGACATTCATTCATTATAATCTGTATTTTCCTTTAATTTAATATACATAATGTTTAATATTTTAGGAGAAAGCAACTTTTATAAAAATGTATGAAAATAACTTAAATGTGTTTTCACATTTTAAAAAATGTATCTTTTTTAATAAAATTATGTCACATTTTGTGCCCACTGAACATTATCACATTTTTTTAATCCCTTAGGTCACTGAGAATAACTATTAGTACAGACTGTGATAGAAAATATCAAAATGGAACTCAGAGCAGAAAAAAAGCTGAAAAGAAAAAGAAGAAACAGAAAATTTTCAGAGCTGGGCACTGCATAGTCCAAGCTACTTGGGAGGCTGAGATAAGAGGATCACTTGAGTGATGCCAGGAGTTTGAGATTGCCGTGAGGTATGACACCATGGCACTCTACCCAGGGCAACAGAGTGAGACATTATCTTCAAAAAGAAAAAAAAAAAAAAAAAGGAGAGGGAGAGAGAAAGAAAATTTTCAAAGTGATCTGTTCAAACTTTTTAATCTAATCTGTAGAACATAATTGTATTAAATATGCAAACAGGACATTAGAAATTTTTCGTTTAATGAAAATAAAATAATTTTTCAATAAAATAATTTTTTAATTTAATGAAGATTCAGTTACTTATCAAAACAATGAAATGTGGGCAGAAAGTTCTTTTTTTTTTTAGAGACAGAGTCTCACTTTGTTGCCCTCGGTAGAGTGCTGTGGAATCACAGCAACCTCCAGCTTTTGGGCTTAGGTGATTTTCTTGCCTCAGCCTCCCAAGTAGCTAGGACTACAGACGCCCACCACAATGCCTGGCTATTTTTTTGTTGCAGTTTGGCCAGGGCTGGGTTTGAACCTGCCACCCTTGGTATATGAGGCTGGCGCCCTACTCACTGAGCCACAGGTGCCACCCTAAATCTGTGCTCTTATATTCAATATTTCCCAAGTACTAGGCAGTCAATGAATTTCAATTAGAATCTAATAGCAAACTTTGAGATAAACAATAAAATGATTAATCAAGGCAAGTTTATGTTATTAATATTGAATTTTATAAAATTGCATTACCAAAATAACACACCAGTCACGTCTAAATTATTTACTAAACAAGTTCAAAATTAATGTCCAGTTAGACAAGTAAATAATAGTTGTGTTATTATTTTTTTTTAGTTGTGTTGTTATTTTAATTGCAAATGAAACTGCATGGCTACTAAAAGAGGAGGCCTTCTCTCCTCTTTTGAACAAATTTACCATTTAAGTAGTAACCAAATTTTGTGGCTAATGGCCAAATACCCTTACTGGTCCCTCTCCTCTTATTATTCTACCAGCAGGTCCCAAGCAACTAATTGTCTTGCTTAGGGGGAATAAAAAAAGCCCTCCAGCCTTCAGTCTGCACCTGGCCTTCCTGAGGCAGCACATGTGCCTCAATCATCCAGAGCTCCTGCTTCACTCTGGGAGCTCACCAGAAATTTTTACAACATTCTAGATGCCAACCTTTTGCAGTTACTCAAAGAGGTTTCATCTTCCAGATTTTACCAAAGGTTCATGCTGTGGATTTGATTATTTTTTAATTTTCTTGAGACAGAGTCTCACTTTTTCGCCCTGGGTGGAGTGCTGTGGTGTCACAACTCACAGCAACCTCCAACTCTTGAGCTTAAGCTATTCTCTCGCCTCAGGCTCCCAAGTAGCTGGGACTATAGGCACCTGCCACAAAGCCCAGCTATCATTTTGTTGCAGTTGTCATTATTGTTTAGCTGGCCCGGGCCCGGTTTGAACTTGCCAGCCTCGGTGTATGTGGCCGGCGCCATAACCACTATACTGTGGGCACTGAGCCTGTGTTGTGGATTTTAATAGGGCATTGCAGCAACGTTCAAACCCATCTAAGATATGGTTTGCATATGCACAGAGTTGAGACCAGTGGTGTCAGCTAAGGAATTAGAGATAAGACTGTCTTAAACATCCCCTTTTCTCTAGGTACAACTGCTGCTGGAATGTTTTCAAAATGTTTCAGCCCTCTGTTTGTGTGCATTGGTGGTCGTTTTGCTCTGCTTTGCTGCCTTTTTTTTTTTTTCTAATTGAGTGCATTCCTGAGCCTTGGGCAGTAATGGGAAGGGTTAAGAAGAGAGCAAAGTAAATGCTTGCAAATGCTGGTAAGTATTGCATCCCGTGGCACTGCCAAGAAACACTTACAGACTGTTAAGCATAAACTTTGACATCTCATCCTTCTGGAGAATCCCACACTGGCAGTCTTCCCTTCACTTCCCTCCTCACATCTTAAAATCAATGCACAAGGGCCCTATCCCTGTCTTGATCTGGAGAAGAATTGTCCTCATTATAATTATTGTGTGTGGGAACAAAAGAACATATGGATCAAAGGTTTAGAGCTTTCAACCCCACCACGATCACATGACCACCCAGCTCAAAGGCAGCCACTGTCAACTGAAGTGCTGGTCAGAAGACTGGGCCTATAGCTGGGAAACCCCGCGGTTACCTAGAAACAGCATCATCCCCCACAGCATTTATGTTGTTTTGCACTGTGCTGCCAACGTTCCTTTGGGCGACTCTATTTTTAGTCATTTCAAGTTGTACCTTTTTACATGACCATTTTTCTTTCTTTTTTTCTCTCTCAAACAGATAACCCTGCATCTCTCTCCAGCTCTCCAATACACTTTGGTTTTCCACTGGAACTTCAGAATCAGTTTGCCTTGTTCTCACAGCCCAAAATCCTATTGATACAATAAAATTGTAATCATATTCAAATTTATATATTGTTAATCTAAAGGTAAGTGATATTTTAAAGATGTTAAGTCTTCTTCTCTAATGATAATATAATAATAATAAATCCATATGTAAGTCCTCTCTGCTATGAGAAGTATTTCTATGTTTTTCATGTGGCTCTTTTCTTTCTTTTTTATTAAATCATAGCTGTGTACATTAATGCAATCATGGGGTACAATGTGCTGGTTTTATATACAATTTGAAATATTTTCATCAAACTGGTTAACATAGCCTTTGAGGCATTTCCTTAGTTATTAAGACATTTATATTCTACATTTAGTAAATTTCACATGTACCCTTGTAAGATGCACCATAGGTGTGGTCCCACCAATCACCCTCCCTCCGCCCATTCACTCCCCTCCCCTCATGTGGCTCTTGCATATTTCTTGTCAAGTATATTCTGAGAGATTTTACCTTGTATTGCTATTATTAATGGTATCTCTCATTATTTTTTTTTTGACTTTTCAGACTAAGAAGCAAACAGATTTATTCTGTACACAGAGCCAGGCCCACAGTCTGTAGGATTGGCTGTGTGGTTAGGGTACTTGGGCCCGAGGAGAGGTCAGGCTACTCATTATGTTTTTTATTAAATCATAACTACACAGTTATGATATATTACATTATGCATTTATGGGGTACAATTTACTATACAATGTGCTAATTTGATATACAATGTGGAAAGCTCACATCAACCTTGTAACATAACCATCACCTCACTTATTTGTTGTGGTAAGACATTTATACTCTACTCGTAATAGTTTTAAAATGTACCATTGCATTATTCACAATAGATAAGGACTCACCAAATACCTTCCCTCTTCCCTGCCTCCCCCCTCCCTGCCCCTCTCCCTTCTCTTCCCTTTTTCTTTCTGGACTATAGTTTTATCATTCGTATGAAAGTGTAGGTGATTATGTATTGGTTTCATAATAGTACTGAGTACATTGGATACTTTTTCTTCCATTCTTGAGATACTTTACTAAGAAGAATACGTTTCAGCTCCATCCAGGTAAACATAAAAGATGTGAAGTCTCCATCTTTTTTCTCACTGTTTTTTAACTGCTTGCTGTCTATATATGATGAACGCTCAGTAACTTTAATGTGGTTAAAGTAGGCTTCTTGCTTTTAAAGGGAGAAGAGAACTTCGGCCTGCTTTTATAGCTGCTTTTAAAATTTGAAATGGGGGAAAGTTTGAATGTGGCAAGCCAGAGGTCACAGAAGGGACACAACTTGGGCTAAGTCCATCAAAGCCCTGCAGCTGTCAGCATTCGTCAGCGACTAAGGAAAAGTGTTCTTTGAAGTTGTAAGCAAGCCACGGAGCTGAGAGGTCAGCTGTGGTCCCCAGCCTCCAAGACCACATACGGACTCCTGGGCAGAAACATTCTCATCTCCTTTGAAGTCCTCCACATTGAATGAAGTCTCAAACTCCCTCTGCTTCCGCATCAGGGAGATGAGTACGCTCCGAGGCTCTCGTCATCAGATAATTCTCGCTTCTACAACTATACATTCGTTGTTTATTTCTTGTTATGTTATTTCCAGCTGAGATGGAGAGTTACTGATCACCATTTCGCATAAGTGCATTTTGAGAGTGAAATTTCTTTCAGGTGCCTGCATTGGTATACTAAAGGAAATGGGAGCCCTAATGATATACAGCAGAACTTCCATAGTTGACCACCTCCCTACATCGACCACCTCCAGTTGCCTAATTTTCATCGACCGGACATGCACATATCAGTACAGTAGGCGTAGTTCCTTATGTGGACCACCTCTGTGTGTTAATTTGTTACAGTCCCTTGGGTGGTCCACTTAACAGAGGTTCTACTGTATTTATTACATCTTTACAATGTGCCAGCCATTGTGCTTTATATAAGCATCTCATTTAATCCTCTCAGCAACCCTACAGGGAAAGTAATATGCTTATCCTCCCAAGTGAACTGTCCGAAGTCACACAGTAGCTTGGTGGCAATACCAAGATTTGAATCCCTGCATTTGGCCTCCGTTGCCCACAAACTCAGTAGCTTTTAGCTATGATGCACTTTTATGGAAGCGGGAGAAAAAACACCCAAATCGTGCCTCAGCCAAACCAAAACATGAGTCATTTTCTTTTTTTTTTTTTTTTTTATTTTGGCCGGGGCTAGGTTTGAACCCGCCACCTCCGGCATATGGGACCGGCGCCCTACTCCTTGAGCCACAGGCGCCGCCACATGAGTCATTTTCTAAACTTCTATGGCAGTCGTGGCAATGTGCTGCACACATCTCCCTTTGAGTGAGCAGCGGCTGTGAGGAGTGGAATTAGCTGACCACGTCCAGCAGCACCACTTTCAGAACCCACTATAGTATTCTTGCCAAAAGCATGTTCTGTTTGGACCACTCCCATGTGCCTGATATAATCAGGCTGTTCCTGTCCAGTGTGGAGCTCAACCAATATACAATCCATGTGCTGAGGGGCCCCACTGGCATGGCTGAGAGTTTCTTAGAAATGCACAGAGCTAAGGCTCTTCCTACCCAATCCTCCTCCTCTTCCTCACCCTGCCCCTGACTCAGAGGTTCTCCCCCACTCACCCCCGCACCCTCCCCTTCCTCCCTTACAGTCATTTCCCCCCAGTACATCTTGCATCTGATTCTTAGGAAATCCACCATGACATACCTTTCTTCAAAGATAGTGTCATTTTTATGGCTCTCCTGTGGATACTTTTCAAAGTTTCTATGTTTCTCTTGGCCCTGGAGTAGGATATAATGCTACAGTCTAACCAGAACCGAGCAGTGTTGAGTTCATGCTATGGGCAATGAGCATGACCTCTGGTCTGGTCCTCAATCAATCAGTTGAGCCTGTACATACTTAGTTGTAAAATGTTCAGTTGCCAGTTGGGCTGTACTGTTAATATGTTTTTCACTTACTAGTCCTATTTCCTTCTTGGGGCAGTAAACAAGAATGTGTGACAAGTGTCTGCATTTCTGTAAATCCTGAGTATCTGGCACGCTGCTGTACACAGATTTATTACTGTGTTTCATTGAGCCTAAGGCTCCATCATTGCAATACATGCAGTTTTCAATGTAACACAAAGAAAGAAAAAAGATGCTGCCGATTAAACAATCACATGCCATTGATTATAAGATGATTGCAGGTATAAATGTGAGAAAAAAACGTGTGTCGATAGTCTCTGTCCGCCCTTCAGATGATCACTTTCCACCCTTCTCCTCCCACCCTGTTCTGAGCCCAGAAGGCTGACCACTAAGCACTGCATCCTCCAGATTTCTTTGTCTCTGGCTAGTGATAGGGTTCAGTCCATAGAAGGTGGAAACAGAAGGTCAACAGTAGTTGTAGAGAGAAGTTAAGGTATTTATTCTCTTAGGTCCTTCCCTACAGGCCCAGATTTCACAATGGTTATGTTTCTGTAGCTAAGACTACAGTTCCAGAACTCTCTCTCTCTCTCTGTTCTGGAGACCACTCTTCCCCTCTCTCTTATGGCTGGTAATAGCTTTCCCTTGTTGTTAGTCCCAGGCAGGCGATCATTCTTGATTAGGTCCTAAATTAGTTTCCTAGACCTGCCATAACAAAGTACCACAATCAGTGGGGGTTTTTTTGTTTGTTTTGTTTTTGGAGACAGAGTTTTACTTTTGTCAGCCTTGGTAGAGTACCATGGCATCACACAGCTCACAGCAACCTCAAACTCTTGGGCTCACGTGATTCTCTTGCCTCAGCCTCCCGAGTAGCAGGACTACAGGCACCACCACAACACCTGGCTATTTTTAGAGATGGAGTCTTGCTCTTGCTCAGGCAGGTCTCAAACCTGCAAGCTCAGGGCAATCCACCCGTCTGAGCCTGCCAGAATGCTAGGATTACAGGCACGAGCCTTGCGCCAGGTCTAATCAGTGTAGGTTAAAGCCTAAAATTGAGTACCAGCAAGACCATGTTCAATCCGACTGAAGACTCTAGGAAAGACTTCTTCCTAGCCTCTTCCATTTCCGAGTGGTTGCTGGCAATTCCTCCAATTTCTTGCCTCGTAGATACTTCCAGCACCTGCCTCCTTCTCCACATGGCCTTCCCCCCTCTGTGTCTGTGTCTCTCTTCTTTTCTTATAAGGATGCCAGTCACAGTGGATTTAGGGCTCCACCTATTCTCTAGGATGACCTCCTTATATGTAAATTACCTACAAAGACTGTATTTCAATGTAATGTCACATTTTGAGGTTCCGAGAAGGATATGAATCTTTGGGGGACTATTCAACCCAGTGCGGTTCCCTTATTCCACACTTTCATAAACAGCTTTCTTTTTCTTTTTTTTTGGTAGAGACAGAATCTCACTTTATTGCTCTCAGTAATCTGATTAAACTCTTCAGTTATCCCTTCTGAGTGTATAGTGTGTTTCCCACAGGACCCTGATGATACAATGTAAACTTCAGAATCAATAAATACAGTATTTATTTTTTACTAATAAAAACTGCACTAGAATCTTGTATTAGTTAAGGTAAATGGTAATCTTAGGATAAAGGAGCATAAATAAGAAATACAGTTGATGTTTATTATTTGAAGTAGTTATGTTCTATAACTTCAGTGTCAACACTGAATTAGCAAATTCTGTAAGATTAGGTTTCTACAAGCCTTTGGTCACAACTTTTTCCTCAACTGATCAATACTTAATTTGTTTTATGTGTATTTCCATTAAAAGCTTTTTTTTTTTTTTTTTGCAACAGAGTCTCACTTTGACGCCCTTGGTAGAGTGCCATGGCTCACAGCAACTACAAACTCTTGGGCTCAAGTGATTCTCTTGCCTCAGCCTCCTGAGTAGCTGGGAATACAGGAGTTCACCGTAACACCCAGCTGCTTTTAGAGATGCGGTCTCACTCTTGCTCTGGCTGGTCTTGAATTCCTGAGTTCAGGTGATCCACCCACCGTGGCCTCCCAGAGTGTTAGGATTACAGGCGTGAGCCATGCCTGGCTTTACACATTTTCTCTTGAAGGTACACCACAGCCTTCTTACCCTTAGGAAAACTAGACAGCACTTTAGCACTATGCTTGGGGGCCATTTTAAATAGCAACACTACTAACAAAGAGGACAAAAATGCTAACAACGTGGCACTAAACATGCAATGAAAAGAAGGTAAGTATAAGCGCTGAAGCAAAAAGGCAGAATGTTGCTTTGTTCAACCTCAGCTGAAAGGAGCATGTTAGGTGACTCCAAAATGTCACTACTCTGTGCATGCATGTGTCCACTAATGATTGCAAAAGCACCACAATTAGTGATTTGGGGGTTACAAGCAAAGCTTAGCAATAGGAAACTTCACTAACACAGAATCCGTGAATAACAAGGATTTATTGTACATTTTATTTTTCTCTCATATAAAAATCTAGCCTATGTGGAGTGGTGAGGCATTTTTACAAGAGGATGTTTAGGAGCTCAGATTCCTTCAATCATACTGCACTGCAGTCGTCTAGGGCAGTGATTTTCAACTGGTTTGCTGCAAAAATTTTAAGGATCATTAATTAAATTATTTTCTAAAGATGTTCAAAGTACAGTAACTATATTCTCTTTTTCAATTTCTTTTTTTTTGGAGACAGAGTCTCACTCTGTCACCCTGTGTAAAATGCTATAGCATCATAACTCACGGCAACTTCAAACTCCTGAATTCGAGCTATCCTCTTGCCTCAGCGTCCCAAGTAGCTGGGACTATAGTCACCCACCACATCACCCGGCTATTTTTAGAGATGGAGTCTCTCTCTTGCTCAGGCTGATCTCGAACTCCTGAGCTCTAGCGATTTACCCACCTCAGCCTCCTGGAGCCTTAGGATTACAGTCGTGAGCCCCTCGCCCAGCCATTTTTACTCTTTTGTTTGATCATGTGCCAGGGATGTTTAACCATAGATTCAAGTGTGCCTTGAGATTAAAAAAAAAAAGTTTAAAAAAACACTGCTCTAGGGTATTATATTCCTTGACATGGTTGAAGCTGAGCCTCTCCATCCCATCTCTGAGAAAGGAGGAAAGAGTGGAAGTTCAAACAATTTATTGTTTTTTTTGCATATTTTAGTTGCACAAGCCACTGCAGAAATTTAGTCATTTTTATCACATCTGTCTTCAAGGAAGGCTAGAAAATGTCTCTAGCTGGGTGGCATGTACCCAGGAAGAAATGGAGACTAGATTTGGGGTAAGTAACTGGTACCAGTACAAAGAGCAATGAAGGAACTCTCATCCTGGGTCACCTAGGGCACCCTCTGGGCTCTGAGGCCAAGGGTCTAGTCCATTCAGCAGATTCAGTCATTTCCTCAGGCCACCAAATGCCGGGTACTGGGCCCACACCAGGAAGCCCACCTAGAGCGTCAGCTTTAAATGGCAGGCACTTTCCAATATAAATGCCAGCCCTGAAGAGACTAACTACTTGTGGCTCAGTGAGTAGGGTGCCGGCCCTGTACACCAAGGGTGGCAAGTTCAAACCCAGCCCTGGCCAAACTGCAACAATAAAAATAAATAAATAAATAAATAAAAATAAACTTAATTCAAAAAGAAGAAAAAAAAGAAAATGATTAGAGACCTGTAAGTTAGAGGTTTGAGGATTCTTAGCAGAGGACCTTATATTGTTTACTATGGGCGGGGCTCTATTGACAACAATAAACCAGATGGCTTCATCTGCATGTAAAAAAAAAAAAAAAAGAAAGAAACTCTCTTCTGAAACTGCAGGCAGTGTGGTAACACAGAAAGTCTGGGAGATCTGGATTCTTCTCTCGCTCTGCCACTGTATTCTCTAAAAACATTCTCTCAAAATGTTTAATGTTGTATTTAAGTTCTGCCTTAGCTGCAACCCACAAATTTAGGCATGTTCCATGGTCATTTTCATTCAGTTTAAAATATTTTCTCATTTCCCTTTTGATTTCCTCTTTGACTCATGTGTTATCTAGAAGTATATTGTATTGTTTAATTTCTAAATATTTGGAGAATTTCTAAATTTCTTCCGGTGATTGATTTGTAACTTAACTCCTTTATGGTCCGAGAACATACTTTGTATTACTTAAATTATTTTAAATGTGTTGCAATTTATTTTAGGGTTGAGGATGTGATCTATAATGGTGAATGTCCCATGTACATCTGAAAGAAAATGTGTTGGCTGCTATTACTGGATTCAGAGTTCCTTAAGTATCAATTAGGTCAGATTTGCTGGTAGTAGTGTTCCTGTCCTCTAGATCCTTCCTGATTTTGTCTTCTTGTTCTATCAATTATGTAGAGAGAAATGTTGAGATTTCTAGATACAATCATGAATTTATTTTTCATTTCCTTCGTATCAGTTTTTTTTTTTTTTATTACATATATTTCTTTTTTTTTTTTTTTATTGTTGGGGATTCATTGAGGGTACAATAATCGTATCAGTTTTTGCTTCATGTATTTTATAGGAGTGTTAAAGACATTCACATTTAGGACTGTTAGGCCTTTTTTGTGAATTGATCCTTCTATCATTATGTAATGTTCCTCTATTCTGTCTTTGTTTTGGAGTTTACTTTGTTAGATTTTTATTTATTTATTTATTTTTTTGACAGAGCTTCAAGCTGTCACCCTGGGTAGAGTGCCGTGGATTCGCAACCTCCAACTCCTGGGCTTAAGCGATTCTCTTGCCTCAGCCCCCCAAGTAGCTGAGACTACAGGTGCCCGCCACAATGCCCGGCTATTTTTTGTTACAGTTGTCATAGTTGTTTAGCTGGACCGGGCTGGGTTTGGACCCGCCAGCCTCGGTGTATGTGGTTGGCGCCATAACCACTATGGGCGCCGAGCATGCAGGCATTCTTTATTTGAAATTGTAAGCTGAGTATTGGATAAAATGATGTTTTAGTGGGATTTGCATGTTGGTAGTGTGTAGTACAACTTGAAACAAAAAGACACTAAAGGATTTTTTTGTTGTTGTTGTATTTTGTCTTTATAGAGACTGGGTTTCACTATATTGTCCAGGCTTGTCCTAAGGAATTCTTCTCCCTTGGCCTCCCTAGTAGCTGGGACTGCAGCCATGCACTACCATGCCTGGCTAATTTTTAAATTTTTGTAAAAATGAGGTCTTGATAAATTGCTCAAACTGGTCTGGAATTTCTGGCCTCAAGTGATCCTCCCGTCTCAGCCTCCCAAAGCACTAGAATTAGAGTTGTGAGCCACCACACCTGATCAAGACTTTGAAAGTTTAAAAGATTTTGCCTGTCAGGATGCATTCAGAAAGGCATACAAGGTTTCAAGTGCATAGATGCAATTCCACTTTTCCCCATCAGCCTGTGCTAAATCTTTATAACTTGGAAGACAGACCCAGAGAAGATGGTCCAATGCTTAGGCTGAACTGAATGTGCCTTGCCCTTTCTGGTGCACCTGTTCACCTTACCTTTGACAGCAAACTCAGTTGTGCCCTAACAGCATTCCCTTAACTCATAACAGCACCTATAGGAAAAAATACCCATGTTGCCCATGTCCATCCTCCTTGATGTTTTAGACATTTTGATACTATCCTCTCTCAACTGCAGGCTCATCCTTCTAGCCTGTCCTTTCAAATCTTTCTAGATACTCCTGATTCAGAAAACTTCCTATTTCCCTGCCCATTTCAGTTGCCTTTCACTAGATCTTTTCTTTTCCTTTCTTTTTTTTTTTTTGTAGAGACAGAGTTTCACTTTATTGTCCTCGGTAGAGTGCCATGGCGTCACACAGCTCACAGCAACCTCCAACTCCTGGGCTTAGGCGATTATCCTGCCTCAGCCTCCCGAGTAGCTGGGACTACAGGCGCCCGCCACAACACCCGGCTATTTTTTGTTGTTGTTGTTGTTGCAGTTTGGCCGGGCTGGGTTTGAACCCGCCACCCTCGGTATATGGAGCCGGTGCCCTGCTCACTGAGCCACAGGCGCCGCCCTCACTAGATCTTTTCAAAATTACTGATTTTTCTTGGGTTATAGCATGTAGTACTCTACACATAGTACTTAATAGTTAATATTCACATTATCTCTATGCAAAACTATTTGCAGGACTCAAGGGTGCTGGCAATGTGCTTTCAGGACCTCAGATTTAACCCAGTACCCCTCCCTTCTATGTATAGACTTGGAGATGCTGGGACATAGTAAAAGGCACTCAGGAAGCTGATGGTAGTCAGGGTAGTCAGAGGTGTCCAGCCTTTTTTTTCCTCTGGCTGGATAAGAATTGAAGACTAAGAGTTGCAAGAATAAGGGTTGTCTTGGGCCACACATTAAATACACAAACACTAACAAAAGCTGGTAAGCAAAAAAAAAAGAAAAGGAAAAAAAAAGTCCATGCACATTTTTCAGTATATCTGACACGGTAGACAAGCAATAAAAATCCTTACAAAATTAGCATTTGGCCTGCAGGCTGCAGGTTGGACACCCTTGATATCTGTTTTCCTTCCACTGAAAGAAGCAGGTACCTGTCAGCATCTTTTTTTTTTTTTTTTTTTTTTTTGAGACAAGAGTCTCACTCTGTGGTTTGGGTAGAGTGCTATGGTGTCATAGCTCACAGCAACCTCAAACTCCTGGCTCAAGTGATTTTTCTTGCCTCAGCCTTGCAAGGAGCTGGGACTCCAGTCTCCTGCCACAACATCTGGCTAGTTTTTTTTCTATGTTTATTAGCAGCAGGGCCCACTCTTGGTCAGGCTGGTCTCAACTCAAGCTGTCCACCTGCCTCTGCATGAGCCACCATGCCACGCCACCTGTCAATACTTTTAAGAAAAAAGGAAAAGGGGCAGTAGCAACCTTCACTGTGAGCTTGGGCCTGCAGAGTTTTTGGCCTTTCCCTCTTTCCTAGAGGTAAGTTCATCAGACTGCTAAAGGGCACACAGGAAAGAACTGGTAGTTATTTTATATGGAGAGGTAAAACCAGGACTCTCGCCATGGTTCTAAACAGTGTAGTTTCATTTCTAATACCTTTTCCTATTGATACTTGGATTTTGCCAGGCTTTCTGGAGAAAGTGTACATGGGGTCATATCTTGAGGGAGTGGTCTACAGATAGATACTCTGAGCTTCCCTTTTGTGGCCAAGATAAATTTGTTATTTTTATTTCTAAAGTAGTTACCACTTCCTGACAAGATGAATTTCATTTAATGGTCTATCAATTTAATGGTTACTCAGAATGTGACTTCATACAGAGAGTAGAATTGTGGGTATCAGAGGCTGGGACATGTATGTGGGAGGGGAGAGGCTGGTTAATGGATCCGAAATTACAGCTGGATAGGAGGAAAGAGTTCTGATGTTCTGCAGCACTGTGAGGTGAATGTGCTTAACTATAATTTGTTGTGTATTTTCAGAAAGCTAGAAGAGAGGATTTTGAATGTTCACAACACAAAGAACTGATAAATGTTCGAGGTGATAGATATACGAATTACCCTGAATTTATCATTATACATTGTGTATATGTACATGTATTAAAATATCCCCTAAGTACGCATAATTATTACAGGTCAACTAAAAATAAAAGATCAATAAAAAATTATATTAAAAATTATCTCTGGGTGGCGCCTGTGGCTCAAAGGAGTAGGGCGCTGGCCACATATACTGGAGGTGGTGGGTTCAAACCCAGCCCCAGCCCCGGCCAAAAACTGCAAAAAAAAAAAAGTTATCTCTTAGTAATACACACATTGTCACATATTAGAAAATAACTTCAAAACCTTGATTCCAATTAAAGGAAAAAAAAAAAGACTGACCAAAAAAGAGAAAGAGAACATAAAAGTATTTCCACCATTCAGTGAATAGCAGCGCTCTAGAACCAGTATTTATCCGTACAGAGCATTATTTGTATTTTTCTTTTTGCTACAAAATGAGAGCAAATAATACATGCTATTACCCGATTTTTCTTCAGTCAATGATCTCCATTTTTCTGTTTCAACACATTTTATCTCATCTAATAATTAAACTATGTATACTGAGGGTATCAAACATATATATACATATTTTAAGAAAAGTTATCTATATATTACTTTTTGAATAACTTTTTGAAGTTGAATTGAAGGTACTGTTACTGGTCTAGTGTACTTACACTTTTTGGGAATGATCAATTTTACTTCCAACAAGATCACTTAAAATGTATATACCTGTTTTGGGGCACTTCTGGTATATTTTCAAAAAATACAGAAGAATGTGAATTTATAAATCTGTACTGAAATTATGTTCAATTGTTTTGACAATTGTGTGAATACAAGAATGTACAGAATAGGTATAAAATATTTTACATTTCCTGGAGTAGGTCAAAGGGGAAAAAGTTAGGAAATGATCAGTATTTGTAAGATTGTTAGGTTTACTGCTATTTTAATTTAATTTAATTTTTATTTATTTATTTATTATTTTGGAGACAGTCTCACTTTGTCACCCTTGGTAGAGGGCCCTGGTGTCATAACTCACAGCAACCTCAAACTCTTTGGCTCAAGTAATTCTCCTGTCACAGCCTCCTAAGTAGCTGGGACTGCAGGCCACCATCACAACACCCAATTATTTTTAGAGATGGGTCTTGCTCTTACTCAGGCTGGTCTGGAACCTGTGAGCTCAGGCAATCCACCTGCCTGCGCCTCCCAGAGTGCTAGGATTACAGGCATGAGCCACCCACCTGGTCCTTACCACTATTTAAAAAGGGGTGGGAGGGGGTGCAAGAAAACAAAGTCTGCAAAAAGGTAAAAACTTTAAGCCTGAGGGTGGCTTACAAGTGTAATGGGCTCAGCAGGGTAATAAAATTAACATGGTTGACTGATAAGACATGTAAAAGCAATGAAGAACTTTAGAAAACATGCCTAATTTAAAGGGAGGCAGCCAACTATCTGTCAACAGTTTCCATGTGGGAAGGTAGACCCCAGTTTGATTTTTCAAAAGAACTAGAAATCTCGCTTCTTAGAAGAAATTATCTAATTTTTAAATGCTGACAACTAATTCAAATTGGAAGGAAGGAAGGAAAGGGGGGCAGGAGGGAGAGAGGAAAAAAGAAAAGAGAATCCCTTGCAGGCCAAACAGAATAATGATAGGGCCCAGAGGGCTCCAGTGTGTGACTCTTTCAGGGGTCCTCAAACTTTTTAAACAGGGGGCCAGCTCACTGTCCCTCAGACCGTTGGAGGGCCGAACTATAGTTAAAAAAACAAAAACAAAAAAACTATGAACAAATTCCTATTTATATCTTATTTTGAAGTAAAAAAATAAAACAGGAACAAATACAATCACACCGCCTCATGTGTCCCGCAGACCGTAGTTTGAGGACCCCACATGGACTTCCTAGAGCCTATCTTTCCCCAGCAATTCAAGAATTAAGAATTTAATTCAAGACACACTTGGAAGTAGATCAGATGCAGGCAGAATTTGCATAAACTTGCCAGTTCTTTAAATCTAACCACAGACTTTTTATAGAGCACCCAACATATGCAAAGTCTACTCTTACATCATATTAAAAATGAAATACGTTAACCATTACATGAAGCAGAGCTACAACTTCTATAATGATCTAAATGACTCTGAGATACATAACAATTTTGCTGTTTTGTAAAAATATGATTAGATACGGAGAATTGTTTTTTAAAAATCTACTAGAGCACTCAACTTACACAATTCACTTTTGAATTTATAAAGTTAATGGAAAAGTTTCAGAACATTAGGCATCGCTCTGTGAAAAGGTTGCGCTTGTGAAAGAATTGAAAGGCAACCATCCTGAAAACTTTTCCTTGGAGCCAGTTTTGACCTGTGAGGCTTCATCTCTTACCCAGGTCATTGGACAACACGTAGTACCCAAGTTCATGACAATTCAGAAAGGGAAAAAAGTCTGCAATCTGATTAGGTGAAAAGACATTGAAGAATTCAACCTTGCTTAAGTTATCAATTACTCATGGTTACATTTTAATATAAATGTGTTAAACGGCATACATTGTATCCTGCTCCCCACGTGAGATTCACGCCACTTTAGTCACTCTATTTCCCCCTTTTTCTCAGTCTCTCTCTGTAGCCATTTTCCTCCCCAGTCTCCAGTTTTTGCGCTTTAAGGTACACCTATTTCTGTTTCCATTTTTTTCTTCTGCTGTTAATCAGGGTTGAGACTCTACACAAATTTCAACTTTTCTGGTGTACCAGATATTCTCCATACCTCCTTACATTCTCAGTCCAACACCCCCCACCCCGCCCCATTCTAGAACCTGGACTCCTCCCCATTCTCTAACTGGGTATCCCTTAATCTAAGATGCCCTCAGCATCTCCTCCCCTGCTGCACCGATTCCCCCTTACCCACAACTTCCCCCATCGACCCTCCCGAGGCCCGCAGCTTCAGCCGTTCCAGAAATTGACAAAAAAGTTGCAGAGGGAGTGCCACTTCTCCGCGCAGTAGGTCTCCGCGAGCGCCGCGTTCTCGTCCAGCCCGTCCGCGTAGGGCCCAGTCCCCATGGGTCGCTCCTCGTGGGGGTCCGAGGCCGCCTTTCTCTTGTCCGCTCTGGTCTTCTTTTCTTTGGGCCGCACGCTCGGGACGAGGCCGGCCGCGTGTTCCCGGGACTGTCCCCGGCTCCTGGCCCGGGGCTTGGGCTCCCCGGGGAAGCCCGCGGAGGTAGGGTGGGCGGGCTGGGACGCTCGCGACACTAGGTGTAGCTCTGCGCCGTGGCCCTTCTTGCCCGCGCACAAGCGGGCCTGGAGCGGCAAGGGGTCGTGGCAGGGCCGCCGCTTCTTGCGCAGCCGGCCCAGCACCTGTTTCCAGTAGTGCGAGCGGCGAGCAGCGTAGGCGGCGCAGCGCTCCGGCTCCCCGCGGTAGGCGCACCGGTGGCGCGCCCCGTCTGGACCCTGGCAGCTCAGCGCAAGTTCGCTGCCCTCTGCGGCCCCTGGGGTGGGCAGCAGGAGCTGCCAGCTGCACGCGTGCTGCTCTGGGCTGATGAAGTGACCCGAGGAGCCGTCCGTCGGACCTGGGGGCACCCGCACCACTGCGCTGCCAGCTGTCCCCTTATCCCTCCGGGCGACGGCAAGGAAACAGCCGCCCAGCAGCAGCAGCAGCAGCAGCAGCAGCGACAGCGACGCTCGCAGCCAAAGAGAACTCATGGCCCGTGGAATCCGCGCTCTCTCTTCTGGGACTCAAAAGAGGCAGGGCCAAGCGAGGAGCATCCCCAGGGCCCTGCGGACGGAAGCAGAGATAGTTACCTAGTGAACCAGGCGTAGCCCCACCCAGCTACAGGCACCTGCATGTTTCCCTTCCCCAGATTTTCTGGAAGCTGCTTTTCCTAGTGGGCGGTAGCAGCCTACGACGGGATCCTCAGAAGAGTCTGAGGAAAAATGCTTACTGTAAATAATCACTGTGAAACCATTCGGGCATTGAGATTTTCTTCCTCTTGCAAATACAATAGCAAACCGTGCATGATAATTACCACCTCTCTCCGCTCCTTCACCTCCTGCCTTCTCCACCCTCCAAGGAACTATTTATAGAACCACTTCAGATTATTCCTCGGAAACATGCGCTTTTCCTGCACTTTGAACTTACCGAGTCCTGCCCTCCGAGTCAAGGTGCCGGGAGCCTTATTAAGTTAGAATGACTGCACAAGGGATTAGCTGTTTTAGCCGACTCTCCGTGAATGAATGTGTTATCAATGGGACCGAAGGGGCCTCCCCCATTATGCCCCTCCCAGACTTCTCGCAAACTGGGAGGTTTCCCACCACCACGAGACACACTCACACACACGCACACACACCCCAGATGTGTGATAGAAGCAGCCCTGTAACTTGAAATAAAAATCTTGTATCTTGCTTCCAATGTTTAAAATAAGCATGCAAATTTACACAAATCTTTCTTTTTTCCTTTTACATACTTACCTGAAAAATGAAAGTTAAACAGAAAGATCTAAGTTTTGTTGTTTTTTTTTAATTTTGGCTTTTGTTGTTGTTTGTGTGTTTTTGAGACAGAATCACTCTGTTGCCCTGAGTAGAGAGCCTGCCATGGTGTCATCATAGTTCACAGCAACCTCCAACTCATGGATTTGAGGAATCCTCTTGCCTCAACCTCTGGGACTACAGGCACCGGTCACAACGCCCAGCTAGTTTTTTCTATTTTTAGTAGAGACCAGGATCTCACTCTTGCTTAGGATGGTCTCAAACTCCTGATTTCAAGCAAATCCACCTGCCTCAGCTTCCCAGAGTGCTGGGATTACAGGCGTGAACCATGGGGCCTGACCCAAGAGATCTAAGTTTTAAGAGTTCATTTCAATAAAATGTAATATAATAAAACAACCATTAATATCCTGAATTTACCGGCCTGTGAGGTGGCTCAGGCTTGTAATCCTAGCACTCCGGGAGGGAGCCCGCGGTAGGGGGATCGCCTGAGCTCACAGGTTTGAGACCAGCCTGAGCCAGAGCAAGACCTGTCTCTAAAAACAGCTGACATTGTGGCAGGCGCCTGTGGTCCAGCAACTCAGGAGGTTGAGGCAAGAGCCCAAGAGTTTGAGGTTGCTATGAGCTGTGAAGCCACGGCACTCTATCAAGGGCCACAAAATGAGTCTCTGTCTCAAAAAAAAAAAAAAGGGCGGCGCCTGTGGCTCAGTGAGTAGAGTGCCGGCCCCATATGCCGAGGGTGGCGGGTTCAAACCCAGCCCCGGCCAAATTGCAACAAAAAAATAGCCGGGCGTTGTGGCAGGCGCCTGTAGTCCCAGCTGCTCGGGAGGCTGAGGCAAGAGAATCGCGTAAGCTCAAGTTAGAGGTTGCTGTGAGCTGTGTGATGCCACGGCACTCTACCTGAGGGCGGTATGTGAGACTCTGTCTCTACAAAAAAAAAAAAAAAAAAAAAAAAAAAAAAAAATCTAAACTTACATAATTGGGCAGCTCCCATATACCGGAGGTGGTGGGTTCAAACCCAGCCTCAGCAAAAAAAAAAAATAAATAAATAAACTTACATAATTACATTTTTTTCATTCTTCCTATTTTTTCCACAACATTCTTCAACATTCTTTATTTTATTTATTTTTTTTCTCACTATGTCACCCTCTGCAGAGTGCTGTCTGGTCACAGCTCACAGCAACCTCCAACTCTTGGGTTTGAGTGATTCTCTTACCTCAGCCTCCCAAGTATCTGGGAATACAGGCACCGCCACGATGCCTGGCTATTTTTTGGTTGCAGTTGTCATTGTTGTTTGGCAGGCGGGGGCTGGATTTGAACCCACTAGCTCCAGTGTATGTGGCTGTAGCCCTAGCCACTGAGCCTTTTCCGCAATATTCTGAGTCCTATATTTTTACTCATCATTTCTAAATCTTTTTCTTATCCTAATAACTTAATCTTAACCCTAATAACTATAACTACTAATAAAGATATATTTTAGTTTATTAATAACCAGAGTGTTCAGAAGTTCACCCAAGGGTGGGCATTTGAGTTTTTGATTATTTTTAGGTGTTGTAAATCAGTTATAAATATATGTCTTTCAAAAATTGGAAGTTCAGGGTGGTACCTGTGGCCCAGTGGGTAGGGCGCTGGCCCCATATACCAAGGGTGGTGGGTTCAAACCTAGCCCCAGCAAAACTGCAACGAAAAATAGCCGGGCGTTGTGGCAGGCACCTGTAGTCCCATCTGAGGCAAGAGAATCGCCTACTCCCAGGAGTTAGAGGTTGCTGTGAGCTGTGATGTCACAGTACTCTACTGAGGGTGACAAACTGAGACTCTGTCTCTAAAAAACAACAAACAAAAAACACAAAAGTTGGAAGTTTAAAAAAATTATTTATTTGCATCATAGTAGTTGAAAAGTAAAATTACCAATTCAAATGGTATAATTAAGAATTAATGTATTTTTGGATCTTTAAAATTTTATTTTTAAGTAAGCTTTTTTTAAAGCTTCAAAATACTCCATGATATTTTAAAATAAATGTTCTCAATAATAAATGTAATTTTTCCCCCCAAGAGTTTATACCTCTGACTACTGGCTGGGAGCAGTGGGTCACACCTGTAATCTTAACATTGTGCGAGGCCAAGGTGGAAGAATTGGTTGAGGTTAGGAGTTTCAGACTAGCCTGAACAAAGCCAGATCCCATCTCTTCTAAAAATAGAAAAATTGGTGGCACCTGTAGCTCAAGCGGCTAAGGTGCCAGCCACATACATCGGAGCTGGCAGGTTCAAATCTAGCCTGGGTCTGCCAAACAATGACAACTACAACCCCAAAATAGCCGGGCGTTCTTTCAGGCACCTGTAGTCCCAGCTACTAGGGAGGCAAGAGAACACACTTAAGCCCAGGAGTTAGAGGTTGCTGTGAGCTGTGACTACAAGGCACTCTACCCAGGGCAATAGCTTGAGGCTCTGTCAAGAAAGAAAGGAAGGGAAGGGAAGGGGAGGGGAGGGAGGGGAGGGGAAGGGAGAGGAGAAAGAAAGAAAGAAAGAAAGAAAGAAAGAAAGAAAGAAAGAAAGAAGAGAGGAAGAAAAGAGAGGAAGGAAGGAAGGAAGGAAGGAAGGAAGGAAGGAAGGAAGGAAGGAAGGAAGGAAGGAAGGAAGGAAGGAAGGAAGGAAGGAAGGAAGGAAGGAAGGAAGGAAGGAAGGAAGGAAGGAAGGAAGGAAGGAAGGAAGGAAGGAAGGAAGGAAGGAAGGAAGGAAGGAAGGAAGGAAGGAAGGAAGGAAGGAAGGAAGGAAGGAAGGAAGGAAGGAAGGAAGGAAGGAAGGAAGGAAGGAAGGAAGGAAGGAAGGAAGGAAGGAAGGAAGGAAGGAAGGAAGGAAGGAAGGAAGGAAGGAAGGAAGGAAGGAAGGAAGGAAGGAAGGAAGGAAGGAAGGAAGGAAGGAAGGAAGGAGCCTGGTAGGGTAGCTCAGGCCTGTAATTCTAGCACTCTGGGATGCTGAGCCAGGTGGATCACCTGAGCTCAGAAGTTAGAGTCCATCCTGAGCAAGATTCTCTAAAAAAATAGCTGGCGGAAGCTTGTAGTCCCAGGTAATCCAGAGGCTGAGGCAAGAGGATCTCTTAAGTCCAAGAGTTTTAGGTTGCTGTGAGCTATGATGCCATCAGCACTCTACCCAGGGTAACAGAGTAAGACTCTCTCTCGAAAAAGGAAGAGAGAGAGAGAGAAAGAAATATTACCTGGTGTGGGGGTGTGTACCCGTAATCCCAGCTACTTTGGAGGCTGAGGCAAGAGGTTGCTTGACCCCAGGAGTTTGAGATTGCTGTGAGCTAGGCTGAGGCCTGGTATTCTAACTGGGCAACAGAGTGAGATTCTGTCAGAAAAAGAGTAAGAGAGGAAAAAAGAAAGGAAGGAAAGGAAAGAGTTATACCTCTGTTTTTTTTTGTTTTTTTTTTTTTATTGGCCGGGGCTGGGTTTGAACCCGCCACCTCTGGCATATGGGACCGGCACCCTACTCCTTGAGCCACAGGCACCGCCCATACCTCTGACTACAATTATTTATACAAGTAAATATTTTCCTGAAATACTTCCACAAGATGTCAGGAAGTTTCATTAAATTCCCTGTTATATTCTTGCAGATAATATTTTCTGTCATTGGACTCCTATTGGTGTTGCATTTGAACAATTATAATTTGATTTCTAGCATAAAATCCAAAATTCTTTAGATTAGAAAAATTATTTAAATATACATAGGGTATATTAAAGATATAGTAATATATTATATTTTGACCCAAGAAGGGAATTTTTTCCACTTTGGCAAATTGGGAAAATCAGATAAATTTAATGATTTACCCAAGGTCATACATCATTTAGTGATAAAGCTATAACTCTCTGACTTTTAATGATCAATGATCTTTACAATTTAGGCTTTGTATTTTAGACTGCTACTTTCAAAGTTAGCTATCTTAAATTCTATTAATTTGATTTATAATGAAACTGATTTGTAGATATGAAGGTAAGAAACTATTGGCATAATTTTCATAAATAATCGTAGCTAATTAACACATTTTTGCAGTTGGAAACCCTGTCTTTCCCAGAAACCATATTTGTATGTATAAAGCACTGATGAGTAGGGATAGGCTTTTTTGTTTTTTTTTTAATTGGCACAGTTTTTCAGCTAAATAATGACATCTTGTGGCCTAACACACTAATTACAATAAAAAAGTTTATTATCTGAACAGTCATATCAAGAGACATTCCAGAGATCATGATTTCCTGTTAGAAATATTGTTCCCAGAGTAACAAAGTAAGGGCACCAAGATGTGCTATGCCATGCCAGATAAGGAGAGTTCTTCTTTTTAAATTGTGGTAAAATATACATCACAAAAATTTATTGGTCAGGTGCAGTGGTTCATACCTTATAGTCCCAGCTACTTTGGAGGTTGAGGCAGAAGGCTCTCTTGAGTTAGGAGTTTGAGACGAGCCTGAACAAGAACAAGGCCCTGTCTCTACTAAAAATAGAAAAATTAGCTGGCATTGAGGTGGGCACCTGTAGTCCCAGCTACTTGGAAGGCTGAAGCAGGAGAATTGAATGAAACCAGGAGTTTGAGGTTGCTGTGAGCTATGATGCAAGGGCATTCTAGCCTGTGGCAACAGAGTGAGAATAATATTTGATTGTATTTATATACTACATCTTGATAGACACTAGTTGCCTCTATCTTTTGTGTCTTATGAATATGAGCATTTGTATGCAAACATCTATTCTAATTCCTGCTTCAATTCTTTTGAGAATATACCCAGAAATGGAATTATTGGATCAGATGGTAATTCTATTTTTAACTTTTTTCTTTTAAAGGTGGTTTATTTTATTTTATTATTTTTGAGACAGAGTCTCAAGCTGCTGCCCTGGGTAGAGTGCTGTGGTGTCATACAAACAATCCTCTTGCTTCAGTTTTTCAATTTTTAGTAGAGACCGGGTCTTGCTTTTGCTCAGGCTGGTCTCAAACCTGTGAGCTCAGGCAATCCACCTACTTTAGCCTCCCAAGTGCTGGGATTACAGGCATGAGCTACCACGCCCGGCCTATTTTTAACTTTTTGAGGAACTACCATGCTATTTTCCTTACTGGCTGCATCATTTTACATTCCTACCAGCAGTGAACACATCCTCGCTGACAATTGCTATTTTATGTTTTTGTTTTTGTTGTAATGACTATTGTACAGGTGTGAAGCGGTATCTCATTATGATTTTTATTTGCATTTCTCTAGTTACTAGCAATGTTGAGCTTCTTCCCAGGTAGTTATTGGCCATTTGTATATATCTTTATTGGGGAAATGTGTATTTAAGTCCTTTGCCCACTTTTTTTAAGAGGCAGAGTCTCACTTCCTTGCCCAAGCTGAAATTGACTCTTGGGCTCAAATGATCCTCTTACCTCAGTCTCCAGTAGCTGAGACTTCAAGCACTAAACCATTGCTCCTGGCTCCTTTGCCCATTTTTAATTTGTGTGGTTATGTTATTGCCAGTAAGTGGTAGGAGTTCTTTACATATTCTGGATGTTAACCTCTTATCAGATGTATGATTTGCAAATATTTTCTCCCATTCCATGGGTTGCCTTTCACTCTGTTGATAGTGTCCTCTGACACACAAAAGTGTTCAACTTTGATGTAGGACAAGGGAAATTTTTATATTTTTTATTTTTTTCTCTGAAGACATTTTTATTTTGTAGCTAAGACTTAATGGGTGTGGGGGGGTAGTTAGTTTTTAAAATACCATGATGTGAGATGTATAAGAAAACAAGAAATATATATCTTAATAATGATATTTTTTTAAAACAATGTTGTTTGCATCAGCAATCCAACTGATAGGAATCAGCTTTGGATTCCTATCATATACTATATATTAATAATAGTTTATATTAATACTTTCTTGATAATTTCAGGGATTCTTTCCTTGGTCCTGCCCTATAAGCCTCACAAAGGAAAAACATACCATAAGGAACAGTCTTTGTAGCATCTCTTTTCCTTCTTCCCCTCAGAAACGGTGAGCTGTAGCAGATGGGGAGGGGAGTTTCCTGACTCTTGGTTTCTTAAGACTACATAATTCTTCCTGCATCTAAAATTAGCTTTTTTGGTCAGATGCAATGTCTCATGCCTCTAATCTTAGCACTCGGGGAGAACGAGGCAGGTGGATTTCTTGAGCTCAGGAGTTCCAGACCAGCCAGCGCAAGAGCTAGACCCTGTCTCTACTAAAAATAGAAAAAAAACTAGCCTGCCCTCATGGTGCATGCCTGTAGTCCCAGCTACTTGGGAGGCTGAGGCAAGAGGATACTCTTGAGCCCAAGAGTTTGAGGTTGCTGTGAGCTATGATGATGCCATGGCACTCAACCCAGGGTGATAGGGTGATGTCTCAAAATAAATACATAAATAAATAAAAATCAAAAATAAAATTAGCTTTCTTGCAGGGGATGTGATTTAAGATTTTAAAAATAAATAAAATTAAGGCTGGACACAATCACTCATGCCTGTAATCTTAGCACTCTGGGAGGCTGAGGTGAGTGGATTGCTTGAGCTCAGGAATTCCAGACCAGCCTTTGCAAAAGTGAGACACCGTCTCTAAAAACAGCTGGGAATTGTGGTGGGCATCTGTAGTCCCACCTACTTGGGAGGCTGAGGCAAGAGGATCATTTGAACCCAAGAGTGTGAACCCAAGAGTTTGAGGTTGCTGTGAGCTATGATGCCACAGCATTCTGCCCAGAGTAACAAAGTGAGACTGTCTCCAAAAAATAAATTAAATAAACTTTAAAATTATCTTTCACTAGTTCAATATTCAAATTTTCTTTGTTTCATGTGTACTATCCTAATCTCCCAAATTATATTGCTAAGCTTTTTTTTTTTATTGCTAAGCTTTTTATACAAGGATCAATTTTTAGACCTCTTTTGTACCTAATACACAGTGTTCAAAACAAAAGAAGATTTCTTGAATTCTCATACATTGCTGATGGGGGTATATAATAATACAATCATTTTGGAAAACTGTTTGAGGTTTTTTGTTTTTTTTTTTTTTCTTTTTTTTGAGACAGAGTCTCACTTTATCGCGCTCTGTAGAGTGCTGCAGCATTACAGCTCACAGCAACCTCCAACTCCTGGGTTTAGGCGATTCTCTTGTCTCAGCCTCCTGAGTAACTGGGACTACAAGTGCCTGCCACAACGCCTGGCTATTTTTTGTTGTTCCAATTTGGCCGGGGCCAGGTTCAAACCCGCCACCCTCACTATATGGGGCCAGTGCCCTACTCACTGAGCCACAGGCGCTACCTTTGTTTGAGGTTTTCTATAAAGTACACATATACTCTATGAATCTAGCCATTCTTCTCATTGGCATTTCCCAAATAAAAATACATTACCATATAAATCCATGGTATGTGGAACATTTATAGCATTTTATTCCTAATAGTCCCAAATGGAAACAACCCAATTATTCATTGACAAGTGAATGACTAAACAAATTGTGGTACAAAGTTTATTATTCAGCAATGAAAAATGAACTACTGGCTTGGCGCCAGGAGCTCAGCAGCTAGGGCACCAGCCTTATACACCAGAGCTATGGGGTTCAAATCCAGCCCAGGACTGCCAAACAACAATGACAACTACAACCAAAAAATAGCCAATCAGTGTGGCAGGTGGCTATAATCCCAGCTACTTGGGAGGCTGAGGCAAGAGAATCACTTAAGCCCAGGAGTTTGAAGTTGATGTGAGCTGTGACACCACAGCACTCTACTGAGGGAAACAAAGTGAGACTGTCTCAAAAAAAAAAAGAAAGAAAGAAAAGAAAAATGAACTACTGGGCGGCGCCTGTGGCTCAGTCAGTAGGGTGCCGGCCCCATATGCCGAGGGTGGCGGGTTCAAACCCAGCCCCGGCCAAACTGCAACCAAAAAATAGCCAGGCGTTGTGGCGGGCACCTGTAGTCCCAGCTGCTTGGGAGGCTGAGGCAAGAGAATCGCTTAAGCCCAGGAGTTGGAGGTTGCTATGAGCTATGTGAGGCCACGGCACTCTACCCGAGGGCCATAAAGTGAGACTCTGTCTCTACAAAAAAAAAAAAAAAAAAGAAAAATGAACTTCTGTAACATGCTACAGCATGAATTAATCCCAAGACCATAATGTTAAGCAAATGAAGCCAGGCACAAAAAGAGCCCATATGGTGTGATTAGATCTGTATGATTCTATAACAAATGAAATTAAGCAATGGTGGGAAAAAATCAGAACAGGACTATCTCTGGGGAACTGCGGGGAGGGGTGGTGTATGGATCAGGAAAGGACGTAAAGAAATTTCCTGGGATTATAGCAATATTCTATAATTTGGTAGTGGTTTGAGTTACCTTTAAGATTTATGTATTATGGCGGGGCCACATGGCTCACACCTGTAATCCTAGCACTCTGGGAGGCTGAGGTGAGTGGATTGGTTTAGCTCAGGAGTTCAAGACCAGCCTGAGAAAGAGACCCTGTTTCTACTAAAAACAGAAAAAATTATCCAGGCCTGGTGGAACATGCCTGTAGTCCTGGTTACTCAAGAGAATGAGGCAAGAGGATCACTTGAGCCCAGGAGTTTGAGGTTGCTGTGAGCTATGACCCCATGACACTAGCCGTGGCAACAGATTGAGATTCTGTCTCAAAAAAAAATTATCTCTGTACGCTTTTTTTTATTCTGCATCTAAGTGAAATTGTGTAATATTTTTCTCTCCTTGTCCACCTTATTTCACTTATAATGTCCTTGAAACTCATGCGTGTGGAAAGATCTCATCTTTTTGTGGGGGGTTGAATCTTCTTTTCATCAATGTTTTGTAGTTTTCAGTGGACAGACTTCTCACCTCTAGGTCAAATTTATTCCTAAGTATTTTTTTTTAAGCAATCATGAACGGGATTGTTTTCTTGATTTTTTTTTTTCTGCCAGGTTGTCATTTGTATATTAAAAAACACTACTAATTTTTTTTTTTTTAAGACAGAGTCTCACTTTGTTGCCCCTGGTAGAGTGCCATGGTGTCACAGCTCACAGCAACCTCAAACTCTTGGGCTCAAGAGAGTCTCTTGCTTCAGCATCCCAAGTAGCTGGGACTACAGGTGTTCACCACAATGCCTGGCTATTTTTAGAGACAGGGTCTCTCTCTCTCTTACTCAGGCAATCCACTCGCCTCAGCCTCCCAGAGTGCTAGAATTACAGGCGTGAGCTACCGTGCCTAGCCTTACTGATTTTTTAATGTTGATTTTATATTCTGAAACCTTACTGAATTCATTTATTAGTTCTAACAGTTTCTGTTTTTTGGTGGAATCTTTGGTGTTTGTACATATACAATCATGTTATCATAGATCAAATAGAGATAATTTTACTTTTTACTTTCTTACTGGATGCTTTTTATTCTTTTTCTTGTGTAATTGCTCTTGCTAGTACTTCTAGCACTATGTTGAATAGACATGGTGAGTTTGCGCATCCTTGCCTTGAACCAGACCTTAGTGGAAAAGCTTTCAGTTATTCCCCATAGATTATGTTAACTGTCAGATTTTCTTTTTATTTTGAGACAGAGTCACAAGCTATCATCCTGGGTAGAGGGTTGTGGCATCATAGCTCACAGCAACCTCCAACTTGGGCTCACACAATCTTTTTGCCTCAGTTTTTCTATTTTTTAATAGAGACAGGGTATTGCTCTTGCTCAGGCTGGTCTTGAACTCGTAAGCTCAAGCAATCCACCTGCCTCCGCCTCCCAGAGTGCTAGGATTACAGGCATGAGCCACCGTGTCCAGCCAAAAGCGTGGGATTTTCATAATGGTCATTGTTATGTTGAAGAACTCTCCTTCCATACATAAACCATTGGAAGTTTTTATCAAGAAAGGATTTTGGATATTGTTGAATGTTTTTCCCACATCACTTTTCAGGCATCCTCAAACTTTTTAAACATGGGGCCAATTCACTGTCCCTCAGACTGTTGGAGGGCCAGACTATAGTTTAAAAAAAAACAACTATGAACAAATTCCTATGCACACTGAAGTAAAAAAAAAAAAAAAGAGAACAAATACAATCACACTGCCTTATGTGGCCTGCAGGCCGCAGTTTGAGGACCCCTGCTTAGATGATCATGTAGTTTTTACCTTTCATTCTGTTAATATGATGTTCACATTGATTGATTTGCATATGTTGAATAGGCCTTACATTGCATATGCACATGTTAAATAGGCCTTAAATATCCCAGGGATAGATCTCAATAGGTCATGATGTATAATCTTTTTGAGGTATTGTTGGATTCAGTTTGCTAAGATATATATATATAGAGAGAGAGAGAGAGACAGAGACAGAGACAGAGACAGAGTCTCACCGTGTTGCCCTCAGTAGAGTGCTGTGACATCACAGCTCACAGCAACCTCAAACTCCTGGGCTTAAGTGATTCTCTTGCCTCAGCCTCCCAAGTAGCTGGGACTACAGGCACCTGCCACAACACCCGGCTATTTTTTGGTTCTAGTTGTCATTGTTGTTTGGCAGGCCCCACTGGATTCACCCGCCAGCTCTGGTGCCACTGAGCTACAGGCACTGAGCCAGTTTGCTAATATTTTATTGAGGATTTTTGCATCAATATTCATCAGAGAGATTGGCCTGTAGTTTTGTTTTCTTTCTTTTTCTTATAATGTCTTTGCCTGGCTCAGGAATCAAGGAGATACTGGCCTGATAAAATTTGTTTGGAAGTATTCCTTCCAGTTCTATTTTATTGGAAGAGTTTAAGTAGTATTAATTCTTTGAATGTTTCGTAGAATTCAGCTGTGAAGTCATCTACTCCTAGGTGGTTGCTGTTTTTTTTTTTCTTTTTGTTAGGAAGTTTTTGATTACTTCTTCAATGTCTTTATTGTTATCAGTCTGTTCAGATTTTCTATTTCTTCCTGATTCAATCTAGTTAGGGTGTCCTTTTCTTGGAATTTATTCATTCCTCCTAGGTTATCCAATTTGTTGGCCTGTATTTGTTCATAATTAATCTCAGGATCCTTTGTATTTTTGAAGCATCTATTGTAATTTCTTCACTTACATTTTCTTTCTTTTTTTTTTTTGCAGTTTTTGGCCAGGGTTGGGTTTGAACCTGCCACCTCCAGCATATGGGGCTGGCTCCCTACTCCTTTGAGCCACAGGCACCGCCCACATTTTCTATTTTGAATCTTCTCTCTTTTTTTCTTAGACTAGCTAAGGGTTTGTCAATTTTTTTAAAAAAGCCAACTCTTCGTTTTATTGAGTTTTTCATGGTTTTTCTGTTCTCTGTATATATTACTTCTGTTCTGATTTTTATTGTTTCCTCCCTTCTGTTAATTTGGGGTTAGCTTATTCTTCTTTTTCTGGTTTCTTGAGGCATAATATTAGACCATTTACTTGAGGGGGGTCTTCCTTCTTTTTTAATGTAGGCATTCACTGTTTTAAACTTCCCCCTTAAAACTGCATTTGGTGCAAAAGAAAAAAAAAAAGAAAACTGCATTTGACGCATCTCAGAAGTTTTACTATGTTGTGTTTCCATTGTTTGCCTCAAGATATTTTATATATACATATATATATATATATATATGTATTTCTTTTTTTTTGGCCGGGGCTGGGTTTGAACCTGCCACCTCCAGCATATGGGGCTAGTGCCCTACTCCTTTGAGCCACAGGTGCCACCCTGCCCCAAGATATTTTTTTAACTTCCCTTTTTATTTCCTCTTAATTGTTCAGCATGTTTGTGAACTTTTCAATATTTCCTCTGTTATTGATTTATAGTTTCATACCACTGTGGCCTGAAACAATAATATATATAACTTCAATCTTCCTAAGATTTAGTTGTCATTAAATTTCATGAAGCTGGCACAGTGGCTCATGGCTGTAATCCTACCATTCTGGAAGGACAAGTGGGGAGGATCCCTTGAGCTCAGGAGTTCAAGACTAGCCTAAGAAAGAGTGAAATCCTATCTCTAAAAATAGAAAAATTAGCTGGGTATTATAATTGGTGCCTATAGTCCCAGGTATTCGGGAGGCAGAGGCAGGAGGATCTCTTAAACTCAGGAGATTGAGGTTTCTGTGAGCTATGATGCCACAGCACTCCAGCCTGGGCAAAAAAAAAAAAAAAAGACTAATTTCATGGCCTAACATAAAATCTATCATGGAGAATGTTCCTTGCACAACAGAGAAAAATGAGAAAAATATTTGTCTTACTGGTGCTATATAGACAGTTCTGTATATGTCTGTTAAGTCCATTTGGTCAAAAGTACAATTCAAGGCGGCGCCTTTGGCTCAAAGGAGTAGGGCACTGGCCCCATATGCCAGAGGTGGTGGGTTCAAACCCAGCCCAGGCCAAAAACTGCAAAAAAAAAAAGAAAAAAAGCAAAAGTACAATTCAGGGCAGTGCCTGTGGCTCAGTGAGTTGGGTGCCGGCCCCATATATGGAGGGTGGCAGGTTCAAACTGGCCCTGGCCAAACTGCAACAAAAAAAATAGCTGGGTGTTATAGCTGGCGCTTGTAGTGCCAGCTACTCAGGAGGCTGAGGCAAGAGAATTACCTACGCTCAAGAGCTGGCGGTTGCTCTGAGCTGTGACATCATGGCACTCTACCAAGGGTGACAAAGTGAGACTCTGTCTCTAAAAAAAAAAAAGTACAATTCAATTCCAGTATTTTGTTATTAATTGTCTATCCAGTTGATGTATCATTGTTGAAATCAGGATATTAAAGTCCCCTACTATTTTTGTATTGCTACCTATTTCTACCTTCATGTACTTTAATATTTACTTTAGGTATTTAGGTGTTCCAATGTTAAGTGCATGGTATTTACAATTGTTATGTCCTCTTGATGGAGTGATCCTTTTATTATTTTTTTTTAAATAATGACCTTCTTTTTCTCTTGTGACAATTTTTGACTTGAAGTCTATTTTTATCAGATACATAGTATAAGTATAGCTCCTTCTACTCTCTTTTGGTGACCATTTACACAGAATATGTTCTTTCCTCTCTTTACTTTTAGCCTATGTGTCCTTAGATCTTTAGTGAATCTCTTACAGAGAGCATGTAGTTGGATTGTGTGTGTCTTTTTTAAATCTATTTAGTTACTCTCTGTCTTTGGATTGGAAAATTTACTCCATTTCTATTTAAGGCTATTATTAATAGAAAAGCACTTACAACTTCCATTTTTTTATTTGGTTTGTTACTGGCTGTTTTGTGCAAATTTCTTTCTTTCTCTCTTGTTGTCTACCTTTAGGATGCAATAACTTTCTGTAGTACTAAAAGCTTTGATTTCTTTCTTTTTATTGTTTGTATATCTGCTGTAGTTTCTTATTTTGTGGTTATCATGAGACTTATATAAAACATCTTATAGTTATAATCAACTATTTTAAAATGATAATTCTGTCACATGCAAACACTCTAGACTTTTACCCTCACATACAATTTTTTAAAATTTGTTTTGTTTTTGTTTTTCCTTTTTTTTTTTTTTTAAGAGATGGAGCATTGTTACACTACCTATGGTGGCCTCAAGCTTCTGGACTCAAATGATCTTCTAACCTTAGCCTTCTAAATAGCTAAGATTATAGGTGTGTAAAGATACATAATTTATGTTTTGATGTCACAATTTATAACTTTTTATATTGTGTATTACTTAACAACTTATTGTAACTTTAGTTTTTGGGGCCATTTTGACTTTTAACCTTTGTACTAGAGAAATGTGTGATTTATAAATCACCATTACAGAATTAGAGTGTTCAGGATTTGTCTATGTATTTACTTCTACCAGTGAGTTTTACACTTCCATATATATTTATGATAGTAATTATTATTCTTTTGTTTCTACTGGAACAGCTCCATTAAACACATCTTACAGGGAAGGCCTGGGGTGATGAATTTCTTCAGCTTTTGCTTGTCTGGGACTTTATTTCTTTTTCATTTCATTTCTTTCTTTTTTTTTTTTTGTTTTGAGACAGAATTTCAAGCTGTCGCCCTGGGTAGAATGCTGTGGTGTCACAGCTCACAGCAACCTCAAACTCTTGGGCTTAAGCGATGCTCTTGCCTCAGCCTCCCAAATAGTTGGGACTACAGGCACCCGCCACAATGCCTGCTATGTTTTTGTTGTAGTTGTCATTGTTTGGTAGGCCCAGGCTGGATTCGAACCCACCACCTCCAATGTATGTGGCTGGTGCTCCAGCTGCTGAGCTACAGGCACCAAGCCTCTTTTTCATTTCTAAAGGGCAGATTTTCTGGCTATAGTATTCTTGGATGACAGTGTTTTTTCTTTCAGTGCTTTGATTATATCATCCTTTCTTCTTGTCTACAAAGCTTCTGCTGAGTAATTTACCAATAATTTCACAGAGATTCCCTTATACACATATGAACTGACACTTTTGCTGCTTTTATTTATTCATTCGTTCATTCATTATAGAGGATTAAGCATTATACTTACTACAACAGTCACCAATATCATAGCTCATCTGAGGAATTACTGAGAACAAGACATTCTCTTGGCAAGCCTGGAAATCTCTTGTGACTTGGAAGGCAAGCCACCAAGTAATCCCGGAGGAGCAAAGTTCAGACAATTTATTTATTTATTTATTTGAGACAGAGTCTTACTATGTCACCCTTGGTAGAGTGCTGTGGTGTCACAGCTTACAGCAAACTCAAACTCTTGGGCTTAAGAGATTCTCTTGCCTCAGCCTCTCAAGAAGCTGGGACTACAGGTGCCTGCCACAACCCCTGGCTATTTTTTTTGTTGCAGCTTGGCTGGGGCCAGGTTCGAACCTGCCACCCTTGGTATATGAGGCTGGCGCCCTACTCACTGAGCCACAGGCACCACTATGTCTTTAACTTTTGATAGTTTAATTATAACTATCAAAATGTTAAAGACATATATAATGTTAAAGACATTATAACTATGTATCTGTTTAGAAGTCTTTCAGCTTTATCGCTCTGGTTGTCTTTATCTCTCCCAAGATGTCAAAAATTTTCAGCAATTATTTCATTAAATAAACTTCTTTCTTCTTCTTCTTCTCCTCCTTCTTCTCTTCCTTCTCCTCCTCTTTCTTTTTCTTCTTCTTCCTCTTCCTCCTCCTCTTCTTCAACTGAAAAAAATCACAGGCTGTGTGTTCATAACGTCACTGGTCCATCCCTGGCAGGGCAAGAATTTGTTCCTCACCCTGGCCACAGGTGGAAACTCAGACTCTCCCGTAGCAAGGTCTTTAAAATACAGAGGGGCTCCCCTTGTAGTGCTGTGTAGTGACTTCCCAAACTAGAGGCAAGAATGCAAGAAGAGTATGTAATAAGCAGTTGTGTGCCATGCCTATGCAAGGTTCTCACCAGTGTTATTTCAGTTAATCCTCACACCCACCGCATAAGTAGGCATACCCATTTTAAAGATGAGGAATCCTAAGGCTAATCAATTTATCCATCATAAAGTATACAAGTCTGTCAAAATTGGACAGACAGAAGAAAATCTGTCTTCTGTCTCTCTTACTCCACCACACTGAATTCTCCCTCTGTTCCAGCCTTAGCTTCCCATAATTAGTTCAATTTTAATATCACGTCCCATGCTTTTTTTTTTTTTTGAGACAGAGTCTCACTTTGTTGCCCTCAGTAGAGTGCCATGGCCTCATAGCTCACAGCAACTTCAAACTCCTGGGCTCAAGCAATTCTCCTGCCTCAGCCTCCTAAGTAGTTGGGACTACAGGAGCCCATCACAACTCTTGGGTAATTTTAGAGATGAAGTCTCACTCTGGCTCAGGCTGGTCTTGAACCTATGAGCTCAGGCAATCCACCTGCCTTGGCCTCCCAGGTGCTGGGATTGCAAGCATGAGCCACTGCATCTGGTCACGTCCCATGCTTTGTCCTGACCCTATGAGGAAAGGGGTCAGCAGCAGGAAGCTGTTCTGTAAGGACGGGTAAGGATCCTGGCAAGATATTTACTCTGAAACAGCAAATATGACTTTAGAAGTCACTGTTCAGGTCACTTTCTGCTTATAGAGTTTCCTGAGGAAATGAGGTAGAGCAGTCTGCAAGTGCAACAAAGCCCACCTTCTGCTGATTCTCTGTGGAGTGAGATACCAGGAAAGGGGCAATGCTCAAAGGGAGGTGAAGAAAGCAGGAATCGGGAGGGCAAACTGGAGTAGTATCAAAACTGCCATGGCAGGTTGGAAGACAGTCAACAGATCAAAGAACATGGTTCCCAGCAACCAGGGAGCCCAGGAGGACCTTTTGGCTCTAGTCCAGGAGGTGTCCTGTCATCAGCTTGCCCAAGAATGACCTGGAGGCCTTGAATATGTCCTCTACTTGGCCCTAGGGGTACTCATTTTGATAGCAGGGACAGCAGCCCAACTCATTTAGTCTCTCTTGGCCACTGCCTCCCAGTCCTTGCTGGCCTGTGGGTTACTGAGAGAGAGATGCAGCCCCTCCACCTGGACCTCTGGCCTCAGACCTGACAGAGCCCGCTGTGCCCACTACTCCTCCAGTCAGCCCACTCCCACCACCTTCCTCACCCCCAGCAGCAAAGAGCCACATCACAGATCCCAAGAAACTATTACTGCTGCTTGGCAGGCAGCTCAGCAGGGGTGACGTTGTGCCCGCTGGGGGTCAGGAAGAGCAGTGGATACAGATTGTAGACAAAACAGTGATGGAAGAAGACCTCGGGCTGTCCACAGAGGTTCTAGAAAAAGCCCCAGAATCAGGCACCACTCACTTCTGACTGTGGGAACTCCAGTCCCAGCTCCGTTTTTTGTTTTTTTTTTTTAAGAGACAGAGTCTCACTTTGTCATCCTTGGTAGAGTGCTGTGGCATCACAGATCACAGCAATCTCCAGCTCTTGGGCTTAGGTGATTCTCTTGCCTCAGCCTCCCCAGTAGCTGGGACCACAGGCACCTGCCACAACGCCCGGCTATTTTTTGTTGCAGTTTGGCCAGGGCCGGGTTTGAACCTACCACCGTCTGTATATGGGTCCAGCGTCCTACTCACTGAGCCACAGGCACTGCCCCCCGGCTCAGGTTGTTAAGGGTGCTCTTGAGGAGGGGTCAGATCAGGCCTCCCAATGCCCAATCAGTCCCTGACCAAGCTTACTTCCCTTAAGGGTATCTCAGTCTGGGCCATGCCAAAAGGTCCTGGGTTCATCTCCAGGAAGAGCACTCGCTTGGGGCCCTGGCACTAGCAAGTCGCATAGCTGCGATATGGCCCCCTCATATACTCCACAGGATTGTAGATGATGCTGGCTCAGCTCAACATTGAGCTGAAGCTCCTCCTCCAAGAAGTCCTCAGCCAAGCTTCGAGGGCAGGGCGGGACCTCCATCAAGGCACTTGCAGCTCAGGGAGGACCGCCAGGAGGAAAGCCTGGGGCGGGTGGTGCCTGTAGCTCAAAGAGTAGGGCGCTGACCCCATATACCAGAGGTGGTGAGTTCAAGCCCAGCCCCAGCCAAAAACTGCAACAACACCAAAAAATAAAATAAAAGCCTGGGGCACAGCCATGCATTGCACCTGGTCCAGCTCCCCATCTTGCTTCCAGGTCCTTTCCCCCACCAGGAAGCAGAGAACCTCTGTCTATTTCTTTAACTCCCATAATGTGAATATTTCTTCATTTAATGGTGTCTCCTGAGTAGGTGGGATTACAGGTGCCCACCACAATACCCAGCTAATTTTTCTATTTTTAGTAGAAGTGGGGGTCTTGCTCTTGCTTAGGCTGGTCTTGAACTCCTGAACTCATGCAGTTCATTCACTTCAGCCTCTCAGAGTGCTAGGATTACATGCTTGGTCAAGATTTTTAAAATGTAACTGAGAGGATACACTGTAGGGGCATTTTGCACAACTCCTGCAGGGCTGCAAATATAACTCAGACTTTTCCTAACAAATACAAACAATGCAACCTAATCATAAGTACCCTTATATTAATCTGAAATAAAAAACAAAGAACAAAAAATTCCCAAGATAATATTTAAAAATGATAACAAAATTGTATTAATAATATATATTAATTTAATAGGTATATAAATTGTTTATATTTTGCTTAAATATATTTAAAAACTAATACTTTAGGGTTAGTTGCCACACAAAATTATAATATGAAAAAGTGTGCTGCACATTTTTTCATGCAGACAGTATCTAGTGCCACTTATTGCCAATTAATAATTTATTCTAATTTAGTTCTAAAGTGTCCTACTCATTAGACTCACTTGAAAATATTTTATATAATTTTCAAGTCCAAGCTTCACTTCAGATGAATTAAAATGGTTGGGAGCGGCACCTGTGGCTCAAAGGGGTTGGGTGCTGGCCCCATATGCCAGAGGTGGTGGGTTCAATCCCCGCTCTGGCCAAAAACCACAAAAAAAAAGAAAAAATTAAAATGGTTGGGGAAAAGATTAGGCATTGTTATATTTTAAAAGCTCAGATTATTCCATATGCAATCTGAGTTGAAACTACTGCCCTAATTCAAGCAAGAGCATAATATTGAGAAAAATATCCTTGCAGAACCAACATAAATTTACAATTCTCATCATAATTTGTATTATGTGTTTATCTACTTGTTGCTTGGTTTATCATTGTTAATGTTCTTTAGGTATTATTTTCAGCTAACTTTCACCTTCAAGTCAAAAAGTACCTGAGGAACTTAGACTAATTATGAGCCTAATTGATTACCAGTGGAGGTGCATTTTCCTAAAGATGATCTCAATTGAAAAGAGTGATACTCTGGATTCAATTTGCGGTCCCCAGCTACTCTGGAGGCTGAGGCAAGAGAATCGCCTAAACCCAGGAGTTGGAGGTTGCCGTGAGCTGTGATGTCATGGCATTATAACCAAGGGTGATAAAGTGAGACTCTGTCTCTAAAACAAACAAACAAACAAAAAAACCAGGATTGGCTGGGTGTGGTGGTTCACACCTGTAATCCTAGCACTCTAGAAGGCTGAAGCGGGTGGATTGCTTGTGCTTGAGAGTTTGAGCACAGTCTGAGCAAGAGGGAGACTTCGTCTCTTAAAATGGCTGAGTGTTGTGGTGGGTGTCTGCAGTCCCAGCTCTTTGGGAGGCTGAGAGACAAAAGGATCACTTGAGTCCAAGAGTTTGAGGTTGCTCTGAGCTATGATGCCATGACACTCTATCCAGGGCAACAGAGACTCTGTCTAAAAAACAAAAACAAAAACAACTAACCAAAACCAAATCTAGGGTTAGTTTGATTAGACACCTGTTGGGGGTGGTGCCTGTAGCTCAAAGGAGTGGAGTAGGGCGCCGGCCCCCTATGCCAAAGGTGGTAGGTTCAAACCCAGCCCCCAGCCAAAAACTGCAAAAAAAAAAAAAAAAGACACTTGTGGAATCAGGATACTAGAAGAGTTTTTTAAAACATACCACCAGCTCATATTATATAATTGTTCCTTCCCTCCATATTTTCAGTATAAATAGTAATATTCCATATTTTGTGTTCAGTTTGGGAATCATCACCTTTAATTAAGTGAAATAAACCAGGAAAGAAAGGTAAATACTGAATGTTTTCAGTTGCTTGAAAGCTAAAAATGTTGATTTCTCTGAAGCAGAGTAGAATAGTGGTTACTAGAGATAGGGAAGGTTGTTTAACAAAAAAGTACAGCTAGATAAGAAAAATAAATTTGGCTTGGCACCCGTAGCACAGTGGTTACGGCACCAGCCACATATAATAAGGTAGGTGGGTTCAAACCCCGCCTGGGCCTGCTAAACAACGACAACTGCAACAAAAAAATAGCCAGGCGTTGTGACGGGCACCTGTAGTCTCAGCTACTTGGGAGGCTGAGGCAAGAGAATTGCTTGAGCCCAGGTGTTAAGAGGTTTCTGTGAGCTGTGACACCATGGCACTGTACTCAGGGCAACATAGTGAGACTCTGTCTCAAAAAAAAAATAAATAAATAAAATAAATCCTGTGCTCTATAGCACTGTACGGTGACTATGATTAATAATTGTATATTTTCTTTCTTTTTTTTTTTTAAGAGAAAAGGTCTCATTTTATCACCCAGGGTAGAGTGCCATGGTGTCACAGCTCACAGTAACTCCAGCTCCTGGGCTTAAGCGCTTCTCTTGCCTCAGCCTCCCAAGTAGCTGGGACTACAGGTGCCCGCCACAATGCCTGGCTATTTTTTTGTTGCAGTTGGCTGGAGCTGGCCATCCTCGGTATATGCAGTCTGCACCCTACCCACTGAGCCACAGGCGCTGCCCTTGATTGTATATTTTCAAATGGCTATAAGAGCAAAATTTAAATGTTCTCAGTCCAAAGAAATGATAAATATATGCTGATTACCCTGATTTGATCATTATAAACTGATGTGTCAAAATATCATGCTTATCCCATAAACATGTACAATTATGTGTCAATTAAAAATAACAGCAAAGGGTGGCGCCTATGGCTCAGTCGGTAAGGCACTGGCCCCATATATCGAGGGTGGTGGGTTCAAACCCGGCCCCGGCCAAACTGCAAAACCAAAAAATAGGTGGGCGTTGTGGCGGGCGCCTGTAGTCCCAGCTACTCAGGAGGCTGAGGCAAGAGAATCGCTTAAGCCCATGAGTTGGAGGTTGCTGTGAGCTGTGTGAGGCCACGGCACTCTACCGAGGGCCATAAACTGAGACTCTGTCTCTACAAAATAAATAAATAAATAAATAACAGCAAAATATTATCTCTTATTAAAGAATATTACTGGCCTCTTTTCCTACTTACTCTGGTAATGGAGGCCTATTCACTGTCAATGGCAAACATATCCTCTTTGTGAACTTTCTTACTCTGT
The DNA here is from genome assembly GCF_027406575.1 of Nycticebus coucang. Taxonomy (NCBI): domain Eukaryota; kingdom Metazoa; phylum Chordata; class Mammalia; order Primates; family Lorisidae; genus Nycticebus; species Nycticebus coucang. Next base: position 121,295,970 of record NC_069782.1, read on the forward strand.
ATACTTATCTTTCTTTCTCTTCCTCAATAAACTTTATTTTATACTTGCAAAGAAAAGAATATTACTGTCAGTAAAAAATGGATTTCTCTGTATGGATAGATGGCTGTTGTATGTATGATTATGTTTCTGTGAGTTTTTCATGTATTTCCAAAAGTTGGTATGGTATTTAAATACTATAGTGTTTTTAAAAAAATGTTGACAGGTAATTTTACTTGCTAAAACCCTCCTATGACTTCCAATTGCATATGGAGTAATATCCAAATTCCTCACTATGACCCCTTTCTACCACTCCTATCTCATCTCTCAATGTAGATCTTTCTTAGGCTTTTGTACTAGGTATACCCCTTACCCAGAAGGTTCCCCAGATCTTCATACAGCTAGCTACATCTTATCACTTAGCCCTCAGCTAAAGCTCTTCCTCAGTCTTTTCCCTGATTTACCCAGTTAAGAATAATCTCTAATCACTCTCTCAATTTGTTTCACATAGTACACAAATACATTTTCATGTGTCTCTGTTTGTTCTTTTTCTTTCATTAGAATGTAAGTTCAACCACAGGGAATGTCTTGTCTGTTTTGGTCTTTTCTGAAGCCCCAATCTTTCACATGGTAGGTGCTTAATTTGGGCTGAATAAATGAATGTGGTCAGCAATCGATGATTAGTACCCGCTTGTTAGTTTGAATGGTGGTAGATAAATTGAGGGGGCAGGTGGAAGGAGATACCCTGAACATCAACTTAATCAGATTTAAAAGTTCCTAGCAGAGATTCTGACAGAGAGGTGGGAAATAAATATTTATTGAATGACTAGGCAACAAGAAATATTATTACTAGCTTGGATAATGGAAAAATTACTTAACTTTTATGAGTTTACTTTCCTTGCTTATGAAATAAAATGAAGATTAAAACTCATTTCACAGGGTTGGCCTACGAATTATATGATCATATAATGCATGTTACATAGCAGGTACTTGTTTCTTCTTACCCACATATACATATACTGCTTGGCTTACAAATTACATGACCTCATTTTATTTCCACAATCTTCTATAATACTTCTCCTTAGCCTTATTTTACAGATGATGAAACAGACGCAAGGATTAAGACATAGCCTCTTCAGGTAATGAGAAGCCAATGGATATGTTTTATAAGCGAAGGAATGACACAATGAAAGCTGTGGTTTTTCTTGAACATTAATCTGTTGGTGTCCTATAATATGCGCTAAGCTGAACAATGGAGAAATAATATTTTGGCTACTAGCTTGAAAACCAAATTTAAAGTGATAAGGGCCTGCATTAGGTGGCAGAAGAGCGTTTAAAAGCCCAATAGACTATGGAACAGCCCAGATAACCGGGGCGGGGGGGGGGAATACAAAAAAGTAAGTTTTCAACTCTGGTTGAGAAAATGATGGTACCAGCAACAGTTAAGAAATTCGACAAGGCTGTCGGCAGAAGACTTTCCCTTCATTACCGATGCAGAATTCCTGGCAAATAGTTGAGCCTTCTTCAGTGCTGTTACAGATTATTCTTGATTTCACTCCTCCTACTTGTTTCACCACCTGGACAAGAGCATCCTCAGGTTTTCTTGATCTTGCTGCCTTTAGGAACAATCTAGTGGGCAGAGGACGGGGTAGTACGAAATTAGAAACTAAGGTTTTGAACTTCCAGGACTTTGACTGAATCGCCTTTTTCCTTCTGTGGCGAATAAGGAGACCCTTATTTCGCCATTCTCCCTAATTTTGAAACTAGAGAGCCTTTCCAGAACAACATAAAGAGCTTTCATGTGGACACTCGCCTCTACGCAGAAAGTGCTGGCGCTCCTTCAGCTCGCGGAGCGGAGCTCGGGGCTGGTGTTGACGTCACTTCCGGCGCGCGGACGTTTGGTTAGGCGTGCCGACGCCTGCGTCAGCAAAGAGCGGGGCTAGGGGTACCCGGTTTGAAGTCGTGCGGGTCGGAGGACTGCCGCCTCCGCTACAACCTCGGACCCCTGCTCCCCGTCCGCGGCGGAGACAAGCTCGGGTAGGCGGCAGGGCAGATGCCCGAGGGCCCGCGTCGGGACGCCCCGCGCCGCCCTGGCCGCTCCCCTCTGCTCCGCGGCCTGGGCCTGCGCCGCTCTGCTCTCTGGAAACTAGCGCTTCAGCGGCGCGGCGCGTAGCTCGCGGGGAGCTCCGGACCGCAGGCACCCAGGCATGGCGGTCTCCAGGTGGGTCTCGCTTCTGACGAGCGAGGGGGAAGGCGACTCGGGCGAGGCACTGTCTCCTCTCAGCGCCCCACTCCTAGACGAGAGAGGAGCGGGTTCTCATTGTCACTGGGCTCCGGCGCCTTCTTCCCTAGACTTCGGAGTTCACCCTTCGGTCGGCGGGTGTTTCAGCTTGGGTTACCTCTAGTAAATCGGTTCAAGAATATTTTTTTCTTGTTAAATAAACCCTTTGGCACGTTAAGCTGGGTTTTCTTTTTCTTCACCACGTTTCTCTTCTCTGGTTTCCCTTCCCTCTTTCAGTTCTAGGAGAAGGTCTCTCTCTCGGTATTCTAAGGCTGATCCCTAACCTCCATTTCATGGGAAAACTTGGTAGTTAACTGTCGAAGGAGGAGAAATTTGAAATTATCTAAGATGTTAAATTTATGTAAAAATTATGTTAAATTTTTTTATTTATGGTTTTAGTGATATGTGCTTTCCCAAGGTGTATTTTTTACGTTGTCTAATTTTTCCTTTTCTTTAGCAGTAAACACTTTATCGTCAGTGTTACAATCTTAAACAGATTATGAAAAAATTACAATCTTAAACAGATTATGAAAAAATACATCAACAGTCTTAAAATGTATTAAAATTTTGCCTGTCAAGAGACGAAAGTCTCAGAAAACTTGGAAAACTGTAGAAAAACTAACAGGACATTTATTTGTCTAGCTGTAGGAGGAAAGTTCTCCTTTCCTCTGATAAGATAGAATGGTTGAAATTTTTTTTGTGTGTGTGAGCGGTTTGTTTTGGTGGTCCTATATACATGTAAGGGGTAGTTCCTTTGTGGTGGTAATCAGAAGGATTCACCAAGTTTTTTTTTTTGCAGTTTTTGTCCAGGGCTGGGCTTGAACCCACCACCTCCAGCATATGGGGCCGGCACCCCACTCCTTTGAGCCACAGGCACCGCCCAGGATTCACCAAGTTTTTTAGAGTTGATGAGAACTGTTAATGAGAATTGAGTTCTACTATGTAGAATGAAGGAATAAATGATAAAAACGAGTAGTTTTCATTCATTTTAGGTAATTAATTGAACATATTCTTTGAGCACATTATGTGCTCAAGTTTTATCTGTTTTGCAAGGGAAGGGATAAGCCATCCCTCAAAGACTCCCTAGGTAACTGATGAAATACTGTGTGGGAGAAGCTCATGGGAGTTGGGTGAAGGGAGTTGCTAGGTACCTGTAGTATGGGGCATCTAATTTTTATTTCACAGATTAATTAATTCATCTTATTTATTCTTATTTATAAAATTGCCTCAAGAGAATACAGGTGGTGTGTTCAATTTTTGCAAATACAGAAAGGTATGTCTTCTAACTTCCCATTTAATACATAAATATATGCATTGTAAATTCATCGATTCATAAACTTAATATGAGATTTACCAGACAATGCAATGTTTAAGGGGGATGAATATGTCCTTTCTTAGAGCAGAATATAATTTTCACAATATTGGATGTGCTTTACAGAGACAAAAAGAAAATGTTTAAAAAGAACCTTGTGCCGGGCGTCGTGGCTCCTACCTATAATCCTAGCACTTTAGGAGGCTGAGGCGGGTGGATTGCCTGAGCTCAGGAGTTGGAGACCAGCCTGAGCAAGAGAGAGATCCTGTCTCTAAAAATAACTGGGCCTTGTGGTGGACACCTGTAGTCCCAGCTACTCTGGAGCTGAGGCAGGAGAATCACTTGAGCTCAAGAGTTTGAGGTACGAGGCCACAGCACTCTACCAAAGGGGACAAAAATGAGATTCTGTCTCCAAAAAAAAAATTGTAGTCAGATTTGGCCAACCACTGTTATTATTTACAGACAGTTAGAACATTTAATATTTCTAAATGAATGAGCAGATTTTGAAGGCTACTGCCCTTTGTTCTAGATATTGTATTCCAAAGACTAGGGCTGATTTTTATTTTTATTTGTTTATTTTTTTGAGACAGAGTCTCATTATGTCACTCTTGGTAGAGTGTCACAGCTCAGAGCAACCTCAAACTCTTGGGCTTAAGCGATTTCTGCCTCAGCCTCCCAGGTAGCTGGGACTACAGGGAAAGAGCTCAAGTAGGGGTGATTTTGTTGTTGTTGTTGTAGCTTGGCTGGGACCATGTTGGAACCCGCCACCCTTGATATATGGGGCCGACGCCCTACTCACAGCCACAGGCGCTGCCCAGTAGGGGTGAGTAAAACAAATTTTTTTTCTTGCTCACTTTGCCAAAATTCTGCTTTTAAAAAGGCCTATCACATTTTTAGAGAAGAGCTATCTCTATGCTTAGTTTAGTAATAGATTCAAGAAAAACATTTTTTTGAATTTTTTTTTTTTTTTGTAGAGACATAGTTTTACTTTATTGTCCTCAGTAGAGTGCCCTGGCGTCACACAGCTCACAGCAACCTCCAACTCCTGGGCTTAGGCGATTCTCCTGCCTCAGCCTCCTGAGTAGCTGGGACTACAGGTGCCCGCCACAACGCCCGCCTATTTTTTTGTTGCAGTTTGGCCGGGGCTGGGTTTGAACACGTCACCCTCGGTGTATGGGGCCGGTGCCCTGCTCACTGAGCCACAGGCGCCGCCCTCAAGAAAAAAATTTTTAAGACACCTTATGTGTTTTGGGGGTACTATCAGTTCTTGACTTTCTCATCTATGGGTTCACTTTGAATGGCAAACTTTAGTTTCAGGCTGGCCTTCTCCATGCACTAAGTACATTTCTATGCTAACTGAACTTCCTTTCTTTCCTGTTGGTGTACACTTGGGGAGTACAGATTCCTTTTAATACTATTTTATGAAAAATAGGCAGAAGATAGTTCAGGAGATAAAAAATCATGTCAGAATCAAATCAGAAATATTTTTGCACTTTTTATATCAATGTGCATAACAGGAGAAACTGTAATGTTTTCAGGACTTCCTAAACATTTCCAACTGAAGAGAACAGGTAAATTGGTACCATCATGCTCTCAATGTCAGGTCAGGAAATCTGGAAATATTCCTTCAATGCTCTTTCCCTCCCCCTCCCTCCCCTTCCCTCCCCTTTCATCCCCCTCCATCTTTCTCCATCTTTCTCTCTCCCCCCAGCCAGCCACTCAGTTACTAAATCCAATTCTGTTTGTTCCTTTTTTTTTTTTTTTTTTTTCTTTTTTGTAGAGACAGAGTCTCACTTTATTACCGTCGGTAGACTGCCGTGGCGTCACACGGCTCACAGCAACCTCCAGCTCTTGGGCTTACATGATTCTCTTGCCTCAGCCTCCCAAGCAGCTGGGACTACAGGCGCCCGCCACAATGCCCGGCCATTTTTTTGTTGCAGTTTGGCTGGGGCTGGGTTTGAACCCACCACCTTCGGTATATGGGGCCGGCGCCCTACTCACTGAGCCATAGGCGCCACCCTGTTCCTTTTTTTTTTTTTTTTTTTGAGACAGAATCTCAAGCTGTCACCCTGGGTAGAGTGTCATGGTTTCATCATAACTCACAGCAACCTCCAACTCTTGGACTCAAGCAATTTCTTACCTCAGTTTTTATATTTTTAGTAGAGACAGGGTCTCGCTTTTGCTCAGGCTGGTCTTGAACTCATGCAAGACCTATCTCGGCCTCCCAGAGTGCTAGGATTACAAGTGTGAACCACCGTGCCTGGCCTGTCTGTCCCTTCTTTCTTGTTTTTCTCCAGCCAGTTTTCTCTATACCAGTTACCACATCCTACTCCATGTCACCATCATCTATAGTCCAAGACACCTGCAACAGCAGCCTTTTTCCTTTTCCTGCCTTTCATATCTCATTCCAATTTATTTTTCACTTCAGTCATATTATTTGCTAATATGCACATTTGAATTGGTCATTTTTCTGCTTAAACTTCTTTAGTTTTTTACTGTTGCCTTAGGATAAAGTCCAAATTCACAAACATGTCTTACCAAATCCTTTGCACTCTTGTTCCTCTTCCCCTTTTTAGCTTCATCTGTGTCAAGTTCGGTCTACCTTCCCTTCCTTCTTCTCTTAACCCCCTTTCTTCCCAGAATCCATGTTCTTGCCTCTCATCCTTTATCTCTGGAACATTTCTTTCCCCATCTCAAGTCTAATTCTGACCTTGGTTTTTTGGTTTAAACGTATATGTCACTTTGTTTAGGAAGTCTTCTCTGGTTTTACTTCAGCTGAGGAAAATGTACTCCAGTTAGTCATAATATTTATCATACTTTGTAATTGATTGTTCTCACCCATGTTGAATTAACATAAACTTTGTAAGAGAATTGTATGTGCCTTTTTGTCTCCGTTCTGTTCCTGGTTCCTCCTTAACAGATGTTTAATACATATTTAAAAATTAAGTGATTTTGATTTTTGCTTTAATACCTCCCATAATTTTACCATAATTTATGAATAATTAGAATATTCCATAATTTAGAATATTTCCAGTTTTTTTTTTTTGAGATGGTCTCACTCTGTCGCCCTGGGTAGAGTGCTGTGGTGTCATCATAACTCACAGCAACCTCATATTCTTGGGCTCAAGTGATCTTGCCTCAGCCTCCCAAGTAGCTGGGACTACAGGCCCCCACCACAACACTTGGCTAGTTTTTTCTTTCTTTTTTTTTTTTTTTTGCAGTTTTTGGCCAGGGCTGGGTTTGAACCTGCCATCTCCGGCATATGGGGCCGGCGCCCTACCCTTTTGAGCCACAGGTGCCACTAGGCTAGTTTTTTCTATTATTAGTAGACAACAGAGTCTTGCTGTTGCTAAGGTGATCTACTCGCTTCACCCTCCCAGAGTGCTGAGATTACTGGTGTGTTCAGTGAATGCTTTTGAGTTTAACTACAGTTTTAACTCAGTAAGAAAAACTTTCACTAATGCTTTGAATACTGACCAGGATTGTAATTTTTAAAATAATTATCAGAATAATTTTGTAAGGTTTATAATGTAGTAAATCATGTGATAGCATGGCTTTTTTCTTTCTTTTTTTTTTTTTTTTTTAGAAACAGAGTCTTACTTTATCACCCTCAGTAGAGTGCCATGGCCTCACACAGCTCACAGCAACCTCCAGTTCCTGGGCTTAAGGCAGTTCTCTTGCCTCAACCTCCCAAATAGCTGGGACTATAGGCACCCACCACTGGCCCGGCTATTTTTTTGTTGCAGTTCGGCCAGGCCCGGTTTAAACTTGCCACCCTTGGTGTATAGGGCCGGCACCTGAAGACAGGCCTTTCACGTGTAACTCAGTTTCACTGCCAATACAGTGACCATGTTGGCCTTCAGTGGTTCCTTAACTTTAGCATGCAGTAGAGGGCTGGTTATAGCACAGACCAGCCAGGACCCACCACCGAGGGCCGGGGGTGGGATCTGCAGGTGGCACCAGTGCCGCTGGCCCTGGAGCCATATTCTAAGGACCACTGTGCTTCCAGAGTCTGTGTGCTCCCCCTTCTCTCCCTAGCAGCGGCCCTTTCACCCTTTCAGCCTTTGCTGACCCACTCCCCACAGGTGAGCTCAACAAGATAGAGTGTGACAAGCAGACATGGGAGTGTGACAGGAGCATGGTTCTGTGCATCAGGGACCAGACCTACAGGAAGAAGTACAGCAGCTACCTCAACATCTACTGCCAGGGCCCCACACCCAATTGCAGCATCTACAACCCGCACCCCTGCGGACACGGGTCACCGACAGCCCCTGTCCCTCTCTAGCCCTGCTGAGGGCCTGATAGCATGGCTTTTTGTAGTGCAAATTGGATACAATGTATTTAGTGTGATCCAATATTAATACCCTGCCTTATGAAGGCTTGGTTTTATTGTACTTTGAATTGTAAGAATGTGGCAAATTATGAAATGCATAGCCAACTCTTGATCTGTGGGTGAGTTAAATCTTAAAAAATTGTGACTCTAAAATTGCAAATACAATCATAGCATTTGAAGTTCTTCATAAAATGCAGTGAAACAATGTATGACTCCTTTAGACCATTAATAAAAAATGAGCATGCAAATGTAGGCGTTGAGAACAATGTTGCCCTTAAGATGTATGCTGAAAAGTCAGCTAAGCTCACTCACTAGCTACTTGACTTCCTTTGACAAAACCAACCTCAGCAAAAAACAATTTTTTTCAAGGTTACTTGCAAACAAATTGTCATAGTTATCTTTTTTTTTGAGACAGAGTTTCACTTTGTTGCCCTCAGTAGACTACCATGGCATCATAACTCACAGCAACCTCAAACTCTTGGGCTCAAGCAATTCTCTTGCCTCAGCCTCCTGAGTAGCTGGGATTGCAGGTGCCTGCCACAAAGCCTGGCTATTTTTAGAGATGGGTTCTTGCTTTTGCTCAGGCTGGTCTTGAACTCGTGAGCTCAAGTGATCTGCCCACCTCAGCTTCCCAGAGTGCTGTGATTTACAGGGGTGAGCCACTGCTCTCAGCCAGTTAATATCTTTTAATATCATTGTTTTGCTTTGTGAAACATTCAGACCATTATCATCTTAGTTGGGATTCAGACATCAACAGTAAAGGCAACCTTAGAAGGATTGCTAAGACTTAATTGTTGATATGAATCTGTAACTTTGTTGGGTTTCTATGGCTTAATGTAATTTTTTTGGAAAGCTTGTTTTTTGATACTTTTGCCTGTTTATGCCAGATTTGATTGAATTAACTATTATACATTGGCTAGCTAATAGAAACATAGTTTTTCCTTAGTTATAATTAGAAACTTCAAAAATAGTTTTTCCTCAGTGATTTTTTTGCTCTAAAAATTATATCCAAATTGTCTACATAGTACTTAAAATTTGACTGTTTTAGAGGCATACTTAAGGTCTCTGGCATATATCTTTGCATTCAAAAATAATATGGTTGGTCAGAAAGGATGATGGTGGTGGTAGTGGGGGAACCAGAACACATTTTATGGAAGAAACAAATTGCTACATATAAGCATAACTTTTCTTAATTTGGTTCTCACTGCACTGCTGATAGTTCAGAGAAACGTTGTTACAGCAGGCCTATTCTGCCAAATGAAAGGAAGTTTCTTAATGTGGGAGGTGTTCAGTGGATCCTTTCTATGAACTGGGAAAAAGCTACTCTTAATTACTTATATATAGGACAATACAGGTTTGCTAAGCCCTACTGTTAATTTCAGTCCATTATGAGATCTATGGGAGGAAATTATTATCATTACTTCTTTTTTTAGAAATTTTTAGAATCTTTTGTCGCCATTGGTAGAGTGCCATGGTGTCACAGTTCACAGCAACCTTCAACTCCTGGGCTTAGGCGATTCTCTTGATTCAGCCTCCCGAGTAGCTGGGACTACAAGGCGCCTGCCACAATGCCTGGCTATTTTCTTGTTGCAGTTTGGCTGGGGCTGGGTTCGAACCCGCCACCCTCAGTATATGGGGCCGGCGCCCTTCCCATTGAGCCACAGGTGCTGCCTTATAGGAGGAAATTATTATAAATTAAAATTTATCAAACATTTTATACTTAAAAAAGTTTAGACACAGAAGCCAGAATTCGAGGATGCATAGAAGTGTTTGCATTTCAATCCCTATGGTAAATTCCTCCCCATTTCTTGGTTTATTTCTCAAAACACTTATGCGGAGTTTTAAAATTCTGTTTTTGTTTTTAGTTGTGGTAACACATACTTAACCTAAAATTCACTTTAATCAGGGGTGGCGCCTGTGGCTCAGTGAGTAGGGCGTCGGCCCCATATACCGAGGGTGGCGGGTTCAAACCCAGCCCCGGCTGAACTGCAACCAAAAAATAGCTGGGCGTTGTGGCAGGCACCTGTAGTCCCAGCTGCTCGGGAGGCTGTGGCAGGAGAATCGCAGAGCCCAAGAGCTAGAGGTTGCTGTGAGTCCTGTGACATCATGGCACTCTACTGAAGGCAGTAAAGTGAGACTCTGTCTCTACAAAAAAAAAAAAAAAGTACGAAGTTTAAACATTTTAAAATGTATTTTATGTGAAGTTTTAAAACAACAGATATATCTGCTGAAGAACCTAAGATAATATGTTTTATCTTTAAAATAAGGACATTGTAAGAGGCTATACGTTGTTGGGATCAGGTCATGGAGAGTAGAAAAAATGTCCTGGGCTCAGCGCCTGTGGCTCAAGCGGCTAAGGTGCCAGCCACATACACCTGAGCTGGCGGGTTCAGATCCAGCCTGGGCCCGCCAAACAACAATGATGGCTGCAACCAAAAAATAGCCAGGTGTTGTGGTGGACACCTGTAGTCCCAACTGCTTGGGAGGCAGAGGCAGGAGAATCGCTTGAGCCCAGGAGTTGGAGGTTGCTGTGATCTGTGATGCCACAGCACTCTACCCAGGGTGACAGCTTGAGGCTCTGTCTCTAAAAAAAAAAAAAAGAAAAGAAAAAAATGTCTCGAAGGCACTACCATAGCTCGGTTGTACTTTTTTGCCATTTATCATTTATTTAACTAGTATTTTAGAGACAGTCTCACTTCGTTACACTCGGTAGAGTGCCCTGACATTACAGCTTACAGCAACCTCCAGCTCTTGGGCTTAGGCGATTCTCTTGCTTCAGCCTCCTGAGTAGGTGGAACTACAGGTACCTGTCACAGTGCCTGGCTATTTTTTTGTTGCAGTTTGGCCGGGGCCAGGTTCGAACCCTCCACACTCGGTACATGGGGCTGGTGCCCTACTCACTGAGCCAGAGGTGCTGCGTAACTAGTATTTATTGAATGCTTTCTCTGTTCTAGGTGCTAGAGATGGATAGAGCAGAGAACAAATGGGGGATCTTCACTCCTGGAGAGGAGTTTTTGTTCTGGGTTAGGGTGGGGGAATGTAACTTAACTGGCATGCACCTGGCCTTGCACCTGGCTTTGGTGTGGTTTCACATCTTCATGTTGATTCTTAGTGTTCTGTGTGATATCTTTGTATGTAAAAGAACATAATCTAGTTTCACATTACCCACAATTTGATCTAGAAAGTATACATTTTAAAACACTAATCTAGACTTTATTGGAAGGTCTTTCTTTTGACCTTATCTTTCTTCTTTAATGATAAATTGTGAGATTTAGTACACACCAAATATTTCTTATTTCTTAAGTAACACAGCAAAGTAAAAATTTGAGATAGTCCGTATTTTAAATTTTACTGTACTTTCATTACATGTGCAAATGCATAACAGAATAGACCGTCTTGAGTGATGATGCTCTTTTAGTTAGGGATACAAAGCCATCCTTGTGAGGCATTCTATCAATTGGCCTTCCACTTTTTCAGAGATTATATTTATTCTGAAAACATCAGTGAGATTTTTTGCATCCTCAAGTGGCTTAGAGTGGCATTGCAACATGTACCTGTTTATTAACTGTGAAGTAGTAATCTAGGATGTTTCACAGTTCAAAATCCATGAGATTTCTTTCTGCTTATTTTTATAGCTTTAGTGGTGTTATGAATTATAATTCAGACATCTGGAGCGGAGAGAGGTTAGATTATAGCCACCAGCATAACCTCTATAAATAAATGCCTGTGAACTCTTTCCTTTTTACTAGGCAGTCAGCAGTTGTCTGAAATCACAGGTTGGTAAAATAAACATGAATCATGTCTTGCGTCATTTAATTCTTGGGATTGAAATCCAGATTGAAAATGGGCCAGATTTCTTACCATCCTCAATAGATTCATAACTGGTGGATATTGTTAAATATAATTGCCTTGTGTTTTTATTTAAATTATTTTTCTACAGTCTTTGGTAGCTCCCATTCGGTTTGACATTTATTACTTCTTTCTACTCCATCTGTCTGTCCTTTGGATAATGAAGAATGTTTTTTTTTTTTCTTGCTAGCTGTTCCACAAGAGAAATTTTAGCCAAAAGAAATACTGTGGTAATCAGCTTTTGTTTTAACTTCCCCTTTCTTCTGACCATCTAGCCCTTTTTGCTCTCTGACATAATACGCTGTCTCATGCTCTTTCCCCTTCTCTTACTAGTTCACTATACAAGCCTTTTCCGTTGTGGCCTGACCCTGATATTTACCCTGCTTGTCATGTAACTGGCTACCCTGGGGTAATAGGCCAGACTGTCCTCTTGTCAGATCCTTGTCTGCTTATCCCTTTATTTTTACCTTTGTGTGGTATCTAATCTGCTATCCTGGAGAGGGGAGTGGAGACCTCCAAAAGGGCCATTGAGTCAAGAAGAGCAAAGAAGGATTTTTGTGTCTCCTTTCCTCTCTATTCAGGCAGGGATGTTTGGCTACCACCACAGTGGGAGAAGTGAGGATAAACAGGCCTGAGCTTGGGTGAAAGAATGTGCTGCTCTGCTATCCTGAAGGCACATGGCTGGTGGAGGAGAAGAGTGACTTAACGTGGCTTTGGGGTAAAATGCCCTGCAGAAAGGAGAGGCAAGGGGGTCTGTGTGATTGTGGGACAGGATCAACATTAGGTTAGAGAGGAGTTGAAGGTTTTGGGGGAGCAGTGTGGTTCTAAATGAAGCTGGGCAGGAGAGGACCGAAAGAAAGTTTAGGAAGGATGCAAGTGATTGAAGGAATACAGTACCTTGTGCAAGTCCTCTTTCAGCTTGCTGCTTGGGGCAGGCATAACTGCCTTGTTATTCAGAATGCTAAAGTGCTGCTGTACTGATCTTTTTACTTACTGAAACATTACCTTAGCATCAGTTCTGTTAAGGATGTTTCTCAAAGGAAGCAACAGAATTCTAGTGTAGCATACTCTTTCCTTAAAATTGGTACTTGCCCCCAAGAAACTTGAACTTTCCAGTGCAATTTTGGTTCCAGTAAATACCTACTAATTAATAAACATTTGAATACTGTGTGAAGTATTTTGGGAGACAGAATCATTGAAGGGGAGAAGTGTATTGAGCTTAAGACACGTGACATTAATGGAAAAGATGCCTCAAAAACATAATGTACCTAAATGGCTATTCAAGATGAGAATTCCTGTGGATTTCAGAAAAGGAAGTAATCTGTATTGTACCATAGCCTGAAGGTAAAAGAAGGTAAAAGACTTACCTAAATCTTGACATATAGGAGCTAGCTGAAGAGTTAAACCAAGAAAACACTTTCTTTTTTCTTTTTTTCTGCAACACCATTTATTTCTGTTGTTATAGAAGCAAGCTCAGGTGTACATCTGGTTAAATCCAAGGGGACACACCTGTGCTCTCAGCTGTGCCTTTCCTTTATGTTTCCCAGTCCCACACCTAGATGCACAGCTGCCCACAGGTGCAGTGAGGCAGAGTCTGCACTCATTGTAGCCCTGACCAATGATCAACTTTGGGTATCTGGCAAAACCAGCCAGGAAACCAACCTCTCCTGGAGGGGTGAGCCCTTGTCACCGTGGCTGAGTGGGGTGCGCCCCTGTTAATCTTGGTGAGGATGCTTGAGAAGACATTCTTTTTATTGATTTATTGATTTATTTTTTTTTTGAGAAGATATTCTAAGTGGAGGAAACAAGTATAGACAAAATTGTGGAAACAAAAAGACCCATATTGTGGAGAAAACGTTTTTGTTTTAGATTACTATCTGGTGGGCCAAGTGAAAGTTTTAGAGCAGCGGCTCTCAACCTGTAGGTCATGACCTCTTTGTAACAATGAAAATACATCACAGCATCAGGAAGGTTGAAAACCACTGTTTGAGAGTAAGGTAGTGATTTGATCAAAGGGTGTTTTAGGAAGTTAATCTGGCAATAAGATCACCAGGCAGTTGGATCCAGTGGTACTGGAGCTTCCAGATGGCCTAGATATGGGAATATTTGTACTGGATGTAGTTTAAACAGATAATAGTATACAGTTTCCCAAGGGAGAAAATGGTGAGAGATGAGCAGCAAGGATTGAATCTGGGAGATGTTCATAGTAAGAGTGGTTAAGCATAGGAGATCCAAGGAAGGAAGAGTTTAGAGAGCAGGGTAATACAATTTGAAAACTTAAGAAGGAAAGTATTTTAAGAATAGGGTACTTGGTGGTATCAGATGTCACAGAAGAGTCAAGAAAAATTGACTTTATGAAAGCACTCTTGAATTTGGCGTTTAAGAGTTTAGTGCCGACCTTCAGGTGTGATATTTCAGTGGTGTAGACGATAGAAACATGTTTTATAAGGATTAAATTGTGTGAATTTAATAGATGATGAAGTAAAAAGTGATTTTAAATACTTGTTCAAGATGTTTGGCCATAAAAGGAAAATATTCTAGAAGGTGGAGATCAAAGTAGTTTGTTTTCCAACCAGAGAGCTTTTCTTTTTTTTTTTTTTTTTTTGTAGAGACAGAGTCTCACTTTATGGCCCTCCGTAGAGTGCTGTGGCCTCACACAGCTCACAGCAACCTCCAACTCCTGGGCTTAAGCGATTCTCTTGCCTCAGCCTCCCAAGTAGCTGGGACTACAGGCACCCGCCACAACGCCCGGCTATTTTTTGGTTGCAGTTTGGCCGGGGCCGGGTTTGAACCCGTCACCCTCGGTATATGGGGCCGGTGCCTTCCCGACTGAGCCACAGGCGCCGCCCCAGAGAGCTTTTCTATCAGAAGATAGAAGGGAATGGATTAATAATGACACAGTGATTTGAGGAAGGATAATTGAATGAAGGTGGAAAGGGGTGGTATTAAAACAGAACTAGGTCAGGAAACAATTTTTTTTCCTTTTGTCCTGTTATTTCTAATTTACTCTGTACCAGTCCTAAAGCAAAAACCAGTTAACTGCTAGGTAAAGGCAAGTGTTTAGATAGCCTTGAATGAGTAAGGAGAAATACAGTGTCAAAAGGTGAGATAGGTCTGCACAATCGTTGTATGTATAAAATTAATTTTTGCAAGTCTTATGGAAGTTAACCATGTTGTATTACTCTTTTCATGTGACTAGCTATATTTCCTAAAATAATTTTCTTAAAATATGTTCTTGCATATGCTTAACTATATAAAATTTGAACTTTGTCTCTGTAGTGTTTTGTTCTGAAGCAGTTGAAAAGTTTCACAGTACCTTCAGCCTTGACTGAAAAAGATGTATTTTAGTTGTATTTCTTACCAGTTATAGTGATTTGGTGACTACTTTGATAAGTACTACATTGCTACTGTTTGCTTCTTTTTTTTTTTTTTTTTTTTTTTGTAGAGACAGAGTCTCACTTTATTGCCCTCGGTAGAGTGCCATGGCATCACACAGCTCACAGCAACCTCCAGCTCCTGGGCTTAGGCTATTCTCTTGCCTCAGCTTCCCAAGTAGCTGGGACTACAGGCACCGGCCACAACGCCCGGCTATTTTTTGTTGCAGTTTGGCTGGGGCCGGCGCCCTACCCACTAAACCATGGGCGCTGCCTGCTACTGTTTGCTCCTTAAAAAAATATTCATTTCATATCATTTACTCCTTATAGGCTTATCTTTTCTTCATAAAAGCTTTCAGAGCTTTGCTTTGTAACTTTTTAGCTGTTTGTGAGGAAAAGAATCCCGGAAGTAATGTGAGCCTCTTTGCAGTTTATTCATGTTTAATGCTCATGCTTAGCTTCCGGACCTTGCTTTTTTCCCCCCCTTCTTCACTATATACAATCTGGAGATATATTCACTAAATTAATTCCCTTTGTGTGGGATTGGACACAGTTTATATACTTATTCCATCTTGTTTAAAGTATCCATTTGTTCCAGATAGGAAGCCCCTTCCATTTACTCCCTGTGGCATTCACTTTACCTCATTGAGCCTGATTAGTAGTGTAGTGGGGGCGCGGGGGAGGGGGCTACATCTGGACAGTATGTGGACAGATGGTTGCAGTTACTTGTGACTTTGCCTCTCTCAGACTTAAGAATTTTCCTTTATCCCAGAAATAGTGACAGTTTCCCTTTCTCTACCTTATTCCAAGTGTAAGACATTGTGATTTTATCCTGAACTTTGTTCATTGGGTAAGTGGCAGAACTGGGATTTGAACTGAGACATTGTGGCTCTGGAATTTGTGCCATTATGTTATATGACTTTATAAACTCTTTTCTCAGGGATCATATTTATTGCCATATCTTTACCTTTAGTCTTCAACTTTTCTTCTAAAGTTTAGATCTCTATTCTAACTAGCCTGTTTGGTGTCTCTCCTAGCTGTACTGATCTTTTCTAGAGATGGAGTGTCTCTCTTTCACTCAGGTGGAGCGCAGTGGCACAATCATTGCTCAAACTCTGGGCTCAAGAAAGCTTGCCTTGGCCTCCCAGGTAGCTGAGACTACAGGTGTGCATCACCATGCCCTACTGACTGTTGATTTTCTAAGATTCAAAATCTCAGAATCCTTTCAACACCCTTGACCAGGGGTCCTCAAACTGTGGCCCGCGGGCCACATGAGGCGGTGTAATTGTATTTGTTCCCGTTTTGTTTTTTTACTTCAAAATAAGATATGTGCATTGTGCATAGGAATTTGTTTATAATTTTTTTTTTAAACTATAGTCCGGCCCTCCAACGGTCTGAGGGACAGTGAACTGGCCCCCTGTTTAAAAAGTTTGAGGACCCCTGCTGACATTTCATTTAATTACTAAACCACGTGTGTTTTGTTTCAGTGTCTTTTCTGCCAACTTCTTTCTCCTTGCTAGGATTGTAAGTTCAAAACTATGATCTAGGCTTGGCACCTATAGCACAGTGGTTACAGTGCCAGTCATGTACACAAAGTTGGCAGGTTCAAACCCAGCCTGGGCCAGCTAAAACAACAATGACAACTGCAACAAAAAATAGCGGCCGTTGTGGCGGGCACTTGAAGTCCCAGCCACTTTGGGAGGCTGAGGCAAGAGAATCTGTTAAGCCCAAGAGTTTGAGGTTGCTGTGAGCTGTGATGCCACCGCACTCTACTGAGGGCAGCATAGTAGGACTCTGTCTCCAAAAAAAAACAAAACTATGATCTAAAATTCCCAGATTGAAAAAAAATTCCATATAGTTTCCTTCCACTTGACTTCACATTTAACACTGTTGCCAGATTAATCTTTCTAAAGCATAGCTGTAGTCTCATGATTTTCTTTTTTTTCTTTATCTTACTTTTTCTTTTTGTATATTAGTCTCATCACTTTTCTTCACTCACCACCATTGTGGTGTACTGCGCTGTCAAAGGTCTACACAATAAGCCTCTACCAGCTTTTGTAGCTGTATCTCTGACTGTTCTCTTAAGTGTACTCTGAATTAGAACCAAGCTATGTTGTTATTCACTTCCCTAAGTATACCCTCTGTGCTCTTGTTTTCCTTCTTCTTCTAGGCGTTTCTTTCCTTTTGCCTAACTCATCTCTACCAGTATTGAAATCCTTTTCTACCAGTAAGATGCATCACATCTACCATTTATTTTCTGAAGCCTTTTCAGTACTACACAGTTGGAGATACAGTATTTGCTCCCTGCTTTCACACTCCTTAAAGCACTTTGTAATTCTTTTCTGACACCCTATGTTATCATACCCTATATTACATTATTTATGTACTTGTCTTACCTGAACCTCCCGACCCTCATAGCAGGTTCCTCCTGGACAGTAGAGATTAGGCGTCTTCTGCAGCCCTAGCGTGGGTTCTTTTTTTTTTTTTTTTTGTAACTGTTTATTATTTTAAATTGACACATAATTGAATGCTTTTATTAGGTATAGTGTGATATTTCAATATATCTATACAGTGTAATGATCAAGTCAGGGTTTTAGCATATCCATTACCTCAAACATTTGTCATTCTTTGAATAGTAAATAAATTTATTTATAATAAATGGTTGAAAATAAACAATAAATTGGGCAGTGCCTGTGGCTAGGTAAGTAGGGTGCTGGCCCCATATACCGAGGGTGGTGGTTTCGAACCCGGCCTCAGCCAAACTGCAAAAAAAAAAGTAACCTGGCGTTGTGGCAGGCCCCTGTAGTCCCAGCTACTCGGGAGGTTGAGGCAAGAGAATCACCTAAGCCCAAGAGCTGAAGGTTGCTGTGAGCTGTGATGTTATGGCACTCTACTGAGGGCAACAAAGTAAGACTCTGTCTCTCTTTAAAAAAAAAAAAAATAATAATACAATAAATTGTTAACTATAGTTACCCTACAGTGGTATAGGATGTTAGAACTTATTTTTCCTGTCTAGGTATAATTTTGTTATAACCATTAACCAGCCCTCCATATCCCCCCACTACCTCCCTCCCAGCCTTTGGTAACCACTCTATATTTCTATGAGATCGACTTTTTTGAGCTTCCATGTATGAGTGAAAACTTGTAATATTAATCTTTCTGTGTCTGGCTTATTTCAGTTGACCTAGTTAGCATAGGTTTTTGTTCATAGCATCTGCTCAATACATTCATTGACTCAAACTTAAACACATTTCAGAATAACCATTATATTTTTGTTATTTTAGGCTTGATCGTCTATTTATTTTATTGGATACTGGTACTACTCCAGTTACAAGAAAAGCTGCTGCGCAGCAACTTGGAGAAGTGGTGAAGCTTCATCCTCATGAACTAAATAATCTTCTATCTAAAGTAAGAACTCTTTTTCTTTTAGTACAATACAGTTGTAAAGCTTGTCCTGGTGAAAGCACAAAAGTAAAGGTAAAAATCATCTAAGTAATTTGTGATCTCCAAATTATTTTAATTTTTCCCTAATTATTTTTAAAGTTTTTGCTGTTACTTATTTTTTGTTACAGAATAAAGATTTTTTTTTTTTGAATCCAGTTTAATTGTTTAAGGGTTTTGACAATATGGAATCTTTTGCTTGTGTTACAAATTTGAATCTGTCCCAATTTGGTAATGAACTAAGTTGTTAATCTGGTTTGTTAGTGGTCTAACTTGTTCTTAATGGCTAACAATTATATCATAGCTGGTAGTCTTCAAATGGATGAGTACTCATGGGCAATGATGGAAATGTATGACAAGCTAGATGTCATATTACATGTTTAGTTATCAACTGTTTGAATGTGGAGGCTTTCCGCTTTGGTGGATCAGTGTTTTCATAATCCTCTGTCACATTCTTCCTTAAGCAATAGTT
This sequence comes from Nycticebus coucang, assembly GCF_027406575.1. Taxonomy (NCBI): domain Eukaryota; kingdom Metazoa; phylum Chordata; class Mammalia; order Primates; family Lorisidae; genus Nycticebus; species Nycticebus coucang. The sequence goes on from NC_069782.1 coordinate 121,315,008, forward strand.
GTATTTTTTACTGTATTTTTATTGAACTCTGTGGGCTTGCTGAATTACATTGCATGGTAGTAAGTGGCAAATTTCATGTATTTAATTCCCTGGCATGAAAAGCAAAGCAGAAGTGTATTTTTTGTTTGTTTTTATTTTTTGAGACAGTTTCAAGCTGTCCCCCTGGGTAGAGTGCTGTGGTGTAGCAGCTCACAGCAACCTCAAACTCTTGGGCTTAAGCAATTCTCTTACCTCAGCCTCCCAAGTAGCTGGGACTACAGGTGTCTGCCACAACACCTGGCTATTTTTTTGTTGTAGTTGTTGTTGTTTGGCAGGCTGGGCTGGATTCAAACCTGCCAGCCATGCTGCGTGGCTAGTGCCCTAGCCGCTGAACTACAGGTGCCGAGCCAAGCAGGACTGTTTTTTGGGGGGGGGTTAGGGGAGAGGCGGATAGAAGATAGAGTGAGGGAGCAATATGATTGCCCAGACATTGGAAGCTCCAAGATACCTTTCTTCCCTCAGTCTTATCCCCTTTATTCTCATTCGTCCCTCCTTAATGTGTATAAATATGCCTTCTACACCCTTTCTCAACATACAAAGCTACACTGTATGTTTGCTACCACAAGGGCTAACTTAGATATTTTCAGGACTTTCTAACTAAGATACAGACGGAGAGACAGTGACTTGATACCTGTGGGCTGGCTCCACATTCTCAGAGTAAAGAACAATGCGTATTAGGCAACATTATATTCATGTATAAGGTGGGGACATAGAGAAACATACACATTTCTTCTCCTCATCCTAAGGAAAGAAACAGAACAGAATGACCTGAAAGTGGAAACAATGAACAGGAGTAATCTGTACAGAACTAAGCAAAGCCTTCCAAGTGAGTTCTGGTCCTCTTAACTCAGACCTCAGCACATTGGCTGCCATCAGATCATTCCAAAAGAGGCAAAGTTTATCTTTTAGCACTGTCTTGTCTCACTTCCTCTTTTCTCTGCCCCAAATGTTTTCCTGTTGCCTTTTGATTTATGGGTGTGTTTTAAGCAGCTTTATTGAAATATAATTTACATCCCATAAGTGTTCAATTCAGTGATATTTAATATATTACCATAGTGTGCAACAACCATCATTACAGTTTAATTTTAAAACATTTTTATCAGCTGGGCATGGTGTCTCACACCTGTAATTCAGGCACTCTGGGAGGCCGAGATGAGTGGATTGTTTGAGCCCAGGAGTTTGAGACCAGTCTGAACAAGAGTGAGACCCCATCCCTACTAAGAATAGAAAAACTAGCTGAGCATTGTGGTGGATTCCTGTAGTCCCAGCTACTCAGAAGGCTGAGACAAGAGGATCAGTTTTGTGTGCAAGAGTTTGAGGTTACTTTGAGCTGTGATGCAATGGCACTCTACCTAGGGCAACAGAGTGAGACTGTCTCAAAAACAAAACATTTTTATCACCACAAAAAGAAACCTCATACTAGTTAGCAGTCACTCTCCATTCCTCCCTCTCTCATTCCTTGTCCTGGTCAACACTAATCTAACTTTGTATTTAGAGTTGCCTACCTATTTGTGACTCTTGTGACTAGTTTCTTTCACTGAAAATAATGTTTTTATATTGTGGCATGTATCATTACTTTATTTGTATTTCCAAATAATCATTTTATAGCTATGGATATACTGTACATTTATACCATATGTTATTCATTTATCAGTTGATAAACATTTATATTTCTACTTTTTGGCTAGTGTATTATGAAAAATGCTGCAAAGAACATGTATGTGCAAATTTTTATTTGGAAGTATGTTTTCATTCTCTTCTTTGGAGAAATATCTATTTAGATCCCTTGCCCAGTTTTATGTATTTATTTATTTATGTATGTATCTATTTATTTTTTTTAGGGACAGCTTTATTTCTCATAAAGTGTAGCAGCCTATTGGGCATTCATTCCAACAGGTTGGGAAACAAACCCTGGTCAGAAGCCAAGGACATGTGTTTCCTCTCCCCTCTTCTTTTACTAGGTGCTGTCATGTAATGTGGAAATGGCACTTAGGGCTGTGGCAGCCTCTTTGTCCTTATGACAATAAAGGGAGATATTACCGACATTAAAAGGACTGCACAGCAGAAAGATGAACAGCTTCTGGTTCCTTAATGTTATTTATTTAGTTTTAGAGACAGAGTCTCACTCTGTCACCTTCAGTAGAGTGCTGTAGCATCACAGCTCACAGCAACCTCCAGCTCTTAGAGGCGATTCTCTTGCCTCAGCCTCCCGAGTAGCTGGGACTATAGGCACCTGCCACAATGCTGGCTATTTTTTTGTTGCTGGGGTTTTTTGTTGCCCAGTTTGGCTGGGGCTGGGTTTGAACCCGCCATCCTTAGTATATGGGGCTGGTGCCCTACTCACTGAGCCACAGGCACCGCCCCTTTACCCATTTTTAAATTGGATTATTTGTCATTTTATTATGAGTTGTAAGAGCTATTTTCCTATAGTCTGGATACAAAGTCTTGTATCAGGTATATGATTTGGAAATATCTTCTTGTCTATGGGCTGTCTTTTTACTCTATTGAAGAGCACTTGTGCTTTTGGTATCATATCTAAGAAACTGTTGCCTAAGTCAAGGTCACAAAGATTTACTCCTATATTTTCTTCTAGAAGTTTTATAGTTTTAACTCTTGCTTTTAGGTTTATGGTTCATTTTTTGGGTTAATTTTTGTATATGATTTGAGGTAGCTATTCAGCATCATTTTTTTGCATGTGGCTATTCAATTGTTCCGGCATCATTGTTAAAAAGACCATTATTTCCTCATTGAATTGTCTTGGTACTCTTGTTGAAAATCAGTTGACCATAGACATAGGTTACTTCTGAACTCAATTCCACTGATCTATATGTATATCTTTCGTCAGTACTACAAAGTCTTGGGTACTATTTCTTAGCAGAAAGTTTTAAAATAGGCCAGGCTCAGGGGCTCATGCCTGTGATCCTAGCACTGTGGGAGCCCAAAGCGACTGAATTGATTGAACTCAGGAGTTTAAGACTACCCAGAGCAAGAGCAAGACCCAGACCCTATCTCTACTAAAAATAGAAAAAACTAGCCAGACATTGTAGTGGGTGCCTATGGTGCTGACTGCTCGGGAAGCTGAGGCATGAGGATTACTTGAGCCCAGAGTAAGACTCTCTCTCCCTCTCAAAAAAAAAAAAGAAAGAAAAAAAAAAATCAGAAAGTGTGAGTTATCTGGCATAGTAGCATGCATCTGTAGTACCAGCAGCTATTTAGTAGGCTGAGTCAGGAGGATTGCTTGGGCCCAAGAGTTCAAGGCTGTGGTGCACTATGATTATGGCTATGAATAGTAGCCATTGCATTCCAACCTGGGCAGCACAGTGAGATCTCATCTCTAAAAAACATTTTTAAGAAGTGTGAGTCTACCAACTATATTATTTTTCTTCAATATTTTCTTGGTGATTCTGGGTCTCTTGCATTTCCATATGAATTTTAGGATCAACTTGTTCATTTCTGCAAAAAAGCCAGCAGGGGTTTTGATAGGAAATGTGTTGAATCTATAATTTAGTGGATATTCTTATCTTAAAAATGTTAAGTCTTCCAGTCCAATAGTAATTTTAATGTTTTGTAGTATTCAGTGTACAGGTCTTGCACTTTTGTTAAATGTATTCTTAAGCAGTTTCTACATTTTTTTTGCACCAAAGACATTCGCATTTATTTTTTTTTTAAAGCAAATGACAGAGACCCAGTATACCAGCTTTACTTTTTAAACCTAGCTTAACATTACATATTTAAACAACTGTCAAAACTTACTAAGATGCCAGCATTCATGCACAGCTAGAAAACATCCTTATAGTAAATCAGAAATTTTTTTACATTAATGTGTTAATATCTTTCACTACTAAATACTGAAAAAAACTGAAATTAATTCTGTAGAAGGTTCATCCTGCAGTGCTAACTTCACAGCAGGCTGACGCTACTTGGCTCACGTTTCAGACACAATGGAAAAGCAGGTCCATGCTGGTGTTAGTGCACACACTGTTCTACCACTACTGAGGTGTCGGGGCTCACCTGGAGTATGTTTAATAAAAAAGCAAAGTGCATACAGAAATTTATAACAATTTTAAAGACAAATAAATGGTCCTATTATGTGGTCCCAACAATAAACTCAAAAGTCTATGACAAATATGGCTCCAATGAGCTGTTTATAAATACTCAGATTAGGTACAGTGATACTGAAAGTCGAGTTCATTTGAAATCTTCAAAAAAAGTTCCTGTTAATCCTCAAATGGTGCTTGTTATAGTTAGCATTTCTGTTAAATGCGTGGGTTGAGTCACTTGTTATGCAAGTGCAGCTGCTCCTTACCATTTATTGTCAGGGACTTGAGCTGCCCGTCTTCCTCAACTTCCACTCTTTCTTGACCATTCTCCACGATTCTCTTTGTAGTGCTCTTTCTGCCATTAACTATTTTTGTAGAAGTCGATACAGACTTGAAGTTGCCCATCCCACTACCACCAAATGATGTGGAGAGAACGAAGTGAGACCCCCGTGATCTAGCGACCCAAATGAAGAAAATCTTGCAGGAAATCCCACAGAAAATCCTGTATTAAAAGAAGAAAATCTACTTCCAAAAGGTGGAAATCCACTGAAGCCAGAGAAAAACGACCCTGTTCCTTGGTTTCTGCTTCCTCGGAGACCCCTCTGATTCCCAATAAAGTCCTCAAATGGGTCTTCAAAGAAGTCAAATCTAAAGGGGTCCCTTCCACCAAAAAATTCCCTGAAGACATCCTCAGGCTTACGGAATGTGAAGCCATAATCAAATGGATTGTCCAAATGACTTCCACCTCCTCCACCATTTAATCCTTCTTTGCCATATTTGTCATAGATGTCCCGCTTTTTAGGATCTGACAACACCTCATACGCCTCAGCTACTTGTTTGAATTTTCTCTCTGCTTCTTCTTTATTCTCAGGGTTTTTATCTGGGTGCCACTTTAGTGCCAGTTTTCGGTACACCTTTTTAATATCCTTGGCTGAAGCATGTCTCTGCATGCCTAGAGCATCATAGTAATCCACCATGTTTTAAATAATTGTTGTAATAGGTCCGAGGATGCGGACGACCGACTGAGGGAAGGAGAGAGGGGGCAGCGGCCCCGGGCTCCTCGCGGCTCCGGCATGGCTGCGCTGGTGGTGGCAGATGGTCTTTGCGCTTTCCTTTCTCTCATTTTCTACATTTTGATACTATTGGAAATGACATTCTTTCTTAATTTCACTTTCGGATTAAGATGTAGAAACACAGTTGATTTTTAACTTTTAATTCTCTTTGTATTAAGTAATGGGACTTAATAAAAATGTATACTTTGCTTTTTAATATATTAACTATATTTTTCTTAAAACACACCAGAATATTTTTATTAAAAGTTTCTTATTTCTGCTTTGTAAGGGGGTAGTGATATTTTCTACGAATGATAGACTCTTATAAATGATTTTAATATTGTAACATTTATAACATGTTTGGAGGCCTGCTAAGTTATAAATTAATAGGAAGTAAATTTGTATTTCTCTGTTCTGGCCGCCTTGAGCAAACAATTTTTTTTATATATAACTTTTATAATTTTTAAGGTATTGATATATTTAAGGAGTGCAAATTGGGATACCCGGATTGCAGCAGGACAAGCTGTCGAAGCTATAGTGAAAAATGTACCTGAGTGGAATCCAGTGCCAAGAACCAAACAAGGTGCTTTTAACTATAGATTTGAGCATAATATACATTTTATATTTTAATAATTTTAATTTAAAGGCTTAATTTTTGTGCATGGTCTTGTCAAGAAATGATATTGGGGGTGGTGCCTCTGGCTCAAAGGAGTAGGGCTCCAATCCCATACACCGCAGGTGCCGGGTTCAAACCCAGTGCTGGCCAAAAAATGCAAAAAAAAAAAAAAATTATAATAAATGATATTGAATAAGTTGATTTTCCCACTTAAAAAATTGCCAGATAAACATTCTATGTGTATTTTAAATTCTTAATTTTACGGTATGTTTGATTTATAGATATTTATGTTTAAAAAAGAAGTTAAATCAATACAGTGTAAATATTTGAAACCTTCTATTTTTTTCTGCATGTTGCTGGGAGAATAATATAATGTAGTTGTTTTCTAAATTTAAGCATAATTATATATGGATATTTGGAGTGATAAGTCTTTAGTGTTATATTTGTGTGTGTACGGAGCTGGTGTCTTGCTGTGTTGCTCAGGCTGGTCTCAAACTCTTGGCCTTAAGCTCGCCTCCTGCCTTGGCCTTCCAAAGTGCTGGGATTATAGGTGTGAGCCACCATGCCTGGCCAAGTCTTCAGTTTTTTTATGTGCCCTTTAGATGTCTTGTAGTGGAAAAATTTTTTTCCGATTACCTATAACAACATTTAAAAACAAAGCTTTTGAAAGTTGTAAAGGTGTACATTTAAATTAAGTCAAAATTTAATATGGTACAAGAGTCATTTTTTTTTTTTTTTTTTTGTGGTTTTTTTTTTGGCCGGGGCTGGGTTTGAATCCGCCACCTCTGGCATATGGGACTGGTGCCCTACTCCTTGAGCCACAGGCGCCTCCCACAAGAGTCATTTTTAACCCGTACCATCACTTTTACCATCAGGCTTACCTTGCCTAAAATTTTTGCTTTTATTTGGTGGCACCTGTTACTTTGAGTTATTGTATTAATTTATCTTCTCTCATCAAATTAGATGAATGTGTGACCAGAAGAAGTTATGACTTATTTTAGAAAAGAGCCTTTTTTTTTTTTTTTTTTTTTTGTAGAGACAGAGTCTCACTGTACCGCCCTCGGGTAGAGTGCCGTGGCGTCACACGGCTCACAGCAACCTCTAACTCTTGGGCTTACGCGATTCTCTTGCCTCAGTCTCCCGAGCAGCTGGGACTACAGGCGCCCGCCACAACGCCCGGCTATTTTTTTGTTGCAGTTTGGCTGGGGCTGGGTTTGAACCCGCCACCCTTGGCATATGGGGCCGGTGCCCTATTCACTGAGCCACAGGCGCCGCCCGAAAAGAGCCTTTTTTCTCTGCTTATTTTGATATATAGAAATACTACAACTGATTCATTTTTTAAATCTTGTAGAATTAATTATACTATTATTAAAATTTTTAGCAAAATTGCTTGTCATTAATAGAAAACTTAAAACATTCATAATAGTTCTCTTTAATTTAACTTAAGCAATTATACTTTAGTTTACAGATAAATTACATGGAAGTGCCAGCCAAACAAACTATTAAATCAGTGAGCAACTACAGTATATTTTAACATTTACAATGATATAACCTTTTGGGGGAGGAATACAGAACATTTTATAAATATTTTTAGACCTCAGATGGTTGTACCGGGGATGCCAAAAATGCATACATAATTTTAAGAGCTGTTATCTATGTATTACTTTTCAAAGTTGAATTGAATTACGGTACAAATGTGTAGTATGTTACTCATGCAAAAGATGATATTAATCAAAAGAACGCTCACATCTCCATGCAACAGCCAAGACAAAGAAAATGGCAGAAGCATGGTGGTTGTTCAAGGAGTGCAAGATCTTTTTGAAGTGGTTTGGAAGCACGGGTATGCAACAGAACCTCCAGCAGGCCTAACAATTGCATGAATTCAGGATATGTTTGAGACACACGGTACTGTGTGTAACGTGCACATGGGAAGATCCAGAAGGCCTTGCAACAATGCTCAAGTAATAGTTCACCATAATGAGAAATGTCTGGATGCTGATAATAGCCGCTTGGAACATCTTTTATAATTGTAGAAGTCAAATGTGATTTGTAGTCATCTTCTGTTGTGAGCTGTATTACAATTTTAACAGTTTTTTCCTTCCTTAAAATCTGTATGCATTTATTTGGCACCCTTTGTATAAGTTTAGCGATTTGTTTAGGATATTATTATTTGCTGGGAGTATGGGAAGTGAGTCCTATTGAATGCATTGTTACGTTGTGGCCAAGCCATTCCTCACATACAGGGAGGGATGATGCTTAACGCTGCTCATGATGAATAAGTTCTATGAATATTTTTATCTTCTAATTTAGCACTATAATAAATTCATGCTGTTATCTCAGTGTTTTTAAACTTTTTAACAATAAATGGAAGTAGCATGATATTTAATATATACATTTTAACATGGGGATGCATTTCTAAATGTAATTGTGCTTTCATGGTTGGAAATAGTTACACATACACCCATTAACATTCTCATGGTTTGTTGAAGTGGAGCAACCAGTTTAATAATTTATTCACAGATAACTAAGAACTGATCATAAATAAATCCAAATAGCTTTTCCACTTCCTCCACTGTTACTTTTCTTAAAATATTACCCCCACGCTCCAAGTATTGATAAACTGTTTTCTTTTATTCCACTGAAATTAATATGGTCAAATTAATATTCTAAAACCTTATCTAGAACCTACTTCAGAAAGTTCTATGGAAGATTCATCTACTACAGATCGATTGAATTTTGACAGATTTGATATATGTAGATTGTTACAACATGGTGCATCACTCTTGGGGTCTGCTGGTGCAGAATTTGAAGTCCAGGATGAAAAATCAGGTATGTAGTAGTCTTACAGGGAAAGTCTGAAATTTATGTGTGTTTTCAAGCTAATTTGTCACTATTCATCAGTCATGAATAATCTAACATGTCATGAAATGTAAATTGACTGAAGTTTGGGGGTATGGTAAAGGTAATCAGTAATATTTGATCTAAAGTGAGAATTTTTTTCCCTGTGAGTATGTACTATGTAATGTACCATTTATTTATTTATTTTTTGCAGTTTCTGGCCGGGGCTGGGTTTGAACTCGCCACCTCTGGCATATGGGGCCAGTGCCCTACCCCTTTGAGCCACAGGTGCCGTCCCTAGATGTATCATTTTAATTGATAATTATATAATATCAGAATTATAAAGTGTTATCTAAGAGCTCAGATTTTAAAATTAGGATTAGTACAGATTGTGGTAATGGTAATGTTTTCACAATTCTGGACATTTGAGAGATTTTGTGATCATTTTATTTTTATCACATGTTTTGTTGGATCTATTCATGCTGGTGTCCAAAGCAAAAGCTAAAAGTAAAATATAAAACTTGGATAGGTAATTGTCCCCCAAATTTACAGAATCTATCTGTCTATAAAGTAAAATAAATGTTTTGGGCATTCTAAGATTGTGGCCTGAAATAGAAAAAAACTTTATACTTTTAATGGAATTCTATATAAATACATTGCCTTTTTGGCTAAAAACCAAAACAGAACAGCATCTTGTCACTAATTAAATGAAGCACTATTCAGACCCTGTCTGATTAAGTTAATCTTGAAATGATTTTTAATTTGTTTATATTTTAAACAAATATTTTTTTTAACAAATTTGTTTATATTTTAAACATTCCCTCTTTCTTAGTATGGCTTCTGTTAAAAGATCTAGTTGGGTTATTTATTATTTTATTTTATTTTTATTTTTTTTCAAGGCCGAGCCTCAAGCCGTCGCCCTGGGTAGAGTGCTGTGGCATCACTGCTTACAGCAACCTCTAACTCCTGGGCATAAGCAATTCTCCTCCCTCGGTCTCCCCAGGAGCTGGGACCACAGGCGCCCACCACAATGCCTGGCTGTGTTTTGGTTGCAGCTGTAATTGTTGTTTGGCAGGCCCCGGCTAGATTCGAACCTGCCAGCTCAGGTGTATGTGGCTGGCGCCTTAGCCGCTTGAGCCATAGGCGCTGAGCCGTTGTTGTCTTTTTTTTTTTACTAGTGGATTTAGAGGGCACAAGTGTTTTTTGTAACATGTGTGAATAGTGGAATGCTGAAGTCAGGTTTTTCAATGTACCTGTCACCAAAATAGTGTACATTGTACCTGATAGGTAGATTTTTATCCCTCAAACCTCCTCAGCCTTCCCTTTTTTAGTTTTCAGTGTACATTATACCAATGTATGGTCATATTCGTGAGTATGTTTAGCTCCCACTTGTGAGAACGTGGTATTTGTTTCCATTCCTGAGGTGTTTCACTTAGGATAATGCTCTTCTAAGTTCCATCCAAGTTGCTGCAGAAGACATTATGTTATTCCTTTTTATGGTTGGGTAGTACTCCATAGTGTGTATGTGTATACAGAGAATGCCAAAAACATGTACATACATTTTAAGAAAGGGAAAAAACTGTTAAAATTGTAATATTCAAGTCATGTTTGACTTCTGCAATTGTAAGAAGTGTTCAGATGTGATTTATGTTCATCTTTTGTTATTGTAAATACTGAGTATTAACAAGTTTAAATACAGTTTTTTCTTTCTTAAACCGTGTATAAATTTATACCCTCTGTATATTTGTGTATATATACACATCACATTTTCTTTCTTTCTTGTTTTGGAGACAGTCTCACTCTGCTGCCCTGAGTAGAGTGCCATGGTGTCGTCATAGCTCACAGCAACCTCAAACTCTTGGGCTTGAGCAGTCCTCTTATCTTAGCCTCCCAAGTAGCTGGGACTATAAGCATGCGCCACTGTGCCCAGCTAGTTTTTCTGTCTTTAGTAGAGATGGGGTCTTGGTGTTGCTCTTGCTCAGGCTGGTCTCAAACTCCTGAGCTCAAGCAATCCATCCATCTCTGTCTCCCAGAGTGCTAGGATCAAAGGCATGAGCCACCACAGCTGGCCACACACCACATTTTCTTTATCCAGTCAGTTTTTGGGCACTTAGGTAGATTCCGTATGTTTGCAGTTGTGAATTGTGCTACGATAAACATTCAGGCACAGGTGTCTTTTTCATAGAAAGACTTCTTTTTCTTTGGGTAGATACCCCATAGCGGGATTCCTGGATTGAGTGGTAGGTTTACTTCTTGGAGGAATCTTCATACCATTTCCATAGAGGTTGTACTGTGTACTAGTTTACATTGCCACCAGCAGGATAGAAGTGTTCCTTTTTCACCACATTCATGCCAACCTCTATCATTTTTTGACTTTTTTTTTTTTTTGACGACAAAGTCTCACTATGTTCCACTCCGTAGAGTCCTGTGGTGTCACAGTTCACAGCAACCTCAAACTCTTGGACTTAAGCAATTCTCTTGGCTCAGCCTCCTAAGTAGCTGGGACTACAGGTGCCCACCACAACGCCTGGCTATTTTTTTTGTTGTCGTTGTTTAGCAGGCCTGGGCTGAGTTTGAACTCACCAGCCCCTGTGCATATGGCCGGTGCCCCAACCACTGATAGAGCTAGGGGCACCAAGCCCTTTTTTTGACTTTTTAATAATGGCCATTCTGACAGGGGAAAAGTGGTATCTTGTGGTTTTAATTTACCATGATTAGTGATGTTGAACATTGTTTATCTTCTTTTGAAAAAAATCTGTTCGTGTCTTTCAGCCACTTTTTTTTTTAATTTTCTTTTTATTTTTAATTTCAGCTTGCTTGTTCATCATTCTTCTTTCAAAGTACTCTTTTCTTTGTTGTTCATTTTCTTTTCTTCTTTTTTTTTTCCAATGCTTCTTCTGGCGATGCTCTGTCCTGTTGCCTCCCCAGTAGCTGTTTAAGAGATTCTCTTGCCTCAGGCTCCTGAGTAGCTGGGATTACAGGTGCCCGCCACAACGCCCGGCTATTTTTTTGTTGTAGTTGTCATTGTTGTTTGGCGGGCCCGGGCTGGATTCAAACCCTCCAGCTCTGGTGTATGTGGCCGGTGCCTTAGCCACTTGAGCTACAGGTGCTGAGCCTGTTTACTTACTTTTGTTGTCGTATTTGCTTTTACACTCTTAGTCATGAGTTCTTTGCCTAGGCCAGGGTCCAGAAGAGTTTTCCTACATTATCTTCTAGAATTTTTATGGTTTCAGGTTTTATATTTAAATTGTTATCCATCTTCAGTTAACTTTTGTATACGATGAGAGAGAGGGATTCTCCAGTTTTAATTCTTTTGCATCCTGTTTTCCCAGCATTATTTATTGAATGGGGGGGTTCTTTCCTCAGTGTATGTTTTTGTCTGCTTTGTTGAAAATCAGTTATAACTTTACGTAGTATGATTTTATTTCTGGATTCTCTGTTTCCATCCTCTCTGTATTTACCTTTATACTGGCATAATACTGTTTTGGTTACTATAGCCTTGTAGTATAATTTGAAGTCCTGTAGTGTGATGCCTCCAGATTTGTTCATTTTGCTCAGGATTGCTTTGGGTTTTGGAGCTCTCTTTTGGTTTCCATGTAAAGTTTAGTATTGTCTTTTTCTAGAGCTGTGAAAAAATGACATTGGTATTTTGAGAATTGCATTGATTCTGTACATCACTTTAGACAATGTGGATCTTTTAACAGTATTGCTTCTTCAGGATTATTTTGGCTATTCTGGGTTTGTTCATTTCCATATGACTTTTAGACTCAGTCTGTCGATGTCTGCAAAAAGAAAAAAAAAAGCCAGCTGGGAGTTTGATAACAATTGAGTTGAATCTGTGTATCAATTTGGGAAATATCAATATCTTAACAATATGATTGATGTGTAAATATTGAATGTGTCTTCATTTAGATTTTCTTTCTTTTTTTTTTTTTTTTTTTTTGAGACAGTCTCATTATGTTTCCCTGGGTAGAGTGGTCTGGTGCTCAAACTTTTGGGCTCATGCGATTCTCTTGCCTCAGCCTCCTAAGTAGCTGGGACTATAGGTGCCCACTACAACGCCTGGCTATTTTTTGGTTGTAGTTGTAATTGTTTGGCAGTCCAGGCTGGATTTGAACCCACCAGCTCTGGTGTATGTGGCTGGTGCCCTAGCCTGTGAGCTACATTTATTTAGATCTTTAATTTCTTTTACCATATTTTATATGGTTTTAACAACAAGTTTTAAATTTTCTTTCTTTTGTTTTTTTGTTGGTTTTTTTTTTTTTTTTTTTTTTTGAGACAGTCTCACTATGTTGCCCTGGGTAGAGTGCTGTGGCGTCACAGCTCACAGCAACCACCAATTCTTGGGCTTAAGCAATTCTCTTGCCTCAGCCTCCCAAGTAACTGGGACTACAGGCGCCAGCCCCGGTGTATGTGGCTGGTGGCCTAACCACTGAGCATGGGCGCCAAGCTGTAAAGTTTCTTTTTGTTACTTTTATAAACTAAATTGTTTTCTTAACTTCATATTTGAGTTTTTATTTCTTTAAATCTTTTTTTTTCTCCTTGTTCTTTAGATTGAGTACTTTGTATTATGCTGGAAATACGTGCAGAAATCAGAATAAAATCTAGACTTTCATTAGCTAGAACATTTTCCAATCATGATTGGGTAATAGAATTTATGGGATATTCAGAGATTATTCTGAGTGTAGCTTGTTTTATAGGTAAGGGGGTGTTTAGAAGTTCTTTTATTATGATGGAGTCTGATCCGCATGTGTTAGAAAACTTCTGAACTGTAGAGGAAATATATTTCGTTCCTGTTTAAAGGTGAAGTGGATCCTAAAGAGAGGATAGCACGCCAACGAAAACTATTACAGAAGAAACTTGGCCTTAATATGGGAGAAGCAATTGGAATGAGTACTGAAGAACTCTTCAATGATGAAGATTTGGATTACACCCCAACTGCAGCAGCCCTTGTAAACAAACAACCTGTAGGTAAAACGTTTGGTTGTTTGATTACAAGTAATAATACAAAGGGTTTGCTTTATTTTGCTTACGTAATTGTAATTTTTAAAAAATGTTGTGCTTATTTCTGCTCATTGCTGTGTAGTGCCACCAAAATTTAGTGTCTTTAAACTGATTTTATTTTTTATTTTGAGACAGAGTCTCTCACTATTGCCCAAGCTGCAGTTCTGTAGCCTTAGCTTTACTCATAGGAACCTTAAACTGCTGGGCTTAAGCCATCTTCCTGTCTCAACTTCCTGAGTAGCTGGAAGTACAGGTGTGTACCACCACGCCTGGCTAATTTTTTCTATTTTTAGTAGAGATGGGGTCTTGCTTTGCTCAGGCTACTCTCAAACTCCTGAGCTCAAGTAATCCTCCCACTTCCAGAGTGGGAGGATCCCAGAGTGCTAGGATTATATATATCAACCAACGTGCTGGCCTGAACTGGATTTTTGGTAACAGATTCTACAGAGATAGAAGCTTAAGCACTGTTAGCTAAAAGTTGTAGTAGACTCCTCCCCCTCCCCTCCCTCTTTTTTTTTTTTTTTGAGACAAAGCCTCACTTTGTCACACCACCAGTTGAATGTTGTAGTATCATAGCTGACAGCAACCTGAAACTCTTGGGCTCACGTGATTCTCTTGCCTCAGCCTCCCAAGTACCTGGGATTATAGGCGCCTACCACAGTGCCCAGCTATTTCCCCCCACCATTTTTTTTTCTGTTTTTTTTTTTTTTTTTGAGAGATGAGGTCTTACTCTTGCTGAGGCTGGTCTCAAACCAGTGAGCTCAAGTGATCTGCCCTCTTCGGCCTCCCAGAGTGCTAGAATTATAGGCGTGAGCCACTGTACTCCACCCTGTTTTCTTTTTTTAAGAGATAGGGTCTCACTTTATCATGCAGACAGAAGTGCAATGGCCTGATTATATATATCTCACTGTAATTTCAAACTCCTGGGTTCAAGCAGTCCTCCTGCCTCAGTCTTTCCAGTAGTTAGAACTATGGGAGTGTGCAACCAGGCCTGGACTAATTTTTTTTATTTTTTGTGGAGACCAAGTCTTACTGTGTTGCCCAGCGTAACCTTGAACTCCTAGCCTCATGGTCCTCTTGTTTCAGCCTCCCAAAGTGAAGGGACTATAGGCATGAGCCATTGCACTCAGCCATATAGTGGACCTTTTGGAGCCACTGGTATTGAAAGATTCTTTTTGCTTCAATTGCTCTTTTTTGTTGTTTGCTTGGTATAGGAAAAAAAGTAATTCTGGGGGAGAGTGAGAGACAGTAAGGGCTATCATAGTCAGATACGATGATAGTAGACGTCTTTAGAGCTATGATTAATTTTTTTTTAATTCAGAAGTATAACAAGACTTTAGACAATAAAGTATATGTAATGTGAAGTAAAAAGTTTCCTTTTTTATATACATTTACGTTATAAAATTTTTTTTGCAAAGACATACATGTTCCTGTGCTCCGTAGGCAATATTTCTTAAGTTATGTTTGGATCCTTCTGAAAATTTTTGTATATACACAAGTGTATGAATGTCTTTTTAAGCCATGTTCATCTTTTTCCACTTTATACAGCTTAATATATCAATATTACAGATTGACTGCATTCCTTTTTCTTTTAATAACTATGAAATCAGAATTAACTACATTCCTTTTTGACAGTGTCATGCTATTTTGTCTTGTGACTATACCTTAATTTCACTCCTTTTCCCCCTGTTCTTCTAATTCCCAATGGATGTACATATGCTTCTTAACTTTTTTTAATGCCATAAACTCTTCTGAAGCTCTAGTTAAAGCAAAGGCTCTCGCCTCAGAAAAATGCACATATAAGTAAAATACTACATTTCAAGGGATTTAGTCCAATTCTCCCTGTCCCCTAAGAATGAGCCCCATTAAGAATTCCTGCTTTGCAGTCATGAATCTCTTACCTCATTATTCCCATGACCTTTCCCTTTGCTTCACTAAAAAATGGGTCCATTTGTTTTTATAGTAATTGTACTCTAAACAGTTGGAATTTGCAAAGTACATTTTTTAGGGTTGGGGTGTGTGTGATGAATAACTTTTGCAGAAAAGGAAAAAAGGCAGAAATGGGGAAAACAGTATAAAATGGCAGAAATACAATGATAACTAGGAAGAAACAGAAGGAAATGGGGTAGAACAGGAAGTATAAGATGTAAGTAAAAAATAAGGAAATAAAATAAAAAATGCAGTAATGTGATCACAAAATGGGCCATGGACTTTTTTTTTTTTTTTTTAATGAGACAGAGTCTCATTATATCACCTTCAGTAGAGTGCTGTTACATCACAGCTCACAGCAACCTCTAACTCGTGGGCTTAAGTGACTCTCTTGCCTCAGCCTCCTGAGTAGTTGGGACTGCAGGAGCCCACCAGAATGCCTGGCTATTGTTTTTGGTTGCAGTTTGGCCGGGGCTGGGTTTGAACCCTCCACCCTCAGTATATGGGGCCAGTGCCCTACCCATTAAGCCACAGGCACCGCCCTGGCCATAGACTCTTTACAGCTGTATTGCCTTGTATATGCTAGTGGTTCCCGGACCAAGACTACAGGAGAACATCCATGATCTTTATAGTGTCTGTTTATTCTGTTTGTTTTTAGAGTCTTGTCACTTGGTTAGTTAGAGTGCCATGGCCTCAGCCTACCTTATATAGCAACCTCAGACTCCTGGACTCAGGAGGCTGAGGCTTAGAACCTCCTGAGTAGAGGGGACTACAGATTCTTGCATAGTGCCCAGCTAGTTTTACTATTTAGTAGACTGAGTGTTGCTTTGCTCAGGCTGGTCTCAAATTCCTGTGCTTGAGGGATCCTCCTACTACGGCCTCCCAGAGTGCTAGGATTATAGGCATTAGCCACCACTTCTATCCTGTAGTGTCTCTTATGAATGGAAAAGAAAGCCAAATAGGGAGTAAATGGTTATAAGGAAAGGAGTGTATGGGCTAAGTTAACTATAGAATGCTGGACCAACTGCTCATGCCTGTAATTATTTTTATCTTTTCAGCAGATAATGATTATCAGTTTTGTTTTTTTGGATGTACTCTTATTACTTTTACATGGTATTATAGTTATTTGAAGTCTTGCCTTTTCAAAGCCTCTGTAGATTAGAATCATACATCTCTGCCATATCTGTGATATTAAAAAAAGTTAAGTAGGGGGGCTAGATGTGGTGGCGTATGCCTGTAATCCTAGCACTCTGGGATGCTGTGGGGGGAGGAACTCTTGAGCTTAGGGATTTACTCAGCCTGAGCAAGAGTAAGACCCCATCTCTACTAAAAGTAGAAAAATATTAACCAACACTGTGCAGGGTCTCTGTAGTGTCAGCTGCTTGGGAGGCTGAGACAAGAGGTTTGCTTAAACCTAGGAGTTCCAGGTTGTTGTGAACTAGGCTGACACTGGCACTCCAGACTCTGTCTCAAAAAAAAAGAAAAAAAGTTAAGCATGAATGTACCTGTTGAGAATTGGAAGAATAGAGAAGGAGGAGGAAAAGAATGAAGTGACATTGCAGCTATACAATAGAATAGCATAAGTGTGTCAAAAAAGAATGTGATCAATCTTTATATACTGGTGTTTATAGATTTACTTCTCTTCTGAGGTTAAGACTTTAGGTATTACTTTTAATGTAAAAAATTCAAACTCAGCATTCTTTTATTCTTTTAGACTCTTCAGGCAGCTGAATTGATTGACTCAGAATTTCGAGCAGGAATGAGCAATAGACAAAAGAACAAAGCTAAAAGAATGGCCAAGTTATTTGCAAAACAGAGATCCAGGGATGCAGTGGAAACTAATGAGAAGAGGTAGTAATCTTTTTCTCCTTATTCACTTAAAACCTTAGTTCTGTGTGGTTTAAATCTGTGTCTGCTTGATTTATAAAAACATTTTGCTGACATGTTTAGCTGGGGACTACTGTTTGGATTGTCTTGCTCAGTTGTCCGAGAGTGTTTATTGTTAGTAGGGACTAAGACTACTTCCTCCAGAAAGACCCCCATGTGCAGATTCTTTTTCTTACTGATTGTTGGTTGTGAACAAGGGTTGAAGAGCTACAAATAGGAGAGCATTCTAGGCAGAGGGAATAGGAATAAGTATAAATGTCTTAATCATGGAATATGCAAGAATTAGAAAGAAGGGAGATACTGCTGGAATAAGTAGAAAGAAGAGTGGTAGAGAATGAAGTCAAAGAGGTGGTCTAAGGACCATAACTAACACACTGTATTAGTAAAGTGAGAAGTATTGTTATGGTATTACATTGCTTGTTCCCTAAACGGGAACTGTGCTAAATAGTGGGTTATAATCTATGTTTGTTTACTTAATCCTGTTATAGGAAAGAACTCTGTGCATTAAGTCGCTATCTTTGTTAATGAGTTAATAAAAATGATATCACTGCATGGCTTAGAGCAGCATTTCTCAAAGGTGGTTCAAAGCTAAACATGCAGATTCTTGGGTCCCATTTGGATCTATTAAATCAGAATCTTTTTTTTTTTTTTCTGTGATGGAGTCTCACTATGTCACCCTCTAGAGTACCGAGGTGTCACAGCTCACAGCAACCTCAAACTCTTGGGCTCAAGTGATTGTCTTGCCTCAGCCTCCCAAGTGGCTGGGACTACAGGCACCAGCCACAATGCCCTGCTATTTTTGTTGTTCTCATTGATTAGCAGGCCCGGACGAGGTTCAAACCCACCAGCCCTGGTGCATGTGGCTGGTGCCCTAACCACTGAGCCACGGGTACCAAGCCTAAATCAGAATCTTCAGTGATGTTCAAGAAATATGTGAGAAATAGTGAATTAATAAAAAGTCTATAAAAAGTGGATTTTGTTATAGGTGACAGAAAATTTGTTCTTTCTACTCACATAAAGCTATAAATTATATAGTTTTTGTGGATAAATAATAAACATCTACTTCATAGAAATTTGAACTTAGGGTTAAGTTTTAAAGTATAAACTCGTTGTTGAGCTTGGTAACTACAGGTTTTTTTTTTTAACAGCTCAGTAGGATCATACAGTAACTTAATAAATGTTCCTGCTGGTTTTTATTCATATAAACCCTTTTATCCAAGGACTTAAAAATTGGGAATATTAGACCTTATTTTTCAGAATTCATAAATCATACATTCCACAAATATTTATTAAATATGTAAATATGTGTCAAGTACTGTTCTAGGTCTTGAGGATAAGAGTGAATGAAATAGATAAGAATTCCTATGTTTGGAACTTGCATTCTAGAGAGAAAGAAAGGTGAGAGGTATTAGTTTTCTCTAGTATACAAAAGGTTAAAAACAGGTTATTGGAACAAGAATTTAAAATTAATAAGATAAATAAGGAATAGGTTGTATATACATATATATAAAATACAGATCATGTTAACAATAAGAGTTAAGAGAGGAAAGAAGGTAAAACATGGAAGGAATGTGTGAAATGTGTGAAATTTTAAATAGGGTAGTCTGGGAGGGCATCATAGAGTTGATTTTTGAGTAAAGATTTTAAAAAAGGGAGAGTACTAGTTCCGTGAATATTTAAGCATAGATGTTCAAAGTAGAGTGAGTTACAAGGGCAAATGCCTAGAAGTGGAAGAAGCATGGTTAACAAGTTTAAGGATGTAAGGTGACCAACCAATATGGCTTAGAGAGGAATTGAGGGAAGAGTAAATAGGGGATGAAGTTAGAGAGGCTCAGATTTCTTTTAGCACCTTATAGAAAAAATGGTGAAATAAATCATGTTGTTAAGATGGAGAGGAGAGGGTGGCGCCCGTGGCTCAAAGGAATAGGGCTCTAACTCCAAACCCAGCCCCGGCTAAAACTGCAAAAAAAAGATGGAGAGGAGAGAAATTATTTATAGAAAATAGTGCTATACACTTTAAAATTGCAATTTTTCCTTTTCTTTTTTTTGAGACAGTCTCAAGCTGTCGCCCTGGGTAGAGTGCCATGGCGTCACTGCTTACAGCAACCTCAAACTCTTGGGCTTAGGCTATTCTCTCGCCTCAGCCTCCCAAGTAGCTGGGACTACAGGCACCTGCCACAAATGCCAGCTATTTTTAGTTATAGTTGTCATGGCTGTTTGGCAGGCCTGGGCTGGATTTGAACCCACCAGCTCCAGTGTATGTGGCTGGCACCTTAGTCGCTTGAGCTACAGGCGCTGAGCCAATTTTTCCATTTTTAAATATTAAATATAGGTAGTTTTGTCTTCTCCTTTGTAATTTTAAGCTAGCCTCAATATTTTTGATCTTTAACATTTCCTCCAATTTTCTCTGTCTTTTTTCTTTTTTGAGATAGAGCCTCAAGCTGTCACCCTGGGTAGAGTGTTGTGACATCACAGCTCACAGCAACCTCCAACTCCTGGGCTTAAGCGAGTCTCCTGCCTCCGCCTCCCAAGTAGCTGGGACTACAGGCACCCGCCACAATGCCCGGCTATTTTTTGGTTGCAGCCATCATTGTTGTTTGGCGGGCCCTGGACTGGATTCGAACAGGTGTATGCCAGCTCAGGTGTATGTGGCTGGCGCCTTAGGCGCTTGAGCCACAGGCACCGAGCCATTCTCTGTCTTTTTTCATTGGTTATTTTCTTATCTCTCTCTCTCTCTTTTTTTTTTTTTTTTTTTGCAGTTTTTGGCCAGGGCTGGGTTTGTTTTTTTTTTTTTTTGGTTGCAGCCATCATTGTTGTTTGGCGGGCCAGGGCTGGATTTGAACCTGCCAGCTCAGGTGTATGTGGCTGGTGCCTTAGCTGCTTGAGCCACAGGCGCCGCCCCAGGGCTGGGTTTGAACCCGCCACTTCTGGCATATGGGGCTGGTGCCCTACTCCTTTGAGCCACAGGCACTGCCCGCTATATTTTTTAAGAACTAGTAAGGTCATATTTTATTACTCAGATACTAGTTTTCTCTAGTATACAAAAGGCTAAAAACAGGTTATTGGACCAAGAGTTTAAAATTAAAAAGGAGAGAAACTGATTAATAGATAGAAAGGAGCAATTAAGTTAAACTTGAGATCCAATTTGAAAGGAAGAATTCATGAACCGATAGAATAGTTAGGGTATATTTTGCTCAAACTTTTTTTTTTTTTTTTGTAGAGACAGAGTCTCACTTTATGGCCCTCGGTAGAGTGCCATGGCCTCACACAGCTTACAGCAACCTCCAACTCCTGGGCTTAAGGCGATTCTCTTGCCTGAGCCTCCCGAGTAGCTGGGACTACAGGCACCCGCCACAACGCCCGGCTATTTTTTGGTTGCAGTGTGGCCGGGGCCGGGTTTGAACCCGCCACCCTGGGTATATGGGGCCGGCTCCTTACCGACTGAGCCACAGGCGCCGCCCTCAAAAACTTTTTTAAGTAATTAATCTTACTTGATACCTGAGATTCAAAGTAAACCGTATAAGCAGAATATAGTAAAACATTTGGTCAGATGATAGATTCTCTTATATTCATTGTGATTCATGTTATCTTTAGTCATTGTGGTTCACATGATCCTTTATTCATTTTTTAAATGGTGACTTTTATTTTTTAGCAATGACAGCACTGATGGGGAGCCAGAAGAAAAGAGACGGAAAATAGCAAATGTTGTTATTAATCAGTCTGCAAATGATTCCAAAGTCTTGATTGATAATATTCCAGACAGTTCCTCCTTAACTGAAGAGGTACTATTGAAATACCCTTAGTGTCTATTAAAAAAAAATTTTTTTTTTTTTTTTTTTTTGAGACAGAGTCTTACTATATCTCCCTTGGTAGAATGCCATGTTGTCAAACCTCAAAGTCTTCAGCTTAAGTGATTCTCTTGCCTCAGCCTCCTAAGTAGCTGGGACCACAGATGCCTGCCACAACACCCGGCTATTTGTTTTTTTTTTTTTTTTGATTGTAGTTGTCATTGTTGTTTGGCAGGCCTCGGCTAGGTTTGAACCTGCCAGCTCTGGTGTATGTGGCTGGTACCCTAGTCAGTGAGCTACAGGCACTGAGCCATAAAATTGTTTATACAATATTTTCTAACTAATGTGTCAATAGACAGTATTGAATAATCAGATGATTGAGATACATTTTATTAGTAAAAATTATTTATTTACTTCATTAGAAAAACTATTAAATTTTTAAAATACTGATTATTACTAGACTTATAAGTAATACTTACACTTTATTGAATTACTTAAATTGTTAATACAAAATAGACCTTTTTAACTAGTAGTATTTTTTTTTTTATTCAGACAAATGAATGGCCTTTGGAAAGTTTTTGTGAAGAACTTTGCAATGACCTTTTTAATCCCTCCTGGGAGGTAAGATTTTTTTATACAATTTCTCTCAGCCCTGTTTTTTGTCCTAATGAAGGGAACAGTGTTAAGAACTGTGTACTTTGTTGGGGGTCCCTATTCTTCCTCTAGGTTCCTCTCATGATTCAGGGCACATCATATCACTGACCTAAGTAGAAAACTTTGGACTGGTTTTCACCATTCATATTCTGTAGTGAATTGTTTATTTCTGTTCATTCTTTTAGCTATAATATAAAGGCTTATAAATCTTTTCTCAGATAGTAAAAATTGCTTCCTTTCCTTTGGAAGTGAATAATTTTGGATTGATCAATCACTATAGTTTTCCAAACCAGCTTTTTAGACTCAGAAATCTTTAGAGAAAATCTTCAATGGATTCTGAAATGTGTAAGAGATGGAAGACTAAAGCTCCTCTGGTTGAAGTTGAGGGCCAGTAATCCTAGCACTCTGGAGGCAAAGGTGAGTGGCTTGCCTGAGTTCATGGGTTTGAGACCAGCCTCAGCAAGAGCAAAACCATGTCTCTAAAAATAACTGGGCATTGGGTTGGGTGCCTATAGTCCTAGCTACTTGGGAAGCTGAGGCAAGAGAATCACTTCAGCCCAAAAGTTTGAGGTTGCTGTGAGTTGTGATGCCATGGCACTCTACCAAGGGTGACAAAATGAGACTCTGTCTCAAAAAAATAAATAAAGAGAAGTAGTACATCAAGGAACAGAAAGGCTGCTAAAAGGCATTCTATCTAAAGCTGCGGGTCGCGACACCTTTGTAACAATGAAAATACATCCTGGCATTAGGAAGGTTGAGACCCACTGATAGAGCAGTGTTTTCCAAATTACCCAAAGGAAAACTGAAGGGGGACAGAATGGTTTGAGACTACTGGCCCTTAACTTCAACCAGAGGAGCTTCAGTCTACCATCTCTTACACAAAGAAACCAGTCCAAAGTTTTCTACTTAGGTCGGTGATATGATGTACCCTGAGTGAAACTTAAGTGCTAAGTGTTGAAAGAAGGCAATTCAAATAAAATGTCTCATAACTAATGCTTCCCTGTGGCTGTGGCATAAATAACCTTTCTTAGAGAAGATGAGAATACTTTCTACAGTGACATCTGGAAGGGAAAAAACAAGTCATTGACACTGTACCCAGTTTATTCAAGACCCAATTTGAGTTAAGACTTCAATAACTTTAAAGAGAAGTATATCAGCCGCTGGGTCCAGCCTTATGTACGTCTTAGCCACTTAACCACTGGTAGCTTTGGAGCTTAGTTTTTTGTTTTTCTTTTCTTTTTCTTTTCCCTCTTTTTTGGATACGGGTCTCATTCTCTGTGAGCTAGAATGCAGTGGCATCATCATTGTTCACTGCACCTTTAAACTCCTGGCTCAAGTGATTCTCCTGTCGCAGCCTCCCAAGTAGCTGGGACTTAGAGACGTGTGCCACCCCACACCTGGCTATTGTAAAAATATTTTGTAGAGACGAGACTCTCAATATTGCCTGGGCTGGTCTCAAACTCCTGGCTTTAAGCAATCCTTCCTTTGGCTTCCTAAGTGCTAGGATTACAGGTGCGAAACCCCACACCTGGCCTGTTTTTTCTTCGGAGAGACACAGGGTTTTGCCATGTCAACATACTCGGAGCACAGTGGTATATATAGGTACAATTGTAGCACACTGCAGACTTAAACTCTTGGCTCAAGTGATCCTCAGCCTCCTGAGTAGCTGGGATCAAAGGTATATGCCACCGTGCTGGGCTGGAGCTTAGTTTTTATGCATATATTTCTAAAAATCTGTTGTAGCTATAAAGAACAGCATATGATACTTTTCTTTCCTCTCCTGCTGTCAATAGTGAATGCAGCTAGAGAGGAGGGGAGTGACATCCATGTAGATTTATAGCAAAAAGATTTTAGAATAGCTATATTCTTGCTTGATTTAAAAAAAATTCAGTGTAATAAAGTTAATGTTAGAATGAAAATACTGTATTTCTTTCTTCTCGGATAGTTAAGAAAAACACATTCTTGTAAAGTACCACTTAGTTTATTCTACTTTATTAAAAATTTAGTATCCTTTTTTCATATTGAAGAAAAGTTAAACTGGATTTTTTAAAACCTGTCTTAACCCTGACATTTATTTCTTGGTTCTTTTTAGGTTCGACATGGTGCAGGCACTGGACTTAGGGAAATTCTTAAAGCTCATGGAAAAAGCGGTGGTAAAATAGGAGACAGCACTTTAGAAGAGGTAAGTGTGTGGTTAGGCGTGGTAGCACATGCCTATAATCCCAGCGCCTTGGGCAAGTGAGAGGATTGCTTAAGGACAGGTGTTCAGGACCATCCCAGGCAACATAGTAGTAAGACCCTGTCTTTCTACAAAAAAGTTAAAAAAGAGAAAAAAATATTAGCCGGGTGTAGTGGCACATACTTGTAATCCTAGCTATTTGGGAGGCTAGGAAGGAGACTTGCTTGATCCCAGGAGTTGCAGGTGGCAGTGAGCTTTGAAACTTGCCCTTGCACTCCAGCCTGGGTGATAGAGTGAGATCAAAAAAAAAAAAGAAGAAGAAATGTGGAAAGGAAAATATGAGGAAAAAATAAGAATGATATAAGTCTGTTTTATAGACAGGAAAAGTGAGTTCACTGGATAGACATATTCATGTTCAGAAAAATTGAGAGGAAAAACACATAGAAGGAAAAGTATTTGAGCAGGAAATAATGAATTAGAAAGTAGAGTAAAATGAATCAGAGGCAACTTGCGAGGTCATTGAGCAACATTATCAATGTAGCATGGAGATACGGGTAATAGGATAGATGGTACATATGTGACAGGTACACTTGATATAGAGCAATTAAATAAATTAGTTTCTTTTCTTGAGATGGGGGTCTTGCTCTGTCGCCCAGGCAGGAATGCAGTGGCCCTGTTACACCTTACTGTAGCTTAACTCCTGGGCTCAAGCAGTCCACCTACCTCAGCGTCTCATAGCTGGGATTATAGGTGCATCCTACCATGCCCAGCTAATTTTTTCTTTCTTTCTTTCTTTCTTTTTTTTTGAGACTTGGTCTTACTATGTTACCCAGGCTGGCCTCAAAAGTCCTGGCCTCAAGCAGTCCTACCACTTTAGCCTCCTGAGCTACTGTTTCCAATTTCTCTTGGCGTATGAGTGACATGATAGAATCCATGAATTTTAAGAATTCTGATAGTAGTAGATCTGAATTGAATTAATGATCAAAGGGATATGGGTAATATTTTATTTATTATTTTGGACCTAAGGTTTCCCCCAGTCCCCAGTAAAAAGTGTCTTGTCTGTTTTTAAACATTGTATTTCAACAGATGATTCAGCAGCATCAAGAGTGGTTGGAAGATTTGGTTATTAGACTCCTTTGTGTTTTTGCCTTAGACAGATTTGGAGACTTTGTTTCTGATGAAGTAAGTATCACCTCAGGAAGACTTTGCCTAATCTTATTTCAAATTCTGCAAAATAAATATTCACAAATGAGTTTTCTTCTTTTCTCCTCTGTAGGTTGTGGCACCAGTTCGTGAAACTTGTGCTCAAACATTAGGTGTGGTTTTAAAACACATGAATGAAACAGGAGTTCATAAGACTGTGGATGTGCTGCTAAAATTACTTACACAAGAACAATGGGAAGTTAGACATGGTGGTCTGCTGGGAATAAAATATGCTTTGGCAGTCCGTCAGGTAAAATACTTTAGGTTTTAAAGCATTTATAGGAAGGTTTTTTCCCTTTCAGTTAATTTTCATAAACTGAGCTGATTATCCAAAAGGGACCTACCCCATTTCCTCGAAAATAAGACAGTGTCTTATTTTCAGGTGTGTTCCCTAAGACGCGCTAGGTCTTATTTTCAGGGGACGTCTTATCTTTCCTGTAAGTAGGTCTTATTTTAGGAGGATGTCTTATTTTCGGGAAAACAGGGTAGATCCTTTCATTGATTATTCAAAATAGAGAATCCAGTGCTTCAAGATTTGTCTTCTTGATACAGTGTTACAGAGATAGGTGGCACTAATAAGAATTTAAGTATAAATCAAAAGGTGGTCACATCATCTATTCTTCAAGGTCAAGGATTTTTTTCTCTTTAAAACCTACATTTCTGAAGTTAATTCCATGCTTTTTGTGTTTTGATTTAACTGTTTTTACTCATTTAAATATTGCATGCATGGACTGAGGGCTCTAAGTCATGGTGCTAAGTTATGTAGTGTACATACAGCAGAAGTAGACATGAAAGCTACCTTAGGAAACTTGTAGTAAGTGTCAAAGGAAGGAACTTACATGGTCATTTACTTTGCACATTAGCTGTCAATGTTTTCTTCTTTTATCCTTCATAACACGGCTTATAAAAAGAAAATGAAGATAGTCTTACCATTTTCACATAGGGAAATATATTCTGAAAACTTAGGTGCTATGCTCAAGGTCACAAAACTAGTTAGAGTTAGTACCAGAGCTAGAAACTAGATGACATGTCAGTCCAGTGTTTACTGTAATGTCATACTTCATCTAGGATAAAAATACCTACATACACACGTTGTCTTCTACTTAGAAGCCTTTATGTTTTCTCTTTTTTGAGACTGAGTCTCACTATGTCACCCTTGGTAGAGTGCTGTGGCATCACAGCTCACAGCAACTTCAAACTCCTGGGCTTAAGCAATTGTCCTGCCTCAGCCTCCTGAGTAGCTGGAGTACAGGCACCCACCACAACGCCCTGCCATTTTTTGGTTGCAGTTGTCGTTGTTTAGCGGACCCCAAGCCAGGCTTGAACCCACCACCTTTGGTGTATGTGGCTGGCACCCTACTCACTGAGCTGGGTGCCAAGCCCATTTATGTTCTCTTAATAGGCTATTGAAAACTCTGATATGTTGCTTCTCATGTTCTCACTAGGAATTTGGTTCCTATGGACGACAAAAATGTATTTGATTTATAATATGTCTGAAGTCTTTTATTAAACTGAGAGTATTGGGCGGCGCCTGTGGCTCAGTGAGTAGGGCGCCAGCCCCATATGCCGAGGGTGGTGGGTTCAAACCCAGCCCCGGCCAAACTGCAACAAAAAAATAGCCGGGCGTTGTGGCGGGCGCCTGTAGTCCCAGCTGCTCGGGAGGCTGAGGCAAGAGAATCGCGTAAGCCCAAGAGTTAGAGGTTGCTGTGAGCTGTGTGACGCCACGGCACTCTACCCGAGGGCGGTACAGTGAGACTCTGTCTCTACAAAAAAAATACAAAACTGAGAGTATTATATAATCTGTGTATGTGTATAGATATATCATAATTTTTGTGGGAAAACTGATTCAGAATTCCAGTGGAATGCCAGTAAAACATCTCCTTTTCCCTTTCCCCTCTCTGTGTGTTCCCCAACACAGATCTGGTAACAAAGTTAGGGACTTCCACAAACAGTTGCCTTGACTCTGAGGGTAATGGTGTCAGCAGAGTCTGAGTATTGGGGGGAAAGAAGAGTTATGAAAGGGGACATTATGAATGAGGAACTAGAGAGAGAGCAAAACTAAGCCTTTTCTGGGCGGCGCCTGTGGCTCAAAGGAGTAGGGAGCCAGCCCCATATGCCGGAGGTGGCGGGTTCAAACCTAACTCCGGCCAAAAACTGCAAAAAAAAAAAAAAAACTAAGCCTTTTCTTACAGTTTAATTTCCATAATGCTTTCCAGACTGGGCTCTGGACAAACATTCTCAGAGTTTGCCTTATTTTACTATCCATTATGCATTGTGACTACTTAATGCTTTATCTCCTAATGCTTTTTTTTGTGGGAGGGAGGGGGGTAAGATACAGTCTCACTTTGTTGCCCTGGGTAGAGTGCCATGGTGTCATAGCTCACAGCAACCTCAATCTCTTGGGCTCAAGTGATCCTCCAGAGTAGCTGGCACCCACCACAACACCCAGCTATATTTAGAGACGGGTCTTCCTCTTGCCCAGACTGGTCTTGAACTTGGGAGCTCAAGCAATCTACCTACCTTGGCCTCCCAGAGTGCTAGGATTATAGGTATGAGCCACTGTGCCCTGCTGTTGTGATTCTTTTTTAATAAATACAGTGGTAATGATGTTTTGGTCAACAATGGACCACATAAATGATGGTGTTCTTATAAAATTATAATATAGTATTTTTACCGTACCTTTTCTAGGTTTAGTTACGTTTAGTATACAAATACTTACCATTGTGTTACAGTTGCTTACAGAATTCAGTAAAGTAACAAGCTTTATGGATTCATAGCCTAGGAGTAGGTTATTGCTAAACCGTTGCTGTATTGGTATTCCTATGTAATCTAGCTTTGTGTAAGTACGATGACAAAATCACCTAATGATACATTTCTCAAAATGTATGCCCATCATTGTATATGTATGACTGTAAATAATGGAATTTGTGCTATCATATGGCAAATTTAATTTAAAAATATTTAAGCACAATAATTGTACTATAGAAAATTAATATATTTTCATGTACTGTTTTACAGGATGTAATTAACACTTTATTGCCTAAAGTTTTAACTAGAATAATTGAGGGACTCCAGGATCTCGACGATGATGTCAGAGCTGTTGCTGCAGCATCATTAGTGCCTGTAGTAGAAAGCCTTGTGTATCTTCAGACACAAGAGGCAAGTTAAATATTTTTGCATTTTCTTCCTATAGAGCTTGTATGTGTTTTTTTTTTTGTTGTTGTTGGGGATTCATTGAGGGTACAATAAGACAGGTTACACTGATTGTATGTGTTAGGTAGAGCTTGTATATGTTTTAAATGTAGAATTTTTTGAAATACATCAAGCCTTTTCTCTTTCTCTTTCAGCTGTCTTTCAACAGACAGCCCTCTGATGCATGTAATTGTGATTACATATTATCTCTGGGAAGAGTGAATTGTGTTCATTTATCTACTTTTCCTTCATGTACATAATATATGGGGAATGTCCTTGAGAAGAAAGCAGCCATTTCTTTATTTTACTCCTTGTTTTTAGATATATGGGATTTTTGTTTATTTTAATTTTAGTTTTTGACTTTGGTTTTTTGATCAGATCTCCTTATTTTGGAGCAACTCTTAAGATCTAGCTAACTTTCCATTTATTATCAAAATCAGAACATAAAGTGGAAAGTACAGCAAGCAGTATATTTTTTTAGACAGAGTTTCATTTCAGGCTGTTGCCCTGCATAGAGTACTATGACATCATAGCTCACAGCAACCTCCAACTTGGGCTCAAGGGATCCTTTTGCCTCAGTTTTTGTATTTTTAGTAGACTCCGGCTTGCTTGTTTGCTCAGGCTGGTCTCGAACTCGTGAGCTCAAGCAATCCACCTGTCTCGGCCTCTCAGAGTGCTAGGATTACAGGCGTGAGCCAACATGCCCAGCCTCCCAGGCAGTATTTTTAGAACTCAGAAATTAAATTTGTCTTTTTAAGATGATTAGTACCATTTTAAATGGACTAAAATTGCCTTACATAGAGAGGCATATCTTGTGTCTCTAGTATTGTTTTCAAAGTTCAGTTTTTTACATAAATAGACTATTGGCTTCTTTATTTTCTGAATTTTTTTTTCCCATTATGAGCCTGGTTAGGAAGGGAAGCGCTAAAGTAGAATTGAATAGCAGTAAAAAAAGGGGTGCAAAGTTGTTAAAGGCAAATAATATCTATCCCTTAACTTTGATTAAAACTGGAACTGTCCAAGGTCATTGGAATTACATGTATTGTTGAATCAGTAGTGACCCTTGGGATGCAATTAGGCAGGGCTTGTGAATATTTTGTATAAAATTGGTAACTGTTTTCTTGAAAACTGATCTTATAGGTACCCTTCATTATAAATACGTTGTGGGATGCTCTTCTGGAACTAGATGATCTAACAGCTTCAACAAATAGTATTATGACTCTTCTTTCATCCTTGTTAACTTATCCTCAGGTTCAGCAATGCAGGTAAATATTTCTAATTAGTGGAATAGAGTAAAAAGCATACATTTCCAGATAATTAAGCCTAAATATACAATGTTTTAGCACCTTTAAGAATATTGTAAGTTGGGATTGCCAAAGACTGTTTTCAAGAGGCCTTTTCTTTTTCATCTTCTGTAGCCACTAGCGCATGTGGGGTAGGAGCTTATAAGCAGCATTTTCCTTATCCTTTGGTTGCTTCAGTTATATAATTCATTATCCTATTCATCATATAATAGTTTACTTTAGAAATAGAGTCATTGTATATTATCTCCAGCTCTAGCCCCAGAATGTAGAATTTTAGCCTTGTTTTATAACATTCAGTTAATAGGATTATCATTGAATATCAGCTTTATATTTTCTAAAATTTGCCCCCTTTGGACTTTTTCTTTGTAATGTTCATTTCTTCAACTCTTGTTCTTGATTTTACTAATTCATCAGAAAGGGAACATGTAATAATGTAGCATAATGCTAAAAAGCAGAGATCAGTTGAAGCCAAAAACATACACCAAAAATTTTGTCACTGGTTTTCCTATCCTGGTATTTGTAGTGAAGTTCAGCTAATTAATGTATTCACTGTCTTTTAGACCAGCAGTTCTCAACCTGTGGATCGCAACCCCTTTGTGCCATTTGTAACAGTGCAGCAGGTTGAGAACCACTGTTTTAGGCAGACTTTTGAATATTTTTATATTCTTAGAGAAGACAAAATTATGTAATTTTCAAAAATTCACAGGTGAGAAAATATTCTTATCTAGTGAGAACAGCGAGTGTTCATATGATTATGATTATAAATGATTTCTGGCTCTGTTGACTGAGGTATTTCCAGTGAAAACCATAGATACATGAAAAGCGAATAGAGATTGTTTTAAATAATACTGACCTACACTACACAGGTAGTGCTTTAATGATAATTTTAGGTTAGTAGACAGCCCATAAGTAGGCACAGCATACCAAATAAGTGCACATAAAAGCAAAATGGAAGTGGTAGAGCATATATGGGGTTTCCAAATTTCTGATGTTCTACGACTAGTGAAAGCTGTACAAATTAAATGAATTATTCTACGTGAAAGCCTTCTGTAAGCTGCAGAAGGTAGGGGTTTATAATTACCCTAAATCAGGGGTTGCACACTTTTTCTTTGAAGTCTCTAATAGTATTATTGCTTTGTGAACCAGATAGTCTGTCAAAACTACTCTGTCACTGTAGTGTGAAAACAGCTATAGATAATATGTAAAGTAATGAATGTGCATGTGTTCCAGTAGAACTTTTTTAAAAAAATGGGTGGAGTAGATTTGGCCTATTGGCTTTAGATGTTATCAGAAAAAGTAGATACAAGAAAATGGCTGGGTGTGGTGGCTCACACCTGTAATCCTAGCACTCTAGGAGGCTGAAGTGGGTGGATTGCTTAAACTCGAGAGTTCCTAGACCAGCCTGAGCAAAAGCGAGACTTTGTCTCTAAAAATTAGGCGGGGTGTGGCAGGTGTCTGTAGTTCCAGCTATGTGGGAAGCTAAGTTAAGAGGATCACTTGAGCCTATTAGTTTGAGATTGCTGTGAGGTATGACGCCATAGCACTCTACCAAGGATGACAAAGTGAGATTCTGTCTGGGGGAGAAAAAAAAAGATAGAAGAAAATGAAAGAGCATAGTTGAAAATTCTGTTACTTCAACATAAAATAATGTAGATTTCCATCTTTTTTTTTTGTTTCAAAATTGCCTTATTAGAAAACTTGCTTTATATGTTGTGATATTTAGTAAATACTTTCCAGCTCATGTAAGAAGTGCAGCATGTCATTTGGAGCATGAACAATTACACTATTAACAAGACCTTGTTACAGTGCTTTTATTTTGAGTCTCTCTCTCTCTTTGTGTGTGCATGTGTTTAAATCAGAATTTTATAAGTGAATTTAGTAAATGTGCATGTAAGTGTAAGAAGTAATGTTCATATAAACCTGCAAGTAGGTAAAATAGTGTTACTACTTGGGCCTCCATAAAAGACAAATAAATAGTTACATTGGCATATTCTTTTTTTTCATGACTTTTTCTACAGAGGCATATATTTCAAGTGCTACTTACCAATCATTTTCTAATTCCAGGTAACTTTTATAAATGACTCATGATGATGACAGCAATCCTGTTGTCTAAGTTAGCCTAGACTTGGCTTTGCTTGCTTCCCCATTTGAAATCCATAATCTATGAGAAGGAAGAAATTTGAGTTTTCCTAATTTAGTAGTACTAAATGAGGATAGTAAATTTCAAAGCTACTATCATACCACCTCTTGCTGATGATCCCAAAAGGGGATGGAAGTTATGTGCATCTGCCCTTTGGATTAAGCCATGGGAAAGGACTAAGGATTAGCAATTTTGATTGTATAGGCTTACTGCCAGCTAAGATACATGTCCCATTTTCCTGAGTAAGAATAATTAAAAGGGGAGTTACTTTGGAAAGTTCTAACTTGATATGGGTAATACATGGCATTAATGCCATAGAAGAACCTAAACTTTAGTACTTCTACCCTTCTTTTGACTACATTTGCTTGGTTCTTTTGGTCCTCTACTAATAGTTTTGAGTGACAGTTAAGTAAATATTCATATGAAAATTGTATAATCTTTTTAGAATTTATTCATCAAAAAGTCACTTTTGTCAGCATCACTAGGTCCACATGAGAATGATATTTAGATAATGTATGTACAGAGTTTCAACCAAGAATAAGTAAGACTAATTTGTATCTTCTTTATTAGTATTCAACAGTCACTCACAGTTTTAGTTCCACGGGTCTGGCCTTTTTTGCATCATACTATATCATCAGTTCGAAGAGCAGCATTGGAAACTCTGTTTACGTTATTATCAACACAGGACCAGGTAAGAACTAACGGCTGTACAGCAATCTTGAAACTTACATAAATTAATTCTATAAAACAAACCCAGCCATTAGCTTCCTCTTGCTACATATTCAAAGATCAGGAGAATTCTGGGCCTAGTACAAGTATTATGGTAACCATGTAAACACATACGATCTCCATGAGGGCAGAAATACTTTAAATATTTTGTTCTCAGTTGTATTCTTGGAATAGTGCTTAACACGTAGGAGGTGCTCAGTAAATATTTATCAAATTAGTGATTGATTGATCAGTCCCTTCCTATTGGAGACCTGTTAATCAGTGTTTGCTTGCTCTTTTTTCTGGATGATTGTCAGAACCCATCCCAGGTTAGAAAGGCTACATTTGAAGCTCTGAATGGTAGTTCTAAAAGACTGACCATGGAATTCCCAGGCTCTTGGTTCTTCTTTAAGAATTATTCAATCTTAAGAGCATACTATTTCCAAGGAAAGTGTACTTGAGGAGTTACACATTGTAATAGCTATAGAGATCATTTAGGTAATATCAGTGTGTGAATGGAGCCTATAGTGAGCTTAGGCGTGTCCTGTGTCCTTGCCCTATTCATTGGAAAAAGCATCACAGTCCTATTTTTTAAATAACCTTAGAGGCCGAACAAAAATACTTAAAGTTTAGGAAAATATCAGTAAGAACTCCATTTTTCTGGCATGCTTTTATACATAGGTACTACAGTTTGGGCCATTTTTAAAAAACTGGTTAATATTTTAAAACAGTAGATCGCTGCATGAATAAATGCCTCTTTTATGTTTACTAACTGTGTCTTAACCATGTGAATTAGGAATATTCCATGTAGACTTGCTTTAATCTGAAGCATGGTATTAAATGGTATTGTAACTTTTGTGAATAAAAATCCGTGAATTTTGTTCTGCATTATCCCTTTGGTTTTGTCTAATCAGAATCTTCTCTGAGGAACAACCGTCAGGTCTGTTTTATAATTCTCAGTTAATGAGGCATGGGTCGTTAATTTTCATTTCATCATTTTCGTTTCTTTGCTTTAATTTTGTGATTTTCACCTAAGCGTTTTTGATGTTCTTAAATTCATTTTATGTAGACCCTTTGAAGTATCGAAGAGCAGTTTTAGGTTTACAGAAAAATTGAGAGAAAAGTACAGTTCTTATCCTTTTATATTCCTCCCACTACACATAAAGTTTCCCTTACTGTTAACTCCTCGCATTAGTGCGGCACATTTGTTATAATTGATGAGCCAATTTATTTTTAACTAAAGTCCATATTTCATGTAAGGGTTCACCCTTTGTGTTGTAGAATCTATCGCTTTTGACAGATGGACAGTAATGGTGTATACCCACCATTTATCATACAGAGTAGTTTCAACTACTTTAAAAATGCCCTATGCTCTTTTCCCTCTCTTTGAACCCTTGGCAACCACTGATCTTTTTACTGTCTCCCTAGTTTTACCTTTTCCAGAATGTCATATAGTTGGGATCATAGTATGTATCCTTTTCAGATTGGCTTCTTTCACTTAGTAATATGAAATTAAGGTTTTGTCATGTCTTTTCTTGGCTTGATAGCACATTTCTTTTTATCACTGAAGAATATTCCATGGTACAGATAGACCACAGTTCATTTATTTATTTTATTTTATTTATTTATTTATTTGCAGTTTTTGGCTGAGGCCGGGTTTGAACCCACCACCTCCGATATATGGGGCTGGCGCCCTACTCCTTGAGCACAGGCACCACCCAGACCACAGTTCATTTATCTATTTACGTATTGAAGGATATCTTGGGTGCTTCCAGTTTTTGGCAGTTTAAGAAAAGTTGATATAAACATTCATGCACAGGTTTTTGTGTGGGCATAAATTGTCTTCTCACTTGGGTAAATATCAAGGAGCACAATTACTGGGTCATGTGGTAAGAGTATAGTGAATTTTATAAGAAACTAATAAAGTGTCTTCCCAAGTGGCTGTTCAGTTTACATTTTCTCTAGCAATGAGTGAAAGTTCCTGTTGCTCCTAGCCTGCATTTGTTATCAATGTTTTGGATTTTAGCCCTTCTAATAGGTGTGTTCTGCAGTAGCTAGAACTATAGGTGCCTGCCACAATGCCTGGCTAGTTTTTCTATTTTTAGTACAGACACTTTCTCAGTCTGTTCTCGAATTCTGGAGCTCAAGGGATACATCTACCTTGGCCTCCTAGAGTGCTAGGATTACAGGTGTGAGTCACAATTGGCTCTGCCAGCTGTTTTTAACTTACTTTTGTTGCTTTTTATTACTTTGTATTTTACATTATTAGAAAATAATCAATATAGGGCAGCGTCTGTGGCTCAGTCGGTAAGGTGCTGGCCCCATATACTGAGGGTGACGGGTTCAAACCCGGCCCCGGCCAAACTGCAACCAAAAAATAGCCGAGCGTTGTGGCGGGCGCCTGTAGTCCCAGCTACTCGGGAGGCTGAGGCAGGAGAATCGCCTAAGCCCAGGAGTTGGAGGTTGCTGTGAGCTGTGTGAGGCCACGGCACTCTACCGAGGGCGGTATAGTGAGACTCTGTCTCTACCAAAAAAAAAAAAAAATAATAATCAATATAAACTAATTTTCTGAATAATTCAAACATACTTTTTGCCACCATAAAGTTAAATTATCAAAATCATTGACACTAGATCATCATTGTAATGCAGATTATTTGTTGGTCGTTAATTTTTATTCTATGCTTATTATAGTATACTGTGGGAATATTTAGATGTGGAAGAGTCACTGCTCTCAGTAATTGAATTGTTCTTTTTCAATTGCCTTTTCCTAGTGTTTTCTTCGTAGCTATCAATTGTGACCTCTCACTTTACCTCTCATCTTACAGTGTAGTACCTTCTCCCATCTTCTATAATTTTTAGTTTAGGTAAGATCTCAAGATTGTTATAAATTGACTTCCAATTTTTTAGCCCCTACATGATTATTAATATTGACTATTAAAATTTTATGGTTATAAAAACATTTCTGTGTTCTTTAATGTTGATTTTCATGCCCGGGGGCTGGGGTTTTGTTTTTTTTTTTTTTGTCTTTGCCCACTTGTAAATGAAGGGATTGGCATTAGCATATACAATTTCTCATTGTTTGTATCTAGGGTTTGTCTTCAGACTATCTCTTTACTGAAAGTAATGCTGTCAGTGAAACCTAACATTGATGTTAAGGATCATTGTATGCTTTGTTCACTGCTGTGATGTTAAATATCCTCACCACTGAAGACTGCCTATGGCACTAATCACCTATCCTCAGTATGTTCAACTTTTGTGCTCCCTATATAGCCTTTGTTATTTTTGGTCAATGTTTTCATTCTGTTTTTTAAAATCGTGGTATAAAAAGCCAG
Source organism: Nycticebus coucang (assembly GCF_027406575.1). Lineage (NCBI taxonomy): Eukaryota > Metazoa > Chordata > Mammalia > Primates > Lorisidae > Nycticebus > Nycticebus coucang. The sequence continues at coordinate 121,350,913 of NC_069782.1, forward strand.
CCCTTTAAGAAAGCTTTTCTGATTACTACCACCTGTTTTCTTCTTTTCTTTTGAGTTTTGGGAAATTTTTTAAATAGAGAAAAGAGCAGGAAATTATTTTTTAAAAAATTGATGTTTTTATCAGTAATTGGCATTTTTAATAATTTTGTCTTATTTGCTTCAAAATTTTTTAATTAAAAAAATTACAATCCTGTCTTCTAATTTGTCCATTTTCTTCTTTTTGTATGTGTTTTTTTTTTTTGTTTGTTTGTTTGTTTGTTTTTTTTTAAGACAGAGTCTCAATTTTTTGCCCCAGGTAGACTACCAAGGTTCAGACTCTTGGTCTCAAGTGATTCTCTTGCCTCAGCCTCCTGAGTAGCTGGGAGTACAGGTGTCCACAACACCCGGCTGTTTTTAGGGATGGTGTCTTGCTCTTGCTCAGGCTGGTCTCGAACTCCTCAGCTCCAAGCAATGCACCTGCCTCAGCCTTCCCAAGTGCTAGGATTACAGGCATGAGCCATCACTCCTGGCTTCCTTTTGCATGTTTATAAAAATTATTATCTTACTTTCTTAAGTAGTTTGCTCCTTTAGTTTGGAATCTTAATTTCTACATTGTCATACTATTTCTAAAAAGAGAGTTTGAGTTCAATTTCAGCATGATTTGGGGCACCATAGCCTCAGTTACCCACAAACTGGGTAGTAATTTGTCATTGCCTACTATAGTAGAATTAAATTCTTGCCTTTCTTGGTCTTCTAGTATCTGGCTTTCATCACCATTACCCCCTACTATTTCCTAAAGTATACGCTGAAGTCAAGAAAATTTCCCAAGTCCACCTTTATATCCCAACTGTAATTATTTCATTTATCAGAGTATCTTTGAACATGCCTTACCCGGCTCTCCTGCCTCCAACCCCTCCTGCACTTGCCTTCCTAACTTTAGTTCCCTTTCTTCCGCTGTGTATCTTTCTTTCTCTGGTGTGTATAATACACTAGGCCGCTGTGGTACTCAGACTGTAGTTCTACAAGGCATTCCCTTAAATTTCTGCTCATTTGACTCATTTTATTTGTTAGCAAGGGGGAAAAAAAAACAAAACAAAACATGGTTCTTGATATCACCAGATGACAAAGAAGGGAAAACAGTCAAGGAACTCTATGTCTTTAAAGAAATCCTCCCACATGGCCTACCAGAGACAAATGTTGAGAGCTGAGAGATGAGACTCCAGTATTGAAATGCTGGCTCATTTGCCACCAATTTTTGTTTTGATCTTGGCTTTTGGGAGCCCCAGAGAAGACAACAGGAAAAAATAAGTCCCATTTTAAATTCTTTTACACAAGTTATAAACATGTGCTGAAGACAAGATCTGTGGGCTTTGACTGTCAGGGCAAAGAAACTGGAAGACATTAAAATTTCTCCAAACTGATTTTCAGAAATATGTTCCTGGATTTGTATGTATTTTGTTGTCCCTGTTTACAGGTTCTGCTAAAGTTAAAAGTTCTAATTGCATAGGCACTTTAGAACCTAGCAAAAATTTGGTTTTTATTATGTTCATTAAATGGTAAATCAGCTCCTATTGATTTAAAACTTAGGACTGAGTTCTTCAAAAAGGATATAAATTTTTTTCTGGGTTTTTAGATTGGACCAATTTTGAATTTCATTCTGAGTTGCCTTCTACATTTTATTGGTTTTCCTCTCAGCCCTACCAAATGCATCTTTCCAGATTATGGTTGATTTTTTTTTTTTTATGGATGTTAGCAACCTCCATGATAAATATTGATCTTGTGTTCAACCATTTTAAACTAAAACCTTTCTGAAGATTAATTCCATTCAGCAAATATTTAAGTGCCTGCCATGTGCTTGAAATTTTCTAGTTAGTGTTACATAAAAGATAAGGTCTCTGCCTTCCCATGGAGCTTACCATAGGGAACTAAGCTAAGAGAAGATATAACTAAACAAGAATAGCACAATCAGATAAGTATCTGGTAGGGGAAGTGGAAGATGCTGTTAGATCCTAGCTATTAAGACGAGTGATGGACAGGGAAGGCATCCTATTGGAAGTAAAATTTAAGCTGAGACCTGAAGGATCTCAGATGAAGAATAGGTACAAGTCAGAGAAAGAACAGTATATATAAGTCTTGGGTGGGGTGGGCATCATGTAAAGAGGAAATGAAAGGAAGTTGGTCTCCTGGAAGGCAACATACTAGGTCAAACAATTAAGTTCTTAAACTTATCCTAGAAAAAGTACTATGTACCTCATTGCTGAATATCATCATTATGGTCACTTTAGAAGTACTCTGCCCTTGGGAACCTATGCACTGATGCCAGCACCTAGTTAACCCTTTAAAGCACTTTTTTAAGGCTGTGTGCTAACTTGTCAGACTTCATACAGACAACGGTGCTGATGGCCATTCCAGAAAAATATTTCTAAAATTGCTTTGAACTTAAGTTCTAGTGGTCCATGTTATAGTTAGTTTAAACCTGGTGAAGTAAACAGTTTGGAGTAGGAATTTTTCTGTACTTTAGTTTATGCTGTGCTAAACAACCACTAGAGTTTTCCAGACTTTGTTTAGGATTAGAGAGGAATTTTTGAGTAGTAAATTACTAATTATTGCATAATAGAAGTTTAGTGACTATTTTAAAAAATTAGGGGAGTAGGAAATCCTAAGGTAGATGGACTGAAAATACTGCTCTTCTTACTGAACTCTCCTTCCCCACAAATACCATTTTAAAGACCTACAAATTCAAAGCAACAGCATTAGGTTACCTGCCTAAATAGGGCTACTAGAAGATAGATGTAAAATTAATGGGCCAACTTTCAGATTTGCAAGAGACAGATGGACCCTATGTGGACTAAATCATGCCTTGTGATCTTTTAAAATAATGCCAGTAATAAGCATAATACTTTTGCAACTGTGTCTGTGAGGTGATGTTACTGCTCATTGTTTGCCAATTGTTTAGATGAACTGAATTTGGCCCACAGGTAGATGTTTTTCCAGACTTAATTTATATTTTTGTTTAAGAAGACTACATACCGTACTATTAGGGAATCTGCATTTTTCAAGTACTAATTCCTTTTTTTTTGTCTGGGGCTGGGTTTGAACCCACCACCTCCAGCATATGGGGCTTGTGCCTTACTTCTTTGAGCCACAGGTGCCACCCACAAGTACTAATTCCTATGGTGATGTTGACTCATTCTGGGATGGGTTTTTTGTTTATTTTCTCTTTGTAGATTTCATTTATTTAAAAACTTTTAAAAGTGGCTTGGCACCTGGGGCTCAAGCAGCTAAGGTGCCAGCCACATACACCTGAGCTGGCGGGTTCGAATCCAACCCGGGGCCCGCCAAACAACAATGATGGCTACAACCAAAAAATAGCCAGGCATTTAGTGGGCGCTTGTAGTCCCAGCTACTTGGGAGGTAGAGACAGGAGAATTGCCTCGAGCCTAGGAGTTGGAGGTTGCTGTGAGCTGTGATGCTACAACACTCTACCCAGGGTGACAGCTTAAGGCTCTGTCTCAAAAAAGAAAAAAAAAAAAACTTCTAAAAGTAGACTTTAGTTTTTAGAACAGTTTTGAGTTCACAGCAAAATTGAGATGTAGGAACAGAAATTTCCCATATATTTCCTGCCCCCGCATATGTACTGTCCTCGTAGTGCATTTGTTAAAACTGGTGAACCTACATGGATACTTCATTATCACCCAGACTCTAATCTGCATTAGACCGAACTGTTGATATTCTGCGTTGATTTTGACAAATGTATGATCTTGTCTGAATTTGTAATCTGTTGAACCTTTTTGATAACACTGTGCAGTCTTTTCATGGTTAATCTTTTACTATTCAACTCAACTCCTTAAGGAAGCTGACGTGCTGAAGAACATGCTGTCATGTTGGTTCTGCTTTTGTTTTCAGAACTCTTCCTCTTGGCTTACACCTATACTGCCCGATATGCTCCGACACATTTTTCAGTTCTGTGTTTTAGAAAGCAGCCAAGAAATTCTGGACCTCATTCACAAGGTACATAGTGAATATATTTACACTTTTTTTCCTATTAACTTTGTAGATTTTTTTCTTTAATTTCATAGTTGGTATACTGTTGGTCAGGGATTTAAGAAATAAGAAATCATCCTAGAGGTTTGGAAAGTCTGGAGATAACAGGACGAGATGGGGAAGCTGGCGGGCTTTTCATAGGATGTTAATAGTTAAGTTTTGGTTGGTCATGCTTCTTCCTCTTATTATGCTACCAGTCAAATGTTTAAGCACTTTCTGATGGCCTCAATACAGAAAATAAAATGATGAAAAAGAAAAGATTGCTTTTCTCCAACCTTCATTTTGCTATTTGTCAGTATGCTTATAGATCCTACAATGTGTCTTTTGGAATCTATTGGTAATATACAGTCTAACTCTCATGGTTTAGACTTGTATTTTTTCCTTAGCAAAATTGGTCATCAGTGTTGTAATCTTTAAAAGAAGGGCCATTTGTATATTTAATACAACATTGTATTGTATTAAATACCGTGTTGTACCTTTAGACTCTATTATTAAACATTATTTATTTATTTTTGAGACAAAGTCTCACTATGTCGCTCTTGGTAGAGTGCTGTACTGTTACAGCTCATAGCAACCTCAGACTCTTGGGCTTAAGCAATTCTCTTGCCTCAGCCTTCCAAGTAGCTGGGACTATAGCGCCCACCACAATGCCTGGCTATTTTTTTGGATGGAGTTGTCATTGTTGCTTAGCAGACCCAGGCTGAGTTCGAACCTGCCACCCTAGGTGTATGTGGCCAGCGCTCTTGCCAACTGAGGTATAGGCACAGCCTAGAATCTATTAGTCTTTTTTTTTTTTTTGAGACAGAGTCTCACTGTGTCCCCCTTGGTAGAGCTGTGACGTCACAGCTCACAGCAACGTCAGACTCTTGGGCTTAAGCAATTCTCTTGCCTCAGCCTCCCAAGTAGCTGGGACTACAGGTGCCCTCCACAACGCCTGGTTATTTTTTGTCATTGTTGTTTAGCTGGCCCAGGCTGGTTTCAAACCTGCCAGCCTCAGTGTATGTGGCTGGCGCTGTAACTACCGTACTATGGGCACCAAGCCTCTATTATTAACCTTGAATTGTTGGCCTCTAATGTGGCTCGTTGTTAACAGCTGTGGATTAATCAGAGTGTTACCTCTGCATGGGTACTAGTTCATTAGTTGCTAGGCATCAGGAAAGTTACCTTACTCGGGCTGGGTGCGGTGGCTCAAGCCTGTAATCCTAGTACTCTGGGAGGCTAAGGCAGGTGGAGCCCTTGAGCTCAGGAGTTCAAAACCAGCCTGAGCAAGAGTAGACCCTATCTCTAAAAAATAGTTGGGTGTTGTGGTGGGCTTCTTTACTTCCAGATACTCAGGGGACTGAGGCAGGAGGATCACTTTAGCCCAAGAGTTTGAGGTTGCTGTGAGCCATGACTCCACGGCAGTCTACTGAGGGTGACAAAGTGAGACTCTGGCTCAAAGAAAAAGTACCTTAGTAGGATGATAAATCAAGACTTAACACCATTTTTAATTTATACTAAGATATTACCACTTCTAATTTTGGCAGAGAATAATTATTAGAAGCTAACTATACCTTGAAGTTTGTGTTGAATATAAAACTGCATTAATGTTGAGTCTTATCATAAATGGAAAGACTTTGTTTCAGTCACTTACTGAGATTTTGACAACTCTGTTATTTTATATATTTTTTAAGAGACAGAGTCTCACTTTGTTGCCCTTGGTAGAGTGCTGTGGTGTCTCAGCTCACAGCAACCTCCAGCTCTTGGGCTTAGGTGATTCTCTTGCCTCAGCCTCCCGAGTAGCTGGACTACAGGCGCCTGCCACAATGCCTGGCTGTTTTTTGTTGCAGTTTGGCCGAGGCTGGGTTTGAACTTGCCACCCTCAGTATATTACTCACTGAGCCACAGGTGCTGCCCAACTCTGTTATTTTTATGGATATATTTTATTTTAAAAGAAGAAAATTCTTTTATGACCTTACCAAAAAATCTTTGCATTACTTTTTACTATGTAATACCTACTGTATTTCAAAATAAGCCTCTGTTTAAAGTAATTCCTATGCTATTTCCTTTTTTTTTTTTTTTTTAATTTTTAAGAATAAGTTGTAGGTTTTGTTATCACTTATTGGAAAAATTTCACCACCTTTTTCTTTTACCGTGTAGGTTTGGATGGAGCTGTTGAGTAAGGCTTCTGTTCAATATGTGGTAGCAGCTGCTTGCCCATGGATGGGTGCTTGGCTTTGCTTAATGATGCAGCCTTCTCATTTACCGATTGATTTAAATATGCTGCTAGAAGTAAAGTCTAGAGCCAAGGTAAGTGCATTAGAGGGACATGATGTATTTGTATGTTCAACTTATAATTATTTATTTTTTTTTTGAGATAGAGTCTCATTATGTCACCCTCGGTAGAGTGCTGTAGCGTCACAGCTCACAGCAACCTCAAACTCTTGGGCTTAAGTGATTCTCTTGCCTCAGCCTCCCAAGTAGCTGAGACTACAGGTGCCCACCACAATGGCTGTTTTTCGGTTGTAGTTGTCTTGTTGTTTGGCAGGCCCGGGCTGGGTTCGAACCCACCAGCTTTGGTGTATGTGGCTGGTGCCCTGGCCGCTGAGCCATAGGCACCAAGCCTCACCTCCTAATTATTAATATTGCAGCATTTAAGAAATCTGTATTGCTTTATTAAATGTGATTTTATTTTCTATCTTAATTTTTATTAAATTATAACTATACATTTATGGGGTACAATGTGATGCTTTGATATACAGTGTAGAATGCTTAAATCAAACTAAATAACATAACCATCACCTCTTTTTTTTTTTTTTTAAATTGTTGGGGATTCATTGAGGGTATAAGAAACCAGGTTACGCTGATTGCATTTGTTAGGTAAAGTCCCTGTTACAATCCTGTCTTGCCCCCAAAAGGTGTGGCACACACCAAGACCCCACCCACCTCACACATTTTTTGTGGTAAGATGTTTATAATATTCTCTTAGTTGTTTTAAAGTGTACACTTCTATTGTGCACATTAGGTGGGATCATGCCAAATACCCTCCCTCCCCTCCCCTCCCCTAAATGTGATTTCATTAATTTAGTATAAGGGAGAAGTTATTATTTACTCTGACAAAATGAGTAGTAATTTGTACCCATTAAAATTTTCTGAAAAGAATTATATTTTAGTGAGATTCTAACAGATGATTGTATTTTTTTGTTGTGACCTAGTCTATATATATATATTTTTTTTTTTTTTTTTTTTGAGACAGTCTCATTTTGTCACCTTTGGTAGAGTGCTGTGGTGTCATAGCTCATGGCAACCTCAAACTCCTGAGAGATTCCCTTGCCTCAGCCTCCCAAGTAGCTGGGACTTGTAGGCACCTGCCACAATGCTCAGCTATTTTTAGAGACAGAGGTCTCACTCTTGATCAGGCTGGTCTCGAACCCATAAGCTTAGGCAGTCCAACCGCCTCGGCCTTGGGATTACAGGCATGAGCCAACCTCTCCCAGCCATCACCTATTAAATTTTTTTTTTTTTTTTTTTAATTTGGCTAGGGCTGGGTTTGAACCCACCACCTCCGGCATATGGGACCGGTGCCCTACCCGCTGAGCCACAGGCGCCGCCCATCATCACCTATTAAATTTTAATGATTATTCCTTATTGTTTTTCCCCTATCCTTCACTCTAGGAAAAAACAGGTGGTAAGGTACGCCAAGGCCAAAGCCAGAGTAAAGAAGTACTTCAGGAATACATTGCAGGTGCAGACACCATCATGGAAGACCCAGCCACCAGGGATTTTGTGGTTATGCGGGCCAGAATGATGGCTGCCAAGTGAGTATATGTTAAATGTTGAGTTAGCATAAATTCACAGGTCTGGCTTTCAGAGGTCTTTTAACCAAAGGGTTCTTCTGATGTGTCTGTCAGTTCTTCTTTGAACACACTGATTACAGCTTAAGAAAAAATTAAAAAGTAATTATTTCTAATTTGGGGGATTTATTTATTTATTTTTTTGGCTGGGACCAGGTTTGAACCTGCCACCTTTGGTATATGGGGCCGGTGCCCTTTGAGCCACAGGCACTGCCCCCACCCCACCCCACCCTTTTTTTTTTGTGACAGTATCTCAGTATGTTGCCCTGAGTAGAGTGCCATAGAGTCACAGCTCACAGCAACCTCAAACTCTTGGGCTTAAGCGATTCTCTTGCCTCAGCCTCCCAAGTAGTTGGGACTACAGGTGCCTGCCACAACGCCTGGCTATTCTTTGGTTATAGTTTTCATTGTTGTTTGCCAGGCCCGGGCTGGGCTACAGGCACCAAGCCAATTTTGGGGAGTTTTAAAATAGGATTTATATCTTCTATGAAGATAAGATAGGAGAATGTCTTCGATGGGAAAAGTTATGGCTTCAGTAAGAAAAATGTTACTTCCAAGTAGTTTCTACAGTAACTTCTCTTTTTTCTTCCCTCTTAGATTGTTAGGAGCACTTTGTTGCTGTATTTGTGACCCAGGTGTAAATATGGTAACCCAAGAAATTAAACCAGCTGAATCCCTGGGCCAGTTACTACTCTTCCATTTGAATTCCAAATCTGCCTTACAGAGGATTAGTGTAGCTTTGGTAATCTGTGAATGGGCTGCTTTACAAAAGGTAAGATTTTGCCCCCAAAATAATAAAGACAAATTAAGTAAACCAACTCCCATTAGCTGTTAGGATTATTTATGTTATATTCTACATTATATTCTGTGTAAAAATATTCTATGTATAAAAATCCAACAGTTGTAGAAAAGTATTACAAATTATATTGAACATTATTTCTATCCTATTTTCCTTTAACCCTGGACTTTTTTTTAGAACCCCCATCCTTGTACCTTAGAATACTAGCTATGCCCATATTTAATATTTGCTCTTAACCCTACAGTCTGTTAAGAGATGTTCCTATTTAAAATGTGTATATGGGGACACAGTTCAGAAACTACTGATCATCTATTCCTCTAGGCTTTGAGTATTGGAGATCCACTTTTATGGACAGTAGCAAAGGAAGAATGTTAGGCCTCAACAGAAGAATAAAATCTTTACATTTAACCCAAAATCTTCATGTTTCCAAATAAATCATTCCCTTCCAACCTCTTTAACCTTTAACTTCTAGTAAGATGTATGATTTTGTGTATTCTGTTGACTGGAATTCTGGAAATTTAACTGTCTGCACTTGCTGTGAGAGTTGCTTGTTACTGCCTCTTAGCAGTTTGTCAAAGCTGTGTGTCTAAAAGTAACTGAGCCATGCTCTATTACAACTGAGACCCCTGCTTTGCCTCAGGAAAGAAGCAAAGCTCATCTAGTTTTAGGCAGGACTAGGTGTGCTGGAGAGGCAGTGATGCTGTGTTTTTGTGCCTCTCAGACTCAGCAGCAAGTGTTGACAGTTCGGTTTCTGGACCCTCACAGAGCTTCTCTGGACTTACTCTGTGAAGCCCAGGCTGATCACCCAGATCCCACAGAACCCCTCATGGCTCACCACTGAGGCCATTCCCCCTCTGGTTGGGGCAGGCAACAACCAGAGAGAGTGGGAAGGGTTAGTTAAATTTGGGGGCAGGTAAGTAGTTTTTAAATTATATATCCATTTCTATAGTATGGCATGTGAAGCTGTGGGCTCAACTGTTAAGAAATCTAATAATGAATTTTTAAGTAACATTTTTAGTTAGTGCATGCTAGATTTTTATCTGACTGATTTCTTTTTTTATAGTAATATACTTTAAAATCTGTGCTTTCTGTATATACACATGTAAACTGAGAATAAGTTCAGAGTAAAATAAGAGTAATTAGGTAGGAAATTTAATGGAATTGTAATAGTTTCATGTGCATGTTCTATAGTTATACACATAATTTTAGAGTACTTTGGGTATAATACCTTTTCCAACTGTGTGTTCTGGGAAGTAACAGAACATAGATTCAAAAATACATAGAGATTGAGAATTTGGTAGTCTGCAAGTGAAGATTTATGTATTTATAAAGTTATGTTTATGTATTTTCCCTGACTTTTTGTTGTTTATTGTATTTTAGGAATGTAAAGCTGTTACTCTAGCTGTGCAGCCACGTTTACTTGATATCCTTTCAGAACATTTATATTATGATGAAATTGCCGTTCCATTCACACGAATGCAGAATGAATGTAAACAGCTTATATCATCATTAGCTGATGCACATATTGAAGTTGGTAACAAAGTAAACAACAGTGTTTTGACAATAGATCAAGCTAATGACCTGGTGAGTGTAAAGAAATGACTTTAATTTTAGATAGAACATGAGAGTTAGAAAATAAATTTTTTGTGACATGTTTACCACAAAAACATGCTAATTTGTTAAGTCTGTGTTTTGATAGCCTGTTACCTCTGCCCATTAGAAAGGTTATTTTATTGTATCAATTTTTCTTGAAATAAGAGGATAGAGAAGGAATTTTTTTTTTTTTTTAACAAATCTGACAAATCAATGCACCTTTATTACAAAAAGCTGTAAATTTTGTCATTTGAGTCTGGCAGAATATAGAACGCTTCTATAATTTCTTCTCCATACTCTCTACTTTGAAAATAAACATACAGAAAACATGAGAAAATTACACAATGAATGCTCACTTCCACCAGCAAGATTCTACAGTTAACATTTTATTAAATTTGCTTTATCATACATAAATATTCAACTGTCTACTCCTCTATCCAACCTTCAATCTATCTGGCCTTTTTGATGCATTTCTAAGTTTCAGATACCAGTATACTTTAGCAGGTATATTTAATTAACTAAAATTCAATAATTATTCATAATTTTTTGTTCTGTTTTGAGGTGAAGTTTATATACTTAAGTACACAAATCTTAAGTGGACCATTTGACGAATTTTGACAGATGGATATACCTATGAAACCCTTGTCAGATACAGAACATTACCATCTAAATTCCCAATCTGTACCTTTCCCTGTCCCCAAGTAACCGTGATTCTCATTTTTCTCCCACCGTGAATTACTTTACCTGTTCTAGAATTTCATATAAATGGGCTCATACACTGTGATCTTTTGGCATTAAGATGTTTTTCAGCATGTTTTTGAAATGTATCCATGTTATATATATTAATAGTTCTTATTTATTGCTGAATTTTATTCCATATATGCATATACCACAATGACTTTAAACCATTCTCCTATTGACAAACACTTGGGCTAGTCCCTATTTTGGGCTATTATGAACAGGGCTGCTATAAACATTCTTTTTTTTTTTTTTAAGAGACAGAGTTTCACTTTATCTCCCTCAGTAGAGTGCTGTGATGTCACAACTCATAGCAACCTCCAACTCCTGGGCTTAGGTGATTCTCTTGTTTCAGCCTCCCCAGTAGCTGGGACTACAGGCACCCACCACAATGCCTGGCAATTTTTTGTTGCAGTTTGGCTGGGGCTGGGTTCAAACCCACCACCCTCGGTATATGGGGCCAGCACCCTACCCACTGAGCAATAGGTGCCGCCCCCTATAAACGTTTTTTTTTTTTGTTAATTCTTATATAGCAATTTTTGAGGATTTTTTTTTTTTTTTTTTGAGACAGGGTCTTGCTCTATTGCCTGGGTTAGAGTATAGCGACATCATCTTAGTTAACTGAATGTCAAACTTCTGTGCTCCAGAGATCCTACTGCCTCAGCCTCCTATGTAGGTGGGTCTGTAGGCCCATGCAACTATGCTCACCTAATTTTTTTTTTTTTTTTTTTTTGGTAGAGATAGGTATCACTTGTGCTCAGGCTGGTCTTAAACTCTTGGCCTCATGAAATCCCCCATCCTTCCAAAATATTAGGATTACAGGTGTAAACTACCATACCTGGTGTGTGAACATAAATTTATATTTTTCTTGGTTAAATATGTGGGAGTGGAATTGCTGGATCATACAGTTCCATGTTTAGTTTTATAGAAAACTACATACCTTTTCCCAAAGTAGTTGTATCATTTTACCTTTTGACCGTCAATATGTATGGGTTCTAGTTATTCTACATTATTACTGACATTTGGGGTGGGTTTTAACCATTCTAGTGGTTGTGTGATCACTGTGTTGCTGTGGTTTTTAATTTGCGTTTCCTTGATGACTAATATATTGAATACTTTTTAATATCTTATTGTCATTTGTGTACTATTTTCCTTTTTGAAATGCTTGTTCAAGACTTTCATGTACTTTTAATTAGATTGTTTATTATTGAGTTGTAGAAATTCTTTTGGATTCATTGAGGGTGCAAAATACTAGGTTACAATTATTGCATTTGTTAGATAAAGTCCCTCTTATACTTGTGTCCTGCCCCCAAGAGGTGTGCTATATACCGTGTCCCTCATCCTCCATCCTCGTCCCCTGTTGTAGCAGTTTTTAATCTTGGCAGAGTGTGGCTTACCTTTTAATTCTTTTAATGGTGTCTTCACATGAGCAGATATTTTAAATTTTGATGACATCTAATTTATCAATTATTTTCTTTTACGGTTATTTTGTAATATGTCTCACCTTTTGCTGTCTCCAAGAGGCAAAGGTATCACATACATTTTCTTCTAGCAGATATTTAAAATTTTGGTGAAATCTCATTTATCAATTGTTTTCTGTTATGGTTATTATGTTATTATTATGGTTATTATGTTCTGTGACATGTCTAACCTTTTGCTGTCTCCCAGGTGGCAAAGGTATTCACATGTTTTCTTCTAAAGTTTTGTAATTCAGCTTTTATGTTGAGATTTGTCATCCATAGTGAATTAATGTTGGTATTAAGTGTAAAGTGAAGGTCGAGGTTGGTTTGTTTTTCTTTTAGATACCTAGTTTTTCCAGTATTGTTTATTGAAAAGACTTTCCTTTCACCATCAAATTGCTTTGACTCCTTTGTAAAAAAATCAAATGAATTATAAGTGTGGGTCTATATCTGGGTTCTATTTGTTCTATTTGTTGTCTCCTTATGCCCACATCAATGTCATGATTACAGCAGCTCTGCTCTTATTCTGTAAGGTTAGATACTGTAAATGAGTTATTCTTTTTATTTTTTGGATTATAGATTGAGAAATTGCCACTTAATTTGTGTTGGTCTCCATGAAATAGTAATTTTTATTTCTTATCCTCCTTTCTAGTTGAGCGATAATATGGTTGATATTATTTTGTTCTCACCTGTAAGAGAAAACTGAAATTACTGTTTCTTACCCTTAGTTGTTCTTAAATAAAGTTGTTTTCCTTGTTACATAAATTTCCCCTTTGCCTTCTCCCCCCTCCCACTTTTTAAATCTCTCAAATTTTCCTCATGGTCTTGGTTCCTTTCCTACAGTATCTGGGAACTTTTCTTCCTAAAGCTTATCAAATGGCCCCCCTTTCAGCATATTCTTAAGCATATCCCTTATTCCCCAATAAAACTATCTTTCTACTTCATCATTGGACCTGGGATAGAAGAACTATTAGAATCTCTGGAAGAGAGGATTGGAGGGTAGGATAATTTTCAAAGGTGCCTTGGCTAAGAGCCATTGCCCTTTGTATTTTTCATTGAATCCCTATTTTCTTCTTACCTGCCAAACATGGGCATTTACCTGAGGTCTAACTTTGTCTTTTTCACCGTTCTCATGATTTAATTCTTACCTATGTACTGTCTACTCTCAGTCATTTTTATGTTCTTCTATTAGGCATTTTTATGTAAATATTTCGCTGTTACTTCAGATTTAACCGAAACTGAAAAATGCCGTTTTGACCCATAGTCAAAAATCTTGTCAGCATTTTCTTTCAGAGAATCTCATGTGTTTATTATTTTATTTTCTATTTCCATTGTCACAGTCCACTCAAAGGCCTTAGTACTTTTAAGTCTAGTAAAAGAGTTAAAAAGTCTCACTTACCTTTAAGCCTCCAGGTAGTCTCTGGTTCATTTCATTTTGCATGCTGTGCTAGACTGGTAGTGTACCTTTAGTGCCACTCTGAGCATGTCCCTCCCCTGCTTAAAAATATTTTTTACTTTCCTTTTCATTCCTTTTTATGTTTTTCTTTCTTTCCTCACCTTCTCTAAATTCTTCTTTCTCCTCATTATTTCTCAAACTTATTCCTCTCAAGTCCTAGTTAGCTTTCTTCTTGTAGAAGTTCACTCACTCCCTCACTTCTTTGTCTCATTCATTTTCAACTCCACTGTGCCTGAGATTCTATTTCCCTTGCCAGGAATTCCCTACCCTCAACCCTCTGTCCTCATCACTTGATGCTCTTCTTTTGCACCTTGTGCTCACGCCAAGATAAATTGTTTTCAGTTACTTAGATAATGCCCTGCTTTCTACTCCTACCTCACTTTGTCTATTTGCCAAGATGTGCCTATAACCCTTGCTTTACTCATTCTTTAAAAACCAAGCACAATAGCCGGGCGTTGTGGCGGGCGCCTGTAGTCCCAGCTGCTCGGGAGGCTGAGGCAAGAGAATCACATAAGCCCAAGAGCTGGAGGTTGCTGTGAGCCGTGTGACACCACGGCACTCTACCGAGGGCAGTAAAGTGAGACTCTGTCTCTACAAAAAAAAAAAAAAAAAAAAAACCCAAGCACAAGTGTGTTCCCCCTCCTCTGGCAAGTGTCTGCTAATCTCTTCTGCTAAAAAGGGCTAAGCAGCCCTCCATTCTCCATAGCAGCTTACACTTGCCTCAGTTATATGTTCAATTTTCTTAATTCTTTACTTCTCTCTCTCCCATGTTAGTCTGTGCATTCTTTGAGTGTCTTCAGCCATTAAGTCTTACTCATCTTTTAGGATTATTGGTTGAATGATTGGATTAATTTGGGGGTAATTGGAAAGCCTCACTCATTTGTATGCAATCATTAAAAATTAACATAAGCGGGTGAGGCCTGTGGCTTAGTGGGTAAGGTACCAGCCCCATATACTGAGGGTGGTGGGTTCAAACCCAGCCCCAGCCAAACTGCAACAAAAAATAGCCGGGCATTGTAGCGGGCACCTGTAATGCCAGCTACTCCAGAGGCTGAGGCAAGAGAATCGCCTAAGCCCAAGGATTTGGAGGTTGCTGTGAGCTGTGACACCATAGTACTCTACCGCGGGTTAATAAAGTGAGATTACTGCGGGTTAATAAAGTGAGATTCTGTCTCAAAAAAAAAAAAAAAAAATTAACATAAGCATAACATATTAGGACAGTTTTTCAGACTTTTAGCTGTGTAACTTTGTTTCAACTAAATCTTATTCAGAACTCTAATAAAATGGATAAAACAAAGTAGAAAAGATAAGTTAGAGGTGGCATGTGATTTTGTTACTTTTTTGGTGAGCAGATTGGACATGGTCAAGCAGATATAGTTCAATTTAAAGTTTTTAGTTTTTTTTTTTTATAGAGACAGAGTCTCACTTTACTGCCTTCAGTAGAGTGCCATGATTTCACAGGACTCACAGCAACCTCTAGCTCTTGGGCTTCAGCGATTCTCCTGCCTCAGCCTCCCGAGCAGCTGGGACTACAGGTGCCCGCCACAACGCCCGGCTATTTTTTGGTTGCAGTTCAGCCAGGGCTAGGGTTTGAACCCGCCACCCTCAGTATATGGGGCCGGCGCCCTACTCACTGAGCCACAGGCGCCACCCTAAAGTTTTTAGTATTTTACAATGATAAAAGATCTTATTTGTGTGCCTATTTTACATAATAAAGGACCAGCATTATCAGTTTTGTCCATGAGTCTTAAAAATTAGGTTCTCCATTTTAAAAAGTTACGGTCTCCTGACCTTGCTTAAGGTCAAGAGTTTGAAACCAGCCTGAGTGAGGGTGAGGCCCTATCTCTACTAAAAAAGAGTAGAAAAATTTAGTCAGGCATGCTGGTGCACACCTGGGTTGTCCCTGCTACTAGGGAGACAGAGGCAAGAGGATTGCTTGAGTCCAGGAATTTGAGGCTGCTGTGAGCTTTGATATGCCCCAGCACTCTAGCTGGGTGACAGAGCAAGACCCTATCTCAAAAAAGGAAAAAAACCCATACATCAACACAAAAACTCTTACACAATGTTCATATCAACATTATTCATAATACCTAAAAGGTGGGAGCAACTTGAGTCTTCATTCATTGATAAATGGATAAATAAAGTGTTATATCTATATAAAGAAATATTTTCCAAAAAAGAGAGTAAAATGCTTACACTTGCTACAACATGGATGAATCTTGAAATCATTATTCTAAAAGAATGAAACCAGTCACCAAAAATACTCCTATTTTGTTATTCTAGTTATATAAAAGATCCAAAATAGACAAATCTACAATGATAGTAAGTAGATAATTGAGTTCTATAGGGTTGGGAGGAAATGAGGAGTGATAAGTGGTATAATTTTCTTTTTGAAAAGAAAATTGGGTTGATGAAGATGTTCTAAAAATATGGTGATTTTTTTTTTTTTTTTTTTGAGACAGAGTCTTACTTTGTTGCCCCTGGTAGAGTGCCATGGTGCCATAGATCACAGCAACCTCAGACTTTCGGGTTCAAGCAAGCCTCTTGCCTCAGCCTCCTGTGTAGCTGGGACTACAGGCGTCCACCAGAACACCCGGTTAGTTTTGGAGGCCAGGTCTCACTCTTGCTCAGGCCGGTCTGGAACCTGTGAGCTCAAGCAATTTTACTCACCTCAGCCTCCCAAAGTGCTAGGATTACAGGTGTGAGCCACTGCACTGGCCTTGTGATTTTTTCACTCTGGGAATATACTTAAAAAAATCCACTGAATTGTATAGTTCACATGGGCAAATTTTATGATTAGTGAATTACATTTCCATGAAGTTGTTTAAAAAGATGGACTGAACAGTCTTTTAATGAGGTTTGTAAAGAAATCTGATAGGACAATCTTACAGCCTTAGACAGCTCTTAGTACTTAAAAAATTAATGACTTTAGGCTTGGCGCCCATAGCACAGTGGTTATGGTGCTGGCCACATGAACCAAGGCTGGCAGGTTTGAACCCAGCCGGGGCCAGCTAAACTACAATGACAATTGCAACAAAAATATATCTGGGTGTTGTGGCGAGTGCCTGTAGTCCCAGCTACTTGGGAGGCTGAGGCAAGAGAATTGCTTAAGCCCAAGAGTTTGAGGTTGCTGTGAGCTGTGACGCTACAGCACTTCACTGAGGGCAACATAGACTCTGTCTCCAAAAAAAAAAGAAAAAATTAACGACTTTAAAAAAATTAACAACTACCATACCATTTTTGTTTTCTTTGGGGGCATTTCTACCAGAAAGGAGGTCAAAGAAAGAATAAAAATAATTCAGTTAGCAACACTTAGACACTTAGCAAATAACTACCCTAACTTTTTCTGAATTTTGAGTTGAGAAAAATATTTTTTCTCAAAAACAAGTTTGTGAATTGATTTATTCTTTAATTGTTAGTTTATATTTGCTTATAGCTTTCTCATTTCACCAAAGTACTCTGAGTATTAGGTGTGATTTTCCTCAAGCTCATTAGATATATTTAAAGATTAAGCAATTTTATTCTTCTCAAGAGAAAGTATTTTTCTTAAACAATGTAATTTTAATCTTAAGTCAGATTAAAATAAAGTTTAATAATTTTATTCTTCTCAAGAGAAAGTATTTTTCCTAAACAATGTAATTTTAATCTTAAATCAGATTAAAATAAAGTTTAGTTGGGAGATTTTAGACATTTTAGTTGACTTGAGTATTAAAACAATACTAGGTACTGGGGAACCTAAAATTGAAACAGAAATCTTGCTATCTGCCTTTTAGGAGTTTACAATCTATTTGGAGTGGATATGATTAATGATTTTTAATTTCATTTTTCTTAATAGGTCACCACTGTTTTTAATGAAGTCACATCATCCTTCGATGTAAATCCTCACGTGTTACAGCAGTTAGATAGTAAACGACAACAGGTCCAAATGACAGTTACAGAGACCAACCAAGAGTGGCAAGTGTTGCAGTTGAGAGTACAGACTTTTGCTGCATGTGCAGTTGTGAGTTTGCAGCAGCTTCCAGAGAAATTAAATCCTATCATAAAACCATTAATGGAGACGATTAAAAAAGAAGAAAACACACTAGTGCAGAACTATGCAGCTCAGTGCATAGCTAAACTACTTCAGCAGTGTACAACAAGGATGCCCTGTCCCAATTCAAAAATTATTAAAAACCTCTGTAGCTCACTTTGTGTGGACCCATACCTAACTCCTTGCGTCACATGTCCAGTACCAACACAGAGTGGCCAGGAAAATTCTAAAGGTATATACCTAAACATTTATTTGGGATAAAGAAAATTAACCATTTAAGTTTGTTTTTCTTATGAGTATAATATAAGCATAAATGCAGTTCATGTTGGTGCTTTTTACCATCTGACAGAAAAACCTCAGTTATAATAGTACTCCTTGTTACATGAGTTTGTACATACTGCTAATCAGTCAGACCCTCTAAACTCAAGCCATTCATAGAACATCTGATATCTGATAGAAAGTAACTGAAATATGTGAGAGGGATGTTCAACCCTTAAAGGTAAACAATCATGGTATACAGTAACTAGGCTAGAAAACTTAATTGTATCAAATGTCTTTTAATGAAAGTTCTTATAAAATGTCTGGTTTCCCTAATTTAGTGCATATTTTATGAGATGAGTCAACTATATTATTTAACCAACTTTTCTATTTTCAACTGGAGAATTTATGGAAAATGAGAACTGTCTGTAGGCAGATCTCAAGCATCAGTGTTTCTTAACATGACTCACTCTGGATTTATTTTTTGTTAATAAATTTTTAGAAAAACATTATTTGAAATGTAATAGATTTACAAGTTTTCGCATAATACAAATCTTGAAAGAAAATGGAAACGAACTGGTAAAAGAAGGCAGGCATTTTGAAATGTTAACATCTTAAAAACTCAATGGAATCATTCTCCTCTCCCTTTTCCCCTGCACTTTATTGCTACGTGAGGCAATGTTATTTTGTAGTGGTCAGTGTTTTTCTGAATTCATGGTGACTATGACATTTCTATTAGAGAGAACTTGTGTGAAATGTTTTTTAATGTTTATCATTATACCTGCACATAATTTATTTTTTAAAAATTAATATCCTTTAACTGAAGTCACAATTTTTGTATGTGATGTTTCTCCTGTTCACATGATTGTACATCTTGGATAGTTTTAGGTATAAAATGTATGCAGAAAGACTATTTTGTTAATCTTTTCATTGATTAAAAAAAAATGTCATTAATCTATAAAAACTGAAGCCTAAAAAACATAGTTTTAGAATATCTTAAATCTCTTTTGGATCAGGAAATATTTGGTCACCTATTTTATGATTAAAAAGTTATTTTTTTCATTTTTAGGATCCAACTCAGAAAAAGATGGAATGCACCATACAGTGACCAAGCACAGAGGTATAATTACACTCTATAGGCACCAGAAAGCTGCTTTTGCTATCACGAGTAGGCGAGGTCCTACCCCCAAAGCAGTAAAAGCTCAAATAGCAGATCTTCCTGCAGGAAGTAGTGGAAGTATTCTTGTTGAACTTGATGAGGTAAATAGTATTCTTCGTTGAATGCTTTCAAATTGAGAACTAAGTTGTCAAATTAGCTTCCAGAACTGTATTTTTAAGTGAAAGGACTGGGATTGATAATCTGTTGGAGTACTACAGCAGTAGGATCCAGAAAAACAGCAGACTTCTTAAAATTTCTCATGCCTCTTATACTTTTTATCAGTTTAACTATATCTTCCTAGGCAAGAAACCTTTGCAATGGTGTGTTGATAGGTTATTCATAAATATAATTCACTCCCATAGCAGTGACTATAAAGAAGTTATTAAATAACTGTGAAAGCTAAATTTTCTCAGTTTTTTTAAATGATTTTTTTTTTTTTTTTTTTTTTTTTTGCAGTTTTTGGCCAGGGCTGGGTTTGAACCCGCCACCTTCGGCATATGGGCCCGGTGCCCTACTCCTTTGAGCCACAGGCGCCGCCCATTTCTCAGTTTTTTTAATGTCAGGAATTCCTGTTGATACTCAGAGGATAAGTTAACAAACGTCAGATAATTGTGAACAACTTTATTTTTAGTGGGCTTGAAATTTATCATGTGTATGTGTGTGAAGTGGAGATCTAAACATATTTTCCCATATGAACAGCCAATTGTGCCACTATTGAATCTTTTCCTCCCTGATTTATAATGGAACCTGATTTATAATGGAACCTTTTCCTCCCTGATTTTTATATATCATGCTTCATATCTGTGAGGGTCTATTTGGGTTCTCTATTCTCTTCCCTTGGTCTGTCTGTTCTATAGTACAATCTTTAAAGATGGATAATCAGTGATGAAAAGTATTTGGTTTTGGAATTTTACAGTCATGTTATTAACAAATGGAGTGAATGTTCTAGTTCTTTTGACTGCAAGACATAGGAACTTGCCTGAGTTACCCACTAAACTATCCATGCTAAAAGACTTACTTCTGTAAAATATAGGCCTATTTTAAGTTTCTTTTTTTGGTCAGCATCTTAGCTTATTATCTATACTTCTTTAAAAACATTCTGTAAAGTCTTTTTTTACTGACTGTATCTCCCCATAATGATTTTAACCAATTTTACTATGATTTTGATATTTATACCTTTATGATTTGCATAGTTCTTCCTCCATGTAATGTAAAATACATACACACCTTTTTGGGGGGAGAGATTTATGGACTACACTTATTGCTCAATAAAAGTTAACTTGGGGCTAGATTAAACAGATGCTCTTATTCCACCCCTTAAATGAATATAAATAAAGATAGCTCATTTCATTTTCCTGTCTTCTTTCTAGCTGGTACGTTTCTTTGGCTTAGGGAGAAGACAAAATATGTCACTTCGAAATAGCACTTACCCTCTTTTCCAACCTCAAAAAAGTATTTTACTCTGGAAACAAAAATCTAGTTAGCCAATTTAGGCCCATGCAAATTTAATTATTGGGGAATGTTTGTAGTTGTCATAAATAGGTCCAATAATTGCTTAATTGGTTAATGATAACAATATGAATTTTTAGATGATGACTTAAATTCTGTCGATAAAATCTTAAATGCATTATGCTGTTTTCTGAAATTCTGTTTTCAACTAACCTTCAATTTTAGGCCCAGAAGCCTTACATGGTACAACGGAGAGGAGCTGAATTTGCCTTGACAACTATAGTAAAGCATTTTGGTGGAGAAATGGTAGTAAAGTTACCACATCTCTGGGATGCTATGGTTGGCCCGTTGAAGAATACAATCGACATAAATAATTTTGGTATATCATTTTTTTGAGTTCAGTTTTTAACACATTTCAGTGTATGTTAAATATATCCTTATGAAATTAAAACTCCCTCTACCTATTTATCCTGTACTAGCTGGCTACTTTCAAAATGGAAGGTTGCTTTAAACAAATTCTTTTTTTTTTTATTTATTAATTAATTGATTGATTTTTTTTTTTTTTTTTTTTATTGAGACAGAGTCTCACTTTATGGCCCTGGGTAGAGTGCTGTGGCATTGTAGCTCACAGCAACCTCCAACTGTTAGGCTTAAGCAAATGTCTTGCCTCAGCCTCCCAAGTAGCTGGGACTAAAGGTGCCCACCACAACACCCACTTCTTTTTTTGGGGGGGGGGGTAGAGGGGGGTCTTGCTCTGGCCCTGGCTCAGGCTGGTCTAGAACCTCTGAGCTCAGGGCAATCCACCTGCCTTGGCCTCCCAAGTGCTAGGATTATAGGCGTGAGCCACCATGCCTGGCCTAAAGAAATTCTTTAAAAATTTTTATTTATTTTTATGTTATTATATATTTTTTTTTTTTTTTGCTTTTTATTTTTTCTACTATGTGTTTTAAAAAGAGAGATTTGGACAGGTATGGTGGCTCATGCCTATAATTTGGCCTCAGGCCAAAATGGATGGTTCATTTGAGGGCAGGAGTTTGAGACCAGCTTGGGCAATCAATATAGCAAGGCCTGGTCTCTGCAAAAAAGAAAAAAAGAAAGAAAGCTGGACTTGGTGGCTGAAGCAGGAGGATCACTTGAGCCCTGGAGTTTGAGGCTGCAGTGAGCTATGATTGTGCTACTGCACTCCAGCCTGGCAGATAAACAACTTACCTCTAAAAATAAATAAATAAGTAAGTAAATAAATAGAAAAAATAAAAATACATTTGAATTGGACCATTATGTAAACTTCTTTGGTTGCTCTAAATTCAGTATCCCAACACTTAAAAAATTAAGGTTGTGGCATTCAGTTTCAACATTAAGAAGCAAAATTGACTCTTGTGCTAGCAGGGGAGCATTAAAACTTTTAGTGGCTCTCTACTTAGAAAAATTATTTGTAAAGTGATGCAGGCTTAAAAAAATGTATTTTTGTAGATGGAAAGTCCCTCCTGGAAAAAGGAGATGGCCCTGCTCAAGAATTGGTGCATTCTCTGCAAGTTTTTGAAATAGCAGCAGCTTCAATGGATTCCGAGCTTCATCCCTTGGTAACTAATCCATGCGAGTGTAGTGTTCTTCAAATAAAACAAGTGATCTTATTAAAATGTCTTAAGGTGTGAAAAGTACAACTTTGATGTCATCCATAGTAATTGGATTTTTTTCTAATGGTATATCTAGATTCCTCCTTTACTGACAGTGCGACTCTTGTGGGCTTTGAGGTAAAGCTAGAGCTGGCTGCATGAATGATAGAGAATCCAATCTAAAAGCTTAAAACACAGGGCCTTGGGGAAAGGACTTTGATGGCACAGAAGCCAGGTATAAACAGGGAAGAAGCTGCAGCCCTGGTCATCTAGACCATCCTAATAATATAGCTCCAAAAAAGGTTTCCTAGATAAGTATAAAGTTAGAAGGAAGTCACTTGTCTAAGATGAAACTGGTCAGTAACCTAGAACACTGATTTGTGATTTTTTTTACTATTAAAATATTTCTTAAGAAGGAAGAGGAAAATAAACTAAAGAATGAATAGTTTTTTCATAGAAGAATTATTCTCTCCCTATATCTACATTAGGAAGTGTTCTGCAGTTTATAGTATTATAAAGGGTACTAGCTTCAATTTTCTTAATATAAAAGAATCTAGGAGAGAGTTGAGAAGAATGCAATTTTTCTATATATAAAATATATCCTATACTGGTTTAAAATTGTACTGATTTACTATTATTAGGGAAAGTTAGAATCCTCCATCTATATGGTCTTAGTCTCCATAATTAACAACAACTGAAACAACAATCAACTGAACTCTAAGACTCATCTGTTGAACAGCTACATGGCTTTTGTCATCATTAATCGTAGTTATTCCATGCAACATTTAATGATGAGGTGCATTGTAATGCTTGTGTGATCATAACCCCTATGGTAAGCCATGAAGTTAAAGTGGAAAATACCCCAAAACATGATGCTTGGGGTATAATTAAGAACACTTAATCTAGTGATTAAAAATTATGTGCAGGCAGGTCATGGTGGCTTACACTCATAATCCTAGCACTTTGGGAGGCCAAGACAGGATTGCTTGAGGCCAGGAGTTGATACCAACTGAGTCATGTAGTTAGATCCCATCTCTTAAAAATTAGCTAGGTATGGTGGCATGCACCTGTAGTTTTACTCAGTAGGCTGTGGCAGGAGGATTGGATGAGTTTGAGGTTGCAGTGAGCTATGATGATGGTGTCACTGCACTTTAGCCATTTCCTTCTCCTCACCTCCCAAAAGATATCCCTGAACCAGTGCTGCAAATTTGGAGGAAGCTGGTGATGTATGGTGCTGTTTTTTTCCAGCCTCAATAGGAAAATCTGGCAAATACCTTTTAACTTGTTTTCTGTTAATTTTAGAAAGAATTGAGTGTTCTGAATGCCTAAGAAAGGATGTGAGCAGGGGGTAAATCCTGCACCCTTTTTTTATTCTTTGTTTTTGAAAGAGTTATAATACCTTAGTTTGGATTTAGGTCATTTTTAAATTAAGGATATTTAGACAATAATGTTTCAAAGTATCTGTAGAGTCACTTCAAATAATTAAGGATTTCCTCAAACATGAGCTGTTACAGTTCATTTTAAATGGTAGATTCTCTAATGAGAATTCTGATTGCCTTTAACTTTCTGTTTTAGTTGGTACAGCTTTTGTCTCATCTTTATATGTGCCTCCAGTACCCCAGCACCGCAGTGAGGCACATGGCTGCTCGTTGTGTGGGTGTCATGAGCAAAATAGCTACCATGGAAACAATGAATATTTTTTTGGAGAAGGTTCTTCCATGGTTGGGAGCAATTAATGACAATGTGAAACAAGAAGGTGCAATTGAAGCACTTGCCTGTATCCTTTTTTATTTTGACAAAATGTATGGCATTCACTTTACTTAAGGACAGTTAAAATAAAATTTTATTTTATTTGATTAATTGATTTAATTTTATTTGATTTATTCAATTATGCACATAAATATCCTGACTTGTTGCAAAAAATACTTTTTAAATCTTGAATTATTTTTATATTTTTTACAAAAACATTACAAATATACTTATGTATTACTATGAAAATTTTCACAAAATCTGAAGAATTACATAATAGGCAAAATAGTTTTATGTACTTTGCAAACTATATATTTACTAACCAATTTGTTTGACTTATTAATGTTTTATTAATATCAATGAAGTACTATGTAGGTAATTTCTGTGTTATAAACCGTTTCTAAAGTTTGTTCATTACTTGGTGGAAAACGACCAAAAAAATACTAAATTAGAAATATACAGTCAAGCTGTTTGCTAAGGGTATGTATGGCAGCAACTGACATCCTTTAATTTGAAGTATCTGAAAGATATTTCTCAGAGTAAGAAAGGTGGATGAAGATCAAATCAGTAAAAAGTCTAGTTCAAAAATCCTAAAGATTACAGGAAAACTGTACTTACTAGGCCCGTTAAATCCAGTTGGTGATTGTCAAGATCATGGTAGGAAATTTATCTTCAAGTGGCATGACACTGAGTTGTGCTCCCTCACTTACAATGCAATTCATTTTATTGTGACGTTGGAATTCTAGAACCTTGTAGGAATTATTATACCAAACAAAAAATCTTACTAGTAAAGCTTTCTCTAACCTTCCTCGGATAGAAAACATAATTTTATATTCTTTTTTTTTTTTTTTACTGTTATTTGCATTTATTTTATGTTGCATCTATTCCCATGCCATAAGTTTTTGTTTCTTCAGTTTCTTCTGCGATATTCTTTTCTTCTGTGCTACCTCTTGTTCTGGTTTGGGAACAATCTGTTCCTTTTCAATAAGGATCTTCTCCATGTGGCAGGGGGAGCACATGTATGGGTTAATGCGACCATGAGCTCTGTAAGTTCGGCGATTCATCTTGGTTGCTTTGTTCACTTGGATATGCTCAATGACCAGAGAATCTACAGCTAAACCCTTAAGTTCAGCATTACTCTCTGCATTTTTAAGCATATGCAGCAAAAATTCAGCACTCTTTTTGGGCCACCAACCCTGTGTCCAGCCCCACTGTTTGGCCTGGGCATACCTACCAGCTCCACCATTGTAACATCAGAATGGTACATTGTTTCTTTAAGGAGATATCTTTCAGATACTTGGTGGCTTTATGCATACACTTGATGGCCTGGGCAGTTTCACGTGTGTTCTTAAAGTGAACACGAAGATTTGAGCCTCTTGACTTGCATGACTGTAGTTTTCTGGGTCAAATGAATAGCGAACCATTTTCACAGATCACCTCAGGCCGCTTAGGGCAGGAGCTTATATTCTTTTTTTTTTTTTTTTTTTGTAGAGACTCACTATACCGCCCTCAGGTAGAGTGCAGTGGCGTCACACGGCTCACAGCAACCTCTAACTCTTGGGCTTACAGGATTCTCTTGCCTCAGCCTCCCGAGCAGCTGGGACTACAGGCGCCCGCCACAACACCCAGCTATTTTTTTGTTGCAGTTTGGCTGGGGCTGGGTTTGAACCCGCCACCCTCTGCAAATGGGGCCGGCGCCTTACTCACTGAGCCACAGGCGCTGCCCAGCTTATATTCTTAATTGTGAGAACGTTACATAATGTTTTCAGAGGAGCAACAAAGTGTGCAAATGCTGTTATAATTGAATCATAGGCCTTGACGTCAATTTGTTCCCTCATGAAGAATCTTTGTAAAAGTTACACAATCTTGGTAAATCAGTTTGTGATAATGTCTATCTCATAACCACTTTGAAGTTTCCTTAATCACTTACTCAGGTGTAATGGAACAACTAGATGTTGGCATTGTTCCATATATTGTCCTTTTGGTTGTTCCTGTGTTGGGAAGAATGAGTGATCAAACAGACAGTGTAAGATTTATGGCTACGCAGTGTTTTGCAACACTAATTAGACTTATGCCACTCGAGGTAAGTTGGAAATATTTGGTTTGTAGACTTTCTGTTTTCTATACTTTATCCATAATAATTATAACCCTTTTTAATGAATGCGTCAGGTTTTTTAAAAAGACATAATTTAAAAAATACTTATAGGCTTTAAGATTTTATATAATACTTTAATAGGTACTTTTAAAAGTAAAACAAGAAATCAGACACTGTGGTTTCTGAAAGAATGATAACTGATTGATGCTCTTTAGAAATAGAATTGTTCCTAAATTTCTCCTAGCATCCAGGGAAAGATTCTGGGCTGAAAGTTAGATGAAAGATAAGTTTTGGTAATTAAAACAGTAAAAAGTAAATTCTCATATACCTGTTGGCCCTTTATATGCCTTTTTTTTCTTTTTTTGAGAAATACCTATAGTTTCAGTCCTTATGTTTAGTCTTTGAGTTGGAGGTTGCTGTGAGGTATGATGACATGGCATTCTACCAAGGGTGACAAAGTGAGACTCTGTCTCAAAAAAAAAAAAAAAAAGACAAATCAGCCATTGAAGAGACATAAAGTTGGATACATCCAGGACGGATATGTGAACACTACAGTTTGTCAAGGAAATTTTTGGAATATTGAGGACTTTAGATTTTTTTTTTTTTTAAATGGCCAGTTGAGCTCACATTTTTAATAATCTTTTAAGTACTTTCCCTCAATATATTGTTCTTTGATAAACAGCAGAAGTGCTTTATGTGTATTTCATATTTTGTCTCACAGAATGTTAAAAAGATGTGTACTGAAAGGGTTGAGATTTAATAAAATTAATTATTTTTTTCTGCTTTATCAAGGACATTTTTTTTTTTTTTTTTTTTTGAGGCAGAGTCTCACTATGTCTCCCTTGGTAGAGTGCTATGGCATCACAGCTCACAGCAACCTCAAACGCTTGGGCTTAAGCTATTCTCTTGCCTCAGCCTCCATAGTAGGTGGGACTATAGCTGTCCACCACAGTGCCTGGCTATTTTTTTGTTACATTGTCATTGTTGTTTAGCTGGCCCGGGCCAGGTTTGAACCTTCCAGCCTTGGTGTATGTGGCCGATGCCTTACCGGTTGAACAACAGGCGCTGCCAGGACATTCTTAAGTAAAACTGGCTCTTTGAAAGAATGCTGGTGCATGACTGTGAGGAATACAGGGGCTACTTAGTACATTTCACTGCCATTGCCTTGATTTCTTAGGCACAGGCAGTCTTCCCCACCATAACTTTTGTACCATTAGTGCAAATGCCATCACAGTAAAAAATGCAAATAATGTCTTCCTTTATTATGAAATAATTTAAAAAGTCTTGAGGATCCATAGGAGCCTTGAAGACCACATTTTGAAAACCAGTAGTTTTGGATATTGGAGCTTTAAAATGAACAAGCATCAGTAACAGCATTTAATTTAAAATAAACTATACAACTTTCTTTGCCTCTTTATCAAATAATGTACAATGTGGGAAAATTAAGTTGTGGCTTATGCTCTTTAAGATAATCTCAAATGAAAAAAAAAGATAATCTCAAGTGTATTTACTTAACTAGTCTGTCATACTTTTAATACCTATCAAATTCTTTAAACTTTTTTGTTTTCAAGTCTCTAAAAGTATATAATTTTTGGATGTCTTTTTTTCCACGTATTTATGTTTTGATAATGTTTAAAATTATTTGATATATCTGGTAACGAAAAAATTGCAAGTAGTTTTAATGTGCCTTTAAAAATCATTTTAGGCAGGCATTCCAGACCCTCCAAATATGTCAGAAGAATTAATCCAGTTGAAAGCCAAGGAGCGACACTTTTTGGAACAATTGTTAGATGGGAAAAAGTTGGAAAATTATAAAATTCCAGTACCAATCAATGCTGAACTCAGAAAATATCAGCAGGTAAGTTTTACACTTAGGTTATAAATAAGAATAGTGAGTTTCCTTTTCAGGGTACCTTGAAGGATTTTTAAAATTTATTTAGGGCTGAGCACAATGGCTCCTATCTATAATTTCAACACTATGGGAGATCAAGGCAAGAGGATCACTTAAGACCAGGAGCTCAAGTCCAGCCTGGGCAGCATAGTAGGACCCCACTCTCTACAAAAAAATTAAAAATTAGCCTTGCAGTGGTGTGGTGGCATGTGCCTGTAGTCCCACCTAGAAGGGAGGCTGAGGTGGGAAGATCATTTGAGCCCAGGAGTTCTGGAATAAGCTATGGAATCATAGCCCGGGCTTTCAAAGTATGCACTAAGATATGATTCTACCACTGTACTCCAGCCTGGGCAACAGGCAGACTCCATCTCTAAAAAAATAAAATAGATTTAGTAAAACCTTGTGTTTATTTCCTTTTTGCCTATATAAAGATTTTTGATCTGTGTAAACATGTTTTTTATAAGAAAAAATTTTGTGATCTGTTAACATTTATAATTTTTCTCTTTTCTCCAACTTGTAGGATGGTGTGAACTGGTTAGCATTTCTTAATAAATATAAACTTCATGGAATTCTATGTGATGACATGGGTTTAGGGAAAACTTTACAGTCCATCTGCATCCTAGCAGGAGATCATTGCCATAGGTAATTTAAAATGCTATTTTAAATTAAGGTTTTCATTTTCTGAGAAATACAAACAAACTATGTTATTTACTGTGTTTTATTATTATAAAGGGCCCAGGAATATGCAAGATCAAAATTGGCAGAATGTATGCCACTTCCTTCTTTGGTGGTTTGTCCACCAACATTAACAGGTCATTGGGTGGATGAAGTAGGTAAATTCTGTTCCAGAGAATATCTCAATCCATTGCACTATACTGGGCCTCCCACTGAAAGAATAAGGTAAGAGCCATACAGCAACAAAAATGTTCATCTTTTATCTTAAGTAGTTTGGAAGAATAAAATTTATTAGAAATGAATTCTCTTCTACTTATTTAAGAAAAGTGAGTGTATTTAGGAAGATGGAATCAGTGAGGCTTATCAAATTTCAGGTTCTTTAGAAACTGTATAATCAGTTGGGCTTTCTAAGTATTAGATGAGGGAATTGTCAGTAACCAAAGCCATCTGTATTCCCCTTTTGGGAGACTGTGTCTTTAGCATCTCCTTGCTGCTTCTATTATATTTTCATTCTATCCACTTCCCTAAGAGTTTTCCTTTGGTGGCTTGAGCCTGTAATTCCAGCTACTCAGGAGGTTGAGGCCAGCCTGGACAGTATAATGAGCTCCCCACCTCCTATCTCTTTAAAAAAAAAAAAAAGAGTTGGGGCGCGGTGCCTGTAGCTCAGTGGATAGGGCACTGGCCACATACACCGAGGCTGGCAGGTTTGAACCCTGCCTGGGCCAGCTAAAACAATGTCAACTGCAACAAAAAAAATAGTCGGGCATTGTGGTGGGTGCCTGTAGTCCCAGGTACTTGGAAGGCTAAAGCAAAAGAATCGATTACGCCCAAGAGTTGGAGGTTGCTGTGAGCTGTGACATCATGGCAGGGTGGCTGCTTGAGACTCCGTCTCAAAAAAAAAAGGCATTTCTCTGGCCAGCAAGGTGGATCATATCTGTAAACCTAGCACTCTGGGAAGCTGAGGCAGGTGGATTGTTTGAGTTCATAGGCTTGAGACCTGCCTGAGCACAAGTGAGACCCTGTCTCTAAAAATAGCCATGGGTTCTGGCAAGCGCCTATAGTCCCAGCTACTTGGGAGGCTGTGGCAAGAGACTTGCTTGAGCCCAAGAGTTAGAGGTTGCTGTGAACTGTGATGCCATGGCATTCTACTGAGGGCGGCAAAGTGAGACTCTTGTTTCAAAAAAAGTATTTCTCTTTGGCTGAGTCCTTCCTCCTTGTTCCCTCTCCCCCAAAATACATTGGACCCATAAGGGCTGCTCCAGCTGCCCTGCTCTCATGGCAGCACTAGGGTTCTTTTAGCTTTATCCCCTTCCCATTAACTAGTATATTTCTTATATTCCTACCTATATATTTTAAAGAGTGGAAGCCCATTGTTTGTTTTTTTTTTTTGAGTTACAGGCACCAAGCCAATTTTTGTTTATTTTTTAAGTCATAGGTTACTTAAATTAGTCCATAGATCTGCTATACATCTGTATTAATAATTATTATTAAATAAAGTTGTCAAAATTTTTAGTTTTAGTATTAGTCCTTACTGGCCAGGCACTGTCCTAAGCAGTTTTACATTAGGTAAAATAGTATATTCTCACAGTCACCTTATGAGGTATAGGTACTGTTATGGTAGTCTGGAGATAAGGAGGCTAAAGCATGGGGTCTGGGTAGAGTCACTCAACCAATTAAGTGTGCAAAGTGAGGTTTTGAACACAAGTAGTTCAAAAGCTTGCACTTTTTTTTTTTTTGAGACAGAGTCTCACTATGTCGGCCTTGGTAGAATGTTGTAGTGTCACAGCTCATGGCAACCTCAAACTCTTGGGTGTAAGCGATTCTCTTGCCTCAGCCTCCCAAGTAGCTGGGACTACAGGCACTCACCACAATGCCTGGCTGTTTTTTGTTGCAGTTGTCATTGTTGTGTAGCTGGCCCAGGAGCCGCCCCACAGCCTCCCTGTATGTGTCTGGTGCTGTAACCACTGTGCTATGGGCACCAAGCCAAGAGATAGTCTTAAACTCTGTCACCCAGGCTAGAGTGCAGCAGTAAAATCGTTAAGTCACAAATTCCTAGGCTCAGTGATCTCTTGCCTCAGCCTGCCTCCCAAGTAGCTGGGGCAATAGGCATGCACCACCA
Source organism: Nycticebus coucang (assembly GCF_027406575.1). NCBI lineage: Eukaryota > Metazoa > Chordata > Mammalia > Primates > Lorisidae > Nycticebus > Nycticebus coucang. Next base: position 121,381,853 of record NC_069782.1, read on the forward strand.
TTCCTAGCTTTTTTCTTAGTTTTTTAATTTTTTCTTAGTTTTTTAAAGATGGGATCTTGCTGTGTTGCCCAAGCTGGTCTAAGTCTTCACCTCAAGTGATCCTCATCCTCCCACTTTAGCCTCCTATGAAGCTGGGATTATAGGCAAAAGCTTGTACTCTTGAGCAGTTTACTGAAGTGCCGCTTCAGTAATCAAGTTAGAATTCATTCATTTGTAATTGATAGAAATTCACCTCAAACTAGCTTACGCAAATAGGACATTCCTTAATGTACTTGCTTGAAAATTTTAAGCATGGATTCTTGCTTCAGACCCATTTTCTCTTCTTCCCCTTACATAACTTGTTGTGTAGGTCTCTGCTGACCTTCATTCTATAGTTGGTAGATAAGATAGATGACCATGTGTAGGGCTAACTTGCTGAGTATAGTAAACAGACCTTCTTTCTTCCATCATGAACATATCAATACTGAAGATGACTGACTGGCCTTATTTGGGGCCTGCCCCTAAACCAGCCTTTGTGATCAGAGGATAAAGTATTATGATTAGCTCATTTTAATAGAATAAAAATGCCTGCCACATTTTTAGTCTTGTGCTCATCTCTTTCCTGATCAAACAGAGTAAGGCAGCATGGCCAAGTCCTGAGAAGAGTGGCCTTTCAGGTAGAAGGGTCATGCATATAGAGCAAGCAGAGGGGAATGCTAGATTTAATAGGTAGATTGAAAGCACCTCGTGATGGTAGCTGTAGTCACCTTTTAAATTGTATTTAAACACTTTTCAAAGTCCCCATTTCCTAATTTTATTATTTTTAAATAAAGGTTACAGCACCAAGTAAAAAGGCACAATCTGATAGTGGCTTCTTATGATGTTGTGAGGAATGACATAGATTTCTTTAGGTAAGAATTATATTTTTTTCTTTAGAGAAACTTAAATTTGAAGTCCCTTAATATCTTCCTACTTTAAAGATTCTCTAAATAGTCCTGATATGCAGTAAAAGATGCTAAAATTTTTTATTTATTCTTCCTTAGAAATATTAAATTTAACTACTGTATTCTTGATGAAGGCCATGTCATCAAAAATGGAAAAACAAAATTGTCAAAAGCAGTAAAACAACTGACTGCTAATTATAGGATTATTCTTTCTGGAACACCAATCCAGGTAATCATTTACTATTCTTTTTTTTTTTTTTCTTTTTCTTTTTCTCCAGGTAAAGAGTAGGTTTGGCATTTGGCAGTGAATTAGAGTTTTCTTTCATTTATAGAAACGATAATAAATTTCCAGTAATCACATTACTTGTTTTATGATTCATTTGGTATGTAGCAGACAAGGTTTTAAAAGTCATAATTGGCTGGGTGTGGTGGCTCATGCCTGTAATCCTAGCACTTTGGGAGGCCGAGGTAGGTGGATCACCTGAGCTTAGGAGTTCGAGACCAGCCTGAGCAAGATTGAGACCTTGTCTCTTAAAAAATAGCCGGGCATTGTGATGAGTGCCTGTAGTCCCAGCTGCTTGGGAGGCTGAGGCAATAGAATCACTTGAGCCCAAGAATTTGAGGTTGCTGTGAGCTATGAGGCCACACCACTCTACCCAGTGTGACAAAGTGAGATTCTGTTTAGAAAAAAAAAAAAAGGTCATAATTATCTGGGTTCGGTAGCATATAACCTGTAGTCCCAGCTACTTGAGGAGTCTTTGCACTATTTCATAGATGCCAACATGGGGGAATAACATTGTAGGCCAGGGTTTATTCTGGTGATGGGAGACTTGGGGATTTCCCCCAAAGAGGATAGGCTGTTTTCTCTAAGGATTCTGACCTTAATAATATACCCTATTTTATTTTTACCTATATTTATTTTTATTATTACCCTACTAATACTGTATACCTAAAATGTAGTGATACTCTTCATCTTTATCATCATAATAAGGGTTTCATTAATGTTCCATTTTTTAAGTGTAAGGAAATAATCCCAGTACAAGAGATAACTGATGTTCCTTTTTCATATTCAGAATAATGTTTTGGAGCTGTGGTCATTATTTGATTTCCTCATGCCAGGATTTTTGGGTACTGAGCGCCAGTTTGCTGCTCGATATGGTAAACCTATATTAGCAAGTAGGGATGCTCGAAGCTCCAGTCGAGAACAAGAAGCAGGTATGAAAGTGATAATTATAAGCCCGGTGTAAGTAATTTTAACGTATCCCTAACTTTTTTCAAGCCATTTCTCTTGTTATTAATAGGTGTTCTTGCTATGGATGCACTGCACCGTCAAGTCCTGCCATTTCTTTTGAGAAGAATGAAAGAAGATGTTTTGCAGGACCTCCCACCTAAAATTATTCAAGACTATTATTGTAGTCTTAGTCCTCTCCAGGTTAGAAGTATTGTGATTGTGGTTGTTTTATTAGCAGACTATATTGTGGGGATTTTGGGGGAGGGAGACATAGTTTCACTCCATTGCCCTTGATAAAGTGCAGTGGTGTCATTATCTGCAACTTCCGACACCTGGGCTCAAGACAGCTTGCTGCCTCAGCCTCCTAAGTAGCTGGGACTGTAGGCATGTACCACCATGCCCAGCTAATTTTTTCTATTTTTAGTGGAGTTGGGATCTCACTTTTGCTCAGGCTGGTCTTTAACTCTGGACCTCAAACAGTCCTCCTACCTTGGTCTCTCATGCTGTTGCTCACAGCCAATTTTCTTAAATGTCTGGTTAATTTGGAAGGTCACAAAGTTAAATTGATGAGAAAATAAACCATTGTTTATAAAACCCAAAGATCTGCCTTGGAATGTTGTCATATGCATTAAACAGCATTATAGGAACTGTTAATCCCCATTTTTGAATATTAAGAAAGCAACACTCAGAAAAGTTAAATAGCTTGCCTATGGTCCTAGAGCTAATAGACAGTGATGCATTGATTAACAGTGAGGATATATTCTGAGAAACACGTCATTAGGCGATTTTATCATTGTGTGAACATCCTTGAGTACTTATTTACACAAGCATATGGCATAGCCTATTTCCTGTCTGGGCTATATGATACAGACTGTAGTGCCTAGGCTACAAACCTGTATAGTATGTTAACTCAATTGAATACTGTAGGCAGTTGTAACACAGTGGTGTTTGTGTATCTAAATTTATAAAGGGTACAATAAAAATCGGTTTTATGTCTTCAGGGACCACTGTCCTATATGTGCTCTCATTGACAAAATGTCTTTACACATGACTGTCTATCAGGGCTGAATTTAAAACCTTGGTTGGTGGGACCTTATCCCCTTTGAAGTATTACTGCAATACCTGTAGATGTTCAAAGTAAAATTTGCTTTCTGCACAGTTCTGATTTTGTACATAGAGACCATTATCCAAGGAATTTATTGTGAAGTCTTTCCTATACTTAAAGTGGAAACTGTCCCTTGTCTTAGAAAGACATGGCTTCTAAGAATCAGAATTTTTTTGTTTGAATGTTTATGTTTTAGGTTTATCTGTATCAGTCTATTTTAGTATTAGGACCCGATTGAGTAGGTCAAATGAATAAAAGATATTACAGAAATACCCAGAAACTTACTTTCCCCCCATCTCTAGTGAATAGGTAGTTAACCTGTTAGCCAATATTGATCTAATCACTTGGGTTTAGTGAGCCAGATACTAGTCTGCAGGCTGAAAACTCTGTAATTCTTCTATACTATCTACTTAATCTCTTGGTCTTTCATTCCTTCATTTGCAAAAATTGAATTGATATTTATCGAAAGGAATGTTTTAGGAGCAATGAGATGAAAACTTTTTAATGTAGGTAAGTATGATAAAGAAAAAATGTCATATGAAGAAAATCTGTGGTGCTATAACATAGGCATAAAACAAGTTTAATCTGGAGGAAGGGAACTCCAAAGAGAAGTAACACTTTGGCTGTGTTTAGCATTCACAGGTTTTTTTATTCACTGATTGCTGTTATTTGGATCTCTAGATTTTCTTCCGTTTCACATTATTTTAGTGTCTATAAGGCAGGAACCTAGCTGGGTGCCATAGCTCAGTGGTTAGGGCACTGGCCCTGCACACCAGGCCTGATGGATTCAAAGCTCTCCTGGGCCTGATAAAGAAAAAAAAACAAACAAAAAAACCCCCAAAAAACCAAAATACACAAGGCAGGAACCCAGACCCCAAAGCATATTAATACCTTAAACTCGATACCTATTTCCCATTTAGACTAATAGTAACATTCTTTTAAAATTTGGTCTCTCGGAATATACTTATAGGGTCTTGACCATATAACTTCACTTAAGGTAGATTTTCCTCACTCACTCGTAAAGATTCAGGTTCTCTTTTATTGGTAATGTGTTTATTTTCCTGAAGAGTGGAAAAATTGAGTCTACGACTATTTGACTAGTATTTTTAATATTTTAGCAGCAAAACAAGTGCTTATACTTTCTCTATAAATAGACTTTAAAAGGAATGTATCAAGATGCAGTGGATAGGCCGGGTGTGTTGATAGCTCATGCTTGTAATCCTAGCACTCTTAAGAGGTGGAGGTGGGAGGATCCCTTGAGCTTTTAGGAGTTTGAGACCAGCATGAGCAAGGGAGTGAGATCCTGGTCTCTGGTAAAAACATACAAGAACTAGCCAGGCATCGTGGCCAGTGCCTGTAGTCTCAGCTACTCAGGAGGCTGAGGCAAGAGAATGGCTTGAGCCCAGGAGTCTGAGGTTGCTGTGAGCTGTGATGCCATGGCACTCTACCAAGGTGACAGAGTAAGACTCTGTCTCAAAAAAAAAAAAAAAAAAAATAGATCATCTATTTTTTTTCATTAATGAGGGCTGATTTAAATGTCTGCTCTTCCTGGCTTTTGCTATTTATATATTTTGAATAATTGAATGTAGATATATTAACAGCTTTCATGGGGGCAATTTTATAGGTTCAACTTTATGAAGATTTTGCTAAGTCTCGTGCCAAGTGTGATGTTGATGAAACGGTTTCTTCAGCTGCACTTTCTGAAGACACTGAAAAACCAAAGCTTAAAGCTACAGGCCATGTATTCCAGGTATACATTACAATCTACTTTTTAAATGTTAAAGAATATTTTTCATTGAGGCAATTATTGTATGGAACATTGAAATGCTGATTTAATTTTTTTCGATATTATATACTCAAAAAATACTTATGATATTAATATTTGTTCAAAATGTATATGTTTGTATATTATATGAAAAGAATTCTAGAATATGGAATCTTGCTTTCTTCAAAAAATTACTTAACACATGGCAGTAATTTTTCTAAGCTTTAGGGTTACTTAAAGCAATGGATATGATAGACTGACTCTTTTCTCTGATAGAGATGAAAAATAAGTGAAACACATATCATGTGAAATGGAATTATAGCACATTGGAGTCCTCGGTGGGTTGTGGTTTCTTAATAGATGAGACAAGGATTTGTCCCAAGGAGGACTGAGGCTTGCATGTATGTGGGGGGAAATGATTCCAGGCAGAGGATGCAAAATGTACAGAAGTTCCAAGACCAGTGTTCCTTGTGTGCTGGAGAGAATAGCAAATGAAAAGGTGGTAGCACGTGTCACCTCAGTTATTTTTTTAACCTCTTGTAATATTTCCTCATAGAAAACCTCTCACCAATAGATTAAATACTATTTAACCTATTAAAGGTGGTTGTGGAGACTTATACCTTTCCCAAGATTTCCACACACACAATTTTTATCATAATGCACAACAGTGTCTTGAGCCTTGTCAGTGCCAAGGGTGAGATCCAAATCATAAACCAAGTAAGAGGCAGAAGAGAGTGTGGCTGAAACAGAAAAGAGGAGAGGGTTCTGTTTCTTAGACACAACCACTTGAGACAGTCACCTAGTTCCTGTCCCTCCAGATCACTAAATCAGAATACTTTATGTAGAAGGGAAAGATTTGCTGGTTGATAAAGTCTGCAATAAACTTTTTTACTCACTGAAGTTTGAGAAACTTTTTCTTTCAGAAATGATTCTAGTTCCAGAAGCATTGTGTGCTTTTTCAGTCACTTTGAGTGGAAAAGAGTTTTAAGCAGATGAATAAGGCACTCATTTTGCTATGAGGAGCTGATTGTTTAGTGAGGAATATAGGTATAAACAGTGCAACTTATACAAGTTATAAATGTCCTCATAGAAATATATACAAACTGCACAGGAATCAGAGGAGACACTGAAGTGGTTCTTTTTTTTTTTGAGACAGAGTCTCACTTTGTTGCCCTTAGTAGAGTGCTGTGGTGACATAGCTCACAGCAGCCTCAAACTCTTCGGTTCAAGCAGTTTTGCCTCAGCCTCCTGAGTAACTGGGACTGTAGGTGCCTGACACAACACCTGGCTGTTTTTAGAAACAGGGTCTCACTCTTGCTCAGGCTGGTCTCAAACTTCTGAGCTCAAGTGATTCTCCTGCCTCAGCCTCCCAGAGTGCTAGGATTACAGGCATGAGCCACTGCTCCAGCCTTTGAACTGGTTCTTGGAGAATGAGAAGTTTGCCAAGTGAGAAAGACATCCTAAACAGATGTAATAGCACAGGAAAAATACAGAGATATTAATGTTTGTGTATATGAAATGGACTTGTGTATACTTTTTCCCGTCTTATAGGCATTACAGTACTTACGTAAACTGTGCAACCATCCAGCATTAGTGTTAACGCCTCAACATCCAGAGTTCAAGAGCACTATTGAAAAACTGGCAGATCAGAATTCTTCTCTTCATGATATTCAACATGCCCCAAAACTCTCAGCTTTGAAACAAGTATGTATTTCTTTTAGGTGTTGATGTGTGTTGTACCTTCCTGAAATACAACGGGAAATTTGCTTTTCCTAAAGATTGTCACTTTTTAAATTTGGTTTGTTAAATTTTTGGTTTAGCTTTTTTTTTAAATGTGGTAAAAATATATATATATATACATGGGCGGCGCCTGTGGCTCAGTGAGTAGGGCGCCGGTCCCATATGCCAGAGGTGGCGGGTTCAAATCCAGCCCCAGCCAAAAACCACAAAAAAAGAAAAAAAAAAAAAAAATATATATATATAGCACAGAATATGCTGTTTTATTTTTACATGTAAAAATCAGTGGCATTATGTATACAATGTTGTATAACTGTCACCACTATTTCCAAAATATTTCCATCACTCAGAAAAACTTTGTACCCATCAAGCAATAACTCTCCATTCTACCTTCCCTCAACCCCTAGTAATCTTTACTCTCTACCTCTAGGAATTTACCAACTCTAAATATTTCATATAAGTGGAATCGTAAAGTATTTCACTTAGCATAGTTTCCAAAATTCATTAATGTTGCAACATGCTTGTGTATCAGTACTTCATTGCTTATTATGGCTGAACAACTGTGCATTGTATGGATATACTACATTTCATTTATCCATTATGTGTCAGTGGAGTTTTTCCCACCTTTTTGCTATTATGAATAATGATGTAATTTGACCATTGGCTTAAAGTATGTACTTGAGTCCCTCTTTTCATTTCTTTTAGACATAGGCTATGGACCAGAATAGTTATATTACAATTCTATGTTTAAATTTTTCAGGAACTGCCAAACTATATAGTGGCTATACCATTTTACACTCCCACCAGCAATGCACCAGGGTTCCAGTCTCTCCACATCCTTGCCAGCACTTATGTCCCTTTTAATTATTGCCACCTTCTTAGGTGTGAAGTGATAACTCGTTGTGGATTTATTTTGCTGGTTCCTTTTTTTGGGGGGGGGGGTGTGTGTGTGTGTGTGAAGGGACAGAGTCTCAGTTTATCACCCTCTGTACAGTGCTGTAGCATCACAGCTCACTGCAACCTCAAACTGTTAGGTTTAAGCGATTCTCTTGCCTTTGCCTCCTAAGTAGCTGGAACTATAGGCACCTGCCACAATGCCTGGTTATTTTCTTATTTATTTATTTAGAGGTGAGGTCTCACTCTGGCTCTGGCTCAGACTGGTCTTGAACTCATGAGCTCAGGCAGTCCCCCTGCCTTGGCTTCCCAGACTGCTAGGATTATAGGTGTGAGAAGCCTCACCTGGTCTGTCTTGTTGTTTCCTAATCACTAATGATGTTGAGCATCTCTTAAAGTGCTTATTGGACATTTTTGAACATTTCTTTATTTTCTTTAGAAAAATACCTAGTCTGGGCGGCGCCTGTGGCTCAGCGGGTAGGGCGCCGGTCCCATATGCCGGAGGTGGCGGGTTCAAACCCAGCCCCGGCCAAATTAAAAAAAAAAAAAAAAAAAAGAAAAATACCTAGTCAAGTCTTTTACCATTTTTTATTTATTGTTTTGGGTTTTTTTGTTTGCTTCTGAGTTCTCACTTTATTGCCCAGGCTGGCCTCAAACCCCTGGCCTCAAGCAGTCCTCCTGCCTCAGCCTTCCAGGTGCTTGGATTATAGGCATAAGCCCGCATGCCCAACCATTACTCATTTTTGAGTGGATTATTTGTCTTAGTGTTGAGTTTGGGAAATTGTTTATATTTTGGATATTCAACCTTTATCAAACATGATGTGCCAATTTTTTTTCCCACTCTGTCAGTCATCTTCTTACTTTCTTGACAGTGTTGTCCATGGTTTCTGATGAGAAATCAGGTGTTAAGAATATTAAGAACCCTTTTTATAAGACCAATCACTTCTTTATTACTGCTTTCAGGGTTCTCTTTGTCTTCATTGTTCAACATTTTAATGTGTGTCACTGTGGATCTCTTTGAGTGTATTTTACTTGGAGCTGCCTACACTGCCATTTTGTTGATTTACCCTCTTGCTATAGCTTTTAAAAATAGAATATTTGTTCATGTTTTTGGAGACAGTCTCTCTCAGTCACCCTGGGGTTGAGAGCTATGGTGTTATAGCTCACAGCAACCTCAAACTCTTGGGCTCAAGCAGTTTTTTTCCCTCAGCCTCCCAAGTAGCTGGGATTACAGGCGCCTGCCACAACGCCTGGCTATTTTTAGAGATGGGGTCTCCCCCTTGCTCAGGCTAATCAAGCACCCAGAGCTCAGGCAGTACACCCACCTCGGCCTCCCAGAATGCTAGGATTATAGGTGTGAGCCACCTCGCCTGGTCTAGGCTAGTATTTAAATGTTCATGATTTGCCTAACATAGGGATACATTGGATAAAGTTATAAAATATACCTAGAGAATTAGCTAATTAGATCTATTGTCAAATAAAAATTTAATTTCATCCATATTTGAATTATACTACAGGTTTTATGGGTTTTTTCCATGAATTATTAATTAAGCTGACCTCTCATTTTAGAGTATACTCCTTGTCACCCTGACGTGTCTAGAATTCAGATGCTTAGGAAGCCTGCAACTTAAAAGATTACTTCTGGTCATACTGAGGGAGGGCTTTTCTAATGGACTTCTTTGCTGATTTCTCAGTTCTTTTCACTATTCAGAGTGAAGGTGCTATCTTGGGGAGGGATAAATTTCTTTTTGATTTCTTTGTATTTCAAGATAGAGTCACACTCAGTCATCCTGGGTAGAGTGCCATGGCGTCACAGCTCACACGCTTGGACTCAAACCATCCCAGCTTCAGCCTCCCCAGTAGCTGGGACTACAGGCATGTACCACCAGATTGGGCTAGTTTTTTCTATTTTTAGTAGATGGGGTCTCACTTTAGTAAAGCTGATCTTTTTTTTTTTTTTTTTTTTTTTTTTATTGTTGGGGATTCATTGAGGGTACAATAAGCCAGTTACACTGATTGCAATTGTTAGGTAAAGTCCCTCTTGCAATCATGTCTTGCCCCCATAAAGTGTGACACACACTAAGGCCCCACCCTCCTCCCTCCATCCCTCTTTCTGCTTCCCCCCCCATAAACTTAATTGTCATTAATTGTCCTCATATCAAGATTGAGTACATAGGATTCATGCTTCTCCATTCTTGTGATGCTTTACTAAGAATAATGTCTTCCACTTCCATCCAGGTTAATACGAAGGATGTAAAGTCTCCATTTTTTTTAATAGCTGAATAGTATTCCATGGTATACATATACCACAGCTTGTTAATCCATTCCTGGGTTGGTGGGCATTTAGGCTGTTTCCACATTTTGGCAATGGTAAATTGAGCTGCCATAAACAGTCTAGTACAAGTGTCCTTATGATAAAAGGATTTTTTTCCTTCTGGGTAGATGCCCAGTAATGGGATTGCAGGATCGAATGGGAGGTCTAGGTTGAGTGCTTTGAGGTTTCTCCATACTTCCTTCCAGAAAGGTTGTACTAGTTTGCAGTCCCACCAGCAGTGTAAAAGTGTTCCCTTCTCTCCACATCCACGCCAGCATCTGCAGTTTTGAGATTTTCTGATGTGGGCCATTCTCACTGGGGTTAGATGATATCTGAGGGTTGTTTTGATTTGCATTTCTCTAATATATAGAGATGATGAACATTTTTTCATATGTTTGTTAGCCATTCGTCTGTCATCTTTAGAGAAAGTTCTATTCATGTCTCTTGCCCATTGATATAAGGGATTGTTGGCTTTTTTCATGTGGATTAATTTGAGTTCTCTATAGATCCTGGTTATCAAGCTTTTGTCTGATTGAAAATACGCAAATATCCTTTCCCATTGTGTAGGTTGTCTCTTTGCTTTGGTTATTGTGTCCTTAGCTGTACAGAAGCTTTTCAGTTTAATGAAGTCCCATTTGTTTATTTTTGATGTTGTTGCAATTGCCATGGCAGTCTTCTTCATGAAGTCTTCCCCCAGGCCAATATCTTCCAGTGTTTTTCCTATGCTTTCTTTGAGGATTTTTATTGTTTCATGCCTTAAATTTAAGTCCTTTATCCATCTTGAATCAATTTTTGTGAGTGGGGAAAGGTGTGGGTCCAGTTTCAGTCTTTTACATGTAGACATCCAGTTCTCCCAACACCATTTATTGAATAGGGAGTCTTTCCCCCAAGGTAAGTTCTTGTTTGGTTTATCAAAGATTAGGTGGTTGTAAGATGTTAGTTTCATTTCTTGGTGTTCAATTCGATTCCAAGTGTCTATGTCTCTGTTTTTGTGCCAGTACCATGCTGTCTTGACCACTATGGCTTTGTAGTACAGACTAAAATCTGGTATACTGACGCCCCCAGCTTTATTTTTGTTACTAAGAACTGCCTTAGCTATACGGGGTTTTTTCCGGTTCCATACAAAACGCAGAATCATTTTTTCCAAATCTTGAAAGTACGATGTAGATACTTTGATAGGAATGGCATTGAATAGGTAGATTGCTTTGGGAAGTATAGACATTTTAACAATGTTGATTCTTCCCATCCAGGAGCATGGTATGTTCTTCCATTTGTTAATATCCTCTGCTATTTCCTTTCTGAGGATTTCATAGTTTTCTTTATAGAGGTCCTTCACCTCCTTCGTTAGGTATATTCCTAGGTATTTCATTTTCTTTGAAACTATGGTGAAGGGAGTTGTGTCCTTAATTAGCTTCTCATCTTGACTGTTATTGGTGTATACAAAAGCTACTGACTTGTGGACATTGATTTTATATCCTGAAACATTACTGTATTTTTTGATGACTTCTAGGAGTCTTGTGGTTGAGTCTTTGGGGTTCTCTAAGTATAAGATCATGTCGTCAGCAAAGAGGGAGAGTTTGACCTCCTCTGCTCCCATTTGGATTCCCTTTATTTCCTTGTCTTGCCTAATTGTATTGGCTAGAACTTCCAGCACTACGTTGAATAGTAAAGGTGACAGAGGACAACCTTGTCTGGTTCCAGTTCTAAGAGGAAGAGCTTTCAGTTTTACTCCATTCAGTAAAATATTGGCTGTGGGTTTGTCATAGATAGCTTCAATCAGTTTTAGAAATGTGCCACCTATGCCTATACTCTTCAGAGTTCTAATTAGAAAAGGATGCTGGATTTTATCAAATGCTTTTTCTGCATCTATTGAGAGGATCATGTGATCTTTATTTTTGCCTCTGTTAATATGGTGGATAACGTTTATAGACTTGCGTATGTTAAACCAGCCTTGCATCCCTGGGATGAAGCCTACTTGATCATGATGAATGACTTTTTTGATGATAAGCTGTAGTCTATTGGCGAGGATTTTGTTGAGAATTTTTGCGTCTATGTTCATGAGTGAGATTGGTCTGAAATTCTCCTTTTTGTTTGGGTCTTTTCCTGGTTTTGGTATCAGGGTGATGTTTGCTTCATAGAATGTGTTGGGGAAGATTCCTTCTTCCTCAGTTTTTTGGAATAATTTCTGCAGTACAGGAATAAGCTCTTCCTTGAAGGTTTGATAGAATTCTGGAGTGAAGCCATCTGGACCAGGGCATTTTTTAGTTGGAAGCTTTTTTATTGTTTCTTTGATCTCAGTGCTTGAAATTGGTCTGTTCAGGAGGTCTATTTCTTCCTGGCTAAGTCTAGGGAGAGGGTGTGATTCCAAATATTGATCCATTTCCTTCACATTGTCAAATTTCTGGGCATAGAGTTTCTGGTAGTATTCAGAGATGATCTCTTGTATCTCTGTGGGATCAGTTGTTATTTCCCCTTTATCGTTTCTGATTGAGGTTATTAGAGATTTTACTTTTCTATTTCTAGTTAGTCTGGCTAATGGTTTATCTATTTTATTTATTTTTTCAAAAAACCAACTCCTTGTTTCATTAATTTTCTGAATGATTCTTTTGTTTTCAATTTCATTGATCTCTGATTTGATTTTGGATATTTCTTTTCTTCTACTGAGTTTAGGCTTAGATTGTTCTTCTTTTTCCAATTCCATAAGATCTCTTGTGAGATTGTTGATGTGCTCTCTTTCTGTTTTTCGAATGTAGGCATCTAAAGCGATGAATTTTCCTCTCAAAACTGCTTTTGCGGTATCCCACAGGTTTTGGTAGCTTGTGTCTTCATTGTTGTTATGCTCAAGGAAGTTAATGATTTCCTGTTTTATTTCTTCCTTCACCCATCTGTTATTCAACAGAAGATTGTTTAATTTCCATGCCTTTGGGTGGGCTTGAGCATTTTTGTTAGAGTTGAGTTCCACCTTTAGTGCCTTATGGTCTGAAAAGATACAAGGTAAAATTTCAATTCTTCTGATTCTGTTGATATTTGTTTTGTGTCCCAGGATATGATCAATTTTGGAGAATGTTCCATGGGGTGATGAGAAGAATGTATATTCTTTATCTTTGGGGTGGAGTGTTCTATATGCATCTATCAAGCATAGTTGTTCTAGGGTCTCATTTAAATCTCTTATATCTTTGTTTAATTTCTGTTTAGAGGATCTGTCCAGCTCTGTAAGAGGTGTGTTAAAGTCCCCTGTTATGATGGTATTATCAGATATCATATTGCTCAGACTGAGTAAGGTCTGCTTCAAGAATCTGGGAGCATTTAAATTGGGTGCATAAATATTTAGAATTGAAATGTCTTCTTGTTGTAGTTTTCCCTTGACCAATATAAAGTGACCATCTTTGTCTTTTTTGACTTTAGTTGCTTTAAATCCACATGTATCTGAAAATAAGATTGCAACTCCTCTTTTCTTCTGAATTCCGTTTGCCTGAAAAATTGTCTTCCAACCCTTGACTCGGAGCTTTAATTTGTCTTTTGAGGCCAGGTGTGTTTCTTGCAGACAGCAAATGGATGGCTTGTGTTTTTTAATCCAGTCCGCCAATCTATGTCTCTTCAGTGGGGAATTCAAGCCATTAACATTTATTGAGATAATTGATAAGTGTGGTAGTATTCTATTCGTCTTATTTGGTGAGAGTCCATTGCTTAATTTTATCTTTTGCATCAGTGTGGAGGTTAGGTTTTGTCCTTTGATTTCTGAGTTCTTACTTTGCTGCTGATCCATTGTGGTGGTCAGTGTGCAGAACAGGTTGAAGTATTTCCTGTAGAGCTGGTCTTGTTGTGGCGAATTTCCTCAATGTTTGTATATCCGTAAATGATTTGATTTCTCCGTCAATTCTGAAGCTTAGCTTAGCAGGGTACAGAATTCTGGGCTGAAAATTGTTCTGTTTAAGTAGATTAAAGGTAGATGACCATTGTCTTCTTGCTTGGAAAGTTTCATTAGAGAAGTCTGCGGTCACTCTGATGGATTTGCCCCTGTAGGTCAACTGGCGCTTACTCCTGGCAGCTTGCAGAATCTTTTCTTTTGTCTTGACTTTGGACAGGTTCATCACAATGTGTCTTGGAGAAGCTCGGTTAGAGTTGAGGCGACCCGGGGTCCGATATCCCTCTGAAAGCAGTGTGTCAGACTCTTTGGTGATGTTTGGGAAATTTTCTTTTATAATATTCTCTAGTATGGCTTCCATTCCTCTGGGGCATTCTTCTTCCCCTTCTGGAATTCCTATAACTCGTATGTTGGAACGCTTCATAAAGTCCCATAATTCTGACAGTGAACGTTCTGCTTTCTCTCTCTTCTTTTCTGCCTCTTTTACTGTCTGAGTTATCTCAAGAACTTTGTCTTCTACCTCTGAAATTCTTTCTTCTGCATGGTCTAACCTGTTGCTGATACTTTCCATTGTATCTTTAAGTTCCCTAATTGACTGTTTCAGTTCCTTCAGCTCTGCTATATCCTTTTTATATTCTTCATATTGTTCATCTCTTATTTGATTCTGTTTTTGGATTTCCTTTTGGTTATTTTCCACTTTATTAGCAATTTCCTTCATTGTTTCCATCATTTCTTTCATTGTTTTCAACATGTGTATTCTAAATTCCCTTTCTGTCATTCCTAACATTTCTATACTGGTGGAATCATCTGCAGTAGCTACCTCATGGTCCCTTGGTGGGGTTGTTCTAGACTGGTTCTTCATGTTGCCTGGAGTTTTCTGCTGATTCTTCCTCATGAGTGATTTCTTTTATCTGTTTCCTTGCCCTAATTTTCCTTTCACTTCCTCTTGCTCTTTAAGTTCTTGTGCCTGTGGACTAAGGGTTATAGGACCAGAAGGGTGAGAAGGTTGAAGAGCAAAAAAAGGGGATGAAAGAAAGGAGGACCGAGTGATAAGAAAAAAAGAAAGATAGAGAAAGGAGAGGGGGTGGGTATAAGGAATATTGACAAAAAGAAGAGAGGCACAGAAAGAGGGAGACAGGGCAATTTAGGTGTACAGTAGGGTACTTTGACACAACCTTAAAAAACCCCACCTTCTGGGGGTGCCCAGTTGCGTGGTTCCCTTGAGGTCAGCAGCTCTTTGCTAACCTGATCAGACACAGTACCCCACCTCCACCAAGTAGAGAGGAAAGACAAAAATGCTTTAAATCAAACCAAAAGAAGCAAACAGAAAACTTTACGGGGATAAAATTGGGTGAAAAACCAAATTATATCGGTAGAAACACTAGCAAAAATGAAGTTGAAGTTATTAAAAAAGGCAGCAATGGGAAATTATAGTTAAACTAGGAAAATTGAGAAAGAAAAAGGGATCTGTGTGGAAAAGATTGAAATTAAAAAAACAAAAGAACATCAGCAACGTCAAAATAAACAAACAAAAAAATCAACCAAACCAAAAAAAAAAAAGAAGAAAAAAATACACAACCAAAAACAAAGCAGTTTGTATATGTTATTGAATATTGTCTGGGCAACACGTGGTCTTCTGGGGTATGAGATGTTAGTCACAGTTCTGATACGACTGGAGGCTGCTGATTTCTCAAACTCCAGCAGGTAGACACCCTAAATCTCTCTTCAGCCTACTTAAAAGGCACTTTGAACTTGTAAACTTGCTGAGCAGAAGCTTTCCCAGCTTTCTCGCTGGAATCGCTGCTGAAGTGGCTATGCACTTACTCAGTGTGCCAAAACCGATCTCACTCTGCCCCTGAGGGTTAGGGCTGCAAGACGGCTCAGACCCCACCCTTAGGCTACTTGGTTGCTGGGTTACCAGCTCCCACCCGTTTCTAGCTCTGCGACCCTGAGGGCAGAGCTTGCCGGGGCAGATCACTGACAATGGATCCGTGTGACCCACCGCCAAACACTATCAGCTCCGTCTGGCTCAGTGGCTCAGACTGGGGCCCTAGACAACGGCCAAAGTTCTCCGCACTCCCGCTCAGGCCTTCCCCAAGGCAGTTCAACTCAGTGCCAAGTCCAAGGACATCAGAACAGTTCACAGGTAAGGCCTTTCTGGTTTGCAGTCTCGCTGCTACTGAACTTACAGTTGTGGGCGGGTTTAGACGGATTGAACACACGCGACCACTTGCCGGCTTTCCACTGTTTTAGTCCTCCTCTTGGGGTCCAGAAGTCTCTCGCTGACTCCCTGTATTTTCATAGGAGTGATGATAGGCAGTTCCCACCAGCCAGAGATGCCTGGAGTCCTATCTCCCCAGACTCACGGTGCCCAGATGCAAGGAAGCTGTTACTCGGCTGCCATCTTGCTCCGCCTCCCAGTAAAGCTGATCTTGAGCTCCTGAGCTCAGGCAATCCATCACCTTGGCCTCCCAGAGTGCTAGGATTACAGGCTTGAGTCACCACGCCCACCCTAAATTTCTGTGTTAAATCCATATAGTTGTGTTCTCTGAAGAAGGGAAGAAGTCTTACTTGCTTTCTGAAAGTTTACCAGTATAAACATGTTTATCAGCAAGTGATGCTGAGAGAAGTAAGTGCCAGAGCCATAATCAAAAATTTCAGGAGGCTGGAGTGATGAAGTAAAAGTTTAGGTAAAATTTAATGGAGATAAGCAGAGTAAATTTTAAAGTTTTAAAACACTTTGCCATAAAAGCATTTTAAATATAGATTTTATTAAATATAGATTTTACTCATAAAATCTTTTTTTTTTTATTGTTGGGGATTCATTGAGGGTACAGTAAGCCAGGTTACACTGATTGCAATTGTTAGGCAAAGTCCCTCTTACTCATAAAATCTTTTATGAGTAAAATCTGTATTTGCCTAACATTTTATATGGGACAAAGTTGAGTATGACTGGATGACAAGTTCACTATAACAATTGTGTGAATTATGGCTCGGTGCCCATAGCTCAGTGTTTAGGGCGCTGGCCACATACACCGGGGCTTGTGGGTTTGAACCTGGCCTGGGCCTACTAAACAGCAATGACAACTACAACAAAAAAATAGCCGGGGTTGTGGTGGGTGCCTGAAGTCCTGGCTATTGGGAGGCTGAGGCAAGAAAATCACTTAAGCCTAAGAATTTGAGGTTGCTGTGATGCCGTGGCACTCTACCAAGGGCAACAAAATTGTGTTAATTAGTTGTCAGTAGATAAAACTAATAGGATCTTGGGTGGGAGTAAAAAATAGTATAATGGCCAAAATGAGGGCATTACAGTTTAACTGTATCTTATCAGACCAAATTTTTTTTTTTTTTCTTTTTTTGAGACAGTCTCACTGTGTCACCCTCGGTAGAGTGCCGTGGTGTCACAGCTCACAGTAACCTCAAATCTTGGACTTAAGCAATTCTCTTGCCTCAGGTCCCAAGTAGCTGGGAGTATAGGCACTCGCCACAATGCCTGGCTGTGTTTTTGTTATAGTTGTTTAGCAGGCCCAGGGCCGGGCTCGAACTTGCCAGCCCTGGTTTATGTGGCTGGTGCCCTACCCACTGAGCTACAGGTACTGAGCCCAGGCCAAATTTTGAGTATCATTTACAGTGTTAGGCACTGTACTTTAAGTAGAAGATCAAAATTTTATATGAAGAATGATTGAAAAATCTGGGACAACTTAGCTTATGCTGAAGTTGGGGCAAGATATTGAAATGCTACCTAGGGAGGCAGCTGGCCTTTTAGGCACCTATATTAGGGGGTCTTGGTAAATATTTTCTAGAGTTTAGTAATCAACTTTTCAGACTAGGTTTTGTCAGAGGATACCTAGAGTTCATTAATTTCTTGAAGCAGTCTTACATTGTAAGAGATTATTAGGAAAACTAGAATATTGCTTCTGCTGTCAGACAGGAATACTCATGTCAAATGATCTGTCCACTCATTCACTGGGATAGCTACACTGCACAGTGATTACATTAGGTAGATAAGTTTGGAGTTGGAGAATTCTTAGTTGGCTATTGTTTTTTTTTTTTTTCTCTTTTTTTTTTGTAGAGACAGAGTCTCACTGTACCGCCCTCGGGTAGAGTGCCGTGGCGTCACAGGGCTCACAGCAACCTCTAACTCTTGGGCTTACGCGATTCTCTTGCCTCAGCCTCCCGAGCAGCTGGGACTACAGGTGCCCGCCACAACGCCGGCTATTTTTTTTTTGTTGCAGTTTGGCTGGGGCTGGGTTTGAACCCGCCACCCTCGGCATATGGGGCCGGCGCCCTATTCACTGAGCCACAGGCGCCGCCCTTAGTTGGCTATTGTTAATATGACTGATTACCTTTTTAGGCGTGTGATAATGCTGCCTAAGGGACTGAGATAATCTGTGAAACTCCTATTTTATATGATCTACGTAGACTGTCCCACTTATGGTTTCACATTCCTTGTATGGTGTACCACACAACCATACTCTTCCTGGGACATGCTAGATAGAACTTTTAAAAAGAAACAAAATTTCTGCATTCAACTTAAGTGTCACTGTGGCTTCAAGAAGCTACTGATTCGGAGGCGCCTGTGGCTCAGCTGGTAGGGCGCTGGCCCCATATGCCGAGGGTGGCGGGTTCAAGCCCAGCCCCGGCCAAACTGCAATGGAAGAATGGCCGGGTGTTGTGGCGGGCGCCTGTAGTCCAGGCTACTCGGGAGGCTGAGTCAAGAGAATCGCCTAGGCCCATGGATTTGGAGGTTGCTGTGAGCTGTGTGACGCCACGGCACTCTACCGAGGGCGATAAGGTGAGACTCTGTCTCTATAAAAAAAAGAAGCTATTGATTCTGAAATAGTGGGTTTTGATTGAGTTGACTTTTAAAAAAACTGTTCGGATTTTAATTTGATACATAAGTTATAGTAACAAACATTTGGGGTTTTGTACAGACATTACTTCCCCTCCGGTGGATAAGCTCAATAAAGGTCATCCCCCCCCCCCAAAAAAAAAAAAAAACGAAACAGCTTGGATAGTCATCCGATTGTAGATTTGGGGACAAGACATAGGGATAATTACATTTATCAGACTTTTATTCTTTTAAGAGGAGTATCTCTATCATATGCTCACTCTACTAACAAAAATTCAAATTTTAAGGCTGTTAGATAGAAGAGCAAGAACATTTGTTTCTCCCCCAGCATCAAATTTGTGACAGTACAGCTGGGCGCACGCCTGTAATCTCAGCACTCTGAGAGGCTGAGGTAGGTGGATCACCTGAGCTCAGGAGTTGAAGACCAGCCTGAGCAAGAGCAAGACCCTGCCTCTACTAAAAATAGAAAACTTAGCTGGCTGTTATGGCAGATGCCTGTAGTGCCAGCTACTTGGGAGGCTGAGGCAAGAGAATCGCTTAAGCCCAACAGTTTGAGGTTGCTATGATGCCATAACACTCTACCCAGGGTGACAAAGTAAGAGTCTGTCTCAAAAAGAAGAAAAAAAATTAACATAAAATACTACATACAAAGTTAAAGTTCTCTGTGAATCCTTTCTTCATATAATTCCTCTTCATTTCCAGAGGTAACTTCTATGTTGAAACTTGTGTGTAGTATTTATATGTACTTTTGTCCATTTACTAACTATGTAGTCCCTGAACACCCCAACCAACTTCTCAGCTGAGGGTCTGTTTGCAGGTGGCTTCCTAATGGACACTTCTGGTATGCTAGCCAGAGCACTGCCAAGTTTAACAACATCCACTCCAGGCATCTTTGTGTTAATTGTTTCTCAGTATTCACTCCAGGGAGTAGTTTTCTTTTGGCGTATCTCACCATGTGGCACCTCACCGTGTGGCACCAACAAAGAGTATTATTGTTTAGTAGGCTATAGCCATACTTCTAAAATGAGGTCTGACTCTAATCCTTGAGGAAATTGGGAGCTCCCTCTCCAAATTTGCTCTATCTTTGGCACTCTGATTCAGTTCTAGGAGTAGTAGTTGCTCCCTATATCCTCTGCTTCTGTGTTAGATTTCTCTTTACTTCCTAGGTAGCTTCTCTTCTGTTATTAATAGTATTTTACAGGCCGGATGGGTGGCTTATGTAATCCTAGCACTCTAGGAGGTCAAGGGGGGTGGATTGCCTGAGCTCACAGGTTTGAGATCAGCCTGAGCCAGAGCAAGACCTTGTCTTTAAAAATAGCTGGGCATTGTGGCGGATGCCTCTGGTCCCAGATACTTGGGAGGCTGAGGCAGGGGAGTTGCTTGAGTCCAGGAGTTGGAGGTTGCTGTGAGCTGTTAAGCCACGACAGTCTACAGAGGGTGACAGGGCAAGACTCTGTCTCCAAAAAAAAAAAAAAAAAATTTTTTTTTATGTTAAACATTCATTGTTCAAATTACTCTTTGGTTTCTCTTTCCTAATTTTACCCTGAGTACTAAAGTGTTTAAACATATTTCCACTCCATTACGTCTCTCTCACAGTTCAATTATCTCAAGCAGAAAAAGCATAATGAATACTTAGGGCTCTACAAATATCTAAGACATTTTCTTTGTTTTTTGTTTGTTTCTTTGGTTAATTATAGAATGACTTCCATCAATATTCCTAAGGGCCACTTTGAGATCAACTTTCATTTACAATGATTTAAAGTTCCTTCTGGTTTTTCATGGCATTTCTAAAATTTACATTTATGTTATACTTTCATATTTATTTATTTTATATGGCACATTTATTTGTATTTTGTAATACATTAGATAATACATAATAAATGCATAGGTAATAAACTTCTGTGACTACTGAAAAGAAAAAAAAATTGTGACAGTACATGTGAAGTGTTATCTACCAAGGAAATGCATTAAAAATTCTGCGCAAGGTTTTTATTGAGGAGCTGGTTGCATATACTTCCTTGGCCTAGCATGGATCAGAATTTTATACTGTTGAATAGGAAGTAAGTTGCAGCATAAATTACATTGTTTACACGACAGTTCAGGCACAGTAAACCATCTTTATTAAACCATCTTTCATAGCCCTTTACGAACCATTTTGCCGGGCACATTTTCTTTGTCATTACTTTAAATAATCATTAAGCGTCAGGGAACTAAGAAAAAGGGAAAAACATCTGTTAGATGCCCAAGTACCTCAGAGAGTAGTTCCATATGCTACTGGCTGACAGATGGTAGCCCAAAGTGCTAATCAGTTTTCAGATAACTTGAACCTTTTCTTGCTACAGAGAGAAACATTTGTCACCATGAGATTGTTTATCTACTTTTACTGAACACCTGTGTAACGATTTTCCCCCCCAAGTTGCTGTTGGACTGTGGTTTGGGAAGTGGCAGCACTTCTGAGAGTGGCACAGAGTCTGTTGTGGCCCAGCACAGGATACTGATCTTCTGCCAGCTTAAAAGCATGCTTGATATAGTAGAACACGATCTTCTCAAACCTCACCTGCCCTCGGTCACTTACTTGAGATTAGATGGCAGCATACCTCCTGGTCAGAGGCATTCCATTGTTTCCCGGTAAGTGGCTTCCAAAACTCTTGTTATCATAAAGTAAGCTATAGTAGATATATTATTATTTACATGGAGGTTTGTCTCATGAAATATTTTCATCAGGTAATTATCTGCAAATATGTGTTCTTGTATAATTCAGCCCAAATAAACTCTTTTAAACACAGAATTATAGAAATATAATTAATAGTTTAGTAAATGGAAAAGTTTGACTATAGTAGGAAAGCGCTTTAAGCCTAACAATGATCCATTCATAGATGGATATTTAAGACATTAATAAATAATAGATAACTACTTGTCCCCTTACCTTTTTGGGGGGTTAGGGTGAGAGGAAAGAGTGGCTTAGCTAAAATCTCTATTCTGACCACTGTTTCTCTGATGAGAACAAGTTGGAAGCTGGCCCAGTTAGGAAGCAGAATTGGTGAGTGTGTGTTTAAATGTGGTCTACATACTCTGCTTTAAAATTTTCAGAGGTTGCTTTTATTAAATATGCAATCTTTAGTTTTATCATAAACCTGTTGACTTCAAGAGTGAGCATTTTATTTTTTCATTTCAGGGTAATATGAGGGTACAAACAACCAAGTCACAATACCCTCTTGTAGTTATATCCTGCACCCAAAAGGTGTGCCATATACCTCTACATTGTGCCCATTCAGTGGGAACACCCCAACCCCCTCTCCCCCCACAAAGAGTGAGCATTTTCAATAAGCATTCCCAAGAGATTATTAGGCACAATACAGTTAGAAACCCAGGGAAGGGGCTTTGGATGCAGACAGACCCAGGTTTGACTCCTGACTCTGCTATTTGAGTAGTATTGTCCTGGGCCTGTTTATCATCCACATAGCCTCAGTCTCTCTAAAGTAGGGATACTGATAATACCCTTATAGAGCTGTTGTAACAATTGCATAAAATGCATAAAGCCCATTGCTTGGTTCATAGTAATAGCTGGGTGTGGTGGTTCACACCTGTAATCCCAGTGACTGAGGAGGCTGAGGTAGCATCATTACTTGAGGGCTGGAGTTTAAGTCCAGCATGGACAACATAGCAAGACCTCATCTTAAAAAAGGAATAATAAATCATAGCTTGATAGATGCTATTTTTAATGCTTGTAACAATATTTTTTCTTTTTCCTAAAAGCTACTAGCCATCCTTGGCAA
Source organism: Nycticebus coucang (assembly GCF_027406575.1). Lineage (NCBI taxonomy): Eukaryota > Metazoa > Chordata > Mammalia > Primates > Lorisidae > Nycticebus > Nycticebus coucang. The sequence continues at coordinate 121,404,315 of NC_069782.1, forward strand.
TATCTTTAAGGATTAGTACAATAATCAGACACTCTCATCTTAAGCCTGCCTTGAATGATCTAGGCTGTTCTTCACTCTTCTGTCTCTATACTTTAAACCAGTGGTTCTCAACTTTCCTAATGCCACGGCCCTTTAATATAGTTCCTGCGGGTTGTAACCCACAGGTTGAGAACCGCTGCTTTAAACAAACAAACAAAAACAAGTTGTATTTTGTCTTAATTATATTTTTGCCACTTAATCTTTATCTGATATCATAAAATACAACTCGGTTGGCTTTGTTTCTTTCACTTATGAAATTCCTGACAAGTTTAGAATGTATTCTTTCTACTAAAGGTTTATGCAGGGCTGGGCATAGTGGCTCACACCTATAATCCTAGCACTGTGAGAGATTGAGGCTAGCAGGCGGACACATGAGCCCACAAGTTGGAGACCACCCTGAGCTAGATCTATTTTAGAAACTAAATAGGCATCAAGGCAAGCACCTGTAGTCCCAGCTACTTGGGAGGCTGAGGCAAGAGAATCGTTTGAGCCCAAGAGTTTGAGGTTGCTGTGAGCCATGACGCCACAGTACTCTACCGAGGGCAACAAAATAAAACTTTCTCTCAAAATAAATAAATTAATGAAATAGAGGTGTTATGCATACTAAAAGAAGATATTTTCATCTGTAGTGGTCACAGAATTGTCCCTATAATTGATTTTTACCACAGTATTTTCATTTGTGCTCTTTTTTATTAAACAGTTTGTTACAGGAGGCTTAGAAAGAAATGTACTAATTTTATTTTTGTTTTGTACACTTTAGGTTTAACAATGATCCATCCATAGATGTTCTTTTACTGACAACTCACGTTGGTGGCCTGGGGCTTAACTTGACTGGCGCTGACACGGTGGTATTTGTGGAGCATGACTGGAATCCCATGCGAGATCTCCAAGCCATGGACCGAGCCCATCGCATTGGGCAGGTAAAAGTCACCTCCCATAGGTGTTAACTTGTGCACTGTAGAAAATACTCCCCCAAAAGATAGGAAGCTTTGGCTCAAGTTCTTGGTCTGATGTTAACAAGTGTGGTGACCTTGGACAGATCACTTAACTCTTTTGTAGTACCACTTCCTCCAGTGAGGTGCTTGGGCTAAGAAAACTGGGTCACTGCCCATCTCTGATATTCCATGATTTCTGCAAACATTTTGGCTCATAGGGCCAGACAAAATAAAAATCTAATCCTAACTAGGTAGGAGAAAGTACTGAGTACAAGTATACAAGCCCCCTGACTTGGGTAAACCTCAGAGATTATCAATTTGTGCTATATTCCTTAACTCTTTTTCTCATTCAGAAACGTGTAGTTAACGTGTACCGACTGATAACCAGAGGAACATTGGAAGAGAAAATAATGGGTTTGCAGAAATTCAAAATGAACATAGCGAATACTGTTATTAGCCAAGAGAATTCTAGTTTGCAGAGTATGGGGACTGATCAACTTCTTGATCTATTTACTCTCGATAAGGTAAAGAACTTCTATAATTTATTGTGTTTTTTTTTTTTTGTTCATGTCTGCAGTGTCTTGCTTCAAGGTTTCGTTTCTTAGAGCTTTCCTCCTAAAGGACAGTTTATCACTAAAGTTAGTGAAACTCATTGGCCCTGGTGACTTTAGGCTAATTAACTTCTCTGAGCTTCTACATCTATTTTATGACATCGTTGTGAAGACAAAATGATATATGTAAGCACTTAGAAAGGATACTTAGTGTAGATTCTCAAATAGTAGCATTGTTAGTGTAGATGATAGAACTAATGTCGGTTAACAATCAGTAGGTCTAAAATAATATAAAACTGACAGGATTGGACTAAAATACAGAAAACCAATTACACCTCAGTATAAATTATGGCGAGAAATAGTCTTTTATAATGAAATTAAAATTAGCCATAAGAGGGCCAGGTGTGGTGACTCAGACCTCTGATCCCAGCACTTTAAGAAGCCCAGGCAGCAGGATTGCTTGAGCCCAGAAATTTGATACCAGCCTGGGCAACATTAAAAAACCCTGTCAGTCTCTACAAAAAGAAAAAAATAAAAATAATAGCAGCCAGATGTGGGGGTACATGCCTATAGTCCCAGCTACTCAGGAGGATGAGGTGAGAGGAGTGCTTGAGCCTAAGACTTGGAGACTGCAGTGAATTCCGATCACACCACTGTAATCCAATCTGAGTGACAGTGACATACTGTCTCTACCAAAAATCCAACAACAAGAACTAGCCATAATAACAGAATCGTAACATCCAAGTCTGAGGATTATTGTGTATAATTCTAGTTAACATTTTAAACAGTAACAAATAAATTGGTCCCTAATGGCCAGAATTGAGGATGGTTCTTTAATAATAATCTACATGACAATTTAGAAGAGATATTTACTATAGAAAAAAGGCTCAAAGAAACATGCACAACTATCTTCTAAAAGCTTTTATTCTGTTTAAAACAGTATTCTTGGCCAGGCCTAGTGGCTCACGCCTTATAATCCTAGCACTCTGGGAGGCCAGGACAAATGGATTGCTTGAGCTCAGGAGTTCAAGACCAGCCTGGGCAAGAATGAGACTCCATCTCTACTAAAAATAGAAAAACTAGCTGGGCATCATGTGGGCGCCTATAGTCCCAGCTACTTGGGAGGCTGAGGCACAAGGATTGCTTGAGCCCAGGAGTTTGAGGTTGCTGTGAGCTATGACACCATGGTACTCTACCTAGGGTGACTGAGAGAGAGACTGTCTCAAAAACAAACAAAAAAGGCCAATATTCTTACAGGTGACTTTCAGTGAGCAGAACTGGACTCAGGGTAATGTTCCAGGCATATTAAGACACTGACAGAATTTGAAAATGGACTAATGAACATTTTAATATATCATTGTTACATTTCCTTAATCTGATCTTTGTGTGATTATATAGAGAATATCTTTGTTTTTAGGAATATATGCTGGGTCCTCTCTGTTGTCTACAACTTCCTCTCAGATGGTTAAAGGAAAACACACATATAGAGAATGATAGAGCAAAATTCATCTGTGTAATTTTTTTCCCAAATAACTAGAGCTGTGGGAAAATAAAATGGTCCACTTTTTTAGGTAACTTCCCCATCATATGAATTATTTAACTATCTGGAATAATAGTGTTAGAAACAAGTATGATATTTTAAAGGAAAATAGAATTTCTGAAGTTAATCTTTTTTTGCCAATTTTTCTTAAGGATGGCAAAGCAGAAAAAGCTGACACCTCTACTTCTGGAAAAGCAAGTATGAAGTCAATTCTTGAAAACCTGAGTGATCTTTGGGATCAAGAGCAATATGATTCAGAATACAGCCTGGAAAATTTTATGCATTCTCTCAAGTAACCATCAGATATTGCAAATGCAGTTGCTGCTAGTTTAGTTACATTTCTGCTGATATTCAGCAAATTTCTTAGTTTAATTCAATGTGTAAATAGATCTGAAGAATATTCAGCATAACGCTGGCTCTTGTTTCACTGGGGGGAACAAGTTATTCTCAAATATTTGCACTGTATTAAATTTAAATGTTAATGTGAAATAGTTTAAATTTTACATGCTGAAAAGCTGCAGAGCAGAGGAACCAAACCAGGTTTACGTGTGCTACCAGGAGGTATTCTTACTGGGAACAAGCCTCCTATCTTTACATAGTCACTTTGTACAGGATGATATCCATGAGTACTTTAGTGTTCATGTACGTTTTTTCTTTCGAATAGAACTTGTTTTTATAATTGATTACAATAGGGCTTTTGGTATAAAAGCCTTAATGAGCCATAATTTTAAGAATATAAAAATAATGACTATGATATTGGTCAGTCTTGGAACATGAAAATGTTAGACAATGAATTTAACCAGGCCCTTGGTGGAAACCTTTATATATTTAATGTAGCTGCATAGTGTTTTTCAAATCTTTAACACCATTTTTTCAACTTTTAAAATATAGTATCAACTATTCTAAATGCAGGTAATGGTATATTTAAGGCTACCATAACATCCTATTAAAAGGGTGGTGTTTTTTAATTTATCTAACGGCTAGGATATAGCCAGATTCAGAGAACATATGTACTCAATATGTTTCAATCATATATATAATATATTTTTTGTAACTATGAACGTATACAGTTTTCCAGAAGTAGATTTTACACTGTTTAGAATTCCAAAACCTATGGTGAAAAGACTGTTTATTGTAGTAATGCATGATTGAAGCATAAAAGGGAAAAGAATTCCTTTTTATACACAGACATACACAAATACACATATCTATATGCACAAATGTACCTATCCTGCACCCAAAAAGGTGCCTGGTATTGGCACTAAAATCATGTAGTTATACTGGGCAGCAATAATGATTGGGCATGAAAATGATTTGTTAGAAGAGTGAGCTCAGGGTGAGGGTGGGTATATGTAAGTAGATATGCAAGTATGTGTATGCATATATAATTTTATAAATTTCACACTAATACATGCCTGTGTGCATACCTTTGTGTGTGTGTGTATATATATATATATACACACACACACACACACGTATAGGTAATAAACATCCCCAAGGTTTGTGGCTGGCCATACACAGAGGCATCAGTTTAAAAACCATCAGACCTCAGCTGTACAATAACAAGTGTTTTGTTTAAAATCATTAAAATTATACTGTTCTGCAGCATTTAGACATGGACATTTGTCACATTTCAGTAGCTTTGACAACCATACTGTAACATTAAACCTAGCATTCCACAGAGAATAAATATTAAAACTGTAATATATATGCAACTGTGTGTTATTTGTAGGAAATGATCACTAAAAACAGCAAAAGATTATTAGTTCAGATATACACGTTTTTAGAAAGATGAACATTTTTCTTCATTGTTTAGGATTTATATTCAGATTATAGATCAAAAGGAAAATATGCAGTGTTTTTGAGCTGAATTTTTAATTTATTTCCATAAACCAGCTTTTTCATATTTTGCTCGCCCCTTACTCTTAGAAAATATCATTAAAGAGAGAGGAGGGGTCAGGTCATCCACAGAAAGGAAAACAAACAGGTAAGAACAAGTCTTTTCAGTTGGCGACCTAGTCACAGTAGTACATATTAAGAATAAGGGGAAAAAAAAAAATAATGGGGGTGGTGCCTGTGGCTCAAGGAGTAGGGCACCGGCCCCATATACCAGGGGTAGCAGGTTCAAGCCTGGCCCTGGCTAAAACTGGGGAGGGGCGGGGGGGGGAAGAATAATGGAGGCATGGGGAAAACTGAACAGTCATGAATGCCATTGAAGAACTGTCAACCTTGTGGTTGTCATGGTTTGTGAAGTGTGTATGGGGAATAAACATGGCAGAACATTGATAACAATTTTAAGATGGGTAATGGGTTCCTGGATATCCATTGTATTGTTTCCCTATTTTTGTGTGTTAATAGGGAATTTCAGAGATCCATTCTCATCACTAGTGTTTGTGTTCATCATATCTTAAAATGTGGGCATCTGGGTATATTTCTTTCTCACATATACACACATATACTTATTTGTTCTATAGACATTTCTCCAAAAAGTATTTTCATCTTTGAACAAGATTTTATCATAATGGTAACAAGGGTGAATGTCTTTATAACGTTGGGACTGATAGAACTGGTATAACCTTATTCCTTCTGGGTGGTTATTCAACAGTGAAGTCACTTTGTACAGGCTGATACCCATGAGTAATAATTAAATTAATTTGGTGAATCTACCCTGTTTCCCCGAAAATAAGACAGTGTCTTATTTTAAGGTGTGCTCCCAAAGATGCGCTAGGTCTTTTTTTTTTTGGTAGAGACAGAGTCTCACTTTATGGCCCTCTGTAGAGTGCCATGACGTCACAGGAGTTACAGTAACCTCCATCTCCTGGGCTTAGGTGATTCTCTTGCCTCAGCCTCCGGAGTAGCTGGGACTACAGGCGCCCGCCACAACGCCCGGCTATTTTTTGTTGTTGTTGTTGCAGTTCAGCTGGGGCCGGCGCCCTACCGAGTGAGCCACAGGCACCGCCGGAGGCGCTAAGTCTTATTTTCAGGGGACGTCTTATCTTTCCTGTAAGTAGGTCTTATTTTCGGAGGATCTTATTTTCGGGGAAACAGGGTATTTGAGAGGAACTACAAGAACATAATAGAAATAATAGAAAAATGAGCATTCCATCACACGTGTTATAAATATTTAATCCCAATACAGCCTCCTGCAGACCAGTTTTTCAGAATACATGTTGGCATCAGTGGAATCCAAAATGAAATTGATTGCAGGAAGATATGTTATCAAATGCCAGAGACTCAATGCGAATCAATAAAACAAAAACTTGAGTTATATTTGTTAACAGAAAATGTTTGCTATTGATACGCAGCACTGTCACTCATCTCTAAGGAGACAGAAACTGCCTCCTGCATTAAGAAAAGATTCCTGTGAGTCTCTGGTAAATTCACTCAACCAGTAAAGTTCTGTTTATGTTAAGTGTTGAATACTGTAGGAATTGCAAGTCAAGAAATGATTTCTGGCACCCCAGCAAAAGCAAATACAAAATTGCCCTTATAAGGAAAGTTTCAGGTAAGTTCTCATGGGATTACCATAAAGGGAGAGATTCTCAGGAAAGATTATAGTTCACACACCATACAGGGGTCCTCAAACTTTTTAAACAGGGGGCCAGTTCACTGTCTCTCAGACTGTTGGAGGGGCGGACTATAGTTTAAAAAAAAAAAACTATGAACAAATTCCTGTGCACACTGCACATATCTTATTTTGAAGTAAAAGAACAAAACGGGAACAAATACAATCACACCGCCTCATGTGGCCCGCAGGCTGTAGTTTGAGAACCCCTAATTAGGAGATAGAAACAGTTTTAGTTCTTTAAGAATTGCAAATAGGTTCAGGTATGGTGGCTCATGCCTGTAATCCTAGCACTCTGGTAGGCAGAGGACAGGTGGATTGCCTGAGCTCATGCGTTCATGACCAGCCTGAGCAAGACCCACACCCCCACCTCCAGCATTGTGGTAGGCGCCTGTAGTCCCAGCTACTTGAGAGGCTGAGGCAAGAGAATCGCTTGAGCTCAAGAGTTTGAGGTTGCTGTGAGCTGTGTGAGACTCTGTCTCAATAAAAAAAAAAAATTGCAAATCTGAAATGCCATTAAACAGTAAGATTAAAATGGATCATATAAATATGAAAGATTATACAAATTTGAAAAAGAACCAATAGTTATCAATTGTGAGCTGGAATGTTAATCTTACAAAATCACCTATAATGGAATATAGAGAGATGGATTAATAGAGAAGGCAGGCTCGGTGCCTTGTGGCTCAGCGGCTAAGGCGCCAGCCACGTACACCTGAGCTGACGGGTTCAAACCCAGCCCAGGCCTGCCAAACAACAATGACGGCTGCAACCAAAAAATAGCCGGGCATTGTGGCAGGCGCCTGTAGTCCCAGCTACTTGGGAGGCCGGAGAATCTCTTGAGCCTAGAAGTAGGAGGTTGCTGTGAGCTGTGATGCCAAAGCACTCTACCCACAGCGACAGTTTGAGGCCCTGTCTCTTAAAAAAAAAAAAAAAAAGAAAGAAAAGGCAAAAACCAAGGAAGATATATATTAGGAGGTACAGAAAGAAAAGGAGGTCATGGGGAAAAAGACAAGAAGTCACCCTTTACTCAGGTCTTTTCTGTGCAGCCAATCCATCAACAAGTTCTAACATCTCTAGCTACAAAATATACTCCCAATCTATTCACGCCTCTCCATTTCCACTGCTACCATTATAAGATCCCACTACCATCTTACCTTTCCTAGACTACTGTCTTCTACCTGGTTTTCTTTCCAAATCTTCCAGGATATATAAATTTATAAGATGATATTTTAAGATGTACTGAGAACTAGGGTTTATTTATATAGTGGAATGCCATAGAGCAGTGAAAAAAAAAAATCAATGCCTAATGAGTAATCTAACAGATCTCAAAAACAGCAGTGGGGAGGGGGGAACAATAGTTTGAGTCCATTTAGGTAAAGATCAAAAACAAAACACTGTGGATACAGCAGAACTAATACACAGTTATTTCATGTTTTAAGAATAGAAAATATAAGTGATAGTCACGCTTGTTTCCCAATCATTTCCTACTGTATCAGACACAATGGGAGAAACTCTAAAGACCAGCAAGGAAGATACCAAAGCAAACAGTTGGCACAGTTACGTTAATTTCAGGAAAAAACAGCCTTTAGGCAAATAGTATTACTTGCGATAAGGAGGAGCATCTCCTAATGATAAAAAAGATTCGGTTAATCAGGAGGGACCAGTAATTCTAAAGTGGTATAGATATCAAGATTCAAAACACCAATGTGGACAAAACTAAAAAAGGAAATGGACAAGTGAGGACTTAACACACCTCTCTCCATAGAACAATTTTAATAATGCAACTTAACAAATGTGACTTAACATATAAACAAACACAACTCCAAAATTTTGGAAGCCTATGTTGGAAGATTTACCAAAACTACTGTACGCAATAATGCAGATCCTGGCAAGTTTCAAGAAGCTGAAATCAAACTTTGTGTCCTCTTTCCCACTCCTCTTCAACTACATATTTGAGGCCCTGGCCAGTACACGACCACCAAAAAAAAGACAATACAGATTAGGAAAAAAAAAACTTTCCATTCACAAAACAGCTTCTAGAACTAAGTGATTTAGCAAATTTGTGGGATGTAAAGTCAATACATTAAAAAAATCAATTGTGGGGCGGCACCTGTGGCTCAGTGAGTAGGGCGCCAGCCCCATATACCAAGGGTGGCAGGTTCGAACCCAGCCCCGGCCAAACTGCAACAAAAAATAGCCAGGCGTTGTGGCGGGCGCCTGTAGTCCCAGCTACTCGGGAGGCTAAGGCAAGATAATCGCCTAAGCCCAAGGGCTGGAGGTTGCTGTGAGCTGTGACACTACGGCACTCTACCGAGGGTGACAAAATAAAACTGTCTTAAAATAAAAAGGAAAAAAAAAATCAATTGTATTTCTATGTACTAGCAGTAAGGTGATTGAAATCACCTTTTTTTTTTGTATTAGAGACAGTCTTACTGTGTTTCAAGGGCTAGTGTTGTGGCATCAGCCTAGCTCATAGCAACCTCAAACTCCTGTGTTCAAGTGATCCTCCTGTCTCAGCCTCCCAAGTAGCTGGGACTACAGACACCCACTACACTACCTGGCTAATTTTTATATTTTACTAGAGGCAGGGTATCTCTCTTACTCAGGCTGGTCTGAACTCCTGAGCTCAAGGGATCCTCCTGCCTCAGCCTCCCAGAGTGCTAGGATTTCACACCTGGCTGGCAACTGAAGTATTTTAACATATACTTGCACCAAAATCTATGAACTAGTAAAATTAATAAACTTCTAACTAGGGTAATGGGGAAAACAGAGAAGGAGAAAAGATAATAATTAGAACAGAAAGAGCATTGAAAAGAAAGGAATAGTATTAATTTAATAGTTATTAAATTTGATAACTTAGATGAACTTTAATTCTTTGAAAGGCACAATCTACTAAAATTCACAAAAGGATAAATAGGTAATCAGAATACAGAGATTGCATCAATAATTTTCCAAAACAGAAAGCTCCAGACCCAGATATTTTCACTGAATCTACCAAACACCTGAAGATAAAGGACACCCAATTCCCTACAGTTTCTTTCAGAATACAGAAGCAGGAGGAATACTGCCTCTACTTACTATATGAGGACGATAGTCCCCTTCTCCTACCCAAGCCTTTACTTTGTTCTGCTTCAGTTATCCACAGTCATCTTTGGTCTGAAAATATCAAATGGCAAATTCCAAAAACAATCATAAGCTTTAAATTGCAAGCCATCCTGAATAGCATGATGAGATCCGTGCCATCCCTCTCCATTCTGCCCGGGGCATAATTTTTCCCTCTGTTCAGCGCATCCGCACTGTGTACACTTTCTACCCACTAGTCAACGACATTGTCTGCTCCTGACATCCAGGCTTGCTGCTCTGCTATTATGTGAAGTAGATGGTCTTTCTGATGCATCAGCATGAAGTCTCAGTGCCTACATCATCGTCTCACTTCATCTTATCTCACATCCTTAGAGTGAGTACAGGTATTTTGTGAGAGACCACATTCATATAACTTTCATTACAGTGTATTGTTGTAATTGTTCTATTGTGTTAATTATTGTTAATCTCTTACTGTGCCAAATTTGTAAATTAAGCTTTATCATAGATTTGTATGTATAGGAAAAACAGCATATATAGGGCTCAGTAGCATCCAAGGTTTCAGGCATCCACTGGGGGTCTTGGAACTATCCTCCACAGGTAGGGGGGACCACGGTATTCTAATATCAAGCTAGATGAAGACATTACAAGAAAAAAAATGCTACAGACCAGTCATGAATACAAAAATCTTCAACTAAATAGCAAATTCAATCCACAAAATGTATACAAAGAATATACACACCATAACCAAATGTGCTTTATGCCAGATAGACAAGGCTAGTTCAACATTCAGAAATCAACATAAACAGCAAAGGCAATTCAGTGGAGAAAGGATGCTTTTTCCAACAATTTGTGGTAGAACAACTGGACATCCACATGCAAAAGAAAAAGAATCTACCTTACCTTACACCTTTCACAAAAACTAACTTAACAATGGACATACACCTTAATGTAAAACACAAAACTACAAACTTCTAGAAGATAAAATACAGGGTTTGGATGATGTAGGGTTTTGTAATGACTTTTTAGATACAATATCAAAGACACCAACCATGAAAGAAAAATCTGGTTGAACTTCTAACATCTGTGAAAGATGCCATCAAGAGAATAAGACAAGCCACAAAGGGGTGGGGAAAATCTGCAAAATATTTGAAGGATTTGTATCTAAAATATACAAAAAAAAACACTTAAAACCTAGTAATAAAACTAAGTAGCTCAATAAAAAGGCAAAAGATTCTGAATAAGACACGTCATCCAGTAAGAGAAGCAGCGGCCAATTAGAATATGAAAAGATGTTGTACATCTTATATCCTTAGAGAAATGCCAAATAAAACAGCCTGATCCCGGGCGGCACCTGTGGCTCAGTCGGTAAGGTGCCGGCCCCATATACCGAGGGTGGCGGGTTCAAACCCGGCCCTGGCTGAACTGCAACCAAAAAATAGCCGGGCGTTGTGGTGGGCGCCTGTAGTCCCAGCTACTCGGGAGGCTGAGGCAGGAGAATCGCTTAAGCCCAGGAGTTGGAGGTTGCTGTGAGCTGTGTGATGCCACGGCACTCTACCGAGGGCAACAAAGTGAGACTCTGTCTCTACAAAAAAAAAAAAAAAAAAAACAGCCTGATCCCACTAAACGCCTATTCCAATGGCGAAAAGGCAAAACACTAACGATGCCAAATGCTGTGAAGGATATAGAAGAACAGAAACCCATTGCTGGCAGAAATGTGCAACGGTACAGCCACTTTAGAAGACAGTTTGGCAGCTTCTTACAAACCTATATGTAGTCTTACCATACAACCCATCAAATCAGGCTCTCAGATGTTTACCCAAATAAACCCAAATGAATTATGAATTGAAACCAAATGAATTTATAGCAGCTTTTTAAATAATTGCCTCAAACAGGAAGCAACCAAGATGTCCTTTGGTAGGTAAGTGGATTTTAAAGAAACCTGGTACATCCATACAATGGAATATTATTCAGTGTTAAAAGAAGAGAGCCACTGGGCTCCTGTCTTGCCTTTGAGGTTTCAGTGAGCTATGATGACACCACTACACTCCAGCCTGGGCAACAGAGGGAGACTGTCTAAAAAAAAGAAAGAAAGGAAAAAAGCTATAAAGGCAGGAAAGGACATAGATAAAGCCAAAATTCATATTGCTGAGTAAAAGCCAGTCTTAAAAGGCTACATATTGTATGATCCCAATTATGTGGCATTATGGAAAAAGCTCAAACTATAGAGACTTAAAAAGACAGTGATTGTCAAGGGTTTGGGGAAAGATAAGGAAAGAACAGCTGGAATTTTGAGGCAGTTAAATTCTTCGGAATGATACTATAATGGTGGTTACATGACATGCATTTGTAAAAGCTCATAAAAATGTACTAGCAAAACGAACTAGTGCAGAGTAAACCCTAGTGTGAACTATGGACGTCAGTTAGTAATAATGTATTAATATGATACAATTGCTCACTTGTTATAAATGGACCACACTGATGCCGAAAGATGGTAATATGTTGGAATTCTGTGTACTATCTGAGCAATTTAAAATTATTCTGTAAAACAAGGTTATTAAAAAATAGCCATATGATAAAAACAATCCGGTTAGAAATGAGCAGGAATAGAGACATTTCACTGAAGAAGATATACAATGGCAAATACACACATGAAAAAAATGTTCGGCATCACTGGAAGAAATAGAAACTAAAGCAATAATGGGATATCACTGCACATCTATCAGAATGGCTAAAATATAAAGCAATGGCTGGGTGCGGTGGCTCACACCTGTAATCCTAACACTCTGGGAGGCTGAGGAGGGAGGACTGCCTGAGCCAGAGTGAGACCATCTCTACTAAAAATAGAAAAACTAGCCGGGCATTGTGGCGGGCACCTGTGGTCCCAGCTACTTGGAGGCTGAGGCAAGAAGATCACTTGAGCCCAAGAGTTTGAGTTTGCTGTGAGCTGTGACGCCACGGCACACTCTACCAAGGACGACATAGTGAGGCTATCAAAAAAAAAAAAAAATATATATATATATATATATAGTGACAATATAAAATGCTGGTGAGGATTCAGAGAAACTGGGTCATTCTTATTTAGTGGATATATAAAATAATACACCTGCTGTGAAAAATTTTTGTAATTTCTTAAACTAAACATGAAACTGCTATATGATTCTGAAATTGCCCTCCTAGGCATTTATCCCAGAGACAAGGAAGACATATTCACACAACCACCTGTACAGGAAGGTTGATACAGCTTTGTTACTCGGCCCAAACTAGAAACAATCTAGATGTCCCTTCCAAGGAAGTGGTTAAACGAACTAGTGCATCCACACCATGGGAAACTACTGATACAGACAACTACTGAGACCAATCTGCAAAGAATTATGCTGAAAATAGCCAGTCCCAAAAGGTTATATATTAATATTTCCATTTATATAATACTTTTCTTTATAAGGCTGGTCAAGTTGAAGCAGTGGGAGTGGAGAAGGAACAAAGGAATGTGTAACTGGTTGTGATCAATTTGTTGTAAACACCACTGCACTCAGCCATACAATTAATATTCCTGAAGTAATAAAGTTATGCTGCATAGAATTGAACAGATTAGTGGTTAGAGGTTAAAGGGGATGGGAAGGGGAGGGAAGTGGTTGTGACTGTGAAAGGGCAACCTGAGTGTTCCTGTGGTGACAAAAAAGTTCTCTATCTTGACTATGTCTCACTGTAGTATCCCACGCGGGGATATGCTAGGATTTAGCTGTTCTTGTATTGCAGGGCATCTGGATAGGCTCTGGGGCTATGTGAATAGTGCTGCTGTGACCGTTCTTATACACGCCTTTTGAATATAACTACACATATTTCTGGTGGGCATATACCTCTAAGTGAAAAGGCTGGGTCACAGGCTATATACCCATTCAGCTTTTGTAAGTTTTCCAAAACAGTCATACCATTCTATGGTGAGAGTGTGTCTCCCAAAATTTCATGTGTTGAAAACTTAACGCTCCAATGCAACAGAGGTGGGATCTGGGGCTTAATGTGAGGTGATCAGGCCGTGAGGGCAGAGCCCTCGAGAATGGGTTCACATTGGTACCTCGGGTATGGGTTAGTTATCTCGAGATTGGGTTGTTATAAAGTGGGTTTGGGCTTGGTGCCCGTAGCTCAGTGATTACAGTACCGGCCACATACACCAAGGCTGGGAGGGGTTCAAATCCAGCCTGGGCCAGCTAAACAACAACAACAACTGCAACAAAAAAAATAGCCGGGTGCTGTGACGAGTACCTGTAGCCCCAGCTACTTGGGAGGCTGAGGCAAGAGAATCGCTTAAGCTCAAGAGTTTGAGGTTGTTGTGAGCTGTGACGCCACAGCACTCTACTGAGAGCAACATAGTAAGACTCTGTCTAAATAAATAAATAAAAATAAAGTGCGTTTGGCTCCTGCTGCTTTTCTGTCTCATGTGGCCTTTTGCTATTTTACGACACAGCACGAAGGTCCTTGTCAGATGCAAGTGCATCTCCTGGACTTTTCAGCCCTCGAAACTACAAGAAGTAGGGGTGGCACCTGTGGCTCAAGTGGCTAAGGAGCCAGCCACATACACCAGAGCTGGCGGGTTCGAACCCAGCCCGGGCCTGCCAAACAACGACAACTACTACCAAAAAACAGCCGGGCGTTGTGATGGGCGCTTGTAGTCCCAGCTACTTGGGAGGCTGAGGCAAGAGAATCACTTAAGCCCAAGAGTTTGAGGCTGCTATGAGCTGTGAGGCCACGGCACTCTACCCAGAGCTTGAGGTTATCTCAAAACAACAACGAAAATAAAAACTGTGAGAAATAAATTTCTTTATGAATCAGTCTCTGGTATTGTTATAGCAACTAAAACCTGTAGTTGTTTTAGAAGTACACAACTAAACCGCTGTGTACTTCTTCCGGTCCTTATCTAGGTCTTCCCTAACATGGTATTTTCCATCTTTTAGTCATTCTAGTGGGTATTAGAATTGCATTTGGGGTTTTTTTTTTGAGGCACAGTCTCAAGCTGTCACCCTGGGTAAAGTGCTGTGGCATCATAGCTCACAACAACCTCAAATTCTTGGGCTCAAACAATTCTCTTGCCTCAGATTTTTTTAGTAGAAACTGGGTTTTGCTCTTGCTCAGGCTGGTCTTGAACTCATGTGCTCAAGCAATCCACTCAACTCGGCCTCCCAAATAATCTTCTCACAGAAGGCCATTTGCCCCTCCCTTTCCCATATTAAGGCAAATAATGCAATTGACCAAAGGGGCCTTTTTTTTTTTTTTTTTTGAGTCAGTATCTCACGGAGTGCTGTGACATCACAGCTCACAGCAACCTCAAACTCCTGGGCTTAAGCAATTCTCTTGCCTCAGCCTCCCAAGTAGCTGGGACTACAGGTGCCCACCACAATGTCCAACTATTTTTTCTGTCGCAGTTGTCACTGTTGTTTAGCTGGCCCAGGCTGGGTTCGAACCCACCAGCCTCGATGTATGTAGCTGGCGCTGTAACCACTGTGCTATGGGCGCCAAGCCCAGGGCCTTGTCTTTTGAAAAAAGACCAGATGTACAAAACAACTTCTTACTTTAGGGACCAAGATTGCTGAGGGAATTTTTCCTACATTTACAAAAAGAAGTATTTGGTTTAGGCCTGCACTGAAAGTGACAAGTTGGAATGTTTCCCTTAAACTTAGTATTACAGTTCAGCCCAAACTATCTTAATAACAAAAGGTTTGACCAGTAATAGCAAAGAGGAAAAATGCGATGACCTGGGCTGACCCTGGGGGGCCAGAATTATATAGAGATGAGAGCATATGCAGTTAAGGCAAAGTCCTTTTTTGTAATTACAAACAATACTAAAACCTGATTTTATTCCATGCACACTTCTCTGTAATGCGAGAAAGAAAACTTGCAGGTACTGTTCTCAGTGCCTGGCCACACTCCAGGCATTTATCTGTGGGGATCCACTTGGACCTTCAGACTTGATGTCAAGATTATTTTATTTTTTTGATAGAGTCTCAGTGTGCCGCCCTCGGTAGAGTGCAGTGGCCTCACAGCTCACAGCAACCTCCAACTCTTGGGCTTAAGCGATTCTCTTGCCTCAGCCTCCCAAGTAGCTGAGACTACAGGTACCTGCCACAATGCCTAGCTATTTTTTGGTTGCAATTGTCCTTGTTGGTCACCTGGCCCTGGGTGGGCTCAAACCCGATGCATGTGGCTGGCGCTGCAGCCATTGTGCTACGGGCGCACAGCTGTGAAGATTATTTTAAACTGAAGATGTCAGAGATTTAACGGTTGCAAAAATAAAGTTTCAGAACTTCCTTTCTGTACCTAAAGGCAGAAACTTCTGAGAGCGAGGCTGCCATAAATCCCCTCTCTGTGGGAGCTTCCCTGGCAGAAAAGATGGAGCCTGTTGGCACCTGCACAAACATCACGAATATTATCTCCTAAAACTCATTTGTCTTTCCTAGGGAAATCATCTGATCTTCCCACAGAAGCCTGTTCTCCCCCACCCTTTCCCATATTAAGTCAGGTATATAAACCCCTGGGACTACCACAAAATTTTCATTAGGCCTGTCTCACAGCTGTAAATGTCTACATTGGCAACAAAGTAAAAACAACTGGGAGTCAAGAAGGCCTGCTGCAACCCCAAGAAAAGCCTACTAACTTCTCTCTCCTGGAGGGAGCAGCTGCTTTTATGCACTTCCATAGGTATATGGATAAGCTTTTTGATTAGCAGGCCCTCAATCACTGAACCCAGGTTAGTAAAGGAAAGAGTTTTTTCTCCCAACAATCCTTTGAATAGCATTAGGACCCATCACTCTGGACTCCGGCACCTCTATCAGTCAACAGCCTTAAGTAGAACTGAACAGTTATAGTTAAAATGTGGGTTTTTAAATCATACCTAATTTAAATTATGTGACTAATTTGGGAGTGTTTATATGAATATCATTTTTCTTGGCAATACATGTGCCAAAGATGTAAAAGCTGAATGTCCATCAGTGTTTGCTGGTGATGAATTTTCTTTCTTTCTTTTTTTTTTTTTTTTAGAGACAGTCTCAGTTTATCGCCCTCGGTAGAGTGCTGTACCTCCCTCCTGGGCTTAGTTGATTTTCTTGCCGCAGCTTCCCAAGTAGCTGGGACTACAGGCGCCCGCCAGAACGCCCGGCTATTTTTTTGTTGCAGTTTGGCTGTGGTCGGGTTCGAACCCACCACCCCTCGGTATATGGATGGGGCCGGCGCCCCACTCACTGAGCCACAGGCGCAGCCCTGAATTTTCTGCAAAGCAAGTACCTTACCCATAACCTGCTGTCTTCACTACAGTCAGGGCCGGGCCTGCCCCTCTACTCAATTAGCAGGTGTTCAATATGTAGTACCGGGCCTGCTTCACATCTCACGCACAAGGAACGCTGAGGCTGCTAATTTATTTTCACTCCTAGAATAAGGTGGTGGTCACAAGGCACCATCCACTCACCTATCCCCTCCTCATGCCAAGAGTTAGGATAGCAGGACCTTTTTATCAGTGAGTCAGACCTCTGAAGATAGGATTCCATTTGTGGTTTAATGTCTCTTATTAATATTAATAATAAAATCAGACATTTTAAAGGGGGCCTGAAATGTATTTCTCTCCCCATTGCGGTGGAGGGACCAAAAAGGATCCAGACCTCCAGATGCTAAACACTCTCCCCTGGCGGCACGGGGAGCTTCAACTCTGGCCTTGCGAGTTCCCTGCAGGGTTCTGGCAGGCTCTGCTGCTGCGGTTGGCAGCCAGGGCTAAATTAAGACGCGCAGAGCGGCAGCCGCGCAGGGGCCGGTGTGGGGTCCGGGGTGCGCTTACCTGCAGGGCTGCGGCGACGAGTAAATGGGCCACCTCAACAGGACGGGGCGGGGGTGTGGAGCAGGTGGCACTCGGGTTTGGGTACCAGCTGCAGGACGGGGTGCGGTGAGGAAGACTGGGGGTGGGGAGGCCTGGCGGCCCCGCTTCGCCGTCCCCGCCGACGCCACCGGCCCCCACCCGCCCCCATCGCCGGGCGCAGCGGCCCTGCCGGGTCGGCGTCGCGGGTGGGGCGGCCGGGAGGGTCCGGTTTCCGGCTCGGGGGCCGCCCTGCCCTCCCTCCCCTCCCCCCCCCCCGGCCCCAGGGCTCGCGACCTCGGCCTCTTCAAGGCGTCCAGGGCGCCTCCTTGGCAGCCGAGGGAAGTCGCTGGCAAGCCCCCAGCGCGCTGGTTCTCTACCTTGGGGTGATAGCCTAGGAATTTAAAAATATCTGTGCCCAGACCCCACCCACACCCATTGACTCAGGTGGGGGCGGGGAGGACGCGGGCTCGCTCTGGTTCCGAAAGCTCCCGGGGTGGGGGTGGGGGTACGTTTGTTTGCGCAGCCACTGGCGATCCGTTTTCTGGAAGGATTGGTGAGCGCCCTGGAGAGCGCTTCCCGCACGCCCAAAATCAACACGGGATTGTGAACAGACCCATTTTATGAAAACAAGCGGAGAGCCTAGTGTGAAAGATAAAATGAAAGTGGTATGCTTAGCTCTTCGTTGGCATTTTGGTTATGATTTGGGGAATTGGTTTCATGTGGCAGGTATTGGCATTAAAAAATCCAACTGCCCCTCCAAACACCGTGGAAAACACATTCACACGTGTCAACAATCAAATACTTGTGTCTATTCAATGAGTGTTATCTGTGTCTGAAAAAAGGTGAATTTTGTTGTGCTTAATTTCCTGTAAAGTGATGTGTCCGAAAAGCAAAAACGCCTCAAACAAATCAGAATGTGCCAATGTTCCCCATAGAAACCGTATCCTCGAAGCTATCCCTCAGCAAATGCAAAGGATGACAAGTGTCAGTACTTCATACAACTAGGTTTAATAAGTTGTTATTACAGAAAAAAATGAATCCAAACTACAAAGTTTAAGCAGTTGTAAGCAGTAGCTGCGGTGAGCTCCGTGTTTAGTCACAGTACTGTAGTTCCATACAAGCAATTATTAGTCCAAGCCCCAAAGGCAGAAGCTGAGTAAGGGTTACTAGCAAAAAACAATCTAAGAGAACAGGTAATAAAAGGTACAATACATTTAAAATTAGTTGTTAGTTGAAAAACAAATACAGAGATCTTAGCTGTGAACACTCTAAAAGTTATCTCCATTATTTAGACAGCAAAAATACAAATACCTAGTACTTTATACCCCAACAGAACTATACCCAGGAAAGAGAAGTTATCCCCTATTAGCACCCAAGTTTTCTACTTGTTGCAATTAACTCTGTCATCATCCAAATTGAAACGTCCCGGAATCATGTGTCTACTTCTTGACCCATTTGGGGGGTATAGAGTAAAGTCAACAGCATTAATTATAAAATACTCTGTGGTAAGATGGAACACCATTGCAGCTGAGATAGAGAAGTTTGGTTATTATAAAGGAAAAAAAAACAGAAAGAAATGTTAGCTGACATACTCTACAAACTAGTGAAAAGGCAACATTCCATTCAAAGAAACCAGTTTTAACAAAAGATACTTTTTCACTAATCTGTGACTAATCTTTCACTCAAACCTTGCAAAGTAGAGATGTCACAATACTCAAATATTAAGGTAGGAGCTTTACCCAGTTAAATGCCATTTTGTTGCTAATAGACTAGATAAAATGAAAACTAGCAGTTCTTTGCTAATTGCATAAATGCAGTATGTTCTGCGTCAGCCCATGCCTCACTAACAAGCTATAAAACACAAGATATAGGCAGAAATCTAAGCATAATCTTTATACCACTAAGCAAGAATTTTCCAATTTCTTTTCTTCTGTTCCTAATCATTTATTTGTACTTAATGTAAAATTCCAACCAGTAGTACCCAATTTAAGTTAAAATTTTACATCACAACTTGATCTAATCTATATATTATTTACAAAACTGAATACACAGAGCGTACCCAAGAGGCGACTCTGGACACGCGTTTCTCCGAGTTATTGATGAACCTCGCCCCGCGGCAACAGAACTGGAAGAGGCCATCAACGGCTAGTCGAAACACATCCTCTATCTAGAGCAAGTCATTGGCTGTTCTGTTTACGCAACACCAGTTTTGCAGTTGTATGATTTTGTTTTGATTTTAGGTGCCATTGCAATGACACGCTGCCTTAACAGCACAGCTTCCAGGTGAGGAGGGTGTGAGGGAAAAGCAGGAGGGCAGGAAGATCATGCACGGGGTCGCCACAATAAAAGGCAAACGAGGGGCACCGTGCCAGGGAGCAGGCAGGTGTGGAGGACGCAGCCGCACGTACAGTGGTCACGTCCCCGCGCGCCGTCTCAGTGCTGCCCCGCGAGTCTTGCAGGGAGGGAACGCAGGTGAGACAGCACAGTCCAAGTCTCCACCACCCCGGAGGTGGTGTCCTCTTAGCGTCTTCCCTCGGCTCAGAGACGTCACCACTGTAAATGCACGTTGAAGATTCAGCCTGGGAGAAAGGCATCGTCTCACACACGGACAGCAGTTGATGGCAGAGTCTCACACACAGACACAACACAGGACAGAATGAAGAGTTAGAGGGGGAAAGCAATGGAACATTCTGTTGACCTGTCCAGGTTTTAAACCCGGGGGTATTTCAGTAGGGTGACTTCATTATCAGGGCCACAGATTTGGCTGCACCTGGTGTTGTATAAATCCACTGTGACATCCCTAGAGAAGTGTACTGTGACATCCCTAGTCTTACGCTAAACCACTGTAATAAAGGAAAAGGCTTGTCAAAATCTCACATCTTCTGCTCATTCTGTCATTTTATTACCCAATTATCCGTTACATTTCCAATCATTTTACATAACCAACCATTTTCATCGTCCTCACACTATTGTAAACCACATCAGCAAGTTAATACATAAAGCTTTGCATTTCAAAAAACTAGACACTTTAGTAACAATATTACAAAGGTTTTAGCTTCAAAAATAACTGAAATGAAAAAAATAAACTTTTAAAGAATTAGCATCATAAAATTAATTTATTCCAATAAAAATACAAAATAATATTATGACATTGACCAGATATGAAAGTCCCTCCCAGAAACAACTCTATTAATGATTGAGAAAGCACTCCTTAAAGAAAATACGAAATAAAATGAAAAATATGTAAATATGTTTAATTTTTTTCTTAGCAAAAAATCTTTCTAAAAATAACAATGAAAATTTGTCTCAGTACAAAGGCTACATTACTATTGAAAAAATACCAGCATGAAGAAAAGGTACATATTTGACAGTAGAAAAATGATTTCAGTGAATCACAATGTCTAAAGTTTGCAATGAAAATAAATCTGCAATAAAGATTTATGCCTTTTTTCTTTTCTTTTTTTTTCTATTTTTTATACAAACAGTACAAACAGTATTGCACATAACAACAAATAGTCGAGGTTAGGTTATAGCCTTCAAAAAATCGACTAGTTCAAGTGTCACATCAAGGAAAGGCCACAACAGGACCTGTGTTACCCAGGGGCTTCCCAGTCAAGTTGCAGGTCAGAACACCTCTGTGTTTTAAAAAATAATTTCTTTTGAAGGACCCTCTGTTTTAATATAACATTAACAACTTGGGGGCACATTTATTTACAAAACAAAAGGGAACATGTTATAATTTAATAAACTAAAAAAGTTCTCTTTAAAAAAATACAAACAGAAGAACTCTTTCACAATCCTGGTCAGTCGTGCACAATCAACACTTGATTATAAATATACAAATTAAGGGAAAGTAGTTTCCACCATCTATTCACAACTTTCAGCACCAAATGGAGTTTATTTTTTGTAACCTATTCTTCATGACAATGATTTTTTTTTTGCCTTCACTCTAGCTTAATGCTGTACAATCTTCCAGCTTTTAAAAAAAATCTCAGTGTTATTTTAGTACATGAAAGAGGGGTGCTTCTTCAAAAAGTTTTGCTTCTTTCACATAATTAGGTAGATTTCTGTAGGTTAGATATGATCTTTAATATTATAGTTATAAAGCTCTAACGTCTTCATTTTCAAAAAACACAAATAAGCATGAAAAAAATAAAGTTACCCATCTGTTAAATCATTTTCTTGCAGAATTAAATTAATATATATTTTTTCTGAATAAACTTACTTAGAAAATATCATTTTCTTTCCTATATTTCAAAATTGAGGTATTGCAAAAGATCATGTCAGTCAGAAAGCATGCCTTTTTCCTTAAAAAGAAAAAAATCTTCAGCCAACTTTTGAAAACTGTCTAGAATACAAAAAGTAGTAGTGCATAACAAAATGTCTTGTACAGATGAAAAAAACCCACAAACATAGAAAAAAAAAAAACAAACAAAACCACATCTGGGCTGGAAAAAAGCAATTATTACCAAAAGCCCAGAGGTAACCTCAAAAGGGGAGGATTCTAATAAGCATTTTTAATCTAGTAAAAAACTATTTTCCTTTTTGAAAACAAACTATAGCTTGAGAGCCAGTAATTGCAACTAAACATGGGAGAAAAAACAAAAACGAGCAACACTAATTTAAGACAGTACAAGGACATCACAGCACATGAAACCTAGCGACTTAAATCTATTCTGCAGTGTCATATCCAGTCAGATTGTCCCCAGAATTCCAAAATATAGGAAGAAGATTAAAAAAAGATTTACATAGTCTCACAATCATTGTGTGTGTTTATATATTACTATCTGCAGCTCAAGAGTGAATGCTAAAAAAATGTCCATGGTAGTACTAGCAGGTCTTAATACTATTCAAGCTTTACAGGATAAATCCAGGGAATTAAGTAGTAAATTTCTCACCCAGACAACCAATTCTGCCCAGGCCATCTTATTTTGTACAGACATTTCTTTAGCATCACCATTACACAACTTCCTTAAAAATGTGCCTAGTTTGTCAATCTGACAACTTATCTCTATATACTGTATATATTCTTAGTGTTTGTAAGCTAAGATGAGCTCTTTGGTTTTCTGGACAAGGTCTGAAGCTATGTAAAATGGTGCAAGCACTACGAGATTGTAACTAAGAGCTCATGTGTTAGTTATTAATATACCATTTATGAACTGTCAAGTTCGTTAATGTCTGACACAGAGGCTTTAAACAGTTAAATTTGATCACAGTTAGACATAATCACTTTACTATATAAAATAAATTGCACAATATATAACAGAGCACCGCAAAGTACTTCATCTACCATCCACAAATTTGCTTTAAGAATATCCTACACCTAGGTTTTATATTGTTGTAATATAGGTCATTCTGTTATGGGCTCTTCCTATTCAGAAGCATTCCATTTATTGAGGCATGCCTTCCTCCAGTCAATTACCAATTCTTTGAATGAAAAAAATTTTTTAAAAAAATGAGTATTTTATAGCTTATATAGATTCTTAATTTGTGCATTGTGGGAAGGTTTTATACTAGACATTGGATATAAAATTTATTGCATGCAGCAACCTGATTAAGTAAACATGCAGTCAGAAATAGTGACCTTCCATTGAAGCTTTCTGAAGTCTATTCTCATCTCCTTTCGGCAGCTGACTCTATCCCTAAATCACAAAAGTGTGTTGTTGGGTTTTTTTTTTAATTGATACCTTAGCCTGAATAGAGTATCGTGGTATTAATAATACCATTTTAATAGCAGCAAAAGCTATTGCAGCATAAATTTACATAACACTAAAAGATCTAACCAAAATCCTCAGCAAAACAAAAATCAAACATAAAAGAAAAATAAAGATCCAGCTTATGAGGTATCCTTACAAGTCAAAATAGAGAGCAACGAAAGGCTTATCCTTACTCTAAATGACCCCAACTAATGATTGCTGAATTGTTGTGAAGTTTTTGCTACATCTGCCACCTACTCACGAGTATTACCTTTGGTAAGTCTTGTCCTAGGGGCAACTCTCTAAGTTTCTGAAAATAAGTGCATGCTCCAGTTCAAACACAATCAGAACAACAACACAACAACAAACAAAAGAGTCACAGACATCAACCTGATGGCCGCTGATGAGAATGGCAGTCCATCCTGCCACGAGTGACAAATCCATTATAAAAAATTAAGGTACCAAGCAGACAAAGGTGTGAATCAAAGTGCAAATCAGTACCGTTATTCACTCTGCAATTCTGCATTCTACTGGACACTGAGTTCAGTAATATGACTGTAAATAATAATAATAAAAAGACCCATTTCTTCTTTAAAAATCAAGAACGAATGCACAGATTTCCAGATCACTGTAAGCCCTGAGGCAGTGCCCTCTCTTTTCCCTCATTGTTATCTACTCCAGTACGTGTGGCTGGGTTGGCCCTGGGCTCAGCTCCAGCGGAACGGGACGTGACGAGGGCGGTCGCCTCCCTCCTTCACCAGCGGTTTGTGAAACTCCCGCCCAGCACGGGAGTGTATGCTTGCCCAGCAGTATTCGCAGTAATACTGCAGACAGGTGACGTTGGCACAGAAGAATGGGGCAAACTTCCCACCACAGCGTGTGCCCTGGCATTCGTCACACATCTGATCATCCAGCACATATGGCTTCACTTCAACCTGGACCCAAAGAGGAAAGACAGGGAAAAAAGGTTTAGCAAAGCTTCCTTGTGTTTCTTGCTTCTCACAGCATAGCTTAATGATACGCCTCCATCAGATACCAATTTGAACCCTGCTAATATGGGGTGTAGCTGAGCGGATGGGCTTTGGAATAAGCTCCTTGATTTACTGGTTGTATGACATTAGGCAAATTCTTAACCTCTCTCTGTGCCTCTGTTTACTCTACCTGTGTATCTGTAAAGCGGGTGTAACATTAGCACACACATACGTTTACACGTCTCACACAACACAGAGTTGTATAATCTGTAAGTGAGGGTTAGGAGAGGCCGTGCATAAAAGGCCCCATCAGCTGACAGCCCACACGAGGGCGTTTCAGGTGAGGAGCCAGCAGGGACAAAGGCTGGAAGCAGAAAAGGACAGGCCCAGCCTTGGGCAATGGTTTGGCTGGAGCCTGGCCTGAGGGGAAGAGGCACACTGAGGCCAGAAAGATGGGCTGAAGGGAGATACTACTGTGAGGTTCTGGGCTTCCGTGTTTAAATGACAAAGTGTTTAAAAAAAAAAAAAGTGTTTTTTTTTTTGAGCCAGTTGCACTCAGTAGCCCTGGGTTAAGTGCTGTGACATAGCTCATAACAACATCAAACTCTTGGGCTCAAGTGATCCCCTTGCCTCAGCCTCCCAAGCAGTTGGGACTACAGGCACCTGCCAGAAGGCCTGGGTAGTTTTTCTTTTTCTTTTTTTTTTTGTTGCAGTTTGGCCGGGGCTGGGTTTGAACCCACCACCCTCGGCATATGGGGCCGGCGCCCTACTCACTGAGGCACAGGCGCCGCCCAGTTTTTCTATTTTTAGTACAGTCGGGGTCTTGCTCTAGTTCAGGTCGGTCTCCAACTCCTGACCTTAGGCGATTTGCCCACCTTGGCCCAGAGCAGGATTGGGAATTTCAATAGAGAACTTTTCATCATAGCCCTTTAGGGGGCATTGTAAAATCCAAATGAAACAAAGCTGTATGATACAAAAATCAAAAGTAGAGAAGAAAAAACGTAACACACTTTCCCCCCACTTCCCTTTCTTAGAACCTCAGAAAAGAAACACCACTAACCTTAATTTTTTCATCCCAAATATTAGGAACCATTGGGAGGCGGAGGCGAGAAGATTGCTTGAACCCCCAAATTTGAGGTTGCTATAAAGCAGGTGTCCTCAAACTGCGGCCCGCGGGCCACATGAAGCAGTGTGAATTGTATTTCTTCCCGTTTTGTTTTTTACTTCAAAATAAGATATGTGCAGTGTGCATAGGAATTTGTTCATAGTTTTTTTTTTAAACTATAGTCCGGCCCTCCGACGGTCTGCGGGACAGTGAATTGGCCCCCTGCTAAAAAGTTTGAGGACGCCTGCTATAAAGTATTAACACCCTGGCACTCTACCCAGGGCGACAGAGTGAGACTCTGTCTCAAAAAAAAAAAAAAAAAAAAAAAAAAAAATTAAAAAAACAAATATTACAAATATTAGAATAAACATGAAGGTGAATCAGAGCCAGTTGGGGGAACAGCGCCCCCGCGTCTGTGGAGACAAGGACATGTCGGGTTTTGAGATGAGCGAACTGCCTGACAATTCAGGAGAGGCCCGCAGCGTGTAAGTCGGGGCACACAGGAGGGGGCCGGGGTGGAAAGCATGGGAGTGAGCGGGAAGGGTGGGACTAGACACTGTACTTTTCCGGTTCTTCTTTTCCTAGCCTCTAGAAACTTACCTGTAGCCATGAGCCCACAGGGCCATGGGCCCATCTGCCAGCCAGATATTTCTACTTGGAAGACCCACCCAACAAGGCTTGTACCAGCTCTTGGCTGCCTGGGGAAATGTCTTGTCTTTGCTTTACTGGCCCCTTCCTCCTGTTTCTCCCTCCTCAGTCTGACAGGTTAGTGCATGGGCTTCAAAACACATCTCTTACATTCATCTGCGTAGTGAAAATTGCAGTGGCTCTGAAATGAATCTGCTCGGGCTCAAATCGAGGCCACTTTAGTAGCTGTGCAAACTTAGGCAAGTTTCTGAGCCTCCATTTCCTTATCTGCACAGGGGGGAAAAGAAGAGCTCCTATTTTATAGAGTTCCTATGCAGGTTAAGTCAGTCGGACCACATAACCAGCGCCTGGCATTTCATAAGCACTAAGCAGAGCTATCACTGGTCTTGCTTCCTTAATGGTCTATCACAAGTCATGCTTGGATGCTTCAATGGCACCTATACTGGCCACCAAGTTCCAGCCCTTCCCATGCTTCAATATACAGGTTGATATTTCGATGATCTTCCACAATGTTCAGAGTCAAAAGGCACTGGTTCTTCATGGCCTTTAGGATTAAGCTCACCTTCCTTAGTAAAACAGAGTATTCCCTCTCTCCTAGGACTTAATACTTCATACTCAGAGCCTCCAGGCTTTGCCCAGTCTCTCCCAACCTCGCCTTTAAGAGGTCTTTATTTCTACTTACACTTGCCTCCCACTTTAAATGCCCTCCCTACCCCTCCTTAAAGCCCAAACACTGACATACCCAATGAGGCCATTCGTTCTTTTCTTTTTCTTTCCTCACATAAAGTACTTTTAAAGTAACACTTTGGTGGCATGTAATACACTCATAATGTGAGCAACCACTGCTTCTACCTTGTTTTAAAACACTTTCGTTACCTAAAAAGGAGACCTCGTACCCACTGAGCAATCACCCTCCTTCACCCCAACTTCCCAGCCTCTGGTGATAACAACCTGCTTTCTGTTTCTATGGATCACCTATTCTGGACAGTCTGTATAAATGGAATCGTAATATGAAACCCTGTATGTTTGGCTTCTTTCGCTTGTTGCAATGTTTTGAGGTTCACCCACACCGTAGCATGCAGCAGTACCTTATTGCTTTTTATGCCTAAATAACACGTCAGAGAGAGAGAGAAAGAGAGAGAGAGAGTGTGTGTACGTACACACACACGACATTTTGTTTATGCATTTATCTGTTGATGAATATTTGGGTTGTTTCTACATTTTGGTTTCCACGAATGGGGCTATGAACATATGTACTTTTTGTTAAGTACCTGTTAATTATTTTGGCTTTATATCTAGGAGTGCTTGAACATACAACAATTCTATGGTTAACTTTTTGAGGAACTACTAAATTGCTTTCCACACCAGCTGTATCATTTTATATTCCCACTAGCCAAGTTCCAGGATTCCAGTTTCTATATACTTACCAATACTCACTTCCCATTTTTGTGATTATAGCCACGCTGGTAGGTATGAAGTAATAGTAGCTCAGCATAATTTTGATTTCCATTTAAGGACTAATTATGTTTGCCATCTTTTCATGTGCCTTCTGGCCTAATGACTAATGATGTTTATCATCTTTTTTCTGGGCTTATTGGCTATTTGCATATCTTTTTCTAAAAGAAAGGTCTATTCATAAGAAGGTGGAGGCAAGAGAATCGCTTGAGCCCAAGAGTTTGAGGTTGCTATGAACTATGACACCATGGCACTCTACCTAGGGTGACGAAGTGAGATTCTGTCTCAAAAAAAATAATAAAATAAATAAATAAATAAATAAAAGTCTACTCAAATCCTTTGCTCACATTTTAATTTTGTCTTTTTCTTATTGAGTTGTGAGTGTTCTTTATATGTTCTGGACACTAGACCTTCATCAGATATATGATATGATTTGTAGATATTTCCTATTTTGTAGAATTGCATTTTCACTTTCTTTTTTCTTTTCTTTTTATTTTTTGAGACAGAGTCTTGCTATGTTCACCCTTAGTAGAGTGCTGTTGCATCACAGCTCACAGCAACCTTAAACTCTTGGGCTCGAGCAATCCTCTTGCTTTAGCCTCCCACGTAGCTGGGATTACAGGTGCCCGCCACAACGCCCAGCTATTTTTTTTTATTTTTGTGGTTGTCGTTGTTTTAGCTGCCTGGGGCTGGGTTTGAACCTACCAGCCCCAGCGTATGTGGCTGGTGCCTTAGCCGCTGAGCTACAGGCGCCAAGCCCCTTTTTATTTTCTTGATAAAGTCCTTTGATGTACAAAAGTTTTAATTTTGATGAAGTCCAATTTATCTATTTTTTCTTTTCTTGCTCCTTCTTTTGATGTCACTTCTAGGAATCCATTGCCAAATTCAGAGTTTTGAAGATTTGCCTCTATTTTTTTTCTAAGAGTATTATAGTTTTAGTTCCTATATTTAGGTTGCTGATTTATTTTGAGGTAATTTTTGTGCACAGTGTGAGGTAAAGGCCCAATTTCATTCTTTTGTATGTAGACATCCAGTTATCCCAGCACCCCTTGTTGAAGAGGCTCATCTTTATTCACTGGTCTTAGTAATCCTATCAGAAATCAAGTAGAGTTCCAGCTATTTCAGTCCCATAGGGAACTATTCTCTCTTCCCTTGAACTTCATATTCCATGTAACTCATCTGACATTTCTTATGTATGCCATGCCCTGACTGGCATCTCTCCTTAGCTGCAAGCAACTACAGAGTCCTGCAGTGACACAGGAAAGTGGCAGATTCAGGAAAGAATGTGGCAGCCTCCAAGGGGACTCTGCAGAGATTGGAGACTCCAAGAAGAGGGAGCTATAGGCTTGTCAGCATGTAATTAACCTGGCCTGAAAGGGGACTGTTAGCAGAAGTGGGGCATGCAAGGAACTGGTGGCAGCCTGCTTTTCCACCTGCAGTCTAGCTGAAGGCTACTGAACTTCTATCTCCAGGTGGATGCTACCACTCAGTGCTCCAGCAACCCATCTGAACTCCAGTAAGTCTAGAAAAGGGGATCCAGGAGCGAGAGGAGAGCACTGGATAAACAGAATTCACATGCAGTGCAATAAAGCTGCTGGAGGGGATAGGCAATAGCCATTTATAATATATAGAAATAGAAGCGTACTTAAGGACATTTAAATCCAGCACAAAATAGACTTTCTGATAATATTTTTTAAAATAGGTAGTACCCACAGCACAATGGTATGGAGCCAACCACATGCAGCGCAGATGGTGGGTTCAAACCTGGCCCTGGCCAGCTAAACGTCAATGACAACTGCAACAAAAAAATAGCTGGGAGTTGTGATGGGCACTTGTAGTCCTAGCTACTAGGGAGGCTGAGGCAAGAGAATCGCTTAAGCCCAAGAGCTGGAAGTTGCTGTGAGCTGTGATGTCACCGCACTCTACTGAGGGTGACATAGAGAGACTCTGTCTTAAAAAAAGAGAAGAAAATAGAGATTTAGGAAGATTAAAAAGCAGCCTAAAATGGCAAGAAGTAGAAGAGAAATCCAACCCAGGGAATTTACTCCAGAGTCTGTATTATTATTTTTTTTTTTTTTTGAGACAGAGTCTCACTTTGTTGCCCTCAGCTATAGTGTCAGAGCTCACAGCAACCTCAGACTCTTGGCTTAAGCGATTCTCTTGCCTCAGACTCCCAAGTAGCTGGGACTATAGGCGCCCGCCACAATGCCAAGCTATTTTTTAACTCATGAGCTCAGGCAATCCAGCCACCTTGGCCTCTCAAGTGCTGGGATTACAGGTGTGAGCCACTGTGCCTGGGCCATAGTCCGTATTTTTTGTTGTTGTTGTTGTTGAGACAGAGTCTCAAAAAATATATATACATATTTTTAAATAAAAAGTTACTGGCCAGGGGTAGTGGCTGACACCTGTAATCCCAACACTCTGGGAGCTCAAGGCAGATGGATTGCTTGAGCTCACAGGTTTGAGACCAGCCTGAGCAAAAGCAAGACCCCATCTCTACTAAAAATAGAAAAACTGAGGCAACAGGATCACTTGAGCCCAAGTTGGAGGTTACTGTGAGCTAGGATATTACAGCACTTTATCTAGGGCAACAGTTTCTCAAAAAATAAAAATAAAAAGTTACTTTAGTTTTTATGTGAAAAATGATACTGTGGTTACATGGAGCTTTGTTTTCCTCTTTAGCTTTATTTTATTTATTTATTTTTTTAGAGACAGAGTCTCACTTTGTCGCCATTGGTAGAGTGCTGTGGCGTCACAGCTCACAGCAACCTCCAGCTCATGGGCTTAGGCGATTCTCTTGCCTCAGCCTCTGAAGTAGCTGGGACTACAGGCACCTGCCTATTTTTTTGTTGCAGTTTGGCTGGGGCCAGGTTTGAACCCGCCACCCTCAGGATATGGGGCCAGGTGCCTTACTCACTGAGCCACAGGCACCTGCCCCTCTTTAGTTCTTTTTTAAGCACTTAAATTATTTTTTATTGACATTAAAGTCATATAAAAATTACCATTTTAAAGAAAACAATCCAGAGGCATTTAAAACATCCACAATGTTGTGTAATCACCACCTCCATCTACTTTCAAAGCACTTCACTGCCTAAAAAGAAACCCTACACCTCCAATTGTGTTTTTAAAATAACTCCTTGTGGTGATGCAGTAGCTCAGTGGGTAGGGCCCCGGCCACAGACACGGAGGCTGGTGGGTTCAAACTTGGCTTGGGTCACCTAACAACTCCTTGTTAGAGATGTATTCGAATAATTTAAACGAATTACTTCAGGATGAGATAATATGATGTCTGTGATCTGCTTTAAAATAATCTGGAGTGAAAGTGAGAAAGTAGGTAAGAGGAAACAGATAATTACTGAAATTTGATAAGAACACTGTATGTTGATAATTATGATAGTGGGATGATGGGGCGCATTATCTTATTCTCTATAATTGTGTATGGATTCAACCTTTTTATTATTAAAGAGTTTTGAAAAATTAATGAACTCATTAAGTCATAGATATGACTTTTTGACTAAATAAGGTATCAAATGAAAGGAAGATGGTCCCTGCTGAGATTCAGTTTAGCGTCCTAGAAGATTTGAGTGGTAGATATTTCAAAGCTCTGTAAAAAAATAAATCTTAAAAAGGAAAAAAAAAAAAAAAAGGTGCAGTGCTGATGCCTATAATCCCAGCACTCTGGGAGGCCAATGCCGGTGGATTGCATGCGTTTACAGGTTCGAGGCCAGCCTGAGCAACAGAGCGACCCTTCCTCTAAAAATAGCCAGGCATTGTGGCGGGTGCCTGTCATCCCCAGCTACTTGGGAGGCTGAAGTAAGAGAATCACTTAAGCCCAAGAGTTGAGGTTGCTGTGAGCTGTGACGTTATAGCACTCTACTGAGGGCAACACAGTGAGACTCTGTCTCAAAAAAAAAAAAAAAATAATAATAATAATAATTTAATTTAAAAAAATTAAACGGTGATCCCTATTTCTTTTTCTTTCTTTCTTTCTTTTTTTGTAGAGACAGAGCCTCACTTTATCGCCCTCAGTAGAGTGCCACAGTGTCACACTGCTCACAGCAACATCCAACTCCTGGGCGTAGTTGATTGATTCTCTTGCCTCAGCCTCCCGAGTGGCTGAGACTATAGGCGCCTGCTACAACGCCTGTCTATTCTTTTGTTGCAGTTTGGCTTGGGAGGGGTTTGAACCCACCACCCTCGGTATATGGGGCCAGTGCTCTACCCACTGAGCAGTGTTTATCACTGATCACTATTTCTTATCCTTTGCTCATAGAAATGTTAAGTGTGGGGTCTTGGTATGTGCCACACCTTTTGAGGGCAAGACACAATTGTAAGAGGGTCTTTACCTAACAAATGCAATCAGTGTAACCTGGTTTCTTGTACCCTCAATGAATCCTCAACAATAAATTAAAAAAAAAAAAAAAAGAAATGTTAAGTGTTACATTTTGAATAACAAACTAGCAAATTCTTAAAATTAAAACCACATATGGTTTAGCTGGGCACAGTGGCTCATGTTTGTAAATCCTCACACTCTAGGAGGCTGAGCTCCGGAGTTTGAGACCAGCCTGAGCAAGAGCAAAACCCAGTCTCTACAGAAATTAGCTGGGCGTTGTGGTGGTGCCTGTAGTCCTAGCCACTTGGGAGGCTGAGGCACGAGGATCACTTGAGCCCAAAAGTTTGAGGTTGCTTTGAGCTATGATGCCATTGCACTCAACCCAGAGTGACAAAGTAAGACTCTGTCTTAAAAATGAAACAAACAAACAAACAAAAAAGAAACATTCTCTCTGACAGCTGTTAGGAATGACTTACATTAGTTTGAAATATACTTTGGTAATAAGGAATTTAATTTCTTTGAATTTTTTAACTCACTTGGCTACTTGGACCACAAAGCATAGCTATCACTGATAAAGAGATGTAAGGAACACAAAAGGACTAATTTAGATATAAGCCAACCAGAACCCACATGCCATGACAGATAAAGTCTCCTATATTGGGTAATCAATGATTAGTTAAGAGGGTTGCAATTACAAGACTCAGTCAATACAGAGCATTTCTTTTTTTTTTTTTTTTGTAGAGACAGAGTCTCACTGTACCGCCCTCGGGTAGAGTGCTGTGGCCTCACACAGCTCACAGCAACCTCCAACTCCTGGGCTCAAGCGATTCTCTTGCCTCAGCCTCCCGAGCAGCTGGGACTACAGGCGCCCGCCACAACGCCCGGCTGATACAGAGCATTTCTAAAATGAAGGTTAGAATACTTTTTCTAACCAACAGGAGTAAATGACAATTCCAGTTCACCATATTTTAAAATAAATTATTTAAATCTTAGAAATCTAAGGGAACATATCACCTCAAATAAGAATGATAAATTATACTTGAACTATAATGACTTCATTTGAACAGTACATTTGGGACCCTCACTGCTCTATCATGAGTGCATTTAGAATCAGTTCAAATCATAGTTCAAACTCTCATTTGGGTTTTGTCTGTTAAGAAGTTAGGTCAGGCTCAACGCCCATAGCATAGTGCTTATGGTGCCAGCCACATACACCAAGGTTGGTGGGTTTGAACCCAGCCCAAACCAGCTAAACGACGACAAATGCAATTAAAAAAAAAAAAATAGCCAGGCATTGTGGCAGGCGCCTATAGTCCCAGCTACTTGGGAGGCTGAGGCAAGAGAATCACTTAAGCCCAAGAATTGGAGGGTGCTGTGAGCTGACACCATGCACTCTACTGAGGGCGACAGAGTCAAACTGTCTCAACAACAACAACAAAAAGTTAGGTCAGTCAAATCTACACGCTATGAATCCCTAGAGTCAAATCAGAGATCAATAAAGCAATAATGCATAAGTGTTTTGTTTTTTTTTAAAATATACTATGCAATGGCTAGGAAAAGAGCACCACTGAAAACTAGACAGCAGCACTGTTTAAAAAATTAAGGGTTGGCAGGGCGGCGCCTGTGGCTCAAGGAGTAGGGCGCCAGTCCCATATGCCGAAGGTGGCGGGTTCAAACCTAGCCCTGGCCAAAAACCACACACACACACAAAAAAAAAAATTAAGGGTTGGACCCAGCATAGTGGTTTGCACCTATAATCCCAGCTACTTGAGAGGGAAGATCTCTGGAGGCCAGAAGTCTGAGTCCAGCCTGGGTGACACAGCAAAATTCCATCTAGACTAGCGATTCTCAACCTAGGGGTTGCAATCCACAGGAACTACATTAAAGGGCCACGGCATTAGGAAGGTTGAGAACCACTGATCTAGATGGATAGATACATAGATAGATGGATGGATGGATGGATAAAAAATAGATTAAGGGTTCTGTACAAGTGTCCCTGTTTCCAGATTTGGCCTCAGTGTGTGAGCCTGGGTATCCCATGAAAGAGCCTTGGCTCACTTACCAAGGCACCAACATAGCTTCTTGGGAAACCCATTCTATTTGAGGTGCTGAAACTTTTAAACATAATATGCTCATAATCTTTTCAGCATGTGCCATAGAATACATCTATCCTGGCCTATAAAACCATAGTAACCTCATTAACAGTTCTACTAAACGCAGTGTCTAACTCAGGTTCACTGGCAGACAGTACTAAAGAATGTCTAAACATAAATTTTTAGTTTTTCTTTTTTTTCTTTTTGTAGAGACAGAGTCTCACTTTACTGCCCTCGGTAGAGTGCCGTGGCAACACACAGCTCACAGCAACCTCCAGCTCTTGGGCTTATGTGATTGTCTTGCCTCAGCCTCCCGAGCAGCTGGGACTACAGGCGCCCTCCACAACACCCGGCTATTTTTTTTGTTGTTGCAGTTTGGCCGGGGCTGGGTTTGAACTCACCACCCTCGGCATATGGAGCTGGCGCCCTACTCACTGAGCCACAGGCGCTGCCCATAAATTTTTAGTTTTTCAACTGACTATGAGCTGGAATCCTGCTGTTTAACAGATGCCTGGGGAATTAAAGTAGCAACGTGAAAAGAGCTTTCCCCTAGCAACAAAGTTTTCCACAAATACAGCAAATTTATAGTTATTGATTTTAGAGGCAATCTGGGATAGATTTTTTAAAAATCACAAGGGAAATAGTTTGGAATTCACTTTCTTTTTACTTTACAAAGGATGAGACTTAGCATTTTTGATATTCTCAAGTGTTAGGGGACAAACAGTTTTAAAATTACCCTGTGCCCTTCCAATAGTTCAAAACCCATTTACTGTTATAGAGCAGGGTTTCTATTTCTATGTCAGCACCTGTGCCATATGTTTATAACATGCAAAGACATTGGTGGTTGCTCTGTTTAGCCTTAAGATTACTTTTACATTAAACACAGAAATGCCAGCTGACAGTGTTCTGTATTCTTGCCAGGCTGTCTGGGAATGGGGCTGGACATGTGGGTATAAATTAGCCCCAAAGCAAGTGCTATTAGATGAAGAGTGTACCAAGTGGAGAGCAAAGGGCAAGAAAATTGTTAAAAGTCCATAAAATACATAACTACCACGGCATCACTCCCTCAGAGTATAGAGGTGACAAGCTCCCTGCCTTTATCACATCCTCTTGGGCCTCTACTCCAAAAGAGATTTAGAACAGCTCTTACAACTAAGAATAAGCACTCACTAAGAAAGTGCTGGCTGACTGATAACCACCTCACTTCTGGGGTTAAGGAACTTGAATGCTCTATTGTGATAACTACTAAGAAAGAGGTCAAAGGCCTTTTCCCAATTACTTATCTCACAAACAATCTCTACATTCAAACATGAGCAGGAAAAATTTTAGTCACTGTAATGAATTTTCATATTAAAAATGCACAGGAGATATGAAAAGATAGAACAGAACAGGAGAGATCAGAGGTCAAGACTAGGAGGGAGAGCCTGGACAAAAAGCTTCCACTCCATTCAAAGAAGATCTTTAACTTTCTTTAGATAACCCAAACCTCCTTTAAAAACTATTTCTAGTCGAGAGCACTGAGACTCCCAGTGCTTCAAAATAAGCCTACGTAGAATTAGTTCAGACAATATTTGAACATACCATAGCTAGAAAGCTTTCAAGCCAGATCAGGCAGGAGCCAGTAAAGGCAGCAAGATAAAGTCTGGGTTCTAGAGTCCCAGACTAAGGATCAGCGCAGAAATACCTGGGAAAAGGTCATCATCATCCTCATTTCTATTCCTATTGAGTCAACTTATATATTCCAGCTGTGGCCAGGGGCAAAGTATAGTATTAGCAGTACTTGTGTTAGTATGGTTCCAAAGTCTCTCTCTCTCTCACACACACACACACACACACGTATTTTTTGCCCCACACACGTATTTTTTGCCCCAGGCTAGAGTGCCATGGAGTTAGCCTAGCTCACAGCAACCTCAAACACCTGGGTTCAGGTGATCCTCCTGCCTCAGCCTCCTGAGTAGCTGAGACTACAGGTGGCTGCCCATGATACCCAGCTAATTTTTTGTATTTTTAGTAGAGACGGGGTCTCATTCTTGCTCTGGTTGGTCTCAAACTCCTGAGTTCAAGAGATCCACATACCTCAGCCTTCCAGAGTGCTAGGATTATAGGTATGAACTACTGTGCCTGGCTCCTAAGTCATATTAATCTTCATATAGACTAAAAATATAAAGCCCTTGGTAGTCTAGCAAATTTAGGCCCAACATGTTTCCAGTAAAAAGAGAGAACACAGATTCAATGTGTGAAGTACTTAAGGTGCCTGCAAAGAAAGGCATAATGAATAACGTATTATTAAATAAAAACGAGTGTTATTCAAAGCAACTATTATATGCTATGGCTTAGCTATTACAATGTTCAAAAGAATACAAGCAAAATTTAGCCTGTATTCCATTTCAGGTCTAAAACCTGTTCATTATCAGAGAAAAGATACTGGTAAAAACACTTCTTTCTAGAAGACTAAAGAAATTAAAAACCTTCAATACTTTAAATGGAAAATGTACTTAAATGTTTACAATGATAAAAAGAACTTAAAAGTCTTTATGTGTGTCTTGACTAACATCCAACTAGTACGTATGTTGGTAGACTGGTACCTATGGTACTTTTTTTTTTTTTTTTTGCAGTTTTTGGCGGGGGCTGGGTTTGAACCCACCACGTCTGGCATATGGGGCCGGCGCCCTACCCCTTTGAGCCACAGGCGCTGCCCCCTATGGTACTTTTTTTTTTTTTTAGTGTCAACTTCAACTATTTCATGTTCCTTATATTAAGAATTCTTAGGGAAACTGAGTAAGTACTTTAAAAGGAAAAAAAAAACCCAACAGTTAGCCTCAGATATAGGATTAGGCAACAGCACAATTTAAATAGGTCAGGCTCAGCACTGATACAAATCAACATGAGTATAGTCTAATAACTTCCAAATTCTTCCACTTCTTCATCTGTTATTGTTTATCTGTGCAATAAACCTGGAAGCCAGCTGGTGTTTTACTACCACAGGACAATGAAATCAAGCCTCTAAAAGGTTAAGTAGCTTTCCTAAGGTCACACCATGACTGAGAAAAGAGCTAGGAATAGACCCAGATCTCCTGATTCCTAAGCCAGTGTTCCTTTTTACTCTGGCAATGGTTCTCTGGGAGGTGGGTGTGGGTATGGGGAATATCTCCTCCCCCTTACACACTAATGGGCATGTCCCATTAGTAAATGCTCCACTGTATTAGAGTTCTGGGGAGCTCCCGTTGCCCATGAGAGTGTATCATTGCCTCTAGTATACTAAGGCAGAAGAAATGCTGAGAACTATGTGCTGAATATGGATACAACCTTGACATTGTCAACACAGGTACAAATTACCAGCTGGCCAATAACTAGTGAACATGAGCTATAAAATATGCATAATGTAAATCTTAATTGATTCCTATCAAGTAAAAACTGAGGTATGAATTTCATTGGTATCACTTACAAAAGTAATGTTTCTTAACAAGGATTAGTCTGATACCAAATGCCAAACATTTTCACTAAAAGTTATAATCCAGTGGCGTTGCATTAGCTCACAATGACTTGAAAAAGGTTTTCAAATGAAAGTGAAAAGCAAAAGCACAGCGGTGCCTGTGGCTCAGTGAGTAGGGCGCTGGCCCCATATGCTGAGGGTGGTAGGTTCAAACCCGGCCTCGGCCAAACTGCAAAAGAAGAATAGCCGGGCGTTGTGGCGGGCGCCTGTAGTCCCAGCGACTCGGGAGGCTGAGGCAAGAGAATTGCCTAAGCCCAAGAGCTGGAGGTTGCTGTGAGCTGTGATGGCAAGGCACTCTACCGAGGGTGATAAAGTAAGACTCTGTCTCAAAAAAAAGGAAAGAAAAAGAAAAGCAAAAGAACTGCAAAAAGAACATGAAAATTTCAAACTCATTTTGTTAACATTCAAAATGACCTATAGACATACTAGAAAATCCTAAACAAACTCCTGATTTGCCCTGTTCAGTGCAATACATGTTCCTGAAGAGTCATCTGAAATATTGAAACATACATAAAATTCAGTAAGGGAACTATGTATATGATCTCAGAGGTTCCTAATCTAAGTCAATGGAAAAAGGAGTTGATGGAGAAGTGGGCTTGAAAAAAATGTTAGTCCACTTAATTAGGTGAGCAGCAAAGCTCAAGAAGGAAGTCCAAGAAGCAGAGACAGCTCTGCTCATAATTGATAGGTGTCTTTGTTTTTGTTTTGCTTTTTTTGAGACCGAGTCTCAAGCCATTGCCCTGAGTAGAGTGCTGTGGCGTCATAGCTCACAGCAACCTCCAGCTCTTGGACTCAAGCAATCCTCTTGCCTCAGTTTTCTATTTTGAGTAGAGGCAGGGTCTCACTCTTGCTCAGGCTGGTCTTGAACTCCTGAGCTCAAATAATCCACCCACCTCAGCCTCCCAGAGTGCTAGGATTATGGGTGTGAACCACCACGCCCGGCAGACAGGTGTCTTGAGAAACTCTCCAAACCTCTCTTAGACTCTGTTGCAAAACCAAGGGAGTTGGATCAGGACACACCTAAAGTTAAGTCCAACTTTCACGTACTAGAAGTGCCAAACAACACTTTTTGATATTTTAAACAGCCAAACCTAAATTTCTCTATTATTCGAATGAGTATTAATTAAATATAAAAGGAAAGCTGTGTAAAGTATCCTCTGGTGGACAGTTGGATGTGCCAAAGAATGGCAAAGAAGGGCTTCTCCTTTGGGCTATCGCTCAAATAATCAGCATTCATTCAATAACTTACTCATTTATCATTTGGAAATAATTAATGTGTGTCCACTGTGTGTCAGGTATTGCATATACAGCTGACAGGCACAGTCATGCTCTCATGGATTATATAGTCTAATAGAGTAGATGGACATCAAATAAAGTGCTATTTGTGTTTCAGTACAGTGGCATTAAGGAATGGCAGATGTGTATTATGACCCAATCAACAGGCAAGCGTAAGCTCCAATGAAGAAAGGATTCCTAGGCAGGGCACAGTGGCTCATGCCTGTAATCCTAGCATTCTGGGAGGCTGAGACTGGTGGACTGCCTGAGTTCAGGAGTTCAAGACCAACCTGAGCAAGAGTGAGACTCCATCTTTAAAAATAGCTGGGCATTGTGGCAGATCCCTGTAGTCCTAGCTACTTGGGAGGTTGAGGTAAGAGGTTCACTTAGGCCCAAGAGTTTGAGGTTGCTGTGAGTTATGATGCCACAGCATTCTGCCTAGGGCAACAAATTGAGACTCTGTCTCAAAAAAAAAAAAAAAAAAAAGAAGAAGAAAGTATTCCTAAGAACATCACAATTAAGCTGAGCCGTGAAGGAAAAGTAGGTATTAGCCAGGTAGTAGAATGCATAACACCCCTGAGAAATAGAGAAAAAGGCCAACTGTGGCTGGCTTAAGATAAAGGAGAAGGTAAAGTACACGGTACATGGTACATGAAGGCTCTTTCAGCTGAATTTTAAAGACTTTGACCTTTATCCTAAGGGCAGTAGAACACACTCGAGAGGTTTAAAGGAGGAGAAAGACGATGATTCAAATTATAATTGTAAGAAGACCACTCTGGCTGCCACGTTGACAATGAATTGGAGATAGGATAAAGTTGAATTGGAGAGACCACAGGGGAAGCTCGAGAATGAAGTCCAATGAGCAGAAACAGCTCTGCTCTTAACTGACAGGTGTCTTAAGAAACTCTCCAAATCTTTAGATGTCCAGTACCCTGAGAGCCAGCCCTGGTGGCTTCTAGTGCTTGCTCTCCTCTCTCCTATAACATCCCAATTTATTCTACACATTAAGTGCCTGCTGTGTGCCAAGCAAACCCATTTAGATCCCAGGGCAGAGGTGGCAAAGTTAAGATCATAGAAGCTCTATGAGGAACTACTAGTAGAAGCCCCTCCCACTTCTCTTAGTCCTCTCACAGCTAGACATGCCACAGCAAAAAAGTTGCTGATGTGCAGAGTGATCAACCTGCTCTGACAAGAGGGACCTAATCGCAGTTGTAGCAGGGTTTAGAAGTTTGCCCCAACAGCTGGGGCTACTTTGTTCCTGTGATTTTGATGAGTTCAGGTTAAATAAGTAGGATCCTCTTCCTGTAAAGAGCTAAGTGATTACAGGGGATATATGCAGTGTGTCTCTCACTAACACCCCATTGTTGTTATTGTGCAACTGATCCTCTTATTGCAGACTTTATGGCTATGCATTAAAATACCCATATATTCTAAAATTGACGATTGTGATGCTGCACAATAATTGTGCACTTTAACAGGGTGAATAGGTATTCACGATACGTGAATACCATAAAACAGCTCAATAAAGATGTCACAAATAAAATAAAACATCTCTTCCTTAAAGATGATATTATGGTTGAATGAAAAGACAGCAGAGATAAA
Organism: Nycticebus coucang; assembly: GCF_027406575.1. NCBI lineage: Eukaryota > Metazoa > Chordata > Mammalia > Primates > Lorisidae > Nycticebus > Nycticebus coucang. The sequence goes on from NC_069782.1 coordinate 121,444,534, forward strand.
AGTGTCAGATCTATAGGATTTACTATTCCTATAAATGTTGCATATTGACATATTTTATAGTCATAGGAAAGCTAATAAGTCTCTAAGATGGTGAGAAGAAATCAAATCTATAATGGTTGTGTTTCCCCCATAAACTGCTCCTAGCTACTTGGGAGGCTGAGTCAAGAGGATCAGCCAGCTAAAAGCTTAGCCAAAGAGCAGCAGTAAAAATAATAAACATAAACCCTCAAAAGAGAGGTCTTTTTGGAAAAAGTTTGGTTGGATACAAGAGAGGGAACCAGTTAATTTCTTCTTCATATACTTCCCACAACACACTCAGGGAGGGTGTAATGTGCCAACACATATCTCGTCTGGTCCCAGGCCTTCTACTCTTGATGAACTGTCTCTCACTGCTGCTCTGCAGAAGGCCCTCTTCTACGCTCCTTAAGGCAGTGGTTCTCAACCTGTGGGTTGCAACCCCTTTGGGGGTCAAATGACCCTTTCACAGGGGTCGCCTAAGACCATCCTGCATATCAGATATTTACATTACAATTCATAACAGTAGCAAAATTATAGTTATGAAGTAGCAATGAAAATAATTTTTTTTTTTTTTTTTTTTTGTAGAGACAGAGTCTCACTTTATGGCCCTTGGTAGAGTGCCATGGCCTCACACAGCTCACAGCAACCTCCAACTCCTGGGCTTAAGCGATTCTCTTGCCTCAGCCTCCCCAGTAGCTGGGACTACAGGCGCCCGCCACAACGCCCAGCTATTTTTTGGTTGCAGTTTGGCCGGGGCCAGGTTTGAACCTGCCACCCTCGGTATGTGGGGCTGGTGCCTTACTGACTGAGCCACAGGCGCCGCCCACAATGAAAATAATTTTATGGTTGGGGATCACCACAACATGAGGAACTGTATTAAAGGGTGGTGGCATTAGGAAAGTTGAGAACCACTGCTTTAAGGGATAAGGGCTGCAAACAGGAAGCAAGTAGCCCTTAAAATGCCATCTATAGTTTAAAAAATTAACTGACTCCATCTGGGTGTGGTGGCTCATGCCTGTAATCCTAGCACTCTGGGAGGCTGAGGTGGGTGGAATGCCTGAGCTCAGGAGTTCAAGACCAGCCTGACTAGGGCAGCGCCTGTAGCTCAAGGAGTAAGGCGCTGTTCCCATATGCCAGAGGTGGCGGGTTCAATCCCAGCCCCGGCCAAATACCACAAAAAAAAAAAAAAAAAAGACCAGCCTGAGCAAGAGTGAGACTCCCATCTCTTAAAGCAGCTGGGCATTGCAAGGCACCTATAGTCCCAGCTACCTGGGAGGCTGAGGCAAGAGGATTGCTTGAGTCCAAGAGTTTAAGGTTGCTGTGAACTATGATTCCAGGACACTCTACAGGAGGGTGACAAACTAAGACTCTGTCTCAAAAAAAAAAATTAATTGATTCACTGTATTTACATTTGTAATGATAAAGATAGCAAAGAAGGCTTATTCAAGTAGAAAGATAATTAAAAAATGATGCTATTTAAAACAGTGAAGGAATTGGTTTAAAGGCAACTCTAGGCTCACATCAGAAGGAAAGAGATTAAAGCTATGTCCAAAGATTGAAGTTCTCAACAGGATGTCAGAAAAATCAATAGTGCTATGATTTCCTGAGGAGATACAAGACTCCGCTACCCATAATCATGACATAATAATCTAAGACTATTGATGCAGGAAAGTAAATAAATTCCTCAAGGTTTGTTTGTTTGCTTTTTTTTTTTTTTTGCGCAGTTTTTGGCTGGGGCTGGGTTTGAAACTGCCACCTCTGGCATATGGGACCGGCGCTCTACCCCTCTGAGCCACAAGCACCACCCTAAAGAGTGTACATTCTTTTTTTTTTTTTGGCTGTTTTGGCTGGGGCTGGGTTTGAACCCGCCACCTCCAGCATATGGGGCCGGTGCCCTACTCCTCTGAGCCACAGGTGCCGCCCTGTTTGTTTGCTTTTTAATAGGGTTGGTCTGAGTGCAATGGTGTTTAGAACTAACTGATCACATAAGTAGTTCCAAATTTCTTTGTTCCTTCTCTACTCTCACTGCCTTACTTGACCAGCCTAAAAAAAAAATAAAAATAAAAAGAAGGAAGGAGAGAATGATTATAGCACCTTGGAATTTTCTTTTCTTTTCTTTTTTGATATAGAGTCTTACTTTGCCACCCTTGGTAGAGTGCTGTGGCCTCATAGTTCACAGCAACCTCAAACTCCTGGGCTCAAACAATTCTCTTGCCTCAGCCTCCCAAGTAGCTGGGACTACAGGCACCCGCCACAACGCCCAGCTATTTTTAGAGATGAGGTCTCCCTCTAACTCAGGCTGGTCTCAAATCCGTGAGCTCAGGCAATCCATCCACCTCGGCCTCCCAGAGTACTAGGATTACAGGCGTGAGCCATGGGGCCTGACCAGCACCTTGGAATTTTCAATAGCAAGTAAAAGAGACTGTGGACTCTGGTGGACATGTGCTCCTGACTTTTAGCACGGCAAGTTCCAGAACCTTTGCTATGCTATTGTTATATACTTGAAGGGGTTATTCGGGAAAGAAGGTGTGCCTAATGATAGAAATTCTCTGCAGGCAATCTAGAACAGGTGTCCTCAAACTTTTTAAACAGGGAGCCAGTTCACTGTCCCTCAGACCATGAAGGGACATGGAGGACCGGACTATAGTTTAAAAAAAAAAAAACTATGAACAAATTCCTATGCACACTACACATATCTTATTTTGAAGTAAAAAAACAAAATGGGAACAAATACAATCACACTGCCTCATGTGGCCCCCGGGCCGCAGTTTGAGGATCCCTGATCTAGAATAATCATTTTCCCTCAAAGAATAAAAGGGCGTAACTTAAGGAATTACTAATGTGTTTATATATAATAGGAGCTCTCTGGAAAGCTCAATTTGAGGGTTTGGGAGAAAGATGAATAAAAGTAAAACTATGAGTGAACCTAAAAATGAATCTATGAAGGGTATTAATAGAGCCTCAAAATACAAGAGGAAAAAAAACGGTTATTTCTGGCTATGTTCAAAGCAAGAAGAAAAGAAGGGGACAGAGAAACAGTCTGGGTGAAGTAAGTGTTCACAGATGGACAGTGAAAAAGGAGCTAGCTTTCATCTCTCATAACAAAGAAATGGTCTCCATACGGCCAGGACAAGCCAAAAACATGAAGATGAAGCTGAGCCCTGAGGAGAAAAAAGGGGGGAAAGGACTCTGCCGCTTGAAATGATTTCCAGTGCCCCTACTCAGACGACTCTCATCCAAGGGCACTGAAGGAAGTGATGGCTCCTTTTTGATGGCAAACGCAGGAGCCAGCGTTCCTGGGCCCACAGCAACAGTTCCACCACAAAGGTGTATGGCGCTACTGTACATAATACTTTCTTGTATGCTATTACTACTGGCTTCGACTGAAGCTCAGAATTTAAGCCACCTGTCCCAGGTCATATAACTCCACGGAGAATAGGACCAGATCTAGCCCCAGTCCATCTGACTCTGGGCTAGTGCACTTTTCACTAACCAGTGTACCTTTCTGTTGTATCTTTAGCAGAGCAATTCAAGCTATACAATATTAACAACATCAATAAACATATGTATATATGTATACAGATAGTCACCTCTGTGACTATGTACTTAATATACTATATGGGTATATATAGCTATATACACACACATACATATTGTGCATTTGTAGCAAGATGAATACTGTTAACCAAAAAGTGCTGGTGAAATATCTGTCCAACAATTGTAGGACTCTGGCTTTTCAGTCCTCAAATCTCATTTAACCTTCAGACCTTCCCCAGGAAGGAGTTATAGATGAGGACCAGAGGCTTTTGGCATTAAGTAACTTGCTTAGGGTCACTGGGTGACTGGTACAGTAAAGGTTTACATGTATTGAAATTTAGTATAGTACAACTGGCTGCTACTCTAAATGTTTTGTTTTTGCTTTTTTTTTTTTTGAGACAGAGCCTCAAGCTGTCACTCTGGGTAGAGTGCTATGGCATCACAGCTCATAGCAACCTCCAATTCCTGGGCTCAAGCAATTCTCCTGCCTCCACCTCCCAAGTAGCTGGGACTACAGGTGCCTGCCACAACGCCTGGCTACTTTTTGGTTGCAGCCATCATTGTTGTTTGGCGGGCCTGGGCTGGATTCGAATCTGCCAGCTCAGGTGTATGTGGTTGGCGCCTTAGCCGCTTGAGCCACAGGCACCAAGCCTGCTTTTTTGTTTTTTGGAGACAGAATCTCATTATGTTACACTAGGTAGAGTGCTATGACATTACAGCTCACAGCAACCTCCAACTCTTGGGCTTAAACAATTCTCTTGCCTCAGCCTCCCAAGTAGCTGGGACTACAGGCACCCGCCACAATGCCCAGCTATTTTTTTTTGTTGTTGTTGCAGTTGTCATTGTTGTTTAGCTGGCTCGGGCTGGGTTTGAATCTGCCAGCCTCTGTGTATGTAGCTGGTGCCGTAACCACTGTACTACAGTGCCGAGCCTGTTTTGGGGTTTTTTTTTTTTTGAGACACAGTCTTGCTCTGTTGCCTGGGCTAGAGTGCCATGCTCTCAGCCTAGCTCATAGAAACCTCAAACTCCTGGGCTCAAGAGATCATCCTGCCTCAGCCTCCCAAGTAACTGAGACTAGAGGCGTGTGCCACTGCACTTGGCTATTTTTTCTATTTTTAGTAGAGATGGTGTCTTGCTCTTGCTCTTGCTCAGACTAATCTCAAACTCCTGAGTTTAAGGGATCCTCCCACCTCTGGTTCACAGAGTACTAGGAACTAGGTGTGGGCCACTGTGGCCAGCCTACCCTAAGTGTTTATCAAGGTCTATGCTAAGATATGAAAGGTAGGGGTAACACTTTAGCCAGGTGTCATGGCGGGCACTTGTAGTCCTAGCTCCTTGGGAGGCTGAGGCAAGAGAATCTTTGAGCCCAAGAGTTTGAGGTTGCTGTGAGGAATAGTGACCCACAGCTCTCTACCCAGGGCAACAGAGTGAGACTTTGTCTTTTAAAAAAAAAAAAAAGGATAGGTAACCCAAATATAATGAATAGTCAGTAGCTTTCCTGAGCCCTGAGAGGTTTGATGTTCTAAACACATTTTCATAATAAGGTCTACAATCATGTTAACCATTTCCCTCTTTTATTACCTAGTTTTAAATTTTATGGCAAGAAATATTGAATCTTATGGCAAGAAATATTGAGGTTCTGAGCCTAGCAGTAGGGATGAGCACAAAAAGTATTTGAATATATTGTGATTCTTAAAGGGGTTCAAAGACTACTATAATCCCAGGGGCAAATGAACCTCCCTCTAAGAAAGAATAGGCCAGGGGATTGGTAAGATGAAGGCGAAGGCAAAGGAAAGGAAGAAGCATGGGGAAACGGAGCCCTTCCCTAGGTTCTCCTTCATCATCTCCAAGATCTAGCTCCTGTATAGTCACTAGTTATGGCTTCAGAGAGGAACAAAGAAAGCAATTTCCATGCAGATGAGAACCTAAGGTTCTTGAGTTATGTTTATTGCCAGTGATGGGTGCAAGTGCAGTCTCATTGTAATTGAATCTGGTATACCAGATTCCTAAATACCATGAATACATGAAGGAGCAAATCTACCAGCAACAGCAGCAGCAGGTAAAAGAACCCTGCAAGTAGCACCATGTGTTAATTCAGCAAAGGTTTATTAAGCATCTATGACTGAATGGGCAAGTACTGGGGATCAGGCAGAGAATTAGAAGGGGACAGCAGTTATTTGGCTTGAATGACTGCCACAATGTATGATCTTGCCATTTTAAAAGAAATCACCAAGTTCAACATTTTTTGTATAATCCTACACATTTAAATGTTAATCCAAGTTTGCTGGTTTGTTTTAAGAGTACTATGTAGGTCAAATACTTCACTAGCTCTCAACCTTTGTTAATACACTGTTAGTGTCATCTTTTGAACAGCACTAGTTTGATATGCTAAATTCTGCAGGGTTATTTTCATAAGTGTAACATCACTCTGGGGATGAGTGAGGCAGAAGATTCATTAATGCCTTAAATACCAAGGGTGCTCTCTTTAGAGCTGCTCCCTTAAGATCACAAGGTACTTTTCTTCCTGGGGGCCAACAACACAAACTTCATTTCTTTTGCATAATAATTGCACCCTAAGTAGTTGCTTACCCGTTTGTCAATGTCATTATGCTGGAGTTGCACAAAGCGAGCACTGATGGCTGCAATGTAACTCTGCTGATTGGAGAATGCCACACGGCCAGCACCTTTGGGATACTTCAGCTCTGGGTCTGTGTCAATGCCAGCATAGCAGACACCACCATACAAACGGTCCATGATCATTGCCAATTCAACTGCAAGAAAATAAACACAGATATGTATTTGGGAGGTACTCTTGCCCAAGAGAAGGAAGGAAGAGAAGGAAGAATTATTTACAGAACATGCAGTATAATTAAGAAAAGGAAAACCCATTTTAAATATCATGAAGAATGTCCATGCCAGCCTTACAATTCAAGTAGGGGAGCTCCTCACAGGATGTTATAAAAAAAAAAAAAAATTAACAACTTACAAACATAAACACACAAACATCAGAATTTTAGCAATGGTATAGAAAAAAATGATCTGTCAATAATCCTCCTATCCTAGTTTCTAACTGCTTAGTCCAGTGGAGTGGGTCCTGCCTGGGTAGGCAAAGCATTTCATGATCTCCTAACAAGTTAATAAGAAACAGTCCTACTTACTGACTTCTAAGACTGAAAGTAATTACTATTGTCACATTACTGTATTGTAGGACTAAGTTATAGTTATAATTATAGTTCATTCACAGCCTTAAAGTAAATATACACAATTTAAAAATAATAAAGATTTTAAAGAGTATATTCTATCCCAACTGAGTAATCTCCACACTAACCTCTGCCATTGAATTCTAAATAATAACACTAGTAATGATAATAGCAGCAATGAACATTTACTGAGCACTTACAACATGCCACAAAGTACTAAGCTGCTACACAAGCAGAAAGAACATACCCACCCTGAACCCTGCACCAGACCCAGAGACCTGGTCTGTACTTCTTGCCATGTTTCTTCCAAATACGCCTTTATACTGGTATACGTATATTTATAAAACCACTGTAGAGAAGGCGTTTGGAAATTGGACCATTCCAAAGGTCTAATATTTGAAAGTCATCTCCACCATAAAACACCATGGAGAGACAGGTAGCACTTACCTGCATGCCAGATTGCCTGGGGATAATTGTTTACTTGACATTGAACAGCACCGCCTTTAGATATGACCATTTCTTCCTGGCTACTCATATAAAAGTCCAAAGGACTCAGCCCTACCCCAGGGAGCGACCCAAGAACAGACAGTATTTGGAAAGAAGAGGATGGGGAACATAGATGATGAATTGAGCCATAGCCAACGCGAAAGACTGTCACACAGGAGAGTGACACAGAAAATCAGTACCTAAGGAAAAGGAAAGCTGTGTAGCCTGGTGAGGTCAGGGAATTAACTTGCAGCAGATGCAAGGGCTGAGGGGCTGAATAGTCTAGGGACCCCACCGGATGTCTACAAACAGAAGGAAAGCCAAATGTTCTAGTTTCTGTAATGTGAAACTGCTGAGGCAGTTAAGAAGAATCGTGTTGGCCTGTCAGAAAGGCTATCTTTCTGCCATTTCACAATATTTTTCCATACCAAACTGCCTAATATTGGTGATAATTTTTCTAAGTGCCTATTTTTAATAGGAAGAAACACCTACAACCAACAGGTAATTTCCAGAAGGTGAGAAAATGAGATAGCAATATTTAAGCCCGAGAGTAAATGCAACTAAATATAGAGCAGCAGAAAGCCGTCGTGGTCAGAATTACTCAGTCTTATCAGCAAAGGGAGCACCATCTATTACAGCCAGGTAGACTCTGACTGCAGTATCCACGCAGAATCTGGGGATGACATTCCTTCACACAGTGCAACAAGAATCACGCACATATCCTGAACATCAGAGCTCAGTCTCATGATCTCCTCATATGGCTAATGTTACTGCAGTAACAGAAACCAAGAAACTGAAGGTAGAATTAACTGTTAACTGCAGTCATTAATGAATTTCCCTTATTGGTTGAATGGGCTTAGTAAATTAAACAACCTCAGGACTCTGTAAACTAAATACTAATTTTTAAAAGACCAAAGTTCCTCTGTCATGGAATAAGAGAGAGAACACATTCTAAGCCAGGGGAGTGGCCAGAAGAAGAACAAAAATTCAATGGCATTTGTCTTCCACTGTATGAAGGACCCCAAAAAGCACATGATTTAGAAAGAAGGCACATGAGTTGCAAGCTTGAAGCTGCAGCTAAGGAGGGGAGTTCAACCACAGGTTCTTCTATACCAGCTGTTCTTAACCTGTGGGCGACGCCCTTGTAACAAGGAAAATACATCGTGGCATTAGGAAGGTTGAGAACCAATGTTTTATACTATAGTGGTCTTTAAAGAACTATCCTCAGGATCTTCTGATTTCAAAGAAGCACAAGCACAAGCATTCTATTCTTTGTGAGATTATCTGTTAGAAAATCACCTTCATGCGCCTGAGATTAGATCATGACTGATATCGTTGGCAGTTAAATGAAGCACTTTTGATAAGAACCAGAAACCTTCACTCATGTATACTTTTATGAAAACTACTATAAATAAATCATTTCCATTTATGAGCTAATATACAGTCATTTTCTTGACCATCAAAAAGTCTGCAGATATTTGAGCCAACTAAGCTTTTGTTGAGAAGCTAGAAGAAAGCAAGGTGACTTAAGGAAGAATTTTGGGGGAAGGAGAATATGAAAATTTCCCATCTTTCTCTCTACTCTAATCTGTATTTTAACTACAGAAAGTTCACTACCTGTGATCACCCTTGAAGAGAAGTAAGTAACAGTTAAACAACTGATGCTTGCATTCGGTCTTTTACCTTAAATCAGTAAGTCTTTTACTTAAATCAGTAAGTCTTCATTCAGGATACTTCCTGCAGGCTGAACTCACACTACATGCATGCTCAAACACCAGAGGGATGTCATTTACGTACTAAAGTGTTTCTTTTTTTTTTTTTTTTTGTAGAGACAGAGTCTCACTGTACCGCCCTCGGGTAGAGTGCCGTGGCGTCACACGGCTCACAGCAACCTCTAACTCTTGGGCTTACGCGATTCTCTTGCCTCAGCCTCCCGAGCAGCTGGGACTACAGGCGCCCGCCACAACGCCCGGCTATTTTTTGGTTGCAGTTTGGCTGGGGCTGGGTTTGAACCCGCCACCCTCGGCATATGGGGCTGGCGCCCTACTCACTGAGCCACAGGCGCCGCCCACGTACTAAAGTGTTTCTAATTATTGAGAAAAGTAACCACTTTTTTCAATAATTTTAATGCTCTAAAAACAGATTTAAAAATAATGAATTCACCCACTACTGTAGAGATAACTAAAAGAAACACCAGAGCAAGCATTCCTTGAGTTCTATAAATTTCCAGTCTGAAATTTTCCTTTTTTTTTTTTTTGCAGTTTTTGGCCGGGGCTGGGTTTGAACCCGCCACCTCTGGCATATGGGGCTGGTGCCCTACCCCTTTGAGCCACAGACACTGCCCTCTTTTTTTTTAATCTAGAAGATAAACTTAGCTAGTTATTTCAGAATGCATAACTCATTTCAGAAACGAGATTTTAAAGGATCCTCTAGAATGAATACCATAAGTTAATATAGGAAACATCATGTAAAGTACTTTCCTGTGATGGGAGAAAACTGGAGAAGAAGGGCCACAATTTTGACCATTTGAAGGGAGAAAAGAAAAACAAAAAAAAAGTAGTTAAGGTCTAGCAAGAGTCAACTAAAAACTTCATGGATATAGACATAGATGACATATAGATATCTGTATCTACATAGATATAGATGCTACAGCATTATCTATGAAGTCTGAGATCAATTTATCAAAAATGCATCTCATCCATTCCCAGTCATTGTGGTGGGTGCCTATAGTCCCAGCTACTTGGGAGGCTGCAACAAGAGGATTTCTTGAGCCCAAGAATTTGAGGTTGCTGTGAGTTATGATGCCTCGGTACTCTACCCAGGGTGACAGAGTGAGACTGTCTCAAAAAAAAAAAAAAAAAAATGCATGTCATCCAGAGAATGTAGTATAACCAGCTACTAAGCCTACGATAGTGGAATCCTCCTTCTAAACCATACTCAGCAGAGGGCAAAGACAAAGTTCCTCCTAGGAACATGTTCTTAACATTTAAACTGAGGAAGATGAGGTTATCAGAACAGGGCATGGAGGTGAAGGAGTCTGGAGTTCACAAAGAGCTGACAGCAGGCTTAGAGTCCACGAGGAAGTCAGGACTCCTCCAAACACTTTTTGTTCCCCCTCCAGTGCACACAATGTTCACAGGGTCTCTGTGGTCACCACAGGGGTGGGAAATTAGCAGGTCTGGTAGCTTTAGCTAAGCGCATACTGTAGTACTTTGGACAAGATGTTCTGTGCTCCTAAGACAACTCAAGTCATCTCATGAACAACTTCAATGGTGGTAGCAACAACCACTGTGAGTCTAATACACATGCTGGCTCTTGTGATGACTGTCACTGTGCCATACGCTAGAGAGAGAAACAAGAACACTGCAGCTATGCGGAGCACACAGCATCCCCACAAAACCCCCTGTTGAATCTAAATCCCAATTATGGTTCCTGCTCCTGATTCTTCACAGAGATCTGAAAGGGTATTACCTGAGAGGAAATCATGATGACTCTCCCACCCTGCTTCACCCCAGGTTCTGATTCCTATCATTTAATTACATTTCAAACCCAACCCATGAAGAATGTTTGAAATAAATGATCTTATAAAGATTTAAGAAATAGGGCGGCGCCTGTGGCTCAGTGAGTAGGGCGCCGGTCCCATATGCCGGAGGTGGCGGGTTCAAACCCAGCCCTGGCCAAAAACCACACACACAAAAAAAAAAAAAAGATTTAAGAAATATGATCTTTAAATATATTCCATATATCACTGAATATTTACCTTAAAAGTTTTTACCTCACATAGAAAAGCCATCCTCATAACAGCAGGTAGGGGAAGGCAGAGAAGGAAATTTTAGGATCCCTCACAGAATATTAGTAGGAGAGAAAAAGAAAGGAATCATCAGAGCAATAGTTGGTAAAGACAGGAGCCCCAAAGATAAGCGAGCAAATGGTAGGCTTCAGGGCCTTAGATGAGCAATTTCAAGACTAATCTGTTCTGCAGAGCCTGCTCTGATAAATTTCCAGAAGGAAGACATGAGACAGAAGAACAGCCTGTGCGCCTCTCCTCACAGAGAAAGACAGGGTTTGTCAAGCCTCATCAAGGTTAGAAGTGAATAGATCCCAAAGTCTGGTCACTGAGGCAGTCCTCAAATCAGACGCTTAAGCCAAGAAGTTGAGGTCAGAGATGTACTCACTGTTAATAAACTGGGAAATAGTATAGATAATTAATTCTCTGCTTTTTTCTGGTGGTCTCATAACCCTCTAGCCTGGCTTTTATTTCCTGTTAGAGTGAAGAGATGTGCATTTTAGAGAAGTACTAATGCCATAAGGGATGTACGACAGGGCTATTTCTGTATGGAGATTCAGAAAGACATGTTGCTTATGTAATATAGGCAGTCTCCAGGTTACCAATGAGAGATTCTGTAGGTTTGTTCTTAAGTTGGATCTGTATGTACATTGGAACAGGTACATTTACCCACTATATAATAGCCTCCATATAATATATAATATCCTCCATTTGCAAGTACAAGTCATACGTCAGTTGGATGTTTATAACTCAAGGACTTACTGTAATAGCCTCTGTTCATAAGTGTGAGTTATATATAAGTCAGACGTTTGTAGCTTGGGGACTGACTAACACGAATGTACAATGGTAACATGCTGTTGTTCTTCCAGGTAGGCAGCAGGTAGAGAACTCAGACAAACTGTCCATTTCCATGAGCTGACTGTCCAAAGAATATACTAACGATAGCCACACGGTGGCATGCTAAGTCTACCTGTTGCCTTTGAGAGCATGGGGTAGGGTGAGGGAGGGAGTACAAAGAAAACAAGACCTGAAAGGTAAAGTATTGAAAAACACTGGGAGACTTGAGGCAAACTATCCTTGCCTTGCTTTTGTCACTGATGGGAGTGATGGAAAGAAGGGACAAGAGGCCAGGTGCAGTGGCTCATGCCTGTAATCCTAGTACTCTGGGAGGCTGAGATGGGAGCATTGCTTGAGCTCAGGAGTTTGAGACCAGCCTAAGTAAGAGTGAGACCCCGTTTCTACTAAAAATGGAAAAAAAAAAAAAAAATTGAGGCAAGAGGATCTCTTGAGCCCAAGAGTTTGAGGTTGCTGTGAGCTATGACACCACCTTGGCACTCTACCAAGGGTGACAAAATAAGACTCTATCTCAAAAAAAAAAAAGAGAAGGGACAAGAGACAGTAGGAATGTGTATTATCTGACCTAGAGAAACCCACCAACCTCCTCACCTTACTCAATCAGGTGATGAGTAAACTCATCTAGATTTTACACTGATAGTCTCCCATTTTCAATTTTATTTTTATAGAACCGTGATTTTTTCTATCATGAAAATTTAAAAAGAAGGTTTGTCAAAAGACCAGACAGAGCAATCTAAACTCAAGATAATACTGCTTAAAACAGGTTGTCTTTTTTTTCTTTAGGGGTTAGTGTAGTTCTGTTTAAAGGAATAGAACTGTATTCAGAATAACTATTAGTGATAATGGTCCCTGTCTTACAATGAGGAAATATCAAATATAAAAACTTCACAAGATTCTTCACAAGGAATAATTATTTGATAATATTTTAGTCACTGTAACATGGTAAAAAACGATTTTAACCCAGGATAAGGTAAAGATCTACTTACTTAGCATCTAAAATTTTACCTGTTGAACACGGTAAATAGTGCTTAAAATAGTTTTAAGATTTTTCCATAGGTCTGTAACTACAATACCCTTTTGTAAATAATAAAAAATGATCTCAAATATTTTAAACTCAAATTTGAGAATCACGTTATAGAATATAATTTAGCTTCCAATTAATTCTGAGTTAGCACTCTTTTTTGTTTTTGGTTTTGAGACAGGGTGTTGCTCTGCTGCCCAGGCTAGAGTGCTGTGGCATTATAGCTCACAGCAACTTCAAATTCCTGGGCTCAAGCAATCCTCCTGTCTCAACCTCCCAAATAGCTGGGATTAAGGGTGGGCACCATGACATCCAGCTAATTTTTCTTTTTGAAGAGAAAGAAGGTCTCTGTCTGTTGCCCAAGCTGGGTACAGTGGTGTCATCATAACTTACTGCAACCTGAAATTCCTGGGCTCAAGCAGTCCTCCAGTTTTAGCTTCCCAAGTAGCTGGGACTAAGAGTACAAGCCACAACACCCAGCTAATTTCTTTTCCTTCCTCCCTTCCCCTTTTTTCCTTCTTTCTTTCCTTTCTTTTTCTTGTAGAGATGGAGTCTCACTGTATTGCTAACGCTGGTTTCAAACTCCTGACCTCTAGCAATCCTACAGACTTGGCCTCCCAAAGATGGAACATCCCACTTAGGCTCACACCTGTTATCTCAATGACCACAATAGTCAGCCTCTGCGTTAGCATTCTGTGAACACATTTCTTGTTTCCTTTTGTTCTGAAATCTTTGACTTTTTGCATGTGATGACCAGTTTAACATGATGGTGGGATGTTCTCATGATGCTAGGAATAAAGTGGTTGCTCAATAAATGCTTATTGTTCAAGTGAACTGCACTATATTCAACTTAAGATTCTCTAGCAAGGTGAAAAAGAAATCCTTTAAAAATGGTCTTCTATCGGTGGTGCCTGTGGCTCAGTTAGTAGGGTGCTGACCCCATATACCAAGGGTGACAGGTTTGAACCCAGCCCCGGCCAAACTGCAACAAAAAAATAGCTGGGTGATGTGACGGGCACCTGTAGTTCCAGCTACTCAAGAAGCTGAAGCAAGATAATTGCCTAAGCTCAGGAGCTGGAGGTTGCTGTGAGCTGTGATGCCACTGCACTCTACTGAGGGTGACAAAATGAGACTCTGTCTCTAAAAAAAAAAAAAATAATAATAATAAAAATAAAAATGGTCTTCTATTACCAGCAGAAAGACAGGAGAAAATGTAAAGAAAAATAAAAGTCTCCTATTCCAAGGCACACTCCATTTCACAAAGCTCAGTGTGTTCCAAAGAAACCCAATTCTATGCATATGGATAAAAGCTGCAAATGTTAGCTCTTTTTGTCCAGAGTAGATGACCTCAATCTGGAAGTCTTGGGATAGATAATACAATTATAAGACATTAATATAGATTATGTAGTCATTTAGAAACGAGCTACACTTATGGAAGTGTTAAGATATTTCCATTATAGGGCGGCGCCTGTGGCTCAGTCGGGAAGGCACCGGCCCCATATACTGAGGGTGACAGGTTCAAACCCGGCCCTGGCCAAACTGCAACCAAAACATAGCCGGGCGTTGTGGCGGGTGCCTGTAGTCCCAGCTACTCGGGAGGCTGAGACAAGAGAATCGCTTAAGCCCAGGAGTTGGAGGTTGCTGTGAGCTATGTGAGGCCATGGCACTCTACCGAGGGCCATAAAGTGAGACTCTGTCTCTACAAAAAAAAAAGACAACAACATTAAAAAAAAAAAAAAAAAGATATTTCCATTATATCCAAGGGGGGATATTTCCATTAAACCAAGTGATTTTAAATTACTGCCCAAATAACTATAAAAACAAAACAATTTTGAAGCAAAAAAATTTAGCTTAATTTAAAAAATTTGACAACATCCAGAATTATGAAAAGTATTACTATCTAAGGCAGGGAACACAAAAATCCCATTTCTGACTAGATAACTAAATATAATTCTTGTCTAATATTATAACTTGCAATATCTTGCAGACACAGAATGTTAAAGAATGTGATTTTATGCCTGTGGTTCCTTTTTTGTGGTGTCAGTGTGATCATACATAAAATGTGTAAAATAGATCTTCACAGGATAGAAGAAAAATGATACAGAGGCCCTTGCTTACCCTTCCAAATCATTAAAACAGTTAAGAATAAACAATAATACAAAATGGAATTTAGTTTGTAAAATAGTATGTCTGTGACTTAGAAATAGACACAAGAAGTTAAAGCTAGTTCTGTTATTTTATGTCTATAGGACTTTTTCTTGCAGAAATGTTTTTCAGATTCCTATCTAGGAAAAAAAGATGAGAGGCTACAATATTAAAACTAGTCTGTGCTTGTAGCTAGTTACAAAAAGGAATAGCTAGAATACTAGCAATGACTGTCTATTCGTAAGATATCAAAGAGGATTTTTGTCCCTCTCCAATCCTAAACATAATACTAATTAGAAAAGTCAGGCGGCGCCTGTGGCTCAGTTGGTAAGGTGCCGGCCCCATATACCGAGGGTGGCGGGTTCAAACCCAGCCCCGGCCAAACTGCAACCAAAAAATAGCCGGGCGTTGTGGCGGGCGCCTGTAGTCCCAGCTACTCGGGAGGCTGAGGCAAGAGAATCACTTAAGCCCAGGAGTTGGAGGTTGCTGTGAGCTGTGTGAGGCCACGGCACTCTACTGAGGGCCATAAAGTGAGACTTTCTCTCTACAAAAAAAAAAAGAAAAGTCAGGAATATTCCACAATACCCCCACCAACAATTTTTTTTAAAAAGCAGTTCAGAAACAAAGGGCTACATCTTAGACTTTATTCGCAGATAAACGGGAAGCATTTCTGCTGCTTTGCTTTCCATCTTTCATTTGGCAGTTTTCCATTAGAATGAAAATAAGACCCAATGATACTTGACTCTCTGAAATGCTGTAAAAACTATTATAAACTCCACAGTCATAATTAGTATGTTTAAAAGTCCTTCAATATAGAATTATGAATATATCTTTATATAGATCAAAAGTTATCTTTTAAATGCAGATTGGAGTTGGGATTTGAATAACTATATTAGAAATGTTGAAGAGGGTTCAGAATTAAAAACTCAAACTATATTAGAAATGCTGAAGAGGGTTCATGGGCAGCACCTATGGCTCAGTGGGTAGAGACCTCACCCATACACTGAGGGTGGTGGGTTCGAACCCAGCCCCAACCAAATTGCAACAAAAAAAATAGCTGGGCGTTATGGCGGGTGTCTGTAGTGCCAGCTATTTGGGAGGCTGAGGCAAGAAAATCGCTTAAGCCCAGGAATTGGAGGTTGCTGTGAGCTGTGATACCACCGCACTCTACCAAGGGCATAAAGTGAGACTGTTTCAAAAAAAAAAAGGGGGTTCAGAATTAAGAAGTCACTAAAGTCATACAGTCTAATAGCTTTAAGCTATGTTTTATAATTCTGCTTTCACAACTTGATTTTAACAGTTTCTGCTTTTTGTTTTAATTTTTAGGCAGAAATAAGCCTACTTGCTTATAAATAACACAGAAGTAATGTACTTTTACAACTACAGTGGCAATAGTAACCTTGTTTTTTGGTCTTTTAAAAACTAAATTCAGGGGCGGCATCTGTTGCTCAAGGAGTAGGGTGCCGGCCCCATATGCCAGAGGTGGTGGGTTCAAGCCCAGCCCCGGCCAAAAACCACAAAAAAAACCAAAACTAAACTAAATTCAATTATTTCAAGTGCTTTAAAAAGTTAGATCTTAGAAATAATTTCATTATGTTCTGCTGGCAATAACACGGATCATTGGGAAGCTGATGTACAGCTGACAGGATCTGACTTAGGATTTAAATACATATTGAAGTTATCAGGTCAGCATCACTTCAAACTCTCCAGGTGGTTATGATTCTGCTCAAATCCAATAGCACCGTTACTTTATTGGAAAGGAACTTCAAAAAAATAACAGAGAAGCTTTTAAAGATGCCAAACATAAAATTCACTTCTCGAAGTCCATAGAAAAAATAGGACCCATTTCACCTGGGAAGAGTTCAATTTGATTCCCAGAGGCATAGTTTCCAGCAACGGCTGGTTCATTACTGAGTGAGTACACAGCTTAAATGGACAGATTTCTGATGGGGTTACTCCTTTTTTGGTCATATATAACAAGTCTAATTGGCATAAGAATACATATTGCCAAATGTATTATTATTTTTAAAATGTGTAGTTAAATAGGAAAGCACTAAATAGAATTCATCCCTTCTACATAACTGCTAAATGAAATTCACTCCACACCATAAGAAAATAAAGCATGTTGGGAGAAAACATTTAATCCTGATTTCAGCTCAGTGAAAATGGCACGAAAGCCATCTTTTTGAATTGCATATAGCTGATTGGACACCTGGAAAATATTTAAAATTAGATACATCGGGAATTTTGTTGATTTGAGTTGTTGTGGTATTACTATTTCCACTCACCAGCTCGAAGGGGTCGTGGAACTCCCCCAACAAAGATAGTTTTTCTGGGGTCCAAAGGCTGAGAACCATCCATTACAAAGTCACTGTCACTTAGGTTCCACGGTCGAATTTGCACCTGAAAAAAAGTCGTTTACTTGGTCCTTACTTCATTTCCATCAACCCCAAATGAGAATAAGATGACTAAAGACAAACCCATTGACTTGTGCATTTTACAAAGTACATGACCCCAGTTAATGAGTTAATGTAATCTGCATTAAATGCCTTTCAATAGAACTCAGAGAATCTACTTACAGGTACTGTACTAAACACTCCAAATACATATACCATGAATATTCTGCATTTTGAATTAGATTTATTTTACCACATGATAGAATAGAGTGTTTACAACCTACCATGGTATACCACTTAGCATTTTAAGAATTCATACAAAGAAAGGGAACAGGAGCATTAAGGAATATTTTCTAGCAATCCCTGTAAGTCTGGCTTTTCACTTCTCACCTCCCTCCAAAATTAAAACACCTTATCTTTCAGCAATATGATTTAATACAGTTAGCACTCAACAAGTTAGCACACAATTACCAGAGATACAAACACTGAAGCACTTAGAGTGTTTTATCTCTTTGTGATTTATCTAATTTCCTTAGACCAGGATGATTAAGTAAAGGTAAGCCTAGAAAATGAAGTAAAATTTTAAAGAGTAGAAAAAGAAACTTTTATGCTGTACTTTTTTCCATTTGGTAATTTTTCTTCACTGGGACTCTGCTTTAGTGCCCATAGTTTGTACTATTATTTTTATTTTTTTTTTTTTGAGACAGAGTCTCACTCTGTCACCCTCAGTAGAGTGCCATGACATTACAGCTCATAGCAACCTCAAACTCTTGAGCTTAAGAGATTCTCTTGCCTCAGCCCCTCAGGTAGCTTGGGACTATAGGCACCCACTACAATGCCCAGCTATTTTTGTTGTTGTTATAGCTGTCATTGTTGTTTAGCAGGCCAGGGCCAGGTTCGAACCCACCAGCCCCCGTGTATGTGGCCGGCCATAACCACTGTGCACAGGCGCCAAGTCTCACAGTTTTACTACTGTATCATACAGGAAAGGTACAGTATTTCATTAGAATCTTAGCCTTGAAACATATTCCTTTTAGTCATAGCTGAATTATCAAAGAATATCTCAAGACAAAACAAAAATACAAAAAAACCCTCTTACATCTAAAGGTTGAGTTTTGCACTGCCTAAAAACCAACCAGTTAGGCAGGCAGCCATATGCTCTGAGAAGCCACTGAGTACAGAAGGGGAACCTGGTGTCTGTCCTCAAGAAACATGCTTCTCCTTCCCCACACCAATTAAAATAGAAAACAAAACACTTGATTTTTCATTTCCTTAATATTAACAGAATTCTTTATTTTCCGTATTGCTCAAATATCAACACTTAATGCAAGGAAACACATCAGATGATTTCTTACGTGGCTTGGCTTATACCCAGGAGCACTTCCAATCAAAAGGTAGAATTTCTGCCAATTACAGTTTCAAAACCCCTTGACTGGACCCTAAAACTGGCATTGCTCATTTAGAAACAGTCTACACATTCCTTAGGATTCCTACAAAATTCACCTTTTGCCTTTCATGACACTGTTGCCCTCATCAGTTAGCCAAGAGCCACAAAAACTCCATTTCTTCCCTAGACTCTAAAAACTTGGACCTGTTTACAATTCTATTAACATTCAGGTATTTGTTCCATCTTTACTGTATGAAAAAAAGAAATCCAGTTGTTTCCTTATAAAATTTGGTCTGTTTGACTAATTTATCATTCCTTTGACATTTACCACAAAGGCAAATTCATTAATACCACAAATTACCACTTTTAAATGCCTTAATGAAGGCCCATTACTGATTTTTATTTTAAGACAATTTTTTGATACTGTAAGAACAAGGATTTTATTGTTGCTGCACTCCTTCCCCACCCCAAAGAAGAAAGATGTATCTTTTTCTAGACAGAACTCTCTCTTCTAATTTCTTTTTTTTTTTTTTGGTTTTTGGCCGGGGCTAGGTTTGAACCAGCCACCTCCAGTATATGGGACCAGCGCTCTACTCGAGCCACAGGCGCCGCCCTCTCTCTTCTAATTTCATTCTTAATAAAGTAGTTATAGCAGTTTCAGCACCTGGTAAAGTAATTTCAGTCAGTTTATGTTAAATTGACTTTAGTCATGAATCACTTTGTTTTAAAAAATGAAAACAATTCCATAGCATTCATAGTGGTCTGTTTTCATTTAACCAGAAATAACCGGAAATAAAGCCTTCTGTAACAGTTGAGGATTACTACTGCTCAAAAGAACTTTGCAAAAGATCTCACACCTTCCCACTGACAGCTTTCATTATTGCCTTTTCTCTCCTGCCCCCTACCCCCTACCCCCACCCTCCACCTTCACTTCATCACATCACACACAACCCATTCCTTTACCATATTCTTATACTACGGATTAGGTAAAAATACAGGAGGAGGGCTCAGAACACAGTACTGATTAAATCCATTCACAAAACCTTACTGCCACCAGAAAATAGCTGCTCAGGGCTGGCACCTCTATAGAATTAGAGAAACATCAACATAAGACAACATCAGCACACTCTATAAACTAAGCAAAAAATAATATTTGTACTAAGAAGTTTCACTCACACTCCGATTTCTCTCTGAAATATAAGCTCTTTCTCATACAAGGCCTATATTTCTAACTTGTATGACGTCAGTGCCTACTATCTGTATTCCATCTTTCTGGACTTATTCTTGGGATACATTTTCTGGTTCTGATATATATATATATATATATATATATATATATATATATATATATATATATATATATATATATATATATATATATATGTTTCTCTACCTTATTATAATATTATCTTTATATGCTGCCTCAATTATTTTGTGGAAAGGAGCATAAATAGAAGAACGGCTTTTTAATTATCTTTGGTTTTTTATTAATTATTTTGGAGAATAGATGAAATTAGAACTCAGATTCAATATAAATTTCCCCTGGCAATATAACTTTTACATATACAATTGGTTCTCTGTATCTGAGGGCTCCACATTCACAGATTTAATCAACCTTGGATAGAAAATATTTTTTAAATAAATATCAGTACAATAGTAAAAATACAAATTTTTAAAATGATAGTATAACAACCCATTTACATTGTATTGGGTAATCCAGAGACAATATAAGTATACAAGAGGATACACATAGGTAATATGCAAATACTGTGGCATTTTTTTTTGTTGTTGTTGTTGTTTTTTTTTTTTTTTTTGTAGAGACAGAGTCTCACTTTATGGCCCTTGGTAGAGTGCCGTGGCCTCACACAGCTCACAGCAACCTCCAACTCCTGGGCTTAAGCGATTCTCCTGCCTCAGCCTCCTGAGCAGCTGGGACTACAGGCGCCCGCCACAACGCCCGGCTATTTTTTGGTTGCAGTTTGGCCGAGGCGGGGTTTGAACCCACCACCCTCGGTATATGGGGCCAGCACCCTACTGACTGAGCCACAGGCGCCGCCCAATACTGTGGCATTTTATATAAGGGAGTTGAGCATCCCTGGATTTTGGTATCCTCAGGGATCCTGAAATCAATCCCCCACGCATACAAGGGAAGACCGTGTAGAAATAACTGTGTATGTGTGAGTGAATGAAACAACTCTTCCAGTATATTGTCAGGTGCACTATACTCTGGGCAGAAAAAAGACATCAGCATCCCAAGAACAAGCATCCAGACATCACCAAAAGATAGTGAAGATTCCCTTAAATTATCCTGACAGGATAACAGCACTCCTTCCTGGAGTAACCTGACCACATTTGTTTACAAAGGTAACTCTAAAAAGAGGTGCTATGTTTGGGACATTTGGGATATACCAGCACTCTGGCCACATCCTATATTTACAGCAGGAGTCACACAAAGTCAAATGCCTGCAGGGCTGGACAGGCGACACAAATGTGTCAAACACCAGGACAAAGAATGCAGGCCTTCTCAACTCCACCAAGTAGTTACCATTTGCAAATGTGTTGTCAGACATTTTCTATTTTTCAAGACCTGCTAGAAATTCAAATTTTTCTTTTCTTTTCTTTTTTTTTTTTTTTTTGAAAGAGACAGGGTCTTGCTCTGCTACCCAATCTAGAGTGCCATGGCATGGTCATGGCTCACTGCAGCCTTGAACTACTGTGCTCAGGTAATCTTCCCACCTTAACCTACTTAGGAGCTAAGACTATAGTATGTGCCACCATACCTGGCTAATATTTTATTTTTTTGAGACAGAGTTTTTCTCTGTTGCCCCAGCTAGAGTGCAGTGGCATCATCAAAGCTCACTGCAACCTCAAACCTCCCATGTAGCTGAGATTACAGGCACACGCCACACTAATTTTTCCACACAATTTCTTGGTAGAGATGCGGTCTCACTCTTGCTCAGGCTGGTCTTGAAAACTTGAGCTCAGGCAGTCCTCCCACCTTGGCCTTCCAGAATACTGGGAGTATAGGCATGAGCTACTGTGCCCAGCTCTGGCTTTTTATTTGTCTTTGTAGAAATGAGGCTTGGTATGTTGTCTAGACAGGTCTAGAATTCTGGTCTCAAAAGATCCTCCTGCCAAGGCCGCCCAAAATACTGGGATTACAGGTGTTAGCCACTATGCCTATCTGTAGCAATTCATGTTTGTATGTGAAACATCAAGTTTCTAAAATGTTAGGAACTAATTCAAATGTTAAAAATTATGATAGGCTGGGTGCAGAGGCTCATGGTTTCTAATCCCAGTACTTTGGGAGGCCAAAGAGGGGCAACATAGCGAGATCCTGTCTCTATACAAAAGAAATCACTATACAGGTTAAACAAAGCTATTTGGACACCTTATTTATCCCATAGGCCCCAGCCTATGATCTTTGACTTGAAGGGTTAGTTACCATACAGCTCACAATGAAATGTTTTGCTCCATTAGCACTCACAAGAGAAAATACAAAAAAGGTTTTCCTTTAGTTTCTTTTTAAAGCATGTATTCCTTTAGAAGCTATCATGAGGACCATGACATCTACTTTTGGCTGAATTGTGTGTCTTCTAAGTTCTGATCTTCTAAATCAGTGATCTGCTTTATACAACTGTTTATCTCCAAAGGCAAAATTTTTTTAGATAAAGGCAAAAACAAAATGCAAAGCTTGCTGGTATAAATATACTAATTTATACCACACTATGACTTTAACATCAGTATTCAAGATATCTAAAAGAATATGGCATTAATAGTATCAACAGTTAGTAGTGAAAGGACTAACTTTCCTTTTTAAAGTTTCCCGAAGTTTATTCTGTGGAATGCCTAGCAGTCTGGGAGGCTTGGCTCTTGTAGCTCAGTGAGTAAGGTGCCAGACACATACCAAAGCTGGTGGGTTCGAGTTCAGCCTGAGCCTGCTGAACAACAATGACAACTGGAAACAAAAAATAGTCCGGCATTGTGGTGGGCGCTTCTAGTCCTAGCTACTTGGGAAGCAAGAGACTCCCTTAAACCCAAGAGTTGGAGGTTTCTGTGAGCTGTGATGCTACAGCACTGTACCAAGGACGACAAGTGAGACTCTTGTCTTCAAAAAAAGCAATCTGGGAAAAGTACAGATTTTCTTTTCCTTTTGGAGTTTTGTGGCATCCATCAATATAATTAGTTAAAGGCTCCAAGAAATTCTACAGAAATCTATTTAATGTTGTTTAACCCAGCATTTCCAAAATTATTTCCATATAATCTATTTTTGCATGACATTTATTAATTCCACGCTTTAAATAATATTGCCCTATTATCTCTTATTTATAGGTATATGAAAAGTTGGCATAATAGCTGGACATGATGGCTCATACCTATAATCCTAGTGACTAGGCAAGAGGAGGCTAGGAGTTCAAGACCAGTGTGGGCAATATAGCAAGACCTCCATCTCCAAAATACTAAGAAAAATTAGCCAGATGTGGTAGAACATGCCTGTATCCCAGATGCTTATGAGACTGAGATGGGAGTATTGGTTAAGCCTACAGTTTGAGGTTGCAGTTAGCTATAATTGCACTGGTATACTCCAGCCTGAGCAACAGGGAAAGACCTCATTTCCAAAAAAATTAAAATAAAAGGAAAAAAAACTTTGGCATAATATAATAAGGTAATGACTAGTTGAATAAAATGTTTCAGAAACTTTGCTCCAGCCCAAGTCTTTTCTCTCTCTTTTATTTTTTTATTTTTTATTTTTTGAGACAGAGTCTCACTTTGTTGCCCTGGAGTTGAGTGCCATGGCATCATAGCTCACAGCAACCTCAGACTCTTGGGCTCCAATGATCCTCATGCCTCAACTTCCCCATTAGCTGGAGCTACAGGTACCCACCAAGACATCCAGCTATTTTTTTCTTCTATTTTTAGTAGAGATGGGGTCCACCCTAGCTTAGGCTGGTCTTAAACTCCCGAGCCTAAGCAATCCTCGGCCTCTCAAGAGTGTTAGGATTACAGGCGTGAGCCACCACACCCAGCCTACCCCAAGTCTTTTCCTCACTTATTTCCTGCTATTGCTCTGAAAGGGTTGCTTTCATAGAAATTAACCTTAAATGGGTAAAAGTATAGTAAATGTGAATATTACATATTCAAAGAATTGAAAAGTTTTCTGACTAAACTGCATAGATATGCTGCCAAACCAGTTTGACTACTTTATCATCAATAAGGAATAAAATAATTATAGTTCTATGTAAAAACTAGAGTTTCATTCTATTTAAAACTAAAAGCCACTTAACAAGGATAACATTAGGCCAAGTGCTAGGGAAAAAATTTAGGAAATGCAATAAGGGGGGTCACTTCTTTAGACAGAAAGCTATATGGCTGGGCACAGTGGCTTATGACTGTAATCCCAGCACTTTGGGAAGTCAAGATAGGAGGATCATTTGAGGCCAGGAATTTGGGACTAGCCTGAGCAATATAGTGAGACCCTATCTCCCCCACAGTTTTGTTTTGCCTTTTTTTTTTAAGACAAAGTCTTAGTAGCGTACCGTGGCAACATAGCTCACTGCAACCTCAAACACATGGGCTCAAGTGATTCTCTTGCTTCAGCCTCCAAGTTGCTGGGACTACAGGCACCCGCCATAATGCCTAGCTATTTTTTAGAGACAGGCAATCCACCTGCCTCAGCCTCCCAGAGTGCTAGATTACTCTGGTAAGGTGTGTGCCAAAGTACCCATCAAAAAACATAGTTTTAACAAGAACAATTTTAAAACATAAAACTCAAGCCTTCAAATTTCTAAACATGACTAAATCTCCCTATAGCTCTAGAATTCTCCCAGTTTAGACCACAATGTAATTTAGATATCCATCTACCAATGTCATCTTGCACTCATTTTAAACATCTCACCCTATACTTTATCCCTGCCTGGTCACCTCCTTAGGTTACAACACCATTACATACACACCCCACTGCATAATGCATTTGTTTTCATATGTTCATCTCAAGGCAGCTCCAAAAAGCAACCAAACTGTTCAGTGTCTATAGTGCAAACAGGGGGCCAGCTCAGGAAACTACCCGACCAGATTCCCTCTCAGTCATTTGTTCTCTTTCCCATAAAGAACTTGCCTCAGAGCTCAGCTCTTCCTGCCTCTCCCACCCAGACTCCTCTGGTTTCCTTTTTCTTCTTTTTAGTACCCTTCAAACTCTAGCTCTTTAGGAAAAAGTCTCCATTTTTCTCTCTGTAATCCTACAATCCCTTTAGTCTACATGAATCAGAAAAACAATACTGCAGAACTATCAGGACTGCTCTCCCCAACAGGCAGCAGCATCCCAGCTCATCCCAATAACCAGGATGAGTCAGCTAAACCTAGGTCTGCTGACATACAGCTGCAACAGCACAGTTGCAGTGGCAATGAACCCAGACCCACTCCAGCTGTCAGCAATTCTATTTTAAGCATCATAGAATGACTGGAGTGCCCCCAGCAGTATCAGAAATAAACTAGTTTGTGGTTTGTAAGGCATCTTTATCTCTTCAATGGTATAAGGAGTTGATTTATTACTAACCACCAAAAAAACTAACAGCCACACAATAATTGTGGTTTGGACTCTTCAAAACACATTCACGTTTGGTATCTCGTTTTGATGTAATTTTTACCACACAGCTCCCTAATGAACAGGTCAGTCAATTTCTAGGAGTTTAGATGCTACATATTGTTCTCAAGTGCCACTCTTCACCTGTTGGTGAGGAAAAGGAGATGCCCCGCTGTCCCTTCTGGGGGTAGTGGAAAGAAAAGAACCTAACAGATGATTTGAGTCTTTAGCCGCAAAAAGGATTCTGTATCTTGGGTAGCTTTGGGGCTTCCAGGGAGAATTCATCAGGCCTCAAGGGAAAAGCTATAATTCTCACTCTCAGACTATTCCTCCATTTCCTTAGATATAAGTAGGCCCTAGAGAACCTCATCAAAATAGCCATGTTTCTTTCTAGACAGGAAAACAAAAGTAACCCTGAGAAATTCTTTCATGCTCTCCCAGGATGCTCCAAGTCTACCATCAGGTTTAGGAAACAATTTAGACATGAAAAGAAAACCTCTGCCACCTGCACCAAGCTGCAGAGCCCGCCTGATGCAAGGACCTGCAGCTACTGGCGAGCAATTCAAACACAGCCCTCAGTATGCTGTTTTATAAGGCTACCAGTGGAGAAACAGAGCAATGTAAACTGCACTGTGAACGTTCTTATCTATATCTTTGCACTATGCTTCATGTAATAAAGCCATTATTAATTAAATGTTATAGTCAGATGGCTCAAATCCTCGCCTTCTCTCAAAAGGCCTACCTGACTGGCTCAAGAACATGTGACCACTCTGCCCTTTGAGCACTTCCCCTCACTGCAACTACTTCCTATGACACGTCTATCACAGCAGCTGTGGCTCCTTAGTTCACTTACTGGCCACATGTCTATTTCCCTCCACTGGACTCCAGGATCCTCTAAGGCTGAGACGACATACCTGTGTGGATCCCAACTGCCCAGCACAGTACCTGACCTTTAGTGAGCACTTTGTGTAGATTTGGCAAGTAAACAAAGGCTTTCCTGTATATCCATGCCCCTTGAAGGTAGTTTTCAGCAGAGTGAAAAGAGTGATCTGAGCTGTAGAAAGGCAGCTGCTGGCTGAGTGAGGTGGCTCATGCCTGTAATCCTAGCACTCTGGGAGGCCAAGGCCAGAGGATCACTTGAGCTCAGGAGTTAAAGAACAGACTGAGCAAAAGCAAGAGCAAGATCCTATCTCTACTAAAAACAGAAAAATTTCCAGCTTGAGCAAGAGTGAGACCCTGTCTCTTTTCTACTAAAAATAGAAAAACCAGCCTGGTGTTGTGGCGGGCACCTGTAGTCCCAGCTATGCAAGAGGCTAAAGCAGGAGGATTTCTTGAGCCCCAAAGTTTGAGGGTGCTGTGAGGTATGACACCATGGCACTCAACCCAGGATAATAGAATGAGACTCCATCTCAAAAATAAATAAATAAATAAAAATAGAAATAGAAAAATTAGCCAGGTGTTGTGGCAGGTGCCTATAGTCCCAGCTACTTGGGAGGCTGAGGCAGGACGATCACTTGAAGCCAGAAGTTTGAGGTTTCTGTGTGCTAGGCTGAGGCCATGGCACTCTAGCCTGGGCAACAGAGTGAGACTGTAAAAAAAAAAAATAATAATAGGCAGCTGCTGGACATTTTCTTGTGGGATCAGTGCATGGAAATATAGTATGTTTGGTCATCAGTGGCTGCTCAAGGGCTTGGACTTAATCAGCACAAATTTCTGATGCCACCAGATAACCCACTCAGTGATGGGAATTACCTAATGTTCATCATTACTGCTGATGCTTCCACATTACTTAGAAAACGTAAGAATAATAGCTGATTCCCTTTTGAAAGAAAAAAAGACACTGCCAGCACTTGTGAGTACTTACATCGTACCACTATGCTAGGCATTTATTTTTCTTTTAGCCATGCTGGCTTCCGAATGTGCTAGGCATTTTACACACAGTGACATTAAATGTCACCACACATAGGCTCTAAAAATTATCTCTACTTTAGAGATAAGGACGCTAAGTCAAGTCATCTGAGGACTGAATTCCAGGTTTATCTGATCCAAAGTCCAAATATAGCCTTTCCACTGCAGTCATGTTGTGTGTCTGCAAAGCAACCTGCCCTCCTGGCTGGTGGCCACAATCATAGCTTTCAGATAGGCTCCTGGACAAGTCAAAATGTATTTGAAGCGATTAACCACTCACTTCTCTCCAAACTCATTTTGCCCATTTTTGATGCATTAAGAAATGACCAACACACATCTTAGATCTAGTAACAAACCCAGCAGTTAGAAAAGCTCAAGAAGAATGATACAGCAATGAAATCAGCACTATATTCAGCTATTTTAATTTCTAGGTTCAGGCAATCCTCAGGCAATCTCCTCAGGCAAGCTTACATCCCAGCCAGACAATTTCATCTGGGGGCTACATAAATGTGTATTTTCAGCTCCACGGTACTAGGACAAGGATGTTGTTACTGGCATACTGATTATTAAAACTATTGAGAGGAAGGCACACATAACATTTCAGGTTGCCTAAGTTTTTCCTGGGAAGAAGCCTATTCTTTGAGTGAGTTTCATGGAATACTAATTTCACAGGAATCTGTGCAAGTAGTGTCCCCAAAGCAGGTATCCAAAATGCTGGATTAAACAATTTTATACAAATTTATGTTTTAAGACTTCTCAGAACCTTAATGTATCAATGTTTCCCAAAGTGTTTTTGGATACAGAACCCTATAATAAGGGGGGAAATGGATATAAAACGCACAAAGGAAGTGCTCAAAAAAGGACAACTACTATTATGAGCAAAACTATTGTATTCTATGATCATCTCAAGAGACCAGCCTTTGGACAGGAGTTCTTCAGAACACACTTTGGAAAACACTGAATGTGATCCTTTAAGGGACAGCTTTGGCTGTATTGTCTATTAGCTACCATTTAGTACATGCATCATCTTTTAGATCTCCCTGGAAAAGAAATATAGCTTCCAAAGACTCAAGCACTAAAAAACTCTGCAAATTTAGAGACTTCGGACAAAAAAATAGGGTTTATTATGAGTAAGAGATACTTCTCTCATTTTAGAAAAGGAATTCCTTCTTTGGGGAAATTCTTATGATGAAAGGTACCCAAATCCACAAACTTAGGCCAAGAATTCAAAAAACAAATCAAGATGGCCAGAAATGCTAAAGATTTCCTAGGAGGGATATTACACACAGGCTGATATGATCATGAATTCTATGATGGACACACAAAATTAGTTTGACTGGGCCAAGGTGAAATTATAGTTATGTTTTAGGAAGTAATAGGTGGATAATGAAATAGTAAAAATACAGGCGGCGCCTATGACTCAGTGAGCAGGGCGCTGGCCCCATATACCGAGGGTGGCAGGTTCAAACCCAGCCCGGGCCAAACTGCAACAAAAAAATAGCGAAGCGTTGTGGCGGGCGCCTGTAGTCCCAGCTGCTCGGGAGGCTGAGGCAAGAGAATCACGTAAGCCTAAGAGTTGGAGGTTGCTGTGAGCTGTGTGATGCCACGGCACTCTACCCGAGGGCGGTACAGTGAGACTCTGTCTCTACAAAAAAAAAAAAAAAGAAAAAAATAGTAAAAATACCACAAAGGACTGAGGAAATCAGTCAAGGTGTCCTATACCTTAGCTGCTACCTACTCCCAATTTAATTCCTCTCTATTCCGTTTCATACATTTGTACTCCATCTAACCAACCTAAATGTTCTCCATGTCACACAATTTTTCATTTCTTTATTCATTTTTTTTGCCTTCCCCTAAAATGTCTACTCTCCATGCCTTCACCTTTCTCTTGGCCAAGTCCACATTCTCTCCAACCTTCCAGACCTCATTCAAATGACACTTCATCCAGGAAGTTTCTTTCATCATTCTAAGTATACATATGAACTCTCCAAAATACATGTACCTTACTTTCTTTTTTTTTTTTTTGTAGAGACAGTCTCACTGTACCGCCCTCGGGTAGAGTGCCGTGGCGTCACACAGCTCACAGCAACCTCTAACTCTTGGGCTTACTCGATTCTTCTGCCTCAGCCTCCCGAGCAGCTGGGACTACAGGCGCCCGCCACAACGCCCAGCTATTTTTTTGTTGCAGTTTGGCTGGGTTTGAACCCGCCACCCTCGGCATATGGGGCCGGTGCCCTACTCATTGAGCCACAGGCGCCGCCTTTACTTTCATTGTTAAACTTTTCTTAATTTGACAAATATTTGAGAACCTCTTATGTGCCAGGCTCCACAGACATTCTGTACATTTGTATATCTAACCAGTATACTATTCACTTTTTGAACACAAGATTTATGTCAATTCATAATAAATTCACAGTAATCAGCACTGTGCCCTGACACTAGTAGAAACTCAAACATAGCTTGAAGGTACACCGTTTTGAAAAGATGGTTCTGTGGGACTGGAGGGAGCTATAAAATAGGTATGATTCCCAATAGATGGTATAGTGATTAGGGAAGGATTCATGAAAGGGATAGGATTTGAGAGGAATCTTGAAATAGGGTAGGAATTAGAAATTGAGAATGGAGCAGAAATATTTCAGTTTGTTTAGAACATGGGGTTCAGAAGGAAAGCAGAAAAAGGGATAGTTGAAAAAAAATTGAAGCCAGACAAGGAAGGTCTTAAATCATGGGCAAAAGGTTTTGGATTACTTTTGTAACTAAAGAGGAATGCTTAAAAATGCTAGAGATCCTGAATGGGGGCAGGAGAAACCAGAATGACAGACATATTGGCTGGAATTAAACACAGAAGAATTAAACCAGTCTTTATTTCCAAGTTCCTTATTTTCACCATTCCTTTCAATTTTTTTGATGTTTTAAATTTGATTTTTAATTAAAATCATAACTGTATACATTTACGGGGTATAATGTGATGACTGATATACAATATGGAATCAGTTTGACTTAAGCATTTCTTTTCAATTTTTGTTTTTCAAGTTTTAAGCAATGATCATGTTACCTGAACAATAACATAAACAAGAGACCCCACATAAGCACACTTCCATTTGGTAATACAGTGCTTAAATAAATATACAACAAAATCAATGTCATACGTCAGGATACATAGAAGTTGTATGATATAAACTGTAAGGAGAAGGAAGCAGGAAACTTCTGATACTTCCTTTCAAGGTGTTTGCTATGTCCCACATCTCTGGCTAATGTCTTCTTTAGAGCCATTAACATTTCCTTTTCAAGGTTACTCTTTTTCACCTCTATCTCTGCTAGATCTTCAAGGTCTCTTGCTCTATCAGCTTACTGTCTGAACCTTCAGGTTCAATCTATTTATATATTCAAAAAGTAGAGTCACGTTGATGCGAGAGATCATTGTCTACAATGTTGGCCTACTTTACTGGAAGCCTGCACATGGACACAGCTATCTTTTGATGTGCCTGAGACACCTGAGGTATGGACTCCCTTCGCTGGAGGAGGAAAAAAAAATCACAGATAAAGAAGCTTTGCAACACAGCTCCTGCTCTTGCCAATTTGTCTTGCCAGTCTTTGGGTAAATATAGTTCCTTCTATTATCTTTCAGGACCAAACCCATACAGACAACAGTCTGAGTAGAGTCATTTAATGAAAGGTAATCACTGACCAAAAATATCTCCCTAATACAACCTGAAATCCACTAATTTGGAACTAATTTGAATTAAAATATAAACATGATATTGAACAAGACAGGTGAAAGGAACCCTTGCCATTAGGGTTTGCATTAGGAAAAAAATCTGATTAACCTGATATATTCAAAGGGACGAGAGTTTGAGGGAAAGGGACGATAAAGAAAGACAAAAGGTAGAAAATCTTCAAGGTCATTTTGGAACATGGTTTATTTTTAAGGGGAAATCCAAGAAGGGTCGGAGAGAACTAAACAACAGAATGAGGGTACTGAGATCCTAAAAGGTAGGGAATGAAGGCTACTTAAACCAAGAGGTAAAAGCAAGGAAGAGCCATAGCTCAAAAAAAGTTTGGTGAATGAGCTCCAGAGATTGACTTTGCCTTGAGCTATTGCCAAGGTTCTCATTTACTCCCAAGGTTCAACCCAGCTCTTTTTTTTTTTTTTTCCCTTGTCCACAATGAGGTGGAATGTATCAGAACGTAGGTAGGGAACTATGATCAAATGGGGCTGGGAGTGGTAGATATGAAACTAAAGCCAAGGAAGAGAAGATTTCAAAAATGGACCTGAAAGAGCTAGAACCCAAAATGTATCCAGTTCATTAAAATTATGCATTTGGGGACTTTTATGTTTCTCATTCTAAGTTTTTTTCCCCCTTTTTCTTTTCAGATGTTCTAACCATTCTAAGTTTTACTCAAACTGTTTATACTGGAAATTCTGAGTATTTCTGGGTCAAAGAAATGTGTGACTGGCAGTCACCATCCAAAATTCACCAAGCTGCAATAAAACTGCTGCTCTTAAGCTCAGAAAATGAAAACTGCAATAAGGCAGAAATTTGCTGAAACACATAAATGAAAGTTAGTTTCCCCACAAACGTTTCCAAAACAGATAATCTATTGTTAAAGTCCTTCAGGTCAAGGGTAATACATGTGTTTAGAATTGAAAATAACAGTGCTGGTGTTGCCTCCACATCACTTCCATCTGCAACTTCTGCTGCTCGTTTCTCTCTTAATAAACATCCCGTCGAGCTGAGTCCTTGCATACAAGACACACTATCTTCCTTCCCTACAGAGCCAATGACACAATGCTTCCAAAGTACATAAGCCCTACATGCTCATCTCCTGTCCCTTTGCCTCGATTCAGTAGCTTCTTAACTTACTATGGACATTAGTACCGCAAAGTGTACTTCTATACCTCTGCCATTTTATATATAAAAATACATATCTCTACATGACCATATCTCCACAGAGCATGACCAAAGCTCTGTGGAGGTTGATCAGCTACCTGTCAGACATCTAATAGGGGTACACACTCTCTCACTCACCCTACTCCAAAGAGGCTTAGAGAAGTTATTTCAGCTTTGTTGTCATTTATTCAGATGAAACACTACACATTTCCATTATTTTAGCCCCCATGCCTCCCACATCATATACAACTTCTCTACAGCGTTTAAATAAAGATCAAAGTTAACAAAGGTTCCCTACCACCACCACCCCCCACTGCTTTCTCCTGTTTTTTTCCACTTGCACAGCTATCCTAATCAACATTGTCACTGTTACCAAAATTTGGCAATAGTCCCAAACTTTGAAAATTATATGAAAATTATATAGTGGCACTTTTGCTTTGGCTAAAATCCTTGCTTATTTTTCTGCATCATTTAATTACTCTTCTATGACTCAAAATCCCCATTCTTTAGTAGTTCCCTCTTCTACTTTATTTATTTATTTACTTATTTATTTTTGGAGACAGAGACTCACGCTGTTGCCCTGGGTAGAGTGCCATGGCATCACAGCTCACAGCAACCTTCAACTCCTGGGCTTAAGCGATTCTCTTGCCTCAGCCTCCCAAGTAACTGGGACTACACGTGTCCGCCACAATGCCTGCCTATTTTTTGGTTGTAGTTGTCACTGTTGTTTGGCGGACCCATGCTGGATTCGAACCCGCCAGCTCTGGTGTATGTGGCTGGTGCCTTCGCTGCTTCAGCTACAGGCACTGAGCCCCCTCTTCTGATTTAAATGCTGAAGTCTCCCCCTATGGGTGGCCAAGTCCCAATATCACTCTTTCCCAACCAACTGTAAACCCTGTTCTAGATGTCATCATCCTTCTCAATAGATCAGGTAGCTGATCTCTAACCTTGCTCTCCTGAATCCCACAGCACTGTACCAGACTGGTAACATCAGCCACTTAACATTTGTACAAGTCCCTGATTCTACCACTTTCATATTCAATTTCTTCTTATCTGAGGCTCTCATCAAGCCAGAGAAGAGTGATTTTTCTTCCATTTTCCAGGTAAGGAAACCAAAATTCAGAAAGGATTAGGCAACTTGGTCAAAGCCAAACAGATAGGTAAATGTTACAGTTAAGACTCAAACTGGGAACTTCCATATCCAACCCCAATTATTTCCCCATGCACATTTCTGTTTTTTCTTTTTTCTTTTTTTTTTGTGACAGAGTCTCAAGCTGTCACCCTGGCTAGAGTGCTTTGGTGTCACAGCTCACAGCAACCTTAAACTCTTGGGCTTACCGATTCTCTTACCTCAGCCTCCCAAGTAGCTGGGACTATAGGCACCTGCCACAATGCCCAGCTATTTTTATTTTTATTTTTTTGGTTATAGTTGTCACTGTTGTTTGGCAGGGCCGGGCTGGATTGGGACCTGCCAGCTCCGGAGTATGTGGCTGGCACCCCAGCCGGTTGAGCTATAGGTGCCAAGCCCCCAGGCACATTTCTGAGAATAAATCTAATTGCCAAGCAAACCACACTCTTCTGGTGCAAATCTTACAGGGGCTGCTGCAGGCCCTGTGGTATATAGCGCTCTGGTTTCTTGCCACTTCCACACCACTATTTATACTCTATTTTCTACTCTATGTTCAAGCCTGACTACACAAACTCACTCCACTCCCACTCTTGCCAACTTTCCCTAGACTACTTCTGCCATGTTAACCAACTTCTTTTCTTCTGCTCTAAATATGGTCTTGTCCCTTCTCCACTGATACCTACCTCTCTTGGAGAAAGGAAGCAGTATTCCTCCCTTATCCAAGGACTCACACTCTGGCCCAGAAACCACAAACTCTTAACCACAAAATCTGTTTTAGGGTTTCAGCTCTATGTTCTCTGTCTTTCCCCTCTCCTGCCTCACTAAAATTATCCATTTTAGAGTGTGAGCTCCTGGCCCAGAAGGCTCTATTTGGCTAGCTATGGGTATCACCCAGCACAATGCCTTACACTGAAAGGCACATAAGCATCAATAATTATGATCTTTTTAAAAAATAAATCGCTCATGTCCTTGATCTGAAATAATGAAAGAAAGCAGCTGCCAAACGTGTAAGAGCATTATTTATCTCAATTCAGAGTTTCTGAATAGGAATTACCTTAAAAGAGAGCTGTAAAGTGGAAGATAAGGGCACATGTGTTTATACATGGTTCCAAAGGTATAAAATGAAATACTGAATAATTTATTAGTTTCCCACCATCAGCAACAGTCCAATTCTACACATAGCTAGGTCAAGCTAGGCAAGAAGATCCTAAATACTAGCATGTCCATTAACAGGAGGAGGAGATCAGCTATTCCAATTGCATGTGTGCTCTGGAAAAGCAACAGCTGCCTGTATGTTACTTACCGGCTTATCCTTGATGGTGGGGCTTGACACACACAGGTATAGTTTCCCATCTTCTTCTAGGCAGGCGTCTATCAAAGCTTGCACTGAGCTCTCCTCCTGGAACAGCAGAAAAGCATAGCCTTGGAAAGAACAAAAAAGGGTGGGGAGGAATCAGTCAACTAAAGTACCAATTAAAAAATGTTGGCAGATTCTTACTAAAATCTAAGAAGCTCAAGTGGAACAAAGGAACTTGAGGCTCTCATGTGCCAGGCACTATGTTAGTTACTCATAGACACTGCCTTGTTTCATTTTCATAATTACTCAGGAAAGCAAGTTCAGAACACCTCAGTGGAATTTCCACTAAATAGGTCAGGTTGGCTCGGCACCTGTAGCTCAAGCAGCGAGGGTGCCAGCCACATGCACTGAAGCTTATGGGTTTGAACCCAGCCTGGGCCTGTCAAATAACAATGACAACTATATCCAAAAAATAGCTGGGCATTGTGGTGGGCACCTGCCGTCCCAGCTGCTTGGGAAGCTGAGGCAAGAGAATCACTTAAGTCCAAGAGTTGGCGGTTGCTGTGAGCTATGATGCCATAGCACTCTATCAAGGGCAACATAGTGAGACTCTGTCTCAAAAAATAAAATAAAATAAAATAAAATGGGTCAGGTTATCCTTAATATGGGCAGGTAGACTCACCCTTGGCCTTAACCATAGCTAACTAGTAGCCAGAAGATTCAAGCATCACCTGCCCTCCAATTTCACTAAGCTCTATGCTTGCCACATGCTACAGCAGGGATGAACCTTAAAAATGGAAGGTTAAGTGAAAGAAGCCAGACAAAATAAATACGAATATGTATGGAATGGGCAAATCGATCAAGACATAAAAATAGATTAGTGATTGCCTATGATTAGGCGCTGGAGGGAATAGGTATGAGTTTCTTTGGGGTATGTTAAAATTGACCATAGTTATAGTTGCACAACTCTACAAACATACTGAAAACCACTGAGCTATACACTTTAAACTGTTAAACTATATGATATGTGAATTGTATTAAATCTCAACAAAGTTGTTTTTAAAAAAAAAAAACCAACAATAGGCTGGTGTGCCTTTACATATTGCTTTTGATGATGGTATTCTCTTTTTCTTCCTGAAATGTGGGCGCTAAATGCAGGATTTCCACAGACATACCAGTTTTGCTCTGTTTAATTTTGTAAAATTTATTGAGCAACTATTACAAGCAGGACACAATCTACAGATTATAAGAAAGCTAAAATGAGCAAGACTAGGGCCCTGATATCAAGAAACTTATAAAGTAGCTGGGTACAGTGACTCATGCCTGTAATCCTAGCACTCTGGGAGGCCAAGGTGGGTGGATGGCTTGAGCTGAAGAGTTCAAGACTAGGGCGGCGCCTGTGGCTCAGTCGGTAAGGCGTCAGCCCCATATACTCAGGGTGGTGGGTTCACACCCGGCCCCGGCTGAACTGCAACCAAAAAATAGCCAGGCGTTGTGGCAGGCGCTTGTAGTCCCAGCTACTTGGGAGGCTGAGGCAAGAGAATTGCTTAAGCCCAGGAGTTGGAGGTTGCTGTGAGCTGTATGATGCCATGGCACTCTACCGAGGGCCATAAAGTGAAACTCTGTCTCTACACACACACACACAAAAAAAAGAGTTCAGGACTAGCCTAAGAAAGAGCGAGACCCCATTTCTAAAAAAAAAAAAAGCCAGGCATTGTGGGGAGCGCCTGTAATTCCAGCTACTTGGGAGGCTGAGGCAAGAGAATCACTTAAGCCCAAGAGTTTGAGGTTGCTGTGAGCTGTGATGCTACAGCATTCTACCAAGGGCGACAGAATGAGACTCTGTCAAAAAAAAAAAAGAAAAGAAAAGAAACTTACGAAGTAGATGAAACAGATATTTAGATGATTAACTATTCACTAGAAAGCTGAGGGAGATAAATAAGGACAAAAAATGTGCCACGAAAGTCCTGAGGAGCAAAGACCCTGATTGGGAGAATCAGCAAAGAATTCAAAAAGAGGACAAAAGATATTCTGACACTTGTTGCCACACTGGAATTAATGAATGACAATTGAGCAAAGGCCCATCAGGAATTAGTCTAAGCCTGAGTACTTAACTATTCAACCTTTCTACAACCTTGCTAGCTTTGCTAAATCTCTCATGTACAGGACATTCTCACCCATCAAAGATGTTTAATTCAGAATAAACTGGCTAAGAAGCAAAACTCTCTGAAGTCCTGGGCAGCACAAAATGGCAATGGATATGGCTATTCTTTTTCTTAGCCTTTTCTCTAACTCCTTAACCAATATACATAGCATCCAAGGAAACACTGCAGGAAAAAGACCAGCCAGTTCCAGCACATCAGAGAGTGGCTAATGCCACAGGCAGAAGTCCATACACAGAGGTTCCAAGTTGAATGGATGGGCATCTAGCTGCAAGAAATGCTGCTGAGGTGGAAGGACCCTCAGCTGTTTTCTGGGCTTTAGCCCCAGGCTAGATGGGTCAGAGGATTCAGCAGGTGGCTAGGCAGGAAAAATAAAACCTAACTGCAAAGTCAGAAAAGATAATACCTCATTTCTTCATATCCTCTTTTTTGCAAACAATATCAAACTATCACTAAGTCCCAGTGAATGTATTAAAAATTCAGTGTCTTCATTTAATGTGAGAACATTAATTCCACATGCCAAAGAGAACACTAAAAATGAGCAGGTTAAAAAATGCAAATATCACAAAGAGGATGTCTCAGCAGATTCTCTCAAACCTCTTGAGTTACCAGCGTAAATACTGATACAGATGTTCCACAAAGGTCGTAAGAAGCACATTAGAGATCTCACCCTTAGAGGGGGTGTATATACTGAACTACACACAGGCACATCAAAAAGGTCTTGACAATGGGGCCTGCTCAGTGAGGTAGACTTTTCTCTAGACCCCTGGTTCTGAAAGGCCTCCAAGCTGACTGCACCTTTCCTCCATATCACTGCTCACTCTCTGCAATCTTCACATCAAATTCGGTTTTGATTGGACCTTGGAAATCAGAGGAAAGGGCAATTGTCTCCCCATAGCAGCTGAGTGACTACCACAAAAGCATGCAAATTTTCACTTAGGCCTATCACACAGCCATAAATGTCCACAGTGGCCATAGACAACTGGAAGCCACAAAAGCCTGCTACAAATATTATTACCCACAAGAAAAGTCTACCAACAACTTCCTCTCCTTTCCCATGGAATGTCCCACTTCAGGATGGTTCTTTTTTATTTTTCCTTCTTAGAGACAGAGTCTCACTTTATCGCCCTTAGTGGAGTGCTGTGGCGTCACAGCTCACAGCAACCTCCAACTCCTGGGCTTAGGTGATTCTCTTGCTTCAGCCTCCCGAGTAGCTGGGACTACAGGTGCCCACCACAATGCCTAACTATTTTTTTGCTCTAGTTTTGCCGGGGCTGGGTTTGAACCTGCCGCTCTTGGTATATGGGGCTGGCGCCCTACTGAGCCATAGGCACTGCCCAGGATGGCTCTTTTATAACAAATAATCCTGTGTCAAAACAATCATCTTTACTCCAAGGTCTGCAAGGTGCCACTCTCTGTAATGACAATATTTCTTAGCACTATAGATAAGAGGTGTGAGTGAACTTCTCTGAATAGTAGTCCAAAAACTGTCTTCGACACTATCTCCTGCATTAGGTGTCCCCATCCAAGATGGACTTTACCAGAAACACCCAAAATGACCCATGAAAACAACTTTATGATATCTTTACCTACTAAAACATCTTCTGATACCTCAACGTCAAGCAAACCCAGAAAACAACAGAAATTAGAGGATTTTTTAAAACAGAAGCATGAAATCCTCCAGACACATTTCTCTTGATTTTGAGAAACTGTGGGTCAAAATAAACTAAGTAGAAAAAGATCTCTTCAAGAATAAGGGCGCAGCCAGGCATGATGGCTCACACCTGTAATCCCAGCACTCTAGGAGGTCAAAGTGGGAAGACTGCTTGAGGACAGGAATTAGAGACTATCTGGAGTGAAACCTTGATCTTGTCTTTATAAAAATAGAAAAATTAGCCCAGCATGGTGGTACACACCTGTAGTCCTACCTACCTACTTGGGAGGTTAAGGTAGGAAGATTGCTTGAGACTAAGAGTTTCAGATTGCTGTGAGCTTTGATGATGCCATTGCACTGTAGCTGGGCAATGTGAAGTAGAAATTAAATCAATGATTTACTATAAAAAGAGTTCTAGACCTTTGTACATTAAAAAAAAAAGAAAGAGTTCTAGACTAGAATTCATGTATAAATTTGGGTTAAATCCTAACATTTACTAGCTATGTGATAATAACAAACAGCTAACAGCTAACACTTATTGAACATTTATTATTCATCAGACACTGTTCTAAGTGCCTTGTAGGTATTAACTCATTTCATATTCATACACACCTTGTGTGGCAGGCACTATTTTTAATTATGTTTGACAGTTAAGGAAACTGCACAGAGTGATTAAATGATTTGTTTGGACACCCAGTAAGCACTGACACCATTAACTTAAATATTAACATAACATTTCTGAGTCTTTTTCTCTGTAAAATGAAGGAACTAATATTTGTCCTAATTACCTTATAGAAATATAGGATGTAAAATAATATATGTAAAGGTAGTTTGTAAACAATGTCAGGTCATTTCTTTTATTGCATTTTCAATTATCATTGTACCATGCAAAATTAAAGTTTGAGTTGTTCCATATGATCTCAGTATAAACATTAAAATTCAGGCTGGGTGAGGTGGCTCACACCTGTAATCCCAGCACTTTGGGAGACCAAGGTGGGCAGATCACCTGAGTTTATGAATTAAGACCAGCCTGAGCTAGAGTGAGACTCCATCTCTAAAAATAGCCAGGTGTTGTGGTGGGCGCCTATTGTCCCAGCTACTTGGGAGGCTGAGGCAAGAGAATCACGTGAGCCCAAGAGTTAGAGGCTGTTATAATCTATGACACCAGGGTACTCTACCAGGGGTGGCAAAGTGAGACTCTGTCTCAAAAAGAAAAAAAAAGAAAAACCTCAGGAATTAAATTTGGGATTAATCTGTTTCCAGAGCCCTGATATCCATTAATTTACACTCTCATCTAAAAATGGCAATATAACATTTTCGATACCACTAATAAATAAAGATTTGCTTTTAAAATGTCTGTGTGATAGTGACCATTTGACAGTGTTTTAGTAGTGGTAAGTGGCCCTATAACTTAAGGCCAATGAAAGTTGCTCCAAAACTGACAAAATCTGTATTTTGGGGATTCTCTATAAAGCCAGCATGAACTCTAGAAATGATATAAAAGACAAAAAGCCGGGTGGCGCCTGTGGCTCAGTTGGTAGGGCGCCAGCCCCATATACCGAGGGTGGCGGGTTCAAGCCCGGCCCCGGCCAAACTGCAACCAAAAAATAGCCGGGCGTTGTGGCTGGCGCCTGTAGTCCCAGCTACTCGGGAGGCTGAGGCAAGAGAATCGCTTAAGCCCAGGAGTTGGAGGTTGCTGTGAGCTGTGTGAGGCCACGGCACTCTACCGAGGGCCATAAAGTGAGACTCTGTCTCTACAAAATAAAAAAAAAAAAAAAAAAAAAAGACAAAAAGCCTAGGGAACTAAGTTAAAGGAGATTAAACAACAACTAAATGCAAGGCTAGACTCTGACTGATGCTGGGTTTAAAAAAAAACAGTATGAGCTGGGCGTCATGGCTCAGGCCTGTAATCCTAGCACTTTGAGAGGGCAAGGATAGAGAATCACTTGTGGCCAGAAGTTTGAGATCAGCCTGAGCTACACAGCAAGA
The DNA here is from genome assembly GCF_027406575.1 of Nycticebus coucang. Taxonomy (NCBI): domain Eukaryota; kingdom Metazoa; phylum Chordata; class Mammalia; order Primates; family Lorisidae; genus Nycticebus; species Nycticebus coucang. Next base: position 121,484,977 of record NC_069782.1, read on the forward strand.
CTCTACCTCTATAAAAAAAAAATTAAAAGTTAGGTAGTCATGGTAGCACATGCCTATAGTCCCAGCTACTTGGAAGGCTGAGGCAGGAGGATCATTTGCACCCAGGAGCTTAAGGTTGCAGTGAGCTTTGATGAGGCTACTACACTCTAGCCTAGGCAACAGAGGGTGGCCTTGTTTCAAAAAAAAAAAAAAAAAAAAACCCCAAGAAAAACATGACAACAACAACAAAAACCCAAAACAAAACAACAAATCCCAAACCCAATTGTTCCAAAGGACATTGCCAGAACAATCTGGATATTTCTTGTTCTCTGGAGACAAATGCTTTAGTATTTAGGAGGGGTCTTCATGTCTGTAACTTACTATTAAAGGGGTTAGTAAAAAAAAATATATGTATACAAGAAGAGAGAAAAAGCAAATGTACCAAAATGCTAACAATTGGTGAATCTAGAAGGCTATTTAAAGTGTTCACTATACCATTCTTACAACTTTTTCGTAAGTTTACAATTTTTCAAAATAAAAATTTGTGGCAAAAAATTTAAAGGCCTAAAGTCTTTTGAAGAGGAGGGTAATAAACTTCTCCATTCTATAAAGGAGTATGTGGTTTTCTAAAAGACTCAACAGTTATTAAAATCAACTAATGCTATTAGTGGTTTATATATTTCAAGTACCAACTACAAATGCTAAAACAATTGCATTTGTGGGGCTGTGCCCTGACCGCTGCAGCATTCATAAAATGGTGACAGTTCAAGAAACATCTAGTTTCTAATTAAGTGAGACCAATACCAGAAGGTAGGGTCCACAGCTCGGACAGAGACCTTTCTCCTCTAGTAAAATACAAGCTCCCTGATTACCAATAACCTTCCTGGAGAGATTTGAAGGGCACTCCTCCAGCCAGACCTGCCTGAGTTTAGCCTTTTTGTTGGCAGAAACAATCTGCTGTGAACATTCTTTCTGACCTCCACGTTTAGGTCAGAGAGGACTTAGCTGATTTGCCCAGGAGACTTGTTTTTGGATTCAGTTCAAGAGTACCAGAAACATTAAGAATGTGCAAGGCATGATGATAGGCATAGAGTCTACAAAGCAAGGAAGAACCCTGCCCTGGAAAAAGTCAACCTGTAAATAATCAAGAAACAACATAAAAAGTGCTAATGATGGGGTTATGCCCTACAGAACACTGGTGAAAAACAAATGGTGCAGATTTATTCAAACATCAGGGAAAGCCATAGAGCAAAGGCCATATCTGGGCTGGAGGATAATTACTTTTCCATAAAGTAAGGGGATTCCAAGCTCAGAAAAGTATATAGGACAGGGCATGGAAAGGCTATAGGGTCAGCTCACTTAGAGAACAACAAGTTCATTGGATTGAAATATAAGCTTGGGAGTGGCGGGTGGGAAGAGATGATATAGGTCATGAATTTCCTGCCTTGTACCTAAAGAACCCTTTAGGTCTCTGAAGTAGATATCTTTTTTTTTTTTTTTTTGACACTGAGTCTCACTCTCATTTTGTCCTCCTCAGTAGAGTGCTGAGGCATCACAGCTCACAGCAACCTCAAACTCTTAGGCTCAAGTGATTCTCTTGCCTCTACCTCCCAAGTAGCTAGGACTAGCGGTGCCTGCCACAACACTCGGCTATTTTTAAAGATGAGATCTCAATCTGGTTCAGGCTGGTCTCCAACTCGTGAGCTCAGGCAATCCACTTGCCTCAAGCCTCCCAGAATGCTAGTGAAGTAGATATTTTATTCATTTTCCTCTTGGATTAGAACACTTATATCCAAGATCTACTTGTCATTTATTACGTGCCCTAAGAACTGTAGGGGAATTCTGACTAGGCAAATCCTTATTCTCAGGAATTTATAAGATAAGGTCATAAAGAATAAGTACATAGAGAGTTTTAATCCAACAACAACAAATTAAGAATCCTAAAAAGAGTTTTAGAATTTTTTTTTAAGGAGACAACAACAAATTAAGAAGCCTAAGAAGGGGGTGGTGCCTGTGGCTCAGTGGGTAGGGCGCTGGCCCCATATACTAAGGGTGGTGGGTTCAAACCTGGCCCCAGCCAAACTGCAACAAAAAAATAGCTGGGTGTTGTGGCAGGCATCTATAGTCCCAGCTACTTGGGAGCCTGAGGCAAGAGAATCACGTAAGCCCAGGAGTTAAGAGGTTGCTGTAAGCTCTGTGATGCCATGGCCCTCTACCCAGGGCAATAAAGTGAGACTCCGTCTCTACAAAAAAATAAAAGAAGAAGAAGAAAAGCCTAAGAAGAGTTTTAGAATTCTCACTATGACACCCTTGGTAGAGTGCTGTGGCATCACAGCTCACAGCAACCTCAAACTCTTAGACTTAAGCGATTCTCTTGACTCAGCCTCCCAAGCAGCTGGGACTACAGGCACCTGCTACAATGCCTGGCTATTTTTTGTTGCAGTTGTCACTGTTGTTTAGCTGGCCTGGGCCAGGTTAGAACCTTGGTGTATAGGGCTGGTGCTGTAACCACTATGCTACGGAGCCAGAATTTTTATTTTTTTGTTATGTCTCACTACATTACCTAGGCTGATTTTGAAGTCTTGGGCTCAAGTGAGCCTCCCACAAAGTGCTGGGATTATAGGCATGAGCTAGAACATATTTTAAAAAGTTAGACAAGATCACTTTCAGCAAAGAAGAACGACATAAATAGGGAAATCAGGAAAGAGTTTCTGATGGCACTGGAGACACACCTGACAGGTATGACATTGTTGAAAACAGAAAGAGGTCATTCTAAGGAAAGCAACTAGCCTAAGTTAAAATACAAAGGTAGCTCTGCAGATAGACATTGTCCAGGTCCATGGATTCCTAAATACTCCCCCTAGATTCAGAATCAAACACATTTCTTTGACTATATTTACTTCATGGGGCAGTGACTTAAACATTTTGCTTCTAGCCTGTTTTGTGTTTTCTATTACACTAGTAACCATTTCTTTGTGGGTTCGTTGCTTGGGGGCAGAGATGGAAGAAGTTAGGAATGGATAAGAAAACAAGTTGGCCAAGTAGAACCAGCTCAGAGTTGAAAAGGGCAATTTACTTCCTGTGTTCTTAGTAAAGTCCTGCAGTCCAGGGCAGTGACCTGGGGCATCTGGGCTAAAAATCTTCTGTTTATATAATTACACATCCCCTATATAAAGAGGTCCTTGTGAAGTCTGCCAATCTGTCAGTTCTAGTCACAGTCAGTTCTAACAAGCATCTGACCATGGAAACTGACACCAGACAGGGGTTGTGGGAGGAAACTGGTCAAACTAGTTAGACAATTTTAATATTACTTAGCATTATATTGTCATCAGGGAGAAGAGCATTAACATTATTTAGTACCTAATAAGCCTAAGTATTGTGTTGGTGTCTCATGTAATCCTCTTAACAACCCAATGAGTAGTATTAATTATGAGTAAACTGAGGCTTAAAGATTAAATTACTGTCTCAGTATCATATAGCTATTAACTGCTGGCACCCACGTCTGAGTCAAACCTAGCTCTTGCTTTATTGCCTATTGCTCTCCCTTACTCAGCATCAAAGAATTGGTAAACTCTATATTTTAGTTCTATAGACACTTTCCTACAGATAGATGAAACTTTAGTTTGGCACTGCTCATATATTGTCTGAACCTTGACAGTTTAACACTCCTGTGACCAATACTTAATGCTGTTGCCAATGTGTTTTCTCCGTGCCATGGTTTCCCCTTCTCAAGACTAAGGTGATCATTCTATTTTGAAATACAACCCAGGGCTTCCTCTCAGCTTTCAAAAATTTTCACCAGACCCTCCTAGCTGGCTTCCCATTCCTAACTCTTTCATTTGAATTATCCTTTCTTGGTCTTATCTGCTCATAGTCTTAGCCCTATCCAATTCCTGTCAGCAAGGCCCAAACCAAGCTACACCCTCTCCTAAAACATCCTCTCCGCTTCAGCTTATCAAATTTGTACCTTCCAGTTCAGTACCTGAAATCTTTCTGCCAAAGAAAACCCTCATCAGGAGTAATTATGGTTTCTCTGAATTAAACAAGCATTTCCCCCTTCCCTCTCCTTGGGCACAGCACAGTATGTACTGGTGTGACCCTGTACAAGATGATTCTGTTATTTCTGTGGCTGTTCAAGCTTTGCGCTGTAGCTTTTATATTCCTAATGACTTTTCTTTCTCCTTTTTGTAGAGTCTTTCAAACTATAAATGCTTTGAAAGTAAAGATTAACTTTACATGTATACTCTGGGATAGTATTCAGCCATAAAAAAAGATGGAGACTTTACAGCTTTTGTATTAACCTGGATGGAGTTGAAGAACATTCTTCTTAGTAAAGTATCACAAGAATGGAAAAGCAAGTATCCAATGTACTCAATACTAATATAAAATGAACAGATAAACAACTACACACCATGAGAAAAAAACACAACTAAATTCAAGTAGTGGGTAGTAGGGAGGAAGAAAAGGGGAGAAAGGAGGGAAGAGGGAGATTGGTAAACTCTCACCTAACAGGTAAATGTAAGTGTATACAGAATACCCTCTAGGTGAAGGGTTCAACTATAACTTGAACTTTACCTAACAAAAACAATACAACCTTATCATCTGTATCCTCATATTAATCTGAAATAATATTTTTTTTTTTTTTGGAGACAGAGGCTTACTTTGTCACCCATGGTAGAGTGCCCTGGCATCATAGCTCACAGCAACCTCAAACTCTTGGGCTCAAGCGATTCTCTTGCCTCAGTCTCCCCAGTAGCTGGGACTATAGGCACCTGCCACAATGCCCAGCTATTTTTAGAGATGAAGTCTCACTCTGGCTCAGGATGGTCTCAAACCTGTGAGCTCAGGCAATCCACCCGCCTCGGCCTCCCAAAGGGCTAGGATTATAGACGAGAGCCACTGCACCAGGTCTGAAATAAAATTTAAAAAGTGATTAACTTTACAGTTCATCTTCAGTACCATGCTGAAGAGGGATTTGCTTCTACAAGTGTAAACTAAGAGTGTGCTAAGCTTTTGTTTTCCTAAGACAGGGTCTCACTGTGTTGCCTGGGCTAGAGGACAATGATATCATCATAGCTCATGGCAACCTCAAACTCCTGGGCTCAAGTGATGCTCCTGCCTGAGTAGCCAGAACTTCCCAAGTAGTCAGGACTATAGGAAGGCACCACCACACCCAGCTGATTATTCTTTTTTTTTTTTTTTTTTGGTAGAGATGGGAGTCTTGCTATGTTTTATTCAGGTTAGTCTCAAGCTCCTGTCCTCAAACGGTACTCTTGCCTCAGCCTCCTAAAATGCTGGGATTGCATGCATGAGTCACTGTACCCAGCCATGCTTAGTTTCTAAAAGCAAAAACAGTTGCAGCTCTATCAGTCAAAATAAAACAAACAAAAGCCCACCCTTGTGGGCGGTGCCTGTGGCTTAATGGGTAAGGCGTCAGCCCCATATACCAAGGGTGGCAGGTTCAAACCCAGCCTCGGCCAAACTGCAACAAAAACTAGTCGGGTGTCGTGGGGGGGGCCTGTAGTCCCAGCAACTCGAGAGGCTGAGGCAAGTGATCACCTAAGCCCAGGAGTTAGAGATTGCTGTGAGCTGTGATGCAACAGTACTCTACCAAGGGTGACAAAAAAAAAAAAAAAAAAAAGCCCACCCTTGCTACTATGTAGTACAGTTTCTATGTTTTTACAAGAATGTCCTTCCTGGGAATGAAAACCACAATAAGGTAAAATATTAAAATACAGGATTCTGGCTCGGCACCCATAGTTCAGTGGTTAGGGCACCAGCCACACGCACTGAGGCTGGTGGGTTCAAACCTGACCCAGGCCTGCTAAACAACGACAACTACAACAACAACAAAATAGCCACGCATTGTGGTGGGCACCTGTAGTCCCAGCTACTTGGGAGGCTGAGGCAAGAGGATCGCTTAAGCCCAAGAGTTTGAGGTTGCTGTGAGCTGTGACGCCACAGCACTCTACTAAGGGTGACATAGTGGGACTCTGTCTCAAAAAAAAAAAAATACAGTGGCAGGTGCCTGTAGTCCCAGCTAATCGGGAGGCTGAGGCAAGAGAATCGCTTAAGCCCAGGAGTTGGAGGTTGCTGTGAGCTGTGTGAGGCCACGGCACTCTACCGAGGGCCATAAAATGAGACTCTGTCTCTACAAAAAAAAAAAAATACAGGATTCTCTCAGCTGCTCAGGAGGCTGAGGCAAGAGAATCGCGTAAGCCCAAGAGTTAGAGGTTGCTGTGAGCCATGTGATGCCACGGCACTCTACCCAAGGGTGGTACAGTGAGACTCTGTCTCTACAAAAAAAAAAAAAAAAAATACAGGATTCATAGTGCACCACACAAATCAGAACCCGTGTTAGGGGTGAAAAAGCAGATATTATTTAAAAGATTACAAGCTGTAAAAGGTGAAACACACGCTAAAATCCCTTGGCTTCCCAATTTGATCAGTTTATAAAACTTAGAAGGTACAAAAACTTGGGAGTTTGGGCCTAAAACAACACTGACGCATTTCTATTCGTGTTATGCTACAAGAGAAAAAATGTGAAGTTTGAAAATTTTCCTTTCCAGAGTCAGTTTTAGACAAGGTAAAGGAAAAAGAAACAGATGCTATATTCCAGCCCCCTGTAGCTACACAATGACCTGGTTTTGCCCATTTAAAGTAGAATACTCTTCCTTGTTCCTTAAACAGTATCTCCTTAGCTGGCTGGCTCAAAGTCAATCTGAATCACATGAGGCTTGGCTTATGCCAGGTTCACAAACCATGTTGATATTGCATAAACTTCCACAACTGCATGTCCTTGGTCAAAAGGACCAGTGGGCAAGCCAGCCTAGCCAGTGCAGAGGAGCCACTCAGAAATACACACTTTTCTGAAAGTGGGTGGGAATCATCAGTAACCCTGGGTTACTCTTGTATAAAGCTGCATGCCTATTTTTCAATTCATCTGCCTATTTTTCTATTCATCTATTTATGTGTCCCTGGATTGCCAAAGGAAGCTGATACTAGCTGCCCAAGCAAGCTGAGGATGACAGTCTCCTCCATTCCACTGCCAGGATCACTAACTTCTGAACGCAGTTTAAGAGCAACATGGCCAGTCTCCAGCACAAGATCTGCAGCTGGATGCTGTGGTGACTGCCCAAGAGGCCTCTGCCAACAGTAGTAGCACAGCTCAGGAGATGCCAGCTCCATTCCCCAAGCCCACATAATCTCACCATGAGAGGTGAAGAGTATCGTAGTTGCAGGAGCAGTTGCTTAGTAGAGATTACGGGTAGATGGCTCAGTGGGTGTAGAAATCTTCTGGTATCTCCAGTAATAGCAATTTTGGACATGGGACATTCTCCCAGGAGGCAACAAGCAGGTTATGCTGTTTACCATCAAGCTTGTTATCTCCAACTTACCTTCCTAGCTGCCAGATTCAGTCTCAAGCTGAAGAAAGCAGAACTATGCTGATATTCCATTAAGCAGCCAAGGATTCCTAGCACTGTGGAAGGCCAAAGTGGGTGGACTGATAGAGTTCACAATTTCAAGAACAGCCGAACAAGAGTGAGATCCCATCTCTAAAGAACAGCCAGGCATTGTAACTTGGGAGGCTGAGGCAAGAGGATCACTTGAGGCCAAGAGTTTGAGGTTGCTGTGAGCTATGATTCCATGACACTCTACCCAGGGCAACGGACTAAGACTGTCTCAAATAAAAAAAAAGTAACCAAGGATTCTAGGTCCTACCATTAGGATGACCTACGTCACAGCTAGGTATTAAAAGATGAACTGGGCCAATCAGATTCTCTGCATCTGGAATTCAACTAGAAATAGGAAAACAACTTGAGCTGAGTCTTGATAATAATGGAACATTACAATAGAGAATTAGTAGCCTTTACTGTTCAAATCCCTGCAGGCTGCCACACCTAGTATAGCCTCCAGTGACACTTGGTTCTAACACAGCTCCTGTTCTTGGGCTCCCCTTATCACTTATGACCATATCCCTGATTGAGGTAGCACAAAAGAACCTCTGATCCTTGCAGTCAAAGAACTACAAAGCAGTTTACCCATGTCCAGAAATGGTATGGCATCACCAGGAGGCAGAATCCCATGGTTAAATTATGGCTACAGGGCAGCTTAGACCTACAACCTCAGCCTAACCCACCTCTTTGGAAATATTTCATCTATGTGAGTGTGACAAACAGAATATAAGAACTCAGGAGGGCGGCGCCTGTGGCTCAGTGAGTAGGGCGCCAGTCCCATATGCCGAGGGTGGCGGGTTCAAACCCAGCCCCGGCCAAACTGCAACCAAAAAATAGCCGGGCGTTGTGGCGGGTGCCTGTAGTCCCAGCTGCTCGGGAGGCTGAGGCAGGAGAATCGCGTAAGCCCAAGGGTTAAGAGGTTGCTGTGAGCCGTGTGACGCCACGGCACTCTACCCGAGGGCGGTACAGTGAGACTCTGTCTCTACAAAAAAAAAAAAAAAAAAGAAAAATAAAAAAAATAAGAACTCAGGAAAGCATAAAGGGCCACTTTTGTTTTCAAATAGCTGTGAAAATGTATCTTGGGTCGTATAGCTTAAGTTGCTACTTTTTATATAAAATCTAGTCTTATAAATAACAACAAAATTTATCAGATTATGTGTATGTATATATGTGTGTGTGTATATATATATGTATATATAACTTGTCTTCCTTTCCCACAAATGATATACAGTAACCAAATAAAAATGACTTTCTTTATTATTCACCAGGTAAAACAGTATAATCTGTTGGTCTGCCAGGTTCAAGTCTGTATAATAAAATCTATGTGCCCTTATGAAAAACACGTAATTCACCTCTTGGGTTAAAATACAATTTACACTAGAATGAGATGACCTTTTTTTTTTTTTTAATTGTATGTCGTTTATTGTCTTACAATTGCATAGGACTTTGATTGTGAATGCTTTAAAACAGAGAATAAGGTAGCCCACTTGACACTACTCTCTTGCATGGGATATTTCAAGCCATTTTACTACGGGCAGGGAGCAGGAACAAAATGCAAACTGGGTTTAGAAAGAACCATGATCAGATTAAACAGAAGTTGGGGGGTTGGAGGGATCTGGGCTATAGATGAGAAAAAAATGCTGAAGGCTTTTTTTTTTTTTTTTTTTTTTTTAAGAGAGTCTTACTTTATCACACTCCTTAGAGTATGGTGGTGTCACAGCTCTCAGCAACCTCTAACTCCTGGGCTTAGGTGATTCTCTTGCCTTAGCCTCCCGAGTAGCTGGGACTACAGGTGCCTGCCACAATGCTGAACTATTTTTTTTTGTTGCGGTTTGGCTGGGCCGGGTTCGAACCCACCACCCTTGGTATATGGGCCCTGCCCACTGAACCACAGGCACCACCCAAATGAGATGATCTTTAAAGAACTTTCCAGCTCTCAAATTTGGTGGGTTTACTCTGAAAAAGTAATGAATTCATCAATTACAAGGATATAATTCATTCATTTAATAAATATCCGAGGGCCATTGAGCCAGGGATGCAAGGTACTTGGTATAGAACAGGGAATTTTTTTTTTTTGGAGACAGAGTTTGAAGCTGTTGCCTTGGGTAGAGTGCCGGGGTGTCATAGCTTATAGCACCCTCCAACTCAGGCTCTAGCAATTCTCTTGCCTCTGTTTTTCTATTTTTAGTAGAGATGAAGTCTCGCTTTTGCTCAGGCTGGTCTCAAACTCGTGAGCTCAATCAATCCACCCGCTCTGCCTCCCAGACTGCTAGGATTACAGGTGTGAGCCACCGTGCCTGTCCACAACAGTGAATGAAACATAAAAAACACCACACTCTCCTAAATTTATATTCTAGTCCGAAAAACAGGAAAATACATATAAATTTTTTCAGGTTGTGAAAGCATTTTAAAGAAAAGTAAAATGAAGGTTATAAGAAAAAAAAATGAGAGTGAGAGGAGCAGATAGAAAGGATAGAGGGGTAGTATTTTAGATAAGGGTGTCAGGGAAAATTTATCTGCTAAGGGGACATTTGAGCAGTGATCTAAGGAAATAATGAACTGCTTGATTCAGAAATTAGTAGGAAGAGAATTTCAGATAAAAACAACTAGTAGGCTCAGCGCCTGAGGCTTAAGAAGCTAAGGCACCAGCCACATACACCTGAGCTGGTGGGTTCAAATCCAGCCTGGCCCTCCAAATAACAATGATGGCTGCAACCAAAAATAACCGGGCATTGTGGTGGGCACCTGTAGTCCCAGCTACCTGGGAGGCAGAGGCAGGAGAATGGCTTGAGCCCAGGAGTTGGAGGTTGCTGTGAGCTGTGATGTCACAGCACTCTACCCAGGGTGACAGCTTGAGGCTCTGTCTCAAAAAAAAAAAAAAAAAAAAAAAACTAGTAAAGCCCTTGAGAGCCCTTATTTAGTTGTCTTATTCAAAGAATAGTAAAGTAGTGTGTGGACTGAGTAGGTAGGGGAACGAATGATAGGAGATGATGTTACGGGCAGCGCCTATGGCTCAGTGAGTAGGGTGCGGGCCCAATATACTGAGGGTGGTGGGTTCAAACATGGCCCCGGCTGAACTGCAACAAAAAAATAGCTTGGCGTTGTGGGGGGCGCCTGTAGGACCAGCTACTTTTTTGAGGCAAGAGAATTGCCTGGGCTCAGGGGTTGGCGGTTGCTGTGAGCTGTGATACCACAGCATTCTACCAAGGGCGACAAAGTGAGACTCTGTCTCTACAAAAAAAAAAAAAAAAAAGGAGATGATGTTAGAAAACACCCAAGGGGCATGGTGTCTCACACCTGTAATCCTAGCATTTTGTAAGGCCTAAGCAGGTAGATTGCCTGAGCGCAGGAGTTTAAGACCAGCCTGAACAAGAGCAAGACTCCATCTTTTTTTTTTTTTTTTGAGACAGAGCCTCACTTTGTCACCTGTTAGAGTACTATGGCATCATAGCTCACAGCAACCTCTAACTCTTGGGCTCAAGTGATTCTTTGCCCAGCCTCTACAGACACCTGCCACAACACTTATTTTTAGAGATGGGGGTCTCATTTTTGCTCAGACTGGTCTTGGACCTATGAGCTAAGAGCAATCCACCACCTCGGCCTCCCTGAGTGCTAGGATTATAGGCATGAGCCACAGGGCCTGGCCAAGAGACCCCATCTCTTAAAAAAAAAAAAAAAATTGCCAGGCATTGTGCTTAGTGCCCACAGTCCCAGCTACTGGGAAGGCTGACTCAAGAGAACAGCTTTAGCCCACGAGTCTGAGATTGCTGTGAGCTATGACACCATAGCACTCAACCCCAGGGTCACTGAGTAAGACTCTGTCTCAAACAAACAAACAGAAAAAAAAATAATAATAATAACCACCCGAGATTCAACAGATGAGAACTGAGAGAAAAAGATTTAAACACTTCACATATAAGATTCAATAACAATATGGTTCTTGACTTCTGCAGGTGTTCATTATATGCCAATCACGGAAACAAAACGGTAAGTTCATAGCTGCAATGGAACTAAGCAAAAACCTAATGCAGATGTCAAAATTAACATAAACTTCATAAGGAAAATTGCTTTGGGAAGCCATGTGATATCAGATCTATTTCACTCTATTTAGGTAAGCTTCTCCAAATTTAACCTAAAGAGAAAAATCCAGAGAAAAAGGCCATATAAGCTGGGTGTGGTGGCTCACACCTATAATCCTAGTACTCTGGGAGACCAAGGCGGGAAGATCCCTTGAGCTCAGGAGTTCAGGACCAGACTGGGCAAGAGTGAGACCCCCATCCCTACTAAAAATAGAAAAAATTAGCTGAGCATTGTGGTGGGTGCCTGTAGTCCCAGCTACTGAGGAGGCTGAGACAGGAGGATCACTCAAAGCCAGGAGTTTGAGGTTGCTATGAGCTAGGCCTACCCTCCCTATGGCAATCTAGCCTAAGGCACCAGAGTGAGACAATGTCTCAAAAAAAAAAAAAAAAACCCATATACTAAAAGGCTTAGTGCCCATAGCTCAGTGAGCAGGGCCCCAGCCACATACACGGAGGCTGGTGGGTTCAAGCCCCCAGCCACATACACCGAGGCTGGTGGGTTCAAGCCCTGCCTGGGCCTGCTAAATAACGACAACTGCAACAAAAAAAACAGCTGGGTGTTGTGGCAAGTGCCTGTAGTTCCAGCTACTCGGGACGCTGAGGCAAGAGAATTGCTTAAGCCCAAGAGTTTGAGGTTGCTGTGAGCTATGCCACCACAGCACTCTACCCAGGACGATAGCTTGAGACTCTGTCTCAAAAAAAAAAAAAAAAAAAAAAACCAACCAAAAAATACTAACAGAAGCACTATTTCTTTTTTTTTTTTTTTTTTTTTTTTGAGACAGAGCCTCAAGCTGTCACCCTGGGTAGGTGCTGTGGCATCACAGCTCACAGCAACCTCAAACTCCTGGGCTCAAGCGATTCTCCTGCCTCTGCCTCCCAAGTAGCTGGGATTACAGGCTCCTGCCACAACGCCCGGCTATTTCTTGGTTGCAGCCATCACTGTTGTTTGGCAGGCCTGGGCTGGATTCGAACCTGCCAGCTCAGGTGTATGTGGCTGGCACCTTAGCTGCTTGAGCCACAGGTGCCGAGCCCAGAAGCACTATTTCTAATAGCCCAAATGATAAATAAGCAAGTAAATTATGGTGTAACAATAGGTTAGGCAATTTCTTTGAAAATATAAAAATTATGTAGAAACTTAAGGGAAGAGATGTAAAGAAAGTAAACACAAAATTCTGTTATTATTACAGCCCTATTAAATATATACATATACGTACATATATATATATACACACACACATATATATGAGAATGAATAAACACTAGAAGGAAACAAAAAAAATACTGACAGTTGGTTCTGCTGGGGAGGCAGGGTCATTCTTACTGCTTATAGAATAACACTTGTTTAATAAAAACCAGATTGCTTTGTTCTGGTTCTACTACTCCATTAAAATATTAAGGCCTATAATTACAACATAGAATACTATTTCAGCCATTAAAAAAGATGGGAGACTTTACATCTTTTGTATTAACCTGGATGGAGGTAGAACACATTCTTCTTAGTAAAGCATCACAAGAATGGAGAAGAAAGAATCCAATGCACTCAATTCTAATATGAAGGCAGGAGATGAGCTAATAAAAGAATAGGGTGTAAGGGAATATGGGAGCAGGGAGAGGGGAAGAGGAAGGACAATAGGGGGTCGCAGTGTATGACACACCTCTTGGGGGTGGGACACATTTATAAGAGGGACTTTAATAAATGCAATCACTGTAACCTAATTCTTTGTACCTTCAATGAATCCCAAACAATTAAAAAAAAATAAAGGTTTGTGGGGAAAAGGAAGTAACGATAGAAATTACTGGTATCAGGTATTTGACAAGAGAAGTCACACTGATCTCTCTCTCTCTCACACACATCAGGAAGGTCTTCTCAATAACCCTGTAGTATCTCATGGTGCTAACTATTGTTTCTTGAAGCATTTTTTCTCAGCCTCTATAACCATGAACAAACTCCTAGTCCTTTACTCATATTTCCACTTTTTTTCCCTAGGTCCTAATAAAACTTACTTACCTATTTTCCTATTTCTTCTTCTTTTTATGAAGGAAGATGTATACCTCTAGCCCCATTATCTGCTCCCAAACTCCCTAATTCCAATTAGAAATCTCCTCTCCTCTATGAAGATGTACCAAACACTAAATTTTCTTTTTCTTTTGCAGTTTTTGGCCAGGGTTGACGTTCGAACCCGCTACCTCCGGCATATGGGGCTGGCGTCCTACCCTTTTGAGCCACAGGCGCTACCCCGTACATTAAATTTTCACTACACCAGTTTTAACTCCATTTACTCCCCTGCATTCAATAGTGTCATGATTTTTCCCATTTGGTGGAAGGAATTTTAGTACAACTCTGCCATCAAATCTATCACTGTCATGATCTACTCTACCACTTCTCCCCCTATTATTATTTTTTTTTTTGTAGAGACAGTGTCTCACTTTATGGCCCTCGGTAGAGTGCCATGGCATCACACAGCTCACAGCAACCTCCAACTCCTGGGCTTAAGCGATTCTCTTGCCTCAGCCTCCCGAGTAGCTGGGACTACAGGCACGCGCCACAACGCCCGGCTATTTTTTGGTTGCAGTTTGGCCGGTGCCGGGTTTGGTAACCCACCACCCTCGGTATATGGGGCCGGCGCCTTACCGACTGAGCCAAAGGTGCCTCCCCCTATTCTAGTAATATCTCACTGGTAGTATCCTAGAGCTTCTTAGTACATATTATATCATATGGCCTTGAATGTACATGTCTCCTAAATGTTTTAATGTTTTTTTTCTGTCCCTGGCTAAAAAACCAAAACCAAAATCAAACATAAAAATAAAGTATTCCACATGCAATTTCTCATTTAATTTTCATAACAAACCATAAGCAGACACTTTTATTATTACCATTTTGTAGATTAAGAAAATAGAGATTGGGGGCAGCGCCTGTGGCTCAAAGGAGTAGGGTGCTGGCCACATATGCCAGAGGTGGCGGGTTCAAACCCAGCCCCGGCCAAAAACTGCAAAAAAATAAATAAATAAAGATTGGCTTGGCGCCCATAGTACAGTGGTTACGGCGCCAGCCACATGCACCGATGCAGGTGGGTTCTAGCCCAGTCCGGGACAGCTAAAACAACAATGACAGCTGCAACAAAAATATAGCAGGGCGTTGTGGCGGGTGCCTGTAGTCCCAGCTTCGTGGGAGGCTGAGGCAAGAGAATCACTTAAGCCCAAGAATTGGAGGTTGCTGTGAGCTGTGACACTATGGCACTCTTCTGAAGGTGACATAGTGAGACTCTGTCTCAAAAAAAAAAAAAAAAGAAAGAAAAGAAAAGAGAAGAAAATAGAGATTTAGGATGTCTATAGCCAGGGGCATTATCAGTAGAAGTGTAGAGGATGCCAAGAGCCAGACACCTCTGAGCAAGATGATTTGCAGCTGGGCAGCAGACCCTAGGGCAATTCGTCCACAGGTGCTCCTTGTGGAGAAAGAGCCTGAGCCCATGGCGATCCTTAAGCACATAGTCATTTTTTAATACTCCCCTCACCTGTCTTGTGCTGTCTCAACAAAAGGCTACTGCATCTACAGTGCATCTTACAAGGGTACATGTGAAACTTAGTAAATGTAGAATATAAATGTCTTAATACAATAACCAAGAAAATGCCAGGAAGGCTATGTTAACCAGTGTGATGAAAATATGTCAAATGGTCTATAAAACCAGTGTATGGTGCCCCGTGATCGCATTAAGGTACACAGCCTTGATTTAATAATAAAATAAAATTAAAAAAAAGAAAATAGAGATTTAGGAAGATTAAAAAGCAGCCTAAAATACAAGATGGCAAGAAGTAGAAGAGAAATCCAACCCAGGGAATTTACTCCAGAGTCTGTATTCTTTTTTTTTTTGAGACAGAGTCTCACTTTGTTGCCCTTAGCTATGACCCATAGCTTATAGCAACCTCAGACTCTTAGGCTTAAGCGATTCTCTTAACTCAGACTCCCAAGTACCTGGGACTACGGGCACCCACCACAATGCCCAGCTATTTTTTGGAGACGGAGTCTTGCTCTTGCTCAGGTTGGTCTTGAACTCTTGAGCTCAGGCAATCCAGACACCTTGGCCTCCCAAGTGCTGGGATTACAGGTGTGAGCCACTGTGCCTGGCCCAGAGTATTTTTTTTTTTTTTTGAGACAGAGTCTCACTATGTCGCCCTCATTAGAGTGCAGTGGGGTCACAGCTCACAGCAACCTCAAAATCTTCGGTTTAAGCGATTCTCTTACCTCAGCCTCCCAAGTAGCTGGGACTACAGGCCACAACACCTGGCTTTTTTTTTGTTGTTATTGCAGTTGTCATTGTTGTTCAAGCAGGCCCAGATTTGAATCCGCCACCCCAGTATATGTGGCCAGTGCCCTAAACACTGAGCTACAGGCTCCAAGCCTTTTTTTTTTTTTAAGACAATCTTAGGCTGTCGCCCTGGGTAGAGTGCCGTGGCATCATAGTTCACAGCAACCTCCAATTCGGGCTCAAGCAATCCTCTTGCCTCAGTTTTTCTATTTTTAGTAGAGATGGGGGTCTCACTTTTGCTCAGGCTGGTCTCAAACTCCTGAGCTCAAGCAATCCACCCGCCTCAGCCTCCCAGAGTGCTAGGATTATAAGCGTGAGCCACCGTACCTGGCTTCAGAGTCTGTATTCTTGATTGGTTACTCAACTTGTCTTAGGTCTAGCAATAAGGCTTTCCCTTAACCCAATCTTAATTACTGTCTACCTTAAATATATCTGCCTCTAGGCTATTCCTGAGTGAAAATAGTAAAATGCCATATTTAAAATCCTTGGGCTCTGGGGTCAGCTTGTTTAGGCTCAAATCCCAGTACTACCATTTGATATCTGACCTTCTATAAAATGGGAATAATAACAGTGCCTACTTCACAGAATTAGGAAAATTAAATGAGATTAAGCATAGAAAATAGTAACCGATTCCCTGGCTCACGGCAAACCTTTGTATACATGAGCTATCCTAATTATTATAATGCCACCCCCTGCATTTTCTGCCTATTCTATTCCTACCTACCTTTTAAGATCAAGGTTTTACATAGCCCCCAGTAACCTGTTCTTCCTCAGAACACCTAGGATATTTTTGCCTGTATTTGATCTGTATTTTCTTGATCTGTATTTTGTTGATTTGTATTTTGATAAAAATAATAGCATTCATAATATTTACTACATGTAGGGACTGTTTCAAGTACTCCACATGAATTTACTCGTTTTAATCCAAATCACAACCTTATAAAGTAGATACCATTATCATCCCTCTTTTGCAGGTGATGAAATTTAAGGCAGAAAGGGTTAAAGAGCCTACCTACAATTAATAAGTCAGGGAGTCCAGCACGTCTAACTCCAGAATACATGCTCTTTACCATTAGTTAATGTTTCACATTTTGTGTTTCATATCTCTTCTGGGAAACTGCAGCCTTTTCAAAAACAAGAATGGTGTCATCTCTAAATCCCTCACAAGGTCAAAGAAAGACTCTTCCACAGACTGATGCATGATAAATATTTGATGGATTGATATTCTCAATGCCAAATTATCATTTGCACTAGGACATAAGCCCTCTGTATTTATTCTTTTTTCTCCATATTCTTTTTTAATAACTATCTTCAAACTATCTGTACCTAAGCTATTATAAACATAATAACAATTAATTAGTATTCTATATGAATCACAGTATTATGTGGCATTTGGCTCATGTCCTGACATTTAGTAGAACCTCTCCTTCTAGGACTCACAATTTCAACTTTACTATTCCATAACTAAAACCCATGTGAATGCAATCTCAGGAAACTTACTGACTTTTTTTTTTTTTTGAGATTGAGTCTCACTCTGTCACTCTGGAGTTTAGTACTGGGGCATTACTGCTCACAGCAACCTCAAATGCCTGGGTTCAAGCGATTCTCTTATTTCAGCTTCCCAAGTAGCTGGAACTATAGGTGCCCACCACAATGCCTGGCTAGTTTTTCTATTTTTAGTAGAAATGGAGTCTCGCTCTTGCTCAGGCTGGTCTCCAACTTGTGACCTCAAGCAATCGACCCTCCTCAGACTTCCAGAGTGCTAGGATTACAGGCATGAGCCACCACGCCTCACTTTCCTTTCTATTTTAAATAGAGTTGGATTTCTTCCCATCATCAAAAACTAAACACAGAAAATACAAAGCAAGACTTTACTTCAATTTTATCAATATTTATCTGAATATATTTTAAATTGATATTTCTATTTGACATGACTCCATTTTCTCTTCATCCCAAAGACAAACACCATACAAACATCTCGTGTTTACTCTCTCTGGAATACTAGAACAATTTAGGGGAAAAACAAAAAAATTTTTACTTTTATCAATGCTTTTTCTTTTTAAAAATTTTTTTTCTTTATTAAATCATGACTGGGTACATGAATGCATTTATGGGGTACTAAACATTAAGAATGCCTTTTCTTTAAAAATAAAAAAAATTAAAAAAAAAGAATGCCTTTTCTTTTATATCACTTTCTTCTACCTCACAAGATCCCACACTTCCTTCTTCTTCACAGACACTAAAGCCCTTTTCATGCTTTATCCTCCCTATATGATAGCCCTCTGCTGAAAACTTGCTTCCCTACATACTCTAGCTAGCTCCTCAATTTTCAGGTCTGCTTAAATGCCATTTTCTCAGAGAAGCTCTCTTTACGTGCCCAATCTAAAATGATGCCCCCTTAGATCTCTTAACAGTGGAAAGTGCACACTTTCCTCTCTACTTACACATGAGTCTGAAATAAAAAGCCAAACAAACTGTACCTAACAGCCAATGTGAGGTAACCTAAAGGAAAGTACAATCTCAACAAGAGGGGGGATTACTGAGAAGGAACCGAACAGTTAGAGGTGAACAACTTAGATATTCCCAACATTCGAAGCAATGAAAATGATCTCAAAGTTACTTCACTATTGGAATAATACCAAATTTCTTTAGGTTTTCCAAAAATAGGACAACCTTCAGATACTTGCTGAGAGCAAAACACAACAGGAACTAATAGTCTAATAATTATTTCTCTTCCCTGACCTCAATCACCAGAAAGGCAATCTGCTCTCTGAGGATGTAAGCCTGAGGACCAGAACCAGGAGGTCAGATTCTCTTCCTGGCTTGGCTCTCAGTGGTCCATCTCAATACCTAACCTTGTCAACTACAAAATAAGGGCACCAGTGCTAATGTACTACAGATCTTTATTATTATACTGTTACACATAGTACATGAGTGGTACCAAAAGCCAGAGAGGTTGTATTGCTCAGACTCAGTAACAAATTTAAGTAAGATGTTATAAAATGTACTGTAACACTGCAATAATAATAACTTCACCCCCGTGCTGTAAAAATAAATTATAGAAACTATGGTGCTCTTTTAATTCAAACAGAACATAAAAACAAAAAGTTTAGATAGGAAGAGAGATTTCAAAAAAGAATATTAAAGGTTGGGTGGTGCCTGTGGCTCAATGGGTTTGACACTGGCCCCATATACAGAGGGTGGTGGGTTCGAACCCGGCCCGGCCAAACTGCAACAAAAAATAGTCGGGCGTTGTGGTGGGTGCCTGTAGTCCCAGCTACTCGGGAGGCTGAGGCAAGAGAATTGCCTAAGCCCAGGAGTTGGGGGTTGCTGTGAGCTATGAGTGAGAAATAGATCGAGACTCTGTTGTTTTTTTTTTTAAAAAAAAAGAAAGAATACTAAAGGTTAACTTCATCTAATATTGTATTAACTGTAGGCTAACAGGAATGTTTTGCCTATTTTGACCTTCTAAGAAAATAAATACCAACTTTTCCACTTCAATAATTAATCCACTATGCTGCTTAGTAATAATTAATAATTCTACTGGAACACTTTCACATGTTCCATTATTTTCACTTTATCCTTTATTATTGTTCCCATAGTCAAGCAACTGAAGCCTAATACTTTCTCAATGAATGATGGTGCCTGGTTTTCTCTGAGTGCTTATTTCTACTTTCATTTCCATTGTTATCACCTTCCTCTTTGCTGTAGCATCACCTGGACTTGCAGTGGACTATTGCTTTGGAGGCATGACCATAAGGGTGAATATGGACCCATAAAGTCAAATAAAAAAGTTAAGACAAGTAACACTGTACCTAAGTTACCACACATGTACAAACAATGAGAGCAGCCACTAGCACAGCAGTTCTCAACCTGTGGGTCGTGACCCACAGGAACTGTATTAAAGGGCAATGAACCACTTACATCATGTGCATTTGTCTACCTTCATGGAAGAACCTAGGTCCTAAATTATTAATTTAATTGTTAACTATAAATTATCCTCATGGGGAGCTTTGGAAGCCTGTTCATAAGAATAGAATGCTGTAAATCAGGTCATCCATAACCCTAAGACTGCCTGGATTTTGATGCCCTTATAAAGTTCATATAGTGGCCATAAAGTTCAGGTGCTATTTTAAATTGCACCTGAACTTTATGGCCACTCCGTATATTACATCAAAAGAGCCTCCCCAAAATAAGGGAGGCAAGGCCAAGTCACTGAAAATACAGGAAGTGTATAAAGGTAATTTCATTCAATGCATTCTTCAGCCTCTAGGTCTTCCAAGTCTGAGGTTTTCAATAGCTATAAAATCACAAAGCCATAGAATATAAATACAACTTGACCCTAAATAATGTTTTCCTTTATCATTGCTGATGTTCTTTAAAACTTAGTCTATATCTTTCCTCTCAAACTAATAAAAAGTTAACAGAAGGCTCATCCATAAGACTCTGGGAATCTTGCTGTCAATAAAATAGGTGCCATGGAACACTCACTGTGCTCCTGGTGAAAGACTCTTCAAGTACATAAAGGGATGATCAATGTTCAAATTTTCCTAATTTTGGGGGTGGGAGGAAGTCAACAACTATGTCAACAGTTAACAGGCTGCCTTTTATTGAACTGTCATGCTATCTCTCCAATAGGCAGGCAGTGGAGGCATTTTAAGTGCATTACCTTTAGGAGGAAAATATGACTTGCTTTCAGCTTTGTGAGGCCAGTCTACCACAAGAGGTCCAAACCTGCGAAAGCTGGCAGTGATCTCATCTACAAAACAAAGAAGAAACCTTAGCAAAGGAGAACAAATACTGTGACCAGAATAGCACAAAACATGTCTTTTTATTTAAAAAAGAAAAAAAAAAGAGCTATTTTCCAAAGCATTTTTACAGAAGTCAAATCTACTAAGTGAAATACCATTGCTTCGGTGCATTTGGTTATTCGCTTTAACAATGCAAAGTGTGTTTCTAACTATAATTCATTTCCTTTTACTGCCAATAAACCTGACAAAAAGAGTTTGGAAAAATCTCATTATTAGCTAAGGTGACCTCTCTGTCAAAGAAAAAGATTTTTTAAATAGAAATATTCTCTGCTTTTAGAAAAAAAATCAAGGTAAAGAAAATATTTAAAATATGATTTCACTTATATGAAATGTCTAAGATTGTTTTAGAAATAGCTATGATTCTTTTAGTAAGGAAAGGAGCAATAAGTAAGTGATAAGAAAATGTTAAGACCCAATGTGTCTTTCTCTCACACCTATATATTATATGTACTTTACCTAGAAAATGAATCAAAATGTATAGGTCAGTAAATGTATCTTCTCTTTTTGACTTAACAGAAGGTTGTAACCTGGTTCCTACTAAGGTTTAGGTTACAAAAAAGAAAAAGGGTTAGGTTACTACTCTCTCAGCCATGATCAAAAATTTATCTTATCTAGACTGTCCCTGAATCTAAAAATAAATGATTTATTTCAAAGAAAAAAAATCTCATCAACAAATGAGATTAACACAAATATGAAAATAATCTGGAAGACAATGAGTCTCCAGCTATGTACAACTTTAAGGTAAGGTAAGCCTAAAATCAAACTATTTTTAGAGACTTTTCTTCTGTCATCATGAAAAAAAAGGAAATCATGATTAATTACAGAAATGTCATAGTGAGAATAATGCTGGCAAAATAACTGTTTTTGGTTTTTTTTTAGGATTGGTAGGAAGAGAACACTTTTCCAACAA
Source organism: Nycticebus coucang (assembly GCF_027406575.1). Classification (NCBI taxonomy): domain Eukaryota; kingdom Metazoa; phylum Chordata; class Mammalia; order Primates; family Lorisidae; genus Nycticebus; species Nycticebus coucang. Next base: position 121,506,517 of record NC_069782.1, read on the forward strand.
GATGTCTTGTTATTTTAAATAATGTATCAAGTCTGTTTTAACAGAGTATTTTTTCTTTTTTTTTTTTGAGACAGAGCCTCAAGCTGTCACCCTGGGTAGAGTGCCACGGCATCACAGCTCGCAGCAACCTCCAACTCCTGGGCTCAAGTGATTCTCCTGCCTCCGCCTCCCAAGTAGCTGGGACTACAGGCACCTGCCACAACGCCCAGTTATTTTTTGGTTGCAGTCTTCATTGTTATTTGGCGGGCCCACGCTGGATTCAGACCCGCCAGCTCAGGTGTATGTGGCTGGTGCCTTAGTTGCTTGAGCCATAGTCGCTGAGCCAACAGAGTATTTTTATATTAAAAGCCTATTAAAACTACAGTTGTTTTTTCCCTTAAGTTACTTTTGTCATAATTTCATTTCATTCATCCACTCAACAAATACTGATAATCTACTATATGCTAAAATGAATACTTGACTTTCTTTTTTTTTTCTTTTAGTTCTAGTCCTGAAACCAGAATATTTATTTATTTATTTATTTATTTCGAAGACTTGCTCTGTCACCCTGGCTGGAGTACTGGGTGAGATCATAGCTCACTGCAGCCTAAACTCCTGGTCTCAAGTGATCTTTCCACTTAAGCCTCCTGAGTTCTAGGACTATAGGCGTACACCACAATGTTTAGCTAATTTTCAAAATTTATTTTGTAGAGACAAGGTCTTGCTATGTTGCTACCTATATTGGTCTTAAACTCCTGGTCCCAAATGATCCTCCCACCTCAGCCTCCCAAAATGCTGGGATTATTGGTATGAGCCACATCACCCAGCCTGAAATGAATACTTTCACTGGCTTTAGGCATAAGTGAAAACTCACTTTTGGACTAGTAGTTACCTCAGCAATATTATCAAGAAAAATCATAGGCTCAGTGCCTGTAGCACAGTGGTTACAGTGCAGGCCACATACACCTGGTTTGAACCCAGCCCAGGCCTGCTAAATAACAATGACAACTGTAACAAAAAATAGCCAGGTGCCTATACTCCCAGATGCTTAGGAGGCTGAGGCAAGAGAATCACTTAACCCCAAGAGTCTGAGGTTGCTATGAGCTGTGATGCCACAGCATTATATTGAGGGTGACATAGTAAGACTGTCTCAAAAAAAAAAAAAAATTATAATTCATCTTTATTTATTTTTTTTTAAGAGAATAGAAGTTTATTTGACTCATCTTTATTTTTTTAAAGGTAAGAGGAATTAATATGTTTCATTAATAGGTATTTGTACTAAAATATAAGATGGAACAGCATGATGGATATGAAAAAAAGCTCTGGAATCAGACTGACTTTAAGTTCTAACTGTACTAATGGCTATACATGTATAACTCTGAGCAATTTTATTTTTCTTGAGACAAAGTCTCACTTTATCACCCTTAGTAGAGTGCCGTGACATCACAGCTCACAGCAACCTCAAACTCTTGGGCTTAGGCGATTCTCTTGCCTTGGCCTCCCAAATAGCTGAGACTACAGGTGCCCGCCACAACACCTGGCAATTTTTTTTGTTGCAGTTTGAACCTGCCACCCTTGGTATATGGGCCCAGCACCCTACCCACTGAGCAACAGGTGCTGCCCCATTTTGAGCAAATGTTTTCTCTCTGATACTCACTTTCCTTATCTATAAAACAGAGATGGTAGGATATACCTTGTAAGATAGCTACAAAGATTAAATGAGTTAATGCAATATTAAGTGCTTATTAGCACAATAACAAACATACAGAATGTCTTAAGTATTAGCTCTCATTATTTTAAAATTTACCTCCAAATTATTAACTAGGAAATGAGAATCTATTAGGGGACTACTATGCCTATTTTGTGTCAGGTATATATGAACAATAGACATGAAATGTGTAACCTATTACTTGCTCATCTATGAAATATCCTCACCACCTATACACTAAGATAGAAATATCCTAAAGCTGACTTAGAGAGGAGTGGCAGGGTTAGACCACACAAAACAACAAACCTAGCCTTTGTGAAATCATTAATAATGCATAGTACCTTCATCAATATCAGGAGGAAGACCTCCAACAAACACCTTTCTAGAGTAGCGCTCCACTCGTTCCCCATTCTGACAGCGAGTAGGAGAACTTAAGCCAGATGACAAGGCCTGATCACTGTGGCTGTCGTCCAGGAAGGCATCTTCAAAGGGAAATAGAGAAGATCGACCTGAAACAAATGTGGAAGTTTCGATAATTAAAATGACTTTCCTGTATAATAAATACTTGATTAGAAGCTCAAAGTACAGAGAAAAACATACAAAAATAGGTATGAACTATTGGCTTTTCCAATAGAAGAAGCAACTGAAGATTACTAGGTCTAGACAAGTTAATACCATCATTTTTGTGTAAGGGTATGTACAGCACTGAGATGATTAGTTTGGTATCTAAGGAAGAAGCATCAAAATTGTAGCTGTTTTCCTTGCTAAAAAAAAAAAAAAAAAATCACTATATTTTACTCATACTGTCCCCATCACAGCTGCTAGAAGTATATTTAGCAGTTATTTTCCCTTCCTTCAATCATTTCTTAAAAATAAATGGAAAAAGTAATCTCTATTCATAGATTTTTATCTGTTCTTTATGGTAATCTCTGAGATTCAGTTCTGAAGATTGATCCTGACAGCTAAGGGAATGTTAAACCAATGACAGAGGCTGATAACTTCTCTTCTGATAGCAAAGAAAGATCATTGAATTTTCCTTTTCATCCCAAACTATTCTAACTCAGAAATAAACTTGTGTAACAATAAAGGGCAAGAGTATAACCACCTGGATGACCTTCTTCTAGAGATATATTGCAAGAACGGAAAACCAAATACCACCTGTACTCAATACTAAACTGGAACTATTCGATCAACACTTAAGTGCACAAATGGAAGTAAAACTCAATGGAAATCAGGAAGATGGGGGGCAGGTAGTGTAAATTCACACCTAACTGGTGCAATGTTCATATTCTGGGTGAAGGGCACACATAACTTTGACTTAAAATGTACAAAAGCAAATATGTAACCAAAATGTGTGTGCCCCTATAATATTCTGAAAATTTTTAAAAAGGGGCAAGAGTAATTAAATTAAAATGTGGGAATATAAGTGTAGATGTGATTATAATATTTTAACTCTACTAATCTAGGCTATATTTTATATCACTCAGAAACTTATGAAATGAAAAAAAATTCATTGTTAAACTCTATAATGAAATAAAGTTTGTAAAGTTCCCTACCAACTCCACGTGACTGTAAGAATGATCCCAACAGTTACAGTCTGTTAATAAACATACCAAAATAATGCCATTTGGCATTAGAAAATAAAATCTAAAATTAAAATCAAATTTATTTCCTGTTTGAGTTGGTGAATTCCAGGTAAAACTTTCCACTAGGTTCCACTCTAAAAATTAACCATCTTGAACACTCTTAACTTCTGAAAAAAGAAAAAGAAAAAGAAAAGTCCCCTTCTAAAATGATTTTTTTTTTTTTTTTTTTTTGCAGTTTTTGGCCAGGGCTGGGCTTGAACCCACCACCTCCAGCATATGGGGCCAGCGCCCTACTCCTTGAGCCACAGGCACCGCCCTCTAAAATGAATTTGTATGTGTGGTACTCTTTATAAAAAAAGAGAACAGTGTCTTCCTAATTTAGTCTATCCTGTCTGTATTTCCCTAAAACCTAGGTTCTGGGTCGTAACAGCCTACTTTCTAAAACTGAATATAAATAGCCTTAGAAAAATAATGAGCATTTCTTTTAAAAAAAATAGTTACTGGGCGGCGCCTGTGGCTCAGTGAGTAGGGCGCCAGCCCCATATACTGAGGGTGGAGGGTTCAAACCCAGCCCCGGCCAAACTGCAACCAAAAAATAGCCGGGCGTTGTGGCGGGCGCCTGTAGTCCCAGCTGCTCGGGAGGCTGAGGCAAGAGAATCGCGTAAGCCCAAGACTTAGAGGTTGCTGTGAGCCTTGTGACGCCACGGCACTCTACCCAGGGCGGTACAGTGAGACTCTGTCTCTACAAAAAAATAAAAAATAAAAAAAAATAGTTACTAATACATGTATAACTGTTTATATGAGTAACCCAGATGGTATAACAAAGGCACTGTTTTAATCTTGGTAGTTAATACATAAAAGAACCAAAGAATTTTTTTCTCTAGCTATTCCCAGCTCAGCTACAAAGAAATAGAACAGAATTTGTCACCTCATGCCACCTATCTTTTTTAGCCTGGCAGGAAGTAAATTCTCATTCTTGATGTTTGTTTTGATCACTAGGGGTAAGCAACCATAGGCAAAAAGAGCTGCCTAAGGACATCAAGAGATGTTCTTCCACAGCTGACAGGTTAGCTTTTCCCGAAGTCCACACTCAATGAATTACTCAGTGTCAGGTACATGGGTAAATCAGCATTTCCCACAGAATGTTCCTAACCCCACCTCTTCAACACATGTCACATTAGATCCTCAGAAAACAAAAGCTGGGGGAAGGGAAATGAAATAATTTGGGAAATACTGCATACTTCATGCCCTTCTCAGAGATTCCAATCCACATGAGAAAATAAAAGGCAAGAAAATTTTGGAGTAAAGAAACATTAACTTACTCCAGCACTGTCCAGACGTTAAAGGAACAGTTTCTATATAAAAGTCAATGGAAAACATTTGAAAAAATATTTATGTGTATTTCAGGAACACGTAACAAACAAGATACTTCCTGCCAAAACAATTTACACATAGTCTGGTGGAGGAGATAGGCAAATACATAAATAATTATAAAACAGAAAGGTAAGTATAAAAAATACTTTACTAAGTGATATCGGGGCACAACTTACTGCCCTCCAGGAGACGGGGGTGGGGTGGGCTGGAGACCTTAGAATGATTTAACAAGAGGGCAATTTTGAGCAGAATCTTGTGGGAATGGGAGTTTCTGAGGTAAAGAATAAGAATCACCCAGAAAGTACACTCAAAACAACATTGGATCTTTCCCTCCAAACCTGCTCCTTCTCTAGCATTTCCTAAAAATCTCAACAAAAATGACTGTTATCCAAATTAGATTTAATCCAGAAATCTAGGAAGTAACACTGACATTTGTTTTTCTCTTATACTCCACGCCAAATCCATCTCTTACCAATCCTGCCAATTCAAGCTCCGAATTAAATCTTCGTTCAGTTCTCTCCATCTCCAGCTCTAACACCCTGGTCCAGACCACCATCATTTCTCCCCTGGACTAACAGTGTAATGAATATATACAATAGTCCATTTAGTCTACTAACTTTTACCTTGCATCCCACAATGCTTTTTCCAAAAAATAGCCAAAGTCATATTTTCAAACATTAATCTGAATGTGTAACCACTCTCCTCACCTCATCCTTCGAAGCCCCTCAATGACTCCCTATTGCTTCCTGGATAAAGCACAGAAAAATTTACTGTGAACTGCAGGCTTCTGGACATCTCTTCTACAATCACAGTGGCTGCCTCTCCCTCACGCTTACTAACCTCCAATCACACACACTTCCTATGTATTTCCTGTTTATTCCTTCTCCTTGTGGCAGGCTTTACAGACAAGGCATTTCCTCTACTAATTCTTCAGGTTACAGCTGAAAAATCTTTCCTTCAGGAAGAACTTTCCTGAGCCTTTAGATTAGGTTAGGTCCCCTCTTCTATCCACGCATAGCACCATGTACTCCTTCCTAACACTTTCTCCAATGACCATGAGACCATTTGTGTGAGGTTTTGCAGGTATCTTTTTCCTCAAACCATTAAATTTAAGCACCATTAGAACAGAAACCAATTTAATCTTGTTCACCACTGTATCTTCCTCCCCTAATTAGGTCATTCAAAAAACCATTAAATGGGCCGGCCCCATATACGGAGGGTTGCGGGTTCAAACCCAGCCAGGGCCAAACTGCAACAACAACAACAAAAAAAAATAGCCAGGCGTTGTGGCGGGCGCCTGTAGTCCCAGCTACTCGGGAGGCTGAGGCAGGAGAATCGCCTAAGCCCAGGAGTTGGAGGTTGCTGTGAGCTGTGTGATGCCACAGCACTCTACCGAGGGCAATAAAGTGAAACTCTGTCTCTACAAAAAAAAATAAAATAAAATAACCATTAAATGTGAGGCAGCATCCAGGGGAAAAATCAGTTTGTGTATAGCCATGTTGTTGTGAATATATGCAGGAGCATGATAACGCAGATGTGTGAGCTGCGAATTTATTCTTTTTTTTTGGAGTTTTGACCGGGGCCAGGCTGAACTAGCCACCCCCAGTATATGGGGCCAGTGCCCTACTCCTAGAGCCACAGGTGCCGCCCTGCGTATTTATTCTTAAATACAACACACAGATGTAAGAATGGCAAGAGATGTGACCATGTCCTAGAAAATTGAGACCTCTCCTACTGCTTTTATATGCTCAAGCATCATGTTCTATACTCTACAGTACAAAAGCAATAGAAAATTTTCCCACATTTCAAATTTAAGATTTCATTCTAATACTGAATTTTTTTTGAACTACACTCATTCCATAGAGACTATGAAACTCCCATCTAATCCATCTTCTGTCCTCTAAGATACCTCTGACCATGTTATTCTTCTGCCCAAAATTCTACAGTAATTTCTATTACCTTCACCAGCAATTTAAGCTCAAGGACAGGGAAGATGGGGTGAGTGTCTGAAGAAATCTGTGACCATTCAGATGAGAGATGAGGAAGTTTTGAACCAGAGCAGTGAAGGAGGAGAAAGAGCACATGTTCAAGACATTCTGGAACAAAAACAACTTTCTTTCTACATAGCTTTCTCAGAGTATTTTGGCAAAGAAAATAAAAACAAGAGTTGTAAAAATTTAGAAAGTTTTATAAATTGGTTATGAATACTTATTAACTTTCCCAAGGTTTTAAAACCAAGCCTGTTTTATTTCTAGTATTTAGAGTACTATAGATTCTAGCAATAAAGTTACCCTTGGACATGTAACTGCTAAGAATTAATAAATAAATGATGTTTATCTAACTGTGGGTAATACCCAAGAATATAAATCTCATAGCCTAATCCCCAAATCTACTAATCTGAATCTGTAGAGGTCAGGCTTGAAAATCTGCACTTCTCACAAATTTCTCCATTGCTTTCTACACTCCAGTTTAGAAATAACTGAAATGCATAATTATTTGCCTGCAGCAGGCACACTGACAAAGATATTTTGTATTAAGTGTGTGGATTCTTGAAGTTAAGCACAGTATATCCTGATTGTAAAATCTACAATCTAATCAATCCTACTAATAACATGATTGCTTGAAGTGCCAGAGGAACAAAGAGTTAACCTGCAGGAGGCATTTGAAAGACAGAACTGTAGAGTAAGAACCTGTTTACTCAGTGCAGACCAAACAGAAATAGGAAAACTTTATCATACCTGGTAGGATTACTCTTCTTTTTTTTTTTTTTTGCAGTTTTTGGCAGGGGCTGGGTTTGAACCCACCACCTCCGGCATATGGGGCCAGCGCCCTACCCTTTTGAGCCACAGGCACCGCCCAGGATTACTCTTCTGTGGGATGAATACCCCATCAGGTGTCACCATAGCCTGAAACCATCTATTTCCTTCTGTTTTTTTTTTTTTTTTTTGAGACAGAGCCTCAAGTTGTCGCTCTGGGTAGAGTCCTGTGGCATCACAGCTCACAGCAACCAACCTCCAATTCCTGGGCTCAAGTGATTCTCCTGCCTCCACCTCCCAAGTAGCTGGGACTACAGGCGCCCGCCACAACACCTGACTATTTTTTGGTTGCAGCTGTCATTGTTGTTTGGCGGACCTGGGCTGGATTTGAACCCACCAGCTCAGGTGTATATAGCTGGCACCTGAGCCACTTGAGCCACAGGCGCCGAGCCTATTTCCTTCTGTTTTAACTATAAATTCCTGAGTTACTATTCTGTTAATGAATTTTGCACTCTGTCATTGTGAAGGGATAACCTTGGAACTAACAGACAAATAATCAGCCCCTGAAATTCTATTTCCATGATAAATTAAAACACTGGCATTCTGATTTGTCCAGTAATCCCTTGTAAGAAAGGTAATCATGCATTCATTTGGTTGGCATAAATCTATACCCAAGACAAATCATCCCTGTGAACAAAGGCAAAATTCTAGTACCTGGACATGTATTACTTTAAGAGTTTGCTCCTAGGGCGGCGCCTGTGGCTCAGTGAGTAGGGCGCCAGCCCCATATGCCGAGGGTGGTGGGTTCAAACCCAGCCCCGGCCAAACTGCAACAAAAAAATAGCCGGGCGTTGTGGCGGGCGCCTGTAGTCCCAGTTGCTTGGGAGGCTGAGGCAAGAGAATCGCGTAAGCCCAAGAGTTAGAGGTTTCTGTGAGCCGTGTGACGCCATGGCACTCTACCAGAGGGCGGTACAGTGAGACTCTGTCTCTACAAAAAAAAAAAAAAAAAAGTTTGCTCCTAAATTGTGCCCCATGAGAAGTTTTCCTTTACTAACTAACATCTCTCTGGTAGATTTCTTTTCCTTAAGGAAAACTTTCCCAAGATCAAAATGTTTTAAGTAAGCCACTTTACTTACTGAAAATTATACTCTTAGTTGTAGAAAATATAAATTTGTCTTAGAATCTCATAATACTTCCACATTAAATATTTATAGTCAGTATTTCAATGGAAGCAGAAGAAAGCTTTCTCAAATACTGCCAAATGGTCATGTGACTTTCCACCAACGGTCTGGTTCTCTATTTTCAATTACTATCCAAAATATAGGTATTGGTCAATAATTGGACAAATAATCTCTGAATGTGAATATGACATAAAACTAAAGCCTTAGAATAAAAGTGCCAAATAGGAGACTTACAAAGCATTACTAATTAATTATCCAAGATAATTCCTTCTTGAGAGACTCCCTTTCCCACACAAATGATGGAAAAACAAAAGACCATTGGGTAAGCTGTGCTGTCAAAGCTGTTCGGACCTCACCTCTGAGCTCCCACCAGAGCCTCTGTCTGCCACTCTGGGGCATCTCTGGCCCCACTTCCATCCTAAATTGGGCTCTTTATTTTAGTCTTGCAAGTGGTTCAGCAATCAGTCACTTTGGGGGTTTAAGAAAAATGGATTATGAGGCATGACTCCGTAAAACAAACAAACAAACAAGAAAATCCTCTCCGGAAGTCAATGTAGGTTCCAACCTAGGCTCCAGTCTGATTGTGGACAGGTATTTCTCTTATCTGTGTCTCATTTGCATGAGACAGTTGAACTAATGAAAGGCTTTCAGATCTCTGGGGACAGCAGAATCCATTCTGTTACACAGAAATCTTAAATAACAAAGCTAGATCTCGCTTCATATTAACATGTAGTGTATCTTAGGTACAAGGTTAATGTGTTTACAAGTGAACTCTTGATACCTACTCTAAACCTGTCTTAACCACCATCATTTCTTGCCTAGACTACTGACATCATCTGCCACTTCTCACTCCACTCATTCCAAAGTGCTCTTTTAAAAACATAAATCCAATCACTTGAGCCTGCTTTAAAGCCTCAAGATTTCCTCTTATATTTGGAGCAAGTTCAAAATCCTTACCACAAGCTCAAGTCTGGCAAGATCAGATTCTCTTTCCTTCCTTCAAACTTAATATACTCTCCTCCTCACCTGCCAAACTTCACCCATTCTGGGCTCCATTTATTATATTTCCCCAAAGTAAGCCCTTTCCTGCTTCAAGCCTTTTGAAAAACATATAATAATTTTGTTGAAATATTATATCATTCACGTATCATACAGTTTACCCATTTAACCCATTAGCAGTCACTCTCCATTTCCCTCCAACTTCTCTGTCCTAGGCAACCATTAATCTCCCTTCTGTCTCAACAGATTTGCTTACTCTGAACATTTTATACAAATGGTATCATACAAAATGTGACTTTTGTGACTGGTTCCTTTCACTTAGACTAAGTAATGTTTTCACAGTTTATCTCCGTTACAGCATGCAACAGTAGGTATTATGACTTAAGCACATAGCTCCTTCCACCTTCTCCTTTTAAAGTAGTTGTCTTATGATGTCTGAAATTTCCTTTAAAATATTCCAGGGGGAAGAAGAGGAGGACAATATATGAAACAGATCGCCAAAAATGCTGATAATCATAGAAACTGAGTAATAGGTATACAGAATTTATTAAACTATTTTATATTTGTGTTTGAAATTTTCCTTAATAAAAAAAAGTTTTGTTTTGTTTTTTTGAGACAGAGTCTCACTCTATTCCCTGGGTAGAGTCCTGTGGCATCAGTATAGCTCACAGCAACCTCAAATTCCTGGGTTCAACCAATCCTCCTCCCTCAGCCTCCCAAGTAGCTGGGACTAGAGGTGCCTGCCACAACGCCCAGATAATTTTTCTCTTATTAGTAGAGGCAGGGTCTTATTCTTACTCAGGCTGGTCTAGAATACTGAGCTCAAGGGATCCTCCTGACTCAGCCTTCCAGAGTGTTAGGATTATAGGCACTGGCCACCACACCTGACCAAGAAAAATGTTCTAAAGATTTAAAACTCTATCCTTTGAGTTTCAGTTTAAGTATCTTTTTTTTTTTGAGACAGAGTCTTACTATGTTGCCCTCGGTAGAGTGCTGTTGTGTCACAGCTCAGAGCAACCTTCAACTCTTGGGCTTAAGCAATTCTCTTGCCTCAGCCTCCCAAGTGGCTGGGACTACAGGCGCCCACCACAGTGCCCGGCTATTTTTTGTTCGAACCCACCAGCCCCAGGGTATGTGGCTGGGATGCCCTAACCACTGAACTATGGCCACTGAGCCTAAATATCCCTACCTTAGAGGGACCTCCCTACCTTAGAGGGAGTCCCCTATTCCTTCCTGCCCAGTATTTACGACAACTTATAAATTTATTTATTGTTTTGCTTCCAACTAGCATGAATACCAAACAAGGGCAGAGATGATATCCGGAGTCCAGCACAGTGTAGACATGCAAACGCTTAACCAAATTTGCATGAAAGGCCCAGAACCCTTCCTTCATTCTTTCTTTTGGTCCCAACTTCCCACAAGCGATCTTATTCACCTCACTATCTTCTGTGCTCAAATTTTCATATTACTATAAGCAATAACATTTTCAGATATTATAATCATGAACACTAAGAAAATTCTGGGGCAGCGCCTGTGGCTCAAAGGTTTGGGCGCTGACCCCATATGCCAGAGGTAGTGGGTTCAAGCCCGGCCCCGGCCAAAAACTGAAGAAAAAAGAAAGAAAGAAAATTCTTCAACTCATGTTCACATTTTATTCTAGAATTATCCTATCCATGTCTTTACATAAGCAAGCTCATATAACTGGGTTTGACCTAACAAGATAACATGTTTGTACGCTGGTCTCACTGCAGTAGTTGATCTCACTTCCCTATTGAAGAAGGGACACCTCTGCACACAAGTTTGTTTTATGTGATTTTGGAACTTTTTAAAAAAATTAAGTCATCTATGGGGGCAAGACATGATTGCAGAGGGACTTTGCCTAACAATTGCAATCAATGTAACCTGGCTTATTGTACCCTCAATGAATCCCGAACAATAAAAAAAAAAAAGAAAGCCCCCTGTTCAATGTCGATACTGTTTAAAACATCTTCCTATTGGCAGAGGGAATTATTATTATTATTATTATTATTAACAGTAGTGTATTTAAACAAGATGCTTGACTTGAAGGGAAAACTATCTAGGATTCATTTTTTGGAGTAATTTACCCTTACTTAAAGACAGATTGCCCTACATGTAACAACTCTTACAAAAAAGTTATAAAATTATCCTTGGTTTAAAAAAAAAAAAATTAAGTCATCCATTACTATCAATAAATACTTATGGACTAAATATATGTAGAAGTACATTTATAATAGTCACTCAATCATTCTTTTTATTTGTGCTGTTTAGAAAGATCTTTTCTGGGCAGTGCCTGTGGCTCAGAGGGGTAGGGTGCCGGTCCCATATGCTGGAGGTGGTGGGTTCAAACCCAGCCCCAGCCAAAAAAAAAAAAAGTATTCTGGGCGGCGCCTGTGGCTCAGTCGGTAGGGCGCCGGCCCCATATACCGAGGGTGGCGGGTTCAAACCCAGCCCCGGCCAAACTGCAACCAAAAAATAGCTGGGCGTTGTGGCAGGCGCCTGTGGTCCCAGCTACTCGGGAGGCTGAGGCAAGAGAATCGCTTAAGCCCAGGAGTTGGAGGTTGCTGTGAGCTGTGTGATGCCACGGCACTCTACCGAGGGCTATAAAGTGAGACTCTGTCTCTACAAAAAAAAAAAAAAAAAAAAGTATTCTGTATTTTGTATTCTCCTTGCTCCTCTATAGCTAGGGAAATTTGTTAAACATCAAGAATACCGGTATAGCCAACACGTCTACTTACAGACAGAAGTCTCTCATAAAACTCATGTGAAATGAAAAACACAACATACATTAAAAGTGTAGGCAAAAATCTTGTATGATACTACCTGATTAGACTAAGGGCTGCAGTTGTGTAGGAGAGCACATGTTAAAGCTTGTTAAGGTAGGCCAAGCGTGGTGGCTCATGCCTATAATCCTAGCCTTATGGGAGGCTAAGGTGAGTGGACTGCCTGAGCTCACAGGTTCAAGACCAGTCTGAGCCAGAGTAAGACCTCCTCTCTAAAAATAGCTAGGCACTGTGGCGGGCGCCTGTAGTCTCAGCTACTTCGGAGGCTGAGGCAAGAGAATCACTTGAGCCCAAGAGTTTAAGGTTGCTATGAGCTGTGATGGCACAGCACTCTACCAAGAGCGACAAAGTGAGACTCTGTCTCCAAACAAACAAACAAACAAGCTTGTTAAGGCAAAATACTCCTGAAAGGGTTAAGATTCTTCAGTACAATTTTTATTTCATAAATGAAACCAAAATTTGTCTCTACATAAAAGCAAAATAAAAATAGATCAGAGGGAAATATAATTGGATATTTTAAAACTTTATTTCTCATATTTAATTCTTCTTCCCCACAACTGCTGCTACATTATAAAAAGCACTTGGTGGCTCGTCAAGCGGCTAAGGCACCAGCCACATACATCTAAGCTGGAGGGTTCAAATCCAGCCAGGACCCGCCAAACAACAATGATGGCTGCAACCAAAAAATAGCCAGGCGTTGTGGCAGGCACCTGTAATCCCAGCTACTTGGGAGGCGGAGGCAGGAGAATCGCTTGAGCCCAGGAGTTGGGAGTTTGCTATGAGCTTGATGCCATGGCGCTCTGCCCAGGGTGACAGCTTGAGGCTCTGTCTCAAAAAAAAAAAGCACTTGCTTTCCAAAGAGTCTACCTCCAATACTCCCATCCAAGGCTAGCCTTCAGCTGATACCCTGCTTTCATCACTTGTATCATGAAACTCTCATCTCTAAGGCCTGACATATCTGTGTCCAGGAATCTCACCCTTTGCTTCAACAACCATTCACTAAAACAGCACAGACCACCTCACTGCTGGCTTCTCCTCTCCAGCTGGCCTCGATGTATACACTCAGGCACATATGCTCCAAGCATCTGGTCATGCCAGTCTCACCACTAAGCTTTTATCTAAGTTGAAACACATAGTAAAATGCCTTGCTTCTCATTCTTCTTCCATTATTCAAATAGGTCCTGAAATTCTACCTGTTCCAGGAAATGTTTCCCAGTTTATCAGGAGGGGTGTAAGGTTCTACTGGCCAAATTCTTGCTGATAGAACTTAAAATTTTTACATATACATGTCTTCTCTTCATTTCTATACCAACACATTTATATAATATAAGGAATAAGTTAAGCTAAACTTCTATTCTTAATCATAGATAAAGTAACATACATTAGGAAGTTTATTTTTTATGCTTTTTGGTAAAGTCTAAATGTTAACTGGAGGAAAGAGATCAAGCATTGGTTTAATCCCCAATCACATGAATAAATGAGGATAAGGCAATCTGCCAGTTCATCCACTTATACTACGTGGTGTTAGCCCAGATGAATATATCTCAAGGAATGAGCGTCATAGATGTGAAGTACACCCGCCCTATTCCATATGGGTATGTCACTACATTTAAGGAAGATGATTTTTCTTCTTTTTCAGCACTGGGAATGGAAGAGTAAATAGAAGCATGGACCAAACACTCTCTGTTCTTTCTGCATTACAGAAACCCAACACTCAGTGCTGGGCGGGGTGGCTCATGCCTATAATCCCAACACTCTGGGAAGCTGAGGAGGGTAGATTGCCAGAGCTCACAAGCTCGAGACCAGCCTGAGCAAGAGAGAGACCACAACTCTAAAAATAGCCAGGTGTGGTGGGCGCCTGTAGTCCCAGCTACTTGGGAGGCTGAGGCAAGAGAATCGCTTGAGCCCAGGAGTTTGAGGTTGCTGAGAGCTATGATGCCACAGCATGCTACCAAGACCAACAAAGTGAGACTCTGTCTCAAAAGAAAAAGAAAGAAAGAAACCCAACACTCAGTCTTTTAACGTGCTTGTTCTTTCTCTCTCACACACACTCTGTTTTGTCATTCTCTTCTCCATCTACAACTACCAAACTGCAGACTTATAGAGAGCTGAGACCAAGTCATTCTAGTCAGTATTTAGCAATTTAGCATAACACTTGACACAAAGACGATTATAGCTTTTCAAAACAAAGTCAGGCTGGGCATGGTGGCTCATGCCTATAATCCCAGCACTTTAGGCCAAAGCAGTAGGATCATTTGAGCCCAGGAGTTCCCAGGAGTTTGAGACCAGTTTGGGTAACATAGCAAGACCTCATTGCTACAAAAAACAATTTAAAAATTATGTGGGTGTGGTGGCATGTGCCTGTAGCCCCACCTACTCAGGCAGCTAAGGTGGACCACTTGAGCCCATCAGAGTTTGAGGTTACAGTGAGCTATGATAGTGCCACTGTAGTACAGCCTAGGTGACAGAGTGAAACTCTTGTCTCTAAAAATACATACATACATATAGTCAAACCTTACAAACAGACACAGAGAAGGTAATATAGAAAAAGAGATTTTTTTTTTTTCCAGAAGCTTAAAAACTACAGGTGATTTTTATTCCTTTTTTTTTTTTTGAGACAGTCTCATTATGTCACCCTTGGTAGAGTGCTGTGGCTCACAGCAACCTCCAACTCTTGGGCTTAAGCGATTCTCTTGCCTCAGCCTCCCGAGTAGCTGGGACTACAGGTACTGACCACAACACCTGGCTATTTTTTGGTTGCAGTTGTCATTGCTGTTTATACCTACCAGCCCCGGTGTATGTGGCTGGCGCCCTACTCACTGAGCTATGGGTGCCAGGCCTGATTTTATATTCTTTTTTTTTTTTTTACACGAAAATGTTAAACATCTTTATTCATCAAGGAAATGCAAACTAAAACCAGGAGGTAATATTACAGTTATTAGAATGGATATGACAAGGATATGGGAAAATCCAGAACATTCATCCATTATGATAGCCACTGTGGAGAACAGTTGTGCAGTTTCTGAGCAAGTTAAGCATACACTTACTGAGTAATCCTGTTTCTATGTGTTTATTCCAGGAAAATTAAATCTTATATTAACACAACAATCTGTAAATGTTTATAGCAGCATTGTTCACAACTGCCCAAAACTTCCTAAATTAAGGCTGGTAAAATATTTGAGAATTAGTCAGTGTAATCTACCATAGTAACAGACTAAGCAAGAAAAGCTTTGTGAACTAAATACCCCTTAGTAAGTGAATGGATAAACATGCTACGGTATATCTGAACGATGGACTAGGACTTACAATAAAAGGAACAAACATTGATATATGCAATAACTTGGATGACTCTGAAATGTGTTACATTAAACAAAGGAACCAATCTCAAATTGTACATACTTAATGATTCCATTTCTGTGACATTCTGGAAAGGTAAAACTAAAGGGATACTGAACAGATCAGTGATTGCTGATCTTCAGTGAATATGAGGAGAAAGTTTCACTGCAAAGGGATAGCATGGGGGAATTCTTGGGATATAGCATTTGTTCTGTTTCAGGGGTCCTCAAACTTTTTAAACAGGGGGCCAGTTCACTGTCCCTCAGACCACTGGAGGGCCGGACTATAGTTTAAAAAAAAAAACCCTATGAACAAATTCCTATGCACACTGCACATTTATTATTTTGAAGTAAAAAAACAAAAAGGGAACAAATACAATCACGCCGCCTCATGTGGCATGCAGGCCGCAGTTTGAGGACCCTTGCTAGTGGTGGTTAAAAGAATCTATGCATGCACTAAAACCCAGAGTACTGTACTCACAGGCACATGAATTTTATTGTATATAAATTTAAAAGTAAATTTTACTTAAAAAATTATTTTGAAGGCAGAGTCTTGCTCTATTGTCCTGGTTAGAGTATAGTGGCATCATTGTAGCTCACTGAAAACTTAACTCCTGGGCTAATTGATTCTTCTACCTCAACCTCCTGAGTAACAGGTACTACAGGTATGTTCACCATGCCTGGGTAATTTTCTGCATTTTTGTAGAGGCAGGGTGATTTTATATTCTTAATGTCTATTTAATATGCAAGCAGTTCCAGGTTACAAATGAGATAGAGTCTATAGGTTTGTTCTTTAGTCGAATCTGTATGTAAATTAGAACAGGTACATTTACCTGTAATAGTCTCCATCCATAAGTCTGAGTCATACATCAGTCAAATGTTTGTAACTGAGGATTACCTATACTATTATTTATAAAAATAAAAGTGTTTCAAAAATATGATGAAAACTCTGCTTTTAATAGAGATGGGATGTTATTTGACAATAATCATAATCAGTAAGCATTTTTTGATAAGTACTAACTATATATAGAGCACAATGTTAGACACAAGAGATAACTGACCTCATTATCTCTACTTCAATCAGAGCATACAAAAAAGACAAAGAATGAAAGACAGAACAAGCAAAGGAAAACACTGTCTATAAGGCCACTGTGTGAGGCTTTCTAGAAAGGGTAACATTTGAACTAGTGAAATAAGGACAGGCCTTAGATAAGTAGATAAGAGAAGGAGGGGTGGCCAGTACTTACATTTCAGAGAGTGGGAAAAGCACATGGATGGTCAGGGTTATGTTTAGGTGAAAATATGAACATTTTCATTAAAAATTTAAAAAAAAATGAAAATAATGAGGTTGGGCCCAGTGTGTTGGCTCACGCCTATAATGCTAATACTCTGGGAGGCCAAGGCAGATGCACTGCTTGAGCTCACGAATTTGAGACCAGCCTGAGCAAGAGTGAGACTCCGTCTCTACTAAAAATAGAAAAAACTAGCCAGGCATTGTGGCGGATGCCTATAGTCCCAATTACTCAGGAGGCTGAAGCAGCAAGAGTTTGAGGCTGCTGCAAGCTATGACACCATGACACTCTACCCAGGGCAACAGAATGAGACCTGTCTCAAAAAAAAAAAAAAAAAAAATAGAGGCTGGTGAAACAGGGAGAGATCAGGTCATGAAACCATGAGGATTCTAGATTAAGAATAAATAGACAGGGCGGTGCCTGTGGCTCAGTGAGTAGGGCGCCGGTCCCATATACTGAGGGTGGCGGTCAAACCCGGCCCCGGCCAAACTGCAACCAAAAAATAGCCGGGTATTGTGGCGGGCACCTGTAGTCCCAGCTGCTTGGGAGGCTGAGGCAAGAGAATCGCTTAAGCCCAGGAGTTGGAGGTTGCTGTGAGCTGGGTGAGGCCACAGCACTCTACCGAGGGCCATAAAGTGAGACTCAGTCTCTACAAAAAAAAAAAAAAAAGAATAAATAGACAAACACCACAAAGTGCTGTTTCAGAAAGATGAAGCTGGTCAGAAGGTGGAATGAAAAGAAAGCAACACTGTGGCCCTAAAGGGAAGACATCTTCCCCAACAGCCCACCCACCTGCCGCAGGGCCCGTGTTCTCTAGTCAGTAGTGACTGGCAATGGTCTGTCCTGGCTCTGGCTGTTGCTGGCCTTACAACGGTACACTTGCCAGCCCCACTCCCAGTCTCAGGATGGTAGGGCACCTTTCCTCCACAGCACCATCAATATTTACTTCAAGGGACTTATTTTGGTCAGCATACCAGATAGAGTTACTCACGGTCAACGTGATCTGAAAATATTACATGGAAAGTTCTAGAAGTGAAGATTTCACAAGTTTTGAATTTCTCGCCATTCTGAGTAGTATGTAGCTACTGTCCCACTCTATTTTGCCCAGAACTTGAATCATATTTTTCTCCAATATATCCACATTCTATAGCCCCCCCCCTCAGTATCAGAGAGACTGTCTTCAGGACTATTCTTCTTTTCTCAGAAGAATGTGCTGATGTTCATCCTTATAAAAAATTGCATAGCACAGCCATGTACTATATAATGAAGTTTCAGTTAATGAAGAGCCGGGTGTGAGGTGGTCCCATAAAAATATAGCAGAGCATAGCCGGGCGTTGTGGCGGGCGCCTGTAGTCCCAGCTACTCGGGAGGCTGAGGCAAGAGAATCGCATAAGCCCAAGAGCTGGAGGTGGCTGTGAGCCGTGTGACACCACGGCACTCTACCAAGGGCGGTACAGTGAGACTCTGTCTCTACAAAAAAAAATATATATATATATAGCAGAGCTGAAAATTGCTACTAGCTAGCTATACTGCAGCCATCATAACAACACAGCACAGTGTGTTACTGTGTTACTCGCGTGATTTTAGCAATGCTAGTATGAACAAACTTATTGCACTAACCACTTTTACCTGAGTGTGGATAAGAACAACATTGAGAAAGTCCCAGAGGTGGTTTATGAGGAACTGAGTAACGAAGAGTTGTTGGAACCAATATAGGAATGCACAGATGAAGAAGAGTCAGGAGAAAAAGAAACTGGAGTAGAAAAAGAAGCTTTTTTTTTTTTTTCCAGTTTTGGCTGGGGCTGGGTTTGAACCCGCCACCTCTCCAGCCACAGGCACTACCCAAAAAAGAAGAATTCTAAGAAAACTCAGAGGGAGTTAAGTGGAAACTTCACAGACCTGAACAAGTTCCTTAAAAAGTTTAAAAAACATAAACTCCATTATTGAAATACTTTTATTAATTGAGAAGA
Source organism: Nycticebus coucang (assembly GCF_027406575.1). NCBI lineage: Eukaryota > Metazoa > Chordata > Mammalia > Primates > Lorisidae > Nycticebus > Nycticebus coucang. Next base: position 121,525,498 of record NC_069782.1, read on the forward strand.
ACATCCATGAAGCATTATCTGCTCACAAGAAAATTTATGTGGAAAATAGGAACAAAGAAAGCAAACTACCATGGAGCTATTTCTGAAAAGAGTGACACCTCTAGAAAAGCCTCAGGCAGGTCCTCCAAGAGGTATTCCAGAAAGCAGCACTGTTACCATAGGAGATGACAGTTTCATGTGTGTTGTTGCCCCTGAAGACCTTCCAATGGGACAAAATGCGGAGTTAAGAGACTGTGATACTGGTAATCGTGACCCTATGTAGGATTAGGCTAACATGTGTGTTTGCATAATAGTTACTGACAAAAAAAGTTCAAAAAGATTTAAAAAGTAAAAAAAAAAGGTAAATAGAAAAAGCATATAATGGGCGGCGCCTGTGGCTCAGTCGGTAAGGTGCCAGCCCCATATACTGAGGGTGGCGGGTTCAAACCCGGCCCCAGCTGAACTGCTACAAAAAAATAGCCGGGCGTTGTGGCGGGCGCCTGTAGTCCCAGCTACTCGGGAGGCTGAGGCAAGAGAATTGCTGAAGCCCAGGAGTTGGAGGTTGCTGTGAGCTGTGTGATGCCATGGCACTCTACCGAGGGCCATAAAGTGAGACTCTGTCTCTACAAAAAAAAAAAAAAAAAAAGAAAAGAAAAAGCATATAAGGCTGGGTGTAGTGGCTTATGCCTGTAATCCTAGCACTCTGGGAGGCCAAGGCAGGTGTATTATTTGAGCTCATGGGTTCGAGACCAGCAAAAAGTGAGAACTTGTCTCTACTAAAAATAGGGCTTGGTGCCCATAGCTCAGTGGTTAGGGTGCCGGCCACATACACTGGGGCTGGCAGGTTCGAAACAAACCCGGCCTGGGCCTGCTAAATAACAATGACAACTACAACAAAAAAATAGCCGGGTGTTGTGGCAGGCACCTGTAGTCCCAGCTACTTAGGAGGCTGAGGCAAGAGAATCACTTAAACCCAAGAGTTTGAGTTTGCTATGAGCTGTTACACCATGGCACTCTACTAAGAGCAACATAGTGAGACTCTGCCTCAAAAAAAAAAAAAACAATAAAAATAGAAAAACGGAGGCAAGAGGATTACTTGAGCTCAAGAGTTGGAGGTTGCTGTGAGCTATGATGCCATAGCACTCTACCCAGGGCAACAGCTTGAGACTGTCTCAAAAAAAAAAGATAAAATAAGGGCATAAAAATATTTCTGTACAACTGTGCAATGTGTTTGTGTTTTTAGCCATGCTATTTTAAGAGTTAAAAGTTAAAAAAAATGAAGCTAAAGAAATGGAACAGTAGAAATACAAACAGAAAAAATGAAGAGGATGAGGCCTGAGAAAGGAGAGGGGAAATCTTGACAAGATCTGGTGACTGATTAGAACATGAGAAGAGAAAAGGCCAGTCTCTATTTTCAATGTAAAATAGTCCATTCACTATTCTTTCCTGACAGTGATCATTTTTCTTGCAATATGAAAAAAAGTATGGTACAAAATTATTTTTAATAATATTATTTCTAGGCTTTCACTTTTTTTTGTTTTGAGACAGAGCCTCAAGCTGCCACCCTGGGTAGAGTGCTGTGGCATCACAGCTCATAGCAACCTCCAACTCCTGGACTCAAGTGATTTTCCTGCCTCCACCTCCCAAATAGCTTGGATTACAGGTGCCCGCCACAAGGCCCAACTATTTTTTTTTTGGTTGCAGCCGTCATTGTTGTTTGGCGGGCCTGGGCTGGATTTGAACCCGCCAGCTCATGTGTATGTGGCTGGCTCCTTAGCCACTTGAGCCACAGGCGCTAAGCTAGGCTTTCATTTTTTTAAATTTAAAAATACGAAAGGCAAAAAAAATGTAATGGTATGTATTTCCATGGTTGAAAAATAATCACCTATACAAATGTTTTCCCACATGATAATGTTTAAAAGCAAAAGTAACCCTATGATTCTACCATACATACTAGGTTCTGCCAATATACATTCAACAAATATTTACTGTGAAATAAATAATAAAATACTATCAATTTAACATCATATTTTCTCTTCATGACTCAATTGCAAGTCATAGACAGCCTAATCAATGGAAAACATTAGCAAATAAGGAGCCAAAAGACAGATTCCAATCTTGACTCTGGTTTAAATTTGAGATTACACAGCAAGTAATTACTTTATCTCCGAGCTTCTGCAAATGAGCATCAAAGTGACTTTTTGGAATGCTTTTAACTTACAAGGATAGGTTTCCTTGTCCTTTCTTTCTTTTTTTTTTTTTTTTTTTTTAATTAGAACTTCACTAACACACTGAAGTTGAATAAGACTGGTTTTATTACCTCTTAATTTACATATGAACACATTTTAGTAATAAGGTAGTGATTACAATCTAGTTTGACCCTAAATCTCATATTCTTTCCACTACATTAGGTTTCTCCTAGTTATTTCATAAAATGACTTGAAAAAATTACAAATACGGGAAATGCTTTCAAAAGTTTACAGCATTGGGCGGTGCCTGTGGCTCAGTGAGTAGGGCACCGGCCCCATATGCCGAGGGTGGCGGGTTCGAACCCAGCCCCGACCAAACTGCAACCAAAAAATAGCCGGGCGTTGTGGCGGGCGCCTGTAGTCCCAGCTACTCCAGAGGCTGAGGCAAGAGAATCGCTTCAGCCCAGGAGTTGGAGGTTGCTGTGAGCCGTGTGACGCCACGGCACTCTACCCGAGGGCGGTACAGTGAGACTCCATCTCTACAAAAAAAAAAAAAAAAAGTTTACAGCATTACACAAATAAAAATTAAATTATTTTACTTGAATGTGACCGAGAGAGTGCAGGCTTTATAAGGGAGTAAGGCCTATTTGAGGAGAGTCTTAGAAAAAGAACACAAAAATTAGGTAAAGACTTTGAAAGAGGGCCCTGAAACTTAAGCTTCATTTACATTCACGGTAAATCTGCCTCTTCATATAATAGAAAAAAATTTACCAGCCAACCTATTAAGATCAAGAATTGCCCTCTAAAATATAACTTCTAAGTAATATAAAAAAAACCACAGTTGATACAGGACAGAAAAATACATATGCTTGGCCTTTATTTCCTTACTTTCATTTATATAAGCCATACAACAAAAACTTCCAGGTAGAGATACTCCTTGCCGTATCATTTTAGGATTAAAAGAACAAATTACCAACTAACAACAAAGAATAATTAAAATGAAAGTGATAAGAGAATTATTTTGCTAAATTAATTAAGCTAAAACATCACACCATACAATAATTGTTTTACACACACACAGGGATAAACACACACACATGTGCGCAAACCCCCATCCCCTCATATTTACTCACAATCTGGCAAGCAAAAGATCTCATTAAAAAAGAAATTTACCTCGTCTCCGCCCATAGCTCCTGGCTGCATGTAAACACAGAAGAAAACCATGGGTATTTGCATCAAATCGGTAAATTTAGAAATAAAAAAATATTACACAAACCTTTTCTAAGTATTCTCAGAATTACTTAATCTGGAGATAGTGTCTAACTTGACTGAAAACATATTAAAAAAAAAAAAAAACCTTTATGAAGTACAAGCTAAATCATAAGGGAAATCCAACTGGACATGGTAGCCACTGCAACAGATACAATGGATTCTTAAGTCTCACAAGTCTTTTTTTTTTTTTTATTGTGAAATGGCAATTCATGTTTATTTGATTCCAGTCATCAGAATTATCACAAACATTCTCTAGAACAACAGGAGCACACATTTTTAAAAAAGCTTTGAGACTATTTGCCATCCTAAAGACAAATAGAAAAAAGATTCATAGAAACAGTAAATGACGGAAAAGAGCTCAAATTTAAGGAAGGAACAGATGAATATTCTGGAAAATGAGAAGAGTGACAGTCCAGAAGAAAGAACAAAGTAACAGGAGAAAATATTAATATATTGCCAAAAGGATTTGTAGCATAACACAGGCTATAGGATGCAAGATATTTTAAAGGTGAACTTGAATGAGAACAAGAGTATGTGGAAAAGTTTCACAAGTCTTCTAAGAATTTATATTTGGGTCTATTATCTCTATCAGAGTATAGATAGAGGTTTTAATAAAAAATTCTGATTTATAAACATGTGTACTTTATCTTACTACCAGACGTTACTCAAAGAAAGAACCATTCATTCTAAATAAACTAAAAATTGTAGCATGTGATGGTCATTCTGAATTTCTTTTTTTTTTTTTTTTTTTTGTAGAGACAGTCTCACTTTATGGCCCTCGGTAGAGTGCCGTGGCCTCACACAGCTCACAGCAACCTCCAACTCCTGGGCTTAAGCGATTCTCTTGCCTCAGCCTCCCGAGTAGCTGGGACTACAGGTGCCCGCCACAACGCCCGGCTAATTTTTGGTTGCAGTTTGGCCGGGGCCGGGTCTGAACGCCACCCTCGGTATATGGGGCCGGCGCCTTACCGACTGAGCCACAGGCGCCGCCCCATTCTGAATTTCTTACTATACACACACACACACACACACACACACACACACACACACACACGCTTCATAAAAAGATTTTCCTGAAAAAATGTATAGAAATCTCATACGTAATTAGCTCTTGCTTTACAGAATGTGCGTCTATAAAATTTTTAATAAAAGTTTTTCTTATTCTTTCCATTTACTTTCCATTCAATATTGCAGTTGGGATAAAACAGTATCTTTTCCATCTATAAAATGAACTAAAAAAGTAGAATGAAAATACTGGATCCATCTCAAGCCATATCTAACAACAGAGTGCTCTGAAGGTTTCTTCCTTTTGAAAACTCAAGGCCTAAAGAACACATTGTTACAAAGTTTTTTTTTTTTTTTTGTAGAGACAGAGTCTCACTGTACCGCCCTCTGGTAGAGTGCCATGGCGTCACACGGCTCACGGCAACCTCTAACTCTTGGGCTTACGCGATTCTCTGGCCTCAGCCTCCCGAGCAGCTGGGACTACAGGCGCCCGCCACAACGCCCGGCTGTTTTTTTGTTGCAGTTTGGCCGGGGCTGGGTTTGAACCCGCCACCCTCGGCATATGGGGCCGGCGCCCTACTCACTGAGCCACAGGAGCCGCCCCATTGTTACAAAGTTTGATAGAACTAGACTGTGGTATGATGTACAGCTAGGAGATCTTGGCATCTAAAATGGTTTTCCAAGTGAAAAGTTTCTCAAACATGAAACCACAGGTTCCATAAAAATAATTGAGAACTCTAATCCATCTTTTAAAGCATGAAATGTCACACAACTAGCTTCTACTGAAAGGGAGGATTGTTTGTGCTTATATTTACAGTATAAAATAGTAAGCACTAAAGAAAACTATTTCTCCCCTTGGAAAATAATTTAGACTTTTCACCTAGATAGCTGAAATTACCATGTGGCTGAGCTCATCTATAATTTTTCACTTTTTCTCACACATTAAACTTGCCCTTGGGGCGGCACCTGTGCCTCAGTGAATAGGGTGCCAGCCCCATTTAATGAGGGTGGTGGGTTCGAACCTGGCCCCAGCCAAACTGCAACAAAAAAATAGCTGGGCGTTGTGGCAGGCGCCTGTAGTCCCAGCTACTCTGGAGGCTGAGGCAAGAGAATCGTCTGTAAGAGCTGGAGGTTGCTGTGAGCTGTGACACCACAGTACTCTACTGAGGGCAACAAAGTGAGACTCTGCCTCTAAAATAAATAAATAAATAAACTTGCCCTTGTCTCCCCATCTTTAACCTCTTTACTTTCCCATCACTCAAGCATTAAAAAGGACAATCCAGTTCACGCTCTGATTCTCCTCTTGACTCCTCTTGTGCTACAACCCTCAATGAAAACAATTCTTCTGAATTTACACAGCCGTTACTGTTTACATCATTAGCAAAAGGGGACTCAATCCAAAAAACAATGTAAGAGACTTCTATACTTTTCATTATTTAGAACCTGGAATTCATTTCCCCACATAGAGTATAATAATGGTAGTTAGTTTCCTAGCTTGTCCCCAGAACACTAACTGACAACACTTTAAAAGAGATGAAATGAGTTTTGACATCCTACCACTTGTCTCTTTAACCCTTCTTCCCATTCCCAGTGATGTAATGCTGCCTGACACTGCAGGGGAAAAAATCTCTATTGAGAAAGGAAATACAACATGCTGTATTTCAAAATTACTCGTTTCTCTCCCAAACAACAAATTCCATTTCTTTTTTACTATATCTGATATCTAGCCAGATCCTTAATGAAAAAGAACCTGATTGTGATACGAAGGAATTAGTGACCCATTGCACCTTAACACCCCTACAGGATAAATGAGAATGTCGTTCATTCAAGTCTTCGACTGCTAAACACTCAGGTAATATAAATATGAAGTGTGTAGATCTAAAGAGGCTTGGGAGTGGGGAGAAGCATGCCAAATTGAGAAGGGGAGGAGGGGAAAAGCAAATGGTCTACCTAGGAGTTTTAATCAAAGCTTCCTTGGACAGTTCATGAATTTTATAGATAGTTCTCTTTTTCCATTTCTTTTTACTGTTTTTAGGTTTTTTTCCTTTTTTCTTTTGTTACCACAGTTATCCAAGTATCTTTTCCCGTTTCTTTTTCTTTTTTTTTTTTTTTTTTTGAGACAGAACCTCAAACTGTTGCCCTGGGTAGAGTGCCGTGGCGTCACAGCTCACAGCAACCTCCAACTCTTGGGCTTAAGCCATTCTCTTGCCTCAGCCTCCCAAGTAGCTGGGATTACAGGTACCCGCCCTGCCACAACGCCTGGCTATTTTTTTGTTGCAGTTGTCATTGTTTTAGCTAGCCCGGGCTGGGTTCAAACCTACCACCCTTGGTATATGTGGCCAGTGCCCTACCCACTGAGCCACAGGCACTGCCCCCTTTTTCCATTTCTGAACAAAGACTGTAAATTGATTCGTGACAGCCTGAGGACTCTCATATTAAGGACACAAGACGGCATAAGAAATAGATAGCTTTGGGGCAGCACCTGTGGTTCAAGGAGTAGGGTGCCGGCCCCATTTAACAGAGGTGGTGGGTTCAAACCCAGCCCCAGCCAAAAATTAAAAAAAAAAAAAAAAAAGAAAGAAATAGATAGCCAACATATAGCGAGCGCCTGTAGTCCCAGCTACTCGGGAGGCTGAGGCAAGAGAATCGCTTAAGCCCAGGAGTTGGAGGTTGCTGTGAGCTGTGTGAGGCCACAGCACTCTACCGAGGGCCATAAAGTGAGACTCTGTCTCTACAAAAAAAAAAAAAAAAATAGATAGCCAACATAAAGCAGAGATATAAGATGCTTAGATTTATTTTCATCATTCATTATGGAATTTATTGTATATTACCTTGTTCCTGATTTCAGCATTTTATCTATGATCCCCATGGTGTTTATTATTACAGAGCTAAAACTTAATGAGTATTTACTATGTGTAAGAAACAGTTCAAAATGCTTTACATGGTATTAATACTATTTAATATACTCAATATTATGACATAAGTAGTCTTATAGCCTCTTTTTTTCAGATGAGGTAAATGAAACACAGGTTAAGTACCTTGTCCAAAATCACACAACTAGGGACTGATGGATGTAGAATATGAATCTAGCTCCAGAATCCGTACTTAAAACAATTCAACTATACTGTTATGTTCCTAGGGAGCAAAGTCCTTATCTTGTACTTCTTTTAATATTCTTTAATGCACTTGGCAGAATGTTCTATACCAAGTTGGTACTCAACAAATACACTTTATTAACTGAGTGCACAATCAAAGGAAGGAGGACTATATTCCCTGACAATCTTGAGAATGTAGGGCAACTCTGTTAGTGGTTTAAAATTTGATCAAGTTGTTCATATAAAGGCTGCATGCAAGTAAGTCTAATTAAACTTTTTTCTTACAAAGAAGTCATAAAATAAACATTAAGGAGAGAAATTTAGGAGTGCTTTCTTAAGAAGTAGTGGTGCTCTCTCTTGGGAACAAACATGACTTTTGAACAAGAAAAAATATTGAATATATAAATTTACATAAGCCAGAACAAAATGATCCCACATTTTAAAAAAAGGGAGTAATGTGAATAATTCATTTTTATCATATACTATACTAAGATGGATTTATACCAGATATAAGAAGGTATAATATTATTATTATTATTTTTTTTTTTTTTTGTAGAGACAGAGTCTCACTTTACTGCCTTCAGTAGAGTGCCATGATGTCACAGGACTCACAGCAACCTCTAAGCTCTTGGGCTTCCGCGATTCTCCTGCCTCAGCCTCTCGAGCAGCTGGGACTACAGGCGCCCGCCACAACGCCTGGCTATTTTTTGGTTGCAGTTCAGTCGGGGCTGGGTTTAAACCCGCCACCCTTGGTATATGGGGCCGGCGCCCTACTCACTGAGCCACAGGCGCCACCCAAGAAAGTATAATATTCTTTCAAAGTTCTAGCCATTTCCTACAAAACTTTAATTCTCAATTAAGGATCACCATCCTTACAAATAGAATTCCTTTACTGTTTCATATATATTAGATAATTTAGATCTCATAAAAATTGTATGTAGGCTCGGTGTCTGTGGCTCCAGTGGCTAAGGTGCCAGCTACATATACCAGAGCTGGCAGGTTCAAATCCAGCCCGGGCCTGCCAAACAACAATGACAACTACAATCAAAAACTAGCCGGGCCTTGAGGCAGGCACCTGTAGTCCCAGCTGCTTGGGAGGCTGAGGCAGGAGAATCGCTTAAGCCCAGGAGTTGGAAGTTGCTGTGAGCTGTGATGCCATAGCACTGTATCCAGGGTGACAGCTGAAGGCTCTGTCTCAAAAAAAAAAAAAAATATATATCTAATTATTAGAAGTCAGGGTAGGCTCAGCGCCTGTGGCTCAAGCGGCTAAGGTGCAAGCCACATACATCTGAGATGGCGGGTTTGAATCCACCCCGGGCCCCCAAACAACAATGATGGCTGCAACCAAAAAACAGCTGGGCATTGTGGCAGGCAACTGTAGTCCCAGCTGCTTGGGAGGCTGAGGCAGGAGAATCGCTTAAGGCCAGGAGTTAGAAGTTGCTGTGAGCGGTGATGCCATAGCACTCTACCCAGGGTGACAGCTTAAGTCTCTGTCTCAAAAAAAAAAAAAAAAAATTATATCTAATCATTAGAAGTCAGGGTAGGCTCGGCGCCTGTGGCTCAAGCAGCTAAGGCGCAAGTGACATACACCTGAGATGGCGGGTTTGAATCCAGCCCAGGCCCGCCAAACAACGATGGCTGCAACCAAAAATAGCTGGGCATTGTGGCGGGTGCCTGTAGTCCCAGCTACTTGGGAGGTGGAGGCAGGAGAATCGCTCCTGAGCCCAGGAGTTGGAGGTTGCTGTGAGCTGTTATGCCACAGCACTCTACTCAGGGTGACAGCTTGAGGCTCTGTCTCAAAAAAAAAAAAAAGAAGTCAGGGTAGCGTTACCCTGGGGTAGGGATAAAGAAAGAAAAGCTTTAGGAGGGCTTCTGGGGTATTGGTAATGTTTTGATCCTGGTCCAAGTATTGCATACGTGTGTGTTCAATTTGTGATACTACATTGAGCTATTTATTACATATATATTTATAATTTGTGTACACTGCTTAGTATGTTATCCTTGACAAGTTAAAAAGAAAATATTACTAATACTTTAGTTTGGTTCACTGGCTATAAAACTAATGCAGAAAATGCAAAGTGCTAATTAGCATTTTTGTAGCTTTTAAACTGTAAACCTAAATAATACAAAATTTAAAAAAAATTAGACTTGTTTTAGGTCTACTAGAACAAATATTAAAAGGTACATGAGCCGGACACAGTGGCTCACACCTGCAATCCCAGCACTCTGGGAGGCCAAGACAGGCAGATCCCTTTAGGCCCCTTGGTTAGTGGTATATCCTCCCTATCAAAAAGACTCCTTCCATGTGAAAAGGAGGGTTCTTTCACAGAAGAAACTTAAGGAAAGAAATTTACCTGGGAACCTGGGGTATTCCAGCAGCATGGAAAAGCTACTCACTGGTGTCATCCCTACCCCAAACCCTGAAAAACAGCAGCTTCTTCTGACCTGCACTTGGGAAAACTTGAGGGAATAAAAGCAGACCAAGCCTTGAGAGGAAAGAAAGAATATAAGGGAATGCACAGCACAGTCCCTATGCTACCTGACTCCTTCATCCTTAAATAAAGATAGACATACTTCCAACTCCGATCCTTTCCATCCATCCCTCACCCATCCTCCAAGAGAAGATTTCATCCCAGACCAATGAAAATAAGTCTCTGGGGCTTGGCGCCTGTAGCTCAGTGTCTAGGGCACCAGCCACATATACCTGAGCTGGCAGGCTCGAACATAGCCCAGGCAACTACAACAAAAAAACCAGCTGGATGTTGTGGCAGGTACCTGTAGTCTCAGCTACTTGGCAGGCTGAGGCAAGAGAACTGCTAAAGCCCAAGAGTTTGAGGTTACTGTGAGCTGTGATGCCACAGCACTGTACCTAGGGCAATGGCTTGAGGTTCTGTCTCAAAAAAAAAGAAAATACAGTCTCTGGGTGGGGTCCAGGGGCCCAGGCATATATATTTTCTATTTTATTTCCCATCTTGACTATATGGCTGGGATTGAGAATTACTGCTAACCCAAAAAGAAGATGGGGGAAGCGAACAGAATAGTGAAGGAAGAAAGACTAACGTTTGCTTTGTGAATACTTCTCCAGATATGGTGATAGGAGCACCACATACTTAACCTTATCATTTGTAAAGAGAGGCTAAAACATTCATTTATTTAATTTTTTTCATGCTGGTAATGTGCTGTCGTAACAAGGTTTGATAGAGGCACATCTCACACAAGCACATGAACACCCAATCATGCTTATGAACTACAAAAGAATCATAAAGTGTCCATTTAAAGTAAAGACATAGGTAACTTGCCAAGGCCACCTAGCAAATAAGTGGTGGATTCAGGATTTCAACTCAGATCTATCTGCTTCCCCACCCAAAAGCGCATTATTTCGACTATAATAGGCTGAAAAATTTTTAGTCAGATCACAAAGATGTATGTGTGTGGAGGGTAACAAAGAAAAAATTTCCGGGCGGCGCCTGTGGCTCAGTCGGTAGGGCACCAGCCCCATATACTAAGGGTGGCGGGTTCAAACCCGGCCCCAGCCAAACTGCAACCAAAAAATAGCTGGGTGTTGTGGCGGGTGCTTGTAGTCCCAGCTACTCTGGAGGCTGAGGCAAGAGAATCGCTTAAGCCCAGGAGTTGGAGGTTGCTGTGAGCTATGTGAGGCCACGGCACTCTACAGAGGGCCATGAGACTCTGTCTCTACCAAAAAAAAAGAAAAAATTTCCCCTACTTAAGTTTACCTAGGAACGAAACTTTTACCCTTCCTACATTTAAGTTTCAGACTCCAATTCTGCAAACAGTAGTGTGGTAAAAATTTCTGCTGCTAACAAGCCAGATGTTGTTCTGAAAGTAAAACTGATCACTTTGGAAGTACACTGATTCTCCACCATCAATAAAGTGTTATTTATTTAATTGTTATAAAAGAATTAAATGAAACCTGAATGATCTTTTCAGGAAAAGCAAAAAGCATAAATATCCTAATGTTGGCAGAATAATCTGTTTGCCTAAGCTTAATATGGCTACTTGCTGGCTGTTTGACATCAGCAAACTGCTTTATCATTTTTAGAAAGTGAAAATACTGCCACGTTTTAAACAGCATTGCAATAAAGATGAAATGAAGAAACATCATTCTTAATTTGTCTTCCAAAGTATCACAAATGGCAAAGGAAATGAAGCATGGAGCACTCTTAAAACTTGCAGAAATATAGAAAGCCTTGTGAAGTCTCCAGCATTATTTTAAAAACTGTACTTTATGGAGCTAAAATACATTCTTCTTAGTAAAGTATCTCAAGAATGGAAAAATAAATATCCAATGTACTCCATACTAATATGAAATCAATATATAAACAATGACATGTTCATAAGAGCAATAAAACACTACTATAGTCCAGTTTGGGGGTAGAGGGATGAGGGAGAGAGGAGGGGAAAGGACGTATGGCAGAAGGAGGCGGGATCTCACCTAATATGCACATTGTGAGGGTATAGAACACGCCCCCTGGGTGAGGGGCTCTTCTACAAATGGGACTTTACCCTGGAAGTGAGAATTAAATAAAGTTCAAAAAAATAAAAACTGCACTTTAGTTTCACGCACTATGACTACTCCATGATTGCACTATGTTTTGTTTAGGTAAGAGAATAATCCTGGGATAAAATTGGTGCTCAAGAAAAGTGGGTTTTGACCATGTCCTGGCAAACTGTAGCAAGCACTTCAGAAGCACAGAGGTCTGTGAAAGCATCTTGTAAATTGTTAATTGCTAGATTTATGTATGTTATTACCGTCTTTCACAAAGAACAGTTAATGCAAATTTTTTAGGAAAGAAACAAGGTGGAAATTAGGTATTTCTAAGACTGTTAAACTGTGCTTGTCACTGTTTCACTGAGATATCTTTCCCACCCTCTCTGTTGGTCTCCTATATAGAGTGCTTATTCAATGGGCCACGCATTATACTTGAAGCCAGGGATGAGCTATGAATAAAAGCTATTCTGTTGGAGCACATATATTAAAGAGAAATACCAACATTAGTTAATAAAGTGTGGTGAGTGCTATAAATGGGAAGTCTAGTTTCTACTGCCTACAACTAGTGTAGATAAAACACAGGGAAGTTCACAGGGACAAGTAAGTAACTTTTCAGCTTCTTACATCTTTATTATTGGGTTGGAGACACCTAATAGTATCATTTTATTTTTATTTTTTATTTTTTGGACACAGAGTCTCACTTGTCACCCTTGGTAGAGTGCAGTAGCATCACAGCTCATGGCAACCTCAAATTCCTGGGCTTAAGCTATTCTCTTACCTTAGCCTCCCAAGTAGCTGGGACTATAGGCCTCCGCCACAAGGCCCAGATATTTTTAAAGACTAGGTCTTGCTCTGGCTCAGGCTGGTCTCGAATCTGTGAGCTCAGGCAATTCATCTGCCTCAGCCTCCCAAGTGCTGGGATTACAGGCGTGAGTCACCACACCCAGCCAATAGTATCATTTTAGATACATTCATGAACATAAGCAATTTACCACAAAGTGAAGAATATTTCAGACTTCACTTATTTACAGTGCTTAACATCAGGCCATATAGACCAGGTTTACTATTTTATTTTTTAGGAAAACAGAATTTATTAAGCAGTCAGGCTTAATATTTAATATTATTTTGGCCGGGCGTGGTGGCTGAGGCAGGTGGATTGCCTGAGCTTATAGCTTCGAGACCAGCCTGAGCAAGAGAGAGGCCCTGTCTCTAAAAATAGCCCAGCGTTGTGGCAGTTGCCAGCTACTCGGGAGGCAGAGACAAGAGAATCATTTGAGCCCAAGAGTTTGAGGTTGCTGTGAGCTCTGATGCCATAGCACTCTACTGAAAACAAGAAAGTGAGATTCTGTTTCAAAAAAAATTTTTTTAAATATTATTTAAATTAAAATAAAGTGGCTCGGCACCTGTAGCTCAGTGGCTAAGGTGCCAGCCATATACACCAGAGCTGGTAGGTTCGAATCGAAGCCTGGGAAGGCCAAACATCAATGACAACTACAATCAAAAATACCAGCCAGCTACTTGGGAGGCTAAGGCAAGAGAATCACTTGAGCCCAAGAGCTGGAGGTTGGAGTGAGGGTTGCTGTGAGCTATGATGAAGCCACTGCACTCTAGCCTGGGCAATAGAATGACACCTTATCTTAAAAAAAAAAAAAAAAAATTAGAAAAAAAAGAAGAAAGGAGAAAAAAAGAAACAAAAATACTGAATCTTGTCATCAGAAAGTTTAAAATTCCTCACTGGGTGTAGTAGCTCATGTCTGTAATTCTAGCACTCTAGGACGCTGAGGCAGGTGGATTGCTTGAGCTTATGAGTTCGAGACCAGCCTGAGCAAAAGCAAGACCCCATCTCTACTAAAAAATAGAAAAACTGAGGCAAGAGGATCACTTGAGCTCAAGAGTTTGAGGTTGCTGTGAACTATGACTCCATGACACTCCACCCAGGGTGACAGAGTAAGATTCTGACTCAAAAAAAAAAGAAAAAAAAGTTTAAAATTCTCAAAGAAAATGTATTTAATCTGAGAATCTCAAAATAATTCTTTACTGCCTTTTTACAATGCTAAGAAGTCATTTAGTTATATCCACTCACAGTGCAGAAATAACAATGTGCTCTTCAAATTTTGGAAAATCCCATTTGGAATTCTAGCAAAGCCAGCACTATTCCCATCTGGTATCATGTACTCAGCTCCCTCTATGCCACTTCCTCTTACCTAAGCTTCTCCCCAAGTTCACTTCCAGCACAGCACGAAAGGGAGGGGGAAGAGGAAGCTCTACAGCCACACAGAAGTCTCTACCCATCACAAATGTTCATAAATACTCTTTCACATTTCCTCTTTTGATTCAACAAATGCACTGTGAGTTCAAATGGAAATACAGTAGAACCTCCATAGTTGACCATCTCCCTACAGTGACCACCTCCTTACAGTAACCTAATTTTCATAGACCAGACATACACCACATGTATACCAGTACAGCAGGCCCAGTCCCTTATGTTGACCACCTGCGTATGTTAACCAGTTTGTTATAGTTCCTTAGATGGTCAACTTACAGAGCTTCTATTGTATAAGCAAAACCCTCCAAAATATTTCCAGAGCATTAATAAGAAGAAAAATAAGACAGCATAACCTGAAGTTCCAAGTTTCTTTCTTTTCTTTTCTGTTTTCTGAGACAGAGTCTCAAGCTGTCCCCCTGGATAGAGTGCCATAGTATCATAGCTCACAGCAACCTCCAACTCTTAGGCTCAAGCGATCCTCTTGCTTCAGTTTTTCTATTTTTAGTAAAGATGGGGTCTCGCTTTTGCTCAGGCTGGTCTTGAACTTGTGAGCTCAAGCAATCCACCTGCGTCAGTCTCCCAGAGTGCTAGGATTACAAGTGTAAGCCACCGTGCTCAGTTTTGTTTTGTTTTGTTTTAAAGAGTCTTAGTTCATTGCCCAGGTTAGAGTGCCATGGTATCGGCCTTGCTCACAGAACCTCAAACTCCTGGGCTCTAGTGATCCTCCTGTTTCAGCCTCCTGAGTAGCCAGAACTACAGGTGCCTGCCATACACCTAGCTAATTTTTCTATTTTTAGTGGAGATGGGGTCTCACTTTCTTACTCAGGATGGTCTCAAACACTTAAATCCAGGCAATCCTACCACCTTGACCTCCCAGAGTGCTAGGATTATTTTCATGAGCCACTGCAACTGGCCCCAAGTTTCTTGATATGTCAGCTATGTATAAGTTGTTTAACAATCAGTAACCTCAGCTGGGCCCCGTGGTTCCTGACTGTAATCCTAGCACTCTGGGAGGCTGACATGGGTGGATTGCCTGAGCTCACAAATTTAAGACTAGCCTAAGAAAGAACAAGACCTTGTCTCTAAAAAATAGCGAGGCATTGTCCAAAACAAACAAACAAAACAATCAGTAACCTCAGAGTTTCTCCAGGAGGTAAGTGTCTTTTTGGTTTAAGATACCAAAATTTTAAGTCTTCAAACTGTCTGGCTTTTATTCCAGATTTCTTCAATTTATCATTGCTATACATTTTGATAAGAAAGAGTGAGAATAAACAATTATCTTTCCCTGTCAGAGGGAAAGTAGTACTGAAGATCTCTTAATCACCTCTTATAACTTAGTTGGAATAGACTCTAATTACAACCTGAACAATCTCAGAAAAGGAGTGGCAAGAAAACTTTTAACTGAAAAAATATTGAACTTCTGTTACATTGCAAAGCTACTATCCAAAAAAAAAAAAAAAAAAAGTCACTCTCTGGCAGTGTCTTCTCTGAGTAAGATTTTTGCCCCTATTTCCCACATGTGGCAGTAATAATTCCTTATTTGTACAGATACTTTACTTCATCCGAATCTCACAAAAAAAAAATGAGGTCGTTAAAATGCCATTAACTGCCTACTTGTAGTTATTTAAAACGTTTAAGCATATTCAGAATCTTGCTTAACCAGAGGATATCCTTTATCACTCTTATCACATGACTCTTCAAAGACCTAAGCCCTCCACTGTGATATGTAATATCACAGGATAATGTGATAGGAAAGTAGTGTAGCTACACTGGAGCACGTTGGTGGCTTCCCCATGAATTTTAAGAGCTCTTTATTCATTAAGGATATTGTATCGTTGTCATATTTATTGCAAACATTTTCTCCAAGGTTACCATGAGCTTTTTACTTTGTAGTACTTTTACTTTCTGACGAAAAAAAGTTTTCAGTTTTTGCACAAATGTGTCAAATATTTAGTGACTTTTTAATGCTTTGAAAAATCTCCATTTTGGAGTCAAAAAAAAAAAAGATCTAAGCCCTCAGTTTTGTCCTCTGAAAAAAAATATTATCATATTCCCTTGCAGAAGCTGTTGTATTTTGACGCTATAAATTAGTTTACATTCTCCAGAATTTTGTAGTGATGGAATTTTCTAATATATCCTTTTTTCCTAGCTTTTTAACAGCATAATTATTTTGAAAGAGTCATTTATGTTGTTGCATGCATTCATCCCTTTTCACTGCTGAATAGTATTCCATTGCGCAACTTATGACAATTTGTTTATCTATTTCCCACTTGAGGGACATTTGGGTTATTTACAATTTTGAGCTATTATGAATAATACTGCTTTAAATGTCCATATACATGTCTTTGCATGGAGACACATTTTCACTGTTTTTCATTGGTAGATTCCTAGGACAATTCCTGCATCATATGGTAGGTACATGTTTAACTTTTTAAGAAACTGACAAACTAAGGCCAGGCGCCATGACTCATGCTTATAATCCTAGCACTTTGGGAGGCCAAGGCAGTAGTTTGAGAACAGCCTGAGCAAGAGTGAGACTCCATCTCTACTTAAAATAGAAAAACCAGCCAGGCGTGTGGCAGGTGCCTATAATCCCAGGTACTTGAGAGGCTGAGGCAAGAGGAACTCTTCAGCCCAAAAGTTTGAGGTTGCTGTGAGCTATATGATGATGCCAGGGCAACAGAGTAAGAGTCTATCTCCAAAAAAACAAACAAACAAACAAAAAAAACCTGAGAAACTATTTTCTAAACTGGCTGTGAGATAATATAGGGACAGGACTTGGGCCTCACTTCTGACCAAGAGAGGCCACATGGGGCAGCACAATCTAGCCTAATTAACTCTTGAAAGAAAAAGAAAATGCCCTTCTAGCCACTGAAATTCAGCCCACACCTATATAAGGAGAGGCCAAATTGTTTGTTATTTGAGTAATATCTTCCAGAATCACTAAAGCAAGATACTGACACAGATGATAAGGAACCTGGGTGCAAAGAAACCAGATATCACTGTATCTAACTACCCCAAGCCAGAAAAGATCTCATACTGACCTTACCTTGACTCTTCCCTCACTGTAATCTCATTTTTTTTTTTTTTACTGTAATCTCATTTTAATGCTAAACATCACGCATAGGAGTGGAGATTTAAGATGCCGGTGATAGGCTTGGCACCTGTAGCTCAGCGGCTAGGGCACCAGCCACTTACACTGGAGCTGGAGGGTTCGAATCCAGCCCCGGCCTGCCAAACAACTACAACCAAAAAATAGAAGGGCAATGTGGCAGTTGCCTGTAGTCCCAGCTACTTGGGATGCTGAGGCAAGAGAATCACTTAAGCCCAAGAGTTTGGGGTTGCTGTGAGCTATGATGCCACAGTACTCTACCCAGAGTGACAGCTTGAAACTCTGTCTCAAAAAAAAAAGATGTTAGTGATACAGGTGATGCATGAAGATGCATGGCCACCATGACCACCAACAGAAACACGAATTTACATGTGATGACTTCAAAGCTGATACCTCCCTCCCTCTTTATAACCCCATAAAAGTTCCCCAGCCCCAGCCCTTCATTCAGGGAACCAGCGAGGTTGCTCCCTTAACCACCATTATCTTTTTGTTAAAGCAAAAAGCAATAAAAGACTTGCCTGCCAAAATCTTTCTGGTCTCATGACCATTTCTCTTGACTCAGGGACCAAGAACCAGAAGTCCAGTATCGGCTATACCATTTTACATTCCAAACAGCAGTGGCAGGGCAATTTTTAAAGTGAAAACAGCACAAGAGATTGCCCCAAAGAAGGTACATATTCCAAAGTCAAGTGATAAGCAGTAAATATCTCTTCCAGAGATTTACACAAAACCAGGTAGGACTCCACCCCACTACAGCTATTCTAGCCTATGAGATAACCTACAGCTTTGCTTAAATTCCATCAGGAAAACATCTATCTAAATATAACCACGGTAAAACAAACTCTTATTTTTGAAAACTGACAAGCAAAGAAAGGAAGATCTTAAAAAGGCAACAATAAAGCTGATGCAAGCAATCACAACAGCAACTCACATTAACATCATCTACAAGTCAGACTCTATGCTAAAAAGATTTATATATAGTCACTTCAGTACGTCTATTTTACAGGTAAAGAAATTGAAAGGCAAACAGGAGTCAAGAATGTGGCCCTAAGGTTATACAGTTTGTAAAGGACAGAAATCAGATTTGCCTGACTCCAGACAGTGCTCTTAAAACTAATTCACTGCTTAGCCGGGCGTTGTGGTGGGCGCCTGTAGTCCCAGCTACTCGGGAGGCTGAGGCAAGAGAATCGCTTAAGCCCAGGAGTTGGAGGTTGCTGTGAGCTGTGTGATGCCACGGCACTCTACCGAGGGCAACAAAGTGAGACTCTGTCTCTATTAAAAAAAAAAAAACTAATTCACTGCTGCATCTTCACATTTTATAGACCTTCCAGCCTTCTTGGAAGATACCTTCCCTGAAGCTGAATGATACTATCCCTTAAGCCACACTACTACCTGTGTTTTCTGATACTTATCTGTTTTCTCTGTTTTTATTTATTTTTTGTTTGTTTGTTTTTTGAGACAGAGTCTCACTTTGTTGCACTCTGTAGAATGCTGTTGCATCACAGCTCACAGCAACCTCAAACTCTTGGGCTTACGTAATTCTTTTGCCTCAGCCTCCCAAGTAGCTGGGACTACAGGTGCCCACCACAACTCCCAGCTATTTTTAGAGACTAGGACTTGCTCTGGCTTAGGCTGGTCTCAAACCTGTGAGCTCAGGTAATCCACCTTGTCCTCTCTGAGTGCTAGGATTTCAGGTGTGAGCCACCCCGTCCAGCTTCTAGGATCCTTTTCTAAGGATCAACATAACAGAGGGAAAATCACCAAATCAAGCATTAATCCTATATAAACCCACAACTGTTAAACCAACTCTACATTTGGAATTTTAAAAACAAAACAAAAACAAATGCACATGCTACTATTAGTGTTAGAAAAATCTGGCTGACAAAAAAAAAATGGTATGTATGTGACAGGATGCATATATCGATCAGATAAATCATTCCATAATATGAATATATCAACCATCTCATTGTACTCCATAAATATACACAATTATTATGTATCTATCAAAGTAAAATTTAAGGGCTGGGTGCAGTGGCTCACACCTGCAATCCTAGCACTCTGGGAGGCCGAGGCAGGTGGATTGCTTGAGTTCATGAGTTCAAGACCAGCCTGAGCAGAAGCGAGACCTTGTCTCCAGTAAAAATAGAAAAACTGAGGCAAGAGAATGGTTTGAGCCCAAGAGTTGGAAAATTTCATGAGCTATGACGCCACGGCACTCTACCCAGGGCAACAGTTTGAGACTCTGTCTAAAATAAATAAATAAATAAATAAATAAATAAATAAAATGAAATAAAATGAAAGCAGAGAATTAAATCAAAGAGAATGAAAACTTTTTAGAAGGAAAAATGTCTTATTGGTTTCATTTTTTACACAGAAAATCAAAAATTATATCTCCCTTTTGCAAAAGCAGACTGCACATCATGTCAAATTAGGTCTTCTCAAATACACACTCATTCCTTCAGGCAGATACACAAGCGAACTGTTCTGCTTTTACATTGAACTGGAAACCTTATCATTTAACACAATTAATTTTTGCTGAAGCTCAGCAAGTTAAACATTTATTTTTATTGAATCTCTACTGCCTAGATTAGACTGCAGGGGCATCAACACAGCTCACTGCAACCTCCAACTCCTAAATTCAAGTGACCCTCTTGCCTCAACCTTCTTTTTTTTTGTAGAGACAGAGTTTCACTTTATGGCCCTCGGTAGAGTGCCGTGGCCTCACACAGCTCACAGCAACCTCCAACTCCTGGGCTTCAGCGATTCTCTTGCCTCAGCCTCCCGAGTAGCTGGGACTACAGGCGCCCGCCACAACGCCCGGCTATTTTTTGGTTGCAGTTCAGCCGAGGCCAGGTTTGAACCCACCACCCTCGGTGTATGGGGCCGGCGCCTTACCGACTGAGCCACAGGCGCCGCCCTTGCCTCAACCTTCTAAGAAGCTGGGACTGCAGGTGTGTGCCACCATACTTGGCTAATTTATTTTTTGTAGGAACAGGATCTTACTGTTGCCCAAGATGGGCTCAAGAGATCTTTACTCCTTGGCCTCCCAAAGTGTTGGAATCGCAGAGAGAACTACCGTGCCCATTTATTCTCATCCCACTACAAAAAAAAATTAGAAGTAGCATAATCGTAGGTGTAACGTGACCTTTGCTTTTAGAAATTAGAAGTAGATACTTTGGAATTTTTATTGCCTCCAAGACCCTTAAAGCTAAATACTAGCTATTTAGAAAAAAATACATGCATGGAGTGGCTTAAGTATCATTAAGCATTACCAGTAGCTCTCAGCAGTGCTTTTTGTAGACAGGCTACCAAAGTCAGAACCAAGGAAATGTGAAATACATATTTTAGAGATAACTTAAAATCTGTGCTAAGGCATTCCACTGGCATTTTAACATACTCAAGCAAGAGGGAAAAGAATACAATATTGTATACAACTCTAGATTGACCTAGTATGGTCTCCCATATGTATCAAAAGGTAGTCTGAATTATCTGGGAGTATGAGAGGGTACAATCCCATATCATTCATTTGCTAGAGGAGAAAATTTAAACCTTGAGAGATTCAATAAGCCCTTCTGATGAGAGACAGTATCCATTCAGACATTGTTCTTCTGAAAAGCTATTTGATCCATAGACACTAGAAAGAAGAGGTGATACAGCTAGATATTTCTTCTGGTATTAATTAATACAGCAATTTTCTGATGCTTTAGAACATGATTCAACAACTATGACAATCTGTTTCTAACCTGCAAAGCTGTTGACATCTATATTAAACGAATTCCACTAATAGGAGACCCCTGGATGTCAAGCTTGAAAAACCTATTGACTGTTGAACACAGTAAGAAAATTCTGAGTTATGTATAAATAAATTGATTTGTTCATTACATTCTAAACCCCACTCTATCGCTCCCTTAACTTCCCTTTGTTCCTCCATCCCAATGGGACAGAGGAAGAGTTGGCAAACATTTCTGTAAAGTGTTAAGCAACAAATAGTTTAGACTTTTGTGGGCTCTGCCTTTGTATCTAAAAAGTAGCCTCAGACAATCTATAAATGAACAAGTGTGGCTATGTTCCAGTAAAACTTTATTTACAATAATAGTAGGGCTATAGTTCGCCAACCCTGGTATAGACTAACAATTCTCAAACTTTAACCTGCATCAGAATCACAGACAGGATTGTTAATACACAAACTCCTGGACTCCATCCTTAAAGTTTCTGATTCAGTAGGCTTACTGTGATACCTGAGATTTTGCATTTTTAGTGATTTCCCAAGAAATGCTTATTGTGCTGGTCCAGGCACCACACTTTGAGAAACACTAATAAAGAATAACAGTCTTTACTGAGTTCAGTGGAAGGATGAAATGTAACAAAAAATTAAGAAAATATAAATCACATGCTACAAACTGGACTGTTAATTTTATAGAAAATTTCATATGAAACTTACTGTTAAGTGCCATAATATTATCTGTTCCTGGATGATGGAAATTTATTCCCATGCGTCCTAAAAAATAAAATAGTTTTAAGCACAAAGGAAAGAATGCTTAATGTAATCATTTCAAGTACCCTGTTTTCCTGAAAATAAGACAGTGTCTTATTTTAAGGTGTGCTCCCAAAGATGCGCTAGGTCTTATTTTCAGGGGACGTCTTATCTTTCCTGTAAGTAGGTCTTATTTTCGGAGGATGTTTTATTTTCGGGGAAACAGGGTCTATATTAAAATATGAACATTACAAAAAGCTAGAACAGATTATAACAATGCTATTAAAAGCCAAAGCAGTTACAACAGTATTTAAATCAAGTCATAAAACATACACACGAAAACTCTTAAAGCCAAAGTCTCAAAAACAAATACATAAACAAAACAAAAAAGAAGCTTCCATTAGAATAGTTTGAAATTGAACACATCTCCCACATTCCAAATTAAACATGCCAACTCCCTAAATTAAGCATTTTATTTAAACAACCATTCATACTGCCCCTTCAAATTCAAGCAGCAAAAAAATAAACTTAAAGACATATATAAACTTGAAGCTTAGAGAGAATACAAAGAAAGGTTTCACAGTGGCTCAAAAAATGCAACATAATCATCAGAATGGCAACCAGAAGATGGTGAAATTTGAATAATACATATAGTAGAAAAAACTGACTGGCCTAAAAATCTAGGGTTCTTGTGCCTGCCCCTATCACTAACTAGTTATATGACCTTGGACATAATGCTCATCTCCAGACCTTCATCCAGTCTATATAAAAGAAGTTGCAAACTTCTGCCCACCTTGGCCGGCTTTCTGTTTTCTTTTTCTTTTTTTTTTTTTTTTTTTTGTAGAGACAGAGTCTCACTTTATGGCCCTTGGTAGAGTGCCATGGCATCACACAGCTCACAGCAACCTCCAACTCCTGGGCTTAAGCGATTCTCTTGCCTCAGCCTCCCAAGTAGCTGGGACTACAGGCGCCCGCCACAACGCCCGGCTATTTTTTGGTTGCAGTTCGGCCGGGGCCGGGTTTGAACTTGCCGCCCTCGGTATATGGGGCCGGCGCCTTACCAACTGAGCCACAGGCGCCACCCGGGCTTTCTGTTTTCATATGCCTCTAAACTAAGAATCATTTCTACACTATTAAAGGGATATAAACAAACCACACCAAAAATAAATAAAAGAGACCCTGTAGCCTGTAAAGCCTAAAGTATTTACTCTAGCTTTGCACAAAGTTTGCCAACCCCCAGTCTGTAAAATGATAAGACAGAATCAGATACTTCAACTACTGGCCTCCAAGGTAAAGGTAGAAAACGGAGAAATTTGGTATGTTTTTCATTAATTATTTGGAATAGGAACAGATGTATCAAAAGAAAAGTTAAACAGTCTTATGTGGGAAAAAAATGTACTTAGTAAGTTTCCCTGCCAATCCTTCAATGAAATAATTATTTATTTTTGAGACAGTCTCAAGCTGTCGCCCTAGATAGAGTGCCATAACATCCATAGTTTACAGCAACCTCCAACTCTTGGGCTCAAGTGATCCTGTTGCCTCAATTTTCTATTTTCAGTAGAGATGTGGTCTTGCTCTTGCTCAGGCTGGTCTCAAACTCCTGAGCTCAAACAATCCACCTGCCCCAGTCTCCCAGAGTGCTAGGATTACAGGCATGAGCCACTGTGCCTGGCCCAAATTAATTATTTAAACAATGCTTCTATGTAAAACTAATATCTGTAAATTTGGCTCTGCAAAGTTTTCATGCCAAATTATGTCAAAGGTTGTAATGAAATTTTCAGAAAGAATACTGATTTGATTTGAGTGCATTTCATTTAGATCATTTAAGTAATGTCAACATTTATTGTTGATATTTCCATATTTACTAGAAGCTTTTTTGAGGGGAAGATGGTACAGAGAAATCTGGAGACATGGTAAAAGTGACTGACTTTTACAACAAATATAGTTTACATATAATTTTATAACAAATACAGTTTTATATGTAATAGCAAATGGGTCAGTCCTTATTAAACTGTTGGGGGACTTCAGGCAAATCATCAACCTCTTTTCTTTTTTTTTTTTTTTTTTTTTTTGTAGAGACAGAGTCTCATTGTACCGCCCTCGGGTAGAGTGCCGTGGCGTCACACGGCTCACAGCAACCTCTAACTCTTGGGCTTACGCGATTCTCTTGCCTCAGCCTCCCGAGTAGCTGGGACTACAGGCGCCCGCCACAACGCCCAGCTATTTTTTTTTTTTTTTTTTTGGTTGCAGTTTGGCCGGGGCTGGGTTTGAACCCGCCACCCTCGGCATATGGGGCCGGCGCCCTACTCACTGAGCCACAGGCGCCACCCCCATCAACCTCTTTTGACCCAAAGAAAAGCATCATAGGGACCACAGCATTTGCCTCAAATATAAAACAGGAATCATGAATTCTAGAAAAATCAAGTTTTTGCCTAGACAAGGCCATCCTAATTTCTTTTTGAGACAGAGTCTGACTCTGTTGCCCTCAAGAGAGTGGCATGGTGTCATAGCTCACAGCAACTTCAAACTCTTGGGCTCAAGTGATTTTTTTGTCTTAGCCTCTCAAGTAGGTGGGACTATAGGTGCCCACCACAACACTTGGCTATTTTTTAGAGACAAGGTCTTGCTCTTGCTCAGGCTGGTCTGGAACCTGTGAGCTCAGGCAATCCAGCCACCTCAGCCTCCCAGAATGCTAGGATTACAGGTGTGAGCCACCATGTCCAGCCTCATCCTAGTTTCTTAAAAGATCCCCAGGTCACAATAATTTGTGAAAGGTCATTTCCTACCAAGAGGTAGGGAAAAAACAAAAACCTCAACTGTGCAATGCCACTTGTTTTGGGGTATGAGTATGTGTATGGAAAAAATTGAGTGGTGCCTGTGGCTCAGTGAGTAGGGCACCGGCCCCATATACTGAGGGTGGCAGGTTTGAAACTGGCCCTGGCCAAACTACAACAACAACAAAAAAAAATAGCCAGGCATTGTGGCGGGTGTCTGTAGTCTCGGCTAGTTGGGAAGCTGAGGCAAGAGAATTGCCTAAGCCCAAGAGTTGGAGGTTGCTGTGAGCTGTGATGCCACAGCACTCTACTGAGGATGACAAAGTGTCTCAAAAAAAATAAATAAATAAAAGAATGGAAAAATCATCAACAATTGATGAATGCCAATAAAACTGTACTAATTTTATCATGAAGCATTACAGGGCTTTCAATAAAAATTTTAGCTTTTATTATTTCAAGCCTCCTTAGTTATTTATTTTTTTAGAGACAGGTTCTCACTATGTTGTCCAGGCTGGAGTGAAGTTCCTATTCACAGGAGTGATCCCACTACTGATCAGCATGGGAGCTTTGACCTGCTCCGTTTCTAAACTGGGCCGGTTCACCCCTCCTTAGGCAACCTGGTGGCCGCACGCTCCCAGGAGGGAGCCATATTGATAAGTTTGCCATATTGATGCCAAACTTAGTGCAGACACCTGATCAGCATAGCACATTACAGCCCAGAACTCCTAGACTCAAGTGATCCTCCTGTCTCAGTCTCCCGAGTAACTGGGACTATAGGCACGCACCACCATACCTGGCTCAAACCTCCTTATTAGGAGAAAGGTAATTGCATCTCTCTCTTTTTTTATGTAGACTATTTTGCTAGCATATATAATATAGTAAATTCTTTGTCAGAATATATTATGTTTTCTATAGAAAATATATTAGTAAGCTGGGTGTAGTGGCTCACACCTGTAATCCCAGCACTCTGGGAGGCCAAGGCAGGCAGATCCCTTTAGCTCAAGAGTTTGAGACCAGTCTGACCAACAGCAAGACTAAGAATAGACAAGCTATCTGGGGCTCAGCACCCATAGGTCAGTGGTGAGGGCACCAGCCACATACATCGGGGCTAGTGGGTTCAAAGCCGGCCTGGGCCTGCTGAACAACAATGACAACAACAACAACAACAAAATAGCCAGGTGTTGTGGCAGGCGCCTATAGTCCCAGCTACTTGGGAGGCTGAGGCAAGAGAATTGCTTAAGCCCAAGAGTTTGAGGTTGCTGTGAGCTGTGATGCCATAGCTCTCTACTGTTGGCGACACAGTGAGATTGTCTCAAAAAAAAAGAAAGAAAGAAAGAAAAACTACCTGGGCATCATAGGGGGTGCCTGTAGTCCCAGCTACAAGGGAGGCTTAGGCAAGAGGAATGCTCAAGCCCAAGAGTTTGAGGTTGCAGTTAGCTATGATGCCATGGCACTCTACCCAGGGTTATAGAGTTGAGACTCTGGCTCAAAAAGAAAAAAAGTTAGTAAAGAATCATCTAAATAATAGAATCATCTATTTTATTTTTTATCTATTTCATAAACTTTTTCATATTTACTAGAAGCTAATTTTAGGAATTTTAAAAACTATCCCATTGTTTAAAGATACATTTAATGTATTTACATATGTATGTAATTGCTTTGTATGCCTTTTATTTTTCTAGTTCCTAAGTCATTCCAGAGTCCCTGAAAATTACAATCTACTACAACAGATGCAGCAAGTGTTATCTCTAACCACCACTTTGAATCAGAATGTATTATAGGAAAATTTGTCACCGAAATAAGGCTTTGACTCGGTAGAGAGAATTTACATTCTGGTTTCAACTAGCTATACCAATGTTCTCACTTCCATTATTTACAGATAATCAAGACCTTACTTGAACTCATTACCACCAAATACTAACATCCATGAAAACTAGATGTGATTTACTCTAAACCAGGTTTCACCATATTCTGGGGTATTCGGATTTAATAGTAAATAGCTGGCCACTGGAAAGTCAACCTAAAAGCCCATCAAGATTTCCAAATCACTGCCCATCATACCCTAAGGAAATAGCAAATATAGAGGATCACTTCGATCTTTGACCAACGAATATTCAGAGGAGGGGGTGGTACTTAAGAAGCTAAAGATATTCCCTAAACATTTTTAGAATAAAAAGCTATTAAGGAAATCAAACAAGCCCAAATTTAGCTGATCCTCATTTGACTTCTTTTTTTTTGAGACAGAGTCTCACTTTGTTGCCCTCAATAGAGTGCTGTGGCATCAGAGCTCACAGCAACCTACAGCTCTTGGGCTTAGGCAATTCTCTTGCCTCAGCCTCTCAAGTAGCTGGGATTACAGGTGCCCGCCACAACACCTGGCTATTACTTTTGACTTATTTTATTTCCTGTATCTACAATCATTTATGGTAAAGAATTAGGTAGCTTACAATCACTATATCAAAGAATAGTTTTTGTATGTTTCTGGAACTACTTATCTTCCAAAATACAAAGGGATACCCCTTTCATCCTCCAGAACTTAAACATACCTACCTGGATCATTTTTTACTCTTTCCATGAAGTCTTAGAACTTTTCAGCTTCTTAAGATGAAATTGAAAGGAAGCTTGGTAGTTTTCTGATTATTATTCTCCACTCTACTTTGATTACTTCTACCCTGATCTTTCTTAAGATGCAGCAAAACAAGAGCCTTAGATAATGTTTTAAAAATTGAAGACATCATTAATTGATAAGCAGAAAGCTTTTAAACTTTCCTGCTGTTCTCCCTAGTTCTCTTGGACTCTTTTTTTTTTTTTTCTTGGAGACAGAGTCTCACTCTGTCACCCTGGGTAGAGTGTCATGGTGTCAAAGCTCACAACAACCTCAAACTCTTGGGCTCAAGTGATTGACCTCAGTTTTTCTATTTTTAGTAGAGACAGGGTCTCGATATTGCTCAGGCTGGTCTTGAACTCCTGAGCTAAGTGATGCACCCACCTCGGCCTCCCACAGTGCTAGGTTTGTAAGTGTAAGCCACCTTGCTCAGCCCTCTGTTGTACTCTTTGACTTCAGCAGATCTCTGGATGAAAGTTAGCAGTGAAAAATTTTTTATGAAACTCACAGTCAACACCATAACCACTGGAATCAATTATCTAAATATAAACTAATTTTCTCCCAATTAAATGCAATTTTTTTTTAAGCAAAATCACTTATGGGTTTTTTTTTGTTTGTTTGAGACAAGGTATTACCTTGTCACCCTTGATAGAGTGCTGTGGTGTCACAGCTCACAGCAACCTCCAGCTCCTAGGCTTAGATGATTTTTATGCCTCATCCTCCTGAATATCTGGGACTACAGGTGCCCGCCACAATGCCTGGCTACCTGGGACTACAGGTGCCTGCCACAATGCCTGGCTATTTTTTTGTTGCAGTTTGGCCTGGGCTGGGTTTGAACCTGCCACCCTCAGTATATGGGGCCGGTGCCCTACTCACTGAGCCACAAGGGCCGCCCTCACTTATGGGTTTTTAAGGCTACTTTCTTGGCCTAGCACAATGGCTCAAGCCTATTATCCTAGCACTCTGGGAAGTCAAGGTGGAGAATCACTTGAGCTTAGAAGTTCCAGACCAGCCTGAGCAAGAGCAAGACTCCTTCTCTACTGAAAATAGAAAAAATTAGCCAGGCATGGTGGTGGGCCCCTGTAGTCCCAGGTACTTAGGAGCTTAGGAAGGAGGATCACTTGAACCCAGGAATATGAAATTGCTATGAGATAGGCTGAGGTCATGACACTCTAACCCTGGTGATAGAGCAAGAGACTGTCTCCCAAAAGTGGAGGGAGGGGGACAAGGCTAGTTTCTTTACCTCTTCAAAAATTAATGTTTATGGTTGGGCATGGTAGCTCACACATGTAATCCTAGTACTCTGGGAGAAGGCAGGTAGACTGCTTGAGCCCATAAGTTCGAGACCAGCTTGAGAAAGAACAAGAACCTGTTTCCAGTAAAACATAGAAACTAGCCAGGCATGGTGGCTGTAGTCCCAGCTACTCGGGAGGCTAAGGCAAAAGGATGGCTTAAGCCCAAGATTTTGAGGATGCTGTGAGCTATGATACCGTAGTACTCTACCCAGGGCAACAAAGTGATACTCTGTATCAAAAACAAACCAAAAAATTAATGTTTATTATAACATACATTTTCATTGGAGAAAAATTAGACAATGTAGACAAATAACAAAAATAAGCACTACTAACATGTTGATTTATTGTCTTCCTGTTTGGAGAGTGTGTACATGTAAAAGTTTCATTTCTAAAACTGAAATTTGTTAATTAGTAGTAATTTCTAAAACAGAAATTTAGACATACTCTATTGTATGTCTTAAGTTTTACAGTTCTTTAGAAATTTTGGAAGAGAGAGAAAATATGAAACAGCAAAAGAAAAAATAATTCCAAATTCAGATAAGTCCCTTTAATTTTTTCTCCTTTTGTCCAAAAAATACTACTGTTTAATCAGTTTTGAAAATAGAATCAAGTGTGCGACATTTGGTGATTTTTGTTAATGTAGTCTGCTGCTGCCAGTGTGACATTTTGTCACCTGTCCATGGTCTGCTATTTTTAAAACTGTGCTTGTCAGCTAGCTATCTCTTAAGTATAGTATAAAATATAAGGTTTCAGAAACTGGTAGGCAAACTTGATTTTACTGATTTAAATGATGCAGTGGAAATTTAAGACTATTCCACTTTCCCCACTGCCTAAAGCCTGATAAATAGGGGGGAAAGCTGATGGAAACAGAGGCTGGAAAATTATGGGGTTACTTACGGTTATTCATACTGTGAAAATTATGGTCTCATAAGTTCAATTCACATTCATATTTAAAAGGCTAATTATAAAAAAAACCTATATCATGATCAAAGCTTCAAAACCCAACTGAATTCATACTTTTATGTGTCCAAAATAAAAACTGGAATTTTTATTAATTCATAATTAATTATGAAAGTCATCTCTTCTGCAATATGTTATAAGATAGGGAACAACTGCTATCTCTTCGTCTAATCACCCTCTTTGCTCAAGTACTTTCAAGAGCTTCAGAATGTTAGTTCTATATTCAGAAAGAATATTTTTACTTATTAAAAGCTTATTCTATTGGATTTTATTTCCCACCAACTTTCTCTGTAAAGTTGAAGATACATTCCTAAAAGTATTTGCAGGCCAGGTATGGTGGCTCACACCTCCAACCCAGCACTCTGGAAGGCTAAGATGGGAGGATTGCCTGAGCTGAGGAGTTAGAGATCAACCTGAGCAAGAATGAGACCCCATCTCTACTAAAAATAGAAAACCTAGCCAGGCGTGGTGGTACATGCCTGTAGTCCTAGCTACTCAGGAGGCTAACTCAAGAGATTGAGCCCAAGAGTTCAAGGTTGCTCTGAGCTATGATGCCATGGCACTCTACCCAAGGCAACAGAGAGGGACTCTGTCTCCAAAAAAAAGAAAAAAAGTATCTGCAATATGTAATAATATGCTATGTAAAAATAATAATAAAAAGAGCAAAATGGTTTTTAAATCTATTTTAAAGAAATAAATAAAATGTTGGTACTATAATATTCTAAATATGTTCCAGATAACCAATAAGCAAAAGCCATGAGCTTAGACCTGAGGTTAAATAGTAGTTTCTTCACATACTAGTAGTACATAATTATCAGCAATTAAATCCTTTGTGCCTTTGTTTCCTCATTTAAGGCTGTATTCCAGAACAATTAAATTAGAATTTCTGAAGGTAGGGTGGCGCCTGTGGCTCAGTCGGTAAGGCGCCGGCCCCATATACCCGAGGGTGGCGGGTTCAAACCCGGCCCCAGCCAAACTGCAACCAAAAAATAGCCGGGCGCTGTGGCGGGCACCTGTAGTCCCAGCTACTCGGGAGGCTGAGGCAAGAGAATCGCTTAAGCCCAGGAGTTGGAGGTTGCTGTGAGCTGTGTGAGGCCACGGCACTCTACTGAGGGCCATAAAGTGAGACTCTGTCTCTACAAAAAAAAAAAAAAAAAAAAAAAAAGAATTTCTGAAGGTAGTATCCAGGCATTATCTTTGCTTTTTAAAATTCTCAGGTGATTAAAATCTATATTTACAGGATCAAACAAATTAATGAGAGGCACCTATACAATTACTTAATTTCTACTTACTGTCCCCATCCCCAAAGTATATATAGAACAGAACAATCACTTCTTGCTAACTCAGAACTTGCCACTAACAGTTTGTGAAATTTGCTAACTTTTATACAAAACAAAATGATACGAGCTGAGAGGAAGTAACACAAAAATAGAGATGAGTGATAATACAAGCTATAGGGGTAAAGTAAGATAATGTTTTTCTGGAACAAATAAGTAAACAAAATACAATGATGGCACATTTTTCTAAGACAGGAGATGTCAAAATTCCATAAAAGGGGGCCAGTTTTGTGAAAGGCTCTATAAAAAGGGTTATTTATATCCCTTTATAACACCAAAAGGGTGAAATTTACACCAAGTTTCTATCAATTTAAATGTTTTACAGCACTGTTACCAGAAAATAAAAAAAAAAGATTCTTCCAGTATATTTCTGAAAAGCAAAGCATTCAATAACAGTTCTCAACTGACACCTGTTCTTTTCATTTTTCAGATCTCAGTTCCATGAATGCTGGAAGAAGAGAAAATTTAAATATTTCATCAGACACTACACTGCAAATAGTTGGGCAGACCTACTCTTCTGTTCTAGGAGGGAGATTGCATGTGATCAGGGAAATGCGACTCTTCCCTGTTTTGTCAAGATGCCATATAGTGTGCTTCCCCAGTCAGGGGCTGAGATCTTGCTTCCCAATATTACCTGCTTTGCCTAATGCACTGTAGTTGGTATTTCCTTATTATTCTTCTAGAGTAAGGAAAGTATGCTTAATCAAACCTAATCACCATGAGTTTTCATAGGATCCCCTAGTAGCTAGGTGAACCCTCATTAGTACTACAGAAAATCAGCTATAATGAGGGTTTAGGGATGAATCTTTTTCCCTCTGATCCTACCTCTCCTAACACCAAAAATCCCTTTAATCCTCATAGTTATGAGAGGAATTGGATTTTCCTTCAATCCACTAGAAATGAGAGCAATTCAACAATTTCTCTCATCAGGCCTCACTCCTATCTCTGCCAACATAAGGATTTCTGTACTGAAAAAAGAAATGAACATTTTTCATTAGTGTGTCACCCTCCTCAAAATCCTGCGTTCTCCTCTCATTG
Source organism: Nycticebus coucang (assembly GCF_027406575.1). Lineage (NCBI taxonomy): Eukaryota > Metazoa > Chordata > Mammalia > Primates > Lorisidae > Nycticebus > Nycticebus coucang. The sequence goes on from NC_069782.1 coordinate 121,557,409, forward strand.
AGGCATTCTCTCAAACAGAAGGAAAAGTACACACACAAGATGTGGTAAGACACAACAGGAAATTATTAGAATGTAATTGTTACAGCAAAAACTGTAGTTTGAGATCTTTAAAAAGCAAAATAAATAACAAACTAGTCCAATTTTTATTTAAATAAGGGTTCTATGCGCTGAACGGTTCTGCAAAAGACATTCTTCAGTGTGCTGTGAAGAAAGCTCAATTAGGCCAGTCACGGTGGCTCATGCCTGTAATCCTAGCAGTCTGGGAGGCCGATGTGGTTGGATAGCTTGAGCTCACGAGTTCAAGACCAGTCTGAGCAAAAGCAAGAACCCAGCTCTACTAAAAATAGAAAAACTGAGGCAAAAGGATTGCTCGAATCCAAGAGTTGGAGGTTACTATGAGCTATGATGATGCCATGGCAATCTACCCAGGGTGACAGCAGTAGACTTTGTCTCAGAAAAATAAAAAAGAAAGTTCAATTCAACTTTTCCTCTCTATAATTATTATTATTATTATATATATTTTTTTGCAGTTTCTGGCTGGGGCTGGTTTCGAACCCGCCACCTCCAGCATGTGGGGCCAGTGCCCTACTCCTTTGAGCCACAGGAACTGCCATCCTCTATTATTTTAACATAAGGGAAGAGACAGGAAACCTTTTAAGACTTCTTATAAATGTTTTCAAGGCTGATTAGTATAATAAACACAGTTGGAAAAGTGTTAAAGCTGACTTACTTTACTAACACAGAAATCTCATTATTACCTGAATCTCCTATTCTGTCATCTCTCCCACTAACCCTTTTTTCCCCTTGAATCAAGAGAATATCCGAATAAAAGGGATTTCTTACTGAATAGGTCTCTAGATAAAGTATCATTATTAATATATTTTCACCATGTTCACTTTAAGTACATCTTGAGGTGCTCTAGTCTTCATTTAATTTGATGGCCTATTTTATTACGTTTACATCATTCACATATACAATTTTGGAAATCAAAACTAGGAAGATTATTTTCTTTCCTCCTCTAGATGGTTTTATAAAAGGATAGAACATTTATCCTTCAACAGTCACTACTTATCTACAGAAAATAAAAAATTTTGACTACTTGCATCTTAAAGTTTTCAACTACCAGCTATAGTCTAGTTGGAAAGAAATAATATATAGATATGAAAGTTTAATTTATTACTGAGGCTAACCAACAGGCATACCACAATCATATCCAGCAAAAAAAAAGGAAGATAAAATTTGAGAACTTTCTAGCACCAGAAACTTAATTTGACCCTCACACCCACTCTCTGTAGTAGGTGATTTACTTTAGTAGTAAGGACACTGAGGTTTTGAAGAGGCTAGTTCAACCAGATCAACAGCCAACCAGAAGCAGAGCCAGAATTCAAACCCAGATATGACTAAGTCTACAAAGTCAGAAAAGCTGAGTTGAAACTTTATCTCCTATAGTATATAAAATATCTGGAAGGATGTTAGTAAAAATAATAACTTTTGTCACCTCTACATAGTGAGTCTCAGGTTACTTTTTTACTTTCCTTTTAGTCCTTTTATATACTATGCAGATTTCCTGAAATGAGCAAGAATATGTTTTTTCCTGGAAGAAAAAATGAGCTCTATGAAAACAAAACAAAAAAAATTACTCTATACTAGAGTTTTGAGATCCTCGAAAAAGCATCCCCCCATGTTCAAGTGGGAGGAGAGGATACTAAAAGTAAGAGGGAAAAAACTCCAGGATGAAATGGAAGTATTTCTGGACAAACTTATACAGAAGCTACATGGTAGCTAACATCCTTCTCTAAATTCAGGCCGGTGCAATGGCAATGCCTATAATCCTAGCACTTTGGGAGGCCAATGAGGGAGGATTTCTTGAGGCCAGGAGTTCAAGACCAGGCTGAGCAACATAGAAAGACCTTGTCTCTACAAAAATTAGAAAAATTAGCCAGGAGTTGTAACGTGTGCCTGTAGTTCTGGCGACTCCAGAAGCTGAAGTAGGAGGATGGCTTGAGTCCAGGAGTTTGAGGCTACAGTGAGCTCTGATGGCACCACTGCACTCTAGCCTGGGCAACAGAGGAAGACCTTGTCTTAAAAAAACAAAGGAAAATAGCCAGGCATTGTGGCAGGTGCCTATAGTCCCAACTACTTGGGAGGCTGAGGCAAGAGAATCTCTTAAGCCCAGGAGTTGGAGGTTGCTGTGAGCCGCGACGCCATGGCACTCTACCAAGGGCAACAGAGTAAGACTCTGTCTCTTAAAAAAAAAAAAAAAAAGGGAAAAAACTCCTAAATTCCAACTCAATCCACTTAAATGTTTATATCTTTTAACCCAAAGTCTCCCACTATGAATTTACTTTAAAGAAAACCTATACGCAAAAACTCATTCATGACAGCATTACTTATAATGGAGGAAAAACTGGAAACATTAAGAGTCTAAATCCAAAGTCTACCATAAATTATAAAGATCAGATAGAGACAGGGATAATACTTATTACACGGTAAATAGAAAAATAAAAAACATACTATCACAATTTTTCTTTTATTTTTTAATTGTCTTTTTGTCCTTATAATTTTCTTCATTTTTTAAAGTCAAAAATTACTTGAAATAATTTTTTTGAATGCCAAAAACCATTAAAAAATGCAAGTATCATAATTGTTAGTAGAGGCAATAAGGATCAAACACATGGTGTCATAAATCAGACAGAGCTAAGTAGTCTCCCAGCTGGAAAGAAGCGGGAAAACTCAGTCTATCCAGAGACAAATGATATAGTAATACATGCATATTCATAGGAAATATCTGTGAGTAGTATGAACTATGAAGTTGCAACCATACTGAAGCTACAGAAAAGTACATATTGAGGCAGGCACTGAGGCTTATGCCTATAATCCTAAGCATTCTTGGGAGTCTGAGGCAGGAGGCTCCCTTGAGCTCAGGCATTCAAGACCAGCCTGGGCAAGAATAAGACCACCTATCTCTACTAAAAATAGAAAAAGCTAGCCAGGATTTTGGCAGGCACCTAGGGTACCAGCTATTTGGGAGGCTGAGGCAGAAGGATTACCTGAACCCATGACTTTGAGGTTGCTGTGAGCTAGGCTAATACTATGGCACTCCAGCCCAGGCAACAGAATGAGACTCTGTCTCAAAAAAAAAAAAAAAAAGTATATAGTAAATTAACACATATTTTAAATATAGTAGAGCACGCTTGTGTAGATGATACCTCAAAGCAGACTTGTATAGATGGTGGAGAAATTTACACAGAGGTAGTAAGACATGCAATAAAAAAGGCCTGTCACAAATGAACAGGATATTTATATTACTTCACAGCGAAGTACCTTCCTTATATTTTGCCAGAACTACTCTCAATAGGGCACAATTGCTCCTGTTACCAACATTCACAAAATTCTGGAAAATTAGTTTATATATCCTAATCTAAGATCTTTTCATAATCTTTTATTGCAAGAATTAAAGAATGCAGACCAAGATAAAACAGGTATACATAAAGAACAGGAGCTGAATATGTTAGAATAATTAGGAGAGGCTTATAGCTATCTGTGACAGGGAAGGAAGACAAATCCAGCCTTAGAAGATACTAAAAACACATTTATAGACTGTGAATAGTGTTGGGTTATTTTAAAACATCCTTCTCACCTCTAAGTGAAATATGTTTTAAATTAGCATGTACCTAATCTTTTAACTGAAGAAAGTTGTGATAACAGTGACCAAATATAACAATGAATAAATAAGACTTTTTTCTCTACCTCTGAAGGTCTTAAAAATCTAGCTTTCTCAAAATCCTGTATTTTCTTCACAGCCTACTAACTACTGTCTTTTCACTGGAATATGAAGAAAGCAGTAGAAAATCATGAGTGTGACAAGAAAATGATGAAAGGGATTTCCGGTATGACTTGAGGAAATGAGTATCAGGTATTCATCGTCAGTCACATTCCACATTAGGACCTAGAAAGAATGAGAGAATTCCCCTCAATTCTGAAAGACATAAAGGTCCAAACAAGATGGGCATCCTGTGACTAACTCTTTACAGTTTTCAAATATTTAACTCCTAAACCAAATATATTGGGCATTTCCACAGTTAATTTGTATTAGGGTATTTTAAAATACCGTTCTGGTCCTAAACAGTCCCATAACCCATAAAAAGAACTATCTATAATTAACAATAAAACACGAACACCTATTCTGAATATATGTAGGCTCTAAAAATAGGACGTTCTAATACTGCCAACCTTGGGACTTTTTGTCTTATATTTCAACCAAGATATTTACATACTTTAAGACATTTTCCTTAGTCTCAGAGATTGACAGGGTCATTGGCTGCTCTTAAGCCTATGTGGTGCTACTTCCAATACTATGAAAGTGATTATACCTTTAAAAAACACAACCCTATTATATGAAGTTTCTTTCGTCTTTGGAGGTAGGCTTACTAAATCTCCTAATAGTTTCTTGCATTATAACTGGACTTAAATGAATTATCCAGGTTCAGATGAGGATCATTAAAATGCACAAAGCCCAGAAAACATGGCTTCTGGTCTCATGCTATAACCATGACCTTAGCTACCCAAAGCATGCTTCTGCCAGACATTACTAATTAAAGCAATCAGCGTTGATAATTGTAGGTAGCTGAACCCAGGTTAAAAAAAAAAAAAATCAACTTTAAATACATTCCACAATGCTTTACAGAAGCAAAACAAAAACAAACAAACATAAAAAAGCAAAAAAATCACAATTATTAAAAAGCTGATTTTTGCTTAAAACACCAAGCAAGGAATGGACACATGAATGTTCCTAACCTGCAAAATGATTCCTCCACATTATATCAGCGAAACTCATTGGTGGGCCACTGGGAGGGTAGTGTTTACCTTTCAGAGGCTCATGATCAGTCCTTATCATATCCATTAAGGAGTTCTCCAAGGAGTGCAAGTTAAAAGTGTCATAGGGCCTACTCCGGTCCTAAAAATAAAAACACAGAACAAGATGATACATAAAATTACTTTATAAAATTAGCACCATGTCATTTGCTTCCTGCTGTGGATTGGTGAGATGAATTAAAGTTACAGATAGTTCTAATACCATATACTTTTTTCATTAAGAATGACTCAGCACTATTTAATATAAATTCCCATAATTAATTACACTGTATCCTTTTCCCTAGTATTCTATAATGTGTATGTCCCACTACTGAAGACTGACTTCTCTCAAAAGAACTCAAAAAGTAAATTCAAAAGGAGAATCAACTGAGTTTTTTGCCCTCTGCCTTCCATCCCTCCTCTAATGTCAAATGAATAGAGATCCCCCCAGAGGAAGGCCAAAATTAAGAACTCAGTCTATAAACCGATTCACTTTCCTAAAAAATAAAAAAGTAAATGTAAGTTCAATTATTTTATGGCTATCTTTAACATTTATGACCAGTAAGTTACAAACATTAGATACTTTTTTTTTTTTATAAAAAATGTGGGCTGGGCATGGTGGTTCACCCTTGCAATCCTAACACTCTGGGAGGCCAAGGCAGGTGGATTGGTTAAGCTCAGGAATTTGAGACCAGCCTGGGCAAGAGACCCCATCTCTACTAAAAATAGAAAAATTAGTCAGGCATCATGGTGGGCCCCTGAAGTCCTAGCTATTTGGGAGGTTGAGGCAGAAGGATTGCTCAAACCCAAGAGTTTGAGTTGCTATGAGCTATCATGCATTGCACTCTATCCAGGGCAACAGAGTGAGTCTAAATGCATGCATACATACATAAAAATGTGTCTGAAGTACTAAAATTATCTTTTGAAAAGAACTCACATGAAAGAAACTTAACTCAAAGTAGTATTTTTATGATTTTAGGTTCAAAAACATTTTGAAAATGGCTATGCAAAGTAAATGAAGAAAAAAGTAACTGTTTCACCATAATTTACTCAAGCTTGCAGGAGAGTATCACCTAAAAACTCTCCTTAGGATTCTTAGCCTAAAAGATAAGTGCAGTTTGTAGACTAAGTTAATACTACAGAACAGATCAAATTTGTTTTAAGTAAAACAAGACAAATCTACATCTAAATAGCCAAATCAAATTAAATTACAGTGATAAAGAGATTATTTTCAGGTTCTGAGCTGTCTATCTAGGCTTGCACTTGATAACCCTCTCCGAAGGACAACATTCTCCAGTTACCTGTCTCTCCCCTTGGATAGGAAGGGACATTAAATAGTCTCTTTGGTTCTCCATTTTTGTCCCTATATACTCCAAGCAGGCTTTTTTCTTTTACCTTTAAGCTCTTCCTGCACATCATTTGTTCTGCTTTGGGTTCAAGTTATCAGTGGAAACTCTTAAGGAGTAAAGCTGAATTTCCAGAAATGCAGACTTATCTATCTCCCTAAGAGGTATCATATTATTTGCCCAAAGAAAAAGCCAGAGGTAAAGACGTGTGCTGATGAGGAAACCAAATCACAACTGATTTCTGGCACTGACAATCCTAAAATGTGCATCTAGGAGCCTTCTATCATATCCACACTTCTAACTGGACATCTACAGACACAAGACAGTTTGAGAACAAGCTGACAGGGTCAGGGAACTGTAAGAAAAGGCTATTTGAAAGCAGTCAAAAATCTTGTCAGCCAGGAAAGTTAATTTTTTTTTTTTTTTTGGAGACAGTCTATGTTGCCCTCAGACTCTATCACAGCTCACAGCAACTTCAAACTCCTGGGTGTAAGCGATTCTCTTTCCTCAGCCTCCCAAGTAGCTGGGATTTTTATTCTTGATATAATCCTTTAAGATAGATAACAACATACCCATTTACATATGAAAAAAGGTAATGTTTAGGATAGATTCAAACCCAGGTCTGAACTCAATGTCAAAACCTAAGTAGTATAACAATCTGTCCAAAGAAATTAATCCAATCACGGAAAATTCTATAGAAACACAGCATTGTATCTAACTGCTGATGAAAATGATCCTTCTAGAAATGTGGGAAGGAGTTTTTATCACAAGCGGATATCAGAGATTAAATGCCTACCTGTTAGGAAATAAATGTATTGGGAGGGGCAAACCACATGGTTAAACTGAAGTGGTTCCTGGATGTGTCAGACTATCAAAGTCATGTGTAGACTTTAACACAGGTTCCTGGGCTCCAGCTCAAACCTACTTATTCATAATTTAAAAAGAAATAAATGTAAAGAAAAAAAATGAAAGAAAGTAATGTCTTAGATGATTCTTGTGACTACCTGAAAACCACTAGATTAGGTGATTCTTCAAGTTAAGCCTTCCTACTTAAGTTTCCTTCAGTAAAACTGGACAGTTTAGTGAGGACAGGGGCTAGAAGACTAGCAACAGATAATAAACAAAACTGGCCACTCCGCAGAAGGTCAGCTTTACAGTCTTGCAATTGATTGGGGACTGATGAGACAGTTGGTGGCCTAGTTTTTAAAAGTACACTTTGAAATCAAAATCTGATTTTCTTTTTTTTTTTTTGTAGAGACAGAGTCTCACTTTGTTGCCCTCGGTAGAGTGCCGTGGCATCACACAGCTCACAGCAACCTCCAACTCCTGGGCTTAAGCGATTCTCTTGCCTCAGCCTCCCAAGTAGCTGGGACTACAGGCGCCCGCCACAATGCCCGGCTATTTTTTGGTTTGCAGTTCAGCCAGGGCCGGGTTTTGAACCCGCCACCCACGGTATATGGGGCTGGTGCCTTATCGACTGAATCACAGGCGCCGCCCCAAAATCTGATTTTCAAATTCATATGAGACATCTGTACCATGGTGGCTATTATATCAGTAAGAACACAAAAAAACTTCTATGATGCCATCACAGAGTACTCAAACATAGATTTAAAGACCTAGCAGTTCACAGGTGCTAACCTAAAAAGATGCACTAATGGTCAACAGATAAAATGTATGTGACAGACATGACAGAATTTGCATAGTCTTCTTAATTGAAATTCAGTCCTCTTGACTTTTTTCATTAAAATTAATTTTATCCATGCCTGGTCAATTTATATGTGCTGCATACCATTCATCCGGTTTATTTTACAAGTAGTAAACACTGCTGAAATAACTAACCAGGAAACCTGCAAGGACAAAACAAAAAGGGTAGAAAAACTGAAAAATTTAGTGAAATGTACCAATAGAAATCATGCATAGACAAAAACTAGACCAAAATTTATCATTCAACGACAAAAATATTAAGTCTTTCTTCATAAGTTTTGTTTCTCAATATAGGAAGAAAAGGAATAACATCTTTTTTTTTTTTTTTCAGTGACATAGTTGCCCTGGATAGAGTGCAGTGGCATCATCATAGCTCACTACAACCTCAATCTCCTGGGCTCAAGCCGTCCTCCTGTCTCAGTCTTCCAAGTAGCTGGGACTACAGCTTCACACCATTGCACCCAGCTAATTTTTCCATTTTTAGTAGAGATGGGAGTCTCACTCTTGCTCAGGCTAGTCTCAAATTCCAGACATCATATGATCCTCCTACCTCAGCCTCCCTGAATGCTAGGATTATAGGCATGAGCCACCACGCCTGGCCATCTTTTTTGTTTTTAACAAGCAAACATACCAGGAAGTATTAGAACATCTATAAAAATGAATACAATTATTGGCTTTTTTTCTTTGAAGACAACCAATGAAGATATTATCAGTTAGTTGCACATAGGAACAACTGCTGCTTTAACCCTGCTCTCTTTCTTCTCCCAGCTTGACTTAATAATACATTTAATATGTGGCTGACACTGTTCTAAACCTGTTATATGCTGTATGGTAGGTAACTTTTGTCCCCGTTTTATAAATTAAGCAATTAAAGTCCTGGAGAGATTAAATAACTGGCTCAAGGTTACAAGGCTAGTAAGTGGCAGAGTCAGGGCTCAAACCCAGTTAAATACAGACCCTGCTCTTAAGGACTCTCACTGTACTGACTCTCTGACTTCCTTCTATTCCCTCCAGCTTTAAATCCTTTTTACAAACATCCCCTTTACCTTATTAGATTGATTTATTAGGCATAATAATGTAGGTAGAATTTGACCTTTGGTACCAAAATCTATCTTAGAACATTATGGAAAAGTACATCTTTTCTTTTTATTGATCATAAACATCAAAATCCTTCCATAACACTGACCTCTTTTAGGTAGAGTTACACACTTCGTTCCCACTCCAGACTGACTCCAGATAATCGGCAGTAACTTAGTATACTGTAATTACTTCTTTACATTCCTGTCACCTTCAATAACTGTAAGTCTCATGGAAACAATATTAAGTTCTCAAACTCATCCTAGAAAAAGTACCATATACACCATTCCTGAATATCAGTATGATCACCTACAAAGTACTCCTATTGGCCATCTGGTGACCATAATAATATTTATTTATTTATTTATTTATTTATTTTTAAGACAGTCTCGGGCGCCTGTAGTCCCAGCTGCTAAGGGAGGCTGAGACAGGAGAATCACAGAAGCCCAAGAGCTGGAGGTTGCTGTGAGTCCTGTGACATCATGGCACTCTACCAAGGGTGGTAAAGTGAGACTCCATCTCTACAAAAAAAAAAAAAAACAGACAGAATCACTTTCTGACCCCTTGGTAGAGTGCTGTGGCAGCATAGCTCACAGCAACCTCAAATTCCTCTTACCTCAGCCTCCTGAGTAATTGGGACTATAGGTGCCCACCACAACATGGGCTATTTTTAGAGACAAGGTCTTGCTCTTGCTCAGGCTAGTCTCAAACCTGTAAGCTCAGGCAATCACTTGCCTTGGCCTCCCAGAATGCTAGGACTACAGGCATCGAGCCACTGTACCTGGCCATAATAGTATTTAGCAATAAGATAAGCAGCACTTTTCTAGAATGAGTTTGCAAACTTAATTGTCAGACCACATATTTCTCTGTATTCTTCCCACCACCTAATAGAAGGCCTGGCACATACAGACAGACAGTAAATGCTTGTTTCACATTTAAATTGTCTTTTGGATGAATTTATCTTGCAAGATTTTCATTTAAAACGAAGAAAGAATAACACTTATTAGAAAAGCTAAAACAACAATAAAAAACCCTGACAATACCAAATGTAGGAACAGTTTGGCTGTTTCTTTTAAAATTAAACATATACTTAGGCAATGTAGCAATCCCACTCTTAAGTATTTAACCAAGATAAATAAAAACACATGTCCACACAAAAACCTGCTTTATATAACAATAACTTTATAAAATTTTATTCACAATTTCCAAAAACTAAAAACTACCCAACTGGTGAACAGATAAACAAATTGTGGTATATTCACATAATAGAATATTATTTAGCAACAAAAATAAATGAATTGATACATGCTGTAACATGAATGAACCATAAAGACACCATGATATGGGCAGCGCCTATGGCTCAGTGAGTAGGGCACTGGTCCCATATACTGAGGGTGGTGGGTTCAAACCCGGCCCCAGCCAAAGTGCAACAACAACAAAAAATAAAATAAAATAAAAAAAGACCCTATGATAAGTGAAAGAAACCAGTCACAAAAGACCACAAATTGTATGATTCTATTTCCACAAAATGTTCAGAAAAGGCAAATTAACCATAGAGCTGGAAAACAGATTGGTTATTGCCTAGAGCTGGGAAAATCAGGAGCAAATGGGGATTGACTACTAACTGTACTAACTTGTATGAGGTCATTTCTTTTTTGGCATGATAAAAATGTTCTACAATTAGATAGTGACAATTGACACATAATTTTGTAAACATATTAAAAACTACCACACTGTACAATTTAAAGGAGTGAATTCCATAGTATGTGAATTATATTTCAATAAAGCTACAATTTTTTTAAAAAAGGCTTTCCTAAGGTGTTAAAAGGAACTATGACATCTATTTTAGGTATAGAACACATAAGACCTAATAACCTTTCTTTTTTTAAGAAGTGGGATCTCATTTTGTTGCCCCAAGCTGAGTTTGAACTCCCAGGCTCAAGTGATCCTCTTGCCTCACCCTGTGGAGAACTTTCTTGAACTAAGATTCAAGGAAGATAAAATTTTGATTCCAGTGGCTCCATTCAGGAGTCACTAAAGGACCCAGGTAATTAAACCAGACAGCAGTAAAACTCAAAAGACAACCCTATTGCCAGTCAAATAACAAAAGCCATTTACCATCACAACATGTGTGTCATCTCAGAATGTCCGTGATATTACTCTTGGAACCTGTTAGCAGTTACTAACCATATTACACAAACAGCATCTTCTCATGTCTCTCACTGCCTCTGCTGTTTTTATTTTTTAGTACAGAGACTCCTGTCTTATAGTAATGTACTGTGTCCTTCAGAGACTCTCCCATTTATGACCCGGGCACATTTTAAGAATGAGGTGCCACAGGCCTCTAAAACATCACCCTAAATGCATCACTGGGCCATAAAAGATACCTGTAAGTCTGCCCTGCTGCTGTTCATTTCTTTCTTTCTTTTTTTTTTTTTTAAAGAACATGAGCTAATGGGCAGTGCCTGTGGCTCAAAGGAGTAGGGTACCAGCCCCATATGCTGGAGGTGGTGGGTTCAAACGCAGCCCAGGCCAAAAACTGCAAAAAAAGAACATGAGCCAAAGTTTTATTTGTTCATTTCTTATATTTTAAGTACTCTTTGATGACATCCTTGGCCTGAGATTCTTTACCATAGTTCTCAACTACTACACAACTGGTTGGTTGCTGTTCATTTCCATTCTTGTTTGACTTCGGTGGTTGGGTGTGGAGATACCCAGCAGAATTCGCAGATTCACCAGAATCTGACAGGGGCCGCGACGTGAACGCTTCTGCTGTGGCCCCCTGTTATCCTCTTGACCCTTGGATTTAGGAACTGAGCAGCAGCTTTTATGCAAACTGCCCTATGGCAATGAAAGTAATAAAGTAACAACTGTGCCAATTTGGGCAGCCTTCTAGGGTTCTCCCTCTTTGAGAAACAAACAGATGATGCCCTGCCTAGTACACACTAGTGACACTCTTCACTGTCTCTCCCAAGACACCACTGGAGAGGTCACCAGTGTCCATGTGTGTATATTTTAAAGCAGAGAACCTGATAAGTACTAAAGAAATTCACTCCAAGTTGATGGGCTGGGACCAGAGAAACAGAAACACATTACCTATTGCTTAGTTTCCAAACCCCTTTCTTCTACTGAAAAGGTAAAAAGATAAAAGATAAAATAAACCCTTGCATCTCAAGTTTATTGTATGATTCTGATTCCAGACAAAAAGAGACTTAAATTGAGATAATAAAAATGAATTAAGTAACCAAAAGAAATAAGATAGTATATTCAAAAGCCAAAATCGTCTTAACCAATTACTCCCTAACTGCCTTCATGCCAAACTCATCCCTAAAATGATGCTGGTTATTTTAAAAAGCTATCCATCTTCCTCTGGGGAAAGGGAAATACAAGTGTTCATTTAGTTTTTTGTAAAGTAAATTATAAAGTAAAATGCAATAGAACTTATTAAGTCACAGATACCACATAATGAGTAATAAATATGTGCCAGTTCCTGTGCTGAGTATTACTTAGATTGCCTCATTTAATTTTTACAACTGTCCTATGAGATAGATATTACAATCTCTCCTTTACAAATGAGGAAACTAAATATTAAGTAGTTTTTTTTTTTTTTTTGTAGAGACAGAGTCTCACTGTACGGCCCGCAGTAGAGTGCCGTGGCGTTACACGGCTCACAGCAACCTCTAACTCTTGGGCTTACGCGATTCTCTTGCCTCAGCCTCCCGAGTAGCTGGGACTACAGGCGCCCGCCACAATGCCCGGCTATTTTTTTGTTGCAATTTGGCCGGGGCTGGGTTTGAACCCGCCACCCTCGGCATATGGGGCCGGTACCCTACTCACTGAGCCACAGGCGCCGCCCAATATTAAGTAGTTCTTAACACAAATCAGATACTCTTGAGGATGACTAACCACACACAAATTATTTGTGATATAAGCATTCCAGGAGGAAAAGAATATATATAAGGCTTTAACCTGATTTTTCATTGAAATGTTACCACATTTAAGAGTTTAAAATGTTAAAGCATCTAAAATACAAAGCTATTAAGATATTTTGTATTTGGAAAGCTAAAAAAATCACTTTAAAATAAAACCTGTAGCCAGTGTAGTAGATCATGCCTGTAATCCTTGCACTCTGGGAGCCGGAGATGGGAGGATTGCTTGAGCTCAGGAGTTCAAGACCAGCTGAACAAGACCCCATCTCTACTAAAAATAGAAAAATTAGCCAAGTGTCACGGCACATGTCTGTAGCTACAGCTGTTTGGGAGGCTGAGGCAAGAGGATTGCTTATGCCCAGGAGTTTGAGGTTGTAGTGGGCTATGATGACAGCACTGAACCCTACATGGGATGACAGAGCAAGACTGTTTCAAAAAATAATAATAAACAATAACATAACATAAAGCATTTATCATTCTAGTAATAATACTTCAAGATACTTTAGAGAGAATATGAAGTCAAATGCAATAAATTATATTAAAAGAGCTTTGGTCAGAATTTCCAAAATGCCTACATCACATTTTTAGAACAACAGCTTTCTTTATTATTTTCAAATGTTAGTATTAACAAAATTTTGCCAAATTTATTCTTTCTTCACTTATTTTATATATGTTTATTGGAAACCTTAATATACTAACCATTAAAGATAAAAGGATTAAGTGAGGCACAGTCTTGGTCCACACACAGTCTCTGACAAGCCAGTGATTTTATTAACAGATAATTATATAATAAGTTAAATTTAATGACAGAGCTATGTGCTGGGAATTATGGGAATACAAACAAAGAAGGAAGTTAAAAATGCTTTCAGGAAAGGATGGCCAGAGGCACTTCCCCAACTTCCTCAAGAAATTCAGAAAGACCCAAGAAGAGATTCTCTCTTTTTTTTTTTTGTAGGGACAGAGTCTCATTTTATCGTCTTGGGTAGAGTGCCATGGTGTCACACAGCTCACAGCAACCTCCAACTCCTGGGCTTAGACGACTCTCTTGCCTCAGCCTCCAGAGTATCTGGGGCACAGGCGCCTGCCACAACACCTAGATTTTTTTTTTTTTGTAGAGACAGAGTCTCACTGTTAGAGTGCCCTGGCGTCACACGGCTCACAGCAACCTCTAACTCTTGGGCTTACACGATTCTCTTGCCTCAGCCTCCCAAGCAGCTGGGACTACAGGCGCCCGCCACAATGCCCAGCTATTTTTTTTTTGTTGTTGTTGCAGTTTGGCAGGGGCTAGGTTTGAACCCGCCACCCTCGGCATATGGGGCCGGCGCCCTACTCACTGAGCCACAGGCACCGCCCAACACCCAGCTATTTTTTTGTTGTTGTTGCAGTTTGCCCGGGGCTGGGTTTGAACCCACCACCCTCGTTATATGGGACCGGCACCCTACCCACTGAGCCACAGGTACATCCCCTCAAGAAGAGATTCTTCAAAGGAGATATAGGCTAAAAAATAAGACTTGTTTATAAATACCAAGTGTTTCTATGTAAATATAGATTTATCAAATCCTTGAAAACAATCAACATGAAAGATATAGCTTACCAAACCCCTTTTCCAGGAGAACATCAGGTTAATTTGTGCATGAATATGTAATTTAAAAATAATATTCACCACAAAGAGTTTGGCTTTTAATATTTTATTAACTTTTTCTGTGTGGCTTTACATTTTTTCCCTGGTATTCAACATGGGGATTTGAAGAGGAATATTACCAATATCTGTTAAGCTAGACAAGTAAATATTCACTCTCTAGAATACTCAGGCTACAAATCATCTAATTTCTTCCTATTCCCTTATATTTATAGAGTACTAACAGCTCAATAAAGCATTTTCACACATATCTTTGCTCATCTGAACCTCATTAAGGTGTTCATTTGAGTCTTATTTAGCATATCCCATTGTACCTCAACATATCCCAGAACCTTTGTCCTCTTATTAAGCCAGCAGCAGGGCTATTAAGAACAAACTCTTGAAATTAAATGATAGAACTGACCAATGTTGGCTGTGTCCAGCGGTGGTTGAAGCACTTAGCATGCTTTATCTTACTTCTTCCTCACAAAAGCCTATATAGTAAAATACTATTATTATCATCATTTTACAAATGAGAAAACTGAGGCACGGATATCACATACAAAGTATCTGAGTCAGGATTCAAAAACCCAGGCAAGTCAGAGCCTTAATACCATCCTATGCTTTTGCTTCTAAGTCAAAAATTATTTCTAGCTAACAATTCTCATTTCTGTTATTGTCTAAGCATTTTCTTTCTACACATACTGGTACTGGGTATGTGTGTATGTGAAAAGAGAAATGAACCTTCTGACATTGTTCCTTATTTGTTAAGCTGAATTCCAAAGGAACAAAGGAAAGTGAAAGCATGAATAATACCAAAGCATTGTTTTCAGGCTACAATTTTAAATATCTCTCCCACACCTACTAAAGGACTCAAAAAATCAGATGTCTTACTTTAATTTGTGTGTCAACCCCTTTTTAGAGGAAATAGTTTCCTTAAGTGAAGCAATGGAATAATTTGATTTAGAAAAGTAATTAAAGTATGACCTCCTTTTAAGGCACAGCTATCTGAAGACTATAAAACTTACTCAATTTACAAAATTTATATTCTCAAACTGTGTGGAAACATTTATTGCCTAAAAAGTGAGATAACAGTATTATATGTGTGCGTACATATACAAATACACACAAATATATAAACATATACATGTTTAAGAATAAATACTGGGCGGCGCCTGTGGCTCAAGGAGTAGGGCACCAGTCCCATATGCCAGAGGTGGTGGGTTCAAACCCAGCCCCGGCCAAAAAAAAAAAAAAAAGAATAAATACTATACACATGCATAGTGTATATATATTCCTCTTTCCAGATTCTACTATCACCAGAACATATTAAACCTTTCCAGAGGCAGGGAAAAAAATCAGGAAGGTGTATGGTAATGAGTGTTATGATTATCTTCCTTCAATGAGACTATTGGGCATACACAATATTCCAAAAGCAAGGATTCAAGAGGAACTTCAAGGCACAATCTGAGGAAGAAAAAAGGATAAAGAAGCCAAGAAGAAATGAAAAGGAGAAAGCAGACAGAATTTACTATTTATATAACCGTATATATAAGATAATTGGTCTTTTCATTGGGATGACCAGTTTTAGGCAGAATTATAACACTCTGCTATTCCACAGTTAGATAAAAGTAAAAAGAAGTAATAGCCGGGCGTTGTGGTGGGTGCCTGTAGCCCCAGCTACTTGGGAGGTTGAGGCAAGAGAATTGCTTAAGCTCAAGAGTTTGAGGTTGCTGTGAGCTGTGACACCACATCACTCTACTGAGGGCGACACAGTGAGACTCTTCTCTCAAAAAAAAATGAAATAAATCACAGCATACTGAAAGCACTCATTTCAATAAATTGGAGAAGTTATTTATGAGTTAAAAATTCTCATATTAAAAATGTGGATAACAATGTCTACATTATATAGATGTTATGAAGATACATACGAAGGTGGTCAGAAACCTTAATATGGAAGTTCAGAATAAACCTCAATCCTGTTTTCATGAAGAAGTAATAATGAACCAAGGTAAGAGTCAGGCATGATATATAAGCAGACAACTATGGAATTGTGAAGAAGGAAAGCGGAAAATATATTATATTCAACTAAGTAGAACTAAATGTATGTGAAAAATCTGCAGCAAAATTTTGAAATAATGGAAGACAAAAAAGTTGTTGGAGACCATTAGGGAGTAATACATAAACTGTTGAACAATTTGTAGTCCCTTGAAAAAATTGAAGGTATAAGCAGGATTTCAAAGTATATATACTTTTTTTGTGTATGTGATTTTTGGCCAGGGCTGGGTTTGAACCCGCCACCTCCGGTATATGGGACCGGCGCCCTACTCCTTGAGCCACAGGCGCCGCCCTCAAAGTATATATACTTTTAAAAATACTCTTCATTTAAAAAATACTCTTCATTGGGTGGAGCCTGTTGCTCAGTGAGTAGGGTACTGGCCCCATATACTGAGGGTGGTGGGTTTGAGCTCGGCCCCAGCCAAACTGCAGCAAAAAAACATAGCCCGGCATTGTGGCGGGCACCTGTAGTCCCAGCTACTCAAGAGGCTGAAGCAAGATAATTGACTAAGCCCAGGAGCTGGAGGTTGCTGTGAGCTGTAACGCCATAGCACTCTACGGAGGGTGACAAAATGAGACTGTCTCTTAAAAAAAAACAAAAAAAAAACTCATTTAAAATATTCTTTATTTGAATAATGTTACAATTTTACTGACAACTCATCTATACTATATAAAAACAATTTCGTTTAAAGTATAAACATATATTTGGGGGGCCCTCACCCAATATGCATGATGCAATGGTACATTTCAAAACTATTAAGAAATGAGTATATGGGACGGATGTGATACTTAGGTCAATGTAAGCATTTCACATTGAAGCAGTACCCTGAACCCCATAAATGCATCAAAGTACAAGTTATGATTTAATAAAAAATAATTAAAAAAAATAAAGTATAAACATAAAACTCAAAGACATTATCAAGAATTATTTTTAGTGATAACAAATAAGAATTTATGTAAGACGCTTCTGTTCAAGCTATCAAGAAAGCACCAGGGCGGCGCCTGTGGCTCAGCGGGTAGGGCGCTGGCCCATATGCCAAGGGTGGTGGGTTCAAACCCAGCCCCAGCCAAACTGCAATAAAAAAATAGCCGGGCGTTGTGGCAGGTGCCTGTAGTCCCAGCTACTCGGGAGGCTGAGGCAAGAGAATCGCTTAAGCCCAGGAGTTGGAGGTTGCTGTGAGCTGTGTGACGCCACGGCACTCTACCAAGGGCGATAAAGTGAGACTCTGTCTCTACAAAAAAAAAAAAGAAAGCACCAAAAAATTTTAACAGGGACAGTAATATACATGCACACATTTTTATTTTTTTATTTTATTTTTGAGACAAAGCCTCAAGCTGTAGCCCTGGGTAGAGCACCGTGGCATCACAGCTCACAGCAACCTCCAACTGCTGGGCTCAAGAGATTCTCCTGCCTCTACCTCCCAAGTAGCTGGGACTACAGGCATCTGCCATAACACCCGGCTATTTTTTTGCTGCAGCCATCATTGTTGTTTGGCAGGCTCATGCTGGATTCAAACTTGCCAGCTCAGGTGTATGTGGCTGGCGCCTTAGCCGCTTGAGCCACTGGCACCGAGCCTATGCATACATTTTTAAACAATTTTTGCTGGTGATGTCCAAACTACTCTATAGCTTTAGAACATTTGATGAAACATTCTATCTACTGGAAGCAATAGTTTAGTCTGATAGATAGTCTATCAAGTATCCAAGAAAACTCTTATGATTTGTAAATTATAGATTGTATCTCTATATGTTTGTTAATAATAACATACTTACAGAAGGCCACAGATTTACTCATGAAAGTGAGAAATAAAACAGAAAGCACAAGCTTCAAAATTATACTATGACTTGTAATACAGATAAGCTGTGCCAAGTCATGATGTGGAACACAAATTACTTAAGCTCAAATTGTTTTAAACAATAGCTCATTCAAATCCCTAAATTCTAAGACTATATACATTCACTGTCCAATATGGTAGCCACTATTTACATGTAGCTAATGGGAACTTAAAATGTTGCTAGCAGCTGGGCAGGGTGGCTCATGCCTATAATCCTAGCATTCTGGGAGGTGGAGGCAAGAGGATCACTTGAGGCCCAAGAGTTGGAGGTTACTGTGAGCTATGATGCTACAGCACTCTACACAGGGTGACAGCTTGAGACTCTGTCTCGAAAAAAAATAATAAAAATAAAAATAAAATGTTGCTAGAGCAAATTATGTTGTAGATATAAAATATACAATGGATTTCCATGACTTAGTATGAAAAAAATGTTGAAACCTCACTAATAATTTTTATACTGATAACGTTAATACAATATTTTGTATATAGCGGGTAAAGAAAATTAATTAATTTATTTTTTAACAGACTTAATTCACTTTATTATTATTGTATAAAAATCCTATGTTGTAGCCACAGCTGGAGCCTGGGTCCTCTGCATGGAAACTCTGATGTGAGTCTTGACAAGATGGTCATTAAATTCCTGGTAAGAAGACTAAGTGGATACTGTCTCTTTCCAGAGATCAGGAGTAAGACAGGTAGATCTTGGAAATGACATCAAAAGTGGCCTTGGCAAAGTTGCCCCAGGTGGCAGTGCAGCCCCGGGCTGAGGTGTAGCAGTCATTGATACCAGCCATCATTAGCAGCTTGGTAGGCATGGGCTCTGAGACAATACCAGTTCCTCTTGGAGCAGGGATGAGCGTATCAGCACAGAGCCAGCAGCCTGTCGCCTTCCAAGGAACAGCGTGGGGCTTGTCCATCTTGTTCCCCCAGCAGCCTCTCCACACTGGGTGTAGGATAATATTTAGAAATAAACATATCCTACATCAAGCACACAAAGTGAATTCAGAACTTGGCCAGGAGGATGGCCCCTCAGATGGAGGTGGATACTTCCTAGGAGCACTTAACACCCAGACCAACATGGCCATTGTAGTCCCCAACAAATGCCTTGAATCTGGTCTGCTGGCCAGCGCAGGTCTGCTTCTATGATGGCAAAATCTTGAAAATCTCATCCTTGAGAGATGCCCCCAGGAAAAAGTCAATGATCTCAGATGGGCAGGAAGAGACACATCTCTCCAGGGATTTGATCTTCATGACTTTGACCAGGTGGCCCAGCTTGGTGATGGGTATCTACTTTTTGTCCATGGCCTTGCCTCTGCGAGCTCCGTGACCTTGGCCTCGGCCCCAACCCCAAGGATAGCCGTGACTCCAGCCCTGAATGCTGCTACTGAAGCCTCCCATTCCAGGACCCCTGGGGTCTCCAGGCCCTCCTGCTGCACCAGCATCATCGCTATTTGGTGTTTTTTGTCAAAGAAGCTGTTAAAGTTAATTTAAACTTTTTTTTTTTTTTTTTTTTTTTGAGACAGAGTCTCACTTTCTCGCCCTTGGTAGAACGCAATGGCATCATAGCTGACAGCAGCCTCAAACTCTTGGGCTCCAGTGATGATCCTCTTGCCTCAGCCTCCCAAGTAGCCACCATGCCCAGTTAACCTGTTACTTTTTAAGTGTGCTACTACACAATGTTAAATTATCTATGTGGCTTGTAGGCTATTTCCTTGGGCAGCACTGATAAAGACAAATTTAATAGTAATTCTCTTTAAATTTCTCTGTTCCAAAGGTAAGACTACTGACTATTCAGTAACTAAGCCAGTTTACAAATTTAAACAATCCTTACCCAAATCCTGCTTACTAACTTCTGCTCTAAAAACACCCTATGAGCAGTGAGGGCCCCAAAACCTTACTTAAGTACCCTAACTTCTCCATTCCTGAGATAACGCCCGAGATTCTGTCAACATGGTACTTGCTCAGTAAGTTTAGGAAACTCAGCTTTATATAACCAACAGGTTTCCTAGTGGTCTTTGTAAGGGGCTTTAACAAAAGAGAAAGAAGAATTGTAGCCAGGTGCCATGGTTCACACCTGTAAGCCCAGCACTTTGCGGGGGGGGGGGGGGGGGCCGGGACAGGTGAATTGCCTGAGCTCATGGCTTTGAGCCAGAGCATGACCCATCTCTAAAAATAGACAGGTGTTGTGGTGGGCACCTGTAGTTCCAGCTACTTGGGAGGCTGAGGCAAGAAGATCACATGAGCTCAAGAGTTTGAGGATGCTGTAAGCTATGATGCCATGGCACTTATCCCTGCTCCAAGGGTGACAAAGTGAGACTCTATTTCAAAAAAACAAGAAGAATTGTAAAATGAAATAAGTTGTGATGAAGATGTATTAAGTTTAACCCCCCAAAAATGAAGTTCTGTTAGAAAAAAGTAATTTAAAAACTTCAGACTGGTCTTGAAGTGGTGAGCTCAGGCAATCCACCTGCCTCGGCCTCCCAAAGTGCTAGGATTATAGGTGTGAGCCACCGTGCCTGGCCAGGTCTAGTGATTTAAATTACCTAAATTAAAACCCAATCTTGTAGCAATCTACCTTATTTTAAAAGAGCAAATCATGTAGTCACTAAGGTTCCTGGTATGATATAGTAGAATGTTAAGATTTATAAACAGGTATAATACAACAACTTCATCAAAGCTTGAGCCACATGAACAGGCTAGAAACATGATGTAAATGTTTAGACTTTGTAGAACAGTTACTATTTTATGATCTGACACCTACCTCCCAACTGGGTCTTTAAAGCAGAGGTATGTGGATGGGAAAGGATATTTGCATATTTTGAAGCAGACAAAAGCTTGATAACTAGGATCTATAGAGAACTCAAATTAATCCACATGAAAAAAAACAACAATCCCATATATCAATGGGTAAGAGACATGAATAGAACCTTCTCTAAAGATGACAGACGAATGGCTAACAAACATATGAAAAAATGTTCATCGTCCCTATATATTAGAGAAATGCAAATCAAAACAACCCTGAGATACCATCTAACCCCAGTGAGAATGGCCCACATCACAAAATCTCAAAACTGCAGATGCTGGCGTGGATGTGGAGAGAAGGGAACACTTTTACACTGCTGGTGGGACTACGAACTAGTACAACCTTTCTGGAAGGAAGTATGGAGAAACCTCAAAGCACTCAAGCTAGACCTCCCATTTGAACCTGCAATCCCATTACTGGGCATCTACCCAGAAGGAAAAAAATCCTTTTATCATAAGGACACTTGTACTAGACTGTTTATTGCAGCTCAATTTACAATTGCCAAAATGTGGATTGCCAAAATGTGGAAACAGCCTAAATGCCCACCAACCCAGGAATGGATTAACAAGCTGTGGTATATGTATACCATGGAATACTATTCAGCCATTAAAAAAAATGGAGACTTTTCATCCTTCGTATTAACCTGGATGGAAGTGGAAGACATTATTCTTAGTGAAGCATCACAAGAATGGAGAAGCTTGAATCCTATGTACTCAATTTTGATATGAGGACAATTAATGACAATTAAGGTCATGGGGGGGGAGGAAAAGCAGAGAGAGGGAAGGAGGGACAGGGGTGGGGCCTTGCTGTATGCCACACCTTCTGGGGGCAAGACATGATTGCAAGAGGGACTTTACCTAACAAATGCAATCAGTGTAACCTGGCTTATTGTACCCTCAATGAATCCCCAACAATAAAAAAAAAAAAAAAAAAGCAGAGGTATGTGGGATTTGGGGTGAGAAACAAAAGAAACATGGCCATCTTCACTACTTTTTCCTTCATCTCAGGAAAACCCAACAACTAAAGCAAATCTCTTAGTTTAGAGTGGACTATAATCTGACAAATTAGCTAAAATCCACCAAGTCTCCCAAGTACAGAATGAATTATACCCTGCCATTTTGATTTCAACCGATGGCCACAATTAAACTCCAAAATCACAGAAATATAGACCATATTTATGAAAAGCCAAATTTATCCCCCAAATCCCTCAACAAGAAAACACACATTACTCAATTTACAACTTTTTATCATTGCATACATATAAACCTCAAGCAACACAGAAACATTTTCACTAATGCCCAGTCACCATCTCAAATGCTATGGTTTGAATGCCCCCCAAATTCACATGCGGAAATTTAATCCCCAAGTGGTAGCAAGAAGGGAGGGGGGCTTTTCAGAAGAGATTAAGTCATGAAGGCTCTACCCTCATGAATGATTATTTATTGCCTTAAAAAAGGGCTGGGAGAAACTAATTCAAGACATTTTTGCCCTTCTGTTCCTTCATGATATGAGGACACAGCATCCCTTCGAAAGACGCAGCAACAGGTATCATCTTGGAAGCAGAGAGCAGCCCTCACCAGGCATCAAACCTACCAGAGACTTCATTTTGGAATTTCTAGCCTCTAGCACTGTGAGACAGTAAATATATTTTCATTGTAAATTATCCAGTTTGTGGTATTTTGCTATAGCAGCACAGATATCATTCAAACTTATTTTAACCATTTCTCTTCAACTTTCCCAGTGTTCCCAACATTAGTAAATTAAAAGGACTTTTTTAAATAAACAAAGACATTAGATGCTATCCAAATCCTATAGAACCCTAACTACAGAACATCAGAATAAAAATCTTATCAACCTAAGAGCTGTATGTTGGCTAGGCGTGATGGCTCATGCCTGTAATACTTGTATTCTGGGAGACCAGCCTGAGCAAGAGCAAGACCCAGTCTCTACTAAAATAGGAAAACTAGCTAGACATAGTGCTACATGCCTATAGTCCCAGCTACTTGGGAGGCTGAGGCAAGAGGACTGCTCAAGCCCAAGAGTTTGAGGTTGTGGTGAGCTATGGTGCCACAGCATTCTTACCCAGGATGACAGAGTAAGACTGTCTTTTTAATTTTTTTTGAGACAGAATCTATGTCGCCCTCATTAGAGTGTCATAGCATCAAAGCTCACGGCAACCTCAAACTCTTGGGCTTAAGCGATTCTCTTGCCTCAGCCTCCCAAGTAGCTGCACTACAGGTGCCCGCTACAACACCTGGCTATTTTTTGTTACAGTTGTCATTGTTGTTTAGCAGGCCCTGGCTGGATTCGAACCCACCAGCCCCAGTGTATGTGGCCAGTGCCCTAACTACTGAGCTATGGGCACCGAGCCAAGACTATGTCTTAAAAAAAAGAGCCATACATGGATGACAAAAGCCACTTTGGTGACATCTAAATATTAACACATTTCTTTTCTTTTTTTCTTTTTTTTTTGCAGTTTTTGGCCAGGGCCAGGTTTGAACCCGCCACCTCCAGTATATCGGGCCAGAACCCTACTCACTGAGCCACAGGTGCCGCCCTAAACACATTTACTAATAATTATCCACAATCAATTTTGCAACTTTGGCAGCTTTCCTTTGATTTCAGTATGCTTCTTTAGTCTCTATCGTCAATGAATGAGTACTCAAGAAATAAAATTAAATTCCTATTAAAATGATTACAAATGATCACTGATAAAACAATATTCCAAAATCAAAGAGAAATTTTATTTTTTTTCCAACTGAATTAGTCTCTTTTTATTCTCTTGGTAATTTCTTCCACAATCACTACTTCCGTTGTAGGTGATGAAATGTGTTAAGGCTCCACATCAAGTGTTGGCACTGCTATGAGCATGGTCTCTTCCTTTACTGTAACTCAGAATTAAAACTTTTGGTTCCTTTACATTCCAGTCTCAGGAGTGGTTTCCACTGTAGAATTTATCTGATGACAGTTTTATGCTTTCTAGTAGTGGACTACAACCAGTCTCTAGCTTCTGCAGGAACACTATAGGATGGATTTAGTTTAGAAGTGTATTAAACTAAAAGGCATTCTCTCGAATGAGTTTAAATGCATTTTATTTTTAAACAACCTACATGACATGTTTTTCCTTAAAAACAATGCCTCCACTCCAAATAAATCATGGTCAAAATAAATGAAGAGTTCAAGATGACATCAGTCCCGTTTGTCTTAAGTCCTGGTGTTGTGTGGATGACAAGCAGCAGCCAGTTATGATGACAGGTGATAGATCCAAAGTAACTGCCAAATTTGTTAACATTTTTCCATTTCTAAACCATCCTTAAAGAAAATCATATATGGGGTCACACCATCCTCACGGTAGTCCAGGAGAGCAACCATGCCATCTGGATTCATGTTTTCACCAATAAAGAACTGGTAGTTTTTGAAATTAGCCAGGATGTGATTGACTTCATGTAATCTTTGATGTACTTCTTGTAGGCTTCTTTGGTGAAGCTGGTTTCCTGCAAGTGATGGTTCATGACAATATCAACACCAGTGATAACTGTGCTTTCGGTACCTTTGCCCTCAGGTCCTTCAGCGGAAGCATTTCCACCAATGAGCGAGTCATCAATGTTACCCTCTGTCCTACTGACCATCTTTCCCTCCACCTCCCAGCATAGGCCGTCCGCGATCTCTTGGATCTTGTAAATGTCAGAGAACATCTCATCAGGGCTGATGAGGTCCCAGTAGATAATCATGATGGCGGCTGAAGGGAGACGGCGGCGGTGCTAGCTTTGCAGGAGCCGGGAGCTCGGAGCGAGCACGGCGGAGCCCGAGCGGCGCTCGGGGGGAGGGGGGAGTGGGCGGAAAAGCTCAAAGAGAAATTTTGACTTTTTATTTTTTTTGTAGACACAGAGTCTCACTGTACCGCCCTCGGGTAGAGTGCCGTGGCGTCACAGGGCTCACAGCAACCTCTTAACTCTTGGGCTTACGCGATTCTCTTGCCTCAGCCTTCTGAGCAGCTGGGACTACAGGCGCCCGCCACAACGCCCAGCTATTTTTTTTTTTTTTGGTTGCAGTTTGGCCGGAGCTGGGCTTGAACCCGCCACCCTCGGCATATGGGGCCGGCGCCCTACTCACTGAGCCACAGGCGCCGCCCAGAAATTTTGACTTTTATATCATTGGTACTACTTCACCATCACATGGTCTATTCAAAATGTCTTACCGGGTGCAGACATGTGTGTATATGTGTATGCTTAAGTATATTAAAGAGACATGGGTATGTGTTTTAATGTAAACCATTACAAGCACAGAATCTGTTCTCCAGCCTACCTAAAAGTGTATTACTCATAGTAGGTCAACATAAGTAGGTGAACAGCCGGGCACAGTGACTCAGGCCTGTAATCCCAGCACTCTGGGAGGCGGAGGAGGGTGGATTGCCTAAGCTCATGAGTTAGAGCGAGACCCTGTCTATAAAAATAGCCAGGCATTGTGGCAAGTGCCTGTAGTCCCAGATCTTTGGGAGACTGAGGCAAGAGAATTGCTTGAGCCCAAGAGTCTGAAGTTGCTGTGAACTATGATGTGACGGCATTCTACCAGGGGACAACGAAGTGAGACTATGTCTCAAAATAAATAAATAAATAAATAGGTGAACAGAGAAGAAACCCTCTGTGAAATGTATAGAGTAAGAACAGGCTGTCCTAGGGCACTGTGAAAAGTTCCACTTTCTCAGTTTTAAAGACAAGCTCATTGCTCACTTTTACTTGACTAGCCCCTCAGTGCCATAATGCTCAACCTAGTCTGAGGATGAGGACTCAAGAAGCAGAAATATCAGCTTAGCGCCCATAGCACAGTGGTTATGGCACCAGCCACATGCACCTAAGGTGGCAAGTTCAAACCTGGCCCAGTCCAGCTAAAACAACAATGACAACTGCAACAAAAAAAATAGCCCGGCCGTGTGGCGGGTGCCTGTAGTCCCAGCTACTTGGGAGGTTGAGACAAGAGAATCGCTTAAGTCCAAGAGTTTGAGGTTGCTGTGGCTGTGACGCATGGCACTCCACCCAGGGCGACAGCTTGAGACTGTCTCAAAAAAAAAAAAAGAAGGGCGGCACCTGTGGCTCAAAGTGGTAGGGCGCCGGCCCCATATGCTGGAGGTGGCGGGTTCAAACCCAGCCCTGGCCAGAAACTGCAAAAAAAAAAAAAAAAAAGAAGCAGAAATATCATTATCAACAGTTTGAGAATGAGAATACTCGATAGCAGTTTTGATTTTTTGGGCTTCAAATGATAAAATCCAGCAAGAATGCAGCAGTTGGGTGTACTGAAAGTGCCAAAGAGACAAAGGAGAAATACCATCCTCTCCTCTTCCCTCTCAATGCTTAATAGATAGGGACCTCCAATGGAGAATGGTGTGAGAAACATAGCACCACCAAGTTTTAGCTAGGTGAAAGCCATGTAGGAAGGGAAAAAGAAGGAAAAAAAATAGCCTAAACCTAGATACTGTTTTAAACATAACAGAGCTAATCTTACACTCCCTCACATTGGTGCCCAATCTTTTGGCTTCTCTGCGTCACATTGGAAGAAGAGTTGTCTTGGGCCACATATTAAATTCACAAACATTACCGAAAGAAAAAAAAGGTCTGCACATAATTTTCATGATATCCACCACTATCAAAAGGCAAAAAATTCTTACATAATCCACATGCAGCCCACAGGCCTCAGGTTGGACACCCCTGCATACCACCAGTTAGCATTCCTGTAGCATTTTCCTTTGTAGGTTTCTCACAGTTATACCTTCCTGGATTTGTGCTAAGCTCAAGATAACTATTATAAGCTTCCCTACCCTCAGGCTGCACTGTGAGTGGCACAAGCACTTCTCCAATCCACCAACCTGGTTTTTCTGAACATATTTTGAAGCTGAGCATGGTGGCTCATGCCTGTAGTCCTAGCACTTTGGGAACCTGAGGGAGGAGGATAGCTTGAGCTCAGGAGTTCAAAACCAGCCTGAGCAAGAACAAGACCCCATCTCTACTAAAAACAGAAAAAGAAAAAGAAAAAAAAAAAAAGCCAAGAGTTGTAGGGGGTGGTTATAGTCCCAGCTACTTAGGAGTCTGAGGCAGGAGGATCATATGAGCCCAAGAGTTTGAGGTTGCTTTGAGCTAGGCTGATGCCATGGCACTCTAGCCCAAACAACAGAGTGAGACTCTGTTTTGTATGTGTGTGTGTATGCGTGTGTGTGTACCATTACCATGAACCAACCCTTCAAGGATCCCTATTGCCTGAGAGAGAATCCACATTCCTAAATCAGATATTTAAAACTCTTACCACTGTCATGATAAGCATCATTAGTATTAGTCTAATTCTGGACTCCATTTTGTAACCTCACCTGTTTTTATCTCATCTTTTCCACCAACTTCTAACCTATGTTCTCGTGTAGTATGGCATATACAAAGACATATTAAATGTTTTTTTTCTTTTTTGCATTTTTTGGCCTGGGCTGGGTTTGAACCTGCCATCTCCGGCATATGGGGCCGGCGCCCTACCCCTTTGAGCCACAGGTGCTGCCCGACATCTTAAATTTTTTTTTTTTTGAGACAGAGCCTCAAGCTGTCGCCCTGGGTAGAGTGCTGTGGCATCACAGCTCACAGCAACCTCCAACTCCAGGGCTCTCCTGCCTCTGCCTCCCAAGTAGCTGGAACTACAGGTGCCTGCCACAACGCCCAGCTATTTTTTGGTTGCAGCCGTCATTGTTGTTTTGGTGGGCCCAGGCTGGATTCAAACCCGCCAGCTCAGGTGTATGTGGCTGGTGCCCTAGCTGCTTGAGCCACAGGCGCCAAGCCTTAAATGTTTTTAAAAACCAATGGAATCTAGTAAATAAAGATTTATTGTTTTGTTTATTTAATCCTAAGGAACAACCAATCCATCCTTATCTCCTAGTAAGTCTAAAAGCTCCTGCTCCAATCAGCATACTCTCTTAAATCACCCCACTTATTGTCCATGTTTCTTTCTTTATTTCAGATTCCCATTCATCTAGCCAAATTTTATCTATCTTTCAAAATGGAGCCTTAAGGAGTCACTTTTGTTTTGTTTTATACATTCCAGGTCAAATTGTTTTCACTACTCCTCGATTATTTATGACAACTAACACATTACACAACGTAATACTTGCTTTCATAAGATGCTTTGTTTCATGTTTGCTAATTCATGAGGACTGTATTCAGAAAATGCATCATTGCCAGACATGGTGGCTCACTTCTGTAATCCTAGCACTTGGGAGGCCCAGGCGAGCAGATCGCCTGAACTCACAGGTTCCAGGCTGAACCAGAGCAAGACCCTGTTTCTAAATATAGCCAGGCACTGTGATGGGTGCCTGTAGTCCCAGCTGTTTGGGAAGCTGAGGCAAGAGAATCGCTTGAGCCCAAGAATTTGAGGTTGCTGTGAGCTATGACACCACGACATTCTACTAAGAGCAATAAAGTGAGACTCTGTCTCAAAAAAAAAAAGAAAATGCATGATCCAAAACCACAATACCTAAACAAATCCAAGAACATAGTATGCATCTTGTAAATACTAACTGAATTCAAACTCTAGTAAACAGCACTACCACATACAACACATGTGAATCTCTACAAATTACAATAAAGTGAAATTATACATAAGTATATGAGAATTTTGTACAGCATGGACAGTTTCTACAGTTGTCTCCATAGAACACTGATGTTTAGTGCACACCTTTTCTGCAGTTTTTTTTAACTGACTACTTTGATAAGACATTAGACTAGACTATTAATAATATATGCAATGCAAATTATGCTAAACATGCTTTCTTTGATGGTTTAGAACAAGAAGTGTCTTAAGGGCACCATTAATATTATGATCATGCCAGAGAAGATTAAAAGATTGAGTCTTAAAAAAAAAAAAAAAAAAAAAAAAAAGATTGAGTCTTAGGGCAGTGCTTGTAGCTCAAAGGAGTACGGCACCGGCCCTATAAGCCAGAGGTGGCGGGTTCAAACCCAGCCCCGGCCAAAAACTGCCGAACCACCAAAAAAAAAAAAAAAAAGATTGAGTCTTGAACTTGCTTCACACTCCCTAAAAGAACTCTCTTAATATAAATCCCTGATGTCAGGTTGCTTGCCTATAGCTTGCTTGCATAAACCTAGAATATAAAATGGGTAATTGCTTAACTTCTTGGACAGTAAAAACTGGCTGCCTTTTTGAATATTTAGGGTTTTGTTTTCTTTTGTAGAGACAGAGTCTCACTTTATCACCCTCAGTAGAGTGCCATGGCATCACACAGCTCATAGCAACCTCCAACTCCTGGGCTGAAGCGATTCTCTTGCCTCAGCCTCCTGAGTAGCTGGGACTACAGGCGCCCGCCACAACGCCCAGCTATTTTTTGGTTTGCAGTTCAGCTGGGGCCGGGTTTGAACCCGCCACCCTCGGTATATGGGGCCAGCGCCTTACCAACTGAGCCACAGGCGCTGCCTGTTTTTTTTTTTTTTGTAGAGACAGAGTCTCACTGTACCACCCTCGGGTAGAGTGCCGTGGCGTCACACGGCTCACAGCAACCTCTAACTCTTGGGCTTACGCGATTCTCTTGCCTCAGCCTCCCGAGCAGCTGGGACTACAGGCACCCGCCACAACGCCCGGCTATTTTTTTGTTGCAGTTTGGCCGGGGCTGGGTTTGAACCCACCACCCTCGGCATATGGGGCCGGCGCCCTACTCACTGAGCCACAGGCGCCGCCCTTTTTTTTTTTTCTTGAGACAATCTCACTATGTTGTCCTCAGTAGAGTGCCATGTGTTACAGCTCACAACAACCTCCAACTCTTGGGGCTAAGCGATTCTCTTGCCTCAGCCTTCCAAATAGCTGGGACTACAGGCGGCCGCCACAATGCCTGGCTATTTTTTGTTGCTGTTGTTTAGCTGGCCTGGGCCGGGTTCAAACCTGCCACCTTCGGTGTATGTGGCTGGCGCCATAACCACTGTGGTACAGACGCCAAGCTTTGGATATCTAATTATTATAATAAAAGCTGAAGCATCCTTTCACCTATCTTTGTCCTCGTTGCTGAAATCTTCTTGTCTTTCAATGTCCTTTGACATCTCAGTATTCAATACATTCTGCATTATTTATGTCCCTCTTATAGAATATGTCACCTCAACCCCCTTGTCTGCTTCAACACTCCATTATACTCTATACTGTAAAGTTACATATTCACTATTAAAAGATTTTTCTACTTTCCTCCTCACCCCAGGCCTTAAGTTTTTAACATTAAGCTATAATTTCCTGTAAGTCTTTTTCTGCTTCACATTTAATAGACTCTCAGCCTAAATTAGAATATCAAATATCCCATTATATTTTAAAATAAAAATCTTGAGTTACACCTACATGATTCACCTACCTTAAAATAGCTACTCTAGAATAGCATTTCATGTGCTGGATCACACCAGAGTAGATAGGTAAAACAGAATCATCTATAACTGGCAAATAAATAGAAAGTGGATGGTAGGCTCTAAAACCTTAACTAAATAATTCTGTTACCTTCTAATAAGTTCATGTCTTGGGAACGTTGAGAAATTTGAGGTCAAAATATGACAAAAAGAATCCGTCTTGCTGCCCAGCCCCAAATCTTCTAAAATGCTAAAATTATAATGCCTTTGAAAGTTTAACACTTTCCATTTACCAGGTTTTACTTTGCACAGCCTGAAATATTAGTGTCTTTATTCTGCTTAAAATCGAAAAAGTTTAATTTGACAAATAATGCAAAATAATGTTTCACCAACATTGTATAATGGTCCAAAGTATTTAGATTGTGATTTTGTAGCATAAGGGCCAAATTTTTTTTAACTAGATTAGACTATTTTGATAATGCCATTAAACAGATTTAAATAATAACCAAGTCTCACCCTTGATTCCCTTTGAATGAGTACTCTTACAATAGAGTACCAGGTAAAGCTTCACCTTGAACTGTCATGTTTTTTAAAAACCTCTCAAATAAATAAAACATAATCCTTCTGTTTTCACTTAGGCATATGTATACCATGATGCTAAAATGTTCACAACTTCAAAAGTCTGGTCAATTGTTCTTACCAGACCTTGATGTCATATATTTTAAAATGCATTCCAAAATGCCCTTTTGTGAAGCCGGCTTTTTAGCAATATAAACAAAGTAATAGATGATGGTTAAGTTTGTACACTAGTCTATAAGCAGTAGTTAATTGGTTACAAAGCTAAACAAAACAAAACTACATCATCTAGCCAACACTGTTTCTATGTGAAAACCTCAAGGTTTTCAAGATGTAGCACACTTCTGAGTTTCAGGTCTATAGCTGAGATGCAGGATCTAGGGCCCTCACAACTGCCCCTCTTCCCTACTATACCCCACCCCTCCTGTATCCTTCCCCAGTTCTACTCTCCGTTCCTTTCATTAGGTTACAATAACAGTAATAGATATTCTAAAGTCTTAGCAAGCACAAAACAAGTGAATGGGGAGAGTGGAAATTTTCCTCTGAGGAGAGGAGGTCATTTGTGTATTAGAAATACCTAGGGGAAAAAAAAAAATCAATATTTCTGAGTTATACTTCCTGTATCACATATGAAATAACTTCTCTCCCTTAAATCAAAACATTCTAGTGTATTTATTTTTCAAATACATAAGCATATACTACAGATGAAGCTTTGCTTCTATGGTATGAAATGTTGGTTATACCCTCAAAATTCACATGTTGCAATTTAATCCCCATTGGGATAGTATTAAGACGTAGAGCCTTGGGGGAAATGATTAAGTTATGAAAGATCTACCCTCAGGAATGGGATTAGTGCTCTTATAAAAGTGATTGAAGAGACTGAAGGTAGTGTGTTTGTCGCTTTCACCATTTGAGAATACAGTAAGAGGCACCACCTATGAAGCCAAAAACAAGCCCTCACTAGACACTGAATCGGTTGATGTCTTTATGTTGGACTTTAGTCCTTAAAACTATAAAAAATAGGGCGGCCCCTGTGGCTCAAGGAGTAGGGTGCCGGTCCCATACGCCGGAGGTGGTGGGTTCAAACCTAGCCCTGGCCAAAAAAAAAAAAACTATAAAAAATAAATTCCTATTATTTATCATTCCATTTTGAGGTATTTTTGTTACAGCGGCCTGAAGGGATGAAGATACTCACTTAATTGACTTCCCAGAAAAAACTGTGAGTTCTATTCCCTATAGAAAATGCACATTCTTAAGAGGGCAGTGCCTGTGGCGCAGGGCGCAGGCCCCATATACTAAGGGTGGCGGGTTTGAATCTGGCCCTGGCCAAACTGCAACAACAACAACAAAAATAGCTGGGCGTTGCGGTGGGCGCCGGGAGTCTAAGGCAAGAGAATCACCTAAGCCCAAGAGTTAGAGGTTGCTATGTGGCTGTGATGTCACAGCACTCTACCGAGGGCAACAAAATAGGACTCTATGTCTCAAAAAAAAAGTGTGTAACACATTCACCCACTGTGACCAATGAGCCCGTAAGTTTCTGTCTGCCAATATCTATATTGCAAGCTTACCTAAATATGGTGGTTTGTCTCCAAACCTTTTTAATACCACTATATTGTAATTGTGTGATTTACTTAAATGTATGTAAACCAAAGAAATGAATGCCGAAAATCATTTTATAAAAAGTAACTTAAATGCTTTCAAAAACTAGATTAAGGAGGAATCAGGTCCCCTTTACAAAATGTTCTCCAAGTTAGGTAGAAATTCAGCTATAGAAAGGGAGACAAATTTTATGAGATGTATAAGTTTTAAAACCCTTTTAAAGGTTCGTTGAGTGTTATGTAGCTATGCTTTTACTCTATATTTGTGACCCTTAACCATTTTTCAGTTATGAATGTCTTCTGAAATCTAATAACCATTACAGCCCACCTCTCTCCTTGGAAATACAAATGAACATACAAGCCAGGTGCGATGGCTCATGCCTGTAATCCTAGCACTCTGGGACCCCGAGGTGGCTGGATTGCTTGAGCTCAGCAGTTTAAGACCAGCCTGAGCAGGAGAAAAACCCAGTCTCTACCAAAAAAGAAAAAAAGAAAAACTAGCCCAGCATATCAGCATGTGCCTGTGGTCCTAGCTACTCAGGAGGCTGAGACAAGAGGATTGCTCAAGCCCAAGAGTTTGAGGTTTCTGTGATCTATGACACCATGGCACTCTATCCAGGGTGACAGAGTGAGACTCTGTCAAAAAAAAAAAAAAAAACAAAAAATCATACAAAATGAAATTCCAGTGGCTCTTGTACTCTCCTCCTCAATCCACCACACGGCTCACCAGACTACAGCTCCCAGGCTTTAAAACATTTTATCATCTTTAAATCTATTTAAGAAACTAAACTTCATATGAGTGCAGCAAAACTAAATTCCTAAAGGTCTAATCTCAACTTTGCTAAGACCTTATTAATAATATCTCAGACTGGCTAATAACATATACTGACCTCTTAGTGAGTTTATTCAACCTAAACTAATAAAAGATGACAGGTTTCATTTATTTTATTGCCTGCACGCCTCCCTTATGATTGATAGGTTAGGATTCTTTATTATTCTTTCCAATGCCAGGCTCTCACCCACAAACAGGATGAGCTAACATATACTCTATTTCTCAAGGTACAGTAACAAAAAAATCAAACAAAGCTTTTGACTT
Organism: Nycticebus coucang; assembly: GCF_027406575.1. Taxonomy (NCBI): domain Eukaryota; kingdom Metazoa; phylum Chordata; class Mammalia; order Primates; family Lorisidae; genus Nycticebus; species Nycticebus coucang. The sequence continues at coordinate 121,591,262 of NC_069782.1, forward strand.
AGAATGATTATTTCTTCTCTCAGATATGGTGTTCTAATAAGTATTCCACAAAGTAATTTATCTTAATAAGGTTTTCCTTCCCACATATTAAGAATCACACAAAAGCATGGGTGGATAAGCGATGTCAAATCACTTGTTTGAATATTCCCAACACACAGCTTTCCCTTCTGAAATTCCTCTACTTGGCGGCGCCTGTAGCAGTGGGTAGGGCACCAGCCAAACACACTGAGGCTGGCAGGTTCGAACCCAGCCCTAGCCTGCTAAACAACAATGACAACTGCAACAAAAAAATAGCCAGGTGTTAAAGCGGGTACTTGTAGTCCCAGCTACTTGGGAGGCTGAGGCAAGAGAATTGCTTAAGTCCAAGAGTTTGAGGTTGCTGTGAGCTGTGATGCCACAGCATGCTACTGAGGGCAACATAGTGAGACCCCTATCTTATAAAAAAAAATTAAAAGCAATCTAAATCCTCCAAATACTGTGATCAATAATAATGGATTCCAGTGAAGGAATATAATGCAACTATTAAAAGTGTTTATAAATTTAACGACATGAAATGCTAAAAATATGGTTATAAGATTGCATACACAGTATGCTCTCCACTATGTAAAACACAATATTGAAAAGGAGACAATTAGGGGCGGCGCCTGTGGCTCAGTGAGTAGGGCGCCGGCCCCATATACCGAGGGTGACGGGTTCAAACCCAGCCCCGGCCAAACTGCAACAAAAAAATAGCTGGGTGTTGTGGCGGGCACCTGTAGTCCCAGCTACTTGGGAGGCTGAGGCAAGAGAATCACTTAAGCCCAGGAGCTGGAGGTTGCTGTGAGCTGTGTGATGCCACGGCACTCTACCGAGGGCCATAAAGTGAGACTCTGTCTCTACAAAAAAAAAAAAAAAAAAAAAAAAGAAAGAAAAGGAGACAATTAGCAGAAAATACATCCAAGCATTAAGAATAGATATATCAAAACAAAATAAAATTTTCTCCCTTCAAGTTTTAAATAGTAAACATGTATTATTTTCACTTTCATATATTTATTTTTTTGAGACACAGTCTCACTTGGTCACCCTCAATAGAATGCTGTAGCATCATAGCTCATAGCAACCTCAACTCTTGGGCTCAAGCAATTCTCTTCCCTCAGCCTCCCAAGTAGCTGAGACTACAGGTGCCCATCACAATGCCCAAGTATTTCTAGAGACAGGGTCTCACTCTTGCTCTGGCTGATCTCGAACCCATGAGCTCACGGCAATCCACCTGCTTCAGCCTCCCAGTGTTAGGATGACAGGTGTGAGCCATGGCGCCTGGCCCTAACATGTATTATTTTCAAAATGAGAAAATCTTGAAATTATTTTAAACTATGATGACACACAAATTTAATTATTCCTTCCTCTGATCCAAGTTCAAACTCTCTTCAGAACTGTGCATATCATACTGTCTTAGACCTTATCTTTCTATATTTTAATACACATTTGTCAGGGAGTTGTCTGAGGATAGGCTATGGCTCAACTTTAATCCCTAGTGCCCCACCCCTGGCAGAGACCACTTAAAAGTTTATAAAACTAAATTACTCTTACATTGCTAGCTACTTGCAAATGATAAATAAATGCCAAATCATTTATAAGTATAAATCATTAACACACTCAACACATATTTATCATGTGCCTAAAATATCTCAGGTACTGTCATAGCCCTGGAGACACTTCAGTGAAAAACTCCTTTCCCTTCTGGAGCTTACAACTTAAGGAACAAAACAAAACAGCTCATTTCAGAGAGTAATAAATACTATAAAGTCAGTGTGAGATGAGGGGAATCAGGAAAGATCTGGAGAAAGAATGTAACATCAAAGACATATCGAAAAGCCAGGTGTGGCAGTGCCCGTAGCTCAGTTGGCAGGGCGCCGGCCACATACACCTAGGGTAACGGGTCAAGCCCGCCTAGGCCTGCTAAGCAACAATGACAACTGCAACAAAAAAATTGCTGGGCATTGTGGTGGGCACCTGTAGTCTAGCTACTTGGGAGGCTGAGGCAAGAGAATTGCTTAAGCCCAAGAGTTTGAAGCTGCTGTGAGCTGTGACACCACAGCACTCTACCCAGCTCTAGTGGATTGCTAGAGGTCAGGAGTTGGAGACCAGCCTGAGCAAAAGCGAGAACTCATCTCTACTAAGAATAGAAAAACTAGCCAGTCTGGGGGCGGCGCCTGTGGCTCAAGGAGTAGGGCGCCGGTCCCATATGCCGGAGGTGGCGGGTTCAAACCTGGCCCCGGCCAAAAACCAAAAAAGAAAAGAAAAACTAGCCAGTGTTATAGCGGGCACTATAGTCCCAACTACTTAGGAGGCTGAGGCAAGAGGATTGTTTGTGCCCAAGAGCTTGAGGTTGCTGTGAGTTATGATACCATGACACTCATCCAGGACAACAGCATGAGACTCTGTCAAAAAAAAAAAAAAAAACGATGGAAAGACAGCAAGTGATAGGATCAGAGGCAAGCATGTATAGCAGAATGTAAGAACTGGTCATGGTGTCAAAAAACCTGAGTTTCTATTCCCACTCCATTACCTTATTAGTTAGATTATAGTCTCTGAGTCTCTATTAGGATAATAATTCCTAATTCACTAGAATGTGTAAGGATTAAATAAGATAATTTATATGAAAAGGCCTTCATATGAGGCCAGTGCTTGGCATTTTGGCCTCCTGTATTTGTGTAGGTTGTATTTACTTGAAAAAGGGCATCAAAATAACACAATACCCAAAAGCTGAGAGTACATGCATTATGATTTTGAATAAAGATCAAAAGAAAATTAACAGTGTAAATTCTTTCTCTTTAATGGGAGAATTTTGTAATAGTTATGCGGTTAACAAAAATACTGCCAATGTTATCCTTCTTAACTATTTATTTGACCTCAGGATTCTACTATTAATTACAACTGCTTTAAACAATGATGTGGCAAAGAGTTGAATAATCTACTCATAAAATCCAATGCAAACATTGAAACAGATTTATAATAAAGGATCCAAAAATTATCTCTCAGCTTTTCCCCATAAACTCAAACTTTAATAGTCTTTACTGCTTTGAATTGTCTACACATCTAGGTTATATTTCTCTGGTCCAAAGGAGGAAAGGAAATTTCCACTCCAGATTGCATAAGAGAAGTGCTTTTGGGTACATTTACCTCTTACCTCCTTTAATTACTGCTTATCTGAAACCTAAGAAGCAGGAGAACTCCTTGACTTTGAGTAGGGGGTCAGATTGTCAGAACACTAAGATGTTTCCTCTGAAATATTCTCAACCCTAATCAGTCCACAAACCTTACGTCTTAAGGACAGAAACTTTTCCCTTCTACATCTCTGTTTTCCAATCTCACGTGCTTGTAATAAATGACTGGCTGAATGGGCCTACTATAATCTGCTCTTTGTCAAATTCTGAAACCAGAGCATTTTCTCCTTAATATTTCTAAATGTTACTGTTAGGGCTATCCTGAACCTCATTCTGGTCAATTCTATTATTAATAACTTGACTAAGAAAATCTGGAACAAACCAGACCACCATGACAGGATAAACTTCAAAAGGATAAGCTGGTCAACAATGAAGGAGTAAAGAAAAATTTAATTCATAGGATATAAGCTAGTGTTCCCATCTACTGGCTGTCATAAACTTTCTATGTCAAAGCAACAATATGCTTACTTCCTGGCACATACCAAGCCTACAGTGTCACAGCGCGAAACTATTGGGTGCCCCTAAAGTCTAGAACACATGGTGTTATATTTTTACAAAGTAAAGATGTCTTTTATGGCATTATATATATTCACCTACGAACTATGTTTCCACAATCCGTACATTTCCACTTTTTGTATATTTCCATATTCCATATACCTTGCAGAGAAATATTAGAATAGAAAAGCTATCTCAAAAATGTTGAATATAGGCTGGATGGAGTGTCTTACGCCTGTAATCCTAGCACTCCGGGAGGCCGAGGTGGGTGGATCGCTTGAGCTCATAAGTCCAAGACTAGCCTGAACAAGAGCGAGACCCTGTCTCCAAAAATAGCCAGGTGTTCTGGTGGGTGCCTATAGTCCCAGCTACTTGGGAGGCTAAGGCAAGATGATTACTTATGCCAAGAGTTTGAGATTGCTGTGAGCTATGATGCCACTGCACTCTTCTGAGGACAAAGTAAAATTCTGTCTCAAAAAGAAAAAATATACATATTGAAAATACTATCTCAGAGATAAAGGACAAAACTATAAACCTTGGGTTTAAATTTTCACTCATTCTATTTAAGCACTCTTGTAGGCACTGGTTTACTTGGTAGCACCGACCATATAATTAGCTGCATTGAATTACAGATCAGGAATTACTTGTATTTGATCTTCACCTTGAAATGAGTTTGAATGCTTGAGGAATGAAGCTATTTGGCTACATAATAGTCTTGTGCATACATAATCAGTCCTCAGTGTTTCCTTTCCTTTGTGTATATTAGTTCTAAGATCACTTCATATGATATAAAGGCTGTTCAGTGCCCCTTTCTGCTTCTCTCCTCTGAGGTTTGACAACAAGAAATTATATCATAAGATTTATTATTATTGAGAATTAAATAATAGTGCTCCTGAGGAGAGAAAAGTAGGCTTTATTCCAAGATGCTAAATTACTACCATATTTTAATTCACTAGCATTTTTCTATTTCAAGTTAAGTCACAATGTAAATATTAGAAGGGTTTCCCATTAAGAAGTTTACATGTATGTTGAGAGCAGTGGCTTCTGCCTGTAATCCTAGAACTCTGGGAGGCCAAGATGAGTGGATTGCCTGAGCTCACAAATTCGAGATCAGCCTGAGCAAAAGTGGGACCCTGTCTCCAAAAATAGCCTGGTGTTGTGGCAGGCACCTGTAGTCCCAGCTACTTGGTAGGCTGAGGCAAGAGAATCACTTGTCCCCGAGAGATTGAGGTTGCTATGAGCTATGACGGCACAGCACTCTACAGAGGGTGACAAAGTGAGACTCTATCTCAAAAAAAAAAAAAAAAAAAGTTTACATCTACAGTAACCAACACTAAAGGATGTAAAAACTAAATGTAGCAGAACTGAAATATAACAGGTGAAATGAGACAAGTGAACTCCCACAGAATAAGCTACCCGAAATGTGTAAGGACCAGCTGTGGAAAATTCTTGCCAGGCTGGCTTCTATTGCAAGTATAGCAACCTTTGCAGGAAAACCCCCTTGAAGCTATGGCAATTTACTCCAACTCTCAAGATTCAAACTTGGGGTTCTATTCTGAATTCTATCTCTGACAACCACACTGGCCCTGCAGAGCCAGGCATGACTTCCAGGGAAGTGGTAGTAAGAAGTTTTAAATCAGACCTTTGATAGCTCCAGAACCACCAAAATCAACACTTGTAGCAGCCAAGATATTAAGAATTTAAACATTTCTCCCATCAGCAATTGAAATGTTCACAGAGCAAAGAAAACTCTTTTTTTTTTTTTTTTTTATTTTATTATTTTTTTTTTTTTGTAGAGACAGAGTCTCACTGTACCGCCCTCGGGTAGAGTGCTGTGGCATCACATGGCTCACAGCAACCTCTAACTCCTGGGCTTACGCGATTCTCCTGCCTCAGTCTCCCAAGCAGCTGGAACTACGGGCGCCCGCCACAACGCCCGGCTATTTTTTTTTTTTGTTGCAGTTTGTCGGGGGCTGGGTTTGAACCCGCCACCCTCGGCATATGGGACCGGCACCCTACTCACTGAGCCACAGGCGCCGCCCAGAGCAAAGAAAACTCTTACACTTACATTAATGAGTCAGGCACAACAAAAACAGTCATAAATCGCCACCATTCATGTGACATAAATCTATACTCCTTAGTCCTCAGAGCACCATGACTGGCTTTCTAGAATATACAGACCCTAATATACAAATGCCTTTTGATGGTCTTTCATCCCTGCTGGACACATCATTCTAGTCTCTCTACATTAGATGTTTAACTCAGTACTGCTGAATATCAACAATATTTCCTCTTTGGGAAAAGGTACAGTAGCTCACACCTACATTCCTAGCACTCTGGGAGGCTGAGGTGGGTGGACTGCTTGAACTCAGGAGTTTGAAACCAGCCTGAGCAAGACCTGTCTCTACTAAAAATAGAAATTATTACTTGGGGGAGGCTGAGGCAAGAGAATCGCTTAGGCCCAGGAGTTGGAGGTTGCTGTGAGCCGTGTGAGGCCACGGCACCCTACCGAGGGCCATAAAGTGAGACTCTGTCTCTACAAAAAAAAAAAAAAAAATGTACATAAAGGGGCGGCGCCTGTGGCTCAAGGAGTAGGGTGCCGGTCCCATATGCCGGAGGTGGTGGGTTCAAACCCAGCCCCGGCCAAAAAAAAAAAAAAAATCTTAATTATCTCAATGAATCCCCAACAATAAAAAAAAAAAAAATCTTAATTATAAAAAAAAAAAAGAAGAAATTATTACTTGGGTATTATGGATGGCATCTTTAGTCCCAGCTACTTGGGAGGCTGAAACAAGAAGATTGCTCAAGCCTAAGAGTTTGAGGTTGCTGTGAGCCCTGACACCATGGTACTCCACCCAGGACAACAGATTGAGCCTATGTCTCAAAACAAAACAAAACACCAACATCTCCTCTTTTAAACCCTAATTCTGACTACGATTAGTAGTTAGGAAGTCATCCGAGAACCATAACAGTATTCCTATAACAATATCTGATTTTCAGAACACTTTGTATACATTCTCTCATAAAGTACGCCCTCTACCTTCTCCGTTTTTGCAGACTGAGAAAAGGATTCACCACTAGGTAAGTGATTTGATCCCAACCACCAGTGAAAGAGCTAAGGCCTTGACCAGTGTCTTCCTCATTTTAAGATTCATATGCTGTCCACTGTTGTGCTCCCCTCCATCTTATTCTCTTTCCTTAATAAAATCTATATAGCTTAATCAAACTTTTCATACTTCGGTGAACAAAGCATCATCTTTTTTTTTTTATGGCCCTCAGTAGAGTGCCGTGGCCTCACACAGCTCACAGCAACCTCCAACTCCTGGGATTAAGCGATTCTCTTGGCTCAGCCTCCCGAGTAGCTGGGACTACAGGCGCCCACCACAACGCCCGGCTATTTTTTGGTTGCAGTTTGGCCGGGGCCGGGTTTGAATCCGCCACCCTCGGTATATGGGGCTGGTGCCCTACCGACTGAGCCACAGGCACCACCCAAAGCATAATCTTTTGATAATGCAGATCAGAACACAACAAAAATCACCTAAGCAATGACAATCAGTTACAACTGGACAAGCATGCTTCATGCAGCCCTTGAAAAACAGCAAAAGAAAGTAACCAATGGAGAAAGCTAGGTAAGTAGAGAACCATCTTGTCTATCACAGGATGTCTAGAAACATTACATTTTTGAGAGTGTACTTTTATATTAACTCATGTTAAAGTCATAAAGAGTTTATAAAACCACTTTTTCTACATGCAATTTTGAAGTATACAGTTTATATTAATGTTTCTAGCAGCATTAGCTCAGCGCCTGTAGCTCAGTGGCTAGGGCACCAGCCACATACACCAGAGCTGGCGGGTTCGAACCCAGTCTGGGCCTGCGAAACAACAACAACTACAACAACAAAATAGCCAGGCATTGTGGCGGGTGGTTGTAGTGCCAGGTACTTGGGAGGCTGAGGCAAGAGAATCGTTTAAGTCCAAGAGTTTGAGGTTGCTGTGAGCTATGACACCATATCACTCTACCGAGGGCAACAGAGTGAGACTCTGTCTCAAAAAAAAGAAAGAAAGAAAAAAAAGAAACCAACTAGAGAAGTATCTTAAGTTTTAAATCTAGGTCATCCTATCTCATTGGGAGATCAGTCTAAGCAAGAGTAAGACCCTGTCTCTACCAAAAACAGAAAAACTAGCAGGCCGGGCATAGTGGAACATGCCTGTAGTACCAGCTATATGGGAGGCTGAGGCAAGAGGATTGGTTGAGCACATGAGTTTGACGTTGCTGTGAGCTATGATGCCACAGCACTCTACCCAGGGAAACAGAGATTCCATCTCAAAAAAAAAAAAAAAAATGCAAGCATAAACTGGGTACAGTGGTGCATGCCTATAGTCCCAGCTACTTAGGAGACTGAGGTGGGAGTATCACTTATCACTTATCATTAAGCCCAGGAGTACGAGGATGCAGTGAGTTATCATCATGCCACTGCACTTCAGCCTGGGCAACAGAGAGAGGCCCTATTTCTTAAAAAGAAAACAAATTTTTTAATGCAAAAGTAAGCATAAACTAGACAAATTATATTTCTTCCTGGAACAAAATGACTACAAACTAGTTGAAAACTATTGCTATTTCATAAAAATTTATTATGAGTAGGCATAATTGTTTTTTAGTAACATTTACTTTCCATGAATTCACATAAGGAATTTTTTCCTGTTATGGATAACCCACCAGCAAAATTAAGACTAAATTATACTTAACTAGACATATTAGAAAACATAAAATTGGGTGGCACCTGTGGCTCAAGGAGTAGGGCGCCGGTCCCATATGCCGGAGGTGGCGGGTTCAAACCTAGCCCCGGCCAAAAAACATAAAAACAAACAAAAAAAAAGAAAACATAAAATTTCGGGGCGGCACCTGTGGCTCAGTGAGTAGGGCGCCGACCCCATATGCCGAGGGTGGCGGGTTCAAACCCAGCCCCGGCCAAACTGCAACAAAAAAAAAATAGCCAGGCGTTGTGGCAGAAGCCTGTAGTCCCAACTGCTCAGGAGACTGAGGCAAGAGAATCACGTAAACCCAAGAGCTGGAGGTTGCTGTAAGCCATGTGACGCCACGGCACTCTACCCGAGGGCAGAACAGTGAGACTCTGTCTCTACAAAAAAAAAAAAACATAAAATTTCCTATAATCATTTTTAACTTGGTGGTAGAAGCAAGGGATAAAGGCACGGATGCAAACAGAAAACATGAAATAATTTTATTTTCACAAAATATAATTCAAAAATAAATAAATAGGGAAAAATATTGACAACTGATGACTAAATGGTGGTATATGGATGTTCACTGTATTTTTCCTCCTCCATTTCTAAAAATACATAATTTTTAAAAAAATGGCAGACACAGTGGCTCATGCCTATAATCCTAGTACTCTGGGAGGCCAAGGCTGGTGGATTACTTGAGCTCAGGAGTTTGAAAACAGCCTGAGCACCAGCAAGACCTTCTCTCTAAAAAAATAGCCAGGCATTGTGGTAGGTGCCTGGAGTCCCAGCTACTTGGAAGGCTGAGGCAAGAGAATCGCTTGAGCCCAAGAGTTTGAAGTTGCTGTGAGGCAACCAAGTGAGACTCTGACTCAAAAAAAAAAAAACACCACCAATATCCAGGGTGTTTCATAAAGAAAGTCAAGGCCAGATTCAGTCTAGCCTCCTGCATCTACACGGGAGTGTTAACAAATATCCTAGAGGTAGTATAGCCAAGGGTATAGGAGCCATGGGCTCTGGATACACATTGTCTAAGTATAAATCCAAATTTTGCGGCTCGGTGTCTGTGGCTCAAGTGGCTAAGGCGCCAGCCATATACACCTGAGCTGGCAGGTTTGAATCCAGCCCTTGCCAACCAAACAACAATGACAGCTGCAACCAAAAAATATCCAGGTGTTGTGGCAGGCACCTATAGTCCGGGCTACTTGGGAGGCGGAGGCAGGAGACTCACTTGAGCCCAGGAGTTGGAGGTTGCTGTGAGTTGTGATGCCATAGCACTCTACCCAGGGGGACAGCTTGAGGCTCTGTCTCAAAAAAAAAAAAAAGGAAAGAAAAAAATCTAATTTTTGCCAGTTACTAGCTGTGATCTTGAGCAAACAGTATAAATGGACTAACCCATCAATTTCTTTGTCAGTAACTCAACTATTTTGTTCTACCTCAAAAATAGATCCATTGAAAAACTACATGGAGGGCGGCGCCTGTGGCTCAGTCGGTATGGCGCCAGCCTCATATGCCGAGGGTGGCGGGTTCAAACCGGCCCGGCCTAACTGCAACCAAAAAATAGCCGGGCGTTGTGGCGGGCGCCTGTAGTCCCAGATGCTCGGGAGGCTGAGGCAAGAGAATCGCTTAAGCCCAGGAGTTGGAGGTTGCTGTGAGCTGTGTGAGGCCACGGCACTCTACCGAGGGCCATAAAGTGAGACCCTGTCTCTACAAAAAAAAGAAAAACTACATGGAAAGGGCTTAGCACAGGATCTGGCCCACAGGTAAATACTGGATTACCACATTATTACAATGACCAAAGGCTCTGATCCTGAGGGTTCCAATCAGACAGGAAAGAAGAATAAATGACATTACATTGAAGTTTGGGGATACTAAGAATGCATGGTATTACATGCTGGTAATCAATCCTATGATAGTCTCTGTATAATCCTGTGGGTACAGAAAAAAAGAATAAGTGACCTTACACAGAAGTCCAGGATTATTCAGATTGTAATGTATTAAAAATCAGTAAACTGGGGCGGCGCCTGTGGCTCAGTCAGTAGGGCGCCGGCCCCATATGCCAAGGGTGGCGGGTTCAAGCCCAGCCCCGGCCAAACTGCAAAACCAAAAAATAGCCGGGCGTTGTGGCGGGCGCCTGTAGTCCCAGCTACTCGGGAGGCTGAGGCAAGAGAATCGCTTAAGCCCAGGAGCTGGAGGTTGCTGTGAGCTGTGTGAGGCCACGGCACTCTACCAAGGGCCATAAAGTGAGACTCTGTCTCTACAAAAAAAAAAAAAAATCAGTAAACTGATTAAAAATCAGTAAACTGGGCGGCGCTTGTGACTCAGTCGGTAGGGCGCCGGCCCCATATACCGAGGGTGGCGGGTTCAAACCCGGCCAAACTGCAACCAAAAAATAGCCAGGCGTTGTGGCAGGAGCCTGTAGTCCCAGCTACTTGGGAGGCTGAGGCAAGAGAATCGCTTAAGCCCAGGAGTTGGAGGTTGCTGTGAGCTGTGTGAGGCCACGGCACTCTACCGAGGGCCATAAAGTGAGACTCTGTCTCTACAAAAAAAAAAAAAAATCAGTAAACTGATTAAAAATCAGTAAACTGGGCGGCGCTTGTGACTCAGTCGGTAGGGCGCCGGCCCCATATACCGAGGGTGGCGGGTTCAAACCCGGCCAAACTGCAACCAAAAAATAGCCAGGCGTTGTGGCAGGAGCCTGTAGTCCCAGCTACTTGGGAGGCTGAGGCAAGAGAATCGCTTAAGCCCAGGAGTTGGAGGTTGCTGTGAGCTGTGTGAGGCCACGGCACTCTACCGAGGGCCATAAAGTGAGACTCTGTCTCTACAAAAAAAAAAAAAAAAACCAGTAAACCATATTTTGATAAGATCATATAGAGCCCCTAGTCACTATCACAGTAACAACTAAACAATAAAACCCAACATTTACAGGACATTATACTATGGGCAGTCATTGTGAGAAACTACTTAACTTTATTATGTAGTGGTTATATAGTTTCTCATTTGATCTTCCATGTAGCAAGAGACTATTTCTATTCCCATTTTACAGATGAAGAAATTGAGGGTTGACACGTTTACATAAATCACTCAAGATTAGGAAGCTAGTAACTGGCAGAACTGAGATTTGAATCCAGGTAATCTGCCACCAAAGCCTGATTCTAACAAAACTATCCACCTAAACCTGGGCAACTCACTTCACAAATTTCATTCTCTGTGAAATGAGACTCATAAGCTGATATAAATGTTTTCAGAAGTCTCTTCTAAACTTCTCTGGATAATAATGATATATATATATATTTTTTTAAGTTATACTGTGATAGCATCTTTCACCTTTTATTTCAGAGACAGAGTCTTGCTGATTTACCCCGGCTGGTCTTGAACTCCTTTTCTCAAGTGACACTCCTGCCTCAGTTTCCCAAGTAACTGAGATTACAGACATGAGCTACCACACCCAACAATGCTATTGAAATCCAAATTCACAATATACAGAAAATATCTCAGCTCTAGTCCTTTTATGTACCTAGGCTTCCCTATCTTATACAGAATAATTCATATGTATATATATAATTCCTACAGTAAAGTGCCTCACCATTCTTGAGTTCTGCAGGTGAGAAGTACATCACCAGGATGCATCTGCCCGATAGAAAACCTCACTAGATAATTCCACCATTAAGTCTCTTTGAATGGAGTCCAAAGAAAACCAGAATTAAAATGAATTCTTCTCACCTGGTTCTCTGTACTCTGAATGAATCCCCAACAATAAATACATTTAAAAAAATGAATTTTTCTTGATAACACTAGAGCTATAGGGAAGTTTAAGACATCTAACAACACAATTAGAGCTGTAGGACCTGAGTTAAGAGGTAGGACACTCTACCTCTCAGGACCCTCAGTTTCCTTATACAAATGAAGTGGCTCTGAGATACATGTACTCTCTAAGAAAGCAGTCACTGCAACCCAGAAAAAAAAATCAACTTTAGGGCGGCGCCTGTGGCTCAGTAGGTAAGGCGCAGGCCCCATATACCGAGGGTGGCGGGTTCAAACCCGGCCCCGGCCGAACTGCAACCAAAAAATAGCCGGGCATTGTGGTAGGCACCTGTAGTCCCAGCTACTCGGGAGGCTGAGGCAAGAGAATCGCTTAAGCCCAGGAGTTGGAGGTTGCTGTGAGCTGTATGATGCCATGGCACTATACCAAGGGCCATAAAGTGAAACTCTGTCTCTACAAAAAAAAAAAAAAAATCAACTTTATTAGAATAAGTTAGTGTTCTTTTACAGGCTCATGCCTGTAATCCCAGCACTTTGGGAGGCCAAGGAGGGTAGATGGCCTAAGCTCACAAGTTCGAAACCAGCCTCAGCTACAGCAAGACCTTGTCCCTAAAAATAGCTAGGCATTGTAGCGTGTGCCTGTAGTCCCAGCTACCTGGGAGGCTGAGGCAAGAGAACTGCTCGAGCCCAAGAGTTTGAGGTTTCTGTGAGCTATGATGCTATTGCACTCTAGTGAGGGTGACAAAGTAAGACTGTCTCCCCCCCAAAAAAAATAAATATGTAAATTTGTAAAACCACATTAAAATACAGTTATTGCTTTTACAATATAAAACACGTACATAAAGTTCCAAAAAATCTATTGTGTTGTTAGGAACTGGCAAAAGAAGCATTGTAGGGCAGCATGGATTTTTTAAAAAATTATGATACGGCAGCAACCATAGCTCAGTGGGTAGGGTGCCGGCCACATACACCGAGGCTGGCAGGTTCGAACCTGGCCCGGGTCAGCTAAACAACAATGATAACTGCAACAACAAAAAAAATAGCCAGGCGTTGTGGCAGGTGCCTGTAGTCCCAGCTACTTGGGAGGCTGAGGCAAGAGAATCGCTTAAGCCTAGGAGTTGGAGGTTGCTGTGAACTGTGAAGCCACTTCACTCTACCAAGGGCGACATAGTGAGACTCTCTTTCAAAAAACAAACAAAAACAAAAAAAGAAAATTATGATACATTATAATGAATCACTATTGAAAGCCCCTTTTAGCTCAAAGAGTGTTAAATAAAAAATAAAGGTGGCATTCTATGAAATAAACTTTGATTTAAAGAATAAAATTATATTTGCCAAAATAAATGATTTTTTTCAAAGTCATCATAACTAGGCCGGTAGAGCTGGCTCAGACGTATAATCCCAGCACTCTGAGAGGGAGAGGCAGGTATATTGCTGGAGCTCAGGAATTCAAGACCAGCCTGAGCCAGAGGGAAACACATCTCTAAAAATAGCCAGGCACTGTGGTGGACGCCTGTAGTCCTAGCTCCTTGGGAGGCTAAGGCAAAAGAATCACTTGAGCCCAAGAGTTTGAGATTACTGTGAGCTATGACACCAAGGCACTCAACCCCAGGGTGAGTGAGACTATCTCAAAAAAAAAAAAAAATAAAAAGTCATCAGAACTAGTTTCTATTCTATCTTTTTTAGAAAGATCATTTAAATAAATTGCATCATTTAAAAAATGATCATAAAAAAAAAAAAACAACCAAAACCCAAAAAACAGGGCCAGCACCTGTGGCTCAGTGGGCAGGGTGCCAGCCCTATATGCAGAGGGTAATGGGTTCAAACCCAGCCCTGGCCGAACTGCAACAAAAAAAATAGCCGGGCGTTGTGGCGGGGACCTGTAGTCCCAGCTACCTGGGAGGCTGAGGCAAGAGAATCGCCTAAACGCAGGAGTTGGAGGTTGCTGTGAGCTGTGATGCCACAGCACTCTACCAAGGGTGACAAAGTGAGACTCTGTCTCTACAAAAAAAAAAAAAAAACAAAAAAACCTAAAAGTCCATTTTTTTTTTTCTTTTTTAGGGGCAGAGTCTCACTTTGTAGCTCTTGGTACAGTGCCATGGCTTCACAGCTCAAAGGAACCTCCAGCTCTTGGGCTTAGGCAATTCTCTTGCCTCAGCCTCCCAAGTATTGCTGGGACTACAGGCACTCACCACAATGCCTGGCTATTTTGTTTGTTTGTTTGTTTCAGTTTGGGGCTGGGTTCCAACCCACCACCCTCGGTAAATGGACCAGACGCCCTACTCACTGAGCCACAGGTACTGCCCTAAAGCTCCAATTTTAAGAACGAAAAAAGAGGCTCTGCGCTTGTAGCTCAAGTGGCTAGGGCACCAGTCACATATACAGGAGCTGGCAGGTTTGAATCCAGCCCGTCCAGCCAAACAACAATGACAACTACAACTTAAAAATAGCCAGGCATTGTGACGGATGCCTGTAGTCCTAGGTACTTGGGAGGCTGAGGCAAAAGAATCACTTAAGCCCAATAGTTTGAGGTTGCTGTGAGCTGTGATGCTATGGCTCTCTAACCAGGGCAACAGCTTAAGACTCTGTCTCAAGAAAAAAAAATATATATAAAGTACATCTAAGTCTTCCTAAGGCCAAATAAATAAACCTCAATTTTTAGTCGAACCTCTCCTCCTACATAACTTTTGGCAAATTTTTGCCTACTCAACAGCATCACCAAGGATAAAAGGAGACCAAACTCAATCCAGTCCACTTGGCTCTTATTAGCATCACAGGTGAATGGTTTGCTGAGAAACAATTGGCAATCTTCATACTACTTGTCAATATCAGGTTAGGGAAAATTCTGTGGATTTAATCTCTCCTAAATTTCCATTTCAAGACAATTAATCAAAAGCTGGTTGTATTCATATATAGCTCCTAGAAAAAGTAGCACACTATCAACTCTCAAACCTCCCCATAAGATAGATCCTCTAAGACTGGACTTGGGCAGAGAATGCCAGAATTAAAAGAGGGACTATTAGAAAAAGCAGGCCTCGGGCGGCGCCTGTGGCTCAGTGAGTAGGGCGCCGGCCCCATATGCCGAGGGTGGCGGGTTCAAACCCAGCCCCGGCCAAACTACAACCAAAAAATAGCCGGGCGTTGTGGCGGGCGCCTGTAGTCCCAGCTGCTCGGGAGGCTGAGGCAAGAGAATCGCGTAAGCCCAAGGGTTAAGAGGTTGCTATGAGCCGTGTGACGCCACGGCACTCTACCTGAGGGCGGTACAGTGAGACTCTGTCTCTACAAAAAAAAAAAAAAGAAAAAAAAAAAGAAAAAGCAGGCCTCTCTGACCAAATACAGCCTCGCTGACCTCCCTCTCCAAAAATAAACACACAGAAAAGTTCCAGAAAGCAAATTCCTCCTTTTCACTATCTACCAAACTAATCCCATCCTGCAGTTATCACTTCATTTTATTAAAATAAGCGAAGTTTAGAATGGGAAGAAATATACCTTAACATTAAAATCTTCCATTCCTAAAGGACTCCTGTGAAAATTCAGCAAGAGCCTATCATTAAAAATTCTCATATAAACAATGTAAAGGTTTCATGGACTGTTCTGCCAAGGTTAAAAAATCACTGTTCCAACCCAGAAAGTCATGTTCTTCTCAATCACCCCATCTCCTCCTTCTGGGATGAGGGCCACCCCAAACATCTGAAATGTAAAGAGCTACAAAATGAAGGTTCCAACCTGGCCATATCCTTTCAAACTACCTCTGTCAAATGTCAGTTCTGCCATCTTTCAGCAGTGCTCAAAGGATTTCTGCTTCATTTCCTTGACCACCCAAACTGGGTCTTGTTCAAAACCCTCCTCTTTCCTCTTCACTTCCCTTCTCCTTTTTAATGGAGCCTAGAAACTTACAGCCAAATCAATTTGAAAAGAAGGATAAGAATTTGCCTGAAAGCAAGTCTCCCCCCACCCAACCCCCACAGTGAACACACACCTTTCCCACCCAAGGTGTCCAAGACACCACTAACTGCTATGGCTGTAAATTGGATGAGAAAGCAAAACAGAAATAAGGACACTATCCATTCAACCTTTTTGTCTGAGCACTTCCTGGGTTTTTCATTGGCATTTAACACCAAGACACAAGACTCATTTTTCATTAAAGTTGCAAGACTTTCACTTTGCCCAGTTTCAAGTGGTGTAATTGATCTGTATTGGCTTCTTAAATAACCCAACTGGTGAAGGACACTGCAGCTTTAAATATTTCAGTGCTAGCTAGCAAATAGACTCCATTGCAATATGGCTCTGAAGGTCGTGTCCTATTGTTTCTTTTCTCTGCAAACTCCCCCCACCCCCCCAATTTCTAAATCCTTTTTCTAGGTAATACGGAAAAGGCGGCCCCTAAAATTTCCACTCTTCCACTTCCTTCCTTTACAGAGTTCCGGGTGTTTATTGGAATTTCACACTCATAATTTTCCCAGCAGGGGCAATATGCTGATTATTATTAATGATTCTAGCACCTTAGCGAGAGATAAACACATGTGTTCACATTAGTCTAACTGAGCATATGCAACTGTCTGAAATAGCACCACTCGAGGGTTGTTAACCTCTTTAAGAGTAAAGCCAGGGTGGTTTGGGTGTGGACGGCTTTCAGGCGGCACCCTGAGCCTGGGATTGCATAACCTGAAATGTGTAGCTACTTAAAATGATAGGAATCTCAGTCTACTCTTTCTGGGACTATGCCAGCACCTTTACTTGTCACAGGAGGTCAAAATAAGAGCCATAAGCACAGTGAAGGAGAAAATAAACTAAAAAAAAAAAAAAAAAGCCTTTTCTACCCTGTCGGGGCGCCTGAGTAGAATTCCTCGAGCAGATTCTACCCACCCCACCCCCCACACCGTTCCATCTCAAGCCCCGAGAGTCTTAACAGCCCTAGTGAACTGTAGGCTTTGGAAGGGGGCAGAGGAGCTGTACGTCGCTGCCCTTTTTAAAGAACAAAAACGGGTGGGTGATTAAAAGGCAGAAAGGACAAAAGGAGCGGGGTAGGAGAAAGGCGTGTGCAGGTGCAGCAGAGCATTCATTACCTGAAATGGCAACAGATTGTTACCATTATCGGTCCGGAAAGCATTATCCTCCATCCAGGACTTGGAGGTGAGCGGGGCCGCTCGAGGGAACTTGGGCGGCGCTATCACATTGCTGGAGAAGGGCTTTTTGAGAGGCGAGATAGGGTTGAGCGGAGAAGGCACCCCGACGCCTACGCCCACGCCCACGCCCACGCCAACAGCCCGGCGAGGGTCCCGTCCAGCCTGCAGGCCGCCCCAGGGGTTGGACGGTGCGCTCCAGGCGGCGTTCACGCTTTGGTGCGTGTTCCAGCTGGACGAGGCCGACGAGGCGGCGGCTGCAGCAGCAGCGGCTGCAGCGGCTGAAGAGGAGGACGGCTTGCTGGTCATGATGGGCTGGTGGCCATAGGCCGCGGCAGCGCTCCTCTGTGCGTAGGGTGCCTGGCTGGGGCTGGCGGGCGACCGGCGCTGTTGCTGGGGCTGCGCCTGCGGGGGCTGGGCCGGCTGCTGCGCCGGCGGCGGCGGGGGCTGTGCCGGCTGCGGCGCCGGCGGCTGCTGATGGTGCTGGGTCTGCGCCACGCCGATCTGCGGGGAGAAGGTGCCTCCGAAGACTGGGTTGACATGGTGCGGGAAGTTCTGGAAGAGCATGGTCCCGTTGACTGGGGTGATCCCCTGGAAGAAGCTGTCCTCCACCGCGTTCGTGGTGCCCGTTGACCAGGTGCTACCGAAGGACGGTGACAGCGAAGCGCCCGGTGGCGCGGGCTCCTGAGGCGGCGGCGGCTGCTGAGGTGGCTGATGGAAACTCAAGCCCGGCAGGAGCGGCGATTCCATCTGCATCTTGTCCGGGCAGTTGGAGGCCGGCGGGGCCGCGGCGGGGCTAAGGGCCGGCACTGCGCTGCTGTCCTCCGGCTTGGGGGTCTCTGAAGAGAGGGGCGTGGACGGGGCTTCGGCTGCGCTGGGCTCGGGTTGGGGCTGCCGCTGCTGCTGGGGCTGGAGCTGGGTTTTGCTTTTGTCCATCAGTAAATCATCCTGCATGGTTTGCGCAGCTGAAACGGGAAAAGAGAGAGACGCGTTATTGTCAATGTGATGATCATTAATGCCCCTCGCTGAAGCGGGCGGGTGTTTTACTTGCGAAAATCCAGTGCCACCGCTACTAGCCAATTGCAATGCAAATCCATAATCTCCCATTTATAAGAACAGGTCGGGCTGGGGGTGGGAGGAGGCTGGCGCAAGGTCTCTAAAAATACTGAGAGCGTCTTCACCCTTTCTGATGTCTTGGTTCCTTTTCTGTGTTAGTGAGAGATGTGCTTGTAAGACAGAAAAGACAGCAATTTCGCCACGTCTCTTTTTCCCTTCACCGGAACTCAGAGCATTCACCCTGCAATAAGAAACTGATTCTGGTTCCTGTTTTTTCCCCAAGCACCACCCTCCCTCAGTTATTTGCATACGTCAATAAATACTGCTGCGTCCTTCAGCAAGGTTAAAAAGACACCGCACACACGACCCTCTCCCCCACCTTCCCGAGTTCAAGCTTTGAAAAAAAAAACAGTCTTAGCCCTCTTGATTAGCAAACTGCTTTCCTGCGTTGATAATTGTTTCATTTAGCAGCAGCGAACCACGAGGGAGGAAATCCTTGGCATTTGTTAGAAGGACTCGGCTGCACAATCATTCTCTGGCCTCCCAGTAGCTGCAGCTACTCCATTTTGTTAGGAGACAGGGGGGAAAAAGTGTTTAAAGGGGTAAAACCTACTGAAACGTTTGGCAGTGTTTGCTTCTTGTTACTCTCAGGATTATGGTTTTTATGTTTATTCTTTAATTTTCTTGTCCCTAATTCTGGCTCACAAGAGATTTCTTGGCATTTCAGTGCTTCAGGTCTCAACAGGAGCCTGAGAATTTCTCCGCAGAGTGCAGAAATGCTTCTGGTTCGATTTAAGGGGTGTGTGTATGACAGAAAGAGAAAGAAGCTCTGAGATGGTGTGGGGGTGGGGCATTACAAAAATCCCTTGGAGATTTAAGTAGACAGTCAAGATAATTCTGGAGTTGCCAGATTTTCGTTTTTTGAATCCTCCTGCTGCCTTGGTCACAAGACTTTAGCAAATTTAGAATCCATTCTCTTATCACTAGTATTAGCAGTGAAAGACTATGGTTTGAAGACCCTGAATTACCATATGCTAGCAAAAATGTTAAAAATAGAGGAGTACAAAGTCCCAAATTCTCATACATTGTAATTATAGTGCCTTGCCATCACTGCTTCATTTAACCATATAAGGAATATATGCTATTTTCCATTTTGCATAGAAGGGCTATATTCACCTCTGCCATACAGCCTGTTTTCTTATTCAAGGATGAAAATTAGTAATCACTCAGAACCTAGAGATTAACATACATGTAATTATCATTGAGTTAGCTTGTCCCTTAGAATATGTTAATTGCTTTAAATATATGAATATTACAGTGCTGAGACCCTGAAAACAATATTTTGAAATGCTAAAGGAACATATGACAGAACATACAATTATTTTTAGGTGATGATTCAGTATAATTGCAACAAAATTGCAACAAAGTTATTAAAATATTTAATGCAGTTAATTAACTCAGATACGTGGAGAAGCATCTTTCTCAGGATACTTGTAAAAGGGCATTCAGATACAAAAGCTCTACTAATTATCATCATGATAATAACTATTGTAAAATAAATGTATTAGAAAACGGAGACATTACTGCTCTTAGCTATTAAGAAAAAATGTTAGAACAAGAAATTAGGTTAAAAGTAGTTTCTGTTTTATTAAAGAGTATCATTGAAATGGTTCATTGATGCCTTTCATTTCATAGTTTCATATACAAAACAGTGGGCTCAAGAAATGCTTCACAGCTACCTCACTCTCTATTCCTCACTCTTTAGCCGCCTCCCTCACTCTAAGGAAAAAAACCAGCCCTATATAATATATATCACAGATTGTCAGCTACTACTAATAAAAGCTACTTAAGATTGCTTTATGTTCCCCAGTTCCCTTGGTCTAAAACATAGTTTTGATCAATATTATAAAATACAACATAATGAGGCAAGCAACGCTTGCATTCAGACAGCACAAAGTTCTATTGCAGCCAAAGAAGATGGTCATAGAAAGAGATATTTTCATACTTGGTTGAAAAAGTGCTGCAGTAAACCATTATAATCTGGGATTTCCAGTCACTTCCAGTGAACTAGAATTATCTTTATAATAGCCACATCATCATGGCTGAAAAAAGCACTTGGTTGTAATTTTAATATCACTGTTTTTCTGGTTGCTTGTATCAATGTTTTTTTGTTAATGCTTTCATTTTAAACCACATGATCTCAGTGGAAAAATTAATTTTGCACTACAGCAAAAAAAGCCAAAAAGCTGGGCTCATAATTTTATAATTGCTGTAATTAATGGTAACACATTTGTTAAATGTTTAAAATCTTATACCAGGAACACCCATTTCTCTTAACACTCCTTAAAAATATAAATTTCACTTTCTGCATTAAATTCACTCTGTCAAGGTCAAGACCCACCTTTAATAAATAAGATCCTTTTAAACAAAAGGTAAGCAGTAGATTAAAACAAAATTTATAAAGGCAATATGTAATGTCTCTCAGTAGCAGCCTGAATAGTTTGGTTTTCGTGATGGTTTTTTTCTGTTTGTTTTTTGTTTTGGGTTTTTTTTTTGCTTATTTACAGCAAAGTCTGAGAAATAGATACCTCCTTCCCCTCCCCCACCACGCACACAATAGATATTCTTTTACATGCAATAACCCAATTTCAAGTAACAAATTCTTAGTAGCAGTTACCTTTGAGTGTCCAGTTTTTAAGGATCGATAAAATTTAAAAGTGTGCAGTATTTATTTTCTTCTTTCAGGTTGATTATGTGACCGCTCTGGCAAAAGCACTTTGACAACTGTAAGAAGAGAGGGCATGCGCACACAGGGAACTGTGGGGGCTGAAGTCCTTCGCAAGGTACTGACTTCAGCACGTTCATCCAGGAAAGGAGGAAGGCTCGAAAATACAGATTCTGAGAGGAAAAGGTTGTGCCCCGACTGCATTATATCCTCCTAAGCAGTGTAAACCACGAGTAGATGGAATGAAGGAAGGGGGAGATAATCTGGTTTATTATTTTGATTTAGGAAGCCAGGTTAAAAGAGAAACTGGATTGTAGGACTCAGAATAAATAAACCCAGCAGAGCTACCTTAAATGGTATAGAATTGTAATGACAGGATAGCCGGCAAGAGGAACCCTACTAGAAAGAAAAAGAAAAAAATAAGATTGGGATCAGGAAGAATAAGCAAGGGAGGGGGAACTACTGGAGAATGTTAGACACTTAAAATCTGACCATACTTTAAAAAAAAACAAAAACACTTTAATATAGAATGAAAAATACCTTAACATAAATGTAGTCTTAACCTTGGAGATCAGGTAAAAATAGATTTTAGTCACAAATTTCTGACATCCACCCAGATTTCTTTGTATTTGAGTTTTCAGTTGTAGGCATGAATCACTTATTTTAAGGTTGTACTTGATATGATCTGAATCAACTCACCACCTTGTTTTTTCCTGTCGAAATGAAAAGTTACTTTGCATTATTCATACATTGATTAAGCAAATAAAATTAAACTCATCATACTAAATATTTGGTGAAATATTTAAAAATAAGTGTACATGTTTAGTGTTTCACTATATAGGACAGAGACTTCTTTTTTTTCTTTTTTTTTTTTTTTTTGTAGAGACAGAGTCTCACTGTACCGCCCTCGGATAGAGTGCCGTGGCGTCACACGGCTCACAGCAACCTCTTAACTCTTGGGCTTACGCGATTCTCTTGCCTCAGCCTCCCGAGCAGCTGGGACTACAGGCGCCCGCCACAACGCCCGACTATTTTTTGGGTGCAGTTTGGCCGGGGCTGGGTTTGAACCCGCCACCCTCGGCATATGGGGCTGGCGCCCTACTCACTGAGCCACAGGCGCCGCCCAGGACAGAGACTTCTTTAATACAAAAGGTAGATTTTATTTCTATTAAAAATTTTTTGTATGCTTTTTCCCATTTTAATCTTATGATTCCAAGGCTGAAATCACCACATATTAACATCAACTGTTATTATCTATGCTTTCTGAAAGCTATAGTTCAAGAACTGTTTTGTTCACACAGGCATATGATAATATTTCTTATTGGGATTTGGTTCCATACCATTCACCCAAGGGGTTCAGAGTAAATGTCACTTGATGACTATGGTCACTGAACTTTGAACTGAAAATGTTAAGTGTCATTTAAAATTGTCTTAATTTTCTATTTACCTTATTTACTAATTAGAATTAAAATATTACCAGAGACTACTACCTGGCAACATTTAGTAGTCTTTGTTTTGCTTTTGTCTTTGTTTCTAGTTATTTCTAAGGAAAAAAAACAAAACTAACAATTTAAGAAGAATCATTTTAAATGAATCCTCCAAGAGATTTGTATAAAATAACTAAAGGCGGGGCAGCGCCTGTGGCTCAAGGAGTAGGGTGCCGGCCCAATGTACCGGAGGTGGTGGGTTCAAACACAGCCTTGGCCAAAAACTGCAAAAAATAAAAAAATAATAATAACTAAATGCTTACTTATTCCTACTGTGACTTTAACTTATATTCCTCATCTTTTTTCTCCTCCTAAAGAAACTTCACATCTGTCAAAGTGCTGTATTCACCATTTGCATTCCAGAGTTTGCAATGATCAACTTAAGATTAAACTTACTCCTGAAGACTTTACCAACCTATCTAACATTTTCAAGTGCTCTAAATGTAAAAAAAAAAAGGCCAGACACAGTAGCTCACACCTATAATCCTACCACTTTGGGAGGGCCAAGGAGGGTAGATCCCTTGAACCCAGGAATTTGAGACCAGTTTAAGCAAGAGAGAGGCCCCATCTTTACTAAAACAAAAACTACTGGTGGGTGTCTATAGTCCCAGCTACTTGGGAGGCTGACACAGAAGGATCTCTTGAGTCCAAGAGTTTAAGGTTGCTGTGAGCTATCCAGGGTGGCTGAGTGAGACTGTCTCAAAAAATAAAATCATAGAAATAAAACACTCAGGGGCAGTGCCTGTCGCTCAATGAGTAGGGCACCAGCCCTATATACCAAGGGTGGCGGGTTCAAACCCAGCCCTGGCCAAACTGCAACAAAAAAAATAGCTGGGCGTGGCAGGCGCCTATAGTTCCCAGCTACTTGGGAGGCTGAGACAAAAGAATTGCCTAAGCCCAGGAGCTGGAAGTTGCCATGAGCTGTGACGCCAAAGCACTCTACCGAGGGCAACAAAGTGAGACTTTGTCTCAAAAAAAAAAAAAAAAAAAAAAAAGACAGAAAGAAAGAAAACACTCATAACAAATCCTTATAGCTTTAAGAAACAAACTTGGGCGGCGCCTGTGGCTCAAGGAGTAGGGCGCTGGTCCCATATGCCGGAGATGGCGGGTTCAAACCCAGCCTCGGCCAAAAACCACAAAAAAAAAAAAAAAAAGAAACAAACTTTAATTATTTGAAATTAGCATGTTAAGATTTTATCAGTAAAGTAGAAATGGTTTTGTTTTTTTTTTTTTGCAGTTTTTGGCCAGGGCTGGGTTTGAACCCGTCTCCTCTGGCATATGGGGCCAGCGCCCTACTCCTTTGAGCCGCATGCGCCACCCAGGTAGAAATGTTTAAGTTATTTAGTTGTGCTTGAAATTGTTTACTTGGGCAACTATTAATTAATAATTAATTATTATCCACTTGGCCTCAAGTGCAGGTATACTAGTAACTGACACCATGGAGAAAGATAAACTTTGACCCTCACCCTTTATAAATCATTATTAATAATAAATTAGTTATAAGACTGCCCATATTTCATGAAATTGTATAATATTTGGAAATAAAACTAGGGCTAACTTCAATAGCTCACACCTATAATCCCAGTACTTTGGGAGGCTGACGTGGGAGGATCACTTGAGGCCAAAAGTTTAAGACGAGCTCGAGCAAGATCCTGTCTCTACAAAAAATATAAAAGTTAGCCAGGTGTTATAACATGCACCTGTAGTCCCAGGAGTCTGAGGTAGGAGTAGGGCTTGAGTCTAGGAGTTCAAGGCTGCACTATGTTATGATCATGCCACTGCACTCCAACCTGGACAACAGAGCAAGGCCCTACCTCAAAAAAAAAAAAAAAAAAAAAAAGACCAGGTGTGGTCGCTCATACCTGTAATCTTAGCACTCTGGGAGGCTGAGGCAGATGGATTGCCTGAGCTCACGAGTTTGAGACCAGCCCAAGCCACAGCAAGACCTCATCTCTAAAAATAGCCGGGCGTTGTGGCTGGTGCCTGTAGTCCCAGCTACTCAGGAGGCTGAGGCAAGAGGATCACTGGAGCCCAAGTGTTTGAGATTGCTGTGAGCTGTGATGCCACAGCACTCTACTGGGAGCAACAAAGTGAGACTCTGTCTCAAAAAAAAAAAAAGAAAATTACTGAAACATAAATACCAAGGTATAAATACATACCAAGCAAATAAATTATAAAAGTACCCTCAATAAAGACAAAGCCCTTCTCCACTAAAATCCTGTTTTTCACTTAACCATAAAGGAGACACTTTTGAAATGTTGTCTTCAGGTCACAGAGCTTAACCATAACCTCATTTTGAGCAGTCATCAAAGGTTGTATAAAGAGTTTACTCACTGAACTGTACAGTCATCTTTCAGTATGTTGCAGGATTAGTTGGTTCTAGGATCCCCCACTGGTGCTCAAGTCCCTCATATAAAATAGCATAGTATTTGCATATAACTTATGTATATCTTCCAGGACAGTTTAAATCATCTCTAGACTACTTATAATAATGTAATGTAAATATTATACAAATAGTTATACTGTACTGTTTAGAGAATAATGACAAGAAAAATAGTCTGTACAAATTCAATACAGATGCATCCCCCCATATTTTCCAAATATTTTTGATCTGCAGTTGGTTGAATCAATCAATGGATGTGGGACCCGCAGATAAGGAGGGCTGACTGTAATGGGTCAAATACATCATTCTGAGCTTCCTTCCTTCCCTACTTTTATGTTTAGCACAGTGCTTATCTTGAGTAGTTGGGAGTTTCTTCCTGTATGTTTTCTGAATAAATGGATAAATGTATAGGTATATAAAGCATAGTTTTTGATTACCTAAGAGCAATTATTTTTCTATCAGCTGCAAGAATGGATAGGAAGGGGAATGGTATAAAATAAACCATTTTGGCCTTTCGATATTTAGTAATATGCAGATCACTTGATTATCATCATGAAAAAATAGACGCACACCCAACGCCTCCACAAAAATTGATTCTTCAAATCACGGTACCAGTCTGAGTTAAGTCCAGTGGGTGTTTTGTCAGGCTTCATCTTACTTGACCTTACAGCAACACTGACTTAACTGACCACACTTACTGGACATACAGCGATACATTGCATAACAATGTTTCGGTCAACAACAGGCTGCATATATGATAGTGGTCTCATGAGATTAGAATGGAGCTGAAAAATTCCTATTACCTCCTGACATAGTAACTGTAGTGAGGTCACAGCTGTTCTAATGTCATAGTGAAACACATTACCGACATGACTGTGGAGATGCTGGTGGAAACAAATCTACCGCACTGCCAGTTGTATAAAATTACAGCACATATAATTATATATACCACATGATAACAATAAACTATTACCCTTTATTTACTGTACTATATTTTTATCATTATTTTAGAATATATTCTTTCTATTTATTAAAAAATGTTTAAAAGTTTCAACATCATAATGACTTCAAATCTCTTTCAGTTAACCTAGAGGTTTCATAAGATCTAAATACTTGCCATTGTGTTACAGCTGCCTACAGTATTCAGCATAGTAACATGCTGTACATGTTTGTAGCCCAGGAGCAATAGGTTACACTATATAGCCTAAGTATATACTAGGCTGTACCGTCTAGGTTTGTGTAAGTACTCTAACGGTTGCACAACAATGAAATCACCTAATTATGCATTTTTCACAGCATATCCCTGTTGCCATTAAGTAACGCATGACTGTATCTTCTGCCCTTTTCCTCCTTTCTTCATGCTACACTTTCTTGGCTATTTACGTTTGGGTTGTGCTGTCTCTCTCAGTCTTCTTTGCCAACTGACTTTAAATATTGAGTTCCTTGGGTCCCCATCCTAGGCCCTCTTCTCATCTCACCCTATGTAAGTGACTTTCCCAACTCTAAGGAAAGGACCATGCTTATTTTACTGACAGCTATATTCCCAATAACTATCACTGTGCCTAGCAAACAATAAATAGGAATTCAGTAAACACTGAATTAAAATTACATTTATATCCAAAGCACTAAAACTGCTAAGATAATCGGCCTGGCAACAAACAAACCTAGAGGACTTATGCTAACAGATGTCAACACCTATTGTAAAGCTATAATAGACTGTGTAGTTACTGGCATAAGAATAAGCAAATACACAAATGGACCAAAATAAAATGTCTAGAAACAGATTCACATATGTACAATCACATATGTATTATGAATTATGAAAACAGGAACTAACAGTACAGTAATGAAAAGGTGGTCTTCTCAACAAAGGGTATTGGAGTCAATATCCAAATAGCAAAAAAGAGATCTTTATCCTTATAACACCATACACAAAAATTAATTCCAGATAGAAATATCTTTATAACATTAGGGTAAGTAACAATTTCTTAAACAAGTCACAAAAGCAATAACCATAAGGAAAAAATGTAATAAACTGGACTAATTAAGAATATCTGTGGGGCAGCGCCTGTGGCTCAGCGAGTAGGGCGCTGGCCCCACATGCCGAGGGTGGCGGGTTCAAACCCAGCCCCGGTCAAACTGCAACAACAACAACAAAAAAAAAAATAGCCGGGCGTTGTGGCGGGCGCCTGTAGTCCCAGCTACTAGGGAGGCTGAGGCAAGAGAATCACGGAAGCCCAGGAGTTAGAGGTTGCTGTGAGCCGTGTGACGCCACGGCACTCTACCCGAGGGCGGTACAGTGAGACTCTGTCTCTACAAAAAAAAAAAAAAAAAAAAGAATATCTGTGTTCAGCTACTTGGGAGGCTGAGTCAAGAGAATCGCCTAAGCCCAAGGATTTGGAGGTTGCTGTAAGCTGTGCGACACCACATCACTCTACTGAGGGCGATAAGGTGAGACTCTGACTCTACAAAAAAAAAGAATGTCTGTGTACTAAAAGACAAAATTAAAAACTCATAGAATGAGAGAAAACTTATGTAATACATAAAGACTTGTAATCAGACTATATAAAGGACTTTTTTTTTTTTTTTTTGTGAGACAGAGTCTAATTTGTAGCCCTCAGTGCAGTGCTCTCACATCATAGCTCATAGCAACCTCAAACTCTTGGGCTCCAGCGATTCTCTTGTCTCAGCCTCCTGAGTAGCTAGGAATATAGGTACCCACCACAATACCTGACTACTTTTAGAGATGGGGTCTCACCCTTGCTCAGGCTGGCCTCCAACCTGTGAGCTCAGGCAATCCACCTGCCTTGGCCTTCCAGAGTGCTAGGATTACAGGCATGAGACACTGTGCCCAGCCAAAAGGACTCTTATAAATCAATAAGTAAAGAGGTAGGTATCTCAAAGAAAAATGGGCATGAGGGTGGCACCTGTGGCTCAATGGAGTAGGGCGCCAGCCCCATATGCCGGAGGTAGGGGGTTCAAACCCAGCCCTGGCCAAAAACTGCAAAAAAAAAGAAAAGAAAAATGGGCATGAGACTTCAACAAAAATCATATAAAAAGGTGCTCTACCTCATTAATCAACTAAAAAAAAGCACAGTGACCTGGCGCCTGTGGCTCAAGCAGCTAAGGCGTCAGCCACATACACCTGAGATGGCAGGTTCGAATCCAGCCCAGGCCTGCCAAACAACAATGATGGCTACAACCAAAACACAGCCAGGCGTTGTGGCGGGCGCCTGCAGTCCCAGCTGCTTGGGAAGCAGAGGCAGGAAATCGCTTAAGCCCAGGAGTTGGAGGTTGCTGTGAGCTGTAATGCCACAGCACTCTACCCAGGGTGACAGCTTGAGGCTCTGTCTCAAAAAAAAACACAGTAAAACCAGAATGGCTAGAATTGGAAAATGTAGACAATACCAAGCATTAGCAAGGATGTAGAAGAATCCATCTTTCAAACACTGCTGGTGGGAACTTAATTTGGCGTAATTCTACAACCACACTGCAAAACCATTCAGCAGTATCTATTAAAGCTAAACATTCACAAACCTTATGACCCAGCAATTCAGCCTCTAAATATGTACCCAAAAGAAATGCGAACATATGTTCACCAAAAGATATATTCAAAGCAGCATTATTCATAATAGACAAACCCTGGCAACAACCCAAATATCCATCTACAATTGAATGAATAATTAAATTTGTGATAGATTCAGGTAATGGAATATCAAAAGGCAAAGATAATAAACTCCAACTTGGGCGGCGCCTGTGGCTCAGTGAGTAGGGCGCCAGCCCCATATGCTGAGGGTGGCGGGTTCAAACCCAGCCCCGGCCAAACTGCAACAACAACAACAAAAAAAAAATAGCTGGGCGTTGTGGCGGGCGCCTGTAGTACCAGTTGCTTGGGAGGCTGAGGCAAGAGAATCACGTAAGCCCAAGAGTTAGAGGTTGCTGTGAGCCATGTGACGCCACGGCACTCTACCCGAGGGCGGTACAGTGAGACTCTGTCTCTAAAAAAAAAATAATAATAATAAATAAATAAATAAATAAACTCCAACTCTATAGAACAATATACATAAATTACATGAATACAATGCTGAGTGAAAGAAGCCTGACATAAAAAGAGGAACTACAGGTGGCTAGCACCTATAATCCCAGCTATTCAGGAGGCCGAGGCAGAAGTATTACTTGAGCCCAGGAGTTCAAGGCTGCAGTGAGCTATGATCCCACCACTGCACTCCAGTCTGGGTGACAAAGCCAGACCCTGTCTCTAAAATAATGGACTGGGTGCCCTGGCTCATCCCTATAATCCTAGTACTCTGGGAGGCTGAGGCAGGTGGATTGCCTAAGCTCATGAGTTCAAGACCACACTGAGCAATAGTGAGACCTTGGCTCTATAAATAGCTGCGTTCTGTGGCAGGTGCCTGTAGTCACAGCTACTCAGGAGGCTGAGGCAAGAGGATCACTTGAACTCAAGAGTTTGAGGTTGCTGTGAGCTATGATGCTATGGCACTCTACCTAGGGTGACAAAGTAAGACTCTGTCTCAAAAAAATAAAATAAGTAAATAGATGACATATAACAAATAAGAGTACATAACATGTGGTTCCATTTATATAAAGTTCTAATAAAACTAATTTATGGCATTAGAAGTTAGCATAATAATTACCTTTGCAGGGAGAAAGGGGACTTTTGAGATGCTAGTGATACTCTGTTTCTTAACTGGACGTCATTACAGATGTCAGAAAACTGGCCACTTCTCATTTGTGCATTTTCATGCACATAAGTTATATAGCACTTTCATAAAGTTTGCAAAAACATATAATGTATTTGTAAAGGTTAACTATTTTATGTAAGTAAAGAAAAAAAAAAGTACAG
Source organism: Nycticebus coucang (assembly GCF_027406575.1). Taxonomy (NCBI): domain Eukaryota; kingdom Metazoa; phylum Chordata; class Mammalia; order Primates; family Lorisidae; genus Nycticebus; species Nycticebus coucang. The sequence goes on from NC_069782.1 coordinate 121,621,103, forward strand.
TCTGGCCAAACAAGAAGGGGCACCTCAAGTCTGGGCCACCTAAACTAGAGAAATAAACTGGGAACTCCCTATACACCAGGCCTAAAAAAACTCAAAATTCCTTGACTTCAAAGAGCTCACAGTCTAGGAAGGGGAAAACCCAAATAACTTTAGTCAACTAATATTAGATATCCCTCAGGTAACCTAGAAAGTTTTTAAGACAGTTAAAACCTAAGGCAATTTAATACAGGAAGTCCACATTCTCTGAATGAGGACCTGTTAAGCAATTCTAGATCAGACTAGGTTTGAGAATAGAACAGAAAAGGGAGCAAAAAAGCAAGCCAAGTGAGCCAGATGTGGTTTGGTGGGCAATCTGGAGAGCACCTCAAGTTCTTTGTTTCTCATCTGTTAGTCTTTTTTTTTTGTAGAGACAGTGTCTCACTGTACCGCCCTCAGGTAGAGTGCCGTGGCGTCACACGGCTCACAGCAACCTCTAACTCTTGGGCTTACGCAATTCTCTTGCCTCAGCCTCTCGAGCAGCTGGGACTACAGGCGCCCGCCACAACGCCCAGCTATTTTTTTTTGTTGTTGCAGTTTGGCCGGGGCTGGGTTTGAACCCGCCACCCTCGGCATATGCGGTTGGCGCCTTATCGACTGAGCCACAGGCACGGCCCTCTGTTAGTCTTGAGTTCATTGATTCATTCAACAATTATAGAAAGTAGCAATTCCAATTTTACTTTCCTTTTTATTGACCTTGTCTGTAACTTTTAAAAGAAAACTGAGGATACAAGGTAGTAATATTTTCAATTTCTCCACTGCCTACCAACAAACTCTCCCTTACAAATTTATCTCTATCCATTTCCTTTCTTTCCTCCTGTCTCAGAGGAAGTTAAGTCGCTCTACAGACCTAAATTTCCTTGAGACCTACCTAGTTCATTAGTTTAATTATTTCCAAATCTCTCAATCCTATTCCAGACAGGCTATGTGAAAGAAATCTCTAAATCCTAGCTCTACTTCACTTCAGTTGAGTCTCCAACTTACTGCAGTCCAGCTTCAGCCTCTATCATTACACTCAAATTGCTTTTGCTACTGATTTTAATAAGGTCACCAATGACCAACTGACATTTTTCAATTCGTACTCATCCATTCTTCATAAAACACTGTAAGAAGACTGTGGGCAGAGCCTGTGGCTCAGTGAGTAGGGCACTGGCCCCATATACTGAGGGTGGTGGGTTTGATCCCGGCCCTAGCCAAACTGCAACAAAAAATAGCTGGGCATTGTGGAGGGCGCCTGTAGTCCCAGCTTCTCGGGAGGGTGAGGCAAGAGAATCGCCCAAGCCCAAGAGCTGGAGGTTGCTGTGAACTGTGACATGTCACTCTACTGAGGGCGAAAAAGTGAGACTCTGTCTCAAAAAGAAAAAAAGATTGTAAGATTTCTCCACCCCAAGATTTCCATTTAGAAGCTAAACAGGAACATTAGTCCGACAACTTCAATTCTTCCAACAAGAAAGAGCTTGAAGGTGAATTTTTCCCAAAAGCTTTCAGATGAAACTCAGCCTGGCCACCACCTTGATTTCAAGGTGGAACAAAGAACCCAGCCATGTTGCACCAGAATTCTGACCTACAGAAACCGTGAGTAAATAAATGAGTGTTGTTAAAGCGATTTGTTACAGAGCCATAGTAAGCTAATATAATACCGTTTCCTTTTAGGATTTTGTTTTTCATGTGCTTCACTTATCTCTTATGTTCTTTCTTAGTCTCCTGCCCCCTAAATAAAGCTTCTTCCAGGGTTCTCCTATCTTAATACACTCTTCCTAGTCTTCCTAGGCAATGTTGTATTAATAAAGTTCACCACAGTTTAGGTTTTTAAAGCTTTTTACTGAGCTACAAACCAGTATTTTTTTTTTAGAGACAGAGTCTTTGTTCCCCTCCGTAGAGTGCTGTAGCATCACAGCTCCAGCTCCTGGGCTTAGGCGATTCTCTTGTCTCAGCCTCCTGAGTAGCTGGGACTAAAGGCGCCCACCACAATGCCCGGCTATTTTTTTGTTGCAGTTTGGCCGGGGCCAGGTTCAAACCTGCCACTCTCGGTATATGGGGCCAGTGCCCTACTCATTGAGCCACAGGCGCTGCCTCAGTATTTTTTTTTCTTGAGACATAACCTTACTCAGTGGCCCTAGGTAGAGTGCCCGTGGCATCATCATAGCTCACAACAACCTCAAACTCTTGGGCTCAAGTGGTCCTCTTGCTTCAGCCTCTGGAGAGTGAGACGATAGGCCCCTGCCACAACACCAGCTACTTTTTCTATTTTTAGTAGAGACAGGATCTCTTCTTGCTCAGGCTAGTCTTGGATTCCTGAGCTCAAGCAATCCACATTCCTTCACCTCCCAGAGTGCTAGATCAGAGGCCTGGCCTCTACAAACCACTGGTTAAAAACATCTATATCTGAGGATCCTATGGTACCTCTTCTCCCACAAATATGCTTATGCCTTTATTCTTGGTTGACATCCTATCTAGTGGTACCACCATTGATCTCATGGCTCTAGAATCTGAACATGATTCTGTCCTTCCCCTTCTTCCTTACAGAGGGACAAATCTAATTGGTCACTAAAATTTGTTAATTCTGCCTTCATTTCTGCGTGGTGGCCCCACCTCTTCTTCCACAGCCAGTATAATAGTGTGCCCAAACTATGGCAATAATCTCCTAATGTTTCTCATCTAGTACCCTTCCACATGGCCTCCACACTAAATCCTGAGTGATCATTCCAACACAGTTTTACCATGTTATGCTCCTCCCTAACTGAAGACTTGCAGACTTCCATTCGTACTCTTCTTTCTTCCTAACCATGTCACACTCCTGTAGGTCCCTGGAAGGACCATGCTACTCTGTCATCCTGCCTTTGTACCTATAGTTCCTTCAACTTGAAATACTTCCTACCTTTTTTTTTTTTTTTTGTAGAGACAGAGTCTCACTTTATGGCCCTCGGTAGAGTGCCGTGGCCTCACGCAGCTCACAGCAACCTCCAGCTCCTTGGCTTAAGCGATTCTCTTGCCTCAGCCTCCCGAGTAGCTGGGACTACAGGCGCCCGCCACAACGCCCGGCTATTTTTTGGTTGCAGTTTGGCCGGGGCCGGGTTTGAACCTGCCACCCTCGGTATATGGGGCCGGTGCCTTACCAACTGAGCCACAGGCGCCGCCCTCCTACCTCTTGATAACCTATTCCTACTTACCCATCAGAACTAGATCAAATGTTGGCTGTTTGAAGCTTTCCCTGACCATGTAAGCAGAACTACCGATTCCTTCCTTTATGCACCTCTATAATACACACATATCTCTATTATAGTATTCTTCATACTTTAGTGTAATTACTTGTTTACATGTCTTCCTTTCCTAGAATAGCTCTAAGGTTGGGACTATATTCATTTTCATCACCCAGGCACTGGGCCCAAATCATAGACATGGTAGATAAAAGTTTGTTGACCACATTAAAGAACAAGGTATCTTGTCCCAGCTACTTGGGAGGCTGAGGCAAGAGAATAGCTTGAGCCCAAGAGTCTGAGGTTGCTGTGAGCTATGACACCCAGGGGCAACAAAGTGAGACTGTCTCAAAAAACAAAACAAACAAAAAAAAAAGGTATCTTTTACCTAATTTATACAGCCTGAGAGCACTTCTTTACATTAAATGAAGAGGAATTCTACTGCCATTAAACTGTCAAAAACCTATCAAAAATTCTACTGCCATTAAACTTAAAAACCTATGCTTAATGGTACTATGTTTGAAGTTTAATGAAGACATTCTGGCTAAGTGTAGTAGCTCATGCCTGTAATTCCAACTCCCTGGGAGGCAGAGGAGAGTGGATTGTCTGAACTCAGGAATTCAAGACCAGCCTGAGCAAGAGAGAGACCCCATCTCTACTAAAAATAGAAAAAGTAGCTGGGTTTTGTGGTAGATGCCTATAGTCTCACTCCAGAGGCTAAGGCAAAAGGATCACTTGAGCCCTCAGAGTTTGAGGTTGCTGTGAGCTATTTTCCAAACTGATTGTTTCCTTGAGCCATATTTCTAAAGAAATTGCTCATTGAAAGGTATAACAAAGTTTTTGTATAGTTTACATTTAACACCAGAAATGAGCTTCTAATGTGAAAACAATGTATGAATAATAATATAGTTCCTGTTCTGAGGAGGTAATAATATAAAAAAAGTCTGTATTCTTTTGATATATCAAATAAGATTAAGTTTCTTTTAGCACCCTAATAAATACTTTGTCATTCTTTTTCATCATACATGTACTTCATGTGAGAATGAAATAGTGAAGAAAAATTTAAATACTTACAGCTTATGTTTATTAACTGGAGATTCCTTTTCAAATTATGACATATATGCATATATACATACATATATGCATACACTGTATTCCTTAAGGATAGGAATAAAAGATGAGAACCTTTCATCTATGTTCTCTCTACAGACTTCAATTTTAATTATTTTAAAAACTAATATATTTCATTTATTTGTGTTCATCTTGGGTTTGAAAAATGCTCACACCAGATATTTTTATATAAAAAGGTTTTAGGGATTAGAAATTTGTGAACTTCTACCAAAATCTAAATTCATATTCTTGGCCAAGCGCAGTGGCTCATGCTTTTACTCCTAACACTCTGGGAAGCTGAGACTCGTGGATTGCCTGAGCTCATTAAGTAGGAGACCAGCCTGAGCTAGAGTGAGACTCCATCTCTAAAAATAGCTGGGTGTTGTGGAGGGTGCCTGTAGTCCCAGCTACTTGGGAGGTTGAGCCAAGAGGATAGCTTGAGCCCAAGAGGTTGAGGTTCCTATGAGCTAGGACACCACATCACTCTGCTGAGTGAGACAAAGTGAAACTGTCTATAAATAAATTAATTAATTAATCCACATTCTTAAAAAAAGTACATGCCCATGCTGGTGTTAAATTTTATCCCATGTAAGTTGAGTCCCCTTATCACAACATCTTCTCCTTTACAGATCATCTTTATCTTTTTTTTTTTTTTTTGTAGAGACAGAGTCTCACTTTATGGCCCTCAGTAGAGTGCCGTGGCCTCACACAGCTCACAGCAACCTCCAACTCCTGGGTTTAAGCGATTCTCTTGCCTCAGCCTCCCAAGTAGCTGGGACTACAGGCGCCCGCCACAACGCCTGGCTATTTTTTTGGTTGGAGTTTGGCCGGGGCTGGGTTTGAACCCGCCACCCTTGGTATATGGGGCCGGCACCCTACCGACTGAGCCACAGGCGCCGCCCTACAGATCACCTTTAAAACAGGATGTTTCCCTGTAGTCAACTAAGACTTATTCATGTTCCTTCTTTTGGATTAACTATGGCCCGGGTGCACGTGTGGAGAGGCGGCTGCACCAGTGCGGCGGCGGGAGACACCGTCGCCACCTCGGGAGATTCAGGGCCGAGCTTTACTCTCGCAGCCTCGGTCACCCGCTCAGCTCCCTGTCCAAGGCGAGGAGGCCAGCTTTCGGGGTTGGTAGCCCAAGCTGAGGGCGCGGAGAGCTCAGGGCGGCTACAACCGCGGCGTTGATATCGGCGGTAACGACGGCCTCAGTAGGCGGGGAAAATGAAAGGTAGCCGGATAGAGCTGGGAGATGTAACACCACACAATATTAAACAGTTGAAGAGATTGAACCAGGTCATCTTTCCAGTCAGCTACAATGACAAGTTCTACAAGGATGTGCTGGAGGTTGGCGAATTAGCAAAACTTGCCTATTTCAATGATATTGCTGTAGGTGCAGTGTGCTGTAGGGTGGATCATTCACAGAACCAGAAGAGACTTTACATCATGACATTAGGATGTCTGGCACCTTACCGAAGGCTTGGAATAGGAACTAAAATGTTAAATCATGTCTTAAACATCTGTGAAAAAGATGGCACTTTTGACAACATCTGTCTGCATGTCCAGATCAGCAATGAGTGGGCAATTGACTTCTACAGGAAGTTTGGCTTTGAGATTATTGAGACAAAGAAGAACTACTATAAGAGGATAGAGCCTGCAGATGCTCATGTGCTGCAGAAAAACCTCAAAGCCCCTTCTGGTCAGAATGCAGATGTCCAAAAGACAGACAACTAAACAAATGACAAATGAACTTTCTTGCACTTGCTTGTCGCCAAATAAAAGAGAGGCCTGTTCATTTCCAAAAAAAAAAAACTATGGCTTATTCATGTTCCTTCTTTTGTTATGGGTAACTCAGTTATAAGAAACCTCTGGAGTCTGCAAATACTTCAGAATTTTTTTTTTTTTAGAGACAGAGTCTCATGTTGTTGCTGTTGGTAGAGTGCCATAGTGTCACAACTCATAGCAACTTCCAACTCCTGGGCTTAGGCGATTCTCTTGCCTCGGCCTCTGTAGTAGCTGGGACCACAGGCACCCCCCACAATCCCCGGCTATTTTTTGGTTGCAGTTTGGCCGGGGCAGGGTTTGAACCCTCCACCCTTGGTATATGGGGCCGGCGCCCTACTCACTGAGCCACAGGCGCTGCCCCAGAATGATTTTTTAAAGCAGCTAAACTCTATAGAAGTTATTTCTTCTCCCCCATAAGAAATATCATTTTATATATATATATATATATACATATATATATATATTTTTTTTTGAGACAGAGCCTCAAGCTGTCACCCTGGGTAGAGTGCCACAGCATCACAGCTCACGGCGACCTCCAACTCCTGGACTTAAGCGATTCTCCTGCCTCAGCCTCCCAAGTAGCTGGGACTACAGGCGCCTACCACAATGCCTGGCTATTTTTTGGTTGTAGTCGTCATTGTTGTTTGGCGGGCCCAGGCTGGATTCGAACCTGTCAGCTCAGGTGTATGTGGCTGGTGCCTTAGCCACTAGACGCACAGCGCCAAGCCAAAATATCATTTTATATTTTAAGTTATTATAATTTTTTCTCAATTTTTTTTTTTTTGTAGAGACAGAGTCTCACTTTACCGCCTCCAGTAGAGTGCCATGATGTCACAGGACTCACAGCAACCTCTAGCTCTTGGGCTTCAGCGATTCTCCTGCCTCAGCCTCCTGAGCAGCTGGGATTACAGGCGCCTGTCACAACGCCCAGCTATTTTTCGGTTGCAGTTCAGCCAGGGCTGGGTTTGAACCTGCCACCCTTAGTATATGGGGCTAGCGCCCTACGCACTGAGCCACAGACGCCACCCAAGTTATTATAATTTTTTTTTTTTTTTTTTTTTATTTTTGGCCGGGGCTGGGCTTGAACCCGCCACTTCCGGCATATGGGACCGGCGCCCTACCCGTTGAGCCACAGGCGCCGCCCAAGTTATTATAATTTTTAAAAATTCTGAAAGATCATGTGTTCTTCTACAAGACTTCAGGGAAGCAAATTCTACCCAGTATTTTTTTTTTTTTTGAGACAATGTTTCACTTTGTGGCCCCTGGTAGAGTGCTGTGCAGTCATAGCTGACAGCAACCTCAAACTCTTGGGCTCAAGCGATTCTCTTCTCTCAGCCTCCCAAGGAGCTGGGACTATAGGTGCCCACCACAATGCCCAGCTGTTTTTATTTATTTATTTTTTTGAGATAGAGTCTCAAGCTGTCACCCTGGGTAGAGTTCCATCATATCATCATAGCTCACAGCAACCTCCAACTCTTGGGCTCAAGCAATCCTCTTGCCTCAGTTTTTCTATTTTTAGTAGCAATGGGGTCTCACTCTTGCTTAGGCTGGTCTTGAACTTGTGAGGTCAAGCAATCCACTCGCCTTGGCTTCCCGGAGTGCTAGGATTCAGGCATGAGTCACTGAACCTGGCCCATATACAACTTTCATATATATCACTGATAATTATCTAGGGGGCAAGATTCAAATATTTATTCTAGTATCTAGTAACCTCCTGATCTAATCCCAACCAACTGGTCTATTCTTGGTCCTGAACCTTCTGATGTTATCAACCCTATGTGGAATACCCTCCAAATCCTCTTTACCCCAATCTTTCCTTTTTTAAGATAATAGCCTCTAATAATAGCATCTATCTGTACCACACATTTATTACTTTGCATTTCTATCTACTTTTCTTTTATATAATCATGTTAACTCCCCAACTAGAATGCTAAGCTTCTTGAGGGCAATCACTGCAAGTTATCTTTTTATCTTTCTTAGTGTCAAGTAGAGTATTTGCACAAAGCTTAGTAATAATAGCAGCTAACATTTTTGCAGCATATACTGTGGACTAGGTATGGTGCTAAGTGCTTTCCACATATTAATTCATTTAATCCATGTAATAAATTTATGAGATAAATACTTTTATTGCCCATAATTACAGATAACAAATGTAAACTTAAGTGATTTACCTGCCTGGTGGTAAAACTAGGACCTAATTTCAGATTTTTCTGGCTCTAAAGCTGTTCTTTGGTTAGTTACTCATACCAGCGGGTTCCTCTAGTCCCAGTTGATCCATACAGCCCAGGGACAACTTGGGCTTCAAAGATATAGGATGAGAGCAAACTGTGGTTCAGCAACTTTTCTTTCTTCCTTTAACACAAAGGTTTTATGTAATGACCTTTTCTTGAAAACCAGAGATAGGCTCGGCGTCTGTTGCTCAGCAGCTAGAGCACCAGCCATATACACTGGAGCTGGCAGGTTCGAACTCGGCCCAGGCCTGCCAAACAACGACAACTGCACCCAAAAACAGCCGAGCATTGTGGCGAGTGCCTGTAGTTTCAGCTACCTGGGAAGGCTGAGGCAAGAGAATCGTTTAAGCCCAGGAGTTTGAGGTTGCTGTGAGCTGTGATGCCACAGCACTCTACCAAAGGGTGACATAGTAAGACTCTGTCTCAGGGTGGCGCCTGTGGCTCAGTGAGTAGGGCACCAGCCCCATATACCGAGGGTGGCTGGTTCAAACCAGACCCCAGCCAAACTTGAACAAAAAAATAGCCAGGTGTTATGGCGAGCGCCTGTAGTCCCAGCTACTTGGGAGGCTGAGGCAAGAGAATCGCCTAAGCCCAAAAGCTGGGGGTTGCTGTGAGCTGTGATGCTACAGCACTCTACTGAAGGGCAACAAAGTGAGATTCTGTCCCCCCCCCAAAAAAAAAGACTCTGTCTCAAAAAAAAAAAAAAAAAAAAGAGGCTCAGCGCCCATGGCTCAGTGAGTAGGGCACCAGCCACATACAACGAAGGTGGCAGATTCCAGCCCAGCCCAGGTCTGCTAAACAATGATAACTGAAACCAAAAAGTAGTCAGACGTTGTGGCAGGTGCCTATAGTCCTAGCTACTTGGGAGGCTGAGACAAGAGAATCACTTAAGCCCAAGAGTAGGAGGTTGCTGTGAGCTGTGGCGCCATGGGATTCTACATGGTGAGACTCTGTCTCAAAAAAAAAAAGAAAAGAAAAGAAAACCAGAGATAATCTCTAACCAAAGAATTCCAAATTTTATATATGGATAAGACCCAGTTTCATCCCAGGATGTCCTAAAATCATCTGTCTTCATGTTGACTTCTTTTCTGTCTTTAAGAAGACGATTCTTCAAAGAAACTAATTTTAGCCTTCAGGGATCCAGAAAACAAGGCTGGTCCAGCCCTGAGATAATTGAGAAAACTTTTCTTTCCCATAGTTCCTGCTTTAACAGCCAGTAGTTAATAAGTTCTGTACAGACTGATGAGTCATAGGGATCATCAGAACAAAGGAAAGGGCAATGGTCAGTGTGTCTACCCAAGTAGCCCTTGGATCCTAGTATTTAAAATCAAGTAGTGTTTGTGTAACATCAGTGCCTTACATTCACAAAGGGAATTAGACTTTACCAAACTCCTTTATTATCTCACTTGACGACGTTACCAGCTCTCTGCAGTGAAAGCTAGATAGAGCCCTTACATTTCCTTTTGCAGATTGTGCAGTACACCAGAAGGCTAACCAAGTCAGCTAGTGGAGACTGAAATCTAGCCTATGCTCTTCTCACCAAGCTCATGAACATAAGTGCAGGATTGTATCTGCCTGGAGGAAGAGGTACCTTTTCCAAATTTCCACAAAGGAACTAAAAGAACAGGTGACAACACTTAAACTGACTATTGGGATTCCCAGCTTAAGACGTGGAAACCCAGGTTTAGAAATGTTACAAGACAATGTTAATAAGTATTGGATCCAAGATTAAAATTCAAGTCTCCCAACTTATTAGTTACCGTGTTTTTTCCAATTACACTACAAGTCTCCCAATAGTTCAATGTGCTGTCTTCTCTCACAGATTGTCATCCTCAACCCTTGCTCTTATCAACTGAAACAAAACCCAGAATTTTTTGGCACAGTTCTGTTCTGAAGTCATAGCTGTTCTCTTGAGGAAGCTGAGAAATAGATGCGTCAATTGTCTCAAGAGAGATACTTTATGTGGATCTCCTACCACTTTCAAAAAAACAAATTAGACCACCTGCCCTAATGCTCCATTCATGACATCATCACAGAAGCAGGATTTATTTATATTAGAGGAGGCAATCTGTAGAAAGAACATGGGATATAAAATATAATTATCTAGGGCTGGGCACGGTGGCTCACGCCTGTTATCCTAGCACTCTGTGAGGCAGAAGGAGAGTGGATTGCCTGAGCTCATAGATTCAAGACTAGCCTGAGCAAGATTAAGACCCCAGGGCAGTGCCTGTTCTCAGTGGGTAGGGCGCCTGCCCGTATACCAAGGGTGGTGGGTTCGAACTCAGCCCCCAGCCAAACTGCAACAAAAAAATAGCTGGGCACTGTGGTGGACGCCTGTAGTCCCAGCTATTTGGAAGGCCTAAGAATTGCCTAAGCCCAGGAGTTGGAGGTTGCTGTGAGCTGTGACACCATGACACTCTACTGAGGACGATAAAGTGAGACTCTGTCTCTAAAAAAAAAAAAAAAGAGAGAGAAAGAGGGTGAGACCCCATCTTCCAAAAGAGCCGGGTGCTGTGGTGGCCACCTGTAGTCCCAGCTACTCAGGAGGCTGAGATAAAGAGAATCGCTTGAGCCCAAGAGTTGTAGGTTGCTGTGAGCTATGACGCTAGGGCACTCTACCAGGGGTGACAAAGTGAGACTATGTCTCAAAAAAAAAAAAAAAATACAATTATCTAAATGTAGATACTAAGGGGCCAGGCATGGTGGATCACGCCTGTAATCCTAGCACTCTGGGAGACCAAGGCAGGTAGATTGCTTGAGCTTAGGAGTTTGAGACCAGGCTGAGCAAGAGTGAGACCTCATCTCTAAAAGTAGCCAAGCATTGCAGTGGGCACTTATAGTCCCAGCTACTCAAGAGGCTAAGGCAATCGCTTGAGTCCAAGAGTTTGAGGTTGCTGTGTGCTATAATATCGCAGCACTATACAGAGGGCAACAAAGTGAGACTCTGTCTCAAAAAATAAGTAAGTAGATAAGTAAATAAATAAAAAATAAATGTAGATACTATCACCATTTATTAGCTCTCTGGCCCTAAGTGATAACAATATAAACTCCCTCACACTACTTGAGATAACATGTACTTTATGAATGAATAAATGATGAATAATTTCACACAACTTTAAGAGTTAAGGACCTTCATTGTCCCCATTTCACAGATGAAGACAAGGAGGTTAAAGTGAGCGGCACCTGTGGTTCAGTGAGTAGGGCGCCAGCCCCATACACGAAGGGTGGCAAGTTCAAACCCCAGCCAAACTGCAACAACAACAAAAAAATAGCCAGGCATTGTGGCAGGCACCTATAGTCCCAGCTGCTCGGGAGGCTGAGGCAAGGGAATCGCCTAAGCCCAAGAGCTGAAGGTTGCTGTGAGCTGTGACACCACAGCACTCTACCGAGGATGACAAAGTGACTCTTGTCTTTAATAATATAATAATAATAATAATAATAATAATAATGAGGTTAAAGTAACTTGCCTAGGTAATACCATTGGGAAGTGCAGGACCCAGACTTCAAACTCAGGCAATTTGACTCTAAAACCTATGTTCTCAATTTCTCAGTCTTTGTTTTCCCTAGAAGACAATGGATATAATAATAACAGTTGCCTTACCTAAATAACCAGAACTATATTAGTATTTATGAAGGCATTTATGATAAACTATAAAGCAGTAAATATCAATGTATGAAATCCAAAGCTAATACTGACATGCAGATGGGCTGGGCTGGAAGTTCTACACTCACATGGAGATTTCCTTGTCTCTTTTTCACTTCATATGAGGATTTAAATTAATTGTGTTAAGTGTATACTTATTCCAGAAGAAAAATAATCTTGCTACCCACATATATTCTTATACCACCTCTTCTTATATCCTGTGTTCCCTACTTGTGGAAGCAAAATTTATAGTGGACCATATCATTAAACTGCCACAGGATGCAGATTTTTTTATTAGTTTAAAAAATCTGTATTGAAAGCATTTTTGCATCCTCTAGTGATAATGATGTTTATACTAACTAGCATTCTCTGATCACTTAGTCTCGTAGTCATTTAGATGAGAATTTTACATGCCTTATCAGTTAATCCTTACACTAATCCTAAGAGATAGAGCTATCATTCCTCTCATTTTTCAGATAAGGAAACTTAGAAATGAAATGTTATGTTGCCTAAGGTAACATAACTAGTGGGTAAATAAGCTCAGCTTTATTTTGTTTCCAAAACTTAAGCTCCAAAGCTTATCTATTGCCTTACCCAGATACAACCAAGACTTATGATTTCTTACAAGAAAGTGTGTCTGTATGGTGCCCCACGATCGCATTAATGTACACAGCTATGATTTAATAAAAAAGAAAGAAAATGTGTCTACATTTTCTTTACAATCAGTCTCTATCTCCAGCTATTTCTTCCTTTAGTGACCAAATTTTTCTAAATCAAAGCATATGGTCTAATAATTTGGATTAATTTTTTTTGAAATAATTAAAATCCAGAAAAATACAAGACCTGTAGTTACAAGACCTTTCTCCCTGTGACCTGATCAACCAGAACAAACCCTATTCAGATTATTTCCAGCTTCTCTTTTGAGATTAGGCTTAATGTTTCAAAGTTAAATCCATCTCTCAAACTAAGGCCTCCACCTAAACTCTTCATCCAAAAGCCTCAGTGTCCCTTAGTCACAAAGACTTCAATTAATTGGCTCGGCGCCTATAGCTCAGCGGCTAGGGCACCAGACACATACACTGGAGTTGGCGGGTTCAAATCCAACCTGGGCCTGCCAAACAACAATGACAATTACAATCAAAAAATAGCCCAGCATTGTGGTGGGTACCTGAGTCCCAGCTTCTTGGGAGGCTGAGGCAAAAGAATCACTTAAGCCCAAGAGTTTGAGGTTGCTGTGAGCTTGACACCATGGCATTCTACCGAGGACGACATAGTAAGACTCTGTCTCAAAAAGAAAAAAAAAAAACACAACCTTTTTTTCCTTTCATGTTTTCCGAGAAAAATTTTTGATAAGGCTAAGATTAATTGAAGTCCCTTTTTTGAGACAGACTCCTACTATGTCGTCCTTGGTAGAGTGCTATGGCATCACAGCTACCTCCAGCTCTTGGGCTTAGGCAATTCTCTTGCCTCAGCATTCCCGAGTAGCTGGGACTACAGGCGCCTGCCACAACACCCAGCTATTTTTTTGTTGTAGTTTGGCCGGGTCCAGGTTTGAACCCACCATCCTCAGAATATGGGGCCAGCGCCCTCCCTACTGAGCCACAGGTGCCGCCACCAGCTATTTTTTTGTTGCAGTTTGGCTGAGGCCAGGTTTGAACCTGCCACCCTCAGTATACGGGGTCGGCACCCTACTCACTGAGCCACAGGCACTGCCATTTTTTTTTTGTAGAGACAGAGTGTCACTTTATTGCCCTCGGTAGAGTGCGGTGGTGTCACAGCTCACAGCAACCTCCAACTCATGGGCTTAGGCAATTCTCTTGCCTCAGCCTACTGAGTAGCTGGGACTATAGGAGCCTGCCACAACGCCCAGCTATTTTTTTGTTGCAGTTTGGCTGGGGCCAGATTTGAACCCACCACCCCCAGTATATGGGGCCAGCGCCCTACTCATTGAGCCATAGGCGCTAACCTTTTTTTCTTTTTTTGATACAAAGTCTCATTCAGTCACTCTGGGTAGAGTGCCATGGCATCATCATAGTTTACAGCAGGCGTTCTCAAACTGCGGCCCGTGGGCCACATGAAGTGGTGTGAATTGTATTTGTTCCCGTTTTGTTTTTACTTCAAAATAAGATATGTGCAGTGTGCATAGGAATTTGTTCATAGTTTTTTTTTTTAAACTATAGTCCGGCCCTCCAATGGTCTGAGGGGCAGTGAATTGGCCCCATTTAAAAAGTTTGAGGACGCCTGGTTTACAGCAACCTCAAACACTTGGGCTGAAGTGATCTTCTTGCTTCAATCTCCTGAATAGGTAGGACTACATGTGTGAGCTACCACACCTGGCTAGTTTTTCTTTCTTCCTTTTTTTTTTTTTTTTTTTGAGGCAGAGTCTTACTTTGTTTCCCCAGTAGAGTGCCATGGCATCACACCTCACAGAAACCACAAACTCTTTGGCTCCTGCTATTCTCTTGTCTCAGCCTCCCAAAGAGCTGGGATTATAGACACCTGCCACAATTCCCGGCTATTTTTTTAGAGACAGGGTCTCCTCTTGCTCAGGCTGGTCTTAAACTGTAAGCTCAAGCAATCCAAATGCCTCGGCCTCCCAGAGTGCTAGGATTACAGGCATGAGCCACCACTCTCAGCCCCTGGCTAGTTTTTCTATTTTTAGTAGAGATGGAGACTTGCTTTTGCTCAGGCTGGTTTTGAACTCCTGAGCTCAAGAAATCCACTCCCCCACCTAGGCATAAGCCACTGCTCCCTGACTTTTTTTGTTTTGTTTTGTTTTTAATAAAAGCCCTTATGAATGTTCATCTTCTCTGAAACTCATGTAGAAACTTAATCCCCAATGTGTTAGTATTGAGAGGTGGCGACTCCGTAAGAGGTGAATGGATCATGAAGGCTTCATTAATGGATGAATCCACTGGTTGTTTAAAAGGTCACTGGATTGGCTCGATGCCTGTAGCTCAGTGACTAGGACACCAGCCACATATACTGAGGCTGGCTGGTTCGAGCCTGGCCTGGGGCTGTTAAACAACAATGACAATTGCAACCAAAAATAAAAAAATAGCTGGGCATTGTGACAGGCGCCTGTAGTCCCAGCTACTTGGGAAGCTGAGGCAAAAGAATCGCTTAAGCCCAAAAGTGAGGTTGCTGTGAGTTGTGACACCACAGCATTCTACCAAGGGCAACATAGTGAGACTCTATCTCTAAAAAAAAAAAAAAAAGTCAGTGGATGAATGGGTTATCACAGGAGTCAAACCAGTGGCTTTACAAGGAAAGGAAAGGAGACCTGAGCTAGCACACACAGCTCCCTCAACATATGATGCCTGCACTTAGGACTGTCTCCACTAGCAAGAAGGTCCCACCAGATACAGCCCTGACCTTGGACTTCCCAGCCTCCATAACTATAAGAAATAAATTCCGTTTCTTTATAAATTACCCAATATCAGGTATTTTGTTGTAAGCATCAGAAAAGGAACTAAGCCATCCCTTAAGGCAGTGGTTCTCAACCTTCCTAATGCCCCAGCCCTTTAATACAGTTTCTGTGAGAACTCACAGGTTGGGGTTAAGGCATCCAAAACATCCCTGGCCTCTCCCAGGAAGAGGGAGGAGGAGGAGGAGGAAAAGATAAGTTTCTCTGTTCTCATAAAGAAAGGTTTTCTTTTGCTGTTCCTTACTAAAGTGGCTTCTTTATAAAATCATTGCAGTTTGCACTGCTGAATGCTTCTCCCCTCCCAGAGAAAACAAAAAAAGGAAGCACAGCCCTAAACTTCATTTGCAGAAATAATCTGCAGAGTATTCATTGAACACATTTAATGTGCACTTATTATATGGTAGGCTTCCAATACTTACTATTCTTCCTCCTTTCCACCTATATACATGATCAATACTCAAAAGCAATAAACAAAAAGACAAGATCTTTCTACATCTTGTGTGGGGAATGAAGGAGAAAGGAAAGGAATGGTTGTTAAAAACATAAAAATAAAAAAATAGTAGATGGGCCAGGTGCCCATAATGCCAGTGTTTTGGGAGGCTGAGGCGGGAGGATTACTTGGGGAATCAGGAGTTCAATAAGAGCCTAGGAAATATTGCCAGGCCCCCATCTGTACAAAAAATAAAAATGAGAAAAATTAGCAGTACCCTCAATGAATCCCCAACAACAACAAAAAAAAAAAAGAAAGAAAAGAAAAGAAAAACTAGCCATACATTCTAATGCATGTCTGTAGTCCTAGCTTCTCAGGAGCTAAGATAGGAGGATCACTTGAACCCAGAAGTTCGAGGGTACAGGGAGCTCGAACCACTTTACTTGAACCATCACTGCACCACTGTACTCCAGCCTGGGCAATGCAGTAAGATCCTGTCTCAAAAAAAAAAAAAAAGATGGAATCATCCATGAGAACAATGGTAGAGGATTGAAGGATACAGAATAAACAGCTATCATGAAAATCCTAATGCAGAAATAAGGCTTCCGAGCTGGTTTGCAAACTTTTTCTGTAGGGCCATATAGTAAACATTTTAGGTTAAGTCATAGACAGTATCTTATTGCATATTCTTCCTTTTTGCTCTTGTTGTTTTACAATGTTTTTAAAATGTAAAAACTATTCTTAGTTTCCTGGCAGAATAAACATAGTCCTCCAGCAAAATTTCGTCCCTGCCTTAGTTTTCTGACTCCTGCTTCAGAGGAACATACGATCCATTGCAGCTAGAGAGCAAGTGAACCAGGGAGAAGGCAATGCAAAATGAGGTCTGAAAGGCAGGCAGCAGACAGATCATATAGGGGTCTTTCTTGCTAACTTTAGCAACAAAGTGAGACTCTGTCAAAAAAAGAAAGAGAGAAAGAAGGAGAAAGAGAAAGAAAGTGACAGAGAAAGAAAAGAAAGAAAGAAAGGAAATTTCTTACAGTTATGGAGGCTGGGAAGTCCAAGGTCAGGGCTGTATCTGGTGGGACTTCTTGCTAGCAGACTAGTTCACAACAACCTCAAGAAGTCCTGGGCTCAATCTTTTTGCTTCAACCTTCCGAGCAGCTGAGACTATAGGTGCCCATCATAACACCTGGCTAATTTTTTCTATTTTTAGTAGAGAAGGAGGCTGATCTTTTTTGTTGTTGTTGTTTGTTTGTTTGCAGAGACAGAGTCTCACTTTATGGCCCTTAGTAGAGTGCCGTGGCCTCACACAGCTCACAGCAACCTCCAACTCCTGGGCTTAAGCGATTCTCTTGCCTCAGCCTCCCGAGTAGCTGGGACTACAGGCACCTGCCACAACTGCCTGGCTATTTTTTGGTTGCAGTTCTGCCGGGGCCGGGTTTGAACCCGCCACTCTCGGTATATGGGGCCGGCACCTTACCGACTGAGCCACAGGCGCCGCCCCAGGAGGCTGATCTTATACTCCTCTGAGCTCAAGAGATCCTCCTGGCTTGGCCTCCCAGAGTGCTAGGATTACAGGCGTGAAATACCATGCCTGGCCTAAAATTTTTCCTCAAAATCAAATGAGTAGTGTAAAGAGATTGGGTTGAGCTATAAATATTAATAGTATTAAATTTGATGCATAGTAAAATCTTGGTTAGTCTAATGTTTAGCAACATTTTGACATGTTTGATTAACAGACATTCGAATTTCAGGAAGCCCATTTTTTTCCTCTCTTCCTCGTAAAATGATTCACAATATTTTAAATGGTTCTTACTATTCATTATTTTCCCCATTTCACCTACATGCATGATAAAGGGTACTCAAAATGTTCCTCTAATTTCAAAGTGCACTATGATCAACCAAAAGATAACTTGGTCTTTTAAAATCTAAGAAAATTCCAACTTCCCTTGGCAATCCACCCTTCTCTCTCAAAGTTTTAACCGTGAGGAAGTTATAAACATACTTTCTTGTTCTTCCTTTGATAAAAATCCTGTGAAAGTTTTGAGTGTCATTTAATTTGGGTACAGTTTTATATATTAATTTAGACATTTTAAAGTTTTAGGGGAAAATAAGACATACAAAGAGATTTCAATGATGGCAACCTTTAGGAGTAGAGAGATTAGATACGGAGTTTCATAGATTGGGTTCTCAGATTTGCACGCAAATGATTTATTGGGGGAGGCACAATTGGCAAATACACCTTCAAGGAAACAAAGAAGTCAGGATTAGTCAAAGGGAGATACTGACCCTAATATAGTTGCAATTGAGTCCTCAGTTGATCCTGTGATGAGCTCTGGAGCTGGAATGTTTTCAGTCAAATCCTCAAGTGAGGCAAGTAAGCTGGGTCTTTGCATCCTGCATCAGGCATTCTGTGGGATCCTGGGAGCATACCTTGGATAAGACAGTTCTCTATATCTTAAGGCAGTGGCCAGAAGAAAAAAAGCTTCAAGATACCAACAGCTAAAATTCCCAGCAGTTAAGCAATAAGTACATCATCATGAAGAGGAGATCTGAGGTACAGCACACATTTAGGTGTTCTCATAAAATCTTTTTTTCTTTTTTGGGACAGAGTCTCACTCTTTTGCCCTGGGTAGAGTGAACTCTGGGAGGCTGGATTGAGTGGGTTGCTTGAGTTAAGGAGTTTGAGACCAGCCTGAGCTAGAATGAGATTCCATCCCTAAAAATAGCCAGGCATTGTGGTGGGTGCCTGTAGTCCCAGCTACTTGGGAGGCTGAGGCAAGGCACTGCCCTGAACCCAGGAGTTTGAGGTTGCTGTGAGCCACAGCACTCTACCAAGGGTGACAAAATTAGACTTTGTCTCAAAAAAAAAAAAAAAAGTACTTCCTTTTGACAAATTGCCTTCCTTTAATGTATACTGCCCTCTCTTAGGCAAATGGAAAGGAAGATTGATTAGATGCTCCCTCCTTAGAATTGTGGGTAGAATAATAAACAGTTCAAGTTTATTCATTACAGTGCTGAACCCATGACAGCATAGAACGTTCCTGCTGCCAAGATTCTCAGGTGTGGCTGCTGTTGACTGTTCCCAGCTCAGTTCTCCTGCCTTTCCTTCTTAGGAACTTACCCATGTCCCATGTCCTCCTAAGGAACTTCCTTTTTGTTTAATTTAGCTCTGGGCAGAGTGCACTAAGTGCACTTACCACTACTAATAATTTTGGCCATATAATTTTGTGTTTCAGGGACTATCCTGTGAACTACAAAGTATGTTTAGCAGTATCCCTGGTCTCTACTCAGCAAATACCAGTAGCATCACTTAGTGTAATAATCAAAAGTACCTTCAGCTCTTCCTAAGCCAGTGTTCTTCTGGCGTCTATAAGAAGCTAATAGACAAGGATGTTAATTTTGTTTTTTGGGTTTTTTTTTTTTTTTTGAGACAGTCTCACTTTGTCTCATGGAGTAGAGTGCCATGGCATCATAGCTCATAGCAATCTTTAACTCTTGGGTTCAAGGGAGCCTCTTTCCTCAGCCTCCCAAGTAACTAGGACTACAGGCACCTGCCACAACATCTAGCTATTTTTTAGAGACGGGGTCTCGCTCTTTCTCGGGCTGGTCTCAAACTCCTGAGCTCAAGCAATCCACCTGCCTTGGCCTCCTGGAGTACTAGGATTACAGGCGTTAGCCACCTCACCTGGCCCATGTCATTTGTTTTAATAGCTCAGCTGCATTATGTTATATGGATATGCCATAAGTTATTGGAGCAATCTACTAGTAATGATTTCAAGGTTGTATCTAGTGTTATTTTATTTATTTATTTATTTTATTTAAGAGACAGAGTCTCATTTTGTCACCCTCAGTAAAGTGCTATGGCATCATAGCTCACAGCAACCTCCACCTCTTGGGCTTAGGCAATTCTCTTGCCTCAGCCTCTTGAGTAGCTGGGAGTACAGCTGCCTACCACAACTCCCAGCTATTTTTGTTGTTGTTGTTGCAGTTTGGCCAGGGCCAGGTTCGAACTTGGTATATGAGGCTGGTGCCCTACTCACTGAGCCACAGGCGCCGCCCCCTAGTGTTATTTATTTATTTTTTTTTTTGTAGAGATAGAGTCTTACTTTTTCACCCTCAGTAGAGTGCCGTGGCATCACACTGGTAACCTCCAACTCCTGGGCTTAGGCGATTCTCTTGCCGTAGCCTCCCTAGTAGCTGGGTCTACAGGCGCCCACCACAACACCCGGCTATTTTTTTGTTGCAGTTTGGCTGGGGCAGGGTTTGAACCCACACCCTGAGGCCGGTGCCCTATTCACTGAGCCACAGGCACCGACTGCCCTCTAGTGTTATTTTTAAGTAACAGTTGTAAGAAGATATAATTCACATACGATAGGTTCACCTATTTAAAGTATACAATTCAATGGCTTTTAGTATATTCAGAGTTGTACAACCAGCATCCTAATAAATTTTAGAACATTTTTATCAATCACCCCATAAAGAAACTCAAAATAAAAAAAACAAGAAACTCTACACATCTTAGTTGTCATCCCTAAACCTCCATCTCCCCCAGCCCTAGGCAACCACTAATCTACTTTCTATCTCTGTAGATTTGCCTAGGAATTCTAGAATATGTGTCCCTTTTGGGACTAGCTCCTATCATATAGCAAAATGTTTTCAAGTTTCATACATGCAATAGCACGTATCAGTCTTCATTCCTTTTTATTGTCAAATGATATTCCATTGTATGGACATACCAAATTTTACGTATCCATTTATCAGTTGATGAAAATGGATTGTTTCTACTTTTGGGCTATTATAAATAATGATGTTATGAATATTTATGTACAATATTTATGACATATGTTTTGATTTCTCTTGGGTATATACCTGGGGATAGAACTGATGGGCTGTACTCTATGTTTAATCTTTTGAGAAACTGCCAGACTCTTTTTGAAAGCAGCTGCACCATTTTACCTTCCCACCAGTAGTCCATGAAGGTTTCCAATTTCTTCATATCCTTGCCGATACTTTTTATATTATCTATCCTACCTAGTGAGGGTGAAGTGGTAGCTCATTGTGGTTTTGATTTGCATCTTTCTGATAATTAATGACGGTGTGCATCTTTTCATATACTTATTGGCCATTTCAATATCTTCTTTAGAGAAATGTTTATTTAGATCCTTTGGGTTTTTGTTTTGTTTTGTTTTTAGAGACAGAGTTTTACTCTGTTGCCCAGGCTAGAGGGCTGTGGCATCAGGCTAGCTCACAGCAATCTCTAACTCCTCAGTCTCCCAAGTAGCTAGGACTACAGGTATCAGCCACAATGCCCTGCTAATTTTTCTATTTTCAGTAGAGACAGGGTTTTGCTCTTGCTCAAGCTGGTCTCAAACTCCTGAGCTCAAGACATCCTCCACCTTCAGCCTTCTAGAGTACTAGGATTACAGACATAAGCCACATGCCTGGCCCATAGATTGTTTTTGTTTGTTTTTTTTGGCCGGGGCTAGGTTTGAACCCACCACCTCCGGCATATGGGACCGGCGCCCTACCCCTCGAGCCACAGGCGCCGCCCGTTTTTGTTTGTTTTTTATTGTCTTTTTATTATTGAGTTGTAGAAATTCTTTATAGATTCCCTTTTCAGATCTATGATTTCCAAAATTTTGTCATTCTGTAAAATGTCTTTTCACTTTCTTGATATTATCCTTTCCAACATAAAAGTTGCCAATTTTGATGAAGCACAATTTATCTATTCTTTCTTTTGTTGCTATATTTAAGAAAACCTAAAAAAAAAAAAGAAAACCTAGCTGAATCCCAGGTCATACAGATTTATGCCTGTGTTTTCTTCTTACATTTTGATAATTGATCTTTTTTGCAAAAGAGTCTTGCTCTGTCACCCAGGCTAGAGTACAATGGTGCAATCATAGCTCACTACAGCCTTGAACTCCTAGGCTCAAGCAATCCTTCTGTCTGAGCCTCTGAAGTATCTGGGACTACAGACACCTGCCACAATGCCTGGCTAGTTTTTTCTATTTTTAGTAGAGACGGGGTCTCGCTCTTGCACAGCTGGTCTCGAACTTGTGAGCTCAACCAATCACCAGCCTCAGCCTCCCAGAGTGCTCGGATTACATGCATGAGCCACCATACCTGGTGCTTCACAGTAAATTTTTTTTCCTTGTCTCCTTATCTGGTGCAGACTAACTGTAGTAAATCTTAAAATCGGGAAATATGAGTCCTCAAACTTCAGTTTGTTTTTTTTTTTTCAAGATTCTTTTAGTTATTCTGAGTCACCAGATTTCCCATACAAATTTTAAGATCAGCTATTTGTCTTCTATGAAGACACTACAAGTATTTTTTTTTTTTATTAAATCATAGCTGTGCACATTAACGCAATCATGGGGTACAATGTGCTGGTTTTATATACAATTTGAAATATTTTCATCATACTGGTTAATATAGCCTTCACCACATTTTCTTAGTTATTGTGTTCAAACATTTATGTTCTACACTTAGTAAACTGGATGGGTGGAGGGAGGGTAATTGGTGGGACCACACATACAGTGTATTTTACAAGGTACATGTTAAATTTACTACAAATAATTTTGATGGAATTGCACTGAGCCTTTCCACACGGCTCAGGGAGGGCCCATACGGCATTGTTCTGGATTCCCACTGTAACTTAAAGGGAAATCTTCATAATGTCCAGAACCCTTGATGTCCTGCAAATGAAGGAGGAGGATGTCCTGAAATTCCTTACAGCAGGAACCCACCTTGACTTCCAAATGGAACAGTACATCCACAAAAGAAAAAGTGATGGCATCTACATCACAAATCTGAAGAGGACCTGAGAAAAACTTCTGTTGGCAGCTCGGTCCATTGTTGCCATTGAAAACTCTGCTGATGTCAGTATCCTATCCTCCCAGAATACTGGCTAGCAAGCTGTGCAGATGTTTGCTGCTGCCACTGGAGCCACTTCTATTGCTGGCTGCTTCACTTCCAGAAACTTTACAAACCAGATCCAGGCAGCCTTCCGGGAGCCTCATCTTCTGGTGGTTACTGATCCCAGGGCTGACAAACAGCCTCTCACAGAGGCGTCTTATGTTAACCTGCCTACCATTGCTCTGTGTAACACAGATTCTCCTCTGCATTAAGTGGACATCGCCATCCTGTGCAACAACAAGGGAGCTCACTCAGTAGGTCTGATGTGGTGGATGCTGGCCCAGGAAGTTCTCCACATGCATGGCACTATCTCCTGTGAACATCCGTGGGAGGTCATGCCTGACCTCTAATTCTACAGAGATCCTGAAGAGATTGAAAAGAAAAAGTAGGCTGCTGCTGAGAAAGCTGTGACCAAGGAGGAATTTCAGGGTGAATGGACTGCTCCAGCTCCTGAGTTTACTGCTACTCCACCAGAGGTTGCAGAATGGTCAGAAGGTGTGCAGACGCCCTCTGTGCCTATTTAGCAGGTCCTGACCGAAGACTGGTCTGCAGCTCCCACTGCTCAGGCCACTGAGTGGGTAGGAACAACCACTGAGTGGTCTTAAGCTATTTTTCCACAAGCTTTTAAACAAGATGGAAATAGGTCGGAGGAAAACAAACATTAGGCTCGGCGCCCACAGCTCAGTGGTTAGGATGCTGGCTGGTTCAAACCCAGCCCTGGCCTGCTAGACGACAATAACACTGCAACAAAAAATAGCCAGGCATTGTGGCAGGGGCCTGTAGTCCCAGCTACTTGGGAGGCTAAGGCAAGAGAATCTCTTGAGCCCAAGAGTTTGAAGTCACTGTGAGCTATGACACCATAGTGCTCTGCCAGGGGCGACAAAGTGAAACTCTGTCTCAAAAACAAAAAACAAAAAAGAAAGAAAAGAAACATCAGTTTTTAAAAATCAAAGAAAAAAAATGAAAAGAAATTGTATTGAGTCTGCAGATCAGTTTGGACAGTACTGTATCTTAAAAATATTAAGTCTTGGGCGGCGCCTGTGGCTCAAGGAGTAGGGTGCCGGTCCCATATGCCAGAGGTGGCAGGTTCAAACCCAGCCCTGGCCAAAATCCAAAAAAATAAATAAAATCTGTACTTTAAAAAAAAAAAAAAAATATTAAGTCTTCCACTCTACCAAGGGCAATAAAGTGAAACTCTGTCTCTACAAAAAAAATAAAAATAAAAAATAAAAAATATTAAGTCTTCTGATGAACATGACATTCTTTCTAATCTTTCTTTTTTTTTTTTTTTTTTTTTTTTTGAGACAGAGTCTCACTATGTCGCCCTCGGTAGAGTGCCCTGGCATTACAGCTTACAGCAACCTCCAACTCTTGGGCTTAAGCAATTCTTTTACCTCAGCCCCCAGCCCACCACAACTCCTGGCTATTTTTGTTGTTGTTGCAGTTGTCATTGTTCAGCTGGCCCAGGCCAAGTTTGAACCTGCTAGCTCTGGTTCGAACCTGCTAGCTCTGGTGTATGTGGCTGGCACCCCAGCAGCTGAGCTACAGGTGCTGAGCACAATCTGTAATTTCTTTTTTTTTTGTAGAGACAGAGTCTCACTGTACCGCCCTCAGTAGAGTGCCGTGGCGTCACATGGCTCACAGCAACCTCTAACTCTTGGGCTTACACGATTCTCTTGCCTCAGCCTCCCGAGCAGCTGGGACTACAGGCGCCTGCCACAACGCCCGGCTATTTTTTTGTTGCAGTTTGGCCGGGGCTGGGTTTGAACCCGCCACCCTTGGCATATGGGGCCGGCGCCCTACTCACTGAGCCACAGGCGCCGCCCAATCTGTAATTTCTTGTAACAATGTTTTTTAGTTTTCAGATACATTACATGCTTCTTTAATTAAATATGCTCCTTATATTTTGCTTTTCATGCCTTCATAAATGAAACCATTGGTGGCACGTGTGCCTCAGTGGGTAGGGGCCGGTCCTATATACGGACAGTGGCGGTTTGAACCCAGCCCCCGGCCAAACTGCAACATAAAATAGCCAGGCATTCTGGCAGGCACCTGTAGTCCCAGCTACTTGGGAGGCTGAGGCAAGAGAATCACCTAAGCCCAGGAGTTGGAGGTTGCTGTGAGCTGTGACACCACAGCACCTACCGAAGGCAATAAAGTGAAACTCTGTCTCTTAAAAAAAAATTAAAAAAATAAATAAATAAATGAAACCATTACTGTCATTTCTGGATCATTCATTGCTAATGTACAGAAATACAACAGACTTCTGCACATTTATCTTGTATCCTGCAACCTTTTTGAACTCATTTATTGGTTCTACGAGTCGAAGTTTTTTGATTCCTTGAAATTTTCTTTTTTTTTTTTTTCCTTTGGATTTTTCTAAATAAAAGATAATCTTGGCTCGGCGCCTGTGGCTCAAGCAGTTCAGGCACCAGCCACATACATCTGAGCCAGCAGGTTTGAATCCAGCCCAGGCCGCCAAACAACAATGACGGCTGCAACTAAAAAATAGCTGGGCGTTGAGGTGGGCGCCTGTGATCCCAACTACTTGGGAGGCAGAGGCAGGAGAATCACTTGAGCCCAAGAGTTAGAGGTTTCTGTAAGCTGTGATGCCACGGCACTCTAACCAGGGCCACAGCTTGAGGCTCTGTCTCAAAAAAAAAAAAAAAGATCATCTTATCTATAAATAGAGATAGTTCTACTTTTTCCTTTCTAATCTAAATGCTTTTTATTTCTTTTTCTGGCCTAATTTCCCTAGCTGGAACCTCTCGTACAATGTTGTATGGAGGTTTCAAGAGTGCATGTCAACTCCAGACTCTAGAGCAGGCAACCTCAAACTAAGGCTCACTGGCCACATGAAGCGCTGTGAATTGTATTTGTTCCTGTTTTGTTTTTTACTTCAAAATAAGATATGTGCAGTGTGCATAGGAATTTGTTCATAATTTTTTTTTTTTTAAACTATAGTCTGGCCCTCCAATGGTCTGAGGGACAGTGAATTGGCCCCCTGTTTAAAAAGTTTGAGGACGCCTGCTCTAGAGGGAAAGCATTTAGTCTTTCACTATTGGGCATGATGTTTGCTGTAGATCTTTGTAGATGCACTTTGTCAGGTTGAGAAAGCTCCTTTCTATTACTAGTTGAGTTTTTTTCTCTTCTTCTTATAAACAGGCTAAAACTGAAAAATCAGTAAACACCCTGGCTTTTGCTTCACAAAGCCCAATATGTTTAATACTGTTTCTGGAAACATTCCAAAAATGTTGATTTTTCTTATTTTTCAGCAAATTATCTTCTTATTTGTGGAGTTCTGTATAACTCACAATAGCTAGTCTATGTTTTTCTGAAGTTCTATCTCCCCACTTTGATAATCCACTTTCATTTTTTTCTTCAGAGTACTCCAGTATATGTGTATTTATGGTACTTCACTTTAGGTTTATTGCTGTTTTTATTCCTTCCAACCGAAAATCTATCTGCCATTGTGAGCTGGGGCCACTATTAATTTCTGTGAAGCCTTGAGATCGACAGTGCTTTAAGCTAATAGAAAATTTTGAAAGTCAAGTTTTAAAAGTAACAGCTATTAATCAATTTGGGGTTAAGGATGTCCTTCAGAAGAGAAAAAACTAAGAACAAAAAGACCAAGAAAATATACACCCAAAAGCAAAGACAAGATCCCTAAGAGGTTCAAGGATTTTAGGTTATAAAGAATCCCTGATGTATAACACACATTAATGATGGTAGCATCTTTCACATGCTTAGTATTTTTATATTTTTTGAGAAATATCTGTTCAGATCCCTTGTTCATTTTAATATTTGGGTAGTTTTTATTACTGAGATGTAATAAATCTTTATATATGCTAAATACAAGTTCCTTTTCAGATACAGGATTTCTAAAAATTGTTTCCAATGCTACGGGTAGTTGTTTCACTTTGACAGTACTCTTAACAGGTAAAAGTAGTATGTCTTGAAAAAGCAGCCACTTCAGCTTATATGTTAATTGCATAAATGCTTCTCTGAGGCAACTATACAGTAGATGCAAAAGTATATATACTTCTCATTTCTTCATACAGAATATAAAAAATATGTGTCCCAAGAGTCAAGATTTAATAAAATGAATATTTCTATTGCTTAAGCATGGACATTAAGTGAAAAGTGGCTTTTGTTGCTGAAGCCATCAGTGTAAATGCTAATGCAGTGAATAACCTCAAATTATGTTTTACTATTATTATGAAAATAGGCCCATGCTGCCTGGAAAGGGGTTCAGGGGGGCCTAGGGTCTACAAGACAACAATTTGAGAATTGCTGCTCTATGAAATCTGTTTTTAGTTTAGTTTTTTTTTGTTTTTTGATTTTTTGAGACAGAGCCTCAAGCTTTCACCCTGGGTGAAGTGCTATGGCATCACAGCTCACGGCAACCTCTAACTCCTGGGCTTAAGCGATTCTCCTACCTCCACCTCCCAAGTAGCTGGGACTACAGGCGCCCATCACAACGCCCAGCTATTTTTTGGTTGCAGCCGTCATTGTTGTTTGGCTAGCCCGGGCTGGATTCGAACCCGCCAGCTCAGGTGTATGTGGCTGGTGCCTTAGCCACTTGAGCCACAGGCACCGAGCCGAAATCTTTTTGTTTAAAAAGGAAAATACAGGCCAGGCCTGGTGGCTCACGCCTATAGTCCTAGTACTCTTGGAGGCTGAGGCAGATTGCTTGAGCTCCTGAGTTCGAGACCAGCCTGAGCAAAAATCAAGACCCCATTTCTACTAAAAGTAGAAAAATAAGGCAAGGGTATCACTTGAGCCCAGGACTTGGAAGTTGCTGTGAGTTATGATGCCATGGCACTCTACCCAGGGTGACAGCTTGAGATTCTGTCTCTAAATACATACATACATACATAAATATACAGGCAAGTACAGAGTTATAAACATCTGACTGAATTACAACTTGCGCTTACAAATGGAGGCTATTACAGATAATAGGTAAATGTACTTGCTCCAACTTACATACAAATTCAACTTAAGAACAAACCTAGAGGCCAGATGCAGTGGCTCACAACTATAATCCTAGCACTCTGGGAAGGCAAGGCAAGAGGTCCCTTGAGCTCAGTTCAAGACCAGCCTGAACAAGAATGAGACACTGTTATAATGTTATGTACCACATTTGCAATTTAACAAATTTATTGATGTGATTATGTCTCCCACTATAAACTCCACAAAGGTAAAGACTTTGCTTGTTTTTGCTCAACATTGTATCCTCAATGTCTAGCTTAGTGACTGTCACACACATTCAATAAATACAGGGTGGCCATAAAGTTCATGTGCAATTTTAAACTGCACACTATTTTAAATTGCATACAAACTTTATGGCCACCCTATATTTGTTGAACAAATTAATAGATTCAAAGCTTTTTAACTATTTTGTACTTAACCTGCTTAGTCAATTTTGTGTTGCTAAAACAGAATATATGAGAATGAGTAATTTATAAAGAAAAGAAATATATTTGACTCAATTTTCTGGAGACCAAGAAGTCTAAGATCAAGGGGACACAACTGGTGAAGGCCTTCTTGCTGCATCATAAAATGACAGAAGGAGGGCATCACGGTGAGAGAGTGTGAGACATCAATAAAAGGCCAAACTCACTTTTGTAACAAACTCAATCTCAAGATAATGAACCTGACTAGGTGTGGTGGCTCATGCCTGTAATCCTAGCAGTCTGGAAGGGTAAGGGACTCCTGCTTGAGTTTAGAAGTTCAAGACCATTCTGAGCAAGAGTGAGAACTGACTCTACTAAAGATAGAAAAATTAGCCAGGTGTTATGGCAGGTACCTGTAGTCCCAGCTACTCAGGAGACTGAGGCAGGAAGATTGCTTGAACCCAGGAGTGTAAGGTTACCATGAGATAGGCTGATGACATGGCACTGGAGCCTGGAAAACAGAGTAATATTCACAAAAAAAAAAAAAACCTGATAATGAATGCTTTCCCTCAATAACTATATATATCCATTCATATGACTATCTATGTGACCTAATTCATCACCTCTTAAAGGTCACACCTCTCAAGACTGTTGCATTAGGAACTAAGTTTCCAACAGAAGAATATTAGGGGATACATTCAACCACAGCACCAGCCAACTGTATTTTCCACTTATAAAACAGACTTACAGTCTGAGGTATAAAGGATAGACACTCTTTATATCTTTTCACCCTTACCAAGACCTAAGATTCTTTCTACCTCTTCACCTATATAATTACCCCTCTTGCTAAAAGGTAGATCCTAAATCACTGTTTCCCAAAGCTTTTTTTTTTTTGGAGACAGAGTCTTACTGTTTGCACATGCTAGAGTGCCATGACATCAGCCTAGCTTACAGCAACAGCACACTCCTGGGCTAAAGTGATCCTCTTGCCTCAGCCTCTCTATAGCTGGGACTACAGGCTTGTATCGCCACACTTGGCTAGTCACACTTTTTTTTTTTTTTAGAGACAAGGTCTCACTCTTGTTTAGGCTGGTCTTGAACTCCTGAGCTTAAGAGATACTCCCTCCTTGGTTTCCTAGAGTGCTAGGATTACAGGCATGCGCCACTGCCCCAGCCTGTTTCATAAAGTTTTAACAACTCCAAACAATCTCTTACGAACCTCTATATCCTTTTATATTTCTATGCCACTTATTTGGCACCTCCTCATATGTTATCATGCCATGTTATCTTTACCTAGTTTGTTTTATTTTTATTTCCTTTCTCTTTTTTTTGTGGGGATGGGATCTCTTGATTAGTCAAGTCTCAAACTCCTGAGCTCAAGTAGTCCTCTTGCCTCAGCCCCACAGAGTGCTAGGATTACAAGCATGAGCCACTGTGCCTGGCTGTTTTCTTTTTCTAAATACAAACATTTTTAGGTATGTAGTTTATACGCTCCTAAAGGGTAGGTATAGTTTAAATGCTATTACAGTATTCAAGCATATCATATGTTCTCTGAAAACATCTGCTGAAAGAATTAATGAAGAACTTTCTGTAGCCTGCAATGAGGACTCAACCTATGGTTTATCGCCAAATAGGTATCCTTGGTGGGCACCTCAATATATTACACCATTTGTCTAAGGCAGGGGTCCTCAAACTCCACATGAGGCGGTGTGATTGTATTTGTTACCGTTTTGTTTTTTTTTTTGGCCAGGGCTGGGTTTGAACCCGCCACCTCCGGCATATGGGACCGGCGCCCTACTCCTTGAGCCACAGGCGCCGCCCTACCATTTTGTTTTTTTACTTCAAAATAAGATATGTGCAGTGTGCATAGGAATTTGTTCATATTTTTTTAAACTATAGTCCGGCCCTCCAACTGTCTGAGGGACAGTGAACTGGCCCCCTGTTTAAAAAGTTTGAGGACCTCTGGTCTAAGGAATACCTGCAGGAGCCCTTTTGGTAGATAGTTTAATACAAATGTGATGGAGGAATATTAAAGTGATATAGAATTTTAAACTTCCTTACACAGTTAAAGCAATTCATTTTTTTTTTTTTATTTATTTTTTTTTTTGTAGAGACAGAGTCTCACTTTATGGCCCTCGGTGGAGTGCCGTGGCCTCACACAGCTCACAGCAATCTCCAACTCCTGGGGTTAAGCGATTCTCTTGCCTCAGCCTCCCGAGCAGCTGGGACTACAGGTGCCCGCCACAACACCCGGCTATTTTTTGGTTGCAGTTTGGCCGGGGCTGGGCTTGAACCCGCCACCCTCGGTATATGGGGCCGGCGCCTTACCGACTGAGCCACAGGCACCGCCCAGTTAAAGCAATTCATATATAGGTATCTCTAAAACGATCATAAAATTATTAAAACATTTCATAACTCTTCTGGATAACTAGACATTGTGAATCCTTGTGCTTGTCCTCTGAGGCTAGGAGAATCCTTAACTATTTTCAATAGATTAATTTCTATTTCGAAATATATCTCTAAGGAAAAAAAAAATGGGGGGTGGAGGCTGTAGTCACATTGGTTACTCCCTTGGATGAGTATCATTTACCATGAACTTTAACTCTATGTAAATGCAGGAGAGCATTTCAATTTTTTCTTGTTTGGTCTTACTAAGCTTTAAGTAATTTAGGCTTTTTTTCCTTTCAAAATCAGAAAAATAAATTATATTCCAACTCTTCTAAGTCTTATTAGAAAGGGTAGAAGATATAAAAAATAGTTGACAGACAATACTGATATTCAAACTCTGTGTCACCCATTTCAAACATAAGAATGAATTTATTTCATGAGTTTTAGCAATCATGATTTTTAGCCATACTAATAAAACAAAGCTGATAATAAGTTATCAGTTATTTATGTATATTCTTTTTAGAAGTCCTCATGAATATTTATAAGAGCTACTTACTTTTAATAGCTTTAGTGAGATAATTTACATAACATAAAATTCACCTGTTTTAAATGTACAATTCAATGGTTTTGGGGGGTTCTTTTTTGTTTTTATTGTAGAGACAGAGTCTCATTTTATCGCCCTTGGTAGAGTGCCATGGTGTCACATAGCTCACAGCAACCTCCAACTCCTGGGCTAAAGCGATTAGTTGAGACTACAAGCGCCTGCAATTCAAGGTTTTTTAAGGTATTTACAGATTTGTGCCACCATAATCATAATCTAATTTTTGTTTTATATTTTTCAATTGTGATACAACTCATAAATTTGTGTAACCACTACCACTGTCTAATTCTAGAACATTTCCTCTACCTGAAAAGGAAACTCACATTCATTAGCAGTCATTTCCTATTTCTCTCTCCTCCAGCCCTATGCAATCACTAGTCTACTTTCTGTCTCCGTGGATTTTCCTATTCTGGGCTGTTCATATAAATGGGATCATACAATATGTGATCTTTGTATTTGTGACTGCTCCGTTCACTTAGCATAATGTTTTCATGGTTCTTCTATGTTATAATATGTGTCAGAACTTCATTCCTTGTTATCAGCTAGTACTATTCTAGTGTATGGATATACCACAACAGTAGCACAACCATAGCTCACTGTAATCTCCAACTCCTCTAGGGCTTGGTCCATCCACCCTCCTCTGCCTTCCCAGTAGCTAGGACTGAAGGTGTGTGCCTCTATACTCAGGCTAATTTTTAAATTTTGTACAAAGATGAGGGTCTCACTATGTTTTCCAGGCTGTTCTTGAACTCTGGCCTCAAGTGATCCTACTACCTTTACCTTACAAAGCATTGGGATTGGAGGTGTGAGCCACTGCACCCACTCTATTTTCTGCTTTTGGGCTATTAAGAAAAACGCAGCTATGAACATTCACAAACAAGACTCTGTGTAGACCAGCGGTTCTCAACCTGTGGGTCGCGACCCCTTTGGGGGTCAAAGACCCTTTCACAGGGGTCGAGTAAGACCATCCTGCATATCAGATATTTACATAACAGTAGCAAAATTACAGTTATGAAGTAGCAACGAAAATAATTTTATGGTTGGGGGTCACCACAACATGAGGAACTGTATTAAAGGGTCACGGCATTAGATAGGTTGAGACCCACTGGTGTAGACAAATGTTTCATTTCTTTGGGCGATACCTAGAAGTGGAATTACTGGGCTGGGTACTATTCACTCTTAAAATGAATAACAGAGGTTTTTTTTTTCCTCTTCAAAGAGATTTGCCAGAACCAGGAAACTGACTTTTCATAAAAATGCAACATAAAACTCATTTTGGATCAATCTGCACAAGGCTTTGCAATCAACAAAATTACGTTCAATTTTCCACTTTCAGGTTCAAATAGAAATTCTAAGAAGAGATAAGCACTCCTTTAACATAAATCATAAAGCTAAATGGACTTGCACAAGCTTATTTAAAAACATCCTAGGACACAATTCTGTTTTTAAGCAGGAATTATATATCCAAATCCTATGGCTGACAATTGCTCAAGAGATAAATGTACAGTAAAGGAAGACTTATACAGTACAAGGAGCTACAAATGAGAATTTATTTAGACACCTTGATTTAACTAAATGCTCTTTTTCTTGGAGGGGGCATTTCTCATTTCATGAGGAAAATGTGAAGTATTGATTATAATTCCTGAAAGCCTTTCATAGAAGCATATTTTATCAATTAGTGGCCAAATAAATGAACTTCTAGTCACATGTTATTTTGTTTTTTTTTTCTTTCTAGCAATATACACTCTAGTTCAAATAGATTCAGACAGCACACTTTGTTAAAAACACATTTTCATTTAAAGAAAAATCAAACGACTTGCCAAATCAGACATAATGAAGGGGAAACTACCAGACATCGTACCGACCACAACACTAGAGTACGCCACAGGTCGTCTAAAATACGCATTCGTTTTTAGACTAACAGCTCCTTCCTCCCGCCAAAGCCACCCCTAGAGTGTCAGAGGATAACCCAACCAGTGATTTCTTTCTCTTTTTTCACCCACTCCCACCCCCAATCCACCTGCTTGGAGGTGTCAAGGCGGCTACAAAGGGTTAACGGTGACCAGCAGCAGAGAAACAAACATCCTGACAACCCACAGCTGAGTAAGCAAGAGCTGTTTATTCACGAACGTGTTCCATTTGGAGACAGTCGGCGAGCCCTAGAAAGCCCAGGCACATTTCAGAGAATTCCTGGAGAATTCCCCTACCCCCAAACACACACTGAGAGACTCGGGTGGCAACCGTCGGCCAAAGCAGCCCTTACCCCCACGCCCCCCCCAACCCCGAATAACCTAAGGTACTAAAAGCATCCGACCCCTTGCGGGGATTTTGTAATTCCCCCGAAATGGGCTCTGACGCGCGAACAGGCTGGTCCCAGCTCCGGGGACTTCAGGAGTTTCTGCCACCCCCACCGCCGCCACGGCCGGGGCCGGGGACCTTGACCTGAAATGGCCCTTCACCTCCCACCCCTCACCTGGCTCGGTCCCACCTGAGGGCAAGAGCTGAGGAGAAAAATAGGCAGCGAGGGCTGACCTTGTCGTTACTGACAGTGGAGCAGCACATCCTGCGGCTTTCTGGAAAGCGGCCCGAAGGACATTTTTACCCCTGGAGGAAGGAAGCGGGAGGGCGCCGGCCGGACCGCAGCGGGCGCGGCGGTGGTCTGGGCGGGCTGTGCAGCCTCTAGCGGGGACGGTCCGAGGACTACATCTCCCAGGCTGCTCTGGGCCGCCCTGCGTCGTGACCCCGGCGCGCACGGAGGCGGTGACTCTTACCTCACAGAGGTATCTCCTCCGCCGGCAGCTACTCGGCTCCCGCGGTCCATGGACCGGAACCTCGGGCCGACGGGCAGGAACCCCGGCCGCGATCGCCGCCTCCCCGACCCAGGCTCCTCCTCCTCGCTCCCCACCGCCTCCTCCGGACGCCCGCCGGCCCCGCACCCCAGCCGCCGGGCTCGCGGAGCTTCCCCGGGAAGCTGGGTGGCGGGTTCGCGGCTACCGCCGGACTGAGGCCTACTCCGCCACCTCTTAGTGCCATTGTCCCTGGCCTAGCCCTGACTGGGTCCACAGGGGAGGGCCAAGTGCGCCGGCCTCAAGGAAGATGCCGGACCAAGCCCTACAGCAGATGCTGGACAGGTACGAGCTCTTTGCGGGAGAATGGGAGCCGCTGACCCTCGGTCTGGCCCTGCCGCGCCCGCCCTCGAGACTTCGTGAGCGGAGCCCGGCGTGCCAGGAGGAATTCCACGGCCAGGGGGTAGGGAGAAGGGGCCGAAAGTTTGGAATCTACTTGGGGGAGGACAGAGCGAGCGACCTGGGTCGTAAACTTAGAGCGCAACTTAGTTAAGGAGCGGTGTCTAGTTTTGTTGAAACTCTGTTTTGAAAAGAGAGGGGCTCTTGATAACCCGTAGAATTAGTTTCTTTTTCTTACTCTCGTCCCCCCGCCTCCCGAACTGGGTAGTAAAATGTCAGTGATGTCACTGGCATAAAAGAACCATGTTATCTTTCAGGGTAATAACCCCCTTACAATTTTAGGTCTCTTTCCAAAAAACAAGGATAAACATTCTTTTGGAAAGCCTGATTGGCTGATTTCATTCCTCCTCCCTCCCCCACCCTCTCCTATCCCATCCCCACCCCCAAATTGTTAAGGTCAGAATATCCGCAAGGGAGTTTTAACAGACCAGAGTAGAGGTTATGGAAAACAGCCACATGAGTCCAACCCTAAATACTCAGCATACTTTATGATCATTGAGTTCATTGAGGAAGTTTCAGCTTGTGCTGGGGTCAGTTGCCCATTCCTGGGGGGCTCCAGTCAATAAAACTCTTTTTGTGTTGTCAGCTGCATCGCCCTCTGCTGTTCAAATTCTAGCCCATGGGTTCTATCGTGCATTTTTGGAGACTCTTAAACCACTCTTTCTCGTAACCAGGTCTTACTTCCTGACATACCTAATTGTATAAGCTAATTCAAAATAATTGTGGTTGTTTACAACTCTCAACAGACATCAGGTGCCACCCTGTAAGGAGGTGGTACAACTCTTTGTACTAAATAAAGATATAGCTGTAAGATGTTAAATGAAGGCCTTCTTTAATTAGTATTATACCCAGTTAAATGCTGTTTGAGTCTGGTGCATCCAGATCACAAATCACCTCCTCCCTGATTGACAGGCATTTCTTTTGGAGCTTAGAATTTTGCGACATCTAAGTTGATAGAAATATGTCAGTAAGTTTTTGTAGTTGGAATGACCAGTGATTAATCCAGCCCTTATTTCAGGTTAGTGTCCTGACACTGGTATTAACTAACCCTTTTTTAATATATGTAATTTTCTAGCTCATGGAAGACAGAAACTAATCATTGTTTATCTTCATAGTAGACCAGAGCTTTGTACTCAGCTTAATTAGTAAATATTTGTTGTGTGTACTAGTGCATAATAAACTTGTCAGTTTCCCTAGTAGTCTAGGGGCCTGATAATTTGCCAGGTTTTCCTTTAATTATAATTTAGCATACTGGCAAATTGTGGCATGTTGAAATATAACCAGAGGAGACCAACTCCTGTCACTGTCACTTCCAGTCAGATGAACCCTTGCAATAGTGTAGGATATTTTGTGATTTTTCTTTCATCTTGGGCCTCCTGCTTTCGCTTTTACTTAGTGACTTACAAAGTTCTTATGTTCAAAAGCTGACCTGGCTTTTCATATCCTCTTTGGAGATTTCCATACAAGAAGCTAAGTAATGCTCATGAGGCATTTAAAACTTTGCAACAGAAACTTGGAGATTCTGGATGCTATTTACTGAAGCAAGTGACTATAATAGTGGCTTACTCTAATCTTCATACCTTTTGAATACCTCAAGGTAGATTGTTAACATGATTTTCAAAGACCTTTTTGTCTAGGTCAGTAGTTTCCAACCTGGCTCCATGTTAGAATCACCTGGGGAGCATTTAAAATAAGGATGGATGGATAGCGGCGTCTGTGGCTCAAAGGAGTAAGGTGCTAGCTCCATATGCCCGAGGTGGTGGGTTCAAAACCCCGCCCGGCCAAAAACTGCAAAAAAAAAAAATAAGGATGGATGCTTGGACTCTTCTCAAGACCAATTAGATCACAGATTTCTAGAGGGTAGAGCCTGGGCATCTATGTTTTCAGAAGCCTTCTGGATGTTTCTGATACAGCTAAAAACCACTGTCCTAAACCATAAGGACATGGTATATATATTATATATAAACCACAAGAGGTAGTACCCATACATAATTTAATGAGAAAAGCTTGGGCTTCAGAGTTAGAAATCTTGGAAATTTAAATTTTACAACTTACTGGGTATGTGATTTTGGATTCTGAGGCTGTATATTCATATTTATAAAATGGAAATATCCTTCACATTTATCTTTATAAAACAATAAAGCACTATAGACAGAAAGTATTTATTTATTTTTTGAGACAGAGTCTCACTATGTTACCCTCGGTAGAGTGCTGTGATGTCACAGCTCACAGCAACCTCTAACTTTTGGGCTTAAGAGATTCTCCTGCCTCAACCTCCCAACAAGCTGAGACTACAGGTGCCCCCCCCCCCACAATGCCCGCTAGCTATTTTTTGTTGTTGTAGTTGTCATTGTTGTTTAGCAGGCCCTGGCCAGGTTTGAACCCACCACCTTGGTATATGTGGCCGGCACCCTAACCGCTGAGCTACGAGTGCCGAGCCAACAGAAAGTATTTAAGTACCTTCAATGAATCCCCAACAACAACAACAACAAAAGAAAGTATTTAAAACTAGCATAACTAGTGTGGAGTGTGACAGCTTTATCCCTATCTCCTCCATATTTACTATCATCTTAATTTGAGCTGGCCTTACATGCAAGCTGAACACTAAGATATTAAGCATGGTTCATTTGGGGAATACTGATAGGCCCAACAACTAAAATATGTCAACCTATTAGAGCCCAGAATTCTTTTCCTGAATTTGGCTATTGCCCAGCTTGGTCTTTGGTGTCAATTTTTGAGGAACAGAAGGTAACTCAGATAACTGGCTATGTATTTATTTCTTTAGTTCAGGGTATATCCTTGTGAAGACTAAGAAAATGTGTATAACACAGTATTTTGTTGCTTTAGGTTAAAAGTTACATATTTTATAGCCAATCAAAAATTTTATTTATTGAATTTATTTAACAAATACTGAATGCCTATATATGCCTAGTACCATTCCGAGCCCTTATATATACTAGTGAGCATGATGAAAATGCCTTTTTGGAGCTTAAATTCCAGTGTTGTATGTTGCGTGACCCGAGACGCGAACGAGCAGCAGCTTTGCTATAGGTGTAAACTCGCTCCTGTAATTATTAAGTCAAGAAACAGACTATACACTGTGGGATGGCATATAGCAAAGTTCTTTATTCCAAGTTTAAGTTTTATACTCTTCCAGTCACTACACACCTAATCCATTATCTATTAGCTGAATTTTAACTTGAAAGGAAATATTTATCATATCAATGTAACCACTTATGTAGTAAATCTCTTCCTCTAAACAGTGACTAGTTTTCTGAGCAGGGCACAAAGACGAAAACAGCTATAGGGGAACAGAGTTAATAAAAGAATATCTTCAAGCATTCACTCAGTTTACTCAGTATGAAGTAATGACTGTGACCTTCCTTCAGGGCAGAGCACCTATAGACCTCTGACAATATGTTGTTAACATATGTCAACCCTCTGGCCCTTATCTCTGAGGAAGGGTGGCATGCCCTTGGATCTCAGGCTTCACGGGGTGTACTGCTTCAGAGAAAAGGCCTAAGGAATTTTATAATTCCAAAAAAGCCTAACTCTGTGAGTAACCCAGGGGGGTCCAAGCCTCTTAAGCCTCTGGAAGAAAAGCATGTCATTTTAAACTCACACTGAATTTACTTTGTGTGCTTGATGTAGGATAAGTTTATTTCTAAATATTATCCTACAATGTATGTGTTCCATAAACTGTCAGAGTGAAGACTATTTTAATTATAACATGAATGGTATGCTCAATTTATACTACTTAATCTTTAAGAATTTTTAGACTAGCAGTGAAGTATTAGCAGCTGAAGTTGAGTTACTTTGTCCTTTGCAAATGACTCACTTTAGCTATCATTTGTTTATTTTGATAAATTTGATTATTGCAGTACTTGTATTTGGAAGGAGTATATATATATGGGCATGCATATATATGTATATATATATATATAGTCCTCCTTTTTTTTGTTGTTGCAGTTTGCCCAAGGCCAGGTTTGAACCCCCCACCCTTGGTATATGGGGCCAGCGCCCTACTCACTGAGCCACAGGCGCCACCCTATATAGTCTTCATTTTTATAAACGATAAGCAACTGTTTTATGCACATTTATTATTTGAACCTTTTAAGTTACTATGGGTAAAAAAAAAAAAAAAAACTAAGACTAATGGGAAGGAGTGTGATTTTTCTGGTGTCATGAATGACTTGGGATCACAAATATCGTTTCCTGAAATTATAACCACTCATAAATCCCAAACCCTTTATATCAAGCTCTTTGAGCCTTATCCAGCTTTTTCTTTCCTTCATTGCTACAATTCTTTAATAAGTCTGTTAAATACTACTTTCTCTATCACTACCTACTTTCTCATTTTCTCTTAAGGTTCTCAAAGTTAGGATTAAATGTATAGAGAACAATACAAAGAATATGGTAACAAACTGCAGGAATACACCTCAGATTTGAAGCCTGGGCCTGTTTAGAGATGCTTCTGGAAACGTTTGCTTCCCCTGTCTCACAGAAAGCACTCAGGAATTAGTTGAGATGGTTTTGCATCACTCGCACCTAAGTGAGTAGGCAGGGAATGTAGCTGGTGTCCCCAGAACATTCAAAGAACAGAACCGAAAGGAGCAAAGAGAATAATCTTTTCCCCCTCCACTTTCTTGCAATGGTAGACTGAAATCAGAATTTTCACAGATCTATATATATCCCTTGGAAACCAGAGAAGCTTGCTGCATTGTCTTATGATTTATATATATTACCATCTTAGTTTCCGTTGAAGCAATTTCATATTTTTTGTCAGTCAACATCTTTTTCTCAGTACCTGAAAGTAAAAACGATTAACAGTTATATTTGCTTTTATAGTATGTATGTATAAAAACTGGAAACATAACAGATAAAAATCTCCTTTAACCACTATCTCCAGTCCCACATCTTCTCCCAACACTATACCCCAAAATGGGTTTATATTCTTTTTTTTTTTTTTCAGTTTTTGGCCGGGGCTGGGTTTGAATCCACCACCTCTGGCATATGGGGCCAGCGCCCTATCCATTTGAGCCACAGGTGCTGCCCAGGTTTATATTCTTGTAGCCTTTTTGTTTAATGCTTTTATATATACTCTTTTTCCTTAATCTAGTTCCTATTCATGACATTTAGGTTCTTTCTCTTTATTGTCTCTCCTTATAATTTGACTTTTGTTCCCCTTTCTTGGCCTTAGCTGTACAATAAGTATATTAAAGGTCACCAATAATTTCTTTCTCTTTTTTTTTTTGAGGCAGAGTGTCACTATGTTGCCCTTGGTAGAGTGGTATAATGTCACAGCTCACAGGAACCTCAAACTCTTGGACTTAAGCAATTCTCTTGCCTCAGCCTCCCAAGTAGCTGGGACTATAGGCGCCCACCACAACGCCCAACTATTTTTTTTTGCAGTTGTCACTGTTGGTTAGCTGGCCTGGGCTGGGTTTGAACCCGCCAACTTCGGTGTTTGTGGCCTGCACCGTAACCACTGTGCTATGGGCGCTGAGACAGTCAACAATAATTTCTTTTTTTTTTTTAATATACCCAATTTACTTTTTAATATTTTCTTTTTATTTATTTATTTATTTATTTGTGGGTTTTGGCCAGAGCTGGGTTTGAACCCGCCACCTCTGGCATATGGGACCAGCGCCCTACCCCTTTGAGCCACAGGCGCCGCCCCCACCAATAATTTCTTAATCAGTAAATGTAATGACATTTTCTTGGTCCTCATATTTTTGACATGTGTGTGCTAGAGATAAAAGTGATGGCTCAGCGCCTGTAGCTCAGCCGCTGGGGCACCAGCCACATATACCGGAGCTGGCGGGTTCGAACCCAGCCCGTGCCTGCCAAACAACAGGGACAATTACAACCAGAAAATAGCTGGGCGTTGTGGTGGCCCCCTATAGTCCCTGCTCTTTGGAAGGCTGAGGCAAGAGAATCGCTTAAGCCAAGGGTCCTCAAACTGCGGCCTGCAGGCCACATGAGGCGGTGTGATTGTATTTATTCCCGTTTTGTTTTTTTACTTCAAAATAAGATATGTGCAGTGTGCATACAAATTTGTTCATAGTTGTTGTTTTTTTTTTTTTTTGTAGAGACAGAGTCTCACTATACCACCCTCGGTAGAGTGCCGTGGCATCACACAGCTCACAGCAACCTTTAACTCTTGGGCTTACGTGATTCTCTGGCCTCAGCCTCCCGAGCAGCTGGGACTACAGGCGTCCGCCACAACGCCTGGCTATTTTTTTGTTGCATTTTGGCCGGGGCTGGGTTTGAACCCGCCACCCTCGGCATATGGGGCCGGCGCCCTACTCACTGAGCCACAGGCTCCGCCCCCGTAGTTGTTTTTTTTTTTTTAAACTATAGTCCGGCCCTCCAATGGTCTGAGGGACAGTGAACTGGCCCCCTGTTTAAAAAGTTTGAGGACACCCTATTAAAGCCCAAGAGTTTGAGGTTGCTGTGAGTGTGACACCAAGGTACTCTACCCAGGGCCATAGCTTGAGACTCTGTCTTAAAAACAAACCAACAAACAAAAAAAAAAACCTGATAATACCACTCCCTAACTTCTTGAGATTATATTATACTGTTCTATTTATTTTTCTACCTTTTGCTTTTTTTCTCCTTATGTATCACCTTACCTTCTCTTTTCTTATCTTTTTTTTGTTTTAATCTTTTTTTTTTGTTTTTTGAGACAGAGTCTCACTATGTTGCCTTCGCACAGCAACCTCAAACTCTTGGACTCAAGCCATTCTCTTTCCTTAGCCTCCCAAGTAGCTGGGAATATAGGTGCCCGCCACAACACCCAGCTATTTTTTTGTTGCAGTTGTCATTGTTGTTTAGCTGGCGGGGGCCAGGTTTGAACCCACCAGCCCTGGTATAAGTGGCTGGTGCCGTAACTATTGTGCTACAGGCATTCGAGCCCTTTCCTTCTTGCAATCCATTAGTAGGGAGCACTTCTCAGCACTTAATATTCTGAAAAAGTATATTTATTTACTTTCTCACTTTTGCCTCTATTTTTGCAATCCAAGATCTCGTGTGTTTATTCCTGACCTATTTCCGTGATTTCCTTCAGCAGCTCAATTCTAGCTCCCTAGTGGGACATTTCCATTTATGAATATACAGTATTACCAACCTATCTAAAATAAAACTACTTCCCTTGACTTCTCTCTCTCTCTCTATATATATATATATTTTTTTTTTTTTTTTGAGACAGAGTTTCACTTTGTCACCCTCAGTAGAGTGCTGTGGTATCACAGCTCACAGCAACCTCTAGCTCTTGGGCTTAGGTGATCCTCTTGCCTCAGCCTCCTGAGTAGCTGGGATTACAGGTGCCCACCACAACGCCCAGCCATTTTTTGGTTGTAGTGGTCGTTGTTTGGCAGGCCCGGGCTGGATTCAAACCCACCAGCTCTGATGTATGTGACTGGCTCCTTGGCTGCTTGAGCTACAGGCACTGAGCCTCAATATTTGGTCTTTAACCATTCTTCTTATCCATCCTTTATAAAACCTAAGTGTTTTTTGTTTGTTTGTTTTTGCTTTCTTTCCTTCCAAATCTACTTGTTCATCAAATATTGTAGATTCTTTTTTCTCTGGCACTAGTTTTCTCCTGGTCCAGTTTGGCCCACAGAGTGACACTGAAATTGGCCAATTACAATCATGCCATTCCCATGCTTGAAAACCTGATAGTCTCTATATCATTTATAAGGTAAAATCTAAACTTTCGAGAGCTTAATATGCTTTAATCTAATACTATAATCCAGCCCCAAACTATCTTAACCATTCTTTCCTGCATTCCACTTTACTGTTCCCTAAATATATCCTACTCTTTGGGGGATTTTTGTTGTTTTTGAGACAATCTCTTTATTGCCATGGCTAGACTGTTGTAGTGGCGTCATCATAGCTCACTGCACCCACCCACTTCTGGGCTCCAGCGATCCTCCCTCTCTGTGTCTTGAGTAGCTGGAACTGCAGGCACACACCACCATGCCCTTCCTATTTTTTCTATTTTTAGTAGAAGCGGGTCTTGCTCTTCCTCTAGCTGGTCTTGAACTCACATCCTCCCATCTTGGACTCCCAGAGTGTTAGAATCACAAGGGTAAGCCACTGTGGCTGGACCTGCTCTTTCATCTCCTTATTTTCACTTTCGATGCCTTGTTTCTTCTAAACACTTGGCCAACTTTTATCTATCTATTTATTGATTATTTTATTTTATTTTATTTTATTTTTGAGACAGAGCCTCAAGTTATCACTCTGGGTAGAGTGCCGTGGCATCACAGTTCACAGCAACCTCCAACTCCTGGGTTCACCGATTCTCCTGCCTCTGCCTCCGCCTCCCAAGTAGCTGGGACTACAGGCACCCACCACAACGCCCGGCTATTCAGCTGTCATTGTTGTTTGACGGGCCCAGGCTGGATTCGAACCCACCAGCTTAGGTGTATGTGGCTGGCACCTTAGCCTCTTGAGCCACAGGTGCTGAGCCACCTTTGTCTATCTATAGAATTCAGTTCAAATATTACATTGAAGCTTTGCATAGGTTCCCCATAGCTCCAGGATTAGTAAGTTAGAACCCTTACTAACTTCTCATAGTATAATAACATTGCATGGTACGTTTTGTGATGCACCTATCCCATGTCTCAGAGCTTTATACACATGCATACCCTTATCACCACACTCATACTCAATTGGAAGTTTATTGAAAACAGAAACTACCTTGGTTGGGCACAGTGGCTCGTGCCTATAATCCTAGCAAGTGGGAGGCCGAGGCAAGTGGATTGCTTGAGCTCACTGAGTTCAAAACCATCCTGAGCAGCAATGAGGCCCTGTCTTAAAAAAAAAAAGAGGCTTGGCGCCCATAGCACAGTAATTAGGGCACTGGCCACATACACCACGGCTGGTGGGTTCAAACACAGCCCAGGCCAGCTAAAAACAACAATGACAACTGCAACAAAAAAATAGCCAGGCATTGTGGCGGGCATCTGTAGTCCCAGCTACTTGGGGGGCTGAGGCAAGAGAATAGCTTAAGCCCAAGAGTAAGGTTGCTGTGAGCTGTGATGCTACAGCACTCTACAGAGGGCGACATAGTGAGACTCTGTCTCAAAAAAAAAAAAAAATAGCTGGGCATTGTGGTGGGCACCCGTAGTCCCAGCTATTTGAGAGCCTGAGGCAAGAGGATTGCTTGAGCCCAAGAGTTTGAGGTTGCTGTGAGCTGTGACATCACAGCACTGTACCAAGGGTGACAAAGTAAGACTCTGTCTCAAAAAAAAGAAAAATAAAATAAACTACCTGTATTCCCTTATTTCACCTAAGAGCCTAGTACAAAGGAAACCTTCTGCTGAATCAGTATTTTTTCATTTATGGTATGTGTGCTTAAAATAATCTTGCAGAAGCACTGTTTTTTGTTTGCCTCATTTGCTTAAAATCTATATTTTCTTTCTTTTTTTTTTTTTTTGTAGAGACAGAGTTTCACTTTATCGCCCTCTGTAGAGTGCTGTGGCGTCACACAGCTCACAGCAACCTCCAACTCCTTGGCCTAGGCGATTCTCCTGCCTCAGCCTCCCGAGCACCTGGGACTACAGGCGCCCGCCACAACGCCCGGCTATTTTTTTGTTGTTGTTGCAGTTTGGCCGGGGCCGGGTTTGAACCTGCCACCCTTGGTATATGGGGCCAGCACCCTGCTCACTGAGCCATAGGTGCCGCCCAAAAATCTATATTTTCTTATTAAGGTTAAATTTAAATTCTTTATTCTGGCCTACAGGACCCTCTATTGTTTCATCATAATTGAAATATTTATTGTGCTCCCTGTTATGTTTGGATACAGAGTACATGGTTGGCACGAATGGCCTTTTTAAACCCTTTTTTTCCTCTTTATAAAGAAGTACATACTTTTTTTTAATAAGTACATAAATTTCTCGCTTGCTTTCCTCCAAACACAAGTGGTTTTTTTGTTGTTTTGCATCTTGTCTTTCAAAGTTTTCCTCATTCTTTAAGACCTAGTTTTGTTCTGCCTTGTTTACAAAGTTCTTCTGATTATGATAGCCAGAAATATTTTTTCCCTCTTCCCCAGACTCATGTAGCAATTCATCTTTGGTGTCTCCTAATTCTTTACATACTGTAGTTCACATAGATGATGATAATATTCATTTAGTATATTGGAGTACACTAGATGGGATTTGGATCCTAGGAGGTAGCTCCTTATGGCTGCTTGAATGTACCATAGCAAAAATGAAACACATAATTTCTTGTACTGGCTATAATTTGCTAAGAAATGTAAACTTTTGGGCGGCGCCTGTGGCTCAGTTGGTAAGGCGCCGGCCCCATATACTGAGGGTGGCGGGTTCAAACCCGGCCCCGGCCAAACT
Source organism: Nycticebus coucang (assembly GCF_027406575.1). Lineage (NCBI taxonomy): Eukaryota > Metazoa > Chordata > Mammalia > Primates > Lorisidae > Nycticebus > Nycticebus coucang. The sequence goes on from NC_069782.1 coordinate 121,665,865, forward strand.
GCAACCAAAAAAATAGCTGGGCGTTGTGGCGGGCGCCTGTAGTCTCAGCTACTCGGGAGGCTGAGGCAAGAGAATCGCTTAAGCCCAGGAGCTGGAGGTTGCTGTGAGCTGTGTGAGGCCACGGCACTCTACTGAGGGCCATAAAGTGAGACTCTGTCTCTACAAAAAAAAAAAGAAATGTAAACTTTTTTTTATTTTTATTTTTATTTTTTGAGACAGAGTCTCACTTTATCGCCTCACTGGATAGAGTGCAGTGGTGTCACACAGCTCACAGCAACTTCCAGTTCCTGTGCTTGGGCGATTCTCTTGCCCTCAGCCTCCCAAGTAGCCCTGCTATTTTTTGTTGCAGTTTGGTTGGGCCGGTTCGAACTCGCCATCCTCTGTATATGGGGCCAGTGCCCAACCCACTGAGACACATGCGCTGCCCAAGAAATGTAAATTTGTCTCAGAGTATACTATATGTATGGCAACACAGTACAGCAAAAAAAGCTGATATTTTGAAATTAAGGCCTCATTTGTGTCCTTGCCTTCCTGCTCACCATGTGGCCTTGGATAGATCACTTAACCTTTCTGAGCTTTTAGTTTCCGATTTAAGTGGAAATAATTGTGCTTGCAAGGTTTGTGAAGATCAGAGACAAAGGGCCTAATATGATTATGCACTCAATAAATGATTGCTTTCGTTGTGCTTGTACAACTTTTCCTCTGTATCTGTGGACGATTGGCTCCGACTTCCCTCAAATACGAGTGCATATACCTAAGTACATCCCCCTGTATAATTCTCTCTAGATTACTTATAATACCTAACAAAGTGTAAATACTGTGCAAATAGTTACTTTGTATTATTTAGGAAATAATGACAAAAAAGTTCATATGTGTTCAGTACAGTTTTTTTTCTGAGTATTTTTGATCCAAGGTTGTTGGAATCAGCAAATGAGGAACACTCAGGTATGGAGTGCTGGCTATATTTCCCTTCAGCTTTGCCCTTTGGTAATGTGTCATGATTGTGGTTGTATCTCTTTAACAGATCCAGATACTAAACTTCCATTCCACAAAGAGACTTTTAATCTCCTTGAAGGTATATTTCTTATTCCAACTGCATTGGCTGTGACACTTTTAATCTAAGACAAAACAATGTTTAGCTTTTTTCCATTGTTTATTGAGGGCTTCCTTGCATTAACTGAAGTGTAAATCTCTAAGCTTGTTCTGAATTAAGGGGTACTTGTTTTCTTTTCTTAAGACAGTCATTTAAATAACATTGTTCTGGCACCATATGTAATACAAAGGTTATTCCATGCTGGCTCTCCTAAATTCTAGAATTCTTCTGTTCTACCACACTCCAGTTTTTATCACAGTGATTTCTAGAGTGGGAGCCTGTGATTTTCCAGATCTTCCTAACAATCCAAAATGAACACCTGCACTTTGAGTCTGCAAAATAGATTTTACTACCAGCTTTTTTTGTTTTTAGATAACCATTCCTATTTTGCTTAATTTATGTGGCAGTGATAAACTATTTTATTGATAAGGCCTCTCTCACTTTTTTCTGCATACTTTAAAATAACTTATTTAATCAGATAACTGTAAATGAGTTGCAGTAAATGAACCCTATAAAGTGAGGTTGTCTTTGTTTTTTGTTTTTTGTTTTTCAGTCTCAATTTTTATTACTCAAAAAAAACCCTTCATTTTCTTATTTAGCTTTCTGACTCTGTGCTTGTGCCTTCAACACTTTCACAACGATTTTCTGCTCCTCAATAAGGAAAGCACGCTTGATCCTGTCACGAACACATTTAGCACACATGGAACCACCATAGGCCCTGCTGACATGTTTTTTTGTTTTAGACAACCTCATAAGAACTTTAGGTCTCACAGCACGAACCCCTCGAAGTCTGCCTGGGCACACGCCACATGCAGATTTTGGTGCTTTCCCAACCTTCTTGGTATAAAGGTAAACAATTCTGTTACCAGGGGTGCGGGACAGCCTGGTTTTGTTAGAGGCCGTATTGTAGGAAAGCCTAGACGGTATGTCAACCGCTGCACCATTTTGAGTGCCTCTAGACAGCGTCCCCGGAAGACGAGGTTGTCTTTGTTATTTATCCATTCCCAACTGGTTTGTAATATCCAGCTTTATCTTAGTGAAACCTTTTCTGTTCCACATTGGTCCATGAACATGTGTACTCAATTTCCATCTCTAAACTTACTTATGCTGTTTGTTTTTCTTCACATACCTTTCTTCTTCTTCCCTCTTTCTTCCTCCTCCCTTCTCCCTCTTCCCTCCACCCTCGTCCTCTTTTCTCCTCCTCCTTCTCTTTTCTTTTCTTTTTTTTTTTTGTAGAGACAGAGTCTCACTGTACCGCCCTCGGTAGAGTGCCGTGGCGTCACACGGCTCACAGCAATCTCTAACTCTTGGGCTTACGCGATTCTCTTGCCTCAGCCTCCCGAGTAGCTGGGACTACAGGCGCCTGCCACAATGCCCGGCTATTTTTTTTTTTTTCTCCTTCTCTTTTCTTTCTTCATGGCTTAAAACACAAATTTATTATCTTACAGTTCTAAAGATCAGAAGTCTTAGATGGGCCTCACTGGACTAAAATTAAGGGGTGGTCCACAGGGCTACATCTACACTCACTGTGGAGACTCCAGGAGAGGATTTCTTTCATTGGCTCTTTTTATATTCTAGGAACTGCCTGCATTCTTTGGCTTATGGGCACCTTACATCTTGAAAGCCAGCAAGGGCCAATTGGATCTTTTTTTTTTTTTAATTTCAGATTGATATGAGGATTACAAACCATTAGGTTGTATCATTTACACATGAAAGGCTAAAGTCAGAGTTATAGCTGTATCCTCCACCCAGGGAGTGTGCCATTTAGCCATGCATTGTGTACATTGAGTAGAAGCTACTGAGCCCCCTCTCCCCTTCTTGAATTTGAGATTTTCTCTCCTATGGGTATGTGATTATTAATTTACTAGTTTCAAATTGGTACTGAGTGCATATGATGCTTGTCTTTCCAGTCTTGCGATACTTAGGAGAATGTTCCTAAGTATCCTAAGAACTCCATATCCATGGAGTTACATGGGTGTTACAAAGGATTTAACATCTCCATCCTTTTATGGCTGAATAGTATTCCGTGGTGTATATATACTACAATTTATTAATCCTTTCATGTGTTGATAGGCAGTTGGGTTATTTCCACATCTTTGCAATTGTGAACCGAGCATCTATGAACATTCTAGTGTAAACTCATACCCTTACTCTTTGCATTTGGTAACTTGAATCCTCATCTATAGTTCTTTTCTTGAAACCTCAGCTATTTCATCCTATGTTTTTTATTCTCATCACATTTACTCTGTATTATTTAAGGTTTCTAACACCTTTTATTGACAATGTTTGGTGTGGTGGTTTTTAATGTGATCTGTGTATGCATATGTTTGTTCCTTAGCTAGATTGTAAGCTCCTTAAATGTAGTTACATGTGGCATCAAATAATGAATCAATTTAGTGGGTACTTAGGTTGATTTAGGAGATTTTGAATAATTTTAGATTTAAGGCAAGCTAGGCTTATATGTTCTTTAAACTGTTTATAAATTTTGCTATTAAGTCTGTGTAGCAGTTAAACACCATTATCATTTTAAAATCATATATAATTAATGACCAGTCTTTATGTAAAGAATAGCACATTATACATGCACTTTATTGATATTTCTAAAACCAGTAAGACTATACATTTATTCTAAGGATTAAATAATATTCTTTATATTTGTCTAGTATAATCCTCGTTTCTTGCCTTTATAAAATAGTAGTGATTTGTTCTTTGATCTCTGAACCAATCATGATACTTTGCTTCCCAATTCTCCCTTTACTTTGTAAACTGATGTGTCCCAACTTGGTTAGTAGGATGGTATGGGAATAAATAATGAGGATATATGTCAGCAAGCAAGGGGTATTTAGAAAAGCTAGTAGAAGGAGAAAGAAGAGTGGGAGAAAATTAATTGAAAGGGTTTAAAATTTGAATCTTAAGTAGTAGTGTGCCAGGGCAGGTGGGTTCTGCCCAGGCCTGCTAAAAAAATAACAAACAACCAGGCATTGTGGGCACCTGTAGTCTCAGCTACGAGGGAGGCTGAGGCAAGAGAATCGCTTGAGCCCAAGAATTTGAGGTTGCTATGAACTATGACGCATTCTGTCTCAATAAAAAAAAAGAAAGAAAAATTGAAGGATTGGGTGGCTCCTGTGGCTCCTTAAAGGAGTAGGGCACTGGCCCTATATGCCAGAGGTGGTGGTGGGTTCAAACCCAGCCCTGGCCAAAGATTGCAAAAAAAAAAAGAAGAAGAAGAATTTCAAACCTGATACACACATATAATCCAGGCCTTAGAAAAAGAAAATGCTTATTTAATTTCTGCTTCACCTGAGCAGATCCACATTACCTCTAAAAAAAAAGAAAAAATGTGACAATGCTAGCTCCTTCTGCCCTGGAAACAATTAGAACATTTTTCTGTGCTCTCTTGGATTTAAAGAAAATCTATCTACTACTTCTATAAAAAAAAAAAAGAAACAAACAAACAAAAATTGAAGGATAACTAGAAATCCAGAACATTTTCCACTGAATACCAGTGTGCCAAGCAGAATTGCTTTATATTCTAATGGTAAGAAAAGCGCATCTATAAATTTTAGACATAATGTAAAATTGGTATCATTGTTGTTATTGCTAGTTAATTTAGAGATTATATGTACATATGTGCCAGGCAATTCTTAAGCAATTTCTTGATCACATGTTTAATCATTTACAATAGGGGACCTAAAAATAAAACATGTTATATGCTAAAAACTCTTGTCAGCAGTCTGAATAAGCCTATGGATTCCTTCGCAGAATGTTTTTTTCCCCCAATGGAAGATTGACATTGTAAAGTCTCCATTGTACATTTCTCTGACAACTGAGAAAATGCTATTTATATAAGACATCACGTTAAAAATACATGGTATTTGTATTTTAATACAACAAAGTCCCAGGATTTCAAATAAGGAAGTTTGATTCCAGAGTATGCACTATGTAATTATGTACTCTACTACAAAGAACTCTAGTGGATGCAGAGTTTGGCAGTATATTTCTCAAAAGTCAAGTATTAATGAATTTCATACACATGGTTTTGCATCCATAGAGGAAGATAATAGTTCTTTCAGCACATGTGCCAATTTCTGAGTCTTCCACTTCAGAATCCTCACTGGCTTCCTCTTCAGAATCAAATTCCTGACTATCTAGTGATTCATGGTTTTTCAGAGGTTCACCACTCAGTCTGTCTATTGCCTCTGCCTTATATTGTACATGTTATGCTACTTCTGCCAGGTCTTTATTCTCCTTTTCCAGGCAGGTGGTTTCATTGTCCTTTTCAATGAAAGAACTTTTATAAAGTTTCTCATTCTCATTAAGTGCTTCATAGAGAGCCTTCCTCTGCCTTTCTGCCACTTTACAATATTGAGAGGATGGATTTTCTTTTCTTTTCTTTTTTTTTTTTTTTTAGAGAAAAGTCTCACTTTGTGCCCTCAGTAGAGTGCTGTGGCATCATCAAAGCTCACAGCAACCTCTAGCTCTTTGGCTTACACAGTTCTCTTGCTTCAGCCTCCCGAGTAGATGGGACCATGGGCACGCACCACAACGCCCGGCTATTTTTTTTGTTGCAGTTTGGCCGGGGCCCGGTTTGAACCCACCACCCTTGGTGTTTGGGGCTGGTGCCCTACTCACTGAGCTACAGATGCTGCCTGAGGATGGATTTTCTTTAACCATAAGATCAAATGCTTCTTGGGTGACTCCTCCAAGATTTTTATTTTCACTATATTCTGGGTCAATAACAACTCCAGAGCTAGAAGTCTTAGATATTATCTGGTAATTCCAGTGTTTCTTTTTTGGTAAGTCCTGGGCCAACTCATTTTCTCTTCCAACAAGAGATCCAGCTACAGAAGTCTGAATCATCTTAAGAGTTCATCTTCAGACAGGACTATTCATTACATTTTCTTTAATTTTTTCTTGTTTCTGCTTCACATTGGGATTCATTACACAGCTCGTGAAATGCAGAAGATTCTTGCCATCTCTCACACTTGGTGGATATGCTCAATCTTTGTAGAGAAGGCAGGGAGCTGCGGCAGCAGCGCCTTGCACAACACCCACAGGCAAACCTACGTTAGTCTCCACAGTACCTACCATGACAGCGCACACAGCTGTAAAACCACCTCAGAATGTTTTTGAAAAAATAAAACAAAATATATAAGATTAGAAATTAAACCAATCATATTGAAATATAGCTATCAAAATATTAAAAATCTAATATAATAATATTAGATTTTAACACGTTAAAATACAAGATTTATCAGCCTAACTAATTTCAAATTATGTGCTAAATGTTATTTTGGGATTGGCACAGCTGTAAAGTACTATAAAATTTTTTGGTTCCTTTTTTTTTTTTGTAGAGACAGAGTCTCACTTTATCACCCTCTATGGAGTGCTGTGACGTCATACAGCTCACAGCATCCTCCAGCTCCTGGGCTTAGGCGATTCTGTTGCCTGTCAGCCTCCCGAGTAGCTGGGACTACAGGCGCCCGCCACAACACCCAGCTATTTTTTTGTTGCAGTTTGGCTGAAGCTGGGTTTTAACCCGCCACCCTCTGTATAGGGGGCTGGCGCCCTACCCACTGAGCCACAGGCACCACCCCAAAATTTTTGGTTTCTATACTAATTTCTAATTGCTATACTGCTGATATTATTAAGGTTTGTTTGCATTCATCATTGAAGAAAAAGCTAAATTTTATTTAGAGCTTAGGAAAAATAAACAATAAATAAATAAAAATTTTCCCCTATCCAAATTTACTAACCCCAGTCCCTTTTTTATAGACCCTAGATTAAGAACACCTGCCTTACAACAACTCTGTGAAAGAGTTTCTATCATTAAACCTGTAAGGTTATCAGGGATTTGAACCCAGTCTGTACTCCAAAGCCCTAGGTTCTTGAACAAGCTAGAATATCCTGAACTGGTATAATGTTTCCCTCAAATTAATTTAACTTTTTCTCTTTAGGAAAACATGTCTTAAACATTTTACCTACTGCTTACATTTTAAAATCAAAGTATAAAATTTTGTTTTGTTTTTTGAGACAGTCTCACCTTGTCGCCCTCAATAGAGTGCAGTGGCGTCATAGCTCACAGCAACCTCAAACTCTTGGGCTCAAACAATTCTCCTAACTCAGCCTCCTAAGTAGCTGGGACTACAGGTGCCCACCACAAACAATGCCTCACTATTTTTATTATTATTATTATTTTAATGCATCAAAGACATTCACACTTATTTTTTTTTTCTTTTCTTTTTTTTTTTTTGTAGAGACAGAGTCTCACTGTACCGCCCTCGGGTAGAGTGCCGTGGCGTCACACAGCTCACAGCAACCTCTAACTTTTGGGCTTACGCGATTCTCTTGCCTCAGCCTCCCATTCACACTTATTTTTTAAAAGCAAATGACATAGACCCAGTATACCAGCTTTAATTTTTAAACCTAAGCTTAACATTACATATTTAAACAACTGTCAAAACTTACGAAGGTGGCAGCATTCATGCACAGCTAGAAAACATTCTTAATTTATAGTAAACCAGAAATGTGTTACCATTAATGTGTTAATATCTTTCACTACTAAATACTGAAAAAATCTGAAATTATTTCTGTAGAAGGTTCATCCTGCAGTGTTAAATTCACAGTAGGCTGATGCTACTTGGCTCACGTTTCAGACACAATGGAAAAGCAGGTCCATGCTAGTGTTAGTGCACACTCTTTTTCTATCTCTACTGAGGAATTAGGACTCACCTGGAGTATGTTTAATAAAAAAGCAAAGTGCATATAGAAATTTGCAACAATTTTAAAGACAAATGGTCCTATTATGTGGTCTCAACAATAAACCCAAAAGTCTATGACAAATATGGCTCCGATGAACAGTTTATAAATACTCAGATTAGGTACAGTGATGCTGTAAAGTCAAGTTTGTTTGAAATCTTCAAAAAAAGTTTCTGTTAATCCTCAAATGGTGCTTGTGCGTTGAGTCACTTGTTATCCAAGCACAGCTGCTCCTTAGCATTTATTGTCAGGGACTTGAACTGGCCATCTTCCTCAACTTCCACTCTTTCTTGACTATTCTCTTTGTAGTGATCTTTCTGCCATTAACTATTTTTGTAGAAGTCGATATAGACTTGAAGTTGTCATCCCACTACCACCAAATGATGTAGAAGAGAATGAAGTAAGCCCCTGGTGATCTAGTGACCCGAATGAAGAAATCCTGTATTAAAAGAAGAAAATCCACTTCTAAAAGGTAGAAATACATTGACGGCAGAGAAAAACGACCCTGCTCCTTGGTTTCCTGCTTCCTCTGAGACCCCTCTGATTCCCAATAAAGTCCTTAAATGGGTCTTCAAAGACGTCAAATTAAAACGGGTCCCTTCCACCAACAAAGTCCCTGAAGACATGGGTTACTGAGTATGAAGCCAAACTCAAATGAATTGTCAAAATGACTTCCACCTCCTCCACCATTTAATCCTTCTTGGCCATATTTGTCATAGATGCCCCACTTTTTAGGATCTGACAGCACCTCATATGCCTCAGCTATTTGTTTGAATTTTCTCTCAGCTTCTTTATTCTCAGGGTTTTTATCTGGGTGCCACTTTAGTGCCAGTTGTTTTTTTTTTTTTTGTAGAGATAGAGTCTCACTTTATGGCCCTCGGTAGAGTGCCGTGGCCTCACACAGCTCACAGCAACCTCCAACTCCTGGGCTTAAGCGATTCTCTTGCCTCAGCCTCCCAAGTAGCTGGGACTACAGGCACCCGCCACAACGCCCGGCTATTTTTTGGTTGCAGTTTGGCCGGGGCCGGGTTTGAACCCGCCACCCTCGGTATATGGGACCGGCACCTTACCGACTGAACCACAGGCGCCGCCCCTTTAGTGCCAGTTTTTAGTACATCTTTTTAATATCCTTGGCTGAGACATGTCTCTGTACGCCTAGAACTTCATAGTAATCCACCATGTTTTAAATAATTGTTGGAACAGGTCTGAGGACGTGGACGGCTGACAGTGGGAAGGAGGGCAGGAGTGGTGGCCCTCCTTGCAGCTCTAGCACAGTTGCACTGGTGCCTGGCTATTTTTAGAGACAGTGTCTGGCTCTTGCTCAAGCTGGTCTCCAAGCCATGATGAGCTCAGGCAATCCACCCACCTCGGCCTCCCAGAGTGCTGGGATTACAGCATAAGCCATCGCCCCTGGCCCTAAAATATTATTTACAACATGATTGCAAGAGGGACTTTACCTAACAATTGCAATCAGTGTAACTGGCTTATTGTACCCTCAATGAATCCCCAACAATAAAAAAAAAAAAAAAAATATATATTATTTACAGTGAGTGTAAAACAGAATTTCATTTCTTTTTTTTTTTTTTTTTTTTTTTTTATTGTTGGGGATTCATTGAGGGTACAATAAGCCAGTTACACTGATTGCAATTGTTAGGTAAAGTCCCTCTTGCAATCATGTCTTGCCCCCATAACAGAATTTCATTTCTATTTTGTAGCGAGTTAAACTTATAGAGAGAGGAAATAAGGAAAAAGGAAAGAATGGCTAGAGCAGATCTCAAACTTTTGATATACTGATCACCTGAAGTGTTTGTTAAAACAAAGTCCTAAGTAACCTCCCAAGCCCAGCATTTCTCATTCTGTAGGTCTGGGGTGTGACCTGAGAATTTGCATTTCTGACATGTTCTGAAGTCATGTTTATGTATCATACTGAGCACTGAATTCTCAGCGAGTCAGAGGTTTGGAGAGAACAAGAGGGTGGGACATAAACCTAAAGAGAAACACTCAGAGTTCCCTCAGAAATTATAGGCTCAGTGCCCATAGCATAATGGTTAGGGTGCCAGCCACATATACCAAGACTGGCAGGTTCAAACTCAGCCCGGGCCAACTAAACAACAATGACAACTGCAACAAAATATAGCTGGATATTGTGGTGGCCACCTGTCATCCCAGCTACTTGGGAGACTGAGGCAAGAGAATCACTTAAGCCCAAGAGTTTGAGGTTGCCGTGAGCTGTGATGCCACAGCACTCCACTGAGGGTGACATAGTGAGACTCTGTCTCAAAAAAAAGAAAAAAATTATAACCTCCTCCTTCCTAGGGTATGGAGGACTTTGAAAAGTTTTTGGTTTTGTCTTTTGAAATGGAAAAGAGCCAATTATTTGTACCTTTGTAGAATATTCAAATTGCCATTCCATAAATTATAACATTAAAATATTTAATAACTTGAATAAAAAGACACTTATGTTCTGGTGACCCTAAAATGTAAATGTTATGGCATTGTGAATAGAAAGTTTAAATTTTAAAATGTTTGGTTTTATCTTTGTTATCACTTATTTAAGAATGGCCTGTTCCAATAGCAGAATCAAGAGCGTGTTTTGTTGAACCAACTTTGTAACCCTGGGATAAAACCAACTTGATTGTGGTATATGATTTTTTTTTGATGTATTGTTGAATTCTGTTTGCTAGGATCTTATTGAATATTTTTGCATTGATATTCATTATGATATCGGTCTGTAGTTTTCTTTCTTTGTTGGGTCCTTTCCTGGTTTGGGGATTAAGGTGATATTTGCTTAATAGAATGTGTTGGGAAGGATTCTTTCTTTTTCTATGTTTTGGAAAAGGTTATGTAATATAGGTACTAGTTCCTCTTTGAAGGTTAGGTAGAATTCTGATGTGAAGCCATCTGGTCCCAGACTTCTTTGGGGGGAGATTTCGTATTTCTATTTCAGTGCTTGATATAGGTCTATTCAAATTTTCTAATTCTTTCCGGTTGAATCTAGGAAGATGGTGTGCTTCTAGGTATTGGTCCATTTCCTCCAGATTATTATTATTTCTGAGAATAGAGTTTTTTGTAGTAACCATTGAGGATTTTTTTTAAATTTCTGTGGTATGTTATTTCTCCCTTACCGTTTCTGATTGACATTATTAGAGATTTTACTTTTCTGTTTTTTCTTAGGTTAGCCAAAGGTTTATCAATTTTATTAATCTTTTAAGAGAACCAACTTTTCGTTTCGTTGATCTTCTGAATGATTCTTTTGTTTTCAATTTCATTTAGTTCTGCTCTAATTCTGGTTACTTGTTCTTCTGGGTTTGGGGTTGGATTGTTCTTCCTTTTTCAGTTGGCTTGAGATGACCCATTAGGTTGTTGACTTCCTTTCTTTCTCTTTCTTTTCGTCTTTTTTTTTTTTTTAAGAAACACATAGGGGTTTATTTTTATTTGTTTCAAAGCAGAAGTAGCTTTTTTCCTCTTTTTATATAAGTAACATACTCGTGGTTAAGTGAGTCAAATATTACATAACTTTATAAATTGGAAAGGAGAAATCACCCATAACCCTATTCCTCAGAGATAACTGCAATCAAAATATTCTTTCTGAGTTCTGCTGTACACAAACATGTACATAGTATGTTTCAGTGGGGCCTTCGGGGGACCACTTGGATGGACCTTAAATTGAAATTGGACAAACAGAACAGTGGATGGTTCCATCCTGGGATTTGGGGCAAGTAGCTTGTGAAATATTCATCACCATACTGCACATATTAGGTTGAACCATATGAAAGTACTGAGATTCAGCTGTTTTTGATCTACAAATTCAGTGATTTCATGTAGTTCAGTCTAATGCATGCAAAGCCTAGAATGTCATAACTGATACAGGCCTAGAGGCTTTTAAGTACATTTCATTATGTGGAAGAAAAAAAGGATCAGAAAGAAGTGTCCAGTGTAAGATCATAGGGCACATTGGTGGTAGAATTGGGATTACTTCTCTTTCCACTGAATCATGTACCTGCCTTTCATACTCTTCTTCTTTTAAAATAACAATCTCAAAAAAGAAAAAAAAAAAAAGAAAAGGAAAGGGGATAATTGCAGAAAAATATAGCTCAAATAGATTACATCAAGTGGACCTGGGGAAAGGGGTGAGGAAGTAAAAAGGGAAAGCAAAATTATAAGGCCTTCCTCCTAGAGCTGGGAGTGGTGGCTTGTGATCATAGTACTCTGGATGACAGATGCAGGAGGATTGCTTGAGGCCAAGAGTTTGAGACCAGCCTGGGCTACATGGAAAGACACCCTGACTTCCCCACCTCCCCCTGCAAAAAATTAAAAAATTAGCTAGATGTGGTGGGATATGTGTGTATTTGAGAGGCTGGGCCAGGCTTGTTTAAGCCCAGAAGTTCATGGTTACAGTAAGCTATCATCACACCACTGCGCGCCAGCCTGGATGACATAGCCAGACCCTTTCTCTTTAGTTAAAAAAAAAAAACTTCTCAGGTGATGTTCCTGGTCAGTCTAACAGAGATTTACAAAAAAATTAGGAAATCAAGGATTCACATACATTGTGTTATCTCCCTGCTTTTTATTCAGCCCTAGTGACTAATGACACTGTTTTATAGGCTGTTTGCCTATAAGGAGACTGTGCACAGTGGCTCACACCTATAATCCTAGCACTCTGGGAGGCCAAGGCAGATGTAAGATAGAGATAATTACTGCATTTGCTGAAGTTAAAAATTTATAATTGCTTTTGATGGCTAAATATTTTTAATGTAGTAACAGTATAGAAAATGTTAGGCCAGGGTGTGACAATGGCTCACGCCTGTAATCCTAGCACTCTGGAAGGCCTAGGTGGGTGGATTGACATGTCTGTAGTCCCAGCCACTCGGGAGGCTGAGACAAGAGAATCACTTGAACCCAAGAGTTTGAGGTTGCTGTGGGCTACAATGATGCCACAGCGCTCTACCCAGAGCAACAGAGTAAGACTCAGTCTCAAAAAAATAAAAAATAAAATTTGATTTGCCTTAATACTGATTGAATATGCTGCCATAGCTAGCTATATATACTATTTTCTATTGAGATAAAAAAATTATGTGGGTAGAAAGTTTCTAGTTATTCTACTTATATTTTGTTGCCAAAAATTATGTCCATTTCCCAAAGATATACAAATATATTTACAAAATTACTTCCATTGTGGCAAAAAATATACACTAACAACATCTCAACTTGTCTATTTATGCAAAAATTGTACATTAAAACCCAGTCATACCGTAAGTACTCTGGGGGTTACACAGTATGAATATACTTAATGTATTATACACATAAAAATGGTTATTAAAGTGGGGTGGCGCCTGTGGCTCAGTGAGTAGGGCGTCAGTCCCATATACCGAGGGTGGTGGGTTCAAACCCAGCCCCGGCTGAACTGCAACCAAAAAATAGCCAGACGTTGTGGCGGGCGCCTGTAGTCCCAGCTGCTCGGAAGGCTGAGGCAGGAGAATCGAGGAAGCCCAGGAGCTAGAGGTTGCTGTGAGTCCTGTCACATCATGGCACTCTACTGAAGGCGGTAAGGTGAGACTCTGTCTCTACAAAAAAAAAAGAATTAAAAATGGTTGAAGTGATAAATTTTATGTTACATATATTTTATCACGGTAAACTTCAAAACAGGCTTGGTGCCCGTAGCTCAGTGGTTAGGGCACCGGCCACATACACTGAGGGAGGTTGGTTCAAACCCAGCCCAGGTCTGCTAAACAACAATGAAAACTGCAACAAAAAAATAGCCGGGCACTATGGCGGGCGCCTATAGTCCCAGCTTCTTGGGAGGCTGAAGCAAGAGAATCGCTTAAGCTCAAGAGTTTGAGGTTGCTGTGAGCTGTGATGCTGCCTCACTCTACCAAGGGTAACATAATGAGACTCTGTCTCAAAAAAAATACACTTCAAAACAAAACAACGAACAGGGCAGTTTTGGATAACCATAAGACAAAATGTGGGCCCAGACAGCTTAGCTAAAGTGAGTCAGAGGATCAGAAAGCTAAACAAATGCTCCTAATTCTACCTTGATCCTGTGAAACCCGACTGAATTTAAAGCTGAATAAATCACAATTTTTGACATGTTGCCATGGATTCTGCTCAATTTTTTTCTTTTTAATTGAAAAGCTTTAATTGGTAATTAGAGAAATGCAAATCGAAAAAAAAAAAAGCAAAAGTTTTAATTGGAACACGATTGAAATTCATGTAGTTCCACAAGGACTGCAGACCATACCCACCTGTGGTGCTGTGACTATGTAGTCTTTCCCAGTGAACATCATTAGGCTAGTAGTTCTGACAGAGGCCCCTTATCCAATTAAGTGAAAAGTGCACAGTAAGTAACAAGCTTTAATTAGCATTTTTCATGTGTATAAAGTTTAATGGGGGGAGGGGAAGAAGAATAGTCTTATTGAATCAAACTGTATTGCCTTAATAGAAATTGGTATCAAAACTTGTGTTAATTGGGAGAAAAATAAGGACTGTCAACTGATATTCCCTAAGAAAAAATTAGACTTCATAAGTACCCTTAAAAGCAAAATGAGTGCCACCACACTATTATTCAGACCCCCCAAAAAAATCAAAATAGGAAAACATTTTAAAATTAATCATATCAGTAGCATTTTATTTTTATTAATATAAACATCCCAAACTTGAAACTTCTAGATTTCAAATATAATAATTCTTGAAATAGTCTCACTCTATTGCCCAGGCTAGAGTGCAATGGTATCAGCCTAGCTCATAGCAACTTCTGACTCCTGGACCCAATCAGTCCTCTGCTTCAACCTCCTGAGTAGCTGGGACTTTAGGCGCCATCCATTTTTCTATTTTTAGTCTCGTTCTTTCTTTCTGATCTCTAACTCCTGAGCTCAAAGGACCCTCCCTATGTAGCCTCCTAGAGTGGTAGGATTATAGGCATGAGCCACTGGGCTCAGCTAATAAATATAATTTAATTCCAAAAAGGAAACCCAGTCATACTCTTACGGGAACATGAAGACCCAAATTTGTCGTATCATTATCCTATAACAAGTTATCCGGGCGGCACCTATGGTCAGGTGGATGGGGCACCGGCCCCATATGCTGGAGGTGGCAGGTTCAAACCCAGCCCCAGCCAAAAAAAAAAAAACAAGTTATCCTAGTATCTTCATCTCCTTTCAGCTTTATTTTAAATTTAATATTCTGTTATCTTACAATCATACTTTACCAGTAAGAAATGGGTAGGGCTTTTTCTTAGTTGAAAATTGAGTTAATATGTGAAATCACTTGTGTAATATACTATTTTCCAAGTTCAAGAGATTGATGTTGTTGAAATGCAGAGAACACTGAGTTTCACATATTCCTGTGCTTATTACTCTTGAAAGAATTATTAGGTCTTTTTTTTTTTTTTTTTGTAGAGACAGAGTTTCATTTTATTGCCCTCGGTAGAGTGCCGTGGCATCACACAGCTCACAGCAACCTCCAACTCCTGGGCTCAGACGATTCTCTTGCCTCAGCCTCCTGAGTAGCTGGGACTACAGGCGCCCGCCACAAAAACCTCCAACTCCTGGGCTCAGACGATTCTCTTGCCTCAGCCTCCTGAGTAGCTGGGACTACAGGCGCCCGCCACAACGCCTGGCTATTTTTTTTTTTGTTGCAGTTTTGGCCGGGGCTGGGTTTGAACCCGCCACCCTCGGCTTATGGGGCCAGCGCCCTGCTCACTGAGCCACAGGTGCCGCCCAGAATTATTAGGTCTTAAAACGAAAAGCTGTTTGAGAGTTGTCTCTTTTTGCACTATAGTTTCATTATAGAAGGTGAAGAAATACTAGAAAGTAGGGGGAAATTGCATAAAAATAAAATTCAGAAGATACAAGATTCTATAGTGAAAGATAAGGAAAAATAGTAAAAGAAACTCCTCTATTTGGAGCATATTAGTTGTTTTGTTTCCTTAGTTTTTTAATGTAGGATGGAAGTTCCATAATGTAACATAGTAGGCTTGTACCATGTAGTGAGAGCTGCAATGTGGAGGAGGCTGGGGTCCTAAAGATAAATCTTATCATTTTCTTTTTTCATTTACAGAAGTTGCTGGGTGTGTTTTGCCACTGATGAAGATGATAGAACAGCTGAATGGGTGAGACCATGCAGGTGCAGAGGATCTACAAAATGGGTTCACCAAGCTTGTCTACAACGCTGGGTGGATGAAAAACAAAGAGGCAACAGTACAGCCAGAGTGGCATGTCCTCAGTGCAATGCTGAATACTTAATAGTTTTTCCAAAGTTGGGTAAGAATATCTTTAAAAACAGCATAGATATATTTGATCTTATTACACATAAATCTATAATCTCAGGTTTATTTTAAACAACCCATCTCTTTGCTTTTTTGTGAATTTCATTATTCCCTTTCTGTTTCCTTAATAAATGTCAGAGACATACTTGTTTTGTTAACAACTTATAATATCCTTAATACATCCCCAAATTTATCCAATTGTGTATTAATTTTCCATTTGTTTGAGAGGAGGAAGAACTTACATACCTAACTGTGTAGATATAATCAAATAACAAAACTATAATGAAAACCTGACTTAAGAAACCTAATTCTCTGGAGACAGTTGATGTAGGAGAAACAAAGTAGTAGTGTATTCTAACACTCCTCCTTAATTCTGCTGAAGAATAGAAGGAAAATTAAAGATTTAATAAGATACAGAGTTAAACTTGTCCTTGGAATCCAATTTATGTGGTTGTCTTTTGTGAGAACTGCTATTTCCTTTCTGGGAATTACCAGGCAAGGAATAACCAAAGGCTATTGAGAGTGGGGCAAAGTATATAGCAGACTGCTTAGTGAGCTTGTTCTATTATATCTTTCACCACATTCATATCGGTCTCCCATCCAAGTACTAACCAGGCCCAACCCTGCTTAGCTTCCGAGATCAGAAGAGATCGGGCGCGTTCAGGGTGGTATGGCCGTAGACTTCATATTGGGTTCATAGTCATCCATACATTTTTGAACTAGTATTCTTTTTTTTTTTTTTTAAGAGAGTCTCATTTATCACCCTTGGTAGGGTGCCGTAGTGTCACAGCTCACAGCAACCTCAAACTCCTGGGCTTAGGCAATTCTCTTGCCTCAGCCTCCCGGGTAGCTAGGACTACAGGCATTCATCACAACGCCCAGCTATTTTTTTTTTCAATAGCCAAAATATTTATTAATAATTTAAAATTTTACATTCTTATAATAAATTCCAGCTCAAAACTTTACACCATGAACGTAATGGAGCAATGTAACTCTCCTTCCTTCACAATCATATGCATTTCACCTATCAAATGGGTACACATGCTCACACACACACACTTCCAGGGTTTTTTTTTATTAAATCATAGCTGCGTACATTAATGTGATCATGGGGCACCATACCCTGGTTTCATAGACCTTCCACATTTACTAAGTTTCACATATACCCTTGTAAGATGCACCGCACACTTCCCGTTTTGTACACGTATTTCTTTAAAAAGGAAAGAAACCAACCCACAGTATTGCATTTGGGGTGACACTCCCTGAAGAATTTTTATACAGAGGTAATAAACTGTTTAGCACAGCTGAAGTTAAAAAAAAAGTGAGCCCATGATTTGGTGTCTTTCCAAGATACCCCCCTTCGAAACAACATAAGCCAAAATATTTACAAAAGTAAGGCATAGTCAAACTACATTAAGAGGAAAAAATCATGAGGAAGATACATGGAAGAGACTAAAGACTGTGCCATAACAAGGGCTTGGTAATAACTGTGTCCATGAAGATGTCATCAGAATTGGTAATATCAAACATGCTGCAGGTATATTAGGATTTGGATTAGAAGAGAGCAAAATTTTCTATTTTTTGTGTGTTAAGTGGCAAACTGCTCTTTCACCCTTTGGATAATTTCTCTTAAACCCATCAAAGAAAGAAACAAAGCACAATTCAAACAAACACTGTCAAGTGATTTAAGATCAAATATTTATAATAATCGAATAGAGTATCAGATTTCCAAAAATCCAAAGCCTGGCCATTTTTTTTGTTGCAGTTTGGCCGGGGCTGGGTTCAAACCCACCACCCTAGGTATATGGGGCCAGTGCCCTACCCAGTTAGCCACAGGCACTGCCCTGAACTAGTATTCTCTTTGGCGTTTATGCCATGCCAGTTGTTAAATATTTTTAATATTACACATGGCTATAATGAAGAGGAGGGCAGTTTGGATTCTGTGAAGTTAAGAGGAAAGAATGACTTTGGGTAGAGTAGGATTCTGGGGAAAATAGGAAATAAATTGGAACTACTATTAGATATATTGTTTTTTATAGGTGCTATGGATACTGAAATCAGACCCATGTTTTTTAAAATGGGGTTAAAATTTATGGGGCAACATAAATTCAGATAAGTGTTTTTCCAATGTAAGATGATTAATAAAGACAAAGCGATGGTTTTCTGTTTTTCTCTATCATGATGCCTAGGAAGAAATGATTGCTTCCTATGAAAGGAAAATAGTGTTAGTTGTGGACCACAGGGTAGGTCTTCATGCACACCACTGATTTTAGATAAACATGGAATAATCCAAAATGTTTTTATAATGAGATCGAAGCAGTACTTTTAAGTAACCTCAGGAAAAGCAGTCATTGCTCCAGTGCTACACCACACTGGTATGTGGCTCATTAAAGTCACAGTTAAGGTTTCTTTTTTTTCTTTTTTTGGCCGGGGCTGGGTTTGAACCCACCACCTCCGGCATATGGGACCGGCGCCCTACTCCTTGAGCCACAGGAGCCGCCCCACAGTTAAGGTTTCTAATTTAACTGGTTTCTTTTCCTACTCTTTCTTTTTTTTTTTTTTTTTTCCAGTTTTTGGCCGGGGCAAAGTTTAGAACACACCACCTCTGGAATATGGGGCCGGCGCCCTAATCCTTGAGCTACAGGCATCACCCACTTTTCCTACTCTTGAAATACATAATTCCATCTTTCAATTATAGATTGTTAGTAAGAGTAGCCAGTATGTGGTGATTCTCTTAGATGCTTCAGTCAGGGGTCCTCAAACTATGCCCCATGGGCCACATGAGGCAGTATGATTGTATTTGTTCCCGTTGTGTGTGTGTGTGTGTGTGTGTGTGTGTGTGTGTGTGTGTGTGTGTGTTTTGCTTCAAAATAAGGTATGTGCAGTGTGCATAGGAATTTGTTCATAGTTTTATTTGTTTGTTTGTTTGTTTTTTGAGACAGAGCCTCAAGCTGTCGCCTTAGGTAGAGTGCTGTAGCATCATAGCTCACAGCAACCTCCAACTCCTAGGCTCAAGCGATTCTCCTGCTTCTACCTCCCAAGTAGCTGGGACTACAGGTGCCCGCCACAATGCCTAGCTATTTTTTGGTTGCAGCCGTCATTGTTGTTTGGTGGCCCGGACTGGATTTGAACCCACCAGCTCAGGTGTATGTGGCTGGCGCCTTAGCTGCTTGAGCCACAGGTACCAAGCCCATAGTTTTTTTGTTCGTTCGTTTGTTTGTTTTTTAAACTATATCCGGCCCTCCACTGTCTGAGGGACAGTGAACTGGCCCCCTGTTTAAAAAGTTTCAGGACCAGCTACTCGGGAGGCTGAGGCAAGAGAATCGCTTGAGCCCAGGAGTTGGAGGTTGCTGTGAGCCGTGTGACGCCACGGCACTCTACCGGGGGCCATAAAGTGAAACTCCGTCTCTACAAAAAAAATAAAAAATAAAAGTTTCAGGACCTCTGCTTCAGATATTCAAATGGATAGAAGCCAGGATTATCACAAGAATTATTAGTGAAAAACTACATACAAATTGACGAGTATATGGTACTCAACAGGAAAACTGAATATTTTAGTTTTGGAGATGGTATTGTATAGATCTGTCTTTTTGGTTGAGTTCCTTTCTGGGAGATAGGTTTTCAGGTTCAATGAAGTAATTATGGTTTTAAGTATATCTATTAAGACATCTATTTCTTTTTATAACAAGGAAAGAAATGCCTAATTGTTGTAGAAAATCATGTTATCAGTGTCATGAAAAAAATTTACATCCTTTATTTGAGTAGTTTTTGCAGTTTTTGGCCGGGGCCGGGTTTGAACTTGCCTCCTCCAGTATATGGTGCTGGCGCCCTACTCCTTGAGCCACAGACACCGCCCTATTTGAGTAGTTTTTGTTGGCATCTTTCCTCTTCACAAGAGAGAGAAGGTTAATCTTTATTTTTTGCTTTTATTTTTGACACAACATACTGAAGATACTGGCCCAACGGCTGCACTTTGAATTATATTCACAATTTTCCATGCAGTATTTAACACGGACTCAAGAATTAAGAATGTATCGGCCAGGAATGGTGGTTCCTGCCTGTATTTCTTGCACTCTTAGAGGCCAAGATGGGAGGATTGGCTTGAGGTCAGGAGTTCCAGACCGACCTGGACAAAGGTGAAACCTTGTCTCTACTAAAAATAGAAAAATCATCCAGGCATTGTGGCAGACTTTTCCTTTCTGCATACATAGCTAGTGGTGTGGCCGTACTGATTCTAGTACACTTTTTTTTTTTTTCCTACCCAAGCTGTCGCCCTGGGTAGAGTGCCTTGGTGTCACAGCTCACAGCAACCTCCAACTCTTGAGCTTAAGCGATTCTCTTGCCTTAGCCTCCCAAGTAGCTGGGTCCACAGGCACCCACCATAACTCCCGGCTGTTTGTTTGTTTGTTAGTAGCTGTTGTTGTTTGGTGGGCCTGGGCTGAAATTGAACCCGCCAGCTCTGGTGTATGTGGCTGGAGCCCTCGGTGCTTGAGCTACAGATGCCGAGCCCTAGTACACATTTTCTTTTTTTTTTTTGTAGAGAGAGAGTCTCACTTTATGGCCCTCGATAGAGTGCCGTGGCCTCACACAGCTCACAGCAACCTCCAACTCCTGGGCTTAAGCGATTCTCTTGCCTCAGCCTCCCGAGTAGCTGGGACTACAGGCGCCCGCCACAACGCCCGGCTATTTTTTGGTTGCAATTTGGCTGGGGCCGGGTTTGAACCCGCCACCCTCAGTATATGGGGCCAGCACCTTACCGACTGAGCCACAGATGCCGCCCAAAATTTTTTTGTTTGTTCGATTGTTTGTTTTCAAGTTCTGGCGGGGGCCAGGCTTGAACCAACACCCACGGTATAATATGGGACCGGTGCCCTACTCCTTGAGCCATGGGTTGCGCCCCCTAGTACACATTTTCAAGTCAAGGTTCAAAAATAATTTTGCTTAAAAGAGAATCCTCTCTCCATAGTATGTTTCCATTAATAATCAAAATTAAAGGTTGCCTATATTTCTTGATTTATATATTACACATGTATATGCTGAGAGTTGATTCATGCTCCATGTACTAGTGATTTCGTGCAGCTATAAAACAAAATACATAATGTCCAGTAGTGTTATCTGATATAATTTTGCCTGTAGAATGCTTTCTGTCTGACCATATTTGTTTAATTTTGTAGTCGATGGTAGTTATACCTATTTTGTTAAAGAAGTTGAAGTACCTTTGACTTCAGTTTTGATCTTTTAATGACAACTTATAATGAAGTCTTTAATTGATTTACTGTGGTGAAAATGGCTTCAGTGGCTTCTTGTTTCTAACAAGAAGTTAATCTCTTAGTACAGACTACTACTAATTCACTAGTCACAGCTCATTCTAAGATCAGATGATCTTACTATAAGATCATACCGTAATTATTTATTGCATTCTGAGTTAAATGTATTTTTCGCTTTTAAATCTTCATTGAACACTTTTGAGCCATTGATTCAGTTTCTCAATTTGGAATTTAACACAATATGATAGTAACAAAATATGTATTTAGCCGAGGTAAATAACTCTTGATGTGAAAGTATGTGAGCTGAAACCATCTTCTCGTGACTATCCTTGTAGAGCTTGGATGAGCCTTGGAATGTTATAGCAACTAAGAACCTAAAATAGAGTTTATATTAAAATCGTAATCTTACCTTCCTAGACTTAGCCAGAAAGAAGTGGAAATGTTGAACGAGCCTATATCAAGTTCTGAAATAGCATCAATTATAAAAAATCTCCCCCAAAAAGAAAAGCCGGGGACCAGATGGCTTCACATCAGAATTCTACCAAACCTTTAAAGAGGAACTAGATTACTTAACCTTTTCCAAAACATAGAAGAAGAAAAGACCCAACAAGAAAAGAAAATCGTAGACCACTATCTCTAATGAATATTAATGCAAAAATATTTAATAAGATCCTAGCAAACAGAATCCAACAACACATCAAACAAATTATATATCATGACTGGGTGGGTTTCATCCCAGGGTCCCAAGAATGGTTCAATATATGGAAATCTATAAATATAATACATCACATAAACAAACTAAAAAATAAAGACCATATGATTCAATTTATGCAGAAAAAGCTTTTGATAATATCCGGCATCCTTTCTTGATCAGAACACTTAAGAAAATAGGTATAGAAGGAACATTTCTTAAACTGATAAAGGCCATCTACAGCAAACCCACAGCCTATGTCATACTGAATAGAGTTAAATTGAAATCATTTCCCTTCAGACCAGGAACCAGGCAAGGTTGCCATTGTCTCCACTGCCTTTTAACATTGTAATGGAAGTCTTAGCCATCATAATCAGGCATGAGAAGGCAATCAAGGGTATCCAGATAGGATCAGAGCAGATCAAACTGTCACTCTTCACAGATGATGTGATTGTATATCTGGAAAACCCCAGGGACTCAAGTACAAAACTCCTAGAAGTGATCAACAAATACAGCAGTGTCTCAGGATACAAAATCAATACTCACAAATCTGTAGCCTTTATATACACGAACCACAGTGAAAAAACAATCACAGACCCTATTCCCTTTACAATAGTACCAAAGAAGATGAACTATCTGGGAGTGTATCTAACAAAGGATGTGACAGATCTCTATAAAGAGAACTATGAAACTCTGAAAAAAGAAATAGCTAAAGATGTTAATAAATGGAAAAAATATACCATCCTCCTGGCTGGGAAGAATCAACATTGTTAAAATGTCTATACTTCCCTGGGCGGCGCCTGTGGCTCAAGGAGTAGGGTGCCAGTCCCATATACCGTAGGTGGCGGGTTCAAACCCAGCCCTGGCCAAAAACCACAAAAATAAATAAAAAATAAATAAACTATAAATAAATAAATAATTAAAAAAAATGTCTATACTTCCCAAAGCAATCTACAGATTTAATGCAATCCCTATTAAAGTACCTCTGTCATACTTTAAAGATGTGGAAAAAGTAGTACTTCGTTTTATATGGAAGCAGAAAAAAACCTCAAATAGCCAAAACATTGCTCAGAAATAAAAACAAATCAGGAGGTATCACACTACCAGACTTCAGATTATACTATACAGTGATAGTGATAGACACATCTACCTCTCTATTTTTGCCAGCATGGTACTGGCACAAAAATAGAGAGGTAGATATATGGAACATAATTTAAAACCAAGAGATGAACCCAGACACTTATCATCATTTGATCTTTGATAAGCCTATCAAAAATATAAATTAGGGGAAAGATTCCCTATTTAACAAATGGTGCTGGGTGAATTGGCTGGCGACTTGTAGAAGACTGAAACTGGACCCACACCTTTCTCCTCTAACAAAAATTGACTCTCACTGGCTAAAAGGACTTAAACTTAAGACATGAAACTATAAAAATTCTTGGAGTGCAGGGGAAACACTTGAAAAAATTGGTCTGGGAGAATACTTTATGAGGAGGACTCCCCGGGCAATTGAAGCAACATCAAAAATACATTACTGGGATCTGATCAAACTAAAAGGCTTCTGCACTGCCAAGAACACAGTGAGTAAAGGAAGTAGACAACCCTCAGAATGGGAGATGTTTTTGCAGGTTATATTACAAAGGTCTAATAACCAGAATCCACAGAGAACTCAAACTTATTAATAAGAAAAGAACAAGTGATCCCATTTCATTGTGGGCAAGAGACATGATCAGAAGCTTCTCTGAAGAAGACAGGCACCCAGTCTACAGACACATGAAAAAATGCTCAACATCTTTAATCATCAGAGAAATGCAAATCAAAACCACTTTGAGATATTATCTAACTCCAGTAAGAGTAGCCCACATCACAAAATCCCAAAACTGCAGATGTTGGTCTGAATGTGGAGAAAAGGGAACACTTCTGCACTGCTGATGGGAATGCAAGCTAGTACGTTCCTTTTGGAAAGAAGTTTGGAGAACACTCAGGGATCTAAATGTAGACCTGCCGTTTGATCCTACAACTCCTCTACTAGGTATATATCCAAAAGATCAAAAATCAAATGGCAACAGAGATATATGCACCAGATTGTTCATTGCAGCTCAATTCATAATTCCCAAGTCTTGGAAGAAGCCCAAGTGTCCATTGACCCATGAATGGATCAATAAATTATGGTATATGTATACCATGGAATACTATACAGCATTAAAAAAAGATGGAGACTTTATCTCTTTTATGTTTACATGGATAGAACTGCAAAATATTCTTAGTGAAGTATCTCAGGAATGGAAAAAAATATATCCAATGTACTCAGTACTACTATAAAACCAATTTGCAATCATTCACACTTTCATATGAGAGATAAATCACAACTATAGCCCAGGATGAAGGAGGGAAGGGGAGGGAGATGGGAAGGGAGGGGGTGGTTCACTAGAGGGAAAGTTAATGGTGGGACCTCACCTGTGAACCATATTGCAAGGGTACAAGTCAAATCTATCAAGTATTGAACACAAATTTCTTAACACTGTGATTAAGTAAATGAGGTGAAAGCTATGTTAATTAGTAGGATGTAAGCACTCCAATTTGTACGAATAATTAACACATTGAATCCCACAAAGGCATAAATATATTCATGATCTATGTATATATGACTTAATGAAAAAAAAAAGAAAATAGAACCAAAGAAAAACAATGTAAGAGAACAAGAGAAAAGTTGGAACAAAGCAAGTTATGTGACATATTAAAAAAAATAAATTTATACTCAAGCATTAAAAAAAAGTGTTCTAGCTAAAAAAAAAATAATAATCTTATCAAATTTGTGAAATGTTTATGATGAAAACTTTTGTCACTTTTTCCTCAACCTCTATAGACCAGTTAATAGATTGCCAGAGACCACCACTGATCCCCATGTGATACTTGATAAACATTGGCTAGGAGAAATAAATGTAAAAGACACAAGATACAGAGAGGAAAAGATGATGGTTAATATTCTCTGGGGTGACCTCTATGCAGTAGGGTTTGTGTTTTTGTTTTCATTTGTTAAGTTTCCATGTGGATTTAGCCTCAATTTGGCTAGTTTGCCAATTCTGCATCTTTTCTGGTATGGAGAGATCTTTTCTTTTATGAAGAGGTGGTGTTAAAGTGTATGTTCTTCAGAGTGGGGTGACTCATACCTGTAATCCTACTCTGGAAGGCCGAGGCAGGTGGATCGCCTACGTTCAGAAGTTTGAAACCAGCCTGAGCAAGAGCAAGACCCCATCTCTACAAAAAATAAAAAAAACTAGCTGGGCATTGTGGCAGGTGCCTATAGTTCCAGCTACTTGGGCAGCTGAGGCAAGAGGATCACTTGAGCCCAAGAATTTGAGGTTGCTGTGAGCTATAATGTCATGGGACTCAACCCTGGGGTGACTGAGTAAGACTCTGTCTTAAAAAAAAAAAGTGTATGTTCTTTATTAATAGCAAACTTATTGTGTTCAGTTATGGGTTTGCTTTTGCTTTTTTGTTTCTAGTGGTTAGGCCTGCTGTAGGTATATGCACCCAGTTAAAAACCTTGCTACTCAAAGTCTGATTTGAGGACCAGCAACATTGGCATCACCTGGGAGCTGTTAGGAATGCAGAACACCACCAGTCACCCCTCACCCACCTTTCATTGAATTAAAATCTTCCCTTTTACATAGTAACAAGATCAAATGATTTCTTATTATTTATTTATTTTTTTTTTTTTGTAGAGATGGAGTCTCACTTTATGGCCCTCAGTAGAGTGCCGTGACCTCACACAGCTCACAGCAACCTCCAACTCCTGGGCTTAAGCGATTCTCTTGCCTCAGCCTCCTGAGTAGCTGGGACTACAGGCACCCGCCACAACGCCCGGCTATTTTTTGGTTGCAGTTCGGCCGGGGCTGGGTTTGAACCCTCCACCCTCTGTATATGGGGCTGGCGCCTTACCAACTGAGCCACAGGTGCCGCCCGATCAGATGATTTCTATGCATGTTAAATTTAAGAATCACCGCCTCAGGGGTGTCCAACCTTTATTTTTTCTGCCACACATTGGAAAAATAAGAGTTGTCTTAGGCCACCCGTCAAAAACACAAACACTAATAAAAGCTGAAGAGCAAAATAAAAGGTCCATGCATACTTTTCGCAATTATCTGACACCACAGATAAGTCCTCGGTTACTCTGCATGCAACCCACAGGCCACAGGTTGGACACCCCTGGATGGCTCACAGCTATAATCCTAGGACTCTGGGAGACCAAGATAGGAGGATTGCTTGAGGTCAGGAGTTCAAGACTAGTAATACCCTCATCTCTACAAAAAAAATGGAAAAAGTAGTTGGGTATGCACCTGTAGTCCCAGCTACTTGGGAGGCTGAGGCAGGAGGATTGTTTGAACCCAGGAGTTTTCAGTGAGCTATGATAATGCCACTGCATACCAGCCTAAGCATCAGGGTAAGACTTTTAAAAAAAAAATCAATTAAGGGAATACTATGTGAAACGATTTTGTCTTCCATTAAAAGTAAAACACGTCCACTCAATGCCTGTAGCTCAGTGGCTAGGGCTGCAGCCACATACACTGGAGCCGGGGGGTTCGTATCCAACCTGCCAAACAAAGGCAACTACAACCAAAAAAAACACCAAATAGCCAGGCATTGTGGCAGGCACCCAGCTACTTGGGAGGCTGAGGCAAGAGAATTGCTCACGCCCAAGAGTTTGAGGTTGCTGTGAACTGTGACATCACAGCACTCTACCCAGGGCAACAGCTTGAGAGACTGTCTCCAAAAAAAAAGTAAAACATGTCCATAAAATTTAAGACCTGATAGTAACTGTGTTTAGGCAGAAGCATTCAGAAGAAAGTATCTCAAAGTAGAGATTTTGACTCCCAGGAGTAGAAGGGACTAATTGACATTAGATTTCTTTTCTTTAATTTCTTTCAGTGATGTTTTACAGTTTTTAGTATACAGGTCTCGTACTACTATTTTTCAATTTATTCCTAAATATTTTGTTATTTTGATGCTCTTATAAATGGAATTGTTTTCTTAATTTTATTTTCAAATTATTTATCATGAATATATTGAATTCAATTGATTTTTGTATCTTGATCTTATATCCTGTGATCTTGAGGTTTAATAATTCTGATAATTTTTTGTGGCTTCCTTACGATTTTCTATATATTTAATTCAAGATCATGTCATCTTTGAACAGAGATGATCTTCCAGTTGGAATGATTTTATTTTCTTGCTTAACTGCCCTGCCTGTAACCTCCAGTACAATGTTAAATGGAAGTCATAGACGTCCATGACTTGATCTGAGGGTGAAGACATTCCCAGTCTTTGTACCACTGAGTACATTCAAACATGTTTTAGTCAGTGATGGACTACATGTAAGACGGTAGTCCCATAAGATTATAATAGAGCTGAAAATCTCCTATTGTCTAGGATGATATTGTAGCTGTTATAACATCATAGTATAATACATTATTCACGTTTGTGGTGTTGCTGGTATAAACAGACCTGTGCTGCCAGTCATATAAAAATATAGCACAAACAATTGTGTACAGTCCAAGACACTTGATAATAAAAGATCCTATTTGTTTATATCTTTGCTATAATTTTAATCATTAGAGTATACTTCTACTTATATTAAAATAATTTTTGACTATAAAACAGCCTCAGGTAAGTCCTTCAGGAGGTATTCCAGAAGAAGGCATTTTTACCATGGGAGATGACAGCTCCATGTGTGTTAATGACCCTGAAGCCTTCCAGTGGGATAAGATGTGGAGATGGAAGACACTAATATTGATAATACTGACCTTATGTAGGTCTAGGCTAATGTGTATATTTGTGTTTAGTTTTTAAATAAGAAGTTTAAAAAGTAGAAAAAACTTTTAATAAAGTTTACAGAGTAAGGATATAAAGAAAAAATGCTTTTGGACAATTTGGACAGCTGTATAATATGTTCATGTCTGAAACTAGATGTTATTACAAAAAGGTTTTAAACATTAAATTTAAAAGTTCATGACATAGGGGCAGAGCTTTTGACTCAGTGCGTAGGGCACTGGCCCCATATACCGAGGGTGGCAGGTTCAAACCTGTCCCCAGCCAAACTGCAACAAAAAAAATAACCAGGCGTTGTGGTGGGCACCTGTAGTCCCAGCTGCTCGGGAGGCTGAGGCAAGAGAATTGCCTAAGCCCAGGAGTTGGAGGTTGCTGTGAGCCATGTGATGCCACGGCACTCTACCGAGGGTGATAAAGTGAGTGTCTCTACAAAAAAAAAAAAGTTCATGACATAAAAAAATTGTAGCAAGTTAAGTTTATCATTAAAAAAGAAAGTTTTTAGAAATCTAGTGTAACCTAAGTGTGCAGTGTTTATGAAGTGTGCAATAGTGTACAGTAACATCCTGGGCCTTCACATTTACTCACTGACTTATCCAGAGCAACTTATAGTCCTGTAAGCTACGTCGATGGCACGTGCCCTATACAGGTGTACCACTTTTTATCTTTTATACCATGTTTTTACTGTAACTTTCCTATGTTTAGATGTATAAATATTTACCATGGGTCTATAACTGTGTACAGTATTTTTAGTACAGTATACTCTCTATAGGTAGGTTTGTAGCCTAGGATTAGTAAGTTATACCATACAGCCTAATATATTAATAATGGGCTGTCTAGGTTTGTGTTAAGTATACTCTATGATGGTTACAAAACTACGAATCACCTAGTAATACATTTCTCAGAATGGATTCCTATCATTGAGCAATGCATGAGTTTTTTTTTTGTTTGTTTGTTTGTTTGTTTTGAGATGGGGTTCTCCATATCACCCAGGTAGGTCTTGAACTCCTGGCTCCAAGCACATGAGTTTATGCTACCTGAGTCTTTCAGAAATGGCCTTTATCAGATTGAGGTTGGTCCCCTCTAGTCCTGATTTGTTAAGTACTTTAATCATGAAAAAGTGTTAGATTTTGTCAAATACCTTTTCTGTGTCTATTGAGATGATCGTGTGGTTTTTGTCTTTTATCTTATTTAATGTGGCATATTACAGTGATAGATTTTCATGTTAGACCAGCTTTGCATTCCTGGGATAAATTCCACTTGCTCATGATGTACATGTATAATCTTTCATAGATTTTCTTTTTTCTTTTTCTTTTTCTTTTTTTTTTTTTTTGTGAGAAAGAATCCCACTATGTTGTCCTGGGTAGAGTGCTGTGGCATCACAGCTCATAGCAACCTCAAACTCTTGGGCTTAAGTGATTCTCTGCCTCAGCCTCCCAAGTAGCTGGGACTACAGGCACTCACTACAACGCCTGGATGTTTTTTGTCGTTGTTGTTATTTAGCAGGCCCAGACTGGGTTCAAATCCACCAGCCCCGGTGTATGTGGCCAGCGCCCTAACCACTGAGCTATGGGCACCAAGCCCTTTTATAGACTTTCAATGGACATTGAGGACTTTTGTGTCTGGCAACATCTAAAAAAGATCAGACTTTTGTGTCTATACTCACGGATATTGGTCTGTAGTTTTTTGTGATATCTTTGGTTTTGATACTAGAGTAATACTGGCTCATAGAACAAATTGGGAAACAATCACTCATATTTTTTTAAATTTGTGAAGAAATAATGTTCACTCTGGGAGACCAAGGCAGGTGAATTGCCTGAGCTCAGGAGTTTGAGACTAGCCTGAGTAAAAGCAAGACCTGGTTTCTACCAAAAGTAGAAAAATTAGCCTGGCATTGTGATGGGTGCCTGAAGTTCTACCTAGTTCTACCTCAGGAGGCTGAGGCAAGAGGATCTCTTAAGCCCAAGAGTTTGAGGTTGCTGTGAACTATGCAGGACTCTACTAGGGTGACAGAGTTGAGACACCATCTCAAAAGAAAAAAGTTTAAAAAAAGAATGTTAATTCTTTAGATGTTTAGGGGAAGTAAAGCCATTTGGTCCTGGGCTTTTCTTTATGGAAAGTTTTTGGGTAACTAATTCAATCTCATTACTTGTTATATAAATCTATTCAGATTTTGTTGCTTCTTGAGTTAGTTTTGGGAGTTGGTGTCTTTGTAGAAATTTGTCCCTTTCATCTATATCGATGGTTCTCAACCTTTCTAATGCTGCGACCCTTTAATACAGTTCCTGTAGGTCGGGACTCACAGGTTGAGAACCACTGATCTATCCAATTTGTTGACATACTATTGTTCATAGTATTTTTTTTACAATTGTTTTTATTTCTGTAAAATTGCTAGTAATGTCCTTTCTTTCATTCATGATTTTAGTAATTGGAATCTTCTATTTTTTTTTCTTAATCAGTGTAGTTAAACATTTATCAATTTTTTTTTTTTTTGAGACAGTCTCAAGCTGTCATTCTGGGTAGAGTGCTATGGCGTCATAGCTCACACAGCAACCTCTAACTCTTGGTCTCAAGTGACCCTCTTGCATCAGTTTTTCTATTTTTAGTAGAGATGGGATCTCACTCTTGGTTAGGCTGGTCTTGAACTCATGAGCTCAAGCAATCTACCAGCCTCAGCCTCCCAGAGTGCTAGGATTACAGGTGTGAGCCACTGCACCCACCCATCAATTTTGTTGATACTCTCCCTCCCCAAAGAATGAATCAGTGAACTTTTGGTTTCACTTATTTTTTTCTATGTTTCCATTCTATCTTATTTCTTTCCATCTGCTTGATTTTAGTTTGCTGTTCTTTTTGTAGTTTCTTAAAGTAGAGGTTAGGTTATTTATTAATTTCAGATCTTTTTGTTATTTTTGTTGGTTTTTTTTTTTTTTTTTTTTTTTAGTTTTTTTATTCTTTTTTGGTTACTAAGTAATTTTATTATCTCTTCTTAATGGTCTGTGTTGTTAAGGTAGCCACTAGCCCCATTGTGAGTGTTGAGCACTTAAAATGTGGCTAGTCTGACCTTGTGATTTGGGCTATTCTCACTGGTATTAGGTGATATCTCAAAGAGGTTTTGATTTGGAGTTCTCCAATTTGGGATGGTGAATGTTTTTTCATGTATGTTTTTAGCCATTCATCTGTCTTCTTGGGAAAAGTTTCTGTTCATGTCCCTTGCCCATTGATTAATGAGGTTGTTTACTCTCTTTTTTATTTGAGTCCTTTGTGTATTCTGGTTACTAGTCCTTTGTCTAATTCATAACCTGCCAATATCTTCTCCCTTTCTGAAGGTTATCTGTTTACTTTTTTTGTTAAATTTCAGATTAAATTAATATAAGGGTACATATAATTAGGTTACATTGTTTGGGTTTGTTAGATATAGTCCAAGTTATAGTTGAGCCCTTCACCTAGGAGGGTGTACCCTTTAGATGAGAGCTTGCCAAATGTCTCCCTCCTCCCCCCCCTTTTTATTATTTTTAAATAGACATTACTTTTTAGAGAATTTTTAGGTTCAGAACAAAATTGAATACACAGTGCAGTTTCCACATAGCCACACTATCCACACACAGGCCCAGCTTTCCCCACTATCAACTTCTTGTACCAGAGTGATACATTTCTTAACAATTAGTAAACTTACATTGATACATCATTACCACCCAAAGTGTCCATAGTTTACATTAGGGTCCTCTCTTGATACACATTCTATGAATTTTGACAAATGTAAAATGATATGTGTCTACCATTATTTATCATACACAATAGTTTCACTGACCTAAAAATCCTGTTTCATCTATGTTTCCCCCAACCCTTCACTACTACTCAGAAAAAAGACAGAAAAAAGATTCCAACTACATGACATTCCTTTTTTAGAATGTCATATAGTTGGAATCACATAGTATATAGCCTCAAATTGGCTTCTTTCTTTTATTTGTTTTCTTTCTTTTTGTTTTTTTTGAGACACAGTCTCACTTTGTTGCCTTTGGTAGAGTGCTATGGCGTCATAGCTCACAGCAACCTCAAACTTTTGGGCTCAAGTGATTCTTTTTCCTCAGCCTCCCAAGTAGCTGGGACTACAGGCACCCGCCACAATGCCCAGCTATTTTTTTGTTGCAGTTGTCATTGTTGTTTTAGCAGTCCTGGGCTGGGTT
Source organism: Nycticebus coucang (assembly GCF_027406575.1). Lineage (NCBI taxonomy): Eukaryota > Metazoa > Chordata > Mammalia > Primates > Lorisidae > Nycticebus > Nycticebus coucang. The sequence continues at coordinate 121,697,951 of NC_069782.1, forward strand.
CAAACCCGCCAGCCTCAGTGTACATGGCCGGCACCCTACATGCACCTCAGGCACCCTCCTGAGCTATGGAAGCTGCCTCTTGCTCATTTTAAAAATCAAGCTGCTTATTTTCTTATTTTTGACTTTCTGGGTATTTTGGATAATAGTCCATTATCAGATATGTCTTTTGCATATTTTTTTTCTTAGTCTGTAGCTGGTCTTCTCATCCTCTTAGTTTTTCTTCTTTTTTAATGTAGTCATTTACAGGTATAAATTTTCTTCCAAGCATTGCTTTTATTCCATAAGTTTTGATATATTTTTATTTATCTCAAAATACTTTTCTTTTTCTTTTTTTTTTTTTTCTGTTGTTGTTGTGTGGTTTGTCCAGGGCCAGGTTCAAACCCGCCACCCTCAGTATATGGGGCTGGCACCTACTCACTGAGCCACAGGCACCACCCTCAAAATACTTTTTAAATTTCTCTTGTGACTTCTTCTTTGACCCATTGATTATTTAGGAGTATGGTGTTTAATTTTCATATATTTGTGAATTTCTCAAATGTCTTTCTGTTGATGATTTCTTATTTCATGTCGTCGTGACCAGAGAACATTCTTTGCCTGATTTCTTACATATATTAAAATTTGTTTTATAGCCTAGCATACAGTTTATTTGGATAATTTGAGAAGTATGTATATTCTGCTGTTCTTGGGTGAAATGTTATGTTCACTGTCCAGTTGGTTCTAAAATTTTCAGGTATTCTATTTGCTTGTGTATCTTTTGCCTATCCGTTATTGAAGGTGAGGTATAGAAGTCCCCAGGTATTGTTGAATTGCTTATTTCTCCAGTTGTCTTTTTTTTGGGGGGGAGGTGTTTTATGTGTGTATTTGGGGGGGGGGTTTGTTTGTTTGTTTTTTGCTTTATTTATTCTGAGGGCTTTTAGGTGCATATATGTTTATAATCATTAAGTCTTCCCAACAGATTGTTCCTTTTACCATGATAAAATGTCCTTTGTTTCTAACAGTAATTTTTGTCATAAAATCTATTTAGGCTGATAGAGAGCCAAAGTGGCTCTACTATCTTAATAGATTGATAGTAAATTCTTAGATTGCTTCAAGTTAATTTTTCCCCCAGAGACAAGGTATAATTCTGTTGCCTAGGTGGGAGTCCAGGGGCAGCTAAAGACTCCTGGGCTCAAGTAATCCTCCTATTTTATCTTCCCAATAGCTACAGGCATGTGCCACCACTCCTGGCTTTTTTTTTTTTTTTTTTTTGCTTTTGCTTTTTTTTCTCTGAGACAGAGTTTCACTCTGTTGCCCAGGCTAGGGTACTGTGGCCTCCCTCAGCCTAGCTCACATCAACCTCATGCTTATGGGTTCAAGTGATCCTTCTGCCTCAGCCTCCTGAGTAGCTGGGACTATAGGTGCGTGCCATAACACCTGGCTAATTTTTAGTAGAGTTAGGGTCTTGCTGTTGCTGTGGTTGGTCTCAAACTCCTGAGCTCAAGGGATCTTCCTTCATCAGCCTCCCAGAGTGCTAGGACTGCAGGCATGAACCAGTGTACCCAGCCCCATTAATTTTTTTTTTTAAGAGACAGGATTTCACTGTGTTGGCCAGGCTAGTCTTCAACTCCTGGTCTCAAGTGATCCTCTTGCCTTGACCTCCCAAAATATTGGTATTATGTAAAGCACCATGCCTGGCCTAAGTTAAAGTTTTATTATGGTTTTATTCTTATTTCTTTATTATTTAGTTTATAGTTCAGTTCTCATAACTAAACATTATTAATTCAAACTTATTATATAAAAGTTTACTAATAACCATCCTGAAAAAGTGGTTATCAAATTTTAAATGGAATATAGAGCTTAGAAGGGAAAGATACTCACAGGAGTTAATAATTAGACCAATTCCTAGGAGAAACCTCTCTAGATAATCTAGGAAATAAAATTAATAGTTATAATTTTATTTTATTTTGTTTTACAATATTATTAATAATATTAACAGTGATATCAATAGCTATTATTTGTTAATAAGTCCCTGCTATATGCCAGATACTAAGTGGGTCACTTTTTATATTTTATTTAAACCCCTCAAAAACTGTATGTAGTGAATATTTCCTCATTTTACAGATAAGAAACAGTCTCAGCAGATTTATTTACTGGAAGTCCATAAATGAAGCAGCCAGAATTTTAAATTGCTGAATTTGTTAGTGTTACTCAGTGAGTCAGCTATCAGGCCATATACAAATAAAAGGTAGTTTCAAGTATTCTAAGAACTAATAGGATTAATGTGAATTTGAACTAATTTGAAATAGTGTTAATAAATTACACATATGATGAGTAAGTAATAGGCTTTATGTGAGTTGGTGCTACTAGAATCAAAAGAGAATTATAGCAAAGAAGCAAAATGATAGGTGCTTGTATTATCAAATGGTTTATTCTTTCCTTTCTCTTAATACTTGCTCTGCTGATAATAGAAAAGGAGAGCAAATACATGAAAGAAGATGATACAACGTCATCATCTCCTAAGCAGTTTTTTTCCCCCAACTCTTCTAATGTTTAAGTTTACTTTACATGTTTCCACCCTCCCTCCCCCACCCCCAGAGGAAATTCACATGGTCAAAAGTTCAAAGGTGCTGGATACAGTAGGGTAGTTAATGAAAATTCTTTCTTTCACATCCAACGGCCCTGGCGCCAAGTAAAATCATGTATAATGTAATGATAAAGAATGGGCATGATAATGTAGCTATGCCATGATAATAAAATAAATAAATTTTATTTCCTTGGTTATAAATTATAACCATTGTTTTATTTTATTTTATTGTTTTTTGAGACAGTCTCACTTTCTTGCCTTGAGTAGAGTGCCATGGCATCATAGCACACAGCAACCTCAAACTCTGGGGCTTAAGCGATCCTCTTGCCTCAGTTTTTCATTTTTAGTAGAGATATCCTCTTGCTCTTGCTCAGGCTGGTCTCAGACTCTTGGAGTGCAAGCAGTCCACCCATCTCAGCTTCCTAGAGTGTTAGGATTACAGGCATGAGCCCCTGTGCCTAGCTATAACCATTGTTTTGAATTTCTAATATTTCATTCCAGGGTGATTTTCTTTTTCGTTTCTCTGTCTTTATCTCTTTCCCTCTTATTTCCTCCTTCTTTCCTCCTCCTTTCCTCCTTCTTTCCCTACACATATACACAATCTACAGAGTAGAGTTAAAGGAACAAATTAGGGATAGGGAATATTGGCAACTGTGGAAAACCAGTACCACTCCTAGGCCTGGTAGTACATATAGGGGAAAGGAGCTATTAAGAACTGTAGCAGAGACTCAGCGCCTGTGGCTCAGTGCCTGTACTTCAGTGGTTAGGGCACCAGCCACATACACTGAGGCTGCCAGGTTTGAACTCCACCCGGGCCTGCTAAACAACAGTGACAACTACAACGAAAAAATAGCGGGGCGTTGTGGCAAGTGCCTGTAGTCCCAGCTGCTTGGGAGGCTGAGCCCAAGGGTTTGAGGTTGCTATGAGCTGTGACACAACGGCACTCTACTGAGGGCAACATAGTGAGCCTCTTTCTCAAAAAGAACTGTAGCAGAGTGAGAAAGGCTGCTTAACAGAATAAAGTGGTCTGATACAAATGCAAACTCCCTACAGTAAGGGAAAAGGCCAGGGAGAACTTCCTTAATACATTTACTACCTCTGATTTTCTAGCCTCTCCTCTCATTTGAGCACGTCAGAAGCTAGAGGGCAAGGTTGCTTGGAAGTTTGTTTGGTTTGTCACCCAGTTCACAAAGCAGGATGGAGAAAGATAAGGAATAGATCGGTGGAGAGGTAAACAGAATCCCTAGCACAATTAGGTTTTATATTCTAGACTAGCATTCTATAAACCTTGTTCTGTATTTTTTTCCTTACCAATACATTATAGATAGCCATTTCCTGTTAGAATATAAAGAGATTTTTTTTGAACAGCTTTGTAGTGTTATGTGGTTATTTATATAACCAGTCTCCTATTAATGGGTATATAGGTTCTTTCCAATTTTTAACCATTACAAACAGTGCTCTTACAAACAACTTTGTGTGAATTCTTTTATGCAATGTGCAAATATATCTGTAAGATAAATAGAAATGGAATTGCTAAGTCTATGGTACGTGTATTTATATCAGATATTGTAAAATTGGCTTTTGTAGAGATTATACCTATTTAATCTCTCAACAGTGTATTGGAGTGCCTGCTTTCCTAATACCTTTGCCAACGTACTATCAATATACAGAACTTATTATATCTGCTGCCTTAGCATTGATCAAAGTTCAGCAGAATGCTGACTTAGATGTTCTTGTTTTCTTTGATTATGAAATATTTTATTTGTGGAAAAGGAATATATCCGAACTACATGGGAGAATAAAGACTTATAAGGCATCACTCATTTATCTTTTCACATTTAGAAATAAAATATCCTGGTTAGTTGAACTTTAATCATTAAGTAGTGACTGTTTTATCCATATAAATGCCTTTTTGTCTTAAAATCATGTATACAAATAAAGATATGATAATAGCTATACCAACTTTATTTTATTTTTTTTTTTTTTTAATTTTGTTTTTTGGAGAGACAGAGTCTCACTTTATGGCCCTCGATAGAGTGCCATGGCATCACACAGCTCACAGCAACCTCCAACTCCTGGGCTTAAGCGATTCTCTTGCCTCAGCCTCCCGAGTAGCTGGGACTACAGGCGCCCGCCACAACACCCAGCTATTTTTTTGTTGCAGTTTGGCCGGGGCTGGATTTGAACCCGCCACCCTCGGTATATGGGGCCGGCGCCCTGCTCACTGAGCCACAGGAGCCGCCCTTATTTATTATTTTTAAGTTGCATTTTTTTTTTTTTTTAATTTTACGGAGGGTTCTTGCTATGTGCCTGGGCTGGCCTCAGACTCCTGGGCTCAATCAGTGCCTACCTCAGCCTCCTACATAGCTGAGACTCCAGGCATGTGGCATGTACCACCTCTGGCAATTTTTTTAATCAACTTTTTATTTTAGAAGAATTTTTGATTTACAGAAAAATTACAAAGATAGTATAAAGAGTTTTCATATAACCCACATCCAATTTCCTCTGTTATAAACATCTTTTATTATTGTAATATGGTACATTTGTTATAAATAATCGACCAGTACCAATACATCATTAACAACTAAGTCCCTATTTTATTCAAATTTTGTTAGTTTTTACCTGAAGTCTATTGTGATCCAAGGTAACCATCCAATAAGATACTACATTACATTTAGTCATGTCTCCTTATATTCTCCTTGGCTGTGACTTTCCTTGCTTTTGAGGACCTTGACAGTTTTGAGGAATACTGGTTAGGTGTTTTATAGAAAGTCTCTCAGTTGGAATTAGTTGATGTTTTTCTCATTATTTATTGGAGTTATGAGTTTTGGTGAGAAAGAGCACAGAGGTAGGATGCCATTTTCATCAGTGGTACATTGTCGCAGCCCTTATGCCCTGGTCTCGATCTCCATAAGGATTAGAAGTACAAGCTTGCAGGAGGCTGGCTAACCTTGATTGCAGGGTAGCCCTTTTACTGAGACAGCACAAGACAGGTGAGGGGAGTATTAGACAATGACTACGTGCCTAAGGATCACCAGGGGCTTAAGTCTCCACAAGGAGCAACTGCGGGTGAATTGCCGCAGGTCTGCCCACCCAGCTGCAAATCATCTTGCTCAGAGGTCATCTGGCTCTTGGTGTCCTCTACAGTATATAATATCTACATGACTCATCACTGGTGATACTGATCTTGGTCATTAAGCTCAGTCAGTATTTACCAGCTTTATCCACTATAAGCTTACATTATTTTACCATTTTATACTAGCTTTTTTTGATGTTGCATGTGCCCTGTTTATCACTTCTTATCCTTTTATTTTTAATTCTTTTGGATTCTTTTTTACATTTATTGTGATACTGATATAGTTCATATTTTACCTTCAAATTTAGTGCTTTCTATTTGTCCTTTTTCCCTTTTCCTTACCATCTTTTGGATTGATGTTTTTCCCTCATACTGTATTTTCCTCCATACTAGTTCTTAAGTTTTATGCTTTATTTCTCTATCTAAGTGGTAATCCTTGAATAACCTTAGCTTTTATCTCTTCAAATATTGCTTTTCCCCCCATTCTCTTCATTCTCACCTGAACTCTGATTACAGTTACAGTAGACATTTTTTTTGTCTTGATAAAATTTCTCATTTTCTGGATTTTGTTATTGCTTATACCCCACATTTAACATGTTGCTATGTCCCTTGCATTTCATGTAAACTCATGTATTTTTTTACAGGTATATTTCATAGATGATTCTGTGTACTTTATGTCACAACATCAGGTATCCAATGTGTTTTTATAAGACTTATCAATCAGCCTGTGTGTCCAATAGTTTCCTGTCTGCTACCACCTAATGATTTTAGCAGAGGTTCATAATTTAACATTCATTGCCAATAAAGCCATTCTTTCATTAGTAAAAAACAGATTGCATTTTAGTTTTTTCTTCATCTATTGGCTTACAATATTTGTATAAAGATGAACTGAAGAGATTGCTGAGCCAAAGAGTAAATTGCCTAAGATATTGTTAAATGTGCTAAATTTCAATTCACCTGTACTAGATGAGCATGCCTGTTTCCTCATTCTTTTGTCTGTAGAACAAATAGACATGTAGAGATATAGAATGTCTAAAGTGTTGACAAATTAAGATTTCAGCCAGTCTGTTAGGTAAGAAAGGATACCTCATTGTAGTTTAATAGACATTTCATGAATGAGGTGGCTAAACCATTTTAAAGGAAGAATATTGTAGGCTGAAAGAGGTACTGTAAAGTAAATATTAAATATATCTTCCCCAAACTTAAAAGAAATGTTTTCAAGCCTTAAGTTTTATGGGGATTTTATATTTCTGATTGATACATTGCAGCTTATCAGTTACTCCATAAAAATAGTCTATGTTGTTTGCCTTCTAGCCACGCGGCCTTCTACTACTAACATGAATTCAACTTGTTCCTTTTCTGCATCCTCTTGTAAAGTATATTGTTGGCTTGTTTCATTACCTGAAAACCAACCAAATATGGACTCAAGGACTCTTTTTGTATTAATAAGAGTCTCTAGTAATATTTACACTTAACCCTTTACAGTGGTTCTCAACCTTCCTAATGCCACAGTGTATTTTCTTGTTACAAAGGGGTCGCAACACACAGGTTGAGAACCACTGCTTTAGAAAAATGTTTCTGGCAGCGCCTGTGGCTCAGTGAGTAGGGCGCCGGCCCCTTATGCCGAGGGCGGAGGGTTCAAACCCAGCCCTGGCCAAACTGCAACAACAAAAAAAAAATAGCCGGGTGTTGTGGCAGGCGCCTGTAGTCCCAGCTGCTCCGGAGGCTGAGGCAAGAGAATCGCTTAAGCCCATGAGGTGGAGGTTGCTGTGAGCTGTGTAAGGCCACGGCACTCTACCAAGGGCCATAAAGTGAGACTCTGTCTCTACAAAAAAAAAAAAAAGAAAAATGTTTCTTCATAGTTTACTTTGTATCTAAGTTCCTATGTATGATCACAATAAGAAAAAAAATTAAAAAACCTAAATCCTGGGCGGCGCCTGTGGCTCAGCGAGTAGGGCGCCGGCCCCACATGCCGAGGGTGGCGGGTTCAAACCCAGCCCCGGTCAAACTGCAACAACAAAAAAAAATAGCCGGGCGTTGTGGCGGGCGCCTGTAGTCCCAGCTACTAGGGAGGCTGAGGCAAGAGAATCGCGGAAGCCCAGGAGTTAGAGGTTGCTGTGAGCCGTGTGACGCCACGGCACTCTACCCGAGGGCGGTACAGTGAGACTCTGTCTCTACAAAAAAAAAAAAAACCTAAATCCTGTTCCATAGTGATTTAGTCTTTGAATACTCCTTTTTTTGAGATGGAGTCTCACTATGTCACCCTCGGTAGAGTGCATGGCATCACAGCTCACAGCAACCTCAAACTCTTGGGCTTAAGCAATTCTCTTGCCACCGCCTCCCAAGTAGCTGGGACTACAGGTGCCCGCCACAGTGCCCGGCTATTTTTTTGTTGTGGTTGTTGTTGTTTAGCTGGCCCAGGCTGGGTTCGAACCCGCCGGCCTCAGTGTATGTGGCTGGCACCATAACTATGCTACAGGTGACAAGCCAATCTTTGAATACTCTTTATTGTAAAAGTTTATAATTAGAGGACTCATTTGAATTTTTTTTTTTTTTTTTTGAGACAGTCTCACTTTGTAGCCCTCGGTAGAGTGCTGTGGCGTCACAGCTTACAGCAACCTCAAACTCTTGGGCTTAAGTGATTCTCTTGCCTCAGCCTCCCAAGTAGCTGGGATGACAGGCGCCCACCACAACACCCAGCTATTTTTGGAGATAAGGTCTCGCTCTGGCTCAGGCTGGTCTTGAACCTGTGAGCTCAGGCAATCCACTCACCTTGGCCTCCCAAGTGCTGGCATTACAGCCATGGCTCCTGGCTTTTCTTTTTTTTTTTTTGAGACAGAGTCTCACTCTGTTGTGGAGTCACCCTAGCTCACAGCAACCCCAAACTCCTGGAGTTCAAGTGATCCTCCTGCCTCAGACTTCTGAGTAGCTGGGACCACAGGTGCCCACCCCCATGCCCAGCTAGTTTTTCCATTTTTAGTAGAGATACGGTCTCACTTTAATCAGACTAGTCTTAAATTCCTGAGTTCAAATAGTCCTCCCACCTTGACCTCCCAGAGTACTAGGATTACAGGTGTGAGCCCCATCCCTTGCTCTTAGTAGATAATTTTTAGCCTTCAGTTATATAATTTATGAGGCAAATGACTAGGATACCTTCAAAATAAGTTCTCATGTTTACTGCTTATCTCGCTCCCCTAAGATTTAAAAGTAGGTTAATTTTTTTGTTTGTTTGTTTGTTTGTTTTGGTGGTTTTTGGCCAGGCCTGGGTTTGAACCCGCCACCTCCGGCATATGGGAGGGACCACAGGCACCGCCCAAAAGTAGGTTAGTTTTAAGAAGTATATTTCACCCAGCTACTCGGGAGGCTGAGGCAAGAGAATCGCTCGGGCCCAGGAGTTGGAGGTTGCTGTGAGCTGGGTGAGGCCACGGCACTCTACCAAGGGCCATAAAGTGAGACTCTGTCTCTACAAAACAAAAAAAAAGAAGTATATTTCAAAAATGTTAGGCTTTCTGGGTGCACACTATATATAAATATAAGTAGCTAAATTACAGGTTCAAAACATAACTATCGAATCTTTTGTTTTAAAGGGTGAGGAGGTATAATTTCTCTTTTTTTCAAGCTAGAAGATAGTTACGGAGTACAGTTTATATTTACAAAATCTGCATTCTCTAACTATTATTTTCACTGTCCCTCTTCATTCCCACATTTCTTGCCTTCATGAACTCCTCCTTCAGTTCCTTGTCCCAGATCTTTAAGAGGAGCATCTATTCTTTATTTCTTATTTCTGAAAATTTCCTGAAATTGTCTTGTTTTTATTCCAGAGCCAACCATATACCATAATTTTTTTCTCAGACTTCTCCTGTCTTTGTACCTTCTACCTGAGAAACCTATCAAGCTTAAATTACAATTTAGAACTGGACCAGATAATGGCTGACATATAATGTTTCTACATAACATTAACTATTACACTGAAAGCTTCATATGTACATTATTTTAATTTTCACAAAAACTCTGGTATAGTTAATACTCTCATAGTACAGGTGCAGAAATTGAGGCCCAGAGGTGGCACTTCATCTAAATTCACACAGCAGATCCTATTCAATCCTTGTCTACTTTATTAATGTTTCCTCCTAATGAGCCTAGTATACAAGCTTCTCATATGAAGGAAAAAGAGAATTAAATGGTATATCACACGGACTTCTTCAGGGTTGTGGTTATCTGAATTTAATAACTTTTGTTATTCCCTAAAATACAGGTTTTTATAATCAATAAAAATAATTATTCTCATCATGGAAAATTTGAAAAATACATGTTTGAAAAAAATGTATGGTGAAAAAAATTTTTAAATGTGTGTTTTCATTTTCAAAAGGAAGGAAGATAGTATCTTATATTACCTGGCACATATATGTAGGCACATTATGCTATGCTGTTAGCCTGGTTTTAATTAGGAGTTAATGATGATTGATGGTGGGTATGACTCTTGTTTTTGAGACAGACTCTACAGAGCCTCACCTCAGTAGAGTGCTGTGTGCCACAGCTCACAGCAACCTCCAACTCTTAGGCTTAAGTGATTCTCTTGCCTCAGTGTTCCAAGTAGCTGGGACTACAGGCACCTTCACAATGCCCAGCTGTTTTTTTGTGTGTGTAATTGTCGTTGTTGTTTGGCAGGCCTATGCTGGGTTCAAACCCACCAGCTCTGGTATATGTGTCTGGCACCCTAGCTGCTGGGCACCGAGCCTTTATCTCACCTTTAAGAATTTTTTTTTCCAGGTGGCACACCCCCAGTGGGTAGGGCGCTGGCCCCATATACCAAGAGTGGCAGGTTTGAACCCAGCCCCAGCCAAACTGCAACAAAAAATAGCCAGGCGTTGTGGTGGGCACCTGTAGTCCCATCTACTTGGGAGGCTGAGGTGAGAGAATTGCCTAAGCCCAGGAGTTGGAGGTTGCTGTGATCTGTGACACCACGGCACTCTACTGAGGGTGATAAAGTGAGACTCTTGTCTCTAAAAAAAAATAAAAAGAATTTTTTTTCCCAGCAGTCACTCCCAGTTAGAAGGCATGCCTTGTCTGGTTTTTGCCTTGATTCACACTGGTACTTTTTACTTTTCACTTAGCATTGGCCTCCCTTTTTACATCACATACTTCAAGTTTAGATCAAGATCCATTTATTTCAGGAGTTCAAGATCCTTCTGAGCAAGAGGAAACCCTGCCTCTACTAAAAACAGGAAAATTAGCCTGGCATTGTGGCAAGAACCTGTAGTCCCAGCTGCTCGGGAGGCTAAAGCAGGAGGATGGCTTGAGCCCAAGAGTTGGAGATTGCAGTGAAATATGATGACACCACTGCACTCTAACCTGAGTTATAGAGTAAGATTCAGTCTCAAAAAAAAAAAAATCTTTACCTAAAATTTTCTTAGTATTTATCTGTGTAGTTTATACCATATTATCATGCACATCTATTAATTTTGCCTTAAAGTTTTTCAGTTGTTTAATACATATTATTTGGGGAATGAGCAAATGAGGAGAAGGGGAAGGGAGAAGAATGCGGAGTCACGGTGTATGGCACACCTCTTGGGGGTGGGACACAATTATAAGAGGGACTTTATCTAACAAATGCAATCTAATTCTAGTTCTTTGTACCCTCAATGAATCTCAAACAATAAAAAATAATAATAATAAATAAAAGTACAAAAAATATATATATATTGTTTGTCACTAGATCATAGTGCTCACTTCAGCAGCACATATACTATAACTAGATTGTAGACTCCTTGGAGGCTGCAGTTAGTGCGTTAAATATTATTTACATTTATTTTAATACACGGTAAAATGCATGGTGTACAATAGATGCTTACTATGTACTTAATAGTTGATATTTATAGCTCACAAGTATTCTATAGGCTATACTTCTGAGGATAAATTAAAGCTTTCCCTGATACAAACTGTGTAATCATAAAGAACTACTATGGTGAGCTTCAATTCTTAATCGTGGTAATGTGATATACACTGTAGATATATAGATGTGGCACTCATCTGCTCATCTGATAACTAACTTATTTTTATTAAGCAAAGTAGCTTATAGCCTGAACTTGCAGGATGTTTGTTTTTATGTAAAGATATTAAAATCCCAACCTATAAGCAGAGCAGAGATGAAACACACATAAGCTTACTTGAGGCTCTTAGTCCTAGCCCCCAAAGTGCAGTGTTTAAAACAGTGATAAAGGGCAGTGCCTGTGGCTCAAAGGGGTAGGGCACTGGTCCCACATGCCACAGGTGGTGGGTTCAAACCCATTCCTGGCCAAAAACCACACACACACACACACACACACACACACACACACACAAAATTCCTTTGGGCGGCGCCTGTGGCTCAGTGAGTAGGGTACCGGCCCCATATGCCGAGGGTGGCGGGTTCAAACCCAGCCCCGGCCAAAATGCAACAAAAAAACAGCCGGGCGTTGTGGCGGGCGCCTGTAGTCCCAGCTACTCGGGAGGCTGAGGCAAGAGAATCGCGTAAGCCCAAGAGTTAGAGGTTGCTGTGAGCCGTGTAACGCCACGGCACTCTACCGCGGGCCGTACAGTGAGACTCTGTCTCTACAAAAAAAAAAATAAATAAATAAAAAAATAAAACAGTGATAAATGCTAGAGAAAGGGTTAAAACTTTTTATTTATCCCTTTGGGATTACTACATACTTAGTTAATTTGGTTGTCATGACACTATTTCATATCTTCAATAAAATCCACATTTCTTGACTTGGGACCATATAATTTTAAAAGTCCATTTTTAATGAGATTGAGTCAAATACTTGCCCCAGAGTGCTGTGGCTAGGTCCTTGTACCATTATATTTCAGTGCCTGTAGAACAGGCTAAAGTTCCAAAATACTGCCAAGTACCATGTGCTGAGATAACTGTGGCCTAGAGGGTCCCTAAGAGTGATGCCAATCATCATTAAAAAGCATTTTTTAAGCACCTATGTGTACATGGTTCTATCCTAGGCACTGTACAAAACGAATTAAACAGACATGGTCCCTGCCCCCTGGGAGTTTTCAGTCTAAGATGATGCTGACATGGACAGACATAAAGGATATTGAGACAACTGAACAAACATTGAACAAGAACATAAAGTACTAACATTATGCACAAGCAAAGGGGTAAGTGCATTTTATGGGGTAGCGTATAAACGAAGCCTCATGGGACATGGACAGGGTGGGGTAGATAAAGTTAATCAACCTCTATCAAATTAGGCTAGTCTGTGATGGAACGTTGGTTTTTTATACAGACTTAAAGTAGGGACATAGAGTTTAATAAAAGGACTTGGAGTAAGGAGTGAAGTGTAGAATTATATTGTTGGACTATTTATGACCCCAAAAATCTGTCCCTCTGGATGGCTCTGAAAGTGAGGTTGGTGTTTTAGCTTTACACAGTTGGCATTTGAGTTGACTCTAGATCAGCAGTTCTCAACCTGTGGGTCGAGACCTCTTTTTTTTTTTTTTTTTGTAGAGACAGAGTCTCACTTTATGGCCCTCGGTAGAGTGCAGTGGCCTCACACAGCTCACAGCAACCTCCAACTCCTGGGCTTAAGCGATTCTCTTGCCTCAGCCTCCCGAGTAGCTGGGACCACAGGCGCCCGCCACAACGCCCGGCTATTTTTTGGTTGCAGTTTGGCCAGGGCCGGGTTTGAACGCGCCACCCTTGGTATATGGGGCCGGCGCCCCACTGACTGAGCCACAGGCGCCGCCCGAGACCTCTTTTTTTTTTTGTAGAGACGGAGTCTCACTGTACCGCCCTCGGTAGAGTGCCGTGGCGTCACACGCTCACAGCAACCTCTAACTCTTGGGCTTACGCGATTCTCTTGCCTCAGCCTCCCGAGCAGCTGGGACTACAGGCGCCCGCTACAACTCCCGGCTATTTTTTTGTTGCAGTTTTGGCCGGGGCTGGGTTTGAACCCGCCACCCTCGGCATATGGGGCCGGCGCCCTACTCACTGAGCCACAGGCGCCGCCCCCCGAGACCTCTTTTTAACAATGTAAATATATTGCGGCATTAGGAAGGTTGAGAACCACTGCTAGATCAAAACCACTTCAATGCAAAACAAACAAACAACAACAACAAAAAAAAAAAAAAACACTGGGAACTTGAGTGGCTTCTGCAACCAGTCTATTTTGCTTGTTAAATCCCTTTTATAAACCACTGGCCACTTAACAAAACCATTGTCTTTCAGGAACCTTGTACAAGGTTGTTTTTAGAAGCATCAGTACATGCCTCATTATATCATATTAGAAACATTAGACCTCTGACGAAATGTAAAAATTGTGTTTCTTAAGAATTGGTCAAAGGTGTTTTGAGGATACTAATCTATCTCGGAGAAAGGCCCAGGGAGTTCTGTGTATTATTATAAACAATGCCAGAAGATGTTGAAGAATAAGTATTGCCTATCAATTTTCCAGTCATTGATTTCTTTACTTCCAAGGTATACCTTTAACAATCATACATACATAGACTTGAATTTGAATCACAGTAGCAGCAAAAATCTACTTTTGCATTGCCTACCAGATCAAACTGATTCCTCCTTTTCAATAGATATGAACTTATGTGTTTCCCTAGTACTTCTCAGCTCACTTTTTGATGTCACTCAAATCTGAAATGTAAAAACATGAACTTACGGGCAGCGCCTATGGCTCAGTGAGTAGGGTGCCGGCCCCATATACCGAGGGTGGCAGGTTCAAACCCAGCCCCGGCCAAACTGCAACCAAAAAATAGCCGGGCGTTGTGGCGGGCGCCTGTAGTCCCAGCTGCTCGGGAGGCTGAGGCAAGAGAATCGCGTAAGCCCAAGAGTTAGAGGTTGCTGTGAGCCGTGTGACGCCACGGTACTGTACCCGAGGGCGGTACAGTGAGACTCTGTCTCTACAAAAAAAAAAAACATGAATTTACACAAAATACTATGGTATAGTTATTCTGTTTATACAGGCGTCTTCATTATACAAAAGAATTCACAGTAGACTTCCTGCCAATTGTAAGGTTCCCTAGAGCCCTTTAAGTTAATGTGTTTTGGGTTTTTTTTGTAGAGACAGAGTCTCACTTTATTGCCCTCAGTAGAGTGCTATGGCATCACAGCTAACAGCAACCTCCAACTCCTGGGCTTAACCAATTCTCTTAGCCTCCCAAGTACCTGGGACTACAGACGCCCGCCACAATGCCCAGCAATTTTTTTGTTGCAGTTTGGCCAGGGCCGGGTTTGAATCCGGCACCCTACCCACTGAGCCACAGGCACCACCCACAGTTAATAAGTTTTTAAAACTTATATTTGTACAAAGCTGTTTCAATTGACACTACTTCTTTTTTTTTTTTTTTTGTAGAGACAGAGTCTCACTGTACCGCCCTCGGTAGAGTGCCGTGGCGTCACACGGCTCACAGCAACCTCTAACTCTTGGGCTTACGCGATTCTCTTGCCTCAGCCTCCCGAGCAGCTGGGACTACAGGCGCCCGCCACAACGCCCGGCTATTTTTTGGTTGCAGTTTGGCCGGGGCTGGGTTTGAACCCGCCACCCTCGGCATATGGGGCCGGCGCCCTACTCACTGAGCCATAGGCGCCGCCCAATTGACACTACTTTTAAAAACAAGTTGTTAGGCCCACTGAGGGATTAAAAATTCCATAAAGCCAGCTCAGCACCTGTAGCTCAGCTGGTAGGGCACTGGCCATATACATTGGAGCTGGTGGATTCGAACCGGCCCAGGGCCTGCCAAACAACAATGACAATTACAAGAACAACACCATAAAATAGCTGGGCGTTGTGGTGGCCGCCTGTAGTCCCAGCTACGTGGAAAGCTAAGGCAAGAGGATTGCTTAAGCCCAAGAGTTTGAGGTTATTGTGAGCTGTGATACAATGGCACTCTACCTACGGTGACATAGTGAGGCTGTCTCAAAAAAAAACAAATCCTTAAAGCCTTTTTAAAATCTCAAAACATTTTTATGCTCTTACATATTTAACTTAGGAAGTACATTTATTCATACTTCTACTTCTCCATCAGAATTGAAATTTTCGAAGACTAGACTTTTGCCTTTTCCCACTTCCTGTAACTTGTGCTATTATCTGACAATAAGAAGCTAATAATTGTTGCTCTTTTCCTGAGATCATGACCCCAAGTCATGAGATAGTAGCACATAGGAAGAGTGATTTAGGAACTGTCATCCAGAGGATTTCAGGGATTGTTCTTCCTTACCAAACAGCTTACCTAGATAATCTTTAGTTGTCAGAAATATCTCTCCTGGGCGGCGCCTGTGGCTCAAGGAGTAGGGCGCCGGTCCCACATGCCAGAGGTGGCAGGTTCAAACCCAGCCCCGGCCAAAAAAAAGAAATATCTCTCCTGGATGGCAGTTTATTATTCTAATCATATGCTGAACACAAGGCATTTATCCTCCTTTTAAATATTAAGCTAATCTTGGAGTAGTCTATCTGGAAGAACCTGGAAAAATTTAAGCAAACTTAAGACAAAGGCCAAAACAGACTTTTGTCAGAAAAACTGCAACTAGGTGCTAGAAAATGCAGCATGTCATCATTTTAACTGACAGGTCTTTTGCATATATAACACAAGGGATGAGTAGAAAATTCTAAAAGAGGAAGTATAAAGATTTTTTTTTTCTTACACAAAATAATTCATGCCCAGTGATTCAGAAAAAAGTTGAGAGCTCATTATGTTAGAACCCTCTGAGATATTCCAAGGAAAAGCAATTCAAATATCTGGAGATTGTCATTGTTCATAATAAATAAAAATAGAAGTGATGAATTACTTTTTAGGAACTATTTTTTCATACAAGTATTGGGGGGAGGATTTACAAATTATATTGCATCACACATCAGTTCCAAGTACTACAGAATTCAGTTCAGCAAATGCTTGAGAATCATAGGTTCGTACTTGGGATACATCACTGGTCAAAACAAAAGATCATTTTCCCTTTGGAGCTTATGTTCTAATATAGGAATCAGCAAAAACCTTTTCTGTACAAACCAGGTAGTAAATATTTAGACTTTACATGTCACCATGTTCCAACAAAACTTCATTTACAAAAATAGGCATCTGGCTGAATTTGGCCTACAGCCAGTTTTCCAACCCACATTCTAATAAGTGGAAATGTAATTGAAAGTAAATTAGAGTATGTTAGGTGATAAGTGCTTTAAGAAAAAGAAAAATAGGGCAAAGTAATCAAATAGAGAGTATGGTAGAGGTAAGAGTTGTCAAAATGGACCTCATTGAAGTCAAGAAGAGGAAGAAACAGCAAAGGAGACTGGAAAATGAGTGATAAGATAGAAAACCAAGACATGTTCTGGACATGTAATGAAGAACTGTGTATTGGGAAGAAAATGGGATCATCTGTGTCAGATGTTGCTGATAGACCAAATAAAATGAAGACTAAGATAAGACCATTGGACTTAGTTATATGGAGGTTGTTAGTGACGTTGGTAAGCAGTTTTGGTGGAGTAAGTTCAAGAGAGAATTAATGGAAAGAGATTTCCTTTCCCCAATTCTCCTGAGGAATTTTGTTGCAAAGAGAACAACGAAATGAAGTAGCTGAGTGGCTCATGCTTCATGCCTATGATCCTAGGACTTTGGTAGCCAAGGCCAGAGGATCACTTTTAGCCCAAGAGTTTGAGACCAACCTGGGCAACATAGCAAGACTCTGTCTCCACAATAAAAAAAAATTTTTTAATTAGCCGGACATGAGAATGTACCTGTAGTCCCAACTACTTGAGA
Organism: Nycticebus coucang; assembly: GCF_027406575.1. Classification (NCBI taxonomy): domain Eukaryota; kingdom Metazoa; phylum Chordata; class Mammalia; order Primates; family Lorisidae; genus Nycticebus; species Nycticebus coucang. The sequence goes on from NC_069782.1 coordinate 121,715,338, forward strand.
GGCTGAGGCAGGACGATCACTTGAGTTCAAGGTTAGAATGAGCTATCATTGTTCACTATACTCCAGCCTCGGTGACAGGGTGAGACCCTCAGTCTAAATAAATAAATAAGAAGGATCAACAAAAGTTTAAGAGATGAGAAATAGTAATCATGTTTATTGGATGGAAATAAAGAAAGTAGAGAAAAAAGCTATGAAACTAGTGTATGGTGCCCCGTGATCACATTAATGTACACACCTATGATTTAATAAAAAAAAAAAAGAGTAGAGAAAAAAGCCATGCAGGAAAATGGGAGAGAATAAGAGCTATGGCCTTGAGTTGGTGAGAGATAGGATCTAGTGTACAAGTAAAGAGATTGACTTCAGATAGGTAGACTATTGGTAGAGAGGTACATCTGCTGAAGAGAGTCTATAGATACTCTTATGGCTTCAATTTTCTGATTAAAGATTCATCAGTAGAGAATATCAAAGTTGAAGTGCTTTTATATACATACGTGGTCTTTAACTTCCAGTACCAACATTTGAGGGATCTTTAGTGACTCACTAAAATAATTTTTTTGTGCCTTCTAAGGGATTTATAAACTTAATCCAGCAAATTTATGTGTTTTGAGAATAAAACTCTATATTCTGAGGTTAAATAATCATGCAGTGCCTGTGGTACAGTGCTTGTTACCATGCAGACACTCAAGAAATGCTAAATATTATTAGAGGATATAGAATCAGTATGTACTAAATTAGGCTTATTTTATCTCTTTTACCCCAAAAGATACCTTATCATGGTTTTGTTTTGTTTTGTTTTGTTTTGTTTTGAGACAGAGTCTCACTCAGTCACCCTGGGGTTGACTGCTATGGCATCCTACCTCACAGCAACCTCAAACTCTTGGGCTCAGTCAATCCTCCTGCCTCAGCCTCCCGAGTAGTTGGGACTATAGGCCACAACACCCAGATATTTTTAGAGATGGGGTCTCGCACTTGCTCAGGCTAGTCACGAACTCCTGAGCTCAATCTGCCTGCCTCGGCCTCCTAGAGTGCTGGAATTACAGGCATGAGCCGCCGTGCCTGGACTCTTATCATGGTTTTAAATGGTATTTAAGTTAGAGTTTGACATTAGTAAGTAAATAGGCTAAAATTAAATCTCTTTTGATGTTCTTTCTACTTTTTTATTTTTTGGCTGGGGCTGGTTTTGAACCCGCCACCTCTGGCACATGGGGCCAGTGCCCTACCCCGTTGAGCCACAGGCACCACCCCTGTTCTTTCTACTTTACAATGTCTCTCTCTATATACAGTGACTGACTGGGGATATTAGCTCCAGTGATCAGTAGGGCATCTTGATCAGGGGCTCCCTAGATGGATGCTTTATTCTTTTATGTTTAATTATTTTATCAGACTGCTGTGTTAATTACTTTGTACAATAAAAAAAAATGTTTTTGTGTCTAGCATTCACCTTTAGATATAAGCCCTCAGAAGGTAGGTAATAACTCCTACACATTACTAAGAAAATAACTCAAGTAATAGTTTGTGTGTGGAAAGCATTCAACAAATATGATGATTAATAATCAGGAGACTTCATGTTCCTTTGGTTAAACTTAGATGTTCAGTTCTTCAGTCTTGCTTTAAATCAGGCATGAGACCCTTCTACTCTTCTGGAAAATTCTGGAGCTAAATTATATTGGGCTTGCAGTTAATAGAATACCTCCAAATATAGCTATTCCAAATAACTTCCAGAAGGAAGTTGTAGCCAAATTTTATAGTAATAATAGAAGCATATTTGGCACATAATGTAAGATAAATTGACTTGTTACAACTGTAAGAAAATGGCCTTGGTTACCTTTACACAGTGTACCAAGGTGCACAGTCAGTGAAGTCAGAGAACTTAAATTCTTAGCATGTATTAAAGAATCTAATGTTGCCAGGACTGTTTGGAAGAGGAAGTTGAAATGGTCATTTCACTCTGCAGTAACCATTGTGATTAAGAGATGGAAGTGAGACTGCTATTTCCTTTATAAGAAGCACCTGTATTGAGGCTCTAATTTTTAGGTTCAGTAGTAAATATAAAACCTTAAGGAGGCTGTTTCATAGATTTTAGTAAGTAATATTTAGCTATTTATGCAAATGACTGAAAACTTCTACAAATGTGTGTTCCCATCAAATTTTTAACAATTACAGTAGAACCTCTGTGAGTTGACCACCCAGGGACTGGTTTGTTTTACAGAGTACACTCTGTCACCCTGGGTAAAGTGCTGTGGTATCATGGTAGCTCATAGCAACCTCAAACTCTTAGACTCAAGAGTGACTGGGACTACAGGCGCCCATAACAATACCTGCTAGTTTTTTTTTAGTTTTACTAGAGATGGGGTCTGGCTTTTGTTCAGGCTGATCTCCAGCTCCTGAGCTCAGGCAATCCACCCACCTTGGCCTCCCAGAGTGCTAGGATTATAGGTGTGAGCCACCACACCCAGCCCACCCAAGAAATTGTTAACAAATGGGTCAACATACAGAGGTGGTCAACATAAGGAACTAGGCCTACCATACTGATACGTACATATGATGCATGTTCAGTCTATGAAAATTAGGTCAACTTGAGGAGGTGGTCAACTATGGAGGTTCTACTGTGTTTCTAAAGCATCAGAACATCCAACCTCATAAAAGTATTTTAGATGTATAGATAATATTGGACAAGTCATTTTAAAAATCCACTTTGTGTTGAACTTTCTCTTGTTTTCTTTGTGTTATAGGTCCAGTTGTTTATGTCTTGGATCTTGCAGATAGACTGATCTCAAAAGCTTGTCCATTTGCTGCAGCGGGAATAATGGTTGGCTCTATCTATTGGACAGCTGTGACTTATGGAGCAGTGACAGTGATGCAGGTTCACAATTTTACTTATTTACTATTTTACTTTTGGTGTGAAGATCCATTAAATAAATTTTTTTTTTTTTATTGGTAGAGACAGAGTCTCACTTTATGGCCCTCGGTAGAGTGCCGTGGCCTCACACAGCTCACAGCAACCTCCAACTCGTGGGCTTAAGTGATTCTCCTGTCTCAGCCTCCCGAGCAGCTGGGACCACAGGCGCCTGCCACAACGCCCGGCTATTTTTTTTGGTTACAGTTTGGCCGGGGCCAGGTTCGAACCCACCACCCTCGGTATATGGGGCCGGCACCCTACCAACTGAGCCATAGGTGCCGCCCCATTAAATAAATTTTTGATAGGAGTTTTATTTGATAGGATTTTTATTTTTGATAAATAAAATATTTATTTTATTTTCTTTGATAGGATATATTATTTTAAATTAGAAACCACATTCTCATGGCTTAAAAATAGAAGATACATAAAGTTATCTGCTAAAAATTCTCCCTACTCCTCTCCTTCATTTCTCCAAGTTCCCTCTCCTTTCCTAGATAGCCACTATTGTTAGTTTTATATAGCATATTCTTCGAAACTTGATTTTTATATATGCTAGAAAAAATATATTCTCCCCCACCCAGTGTTTTTTTTTTTTATTTACCCAAAAAGAAGTATATTGTAGCTTCATTTCACTATGAAATAGTGACTCTTAAGAGTGTTTCATATAAGTGTACAGAAATCTGCATAGCATTCTATGTATAGAAGTGTACAGAAATCTGCATAGCATTCTATGTATAGAATTACAGCAGTTTACTAATGAGTCTTTGGTTAGTTGAATAGTCAGTGCTACGATCAGTAATTGTTGATGAAGATTAGAGAGACTTAAGTTCAAGATGTATTCCCAAGCTGTTGACCTTTCTTCTTTTGTACCCTCTTACTTGAAGATTTCCAGCTATCATCTTTGTTCTTTTTGTTTTCAGACCTATCTTACATGCTGCTATTTTCTGAAATCCAGTCCTATAATTAATCGCAGCTTGACCCTTCTCCTTGAATGACATCTTTTCACTCAACATTATTGAAATCAAACTTGTCTTTTCCTTGTATTTGAAACCTGTTTATTCCCCATTATAATATCTCTATATCTTTGATTCCTACTGTTTTTCCATCTACTTAGTTAACATCCTAAGAATTGCATTATACTCTTTCTATTTTATAGCCCTATGTCTAGTCAGTCCACTGACCAAGTCCAGGCTATTTTTCCATTTTGGTACCTCTTGCATCTCTGTCATACCTGAATGGCTAAAGGAGCATATTGATTGGTTTCTCTGACTTTATTCTTTTCTTTCAATCTGCCCTTCCAAATGAATCCTCCTAAAATATCTTCAACATGTTATCCCAAGCTTAATGTCTCCACTATGAAGAACAGCATCTAGATTGGTTAAGTGTTTTCTAAATAATTCAATAGTAGTTAATACACTCAGATTTTTAGATGATATAATTTACTTTTTTAAAGTTAGAGTATGCATGGAAGAAAAGGGGTTGGAGGGAGTTATATATACTATTCTATAAAATGTGTATACTTGATGCCAGAGTCCATAGTGGGGACCTTTATGGTTTGCTTGTTAATAGTCATAGTGAAACAAAGTATTATGAGACAACTTCATAAAATATTGACGACACCCAAAAGTCTGGATATGAATCACAGATTGTAAAACATCATTTGTCATGAATGTTGTGAATAAAGGTTGAGAAGCACTGACTTAAAAAATATTCTATTTCCTCAGCCCCATTTGATATATACAAAGTGTTTTGCAATTATACTTCATCTTATTAGTACTTTAAAGCCTATTGGACTGTCTTCTTCAACAATCCTTACGTTTAGTTTTTTATTTGTTCTTTGGCTATGTCTTCTTCCCTACCCAATAACTGCTCATCCAGTCCTCTTTTACCCAGATCTAAACCCTTCTTCCAGGCTTAGCTAGTTATTCTCCATAAAACTTAATAATCAACTGCCTGCCTACTATGATTTCTTCTTCCTCTATATTCATGGCATCTAATCTTATGCTAACCAACCAAGTGACATTTCTTATGTAGAGTATCTATTTAACTTTTTCTTTATTTCCTGTAGAGGCCTTACTTTTCCTCTTAGAAGGTAATTTCCTTGAACGTAAAATCAATTTTATATTTCTGTATTCCCTGTTATAGCATGTACGCAGAAAGTGACAAGTAAAAGGCTTTTATAAATTTAGATTTTTGTTTATCTAATAATGAGTTTCAGTACATCATCAAATCAGGGAGGTTCAGGACAATTTATTAGGATGTACAACGGCATAGAAGCTTAGAGCAGATTATACGTAATATAATACAAATATATTATACAGATGTATATTTTTTGCAAATGAGGAAATTTGAGACCCTCTAAGATTGAGTGATTGCTCTGTGAAGCTTATTGACTATAAGAAGTGGGATGGCTTTTTTAGAGGAAGTTCTTAGGCTGGCACAATGTAAATAAAGATTTTTTTATAACTAATGGGGCATTTTAACAGTAGGAGCCAATTAAGAAATATAGATTGTACCCTCTAAAAAGGTCTGCCAGCTGTATTTTGGCATTTCGAAACGTGATGATGTGATTTATTCAAAAAGTTAACACTCAATTATAGTGTTGAAAACATAAATAAATTAAAAACCCTGATCCCAGCTTCAAGGGATATAGTCTAAGACAGAGTGTTCATAATTGAAACAACTGGAGAACAGTTACAAGATTATATAAATAAATGTGAAGAAGACTATATAATATTTTAATTAAGTGAAAGAACATTTTAAATTATGAGAAAACTAAGGTGATTCTTAAAGGAAATAATTTGGATTGATAGAGTAGAAGAAATAATATAAGCAAGGAAGCAAAAATTATAGTACATATGTATTTATGTGCTTAGAAATCACCTTCACGTGTATTATCATTACGTAGGCATGGTTGAAAACCATGTAGAAGTGTGATTGGAGGAAAAGCCTATGCTCTAAACCCACCAAGACCTGTCTGTTCAGTTTCTTACAGGCTTCTCTGTATAGTATTTTCTTTGCTTTTTTTTTTTTTTTTTTCCAGGCAGTATTCTTTCTTCTGGGGTATGGAGTAGTACCCTGTCTGGAATGAGGGTCTTTTTACCCAAGTCTTGCCTTGGACAAGTGAAAGCAGGGCAGAAGTTCAGAGAAAGAGATTGTGTCTCCTGAGGTCTTAAGCACACCCTAGCATTATAACAAGAAATAAAGAAGGGTGGCGCCTGTGGCTCAGTGACTAGGGCACCGGCCCCATATACTGAGGGTGATGGGTTCAAACCCAGCCCTGGCTGAACTGCAACCAAAAAATAGCCGGGCATTGTGACGGGCACCTGTAGTCCCAGCTGCTCAGGAGGCTGAGGCAGGAGAATCAGGAAAGCCCAAGAGCTGGAGGTTGCTGTGAATCCTGTGACATCATGGCACTCTACCAAAGGTGGTAAAGTGACACTCTGTCTCTATAAAAAAAAAAAAAAGAAAGAAATAAAGGAGTTATAAACCAGGAACCATAGATAAAAACCATAGGTATTATGACACCACAGATATAAAAATAGACATTCCTGGAAAAGCATTATAAGTAAAACTATCTGGGCCAATCTACCTTTGCCACCATTATGGAACAGAGGCTTATGAAATATTATGAACCGGACCATTTCACTTTAGGGCAACTCAAAATGGTCAACCTCCATGTGTAAGATGTGAAGTTCTATCTGGAGACACAGAAGAATATCAGACTCAATACCAACTTTTGGGCAGGGGGCAGGGGGCAGTCTTGCTCTGGTGCCCCAGAGAGAGTGCAGTGGCCTCAACCTACCTCATAGCAACCTCAAACTCCTGGGCTCAAGCAGTCCTCCTGCCTCAGCCTCCCTAGTAACTGAGACTATAGGTGTGCTACCATGCCTGGCTAATTTTTCTTTTTCTTTTCTTTTTTTTTTTTTTTGTGGCAGTTTCTGGCTGGGGCTAGGTTTGAATCCACCCCCGCCACCTCCGGCATATGGGACCAGCTACCCCTTTGAGCCACAGATGCTGCCTAATTTTTCTATTTTTAGTAAAGATAGGGTCTCTTTTTTTGTTCAGGCTATTCTCCAGCTCCTGACTTCAGGTGATACTCCACAGGGACTCCTAGAGTGCTAGAATTACAGCATAAGCCACTGTGCCCAGCCAATAACCTTTTTTACTATTAGAAAGAAGCTAGCCTTCAGTGCTTTAATGTTACATCTTGTATAGATAAAATTAATCAAGTGGGAATCTGAGTCGTATCCCTACCTAAAATGTGGTCCTTTTCATACACTTTTATAAAATGTTCTTTACCTGGATCAAGTCTTTTGCCTAGAATTTCAATTTCCCTGACTCTTTTCATCTTGACATTATTTCCCTTCTTCTTCTAGACTACCTAAAAAGTCATCTGCTGTAATAGCTGACACAAAGACCACCTCATTTTTGGAAAAATCTATTTACTTTCACAGGAACCTGCTTTCCTGAGTATATATCATCCCTGGCAGCTTTTTCTTCTCTCTACTTTCCTCCTCTCCTTCCCACCTCCTTTCTTTTTCTCTCCTCCCTGTCAAGATATAGACAAGGTCTTTTCCAATCCTTTTTTCCTGGATTATTCCTCAGGTGTGATCAGAAAAACTATAAAGTTTTACATAGGAGATATCCAAACTGTTGCCTCACTTTGTGATACCTGGGTAGACTGGAAGCCCAAGACCGAAATAATCTTCTTCTCCTGTCATAACTGCCGAGAATAATTCCTCAGAGAAATATGTTTAATTTATGAGCAGTTGTGACCTTTGGCTAAAGGGAAGTCAATAGATAAATTTTAGAAAAATTCTCTAGTCAGAAATAAGACACTCGGGCGGCGCCTGTGGCTCAGTGAGGAGGGCGCCGGCCCCATATGCCGAGGGTGGCGGGTTCAAACCCAGCCCCGGCCAAACTGCAACCAAAAAATAGCCGGGCGTTGTGGCGGGCGCCTGTAGTCCCAGCTGCTCGGGAGGCTGAGGCAAGAGAATCGCGTAAGCCCAAGAGTTAGAGGTTGCTGTGAGCCGTGTGACACCACGGCACTCTACCCGAGGGCGGTACAGTGAGACTCTGTCTCTACAAAAAAAAATAACAGAAATAAGACACTCACCAAAAGAATGGAGATAGGAGAGAATTGTAAGGCCAAGACTGATGATAGAATAAAAAGTATTTTGCAGGGTGGGATTGTAGAAATTCATGAATGCCAATTTTGTCCTTGCCTTCTGGGATCTAAAGCAATTGAGAAATAGCCCCAAGACCCAAATAAAGATGAGAAAGGACTGTATTAGCTTAATTATCTCTTAGTAGGATTACCCTAAAGTTCCTGGGTTGAGAAAATGCCAAAACTAGACCTCCTACTATAGTCCCCCATATCTAGACATTGAGAGTGCACTTTAGGAGAGAGAGAGAGGTCCGTAGAGCAGATACTTAGCCAGCCAGAGACATCATGCCTTATCTAACACATCAATGAGCCAGAAAGAAGTGAGCTTTTGGGCCATTTCTTGAAGGCCAACCTTGCCCTTTGGCTTGCTATGCTTAATCTCCTAGAGAGAAGATCAGGAAAACAGATGTTCTCCTAGAAGACAAACAGGACCTAGTGTATTTCACAGTCCCACAGCCCAGCCTGACCCAATCAAATAAGAGGAGTGGAAACAACTAGAGGTTCTGTCCCCTCCATTGAAATCTAGTCAGTGTGGGTCAGCCTTTAAAAACCTTTTTAAAGGTTTTTAATCCTAATATAATATGAAATAGCTTGGGAACTTTGCTTTTTCCTTGAATGAGAGACATTTCTTTTGAATAAATCAGGACTGATAGCTTTCTAACTTTTTTTTTTTTTTTTTGTAGAGACGGAGTCTCACTTTATGGCCGTAGGTAGAGTGCCGTGGCATCACACGGCTCACAGCAACCTCCAACTCCTGGGCTTAAGCGATTCTCTTGCCTCAGCCTCCGGAGTAGCTGGGACTACAGGCACCCGCCACAATGCCCGGCTATTTTTTGGTTGCAATTTGGCCGGAGCCGGGTTTGAACCCGCCACCCTTGGTATATGGGGCTGGCGCCTTACCGACTGAGCCACAGGCGCCACCCTCTAGCTTATTTTTTAAACTTTTAGTTTCATTATTCTTTTAAAAGCATTTTTTATAAAATTAATTGAGCTCAAATATACATTTCATTAGATAAGGAAATGATTCTAGCAAATGCTATCTGTTTTCACAGGTTGTAGGCCATAAAGAAGGTCTGGATGTTATGGAGAGAGCTGATCCTCTATTTCTTTTAATTGGACTTCCTACTATTCCTGTCATGCTGATATTAGGGAAGATGATTCGCTGGGAAGACTATGTACTTAGACTGTGGCGCAAATACTCAAATAAACTACAAATTTTGAATAGCATATTTCCAGGTAAGGACCTGAATTGTTAATAAAGTACATGCCAAAATGATGGAGAAAAAACATAACATGCTTTTAAGAAATGTTTGAAGATATTCTAGCTCTTCTGATTTGTAGACTAATACACTGCATTTTTATCTTTAGGGATTGGTTGTCCTGTTCCTCGAATTCCAGCAGAGGCTAATCCTTTAGCAGATCATGTCTCTGCTACCCGAATTTTATGTGGAGCCCTTGTCTTTCCTACTATTGCGACAATAGTTGGTAAATTGATGTTCAGTAGTGTTAACTCTAATTTACAAAGGACAATCTTGGTAAGATGGCTTTAATACTTTTTTCAAGTGACATGCCAAAGAGAATGAACTGTATTTGTTTTAAAAAGGTGGAAGACTATGTAAATATTTGGTCTGTGGCTTCTGTGCCTTTTGTCTGCATTTGATCCCGACTGTGATTCAATAGCTTGAGTGAAAATAAAAGGGGGAGCAACCAGTGTAGCAGTTCTGGTCTTTCAGAACAAAGCTGTGGGCAGTTTATCTCTTGGAACATGCAAGAATTGTCACTCCCATCGGTCTTTCCAAATGGTGAAGAGCTTCTACTCTAGGGTCAGACTGCCTGGTTCAAATTCAACCACAAAAATTGCCTTACTGTAAACCTTAATCAAATTTCTGGACTTTACTGTCCTCCTAGTATGGAGGCTACCTCTAGTATAGTAGCTACCTCAGGATTATCACGAGGATTAAATGAAATACATATTAGCATATAGTAAGCACCTGAGTTGTTCACTACTGTTATTATTATCATTCCCACTTTTTTCCTGTGGTGGCAGTCTGTACATAGTGCCCTGGCATTCTCCCTTCTATATCAGAAGGGATGTAGAATTAAGTGGAAGGAAGATAACTCAGATGGAAGCCATCACTGTCCTCTGTTACCTGTAATATTTCCCTTCCCAGCATCTCACCTCTTAGTAGGAAAGGAAAACTATTTCATTTGTGGTCATTTGAATTAGTTTACCACCAAATCCTATGTCTTTTGTAATCTAAGTAAAATTTGTTTTATTATTAGGTTTCTCTAAGCCTACATTATAGAAAGCTAATTTTTCCTTTTTATTTTAGGGTGGAATCGCTTTTGTTGCCATAAAAGGAGCGTTTAAGGTTTACTTCAAACAGCAGCAATATTTGCGTCAGGCACACCGCAAAATTCTAAATTATCCAGAGCAAGAAGAAGCATAAAACTGTGACTTCTAGTTGTTCTTCAGTCCTCTCATCCTTACGAATCTGTTGTCTTGTTTTGATTCCATCATTAATGCACTTGTGGAGACTTGTGATAAGCTGCTGCTCCTATATTTTTTAAGAAATATAATAAAGCACTTAGGGCAGGGGAAATCGTCTTCAGTAATCACGGAACCTAAGGATGTGATTTGTTTTCATTGTCTTGTATGTACTTCTCTTATGGCAGTCATCTGAACATCTTAGCATGGTAAACCTGGGTTTTGTTCATATTTTCTTCAGACAGGAATGTAAAGATCAAACAGTGCAAATATTAAAAAATGCACATGCTATTTTATTCAAATGCCTCTTTGTACATGTTCATGTTCAGTGTTTTCTTAGAATCAGCAACTCAATGAAAATACTATAAGGATTTTTCTCACTGGCATAATTTGATTACATACTAAACAGGAGCCTATGTTAATATGAGGGAAAGTAAACTAATTAGTTATAAATGAATAACAAACCAAAAATGTATGTAAACATTCAAACAATTACCTGAACAAATAAGACTTTATTGTGTTTTCTTTAACCCATGTAATGTCCTCCAAAATATGTAGGGTAAAAATTCACAGGGCTTCCAGATCACTTTTTCACTATTATATTTTATTTATATTATGGTGACATCAAAGTTCATAATGTAATTTTAACTCCTACAGGTCTTGATTACCATGTGTGCGTGTGCATGCGTGTGTGTGTGTGTGTGTGTGTGTGTGATCAGATCCTTCCATCTCTGGAATAGGGTTTTTAAATCCATATTTCTAGAAATTAGAGCTGCCAGTTTATAGTAGTTTGAATCGAGTGATTTGCAAAAAAAAAAAAAAAAACATCAAAAAGTTACTTTACTCTCCTCTTCCACTCTGATTTAGTTATTTAGGTATTTGTTGACCACCTCCTATCTGCCCAGGCACTGTGCCCAGTGCTATGAGATACAGGGGTGAACAAGACAGACTTGGTCCCAGTTCTTACAGAGTTCACAGTCTAGTTTCAGCAGGTAGAAAACCAGCAGTGAATAAAACCAAGGTGAGGCCTTGAGCTCTTTGTTTTTATATCAGTCAATGAGGAGAAAATTATGGAAACAAGAAGTCTTTAGTAAATATTGAAGTCATTGTTTTTGGCTGAAGTCAGTTTATTATAGAAAACCAATACTGATGTTTCTAGATTTTAATTGCTTGTCATATTGATGAGGCTAGCACCTTAATAATCACTGTTTAACTAGTTTTGTATACATTTTTCAAAATCAATTATTTATTTTAAGCCATTATCAATAGAGTGGCCATTTTAATGTTCAGCAATCCAGATAGTCTTACAGTTATTTTCAGTTAAAATTAAATTTCAAAAAGATACTTCCAAAAACCCTATTTATTTTCTTGTTCACAGTATCTAGTGCATGACGATAGTAAATGTTTCCCCTTACTGACAAGTGGCCACTTTAGGAGTGTAGCAAATATAGATTGAGCTGTGTTCGATTGCAATAATGTATGTTAACTTCAGTAATTAAAGACTTTACCTTTCTATATTATGAAATGTCTTAATTTTGAGTTATAACATGTTTATATGAATGGCTGTTGAACATTCAAAGTTGTATTATTTGGGGAGAAAGGGAAAATTTGACTTACAAGTGAGCCTTATTAAGAACACTGCTATAGTTCTGAAGGGGAAATATAAAGTATGATTATATATTAAAAAACTTAGATTATAAAGTTATAATTACAAAATATATTTATTGGCTTGTCTTTAATTTTTAATGTGAAAAAATACATTAAATCAACATTTCCTGCATCATTTTTCTCATAAAATAGCTTTCAGGCAGCTTTTACTAAAGTTATGCAAGCAAACAGTTCCCTATTCACTACTTCAATGCCCAAGATGGGGAGTAGCTGCTTGGGTTTACAGGCATGGGGCTCAGGAGGGCTGGGGAGAGGGAGGGATTTCTAGGGATATGGGGAGGAAACTGCAAGTGCCTGAGGACCAGAGTTGCCTCTAGCCCTGGAATCGAACACTTAAAGCTAAAGAGCCTTAGCTCAAGAAATACCATGTGCCAGTCTTTCCAGAAAGGTGACCTGCCCAACTGTGAAGCATGGGCAGACTTAAAGTTGGATGGACCTGGGTTCAAAACATCATTCAGCGTTTAATAATAAGTTCACATGTGACCTTGGCCAAGCAACTTTCAGCTACAGTTTTCTTCATCTCTGAAATGCAAATAATACTTAACTTAGAAGACTATTTCTGGGATTAACTGAGAAATTAAAGGAACAGAGGCACTTTAGACCCAAAATGGCCCCAGCAGAGCAGTAGTTGTTTTCTTAATCACCAAGTAGTCTGTGTGCACCCTAGGAAAAGTGAATGAAGAAGTAAAAGAAAGGAAGTTGGGGACAAATTAAAGGGATGATGTGGACTTGTGTGGGTGGGTGGATATATTTTGTTCAGTTTTCATATTGCTCTATTGTTATTTCTAGAAACTTTAATGTTTTAAGCCTCTTTTATAAAATTCAATGATGACTAGTAGAATTTTGTTCTTTGCAGAAGTTAACTTATCTCTCTTTTCAGAGTGGCTGAAAATATTGTTTATCATTACATGATTATCAAATGACTGTGAAGAATATATAATTAAACTAGTGACTTAAATAGTCACTGCCTTGCTAACTTTGCTGTGATTTTTTTTCTTAAATGTCTTGTTTTTTAATTTAGTAGACTGTCTTAATACCGGCTGGATTAGGTTAAATAAACAATTTTTATGTTCTCCAGGTTTACTTTGTTGAACAAATCCCAAAACAGTTCATTAATTCTGTACCTACTTTTTTTGTTTTTTTTTTTGCCTCCAGTACCTTGTATTGGAACATGATTCTCTTTAAATCATAATAGCATACTGTGAGACTTTTTTTGTTTTTTTTTTAAGCAGATTGAGAAAGAAGCAGATACTGGTATGAGTTTAAGTAAAAATCTGAATTTTTTAAAGCCCAAATAGAAAATTTGTCTTAATTTTGTAAGCAGACACCCTAAGTTCCAAGTATGTTCTAATGATTAAAATGTATTCCCCCACCCTCAGAGCTTCTTGGACTGAGTATGAAGAGACACTCAGCTAAACAGGATCTGTGACTGATCTCATGCCACTGGATCAAAGTGTATTCCAGTGGCTTGAGAACATAAATGCTGCCTCTGAGATACTAAGAACTGTAAAGTTTCTGAAATAGATTAAAATTATCTAGAATGAGTAAATCAAATAAAGGAAACTTCCCAGGGCAGGGCATGGTGGCTCACACCTAGCACTCTGGGAGGCCGGGGCAGGTGGATTGCCTGAGCTCACAGGTTCAAGACCAGCCTGAGCCAGAGATCTGGTCTCTAAAAATAGCTGGGCCTTGTAGCCGGCACTTATAGTCCCAGCTACTGGGGAGGCTGAGGCAAGAGAATCACTTGAGCTCAAGAATTTGAAGTTGCTGTGAGCTATGATGCCACCACACTCTACCAATGGGCACAAAGTGAGACTCTGTCGCACAAAAAAAAAAAAAAAAAAAGAAAAACTTCCCCTTCCATCCATGGGAATTGTATTGATTCTAGGTCATTTCATTACCCCCAGTTGAGAGGCAGATTAGCAGAGGAGAAATGGCACAGAGTGGAACTGTCCTGGATGCATAGTCTATCTGATACTTAGTTGTAGGACAAGTAAATGTTACCTCTCAGACCCTTGGTTTCCTCATCAGTAAAATGAAGATTATAAAATATATCTCCTGGGTTACTGTAAGGATTAAGTGAGATTCTAGGACAGAGTTTGATATATAGGAAAACTAAACGTATGAATTTAAGTGCATAATAGGGGTTTATTTGCCCATAACCTTTCTTCTGTTCACTAGACTCTCATGGTTGCTGCTGCTCTGCTCCCTGACACCTGATATGTCTATTAGAAATGGTAAGGGTGGTAGAATGTCTTAATTGCCTTCCTGAAGCAATAATACTAAGCAAGGAGAAGGAAGGAAGGTTTGCAACTGAATACCTGTGGAGGCCTTGTGGGTAAGCTATGGAGGCAGACCATCATTGTCGTCAATTCTACATGGATTTAAGCATTTTACTGAAAACTGCCAGGCCAAGTGTACTGTATGTGAACAACATAAACAACTCTAGTAAATATTTGTTGACCTATACATGCACCAAGTACTGTGCTACGTCCTGGGGTTTTAAATGGTGAATAAACCCCCTTTGAGATATTCAGAGTCTTAAAAGTGCACGACCAATCTGACTTTGCCATGCGATGTTATTGTTAGCACAAGAGTGTAATACTCATAGGGTGACAATTTTATTTACTACTATTCCCAGTACACGAACAGCACCAGTATATGCTGGGACATGCTAAACATTTTATGAAGTTGAAAAGAAAGCATTCATTTTAAGATCAAAATGTGTATCTTGGCTGGGTGAGGTGGCTCACACCTGTAATCCCAACACTTTGGGAGGCCAAAGTGGGAGGATCACTTAAACCCAAGAGTTAGGAGTTTGAGACCAGCCTGACTGAGCAAGAGACCCCTGTCTCTACAAAAAATTAACAAAAGTTAGCCAGGTGTGGTGGTGTGCACCTGTAGTCCCAGCTTTTCTGGAGGCTGAGCAGGAGGATCACTTTAGCCCAGGAGTTTGGCGTTGTAGTGAGCCATGATGACAACAACTGCATTCTAGCTGGGGTGACAGAGTAAGATCCTATCTTAAAAAAAAAAAAAATTAATGCTAGTTCTTTTTGTCTTTTTGTTTCTAACGTGGAAATACAGTTAACCCTTTTCTTTTGCCACTTTTTATTTTGCAATAAAACAACTTTAAAAAAGATATAAAACCGTTTTAAATTGGTTAATTAACCATGAAAGGTACAACATTAAACAGCAGGCTAACTTAAGAAAGAACCACTTAGACCTGACCTATCAGATTGTCAAAAGTTTCTGATGTTTAACACCTGAAACCAACAAGAACAGCAAATAAGCTGCCCTCTAGCTCGCTTTCTGGGAGCCACTGGGATGCCTTGAATAAAAGCCACCTAAGAGAAAGGTGAATGAAACACTGTCAGCATTTTGCCGCCCTTGTAATTCATCCAGAGAAATAAACTTATCATTTGGATCTGCTTGGTAGCTCACAGACTAGAAGTAAATGTCAGGAATTTGGGCATGCTGTGGTTGAAGGAGGGCTCAATGTTTAGGCCAATCACTATTTCCGGTAATGCCTGCAAATTAGAAATCTTTCACTAATGTCATCTTCAGTGACCTCCTTCATGTTGATAAGATTTTACTGAACTCTAGTAGCCAGGGTTTCCTTTTTTTTTTTTTTTTTTTTTTTTGAGACAGAGTCCTACTATGTCACCCTCAGTAGAGTGTCATGGCATCAGAGCTCACAGCAACCTCAAACTCTTGGGCTTAAGTGATTCTCTTGCCTCAGCCAGGACTACAGGCGCCTGCCATAACGCCTGGCTATTTTTTTGTTGTTGTTGTTGCATTTGTTTAGCTGGCCCGGGCAGGGTTCAAACCCACCACCCTTGGTGTATGTGGCTGGGGCCATAACCACTGTGCTACAGGCGCTGAGCCATAGTAACCAGGGCTTCCACTTCAACTTTTTTTTTTTGTAGTTTTCTTTTTTTTTTTTTGGCCCGGGCTGGGTTCAAACCCACCACCTCCAGCATATGGGGCCAGCGCCCTACTCTGTGAGCCACAGGCGCCATCCCACTTCAACTTTTGAAAAATGCTACCACTACCACCTCAAAGCCTTTGAACTCAGAATATTTGCCTGAGTAGGGTAATATGCCTGATAGTAGGCGAAGGAGGATTTTTTTTTCCTCAAACATTCAAAACCACTATTCTCATTTGCTCAAAAGAAAAGACTAAAACTGTGGGCTTTTCTCTATTTCCTTCATTAGCAAAATCACGACCATTTTGTCATCCACTTCATCTGTATACTTTAAGATTTTCAGAAATCTACACTGTGGACCCTCAACATGACCTTGAAACATGGCATGAGTAATGAAGTATTCTTTTTTTTTTTTTAAGACAGCGTCTCACTCTGTCGCCCTGGGTAGAGTGTCATGGCCTTGTAGTTCATAGCACCCTCAAACTCCTGGGTTCAAGCTTTCCTCTTTGCCTCAGCCTCCTGAGTAGCTGGGACTATAGGCACCTGCCATAACACCTGGCTAGTTTTCTATTTTTTAGTAGAGACGAGGTCTCACTCCTGCTCTGTTCTCCAACTCCTGAACTTGACCAATCCTCAGCCTCGCAAAGTGCTAGGATTGCAGGTGTGAGTCTCTGCACACAGTCTGAAGTACATTTTTTAAGTAAGCTTTTTGTAAATTGAAATATACTTACACAATTATATGTGAAGATCATAGCAGCACTATTGACAATAGCTGAAAAGTGGAAACAATGCAAATGCCCATCAACTGAAAAGTGAATAAAAAAAACATGCCATATGCACATAAGGAGTATTATTCAAGCCCAAAAAGGAATGAAATACTGGATGCATGCTACAACATGAGTAAGACTTTCAAACTTACACTAGGTGAAAGAAATCAGACATAAAAGGCTACTCATATGAGCTATACCAGTGGTTCTCAACCTTCCTAACACTGCGAGCCTTTAATATAGTTCCTGTGGGTTGTGACCCACAGGTTGAGAACCACTGATCTATATGAAATTTCCAGAATAAACAGATTGAGGGAGACAAAGTTGCCAGGAATTTGAAGGGAACATGGGAAGTAACAGCTAATAGGTACAGGGTTTCTTTTGGGGGCGTTCTTTGCACAGCTCTGTGAATGTACTGAAAACCATTGAACTGTACACTTTAAAGGGTAAACTTTATCACGAGTGAATTATGTCTTAATAAAGATTTTTTAAGGGGATCACATGGTACAGACAAAAGCTAAAAAGCAGGGTGGCGCTTGTGGCTCAACGGGTAGGGCGCCGGTCCCATATGCCGGAGGTGGCGGGTTCAAGCCCAGCCCCGGCCAAAAATAAAAAAAAAAAAAAAAAAAAAAAAAGCTAAAAAGCAGAACTAATTCCTCTATAGAAGGTCTCTGAGTTAGGACAGGCATTCCAAAATATGCCAACTATATATGCCATACTAAAGCACTTGAACTTTATGCTAAAAGCTATGTTTTGTAGTTCCTAAAATATTGCTAAATGTTGATTTTTTTTGGGGGGGGGTGGGGGCACACAGTCTCCAGCCGTTGCCTTAGGTAGAGTGCTGTGGTGTCATAGCTCACAGCAACCTCCAACTCTGGGGCTCAAGTGATCCTCTTGCCTCAGTTTTTCTATTTAGTAGAGACTGGTGGGGGGGGGTCTTGCTTTTGCTCAGGCTGGTCTCAAACTCGTGAGCTGAAGCAATCCACCCACCTTGACCTCCCAGAGTGCTAGGATTACAGGCATGAGCCACTGTTCCCTGCCTGAATGTTGATTTTTTAATAGATTTGTACAAATTAACAGCATTCATGGACCACTGAGATACACTTTGAACCCTTGAAAGATGTGTCCTGCCTGAATATGGACTATATCTAGCTTAAAATCTGCAAGAAACAATCTCTAACTGGAACTGAAAGGTAACATGTTCAAGATCTTTTAGTATGGCTCAGCACCTGTAGCTCAAGCAGCTAAGGCACCAGCCACATACACCAGAGCTAGCGGGTTCAAATCCAGCCTGGGCCTGCCAAACAACAATGACAACTACAACCAAAATATATCTGGGCATTGTGGCAGGCGCCTTTAGTCTCAGCTACTTGAGAGGCTAAGGCAAGAGAATCGCTTCAGCCCTAGAGTTTTAGGTTGCTGTGAGCTGTGATGCCATGGCACTCTACTCTGCTCTTTTTTGAGGCTCTGTCTCAAAAAAAAAAAAAAGATCTTTTAGTAATACACATTTATCGTTATGTTGAGAATTACCTGAATATGGCTTGGCAGCCCATAGCACAGTTGTTATGGTGCCCACCACAGGCACCGAGGCTGGCAGGTTCGAACCCAGCCTGGGCCTGCTAAACAATGATGACAAATACAACTACAACCACCCATTGTGGTGGGCACCTGTAGTGCCAACTATTTGGGAGGCTGAGGCAAAAGAATCACTTAAGCCCAAGAGTTTGAGGTTGCTGTGAGCTGTGACACCATGGTACTCTACCGAGGGCAACAAAGTGAGACTCTGTCTCAAAAAAAGAAAAAAAAAAGAAAAGAATTACCTGAATAAATAATACGCCAAAAATGAAACACCCATACTTCCTTCCAAAAAGATTGTCTTAGTTTGCAGTCCCACCAGCAGTGTAAAAGTGTTCCCTTCTCTTCACATCCACACCAGAATGTGTTCAGGACATTGTGATGTGGCCCATTCTCACTGGAGTTAGGTGATATCTCAGGGTGGTTTTGATTTGCATTTCTCTGATCATCAGGGACAATGAGCATTTTTTCATATGTTTGTTAGCCATTCATTCATCTTCTTTAGAAGGTTCTATTCATGTCTTTTGCCAGTGACATATGGGATTGTTGGGCTCTTTTTTTGTTGATTAATTTGAGTTCTCTGTAAATTCTAGTTATCAAGCTTCTGTCCAATTCATGACATGCTCCAAATATCTTTTCCCATTCTGAAGGTTGTCTGTTTGCTTTGGTTGTTTTCTCCTTAGCTGTATTAAATCTCCCATTTCATCCTGTAATCCCATTACTGGGCATCTACCCGGAAGAAAAAAAATCATTCTATCCTAAGGGCATTTGCATTAGACTGTTTATCACAGCTCAATATGCAATCGCCAAAATAAATCCCCACCAACCTAGGAATGGATTAACAAGCTGTGGTATATGTACACCATGGAATACTATTCAGCCACTAAAAAAGATGGAGACTTTACATCTTTGGTATTAACCTGGATTGAGGTGGAATGCATTCCTCTTAGTAAAGCATCACAAGAATGGAGAAACAAGAATCCAATGTACTGGGCGGCACCTGTGGCTCAAGGAGTAGGGCGCCGGTCCCACATGCCAGAGGTGGTGGGTTCAAACCCAACCCCGGCCAAAAAAAAAAAAAATAATCCAATGTACTCAATTCTAACGTGAAGGCGAGGAATGACCTAATACAAGGTGATGGGATTGGGGAATGAGGGAGCAGGGTGGAGAGTAGGGGAATGAGGGAGCCAGGAAGGGAGTCACGGTGTATGGCACACCTCTTAGGGGTGGGACACAATTATAAGAGGGAATTTACCTAACAAATGCAATCAGTGTAACCTAATTTTTGTACCCTCAATGAATCCCAAACAATAAAAAATAATGAAACATCCCCAAATGTACAACTTTTAAGCATAAACCTTGTGAATTTTTACAAAATGATCACATATGTAATTAAGGAGACAGAAATCACAATAGTGACTTGAATAGAAAAAGGTAATGTATAAAATGATTAACTGGTAGGAAATAGTTAAATGCTAATAGGAGTAAAAGAAGACTCAGGAACCTATTGGGGGACAAGAGCAGTAGCTACTACCTCTGTAGGCTGAGGGTGAGTAGACAGTAAAGAAACAAAGGACTAGGAGAGGGCCTCTTCCCCCAGAGCTGAGAGACCTCTTTATTTTTACTTTTTTTTTTTTTGAGATACAGTCTCACTTCATCGCCTTCAGAGTTCTGTAGCATCATAGCTCACAGCAACCTCAAACTTTTGAGCTCAAGTGATCCTCTTGCCTCAGCCTCCGGAGTAGCTGGAACTACAGGTGCCCGCCACAGCACCAGGCTATATTTTAAGAGATGGAGTCTCGCTTTTGCTCAGGCTGGTCTCGAACCCGTGATCTCAGGCAATCTATCCGCCTAGGCCTCCCAGAGTGGTAGGATTACAGGCGTGAGCCACCAGGCCTCGCCTTATTTTTTACTATTTAAGACCTTTATTTATAGGTGCTTGCATTCTCTTAACTTTAAACAAAAAAATCAAGTTGTAAATTTGTTCTTTAAAATCTCAGCTTGACCAGATTAGCAATTTAAAAACCTTTAACGACACATTGAGAAAAAAAAAATCAAAACACGTTTATTATTACCGTAAAAAAAATACATCTTTAGATAAAAGTAATAAATACCCCATGTTGCACAGATAGTGCAAATACTTCTATTTATCTGGTCAACGGGAGAAAAGTAAGTACTTAAGGTCTTCAGCTCTGAGCTTCTGTTCGTTTCTTACCGCTGGAATTTGATACTCATTTCTTCTTGTGGGATGGTGTAGCGATGGTACCCGGCATTTACTCAGCCCCGCCCCGCTCAGCCTCCGGAGCAGGCGAACACTCAGCAGGTGCCCGGCCCTCTTTGGTCACTTCGCCATCCCTGTGGTTGAGGGTTTTCCGGGCGCCTGCGTCGGTAACCCAAGTTCCGGCGGCGCCACGCCGAGGCGGCCGCAGACCTCGGGTCTGGCCTCTCTTCACCTTACTATCTTCCCCGCGTCCTCTCCAGGCTGTCTTCCGCGAGGACGGCCCCTGCGGGGAAGGGATCGCGGACTGCAGTGCACACCCCGCTTCTCCCCTCCACCTCTGCTCCTGCGCGCCCGGCGTCCGCACCCTCCACTCCCTCTCCCGGCTCTGGGAGTTGGAACACCAGCCTGCGCCCCTGGGGACTGAGTGCGGGGTGGGGTGCGGAGCTCCCTCTGGCTCCCCACTGTCACCGCCCCTGCAATTCTGCTGGTAACTGCGTGGGGAACCCCTGCGACCTGGATGGCATCCACAATGGCTACGATCTGCCGCAGATTCAGTCCCTTGAGCTGGAACTCCATCAGGGCCATGACGTTTGCACCTTTTTCTCCTTCAACAGCCTGGAACTCCACAGTCGCTCCATCTTCCTGGGGTCATTCCTTATGACCTGGTATACAGATAAATCTTCCTTAGTGTCATTCTCGCTGATGAAACCATGTCCCATTTTTTACACTGAACCATCTTACTGTTCGTCATGACAACCTTGGCCAACCTTGTCCCTGTGTGGGCACCACCAATGTGCCCAGGGCCAACTGCTCCCTGCCCCCTGCGCCGATGCGCGGCGTGGTGCGCACGGAGGGCTCCGCCTGGCAGCGCTGCGGCGATGGTGACTGGGCCCCACCGGCCGCGGGGCTGCGCAGGGGTTCGCGCTCCCTCCCAGCACCGCTGGATGGAACTGCTCAGACCTCTCGAGGCTACCGCAGGAACTGTCTGAGAGATGATTCAGTTAACAGAGATGGCTCCTAAATGAGAAAAGATGCCTCCACCTCCCTCCTATCAAGAGAAAATTAAAAATCCATTTGAGACACTATTTTTTATCTATCAAATGTGCAAAAAAATTCGAAAGTTTAACAAGATACTGGGTTGGGTATGGCTGTGTAGAGACAGGCATTTTTATGCCTTATGGCTGTGTGTAAATTGGTGTGCAGGACAATACGACATTGTCAAAATTAAAAATGTATGTGCATTTTGACTCAGCAGTTCCAATTCTAGGGATTTATTTTAAACTCTTCTTGCACTTGAGCGGAGCAACGTAGCTACAAGATAGTTTGCTGCCCCAGTTTATGTAGTTACAAGAGGATGGATTCTACCCAAATGTGGGTAAAGGAATTATGATACATTCATAATGAAATACTATGCAGCTGTAAAAAGAATGAAGAACTCTTTACATACCGATATAAAAATATTAATAAAAGGAAAAAGTCAAAATGTAGAGCAGCGCTCCTGTTACCGCTAGTGAAAAATAGGGAGTGGGGAAACCCACATATTTGTTTATGCCTAGAAAAACTTTCTGAAAAGATACATAAGAAAACTGATTATCTACAGGAGGTTTGAGAATTGAGAAGATGGAGGTTGGGAGTTGGAAGGAAAATCTTCACTGTTACCAATTGTACTTTTTTCTTTCTTTTTTTGAGACAGAGTCTCCTTCTGTTGCCCTGGATAGAGTGCTATGGCATCGTAGCTCACAGCAACCTCAAATTCTTAGGCTCAAGAGAACCTTTTGCCTCAGCATTCCAAGTATAGCTGGGATTGCAGGTGCCCAGACAGAACACCTGGCTAATTCATCTATTTTTGGTAGAGACAGGGTCTCACTTTTGCTCAGGCTGGTCTCAAACGCCTGACCTCAAGCAATCCACCTGCCTCAGCCTCCCAAAGTGCTAGGATTAGAGGCATGAGCCACAACAGCCGGCTATACATTTTTCTTAACCATGTAGATACATTGTCTTTTAAGTAATTAAGAATTAAATGTTCCAAAAGACTTCCAACTTGGGTCTTCCCCTTTTCCAGAAGCTCTGGTACTTTTACTCCTTCTGTATTCCTTTCTGTCTAATAAAATCCTATCTCACCACTGGAAAAAAAAAAAAGAATTAAATTTTCCCATTGAGATGAGTACTGAAAATCAGACAAAACTTTCTTTCTTTTGAAGATGACAACAAACTGCATGACAATAATTTCTCCTTTCTAAAGACTGATGTATTATTTTTTGAGAAATAATTTTTCATCTCCCTTGAGTAGATCTTCCACATGGGTCCATTGTTAAGCAAAATGGGATGTGAAATGTTATATCAAAAATCAATCTTTTAGGCTCAGTGCCCATAGCTCAGTAGTTACAGCACCGGCCACATACACTGAGGCTGGCAGGTTCAAACCCAGCCAATGATTAAGTGCAACAAAAAACAACAATGACAACTGCACCAAAAAAATAGCTGGGCATTGTGGTGGGCACCTGTGGTCCCAGATACTTGGGAGGCTGAGGCAAGAGAATCGCTTGAGCCCAAGAGTTTCAGGTTGCTGTGAACTGTGACACCATGACACTCTACCAAGGGCAAGAAAGTGAGACCCAATCTCAAAAAAAAAAAAAAATCTTTATTAGGGGCGGCACCTGTAGCTCAGTGGGTAGGGCGCCGGCCACATATACTGAGGCTGGCAGGTTCGAACCTAGCCCAGGCCAGCCAAACAACAATGACAATTGCAACAACAAAATAGCTGGGCATTGTGGCAGGCGCCTGTAGTCTGGCTACTTGGGAGGCTGAGGCAAGAGAATTGCTTAAGCCGAAGAGTTGGAGGTTGCTGTGAGCTGTGATGTCACAGCACTCTACTGAGGATGACATAGTGAGACAATGTCTCAAAAAAAAAATCAATCTTTTAGGAAGCAAATTCAGTTCAATAGCATTTATTGAATACTTACTACAACTACAACTGTATACTTTTCAATGGTGAATGTTATGTTATGTTAATTATATCTCAATAAAAATTTTAAAAGAGAATGGGAAGAGAGAAAGTGGAGAAATGAACTCTTCTGATGAGCATTGTGGAAAGGAGCGGAAAAGGAAGGCTATCAGGAGGAGAAGGTGGGTTAAGCTTTTTTGTTATTCAAGATGGAATGTGGGTGTGTGTGTAGTTTTATTAAAAAGGAAAAAAATTCAAACTGGGCACAGTGGCTCATGCCTGTAATCCTGGCACTCTGGGAGGCTGAGGTGGGAGGTCAGAAATTCCAGACCAGCCTAAGCAAAGTGAGACCACATCTCTACTAAAAACAGAAAAATTAGCTGGAGGCTGGGTGCAGTGGCTCATAACTGTAATCCTAGCACTCTGGGAGGCTGAGGCTGTCCAAACTTCTGTACTAATAATGTTGCCTTGCTGGTGAAATTTTTCTATTTCCTCCCCCACATCCTCCCATGTGGAGAGATTTAACTGATTGCAAGACTCAGGAGAAAACCAGTAACAACATTCTGGCACTCTGGGAGGCTGACGCAGGTTTGCTCCAGGATTGCTGGAGCTCAGGAGTTTGAGACCAACCTGAGCAAGAGCGAGACCCCATTGCTAAAAAATAGCCAGGTATTGTGGTGGGCATCTGTAGTCCCAGCTACTGGGGAGGCTGAGGCAGGACATTGCTTGACCCCAGGAATTTGACTCTAGGGGTCTACTAGCCCCTTTGGACCCCTGAGGAGAGAGGCCAATCAAGCAGATGTGGGCACATCCTGTTTGCCTTAAGGTTATTATGTTCCTTGTTTCTCAAGAAACAGGCGGTGCCTGTAGTTCAGTCGTACGGCACCAGCCACATACCCTGAGGCTGGCGGTCAAGCCTGGCCTGGTACTCAACATGTGTATCAATGGACTTAAGGGGATCAGCCTGGGCTGGAAATATAAATTCGGGAGTGATCGTAATATAGACAATAGGTCATCTGCTAGATGGGGAGGGGAGTCTGGGTGAGTTCACTTGCGGAACGAAGACCAAGAACAGAAATCCAAGCACTGAGTCCTGGGCTTCTTCAACACTGAGAACAAGAGGTTGAAGAGATGAAGAAGATCCAATCCGGGAATGAGCAACCAGCGAGGCAGGGAGGAGAATCGTAAGTGTGGTGCTCCAAAAGCCAACCGAAGAAATGTTTCAAGAATGGTGAAGCCAAAACGCGACTCTGCCCAGGACCCGGGAGGCTCCCGAGACGGTAGCCGCTTCTGCAGGCACCGGTGGGGGAGGGGAGAACCAGGCTGTGCCACCGCGGACGCGCACCATCGCTCCGGCTTTTCCCCGCTCCGGGTCTCCTCGACCTTTCCTGAGAACTGCAACCCGGCTTGGGGTGAAGAAAGACTCAAGAGCAGATGCTTGAACTGAACTTTATTTCGTGGGGTTTACTTCTTTGACAGACCCTTTAGCGCAGGGCTCTCCTTCCCTTCCTCCCCTCTCCCTCCGCCGCTAGTACCAATCCAACTCTTTCCTCTTCGTTTTTCCTCCTTTTCTCTTTTCTCTCCCGGTCGCCGCTACCCCCGCGTCCTTCCCCTACGTCGCCGCCCGGGGCGCCGAGCCAGACTATGGGTCCCAGGTGGGTGCTGAGTGGCGGCAGCAGCGCGGACGGCCGGTCACAGGGCGCACTGCAGCGGGGATGGAGGGGCTCAGTTGCCTGGTGGTTTTTCTTGACATGGCTTCTGCGGGTGCAGCGAGCAGCGTCCCCGCCGTCTCCGCCTCTTCCGCCGCCGCCGCCGCCACCGCTCCGCCCGCAGGCTGCGGCTAGAGGCCCAGACCCCGCCCGAGAGTCGGTCCGTGAGTCGGGGTCTCCGCGGGGACAGGGAGGGGATTTCCCCGTCACCCACCCCGCCCCGGCTGCCTCGATTCCAACCCCTGCCCCCTTGGGAAACCAACTAACGACCCCACCCTAAACAGTCCAAAGTCTGGAAACATGCTCTGTTCAACTCGAGAGATCCGGGAACTTAATTGCTTTTTTGGGGGTGGGTGGGCTTACTTTAAAAAGTAATATTAACACAACTGTTTTCTTTTTTTCCCACTGATCCTTCCCATTTACCCTCTCCCGCCTACTCTATCCGGGCGGGAATTGTTTCCACGATGAAATGAGTGAAAAACTGAGTGATCCTGTGTCTCCCGTGGTGCGAGTGAGTCGCTGCCGCTGAAGGCAAGGGGTGGGGGTGGGACTTGGGGGGTGGTAGGCAGGTGGTCCCGGGCGCTGCCTGGGATTTGGGAGAAGAACTCGCCACCTTTGCCTCAGCAATGCTCACAAGAAGATAAATCGCATTCACCACCATCTTGAACCGGGGCAAAGGGAAGGCTCCCTTGGGGAATGTAAGATTTAGTTGCAGTGCTGGGGGTGTTGAGAACCCGGGCATTAATTAGGGCCAACCACAGAGCCGGAATAATTATTAATACCATATCATATACCCCCTTTTCCTCTGCCATCATGATTCTCCCTGGCAGCTGCGTTAGCAGCCGCCTGAGGGCGAAAATGTGGGTGATGGGGAAGTTGGTAATGACTGTGCTGTTTTTTCTCACGGCTCCTTTGGACAACAGCTGCCCACCCCCGGTATACACTGTAGTTGATTGCAGGGAAATCCTATACCTCTCCCCTTCCTTCTCTACCGAATTTGCACTTTTCTCTTTGTTCGCCACCAAGTGTAATCAATAACAGGCACTGACAATGCATAGCAATAGTGAAATCTGAAATAACTAAGAATTAGGTACTACGGCCATGGATCTGGCTGGGTAAAATCCAATTGTATATTTCAGTTTCATTTGCCTACCCTGTTTTGGTATTTTGTTTTGTTTTATTTTTTGTATTTGGGAAAACAGGATCACACTTTACCCCTCCCTGTTCTTTTTCTTAATCCCTTTTCTAAAAGGGGGAAAAATCCAAATGGATTTGAGGATTGGACTGGTGTCAGCTGTGTTTTATTGCACACCTAAATCCTGATTATAGGCTTTTGATTTCCCCCCAAAGCCTTTATTTTGGCAGTTAAGCCAAATGTGTTTTCCAAAAAGTTAGTTCAGATATTTTCTCCTCTTTCTTTTTTTCCTTCCTTCCCTTCCTTTTTCCCATCTGACCCCAAACATTATTGTCCAAAACATGACTGGACAGCAGCTTTTGTTTCTTGACCCTGTGATGTGACAGTCTGCTGATAGTGCCAGGGGGTGCAGTTTTTGGGTTACAGCTGTGACTTTAGCTATTCAGTCATATTAGCAGGGAAAAAAATGACTTGTTTCTGTTGTACTTGAGTCTTAAGAAAAAGTGCCCATAGTTTAGTGACAATTTCCAAAGGCTTTAGTACCACCTGTATTTCAAAATGGGGGACCCAAACTCCCGGAAGAAACAAGCTCTGAACAGACTACATGTTCAGCTTAGAAAGAGAAAAGAATCTCTAGCTGACCAGTTTGACTTCAAGATGTATATTGCCGGGTGGTGCCTGTGGCTCAGTGAGTAGGGTGCCGGCCCTATATGCCGGTGGCGGGTTCAAACCCAGCCCCGGCCAAACTGCAACAAAAAAAATAGCGGGGCATTGTGGCAGGCGCCTGTAGTCCCAGCTGCTCGGGAGGCTGAGACAGGAGAATCGCGGAAGCCCAAGAGCTGGAGGTTGCTGTGAGCTCTGATGCCACCACACTCTACCAAGGGCGGCAAAATGAAACTCTGTCTCTACAAAAAAAAAAAAAAGTAGATAAATAAAAAAAAGATGTATATTGCCTTTGTATTCAAGGAGAAGAAAAAGTCAGCGCTTTTTGAAGTGTCTGAGGTTATACCAGTCATGACAAATAATTATGAAGAAAATATCCTGAAAGGTGTGCGAGATTCCAGCTATTCCTTGAAAAGTTCCATAGAGCTTTTACAGAAGGATGTGGTACAGCTCCATGCTCCTCAATACCAGTCTATGAGAAGGGATGTAACTGGCTGTATTCAGGAGATGGATTTCATTCTTTGGCCTCGGAATGATATTGAAAAAATTGTCTGTCTCCTGTTTTCTAGGTGGAAGGAATCTGATGAGCCTTTTAGGGCTGTTCAGGCCAAATTTGAGTTTCATCAGGGTGACTATGAAAAAACAGTTCCTGCATGTACTGAGCCGAAAGGACAAGACTGGAATTGTTGTCAACAATCTGAACCAGTCAGTGTTTCTCTTCATTGACAGCACTTGCACACTCCAAAAAACAAAGCTGCAATCTTCAAGTTATGCAGCATCTGCCTCTATCTGCCACAGGAACAAGTCACCCACTGGGCAGTTGGCACCATAGAGGATCACCTCCGGCCTTATATGCCAGAATAGAGTGCTGACCAGCAAAATGGAGAAGATCAGAGGGTGCAGCAGCAATTTTTTTCTTATTTTTCTTACCACTTTATTCTTTCAGTTTTAAAAAAGTGGACTCATGCACAGAACACTATGCATTTTGAAACTTGTTCATCTTGGATTTATTTTTTTTTAATCATTTGTATCTCAGAACTTAAAAAAAGAATTAGATGTCTTCTGCATGGACTGTGTGAAAGAAGATGCTTTGCATACTTGCTGCACTGCATCAGCATCTTACTAAAAATGTGAAATCAAAGGACTGTTGTACACTGATATGCTTAAATGTATTCGAAAGCACAAGGTGATACTCATTTTTGATGGTCTTCCCATTAATGCTGGGAATTTTGCCTCTTTGACATCTGTCATCAGTATTTAGAGGGTGAGAAGGGAATATAACAGGTATAAATAAATTTTTAAAAACTTTATAGCTTTGCTATAATCACCGTTGTTCCACAGCACTGTCAGATTCATTCTAATAACCAGAAGTGGTTGTTTAAGAAAAAAGGAAAATACAACCATGGGAAAGAAATCTTAAATGAAAAAAACATCTCACTGTAGGCATTCTTGCCTCATATTTTACTGGTACTCATATTTCCTGGTACTCATAAATACCAGATCTCTTTCCCCAAGTTGCCGTTGTAAAAGAGTATTCTGCTGAGTGTGGGTGCAGTTGGGCACATTGAAGCAGATCTGGAGTCTGAAGTAGCTAAGGCAGCTATAAAACTGAGAAATAACATTCATAGCTGCAGAAACCATGATAGGTAGAGGACTTTCCCTTTTGGTTTTTTTTTTTGGGGTTTTAAAGAGAAGAGATTTTAATTACAAAAAAAAATTCCAGTGAATTGTGCAGAAATAATGGTTTCTACACTATCTTAAAGAAAAACTTAGGGGTTTTTAGTAGAAAAGTTTAAAAAAGTTGGAATCTTAAATTGTAAAAATAGCCATTGTCAAAGTTCTAAAAGGAGAACTCATTTTGCGCAATGAACATAAAGACTACTGTATAGTTGTTGTTTTTTTTTTTCCTTTTAAATGAAGAAAAGCTTTGCTTAAGGGTTGCATACTTTTATTGGAGTAAATCTGAATGATCCTACTCCTTTGGAGTAAAACTATTGCTTACCAGTTTCCAGTTGTATTTAGCTTCTGGTTGGAATTTGAAAAATGAAAACCTAAATAAAATAGGTAAAAGTTCCCTAACTATTCAGGTGAATACACACACACACACACACACACAAAAAGAATGGTGAAGCTGTAACTTTATTGAATGCTTTATGTCAATTGAGGGCAGGAAATTGACCACTCAATTTAGCAATGAGGTTGTTGGGACTGCAGGTGCCTGCAGAAACCCTGGGAGAGAGGTGGGTGTCGAAAAAGTCACTCTGAACAGTGTGCATGACCAAACCCCACCCAAACAGAGAAAGGACCTCCGGGGACGAGATGAGAAGGACTTCTTTCTTTCCCAGCTTCCAGTGTGGGCATTGGCATTGGCATCAGTCTTTTTGCCGCACAGGTGAACGAGAGCTCAGTGGGCTTCTACAACACTGAGAGGTTCACCAAAAGGATTCTATTTTATTTTTTTTGGCAGAGTCTCACTTTGTCACCCTCGGTAGACTGCTGTGGCATTACAGCTCACAGCAACCTCAAACTCCTGGGCTCAAGCAATTGTCTTGCTTCAGCCTCCCAAGTAGCTGGGACTACAGGCACACACACCCCCTCCTGGCCCCCACAATGCTCTGCTATTTTTTTGTTGTTGCAGTTGTAATTGTTGTTTGGCAGGCCCAGGCTGTGTTCAAACCTGCCAGCCCTGGTGTATGTGGCCAGCTCTCTAACCGCTGAGCCCCCAAAAGATTCCTTTTTAAAAAACACCCACACACATAAGATAAAATTGATAGAGTTAAATGGAGGGACCTGCCCAAAAAGACCAACTTTCCCAAATAGAACCAATCCACCCAGGAAGAAATGAATGCGTGGAAGCCCCACCCAGGAAAGAGGGACTGTGCCAATCCCCACAGTCCAGGGGTCTGGGGTCAGCACCCTTTAAATTCTGACCCTTAAATTCCCATCCACCTTAATCCATGTGCCGACTTCCTTCTCGAACTCAGCTCACCCACATTCAGGTGAGAATAAAGGCCTATGTTGCCCACACAGAACCTGGACTGTGTTTCCTTTCATTCACATTTCAGAATAATCTTTTATTTTTGGCCTTTGACCTCTCATTTGGTGCCAAGAACCTGGGACAGGGAGAAGCCCCCTTGCGGGGGCCTTCCCATTTATTTCTGACCATTTCTTTACAACTATCCATACAGAGTTGACTCACTCACTTCTCAAGCATGTATAAGACTTAAACATTCAGTTTCCTGTTTCTGACAATATAGGAGGCATGTCCCTGACATCCCATTGCCTCCCCAAGTCAGTATTTCCCCTCCATCCCTGCTCTGTGCTATAATACCCTTCCTTTTCCCAGTCACATAGAGCAGGTGTCTGAAAGGTTGCGTTTATGCTCCCTTTATAATGCACCTATGTCCTAGGTTTCAGTTTCCAAGTACGCAGAGGAATGCTTTTGCTATATCCAGTCAACATGGCAGGATTCAACAGCAGCATTGACTAGGCTTTCTAAATCATAGGATCATATTGACTGTCACCTCAGTAAGGGCTGGGACAGTACTAAACATGAGTATACGCCCAAAAGGATGCCTTCAGTCCTCAGTATCTCCATCAGCTCCATCAGCTGAGCCAAAACTGGACATACTTCCTGAAGCTGAGAGCACCCTGGCTGTCATAACTCTCCAGAGGAGCAGGATAGACCTCCAGGCTTAACTTGCTCTGCCTTGCGGTGCTGCATACAAGGTTCTCCAGGACAGCCGAGGAGGTGGGATTCCCGTGGAAATTGAAGGTTGTGAGCCAGTAGCAGCAGCTCAGGCCAGGCATGGTGACATCAAGGTGAGAGTCTATGATCCCACAGTCCTCTAGGAGGAGGGACTGGACTGTGGCTGCCGATTACTCTAGCATTAGTCTCTAGCTCGGGACTGAAACTGGTCTGATGCCTCTCAGATGCAGCTCCTTTAGCTGACTCATGCTCGACCAGCAGGACAGGTTCTGCCAATCTGATGTGCATAGCAGGCTGGCAGTCATTAAGAGGGTCTTCAAGGGGTCTTGAGGCATCTAACCACCTGGTGAAGACGGCCTTGGAGGCAGGAGGCAGAGTATATATAAAGCTTCGGGAGGCCGTCCAGTTGAGGAACTGAGAGATGAATGGGCGACACACCGCTCCTCCTCCTTTGGGAAAGTGCAGGCAGACACACAAATGTTGAAGAGAACCAGTTTGCCAACATCACTAATCTGGCCCCGGTAAGGAGCAAATCTTGCCAAGAAGACAGTTCCCAGGAACAAAGTATGTCCACTTCCTGCGTACAGTCCAGTTAGACCGTTTTCAGGCAGCTTCCTACAATACAAATGGAGGAAACTTTTCTTTTTCTTTTACCTTTCTTTTTTTTTTTGAGATGGAGTTTTACTTTGCCACCCTCGGTAGAGTGCTATGGCATCATAGCTCACAGCAACCTCAAACTCTTGTGCTTAAGAGAGCATCTTGCCTCAGCCTCCCAAGTAGCTAGAACGACAGACACCGCCACAGCTGACTAGTTTTTCTTCTATTTTTAGTAGAGATGGGATCTGGCTCCTGCTCAGGCTCGTCTCAAACTCCTGAGCTTAAGGAATCTACCCACCTCAGCTTCCCAAAGTGCTAGGAGTACAGGTGTGAGCCACTGCGCCCAGCCATCTTTTCTCTTTTTGTCCCACAAAATGAGGAAGGTGAGGAACTCGCCAGGTTTGTTGCTGTTAGGTAAAAGTCCACGAACACTTTCCTGGACTGCTGCCTTGCCATCCTTGCACAATCCTTTGCTGTTTGCGTCTTATCCATATCTTTTGAGGCACACCAGGGCCTCCAGACCAGTCGGTCCAGAAGTTCTCATCAGCATTCTGCACATTCAGCGCTTGTAGTTTGCACTTCCTGGGGTGAACTTTCTGGGCAAGCAGCACACCAAGCCCATCCAGCACAGCCCTTGAAGTCTCCAGGTCAGATGTCTGCATTAGGGACCCCAGAGGGAGGCCACTGAAGGGCCAGGCCCACACCATTACTGTCAGGGCTGTGCTGCACCCCTGGTGAAGGCCTCCAGGAACGGTGGTGGGGAGAGTGGGGATGGCCCAAGTTTCATCCCTCAGCAGGCTTTGCCCCACCAGTTCCAGGAGTCTGGGTGGGACCTGGAGGCTCATCCTGCTGGAAATCTACAAGGAATGGGTATGGTGAACACTGTTTAGGTGATGGGCACGCTTATAGCAAAAATATGGGATGCTTCACAAATGTGTGTGTCATTCTTGTGCCGGACCACACTACTCTGTATTGTTCCAATTTTGGTATATGTGCTGCCAAAGCGAGGAGAACTTTGTGTGTTTGCAAATGTCTTTATTCTGCTCTTACACTGACTGAATGACTTCTAGCTTAGACATCGCTTTCCTGTAGACTATTAAAGCATTACTCCATTGTGTTTTGCTTCTAATAGGGTTGTTGAGAAGTGCAAAGCTATTGAATCCTGATCCTTTGACCATGACCTGCGCTTTCTCTAGATCCGTGGTTCGCAACCTTCCTAATGCCGTGACTGTTTAATACAGTTCCGGTGGGTTGCGACCCACAGGTTGAGAACCGCTGCTCTGGATGCTTTTAGGAGCTTCTCTTTATCTCTGTATTCTGAGATGTTGTGACCATCTCAAGATTTGGTGGGTCCTTTCGATCATGAGTCTCATGCCTTTTGTTTCTAGGAAACTTCCCTGAATTATTCTCTGAAAATTTTATCTCTTTCATCTCTTCTCTTTTTCTGCAATTCCTCTTAGTCAGATGTTGAATTTCCTGAATCGGTTCTTTGATCTTCTTACCTTCTTCTTTCCATGATCTAACTCTTTACCAAGAATTATTTAACTTCCCATCTCTCTATTGCATATGTCCATTTTGGCTGTTCACTTTAAATGTCTAAGAGCTTTTTCTTTATTCTCCAAATTTTCCATCTTTTTTTTCTCCATATAGCAATAGTCTTCTGCCCTCCTCCTTGGCTTCCTGTTTTATTCCACTGTTGGCATTGCCTGACATCCTCCAAGTTCTTTCCCTTGAGTGCCTGATAATCGTTGGCTGTCCTTCCATGTTTAAGAGTAATTCACTAAAAAAGCCAAGCACGGTGTGTACATCTGTAGTCCCAGCTGCTTATGAAGCTCAGGTGGGAGGATTGTTTGAGGCCAGAGTTCAAGGTTGCAATGAGCTATGATTGCATCTGTGAATAGCCAACGTACTGCTGCACTCCAGCTTGGGTAACATAGTGAAATCCTTTCTCTTCACATAAAAAACAAAAGAAAAAGTAATGCAGTAAAAAGCTGACTGCAAGCTCTGTGGAGATGTGAGATGCTTGTCAATTGGTGGGCATCACTGTATTACCATTACTTTATTACAGTTACTTTACCAAAGAAAAGTAACTTTTCTTTTGAAGAAGACCTCCATAAGTGTCTCTGTAAGTCAGCCTTTTTCAAACAACCACCAACTTTGGCATATAGTGCAGGCATTTATTTCTCACTCCCCCCAGCTGCAGCCTAAGCTCTGCTGGGCGTGGCTTCAGGCCTCAGGCTGGCACTAGGTCTGCTCCACCTGCATCTAATTCTCCCTAGGCCAGTGTCTACTCATGGTATGTTCTTCTCACGGTGAAAAGCAGGAGAGCAAGAGACCAAACCACCCGTGCAAGCTCGTTTCAAGTCTCTGCTCATTTCTGCTAACAAGGCCACACCCAAAGTCAAGCAGCGCTCTCCACCTACGACGAGGCTGTGGCAACAGTCAGGAGTTAAGAATTGGAACCAATAATCCAAAATAATATTCTAAGTCTTTTATCTCAAGCCACTCAATGTTTCTCCAAAATAATCCTCCAATCTACTTTCAGGAGTGGATACAGCAAGCCCCAGGTGTTTTTGGAACTAGGTAGGAGTGGGCATTGGGGCTTCCCTGGGCTACTAACAGCCATCTTTCCTCTACTTCTCCTATTTCTTTTCCTTTTTTTTTTTTTTTTAGAGACAGAGTCTCACTTTGTCACCCTCGGTAGAGTGCTGTGGCGTCACAGCTCACAGCAACCTCCAGCTCTTGGGCTTAGGTGATTCCCTTGCCTCAGCCTCCTGAGTAGCTGGGACCACAGGCGCCCGCCACAATGCCTGGCTATTTTTGTTGTTGTTGCAGTTTGGCAGGGGCTAGGTTCGAACCTGCCTGCCTCAGTATATGGGGCTGGTGCCCTACTCACTGAGCCACAGGCGCCGCCCTACTTCTCCTATTTTCAATCCGGCTCTCCCTAATGCCCTCACTGACGTCCTCCACGTGCTTAGTGTTCTTAAATCCGGAGTTTTCGGGTTCAGTTTTTGTACCCTGTGGGGGTAAAGGGAGGGGTCTCTCATCTGATTGCTGGAGGAGGGGTCTAAACTCTTTTCATAAAGACTCACACTAACTTCCTTGTTTCACCCCGCCTTGTGAGGTATCTAAGTCTTCTAGACTTTCTCGTTAGTTTTATCCTCTCCAGAAGCTTGCATTTTCACATTCTATTCTTCTAAATCTATTACCTCCCCCATTATCTACTTTCTGTCTTCATACAGAATAGTTTTATTTTTGAGACAGAGTCTCACTTGGTCACCCTTGGTAGAGTGCCGTGCCGTCACAGCTCACAGCAACCTCCAACTCTGGGGTTCAAGTGATCCTCTTGCCTCAGCCTCCCAAGTGCTGGGATTTACAGGTGTGAGCCACTACACCCGGCCATGGAATAGTTTTGGTTTACAATTTCATCAAAGATGGAGTTTATGGCTTTATTCCTCATTGTTTTTATTTATTTTAGGATAGGATTTATTATTTAGGACAGTTATATTTTTAGAGAAAGCATACATCTTTTTTTTTTTTTTTTTTTGTAGAGACAGAGTCTCACTGTACCGCCCTCTGGTAGAGTGCCGTGGCGTCACACAGC
The DNA here is from genome assembly GCF_027406575.1 of Nycticebus coucang. Lineage (NCBI taxonomy): Eukaryota > Metazoa > Chordata > Mammalia > Primates > Lorisidae > Nycticebus > Nycticebus coucang. The sequence goes on from NC_069782.1 coordinate 121,750,412, forward strand.
TCACAGCAACCTCCAGCTCTTGGGCTTACGCGATTCTCTTGCCTCAGCCTCCCGAGTAGCTGGGACTACAGGCGCCCGCCACAACGCCCGGCTATTTTTTTGTTGCAGTTTGGCCGGGGCTGGGTTTGAACCCACCACCCTCGGCATATGGGGCTGGCGCCCTACTCACTGAGCCACAGGCGCCGCCCGAGAAAGCATACATCTTAAAATGAAAAAGCCACTGGAAATGGCATTGACAGCGGAAAAGAATAAAGCCAGGTGTGTTGTGGAACATTACAGATCCCCATCCTCACAGGGGGTGAGGAACCCCTTACAGGCCCACACAGCTAACTGTTTTTATTTTTATTTCCTTTTACTTTAAAAAATTTATTTTACTTTTTTGTAGAAACAAGGCCTTGCCATACTGCCCAGGCTGGCTTCGAACTCCTGGGCCCAAGCAATCCTGTCGCCTCGGGCTCCCACACTGCTAGGATTACAAGGGTAAGCCGTTCCTCTCTATTCTTCATTGTTCTTATTTTGTTCTGGAGTGATTTCCAAGAGGTAGGGGTCAGGGGAGGTATAGAAGTCTTTTATTCTCTAACTCAAAACTTGTGATTCAATGGAGAAAAACAATTTTTAGAGCTACCATTTATTAATTGCTTAGCATATACCAGGCCCTTTGCTAAGCAATCTACATGCATCAAAAATCTTTACAAAGCTCTGAAAACTAAATATAATTATGTCCATTCTATTTTATGGATGTGGAATTATGGGTTGTGTGAGTGAAATAACTCAGGCTAACAAATTATTAAAACAGTAAACAGTGGGGCGGCGCCTGTGGCTCAGTGAGTAGGGCGCCAGCCCCATATGCCGAGGGTGGCGGGTTCAAACCCTGCCCCGGCCAAACTGCAACCAAAAAATAGCCGGGCGTTGTGGCAGGCGCCTGTAGTCCCACCTACTCGGGAGGCTGAGACAAGAGAATCGCGTAAGCCCAAGAGTTGGAGGTTGCTGTGAGCTGTGTGACGCCACGGCACTCTACCGAGGGTGGTACAGTGAAACTCTGTCTCTACAAAAAAAAAAAAAAAACAATAGTAAACAGTGGCATCAAGATTAGAGCCCAAGCCTGGGTACCATAGCTCACACCTGTAAGCCTAGCACTGTGGGAGGCCAACTCAGGAGGATTATTTGAGCTCAGAGGTTCAAGACCAGCCTGAGCAAGAGGGAGACCCCGTCTCTACTAAAGACAATAAAAAAAACTAGCCAGGTGGGGTGGGGGCCGCCTGTGGTCCCAGTTATTCTGGAGGCTGAGGCAGGAAGATCACTTGGACACAGGAGTTTGAGGTTACCAGGAGATAGACTGATGCCACTGTGCTCTAGCCAGGGTGACAGAGTGACTCTGTCTCAAAAAAAGAAAATGAAGATTAGAGCCCAAGTCTGTCTGGAATCTTCACCGCCATTGGGTTTTATATGTGGTGCTTCATCCTTCATTCAGCTCCAGGCCTGTCTCTGTGCCTGGTGGCTGGGGATGGAAGATAAATATAGGTGCCCCCTGCATCTAGGAAGCTGAGTCTTTTTGGGGTTCCAGCTAGAAGTGGTTTTCTTTTTCTTTAAGCTGTTACACATCCTACTAAAAGTGTCAATTTGATGATAGACTCCTTAACGTGGTCATGTTTATCAGTCCTTATTATAGATTTTCTGTGTTCTGAGCATACTGGCGCCAGGAGGGAAAGTCTTCTGTACCCTACGCTATTCTCCTAGCATTTGGTTTTCTTTGGACATTGACAAACCTGACCTTTCCTGCAGAATGTAATCTTGTCTAAAAATGTGGAATATTGTAGAAATGGCCAAATTCTATGTAGCTTTCCCCTTTGCCAACTTAGAAACAGTCTAAGAAAATCCCCCAAATACCATGGTCTCAAAAAACACACATACAATGTATCACCTCTCTCTTTTTTTTTTTTTTTAAGACAGAGTCTCACTATGTCGCCCTCAGTAGAGTGCTGTGGCATCACAGCTCACAGCAACCTCCAACTCTTGGGCTTAAGTGATTCTCTTGCCTCAGCCTCCCAAGTAGCTGAGACTACAGGTGCCCGCCACAACACCCAGCTATTTTTTGGTTGCAGTTGTCATTGTTGTTTTAGCTGGCCGGGGCCGGGCTCGAACCTGCCAACCTGAGTGTATGTGGTCAGCGCCCTACCCACTGAGCCACGGGTGCTGCCTATCACCTCTTTTTTATAAAAAAACATTATCATAGCTTCATTATATGCTACATTTAAAAAACTCAAACAGAACAGCCCAAAGTAAAAAGTTAATGTCTGCCTGGCCCATTAAATATTATGTGCTTGTTGAGAAAAGTTCAATTGAGGGTGGCGCCTGTGGCTCAGTGAGTAGGGCGCTGGCCCCATATATTGAGGGTGGCAGGTTTGAACCCAGCCCCGGCCAAACTGCAACACAAAATAGCCAGGCGTTGTGGCGGGCACCTATAGTCCCAGCTACTCGAGAGGCTAAGGCAAGAGAATCACCTAAGCCCAAGAGCTGGAGGTTGCTGTGATCTGTGAATCCACAACACTCTACTGAGGGCAACAAAGTGAGACTGTCTCTAAAAAGAAAAAAAAGTTCAATTGATATAAAAGCATATCCTCAGTCCCAGTTCCCACATACAACTAGCCTCTGTTAATTTTTGATATTTCCATCATCTCTTCTAAAAACAACTCACAAATGGGCACGGTGGCATGGGTCCCACTACTTGGGAGGCTTAGGAAAAAGGATCACTTGAACCCAGGAGTCAGTGCTGTAGTGTCCTGTGATCATGCCTATGACTAGCTACTGTGCTCTAGCCTGGGCAACACAGCAAGATCCCATCTTTTAAAAAAGACTCACAGAAGGCGGTGCCTGTGGCTCAAGGAGTAGGGCGCTGGTCCCTTATGCCAGACGTGGTGGGTTCAAACCTAGCCCTGGCCAAAAACCAAAAAGAAAAAAAAAAAAGACTCACAGAAGTCTTTGGGATTATTAAACAAAAATTATGGGATGCCATTGTTTTGGACTGAGCTCCCGCACTAGGCCCTAGCAGACAAAAGGGAACCAAAAGGAGTCCCTCATGCCAAAACTACATAAACTGAAACTTTAAGAGAGCAAATAGACCCCAGATCGGTTCTCTGAAAACAGGAAATTCCAATCTACCTGAGTCAGCCTAATAAGGAAGTCCCCTCTGTTTTAACTCTTTACAAAAAAAGTAACCGACCAGTTTTTTCTTCTATTGTTCTGTTTCCTTGTTTCCAAGTTACAAAACCCGTTGGCCTCCTACTGCTCAGTGTGGGAGCTCCCATTTTATTTTATAGAATGGAGGCTGCCCTGATTAATGAATCACAAATAAAAGCCAGTTAGATCTATGACTATGTTTGTTGGAATTTTGTCCTTTGCCAGGATTGATAACTAGGTCTTGTTCAGTGGTCTTCAGATACTACTAACTGTATGCAAGCCAGGAAAGGCTATGCTTCACTTAGGCTGCAGGGGATTTTTGTTTTGTTATGTTTTATTTTGTTTTGGTTGTGCTCTGGAGTCCAGATCCCAATAAAGGATTCCAGTTGAAGAAATGAGCAGTCCCTGCAACCCAACACAGTTCGTCCCAACGTTAGGGCAGTTTTTAGCAATGAAATATCATCCTCACTTGAAGAACATTTGACAAAAAGTAGGATTGGAATAAGAAATAGTGTTGCAGGGGAAAATGCCATAAGAAGTCTCAAGACAAGATTCTATGAGTTCGGTGGTGCCTGTAAGGGCGCTGGCCACATACACCAAGGCTGGCAGATTCGAACCCGGCCCCAGCCAGCTAAAACGACGACAACAGTAACAAAAAAATAGCCGGGCGTTGTGGCAGGTGCCCGTAGTCCTAGCTACTTGGGAGGCTGAGGTAAGAGAATCACTTAAGCCCAAGAGTTGGAGCTTGCTGTGAGCTGTGACACCATGGCACTCCTACTGAGGGCGACATAGTGAGACTCTGTCTCAAAAAAAAAAAAAAAGATTTTATGAATTCCCTATCAACTCTCCTTACCAACTTATTTAGAAAATAATTTTTCTAAAATGTGTATTTGTTATGATTGTCTCCTTATGAACTTTATTCACTCAGCCTACTCCCTAGACCCCAGAAATGACAACAGATTGTTTATATGCTTATTTTTTGAGACAGAGTCTCACTCTGTCATCCTGGGTAGAGTGCTATGGCATCATAGCTCACAGCAACTTCAAACTCTTGGGTTCAAGGGATCCTCCTGCCTCAGCCTCCCAAGTAGCTGGGACTACAGGAGCCTGCCACAACACCTGGCTAGTTTTTCTATTTTTAGTAGAGACAGGGTCTCACTCTTGCTCAGACTGGTCTCAAATTCCTGCATTCAGGCAATCCACCCACCATGGCCTCCCAGAGTGCTAGGATTACAGGCATGAGCCACCACACCTGGTCCATAGTTAGTTTCTTTGCAGTTTTTATAAACTCCCCCCCCCCCCCCACTGAAGTGTCCATTGCTATTAGCTCATTACCTTTGACTTGCTTTCTTGTCAGGTCTAGGGGTGCCTGGCCACTGCAGGTGCCATCTCATCACCTCTGTCCACCATATATGTCCTTATCACTCTGAGCGGTCAGCAGTTTCACTGTAAGCTGAGTCATTTGTCATACGTGACTCCATGTACAGACATTTTGAATCACAAAACATTGTTCTTTATCAAGGACTCAGTCCCACAAGACGGAGCCCCACTTCTAGCCCCATCCCTGGGTTCCATCAATTTGCTAGAGTGTCTCACAGAACTCGGGGAAAGACTTACTTATGTTTATTGGTTTATTATAAAGTGTTAGGTAGAAAGTCAGTAGGTGTTTGTGGGATAGGAAAGATTTCTCTGTAGGCCAAGATTAGGATATAAGAGTATAAAAATTATTTGATATTCTTAGAAAAAGAGGGCCGCGCCTGTGGCTCAGTGAGTGGGGTGCCGGCCCCATATGCCGAGGGTGGCAGGTTCAAACCCAGCCCCGGCCAAACTGCAACAAAAAAATAGCCGGGCGTTGTGGCGGGCGCCTGTAGTCCCAGCTACTTGGGAGGCTGAGGCAAGAGAATTGCGTAAGCCCAAGAGTTAGAGGTTGCTGTGAGCTGTGTGATGCCATGGTACTCTACCCGAGACTCTGTCTCTACAAAAAAAAAAATAATAAGAAAAAGAGAGTGAAGGAGAGAGTGAAGGAGGGTGAGGAAAAGGAGAGAGAAAAGAGAGCAGGGAGACAGGGTGGCACCCCAAAGGAAAAAGAAGGCCTGTGTAAGCAGGGATCAGGAAGCTCGCTGCTCTTAAGGCGAGGCAGCACTGTTGAGAGACTACTGTATCTGCTCCTTTATTTCTTTGTAGTGGCAGGTAGATAAGAAAGACAAGCTGGGCATCGTGCATTGGTTCACTCCTGTAATCCTAGCAAGAGGATCGCTTGAGCCCAAGAGTTTGAGGTTGCTATGAGCTGTGACGCCTCAGCACTCTACCCAGGCTGACAGACAGCTTGAGACTCTGTCTCAAAAAAAAAATAAAATAGAATAAGCTGTAGTCAAATGAGGTAGAAAGGACAGAGACATGAGATGGAAATCAGCAGTTGGGGAAGGAGTAGGGCTCCACGACACTAAAGGACGACAGGCCTCCCAAGGCTGCAAATGCAAAAAGCAGAGTGACCCCCACATAGCCGTGGGGGTACATGCCTTCAGTCTCTTCTGTAACATGGGCCATAGATAAAAACTTTGGATGGCAGACGTCACCATGATGAAGGCATGCAGGGACTGGGGGAGGTTTGAGGCCAGGCAAAGATGGCCACGTTCAAGGACAGTGTGCTGGATACAATGGTGGCACTGGCCCCATAGTTGAAGAAGAGGTGGCCTAACAGTGTGAAGACTGACGTGAATAGATGGTGTCGGTGCTTACAGACTCTGTCAAGGGCTTCAGCACTGGGAAAAAGCCATACCTGAAAGTAAGAAAGCCTGGAGCACTCCTCAGGGCAGCCCACTGGGTCTGCCCAGTCATCTCCTAACCTTGTCTCCACTGATGAGATTAAACAAAACCTACCCAATCAGCAAAGAAGCCAGGCCAGTTCCAAAACGCCAGTAGCAGCGGGGACGGCAGAAGACCTTCATCCACGTACCACCAGATGACCACAAAAACCCAGACACTGCACAGCTGCTGTATTACCACACTAGACTCATACTATAGCCCAACATTGGCATTGCCGTGCATAGTTCTTGCAGGAACTGCAGGTCCACAGAGTTATCAGGGAAAGGCTGTCACTCATACAAGACCTTCTGCCACTTGGCTTCCTTGGTTTAGTTACACGTTGGGCACACTTTATCCTTTCCCTCAAACTCAGGCCAGTTCAGTCTCCTTCACAGGGGTCCACGTGGTTCTCTTTTTTTTTTTTTTTTTTTTTGTAGAGACAGAGTCTCACTGTACCGCCCTCGGGTAGAGTGCCGTGGCGTCACACGGCTCACAGCAACCTCTAACTCTTGGGCTTACGCGATTCTCTTGCCTCAGCCTCCCGAGCAGCTGGGACTACAGGTGCCCACAACAGCACCCAGCTATTTTTAGAGAGGGGGTCTCATTCTTGTTCAGGCTGGTCTCAAACTCCTGAGCTCAAGCAACCCACCTGTCTTGGCCTCCCAGAGTGCTGGGATGATAGGTGTGAGCTACCAAGCCTGGCCTTGGTTGTTTCTTTTGATTTTTGATCTTACAAATAACATCAAACAATCACACTTCTAGAGTGCCTTACATAGTTGTGTAAGTATTTCTTTTTTTTTTTTTTTTAATTATATCATAGCTGTGTACATTAATGCGATCATGGGGCACCATACACTGGTTTTATAGACCATTTGACATATTTTGATCACACTGGTTAACATAGCCTTCCTGGCATTTTCTTAGTTATTGTGTTAAGACATTTATATTCTACATTTAGTAAGTTTCACATGTACCCTTGTAAGATGCACCGCAGGTGTAATCTCACCAATCACCCTCCCTCCCCCCATCCTCCCTCCTCCCTCCTCTCCCTCTCCCCTTTCCCACATTCTTAGGTTATAGCTGGGTTATAGCTTTCATATGAAAGCCATACATTAGTTTCATAGTAGGACTGAGTACATTGGATACTTTTTCTTCCATTCTTGAGATACTTTACTAAGAAGAATATGTTCCAGCTCCATCCATGTAAACATGAAAGAGGTAAAGTCTCCATCTTTGTTTAAGGCTGCATAATATTCCATGGTGTATATATACTACAATTTATTAATCCATTCATAGATAGATGGGCACTTGGGCTTTTTCCATGACTTAGCAATTATGACTTGGGCTGCAATAAACATTCTGGTACAAATACCTTTGTTATGATGTGATTTTTGGTCTTCTGGGTGTATACGTAGTAGAGGAATTATAGGATTGAATGGCAGATCTATTTTTAGATCTCTACGTGTTCTCCAAACATCTTTCCAAAAGGAATGTATTAATTTGCATTCCCACCAGCAGCGTAGAAGTGTTCCCTTTTCTCCACATCCACGCCAACATCTCTGGTCTTGAGATTTTGTGATATGGGCAAATCTTACTGGAGTTAGATGATATCCCAAAGTAGTTTTGATTTGCATTTCTCTGATGATTAAAGATGATGAGCATTTTTTCATATGTCTGTAGGCCGTGCGCCTGTCTTCTTCAGAGAAGTTTCTCTTCAAGTCCCTTGCCCAGCCTGCGATAGGGTCACTTGTTCTTTTCTTGCTTATATGTTTGAGTTCTCTGTGGATTCTGGTTATTAAACCTTTGGCGGAGACATAACCTGGGAGACATATCTTCTCCCATTCTGAGGGCTGTTTGCTTGCTTTACTTACTGTGTTTTGGCTGTGCAGAAGCTTTTTAGTTTGATCAGGTCCCAGTAGTGTATTTTTGAAGCTGCTTCAATTGCCTGGGGATCCACCTCGTAAAATACTTGCCCAGACCGATTTCTTCAAGAGTTTCCCCTGTACTTTCTTCTTGTATTTTTATAGTTTCATGTCTTAAGTTTAAATCTTTGATCCAGTGAGAGTCTATCTTAGTTAATGGTGAAAGGTGTGGGTCCAGTTTCAGTCTTCTACAGGTTGCCAGCATGTTCACCTAGAACCATTTGTTAAATGGGGAATCTTTTCCCCACTGAATGTTTTTAACTGGCTTGTCAAAGATCAAATAATGGTAAGTAGCTGGAGTTGTGTAAGTGTTTCTCAAGTCTGCTTTAGTATGCTCATCAGAATGGGCTTTGGACCAGCTCTACCTTCACCACTTTATAAACTTGGGCAAGTGCCTCAATTTCCCCTTCAATAAAATGGGGATCATTAACAGGCCTTGCATTATAGGATATAAAAATGAAATGATATAGAATATGTAAAATGCTTAGCTCACTGCCTGGCACACCTAAGCACTCATTAAATATTCTTAATATTTACTGTATTAATAAGATTAATAAATAGTCCTTATTATAATAATGATCACATCCCAAGAAAGCAAAAACAGGGTAAGAGTGTAGCAATCAGTTAAGAGAAATGATATTATTACCACTTAAAGCCAATTACTCCACCAGACAGGTTAGTTCATGAAAATTTATTTTAGTAAGTGAAGAATTTCACATTAAGCTAGTTACATCAGAAAGTCCAAATAATTTGCATTTTAAATAACAAATAGGCCTTCTGAGTCCCAGAAGGGAAGACATTAACTGGTAATTAGAAGAATCAATCTCTTAGCAGAAAGTTTTAATAGCTTCCCTTACTCTGGTATCCCACATTTTTTTTTTTTTTTTGTAGAGACAGAGTCTCACTGTACCGCCCTTGGGTAGAGTGCCGTGGCGTCACACGGCTCACAGCAACCTCTAACTCTTGGGCTTACGCGATTCTCTTGCCTCAGCCTCCCGAGCAGCTGGGACTACAGGCGCCCGCCACAACGCCCGGCTATTTTTTTGTTGCAGTTTGGCCGGGGCTGGGTTTGAACCCGCCACCCTCGGCATATGGGGCCGGCGCCCTACTCACTGAGCCACAGGCGCCGCCCTGGTATCCCACATTTTACTTGTTCCTAAACAGAGCCTGGAGGAAAGGAAGGGTCATCGTGTTCCTGACTGGTCCACATAGAACCTTGCTAGGACTGGTGGCACCTCAGAGCAGGGCCTGTGTCTTGGTCACTTTGACATCATAAACAGGATTGAATATCATGATTCCCACTAATGATTACTATCTATCTTTTATAGCTTGGGGAACTGAGGTTCAGAGACCATGACATTTAGGGTTTCTAGTTTGTATCCTCAGAAACCAAAACAGGCTGATTGAAGTGAAGCCTGGGGATTGGGCAGGGAGCTCATAGAGCCAGGGGACAACTGGAGAATATGGGCCAAAAATAGGTAGGATCCCACAAGTGTACAGGAGGCAAAGGCAGGAACCCAGAGCAAGAGCAAGAATATCTGGACTCTGCCAGGTATGTCAACACTCAGATTCTAATTCCAGGGAGGAAGCATCCAACTGCCAAGAGTGGCCACCAGGTCAGCATCACCTGGGAGCTTGTTGGAGATGCAGAACCTCAGGCCCCGCCCTGGACATTCTGATTCAGGATCTTTTTTTTTTTTTTTTTTTTTTTTGGAGGCAGAGTCTCACTTTGTCTCCCCTGGTAGAGTGTCGTGGTTTAAGGGCTTATGATTGTGTCATAGCTCACAGAACCCTCAAACTTGTGGGCTCAAGTGATTTCTTGCCTCAGCCTCCCGAGTAGCTGGGACTCCAGTTGCCCACTACAACGCCTGGCTAGTTTTAGAGACGGGGCCTCGCTCTTACTCAGGCTGGTCTCCAACCTGTGAGCTCCAGTAATCCACCTGCCTTGGCCTCCCCAAGTGCTAGGATACAAGATCTGCATTTTAACAGATCTGTACTTGTCATAATTTATGAGGCTCCAAATGAATACCTAATTCTCAGTTAACTTCCCCATAGGTAAGAGCTGATGATCCCTTAACAGGAATCGATGATGCTGTTCACAGAAGGAAGAGGCTTGGCCTCTAGGACATCCTGGGATTCCCCCCAACTGCTTCCTACTGGCCCTTAGGGAGTGGACAAACAATTCCTGTTGACACTAGGACAGGTTTTTAAAAGCCAAGTTGGATTTCTCAGGGGCTACTGACATTTGGGAGATCTGAGAGAGGCCTCTGCTGTAAAATCCTTGATCTTTTAAAATTGATGAATGTTAAAAGCTTTTTCTTCCTTCTTATATGTCTTGGACAATGTGGAACGTTGAGCAAGCAGCAGCATTCTTTTCTCCCAGGGCTGCCTCTTTCCCAGGGACCAGCTGTAGATTTATAGCTATTTTAAGGGATAGTGAAGATAAAAGTTTTGTAAGGCCTTACAAAAGGGGACAAAGCAAGCACCTGGCTTTGCTAAACACAAAGGCTCCGGACGGAAAAAGGGGAGACACGAATGCTGGGATGACAAAGAAGGGCAGTTTCACTTTTCTTCATCTGGCATTGTCTTGACAAGGTGCTTTTATAGGGGAGGGCTTCTTTTTCACCCCTTCGGGGAGCCCTGCCACTCCTTCCACCCAGGCCTCTCCTGCAAGGGCACAGCCAGGCCCACAAATGGTCTCTCAGAGAGGCAGGGCACGTAGGCTGCTATCCTTGGTCCTGAACCATCATTATGTGTTAGGGTAGGAAGTAGTTCACAGCCTGGGTGCAAGTCAGAATTAGTGGGGGTGTACGACAAAAGTACCAACTGCAAAGCCCCACCCCAGGTATTCTGATTCAGTGGGTCTTTGTCTTTTCTCTTCTTTGAGACAGAGTCTCAAGCTGTTGTACTGGGTAGAATGCTGTGACGTCACAGCTCACAGTGACCTCAAACTCTTAGGCTTAAGCGATTCTCTTGCCTCAGCCTCCCAAGTAGTTGGGACTATAGGCACCACCACAACGCCCGGCTATTTCTTTGTTGTAGTTGTCATTGTTGTTTGGCAGGCCCAGGCTGGATTCGAACCTGCCACTGACACCCTAGCTGCTGAGCTATGGGTGCCGAGCCTGTATTTCCTTTTTTTAAAAAAACAAGAGCCCAGGTTGGGTGTGGTGGCTTTCCCCTGTAATCCTAGCATTCTGGGAGGCCAAGGCAGGAGGATCCTTTGAGCTCAGGAGTTTGAGACCAGCCTGAGCAAGAGTGAGACTCTGACTCTAATAAAAATAGAAAAATCAGTGAGGTGTGGTGGTGCAAACTTATAGTCCCTACTACTTGGGAGCCTAAAGCAGGAGGATCACTTGAACTCAGGAGTTTGAGGTTGCTGTGAGCTAGCCTGGGGCCACAGAGTGAGGCTCCATCTTAAAACAAACAAATAAAAAAGCAAAACCAAAATCCCAGATATATCTGATACTCAGCCCATGGTTGTAACTTGAAAACCACTGTGCCAGGGCACGGTTATTTTTCCTAAGCCCATGCAGTAGACAACTATCTATTAGTTTTAATATCAGCTATCTATCTATTAGTATCTATTCCCCAGTCTTCTGAAAAGGAGAGTCATCCCTCTCCATTCTCAGGTTGGGCCGGGCTGGCCCACCCTCTTGAACACAGTTCAGCCTCTGTGGTCACCCAATGTGAGGCAAGGGTGGCTATGTGAACTGTGAGCTATGAAACTATGGCACTCTACCCAGACCTGGGAGGTGTGAGATGAGACTCTTTATGATAATAGAGCCAACCTGGGGCATGTGGAGCTGAGATTCTGAGAGAGACCAGGTCCAAGTGACCTTGTTTGAACTTCTATCACGTATGTCCAATCTTTTTGTTTTCTTTCTTTCTTTCTTTTTTTTTTTTTTTTGAGATAGAATCTCAAGTTGTTACCCTGGGTAGAGTGCCATGGTGTCATCATAGTTCACAGCAACCTCCAATTCTTGGACCCAAGCAATCCTCTTGCCTCGGATTTTTGTTTGTTTATTTTGTCGTCGTATTTTTAAGTAGAGAAAGGGTCTCTCATTCTTGCTCAGACTGGTCTCAAACCCATGAGCTCAAGCACTCCACCCTCCTCAGCCTCCCAGAGTGCTAGGATTACAGACGTGAGCCACCACACCTGGCCGGTCCAGAAAAATATTTTTTCTGCTGCATACTAGAAGAAGAGTTATAAGAGTTATCTTGGGTCACACATTAAATAAACACAGTGAAAGCTGATAGACCAAAAAAAGAGAGAAGTTTGTGCATAATTTTGATGATATCCAATACCACAGATTAGCAAAAAAAGTCCTCACAAAATCAGCATGGACACCCTTGTGTTTAAATCAAGGGCCCTGAAACCAGAAATTCCCCCTGGACTTTTCAGATAGGAGAGCTAATACATTCCTTTATTGCCAGATTTGGTTCAGTTTCTGTCACTTGCAACCAAATCTGACTACCATGTCTTACATATAACCCTGGTGACCCGTGTGCATCCTCTCCTACAGATTCAGAACTGAAAGAAGAGGCAGTGTGGGGTGAAGAGCTGGGGTCAGAGAAAGGAAAAGAGGAATTAGAATGACTTTAATATGGGCCGGGTGTGGTGTATCTGCTGTAATCCCAGCTCTCTGGGAGGCCGAGTCAGGTGGATTTCTTGAGCTCACAAGTTCAAGACCACCCTAAGCAAGAGTGAGACCCTGTCTCTAGAAATAGCTGAGCCTTGTTGTGTGCACCTGTAGTCCCAGATACTTGGGGCTAAGGCAAGTGAATCGCTTGAGCCCAGGAGTTTGAAGTTGCTGTGAGCTATGATGCCATGCCACTCTACCCAGGGCGAAAAAGTGAAACTCTGTCTCAAAAAATAAAAAAGAATGACTCTAATTTGGATGCAGTTTTCAAATAATCAATTACCAAGGATTAAATCTCAACCAACCATGGCCTAAAGATCACTTGATTGAAGAAATAAAAACATGGCCAGGCCTGGAGTGGGGGGGTTGTGTGTCCATACAGCACAAGTAGAAGTGCTATAGGTTGGCTGGGTGCCTGTAGCTCAGTGGTTAGAGTGTTGGCCCTGTGCATCAGGGGTGGTGGGTTCAAACCTGCCCCTGGCCTGCTTAATGAGGAAAAAGAAAAAACAAGTGATTTAGGTTGAGTGTTACCAAAGTATTCACAGATTCTTTCCTTTCTTTTCTTTTTTCTTTTCCTTTATTTCCTTTTCCCTTCCTCCTTCCCTCCCTCCCTTCCTCCCTCCCTCCCTCCTGCCCTTCCTCCTTCCTTCCCTCCCTCTCTCCTTCCTTCCCTCCCTCTCTCCTTCCCTCCTTTCCTCCTTTTTCCTGAGACAGAACCTCACTCTATTACCCAGGTTAGAATGCAGTGGCATCATTATAGCTTCAGGCTCCAACTCCTAGGATCAAGTGATCCTCCTCCCTCAGCCTCCCAAGTAGCTGGGACTACAGGTGTGTGTCACTGCACCTGGCTAATTTTTCTTTCTTTTTTTTTGGTAGAGACAGGGTCTCGTTATTGCTCAGACTGGTCATTTTCTATTTCGGTGAACATGTTGCTACTTTTGTTCTTTGCTAGTTGGCTTAGATTTATGCTCCGTGGTCTCTGTGTGATCTCACTGCTGCTTTGTTTCTGACATTTAAAATATTTGTCCTCTCTGCGGAGTTAGGGCAGAATGAACCCCTCCATTAGTGCACCGAGCTCAAGGTTCACCCCTTCTATGGCATTGTGGGGTAGATACGTATAATATTTACAATCATAAAAATGCTGAAAGATTCAGAGGTCTTTAGGACCAAAGGGAATAACTCCCAGAGGTGTAATTCCAGAGTACTGTTTCTCTGTGTTGGAGGTACATTTGGGAGTGGGGGAGCATGATAAAAATGCCTCTACCCCCTTCCATGTGGTTTGAGAGTATCCCTATCTGGAAAGAGTAGGGGGAAGGGTTCTAGTTAGTGGGCACTGAAGTGGGCCAGTGTTGGCATCATGAGAGGAGGGAGAATCTCCAGGCAGAGTTTCCAGGGCAAGGGTAATTAGAAGGCAAGGGTCCAGATGAGAGACTGCTAGGAGATCTGAAAAGCCAGACTAAAACATAAAAGAAAGTTATTTTTAGAGACATGAGATCAGATCGTAGGACAAGCAGATCTAGGTAACTGGGAATGATTATTAGAAAAGGCTTGAAAGCAAAGGAATGTGAGGGCAAAGTTTTGGTGTTTAAATGACTGTCATGAGATGTGCAATTTTTAACAAATTCTGGGGCCAGGTGCCTCTGAGCCGAGGAAAAGATTTGTCCCTTTCTGGACAAAGGATTCACTTCTAGCATGGTGTGCAGTTATTAGGTCATGAACATCGTGTCATGCTGATCTTTCAAAATATTCAGGCTGTAAGCCAAGAGGAGAGAGGGAGCTCCTGGCAGATCTGGGGCTTGTTTTGATCTGATTCTTGGCCTAGCAAGTGGTTATAAGAGAGCTTATCTTTAATTACTTGTTAAACGAGTCATCAGTATTATTTGAACTTTTCTGTATGTTGTATTTCCCAATAAAACAGTAAAACAAAAAAGCCAGGTGCTAACAGAGAAATATTCTGAATCAATGAGACAGTTTGGGACTCAGGGAAGAAGGTGGGCATCCTCCAGGGGTATATTCTTATATGGCCATTAAAAACAGTTTCTATGGAAAGCTTTTATATAGGAAAATGTTAATGATATGGTATTAAGTGAAAAGATAGGCTACGGATGTGTATGTACGATAATTTAAAATTATTTAATTTAAAATACAAATTTAAAATAATTTAAAATAAAATTACATTAATTTAAAATAGATACATACAGGAAAGAGATTGGAAAGTGCCATGCCCCAACTCCCCAAAAAGAAGGGAGGTGGTTTGGTAAGGAACTAGCTGGTTTGGTACAATAACTGGCACTTACTGCCAGTTACTAATTGAATCCCTTAGACAAAATGCTTAACCCCTCTGACCTCAGTTTTTGTTATCTGTGGAGTGGGGATTAACAACGTTGTTGGAGAAATAGGTTCTGGGCAAATTTTCTAATCTATTTAAAATGTCCTTAGGCTTCCCACATGGTGTCAGGAGGTTATGGACGAGACTGGAGATTACTTTGAAGGGTTCAAGACCCCCTTTGAATGCTGGCTTGCTGTGGTTGTTCCCTTTTTATTTATTTTTTACTGGTGTTGCTTGATTCTATGGGGACAATGGGAGGGGTGACTTAGGGCTCACATCCTGCCCTAGGACAGTAAGATGTGCCTTACTACAGCCTGCCCCACCCTGCAGTGGGCTCAGCTCCCTGTCCCACCAGCACTGGGGCTGGCAGGCAGCAGTCCCATTGACTCAATACCTTGACTTGACTTAGGGAGACAAGTTTTGTTTTTGTTTTTGTTTTTGTTTTTTTTTTGGCCGGGGCTGGGTTTGAACCCGCCACCTCTGGCATATGGGACCGGCACCCTACTCCTTGAGCCACAGGTGCCACCCGGGAGACAAGTTTTGGTGATACATGAAATCAAGATACTTCCTTGGTCAGGTCATCAGTGTAGAAATATTTGGATCTATCATAGCTTTAAAACCAGTTTTTCTCTCTGAACCTTGAAAATTAATGTAACTCAGAGTTGTCTTTAGGAAGAGAAGAACATTTATGAAGAGATTTAGCCAACGAAAATGCCTCAAACATTTCCCTAGTCCATCTTGGGTTAGAGGAACATAGTCTGAACTGTTTTACTTACTTATTTTTTAGACACAGGGTTTTGCTCTGTTGCCCAGGCTAGAGTGCAGTGGTTGGACCTCAGCTCACTACAACCCCAAACTCCTGGACTCCAACAATCCTCGCGCCTTAGCTTGCTGAGTAGCAGGGACCATAGGTGCCTCTATGGAAATCACTATAATTACCTGGGTATTTTTTATTTTCTTTTAGAGACAATATCTTGTTATGTTGCCCAGACTAGTCTTGAACTCCTGGATGTAAGCAATCTTCCTGCTTTGGCCTCCTAAAGTGCTAGGATTGCAAGTGTGAGCCACCATGTCTGACTGCAGACTGTAAAAGAATCCTCTAAAATACTTCCCTTGCACATTGCTCTGGAGATTGGCGGGTACAGAGCAGCAGCCTGGGGCTCAGTTTCTTGTTCCGTATCAACCAGCTATGGAGTTCAGGACAAGACCCCTTTACATTCCTGGGCCTGGCTTTCCACTTTCAAACGGGGTTTCCTCTAGTCCAAGGTCTTCTGGATACAAGAAATCTACATTTATTCAAGCAACTCAAGGACAATGTGAACGTGCAGATAGTGAGCGTGGAAGTCAGTCCTGGTAGGGCCTTTGGGGGAAGCTTTTCTCTCCAGTTTTCTCTCCTGGGGGCACTGTGAGTGTCCCTCTCAAATGGTTCTCCTCCTCACTGTTTACTTCATTCTCCCTGCTCTGTGGCCCCTCCCCCTTCCAGCTTGCAATGCCCAGACCTTTCAGTCCTCTCATCTCTGTCAGGGCCGGGTCATTATAAATTATAAACCACTAGCTGGCCTGCAAATTGGCTCAGTTCAAGTAAGGTGTCCACCCAAAGGACTATGGTTGGGGTAGGGAGTACAGATCTGGCCTTGATGAGGCTTGGTGGGGGGAGGGAAGGAAATCTACCTTGTGCAGGAAGAATATAAGCTTCATCTGACAAGGATCATGTGATATAGTCATGAAATTGCTTTAGAAATTGTCAGATGTCAATTTAAGGTATTCTAATTATATGATTCAAAATCATTGGGGGACTGAAAATATAAAAAAGAATGAAGGTCGGGTGGTGCCTGTGGCTCAAAGGAGTAGGGCGCCGGCCCCATATGCCGGAGGTAGCGGGTTCACACCCAGCCCCGGCCAAAAACAACTGCAAAAAAAAAAAGAATGAAGGTCAAGAGACCATTTGAAGGAGCTACCAAGGGTCCAATGTGGTACAATCTGAGCAACAAAAGTAGTAAAGATGATAATGGATTATTGCCTATAGTAAAATAAATATTCAGGAGTCCCAGTGATATAAATAATTGGATGAATTTTTATTTATTTATTATTATTTTTTTTTTTTTGTGGTTTTTGGCCGGGGCTGGGTTTGAACCCTCCACCTCCGGCATATGGGACCGGTGCCCTACTCCTTGAGCCACAGGCGCCGCCCATGGATGAATTTTTAAATGTTGGAAATGGGAACGCTCCTTACAATGGAATTCTAATTAAGTAAATGTAGATGAAATGATGGACACAGAAAATCACCACTTGGTAGATGCCATGGCAATAATTGTTGTAAGCAAGGATCCTATGGTCCAAATGTTGGTATCCCTCCAAAATGTGTCTGCTGAAACCTAATCACTGAAGAATGGTATTAGGAGGTGGCAACTTTGGTTGGTGATTAGATCACAAGGAGGATCTCTCATGAATGGGACTAGTGGTCTCAGGAAAGAGACCCCAGAGAGCTACCTGCCCCTTCTGCCATGTAAAGACACAAATATTAGTTGCCATCTATAAACCAGAAACCAAATGTGTTGGTGCCTTGATCTTGAACTTATGGCCTCCTTCTCAGGCCCTTTGGAGCCTTTGAGAAACATTTTTTTCTAAGCATCCCAATTTACGGTATTCTGTAAGAGCAGCCAGAATGGGCTAAGGGAAAGGCTGGTCAATGGATGCTAAAAGCAGTGGGTAAGTGTGTGATAGAAACAGGATTTTCCATAGTCTCTAAGTATCTCTCTACAACATACTTAGTACTGGCAATGAGAAAAAATAGTAACTTTGCAGAGGAGAAATCTGGCAGATATCACCTTGACTACAGTAACTATTCAAAGTTTACATCACTAGCAACGTGACATCAATGTCACATGCCTTCTGGTATCTAGGGGAGAGGGGCACAAAACTGCACAGCCTAACTTTAACCATGAGGAAACACATGACAAACCTAAGCTGAGAGTCCGTCTACAAATTACGAGGCAGTGCTCTTCAAAAATGTCAAGGTCATGAAAGAAAAAAAAAAGGGAAAAACTGAGGGACTCTTCTAGACTGGAGAATATGAAGGAGACATAAAAACAAAATCCAGTGACTCTGGATTTGATCTGGGATCAGAATAAGAGCATTAGTGAGGTAATTGGAAACATTTGAATAAGGTCAGTAGATTACTTAATAGATTGTGTCAATATTAATTTCCTGGTTTTGATAATTATCCTGTGGGTATGTATGAGGTTAACCTTTGGGGAAGCTGTGGAAAGGGTATATAGAAATTCCATGTACTACTTGTGCAACTTTATTTTTAAGTCTTGATATTATTTCAAAATCAAAATCGACAAGCTTAATAAATTGAGAGAGCTCATTAATACTGATACAGAATAATCTTCAGAGTCTATTATTGAGTGAAAAAAGCAAGGGAAAAAGCCACATGTTGTAGTATGCTATTCTTTATGTAAAAAAAGGGGGTAATACATGCGCGCGTGCACACACACACACACACACACACGCTCGAATCTACATAGAACATCTCTTGTAGAACATGCTAGCAGTTGGGCTTGGTGCCTGTTGCTCAGTGATTAGGGCACCAGCCACATACACTAGGGCTTGCCTGGGCCTGCTAGACAACAATGAGAACAACAACAACAAAAAATAGCCTAGTGTTGTGGCGGGCGCCTGTAGTCCCAGCTACTTGGGAGGCTGAGGCAAGAGAATCACTTAAGCCCGAGAGTTTGAGGTTTCTGTGAGCTGTGATGCCACAGAACTCTACCAAGGGTGCTAAAGTGAGATGCTGTCTCAAGAAAAAAAAAAAATGCCGGCAATAGGTTATAATGATTTCCACTGGGGTGGGGAACGGGAACCTGACAGTAAAGGTTGGGAGAAAGACTTACCCCATATCATGTCCATTTTTTGGTATTGTTTGAGATTTGTAAAATCTCATGCATGTATTATCTTTAAAATATCATTAAGCCACCAAAATCTGTTTGTCTTGTAAAATCTGAATTCATTTTGCCAAAGCCACCTATGACTTCACCAGACATGACCTTTTCAAGACCCCCCCCCCCGTTATACCTACTGTTTCTGTCTCTCTAAGCTAAGAATACGTGCCAGTGTGATTAGAGTTCTTCCCAACCCCCAGAGAGCTTCCCGTGGAAACTACAGAAAACACCATAAAAGAAGCAAAGGCGTAAAGACTACTGATTGATGGATGTTTATCTGAAACTCGTTAGGTTACTCTCTGACTTCACCTACACCCCGTGAATGCTTAAAAAATGGCAAATGTTTAATTCAGTTCTGCCATTAAAGAACATGGGTTTTATTATGAAAATCAGATGCAAAGTCACCTTTAGGGCTAGGCAAGGTCTGGATAAGTAGGACTGAAATAAAATGTGCAAGTCTGTCTCCTGTACTTTTAAGTCTCAAAAGGGAGTGAGGCCTTTCTACAGAAATGTGACTGCAGGTATTAAAAACTTTAGGACTTGCTAAAGACTTCCAGCTATGTCAGGATGAAGAGACAGACAAATCCTCTCTCTCAAAAAGGAAGAATAAATCTGGACAAAAAGACCCAAAACAATCCACCATTTCAGGGCTCTGGAGATGAACAAAGGCAAACATTAAACCAAGAGATGCTTTTTCTTTCTTTCTTTCTTTCTCGAGACAGAGTCTCACTATGTCCCCCTTGGTAGAGTCCTATGGCGTCACAGCTCACAGCAACCTCAAACTCTTGGGCTCAAGCGATTCTCTTGCCTCAGCCTCCTTAGTAGCTGGGACTACAGGTGCCCACCACAACACCCGGCTATATTTTGGTTTAGTTGTCATTGTTATTTTAGCTGGCCTGGGCCGAGTTTGAACCCTCCAACCTCGGTGTATGTGGCCGGTGCCCTACTCAATGAGCTATGGGCACCGGCCAAGAGATACTTTCCATAAAGAACTGCTTGAAGTTTGGGTAAGAGCAACAGAAGTCTGCAATCTTTTTGCCGAAGACTTCTCCAAAGACATCTCCATCCTACCATCCAGCTTGGCAGCTGTTGTCCTTCTAGCAGGACAGGACCAGAAAGCCAACTTGGCTGTGAGAGGAGGCAAACTGGGTCTGGCATAGAGAAGGAGGCGGCTGTGCTTGACAGTGCTGTTAGTTAAGGTAACAAACTCAGTAGAAAATGAACACAGGGAGCTGAAGCTCTACTAGCCTGAGGGGGACTGGCCAATCAGCCAGAGCTTCAATAGGAAGACTCCGGATTTCTAGGTTTTGTTGTGCTTTGCTTTTGTTTCAGAGACAGGGTCTTGCTCTGTTGCACAAGTAGAGGGCAGTGGTATCATAGCTCACAGCAACCTCCTGGGCTCAAGTGATCCTCCTGCCTCAGCCTCCTGAGTAGCTGAGACTTCAGGCAACTGCCATTATGCCCAGCTAATTTTTTTCCTGCTTTTAGGAGAGATGAAGTATCCCTTTATGTGGGATGATCTCAAATTCCTGAGCTCCAGGGAACCTGCCACTTTGGCCTCCCAGAGTGCTAGAATTACAGGCATGAGACTCTACCTTAAAAAGAAAGAAACAAACAAAAAAGAATGTGAAAACCGAGCGGAGGATTTCAGTTCCTGGTCTGGGACGTGCGGAGCTCGGCAGTCACCACCCCTCTACTAACAAGTAAAAACCGAACAAACTGGGCGGCGCCTGTGGCTCAGTGACTAGGGCGCCGGCCTCGTATACCGGCGGTGGCAGGTTCAGACCTGACCCCGGCCGAACTGCAACAAAAACTAGCCGGGGGTTGTGGCGGGCGCCTGTAGTCCCAGCTACTCCGGAGGTGGAAGCAAGAGAATTGCCTAAGCCCAAGAGCTGGAGGCTGCCGTGAGCTGTGTGACGCCATGGCACTCTACCCAGGGTGACAAAGTGAAACTATTTCTCTACAAAAAAAACAACAAAAAAACAATGAACAAACTGAAAAATCAGCTCTTCTTAGATCCGTAAGAGAAGTGAGGTCACAGGGTGAGTCGCTGCCTGCCAGGGTGGAGAGACCGACAGACAGAGACTCGCACCTTCCCACGGCAGAAGCGCGTGCGCCGGACCTCAGCGGGAAGCAGCGCGGAGAGGAAGGGAAGCCCAACAGTGAGTGACAAGAGCCGGAGGCTCAGCACAGTGGGACAGTCACACGCTCCACGGTGAAGGTTAGAGATGGTGCTTCCAGCAGTGAGAAGGGAACAGGAACTGTTCTGAAATACAATCATGTGCCCCATAAGGACATTTTGGTCAATGACAGACCACATATATGACCATGGTCCTGTAAGATTATAACACCGTATTTTTACTGCACCGCTTCTACGTTTAGATGTGTTTGGACACACGAATACTTGCCCCGAGTCACCAGTGCAGTTACGGGCCATGCAGCCTTGATTCCTGGAGCAGTGGGCTATGCCACGTAGCCTCGGTGTGCAGCAGGCTGGACCTTCCAGTACCGTTTGTGCATGTGATGCTGCTCACATGATGACAAAATTGCCTCATGGTCTCAGTCCACATCCCCATCTCCCCATCGTTAAGCCATGTGTGACTGTACACAGAGCATTCAGCTTTTCTTAACAAGCGGTGCCCTCAGGGAAAAGTAGTTAACTAGTTAACCAAACTGACCTGGGGCTGGGTAAACAGCCATCTCAGCTAGCTCTAACCTTCTTCGTGTAGAGCAAAGGAAATGCCCAACTCCAGCCCACTGGAGCCATCATGTTCCACCTAAATGGGAGGGGGGTGAACCGAGGACCACAGGGTACCTTCACCACCCAGAGGCACAGGAGTAGAGGACATTTCTTTCCCCTCACATCTCACCATCACATCACTAAAGCCTATGTCTGGCAGTTACTTTTACTCAGTACATTTTATCTAGCAAAAAAAAAAAAGTTATAAATCATTCTAAAAGGGCTCCCCATAGCTCAGTGGTTAGGGTGCTGGCCACATGCTCTGGGGCTGGTAGGTTCGAACCTGCCTGGGCCAGCTAAATAAACAAACAAAAAAATAGCTGGGCATTGTGGCGGGCACCTATAGTCCCAGCATTAGGGAGGCTGAGGCAAGAGAATTGCTTGAGTCTTAAGAGTTTGAGGTTGCTGTGAGCTATGATGCCACAGCACTCTACCGAGGGTGACAAAGTAAGACTCTATCTCAACTAAATAAAAAAAAAGTCATTCTAAAAGGAAAAAACCATCGTTTGAAAAGGTCCAGCCTGTTACACACCGAGGCTACGTGGCATAGCCCGCTGCTCCCAGGAATCAAGGCTACACAGCAGGTAACTGCACTGAGGACTGCAGGCAATTATAACTCAGAGAAAGCCCCCAAATCAGACTCAGACATGGCAGGGACATTGGAATCGCCATACCAGAATTTTTTCAAACTATGATTAATGTGCCCAGGGCAGACAACATGCAAGAACAGATGGGTAATGGAAGTGGAGAGGTGGAAAATCTAAGTGTCAAAAAGAAATGCTGGAGATTGAAAGCAGAAATGAAGAATGTTTTTGATGGACTTATTAGTAGACTGAACACAGATGAGAAAGAATGTCTGAGGTTGAAGATATCTCAGTAGAAATCTCCAAAACTGAAAAGCAAAGAGAAAAAGTCTTTAACCCCACTCCTCAGAAGATCCAAGAACTATGGAACCACTGTATACAGAATGGGAATATCAAGAGAAGAAAGATAGGAACGGAAGAAATATTTGAGACAATAAAGAATTGGGAATTTCCCCAAAATTAATGTCAGACTCAAAATGATAGACCCAGGAAGCTCAGAGAACACCAAGCAGAATAAATGCCCCAAACCCCTATGCCTAGCCATATTATTTTCAAACTATAGAAAGTAAAGGTAAAGAAAAAGGGAAAGAAGCTGAAGAGAGAAAAGACTTTACCTGCAGAGGAGCAAAGACAACTTCTCTCCAGAAACAAGGCAAACAAGAAAAGAGTGGAGGAAATACTTAAAAGTGTTGAAAGAAAAAATTCACTAACATGGGGCAGGTGCAGTGGCTCACACCTGTAATCCCAGCACTCCGGGAGGCTGAGGCAGGTAGATTGCCTGGGCTCACAGGTTCCAGACCAGCCTGAGCCAGAGTGAGACCCCTGCCTCTAAAAATAGCTGCTAGCCGGGTGTTGTGGCAGGCGTCTACAGTCCCAGCTACTTGGGAGGCTGAGGCAAGAGAAGCACATGAACCCAAGAGTTTGAGGTCGCTGTGAGCTGTGACTGCATTGTACTCAACCAGGGCGACATAGTGAGACTCTGTCTCAAAAAAAAAAAAAATGGGGGTGGGACACAACTTCAACAGCGACCTTACCCAATAAATACAAAGATTGTAACCTAAATGTTTGTACCCTCATGTTAATCTAAAATTTAAAAAATAAAAACAATTAAAAGATTTAAAAGATAAAAAATTGTGAAGGAGAAATGTAGACTTTTTCAGAAACTAAAACGATGGAAAAAAGATATACCATGCAAACCGAAAGAATGCTGGTTTTAGAATGCCTCTAAAAATAGCTGCTGGTCTCTAAAATATTAATATCAGACAAAATAGGTTTTAAGAAATAACACTAGAGAGAGGGCAGCACCTATGGCTCAGTGGGTAGAGTGCCAGCCCCATATACCAAGGGTGGCGGGTTCAAACCCGGCCACGGCCAAACTGCAACAAAAAAAATAGACAGGCATTGTGGCAGGTGCCTGTGGTCCCAGCTGCTTGGGAGGCTGAGGCAAGAGAATCGCCTAAGCCCATGAGTTGGAGGTTGCTGTGAGCTGCGTGATGCCACGGCACTCTACCGAGGGCCATAAAGTGAGACTCTGTCTCTCTTAAAATAAAAAAAAAAAAAAAAGAAATAACACTAGAAACAAAGACATTTCATAAGAATAAAAAGCATTCATGATAAAGGTCAATAAACCAAGAAAATATAAGTATTGTAATTTATGGAGAGCAAACTGATAGAATTGAAATAAGAAATAGAACTAGAGGGCGGCGCCTGTGGCTCAACGGGTAGGGCGCCGGTCCCATATGCCGGAGGTGGCGGGTTCAAGCCCAGCCCCGGCCAAAAAAAAAAAAAAAAGAAATAGAACTAGACAGGAAATGAAGGAGGATGTAGAAGGCCCTACTATTTGACCTACCTGACCATTGCAAACCACTCCACCCAATGATAGCAGAATAGACATTCTTTTCAAGCACATTTAGAATATTCTTCATGCAGTGTCAGTATTACAGCCAATGAGTTTTATTCAAGGCAAGATTATTGCTATTGGAAAACTTTCCCTAATTACCCTGCTCTGACAACTTGCAACATAGATGGCATTGGCAATTTTTGACAGTCACTATGGAGACCGAATAAAAAATAAAATAGGATGAGAAAAAGGCAAGTCTCAATACATATACAAAGATGGAAATCATGCAAAATAGGTTTTCTGACCATAGCAGGATTAAATTAGAGATAAAAAAAACAGCAGCAAATTTAGGAATTCTTTAAATATTTAGAAACTTTTTTTTTTTTTTTTTTTTTTGAGACAGAGTTGCCTGTTGCCCAGGCAAGAGTGCTGTGGTGTCATCATAGCTCACAGCAACCTCAACTCTCTGGCTCAAGCAATTCTCTTGCCTCAGCCTCCTGAGTAAGTAGGACTACAGGAATATTTGGAAATTAAACAATATACTTTTAAATACCTCATGGGTTAAAGGAGAAATCACAAGGAATGAATTTTCTGAAGGGTCCTTGTATCTGCACCAGTCTTGCAGTCTCAGCAAGGTTAAATAACTTGTCTCCTGCTAGTAAGCAGTTGATTGGGAACTCACACAGAGCATCTGTCCAGCCCAGAGACCAGCACGTTGAACACTTACTCTGCTAAAGCTATGGACTGAATGTTTGTGTTTCCCCAAAAATTTTAGGTTGAAATCCTAATCCCCAATATGATATTAGAAGTTGGGGCCTTTGGGAGGTAATTAGGTCATGAGGGTGGAGCCCTCATGGATGGGATTAGTGCCCTGTATACATAAGAAGAGACAGGAGAGCTTGCTTCGTCTCCCTCTGCTCTCCACCACATAAGGACATAAGAAGATGACCACCCACAAACAAGGAAGCAAGCTCTCTTCAGACACCAGATCTGCTGGCACCTTGAACTTCCCAGCCTTCAGAACTGTGTAAAATGTCTGTTGTTGAAGCCACCCAGTCTGTGGTATTTTTGTTACAGTAGCCCAAACAGACTATGATGCCAACTGAGACTATGGAATAATATCTGAGTAAAAATCCTGCAACAAGATTCTGTTTCTCCTATTCCCACCCACTAAAGACCGGCTTATTAATAACACATAAAATCCACGCGAGGGGCTCAAGAACCTCTACTCTTCATAGAAATTCATTTTTTCCCCAAGAAGAAAGCTAGAGATGACAGAAACGAATGTAAGTGATGTTTAATTTAACATTCCAATTCACAACTCATAATATTATTTCATTAGAGCTTATCCTTCAAAATGTCCCATAGCCAGGAACGAATTATTATTTAACTAGGTGTTCAAACCACACTTCAGAAGGACCCATTCATAATACATCACAATATTCTCAAAACCAGGAATGTGGGTCATCGGGGCATTTTCTTTGTCTTGCTTTTCACTGCAGCAGTTTCTCAAAGCCAGCATGCTGAGTGTTGGCACTAAATGTCCTCATTCAGAAAGGGGGTCACAGACCCACAGTGGGCACATTTATACTGCCAGGACATAGAGATGTGCACCCTTAACCTTTGATTGTCAGGTGCAGAAGCTGAAGCCCAGCAAGGGAAAGTGGATATACGATTCAGGAGGCAGTTCTGTGCTTGCCTAGGAGCAAGGGCTTCCGGGGTTGACCTCTGCTTCTGTATGTCCCCCCGAGCCTGTTTCCTGTCCTCTATGAGATGAGGATGGTGAAGTCCACTTTATATAAAGGACTGTGGAGGAGATGGAGCTGATGTGTGGTGGAGCCTGGAAGAGGGCCTGGCATATGTGACGAGTGAGTGTTATTAGTGTGTGGCACGGCTGGTATTAGAGCTTTGATTTCTGGGTTCCCACCCCAACATCCTGAGCTCTTTCTCTCCCCGCACTCAGCCAAGCCTGCTCTTCCCCACCCCGGTTCATCTGTATTCTTCCAGCTGCTTGGTCCCCGAATCTTGAAGCCGTCTTCTTTTACTCCCCACATCTAATCCATCAGCAAGTCCACTGGCTCTACCCTCAGAATATGTCTAGGATCCAAACCCTTCTCACAGCGGGTTCCCAGCATCCTTCAGCTCCTGAGCAGCCTCGCTGCTTATGCCTTGGCTTGGCTGCAGTCCCTCCCTTGCTACTCAGCAACCAGAGGGCTCCCATTAAAATGTGAGATCACTTTCTGCTTCTGCTTGAAGCCCTCTAAGGAAAACAGCTTGGCAGTTGCTAAACCTGTGGCCAGATGGTTCCTTGACCCAGAAGGGCTGAGAGAGTCTGAAAGGTATAAGGAGAAAGTTGGATTTAAGAACCGAGCTTGTAGAGGCCTAGGCTGCCAGCTGCTTCCAGGCCCACAGAGCAGCATTGGTCTCTAGCTGGCCTCTAGGCAAAGGAATGGAAGTAAGGCCCAGGCTCCAAGGCCAAGAGTGAGATCTGGGCTTACCCTTCTGCCAAGCGTCTGCTCCTGACAGCCCCAGGGCAACACTTGTCTCCCCAACCCTAGAGAAAGGGAAAGGGAATCTGGCTTCACACCAACCTACAGTCCAGCAGGCTGATTTAATCAAAGTCCTTGGCAGGCAGTTGCACTTCAAGGCCTGGCTGTTCCTGTACCAAGGACGCCTGAGAGGAGGGCAAGCAGCAGCTGAGCAGGGGGACACGCAAGGTTAGCAGCGGAGCCAGCGGCTGGCAACGTCTCTTTGGAGATGGGGAGAGATGATGTCAAGAATACAGGCAAGGAGATTCTTAAAGGCTCAGAAAAGGAATCTAGAAACTTCAAACTTCTCTAAGGATCTTTTTTGAAACAGAATCTCACTCTGTTGCCCTGGGTAGAGTGTCATGGCGTCATCATAACTCACAGCTAGTAGGTTGGTCGGAGGCACAGCAAAAACAGAACAAGCAAAGGCCACTCCACTTTGAGCCTAAGGCACTCCATCCTGGCTGTTCAGTGACCTTTGCTGAAACCACTCCCTTCTGGGACCCAGGCAGAAGAAAGGAGGAACTAGTGAACACAATGGCTCTAAGGGGCTAAACCTTCAACAGAGCAGTCTCTGCAGGAAGCCAGCTGGAACAGAACCTGGCAACAGTCACTACCACACCAAAGTAACACTCTACCCTCCTACCCTAGCTAACACCTTTAAAAGATAAGCACTCTTGCTCTTCGAGGCTGACGTCTAGTGAGTCTCAGCTGCCTACACCAAGGTGCCAAAGAAACTGTAGCTATTGCTGGACGCCGGCTTTGTGACTTGATTGAGTCCACTACCTTACAACAGCAACCTCTGTCTCGGGCTCAAGAGATCCTCTCGCCTCAGCCTCCCAAGTAGCTGGGACTATCGGCGCCTCCACACCTGGCTAGTCGCCCTATTTTTACTAGAGATGGGGTCTCGCTCTTGCTCAGGCTTCTTTTGAACTCCTGAGCTCAGGCAGTCAATGGGCCTTGGCCTCCCAGAGTGCTGGGATTACAGGTGTGATTCACTGTACCTGGCTTTCTCTAAGGATTTGATGGACCTTGTGACCAGGTTTTCCTCACGCTTTAGTTATTGCAGCATAAACAAATCATCTCAAAACCCAGCGGCTTTATTATTACTCACAAGTCTACAGGTCACTGGATGGTTCTTCTTGTCTTGACTGGGCTTGATTATGCATCTGCCATCAGCTGCAGGATCTGCTGATCTTAACTGGGGGTCAGTCGGCTGTAGGCTGTTCTAGGATGGCCTCCAGTTGGGAGAACCAGTAGGGGTGTCCATCCGTCCTCCCAGCTTCTGAGGGGGCAGTTCTACGACCTTTATTTTGACCCCATCAATGCCCACTCCATTCCTTTCAGTTTTAAATAATCATTTATAATTTCCACAGGACAAGTCCCTTGATTTTCCATTTACCTTTCCCTTTTTATTCCCATTCTCTTATGAATCCTTCCAATCTTCTTTGCTATCTTTTGTTTCACCATAACTTTTCCCTTGGGAAGTGGCTCTGAGGTTAGTAGCTATAGCTCAGACTGACCAGAATCCGATCCAGACCGGTCCCGTGTCAGGATCCACTCTGTCACTCTTTCTTACTCTCCTTTTAGCAATAGGGAAATAAGTAAAAAGGAATTGTATGTGGGCTAAATATTTGAGCTTTTTTTTTTTGTAGTTTTTGGCCGGGGCTGGCTTTGAACCGGCCACCTCTGGCATATGGGGCTGGCACCCTACTCCTTGGGGCCACAGGCGTTGTCCTAGTGGGCTAAATATTTGAATAGGCACCTCGCTGAAGGTGGCATTAGCATATGAAAAGATGATCAATATATATCATTAGGGAATTGAAAATTAAAATGATATACCACTACATACCTGTTAGAACGGCTAAAATCCAAAACACTGACGACACCACTGGCAAGGATGTGGAACAAAAGGAACTCTTATTCATCGCTGGTGGGAATGCAAAATGGCGCGGCCACTTTGGAAGTCTAATTTCTAACAAAGCGACACATAGAATTCAGCAATTGTATTCCTTGGCATTTACCCAATGAGCTGAAAACTTAACGTCCACACAAAAACTTGCCTACAGATGTTTATGGCAGTCTTATTCATCATTGCTCACATTTATTTATTGCAGTTTTTGGCCGGGGCCAGGTTTGAACCCACCAGCTCTGGTATATGGGGTCGGCGCCCTACTCCTTTGAGCCACGGGCACCACCCTGCTCAAATTTTTCTTTTCTTTTCTTTTTTTTTGAGACAGAGCCTCAAGCTATCGCCCTGGGTAGAGTGTCATGGCATCACAGCTCACAGCAACCTCCAATTCCTGGGCTCAAGCCATTCTCCTGCCTCAGCCTCCCAAGTAGCTGGGACTACAGGTGCCCACCACAACACCTGGCTATTTTTTGTTGCAGCCGTCATTGTTGTTTGGCAGGCCCAGGCTGGATTCGAACCCACCAGCTCTGGTGTATGTGGCTGGCACCTTAGCCTCTTGAGCCACAGGCGCTGAGCCCCTGCTCAAATTTATTTTTTATTTTATTTTTTTGAGACAGAGTCTCACTTTGTCACCCTCAGTAGAGTGCTGTGACATTACAGCTCACAGCAACCTCAGACTCTTAGGCTCAAGTGATTCTCTTGCCTCAGCTTCCCAAGTAGCTGGGACTACAGGCACACACCACAATGCCTGGCTATTTTTAAAGATAGAGTCTTGCTCTTACTCAGGCTGGTATTAAACTCATGAGCTCAGGTAATCCACCCACCTTGGCCTCCCAGAGTGCTAGGATTATACGTGTGAGCCACCACGCCTGGCCATAATTGCTCAAATTTAGAAGCAACCAAGATGTCCTTCAATAAGTGAACAGAGACAGACTATGGAACAGGCATGCAATGGGATATTATCCAGTGATAAAAAGAAATGAGCAATCAAGCCACAAAAAGACATGGAGAAAACTTAGATGCATATTTAAAGTGAACAAAGTCATTTTGAAACGTCTACATGCTGTATTGTTCTAGCTCTATGACTTTCTGGAAAAGATAATACTATGAAGAGAGTAAAATGACCAGAGGCTCGGGGGGGAGGAAGGGATGACACCTCGTTTCCTAGCATTGGTGAGTAGGTACACAGGGACCTCAAGTTCCTCTTCTGTATTCTCAGATAGCTCCACATTCATTCCCTTGTCATGACAGATTGAAATAGTGAATCTGTGCATGCTTATTGCTCAGCTCTCTGGACTGAGAGCGCAGTGGGGGCAGGACCATGTCTGGTCTTGCTCGCTCCTGTATCCCCAGCACCAGGAATGGCACAGAGCAGGCGCTCAAGAAAGAGTTGTCCAGAAGTATAGATTATGTCTATTATAAATCAATAAATCTGGGGGGAAATTAAATATAGCCTGGAAAAAAACAAATATGCAGGAAGAAAAGATGCTTTATTGAGTTCCTTTTTGGACATGGGTGTTAGGCTGGTGATGTTGAAATGGCTGTGCAAAAATCCAGGTAGAGATAAGCAGGAGACATCTGGAAAGGAGTCTGAAACTCAGGGGAGAGATCAGGTTTGGATATAAAAATTTGAGAGTTACCAACACTTAATAGAAGGATGGAAGTAAGAAGAGGGTCAAGAGCAGACCACAGTGGAGTTCAACATTCAATGGGATTTACTTCCTCCTCCTTAGTCAATCTTCTTTTTTTTTTTCTTTTGAGACAGACTCTCATTTTGTCAGTAGAGTGCTGTGATGTCACAGCTCACAGCAACCTCAAACTCTTGGGCTTAAGCGATTCTTTTGCCTCAGCCTCCCAAGTAGCTGGGACTGTGGGTGCCCACCACAATGCCTGGCTATTTTTTGTTGCAGTTGTCACGGCTGTTGTTTAGCAAGCCCAGGCCAGGTTTGAACCCGCCAGCCTTGGTGTATGTAGCTGGCACCATAACCACTGTGCCATGGGTGCCAAGCCACATCTGGCTACTTTTTAGAGACAAGGTCTCGCTCTAGCTCAAGCTGATCTTGAATTTCTTTGCTCAAGGGATCCACCCCCCCTTTGCCTCCCAGAGCGCTGGGATTACAGGCATGAGCTATCTCGCACTGCCTAGTCAATCATTTGACTTCAAGTACACTGTTGCTGTCCCCCAGGCTGCTCATAGGGTTGGCATATGACACAACCACAGAGGACACATTTCTTTTCTTTTTCTAAAAATTTTTTTTTTTTTGTAGAGACAGAGTCTTACCTTATCGCCCTCGGTAGAGTGCCGTGGCGTCACACAGCTCACAGCAACCTCCAAATCCTTGGGCTTAGGCGATTCTCTTGACTCAGCCTCCCAAGTAGCTGGGACTACAGGCACCCACCACAATGCCCGGCTATTTTTTTGTTGCAGTTTGGCCGGGGCTGGGTTTGAACCCGCCACCCTCGGCATATGGGGCCGGCACCCCATCCGCTGAGCCACAGGCGCCGCCCTTCTTTTTCTAAATTTTTTTAGAGACAAAGTCTCATTCTGTCACCCAGGTTAGAGTGCAGTAACATCACAGTTCTCACTACAAACTGAGTGAGAACTATCATTCACTCAAGGAAACTCAACCTCCTGGCCTCAGGCAATCCTCCCACCTCAGCCTCCCCAAACACTGGGGTTGTCACATTTCTATGTTGTGCTCCAGGGAGGGCACACCTTTGCCTTCGTGACCTTTCCAAGGTGATATCATCTGCCTGTACAATAATAGCCTCCCCTCATTTGCCAACTCAGTTCTCTCTAGTTCTTTTTTCTCTGTTTTGAGGCAGAATCTCACTTTGTCATCCTGGGTAGAGTGCCATGGTGTCATCATAGCTCACAGCAACTTCAAACTCTTGGACTCAATCAATCCTCTTGCCTCAGTCTCTCAGCTATCTGGGACTACAGGCGCCTACCACAATGCCTGGCTGATTTTCCTTTTTAGTAGAGACGGGTTCTTGATCGTGCACAAGCTGGTCTTGAGCTCTCAAGGTCAAGGTCAAGTAATCCACCTGCCCCCACCTCCCAGAGTGCTAGGATTGCAGGTGTAATGCAGCACACTGGGCCTTCTCTTTAGTTTTTTTAAACAGCTTTTTTTTTTTTTTTTTTTTATTGTTGGGGATTCATTGAGGGTACAATAAGCCAGGTTACATTGATTGCAATTGTTAGGCGAAGTCCATCTTGCAATCATGTCTTGCCCCCATAAAGTGTGACACACACCAAGGCCTCACCCCCCTCCCTCTGTCCCTCTTTCTGCTTTTCCTCCCCCCCCATAACCTTAATTGTCATTAATTGTCCTCATATCAAAATTGAGTACATAGGATTCATGCTTCTCCATTCTTGTGATGCTTTACTAAGAATAATGTCTTCCACTTCCATCCAGGTTAATACGAAGGATGTAAAGTCTCCATTTTTTTTAATAGCTGAATAGTATTCCACGGTATACATATACCACAGCTTGTTAATCCATTCCCGGGTTGGTGGGCATTTAGGCTGTTTCCACATTTTGGCGATTGTAAATTGAGCTTCAATAAACAGTCTAGTACAAGTGTCCTTATGATAAAAGGATTTTTTTTCCTTCTGGGTAGATGCCCAGTAATGGGATTGCAGGATCAAATGGGAGGTCTAGCTTGCGTGCTTTGAGGTTTCTCCATACTTCCTTCCAGAAAGGTTGTACTAGTTTGCAGTCCCACCAGCAGTGTAAAAGTGTTCCCTTCTCTCCGCATCCACGCCAGCATCTGCAGTCTTGAGATTTTGTGATGTGGCCATTCTCACTAAACAGCTTTTGAATTGACAGAAATTGTCTTCCATGAAATCTGCCACAGATCACAGAATAGCAGCTCTCCTGAATATCTTGATCATCAAATAGCAAATTACAACTCTGCTCAATCAGTATGTAAAAATCTCACTCTTCTCCAGTTCTTTTTCTAGTTATAAATAGACCTTTGTTTGTTGTCTACCCTTAAGATCAAATTAGGCCTGTCTTGATGCAAATGCCTGATTTTTTTTGAGACAGAGTCTCACTATGTTGCCCTTGGTAGAGTGCTGTGGTGTCACAGCTCAAAGCAACCTCAAACTCTTGGGCTTAAGTGATTCTCTTGCCTCAGTCTCCCAAGTAGCTGGGACTACAGGCGCCTGCATACGGCCGGCTTTTTTTTTTCTTTGTAGTTGTCATTGTTGTTTTTAGCAGTCCTGGGCCAGGTTGTAACCAGCCAGCCCTGATGTATGTGGCCGGTGCCCTAACCACTGAGCTACAGGCACCAAGCCACAAATGCCTTATTGTCTGTTGCTATTTGGTTTATTGTTTTTGTGCAGTTGTCTGTGTGTTCAGATTTGCAGCAGTGATCTGAGTGCCCTGACCTGGTTTTTCCCCTAAAGAAATCACCGGCTGTGTCAGGTATAATGACAGAACAGCATGGATTTTCTAGCACAGTTCTGTTGAAAATATACACCCTGAATAAGAAGATATGTCAAACTATACATTTTGGCTCAGAGAATGTTGTTAAGGCAGGAAAACTTGGCAGATTCCCTGATGTTTACAATTAGGCACTTAATACGTGTTTTTTTAGAAATAACAACAAAAAGGAACTTGAGCTTCTAAAGTCTCAGCTTTGCCTAAAGCCTACAGGGCTTCTTTAGAAAGGATAATATCTAAAGCCAGCATTATGAATATCTTATATTTATAGTCTATGTATCAATATAATAGCTTTTCAGTCATGGCTCTGTTAGGAATACATTTATCTGTGAACAACAGGAAGCCTGATCAATAGTGGTTTTTGCCTCCTCATGACAAGTTCCGGGACAGATGGTCCCTGACTACCATAGTAGAATAGCTGTTCAGAGTCGCCACCGCGGGGCCACCTGAGCTCCTTCTGCCTGTCCTTGCTGTCATCCTTACTTACGTTGGCCTTTGTCCTCTCTCTTGTCCTTGGGGCTCTCCCACCTCCAACTCTCATGTCCCCAGGAAGAGGGTGGGAAGGGGGTGGGGGGCACGGGAGAAATGAAAGTTCTTGGTCCAACCCTTTGTCATTTTATTTAGAAAAGGAAACCTTCTCCAGCGATTTCACCTACATCTCATTAACCATCTCCATCTGCAAGGGGCAGAGAGACGGGGTTTGTAGCTTTTGCAGCTCCTATGACAAAGTTAGGCAAAGATGAGAGAAAGGAAAGTGGCAACTTGCAGTGACAAACTTGAGACTTAAGGATAAATCGAAACCCCATTATAACATCCGCACGTTCCTGTGAACAACATTTCTTAAGCTAATTGACTTGTGCTGAGACTGATTTCTCTTTGCATAATTATTAGAGTGATCTCATTTCCAAATTTCCCCCTCTGTAATATAGGGCAACAGATTCTCTTCCTTCATATGGTGTGTTTTATCAGAGTGAGCTAGGAAAAGGATTGAAAATATTTCTAGATGCTCGTTCAGGTAATTGGGTAAACGAGATATATTTTTAGCCATGTGTCATTTCTTAAGTTTGTTTCTGGATCTTTCCTCAGTACTGGCAAGAATTTTTCTGGTTGGCAAGCAACAATACCAAAGGCAATGTCACCTATCCTCCCACGTTTTTTTGTGCTGCTTGGTCACATTTCATAAATAGTTGGTGTAAACTCAAAAGTCAGAGTGCAGGTTTTTTATGGAGGCCCTTGTCACTGACAAGTGCTTTGTCTCCATCTGGTGGACAACCTTGTCTTTGCAACAAGGTTGCCAGCAGCTCTCCTGCCTGGCTGCACACCTGTTGTGTTTGCAGACAATTCAATATCCAGGCTCTCCTCAAACCAAGAGAGGGTCTGTAATTTTTTTAAGCTCTATAGCCAACTTTAATGTGAAGTTAGGGTTAGGAACCAGTAAGTTAGAAAAAACTCTACGTTAGTTATAAATATTGTAACAATCATTCCTTCTATAAGACTACCATAACATAAAAAGAATCATCTATGTAGGTAAATGAAATAATCTTCCAAACATCCTTTTACAACTTCCATAGGGGAAATCATCAGGAGTTGCTAGGAATATAAAAAATCTAAATCTAGCTGGCGTGGTGGCTCACACTTGCAATCCCCATTTTGGAAAGCTAAGGCAGAATAGTTTGAACCCAGAAGTTTAAGACTGGACAATATAGTGTGATATTGTCTTTAAAAACAAACAAAAATCCAATGGCTGGGTGCAGTGTCTCATACCTGTAATCCTAGCACTCTGGGAGGCCGAGGCAGGTGGACTGCCTGAGTTCACGAGTTTAAGACCAGTCTGAGCAAGAGCAAGACCCCATCTCTAAACATAGCCAGGTGTTGTGGTGGGCACCTGTAGTCCCAGCTACTTGGGAGGCTGAGGCAAGAGGATCACTTGAGGCCAAGAGTTTGAGGTTGCTGTGAGCTGTGACACCACGGTAGTCTACTGAAGGTGACAAAGTGAGACTGCCTCAAAACAAAAACAACAAAAAATCCAAATTTCTTCCTGTGTAACTCTCCCTGTGACGAGGCAGAATGTGCTGAGCAAAGAGACACACACTCTCACACAGGCACACACAATCAGATGTGGCCCTGGGCAAAACTGTCAAGTAGTTTCAATTTTATTTTGACACATTATGTGTTTATAGACAACTTCCTTACATATCTTCTCATTTGATTTTCTCAAGAACCTGTTAAGGTGGGTATTGCTGTTACGTAGGTCGTTAGATATGAGCAGGGCAGATAACAGGTGCAGTCAGGCTATTTTGGACTAGTCTGGGTCAGGCTGATCTGGGCTATTATGGGAATGAGGCTGGTTAAGACCCTGCAAGTGGGTTGTTTTCAAGACCTTGCAGGTGGACAGTTTTGAGAACAGAGTTAATTAAGACCCTGGCGGCTTCCAAGAAGCTGCTGATGCTCCTCCAAGTTGTGTATAAAACCCAGAGGCTGCACTTTCTGTGGCACCTGCAGTCTCCAGGATGAAGCCCAGCATTTTGCTCAGGTCGTTAATAAATTCATTCTTTTGTTTTTTTTGCTAGAGTCTTATCGTTTTCCTCAATTATTTTGGCAACTACCTCAAGCCATCCTCTTAACATTTTGGTGAGCCAGCCAGGAGGAAGTTCATTTCTCTGATGTACTTCTTTTGCTTTAAACTCTTTCTTGTCTTACTAGTGAAGATGAGCAGGCTGTTGTATGGACGAGCGTTCCAAGGAGTCCGGTTTCTGCCGTACGGCTGGCCAGTATGAATGAGAATCCTTAAGCGGCACTTACTGTATCTGCTCTTACCGTAGCTGGGCGCATTCTTAGCAGATGGCTTCTTTGATTTACAGTGTCGGCCAGGACTTGATCTCTTCCCTTCCATTTTTACTAGAAGGTGGTCAGAACAGGAGCGCCAGGCATCACCCTGGTGGGGGTAAAGAGATTCATGTGCTTTCTGTCAGAGGGCAAGCCTCTTATCAAGCCTCTCCTGGCTGTCTCCTGGTTGGCTAGTTAAGACCTCTAGTGGCATTGGCACCATGGGAGTAGCTATCTCTCCCTTAGCTGAGTGCGAGATGCATGGAGCCTGTATCAGACAAATTAGTCCTTCAACTTAGCCTCTCTTCCTTTCCATTTTTATTTTTCCCATCCGTTCACCATGGCCTAATAATCCCATCCATCCCCTTTCTCATTTTGTTTTTTTCTCCCAGTGCTGGTCGAGACTCCTTGCTGAGGCTCCCACCTGAAGGCAGTTGGACCCCTGGAATGTACACCAAAAACATCATTGGCTCACTGGTAAGAGACCATCTCTTTCAGAGACACCTGAAGGGGACAGGGCGCTACTCTGGGGTGGCAGGGAGAGCCGATTAGAGCCTGGGATGCTGGGCTCTCTAGTCTTTTCATTTCCTCTTTCCATATGGGAACCAGCTGTCTGGTCACCAATATCCCCTAATTTTTCTAATTGGAGATACTTCAATCCCCAGACTTTTTTTTTTTCTTTTTGAGACAGAGCTTCACTCTGTCACTCTGGACAGAATGCTGTGGCATCACAGCTCACAGCAACCTCAAACTCTTGTGCTTAAGAGATTCTCTTGTCTCAGCCTCCCAAATAGCTTGAACTACAGGTGCCCGTCGCATGTTCAGTTAGGATTTTGTTTGTTTGTTTGCTTTGAGACAGAGCCTCAAGCTGTCACCCTGGGTAGGGTGCTGTGGCATCACAGCTCACAGCAACCTCCATCTCCTGGGCTCAAGCAATTCTCCTGTCTCTGCCTCCCAAGTAGCTGAGATTACAGGTGCCTGCCACAATGCCCTGCTATTTTTTGGTTGCAGCCGTCATTGTTGTTTGGCGGGCCGGGCTGGATTCGAACTCACCAGCTCAGGTGTATGTGGCCAGCGCCTTAGCCGCTTGCGCCACAGGCGCCGAGCCTTGTTTGTTTGTTTTTTAGAGATGGGATCTCACTCTTGCTAAGGTTGTTTTTGGGCTCCTGACCTCAGGCAATCCACCTGCCTCGGCCTTCCAGAGTGCTATGATTATTGGTGTGAGCCACCATCCTTGACAAGTTGATCCCCAGACTCTTTTTTTTTTCTTTTTTGTGGTTTTTGGCCGAGGCTGGGTTTGAACCCACCACCTCCAGCATATGGGACTGGCACTCTATCCCTTTGAGCCACAGGCGCCGCCCTCCAGACTCTTAAAAAGCATAGTTTGATTTTCTTTTGTAATACAGCTTGGCCCCAAGGTAAATTAGAAAATTCTCAACATTGACCACTTAATGGGACCTTAAACCATGATGCATTGACATCCTTAGACAATTTTTGTAAGCATCTGGGGAAATGTTAGCGGTCCCATTTGTCCAGGCATTTTTTCATCTCAGAGAGAACATGACCTGTGTCACTCAAAGGTTAAATTCTTTTTTTTTTTGTTTTTGTAGAGACGGAGTCTCACTTTATGGCCATTGGTAGAGTGCTGTGGCCTCACACAGCTCACAGCAACCTCCAACTCCTAGGCTTAAGCGATTCTCTTGCCTCAGCCTCCCAAGTAGCTGGGACTACAGGTGCCCGCCACAACGCCCGGCTATTTTTTGGTTGCAGTTTGGCCGGGGATGAGTTTGAACCCGTCACCCTCGGTATATGGGGCCAGCGCCTTACCGACTGAGCCACAGGCACCACCCAAAGGTTAAATTCTTAATGGGAACAGCCTCACTTCTTGCCTGGTTCTTCCTTGCCTGAAACTCTTTCTCTGTACAGCAGGCCACCACAGCTAAGCCAAAAGGTGCCAAATCTCTGCCCCTACTTGAGACTGTTGATGGAGTTTGGACTGGCATTAGTTTACAAGCCCTTCTCCCTTATTGAATTAAAACAAATCAAAACTGATTTAGGCTCTTATAACCCTGACCGATATATTAAGGCCTTTCAACATCTTTGTTTGGCATGTGATCCTACTTGAAAGGCCCTCTAAATTATATTGGGACAGACTTTGATCTGGAAAAGGAACAGTTCCTAAAATCTGCAGATGGCCTTTATTTCTCAAATGAAAAACACTCCATAGTGGATACAGCCGTGCCTGCAGCGGATCATCGCGGTCGGGTCATAGCGGATACAGCCGTGTCTGCAGCTGATCCCAGTTGGGCTATAAAGACTGATCTCAGCGATTGAAACAAATGAGATCATTATGCATAAAATCTGGTCTCTGTATGGCCAGAAAAAGTCATTAATTATTGGGCAGTGGCGACTGTCGCTCAAGCCTTGGAAGAAAACCCTGTCACTTCAGCATCTTAAAGACACCCTGACCTCGCACGCTGCACTAGACCTTGAGAGTTATGAGGGAAAGTTCATTTTGAGAGACAAGTTTTTAACTCCGTCAGCCTCAAACATTAGGAGAAAACTCCAAAAGCTTTTGCCTCAAGACCGTGAGGCACCTTTAGAGGCACCTTTTGGCCACCGCACACACAGTATATTACAACAGAGACCAGGAGCATGAGGCAGGCAGGAGGGGGGAGGGGAGGCATGCCCAGTTACTAGCTGCATGAGGGGCCAGGCCAATGCATGGGGGATGCCTATGGCCACTTTGAGAATTCTAAATGCTATAGCTACACAAACAGAAGCATTTTGCAAAGTGTTTTGTGATCACCCTCCAAAACCCCATGTTACAAATGCAACAAACAGGACATTGGGCAGTCCTTTGTCCCGCTGAGCAGGGAGCCAATAGGATGGGGGAAGCATTGTCCTCTTTGGAGTCCCTGATTGCCCTTGCATGGGGAGGCCTAGTTCAGTCTACCCCAGTGGCAGAATTTACCATCCCTGGACTTGACCCCTGGGTTCAGGTGGACATTGCAAATAAGCCTTATAAATTCCTTTTAGATATTGGGGTGGCTTACTCTGTCCTCAACTCCTCAGGACCCCTCACTTCCAGAACCTGTGCTATTTTGCGGGTCACAGACCAGCAGCTCATTAGGAAATTCACATACCCTTGTCTTCTTATCATCCTTTTATTCACGCACTGCATAGACGTGCTCACTTTGTAAGACTTCATTGAGCTCTAACTCTTTGTGCACTTCTTAAAAATTAAAAGTTCAAAAACACCAGCTACTTAGGAGGCTGAGGCAAAAGAATCACTTGAGCCTAAGAATTTGGGGACGCTGTGAGCTGTGACACCATTGGCACTCTACAGAGGGCAAACAAAGTGAGATTCTGTCTCAATTAAAAGAAAAAGTTCAAAACCAAAACAGGATATTTTTTAAAAATAGTTTTGTAATAACCAAGTCTTCCTTGTGTTTT
Organism: Nycticebus coucang; assembly: GCF_027406575.1. Lineage (NCBI taxonomy): Eukaryota > Metazoa > Chordata > Mammalia > Primates > Lorisidae > Nycticebus > Nycticebus coucang. Next base: position 121,789,566 of record NC_069782.1, read on the forward strand.
TCACCCTTAGTGGTACCCGGCAATGCTCCTCAAACTTCACTGTACGTAGAACTCACCCGGGGATCTTGTTTGAAGGTAGATTTTATCCAGTAGTCTGGAGTAGAACCTAAGATTCTGCATTTTTTTTTTTTTTTTTTTGGAGATGGAATCTCAAGCTGTCTTAAAAAAAAAAAAAAGGTATGGTGGTATGTTCCTGTAGTCCCAGCTACTTGAGAGACTGAGGCAGGAGGATCACTTGAGCTCAGGAGTTCAAGGTTGCAGTGAGCTATGATAATGCCACTGTACTCTAGCAGAGTGAGACCTCATCTCTAAAAGAAAGAAAAGAAAAAATCCAGTCTAATAACCCGTCTGGTCACAAGCCTTTATGCTTTACAAAATATGTGAAGAGGCTCAGATGAATTTTATCGTTGGAAGCATGTTTTTATAAAAATCGTGGGTGTGCCCGTCATAACATTGTCTTCTGTATCTTGAAGCATTCTCTACGTTTTTTTTTTTAATTTTTTAAAGTTTTTTATTTTTTTGTAGAGACAGAGTCTCACTGTACTGCCCTTGGTAGAGTGCCGTGGCATCACACGGCTCACAGCAACCTCTAAGTCTTGGGCTTACGCGATTCTCTTGCCTCAGCTTCCTGAGCAGCTGGGACTACAGGCGCCCGCCACAACGCCCGGCTATTTTTTTGTTGCAGTTTGGCCGGGGCTGGGTTTGAACCCGCCACCCTCGGTATATGGGGCCAGCGCCCTACTCACTGAGCCACAGGCGCCGCCCCATTCTCTACGTTTAAATGTTTTATATTAGAGAATTCTTTAATGCATACTTATTACATACATAAAATACTAAAGTTACTTTTTAATTTTTTAGATTTAACAGCATGCTCACATGTTAGGTACTTACATAAATTGTTACACTATTTTTCTTATGCAATACCATTTTGTTTATGTGGCTCAAATGTAGTCTTTCCTTAAAACAAATGTGGAGGGGGCGGTGCCTCTGGCTCAGTAAGTAGAGCGCTGACCCCATATACCGAGGGTGGCGGGTTCAAACCTGGCCCTTTCCAAACTGCATCAAAAAATAGCCAAGTGTTGTGGCGGGCACCTGTGGTCCCAGCTACTGGGGAAGCTGAGGCAAGAGAATCGCTTTAAGCCCAGGAGCTGGAAGTTGCTGTGAGCTGTGACAGCACGGCACTCTACCAAGGGCAATAAGGTGAAACTCTGTCTCTACCAAAAAAAAAAATGTGGAGAGGAAGGAAAATGCCCATCCTGATTAAACTACAATCATTACAATTACAGCTGCAGTGCTACTTGGAAGCAGATATCAAGCGATTACTAAAAAGGCTTCTTCTATCTTGCTTCAAAGTGGACATGGGAAGATCAAGATTAGGGGGGCCAGACAGGAGTTCAAGTGCAATTTTGTGTGGTAGATTAGGGTAACCAGGACACTTCAAATCTTGTTCCTCCTTCTGGCTGCCATTAAAGGCGACTCAGTTCAGCAAGAACATTCAGTGTATCAAATTGCAACTTGACAAAAATGGGTATATGTGGAACAAGGGAGGAACAAGCCTTTCTACGTGGGGAGGAAAAGAACATCTTATCTCTGAATCTACAGGGACACGAAAGAATCTGAACAAACAGGTCTTGCTGTTTTCTCTAGTTTATTACCATTAGATTATTATTATTATTATTTTATTTATTTTTGCAGTTTTTGGCCGGGGCTGGGTTTGAACCCGCCACCTCTGGCATATGGGGCTGGCGCCCCTCCTTTGAGCCACAGACACTGCCCTGTTATTTTTTTAATCCAATCATACTTCTTGAAGACTATGCTTAATCAAATCTAGCATAAGAAAGTAGACAGATACGGGCGGCGCCTGTGGCTCAGTGAGTAGGGCGCCGGCCCCATATGCCGAGGGTGGCGGGTTCAAACCCAGCCCCGGCCAAACTGCAACAAAAAAAATAGCTGGGCGTTGTGGCGGGCGCCTGTAGTCCCAGCTGCTCGGGAGGCTGAGGCAAGAGAATCGTGTAAGCCCAAGAGTTAGAGGTTGCTGTGAGCCGTGTGACGCCACGGCACTCTACCTGAGGGCGGTACAGTGAGACTCTGTCTCTACAAAAAAAAAAAAAAAAGAAAGTAGACAGATTTACCTATTGGAGTCTTCATTTCCTTATGAAATCTCCAGTGTCATGTAAAACTTAAATAACTATATATGCTTGTCTCTTGTTTTTTATTATAGCGGTTTCTGATGAAAAAAGTTTGTTCTAATTACACTCAACACATAACTTCTGACACTAGACGTATGTGGATTTTCCCACACATACCAAGCCAATTATAATGACACCAACGATGCATTCTGTAGTTCAATTCTGACACTTTCTGTCTAGAGTTAGATCTCACAAACCAAGGGCTTAGCCTCACAAGACTGTCCTCCATGTTAGATGCTAGTCAGAAGTAGCACATTGTCATCTACACTCCTAACTGGCTATACATCAGGATTCCCACTATGCCCTCCTTAGGTTCCGTTAACTTGCTCAGATGGCTCGCAGAGCTCAGGGAAATACATATTACTGGTTTATTACAAAGAACATTACAGAGGATACAGATGAACAGCCAGATGAAATGCATAAGGCCAGATATGGGGGTGGGAAGGGATGTGGAGCTTCCACGTTTTCTCTGGGTATGCCATCCTCCCAGCAGCCCCACATGTTCAGCAATCCGGAAGTTTCTAAACCCCCATTTTGGGTTTTTACGGAGGTAATGGGGATGACATCAATTGGCCATTGATGAACAAACATATCAACCTTCAGTTCCTCTCTCTCCCCCAGTGAGAGGGGGGCGGAGCTGAAAGATTCAATCCTCTAATCACATGGCGGGTTCCCCTGGCAAGCAGCCCCTAGCTGGAGGTTATCCAGGAGCCCACCCTAGGTCCCTCAGTATAAAAGATACTCCAATCACCCAGGATATCTCAAGGGATTTAGGAGTTCTCTATCTGATGCTCCTGTCACTCATAAAATTACAAAGGTCTTAGGACTCTATGTCAGGAACTAGATCAAAGACCAAACATTAGAATAAAAGATTCTTCTAGCGCTCCTATCTATAAGGGTTTTAGGACTCCTGTGTCAGGAACTGAAGTCAGAGACCAGATATATTTCTTGTTCTATCACAGGCCTCAGCTATGGACCCAGGATAGGTAAGAAATATTTTTTTCCCCTAAACCATCTTCCAATCTATAAAGCAAATATTCTTTTAGGTGTTTAAAAATGCTCTCAGCAATGTTGAAGGTTTCAACGTATAGGTTTTACATGTATTTAAAACATCCCCATATCCATCTTTTGATGCTATTGAAAATTATATATTTTTTGTTATATATTTATATTGTTTATACATGTATACAGTTTATATACATTATTTTAAATATATTTTTATAAAAATATATAAAACAGCCAAGATTATTTAGCCCTTGGGTATTAACTACATCCCCATAAATAATGAACTAGCATAGCTCATTTTATTTTATTTTATATTATTTATTAAATCATAACTTTGTACATTGATGCATTTATGGGGTTCAGTGTACTGCTTTGATCATAGTGTGAAATGCTTACATAGAACTGAGTAACACATCCACACAATTATACTATTTTTTAATAACTATTTTTAATATTTATTTATATGTAAACTATAATTTATAACTAATAAATTATAACTGTTTCTTAATAGTTTTGAAATGTACCATTGTATCATGCACATTAGGTGAGGTCCACCCAAATACACTTCCTCCTCCCATATCCCCCCTCCCTCCTCTCTCTCTCTCCTCTTCCCTTCTACTTTCTGGACTATGGTTATGTTTTGCCATTCATATGAACGTGTAGGTGATTGTATATTGATTTCATAGTAGTATTGAGTATACTCAATAGTACTCACCCATTTTTGAGATACTTTACTAAGAAGGATATGTTCCAACTCCATCCAGGTAAACATAAAAGATGTGAAGTCTCCATCTTTTTTATGGCTGTATAGTATTCCATGGTGTACATATACCACAATTTGTTAATCCATTCATGGGTCAGTGGGCACTTGGGCTGTTTCCGTGTCTTGGCAATTATGAATTGGGCTGCAATAAACATTCTAGTGCAAATGTCTTTGTTATAAAATAATTTTTGATCATCTGGGTATATACCTAGTAGAGAAATTGCAGGATCGAATGGTAGGTCTACTTTTAGTTCCTTGAGTGTTCTCCAAACTTCTTTCCAAAAAGGTCATATTAGCTTGCATTCCCACCAGCAGTGTAGAAGCGTTCCCTTCTCTCCACATCCACGCCAACCTCTTTAGTTTTGGGATTTTGTGATGTGGGCTAATCTTACTGGAGTTAGATGATATCTCAAAGTGGTTTTGATTTGCATTTCTCTGATGATTACAGATAAGGAGCATTTTTTCATGTGTTTGTAGGCCATGCGACTGTCTTCATCAGAGAAGTTTCTGTTCAAGTCCTCTTGCCCACATAGAAATGGGGTTATTTGTTCTTTTCTTATTGATTAGTTTGAGTTCTCTGTAGATTCTAGTTATTAGACCTTTGTTGGAAGCATAACCTGCAAAAATGTTCTCCCATTCTGAAGGTTGTCTGTTTGCTTTACTTACTGTGCTCTTGGCTGTGCAAAAGCTTTTTAGCTTGATCAGATCCCAGTAATGTACTTTTGGTGTTGCTTCAATTGCCCGGGAGGTCCTCCTCATAAAATATTGTCCCAGGCCATTTCTCCAAGTGTTTTCCCTGTACTCTCTTCTAGTATTTTTATAGTTTCATGTCTTAAATTTAAATCTTTTATCCAATGAGAATCAATTTTTGTTAATGGTGAAAGGTGGGGGTCCAGTTTCAGTCTTCTACAGGTCGCCAGCCAGTTCACCCAGCACCATTTGTTAAATAGGGAGTCTTTCAGGGAGGCGCCTGTGGCTCAGTTGGTGGGGTGTGGGCCCCATGTACCAAGGGTGGCGGGTTTGAACCTGGCCCCAGCCAAACTGCAACAAAAAATAGCCGGGCTTTGTGGGCGCCTGTAGTCCCAGCTACTCGGGAGGCTGAGGCCAGAGAATCGCCTAAGCCCAGGAGCTGGAGGTTGCTGTGAGCTGTGTGATGCCATGGCACTCTCCCGAGGGAGATAAAGTGAGACTCTGTCTCTACCAAAAAAAAAAAAAAAATAGGAAGTCTTTCCCCCATTGAATATTTCTGTTAGGCTTGTCGAAGATCAAATGACAATAAGTAGCTGGGTTCATCTCTTGGTTCTCTATTCTGTTCCATAAATCTACTCTGTTTTTGTGCCAGTACCATGCTGTTTTGATCACTATAGATTTATAGTGGCCTATAGCCTGAAGTCTGGTAATGTGATACCTCCTGATTTGCTCTTATTTCTGAGTAACATATTTGCTATTCAAGGTTTTTTCTGATTTTATATAAAACAAAGTACTATTTTTCCCAAGTCCTTTTTTTTTTTTTTTTTTTGTAGAGACAGAGTCTCACTGTACCGCCCTCAGGTAGAGTGCCGTGGCGTCACACGGCTTACAGCAACCTCTAACTCTTGGGCTTACGCAATTCTCTTGCCTCAGCCTCCCGAGTAGCTGGGACTACAGGCGCCCGCCACAACGCCCAGCTATTTTTTTTGTTGTTGCAGTTTGGCCGGGGCTGGGTTCGAACCCATCACCCTCGGCATATAGGGCCGGTGCCATACTCACTGAGCCACAGGCGCCGCCCTTTTCCCAAGTTCTTTAAAGTATGACAATGGTGATTTAATAGGGATTGCATTAAATCTGTAGATTGCTTTGGGTAGCATGAACATTTTAACAATGTTGATTCTTCCCAGCCATGAGCATGGTATGTTTTTCCATTTGTTAACATCTTCAGCTATTTCTTTTCTCAGGGTTTCATAGTTCTCTTTATAGAGATCTTACACGTCCTTTGTTAGGTAAATTCCCAGATATTTCATCTTTTTTGGCACTATTGTAAAAGGAATAGAGTCCTTGACTGTATTTTCAGCTTGACTATCGGCATATATAAAAGCTACTGACTTGTAAGTATTGATTTTGTATCCTGAGACACTGCTGTATTCCTTGATCACTTCTGAGAGTTTTAAAGCTGAGTTCCTGGGATTTTCCAGGTATAGGATCATATTATCAGCAAAGAGTGAGAGTTTGATCTCCTCTGGATATCCTTGGATCCTCCTTTGGATATCCTTGATTGACTTCTCTTACCTGATTGCAATGGATAAGACTTCCATTACCAGGGCGGTGCCTGTGGCTCAAGGAGTGGGGCGCTGGCCCCATATGCTGGAGGTGGTGGGTTCAAACCCAGCCCTGGCCAAAAACCGCAAAAAAAAAAAAAAAAAAAAAAAGACTTCCATTACTATGTTGAATAGCAGCGGAGACAGTGGGCATCCTTGCCTCATTCCTGATCTGAGTGGAAATGTTTTCAATTTTACATCATTCAATATGATTGGCTGTGGGTTTGCTGTAGATGGCCTCTGTCAGTTTAAGAAATGTCCCTTTTATGCCTATTTTCTTCAGTGTTCTGATCATGAGAGGATGCTGGATATTATCAAAGGCTTTTTCTGCGTCAATTTAGAGAATCATATGGTCTTTGTTTTTTATTTTATTGATGTGTGATGTATTATATTTATAGATTTGTGTATGTTGAACCAGAAAATTGTATTTTAATTGTTGCTAGTATACATACATGCATAATTGATTTGTTAATGTTGACTTGTCTCCTGCAACCTTGTTAATTCTGTTATAAGTAGTAGTATTCTTTTTTTAAGATTTCAGACTGTGAGGATACAACTAGGTTACAATCTTTGTACTAGGTAGTCCCTCAAGTAGTACCATTTGTGAAGAGCTCGCAGGATTTGCTGTGTGATGTCCTCTGTGAATAGTATCTTCATCCTTTCTAATCTTTGACTTATTGTACTAGGACCTCAAATAAAAACAGAAGTGGTCTCTTGGTGCAGATCTAAGGGGTGAGTGTTCAAATATCATTAAATGCTACCTGTAGGTATTTTATAAATTCCCTTTGTTAAGAAAGTTTACTTCTATTCCTTCTTTGCTGAAGCTTTTATTATGAACTTTGTAAATGCTTTTTTTTCTGAGTCAGGGTCTTGCTCTGTTGCCCTGGCTACAGTGCAGTGGCAATACAGCATCCTCAAAATTCCCAGGGTCAAGTGATCCTCCTCCCCTGGCCTCTGAGCATCTGTGACTATAGGCATGCCCACCACCATGTCCAGCTACTGTTTCTATTTTTTGTAGAGACAGGGTCTCACTCTTGCTCAGGCTGGTCTCAAACTCCTGGCTTCAAGTGATCCTACTGCTTTAGCCTCCCAAAGTGTTAGGATTATAGGCATGAGCCACAATGTTTGGCCTATAAAATATTCTTACTGTATCTACTCAAATAATCATATGGTATTTTCTCCTTAATTCTGTTACCATTGATTTTCAATCATAACCTTACATTTTGGGAAAATCCCACTTAGTCATCATGCAATGAACATTTGTATAATATTTGAAAACCAATTGTATAAATCCCTGGCATTGGGCAAAGAGGCACCTCATTGTTGGTGGTGTTACTCTTTGTCAGGGGCAGAGTAGACTGACAGCCCTTTGTTCATCCTAGCTTGATGCCTGGGTTGGTGGCCAGAGCTGTTTCATGCCTAGGACATAGGAAAAAAAAAAAACAAACTAATTGTATAAAAATATTTCTTTTTATACATTGCTGGATTCAAATTGCCAATATTTTATTAAGGACTTTTGGGATTCTGTTTTAAAGCGCAGTTGCTTTGGAGCTTTCTTTTCCCGAAATAACTTTGACCTTGGTGTAAGAGTAATGTCGGCCTCATAAAGTGAGTTGGGAAGGACTCTTTCCATTATTTTTTTGTTTTGTGTGCCCCTTGCGCCCATTTTCTATAATGTTATGCAAGACTGGTGTATTTGATAAAATTAAATATACCTTAAATATTTGATAAAATTCACCAGTAAAGCCATCTTCACTGGAATTTTCTTTGTGGGAAGGGGCTTAATTATGAATTCAGTTTCTTTAACAGATAAGGGAATATTTAAATCTTCTATTTCTTTTCATATCTGCTCTGGTAATTTGTGTCTTTCAAGGAATGTATCCATTTGATCTAAGTTGTCCTATTTGCTGGTATCTGGTTCTCCATGATAAAAGAGACCAGGGCCAGACCTCCCTTTGAGTGAGGACCAATTCCTTACTATACAGTGACCTTGTTATTGTGTTACTAGAGAGTATTTGATGCAGTCTTTAGGGTTAAGGAGTCAGGATGTATACAACTTACTTTCAAATGGTTTACCCCCCTCCTCCCCAGATTATGTACATATATATAAATGTGTGGTATATTAAAGAGAGATATTGTGTATATGAAAGATGTGAAAACAAACATAAAATTGGTGAAGACAGAGGATATAAAGGAACTCATACTATTTAAACAACTTTTCTGTGGATTTAAAATTTTTAAAAATATATTCACATTCTATATAACTCAGCAATTTAAATAATCAGAAAATCACACAGATACTCTGCACAAGGAAGTTTATCACAGACCAAAACTTGAACACACTGTGAAACTGATACAAAGAGGACTTGGTGAGCAAACTACAATATGATATCAAAGAACCAACAATGACAAAAAACATGCTTTCTTAAAGGACATCCATGTGGAAATCGCTCAGGATAGACGGTTTGGGAGAAAAGCTGCAACACTGAATACACGACCCCTTCTACATGCACAGGAAAAAGACAGCAAGAAAACAAACATGCGAACAGCAGCTGAGTGGTGCAGTCACAGGTGAACTTGACCCTTGATACTCCTCTCCTGAAATGCTTGAAGGATCCCCACCCTCTCTATCACTCCAGGGCAACAGGAAGGAGAGCTCATGTTGACTTAAAGCCTTAGCTGGCCAGGTGTGGGTCTGGATTAACCCCACGATGGAGGGAGGAGATCGTATAGGTGTGGTAAAAATTGGCCTCCAAGTAGCCTAGCAGAGTGGAAAGAACAGTGACTGGAGGAGCACAGTTCTGGGATCTGGTCTCACGCCCTCCAAAGAAGGCAAAGGTGCAAAGACCGAGTGAGATGGTGCACGTGAAGGCCAAGTTACACAGAAATGAAAAGCAACTGCCTTTCTACTTGCTTCATGAGTACGTGAATGGATTTGGATGCTCTTATGTTGGAAATCCCTGTGAAGCAGTGAGATCTAAAAGAGTCTAAGATCTGAGTGGAAGTCCGAATCTGCTTCCTGCACAATCCTGGGCCAACTGCTTACCTTATTTCTGGCTCTAAAAATCTGGGATAGTGATGAAAATTTCAATTACTCTCCTATGTCAAAAGCTTGTTGCGGAGGGTCATGACATGATGTCTATGAGGGTGTGTTCTAATCTACAGAGTGCTTTATAAGGTTATTAATGTTAGAGTATGAGTTGTCCAAAATGCTGTAATTTGTTTTGAAGAATTGAACTTGGTTGAAAAAACTAGCGATTCAGTACTACTAATAAACTTTGCCACAGGAAACAAACCATGGAGCACATGATGTTTGAGTTGACAAGGAGAATGAATGTCATCCAACACATAGCAGAGAAGACCAGAGATTAGGAGTCAGCTGGTCAGAGGTCCTGCCAGGGAAGGATGGAGAGGACAGGAATCACCCTTACAAAAGGGAGTAAGTTTGTGAGAATCACAGGTCTTCATCATAGGCACGTCTACAAGCTGTCTTAGAGAATACCATAAATGAACTAGATGATTCCCCCCAGGCACTCAGAGAGAGGAAGACTCCCTCCAGCCAGAAAAGCTGGGGTTGCTCCTGGCCTCTGGACAGGACTGCAACACCATCGCTGAGCACAGTGCTGACCATGTGGGCTGGAATGTTGTCCTAGGCTGGAAACTGAGCAACAAGCAGATTTCCTCTTGAAATGTCTATCTGAGGCTTGGCACCTGTAGCTCAGCGGCTAGGGCACCAGCCACATACACTGGAGTTGGTAGGTTCGAACCCAGCCAGGCCTGCCAAACGACGACAACTACAACCACAACCAAAAAATAGCTGGGCAATGTGGCAGGCCTCTGTAGTCCCAGCTACTTGGGAGGCTTAGGCAAGAGAATCGCTTAAGCCCAAGAGTTGGAGGTTGCTGTGAGCTGTGATGCTACAGCACTCTATGGAGGGTGACATAGACTCTGTCTCAAAAAAAAAAAAAAAGTCTGTTTGAGCCAGCTGGCTACTATGTGAGTAGAAAGAGAATACTGACAGGGGTCCAAGGTTAGAGATTAGACAAGATACGTGCCTAATCTGTAGCTGAGATGTGGCAAGAAGATGTAAAGACTAACTGTAGAGGACAGAAATATTTTCTTTTTCTAACTTTTTATTTTCCTCCCTGTTTGTTGCCGGCCTTATCTGAGTTTAGGGTCAGTGACAATACTTATAGTAAGTAGTTCAGTCTCAAATACTAAGGTTACTGTTTTACAAAAAGGATCTATTCTTAAGAGTGTGAAATTGAGACATTTGACAAAAATCACTGTTACCCAGGTACAATCTAAAAAATGTATTAGAATTTGCTGCTTTCTGCATTAGGAAGAGTGAAAATAAGAAACATTGTCAAACTGGGATGGTGAGAGATAGGCTGAGGATTGGCCACCGTATCATTTTATAAAATTGTAAAAATAATACAAATGCAAACTCCAGAGGTTAAATTCAGGTGATTTATTGTAAACAGGACAACCCTAGCACTCCACCATACTGGCTGTGTCACATGCTCCCTCTTTCACATCAATTAGTCAAAAAAAAAAAAGTTTTTAAAAAAAGTCCCAGGTAAATAATAACTTCCGTTTCACAAATCTCATTTACTAAGCACTGAGTAAATAGCAGTGTCTGGGGTGGTATGTTATTGCTGCAGCTTGGACCCATCTGAATGAATCCAGGAGTATGCCTGAGTGATCCGATGGTAGCTCTAGGTCCACCTTGGAGACTTGAACGTGCTGGAGCACACGGAACAACAATCGCAGGGGTATGTGGAAGACTACAGGAGATCGCTTTCCAATCACACGCCTTTCTCCTAAAAATGGCACTCTCAAATTTCACCCATTTTTTTTGAAAAGAGCTAAAAGTTATTCAATAGCACATAATTTTCCACAGAAAAGGTAGGTGGATTTTTGTTTGCTCCTACAGTGGTAGATTTAAACACTCAGGACTAATTTTAGATCTGTCTCGTATGTATATGCAGTTTGATGAAAAGCTGCATAGTCTACAAAAGCATAAAACCAGAAGGCAGTGATGACTTCACGCGCCTTCTGTTGGACAAAGACTGTCTTCATACAAGGAGGCTCTTTGACGGTAGGGATAGAAAGATGGTTACAGCACCACGTTGATCTGACAGTAGAAATGGAGCCCACTTTTGAAAGCAGCCCCCATAGTTGTGACTATGCCATTCTTGCCCCAAATTGAGATGTGAAAAGACATGACTCTATAGAAAGAAGTCCTGGAAAACAATTCATGTGTTGAGGCAAAATGGAATTTGAAAATGCCATTCTTCACTTTGCCTGAGTTAGTGGGCAATAGGGCCACTTATTGTCACTAGTGCCTGTGTGTGGAAATATATTCACAATTTCTCTTGAGACAAGTTTTAATACTAAATATTTTAAAACAGATACCACCTAAAATGGTGTCTCATTAAAAAAAAAAAAAACTTTAAAAAGACCACTCCAGTCATCATCTGTGTATTTGTATGTTTATGTATTCAAAAATAAATTAACTCTTAAGGCAAGATTAGACTGGTAGCAAGAGGAGATTTTAGGGTTTTATGCAGACTTGCTATTCAGGAATGCAAAGCTTTACTTTTTATATCTCCAAAAAGGTGGCTTTGTCAGTGCCTTTTAAATGTGTAATGGGGCAAAATATTTTTCACATATTGACTGCAATTTCGCCACAGTAAAAAATCATAAGTGGTTCCAAACCATGGAAAAGCATGTCACACACTCAGTACGATCTGAAGTTGACCCTATTTGTACTTGTTAAATAAATTCAGCAACATGTTGATGAGAAAAAGTAAAACTGATGGAACGCTGCAAACCAACTATGAACAAAAAACCGTCAATGCAATTCAATCAGAAAGAAAAAAAAAACCATAGTAATCCTGAGAAATTCAGTTTAGGACAAATTGATATAAGGTAAATCTGTATTTCTAGCACTAAATAAGTAGGGTGTTCTAGGATTTTCTAGCATTTTACTAGTTAGAATAAAAAATATGTTCAAATTTTATAAAAAGATTAAAACCATGCCTTATATAATCAGCAATTTCACAAATAAAATTACATTGCTTTGTTATGTCTGCCAAATGTAATGTTCTCCACTGATATACATGAGTAGAAAGCAAATTTGAGGATCAATTTTTAAAAAGATATTATCTTTCTAAATGTTTTGAAACTTCTATGTCAACCTAGAAGGCTTTTTAGAAAAATGCTAACTTTTATTTTCATCAGACAAGTGACTATTTTACAGAATGGTGAATGATATTCCTATACAATATTCCTTCACTATGTTATATAAGGGATATTTCTCTTTTTTTTTTTTTTTTTTTTTTTTTTTTTTTTTGTGATTTTTGGCCGGGGCTGGGTTTGAACCCGCCACCTCCGGCATATGGGACCAGCGCCCTACTCCTTGAGCCACAGGCGCCGCCCGGATATTTCTCTTATGAATGAAAACTTTTAAAATATTTAAGAGGCATGTATTTTAAAAATATTCTACATCTATAAGATTTTGGAATTTAATTACTTTGGATTTTAATATTTGTACATAATGACATTTGACAACGTTTTTTCTGTTTGTCTAATAGTGAACTAGAACTATTAAAGTGGCCAAGATTGTCTCCTGAGGCCCTGGAAGACTCAGGAATGCATCCACTTGCACTTTCCCACCCGTGAGTAGTCTTCAGAGTTTTGCAGCCATGAAGTTGATATGCGGTTTAACAAGGGGAAACAGTGGCAGACCACGTTTGAATTCAGTCATGTTCTGTATCACTTCCGGCTACAAAAAAAAAAGATTCCTTTTAGTGTATTTAAGCTAAAAATCAAACAGAACATCAATTTTTTTTCAGGGGCTGGGGTAGAAACATTTGTGTATCCCATGTATTGTGATATTCTGGCTCAGTAGAGGACAGCCGGGGGCCATGGATTGGTCTATGTAAACTTACGGTGAGAGTTCCCAGTGGGACTCTGGGCCAGAAGGGAGACTCTTCCAGGGGTCCTCAAACTTTTTAAACAGGGGGCCAATTCACTGTCCCTCAGACCGTTGGAGGGCCAGACTATAGTTTAAAAAAAAAAACCATGAACAAATTCCTACGCACATATCTTATTTTGAAGTAAAAAAACAAAACAGAAACAAATACAATCACACTGCGGCATGTGGCCTGTGGGCCGTAGTTTGAGGACCCCTGCTTCTTGGCTATCCTGTGGACAAACAAGAGCTGGTTCACTAGACAGGCAATGTGGGAAGGGCTACGCGGTCTCACTCTAATATTCAACACTGGGAACAGAAGTGGCTAGATATGACTCACTGGAGAGTAACACAGCTGTTCAAATAAGAGACAAAGGCAGAGGCCAAGTGACCAGGTGTCCAAAGGGAAACTAAGTAGAAGCTTAAACATCTGGTGACCTAAAAACCTGTCAGTTTTATGTGTCCTGACGAACAGGCTCTTTCTAAGTAGTGCAATCTAACATAACAGTTACAGTACTTACTTGTGGCAAGGCTGGTGCTTGTGACAAATTTATGTCATTTTGACATGGGAACGCTCCAACAACAGGACCTATGAGAAAACAAAAGATTTAATGCTTTGCGATTCCTGAAACTAGCACACAAGAGCAACTTTCAAAAAAATTGGAACCAGGCTCAGTTCACATTCAGATCCTCTCAAGGTCCCTGCTCCCCACGGCCTTGAGCGCCTGTCCTGCCCCCTCTCGGGAGTGTTTCCAGTGATGGCTCAGGATGCCAGTGAGGTTACTTGGCCAACCACAAGCACCCAGTAAAACCAACAAGGTGGCCAGGGTACTTAATTGCCACAGGACAAACTTTGGCCAGGAGACGAGAAGGACTGGGAAAATAACTTCCTACTCGTCCCCCCACAATGCAGAGGTTCCATACAGCTTTGGAGACATCCCACTAGCAACCGGCTGTCTTGCCTGGCTAGCCTGGGGTTGTATCACCTGGTATTGGCTCTTTCCTTCACTCCCTTATTTTCTTTCTCTCTCTTCTTCCACTTTCTCCAGCCCTTTTACTTTCTATAAGGATGTAGCTAAACATGAGCCTAAAAGTAGACTTCTTAAAAAGTCATGTTCAATACTTACAAGAATCCATTTCTCTGGCAAGAACATGGACGGATACCTTATGTCTCCTTGGAGCATCAACTGCCAACATTTCCTAGGCAGAAAGAAGAGCAAGGTCACCCTTTTGCTCTACTAATGAACTTAAAATGAGATGCTTTCTGACATCTGTGAAGAATCAGCTCTGCACCTCCAGATACAGAAAAGATGCTTCCCTTTCACTTACACTATTTTATTTAAATGTCTTTATTTACAAAGACTTGGCCAAGTAGAAAAGAATTTTTTCTTTTTTTTTTTTTTGAGACAGAGTCTCACTATGTTGCCCTCAGTAGAGTGCTGTGGCGTCACAGCAATCTCAAACTTTTGGGTTTATGTGATTCTCTTGCCTCAGCCTCCCAAGTAGCTGGGACTACAGGTGCCTTCCACAACGCCCGGCTACTTTTTTATTGTAGTTGTCATTGTTGTTTAGCAGGCCTGGCCTGGGTTCAAATGCCAGCACCGGTGCATGAGGCCGGTGCCCTAACTGCTGAGCCAGAATTATTATTATTGTTATTGTTATTATTTTTTGAGACAGAGTCTTGCTCTGTCAGCTAGCATAGAGTGCCATGGCTTCAGCCTAGCTCATAGCAACATCAAACTCCTAAACTCCTGAGCTCAAGAGATCCTCCTGTGTACTGGTGCCTGCCATCATGTCTGGCTAATTTTTCCCCCCAGTTTTTAGTAGAGATAGAGTCTTGCTTTGCTTGGGCTGGTCTTGAATTCCTGAGCTCAAGCAATCCTCTTGCTTCAGCCTTCCTTGAGAGCTCGGATTTCAGGGGTGAGTCATCGAGCCTGGCAAAAAAATTATTCTTAACTCTATTTTACAGAAGAGAAAATTAAACCCAAGGAGATTAAGCAACCTGATCAAATTCTTACAGCTAATAAATTGCCTGAGCTGGTATTAAAAATCTAACCTACTACTCACCGGCCAGGGCTGCACCTAGGAATTAATGTCTACAGAGACAACGGCCTGAGCTTAGGCAGGAGACAAGCACAACGCTTGCTCTTCTAAGAACCTCGTCAGGTTCTGCAGTGCTTACTGCTTGTAACTGTGCTTCCTCATCTACCAAAAGAGAAACTAACATTTATTGAGTCCTGCCTTGTATCAGCACTCTCCTATGTTGGCACAATCAATTCTCTGAAAGCTAAGTTATCGTGATGATACCTATATTAGAGACAATGGTTTGTGTGAGCTGGCACAGCTTGTAAGCGATGGTGTGGGGAGCGAGGATTGCTTTGTTGTCCCCATTCCACCACGCTGCTTTGAGGGAGGCCCCGGAGTTACCGCCACGAATGCCGGCAATGTTGACAGGCAGATCCTGAGGGGAAGTGCCTCTTGACCTTTCCCGTTTTTGTAAAGGAATACAAACTGTGATGATGCTTCCTCTGATGTCTTAGCCAAAAGTAATGTTTCATATCCTCAGAAGAGAGACATCATCAGCCAAGGCAAATGCACTTAACAAGTATTTACAGACCAGTATTATAAGCCTGGTCTTGGGTGACTATAAAAGAAGCCCTGGCGGCGCCTGTGGCTCAGTCGGTAAGGCACCGGCCCCATATACCGAGGGTGGCGGGTTCAAACCCAGCCCCGGCCAAACTGCAACAACAAAAAAAATAGCCGGGCGTTGTGGCAGGTGCCTGTAGTCCCAGCTACTCGGGAGGCTGAGGCAAGAGAATCGCTTAAGCCCAGGAGTTGGAGGTTGCTGTGAGCTGTGTGATGCCATGGCACTCTACCCGAGGGCGGTACAGTGAGACTCTGTCTCTACAAAAAAAAAAAAAAAAAAGAAGCCCTAATGATGTTACCCAGCAAACCTGACCTTGGTCACCCCTGCCAGGATAGCTCAGGCTCTCCCATAGGCCTGTTCTGACCTCTCCAGCCCCTTCCAGGAGCTCAGCCCAGGTCTGCCTCTAGTAACATGCAGTACCTCATTGGTTGGAGTAAAAAGTTTGCTCCCAAAGATCCATTCTTGATCTCTTTTTACCTAAACCTAGTAGTCAGTTGAACGCCCTCTTTGGTTTCAGATAGTTTTCGATTTCCTGACCAATTGACAGTCCCCATTTTTCTGAAAACAACTGTACCTTCTTGCAAATTATGTTCTAAAGAACACTAGAGTCCCAGGAGATATTTATAGGTATTCTGTGTAAACAAAGGGACCGTGGTGAAATCAGTATAGAAAAAGTTTTGTCAGTCAAAATTAAACAAATGCAGGCTAAAGTCTTCACTGTGGGACTTCTTACAACTTTGAAAATACCAAGACACTCTGTACTGGGATTATAGGTGTGAGCACACACTCAGTCTTTTCTCTTGATAAACTTTCTCAGTGAGCACAAGCATTTAAAAATCATATCTCTGACCACTATTCAAAGGTGAGTATTTTGAAAAGCAGCCACAGTGGCACCTAAATGGGTAAAGTCCATTTATAGTTGTCAGAGCTTGGAAAATAATTTGATTTTTGAGTTGTTTTGTTTTCTTTGCTCTTCCTCCCCACCAAATCTTGGCAATGTTCTTTGCAGGGTGGGAAACAGAATAAAGAAAAGGGGAGCTTAAAGAGGTAGTGGATCTGGAAGCCAGAAAGGGCTGTCACAGTCCGTGGTCCCACAGGAGAGGACAACAGGAGTGGGTTCAATAAGAATTATCTGTATTTCTTCTAACAGTAAGAGATGTTTGTGTCAAAAATATGTAAATCAACAAACATACCTCTATAAATCCAGCCTTATTAGGTTCAAAGCAGCAATATACAATATAGCACATAAAATATTTCCTTATCAGTCAAAATGTAAATGTATGAATCCAACCTACCTTGTAGAATTTGATGATATCTTCCTTGGTAAGTGTCTTTAAATATGCAACTTCTATATTATCTAAAAAGTGGTCAAACAATAATTTATTAACTTTTCTATATTAGAATACTACACTAAATGACAATGTACTTCACTCCAAGACTTTTTTTGTTGTTGTTTTTTGAGACAGAGTCTCATTATGTCATCCTTGGTAGAGTGCTGTGCTATCACAGCTCACAGCAACCTCAAACTCGTGGGCTTAAGCGATTCTCTAGCCTCAGCCTCCCAAGTAGCTGGGACTACAGGCATCCACCACAAAGCCTGACTTTCTTTGTTGCAGTTGTCATTGTGTTCACCTGGCCCAAGCTGGGTTCGAACCCGCCAGCCTTGGTATATGTGGCTGGTGCCATAACCACTGGGCTACAGGCACTGAGCTTCACTCCAAGACTCTTAAGTATTCATATGTTTAAGTGACGGACTGTTCCTACAGTACTAAGGAAACAGATTCCAAGTAAAAATAAGTGGATCTAGCACAATAGATAAGAGTCTTGGTTCAGCAGCTAGGCCAGCCTGGTTCTCTGGTTATGAGAAGTTGGATCTTGGGCTAGTCATTTCAACTTTTCTGAACCTCAGTTTCCTCACCAGAAGTTGGAGACAATAACTACTTAATGGAGATGCAATGTGAGAATAAAATCATATATGATCCTGACAATATACTAGCCACATTGTAAATGCTCAATAAACGATACTATTATCATTAATAGTGACTCTACTTGCTAGAAAAATTATAGATGAGAAAACTGAGGTCCCAAAAGCGTGGCTGGGCATGGTGGCTCGTGCCTATAATCCCAGCACTTTGGAAGGCCAAGGAATGCATTAAAATAAGAATTGCATTAATGTCCAAAAGATATTGATTGCTTAAGTCTCTCTGAAAAGAGCATGCCTGGTACAAGCCACACTTGAGCTCAGGAGTTCAAGACCAGCCTGAGGAAAAGTGAGACCCTATCTTTAGTAAAAATAGAAAAACTAGCCAAGGGTTGTGGCAAGCACGTGTAGTCCCAGCTACTTGGGAAGCTGAGGCAAGTGGTTCACTTTAGCCCAAGTTTGAGGCTGCTATGACCTATGATGCCACAGCACTCTGCCCAGGGCGACCTCTATCTCCATTCCCTCCCCCAAAAGTTACTTGACCAAGATCTTCAGCAAAAATACAATTCAGACTTCTAGTATGGATTAGCACAATTAGTTGTTAATCCCTATTATAAAGGGATCGGTGAAAGGATGCTCATAAGACAGCAGACTTTAGGAAGCACAATGCTCTCTAATCTGAAAGCAGTGACAAATCTTTGACGATTCCCCTAAAAGCAAATACCTGTGTTTCTAGGGCAGCACTTGTCTTCAGGGAGTTCAATCTATAAATTTTTCATTTTCAGTGTTATGGGAACATACGTACATACATATGTTTCTCTGTTTGAGGGTAATAATACATACATATTACCCTCTGTTTGAGGGTAATAATGATGGAAGTAAAATTGGAAATTTTTGTTATATAATTTTTTTGGGGGGGGGGACAGTGTCTCACTCTGTCACCCAGGTTAGAGTGCAGTGGCATCATCATAGCTCACTGCAACCTCAAACTCCTGGGCTCAAGCGATCCTCCTACCTCAGACTCCCGAGCAGCTAGGACTATAGGCACCCATCACAATGCTTGGTTCTTTTTTCTATTTTTAATAGAGATGGGGGTGTCTCACCTGTGCTCAGGCTGGCCTTGAATTCCTAGCCTCAAGAGATCCTCCCACCTCAGCCTCCCAAAATGCTAGGACTACAGGTGTGAGCTATGTACCAGGCTGGTAACAGTTCTTTAGAAGTACCAGACACCCCTTTCCCTAATCAGTAATTGGAACATTGTATATAAAATGAATACCATTTCGTAGAACAGCCTCAGTGTCTTTAAATGTTTAAACTTTAAAAGAACTTAAGTGCCTTTAAGGTTGGGCCCCTAAATTTTACCTTACCTCTGTCAAAATTGTATTGCTGGGAGATGATTTCTCCCCAGTATTTAGCACACTCAGCAGAGAGTTTCTTTGGTTTGTCTAGTCGACGAATCGCTAATGCCTGAATGTGTTTTTGGAAGGCCTCTTCTGTCATGTCCTCTATGGACTTTTCCATGGTAATTAAGAAAGCTTCCACTCTGCTTTCTAGGTAGTGAGGTGGCTTTTCTGACTGGATGATGAATCGCAAGCCCTGTATGCCATTGGCACGACGTGGCCCACTGAAGACGATATAACCTGAAAAATAAACACCGGTAGTCAGGACTTTGGCCTTTGAGACCCGGGTCACTTTTCATCCTTCAAAAACTGTCCTGTCAGAGCAAATAAAATCCACTTTCAGGCTTTACATTATTCACTTCTGAAGAAATATGTGCTGTTAAGATAGTCTCAGTACCTAAGGATGGAGTAGAAGAGACCTCTGAAGAATAGTTAGAAAGTTTCTTAGGAAAAACAACCCTATTCATCATTCAAACTCCTATCTTATAACTCCTCACTTGCTCCCAGTTAATCCCTTTCAATCTAGGCTAAAGTTACATTTCCATGAAACGCTAGATTCATTGTCCTGGCTCTATTTCCTTTGTATCCAAGCTCCTTCCGTGAACCGAGGACCTCGTACTGCATTTCTTGTTAGGTAACTCATTTCTGGATTATGTATTCAGACCGCCACTCTCTAGAGATCAAGCTCTAAAGGTCCTACTTCCATTGCCATCTAATGAGCCCCTGCATTACCTCCTTTCAACACCTTTTCTAAACCAAGCTCTCAGACTGCCTCCTTCAGTTGTTCTGCCCTGATCCACCACCACTGACAGCTGTGTCACCTCTGAGTTCTCTTCTGAGGAGGTCACTATCTTTGATACAGTCTTCAGTAGTTTGTACACTATTGTAGTACCACACTACTATAATATTCCATCCTGATTTCACTGTGAGCTCCTTAAAAGGAAGGACCGTGTATAACATTCATTGTCAATGTCCGGCACCTAGCACTGTGGTTATTTAAAAAACAATAGGTACTTGGAGAGACTCACCCAACAACTTTTTCATTGAATTCTTCCCTGTCATTACTAGGGCTTCTTTGAACTTCTTTCCTCATTGATCAAACCTGTCAGGATCTCCAAGACTTTTAACAGTGCCCAAAACTCTGCAAATACTTACACAATACCTTTTATATATCCCAGGCTTGGGATATAAAGTGAATATGAGATCTTAACCAAACTCCAGGAACTCAAGAGTTTGGTAAATCTAAGCTCCTCTGGATGGCCTGCTTCCCACCTTGCCACCCACAAGCTGCTATTAGCATCCTCTTCCCCACTACCTAAAATGTCTTTATCGATACATATGTAATATACAGTGTTATCTCATTAAGAATTGCATTAATGTTCATAAGATATTGATTGCTACGTCTCTCTGAATAGAGCATGCCTGGTACACAGTCCCAGGTGCTTCTGAGGGTGGAAAACAATGGTCATTCAACAAGGTCTATGGTATCCTGCTCCTCCCCCACTTCCCTCTCACCCAACTGCTCCTTGGTACGTAGAGTGTTGAAGCAAGGCTCAGAGATAATCTGACAGAAGAGTTCCAGAAACATATTCTCTGAGGTGCTCTGCATGTCTGTTTGGTAGTATATCTCAATGCCACAGTTATTGTGAACTTCATTCCTCTGTTGATAAACAAACCATCCTCCTAGGAAGTTTCAAAAAGAAAGTAACAAGTTCAAAAATGTATTTAGGATTTAATAACATCAATGCTGTATTTGCTCACTCTTATAAACAATAATTTAGACATCAATAGTAAAGGAAGGCAGAGAAAGCCTAACTTCGTATTTGATTTGTTTCACCAGTGGCCAAACTTTGACCATAAACTAGCAATAGTAAGTTAACTCCCTCTTATCACAAGAGTGATGGAGACACAGGCTATTAAGTCTTCCCACACCACTTTATATGCTTCCAGTCTTTTCATACATATCCCAAATGTCTCTCCTTCACAATGCCTTCAACTTTTCTTTGTAAACTGTAAATGCCTTCCCACGGCAAGTTAAATGAAGGAAGGCATTCACATCTGATCACCTGGCTAAATCAGAATGATTTCCTATCACGAGGCATTGTGAGACTGCAATGCGAACTAAGTTACTTTTGAGCATGGTGCAACTTGGAAGGGCACTCAGGAGGCAAAAGAGACAGGGTCCTGGGAGGGAAGACAGAGGGGTAAGTAGAGTGAAGAGTTACACAAGATAAATTTCACTTTGACATTTTGTTTCACTGGCCTCACTTTGCCTGAAGTCAAGTGCTATGTCTCTGAAATAGCAGATCCGGATTTTTCTACTCAGCCCTGGTTGTAGAAACTAAGGAACAAACTAGCAGAAGTTTGAAATAAACCACTACTGGTGTGTGATGACTGGTGATGCAGAACAGCACGACTGTGCTCAAGGTATCTCTAAGCATTCAACAAAGATACTATGAGGTGCTAATATGTTTGAGTTGCATCAGTAGCTACTCAAATGAGCCAGATGCAGATCCTGGCTTTAAGGAATGTACAGTCTAACAAGAACATGGCCGGGCCGGGCGCAGTGGCTCATGCCTGGGAGCACTCTGGGAGGCCAAGGAGGGTAGATTGCTCCGAGCTTGAGGTTCAAGACCAGCCTGATTAGACCCTGTCTCTAAAAATAGCTGGGCATTATGGCAGATACCTGTAGTCCCAACTACTTGGTAGGCTGAGTTAAGAGGATTGCTTAAGTCCAAAAGTTTGAGGTTGCTGTGAGCTGGTGAGCTATGACGCCATGGCACTCTACACAAGGGTGACAAGTGAGACTCTGTCACACACACACAAAAAAAAGCCACATGGGAATGCACTTTAATCTTAAGGCCAGAGTAGAAGTGCTCAATTGCTTAAACAAACTGTCCTGACAGTTCAGAAGTAGAAATGATTATTTTTAGCTGGGAGTTTTAGTAAAAGTTTATAGGCCTGTAAAGGTAAGTAAGGTGTAGGTCCATGAGGAAAAAGAGAGAAAGGGGAATGAAACAGTTGGGGGGAAAAAAGCACAAATGGCACATTCATGGGGAACACCAACAACCAAGTCTATATTCCCCCTAATATTCAAAAACAGTCAATTCCAGCATCATTCTCTTCAAAATTATTGTCCACCTCCAATTTTACCTCTATGATCCACCTACAAGATAATCTTCTGGCCTAATTATCTACCTCTAATAATACTTCTATAAGTTGTGGAGGATGCCAGTGGATCTTTACCATTAAACCATGTTATCTTCCAACTGAATTCAGCCTATCTATAATCACCCACATTACTATGTCAAAATAGTCTATTACCTAAGTTCTACCATCTCAACTTACTGTCAGGGAGCTGAACCTCTCTGTATCGAACCAGCTGACTTGGAAGAAGAGGTTTGGTATGAGCATGTTCAATGAGGGTGTCTTCAACCATCTGCATAATTCCTAACGCAGCCTGTGGAAAAATATAAGTCCCAGCACATTACAGAAACAAACACATTTTGTCTGTGAAGATAAAAACAGTATAATGGATGGCAGTCCACTGCAACGTGGAAACAGTAAGTTTGCAAATAAGCTAGCTTAGTTTATCATAAAAATGGATTTTTAATCTTAAATACATTTGATCCTATTCAAATGGATAAAAATTTGTCATTACTCTGCAGTATAGTCAATATGGCAGCAATGAAGAGAAATAGAGACCCAGACAATCATCAGCACTAATGCCAGTGCTCGAAAAATGACAATGGCAAAGTTAGGGACCAGGGTAGTAGAGTTGGTCCCCAGTGAAATGGCACTATCTGCAAACACCTGAGAACATAGCAAAGGAGGTGAGCATAAGGCTTTACTGTAGGTAAAAATGACCTTAGTAAGAATCTCTGTCACTTACTAACATCTCACCTTGGGCACATTGTTTTGGAGGAAGTATAGTAGGGTGATGGAGACTGACGGATCTTGAGACAGGTAGCTGCAGAAGTTTTGTGGTGCTTTCCCACGTGGGAAGCATTTGGCATATACTATTTAACCCTTATAACCCACGATGTAGGCACTACCATAACTAATTTTACTGATAAGAGAACTGAGTACAGAGTTAAGACATTTTCAAAGGATGATATATCTAGTATGTGGCACAGCCAGGATTTAAATCTGAGCTATCTGATTCTATGTGTCATGTGTTCTTATTCATTTTAACTGTCCTGCCACCCTATACGGACTAGGGATAATTATTCCCATTTCCTCCTGTGATTGGCAGGCAACAGTGGAGGAAGCAGTTACGAAAGTAGGTCCTCGGGTGGCGCCTGTGGCTCAGTGGGTAGGGCACCAGCCCCATATACTGAGGGTGGTGGGTTTGAGCCTGGCCTCAGCCAAACTTCAACAAAAAAAATTGCCAAGCGTTTTGGCGGGCACCTATAGTCCCAGCTGCTCAGCAGGCTGAGGCAAGAGAATCGCCTAAGCCCAGGAGTTGGAGGTTGCTGTGAGCTGTAGCGCCACGGCACTCTACTGAGGGTGATGAAGTGAGACTCTGTCTCTTAAAAAAAACAGAAAGTAGGTCCTCAATCAGCTACCATCATTTTACTTCCCCTGTATCCTCTCCTACCATCTTCCATAGGACCAACAAGGTTCAGTGAATTGGAATGTGCTTATTTCTAGTCTTGAGACAGACTGAAGGGGAAAAAAATCACTTAAAAGATTGCTACAAACTCAACCACCCACCTGCTTTGATATGTTTCCATGGAGAAGGGCTTCAATATGCAGCCGTGATAGGAGTTGAGGTATAAAGGCCTTAAGACGAGGAAGGGTAACATCTGTAAAGGTGAAAGAAATACTGAGCTTTACCTTTGAGATTTTTTATTTGTTTTTTTTTTTTTTTTTTTTTTTAGCTGGGGCCAGGTTTACCTTTGAGATTTTTAAAAAACTTACAAATATAGTATACAAGAGTTCCTGCACACCTTCAGCCAGTTTTCCCAAGTTAACATCTTTCATAATTATAATACAAGGCTCAAAACTAAGAAATCAATACTGGTACAAAACAATTAACTAACGTATGGACTTTATTTGGGTTTCAGTTTTTCCATCAATATCCTTTTCTGTTCCAGGATCTAATCTACAATTCCCCATTGCATTTAGCTGTTATTCATGTGTCTTTACTGCCCTCTAATCTATAACAGTACCTAGGTCTTTTCTTGTCTTTCATGGCCTTAAGACTTTTTTTTTGGGGGGGGGGGGGTGAGACAGAGTCTCACTATGTTACCCTGGGTAGAGTGCCATGGCTTCACAGCTCACAACAACCTCAAACTCTTGGGCTTAAGCGATTCTCTTGCCTCAGCATCTCAAGTAGCTGGGACTACAGGCACCTGCCACAACGCTATTTTGTTGTTGTTGTTGTTCTAGTTGTCATTGTTGTTTAGTAGGCCTGGGTGGAGTTTGAACTCACCAGCCCTGGTGTATGTGGCTGGCACGTTAGCCACTGAGCTACAGGCACCGAGCCCATGGCCTTAAGACTTTTGAAGAGTATTGTTCAGTTATTTTGTAAAATGTCCCTCATTTGGCTTTGTCTACTGTTTTATCATGATTAAGTTATACTTACGTATTACTAGGAAGAATACTACAAAGGTATGTGTTTTCCTTGGTGCATCCTACCAGGGGACACATAAGGTTGATATCTAGTGAAATTAACACTGACCACTGTTAAAGATGGTGTCTGCCAGAGGTCTTCATTATAAACGTACTATTTTGTTCTTTTGGTTCTAAGTGAATAACTTATGTATGCTCTGTGTGCAATTTGGAAAAGCCCTCTTGCTTATTGATGCCTATTTTTCCCATTATAACTAATAAATATTTGGGGGACATACTTATCCTGTTTAACCTTAATTTTTGTCTAATAATTTTAGCATTCATTTGTGTGCCTATGGCAATTATTACTATGGTGTCCTAATGGTAATTTTTCTGTTTCCCTCATTCCTTTTACATGTATTGATTTAATTTTTCTATAAGAAAAAGCCCTTTCTCCATATAATTACTGCGACAGGCAAGATCCACCATCAGATGCTAAAATTAGTGACTGAAATGGAAGGAGAAACACAGGATCAGGCACTTTATGATGCTATCTTTCAAACTATAAAGTATGTACTATTACCCCCATATTAGAGATGAGAAAACTGAAGTTAAGAAAATTTAAGTTTCTTGTCCAAAATCATCACACTAGTTAAGTTGCACCGCTGGGACTTGATCCTTGGTTTAATGCTGAGGTGGATACTCATTCCACTCCACTGCGTCCCCTTCACTGGATTCCCTCAGCACTCTCTGCAGCTCTCTATCACAGTACTTACCCTCGTCCCTACCAAAACGATCCATTTACAGTCTATGCTTCACCCCTAGACTGGAGCTCCTTGATCCAAGAAACTCTATCTAATTGATTGTTTTTAAATCTCAAGCACCTGAAGTCTAGGGCTAGACAGTCAATAAATGTTACTGGACCATAACGAATTCTTGGGTTCTTGCTATACCGGCACCTGGATAGCTGAATAATTAAGACATGGGGGAGCCAGCCTCTCACATTAAGTTGTCTCCAAATTAAACTTTATTGGCATTCTGTATTATCACAGGAGTATATTGAAACAGGATGATTATTTACTATAGCAGAAAATTTCAACCAAAAAAGTACTGACTTTCTCTTTATAAACCCATTTTAGGGAAGCTTCAGAGGCCTCTGAGATACTCTCTGCTTCAAATTTACATGCTATCTGACCCAAATTCTAACAAAGGGGGCGAATCCCCAAACCTTTGCTTTTCGATCATTATGAAAACAGGTTCAAAATCACCTGTATGTTATTTTTTAAAAGGTATAATTCTTACTATTAATTGCACATAACTATAACCATTTTACAAAGAAAAGTATGTTAACTGCCCTAAATTAAAAATGCATCTGGGGGCGGCGCCTATGGCTCAAGGAGTAGGGTGCCGGTCCCATATGCCAGAGGTGGCGGGTTCAAACCCAGCCCCGGCCAAAAACCAAAATAAATAAATAAATAAATAAAAATGCATCTGGGCCCAGTGCCTATAGCTCAGCGGCTAGGGCACCAGCCACATACACTGGGGCTGGCAGGTTCAAACCCAGCCCAAGCCTGCCAAACAATGACAACTACAACAAAAAAATAGCCAGGTATTGTGGCGGGCGCCTATAGTCCCAGCTACTTAGGAGGCTGAGGCAAGACAACTGCTTAAGCCCAAGAGTTGGAGGTTGCTGTGAGCTGTGATGCCATGGCACTCTACCAAGGGTGACACAGTGAAACTCTGTCTCAAAAAATAAATAAAATAAAAGTAATAAAAATGCATCTGTTCTAGCTAACGAATTTTATATTCTAGCCTCCTACCCAATGCCCAAGGCAACAAAATGACTTTCAATACTTTGCTTTTGATTTGTCACTGAAGACATCAAAAGCATAGTGTTACTGAATAAAAAGGACTGCCCAGAAAAGATTTTTAAAAATTCAACAGAATTCTTTTTTAATTATATTTTAATTCTTACTGCTGAGCATGCAGAAAGGAAGATTAATTGGTGAAATAATGTTGGGAAGTGAAAAAAATAAAACAATAATAAATGGTGATACCAGTACACGTTTTTTCCAGGAAGGCAACCCTGAAAGTAATGTCTTTCTACTCAATAGGCATTCATCACACACACATTGATATTATATTGGATACTATAATATATCCCACACCGACACTACACTAGATACCAAAATATTATATTATACTAGATGAAGGGGATAAAAGGAAAGCATAATCACTGCTCTTAAGGAATTTCAGATTTTCAAGCCAAACTCCTGAAAATGAAAACTATAGGCGCGCACCACTATGCCCAGCTAGTTTTTCTATTTTTAGTAGAGGAGGAGTCTTGCTCTTGCTTAGGCTGGTCTTGAACTCATAAGCTCAAGCAATCCTTCTGCCTTGGCCTCCCAGAGTACTAGGATTATAGGTGTGAGCCACCATCCCTGATAAGTTGATCCCCAGACTCTTAAAAAGCCTGGCCACGTTTTCTAATTTTTAAAACCAGATCTGCTTTACTTAGAACAAATCCAAGGATGCAGGAGCAGGGGGAAAAATGTCTAAGCACTTCAGTGTGATAAGACTTTCAAGTTCAGACCATTTTTCCTTTTCGGAAACCTTCAATATTAACAAGGTAAGTGCTTGGGTCAGAGCAGTTAGTTATCTGCAGAAATCCAAAGAACAGTAATAATTAAATGTCATAGGTTGAGGCTGAAAACAGCAAATGTAGCTAAACTGCCCAAATGTAAAAGTCACTTCAAAGGCTACCACCATTTTTATAAAAAATACACACACTTGGCTTTAACAGAACTGAATGTTATTTGAAAGTATAAACATTTGGTATCAGGATAAACCAAAATGATTTTAGAAAAAAAATGAAGAAAATATAAGGCTTTAAGTAGAAAATGATTCTCACCATCCAGGGCTTCTTTTAATTCATTTTTGGTCCAGGCCACTTCAGTCATCAGCAAGCGGAGGTAGTACATGGCATGCTGGTGAGGCTGTTCAGCCCGGAAATTGTTAAGAGATCGCATATACTAGTGAAGGGAAACACAGGCTCATTAATTTTATAAAGCTTTTAAGAAGTCATTTGAAAACTTCACTTATAATCAAACTTTGTTTTGTACAAATTATGTCTGCAGGACACAGGAATATTTACTCCCTTCTCCTTTCTGAAGCTTACTCCTCTCTGGTCCTTAAAGGATAGGCCTTTTCTCTGTCCAGGCCAATGCTTTTCCTCTAGCATCTCATGTGGACTGTAGGTGCCTTTGTTATGGAACATCTTTCATCCCTCAGAAATTATCCCCAGTTTTCAGGGCCTCCCTCTTTTGGCATCCTTAGATTTTATGCTATAAAGCTATCCAAAATGTCTCTATAAGCAAGCAACATGGATAGGTGTATGTGTGTATAGATATTACATTAGTGCTTTATTTGAGGATTGATGATAGTTTCTTATGGTATATGATGAAGGTCACAGCTCAGCTTCAAAAGTAGCTATCCATCCTGCATTCAGCCAAACGTGGGTTGAATTTAAGTGGGAGATACATCAAATCTAAATAATGTGCCCTAATGTGCAAAGTAGTAGGGCAGACTTCAGTTTGCTGAACTGTGTGTTCTTCCAAACTGGAAGTTAGGAGAAAACATTCAAGGAAGCCCTGACAGCCACTAGGTGCTTCTCTTTGAAAATCAGTGCCGCCCCTGCACTAGCTCACAAAGGAGGAGCCAGGTATCCACCAGAGTTTCCTGGGTGTTCTTTCTGGGATTTAGCAAAGATACGGTGAGATGAATGAGACAGGATCATAAATCTTTCTTTTCCTCCTCTCCCCTTTTCAAAAAAATTTCATAATATAACAATATTATCTTAAAAAATAGTAAGTTACAAAAATGAGTTTGGAAAACTTACTGCCTCTTTGATAATTTCAAATCTTTTTTCATCAATCTCAAAGGTAGCCATTTTTTCAATAATCTTCTTTAGCAAAATTGGCTGCTTGTCATTGTAACCTTTCACCGAGAGCTACAGAAAAGAGTTCAGGGTATTAAAGGTCTAAAAATACCATGAAACACTTAAATAAACAACTTAAGTTTGATTTTTAAGCATTTAGAAATTCCCAAAGCCAGGTATATTAAAATAAAAATGCAACAAGAAATTCAATTAATTTACCTTTTCATGAATTCAGTTCAATACTTAAGAAGATAAAGATAAAATTGAACTATCTTTTTAAACAGTATTATTTATTTATTTTTTTAGAGATGAGGTCTTGCTATGTTGTCCAGGCTGGATTTGAACTCTTGAGTTCAAATGATCCTGCTGCCTCAGCCCCTACGTAGCTAGGACTGTAGGCTGAGGCTACCATGAAGCCATTAACTATCATTATATTAAATAATACCCCAAAGCATAGTTTTATCTTCCTAAAATCTATAGCAAATATACTCACCTGATGCCAAACCAGTGACATATACTACATCATCAAAATTCAAGTTCTCATTAAATCAAAATTAATCACAGAATATGAATTAAGTTTCTTATTCATAAATAATTTCTAATGAATGGCAGGCTTAAGGTTCTTAAAGGTATAGTAAGAAGGTAAAAAAAAAAAAAATCACAGGGGAGGTTGGGTATAGTAGTGTACACCTATAGTTCCAGCTACCTGTGAGGCTGAAAAGGGAGGCTGACTTGAGCCCAGGAGTTTCAGGCCTGCCTGGGCAACACAGTGAGACTTTCTCTGTCTCTTTAAACAACAATCACAAGAGAGAGTTATCTAGCAAACTATTAAGATACATCCCAAAATTATTTATATTTAAATATTTTAAAAATCATCTTTGGGGAACTTAGCCCCGATTTTGCATTACATGGCATTTTGCCAGTTTTTTATTCCAGTGTTGCCCAGTAAAGAACCACAATTTTAACCATTTGCTTATTTGATGAGTTCTACTGATGTCTCAAAAGCCAATGGCAAAACAAATGTGTGGAAAGGATACACTAAACATCAGGATTTTGCCTTAGGACAATTAACTCTGTCTCTAGAATGAGGACTGTCTATTAAATTCCACATAGTGGCATCCACAACAGTAGAGAATACACTGAAACTACAATACCTACGGATGCCTCTACCCTGTGAAGGCATGAACCTAGGCAAGAACCGCAGCTGGAGCGTGGTCACTGGCCATGGAAAGCACATCATGTACCACAGGAACTAGAAAACTCACTTTATCATAAAAATGACCTGTTTTAATGGTAATATGCTACTAAAATTCAACAACAAAAATGTAACTAGATTATTACTTTTCTATTTGGAGTTAATTTTGATCTCTGGGCTTTATATGTCTATGGACTATGAGAATGATTAAATTATATACATTCTTATTCATTAAACAAAAGTTACCAGAGAATTTATATGAAGAAATAAAGTCATCGCAAAATAAAAATTTTAAACCTTAAAATCTTTTGAATAATTCAAATGAGTACCCAGAAATGCTATTTGAGTTTTTATTAACCTGTAATATATTGTAATAATTTCTTGAAAAGAAAAGTGAAGATTGATGCATGCCATAAATGGGATGTTAATTTGAAACTGAGATATAAGCAAGTTCGGAAAGTATCAGAAATACTTTCAAGAGAAAAGATCTAGTTATTTCTTGAGATCCATTTAATAGTGCTTATTTTGAAACACATTTAAAAAGTTAATGATGCATGCTACAAAATAAGTCAAAATGTCAGGTGTATTTGAACATGGAAACATTCTACCACTGTCTGCAGAAAGAAAGGAAACTTATATATAAATGAAATACAAGCACCACAAGAGTAACTATGGATATCTTTCACTTATAGATGTTAATATACTCAAATACGTAGAAAAAACATGCTTTCAAAATTTGTATGTTAAATATCTCAAGCATAAGAACATGCAAGTGCAGCACACATACATGTGCACATGATGCACCGAACTTCCCACTGATCATTCATTAGTGGGACTAATACCAAGTTCAGTTCTTCAATCATTAAATAGGCATAAGGAAAAAAACCCATCAATCTTCTTGTTTATAAAAATGCAGAAGTTAATAGTTTTCCCAAGCTCAATATAACGCTTAAATGGTGTGGTGCCTTTTCTTTGGTTTTTATTTTACTTACAAGTATTGCATTCATTCCTGATGCAATGCCATAGCTCAAACCTGAGAGGCGTGCTGCATATGTATACTCTTTTAAATCATCCTTCAATAACCTGATTAACAGGTATGTCATGTTGCAATGGAGAGGATCAGCATAAATGTAGCGACTAACAAAAAAAAAAAAAAAAAGGAAATGCTTTGATACCTCAAGCAGCGGCATGGTAATGAAGAAACATGACTGAAGAGTATGGATATGCAGCCTCATGATCTGGATTTCTAGGGAAACAGTACAGGCCAATCTTAGGTTTTACCAAAGGAAGAGGACTTCAAATACAGAATGGGTGGGATCTAAACCTAAATCAGGGTCCAATTTTGAGTAGAAAAATGTAACAGTCTGATGAAAGATGTTTAAAAAAAAAAGAAATCAAGGAAAATTTGCATAATATGAATGGTATGTAGTTGAATACACAGAATAAGAGCTAATGTAAAAATTAAATGTTGAGAAAATGATTAACCATAAAGATGTAAAAAAAAAGAAATTAAACTCATACCCTTGATCAAAAACGCTTCCATCAAATCAATATAAAAAATGTTGATGAGTGGAAGGCTCCAAGGCGTGGGTACTTACATACATCCCATAGATGGTATTTTGGAGATCATAGCTCAAGCCTGCTAGCTCTGCTGCATATGCATACTCGTTGAGTGAGTCTTTGAGGAGCTCAAGGTACAAATAGGCCATGTTACAGTGCAAGGGGTCCACATAAGCAAATGGGCTGGAAGAAAATGTTGACAGTAAAATAGCTGATTTATTACTTCCCAATGTGATATGGCCTTTCGAGATGGATTAAGATAACTGAACATCCATTATTATAATTTCCTGAGGATATGGCTGAATTCTTGAGGCTATTTCTTCTCATTAGGAAAAAACAAGGTGTCTGAAAAAGAAGCCTGAAATATGCTGTCCATGTGTACTGGTGGTGAAGAGGCAGAAGGAACTGCTTATCCTAGGTGGTGTGGTAGAACTGAAAAGTAAGAAATGCAGGGTAGGTGAGGAGTGGGGACAGGCTGAAACACGTGCCTCTGTCTAGGCGAACAGGAGGCATGGCCGATGGAACGGCTACAGCACAAGCACATCCTCTTTCTTTCTCCAAGAAAGTCACACCCTTAGTGGACAGCAGTAAGAGACTGAGAAATGTGCCTGTGGTAATGATATGAACTTCAAAAACTGAGACCTGTGAAAATGTTAGCTGATCTCTGAGTTTTCCCTAAAATCAATAAAGCTAGAGCACAGTTAGTAAAATAATTGATCATTTCTGTATCTGTAGCCAGAACTAGGAAAAAATATTAAAATTGAAAAATAATTAAATAAGAAAGAACAAATGAAAAAAATTACAGAGTGAAAGACTAAACAGAAGTCCAGAGATTAACTAATCATTTCCCAGATAAAAAACATACGGTTACTCACATTACCTTAACTGGTAGCGGCAAGCTGGGATTCAAACACAAGTCAAATGACCTGTTCATCTGACTATTTGATCCTGCTTACCTTTTTCATAAGCAAGTAAAAGATTTACTTTTTCTTTTCTTTTTTTTTTTCTGTAGAGACAGAGTCTCACTTTACGGCCCTCGGTAGAGTGCCATGACGTCACACGGCTCACAGCAACCTCCAGCTTTGGGGCTTATGCGATTCTCTTGCCTCAGCTTCCCGAGCAGCTGGGACTATAGGCACCTGCCACAACGTCCGGCTATTTTTTGGTTGCAGTTTGGCCGAGGCTGGGTTTGAACCCACTATCCTCGGTATATGGGGCCAGCGCCCTACAAGATTTACTTTTTCAACAGACACGCATTATACGTTTACTAGAGTGCCAGGCTCTTCGCATTATATGTTTATTAGAGTGCCAGGCTCTTCTTTAGGCACTAGAAATAAAGAGGGAACTAATCAAGCAAAGTCCCTGACCTCACAGAGCTTGTAGTCTAGTTGGAGGAAACAAGGAAAACACTTAAACCTGATAGCTCAGTTGGTGATAGTGCTATGGAGAAAAATTAAGCAGTATAATGAGAATAGGGAATAATAGGGTGGCGACAGCAGTGCAGAAAGATTGCTGCTTTACGTATGATTAGGTCGGCTGGACATCCGCACCCAGACAAGAAGGAAGAAGGCAGGGAGCCCTGGAGAAGTCTAAGGGGTGGCGGGAAGAACTTTCCAGGATGAAAAAAGAGTGCTAAAGACCTGAGGCAGCTGCCTGCATGGAAGCAAATTAAAAACTTCATTCTATTTGGCCCAGGCATGGTGGCTCATGCCTGTAATTCCAGTACTTGGGAGGCTGAGGCGAAAGGATTGCTTGAGCCCAGAAGTTAGAGACCAGTCTGGGCAACATACTGAGACCCTGTCACAAAACAAAACAAAAAACAATTAGCCAGGCATGGTGGTGTATGCTTGTAATCCCAGCACTTTGGGAGGTTAAGCAGGGAGGATTGCTTGAGACCAGGAATTCAAGACAAGCCTAGGCAACACAAGACCCTGTCCATATGAAATAAATAAATAAAATAAATAGCCAGGCACAGTGGCACATGCCTGTAGTCCCAGCTATTTAGTACAGGGGTCCTCAAACTTTATAAACAGGGGGCCAGTTCACTATCCCTCAGACTGCTGGAGGGCCGGACTATAGTTTAAAAAAAAAAAACTATGAACAAATTCCTATGCACACTGCACATATCTTATTTTGAAGTAAAAAAACAAAACGGGAACAAGTATAATCACACTGCCTCATATGGCCCGCACGCCACAGTTTGAGGACCCCTGATTTAAGAGGTTGAGCTAGAAGGCTCCCTTGAGCCCAGGAGTTTGGAGGTTACAGTGAGAGCTATGATCAGGTTCATTCCAGCCTGAGCAATAGAGTGAGATCCTGTCTCTAAAAAAATTAGAAAAAGAAAAAAAATTTCACTTTATCTGTAGCACAGTAAATATAGCTAATGTAATGATAACAAAGCCAACAATTTTATCAAAGCTGCTAATAAAGCAAAAATAGGAGTAAAATGCTTAGCCACTTGGAGAATTAAATTCAAAGAGAACATTCTACAGCTATTCAAACTGGAAAATGTAAATAAATACTGTCATTTCATTTGTAAAAATATTTTTTAATGGTTTTTTTTTTTTTTTTTTTGGTAGAGACAGTCTCACGGTACGTCACACGGCTCACAGCAACCTCTAACTCTTGGGCTTACGCAATTCTCTTGCCTCAGCCTCCGGAGCAGCTGGGACTACAGGTGCCCGCCACAACACCCGGCTATTTTTCTGTTGCAGTTTGGCTGGGGCTGGGTCCAAACCCGCCACCCTTGGCACATGGGGCCGGCGTCCTACTCACTGAGCCACAGGCGCCGCCCCTCATTTGTAAAAATATTTTACACAATGACAGATTTTCTCCCTTAGGCAAACAGCAGTTCAGAAACTTAAGGCACAATTAACAAAAACAAAATCATCAAACCAGGGCGGCGCCTGTGGCTCAGTCGGTAAGGCAACGGCCCCATATGCCAAGGGTGGCGGGTTCTAAACCCGGCCCCGGACAAACTGCAACTAAAAAATAGCCGGGCGTTGTGGCGGGCGCCTGTAGTCCCAGCTACTCGGGAGGCTGAGGCAAGAGAATCGCTTAAGCCCAGGAGTTGGAGGTTGCTGTGAGCTGTGTGAGGCCACAGCACTCTACCGAGGGCCATAAAGTGAGACTCTGTCTCTACAAAAAAAAAAAAATTATCAAACCAAAGGAGGCTATGGCTGACCACAGCCTCATGTGCAACTGTGTAGCTTTGTTAGGTGAAAGTGAAAAGCCAGAAAAGCCAAGTCTGGGAGCACAGAGTTACAAAGCTCAAGCTCAGAATATAATTCTTAAGAGTGTCCTAACGTGCTGCATCTATAGCAGGTGTGCTAGAAAAGTGGGGAGGACTCTAAAATAACCTTGTTTTTTTTTTTTTTTTGAGACAGTCTCATTATGTTACCCTCAGTAGAGTGCTATGGTATCACAGCTCACAGCAACCTCAAAGTCTTGGGCTTAAGTGATTCTCTTGCCTCAGCCTCCCAAGTAGCTGGGACTAACTATACGTGTCTGCCACAACACCAGGCTATTTTTTCTTTTTTTTTTTTTTTTGGTAGAGACAGAGTCTCACTTTATGGCCCTGGGTAGAGTGCCGTGGCCTCACACAGCTCACAGCAACCTCCAACTCCTGGGCTTAAGCCATTCTCTTGCCTCAGCCTCCCGAGTAGCTGGGACTACAGGCGCCCGCCACAACGCCCGGCTATTTTTTTCTTGCAGTTCGGCCGGGGCCGGGTTTGAACCCGCCACCCTCGGTATATGGGGCCGGCGCCTTACCGACTGAACCACAGGTGCCGCCCCCAGGCTATTTTTTCTTTTGTTGTTGTCGTTGTTTAGCAGGCCCAGGCCAGGTTTGAACCCGTCAGCCCTGATGTATATAGCTGGCACCTTAACCATTGAGCTACGGGCACCAAGCCCTGAAATAACTTTTAAACAGAATTCAACTGGAATAACTAAATTCTGGCTCATTTCTTAATTTAAAAGTATATTATTTTGTAATCAAATTCGTATCCTTAAATATAAATCACAAGGTTTTAAAAATTGTAAATATACTTCATATAATCCTATTTCTGAAAAGATGAAAAAGATACACACCATATGAAAATTTCCATAAAAATGTATAAGAAACTGAACAGTGAATTGCAATCAGTGTAACCTGGCTTATTGTACCCTCAATGAATCCCCAACAATAAAAAAAAAAAAAAAAAAAGAAACTGAACAGTGGTTTTACCTCTGGGAAAACCACATCACAGAAGAGAGGTGTTCGTGTGAGGCAGACATATGTAATTCAAGGAACTGTGCTAGGCAGTTTAGTAAATACACAAAATGTCAAATGGTCTCTCTAAAGTTTTTTTTTTTTTGAGACAGTCTCACTATGTCATCCTGGGTAGAGTGCTGTGACATCACAGCTCACAGCAACCTCAAACTCTTGGGCTTAAGTGATTCTCTTGCCTCAGCCTCCCAAGTAGCTGGGACTACAGCCGCCCACCACAACGCCCAGCTATTTTTTGTTGTTGTTGTTGTTATTGTTGTTTCAGCTGGCCTAGGTGTATGTGGCCAGCACCCTACCCATTGAGCTATGGGCGCTGCCCACTCTCTAAAGGTATTCTTAAGAAATTAATAATCATAGAGGCCAAATGGGAAAATGGTGACAGGATGCTTAGAATGTTAAAAATATCACTTTCCACTATCAATAAAAAACAATAAGCTTTGTGCTGGGAGCAGTGGCTCACTCCTGTAATCCCAATACACTGGGAGGCCAAAGAAGAAGATCCCTTAAACTCAGAAGTTTAAGACTGGCCTGAGCAAGAGGGAGACCTGTCTCTACTAAAAACAGAAAAATTAGCTGGGCATGGAGGTGGGTGCCTGTAGTCCCAGCTACTCAGGAGGTAGAGGCAGGAGGATCACTTGAGCCCAGAAGTCTGAGGTTGCTGTGAACTAGACTGACACCATAGCTCTCTAGCCTGGGTAGCAGAGTGAGATTCTGTCTCAAAAAAATAAAAATATACTCTGTAGTACTTTGTAATGCTCTTGACCAACAGTAAGCCATAAGCTGACAGCCCATGTTTGGTATAGAGTATGACAAAATCTCAGCACAGTTGTACATAATCTGTGATTCTCATGCTATAAAACAATGTTTACAGC
The DNA here is from genome assembly GCF_027406575.1 of Nycticebus coucang. Taxonomy (NCBI): domain Eukaryota; kingdom Metazoa; phylum Chordata; class Mammalia; order Primates; family Lorisidae; genus Nycticebus; species Nycticebus coucang. The sequence continues at coordinate 121,826,151 of NC_069782.1, forward strand.
CTTACAATCTCAACATATTTATTGATGGGATATTAACTTTATATTTAGAGATTTTTTTCCTTTTCCCAAATACTTAAACCACGCCTAGCTTTAATTATATGTGATGCTAGGGCAGGTACAGTGGCTCATGCCTGTAATCCTAGCACTTGGGAGGCTGAGTTGGGTAGATTTCCTGAGCTCACAGGTTCGAGACCTTGTCTCTAAAAATAGCCGGGTGTTATGGCGGGTGCCTGTAGTCCCAGCTACTTGGGAGGCTGAGGCAAGAGAATTGGTTAAGCCCAGGAGTTTGAGCTATGATGCCACAGCACTCCATTTACCAAGGGTGACAAAGTGAGACTCTGTCTCAAAAAATATATATATTTATATATATACACATATATATGTGAAGCTAATTGAATAAAGATTAATGAAAAGGGTGATCATATTGAACATTATTACATGATGATAGGTTTACTTCACAGACATCACTGAGTTTTAGAAATAATGAGTGATATAAATTATCAAACATAAGATGCCAGAAGTGAATTGAAGATACACTGAGAAATCAGTGCAATGTTGTATTATTCATCAATTTTACTAAACATCTTCTTACTCTTTATTAAATAATTTTTAAGTAATAAAGCCAGTAATAGAGAAAGAAAAAGTAATATCTACGGGCTTCAGACAATTAAAGGACTGGATAGGACTCAAGACAATTTAGTAACTACTACTACTTTTTTTGGGTACGTCCAGGAATATAAAACCAAAAAAACAAAAATACCCCCTAATTATTTATTCTTTCCTCAACGAATCTTCTTCTGAATAAATCTATAGCCTCCTCAAAATCCAAAATCCAGAAGGCTAAGATGAGCCTCCTGAGGAAAGCTAACATAAGTCATTTCAGTTACAGAATTACTTGACATTGGAAAGAAGAAAGAATTAACAACCTTGGTTCTTAAAAAAAAACCTCTTAGCAGCAACCTTCCCTTATTTAGGTGAAATACCTCTCATTTTTTTTATTTCTACATAGATACTTAAGATGGACAGAAAAGTTTTATAAATGTAACTGTTGATTTTTATAAAAACATTAATGGCGAGATTTGTCTTACATACCTGAAAAATTCAAAGTTGAGACAAGCCTTCGGCAAGAAAAACTTATCATCTTGTTTGAACCAGAGTTTGCTCATAGCTGTATCCTGTGATGGAGAAACAATTTGGTTAGAGAAATAGAGGCACATCTGGCAAATAATGTCCAAGCAAATCACTCTTCAAGAAGAGGAAGAGATGGCTGGGCGCCTGTAGCTCAGCGGCTAGGGTGCCAGCCACATCCACCAGAGCTGGTGGGTTTGAACACTGCCCGGGCCTGCCAAAACAACAATGAAAACTACAACCAAAAATAGCTGGGCATTGTAGCGGGCACCTGTAGTCTCCGCTACTTGGGAGGCTGAGGCAAGAGAATTGCTTAAACCCTAGAGTTTGAGGCTGCTATGAGCTGTGATACCACGGCCCTCTACCCAGGGCAACATAGTAAGACTCTGTCTTCAAAAAAAAAAAAAAAAAGAAGAAGAGGAAGACAGGTGTTAGTTGAGCATTTTCTTGTGGAGGCTGCTGTTCCATGGCTTTGAAGCACACTCGCAGGGTCACAGGTAGGAAGTAGGAGAAGGAAGACTGCTGATCCTGCAGCAGAGAGAAACTAGCCTTCAGTGTTCCCTGGACTGGGGAGATGGGGGAAGATCGGGGCAGCCAATACTGTCTGTTGTGTCCTCATCTTTCTGGACACTGGGAAACCGAGAGATGCAGGAGTCCTTTGGAGGGGTGTGTGGCAGCCAGCCTCTAAGGTGGCTCCAGCATTCCCTGACTGCTGGAATTCACAGCTTTGTGTCATCCCCCCCTCACACCAGACCAGGGTCAATCTGCCTGACAAAATATGACAGAAGTGACCATATGATACCTCTAAGATTAGATTATAAAAGATACTGTGGGGCAGCGCCTGTGGCTCAAAGGAGTAGGGCGCTGGCCCCATATGCCGGAGGTGGGGAGGGGGGGTTCAGACCCAGCCCTGGCCAAAAACTGCAAAGAAAGAAAATAAAAGAAGAAGAAAAAGATACTGTGGCTTATATCTTGACCACTCAATTTCCCTCCTGTATCACTCACTTTGGGGGAAGCCAGCTGTCATGTCAGGTTTGCGGGGAGAGGTCCATGTGGTGAGAAACTTAAGGCCTGCCAAGAACCACATAACTGGACTTGGAAGAGAATCCTCCACCCCTAGTTGAACCTTCAGATGACTGATGCTCTGGTCGATAGCTTGACTATAACCTCCTGAGAGACACTGAGCAAGAACTGTCCAACTATGCCACTTTTGATTTCTGACCCTCAGAAACTGAGATAATAAAAATTTGAAGTAATTTGATACACAGCAACAGATAGCTAAAACAGCCAAGCACAAACAAATAAGCCCCCACTTAGAATGGCTTCAGATGTACCCTTGAAACTCTTAAGGAGCGATACAAAGGTTTAATGTTTTCTTTAGTTAACTCTGAGAAGGCCTATTTAAAATAAATAATAAAAAACAGAAGGGGTAAGCAAACTTTCTGTTTGAATAAGCTAATATGTAACATTTTTTTTTTTTAAGTGACAAGGTCTCTCTCTGTTGCCCAAGCTGGAATTCAGTGGCCCAACATAGCTCACTGTAGCCTCAAACTCTTGGGCTCAAGTGATCCTTCTGCCTCAGCTTCCCAAGTAGCTAAATATGCATGATCATGCCGGGTTAATTTTTTTTTTTTTTAATAGAGATGGAGTCTCCCTATGCTTCCCAGGCTGGTTTTGAACTCCTGGCCTCAAGCCATCCTCCTGCCTCGGCCTTTCAAAGTGCTAGGATTACAGACATGAGCCACTGTGCCTGGCCTAAAATGTCATTTTTAAAGAAAAATGTTTCTCTCTCATTAATAATCTAGTTGCTCAAGATAAATTAAATTCCACATTCCTAAATACTAATTCTTACCTCAATGGGTTAATCTGAATGTTAGGTCATTTGAAGAAGATACAAAGAAAGATATGTAAGTTTAGAAAAAGTTAATTTACAAATTTAGAAAGGAGACTGTACTATAATAATTTGATCCATTCTTTTTCTATACACTTTAGCCAAGCTCTGAAATAAAGGTACAAAAAGAACATTCTGAAAAAATAGGGGATGAAAAAGTCCACTTCTCAATAATCCTTCTCACTGGCTTGTAACTCCATTAACTTCATATTGCCACTGTGTCATGAAAATTGTTTTTTGTTTTTTTTTTTTGCAGTTTTTGGCTGGGTTTGAACCCACCACCTCCAACATGTGGGGCTGGCGTCCTACTCCTTTGAGTCACAGGCGCCGCCCATAGACCCATGGTTATGGTCCAGACTTTTCATAGACCCATGGTTATGGTCCAGACTTATTTTTTTTCTCCTGCAGAGAAAACAATTCCCTAGAGTCTATGTTGTTAGTATTTTTGTTTGTTTGCTTGCTTTGATATTTTTAACTCCCTAAGATTTCCTGTATTCTTTTTTTTCCTTGTATTCTTTCTGTAAATTTCTTGTTACCTCTTAGGATGTGAGCCCCCCAAAATCAATATAGCACCAAATATAAGAAATCATCTCTCTAGCCATCCATGTAACAGGTCTGTCCCATATATTTAAAATCAGTGATTCTATTACATTACCTTAATAAGAGCAGGGTATGGTGTCGCCTCTTTTTCTAATGGCAAAATCTCAAAGTTTGTAGGAATAAATTCATTCTTCGTTGGAAGTTTAAATTTCCCATTCAGGTCAGCATTTTGCCACTTCTAGTTGAATAATGAAAAAGCAAACAGAATCTGATTCAAGAGTTTAAGACAGTGTCTTTATTCAATAGCCATGCAAACATTAAATGGATAAATGTCACACAGCATTCTTTTCCAACAGATATAAAGGAACTACTACCAAGATCTATCCATGGATTTCCATAAAACTTGAGTTGGTCTTTCTAGTACTAATAACAATTTTGCACTCATCTTCCTTTCCATCACCAACACCTTGGCGCAACACCACATCTCCAAAATAACCAGTTGACATTTAAGGAAAAATCTGAGCTCTGAGACTGTGGAACACACAGAAGCCAACTAGTCCATATGAAGATCGTGTTTGCTCTCGCTCTTTAAAGAATAATCTATACAGGAATATATTCTCACAACTGTTAGACAACAGGTTGTTTTTATAAGAGGCATACTTTCAGCTGTACTCAGCTATATTCGTGTATGGCCAACCAGACTAAAGGGAGCCTCTCTCACTTCAGTACTTCTTAAGGCCTGGCTTACACTTCTAGATGATCATGTGAATACTCAAGTGAAATTTAAGCACAAAATTAAGAAGAAAGTTGAGATGTAAGTATGGATTGACACAACCTGCAGATTAGATCTGTTCCATTGGCTAGTTCCAAAAGCTAAGTGAGGCTTGGCGCCTGTAGGTTAGAGGCTAGAACACCAGTTGCATACAATGGAGCTGGGGGGTTTAAATCCAGTCCAGGCCTGCCAAACAACAATGACAAAAAAAAAAAAAACCTCGGCGTGTGGCAGGTGCCTGTAGTCCCAGGTACTTGGGAGGCTGAAGCAAGAGAATCACTTAAGCCCAAGAGTTTGAGGTTGCTGTGAGCTGTGACACCACAGGACTTTACCAAGGGCGACATAGTGAGACTCTGTCTCAATAAATAAATAAATAAATAAAATAAAAGCTAAGTGAGTCGGACCATAGGCTACTGGTCCGACTTTTTATTATTTATAAGACTTTTTATTATTAAAAGTCTGACTGCCAATAATTCTGGGTTCAGTAATTTGGTCTCTAGCTGATGTGGCATAGCCTTGTAAATTTTGCAGTTCCATTCTGGTTCTTGCATTTGTGTCTTCTGGCACTAGAATGAAGGGGATGTTGACTATAAAATTTGAGTAGCAACCTAAATCTCCAGAATGGCTGAATAGTAGGGACTAGGAAACACTTAGCAAGTAATTTTACTATTGAACTGTGAGATACATTTTTTTCAAAAAATATTCTCATTAAAGGCAGCTTTGTTTTTTTTTTTTTTAATTTGGCCGGGGCTGGGTTTGAACCTGCCACCTCCGGCATATGGGACCGGCGCCCTACCCGCTGAGCCACAGGCACTGCCCTAAAGGCAGCTTTGTTATGGTCAGAGTTTGGTGAGCGGTTTCTCGCCTGTGTTAGCATTATTTCAGACCTACTACTAATTCAAAGGAGATAAGCTTTCCTAACAGTTTAGCAAGATGGAGATTTTCACACATTGGAAGGCTGCAATGATCTTCTGTACCGTGAATATTTCAGAGATGATTTTCTTTGTTAAACTACTTCTTCTTTCTTCTATACTATTGTTACACAAATACTTTATCTGAGACAGAGCTAAAGTATAATGGCACGATCATAGACCATAGCTCATTGTAACCTTGAACTCCTGGGCTCATGCAATCCTCCCACCTGAGCCTCCCAAGTACCTAGAACTACATATGCATGCACCACTGTGCCTGGCTAAATTTTTTATTTTTTTGAAGAGATGGCATCTCATTATGTTGCCCAGGCTGGTCTTGAACTCTTGCACTTAAGTGGTCCTTCTGCCTCAGCCTCCCAAAGTGCTGGGACTATAGATGTGAACCACTACTTAGCTTACACGTGTACATTTCAAAAAAAAGTTCAGTACTCAAGTTTAAGTAGAATCTAGCCAGAGTAAGGCTTTCTGATACCTTTTCATGAATAAAGGATTCAATCTCAAAGGCAAATAGCCAATAAGAAACAAAAGAGAAAGAAAAAGTACTAGGTAAATAGATACGGTTCATAAGCAAAATCTTAACTACTAATGAATGGGGTAAAGTACTGTCTTATGCCTATATCGAATCCTTAATTACATGAAGTTGACAAAAAGAGCAAGGCTATGAGGCATATAATATAGCACCTCCGAACCAGAAGACAGTATGAATCCCAGAGGCTGCTCCCAGTCTGTTCACAGTAATACTGTGAGTTCTCTGGAGCCTTGCCAGCTGTCTCTCATGTTTCCTGCTTTCACCTCTCCTTGCCTTTCAGGTGTCTTTAACTCTCAGTGTACCCTGTACTTTAATTCCCTTTGACTACATGAGGCTAGGAGTGATTTTATAGCCATGGTGGTTTCACAGACACATAAGAAGGTGGTTAGCATGACATTTCTTCTTGCAGAAACCAAAACTCCTGCTCAACATCTCATTCACTTAGGACCATACAGACAAGGCTAGAGTGTGGCCATCTGGTTTGACAGACACATAAGAAGGTAGCTAACATGCCATTTCCTCATATAAAAACCTAAACTACAGCTCAACATCTCTTTCACTTAGGACCACTTAGGACCATACGGACAAAACGAGATTATCACTCTCCACACTGTAGGCCCTGGGTTGGTGGGTCTAGAGAGCTTGTGTTCTTATGATTCCTTATACATCAGGCTTAATCACAGATGCGTTAACCCTACCTTGATGACTTCGTCTGGTATAGCTTCTTGTTTGTACTGGGTTCCATACCACTCTTCTGTACGATCAGTTTTTCCTTCAAAAGATTTAGAAACTACTGCAACCCTAGAGATAGAAGGAAAAAACAAACAGAAGAAAAACCTGTAAATTTCATGCTATATATACAGATGTATAGACCCTGACTCATGAAAATGTAAATAATATCCAAGAATATTTTGGGCCTCTTAATATCCAGCATCTCCTGTAAGGCTTAGCCCAAACAAACAGTTTTCTTATCATAGTCCCCACTATCCTGTGGTTATAGTCCATTATTTTTAGTGTGAAAAAGACATTACAGAAGAAATTCTTCTAGCTATGCTGACTAAAATTTAAAAAGAAGAGTAGCTGGTGAAAAAATGGAACAAGGTCAGTTGAAAAACAGTCCTTAAAAAAAGCAAAGAAATATTCTTTCCTAGGAATAGTTCAGGCCCAGAATTAACAGGAAAATATATAAAATACAGCACCTCACAATGTGCTAAGAAAACCTGTTGGCACATCCAAAGATCAAAAAACCCCACAAACATGGCCAGACATGGTGGCTCACCCTGTGATCTTAGCACTCTGGGAAGCTAAACTGGGAGGATCACTCAAGGTCTTGAGTTTGGTCTTGAGTTTAAGATCAGGCTGAATCACCCATCTTTACTAAAAATAGAAAAATTAGCCAGGCACAGTAGGGTGCACCTATAGCCCTGGTTACCTGGAAGGCTGAGGCAGGATTGCTTGATCCCAGGACCTTGGGTTGCAGTGGACTATGACTATGATGATGCCACTACACTCTAGTAGACCGGCTGACAGAATGAGACTCTGTCTTAAAAAAAAAAAAAAAAAAAAAAGCCAGGGGCGGCGCCTGTGGCTCAGTCGGTGGGGGCCCCGGCCCCATATGCTGAGGGTGGCGGGTTCGGACCCGGCCCCGGCTGAACTGCAACCAAAAAATAGCTGGGCGTTGTGGCGGGTGCCTGTGGTCCCAGCTGCTCGGGAGGCTGAGGCAGGAGAATCGCCGGACCCAGGAGTTGGAGGTTGCTGTGAGCTGTGTGATGCCACGGCACTCTACCGAGGGCTATAAAGTGAGACTCTGTCTCTACAAAAAAAAAAAAAAAAAAAAAAAAAAAGCCAGGCGGCACCTGTGGCTCAGTCGAGTAGGGCGCCAGGCACATATCCCGAGGGTGGCGGGTTTAAACCCAGCCCCAGCCAAACTGCAACTAAAAAACACCTGGGCATTGTGGCGGGCACCTGTAGTCCCAGCTACCTGGGAGGCTGAGGCAAGAGAATCACCTAAGCCCAGGAGTTGGAGGTTGCTGTGAGCTGTGACGCCACGGCACTCTACCAAGGGTGACAAAGTGAGATCTATCTCAAAAAAAAAAAAAAATAAATAAATAAAAGCCAAAACTCCATGAATAAACCAAAGAAACTTTTATTTTTACCATTGTGGTTTTTCTTGCCAGAGACTAGCATCAAATACATCTATTACATGTACACAGGCATTCCTGCTGCTAGGGGGAAGGGGACAAGACCAAGAAATGCCTATCTTCTGATGTATTAAAAACTTTCTTTGATGGGACAGGAGAAACAGCCCAAAAGAGAAGTCTTATTGGGGGAGGAACAAGTCAAGGAGGGAAGGTAAAATGTAAGTGAATAGAAGAGTATAAGCACAGAGGAGCAAAAGCAGGTTTGTGAAGACGTTCCTGCGGAGGGTCAGCATTTCTGCTTCTGCTTTCTCTTAACCATCCAAGTTGGAATCATTGCACCTCCACCAGCAGACTCAGCCACGGGCATGAACCAATCCTATTTTAAAGCTTGTGGATACAGAAATTCTAGTCAACTAGCCTGGATGACCTGGTGTGTCAGTCCTGCTGTTGGTTCTACTACCCCCTTGTGTCTCAATTCATATAACTAGGCCCGTGTTTACTCCTGCATGATCTCACCTATTCTCCCAAGGGTTCAGTTCTCGCTTCTGAATGTCAGCCTCACAGCTGAAAACCACTTGTATTCCAAACTCCCCTCTGCTGAATGCCTATCCATTTTCAATAACCCAATCTGTGTTCCAAATGTCTGCCCCTTGTTGGACCTACCCAGCTCCGATTATGGACTGAACCACTACCTATTTCCTACTCATTCTAGACAAAATACTCTATCTGGCTGACTGGACTTGGTCTGATCACCTGCTTTTGGGTAGATATGCTGACACAATCTGACATATCAGTTAGTGTGACTAATATTTCAGCTCCAGGTGTTCCTAGTCTGGCCTACCTGCCACTAACCATTATCAGTTCTAGAAAATATGCTACAGGCCAGGCGCGGTGGCTCACGCCTGTAATCCTAAAACTCTAGAAGGCCGAGGTGGGTGGGCTGCTTGAGCTCACTGGTTCAAGACCAGCCTGAGCAAGAGTGAGACCCCGTCTCTAAATATAGGTGGGCGTTGTGGTGGGCACCTATAGTCCCAGGTTCTTGGGAGACTGAGGCAAGACAATCACTTGTGCCCAGGAGTTTGAGGTTGCTGTGAGCTACGATGCCATGGCACTCTACCCAGGGCAACAAAGTAAGACTCTATCTCACACACACACACACAAAAGAACGAAAGAAAAGAAAACATGCTACATAAGAAATAGGTTCCACTGGACAGAGCCTACAGCTCAGTGGGTAGAACGCCAGCCACATACACCGAGGTTGGCAGGGCTCAAACCCTGCCCGGGCCACCTAAAACAACAATGAGAACTGCAATGAAAAAATGGCCAGGCGTTGTGGCCGGCGCCTGTAGTCCCAGCTACGTGGGAGGCTGAGGCAAGAGAATCGCGTAAGCAAGCACAAGAGTTTGAAATTGCTGTGAGCTGTGATGCCATGGCACTCAACCCAGGGTGACAGCTTGAGACTGTCTCAAAAAAAAAAAAAAAAAAAAAAAAAAAAAGCACAAGAAAAAAGAAAAAAAAAAAAAGAAATAGATTCCACAAAAACATAGAGAGGAATCATAGAGCTTAGCATATGAAAGAATTTGGTTGTGTCCAGAAGGAAGTGATCCGTTTGTACATGAAGGACGTATGATGTTTCTTAATAGCAGTGGTTCTCAACCTTCCTAATGCCGTGACCCTTTACTACAGTTCCTCATGTTGTGGTGACTCTCAACCATAAATTTATTTTTGTTGCTACTTCATAACTGTAAGTTTGCTACTGTTATGAATCATAATGTAAATATCTGATATGCAGGATGTATTTAGGTGACCCCCGTGAAAGGGTTGTGCGACCCCAGGGTCACGACAGGTTGAGAACCGCTGCTTAAGTGTATTCAGTACATGCCAGAACTTACTAAGACTCAGCCCTAGGAATTGTTTCCACTTTGTTTACTTTTCAGAGAACGAGTAAATTAATTCTCAAGGAGATTTCTGAAAAATATATTAAGTAGAAGGACCTTGTAGGGAGATGATATGCCCATCTCCTCTTCCATAAGATAACTTGATTTGAGAAGAGTTTATTACACAGATAGTTTTGGTTTCTCTGGACAATAATACCCCAGGCATCAGAATAATGAGCCAGGAACTGATTACAACTTACAAAGACTGAAGCATTCATTTGGCAGTAGACTTATCCTCCAAAACAAGAAAACTTTAAACTCAGTTCTGAGAGAAAAAGTAAAGCAATTTAAGGAGAGATGCCAAGCCAGATGCTTTGGAGAATGACTATATGAAAGAAGCAGACACTGAGGCTGTCCATTAATGCTTAGGTTAAAAAAAGGGATCAAAGGACATTTGTCAACTACAATTCTTAGGGATTTAGATAGTTATATACCAAAGTCTAGCCCATGGATAACATCAGAGACATTATTTATAAGAAAGCAGACAAACACAATTCCTCAAACTAAGCATACTAGATTAACAAAGAGATACTTTAGCAAACCAGAAGTTAGTACATCATTAAGGAATTCAAAACTTAAACATACAATGAGGGAGGGCACGCGGGGAAGTATATATTAAAAAATAAATAATGGCCGGGTGCGGTGGCTCACGCCTATAATCCTAGCACTCTAGGAAGTCGAGGCGGGTGGATTGCTTGAACTCATGAGTTTGAGACCAGCCTGAGCAAAAAAGCGAGACCGCGTCTCTACTAAAATAGAAAAACAGAGGCCAGAGGTTCACTTGAGCCCGAGTTGGAGGTTGCTGTGATGCCATGGCATTCTACTCAGGACGACAGCTTGAGACTGTCTCAAAAATAAATAAATAAATAATGGTAGGGAAGGGAGTAACAGAAGAGACAGAATATACACACATAAAACCCATATAGCAATCTATGAACTAGAGATTCATGAAAGTACAGGGAAGAGTACTTGAATTAGGAGAAAAAGACAAGTCATAATAACTGAAATAATTATAGATAACTACGTTATATGTAACTGTAAGACAGTTCAAAAAAACTGGCACAGATGTAGCATTTTAGACTACCTGCTAAAAATCTAATTTTATACTAAAAAAGTTTTTTATTTAAGAGACACAGTCTCACTTTGTCACCATCAGTAGAGTACAGTGGCATCACAGCTCATAGCAACCTCCAGCTCTTGGGCTTAGGTGATTCTCTTGCCTCAGCAGCCCGAGTAGCTGGGACTACAGGCGCCCGCCACAACACCCAGCTATTTTTTGTGCAGTTTGGCAGGGGCTGGGTTTGAATCCACCACCCTTGGTATATGGGGCTGGCGCCCTACTCATTGAGCCACAGGCGCCGCCCTTTCTTTTTTTTTTTTTTTGAGACAGAGTCTCGAGCTGTCACCCTTGGTAGACTGCCGTGGAGTCACAACTCATAGCAACCTCAACCTCTTGGGCTTAAGCGATTCTCTTGCCTCAGACTCCCAGGTAGCTGGGACTACAGGAGCCCCCCACACCCCGGCTATTTTTTGGCTGTAGATGTCATTGTTGTTTGGCAGCCCAGGGCTGGATTCGAACCTGTGAGCTCTAGTATAGCCCTAAAAAAATATTTTTAATGATAGCTTTTACTTAAATGAAAAGAAGAAAAATATAGACATGGCACTGATGTGATCCTTAGAATCATGAAAGAAAACGATCTTTACTTACTGAAATTTACAATAGCAAGAAAAGGAGATGGTGGGCTAGAATGAATGCTGACTATTGACTTTAAGCCAGCATATTTTAAAATAGTCAAAGGCTAAATAAAAAATACACATAAAAAAAATTATGTGACCTAAACTTTAAAAAAAAGTTCGGAGGGAATATAGCTGTAGAAGCTGTATAGAACAAAAACTTTCCTCACTACAGACATTAAAAAGCAATATAGGGAGGCGCCTGTGGTTCAGTGAGTAGGGCGCCGGCCCCATATACGGAGGGTGGCGGTTTGAACCTGGTCCCTGGCCAAACTGCAAGAAAAAATAACCACGCGTTCAGGCGGGCGCCTGTAGTCCCAGCTACTCAGGAGGCTGAGGCAGGAGAATCGCCTAAGCCCAGGAGTTAGAGGTTACGACGAGGTGTGACGCCACAGTGTTCTACTGAGGGCGATAAAGTGAGACTCTGTCTCTAAAAAAACAAAAACAACAACAAAAAAAACAGGCAATATAGTTCCCAAGTAGTGAATTTTCATGAGAATTTTACAAATAATCTCTGAGAAAATGGGAAAAGACATCCAAAGAATGAGAAAAAGCTTCACAGGTAATTGTGATTAATTCAAACAGAATCAGTGGAAAGGACACATCAAGGCAATCAGAAACTTGAAAGGCGCCTTAAAGATTGTCTAATGAGTTCTATTAATAAATTCAAGGCTTTTTCTGCCTATGTTAATAAGTAGCTTCAGTTTTAGAAGGTGTATAATAAAGTTCTATAGGATTTAGGCTCTCGCCTGTAGCACAGTGGTTACAGCGTCAGCCACGTGCACAGAGGCTAGCGGGTTCAAAACTGGCCAGGACCTGCTAAACAACAATAGCTACAACAAAAAAATAGCCAGGCGTTGTGGCGGGCGCCTGTAGTCCCAGCTACTCGGGAGGCTGAGGCAAGAGAATCGCTTAAGCCCAGGAGTTTGAGTTTGCTGTGAGTTGTGATGCAACGGCACTCTATCAAGGGCAACATAGTGAGACTCTGTCTCAAAAAAAAAAAAAAAAAAAAAGGATTTAGGTTGATTTTTTTTTTTTCCTAGAATATATAGCTACATTGAAGAAAATACAGATATTCAGACTGTTTTATTTGTCCAAAATGAGATAATGTGTGTTCTGGGTGTTTTTCTCTCGTGTTTTAATAAAGTAAGCAAATGTACATGTCATTTAGTAAGGTGTTTTTAATCTTGATGAAGTCCAATTTATCAATTTTTTTCTTAATGATTATTACTTTTTGGGTTCTAAGATACATTTGCCTGTTTCAATGTTTTGAAGATATCTTTCCATGTTTACTTTCAGAAAGCAGTTTCAGTGTTTATATTTAGGCTATGATCTATCTCTAATTTTTAAAAATGGTATGAGGTGGGGCGGTGCCTGTGGCTCAAGGAGTAGGGCGCTGGTCCCATATGCTGGAGGTGGCGGGTTCAAACCCAGCCCCGGCCAAAAAACCACAAAAAAAAAAAAAAAAAAAATGGTATGAGGTGAAGGTGAAGTTTCATTCTTTTTCCATATGGATATGCAGCTGGTGGAAAAGAACAATTTGGTAAAAAAGACTTTGCATTCCCAAATTAATTACATTAATGCCTTTATAAAAAAAATCAATTGACCAATGGCCTAGCGGATGAAGAAAATGTGGTATATATGAGATTTGACTATTAAGTTCTCTTACCTTTGTAATCATGCTTGATAAAATGTCTGAAAGTATTTTATTCACAGTTTCAATTTTTCACATTCTAGTCATTATGAAAATTTAGTATGTAAGATCCACGGGGTCACTCACCGGACATTTTCTGGTCTGAGTTTATCAAGAACCATCTCTATTAAGTCAGGTCTAAATTCTTCCAGCAAATACTCAGCTGCAAGTACTTCTTCCAGGGGATAATACTTTTAAAAAGAAAAATATACAAAATTAAATTTATAAGGCTACTGCAGAGTCTAATTTATTAAAGCTAACATTTCTAGCACATTATATTCATTATTTTATACTCCTTCTTCCTTTCGATTATATTTTACTTTACTGGAAAAATTTCTGCAGCCCTGAGACTTTTTCTCTTTCCTACCACATCTTTAAGTAGTTTCATACTGTATGTTGATTCTGCCAATATACTGTTAATCCCCAAACATAATTATATTATAGAGAGCAAAATCACATTTCTTTTGAGTAATATTTCTAGTTAATAACTGAGTACTTGTTAGTGAAGAAAATTCAGTAGCAAAATGCTGACACCTATAGGATTTTTTTTTAAGTACACACATTTTTATGAACAATTTCCTCTCAAAGTTTTATAAAAGGAATCAGACAGGATTTAGAAAGTTGTTGTAGGGAAAAACAATAGTCTTGGTATAGAAAGATGCTTTTTTAGTAAGAACAACTTCCAATATTCTGACACAGACTGACTGATTCATTCAGTCAACAAATATTTAATGAACACATATTCTGTGTCAGGCACTGTGGATACAACTGTAGGTAAGCCACGTGAAGTCATTGTCCTCCCAAGAGCATACATACACACATTCTAGTTGGGAGGGGGGCAGAGAACAAACAAAATGTCATTTTAGTGACAGGCACTATGAAGAAAATTAAAAAAGGAACAGGTGCAGGGACATTATTTTAGATTGGGAGGTAAAGGAAGGTCTTGCTCAGGAGTAGACATCTGAGATTTAAGAGGAACCCAGCCATTCAAAGATTAGGTGGAAGAGTGTTCCACACAAAGAAAATAGCAAATGTAAGGCTTTAAGAAGGAGTAATAAACATAATGCTTTAAAATTACTCAAAGCCAGTATTCTTAGATTGGAATGTGAATGGGAGAGGTGGGCTGGAGAGTAGTATGGATTGCAGCCAGAGAGAAAGGCTGGGACCGGATCATCCTGTAAGCCAAGGAAAATGTTGGCTTTTATGTCAACTGTAATGGGAAACCATTGAAGGACATTAAACAAAGGAGTGAAACAAATAGATTTTAGTTTTCAAAAGATCACTGAGGCAGGGAAAATTTATTACAGTAGAGCGATAAGAAGGAAAACAAAGATCCAGGTAAAAGACTATAATGGTGATCCAAACAAGAAATGATGATAGCTCAGACTAGGCTGGTAGCAATGAAAACAAAAAAAAGTAGATGATCAGCTCGGCGCCCGTAGCTCAGTGAGTAGGGCGCCGACCACATACACCAAAGCTGGAGGGTTGGAGCCCAGCCTGGACCAGCTAAACAACAAAGATAACGACAACCAAAAAAGAGCCAGATGTTGTGGCGGGTGCCTTTAGTCCCCAGCTACTTGGGAGACTGACGCAAGAGAATCACTTAAGCCCAGGAGTTTGAGGTTGCTGTGAGCTGTGACACCACAGCATTCTACCAAGGGTGACATAGTGAGACTCTATCTCAAAAAAACAAACAAACAAACCAGTAGATGATCTGTAGCTTTCACATATGTAACACTTGACACACTATATGAATGAAATTTTTTTTGAGATGGAGTTTCACTTGGTAGAGTGCCATGGTATCACAGCTCACAGCAACTTCAGATTCCTGGGCTTAAGCAATCCTCTTGCCTCAGCCTCCCAAGTAGCTGGGACTATAGGTGCCCACCACAGTAAGTACCTGGCTATTTTTAGAGAAGTGGTCTTGCTCTTGCTCAGGCTGGTCTGGAACTCCTGAGCTCAGGCAATTCACCCACCTCAGCCTCCCAGAGTGCTAGAATTATAGGCTTGAATCACTTTGCCCAGCAGAAATGAAAAATATTTCATGCCAGTAAACAAATGCCTGCATAATGAAAATATGATAAATTTTTTTTAATTTTTTGAGACAGAGTCTTGCCCTGGGTAGAGTGCCATGACCTCATAGCTCACAGCAACCTCAAACTCTAAGCCTCAAGCAATCCTCTTGTCTTAGTCTCCTGAGTAACTGGACTCAGGTGACTGCCAGAATGCCTAGCTAATTTTTTTTCTTTCTATTTTTAGTAGTGATTATGTCTCGATTTGCTCAGGCTGGTCTCCAGCTACTAAGCTCAAGCAATCCACCTGCCTTGGCCTCCCAGAGTGCTAGCATTACAGGCATCAGCCATTGTGCCCTGACAGATGATCATTTTTAATAAAATTGATATTTTAAACATAATCTTGACATCAAGATTTGCCCTACTGCTACAAAGTCTAAACTTTTATACTTCAGCTTCAATTTTCAGCATTCACGTAGTACACGAAAGATCACTGGAATACTCTACACACCACTGTATACAGCAAAGTAACAACAAACTTACATGCAATATTCCTGCAATCTTAGATGTATAGCCCCGTGGCCTCTCTTTATCTTTAAACCTAAAAGCAACAGCATTCAAGTCCTAAAATGGAAAGTTAACTCAATTAGATATGTCAACTATTATTTTGGAATACTTTTTTTTAATGTTTGGTTTGCACTATAAACTTTCTATTCCATATTTAACCTTACCATACTTTCTGAAAAACCGTCTACACCTGATTTAGCAATGTATAAAATATAAAAAAATAACCTTCTTAATTTGTATAAAATTTAGCACACCAACCTAGGCTTAAGACCAAAAGAAAAATAGGCTAAATAATTTTGAATGAAAATAACAAACACAGAATATGATTCTGTAGCCTACATTGGTGAAACTATTAATGAAAGAATTAGAAAAACTGTGTGGAAGAACCTTGTGAGTGCCAACAATTCCATAGAGGATGATTTTGGTGACCTATTCAGAGAACTGGATTATCAATTATTGTCCCATAATCTTCACAAGCAGAGAGTATACCCTTAAACTTCTACCTAGTCCGTTAAAGAGGGTGTTTCTCATCCTAAGTACATTTTAGACTCTTGCTAGGTCTTAAATATATTTTTATAAACCCTATTAAAAGAAGCCTTTAAAAATCTGGAAGACAAATACCTTTAGTTTTATGCCAAAAAAAAAAAAGGAAAGAAAAAAGCCAGGCTTTTTTAATACATACAATAAAATCACTTTTAAAAACACAATCATACATAAAGCAATTCATTATTTAAGAGTCTGATAGAGATTTATATATTTGAAAATGACATAGTTCATGCAGCTTCAGCCAGGGAGTAACATAAGCCCTGATAGATACTAGCTCAAGAAACTGCTGATTTTCTTCTGAGGGATGGAAAAGCAATTTGATTTCTTCCCTTTTCCCTCCTAAAAAAGGCTACATGATGCCTTAACCCTTAATTGTGCCCCCAAGCACCAAATCAGACTAGTACAACTAAACCTTACCTAATACTACTATGCATTATGAAATTTTAGAGTTTATTTAGGAAAAAAGAACTTTAAAAGTTTAACTGGGCCTTAAATTCAAATTAATTCACATGTATTTATTTTTGAAAAATAGATTCCTTAAGCAAAACTTTCGTGAAACAAAAGTACCTTGCACTCTTGGAAAACCCATTCTTGAGGTCCTTCTGCACGTAACTTCTGAATGTATTGAAACATGTGCAAAATTATATCTTCAACATGTACTGGAAAAAAGGGGCACACTTAAAAACCATTCAGTCCTTAAATCCTTCAAAGCAGTGAGATCACTCCTAAGGTAAAGTCAGGTAGGCGGAAGATGGTCCCTCTTAGAAACAGAGTCCTCACCTCCCTGAGACTGGTTTCAGGTATCCCATACAAGGCCCTCTGGGATCAGGGATATGTGACAGAAGGGGTCTTGGGGTAGTAAATGAGCAAATAAAAAGCCAAATACACATTTAACAAGTACAACATAATGATCAGTTGTTAAAGGGAGGGGAAATCAACCATAAAATGAAGACTAAGTTACACATGAAAAAGACAATAAATAAATTGTATGAATTAAAGTGTTTATAGCTTTTCAACATACAACAAATCCACAGCATAAAAAAGTTAAAAAAATAAACCATACAAAGTCAATTTTCATTTAAAAGCAAAAAGGTCAATTAATACTTACATAATCCTTCCTCAGTCAAGTCCACATTAATGATAAAAAACATAAAACCTCGGGCTCCTTCCTTCTGCCCACCAACAAGAGTATTTACCCAGCCTGCAACATTCAAAAGAAATCAACATGATTGCATGTATGGGTTCTTTCATGACAAGAACATTTTTAAAAATTCCTACTGTATGTTCGCAAACGATCAGAATGGGCCTTTTGTATAAAAGACCAAAAAAAACCCAAAAAATTAACTTTAGAAAAGCAGTTTCAAATGTTGCAGAAAACGAGATTTCTGGGGTTGGGTTCTTTCCTGAAGACTCCTCAAATCAATTCCCAATCAGGAGTAGACTACTGTGTTTAAATGTTATGTAAAAACAAAGAGTATGAGTTAGGAGGAGCCTTGGAAACCATCTATTGACTATACTGTATCACACCTTTCTTATGTAATGAAAAAGGGCAAGCAAATAAACAGTGTACTGACATTTCCCAGAGAGAGTAAAGAATATATAATGTGGGCTTTTACTTTTTTAACTTTCTCCTTTAAAACATGCACTATGGGCCGGGCAGTGGCTCACGCCTGGAACCCCAACACTCTGGGAGGCAGAGGCGGGAGGATTTCCCTGAGCTCATAGGTTCGAGACCAACCTGCACCAGAGCGAGACCCCCCCTCCCACCTCTAAAATAGCCAGGGTGTTGTGGTGGGTGCCTGTAGTCCCAGTGACTTAGGGGGCTGAGACAAGAGAATTACTTGAGCCCAAGAGTTTGAGGTTGCTGTGAGCTGTGATGCCATAGCACTCTAGCAAAGGAAAGCAAGACTCTGTCTTCAAAAAAACAAAAACAAAAACATGCAGTATGACTATCTTTTGCAGTTTTTTTTTTTGGCCGGGGCTGCGTTTGAACCCACCACCTCCAGCATATGGGGCCAGCGCCCTACCCCTTTGAGCCACAGGCGCCACCCCACACTATCTTTTGAAATATCTAATATCTAATCTTCACTGTTCTATACTGATGGGTAAAACAAATTATGGAAAAAACCCAAGAATAAAAGCACACTAAAAATCAGCACCTTACTAACACAAAACACTTTCATTTAAAAATATTCACAGGAGGGTGGCACCTGTGGCTCAGTGAGTAGGGCGCCAGCCCCATATACCAAGGGTAGCGGGTTCAAACCCAGCCCCAGCTGAACTGCAACCAAAAAATAGCTAGGCGTTGTGGCGGGCGCCTGTCGTCCCAGCTGCTCGGTAGGCTGAGGCAGGAGAATCGCGGAAGCCCCAGAGCTAGAGGTTGCTGTGAGTCCTGTGACATCATGGCACTCTACCGAGGGCAGTAAAGTGAGACTCTGTCTCTACAAAAAAAAAAAAAAAAATATTCACAGGAAAATATTTAGGAAAAAAAACGAGAGCTATAAAAAGATGCAGAGGGGCACTACATTCAGAAGCTGCTGTCCAGGGGTGGCACCTGTGGTTTAAAGGAGTAGGGCGCTGGCCCCATATGCCGGAGGTGGCAGGTTCAAGCCCAGCCCCGGCCAAAAACTGCAAATAAATAAATTAAAAAAAAAAAAAAAAAAAAAAGAGTCAGAAGCTGCTGTCCAGGAAACTTACCTTTTGATTTAAGTTCTGATAAGAGACTTCCAGGACCTTCATGACCAATGAGATGACCAAGATAATGACCAGGATTTGATTTGTAGTATTTTTGAAGGTCAGGTATGGGAAATGTCACATAAAGATTCCTAATGTCCTTAATGGGTACTATTTTGTAAAGTTGCTGGAGAAAAAAAAAAACAAACAAACAAATCACAAAAGATTAATTGTATACAACTCCTACTGAATAAAACATTTACAAACTAAGAATAATGATTTTCATGAAAGAATCCCAAGTTTAGGAGCAAATCATTTGCCAGAGAAAATCATATCAACCACATTGACCAAAGTACATTATTTAAACATTAATTTTTAATTCAACTTGTTAATATGTTGTTTAGGATATTGCATCCTCATTTATAAGTGACATGTTTGTAATTTTCCCTTTATAATAATATATTTTCTCCAATTTTAATATCAGATGGACCCAGATCAAGAAGTATGATTTTGAAGTATTTCTTTTTTTTCTATTGTCTATAAGATTTGGCATGACCTGTTTTTCGAAATTATCTTTTACTTTTATTTATAAATATTAGTTGTCTATTTTTTGATACTTAAAATAAGTTAACTGATGATTCCTTACTGAATCTCATAGAGCATTCTATAATAGACATACTCTTATTTAACGACGTGAATGTTACTTTCTTTGCATTATTATTATTACTTAATATTTCAATGTAGCAATTGTCTGATTCCTTTTCTGAATGTATTTATGCTTGTTTGTTCTTTTTTTTTTTTTTTTTTTTTTTGGCCAGGGCTGGGTTTGAACCCACCACCTCCAAGCATATGGGGCCAGTGCCCTACCCCTTTGAGCCACAGGCACCGCCCTGTTCATTCGTTCTTTACGAGGTTTTTGTTTCTAGTCCTTATCTTGAACATTGTTATTGTTATTAAATTTTAAGCCTTTTTAATTTTGTGAAGGCAAAAGTATGGAAACCTAATAAACACATGTATATGTAAAAATAAATAAATAAATAAATAAATAGGGCGGCGCCTGTGGCTCAAGGAGTAGGGCGCCGGTCCCATATGCCGGAGGTGGCGGGTTCAAACCTAGCCCTGGCCAAAAACCACAAAAAAATAAAAAAATAAAAAAAAAAAAATAAATAAATAGATAAAATAGATAAATAAATCAACCACAAAGAAATAAATGGCCAGGCTCTCTCTTACTGGAATTTCATTACCATTGGCATGAAGTCCATGTTTGGTCCCCTGGACTGTGCAGCTAGTTTTGGATGCTTCCCTTCTGGCACTGGACAATGCTTGGCTTCAACCATCTGCCAAGGCTACCACTACTAAAACCACTTTTAGCATGGAAAGAACAGAACATATTGATATTGTTTTGATGATTCATTTTCCTTAGAAATGTAAAACTGATTTGATTATGCTCACAAATATTAAAAACTACATAATGAAACCACCAAAATATTTCACCTATTCTGTATACATTATGTCCATAATTTTAAAATAATAAATTTAAAAGAAAAAATACCTGAAATACATGCACTTACTCTAAGATGTTCTTCTTGGAAGGGATGTTCAGGAAATTCTGGCAATGGGACATTTTTGTTCTCTACTTCAGAAAACAACTTTACGACCAGATTAGTCAAGTCATCTAAAGATTCTACAAGAAAACAGACAAATAAGAACTTAAACTGATCATAATATACAACGGGCAGTATTTAAGACTCTAGGATCTCCTGGAGAATGTCTGGACTATTAAAAGGAAAACCTGAAATTCTTTTTACAAATTGCACCTGATACAGATAAATCATTCAGTTAAATCCTACCAATGCCTATATAACTTCTACAGCTGCTAGGCAATGCTGGATCATTTTTATGCCTCATACCTATCTACCTTTTCATAGCTTTAAAATTAAATATTCATAAATATTATTCACAGTATTATTTCACAAATATTATCTTGTAATAAATTTAAGGCCAGGCATGGTAGCTGATGCCTGTAATCCTGCTTAGGCTGAGGTGAGAGGATTGCTTGAGGCCAGGAGTTCAAGACCACTTTGCACAGGAGTAAGAACCTATCTCTACAAGAAATAGAATTTTTTTTTTTTTTTTTTTTAGAGACAGAGTCTCATTTTGTCGCCCTCAGTAGAGTGCCGTAGCATCACAGCAATCTCCAGCTCTTGGGCTTAGGCGAGTCTCTTGCCTCAGCCTCCTGAGTAGCTGGGACTACAGGCACCTGCCACAACGCCCAGCTATTTTTTTGTTGCAGTTTGGCCAGGGCCAGTTTTGAACCTGCCACCCTTAGTATATGGAGCCGGTGCCCTACTCACTGAGCCACAGGTGCCGCCCGAAATAGAAAAAATTTAACTGAGTGTAGGGCAGGTGCTCATAGCTACTTAGGAGGCTAAGGCAGAAAAATCACTTGAACCTAGGAGTTTGAGGTTATAGGGAGCTGTGATGATGCCATTGCACTATAGCCTGGGTGATACAGTAAGATTTTCCACAAATAAATAAATAAAAAATACTAGAAATAACAGAATTAATTGCATTTGGAAAAATGACTGTATGCGATTCCCAAAAGGCATCTTCTGAAATATTAGCAGAGATCGTAACATTCACCTTATATACAGACACAGTCTAAAACCCATTGTTAAATGTAAAATGTTATCTGGGCTCAGTGGCTCACGCCTGCAATTCTAGCATTCTGGGAGGCCAAGGTGAGAGGATCACTTGAGCTCAAGAGTTCAAGACCAGCCTGAGCAAAAGCTAGACCCTGTCTCTACTAAAAAAAAAAAAAAAAAAGAAAGAAAAAAATAGAAAAAATTACCCAGGCCTTGTGGCAGGCACTTGTAGTCCCAACTACTTAGGAGGCTGAGGCAGGAGGATTGCTTGAACTCAGTTTGAGGTTGCTGCAAGCTAGGCTGATGCCACAGCACTCTTGTCTGTGCAACTGAGTGAGACTGTCTTCCCCCACCCCCACCAAAAAGTCAAATGTTATAAAGTGATTGATTTTGTGGGAGTAGTATAAAATGATGAAAAGAATACTGGGAGGGGGAATCCTAGGGAACTGGGATTCTAACCACAGCTTCACTACCAACTGAGTCAACTGACTATTTAGACAAACTGGTTAACTCCTCCAAGCTCTGTAAAATAAGGAAATTGGGTAAGATGATCACAAGTCTCTTCCAAGGTCTAACATTATATAATTCTATATCATAATGTGCCAAAGACACTCAAAGACTTTCAATTACTGATAAAACTATATGGCCATATAGTGATGTTCTTTTATGTTTTATACTTTTATAAAGGATTTTATTTGCAAAGTTTGCAAAGCTACATATGTATATTATATATATAACATATAAATAAATGTAGTTTATAATAAAAACAAAAATGGAAATGGCTAAAAAATTTATAAATATGTGGATATTTTAGAATATTCATACATTAGAATTTTATGCAACCATTAATGAGAGAGAGATCTGTATGTGCTGATACTAAATGCCTCAAAGCTCTTCTAAGTGAAGACTTCAGGCTACAAAACAATGCTGTATAATTTAATGTTTGTTTTTTGTTTTTGTAGAGACAGAGTCTCACTTTATGGCCCTAGGTAGAGTGCTGTGGCGTCACACGGCTCACAGCAACCTCCAACTCCTGGGCTTAAGCGATTCTCTTGCCTCAGCCTCCCGAGCAGCTGGGACTACAGGCGCCTGCCACAACGCCCAGCTATTTTTTTGATTGCAGTTCAGCCAGGGCTGGGTTAGAACCCGCCACCCTCGGCATATGGGGCCGGCGCCTTACCGACTGAGCCACAGGCGCCGCCCTAATTTAATGTTTTTTAAAAGACATATATAAAAGCATATTAACAAAATTTAGGCTGGGCGTGGTGACTCAAGGATCCACCCATAATCCTAGCCAAGGCGGGTGGATCGCCTGAACTTATAGGTTCAAGACCAGCCTGAGCAAGAGCAAGACCACATCTCTAAAAATTAGCTGGATGTTGTGGTGAGCACTTGAGCCCAGGAGTTTGAGGTGGCTGTGAGCTATGACGCCACAGCACTCTACCAAAGGTGACAAAGTGAGATTCTGTCTCAAAAAAGAAAAAAAAAATCAACTTTGGGAACTATTACAAGAAATAACTTGGGGTCTTTGAGGAGAGGATATAGAGGTCATAGAACAGAATAAGAAGAACGAACTTTTTATTTAAATACCTATATGGGATAATTTTTTTATCATTCTAAAAAGAGTACAAAAAAACTTATCTTTTTATAAACACAATAATCCACTCACCTTGATTCTGTCTTCTCAAAAATAGGTTATTTTTAAATGAGATAAACATCCATCACTTGTTACTGTCACTAAGCATTTGAATCAAATAAGAAATTTCCCTTGATATTCTATGACCCATTTTGAATTTTTCCATGAACTCTCTAAAGAACATTTAATAACTATTTGAGAATTGCCTTAACATGATATGAAATCTTTTATACCAAAGGGTTAGGAACTTGTGGCCTTCTAGATCCTTAAGTATGAACTTTGAATCCAAATTTTGTAGAACAGATCTTTTTTCTTTTTTTCAAGACAGAGCATCAAGCTGTCACCCTGGGTAGAGTGCAGTGGCATCACACCTCACAGCAACCTCCAACTCCTGGGCTTAAGCGATTCTCTTGCCTCAGCCTCCCAAGTAGCTGGGAGCATAGGCGCCCACAACGCCCAGTATTTTTTGGTTATAATTGTCATTGTTGTTTGGCAGGCCCAGGCTGGATTTGAACCTGCCAGCTCTGGTGTATGTGGCTGGCACCTCAGCTGCTTGAGCTACAGTCGCCGAGCCCAGATCCTTTTATTTTTATTAATATATTTTTATTTTATTTAAATGAACATATTTAAAATACCAAAGAATAAAGTAAGTTTCAAAATAATCCTCCCACATTGACCAGCATAATTAGAACATTAGTGAGCTATAAGGGCTAAGTTGACTGCTATTTAGTTCCAACTTCTCCCACCTGACTGGTACACTACTGCATGAGGCTGGTTGGCAAGTTTATGAAAGTTTAGTACACCGGTCTGTTATCAGCTTTTGACAATGGTGCACTGTTGCTGTTCGAAGTGGAATTTGTGAATAGTTGCAGAGCTTGACAGTATTTTTAATTCTGTCTGCTTAAAACCCATCATGTCAAAGATGACCAAGAGAATGCTGAAGGAAGAGAACAGATTTTTTAATGAGAATTGGGAATTATAATGTTATCTTGTTTCTGCTAAAGATAAGATGATTTGCTTGCTTTGTGATATTGCAATATCAACATTAGAGAAATTCAAAGAGCACTTTTGAAGGCTGGGGTGAAAGGATCCCTTGAGTTCAGGTGTTGAAGACCAGCCTCAGCAAGGGCAAGACCTCATCTCTACTAAAAATAGAAAAACTAGCTGGGCATTGTGGCAGGCACTTGTAGTCCCAGCTACTTGGAGGCTCAAGTCTGCTTGAGCCCAGGAGTTGGAGGTTGCTGTGAGCTAGGCTGATGCAACTAGTCTGGGCAACAGAGTTAAGACTGTCTCAAAAAAAAAAGAAAGAAATTCAGTCATCATCAGCATTGTAACAACTCATTAAGGACCTAAATATTTAAGTTAGAGTGAGAGGTGCAAAAGGTTGTTTCGTAGAAATTAAAAGATGAAAAGCAAAGACAAATCTTTTTTGTTTTTTTTTTTGTAGAGACAGAGTCTCACTGTACCGCCCTCAGGTAGAGTGCCGTGGCGTCACACGGCTCACAGCAACCTCTAACTCTTGGGCTTACGCGATTCTCTTGCCTCAGCCTCCCGAGCAGCTGGGACTACAGGCGCCCGCCACAATGCCCGGCTATTTTTTTGTTGCAGTTTGGCCGGGGCTGGGTTTGAACCCACCACCCTCGGCATATGGGGCCAGCGCCCTACTCACTGAGCCACAGGCACCGCCCGCAAAGACAAATCTTTAAAGTAGTGATAAGACCTGGAAATAATGCTACTAAAGTAACTTATAAAGCAGCTTATTATATTCTTGGGAAAAGAGGGAAGCCATTCAGTGACAAATTGTGAAAAAATGCATTGTCAAAGTTGTAGGATGCTTGGACTCATACATACAAACAATTGCTTCTTTCAAGGAGAACCACAACTGATTGGTAGCATGAATTAACCCTCAATTTAAAAGAACAACTTCGTGCAATGCTTCAAAAGGAAAATATATATTATTCAATTGCATTGGATGAATCAACTGGTATTACTGACTTGATGCAGGTTTTATGGTTCATTACAGTCATAAAAGAATATTTTCTTTGTGATGAAGAGTTATTGCGATGAAGGGTACTCTTACAAACAGAACATAGGGAATAGATTATCTTCAACAACTTTTGAGATAAATGTTGTGAAGTTGGCCTGAATTTGGTAAATTTAGTATGTATAGACAGTGCACCTCCTATGACAGAAAATATGAAGGGTTTATTGCACAAATTAAAAAAAGTATTAATGGCCGGATATAGTGGCTCACTGCAATCCTAGCACTCTGGGAGGCCAAGGCAGGTGGACTGCCTGAGCTCACAGGTTCAAGACCAGCCTGAGCAAGATGGAGATTCCCATCTCTAAAAATAGCCAGGCATGTGGCAGGTGCCTGTAGTCCCTGCTACTTCAGAGGTTGAAACAAGAGAATCACTTGATGGCGGCAACTGTGGCTCAGTGAGTAGGGCGCCAGCCCCCTATACCGAGA
Source organism: Nycticebus coucang (assembly GCF_027406575.1). Lineage (NCBI taxonomy): Eukaryota > Metazoa > Chordata > Mammalia > Primates > Lorisidae > Nycticebus > Nycticebus coucang. Next base: position 121,851,997 of record NC_069782.1, read on the forward strand.
GTGGCGGGTTCGAACCTGGCCCCACCAAACTGCAACAAAAAATAGCTGGACCTAGGGCGGTGCCTGTGGCTCAGTCGGTAAGGCGCCGGCCCCATATACCGAGGGTAGTGGGTTCAAACCCGGCCCCAGCCAAACTGCAACCAAAAAATAGCCGGGCGTTGTGGCGGGTGCCTGTAGTCCTAGCTACTTGCGAGGTGGAGGCAGGAGACTTGCTTAAGCCTAGGAGTTGGAGGTTAATGTGAGCTGTGATGCCACAGCACTCTACCCAGGGCCACAGCTTGAAGCTCTGTCTCAAAAAAAAAAAGGCAGTTTCCCCAGTTTATCATCAACTACTTTTTAGGTTTGTTTCCATTTTTTTTTTTTTTTTTTGAGACAGAGTTTTACTATGTCACCTTTGGTAGAGTGTAGTGCTAGATACACCGGATACACTGTGATGTTGTGGCATCACAGCTCACAGCAACCTCAAACTCTTGGGCTTAAGAGATTCTCTTGCCTCAGGTTCCCAAGTAGCTGGGACTAAAAGCACCTGCAACAATGCCCGGCTATTTTTTTTGTTGCAGTTATCATTGTTGTTTAGCTGGCCCGGGCTAGATTCGAACCCACCAGCCTCAGTGTATGTGGCCAGCACTGTAACCACTGTGCTACAGGCACTGAGCCTGTTTCCAATTTTTTAAAAATTGTTAATAAGGTCAAATAGGCCAGTCTTTTCCTTTATACTTCCTTTTCTTGCCTTTATATGCTTATAGCATCTACTGGAGTAGTAATTTCTATTTTCTTGAGGTCTCCATTTATTTGTTTTGTTTTATAAGGGAAGGAGAATTTATTTAATGGATAAGTGTAAGAACAATAGTGTGAAATATTCCCTAAGGTAACATGATGTAGATAGCACGGCATTCCACAGATTTGAGAAGACAAAGGAAAAACCCTTTTAGACCTAGAGACATATAAAATAGATTATAACCTGATCCAAAATCCCACTGGCCCATTAAGTTATTAAATATTTGAAAATAATTCAAATTTAAATAATAAGAGAAAAGGTGGCGCCTGTGGCTCAGTGGGTGCCCCATATACCAAGGGTGGCAGGTTCGAACCCGGCCCTGGCCAAACTGCAACAAAAAAAATAGCCGGGAGTTGTGGTGGGTGCCTGTGGTCCCAACTATTCAGGAAGCTGAGGCAAGAGAGTCACATAAGCCTAGGAGTTGGAGGTTGCCATGAGCTGTGACTTCACAGCTCTCTACAGAGGGTGATAAAATGAGACTCTGTCCCCAAAAATAAATAAATGAATAAATAACAAGAGAAAAACTCAATTCAATTCAAGTTGGGGGAAGGAGGAAGACGAGAGAAAATAGAGGGGAGAGAGTAGAGGAGAAGGGAGATTGGTGTTCTCCCACTTACTGGGCATAATGTAAGGGTATATGGCGTACCTCATAGGTGTGGGGCACAACTACAACAGGGACTCTACCTAACAAATGCAAACATTGTAACCTAATTGTTTGTACCCTCACATTAATCTGAAATTTAAAAAAAAAAAGGATTCTAATGTATTTCATTCAGTGAGCATAAAAGCAGTAACAATATATATCATCATAAGCTCTAAGCTTTGTAACTATCAATGGCAGGTTTCTGCTTAAACTTTTTTTTTTGGAACACAATGGGCTAAAATTAAAATCTCCATCAATATGGTCTTCAACAAGTAGATCATTTTCAAATGACCTTGAGCAGATAAATAGCTATATTTTACATCTGTCTTCCAATGCTTTGAAATAGCCAAATGGAAAACTTAGGTTATCCAATTCTATGAAAAATTTTAAAGGTTCTCGCCTGTAGTCCCAGCTACTCGGGAGGCTGAGGCAAGAGAATTGCCTTAAGCCCAGGAGTTGGAGGTTGCTGTGAGCTGTGTGAGGCCACGGCACTCTACCCGAGGGCCATAAAGTGAGACTCTGTCTCTACAAAAAAAAAAAAAAAAAAAAAATTTTAAAGGTTCTTACCTCGACCTAAAACACAAATAGCCATTAAATTGGATGAATAATAAGTAGAATGGAATTTCAGTAGCTCTTGCCTTACATCAATGCCTTCTTGGTTTGGTCTAGTCTCTAGAGTATATTTGTTACCTGAAAGAGAAGAAAAGGCAATACTTAGAAAAAGCAAAATACATGAACTTTAAAGTTTTCTAATTATCACTGACATTGCTAATAAGACAAATTTAAAAACAGTTCAAACCTAATACACATAATAATTAGTCAAATATGTGGAGAAACAGGACAATATAGTACAAATAGTAACATTTTAAAATACAGAGTTTTCCCTAAGGAACTAGAAATGCTTTATAAAAATTATACTTCTTAAAATCGCTATGAGATAGTAACTATTATGAACACTTATAAGATAAAATGTGATCCACCTGGCCTCCATTCACACTTACTTTAATTTTCAATTCCCTATGTACTCCATAATTAATTGAAAAGAGCCACTGAGGGATCTTTTCGGAACTTGCCAAGTTACTTGAGGAAAGAGACGTACTATTTTGGGCTGAAGCATTAAATTTGTGATGTAAATTCTCACGGATGTGATCTAGACTGGTAAAAATAGGATATAATGCTATTTTTATAAATCTCAAGTGATAAGTATAGTGTACCACTAAGAGTTCTAATGAAGTTATAATAACTAATTCGGTTAGGGTAAAATAGTCACATAAAAAAACACTTACATTCTTTAAATTATATCTTTTTAATAAAGATCTTGCAAAGTAGGACCTGGCAGCTACATTTATAATGATTGGTATCTCTCCAAAATGGCATAATATCCTAAGGTCCCGGCATGGTAGTTTCTGTTACTGGTCCTGCCTATACTACTACATGAGATCTTTCTTGTGCAGAGGTGAAACTATAATAGAACATGAGGCTTATTTTTTTTCCTTGTGTTTCTAAAATGTCTGATGCCATTAGGAAAGTCTATCTTTGACTAAATTGGACATCAACAGAAAGCCACCAGATGGTGTTTTCAGACCCAGTCTTTCGCTCAGTAATGCTACACAGTACTCTTAAGATTCATGCCCTAGACTGTTTAATAAACAGATCTAGGGAAGAAAGAGTTTGCAAGAAACCACCTACCAAATGCTCATTAATCTTTTTCTTTTTTTTTTTTTTTTTTTTGTAGAGACAGAGTCTCACTTTATGGTCCTCGGTAGAGTGCCGTGGCATCACATAGCTCACAGCAACCTCCAACTCCTGGAGCTAAGCAATTCTCTTGCCTCTCATTAATCTTTTTCTAGCCACGAAGCAATCATACGCACTCATACTCACTATCTAAGCTTCCAGGGTCTTCACTAATGAAGTCTCTCACTAAAGATTTAGCCACAACCAGGAAGCAGCTGCCCTTGACCAGACCTGACTGTTCACGTTTGTAATACTAGCACTTTGGGAGGATCACTTGAGAAAGACCAGCCAGAGCAAGAGTAAGACTCTGTCTCTACTAAAAATAGAAAAATTAGCTGGGCATTGTGGCGGTGTCCATAGTTCCCGCTGCTTGGTAGGCTGAGGCAGGAGGATCCCTTAAATCCAGTTTGAGGTGGCTTTCTTTTCTACAAAGGAAGATTCTAAGAGTCTCAGTTGTAGAGGTACTCTTCCTTGAGATACCTTAGTTTTTTACTCTGCAAAGCTCAGATTCCTAAAATATGTGAATACTGACACTGCAACACCCATATTTAGAGAAACTTTTTATTTCAACAGATTATAAATGTGACAGTCTTAGACCAAAATCAGATTTTTAGCCTTAATGTGATTTGATTTGCTTATTCATAATCTGGTCAATATCCTGGCTAAAACACACACACACACACACAATCTGGTCAAAATCCTGGTTAAAACACACACACACATACATACACATGGGAGCGCGCGTGCACTCAAAGTTTACAAACACTAAGATCACAGCTCCATCGAAATCCTAGAACTTAAAATTCTTTCAAGTTGACCAGCTATAGCTCATCCTGACTTGACTGTGATGTTCCTGAATATTGCTCTGTCACCTACGCTAGAGTAAAGTGGTGGGTCTCATCATAGCTCACTGCAACCTCAAACTCCTAGGCTCAAGCAATCTTCCCACCTCAGCCTCTGGAGTAGTTGGGACTATTGTATGTACCATCACTCACAGTTAATTTTTTTATTTCTTGCAGAGACAGCGTCTTGCTATGTTGCCCAGGCTGGTCTCAAACTCTTGGCCTCAAGCAATCCTCTCACCTCAGCCTCCCAAAGGCTAGAATTAGAGCCACTACACCTGGCCTTTAGGTCCATTTTAAAACAGAGAGATAAAAAAGATATGTACCCTGAACATCACTTGCAAACTACTGACAATGCTATATTAAAACAAGCCAAAAGACCACAATGGAATACTACATAACAAAGAAAATGAATAATAAACTGCTTATTTGCCAGAGTATGGATGAGCCTCACAACCTCAAAGCTGAATGAAAGCCAGACACAAACGTGTACTCTGTACAATGTCATTTATATAAAGCATAAAAAACAAGAAAAACTAATCTGAGTTATTTTAAGTCAGAATAGAGGCTAGCCTTGGGTGGGTGCACAGGGGCACAAAGAGGAATAGTGAGGTGCTGGAAATGTTTCATTTCTCTACTATGTACTATTAGTTCCCTAGTATGCTCAGTTTTCAAAAGTTCAACGAGCCATACATAAACAGTAGTAGTATTTAGTCATTCAATGGGTTCTCCAAATCGTAGCACAAGTAAAAATAGAATGATCATCAAATTATCATGCTGCTACCTGTACTACAATCTTAAATCCTATCTTTCTGGCTCTGTCACCACTAGAGCAAGCTCTTAACAGCAAAGTGAATATCAGGCTTGCTGACTGGGAGCTTTCTACTTTAGACGTACTGAGAGAGGCACTGCCTTGACTTTTGGGAGAGTCAGGGATTCTTGTCCTAACTCCATCATGTATGAATTAAGCAACCTTGTAAAAGTCTCCAAATGTCTCCAAAGGGTTGTTTATATGTTCTGTATAATAAATTAGAGTTATAAGGCTATATGACCAGATGTTAAGAGCAAGTAAGGGCTCAATCCCCAACATCCTGTTTCCTACCTATAAGACACTGGCATGTTTCTCAATTTCTCTAAGCATTAGTTTACTTATTCATAAATAGGAATAATAAGAAAACCAACCTCACAGGATTGCTGTATTAAAAACAAACAATCCAGGGTGGCGCCTGTGGCTCAAAGGAGTAGGGCGCCAGCCCCATATGCCAGAGGTGGGGGGTTCAAACCCAGCCCCGGCCAAAAACTGCAAAAAAAAAAATAAAAAATAAACAACAACAACAAAAATCCATGTTAAAGCTCTGCACAGCATCTGTTAGACAATAATTACTCAATATTAACTTGAGTTATTGTTAAGTTTAAGAAATATGGTAACCAATGTGAAGATTTTATAGACTATAAAATCTGGTAAATGCTATTTTATGTTTTCATTATATTAACTATTTTAAATTATCTTTAAAACAAAGCTTACAGGCTTGACACCTGTAGCACAGTGATTACAGCCACAACCACATGCAGCGAGGCTGGCGGGTTCAAACCCAGCCCAGGCCAGCTAAACAACAATGACAACTGCAACAATAAAAATTTGACCTTATTGGGCGGCACCTGTGGCTCAGTGAGTAGGGTGCCGGCCCCATATACCGAGGGTGGTGGGTTCAAACCCAGCCCTGGCCGAACTGCAACAAAAAAATAGCTGGGTGTTGTGACTGGCGCCTGTAGTCCCAGCTGCTCGGGATGCTGAGGCAAAACAATCACATAAGCCCGGGCGGCGCCTGTGGCTCAGTGAGTAGGGCGCCGGCCCCATATGCCGAGGGTGGCGGGTTCAAACCCAGCCCCGGCCAAACTGCAACAAAAAAAATAGCCGGGTGCTGTGGCGGGCACCTGTAGTCCCAGCTACTCGGGAGGCTGAGGCAAGAGAATCGCTTAAGCCCAGGAGCTGGAGGTTGCTGTGAGCTGTGATGCCACAGCACTCTACCAAGGGGAATAAAGTGAGACTCTGTCTCTACAAAAAAAAAAAAAAAAAAACAAAGAATCACATAAGCCCAAGAGCTGGAGGTTGCTGTGAGCCGTGTGACGCCACGGCACTCTACCGAGGGCAGTAAAGTGAGACTCTGTCTCTACAAAAAAAAAAAAAAAAAAAAAAATTTGACCTTATTAACAATTTGATCTTATTAACAATTAAAAAAAAATTGGGGGTGGCGCCTGTGGCTCAAAGGGGTAGGGCGCCGGCCCCATATGCCAGAGGTGGCAGGTTCAAACCCAGCCCAAAACTGCAAAAAAAAAAAATTGGAAACAGGCTCGGTGCCCGTAGCACAGTGGTTACAGCGCTGGCCACATATACCGAGGCTGGTGGGTTCGAATCCAGCCCAGGCCAGCTAAACAACAATGATAACTGCAACAACAAAAAAAATAGCTGGGAGTTGTTGCAGGTGCTTTTAGTCCCAGCTACTTGGGAGGCTGAGGCAAGAGAATCGCTTAAGCCCAAGAGTTTGAGGTTGCTGTGAGCTGTGACACCACATCGCTTAAGCCCAAGAGTTTGAGGTTGCTGTGAGCTGTGACACCACATCACTCTACCCAGGGTGACATAGTGAGACTCACACACACACAAAAAATTTACCACAGACTCTCACATATGCACAAAATCTCATATGTAAAGTTTTATTAACTGCAACAATGTTTACATAAGTAAAAAAAATCGAAAATGACCCAAGAGCTTATCAACAAGATATTGGTTTAATAATTTATGGTATATCCCTACTATGGAAAACTATGCTGGGTTTAAAAAATTATGTGAACTGGCTGGAGTGCAGTGGCTCACACATGAAATGCTAGCACTCTGGGAGGCCAAGGAGGGAGGATCACTTAAGCTCAGGAGTTCAAGACCAGCCTGAGCAAAGTGAGACCCTGGCTCTACTAAAAATAGAAAAAATTAGCTGGGTGTCATGTAGTACCTGTACCTGTAGTCCCAATTATGTGGGGGGCTGAGGCAGGAGGATCATTGACCCCAAGAGTCTAAGGTTGCTGCGAGCTAGGTTGACACCAGAGTATTGTAGGCTGGGGCAACAGAGTGAGACTCTTGTCTCAAAAAAAAAAAAAAAAAAAATTTATAAAAACAAATATGCCCACAAATTTCACCTATATGTGTATGTCACGAAATGTATCTCTTTGTCCATCATTCCTGAAACATTCCTCTAGGTCATTTTAAGATTGCTCCTTGGTTGTCACAGTTTACTTGTGACAACATTCACTCACTTTATTCATCAAATTTATTCTTGGAAGATTTTGTCTACTTCTTGATTATACTGTTATGATTTGTCACCAGTGAGGTTATTTTAAAAAAAGGCAATTCCCAAAGAGGAGCTCCAACATACTTTACACAATAGTACCATTGCTGGTGTAAATATCCAACCTACCAAAAGGACTATTGCGAAAAAGCAACAATCACTTGAATGTAATGATTTTGAAATTTGCTTTTTAAAATTCACACTAGGCTGGGCATAGTGTGCCCAAACCTATGATCCCAGCACTTTAGGAAGCTGAGGTGGGAGAATTATTTGAGCCCAGGAGTTCAAGACCAGCCTGGGCAACATAGTGAAACCCTATATCCACAAAAATAAAAATAAATCAGCTGGACATGGTAGCAAACACCTATAGTCCTAGCTACTAGAAAGGCTGAGGTAAGAGGATCAATTTTAAGCCCAAAAGTTCCAGGCTGCAGTGAGCTATGATCATGCCACTCTACTCCAGCCTGGGCAACAGAGTAAGACCTAGTCTATTTAAAATAAAAAAAATAAAAAAACAGACCGGGCTTGGTGGACCATGCCTGTAATCCTAGCACTCTAGGAGGCCGAGGCTGGTGGAATGCCTGGGCTCACAGGTTCGAGACCAGCCTAAGCCAGAGTGAGACCTCATCTCTAAAAAATAGCTGGGCATTGTGGCAGGTGCCTGTAGTCCCTGCTACTTGGGAAGCTTAGGCAACAGAATTGTTTGAGCTCTAGAGTTTGATGTTGCTGTAAGTTATGACACCATAGCACTCTACTGAGGGTGACAAAGTGAGACTATTTACAAAAAAAACCCAAATAAACAAAAAAAACATACAAAAGCTCGCACTCCCTTCTTGATATACCACGTATGCTAATGTTCTCCACAAAAAACACTTGCAAACAAGTCAGCATTACATATGCATTTTAGGGACCCCCACTATTTACTTAAGATGTTATTATCGAATGGCAAGTACTATATTTCAAAAGAATATAAAATCACTGCTTTTATGTGCAATTTTTGAAAATTTCTTCTAGTTCCATAAAGCCACACTAATTTCTCTAGCTGTTGTTAGATACACACATTAGAATGGTATACAAACAACGAAAGCTGTCTTTAAAAGTTCCCAAAATTAACTTTTATTTTTATTTTGTATTTTTCTTTTTTATTTTATTTTTTTTTTTGAGACAGAGTCTCACTATGTCACCCTCAGTAGAGTGCTGTTGCATCACAGCTCACAGCAACCTCAAACTCTTAGGCTTAAGCAATTCTCTTGCTTCAGCCTCCCAAGTAGCTGGGACTACAGGCAGCAGCCACAATGCCTGGCTATTTTGTTGTTGTAGTTGTCACTGTTGTTTAGCAGGTGCGGGCCAGGTTTGAACTCGCAAGCTCCAATGTATGTGGCCAGCGCCCTAACCACTAAGCTACAGGCACTGAGCCGGAAAATTAACTTTTAAAACAAGTATAAATTTCCTGTAATCCCAGCACTCTGGGGGGCTGAGGTGGATAGATTGACTGAGCTCACTGGTTCGAGACCAGCCTGAGCAAAAGCGAGACCCCATCTCTAAAAATAGTTTGGCGCTGTGGTGGGCACCTGTAGTTCTTGCTACTCGGGAGGCTGAGGCAAGAGAATCGTGGGAGCCCAGGAGTTTGAAGTTGCTGTGACCTATGACACCATGGCTCTCTACTGCAGGTGACAAAGTAAGACTGTCTCAAAAATGAAAAAAGCACAAATTTATAAGCACAATGAACAATCTATTATCATTATTCTTATGCAATTCTATATTACCCAAGCAGTATTTTAAAATTAGAGTAACTAACTAACAGAGATTACCTCTGATGAGTAGGACTGGCAGGAGTAGATGAGGAAGACAGAGACTCCATGTTTTTAGTTTTATTTATTTATTTATTTTTTATTTTGGCCTGGGCTGGGTTTGAACCAGCCACCTCTGGCATATGGGACCGGCGCCCTACTCCTTGAGCCACAGGCACCGCCCAATTTTTTTTTAGTTTTATTTTTAACTTTAAATGCTTCTGTATTGTTTAAATGTTTATTAAGCAAGTACTTTTTTTTTTTTTTTTTGTGGTTTTTGGCCGGGGCTGGGTTTGAACCCACCACCTCCGGCATCCGGGACTGGCGCCCTACTCCTTGAGCCACAGGCGCCGCCCTAAGCAAGTACTTTTTAATGAAAAATTGAATAAAGAAAAAGGATACAATTATAAAATCAAGAATTTCCACTTTTATTTTACTCTACTCCCTGTCACTTTTACCTCTCATCTTCAGGGGATCACAGAACTTTGAGAGCAAAGACCTGTGTCTTCTACAGTGTTTTGTATCCCAGAGCTATTCCCATGGCACAAGTTATACATCTGGAAGAACAGTGGTGGAGACAAAAAGGTAGGAGGATTCAACAAGCCTGTGAGCCTTAAAAAAAGGACTTCCAGTTAGAAAGTAGACTTCAGAATAAAAGGCTCCCTTTAAAATGCTGGCTAATATCTATTCACAACTAACTGCTCTGCTCTTTAAAATTTAGACCCCTATTAGTATGAGATTTAAGAAGGAGTGGGACACCTGTGGTGCATATTACAGGGGTATTTGCGAAACTTGGTAAATGTGGAATGTAAATGTTTTGGCACAGTAACTGAGATAACGCCGGAAAGGCTATGTTAACCACTGTGATAAAAATGTGTCAAATGGTTTATGAAGTGAGTGTATGATGCCCCATGATCATATCATTGTATACAGTTATGATTTAATAAAAAAATTAAAAAAAAAAAAAAAAAAAAGAAGGAGTGGGGAATTCTGAAATCTTCTATGATTAACTATAAAATACAATACTATGCAAAGAGGACATGGGTTTAAATGAGGTCAAAGAGAACTAATTCATGAAAGCAGCTATTGACAAACCTGTCCCAAATTTACTGAAGGGGTGCTTGGGATTCCCTGTAGCCTTTTCCAACTGAAAGAGTCTCCAGGCATCATTCATCACGTTCTTCTCATGTTCCGAATCAACTGCATTCACCTCTCTGTCTTTGCAACTCGCATCAAACAAGGGGCACAGGAAAAACTGTGCAAACCTAAAGGTGTAAAACAGAATTAACAACTGAAAACTATTATTTAAAAAAACAAAAACAGCTTTTAAAAATATTTCTGAAACTCGGGGCAGCGCCTGTGGCTCAAAGGGGTAGGGCGCTGGCCCCATATGCTGGAGGTGGTGGGTTCAAACCCAGCCCCAGCCAGAAACTGCAAAAAAAAAATATATATATTTCTGAAACTTAATTAGACAGGAAAAGTACACTCCACAGTATCAGAAAAAACTACCACAGCTATTAAGAAAAAGGATTATAGGAGTAAGGCGCCGACCCCATATGCTGGAGGTGGCCAGTTCAAATCCAGCCCCGGCCAAAAACTGCAAAAAAAAAAAAAAAAAAAAGGATTAGGGTGGCGCCTGTGGCTCAGTGAGCAGGGTGCCAGCCCCATATGCCGAGGGTGGCGGGTTCAAACCCAGCCCCGGCCAAACTGCAAGAAAAAAATAGCCGGGCGTTGTGGTGGGCGCCTGTAGTCCCAGCTACTTGGGAGGCTGAGGCAGGAGAATTGCCTAAGCCCAGGAGTTGGAGGTTGCTGTGAGCTGTGTGACGCCACGGCACTCTACTGAGGGCAATAAAGTGAAACTCTGTCTCTACAAAAAAAAAAAAAAAAAGGATTATAAAATAAGTTCTAAGTAACAGAATAAAATTATTGAACATGTCAATTCAGGAGTTAATCTATCCCAAAGATGCTAAATAATTAGTGAAAATGCTAAAAATAAAAATAAATATATATATATATACACACTCACATATAACAAAAAAATATATAACACACACCCCCACACACAAAAAGGAAGAGGCAGGCAGGTAAGAGTTCTCAGGTAAATCCTAAATTTACAGTCTTAAGTGCATTTCACTAAAACTCAGGCACCTTAGAATAAACAGATCAAGTAATCAACTTTTTCTTTTTTTTTTACTTTGCAAAAAGTTGGCCCTAAATTTTTATTTTTTTGTTTTAGGTTAATGTGAGATTATGAATGACCAAATCATAATATTTGAATTTGTTTGGCAGCGTCCTTCTTGTAGCTATGTCCTACACCCAAAAGGTGTGCCATACACTCCTACATTGTGCTCATTCAGTGGGAATACTGCAAAGTCCCCACCCCTATCCCATCTCTCTCTTCCCTCTCTCTCCACCTTGAATTGAAAAGAGTTTTTCTCAGCTCAGTGCCTGCAGCTCAGCGGCTAGGGCGCCAGCCACATACACCACCACATACACTGGGGCTGGCGGATTTGAACCCAGCCCGAGCCTGCCAAACAATAGTGACAACTGCAATAAAAAAAAAAATTAGGTGGGGGCAGTGCGTGTGGCTCAGTGGGTAGGGCGCCGGCCCCATATACCGAGGGTGGTGGGTTTGAACCCAGCCCGGCCAAACTGTAATAAAAATTAGCTGGGCGTTGTGGCGGGTGCCTGTATTCCTAGCTACTTGAGAGGCTGAGGCAAGAGAATTGCCTAAGCCCAGGAATAGGAGGTTGCTGTGATGCCACAGCACTCTACCGAGGGCGATAAAGTGAGACTCTGTCTCTTAAAAAAGTAAAAGTACTTAAAAAAGGAGCTGGGTGTTGTGGTGGGCACCTGTAGTCCCAGCTACTTGGGAGGCTGAGGCAAGAGAATCGCTTAAGTCCAAGAGGTTGCTGTGAGCTGTGACACCATGGCACTCTACCAAGGGTGACACAGTGAAATGCTGTCTCAAAACTCAAAAAAAAAAAAAAAAAAAGAGGGCGGCTTCTGTGGCTCAAGGAGTAAGGCGCTGGTCCCATATGCCAGAGGTGGCGGGTTCAAACCCAGCCCCGGCCAAAAAAAAAAGAGGAGTTTTTCTCCTATGTGGGTGTGAATCAATCAGATCATCTACTGGCTTCATAAAAGTATTTAATATATTGGACATTTGCTTTTCCATTCTTGTGATACTTTACTGATAAGAATGTGTTTCAACTCCATCCAAGTTAATACAAAAGATGTGAAGTCATCATCTTTTTTATGGCTGAAAAGTATTCCATGGTATGCATATATCACTGTTAATCCATTCTTGAATTGATGGGCATTTAGGTTGTTTCCACATCTTGGCGATTGTAAATGGAGCTGCAATAAACCATCTAGTGCATATGTCCTTATGATAAAATGATTTTTTTTCTTCTGGGTAGAAGATGCCTAATACTGGGAATGCAGGGTCCAATGGGAGATGCAATTTGAGTTGAGTATTCTCCATACTTCCTTCCAAAGAGGCTATATTAGTTTGCAATCCCCCAAAAGGGTAAAAGTATTCTCCTCTCCCCGTCTACACCAGCATCTGCAACTTTGGGATTTTGTGATATGGGCTAATCTTACTGGGGTAGGTAATATCTCAGGATAGTTTTGATTTGCATTTCTCTAATGATCAAGAATGATGAGAATTTTTTCATATGTATGTTAGCCATTCGTCTGTCTTCCTCAGAGGAGGTTCTGTTCATGTCTTGCCCAGTGATAGACAGGATTATCTTTTTTGGTGGATTAATTTGAGTTCTCTAGAGATCCTAGTTCAAAGCCTTTGTCAGATTCGTGATATGCAAATATCTTCTCCCATTCTAAAGGTTGTCTATTTGCTTTGATTGTTGTGTTCTTAGTTGTACAGAAACTTTTCAGCTTAATTAAGTCCCATTTGTTAATTTTTGTTGCTGCAGCAATTGCCATGGAAGTCTTCTTCATAAAATCTTTCCCCAGACTGACATATTCAAGAGTTTTCTCTGAACTTTCTTCTAAGATTTTAATTGTTTCCTGCCTTAGATTTAAATCTTTTATCCATCTTGAACCGATTTTTGTGAGTGGTGAAAGGTACAGGTCCAGTTTCAGTCTTTTACGTGTAGTTATCCAGTTTTCCCAGCACCATTTATTGAATAAGGATTCTTTCCCCCAGGGTATGCTTTGGTGGGGTTTGTCAAACATCAGATGGCTATAAGAGACTGGTTTCATTTCTTGGTTTTCTGTTCAGTTACAAATAGCTATATCTCTATTTTTGTGTCAATACCATGCTGTTTTGATCACTGTGGACTTGTGTAAAGTATGGTAGGGTGATACCGCCAGCTTTTTCTTATTAGTAAGAATTGCCTTGGCTATAACCAACTTTTAAAAGGCCGAATTTGAAGCCAGGTATGGTGGCTCATGCCTGTAATCCTAGCACTTTGGGAGGCTGAGGCTAGTGGATTGCTTGAGCTCAGGAATTCAAGACCAGCCTGAGCAAGAGAGAGACCCTGTTTATACTAAAAATAGAAAAAACGATGGGCTGAGCATGGTGGCTCATGCCTGTAATGCCAGCACTCTGGGAGCCCAAGGTATGTGGATTGCCTGAGCTGACTGGTTCAAAACCAGACTGAGAAAGAGCAAAACCCTGTCTCTAAAAATAGCTGGGCATTGTGGTGGACACCTGTAGTCCCAGCTATTTGGGAGGCTAAGACAAGAGAAAAGCTTGACTCCAAATGTTTGTAGTTGCTGTGAGCTGTGATGCCACGGCACTCTACCAAGGGCGACAAAATGAGACTTTGTCTCACAAAAATAATAATAATAGGACCGGGTGCGGTGGCTCACGCCTGTAATCCCAGCACTCTGGGAGGCCAAGACAGGTGGATTGCCTGAGCTCACAGGTTCGAGACCAGCCTAACCCACAGTGAGACTGCATCGCTAAAAATAGCTGGGTCAATGTTGTGGCAGGTGCCTGTGGTCCCAGCCACTTGGGAGCTGAGGCAAGAGAATCGCTTAAGCCCATGATTTTGAGGTCATTGTGAGCTACGATGCCCCAGCACTCTATCAAGGGTGATAAAGTGAGACTCTATGTCAAAATAATAATAATAATAATAATGAAATAAAAAATAAAAATAGAAAAACTAGCTGAGCGTTGTGGTAGGCACCTGTAGTCCAAGCTACTTGGAGGCTGAGGGAAGAAGATCTCTTGAGCCCAGGAGTTTAAGGTTGCTGTGAGCTATGATGCCATTGCACTCTACACAGAGTGACAGGGTGAGACTCTATCTCAAAAAAGGGGGAGGCTGAATTTGAACATTTATTTTCTTCTTACAGAGAAAAACAAACTCTAATTAGCAGGAAAAAAAATAACATAGTGAGAAATTTAAGGTCTGACATACTAGTTTGACTAAGCCATGATTATGGGCTTTTATGAAGTATTAAGAGAAACAGTCTTTTAATTTTTAATAAGCAGTGATTCAACAAATAACATAGTATGTAACTTTAACATAAGTCACCAATATGCTTGTTTTGAGGCTATTCTTTAGGAATACCAAGGTTTAACTAAAATACCTTTCATTAATACATTAACACTCATAGGTTGCAATTTAAGTCAAATTTCATGTACTAATTCCTCTTAAGAAACATTATATCTCACCTTATAGGAATAAGACTCAGAATTCAGATGAAGCCAATAGCTAAATGGGACTATTCAGTGGGTCTAAGAGACTATTGAGTTAATAAACATCTCAGTTATTACACCTCATGGTCCAGCTGTCAATCCATTATCATTATTTGATATTTAAGTAAATGAATATGATACTATGCTAAGTACTTTACACATACCAGTCCAAAGTGAAATTCCAACTATCTGGAGTCTATAATCAAAGATGTATGGAAACAGAGAATTTCTGGATATGTAACCTGTTACCTATCTCAATATACCCAGGCTGGGAAAAGTACCTAATAGCAACATACCAAAGCTGATGGGCCCAGATTGAGGGTCATGTTTATAGCACAGTTTTTAAAATGATGTGTTTATTCAAGTGAGTTACTCTGAGCCCAGTAACAGACATCCTCTATCATATATCTATTATATGAACATCTGTTTCAGCATTCGTAGAGCAGGAAATGAAATTCAGTATATGATCCCAGGGAACTCATTAATGAAAGTCGTCTGGGAATACATATAAATAGATGATTATACCTCAAAGCCACTGCCTAAAGACAGCAACATAAGATAGAATAAATAGGAAGGAGCCTACTCTGACCCAGCCACATTTCCTAAACTCATGCTTTTGCCCTATTAATTTTTTAAAATATAATGAATATTCATATTAGTAAGCAAATGAAGCTGAAAATTACTACCCTGTTTCCCCCAAAATAAGACATCCTCCGAAATAAGACCTACTTACAGGAAAGATAAGACGTCCCCTGAAATAAGACCTAGCGCATCTTTGGGGGCACACCTTAAAAAATAAGACACTGTCTTATTTTCGGGGAAACAGGGTAAAACTACAAAGTCAGACTTCATTACAGACCCATCAAAAAGCTATAGAACTACTCCTTGTTAACAGAGAAAACTATAAAAATTAACTAAGGATAAATTACACTTTGAATACTGAATCAAATCACCAATCCAATAAAAATTAGAAATTAAATTGGCCTAATGGAATTTACTCTAGAAAATGCTTTTGAAATATCCCCAGGGTTAAAATAGTAAGTCAAAACATTCTGTACCCACTAAGTATCCTTGAGAAGCAAGAAAGTGAAGGAGAACAGAGTATTTTTAAGATCTAGCATTCTGGAAGAAGTACGTTTGCAAAGAGATCTATGACACTATTAAAGTTTATTCTTCATAGCATGCTTAACAGGTAACACCAGTTAGAACGGGAAAAACCAGTAAGAATTTATAAGTTGGGCGGTGCCCGTAGCTCAGTGGTTAGGGCACCAGCCACATACACCAGGGCTGGAGGGTTCAAACCCAGCCCAGGCCTGCTAAACACTGACAACTACAACAATAACAACAAAAAATAGCCGAGTGTTGTGGCAGATGACTGTAGTCCCACCTACTCAGGAGGCTGAGGCAAGAGAATCACTTAAGCCTAAGAGTTTGAGGTTGCTGTGAACTGTGTGATGCCATGGCCTTCTACCGGGGCGAGAAAGTGAGACTCTGTCTCAAAAAAAGAAAGAATTTATAAGGCGGTGCCTGTGACTCAGTGGATAGGGCACCGGCCCCATATAACGAGGGTGGCGGGTTTGAACCCGGCTCCAGCCAAACTGCAACAAAAAATAGCTGGGCATTGTGGCAGGTGCCTGTAGTCCCAGCTACTCAGGAGGCTGAGGCAAGAGAATGGCCTAAACCCAGGAGTTGGAGGTTGCTGTGAGCTGTGAGGCCAGAGCACTCTACCAATGGTGATAAAGTGAGACTCAGTCTGTAAAAAAAAAAAAAAAAAGGAAAGAAAAAAATTTAAATGTCTTGCGGGGCTTGTAATATTTTTTTGCCAGGTGGCTCATGCCTGTAATCCTAGCACTCTGGGAGGCCAAGGCAGGTAGATCACTTGAGTTCAGGAATTTGAGCACAGCCTGAGGGAGTGAGACCCTGTCTCTAAAAATAGCCAGGTGTTGTGCTGGGCATCTGTAGTCCCAGCTACTTGGGAGGTTGAGGCAAGAGAACCACTTGAGCCCAGGGGTATGAGGTTGCTGTGAGCTATGATGCCATGGCATTCTACCAAGGGTGACAAAATGAAACTCTGTCTCAAAAAAATAATAATAATATTTGGTAGACCTAAAGACAGATTTAAAGTTATGTCATTATTTTTCCTTTGCAAAAGGAAATGCAAATATATGACATCATTATTTCTTTTTTATAAAACGCACAGAAAAATACTGGTGAAAATACCCTTTGTTAAACTATAAACTATGAAGCTGTCTTTGTAAAAATAATACTATTATTATTAATGTGGTAAGTACACAGAATTGGATAATTTGTGGAATATTCAACATTACCTGTCAAGGGCACCTTCTAGATGTTCATGGGAAACATCAAAATAGTAATTGGTATGCTCTCCACTAGTAAAGGCATTTGAACTTCCTGCGTGCTCACTGAGAAACTGGCTGTATTCATTTTCTTTAGGGTATTTCTTTGTTCCCAAAAAAAGCATATGTTCACAAAAATGACTTAACCCAGCAATATTTGGAGGATCTGACAATGAACCTGTAAGAGAAAATATATACATAGTAAATCAATTTTTTATGTTCAAAGCTAGTAAACACAGATGAATTACAGATGATTTATAATTCTTGTTAGTGTGACAACTCCAACCATACGATCAGAGAAAGAAATGGCCTACCAGTAGGCAGAAGACCTAGGTTCTACTCTGTGCTTTTGATATTTAATAGTTGGTAACCTCAGGCAGACTACAACTTCTCTGACCATTTATTTCCTCACACACTAGCGGGAAGGAAAAAGTCAAAATCACTGTTTTATAAGAACTAGAATGTTCTTGTCATCGTTTTATTTTTTGCAGAAGACCATATCACATAGTGCTAAGAGCATGGATTTGAGGGTTAGCAGCTCTTCTAGCTGTGAAACACTAAGCACAGTACTTTATCTATCTTGCCTGAGTCACTAATTCTTTTTGATACCTCTTTTAGAGGGTTGTATGAGTGCAAATTAGCTGATACTTGCAAAGCACTCTGCATTGTGGTAGGCAATAGTTATTTGTTCAATATTACCTTACTTTTTCAATTCTAAAATGTCATTGTGTTAAATAAAAGCTTTTCTAAGAGAAAGAAACACCTCACTAATTGTACACATAGATAAGAAGGAACCTGATTAAGTGTCATTAAATATAGAAGAAATATGCATGTAAGAATCTATGAAATATGCTAGTAAGTGTACTACAGGCGCCTGCCACAAAGCCTGGCTATTTTTTTGTTGCAGTTGTCATTGCTGTTTAGCTGGCCAGGACTGAGTTTGAACCCACCAGCCTAGGTGTATGTGGCCAATGCCCAATACACTGAGCTACGGGTGCCACCCAAAATCACAACTGTTTTATTGAAAAAGATGGGAACAGGGCAGTGCCTGTGGCTCAGTGAGCAGGGCGCTGGCCCCATATACTGATGGTAGTGGGTTCAAGCCCAGCCCCAGCCAAACTGCAACAACAACAACAAAAAAAATAGCTGGGCGTTGTGGCAGGCGCCTATAGTCCCAGCTACTGGGGAGGCTGAGGCAAGAGAATTGCCTAAACCCAGGAGTTGGAGGTTGCTGTGAGCTGTGATGTCATCGCACTGTCTACCAAGAGTGATAAAGTGAGACTCTGTCTCTAAAAAAGAAAAAGATGGGAATGAATTTCCTTTTGGCTAGGTCACCTGAGGTGGGAACGTAACAAGATGCCTTTTGTGTGATTATTTGACTTGGACAAATTTAGTTTACCAGTAGCTATATGTGGTACAAACGATAAGGTACATCAAATTCTAAACTATTAGGTCTTTATTTGCATTCATACAGAAAGTTTTAGTAAATGTCAGCCTTAGGCCAATGAACAAAGCTTAATTCAAAATTTTGAACTGTACCTATGTGTACATCAAGTGCTGCTGATGACTTATCTGTGGTGGGGTCACTGATGAGAAGAACTTTGATACCATTGGCCAGCTCTAGCCCACGGTATTCTCGCTTGTCTTCAGGAGATTTAATAATGTGATTTCCTATTCTCTTGATAGCTGGATTATTCATTTTGCTGTAAGTCTTTTTTTGGAAACTAAAAAGAAAAGAAAAAATTAAGTTTGTGACTGGTATTTTTTAAAGGACAAGGAATAACATCAAGTAAACCTATAACCACATTATTATTAGATAATAAAATGCCCGGAGGAAACTTTTTATTGCTTATCTGCAGCCTTTTTATAGGCTCTTACCCCTAATTCCTTCAGAAAAATCCTAACAATATTGTTTTTGTGGAGCCATATTTGTACCGAGAAGAGCACATGGAGGTGCATGAGAGATGGGGTGGGCTGGGCCATGAGTTGTTGAATGTGCTGACCTAGAAAAGAGTTTTCTTACACACATATTTCAGAGGTATCTGTTAGAGTAAGTGAGGTGAAAATTATTACTGGGTCAGCCAAAACATTGCTCAACCTGATGATATTTAAAAATAGAGCAGATCTGGAACTCATGGGTCTGGTATGCACATACTCAGAACGTAGGAAACAATACCTACTGCAGAACAAGCCTGTGAAATTCTAACACAAAATAAGAGACCAGGGCTGCCCTACAATGGCAACAAAAGGACATCAAACAAACAAAATGATGGTAGGACCCCAAGTAGTTTTTATAATTTGCTTTAAGAGTTGAATGCCAGCACAGGAGATGTTAAATAAATTCTCTTAAAAGGGCTTCTGACAGTCTTCTTTCTTTTTTTTTTCTTTTCTTTTTTTTATTGTTAAATCATAGCTGTGTACATTAGTGCAATCGCCTGTACCCATTCTAAGATGCACCACAGATGTGGCCCCACCAGTCTTCTTTCTTATCTAGTAAGTCTAGAGTTACAGTAATAGAAAAAGACTTCCAACACACAGAATACCATAGGGGTACTGTTGACAGTGTAGCGAAGGAGTTTCTAAGAATCTAGGGTAGAAAAGTTTTTTGAGTAAGGTAGACGTTACTTTTGTCTATACTGAGGGTTGCTTAAGACAAAAACTGAACCTGCTATTACTGGCAGGTTAAAACACCACTCAGATAAAGCCCCAAACATTTGAAACTAAAGAGAAAAAATAAGCCTGTGCTTATTACCTGGAAGAAAAAAGTAGATCTGACTATTCCTTAAAGACTGATAGACATTAAGATTTAAAGGCAAGTAACATGGGGCTGTAATAGGCACACAATTATATTAAGTATTTTTTTGTGTTAAAAACCTCCGAAAAGGGGTGGTGCCTGTGGCTTAGTGGGTAAGGCGCTGGCCCCATATACTGAGGGTAGCAGGTTCAAACTTGGCCCCGGCCTAACTACAACAAAAAAATAGCCGGGCGTTGTGGTGCACGCCTGTAGTCCCAGCTACTCCGGAGGCTGAGGCAAGAGAATTGCGTAAACCCAGGAGTTGGAGGTTGCTGTGAGCTGTGTGATGCCACGGTACTCTACCCAAGGCGATAAAGTGGGACTCTGTCTCTACAAAAAAAAAAAAAAAACCCTCTAGAGATTGGGTGGTGCCTGTGGCTCAGTGAGTAGGGTGCCAGCCCCATATACCAAGGGTGGAGGGTGTGAACTCAGCCTTGGCCAAACTGCTAAAAGAAAATAGCCAGGCGCTGTGGCGGGTGCCTGTGGTCCCAGCTACTCAGGAGGCTGAGGCAAGAGAATTGCCTAAGCTCAAGAGCTCGAGGTTGCTGTAAGCTGTGATGCCACAACACTCTACCAAGGGCGACAAAGTGAGACTTCTGAAAAAAAAAAAAAAAAAAAAAAAAGAAAAAAACCTCCAGAGATTAAGAGAGAGAGAAGTCTACTTTGCAGGGCTGGGCACAGTGGCTCACGCCTTTAATCCCAGCACTTGGGAGGCTGAGGTGGGTAGGCTGAGCTCACAAGTTCAAGACCAGCCTAAGCCAGAGCGAGACCTCATCTCTAAAAATAGCCGGGTGTTGTGTCACAACTACTTGGGAGGCTGAAGCAAGAGAATTGCTTAAGCTCAAGTGTTGGAGGTTGCTGTGAGCTGCGATGCCACAGCACTCTACCAAGGGCTACAAAGCAAGACTCTGTCTCAGAAAAGAAAAAAAAGTCTACTTCACTTTTACCAGAATACCTTCTTCTCTGAAAACATCTACAGTTATTCTTCTAATCTGAGTAACACTTGATAAACCAAAGAGGTTTGCTACCATTAGTACTATCCCCTAGGTCTTCCTCTGAGGATAGAATACTTAGGACTTATTTATTTTTGAATATTTAGGATTTTAAAGATCAGTATTGTAGGTCATACCCGTACTAAACATATAATATTGTTCCTTTTCTGGTTTTGTTTTGTTTGTTTTACTTTTGGGCTTGAGCAATCCTCTTGCCTCAGCCTCCTGAGTGGTTGGAACAAACCCTACAGGGGTGTGTCACCTCAGCTAGTTTCTCTATTTTCAGTAGTGCCAGAGTCTCGCTCTTGCTCAGGCTTGTCTTGAACTCCTGAGCTCAAGCACTGCACCCACCTCAGCCTCTAAGAGTGCTGGCATTACAGGCATGAGCCACCCACCTCATCCGGCCTGATTTTTAAAAATCACAGTGATTTACACAGATAGTGCTCCTGGTCTTGCTCTGTTTGTAGTAAAAATAATTGCTTGAAAAACAAAGCATAAAATACTAACATTTGGGGGCTATCAGGCCTCCACTGGAAAATTCAAAAGCAATTTTGAGGTGACAAGTCATTAATTCTTTTCTACGTCATTAACCTTAAGCCACTTAGGTTCAATGGCAAAGAAAAGAAAATATCTAAGTGTAAAGTCTAAAAAATGGTGTTTTGTGGTTAAAAATAAATAATAATTCTCAGCATGACAGGAAATGGCCTATTTAAGACTCCAAAGAAGGCCACAGGCACCTCTGATAGCAGTCCTGGTTAAGGTATTTCCCAAGGGACAGTCTATTTGGACTACAGCAACAGCCTTCAGCATGTACACAGTTTGTTTCAAAAACCTTAAGTTTAATATAAATTCCCATTAAAAAAAAATGAGTCCCAACTCAGCAACAATATAACACTAAATAAGCCATGAGGCATCCATCTTCCATTAAGACCCCCAGCAAACAGGACAGCATTGAAAGGCTGCAGGAAGAACTCCCGGGGCACCAAAGAGAATGCCTGAACTCCCCCCTTCAGCAAGGCTCTGCTGCGAGGAGGGAGTCGGGCTTCCAGTGACAGACTGATTCCACTAGGTGGGAGCAAAAGCGAAAGGCTATTTTGGTTCAACTGCCACTGTTTATAACCAACTCCTTCTGCGGTGTGTGCCCCTGCTAGTTTGATTTAGGGAAATCAGAGATTACAAATGATTAAAGTATAATGATGACGATGAAGCTCCAAAACTTGGGTCCAAACTGCAACTGCAGTAAAGAGATGACATATAGCTCATGTTAGTAGTATAAACTGTCTTGTTCTGCAGGAGATTAAAAACTCTTAACATACAGGTAACCATCTCAACTAAAGACTACATTCTGGACTTTTTCCAGGGTTTCAACTTCCCTTGTCTAGATTTTAGTTTTCTTAGACAAAAAAATTAACAGAGAGTAGGATGTAGATAGACAGAATAGTAAGAGATTGAGAATTCTCAAACAGCGAGAACCATTTATAAGCGACCAGAGTTCATCACAGGCATGGATATAACTTACTTGGACACTCAAGTTGGGCCTGGTGTGGCTGAGAGTTAGAGATGAATTTATTCTATAAGTCACAGATAAAACTTAATTCAGCTACTTTTATATATTTGTACAAGGGATCAAGAACAACTATTAATTTCCAAGCTGGCAATGCTCCCAAATCAAAATGCTTTCTTGAGGAAGTAAAAACTTAAAGAAACAATAGCAATATTTTCAAACAAGAACTATGCCCAGCAATCTACAGGCAGAGTAGCTTTACCTATAGAATATCTACCAACACTTCCCACAGTTTGATTCTTACCTTCAGAGAACTGAAGGAAATGACTGGGAACTCCTCTTCTGATGAATTCATCAACAGATTGCCTGTCTCTGTATTTATACTCACTTGTCTATCTACCTCACTCCCTCATTAGCATAAGTCCTTCAGTAATTTTATTTATTGCAAATGTTCTCCAATAAGCAAGCATTCTGACATTTTAGATGACAAACTAGTGCTAATTCAAATACTTTCTAAACATTTATTTGATATTTTTAACCTGTCAAAGTCAGAATTTTAGGAGCAATAAAATTACTTTGAATTTTAGGGAAATGTCATAAGGCAGCAAGAATTGTCTGTTTTCAGCTTTCTGATAAATGGGAGAGATGATTAATAACTACAACATACTTTCTAATTTTGTTCAGAATTTAACATGACTATAATCTCAGGAAGTAAAAGCTGCAAAAGTCATTTTATATTACCTAGTCCTCTGTAGTTCACAGAATGGCAGCATTGGTTTCCCTTGGAGCTTGTTAAAAATGCAAAATATCAGAACCCATCAGGGACCTATTGAGCCATAATCCACATTTTTAAAAAGATTCGTATGTGGGCTAGTCATCTTACCTACAAGGAAACTGAAGCTCAGGGAGCTTAAATCAGTTACCCATTTATATGGTAGCTTTAATCCTACCATATAAATTCACAACTCCCAATCCTGTGTCTGGTATCAGCCTCCATATCCAAACAAACATTTAAGGAGACTTATTAAGGTCCAGACACTGCACTACGCATGTTGACTACAGAAATAAGTACACCACAGCCCTTGTTCTGAAGGAATCCAGGCTAGTGACAGAATCAGAAAGGACAACAGGTCATTGTATTTTAAGTGTGATGACAAAGGTGTCCCTGTAGGCACTATAAGAGTAATGAAAGAGGTGCACCTGACCCTGTCTAGGAGGGGAGAGGGGTAAGCAAGAAGCATGCCAAATAAAAGGCAAGGGGAGTACCTGAGCAATTAGAAAAAGATTGAGGACTGTCATGAAAAAACAAGTAGACTGATGTTAATGAACTATAATCAGAACCTCCACTTAAAGATCATGGCTTAAGACATGTGAAGTCCTAAATATCAGGACTTTAATTTGCAAAAACAAATCCCCAAACATAAAGTCATTTCCATATTCCATATAAAGAGCAAATTTTATTATGCAAATAATCTTTTATTTAGATGACCTTTTACAGCCTTTTCCTCATATCTCTTTAAGTGTTTCAAAGCCTAAAGTGTTTCTTTAATGTAACAGTAGATTGAGAAGTTTTACTTTGTCTTTCTCTCCCTCCCCTTCTCTAGATCCCTCTCACAAATTTAAAGATAGACGTAAGGTGGCTCACACCTGGTATCCTAGCACTCTGGGAGGTCAAAGCCAGAGGATCTTTTGAGCTCAGGAGTTCAAGACTAGCCTGAGTAACAGCAAGACTTTGTCTCTACTAAAAATAGAAAAATTCAGGTGTCTCTACTAAAAATAGAAAAATTTGGGTGTGTGGTGGTGCCTATACTCGCAGGTACTTGGGAGGCTGAGGCAAGAGGATCACTTGAGCTCAAAGAGTTTGAGGTTGCTGTGAGCAATAACACTACAGCACTCAATCCCAGGGCAACTGAACAAGACTCTGAAGTAAATAAATAAATAAATAAAATAGAAAAATAAGCCAGGTGTTGTGGTGGTACCTGTTGTCCCAGCTACTACAGAGGCTGAGGCACGAGGATCGCTTAAACCCAGGAGTGTGAGGTTTACTGTGAGCTAGACTGACATTGTGGCACTCTAGCCTGGGTAACAAAGTGAGACTCTGTCTCAAGAAAAAAACAAACAAACAACAATAGCTTAGCGGGTAGGGCACTGGCCACATATACTCAGGCTGGCGGGTTCAAAACTGGCCCGGGCCAGCTAAACAGCAATGACAGCTGCAACAAAAAAATAACTGGGCTTTGTGGTAGGCGCCTGTAGTCCCAGCTACTTGGGAGGCTGAGGCAAGAGAATCACTTAAGCCCAAGAGTTTGAGGTTGCTGTGAGCTGTGATGCCACGCACTCTACCCAGGGCGAAATAGTGAGACTGTCTCAAAAAAATAAATAAATAAAAATTTGACCAGATTTAGAAATAACCTATAAACCTGAAAAACTGTGTGATCATCCTAATAATGAATTACCAATCAAAGCCTCCCTTTATAGAATCCACCCGTCCACCCTCAAAACTATAAGTGGAAGTCAAGGCCTATGGCACTGGTCCGTGTGGAGAAGCAGCCTGGAAAGAAAATGCCTGGAATCAGAATCTCACCAGAAAACATAGCAGTTACCCCATAGAAGGCAGAGGTAAACAGAGAGATGTCAAGGTAGTGTTGGGATGAGACCTAGGATGTCTCAATATACTAACTATACTTAAGACTACATATTCCCAAGTACTATTCATTAATGTTAATTGAACTTAAAAACACGTCTCAGAGAACCATCTACCTGTGGCTCTACAGCAGTGGTTCTCAACCTTCCTAATGCCGTGGCCCTTTAATAGAGTTTCTGTATTAAATGAACCCACAGCCAGCGACCCACAAGTTGAGAACCGTGCTGCTCTACAGTTATGGGGACAGGTATACTTTACTTCATACGCAAGTGAGTTTGTAAAGTTATGTATAAAATAAAATCCTGTCAGGTGAATACTACTGCCCATGATGACAGCAGTTCTAACTCCTTGTCCTAGACCTCTAGAAAGAAGTTTATGATCAAGCGATGAACCTTTAAAATGAATTAAGGTGGTGGTAATGTAAAAGAATCCTATAGCAATATTGTTTCAGAGATAAATGCTTGTGCATATTTTGTTTTAGTTTTGGTACACATATATCAATGGTTAATTCCAAAAGTAACTTTTTAAGGTTTACACAAACAAATAAAACCTCCATTTTATACCTCTTGCCACATAGTGAACTATAGAAAAAGGAAAAAAAACATTAAAAAATCATAAAAACATAGAAAGTTTCTTACAGATGTAGCTTGAGGACCAAAGGTGTCTCACAAGCACCCTTCTTCCACATGAAGTTTTCAGACTGTGAGTTAATGTGGGATAGATGCTACTGTACAAAACCAATCCTAAAAATCATTCCCCTTACCTTTTTAAAAAAGTGTCATATGCTTTATAAATTGCTCATTTAATCTTTCCATTCTAAGTGGCTGGTCACAGTACCTGTTCATAGTCATCCTCAACCCCAGATGAGAAACAAAAGCTTGGTGGTTCAATGACTTGCCCAAGGGCAGCCACAAAGCTGATATGTGGTAAAGCTGGAACTATAAAAAAGGAAGCGTGGGAAGGGGAGGAGCAGAAGGCGGTGCTGAAGGAAATCGTATTTAATACAGGGCTTTCTTCCAGCTCCTGGCTACCACCCTGACAATCCTTTCTTCACTCCATTTATATTCCCTTACAATCACAAAGAACAACAACCAGGAAACACAACTAAACTAGGTCAAAATAAATGCTCCAAGGAAAATTTTCAATTTTTTACTCCTTCCTCCCCGTATAAAACAGTAGGAGTTTAGGAGGCTGAAAGTATGCTTCTAATCTGCCAAAGGAGTCCCTGAGCTGAGAATCATATTATCTCACTTATACTGTCTATAAAAAGGAAAATATATGGTGGGATTAAATGTATAAAAGGTATAATAAAGAGAGAGATTGTACAGAACTGTCTTATGTGTGAAAAGGAAAATGAAAATAATAACCACAGTAGATATGGTGGGTTTGTGGGTGTATTTTTCAAAAATATATATCGAATCATATAAAAAGGAAAAAAGGAGAAAAATCATAATCATCTTGGTAAATGCAGAGAAGTATTGAAATTCAATAATCATTCATGCCTTTAAAAAATCAGCAAACTACAATCAAAAGGGAAGAAATTTCTTCATTTTAAAAAGAACATCTAGGGAGGCGCCTGTGGCTCAGTGAGTAAGGCGCTGGCCCCATATGCCGAAGGTGGCGGGTTCAAACCCAGTCCCGGCCAAAGTGCAACAAAGAAATAGCCGGGCGTTGTGGCGGGCGCCTGTAGTCCCAGCTGCTCGGGAGGCTGAGGCAAGAGAATCGCGTAAGCCCAAGAGTTAGAGGTTGCTGCGAGCCGTGTGACGCCACGGCACTCTACTGAGGGCGGTACAGTGACACTGTGTCTCTACAAAAAAAAAAAAAAGAACATCTAGGCTCGGTGCCTGTGGCTCAAGCAGCTAAGGCACCAGCCATATACACCTGAGCTAGCAGGTTCAAATCCAGCCCGGGCCCGCCAAACAACAACGACGGCTGCAAACAAAAAATAGCTGGGTGTTGTGGCAGGCGTCTATAATCCCAGCTATTAGGGAG
The DNA here is from genome assembly GCF_027406575.1 of Nycticebus coucang. Lineage (NCBI taxonomy): Eukaryota > Metazoa > Chordata > Mammalia > Primates > Lorisidae > Nycticebus > Nycticebus coucang. Next base: position 121,879,073 of record NC_069782.1, read on the forward strand.
GTGGAGGCAGGAGAATCACTTGAGCCCAGGATTTGGAGGTTGCTGTGAGCTGTTATGTCACTCTACCCAGGGTAGGAAAAAAAAAAAAGAACATCTAGAGGTTGGGTACAGTGGCTCAGGCCTGTAATCCTAGCACTCTGGAAGGCCAAGGCGGGGGGATTGCCCTGAGCTCATAGGTTCGAGACCAGCCTGAGCAAGAGCGAGACCCCCATCTCTAAAAATAGCTGGGTGTTGGGCGGCGCCTGTGGCTCAGTCGGTAAGGCGCCGGCCCCATATACTGAGGGTGACGGGTTCAAACCCGGCCCCGGCCAAACTGCAACCAAAAAAATAGCCGGGTGTTGTGGCAGGCGCCTGTAGTTCCAGCTACTTGGGAGGCTGAGGCAAGAGAATCACTTAAGCCCAGGAGTTGGAGGTTGCTGTGAGCTGTGTGAGGCCACGGCACTCTACCGAGGGCCATAAAGTGACTCTGTCTCTACAAAAAAAAAAAAAAAATAGCTGGGTGTTGTGGTGGACACCTGTAGTCCCAGCTACTCAGGAGGCTGAGGCAGGAGAACTGCTTGAGCCCACAAGTTTGAGGTTGCTGTGAGCTATGACACCATAGCACTTTACTAAAGGCAACAAAGTGAGACTCAGCAGCACCCGTAGCTCAGTGGGTAGGGCGCCAGCCACACGTACCAGGGCTGTTTGAACGTAGAGCCGGCCTGCTAAAGGAAAAAAAAAAAAATGCCAGGCATTGTGGTATGTGCCTGTAGTCCCTACTACTCGGGAGGCTGAGACAAGAGAATCACTTAAACCCAAGAGTCTGAGGTTGCTGTGGGCTATGACACCACAGCAAGGGCAACAGAGTGATACTGTCTCAAAAAAAAAAAAAAAAGAATATCTACAAACACTGTAGATATTCAACAGTGAATTACCCATATTCAATAGTGAAATCATGTAAACACCCCAAATGCCCCATGAACAGTATGCCACTACCATTTCTATTCAACACTGCACTGGTAGTTCCTTTTTTTTTTTTGAGACAGGGTCTCAAGCTGTTGCCCTGGGTAGAGTGCCGTGATGTCACAGCTCACAGCAGCCAGGCGCTGTTATAGGTGCCTATAGTCCCAGCTACTCAGGAGGCTGAGGTAAGAGAATCGCCTAAGCCCAAGAGCTAGAGGTTGCTATGAGCTGTGACCCCACGGCACTCTACTGAGGGCAATAAAGTAAAACTCTGTCTCTAAAAAAAGAAAAAAATGCCAGGCGTTGTGGTGGGCACCTGTAGTCCTGAGCTACTCAGGAGCCTGAGGCAAGAAGATCGCTTAAGCCCAAGAATTTGAGGTTGCTGTAAGCTATGATACCATAGCACTCCACCCAGGGCGACAAAAACTCAAACAAAAACAAAAAAAAAAGGTTTTAGATTTGTATTTTTTCAGATTTTGGAATATTTGCATTATACTTACCATTTGAGCTTCTCCTTTGAGCATAAAATTGATGATCAAAGAGCGTGAAATTATGAAGCATTTTGGATTTGCGATGCTCAACCTGTATTTGTACAGAGGGTTATATCTCCACTTGAGGGCTTATGAGGTCTTCGTTTCACTCATGTACACCCTAGTTCTGACTGAAAAGAATCTGCCCATTTCAGATACTAGCTCAGCAACCTGACATGGACTCTGGCTTTAGTATGATTCTTCCATTACACACTGATCCATTGACCACTTCAAGACCGTATTTAGTAATTATCTTCCCTCACTTTTATCAAATGACCTCTCTGCTGCTCAGACCCTAGATACTATTTGTTTTGGGTTTTTGTTTTTTTTTTCCTTTTGAATAGGCAAGGTCTCACTCTATTGCCCAGGCTGGAGTGTGGTGGCCCAATAGCTCACTGCAGCCTCAAACTCTTAGGTTCAAGCAGTCCTCCTATTTCAGACTCCCAAGTCACTGGGATTACAGGCTTCAGCCACTGTGCTCAGCTCTGGATACTGTTTGACTGATCTGGTCATACCAGACTATTTGGGATCATCCAGTTGTTTTGCTCTGCTTTGGGTCTCATTATGTTGCCCAGGCTGGACTCAAACTCCTAGACTCAAGCAATCCTCCCACCTCAGCCTCCCTGGGACTAGGTACATACCATGGAAGGTGCCTCATCTAGTTTTGCCAATTAAGAATCAGGTGCAATGTACACATGGGTCCATTAAATTAACAGGGGCATCTATGGTTACATCAGACGCAGGCAGCCTTCACAGGTTTCCTCCTGTAAAATACATTAAAGTAAACCTCACCAAGGCACAGTGCCTGGTAAAAGAAGGCATCCACAAATGTTAACCTTATTATTATAATCGTCATTATTATTGTCCTATGGGGTAAAATGCAAATTGACCACCTCAATAACAATGATGTTATTACTAGCATTCTTCACATACTCGCATGAACTCCAGTTATACTGTCATCTCCAGAGGTCAAAATCATTCACCGGGCAGGCTGGTAATAGGATGATACTTAAAAAGGTAAATAATTATCCCTTTATAATTGCTCAAGGTGAGCCAGTGTTTATAGTCAGTAATTCTCAATAGGTGACTATCCCTCCCCACCCCTTAGGGGACATTTGGCAAATTCTAAAGACATTTTTAATCATCCCAACTAAAGGGTGTGCTACTGGCATGAGTAGGAGCCAGGGATGCTGCTAAGCATTCTACAATACACAGGAAAGCACCCTCCCACACAACAAAGAATTATGTAGCCCAAAATGTCAACAGTGCTAAGGATGAAAGATCCTAATTTACAGTTCTAACTTTATCACCTAAAAATAGTGGATGAGAATCATTCATTGCAACCAATTCTATCCACTTAAACAGGAGGCAGTTGTATTAATATACAAAAAGTTTTCCATGTTCAACTCCCATCTATGTGTATCTATCTATGTATAATATGAATCAATCAATAAAGAGAATCTAAACCAGAAAAAGTTTAAAGGAAGTGAGGGGAAAAACTGATACTGAAGAAGAAAGAGAAAGGAGAGATTTGCAGGAAACTTGTCCTTGAGTAATCTAGAGTGCAAGTAAAGGGGTCAGCCTTAGAGAGGTGCAAAGGCAGGGCAGTAGGAGAAATCCTTACCGAATGCTCAGATCTTGCCTAGCACATACACAGTTTTAGGTATTATATGTTCAATGATCTCCTATATAGAATTATTTCCATTATTTTCTTCCATGGGGAAATTAAACCTCAGAAAAGTCATTTGGTTAAAACCACAAAGGCATTAAAAAGAAGAGCTAGGATCAAACCTAAGTCTTTAGGTACCAAAGCACCATGCTTTTAACCACTTTACCAAGTTAAAAGTTTATCTTATGTCCAGAGACAATAAATTTCTAGAAGCAAATGCAAACATTGTAACCTAATTTAATCTGAAATTTAAAAAAGATAAAAAATAATAAATTTCTGGAAAGATATTCACAGAAATGTTGAGGATGGATACCTACGGATAGTAGTCTATTAGGTAACTTTATTCTTTGTACTTTTCTGTATAATACAGAATCTTTGAAAAGATAAACTTACTGGACTCAAATGCATGAAGCTATGCCTACTAAATATACAAGCCCAAACCAAACTTTTTAAAACTTGGATTGGGGGGCGGCGCCTGTGGCTCAGTCAGTAAGGCGCAGGCCCCATATACCGAGGGTGGTGGGTTCAGACCCAGCCCCGGCCAAACTGCAACCAAAAAATAGCCGGGCGTTGTGGCGGGCGCCTGTAGTCCCAGCTACTCGGGAGGCTGAGGCAAGAGAATGGCTTAAGCCCAGGAGTTGGAGGTTGCTGTGAGCTGTGTGATGCCACGGCACTCTACTGAGGGCCATAAAGTGAGACTCTGTCTCTACATAAAAAAAAAAAAAAAAAAAAAAAAAAAAAAACTTGGATTGGGTACATCACAATATAACAGGGCTAACAAAGAAAAAATCTGGACTCCATTTCCACTTCCTATTGTTGACAAGTTGGTTCCCTTAAGAAACTAGTTTGTGAGGCGGTGCCTGTGGCTCAGTCGGTAAGGCGCCAGCCCCATATACCGAGGGTTCAAACCCGGCCCCAGCCAAACTGCAACCAAAAATAGCCGGGCGTTGTGGTGGGTGCCTGTAGTCCCAGCTACTTGGGAGGCTGAGGCAAGAGAATTGCTTAAGCCCAGGAGTTGGAGGTTGCTGTGAGCTGTGTGAGGCCACGGCAATCTACTGAGGGCCATAAAGTGAGACTCTGTCTCTACAAAAAAAGAAACTAGTTTGTGGGTCGGTGCCTGCTCAAGCAGCTAAGGCACCAGCCACATACACCTGAGTTGGCAGGCTCAAATCCAGCCCGGGCCCGCCAAACAACGACGATGGCTACAGCCAAAAAAATAGCTGGGCATTGTGGCAGGCGCCTGTAGTCCCAGCTACTTGGGAGGCGGAGGCAGGAGACTTGCTTGAGCCCATGAGTTGGAGGTTGCTGTGAGCTGTGATGCCACAGCACTCTACCCAGCACGACAGCTTGAGGCTCTGTCTCAAAAAAAAAAAAAGAAAGAAAAGAAACTAGTTTGTTGGCTCATAACTAAGGCAATTGCTGAAAAAAATTTTTTAAATGGTTTGTGATGTTGGCTCAGCGCCTGTAGCTCAATGAGTAGGGGGCCGGCCACATACACCAAGGGTGGCTGGTTCAAGCCCAGCCCGGCCTGCTAAACAACAATGACAACTGCAACAAAAGCCTAAGAGTTTGAGGTTGCTGTGAGCTGTGACGCCATAGCACTCTACCAAGGGTGACAAAGTGAGACTGTCTAAAAAAAAAAATAGATTTTTTAACTTTTTTCCCCCCTTTACTAATAGCATAAGCTAGTACTTACAGAACAATATTTCTGTGTCCAAAAGAAAAAAAAAAAGAAATAACAGTATAACATATTATTTGGAAAATTAAGATAAATTTCAAAATAAATAGCTAAAAGATTTCAATGTGGTTGACTGTGGGGAACAGGACCTAAAAAAACAGTATAAGGCCAGTTGCAGTGGGTTACACCTGCCTACATATTTTTTATCCAGTCATTATTGCAAGACTTAGATCCTTTTTGACAAAAAGCTCCATAGTAAGCAATATTACCTTCTTCATAAACCAATCTTTACTGAAACTTTGTTATTATACCACAAAGGAAATTAGAGCTATTTGGGAAATAAAAATTGTTAAGAGCACCAACTGACTGTAACTATCAATATAAGATGTCAACTTTATTGGGGGCAGTGCCTGTGGCTCAAAGGGGTAGGGCACTGGCCCCATATGCCAGAGGTGGCAGGTTCAAACCCAGCCCTGGCCAAAAACTGCAAAAAAAAAAGAAATATTCTTTATTATACATCCCTTCAATTCATAAAACAATTATATAATCTCTGTTGCCAAAAATTCAATTGTACTAACAACATGACTGTAAAGCCAGGCGCCGGTGGCTCACGCCTGTAATCCTAGCACTCTGGGAGGCCAAGGTGGGGACAGCCAGAGTTCAGGAGTTCGAGACCAGCCTGAGAGATCCCACTCTAAAAACAGCCGGGCATTGTGGCTGGTGCCTATAGTTTCAGCTACTCAGCAGGCTGAGGCAAGAGAACCCCTTGAGCCCAAGGGTTTGAGGTTTCTATGAGCTGTGATGCCATAGCACGCAACCCCAGGGCGACTTAGTGCAACTCTGTCTCAAACAAACAAACAAACAAACAAACAAACAAAACACCAAATACTGCCTATTCTCAGAACTACAGTATAGCTAGACACCAAGGCAAAATTCATTTTTAGGTCCAAACCAAGGTTGGAGTTTTAAAAAATGTTCAGTCTCAGATTCAAAGAGCTACTGGGAACTTAAAAGATGATCTGGTCCAGCACCCAGAACCATACAGCCAGCCAATGGCAAAACCAAACTTGAATCCAGTTGAATTGAGCCTCTGTATATATAAAGCTCTTTTCCACCACATTGTCTTATCCTTTCAAACCAACTTAATTCCCACAAACAACTCAGAACTGTAAAAACCCTTAAAGACATACTTCTATCACTATTTTTTTTAAGACACAGGGCCTCACTCTGTCACCTAGAGTGCAGCGACACAATCACAGCTAACTGCAACCTCAAAGTTCTGGGGCTCAAGTGAGTCTCCTGGCTCAGCCTCTAAGGTAGCTAGACTATAAGTGTATGTCACAACACTTGACCAATTTTTTTAATTTTTGTAGAGATGAAGGAGTCTCACTATGTGATCCAGGCTAGTCTCAAACTCCTACCCTCAAGCAATCCTTCTTCTCTCCCAAACTGTTGGGATTACAGGTATGAGCCACCATATATGGTCTCTAATTTCTTTATAATAAGAAATACATGGGTGGTGCCTGTAGCTTAAGCAGCTAAGGTGCCAGCCACATACACCAGAGCTGGTTGGTTTGAATCTGGCCCAGGCCTGCCAAACAATGACAACTACAACCAAAAAATAGCCGGGCGTTGTGGCGGGAACCTATAGTCCCAGCTACTCAGGAGGCTGAGGCAAGAAAATTGCTTAAGTCCAGGAGTTGAAGTTTGCTGTGATCTGTGACTTCACGGCACTCTACCCAGGGCTATAGCTTGAGGCTCTATCTCAAAAAAAAAAAAAAGAAAGAAAGAAAAAGTAATACATTCTGGTTCAGCGCCTGTGGCTCAAGCAGCTAAGGTGCCAACCACATACACCTGAGCTGGCGGGTTCAAATCCAGCCTGGGCCCGCCAAACAACAACGATGGCTGCAACCAAAAAATAGCCAGGTGTTGTGGCAGGCGCCTGTAGTCCCAGCTACTTGGGAGGTGGAGGCAGGAGAATCGCTTGAGCCCAGGAGGTGGAGATTGCTGTGAGCTGTGATGCTGCGGCACTCTACCCAGGGGCAACAGCTGGAGGCTCTGTCTCAAAGAAAAGAAAAAGAAATACATTCTAAGGCTAGCCACTGTGGCTCATGCCTGTGTAATCCTAGCACTCTGGGAGGCCAAGACCAGTGGTTTGAGCTCAGCCTGAGCAAAAGCAAGATCCTGTCTCTACTAAAAATAGAAAAACTAGCCAAGGTATTGTGTCAACCCAGGGTGAATGAGGGAGACTGTCTGAAAAAAAAAAAAAAGAAAGAAAGATATTCCAGACAAGAAGGGCTCAATTTAAAAGACAAAGAAACACACTCAAATACCAGATACTGGCACACTGACATTTAGAATACAGAAATGGCAAATCATAAACAAAAATTGAATCATGTTGCCTTGGTGTGTGCCACACCTTCTGGGGCCAAGACATGATTGCAAGAGGGACTTTACCTAACAAATGCAATCAGTGTAACCTGGCTTATTGTACCCTCAGTGAATCCCCAACAATAAAAAAAAAAAAAATAGAATCATGTTTATGACTAAGGCTCTTTACCTCCAGAAGCCCATAGCCATGGACAAATTCATCCAAGAAATACTTACTGAACCCCTCCCATGTGCCAAGTACTGTGCAATGTGCCAGGGATACCATTAGAAGGGACCCTTGCTCCTTCAGAAATCCTGGGTCCAATATAATTCCATACATCCTAAGATAAGTGGCCTACTGTAAAGTTGGGCAAAGGATCATAAAGTTAATCGATAATGAGTGGCCTACCGTAAAGCTGGGCAAAGGGTCATAATGTTAATCGAATTGGGACCCACACTCCCCACTGGACCTTGATAGCATTTGTAAAAATCCAGCACATGTAAAAGATGCTGTTGGTGCAAAAACATTGAGGAAAACAGCAGAACTTAGAACTAGAAAGATCCTTGGCTTGGCTCCCATAGCTCAGTGAGTGGGGAGCTGGCCACATACACAGAGGCTGGCTGGTTCAAACCCAGCCCAGGCCAGCTAAACAATTGCAACAAAAAAATACTCAGGCATTGTGGCTGACACTTGTATTTCCAGCTACTTGGGAGGCTGAGGCAAGAGAATCACTTAAGCCCAAGAGTTTGAGGTTGCTGTGAGCTGTGACACCATGGCAATCTACCAAGGGCGATATAGGGAGACTCTGTCTCAAAAAAAGAAAAAAAAAAAAAAAAACTAGAAAGATTCTTTCTCCAATTAAGGAAACTGAGACCCACAGTAAGAAGGGTCACTCATCTTTTCTAAATCTTTACAAGCAACTTCTTCTAAATCAAAACCTACCTTGGCAACTTTTTTTTTTTTTTTTTGGCTGGGGCTGGGTTTGAACCCTTCACCTCCAGTATACGGGGCTGGCACCCTACTCCTTTGAGCCACAGGCACCTCCCATTTTTTTTTTTTTCCTTGACAACTTTTTGAGAGTCTGTTGCCTAGAGTAGAGTGCTGTAGCATAAGCCTAATTCACAGCAACCTCAAATTCCTGGGTTCAAGGGATTTTCCTGCCTTAGCCTCCCCAGTAGCTGAGACTATGGGCACCTACCACTATGCCCGGCTGTTTTTTCTATTTTCAGTAGAGCCGGAGTCTCGGAGTCTCGCTCTTACTCAGACTGGTCTCAGTCTACTGAGCTCAAGCAATCCAACTGCCTTGGCCTCCCCAAGTGCTGATCTTAAGCCAGCTCTTCCCCAGCTACAATCTGATTTCTTCAAATTCTTTTTTTTTTTTTGAGACAGAGCCTCAAGCTGTCACCCTGGGTAGAGTGCTGTGGCATTACAGCTCACAGCAACCTCTAACTCCTGGGCTCAAGCGATTCTCCTGCCTCTGCCTCCCAAGTAGCTGGGACTACAGGCAGCCACCACAACGCCTGGCTATTTTTTTGTTTGCAGCCATCATTGTTGTTTGGCTGGATTTCAACCCACCAGCTCAGGTGTATGTGGCTGCTGCCTTAGCCGCTTGAGCCACAGGCGCTCGAGCCGGTTTCTCCAAATTCAATACTTCATTTTTCAAAAATCACTCTACAGGGATCCATGAAATTTGGATTTCGTCCCCTTCACTTTATTTGCAGAGTTGCACTAGACTTTGGTCTTTTCTCAAGATTCTATTCTCCTCAAAACCCCTCTGGCTGAACATCTCTGGCCATTTTGCTTCTGATATTATCTTCTGCCTCTCTCACTCCCAATCTCTCTGTTTCCCCCTTATCCCTAAATGTCAGCAATCCTCAGGGTTGGGGGCTCCTACTACTGTACGTAGATGTTTTCCAAATATCCATCCATGTCTATGTCTTTGATTCTATACTCAGATCTAGAAATCAGTTTAGATCTTTTTACCAAGTTCCCCTCATTTCTTTCTTTTCTTTTCTTTTTTGTTTTTTTAACAGAATGTCACTCCGTCTCCCAGGCTAGAATGCCATGGGTTAAGCCTAGCCCACTGCAATCTCAAACTCCTGGGCTCAAGCAATCCTCCTGCCTCAGCCTCTGGGACTACCAATGTATACCACCATGCCAGCTATTTTTTCTATTTTTAGTAGAGATGGAGCCTCACTTTGCTCAGACTGGTCTCAAACTCCTAACCTCAAGCATACTCCTACCTCTGCCTCCAAGAATGGCAGGATTACAGGTGTGAGCCACTGCACCAGCCACCAGTCATTTTTCAAATGCTTGCTGCAAATTTCCTTCAGCTATCCACCAATCACTTCAGACTCAATATGCAGTACCAACAACCACTATCTACCATGTATTTTCTTTCCAAAACTATCTCCCTGTTCTGACTTCTCCATCTCTACTGGAGATGCCAAACTACCTCTAAGGAGGTAGATAATATAATGGACTTGAGGTTCTTGAATGAGCCCAGCTGATTTCACATCTGGCTAAGCCACTTACTACCTGTGTATCCTTGAGCAAGTTAACCTCTTTAAGCCTTAATTTCCTTATCTTGGGGGGGGGGGGAAAGGATAACATTTTCTCACAGAATTTTTGGTGGCTTAAAAGCATGATAACCTATAGAAAGATCCTATTACAAATCATAACATACAATAGGCATTCAATAAATATTTGCTACAAACCTTTTACAGTTAATTTTGTAAGGAGCAGCAAGAGCATTACAGCTGAATCTGCTCAAGACTCCATCATAGGTCAATCTTGTTCTAGGCTCTGGATCCACTTCCCATCCCCAAGCAGAGAAAATTTAAGAAACCCCAGCAGCACCTCAGTATTCATCATCCTGATTCTCATATTTTAACTGAGAATCAATTCATTCTTATTCTGGGTGCTTAAGGACTGCTCCGTCCTTGTCCTCTACCCTTGGGAAGTTAGAAGACTTCCTGAGGGTAACAGCCAGCCCTAAGTGCCTACAGAACTGTGCCACTATGCCTCACTGCTGCACCCAACCAACCTGTTATTTTGGTATGCCTTTGGAAAATCAGCCACCTGCCAGACAGGACAAACATCTCACCTGGCTGAACTTCCCACAGCCTGCAAGCTGAATTTCCCCACAGGAGTGTCTCTACTTTCAGGGCTCCTCCTTGTTTAGGGTCATCTCAGCAGTAATCTCAAAGTCACTCAGGCTCAAGACCTTAGCCTTTTTTGACTCCTCCAACCCCCCTATATTCAATCAGTAACTAAAGCCTGTTGAATCTTTTGTCACATGTCTCCTGCAGGCACTCCCCTTTCCCTCTCATTTGCACTACTACTTTGTCCTTCATAAATCTCTGCCTGCGTCTCAAACTGTGCTTTAAGAAACAGCCAAATTGCGTGTCACTCTATCAAAAAGTATCTCAGGCCCTGCACTTCCTATACGATAAATTCTCACTGTCCTTTGATAATAAGTGAATTTTTTTTTTAATAAGTGAATTTTTCTACTTTTTTATTATTAAATCATAGCTGTGTACATTAATGCAATCATGGAGTACAATGTGCTGGTTTTATATACAATTTGAAATATTTTCATCACACTGGTTAACATAGCCTTCACCACATTTTCTTAGTTATTGTGTTAAGACATTTATATTCTACACTTAGTAAATTCCACATGTACCCTTGTAAGATACACCATAGGTGTGGTCCCACCAATTACCCTCCCTCCACCCAGCCTCTCCCCTCTCCTCCCCTCCCTCTCCCCTTTCCCCTTCCTCTTGGGCTATAATTGGGTTATAGCTTCCTTGTGAAAGCTATAAATTGGTTTCATAGTAGGGCTGAGATACTGGATATTGGATACTTTTTCTTCCATTCTTGAGATACTTTGCTAAGAAGAATACTTTCCAGAACTTTTCTACTTCTAAGCCTTTCCTAATAAATACTATTCCATCTAAAATATTCTTTTGATTCCCCTTCTCTGCTCATCCAAATTTTGTATTTCCTTCAAAGACACTGGCTCAGGCTGTGTGTGGCTTCCCTATTCTGGGAGGCCAAGGAGGGAGGACTGCTTGAGCTCAGAAATTCGAGACCACCCTGAACAAGAGCAAGACCCCGGTCTCTACTAAAAATACAAAAATAAGCTAGGTATTGCAGCACGTGCCTGTAGTCCCAGTTACTTAGGAGGCTGAGGTAGGAGGATCACTTGAGCCCATGAATTTGACGTTGCAGTGAGCTATAATGACACTGCTACACTCTACCCAGCAAGACAGAGCAAAACTCTTGTCTAAAAAAATCCTATGCTCAAGTCCTATGTTCTCTGTGAAGCTCTCTCTGATCTCACGGGTAGAAGAGTATGCCTAAGCAGGGAGAAAATAGTGCAAATGATCTGAGACAAGAGTGAGTCAAGCAAGACCAGTGTCACTGCAGTGGAATGAAGTGATTATTTTGGAAACAAGACCAGATTGGCAGTGAGAGGCCAGATCTCATCAGGCGTTTTTGGCCTTTATAAGGACTCTGTCTTTGAGCAAAATGAGGATGAACTGCAAGGTTTTAAGCATTGCATAGTAAAGATATGACCTGACTTGGATTTCAAAAGATTCCATTGCCAGTGGCGACAAGAACAGATTATCTGCAAATGTTCTTCTTCCTAAACTAGATGATGGGTACACAGGTACACATTTTGCTGTTCTTTATCTTATATACTCTGGCATGTATAGTATTAAATAATTAAAAGAGTATAATCATGAGAAAAATAAAGATGAGAGAAAAAAGATTAAAAACAAAAGAAAGAAAGAAAATATTTTTTTGTGGAGATAGTTTCACTCTGTTGCCCAGGCTAGAGTGCCGTAGCATCAAACTAGTTCACAGCAATTTTAAATTCTTGTGTTCAGGGGATCCTCCTGCCTTGCCCTCCCCAGTAAGCTGAAACTACTGGCAACTGCCACCATCCTCTGCTATTTTTTTCTATTTTTAATAGAGACAGGATCTGTTCTTGCTCAGGTTGTTCTTGAACTCCCGCGCTCAAGGGATTCTCCCACCTCGGCCTCCCAGAGTGCTAGGATTACAGGCATGAGCCACCTCACCCAGACAGGAAAGAGTTTTTTTTTTTCAATTTAACAAAAAATTATAACCCATCTCTATAAGAAGTGGAAAAATTAGCTGAGTGTGGTGGCCTATGCCTGTGGTCCCAACTACTTGGGAGGCTGAGATAGGAGGATCACTCCAGCCCAGGAGTTTGAGGTTGCAGTGACCTATGATCATGTCACCACACTCCAGCCTGGGTGACAGAACAAGACCTTGTAGTGAAAGAAAGAAAAAAAAGAAAAGAAAAATATAGAAGAGTAGGGCAGCACCTGTGGCTCAACGCATAGGGTGCCAGCCCCATATGCCAGAGGTGGCGGGTTCAAACCCAGCCTGGACCAAAAGCTGCAAAAAAAAAAAAAAAAAAAACTATAGAAGAGTAAAAGAAAAATAAGACTTAAATGGTCAAATGGATGTTTCAAAATCTCTTCAAAATTATTAGGTTCAGTAAGGGGAACAATAACTGTTTGACCTGTATGACAAAGTCTGAACAGAAGGAAAGATGTAGTCATAGAAAGAAAAAAAAGGGAAAGGGCATTCCAAAATTGGGAATGAATAGGTCATGTGTAAGAGATAATACACTGGTAAGTCTGACTGGAGAAGAGGAAAGGCAAGTTGAAAAGTTATGCTAGAACCAGCCAACAGGATGCTTAAATGCTGGATCAAGAAGTTTGGACTTGACCTTGAAACAGAATAGACCCATTGGTGGTATCTAAGCAAGACAGTAGCATGAGGAAAGTGTAGCCATCTCTGTGAACACATCCCTCCTACTATGCACAATAGGAGTAAGATTTACCTTCCTTAAGATGTGAATATGTAGTAGTTTCAGATGTTAGTACTTTAAAACAATGTACTGATCACTTGCATTAGACCTGTACTTTCCTTAACATTTTTAGGGCATGGCATTCTAGATGGGTGAGGTTATCTCATTATTTATCATGCTTTGAATCCCCCAGAAATGTCCCTCTCTGAGAACCTTACCTTGAAATTCTAGTCAACCTACACCTTGGACTTAATCAATAAAACTGAATAACAGGAGGGAAAAAAAATCTCAAGAGAAAAATCTAATTACAACTAGGATATACAAAGTTATATTAGTTATATTACACTATATTACTCAGTTATATTACACTATTAAAACTAAGGGTTTTTTAAAAAGTCACTAATTCTGTATGCTGGGGTTAATAAGGAGCTAAACTTAACCTATAAACAAACAACAAAAATAGCCTGAGTGGAAAGAGGGCAAATGGAGACACCCTACCTCACCATCCTGTCTTTTCTCTCCCAGCTCAGAGATCTCTTTGCCTTTTGTGATACAGTGGTAAATAAAGGATGGAGAACAAGTTTCACAGATTCTTCATTTGCATTATTAGCATTTATATTTGCATTAGCCTTTTGCTACCAAGATAGTACAAGCAGTAAAAACTAAGCCCAGGGCGGCACCCAGGGCTCAGTGGGTAGAGCACCGGCCCCATATACTGAGGGTGGCTTGTTCCAACCCAGCCCTGGCCAAAACTGCAAAAAAAAAAAAAAAAAAAAAAAAAAAAATAGCCAGGCATTATGGTGGGCGCCTGAGGCAGGAGGATCACCTAGGCCCAGGAGTTGGAGCTTGCTGTGAGCTGTGACGCCAATGCCCTCTACAGAGGGTGATAAAGTGAGACTCTGTCTCTACAAAAATAAATAAAATTGAAAAAAAAAAACTAGGGTGGCACCTGTGGCTCTGTGGGCAGGGCGCCAGCCCATATACCAAGGGTGGTGGGTTCAAACCCGGCCCTGGCCAAACTGCAACAAAAATATAGCTGGGCATTGTGGAGGGCACCTGTAGTTCCAGCTACTCGGGAGGCTGAGGCAACAGAATCACCTGAGCCCAGGAGTTGGAGGTTGCTGTGAGCTGTGTGACGCCACGGCCCTCTACCAAGGGTGACAAAGTGAGACTCTGTCTCTACAAAATAAAAAAAAAAAAAACTAAGCCACAACAGGTTTCTCTGCCTCAGGTCCCTCCACTCCCTTACATCCTGCAGACAGCCACCAAACTAATATCCTGAACTACCAGTTCCATCAGATAATCCCCTGTCTAGTTCAAAAACTCTTAACGGCCCCTTATCTACTATTCACTGAAAACATCCCAACTAAAATACAAGGCCCACTATCCTACCCTTGTAACACAGTACTTGTATCCTCATAATTCCCCCAGGGAAATTCTCTAAAGCTCCAACTATACTAATCTGCTCACTGGTCCCCCAACACAAACTGCCTGAACACGTCGGCCAGATTACACCCACGCCCTGGCCACACTCCACTTCTTCTGCCATTCCTTTAAAGGCCAACCTGATCCCACTCTTCTATCTCTAACCCCCACTGTGCTCCTAAGGCACACACCACCCATATTAGCTACCTTTTGACCCTCTTCAACACATCTTTTTCAGCTGTCTCATTTCTCAGGGCATCTCAGACCACTCCAACTTTGGATGGAATGGTCAAAGTTCCTTGGGAGACAGACCACATACTTACACAGAGGGTTTATCATGGTGCCCTGCACTTAGTAGGTCCTGAATATTATCGCTAAACCCAGGAGGGGTTCCAATAACACATCTACGTAGGGCAAGATAATATAGTCTATCGTTGCCAATTCTTCTGCACTCACAGTAAAGGGTATTTAGCGTTCAGTACAAGACTAAATATTTCTTGTTTACACAGAGCAGCTGTGAAGTCGAGGGAGCACGCCACCGGTTGGCAGAAAACCCTGCCTCCCAATCCTGCGTTTGCCACAATCGCTCCAACTGTAGGGAAATCACACAATCTCTCTGAACTTTAGTTGACTCAGGTGTGAAACAAGAAAGCTGCTGTGGAGAATCCCAAGGTATCTTTCGGCTCCCAAATCCCTCTCCGACAAGAAAACACAACACTCGGCTACTAGCTAAACGGAGGCAGCAAACTTTTACAATTCCCAACGCGGGCATTTCCACACAGTCCTGGAAACTCAGTGACCAAAAGAAAGGACAGGGCTGAGAGCAAGGTGAGAAGCGGTCTCCCAGGACTCGCCGGATGCCTGGACGCGGTGACAAGGGAGCCCGCCGCGGGTTCCCGGCCCCTTATGGGCAGACTCCCCGGCAGGGGCGCGTCACAGCGCGGCTCCCGGGAGCAGGCCAAGGGGACTCCGTCCGCGCCCCGCGCCCCTCGCACTTAGGGCACACTCCCCGTGACCTCAGGTCACGGCTCCCGTCTGCCCTCACCAGCCGAGGGACGCCCGCACTCTGGGCCGGGACCCTCGCTCCTTCCCGGCGTTGGGGCAGCCTCTGCCCGGCCGTCTGGGGCCCAGGCCGGCGGGACCCGCGGCGTGAGGGGCGGAGGCGGCGGCTTTAAGTGCTGAATCACCACTTTGCAACCCGAGCGCCAAACCACCGTGACCTGAGGGCCCCAGGGCCCGGACGCTCCGCTCCGCTTACCCACAGAGGCGCTCCAGGGGCAGGAGGCGGGCGCTGAGGACCCAGCGGAAGGTGCGGGGCAGTGCGGGGTGCAGCAGCCACACTAGCCGGTACCGCATACCCCAGCGCAGCCGCCGGGATCACCACGAACGCTTCCTGCTTGTGCTGCGAGCTGGCCCTGCGCACTGCGCATGCTTAGTCTGCCGCGCCGCTCCGTCTCCCCGGAGCCGCCGAGAGGGAGCCACTCCGGGTTTTGCCTGGAGCCGGACGTGGGGGTGGGGGGTAGTTGGGGACGGCGGGCGTCCCAGGCCTGACCTGGCAGGGCCTGAGCTGGCGGCTGGCGGGACTGGGGTGGCTAGGGAGTCCCAGGAGCCCGGCAACCAGGCTTTCCTAGGCCGGGAGGATCTCAGTTGGGTCACACCGGGGCGCACTTATGAGGGCGGCGGGTCTGTCTGGCTGCTGGAGGTGTAGGGCGACGCTCTTGAACTCGGTGAGAGCACACGAAGCCATGTTTTCCGAGGTACCCCTAATTAGCCGGGGCCTCCCGTCTTGAAGATGTTGAAACAAGGTCGGTGATGTCAGCAGCCTCTCAAACGAATCTGCGGCGGGCGAGCGGCCCGCGGGCTCCCTCTAGACCGCCGCGGAGGGGACGTGGGCCGCGAGGGCACAGACGCGTCAGACACCTGGCTCGGGTGGGGGTAGTTCACCCTGGGGATCGGCCAGAGGAGGCCAGGACCCAGAGGAGAGTTTCCAAACTGGGGAAGCTAGCAACTCCTCAGAGGAAGGTGGAGATGGGACTGGCCTTTCGTGGATCTTCAAATCCGGAGTGGAAACTACTACTCTGTAGAAGTATACTGCTGTTGTCAACTTCAGTCATTACTTTTTTTTTTTTTTTGATACAGAATCTCACTCTGTAGCCCTGGGTTAGAGTGCCGGGCGTCATAACTCACAGCAACCTCAAACTCTTGGATGCAAGCCATTCTCATGCCTCAGCTTCCCAAGTAGCTGGGACTACAGGAACCCGCCACAACGCCCAGCTATTTTTTCTACTTTTCGTAGAGATGGAGTCTCTTGCTCAGGCTGGTCTTGAACTCCTCAACTCAAGCAATCCTCCTGTCTAGGCCTCCCAGAATGCTATAGGCGTGAGCCATCGCCTTTACTACAAGGTTTTATGGTGCTTTGCATCTATGAACAACCTCATAGTTGTTGGAAAGTTATAGCCATAACATACATTTTACAGAGGTCTTTAAGAAAGAGTGTGATTGGGAATGATGTCTTCCCGGCAGCGCCTGTGGCTCAGTGACTAGGGCTGCCAAACTGCAACAAAAAATAGCCAGGTGTTGTGGCAGGCACCTGTAGTCCCAGCTACTTGGGGAGGCTGAGGCAAGAGAATTGCCTAAGTCCAAGAGCTGGAGGTTGCTGTGAGCTGTGACGCTACAGCACTCTAGTGGGGGCGATAAAGTGAGACTCTGTCACT
This sequence comes from Nycticebus coucang, assembly GCF_027406575.1. Taxonomy (NCBI): domain Eukaryota; kingdom Metazoa; phylum Chordata; class Mammalia; order Primates; family Lorisidae; genus Nycticebus; species Nycticebus coucang. The sequence continues at coordinate 121,896,253 of NC_069782.1, forward strand.
AAAAAAAAAAAAAAGAATGATGACTTCCCAGCTTAAGTACTTTTAGGTTTCTGATGTAGCAGCTTGAAAACTGCGGCCAGAAACAGTGCCCTGATGAATCCCATTATTGATGAAAATGGAATTCAATAGGAGACTTCCTTAATCAAGTTGATGTTTTATCAAAGAGATACTTAGGCATCTTTTTTACAATACGCTTTTTTTTTTTCTCCCATGGTAGAGTGCCATGGCGTCTTAGCTTACAGCAACCTCAAACTTTTGGGCTCAAGTGATCCTCTTGCCTCAGTTTTTTTCATTTTTAGTAGAGATGGGGTCTCACTCTTCCTCAGGCTGATCTCGAACTCCTGAGCCCAAGCAATCCACCCTCCTCAGCCTCCCAGAATGCTGGGATTACAGGTGTGATACAATGCACTTTCACCGGGCACCTGGGGCTCAGTGAGAAGGGTGCCGGCCCCGTATGCCTAGGGTGGCGGGTTCAGACCCAGCCCGGCCAAACTGCAACAGAAAAATAGCCGGGCGTTGTGGCGGGCGCCTGTGGTCCCAGCTGTTCAGGAGGCTGAGGCAAGAGAATCGCTTAAGCCCAGGAGTTAGAGGTTGCTGTGAGCTGTGTGACGCCACGGCACCTCTACCCGAGGGCGGTACAGTTGAGACTCTGTCTCTACAAAAAAAAAAAAATTAAAAAAAAAAAAGTAAACCTTTGGATGGAAACAGGTGAAAATCACTGCAAGTTTCCTGGCTGTGTCTGCAAATACGTCATTTTAAAAACCTTAAAGTTACTAGTCCTAATGCAGACAATTACATTGTAGCAGATCCTCTGAGAGTATTAATGCAGAATTTCTGAATACATTTTATGCTCCACTTATGGAATCTATAAATGAGTTGGGTCAAGGGTAGATTCTGTTTTGTTAGGGCCAAAAACATAATTTTGGAGACCTCTTTAAGAAATAGAGTACAAATCATGAATACAAAATTAGCTATCAAAATTAATATTTAGAGGCCTGGCACAGTGGTTCACACCTGTATGTAATGTAAGCACTTTGAGGTGCCAAGGAGGGAGAATCACTTGAGGCCAGGAGTTCCAGACTAGCCTGAGCAATATATATCAAGATCCCATTTCTAGAAAAAAAGAGAAAAATTAGGCATGGTGGTGCATACCTGTAGTACTCAGGAGATTGAAACAGAAAGATGGCTTGAGCCCAGAAGTTTGACACTGCTTTGAGCTGTGTTGATGCCACTGCATTCTAGCCTAGGCAACAGCCAGACACAATCTAGAAAAACAGCAACAGTAACAACAAATTTAGAGAAAATAAATCACAACAAATGACTTGAGACTTACAGATTCTGGACCCTTTCTTTATTCTGAGATCTCTTTAGACTATTTATTAGAAATGCTGTGTAGAAATGCTTCCAGAGTGCAACTGGCTGCCCCTGTGCAACTCTCAGTGTGGGGACTGTGAAACTGAGTCTCTGAAGTTTAAATTTCAATAACTGCATGATAAATTTCTCTCTGGTTAGAGTGGATGTATTAGATATGAAAGGGTAATAACAATGTGGTCTCAACAAAGGAAGTGGATAGAAAGAAACTAACAATTTTAAGGATCTACTGTGTGTCTTGCATTGTACATAGATCTTTCATTTCTCTTCACTGTCACACCCTGATATGGATATTCCCCACTTACCAGAGATAAGGAAGCTGTGGCTCAGAGAGGTTAAGTAATTTGCCAACAGTTGCACAAGGAGAGTGGAATGTTTTTTTGTTTTTTCTTTTCTTTGACACAGACTCTCTCTTGATCACCATTGGTAGAGGCTCACAGCAACCTCAAACTCTTGGGTTCAACAATCCTCTTGCTTCAGCCTCCCAAATAGCTGGGACAGGGTCTTGCTCTGGCTCAGGCTGGTCTCAAACCTGTGAGCTCAGGCAATCCACCCGCGTCAGCCTCCCAAGTGCTGGGATTACAGGCGTGAGCCACTGCCCCTGGCCAAAAGACTGGAATTATAATTTGAACCCAGGATCACCTGATTCTAAAACCTGTGATTCTTTCATACACTCATTTGTTGACTTGATAAGTATTTATCAAGTGCCTTCTAAGTACTAGGTGTTCTAAAGGTGCGAGTTTATATAGCAGTAGTCAAAAAGGACAAAGGTTTCTGTCTTCATGGAGTTTACCTTCTAGCTGTGTGAAGAAAACAGACAACAAACAAGTAGTGAATATGTGATATGAAAAAAAAAAAACAAAGACCAGGGTAAGGGAACAAGAATACAAGTGGAGGGGCTATGTTAAATGGGATGTTCAGGAAAGGCCTCTCTGAGGAGGTGACATTTGAGCAGAGCCCAGAATAATAAGAAAAAGTAGGCAACGTGAAGATCTGGGGTATAACCTTGACCACCCTTACACAAACAAGTATGAAATGTGAATCACTTAGACAACTAGTTTAGAAGCAGAAAACAGTAATGCACTGAAATCATGCCTTGCCCCAGATGGGAAAATTAGATACAAATTCAAATATGAGTATGCTAACATACTTGAAGCCAAATTTAAATTATTTTGGTATCTGTGCTGTAAGTCCCTCCTATTAGCCCAGAAAGAGTATACCACAAAGTGAGTCAGAAGTTCCTAACAAATTGGAAGAAGTGTGTGTGTGTGTTTATTTTGAGACAGTCTCACTCTGTCATCCTGGGTAGAGTGCTGATGCCTCATAGTTCACAGCAATCTCAAACTCTTAGGCTCAAGCTATACTCTTGCCTGAGTCTTCTGAGTACCTGGGACTACAGACGCCTACCACACTGCCCAGCTAGTTTTTCTGTTTTTAGTAGAGACGCTCTTGCTCAGGCTGATCTTGAATTCCTGAGCTCAGGCACTCCACTCACCATGGCCTCCACAGAGTGCTAGGACTACAAGTGTGAGCCACTGCGCCCAGCCATATATACAGGGTGGCCATAATGTTTGTGTGCAATTGACTGTTTTAAATTGCACATGAACTTTATGGCCACCCTGTGTGTGTGTATATATATATATTTTTAAAGGAAACCCATTTTTGGCAGATTGGCATTTATTTCCTAATTGATAATATTCAGAAAAGTAATGTCTTTTGAACTAATCTAATCTATTGTCTTGTTATACATTCAAAATCAAAATCTGAATTCTGAATTTAGAAGCTCAAAATTTTGTGGTAATAGCTAAAGAGAAAGGATGCCTAAGTAATAATGAACCAAAATTTAAAGTCAGTTTTAATTATCAAGAAATATTCACTGGGCCTGGCGTGATGACTCACACCTATAATCCCAGCACTCTGGGAGGCCGAGGTGGGTGGATTGCCTGAGCGCACCGGTCCGAGACCCACCTGAGCAAAAGTGAGACCTCATCTCCATAGCCGGGCATTGTGGTCAGAGCCTATAGCCCCAGCTACTTAGGAGGCTGAGGCAAGAGAATCACTTGAGCCTAAGAGTTTGAGGTTGCCGTGAGTTATGACACCATGGTACTCTACCCAGGGTGACAGAATGAGACTCTGTCTCAAAAAATAAATAAAATAAAATAATGAATTTATTCTCTCACAGTCTGGAGGCCTGAAGTTCAAATGTAAAGTGATGACAAGTCCACACACCACACCCAACACAGAGGATCCAGGGGAGAATCCATTCTTTGGTTCTTCTAGCTTCCTTGGTTTGTGGCCACATAAATCCAATCTCTGCCTTCATATTCACCTTTCTTCTCTGTATGTCTTTTCCTCTTTTGTCTCATATAAGCACATTTGTCATTGCATTTAAGACACAGGTGGGCAATCCAAGACGATCTCATCTTGTCCTTAGTTACATAGGCAAAAGCAATTCTTCCAAATAGCATAATATTCACAGGTTACTGAGAGTAAATGTAACTTTTGGGGGGCCACCTCTCAACTTACTATACCACATTTCCAGCCTCTGCTTTTACACACCACTAATCCCAGCTCATGCAGTTGTCACAGCTATTGATGCTTACAACACTGACTTGCCAGTAATCTAGCAATTTCTAAACCCAGCTTAAATGTTATTGCCTTCACAAAACTTTCCCTCCTTTTTGATTCCTCATACGCATTGGAAATAATCACTCCCTGATCTGAGCTGCCAGAGTAGTCTACTGCCCTCCAAAGACACTTATTTGAATCTTAACCTTACATGTTCATAAGAGGCAATAGATTAGGAATGATGTCTTAGTCATTTTTGTATCCTGCATGGCAGCAAGTATAGTGCTTAGTAAATATTTGTCAAATGTGTATTTGCTAAATCTGATCAAGCCTCTAGCTGTAACTAGCATTTATAGCAGCGGTTCTCAACCTTCGTAATGCTGCGTCCCTTTAATATAGTTCCTGTGGGTTGCGACCCACAGGTTGAGAACCGCTGATTTACAGGAAATATAGCAGCTATAGGGATAAACATGTTAAGTCACATAAGAAGACAATCAGGAAAATTTAGAATGTTTGGAACACTACGCACAATTGACTCGATTTCTTTGACAAACTACAAAATAAAAAAAGAGAAGTCTGTAGATGAAAGAAGCCATAGAATTGACAAGCTATGGCGATCTTTTTTATAAAATTTTATGTGAAAATGCTAAGGCACAGGAAGATCCAAGCCAATTTTCTTCTTTTTTTTTTTTGTGTGTTTTGCGAGACAGGGTCTCAACTCATTCTGCTCACTCTGTCACCTGTCACCCAAGCAAGAGTGCAGTGGCATGGTCATAACTCACTGTAACCTCAAACTCTTGGGCTCAAGCATCCTTAAGCCTTGGCCTCCCCAATTATGGGGAGTATATAGGTCTACAGCAGGGGTCCTCAAACTTTTTAAACGGGGCCAGTTCACTGTCCCTCAGACCATTGGAGGGCTGGAGTATAGTTTAAAAAAAAAAAAAAAACTATGGGGGGCGGCGCCTGTGGCTCAGTCGGTAAGGCGCCGGCCCCATATGCCAGGGGTGGCGGGTTCAAACCCAGCCCCGGCCAAACTGCAACAAAAAAATAGCTGGGTGCTGTGGCGGGCACCTGTAGTCCCAGCTACTCGGGAGGCTGAGGCAGAAGAATCGCCTAAGCCCAGGAGCTGGAGGTTGCTGTGAGCCGTGTGACGCCACGGCACTCTACCCAGGGCAGTAAAGTGAGACTCTGTCTCTACAAAAAAAAAAAAAAAAAAAAAAAAAAAACTATGAACAAATTCCTATGCACACTGCACATATCTTATTTTGAAGTAAAAAAACAAAACGGGAACAAATATAATCACACCGCTGCATGTGGCCCGTGGGCCGTAGTTTGAGGACCCCTGGTCTACAGGCATGCATCACTATATCACTACATCAAAAAAATTTTTTTGAAAGAGGGTCTTGTTATGTTGTCCAGGCTTGCCTCAAACTCCTGACCTGAAAGGATCCTCCCGCCTCAGACTCCAAAAGTGCTGAGATTACAGGCATGAGCCACCATACCTGCCAAGCCAATCTTGAAGAAGAATCTAGAAAACATGCTACAAAATATTAAGAATTATTATTAAGCTATAGTAATTAAGACAACATAATATTGACACCAGGGGAGACAAGACCCTAGAAATCAGTTTGGTGGTTATGTATTAAAGCTGCAGATATGAATTAGTATTCCACCTCTAGTTGTATACCCAACAGAAATGTGAATATATGTCCAGAAAAATTCAAATACTACAATGGTCATAGTAGCACAATTAGTAACATTTCTAAACCAGAAACAATCCAAATGAGCATTAACAGTAAAATACACAGGGAAAATAACTGGAGTATTCATACAATGAAATATTGTACAGTAATAAAAATGAACAAATACTACTAGGGAGGCTGAGACAAGAGAATCGCTTAAGCCCAAGAGTTTGAGGTTGCTGTGAGCTGTGACACCATGGCACTCTACCGAGGGCAACAAAGTGAGACTCTGTCTCAAAAAAAAAAAAAAAGACAGTAAATGAACAAATAAAAATTATACTCAACGATATGGATAAATCTCATAAGAGGGTGAAAAAAGAAGCCATACCTCAAGGAGAATATACTATACAATTCCATTTACATAAAACTAATCTATAGTTTAGGATAGTAGTTAACCCTTAGTTGGCAATTACAGACGAGTGAATAAGAGGGGTTTCCAGATGACTGGGTAAGGTGGCTCATGTCTGTAATCTTAGCCTTCTGGACATTTGAGGGTCTATTGCCTTAGCTCAGGAGTTCAAAACCAGCCTGAGCAAGATCGAGACTCTATCTCTAAAAATAGCCAGGTGTTGTGGCGGGTGCCTGTACTCTCAGTTACTTGGGAGGCTGAGGCAAGAGAATCACTTGAGCTCAAGAGTTTGAGGTTGCTGTGAGCTATGATGTTACAGCACTCTACTAACGGGATCAAAACAAGACTCTCATAAATAAACTAGTGGCTCAGCACCCGTAGCTCAGTGGTCACAGCGTCAGCACATACACTGAGGGTGGCAGGTTCAAACCCAGCCCAGGCAAGCTAAACAACTGCAACAACAAAAAATACCCAGGCGTTGTTGTAGATGCCTGTATTTCCAGCTACTTGGGAGGCTGAGGCAAGAGGATCACTTAAGCCCAAGAGTTTGAGGTTGCTATGAGCTGTGAAGCCATCGCACTCTACCAAGGGCCACATAGTGAGACTCTGTCTCACAAAAAATAAATAAATTTACTAGCATATTGGGAGGCCAAGGCAGGTGTATCACCTGAGCTCACCAGTTCAAGACCAACCTGATCAAAAGTGAGACGCCGTCTCTAAAAAAAAAAAAAAAAAAAAAAAAAATGACCGGGCCCTGTGGCGGGCGCCTGTATTCCCAGCTGTTTGGGTGGCTGAGGCAAGAGTATCACTTGAGCCCAAGAGTTTGAGGTTTCTGTGAGCTATGATGCCACACCACTCTACTAGGGGCAAGAAAGTGAGACTCTGTTTCAAAAAAAAAAAGGTCAGGTGAGGTGGGGGTGCTTCTGGGATGTGTTTTACATGGTGTGCTCGGTTGTTTTTTTTTTTTTTAGAGACAGAGTCTCACTTTGTCGCCCTCAGTAGCTCACAGCAACCTCCAGCTCTTGGGCTAGGGCGATTCTCTTGCCTCAGCCTCCCAAGTAGCTGGGACTACAGGCACCTGCCACAATGCCTGGCTATTTTTGTTGTTGTTGTTGTTACAGTTTGGCGGGGGCCGGGTTTGAACCCACCACCCTTGGTATATGGGGCCGATGCCCTACTCACAGAGCCACAGGCGCCACTTGGTGTGCTCGGTTTTTGAAAATTCATTAAGCTGTACACTGATGACTTGTTTACTTTTCTGTTTGCAATACTTCAATAAAATCTTCCCCCAAATCTTCAGAAAACACAAAACAGAAAAAAGAGAGACATATTAATGAAATGAAATGTTTGGTTCTTATTCTTGTTTGGATCCTGATTTGAACAAACCCATTGTAAAAAAGAAACATTTATGAGACAACCAGGAAAGTAGGAACATTGACTAGATAGTTGATGATATTAAATAATTACGTTAATGTATTAAGGATGGTAGTGGCTGTGTTTTTTTCTTCAGATTTTTGAGATATATACCAAAATATTAAGAAACTAAGTAGGCCAGGTGCAATGGTTCACATTGGGAGGCAGGTGTATCCTAGCACTTTGGGAGGCACAGGTGGGAGGATAGAGATCAGCCTAAGCAACACAGTGAAAACTTCCTGTCTCTACAAAAAGTAGAAAAAATGAGCCAGGTGCTGTGGCATGAATTTGTACTTCCAGCTACTTGGGAGACTGAGGCAGGAGTATCGCTTAAGCCCAGTAGTTTGATGTTGTAGTGAGCTATGATGACACCATTGTACTCTAGCCCTTGTGACAGAGTGAGACCCTGTGTCAACAAAAGAAAAAAAAATGAGAGATATGAAATAATATGATGCTGGGTTTTGTTTCAGAATAATTTAGTGGACCATGAGGGAGTAGGAGGAAGTATATAGGACAATATTGGCCATGAACTGATAACACAAGTAGTTGAATAATGGATACCTAGTGTAATTATTTATATTGTTTGGCTGTGATGCCAGCTCGATGGCTCACGCCTGTAATCCTAGCACTCTGGAAGGTCAAGGCAGGAGGATCCCCTGAGCTCAGGAGTTCAAGACCAGCCAAACAAGAGTGAGAGCCTCCTCTCTACTTTAAAAAAAAAAAAAAAAAAATAGAAAAATTAGTTGGGTGTCATGGTGGACGCTGTAGTCCCAGCTACTTGGGAGGCTGAGGCAGGAGTATCCCTTGAACCCAGGGATTTGAGGTTGCAGCGAGCCAGACTGATGCCACAGCACTCTAACCTGGGCAACAGAGTGAGACTCTGTCTCAAAAACCAAAACAAAACATGTTTGGCTAGAGAATTCTAAAACCACATTTTCCAAAATGTTTTTATCTCAAATCACAGAATATTTATTGACATTGTTGGGCTGTGGAATTATAAAATCATATTTTGCCGACGGTATTTATTATACTATTTTCTCGGCTTTTGAATAGGTTTAAATTTTTCCATAGTGAAAAGTTTTAAAATACATATCATTTTAAAAATATAGTACTATGGTAATAAAGTACCTAAAAGCCACATGAATTTTTTTTTTTTTTTGTAGAGGCAGAGTCTCACTTTATGGCCCTCGGTAGAGTGCCGTGGCCTCACACAGCTCACAGCAACCTCCAACTCCTGGGCTTAAGCGATTCTCTTGCCTCAGCCTCCCGAGTAGCTGGGACTACAGGCGCCCGCCACAACGCCGGGCTATTTTTTGGTTGCAGTTCAGCCGGGGCTGGGTTTGAACCCGCCACTCTCGGTATATGAGGCCGGCACCTTACCGACTGAGCCACAGGCGCCGCCCCCGCCACATGAATTTTTAAAAATGTTCATAGATAAATGACTTATTTTTATTTATTTATTTTTTTTGTAGAGACAGTGTCTCACTGTACCACCCTCGGGTAGAGTGCCGTGGCGTCACAGGGCTCACAGCAACCTCTAACTCTTGGGCTTACGCGATTCTCTTGCCTCAGCCTCCCGAGCAGCTGGGACTACAGGCGCCTGCCACAATGCCCGCCTATTTTTTTTTTTGTTGTTGAAGTTTGGCTGGGGCAGGGTTTGAACCCGCCACCCTCGGCATATGGGGCCGGCGCCCTACTCACTGAGCCACAGGCGCTGCCAGATAAATGACTTATTAATTATAAATTTGTTTATAAGAGTCTTCATAAATGACTCATACTTGCTACTCCTTAAAGGTACGTTTGAGTTACTTTATGTACGGTACATGAAATATTAATATAAAAATCTGTAATTCATATTTTCCACAGTTAAGATTACTCTTGATTTATCCATTCAACAAATACCAAGGTTCTAGGACTTGCTTTCTTTTTGTTTGTTTTTTTGAGACACAGTCTCACTATTTTGCCCTCGGTAGAGTGCTGTGGCATCACAGCTCACAGCAACTCTTGGGCTTAAGTGATTCTCTTGCCTCAGCCTCCCAACTAACTGGGTCTATACTACAGGCACCTGCCACAACGCCAGGTATTTTTTTTTTTTTTTTTAGAGACAGAGTTTCACTTCGTCACCCTCGGTAGAGTGCTGTGCCGTCACAGCTCACAGCAAACTCCAACCCTTGGGCTTAGGCAATTCTCTTGCCTCAGCCTCCCCAGTAGCTGGGACTACTAGCCCACCATAAAGCCTGGCTATTTTTTGTTGTACTTTGGCCAGTACCAGGTTTGAACCTGCCACCCTGGGTATATGGGGCTGTTGCCCTACTCACTGAGCCACAGGCGCTGCCCTCAGGACTTGCTTTCTTTTTTTTTAATTTTTAATTTCAGCTTGCTTGTTCATTCTTCGTTTGAAGTACTCTTTCTTTTTTGTTCATTTTCTTCTTCCTCTGGCAGTGCTCTTTCCCATTGCCTCCCCAGTAGCTGGGATTACAGATGCCCACCACAACGTCTGGCTGTTTTTGATGTTGTTAGTAGAGACGGGGTCTTACTCTGGTTCACTGCTGCTCATACTGGTCTCGAACCTCAGAGCTCAGACAATCCACCCGCCTCGGCTTCCCACAGTGCTGGGACTACAGGTGTGAGCCACCACGCCCAGCCATGACTTGCTTTCAATGTTGAGGATACACCAGGGAAAAGAGCAATCAGGTTTCTCTTCTTTTTTTTTGAGATAGTCTTGCTATGTCGTTCTCGGTAGATTGTTGTGGCGTCCCAGCTCATAACAATCTCAAACTCTTGGGCTTAAGCAATTCTCTTGCCTCCACCTCCCAAGTAGCTGAGACCACAGGCACCCTCCACAACGCCTGGCTATTCTTTGTTGTAGTTGTTTTGCCTGGCCTGGGCCAGATTCGAAATCGCCAGCATAGGTGTATGTGGCTGGCACCGTAACCACTGTGCTGCCGGTGCTGAGCTGAGCACTATTCTTTTTTTTTTTTTTTGAGTCAGAGTCTCACATTGTCACCCTGGGCAGAGTGCCATGGTGTCAAAGCTCACAGCAACCTCAAACTCCTGCATTCAAGAGATCCCCTGGCCTCAGCCTCCTGAGTAGCTGGGACTACAAGCCTCTGCTACAAGGTATGGCTAGTTTCTTCTATTTTTAGTAGAGACAGATTTTGCTCTTGCTCAGTCTGATCTCTATCTCCTGGCTACAAGCAATCCACCTGCCTCAGCCTCTCAAAGTTCTGGGATTATAGGCCTTACCTACCTTACCCAGCTATGTTTCTATTCTTGAGAATATACACAATAGTGAAGGAGATAAATAAGCAAATTAATACATAAAATCATTTCATAATGTGATTAAAATAATATTAGCATAGTCAGGGTGGGTTTACCTGTTATCCAGCTTTACCCAAGTTACAGTTCTGGGACTTTCTCTCTAACATCACTACTGCCCTTCAGTGTGGTGGGCAGTAGTAGGGCTCTCACCACCTGTATTAAGTCCATTATGCTGCCCTGGTGACAACCAGAGCATGCACGTGTCACAGTTTAGGTGCAAGTTCAGCAAAATTTCAGAGCATAGGGGCGTTATTTGGTTGGCACAGGCAGCTGTCATAGGAAAAGCAACTTGGGAGGCCCATCTCATTGGCTAACTTTCCACCAGATCGTCTCCCCAGATCCCCTTCCTCTCCCTCCCTTTTAAAAATTTTTTCCTTAATAGCACCTGACCTCTATCAGCTTCACCCCCCCATTCCTTTCTCTCTATCCAATGTCCCAGCCAGAAGTTTCTCACCTGAAGTTTTTTCTTTCTTTTTTTTTTTTTTTCTGAGATACAGTCTCGTTTTTTGTCACACTGGGTAGAGTGCTGTAGCATCATAGCTCACAGCAACCTCAAACTCTTGGGCTCAAGCAATTCTCTTGCTTCAGCCTATTAAGTACCTGGGACTATAGGTGCCTGCTACAATGCCCGGCTATTTTTTAGAGATGGGGTCTAGCTCAGGCTGGTCTCCAACCTGTGAGCTCAGGCAGTCCACCCGCCTCGCCCTCCCAAAGTGCTGGGATTGCATCCTGAGCCGCCATGCCCGTTCACCTTAAGTTTTGAAAGCTGGGGAAGGGCGGTGATCCGCTTTTCTCTTACTGGCCTGCTCAGGGCTTCTCTCAGTACCTTCCCTAAGAAGGCTACTTAGAAAGTTATGAGGGATGCAAGGCTGGTTTAACATATGCAAGTCCATAAACGTTATCCACCATATTAACAGAGGCAAAAATAAAGATCACATGATCCTCTCAATAGATGCAGAAAAAGCATTTGATAAAATCCAGCATCCTTTTCTAATTAGAACACTGAAGAGTATAGGCATAGGTGGCACATTTCTAAAACTGATTGAAGCTATCTATGACAAACCCACAGCCAATATTTTACTGAATGGAGTAAAACTGAAAGCTTTTCCTCTTAGAACTGGAACCAGACAAGGTTGTCCTCTGTCACCTTTACTATTCAACGTAGTGCTGGAAGTTCTAGCCAATACAATTAGGCAAGACAAGGAAAGAAAGGGAATCCAAATGGGAGCAGAGGAGGTCAAACTCTCCCTCTTTGCTGACGACATGATTTTATACTTAGAGAACCCCAAAGACTCAACCACAAGACTCCTAGAAGTCATCAAAAAATACAGTAATGTTTCAGGATATAAAATCAATGTCCACAAGTCAGTAGCCTTTGTATACACCAATAACAGTCAAGATGAGAAGCTAATTAAGGACACAACTCCCTTCATCATAGTTTCAAAGAAAATGAAATACCTAGGAATATACCTAACGAAGGAGGTGAAGGACCTCTATAAAGAAAACTATGAAATCCTCAGAAAGGAAATAGCAGAGGATATTAATAAATGGAAGAACATACCATGCTCATGGATGGGAAGAATCAACATTGTTAAAATGTCTATACTTCCCAAAGCAATCTACCTATTCAATGCCATTCCTATCAAAATACCAACATCATACTTTCAAGATTTGTTAAAAATGATTCTGCGTTTTGTATGGAACCGGAAAAAACCCCCTATAGCTAAGGCAGTTCTTTGTAACAAAACCCCGTATAGCTAAGGCAGTTCTTTGTAACAAAAAGCCATAGTGGGGGCATCAGCATACCAGATTTTAGTCTGTACTACAAAGCCACAGTGGTCAAGACAGCATGGTACTGGCACAAAAACAGAGACATAGACACTTGGAATCGAATTGAAAACCAAGAAATGAAACCAACATCTTACAACCACCTAATCTTTGATAAACGAAACAAGAACATACCTCGGGGGAAAGACTCCCTATTCAATAAATGGTGTTGGGAGAACTGGATGTCTACATGTAAAAGACTGAAACTGGACCCACACCTTTCCCCACTCACAAAAATTGATTCAAGATGGATAAAGGACTTAAATTTAAGGCATGAAACAATAAAAATCCTCCAAGAAAGCATAGGAAAAACACTGGAAGATATTGGCCTGGGGAAAGACTTCATGAAGAAGACTGCCATGGCAATTGCAACAACAACAAAAATAAACAAATGGGACTTCATTAAACTGAAAAGCTTCTGTACAGCTAAGAAGACAATAACCAAAGCAAAGAGACAACCTACACAATGGGAAAGGATATTTGCATATTTTCAATCAGACAAAAGCTTGATAACTAGGATGTATAGAGAACTCAAATTAATCCACATGAAAAAAGCCAACAATCCCATATATCAATGGGCAAGAGACATGAATAGAACTTTCTCTAAAGATGACAGACGAATGGCTAACAAACACATGAAAAAATGTTCATCATCTCTATATATTAGAGAAATGCAAATCAAAACAACCCTGAGATATCATCTAACCCCAGTGAGAATGGCCCACATCACAAAATCTCAAAACTGCAGATGCTGGCATGGATGTGGAGAGAAGGGAACACTTTTACACTGCTGGTGGGACTGCAAACTAGTACAACCTTTCTGGAAGGAAGTATGGAGAAACCTCAAAGCACGCAAGCTAGACCTCCCATTTGATCCTGCAATCCCATTACTGGGCATCTACCCAGAAGGAAAGAAATCCTTTTATCATAAGGACACTTGTACTAGACTGTTTATTGCAGCTCAATTTACAATCGCCAAAATGTGGAAACAGCCTAAATGCCCACCAACCCAGGAATGGATTAACAAGCTGTGGTATATGTATACCATGGAATACTATTCAGCCATTAAAAAATGGAGACTTTACATCCTTCGTATTAACCTGGATGGAAGTGGAAGACATTATTCTTAGTAAAGCATCACAAGAATGGAGAAGCATGAATCCTATGTACTCAATTTTGATATGAGGACAATTAATGACAATTAAGGTTATGGGGGGGGAAGCAGAAAGAGGGACGGAGGGAGGGGGGTGGGGCCTTGGTGTGTGTCACACTTTATGGGGCAAGACATGATTGCAAGAGGGACTTTACCTAACAATTGCAATCAATGTAACCTGGCTTATTGTACCCTCAATGAATCCCCAACAATAAAAAAAAAAATTAAAAAAAAAAAAGTTATGAACACTAAATATTAGTTTTTCTCTTTGTATTCCTACTATAACATATAAGGACCCTAATTCTTTTCTTTTTTTTTTTTTTGGCCGGGGCTAGGTTTGAACCCGCCACCTCCGGCATATGGGACGGGCGCCCTTCTCCTTGAGCCACAGGCGCCACCCAGGACCCTAATTCTTGACAAGGACTTTGGTCTGTAGGGAAAAGTCCAAAGGTTTAGTAAAGAAAGAAAAGCATAGAGTAAAATTTTAACATCTTGGGCGGTGCCTGTGGCTCAGTGAGTAGGTTGCCGGCCCCATATACCAAGGATGGTGGGTTCAAACTTGGCCCTGGCCGAACTGCAACAACAACAACAAAAAATAGCCGGGCATTGTGGTGGGCACCTGTAGTCCCAGCTCCTCCGGAGGCTGAGGCAAGAGAATCGCCTAAGCCTAAGAGCTGGAGGTTGCTTTAAGCTGTGACGCCACAGCACTCTACCGAGGGCAACAAAGTGAGACTCTGTCTCTTAAAAAAAAAAAAAAAGATAAGAAAATTTTAACGTCTTGTTTTGCTATGCGGAGAAGGGGAGAGGGGTTATGTGAAAGAGTGTGAGGGGCTACTTCAGATACAGTGATTGGGGAAGGTTTCTCTGAGGAAGTCACGTATAAGCTGTGGCTCCTTCTCAAGGAAAGACATGAGAACAGGTGAGGGCAAACTTCAGACAGTGGAAAATCAATCATGAAGGTTTGGGATAGGAAAGATTCTGGCATGTTCCAGGAACTGATGCAAAGCCCGGAAGCTGAAAATCTCTTCTTTCCCTTTCTCTCTCAGTTAATCTTTGCTACTGAGATTCTATGTTAGGATACTAAAAACTACAACCAAAGCCAAGATTTGGGGAAATTCTATACATATGCATTTTTGTACTGTTTTTAACAAGTTTACGAACAGTTCATGAACTATGTTTTTTTCTCAGTTTATCAGCACATGCAGACATGCTCACTACTGTTCTCTTTATGCCCACAGACATGCACTAACATAACCCATTTATTCTGCCAGCTATGAAAACAGATGGCTAAAGTCAAATCATCCTTAACTATTTACTAAAACATAGCATAAGTGTTGCTCAAGAGCATGAAAGATCACAAATAAAAATGATATTTAAAAAGACTGTTTTGGGGCGGCGCCTGTGGCTCAGTCGGTAAGGCACTGACCCCATATACCGAGGGTGGCGGGTTCAAACCCGGCCCTGGCCAAACTGCAACCAAAAAATAGCTGGGCGTTGTGGCGGGTGCCTGTAGTCCCAGCTGCTTGGGAGGCTGAGGCAAGAGAATTGCTCAAGCCCAGGAGTTGGAGGTTGCTGTGAGCTGTGTGAGGCCACAGCACTCTACCAAGGGCCATAAAGTGAGACTCTGTCTCTACAAAAAAAATAAAAAATAAAAAGACTGTTTTGCTCAGGCACAGTGGCTCATGCCTGTAATCCTAGCACTCTGGGAGGCCAAGGCTCAGGAGTCTGAGACCAGCCTGAGCAAGAGTGAGACCCCATCTCTACTAAAAATAGAAAAAAACTAGTGGGCATTATGGTGGGCACCTGTAGTCTCAGCTACTCAGGAGACTGAGGTAAGAAGATCACTGGAGCTCAAGAGTTTGAGGTTGCCGTGAGCTATGACACCAAAGTACTCTAGTCTGGAACAGAGTGAGACTCTTTTCTCAAAAAAAATGACTGTTTAAGGTGGTAAATATTATATTAATATGCTAAATAAAACGTAAGAATGCAAATCTAAATATTCAGGTGTTTTTTTTTTTTTTTTTTTGGCCGGGGCGGGGTTTGAACCCCCAGTATATGGGGCCAGTGCCCTACTCCTTTGAGCCACAGGCACTGCCCGCAAATCTAAATATTCAATTATGATCTCTACTTTTTTTTTAGACAGAGTCTCAATATGTCACCCTTGCTAGAGTGCTGTGGCATCACAGCTCACAGCAACCCAGCAACCTCAAACTCTTGGGCTTAAGCCATTCTTTTTTTTTTTTTTTGTAGAGACAGAGTCTCACTTTATGGCCCTCACAGCAACCTCCAACTCCTGGGCTTAAGCGATTCTCTTGCCTCAGCCTCCCGAGTGGCTGGGACTACAGGCGCCCACCACAATGCCCAGCTATTTTTTGGTTGCAGTTCAGCCGGGGCCGGGTTTGAACCCGCCGCCCTTGGTATATGGGGCCGGTGACTACAGGCACCCGCCACAACGCCTGGCTATTTTTTTTGTTGCAGTTTGGCCGGGCTGGATTAGAACCTGCCACCCTCAGGATATGGGCTGATGCCCTACTCACTGAACCACAGGCGCCGCCCCAAATAATTTTTGTTTTTTTGAGACGGAGTCTCAAGCTGTCACCTTGGGTAGAGTGCTGTGGCGTCACTGCAACCTCCAACTCTTGGGCTTAAGCGATTCTTTTGCCTCAGTCTCCCAAGTAACTGGGACTACAGGTGCCTGCCACAACGATCAGCTATTTTTTGGTTCTAGTTCTCATTGTTGTTTGGCAGGCCCAGGCTGGATTCGAACCCACCAGTTCCAGTTTATGTGGCTAGTGCCCTAGCCACTTGAGCTACAAGTGGCTGTTCAACATATAATTAAAAAACATTTCCTGGAATTAAAGGAGATAACTTGCCAGACTGAAAGGATTCACTGAATGATAAGCCCAATGGATAAAAACAGATGAGCTCCAAATCACATCATTGCTAAATTTCTAATCTAGTCACTAGAATGAATTGTTCAGCTATAACTAGGCATAAGAACCTAAATAAAGAGTATTGATTTAATAAAAAATTATAATATAGACTGGGCATGGTGGTTCACACCTATAATTCTAGCACTCTGGGACACCAAGGTGCGTAGACTGCTTGAGCTCGCAAGTTCCAGACCAGAGACCAGCCTGAGTGAGACCCAATCTCTAAAAATAGCCAGGCGTTGTGGGGGGCTGTGTAGTCCCAGCTATTTGGGAGGCTGAGGCAAGAGAATCCCTTGAGCCCAAGAGTTTGAGGTTGCTGTGAGCTATGATGCCACAGCACTCTACCCAGGATGACAAAGTAAGGCTCTATATAAAAAAAAAATTGTAATGTTAGGGCACATGGGGAAGGGAAAGCAAAGAGAACAATAAAATTTTAGAACTAATTCCTCAGTTACCATAAGAAGTCAATGAATAATATTTAAAATTGATTAATCAAAAGGTAACAGTATATACAAATTCCTTACAAAAAAGGAAACATGAAATGCTAGGAAAAAATAGCTAAAATAATTGAAAGTGGTGCTTCTGTTGCGTCTGGAGGCATTGGGGTGGAATGAGGCAGAGAATTGCTTTTTTTTTGTTATAAGACTTTTAGAACTATTTAACTTTATAAAAGATGTCTTTAGAAAAAATAAAAATGAGCTGGCATGGTGAATCATCCCAGCACTTTGAAAGCTCATGTGGAAGGATTGCTTGGACTCAGGAGTTCAAGACTAGCTTGGGCAACATAGTGAAAACTATCTCTACAAAAACTAAAAAAATAGAAAAATTAGGCAGGCATGGTGGTGCCTATCTGTAATCCTAGCTACACAGGAGGCTGAGACTGAAATAAATTTCTTGCTTTTTCATTAACTTTGTCTTGAGGGCAAATACAACAATTCAGGCATGGTGGTGCCTGTCTGTAGTCCTTAGCTACACAGGAGGCTGAGGCTGAGAAATAGATTCATTTTTTTGCCTATTATCTGCCAGACACTTTATACGTGTTATTATTTGAATCCTTCCAATAATAGTAATTGTTATTCTTTTTTTAAAAATTTAAAAAAAATTTTTTTTGTGGTTTTTGGCTGGGGCTGGGTTTGAACCCGCCACCTCCAGCATATGGGACCGGCGCCCTACTCCTTGAGCCACAGGTGCTGCCCATAATTGTTATTATTTCCATTTTACAAATAAGAAAACCAAAGCTGAGAGAGGTTAAATAATTTCTTTTGGGTACTAAATATATATTTATTGTCTACTTTGTGTAAGGCTCTGTTCAAGACACTGGAAAAGCAATACTGTGTCTAGGAGTTTGAGGCTTCAGTGAACTATGACTGGGCCACTGCACTCCAGCTGGGTGACAGAGTGAGACCCTGTCTTTATTTTTATTTACTTATTTTTTTGAGACAGAGTCTCACTTTGTCGTCCTCGCTAGAGTGCTGTGCCGTGGTGTCATAGCTCGCAGCAACCTCAGACTCTGGGGTTCAAGCTATTCCCTTGCCTCAGCCTCCAGAGTAGCTGGGATTACAAGTGCCTGCCACAACACCAGGCTATTTTTAGAGCTGAGGCATCACCCTAGCTCAGGCCACTCAGAGTGCTAGGATTACAGATGTGAGCCACCTTGCCTGGCAGAGACCCTGTCTATAAATAAAAATGAAAAAAAATCCATTTAAAATAAATCATACAAGAAATACATACTCTTTTTTTTTTTTTGAGACAGAACCTCAAGCTGTCGCCCTGGGTAGAGTGCCGAGGCATCACAGCTCACAGCAACCTCCAACTCCTGGGCTTAAGTGATTCTCTTGCCTCAGCCTCCCAAGTAGCTGGGACTACAGGCGCCTGCCACAACGCCTGGCTATTTTTTGGTTGCAGTTGTTGTTGTTTGGCAGGCCTGGGCTGGATTCGAACCCATCAGCTCTGGTGTATGTGGCTGGTGCCTAAGCCTCTTGAGCTACAGGTGCTGAGACAGAAATACATATTCTTGAAAGAGAAATGCCAGATCAAACAGAGGCAGCGATGTTGCATTGGTGAACTACTATTAAAACATTAAAAGTCATTTATAATTGTGGGAAGATTTTTAAGACTTTAGTTTATTAGCTTAAGTAGTCTGAGCTCTACAAAGGCAATGTAAAATGACATTTCTGTTGCTTAGTGCAACAGAACTGTTACAAATGTCCATAAGAACCTGGCTATTTCCATTATCTTTGTCAAGAGGGCAATTCAATAATTTAGCCTGTGTATTCATTGCTGGGCCCACAGTAAGTACTCAATAAGGGTATGATAAAAGTAGATGTATCTGCACTTAGCAAACAAAAAAATTAGGGAAGACAGCAGTTAATAGCCTGAGGTTGGAATCAGAAAGAACTACTGCAGACAATGTATCTAGTTGGCCTGTTTACTAATAAAATAGTGGAAAATAGGCCGGGTGAGCGCCTGTAGTCCTAGCACTTTGGGAGGCTGAGGCAGGTGGATTGCTTGAGCTCACAGGTTTGAGATCAGCCTGAGCAAGAGTGAGACCTCGTCTTTAAAAATAGCTGGCCGTTGTGACCGGTGCCTTTAGTCCCAGCTACTTGGGAGGCTGAGGCAAGAAAATTGCTTGAGCCCAGGAGTTTGAGGTTGCTATGAGCAGTGACACCACAGCACCCTACCAAGAGCAACAAAGTGAGGCTAATAAAAAAAAAAAAACAAATAGTACCAGCTGGATACCTGTAGCTCAGCAGCTAGGGCGCCAGCCACATACACCCGAGCTGGTGGGTTCGTGGGTTCAAAGCCTGCCTGGGCCTGCCAAATAATGGCAACTACAACAAAAACATAGCCGGGCGCTGTAGTGGGCGCTTGTAGTCCCAGCTACTTGGGAGGCTGAGGCAAGAGAATCGCTTAAGCCTAAGAGTTTCAGGTTGCTGGGAGCTGTGACGCTACAGCACTCTACTGAGGGCAACATAGTCACACTCTGTCTCAAAAGAAGAAAAAAGAAAATAATAGTACCTACTCCAAAGAGTTGTTCTGAGGATTAAATGAGATCATGCACACAGAGCCTTTAGCAGAGTCTGACACAAAGTAAACCCTATATAAATGGTAGTTACATCTATTATCAAATGGAGATTCTTTTTTTTTTTCCCAAAGACAAGGTCTGACGTTGTCGCCCTCGGTAGAGTGTCACAGCAGCCTCCAGCTCTTGGGCTTAGGCGATTCTCTTGCCTCAGCCTCCCGAGTAGCTGGGACTACAGATGCCTGCCACAACGCCCAGCTATTTTTTTTTTGTAGAGACAAAGTCTCACTGTACCGCCCTCGGGCAGAATGCCGTGGCGTCACACGGCTCACAGCAACCTCCAACTCTTGGGCCTACGCGATTCTCTTGCCTCAGCCTCCCGAGCAGCTGGGACTACAGGCACCCGCCACAATGCCCGGCTATTTTTTGGTTGCAGTTTGGCCGGGGCTGGGTTTGAACCCGCCACCCTCGGTATATGGCGCCGCCCCCGCCCAGCTATTTTTTGTTGCGGTTTGGCCGGGGTCGGAGCCCACTGTATATTCTAATCTATTTACCGGCATGAGCTCATTAATTTTTACCACAATCCTCTGAGACGGTTACTACTATTTTCATTTTGCCGATGAAGGAATTTTGAGCAAATCCACGCGGAAGTGTCACGCTGCATCTGTGCGTCTCGGCCACTGCGGCACGCAGACCTACCTGCCAGCTTTTTACTTTCCCGCGGGCCACGCCCCGAGGGCGCGGCTTCGGGACGGCGCGAGTCCCATGGTGCTTTGCGTGCGCCAGCTCTGCCATTGGTCGGGAGACGCGGCTCCTTTTTCAAATTGAGGCGGGCGCTGCTTCGTTGCTCGGTTTCTAGCTTGGGCGGAGACGAGATCCGCGATTTGGCCGTTTCAGCTAACAGGGACCGGCTCCACGGCTAGAGTCACGGGTGGACTGCGGGGACGCCGAGCTGCGCGCGTCGGTGCACCCAGCCACAGCAGCACCCGGCAGGGGAGGTGGGCACCTGGGCCCTTGTCGGCCGTGAAGTCACTCCGCGCTTCCCAGCGCCCAAATCCTCTGCCAGGCCTTGATTTTTGGCCGGGAAGGTCATGGCGTCCCAACCAAATTCCTCCGCAAAGAAGAAAGAGGAGAAGGGGAGGAACATCCAGGTGGTGGTAAGATGCAGGTAGGCACAGGTTGGCATGGGTCTGAGCCCTGGGTTTTGCGACTTGGGTACCTCCTGCGCGGTCTGAGAAGAGGATTTTGTTTGCATTTCCTGAGGGTACCGAGCCTGTTTTCTTGGTTTCCTGTGTCTTGTTCGATAAAAAAAATGACACCAGGTAGCTGTGAGGAGTAAATTAATGTCTTTTTCAGGAGAAAAAAAAAAGGATGTTTATGTTAGACATTATGTTCAAACTGCTATTTAGAAGAATTTGATCATTATTCTTACTAAGAAATGCGTTCTTTTTTAGCCATTGTCGATAACAATTTAGGTGTCATATTTATATGCTACTTCGTATAGTTCATCAGACTGGAAATAAGGCGGAATACTTGCAGATAGTTTAGTACTACGTTGGGTTATCTCCATCACCTGGGCTCTTTATACTAGATGGCAGTATTTACTTCATAATAAATAAACATCTCTGTATTTAAACATTAAAAATTAAGTTATAAACTCTTACCTCAGCCTCCGAAGTAGCTGGGACTTCAGGCACCTGCCACAACACCTGGCTATGTTTTGATTGTGGTTGTCAAAAATTAAGTTATAAAACGAGTTTGTGTTTTTAAAAGATCAAGACAACTTAAGCTAGTTGTAGGTATCTGGTTGTGCTGCAAATTGGTTTTCCATTTCATTTGCCTGTTCATTAGATCAAAAGAGACAGATTTGGAGGAATGGGAAGTGGAAGAGTGTTCAATTCTTTGTTTTCCCTGTAACTTCCCAATTTTAAAATGAGCTACTACAGGAAGAATATACTTGTGGAAATTGTTGCTTAAGTAAAAGGTTGATTTACCCAACTTTTTAGATGCTTCTCACAGTTTAAAGGTGTATGTATGTTTTGTGTGTTTATGTTTCTGCTGTTAAAAGTTGCTATTGCAACTTTTGTATAAATCTAAAAGTATTTTAAAATTAAAATATATTTGAAAAAAACGTGTATCAACAATCATAGGTTACGGTTTACTCTGCTTTAGTCAACTTGAATTAAAGATATCAAAGGTGATGACTAGGTTTTTAAACTAGGTGCCAGATAGGAAATTTGCTGGTATCCGTACATCTAGCCAAGGGACACCAGTTACACTCTGGGGCTTTTGTTAGTGGTTGTTTTGAAGTTTTTTAAATTAACAGTATACATAACAAGTACAACAGTTTGAATTACTTTGGTTGTTAAAAGCTAGGCAATATTACCTTTTCTCTGTGCTTTTACTTTCTTTAATTTCTTTTGTTATTGTTACAAAATATTTCAGACTTATAAAAAAATTATAAAGAACAATGTAGCAAACATTAGTGTCTCCATCACCCACTGTACCCTTTCTCATCCCTTTTCCTCCATCTGCAGTTAACCATTGTCTTGAAGTTGATGTTTATCATCCTCATAGGTTTCAAGCCTTGCCATAGAAGAGATTTCTTTTACTTTATTTCCAATGAAAAAAGCTTAGGTTGTTTCTGATATTTCCAATAATTTTAGTATGACTTCTTTTTCTTTTGAGGTTAGCCTTTTTTCTTTTAAGTAGCCTTCCTGGTGCAAGTCTGTCACTAAGCTTTAGTAAATAGGCAACTTATGTGTACCTGAGGTTGGCAAACCTTTTCTTCTATAAAGGATCCAGATAAAAAAAATTTTTTTATTTAAAAACTTTAGACTTTGCCGGCCACAAGTGGTCTCTGTCACTTCTTTTTTTAAACAGCTCTTTAACATTGTAAAAATTGTTCATAAATTTTTACAAGACAAGGGCTAGATTTAACCTACAGGTTGAAATTTACAGACTCCTATAAGGTTTAGCTGCTGATCATTTTTCTGATCCCCTTCCTAAATCCCCTGCCATTTTCCCTTAATTTATTTTATTTATTTATTTATTTTTTGAGACAGAGTCTCACTCTGTTGCCCTGGGTAGAGTGCCATGTCATCATAAGCTCACAACCTCAAACTGTCAGGCTCAATTGATGCTCTTGCTTCAGCCTCCCTAGTAGCTGGGATTACAGGTATGCACCACCATGCAAGGCTAGTTTTTGCATTTCACTAGAGATGTATTCTCACTTTTGCTCAGGCTGGTCTGTAACTGCTGAGCTCCAGCAATCCACTGGCCCTGGCCTCCCAGAGTTTTAGGGACAGACAGGGAACAAGGTGAGAAAAGAAAACCAAAAGGTAGGGAGAAAGAGAAAAGAAAATCAGACAGACAGTTCCTTAGCTTAGACATGAACAGGGTAGGGAAGATAGCCTAGTCTCAGCAGAAGTAGCTGAGATTGCAGATGGAAAGATTTAAGTTCAGAAACAGGTCAGCTTCTAAGGCCCCCACCAAGGGATTGGTCAATAGGAACTTTTATTTATTTTTTATTATTATTATTATTGTTTTTTGAGACAGAATCTCAAGCTATCTCCCTGGTCCCAGCTTACGGCAACCTTAAACTTAAGCAATTCTCTTGCCTCAGGCTCCCAAGTAACTACAGGCGCCTGCCACAGCACCCAGCTGTTATTTTTGTTGTTGTTGTTGCAGTTGTCATTGTTGTTTTAGCTGGCCCAGGCCAGGTTCAGACCTGCCTGCCTCAGTGTATGTGGCCAGCACCCTACTCACTGAGCACCACCTTTATTTATTTATTTATTATTATTTTTTTAGAGACAGAGTTTTACTTTGTCACCCTTGGTAGAATGCTGTGGCATCACAGCTCATAGCAACCTCCAACTCCTGGGCTTAGGTGATTCTCTTGCCTCAGCCTCCCGAGTACCTGGGACTACAGGCGCCTGCCACAACTGTTGCCCAAGCTAGAGTGCTGTGGCATCGTAGGTCACAGCAACCTCAAACTTCTAGGCTCGAGTGTTCCTCTTGCCTCAGCCTCCTGAGTAGCTGAGACTACAGGCACCCTCCAGGCTAGGTTTTTTTTTAGACAGAGTCTACCTTTGTCATCTTGGGTAGAGAGCTCTGGTGTTCTAGCTCACAGCAACCTCAGACTCCTGGCCTCTAGCAATCCTCTTGCCTCACCCTTCCTAGTAGGTGGGACTATAGGCACTTGCCACTATGCCCAATTAGTTGGTCTTGAGCTCCTGAGCTCAAGTAATCCACCAGTCTTGTCCTAGAGTGCTAGGATTATAGGCATATGACACCATGTCCAGATAATCTGAGTTTTTTTGATGGAGAAGTTAAGAATACTATGGAGTCTGCTTAACCTATTATACCCTAAGTGAACCAATCAGTAAATAGAAGAGGAAAATGAGATTTTTCCAAACGGCAGTTGATACTTCCCAAAATGCATAAACATTAGGTGGAATAAAGCTAGGAATTAGGGACTAAATACAAGGGAAAAGTTTGTAATGGATTCTTCCTCATTGTGAAGAAGAGACCCACACCTCCCTGGTGTGTTCTGTCTGCTTATAAAATAGAACTTGCTAATTGTCTACATAGCTGTGTAACTTCTTTTTTGCCGGCCAAGGTAAAGTGCTTTCAGATTCTGGGGTCATTTGCTAGTGGCGCTGAGAGAAAGCCCAAACAGGGGCTGGGGTTTCTGAGACACCAACAAGAGTGCTAGGATTACAGGAGTGAACCACGGTGCCTGACCCGTTTTTCCCCAATTTAAAAAATTGTCTTCAAATAAGCAAAATTTATCATCTTAACCATTTTAAATATGCAATTCAGTGGTACTAAATACGTCAGTAGTATTCTGCAACCTAATATTACCATCCATCTCCATAACTCTTTTTATCATGAAAAACTAAAACTCTATACCCATTAAATAGTAACTCCCCATTTCCTTTACCTGCCAACTCCTGGCAACTGCTAGTTCTACTATGATTTTGACCACCTCAAATACTTCATATAAATGGAATTATAATACAGTTATTTATCATCTTGTGATGAAGTTAATGTCCTCAAGTTTCATCCACGTTGTAACATATGTCAGGATTTCCTTTTTAAGGCTAAATGTAGTTTATGCATATAATCCTAGACCTGTGTACCCCATTCTGCTTTATTCATTAATCTGTTAATGGATACTTGAGTTGCTTTTGTGTTTTAGCTTTCTGTGAATAATGCTTCTGTGAACATTGGTATTTACCCAAAAGTGGAGTTACTGGATCATATGAATATGATAATTCTATTTGTAATTTTTGCTTGTTTGTTTTGAGACAGAGTCTCACTATCTCACCCTCAGTAGAGTATTATGGCATCACAGCTCACAGCAACCTCTAACTCTTGGACTTAAGCGATTTTTTTTTTTTTTTTTTTTTGGTGGTTTTTGGCCGGGGCTGGGTTTGAACCCGCCACCTCTGGCATATGGGACCGGCATCCTACTCCTTGAGCCACAGGTGCCACTAGGCTTAAGCGATTTTCTTGCCTCAGCCTCCCAAGTAGCTGGGACTACAGGTACCTGCCACAGCACCCATTTTTTTTTTTTTTTTTTGGTGTAGTTGTAGTTGTCATTGTTGTTTAGCTGGCCCGGGCTGGGTTTGAACCTGCCAGCCTGGGTGTATGTGGTCAATGCCCTACCCAATGAGCTATGGGCACTGCCCAATATTTCTATTTTTTTATAAAGATAGTCTTTCTCTTGCTCAGGCTGGTCCTGAAATTCTGGCCTCAAATGATCTTCCTATCTTGGCTTCCCAAAGTGCTAGGATTATAGGCATGAGCCACTGCCCTCAGCTCTTAGTGTGGTTTTAATGAGCATTTTCCTGTGAAGTTGAGCATTATTTCATGTGTTCATTATCAGGCACCCACCACAACACCTGGCTATTTTTTGGTTGCAGTTGTCATTGTTGTTTAGCAGGCCCGGGCCGGGTTCGAACCTGCCACCCTTGGTGCATGTGGCCGGCGCCGTAACCACTGTGCTATGGGCACCGAGTTGATCCTATGGCTTTTTTTCTTTCATTCTGCTAATATGGTATATTACATTGATCAATTTTTCTAAGTTGAACCATCCTTACATTCTAGGAATGAATCTCAGTTGGTCATGGTGTATCATCCTTTATATATGATACTAAGTTTAGTTTGCTAGGACATTAAGTTCTGGGGGAACAGGTTCATGTTTTATCTCCTAGGCTGGAGCATGGTGGTACAGTCATTTCTCACTGCAGCCTCAAATCCCTGGGCTCAGGCAGTCCTCCTGCTTCAACCTCCCCAGTAGTTGGGACTACAAGAGCTCAGCACTAATTTTTTCTATTTTTTGTTGGGTTGGGGTTTCACTGTGTTGCTCAAGCTGGTCTCTAACTCCTGACCTCAAGCAGTCCTCCTGTCTTGGACTCCCAGTGTTAGGATTACAGGGCTGAGCCACTGCCCCTGACCAGCTAGTATTTTGTTGATGACTTTTATATCAGTGTTCCTAGGGGATAGTGATCTGTAATTTTCTTGTGATATCTTTGTCTGGCTTTGGTATCAGGGTAATGCTGGCTTCATAGAATGTTTAAGAATTGTTATTAGTCTTGAAATTTTTGGTAGAATATACCACTGAAACTATTAGGCTTTTCTTTGTTGGTAGATTTAGATTACTGTTTCAATTTCCTTACAAGTTACAAGTCTATTTAGATTTTCTATTTCTTGAGATTTAGTCTTGATAAGGTTTGTGTCTCTATAGAGGAATTTGTTCAGCTATCCAATTTGTTGGTGTCCATTTGTTCATAATACTCTAATAATTCTTTTTTTTTGGGGGGGGGAGAAAATGAAATCTCACTCTGTGGTAGCCCCAGGCTAGACTGCCTTGGCTCACAGCAACTTCAAACTCCTGGCTAATTTTTTTTTTTATTATTAACTATTTTTAGTAGAGAGGGGGCCTCTCACTCAGGCTCATCTTGAGCTCCTAAGCTCACAGTGGTCTTCTGGTTTGGCCTATCAGAGTGCTGGGATTATAGGCATGAGCCATCACCCTCAGCTCTTTTTTTTTTTTTTTTTTTTTTTTTAATATTTGGTCTATTTATTTATTGGCTGGGGCCAGGTTTGAACCTGCCATCTCTGGTATATGGAGCTGGCACCCTACTCCTTGAGCCACATGTGCCACCCTTTTTTTTTTTTCCTTTGAGGCAGAGTCTCATTATGTCACCCTTGGTAGAGTGCTAACAGCAACCTCAAACTCTTGGGCTCAAGCAATTCTCTGTCTCAGCCTCCCAAGTAGCTGGGACTACAGGTGCCTGCCTCAATACCCAGCTAATTTTTAGAGAAAGGGTCTTGCAATTGCTCAGGCTGGTCTCAAAACTGTGAGCTCAGGCAATCCACCTGCTTCGGCCTTCCAGAGTGCTAGGATTACAGGTGTGAGCCACCTCGTCTGGCCTAGATACATCTATTTTTTTTTGCCCATTTTTTTTTTTTTTTTTTTTTTTTTTTTTGTGGTTTTTGGCCGGGGCTAGGTTTGAACCCGCCACCTCCGGCATATGGGACCAGCGCCCTACTCCTTGAGCCACAGGCACCGCCCATTTTTTTTGCCCATTTTTAAATTGTATCATTTTCTTTTTGAGTTTTAGGGATTCTTTATATATTCTGGATATTAATACTTTCTCAGATATATGATGTGCAATTTTTTTCCCATTCTATAGGTTGCCTCTTTGCTCTGTTCCTTTTTTTTTTTTTTTTTCTGAGACAGGGTTTCCACTCTATCACCTGGGTTAGTAGAGTGCACTGGCATTGTCATGGCTCACTGCAACCTCAAACTCTTGGGCTTAAGAGATCCTCTTGCCTTAGCCTTTGAGTAGCTGAGACTACTGTCTCTTGGTGCCCCCAAATCTTATGTTTTTATGAAGTCCAATTTGTCTATTTTTGCTGTTGCTTTTGCCTTTGGTGTCATATTCAAGAAAGATGGCCAAATCTAATGTTATGACGCTTTTCCTTTGTTCTAAGAGTTTTATAGTTTTAGATCTTACATTGAAGTCTTTGATCCATTTTGAGTTAATTTTCATATAGATGAGAGTCAAATTTCATTTTTTTACATATAGCTATCCAAATTTTCCTAGTACCATTTGTTAAAAAGACTGTCCTTTCTCCATTGAATGGTTTTGGCACTTTTGTCAAAAATTATTTGCTTGTATATGAAAAGGGTTGTTTCTGGGGCGGCGCCTGTGCTCAGTGAGTAGGGCGCCGGCCCCATATGCCGAGGGTGGCGGATTCAAACCCAGCCCCGGCCAAACTGCAACAAAAAAATAGCCGGGCGTTGTGGCGGGCGCCTGTAGTCCCAGCTGCTCGGGAGGCTGAGGCAAGAGAATCGCGTAAGCCCAAGAGTTAGAGGTTGCTGTGAGCCGTGTGACGCCACGGCACTCTACCGGAGGGTGGTACAGTGAGACTCTGTCTATACAAAAAAAAAAAGAAAGAAAAGAAAAGGGTTGTTTCTGGGCTCTAGTCTATTCCTTTGGTTTGTATGTCTGTTAGTACCAAAAGGTTTTGATTACTGTAGCTTTGTAATCAATTTTGAGATTAGGAAGTGTGAGTCCTCCAGCTTTGTTCTTTTTCAAGTTTGTTTTGGCTACTTAGAGTCCCTTGAGATTCCATGAGCTTTAGAATGGGTTTTTCTATTTCTACAAAACATGCCATTGAGATTTTTTCTTTTTCTTTTTTTTTTGAGATTAGGGTCTTACTACGTTGTCAAAGCTGGGCTCAAACATCCTTCTGCCTCAGCCTTACTAGTAGTTGGGATTTTAATAGGGATTATGTTGAATCTGTAGATCACTTTGGGTATATTAAGTTTCCCAGTTCATGAACATGAAATGTGTTTCTATGTTTATGTTGTGTTCTGTGGTTATGTTGCCTTTAATTTTTTTCCAGCAATGTTTTATTTAAATTAATTCCTAAGACTATCGCCTCCGCACGTGTAAGGGTGCAGGACCCCAAGATGGCTGCCAGACCTCGAGGCCCGACTCTTATCTAGAGACAATGGACCTGATGGGATGGAGCCCGAAGGCATCATCGAGAGTAACTGGAAGGGAGATTGTTGACAGCTTTGATGACATGAATCTCTCGGAATCTCTCGGAGTCTCTCGGAGTATTCTACGCCTATGGTTTTGAGAAGCCCTCTGCCATTCAGCAGCGAGCCATTCTTCCTTGTATCAAGGGTAATGATGTGATCTCTCAAGCCCATTCTGGGACTGGAAAAACAGCTACATTTGCTATCTCGATTTTGCAGCAGATTGAATTGGTTCTAAAGGCCACTCAGGTCTTGGTCTTAGCACCCACTCAAGAATTGGCTCAGCAGATACAGAAGGTGGTCATGGCATTAGGAGACTACATGGGTGCCTCCTGTCATGCCTGCATTGGGGGCACCAACATTCGTGCTGAAGTGCAAAAACTGCAAATGAAAGCTCCCCATATCATCGTGGGTACCCCTGGCCGAGTGTTTGATCTGCTTAACCGGAGATACCTGTCTCCCACATCAAGATGTTTGTACTGGATGAAGCTGATGAAATGCTAAGCTGTGGATTTAAGGACCAGATCTATGACATATTCCAAAAGCTCAACAGCAAAACCCACGTGGTTTTGCTGTCAGCTACAATGCCTTCTGCTGTGCTTGAGGTGACCAAGAAGTTCATGAGGGACCCTATTTGGATTCTTGTCAAGAAGGAAGAGTTGACCCTGGAGGGTATTCAGCAATTCTACATCAATGTGGAACGAGAGGAGTGGAAGCTGGACACACTGTGTGACTTGTATGAAGCCCTAACCATCACCCAGGCAGTCATCTTCATCAACACCCAGAGGAAGGTTGATTGGCTCACTGAGAAGATGCATGCCCAAGATTTCAGTGTCTGCCATGCATGGAGATGTGGACCAAAAGGAACGAGATGTGATCCTGAGAGAGTTCCCTTCTGGCTCTAGCCAAGTATTGATTACCACTGACCTGCTGACCAGAGGCATAGATGTGCAGCAGGTTTCTTTTTCTTTTTCTTTTTTTGTAGAGACAGAGTCCCACTGTACCGCCCTCGGGTAGAGTGCTGTGGCGTCACACGGCTCACAGCAACCTCTAACTCTTGGGCTTACGCGATTCTCTTGCCTCAGCCTCCCCAGCAGCTGGGACTACAGGCCCGCGCCACAACGCCCAGCTATTTTTCTGTTGCAGTTTGACCGGGGCTGGGTCCAAACCTGCCACCCTCGGCATATGGGGCCGGCGCCCTACTCACTGAGCCACAGGTGCCGCCAGTGCATCAGGTTTCTTTAGTCATCAACTATGATCTTTCTACCAACAGAGAAAACTATATCCACAGAATGGGTCATGGTGGACGGTTTGGCCGTAAGGGTGTGGCTATCAACATGGTGACAGAAGAAGACAAGAGGACTCTTAGAGACATCAAGACCTTCTACAACACCTCCATCTAGGAGATGCTCCTCAACGTTGCAGACCTCATCTGAGAGGGGCTGTCCTGGTACCTAGCCCCAGCCAGGGTTCAATCTTGGGGGGCTGAGGAGCAGCAGGAGGGGAGAGGGAAGGGAGCCAAGGGATGGACATCTTGTCATTTTTTTTCTTTGAATAAATGTCACTTTTTGAGGCAAAAAAAATTAATTAATTCCTAAGTATTTTATTCTTTTTCATGCAATGTTAAATGGAATTGTTACCTTTTCAGATTATTCATTTTTAGTGTGTACAAATGCAACTGATTTTTGGGCGTTGAAGTTGTATCTTGCTACTTTTCTGAATTCATGTATTAGTTGTAACAGTTTTTTTTGGTGGAATCTTTAGGCTTTTCCACATAGAAGACTGTATTAACTGCAAACAAATAATTGTAATTCTTTCCAATGTGGATACTACTTATTTCTTTTTCTTGCCTAATTGCTTTGGCTAGAACATCTAGTTCTGTGTTGCATAGAAGTGGTAAAAGTGGACTCTGCACCTGTAGCTCAGTGATTAGGGTGCTGTCCACATACACTAGGGTTGGTGAGTTCAAACTCAGTCCGTGCCTTCTAAAACAACGACAGCTACAATAACAGCAACAAAAATAGCTAAGCGTTGTGATGGGCCTCTGTAGTCCCAGCTACTTGGGAGGCTGAGGCAAGAGAATGGCTTAAGCTCAGGAGTTTGAGGTTGCTATGAGTTATGACACCACAGCACACTACCAAGTGCTACATAGTGAGACTATGTCTCAAAAAATAAAAATAAAAGAAGTGGTAAAAGTGGGAATCCTTGCTTTGCTCCTAATCTTAGAGAAGCTTTTTGTCTTTGACCATTGATTTCGTTTGCTTTGTTTGTTTATTTTGTTTAGCTCAAACTCTTGGGCTCAAGCAATTCTCTTGCCTCAGCCTCCCAAGTAGCTGGGACTACAGGCGCCTACCACAATGCCCGGCTGTTTTTCGAGACGACTGGCTCAGGCTGGTCTTGAATCTGTGAGCTCAAGCAATCTGTCTGCCTCGGCCTCCCAACTGCTGAGATTATAGGCACGCCCAGCCCTAATTTGGAATATTTTGCAAGTTAAATTCTGTTAGCATCTACTCTAAGAATTTGTGAGAATTGTAATGGATTACATATTTTTGGAGATTAAAAAAACAAACTTTATTTCTGGGAATTGAGACCCTATCTGCTTTGGCAGTATCATTCAGTTCCCATGTAATCCCCATCAGAATTTCACACTTCACATTTGTCTTGACTGATGTAGTTAATGAAAATAAATGTCATTGATGACCTGATAACTAAGAGTTTTTGAACACCTGTTTCTTTTTCAGACCATTTAATTTGGCAGAAAGGAAAGCTAATGCCCATTCAATAGTAGAATGTGATCATGTACGAAAAGAAGTTAGTGTACGGACTGGAGGACTGGCTGACAAGAGCTCAAGGAAGACATACACTTTTGATATGGTAACATATGGGGCACCTTCTTAATTATCCACTAATGTAAAGTAACTGATATACGTATTTCATCTGGAAAATGGTGTACACTTAACAAATTTCAGTCTCTTCAGTTTGTCAGATAATTTCTAGTAGGCAGAATGAGTTAATATACTAAAAACGAAATCATTAAAATGAGTAATTTTGAGTTTTCTGTCTATAAGAAAAAAACTTTTTTTGATAGGTTTTTGGAGCATCAACTAAACAAATTGATGTTTACCGAAGTGTTGTTTGTCCAATTCTGGATGAAGTTATTATGGGCTATAATTGCACTATCTTCGCGTAAGTGAAGCACTATATTTCAAGTTGATAAAGTTTAGATGCATGTATTTGTTTCTGATTTAATACTTTTCACTAATCTTGACAGATATGGCCAAACTGGCACTGGAAAAACCTTTACAATGGAAGGTGAAAGGTCACCTAATGAGGAGTATACCTGGGAAGAGGTATTTATTGTATATAACATACTTGGTTGAAATTTAACTGAATAAATTTGATTGAGGTCTGTTTGTTGTCTCGAAATAGAGAAGATCAGAGTGCTCCTGTCAAACATGACTTTAAGATAAACTATTGCTGTAGTAAGATTAAACTGTATGGCCGGGCTCAGTGGCTTATGCCTGTAATCCCAGCACTCTGAGAGGCCGAGGTGGGTGGATTGCTTGAGCTCACGAGTTCGAGACCAGCCTGAGCAAAAGTGAGACCCTATCTCTACTAAAATAGAAAAACTGAGGCAAGAGGATCACTTGAGCCCAACAGTTGGAGGTTGCTGTGAGCCAGGGTATTCTACCCAGGGCAACAACTTGAGAGTCTGTCCCAAAATAAATAAATAAAATGTATGACATGACACCTGTTCAAAAAATATAATCATAATGGGAGAGGGAGGACTAGTATATAAGTCACAATTAAGTGATAAAATAGGGATCTGTTCGAGACAGAATAATTGGAGCAGAATATTGTGGAAAAGGATGGGTATGAGTAGAGCTTGAAGGGGAGGTCTTTAGTGAGAGAATGAATCTCAAAAAGTTAGCATGGTACTGGGCAGTATGGAACTTTATTAATGATGACCTGGAGTGTTTTAAAGTTAAGATTACTGTATCTTGTGATATAGACAGCATATAGAACATGGCACAAAAATGATCAAATGAGTTTAAATTTAAATGAATTTAATAACTAAGTTAATTTCCCAAATTAGTGATATTTAGATCTTTCCTTGTTTCTAGTGGTTATATAATTGAGCCGTTAACTTCCTTTACATGTGGATAATGAAGCTATTGAAGTGTAACTCTAGGAGGTATGGAATAGGCTTAAAGCATAGTTTGGTTGGGCAGGATTCTTGAGGTTGGCTTTTTAAGAAGCTTGGTTCAGTTGGCGTCTGTGCTCAGGCCTGAAGATGACTAGCAGATATCCCACGTTTATGGAGGATGAAGAATATGTTGAACAGATGGTTGTAACGTGATGGTTGTAAATCTAACATTAGATTTGTGGGTTTTTTGTTGTTGTTAACTTGTTTTGGCATACTTACATACATACAATATGAAGGAGGCCCTTGTGTTTTAAGTGCCAAGGTAAATGGCACTCTTCCTGTGTATTAACCCTTATTAATATAATTTCAGGATCCTTTGGCTGGTATTATTCCACGTACCCTTCATCAAATATTTGAGAAACTTAGTGATAATGGTACTGAATTTTCAGTCAAAGTGTCTCTGTTGGAAATCTATAACGAAGAACTTTTTGATCTTCTTAATCCATCTTCTGATGTTTCTGAGAGGTTGCAGATGTTTGATGATCCCCGAAACAAGGTAACTCAGTCGTTGAGAATGAAATGTATGTAAATTTTAATGTGTGAGGCTTTGAGAGGATGCTACATACATATTCTTTTTACAGTCTAATGGGTGTTCTTTTGATATTTTGGTCAGAGGGGAGTGATAATCAAAGGTTTAGAAGAAATTACAGTACACAACAAAGATGAAGTCTATCAAATTTTGGAGAAGGGGGCAGCAAAAAGGAAAACTGCAGCCACTTTGATGAATGCATATTCTAGGTAAGAAAACCATAGTCTCCTTTCTAGCCTCATTTTCTAGGAAGAATTAAGAACTTGGGGGAAGTCAAATTGGGGTGGGTCAGGGCGTGTGGGTCATCACATACCTAGATTTTGTGTTATAAGGAGGAGGCCTTTGTAATTGGCTTGAGATTTATAGGGAGGTCACCAAAACTGGAAGAATGTTGAAAGGAGAACAAGACAAGCTGAACTAGAGCAGAAATATTAAACTTTTTTTGAAGCAGAGCAATTCTTTCTTGCAAATGAAATTGTATATTGAATCCCACAATAAAATGTAGCTGTTGTAGATTTTGGAATGGGACACTTGGAGGCTTACTTACCTCCTTAGCTTTATGAAGGTAGCCCTTGAGAGGCACTTTTGTGGAGCTCCTACTGATGTTAGCCATAGTTTAAAAACCTCTATCTTAGTTTTTATAGAACTTGGGACTTGACTCAAGTCTACATACAAGAAAAAAGAAGTTCTTAAGTCATATAAATTCATGGAAAAGGAATTTTATCTTTCAGTAAAAAATATCTAGAGAAAAGAAATGTGTCCCTTTCATTCTAGGAAAGTCAGTATCAGTGATCACCTGTCTCCCTACATTAAAATAAAGCCATTTAAAATGAAGAATTAAGAACTTGGGGGAAGTCAAATTGGGGTGGGTCAGGGCTTTCTTTGACTTTCTTCTATTTTTTTTTTTTGCAGTTTTTGGCCGCGGCTGGGTTTGACCCCGCCACCTCTGGCATATCAGGCTGGTGCCCTACTCCGTTGAGCCACAGGTGCCGCCTGATTTGACTTTCTTCTAAGCCTTCATAGTTTTTAAACTATGGCTAACATAGTAGGAGCTCCACAAAAGTGCCTCTCAAGGGCTACCTTCAGTTGAATTTATCTGAACATCAGTTTCTCTAAGCTATGACATGATCGTTAGAACTAGATTTTTTTTTTTTTTTCTCGAGACAGAGTCTTACTTTGTTGCCCTTGGTAGAGGGCCATGGAGTCATAGTTCACAGCAACTTCAAACTCTTAGGTTCAAGCAATCCTCTTGCCTCAGCCTCCTGAGTAGCTGGGACTATAGGCGCTGCCACAGCACTTGGCCGTTTTTTTAAGACAGGGTCTCACTCTGGCTCAGGCTGCTCTTGAACCTGTGAGCTCAGGCAGTCTACCTGCCTCGGCCTCCAAAGTGCTAGGATTATAGGTGTGAGCCACCGTGCCTGATGTCAGATTTTTTTTTTTTTTTTTCTTTTTGAGACAGAGTCTTACTTGGGCACCCTTCATAGAAGGCCGTGGTGTCTTAGCTCACAGCAACCTCAGACTATTGGGTTTAAGCAATTCTTTTATCTCAGCCTCCCAAGTAGCTGGGACTACAGATGCCCACCACACTGCTTGGCTATTTTATTTTTTTGGTAGAGACAAGAGTTGCACTTTATAGCCCATGGTAGAATGCCATGGCATCACACAGCTCACAGCAACCTCCAACTCCTGGGCTTAGGCGATTCCCTTGCCTCAGCCTCCCGCGTAGCTGGGACTACAGGTGCCCACCACAATGCCCGGCTATTTTTTTGTTGCAGTTTGGCCTGGGCTGGGCCGCCCTCAGTATATGTGGCTAGCGCCCTGCCCATTGAGCCACAGGCGCTGCCTTGCCTGGCTATGTTTAGCAACAAGGTCTCATTGTTGCTCAGGCTAGTCTCAAACTCTTTAGCTCAAACAATCCGTCCGCCTCAGCCTCTCAGAGTGCTAGGATTACAGGCTTGAACCACAGTGCCCAGCTGAAAAAAAGTATTTTTTAAATAATATGAAAGTACAAAGGAGAAAATCAGAAATTACTGTATTCTTCACCAGCTGTCAGTGACATTAACAAATATATATAACAGTTTTCAGGTGGTACCTATGGCTCAGTGAGTAGGGTGCTGGCCCCATATACCGAGGGTGGTGGGTTCAAACCTGGCCCTGGCCAAATTGCAACAAAATAATAGCCAGGCATTGTGGTGGGCGCCTGTAGTCCCAGCTGCTGGGGAGGCTGAGGCAAGAGAATTGCCTTAGCCCAGGAGTTGGAGGTTGCTGTGAGCTGTGTGACGCCATGGCACTCTACCCAGGGCGATAAAGTGAGACTCTGTCTCTACAAAAGAAAAAAATGATTTTCACCAAATGCTAGAAAGGAAAGGTCAGATAAAAGCTAAGTATCAGTATTTAGCATAAGGTAGACTTGAACATTTTATAGTCCAGCAGTGATTATCATATAGTGTTTCAGTAATCATGCTGTTTACTTTTTCTGCTCTTTGAGGAGAGCAGTTATTTATTTCTGATGGTATTCACAAAGCAGAGGAGGAATGTACTTGTACATGTACACAATGGTTGACATGAAGTAGGAAAAGTGGGAATAATCTGATCGCCTGCCTGGTGCTATATGAATTTATGGTAATGACTTATTTTAAATGTCTCTCATGAATAGGAAGGTTGATTGCAAGTGTTTTCCTCTTGATACACCAGGCAACTGTCTCAATCCCATTCCACATTCATCTTTTAGAGGTGCCTGAAGATTCTAGATTCTAAGTCTTTGGGGTATTTTTTTTTTTTTTTTTTTTTGTAGAGACAGAGTCTCACTGTACTGCCCTCTGGTAGAGTGCCATGACGGACATCACAGCTCACAGCAACCTCTAACTCTTGGGCTTACGTGATTCTCTTGCCTCAGCCTCCCAAGCAGCTGAGACTACAGGCGCCCACCACAACGCCCAGCTATTTTTTTGTTGCAGTTTGGCCGGGGCTGGGTTTGAACCCACCACCCTCGGCATATGGGGCCGGTGCCCTACTCACTGAGCCACAGGCACCGCCCATCTTTGGGGTATTTTTAGGTAGCTACTTACTGGGATCTCCCTGTAGGCAGTAGATATGAGACACAAAAACCTAATCATTGTTCTATCAAGCTTCTAGGTGTCTTCCAAAGTCTTAACTGAAGCTGGGCGCAGTGGCTCATGCCTGTAATCCCAGCACTGTGGGAGGGTGAGGAGGGAGAATTGCTTGAGCTCATGAGTTCGAGACTCATCTGAGACCCCTAACTCATAAAAAAATGAAAAACCTGGCCAGGTGCCTTGGTGAGCACCTGTAATCCCAGTGGCTTCTGGAGTCCCAGGCAGCAGGATGCCCACAGCCCGAGTCTGAGGTTGCAGTGAGCTATCACGCCATTGCACTCTGCTCAGGGCATAGGGTGGGACTCTGTCTCAACAACAACAACAACAAAAAAGCAAAGAAACAAAAATAAAAAATAAGGAAATAAAAAACAACAACAAAGTCTTATTGAAATTGCCTGTCTGATATTATCTTTCTATACTTTTTTGGACTTAGATCTTCCTTTCCTGTTTTCAATACTTTAAGAAAGCAAATAGTATTTTACATTATAATGATTGAGTGATTTGATCTTGTTTTCTAGTCGATCTCACTCAGTTTTCTCCGTTACAATACATATGAAAGAAACTACAATTGATGGAGAAGAGCTTGTTAAAATTGGAAAGTTGAACCTGGTAAGCATCTACCTTAATATTACTGTTTCATTCTTGACCACCTGACATAGCAGCTTGAAATTTTGTTCTTCTAAGCCAGTTCTAAACAGTATTTTTGTAGTCACTGTAGTGGGAGAATAAATTTCTCAATGATAGAAAAATTGGTTGGTTGGCTATTTAATAACGTTATATGTATGAGAATGAAAGTCTTTGAAAGCAAAGATAGGCTGATTTTTTATTTTTATTTTTAAAGGTTGATCTTGCAGGAAGTGAAAACATTGGCCGTTCTGGAGCTGTTGATAAGAGAGCTCGAGAAGCTGGAAATATCAATCAATCCCTGTTGACTTTGGGAAGGGTTATTACCGCACTTGTAGAAAGAACACCCCATGTTCCTTACCGAGAATCTAAACTAACTAGAATCCTCCAGGATTCTCTTGGGGGACGCACAAGAACATCTATAATTGCAACAATTTCTCCTGCGTCTCTCAATCTTGAGGTAAGCCCTTTGAAGGAAACTGCAGGTGTAGTAGTTGTAATTCTTCTTTAGGTATCACATATCTTAAAAGTTCATTTATTGCCTTCATTCATTCTATGTTATAGTACAACAGAATCTGGACATTGCATACGGATGTATATAAGAGGTTACCACTGAAAAAGTTATCTTTTTCTTTCCTGGCAGTTTTTATTCTTAAGCCAGTTACTTAGAAGTCCAATGCGCTATCCATTGTGCCACAG
This sequence comes from Nycticebus coucang, assembly GCF_027406575.1. Taxonomy (NCBI): domain Eukaryota; kingdom Metazoa; phylum Chordata; class Mammalia; order Primates; family Lorisidae; genus Nycticebus; species Nycticebus coucang. The sequence continues at coordinate 121,934,188 of NC_069782.1, forward strand.
AGCCATCTATTAAGCCAGCTACTTAAAGACTTTTCCCACACAGACTTCAAAGAAAATTGCTGTGGTCATTAGTAGTGAGTAATGTATAGATCTAATTCAGGACTTAAAAACCGGACTAGTGAATGTTACTATTATATGGGCTGCTTAGAGAGGAGTGAAAACCCAGTTGGTTGTGTGGGAACAGAGGAGAATACCAAGAGAAGCAACCAGGATAGTAAAATCTTTTTTTTTTTTTTTTTGCAGTTTTTGGCTGGGGCTGGGTTTGAACCTGCCACCTCCAGCATATGGGGCCAGCGCCCTACTCCTTTGAGCCACAGATGCTGCCCATAAAATCTATTTTTATTTTATTGCCATCATCTGCTTTATTTTTTTATTTTTATTTATTTTTTTAGTTTTTGGCCGGGGCTGGGTTTGAACCCGCCACCTCCGGCATATGGGGCCAGCACCCTACTCCTTTGAGCCATAGGCGCTGCCCCCATCTGCTTTAAATAGAGTTTAGAAGTTTTTGTAACATCTCCAGCTTACCCTTCATTTTAAAAAAGAGTCTTTTTTTTTTTTTTAATTTATTTTTTCCGAGACAGAGTCTTACTCAGTTGTCCTGGGTAGAATGCTATGGCGTCATGGCTCACAGCAACCTCCAACTCTTAGGCTAAAGCAGTCCTCTTGCCTCAGCCTCCCAAGTACCTGGGACTACAGGTGCCTGCCACAACACCCAGCTGGTTTTTTTCTATTTTTAGTAGAGATGGAGTCTCCCAGAGCTTAAGTGATCCATCTGCTTTGGCCTCCCAGAGTGCTAGGATTACAGGTGTTAGCTACCATGCCCGGCTTAAAAAATATCTTTATTGAGATATAATTCACATACCATAAAATTCATCTATTTAAAGTATATCAACTCAGTGATTTTAGTACTTCACAGAGTTGTACAACTATTACCAAAATCTAAGTTTAGAATATTTTCCTCACCCTAGAAAGAAACATTGTACCCATTGACAATTATTTTCTATCTATCCATTCCCAGTCCTAGGTCACTACTACTATTTGTATGTTTATCTATAAATTTGTCTATTCTGAACATTTTATGTAAATGAAATTATATGATATGTGGTCTTTTGTGACTGGCTTCTTTCACTTGGCATAATGTTTCATTTTACTTTTTTTAGAGATAGGGTCTCAATTTGTCACTAAAGCTGAAGGATAGTGGGTTGTAGACCTCACTACAATCTTGAATGCCTGGGTTCAGGTGATCTTCCTGCCTCAGCCTCCCAAGTAGCTGGGACTATAGGTGCTTGCCACAATTTCCAGCTAGTTTTTTGTTGTTGTTGTAGTTGCCAGTGTTGTTTAGCTGGCCCAGGCTGGGTTTGAACCCACTAGCCTTGTGTATGTGGCTTGCGCTGTAACCACTGTGCTATGGGTGCAGAGCCTACCTGGCTACTTTTTTTTTTTTTTTTTTTTTTGGTAGAGACAGAGTCTCACCTTATCGCCCTTGGTAGAGTGCTATGATGTCACAGGACTCATAGCAACCTCTAGCTCTTGGGCTTCCACGATTCTCCTACCTCAGCCTCCTGAGCAGCTGGGACTACAGGTGCCCGCCACAACGCCCTGCTATTTTTTTGGTTACAGTTCAGCCGGGGCTGGGTTTGAACCCTTGGTATATGGGGCCAGCTCCCTACTCACTGAGCCATAGGTGCCACCCTGGCTACTTTTAAATATATGTATATTTTGTAGAGATGTGGGATTCTTGCCATGTTACCAAGCTGGTCTCAAGGGATCCTCCCACGTTGGCTTCCAAAAATGCTGGGATTACAGGTGTGAGCCACTGTGCTCAGCAGCTTAGCATAATGTTTTCAAGGTTCAGCCATGTTGTAGTATGTATCCTTGTTAGTGGCTGAATAATATTCCATTATATGGATATAGGACAGTTTATTCATCAATTGATAGGATTTATTGAGTTTAATGCTAGTCTAAAGGAAAAAATTATTGAGTCAAATTAATAAGGCTAAAGACCGTGAAAATGGAAGAAAAGGATAAAAGATAAGGAACTACTTTTTTTTTTTTTTTCCAAGACAGACTCTCTGTCCCCCTCGGTGGCGTGACATAGCATCATAGCTCACAGCAACTTTAAACTCTTGGGATCAAGCGATTCTGTTGCTTCAGCCTCCCGAGTAGCTGGGACTATAGGAGCCCACCACAATGCCTGACTATTTTTCAAGATGAGGTCTCACTCTGGCTCAGGCTGGTCTCAACCTGTGAGCTGAGGCAATCCACCTGCCTCATTCTCTCAAATGCTAGGATTATAGGCATGAAAAGATAAGGTACTTCTGAACAACTTCTTTTTTAAAGGTTGGGCATAGCAGTCTTAATGAGTAGATTTTTAGTTCAGCGGTTCTCAACCTGTGGGTCACAACCCCTTTGGACTATATTAAAGATTCACAGCATTAGAAAGGTTGAGAACCACTGGTTTAGATACTACTATAAACTATTATTTGTAAGTTATTATACAATTTCTGTTATTTTAGATAATGGAAGTACGTTATTTTCACAATATCTTAAGTAATTGTCCTCGCCTTTTTATGACAGGAAACTCTGAGTACCTTGGAATATGCTCACAGAGCAAAGAACATAATGAATAAGCCGGAAGTTAATCAGAAACTCACCAAAAAAGCTCTTATTAAGGTAATTGTGAATGTTTGTGAAGTAATGCAACCTTCTTTGACAAATGTGAAAACAACCGAAACACGTAGTCATTTTTTTGTTTTTTGTTTTTTTGCCCTTGGTAGACTGCCGTGACGTCATAGCTCACAGCAACCTCAAACTCTTAGGCTCAAGCTATTCTCTTGCCTCAGCCTCCCAAGTAGCTGGGACTACAGGCACCCGCCACAACGCCTAGCTATGTTTTGGTTGCAGTTGTCATTGTTTAGCAGGCCTGGCCCGGGCTGGAACCCACCAGTCTCAGTGTATGTGGCCAGTGCCCTATTCACTGAGCTACAGGTGCTGAGTCAGAATGTATTTCTTTTTTTTTTTTTTTTAGATTTATTCCTTTTTTTTTTTTTTTTGTAGAGACAGAGTCTTACTTTATCGCCCTCGGTAGAGTGCCGTGGCATCACACAGCTTACAGCAACCTCCAAATCCTTGGGCTTAGGCGATTCTCTTGACTCAGCCTCCCGAGTAGCTGGGACTACAGGTGCCCTCCACAACGCCCGGCTATTTTTTTGTTGCAGTTTGGCCAGGGCTGGGTTTGAACCCGCCACCCTCGGCATATGGGGCCGGCACCTTACCCGCTGAGCCACAGGTGCCGCCCCAGAATGTATTTCTTAATTAAAAAAATTAGAAGCTATAAATGGTGGTTCACATCTGTAATCCCAGCACTTTGGGAAGGAGAGAGAGACTTAAAACTAGAAGGTGTTAAGTCCTAGTTTGCTTGAGACAGTCCTTGTGTTGGGGTAATTAATACGAATGGCCACTTTCACTCTAAAATGTTTGGATGATAATTTAGTCAGCTACTTAAGACCTAACAACCAAATCTAGTGATGAGTCCTGGTTCAAACAAACCAATTTAATGCACATATGAGACAATCAGTAAAATTGGTCCACTGACTATAGGGATTTGATATGAAGGAATCAGTATCAAACATTTTAGATGTGATAGTGGTCTTAAATGCTCTTAACTCTAAGAGATATATGTTGGAGTGAATGGATGAAATGATATGGGTTTTGCTTCCAAATAATCCTGAGTCTGTGGAGGAAGTGGCCGATCTTGCTGTATTTGTGCCCTGTGTGTTGGTAAATGTGCTGGGTAAAACAAGGGGCTGATTATACCGTTCTCTTTATTTTTTTTTTTGAGACAGAGTCTCACTATGTTGCCCTCAGTAGAGCGCCGTGGTGTCACAGCTCACAGCAACCTCAAACTCTCGGGCTTAAGCAATTCTCTTGGGTCCACCACAACACCTGGCTATTTTTTTGTTGCATTTGTCATTGTTTACCTGGCCCGGGGCGGGTTCGAATCCTCCAGCCTTGGCCACCACCCTAACAACTGTACTACGGGCACCCAGCCTCTCTTTACTTTTGTATGTGTTTTAAAAACTTCTATTAAGGAAAATTTCGAGGTAAGGAAAAATGATATTTAAAATTTTATTTTTGTTTTTTTGAATGTCTCTTGATCTTTTGCCCAAGCTAGAGTGCCATGGTGTCAGCCATCTTCCTTCCTCAGCCTCCCAAGTAGCTGGGACTATAGGCATTTGTCACAACACCTGCTTAATTTTTTTTTCTTTTTTTTTTGAGACTGGGTCTGACTCTGTGGTCCTGAGTAGAGTACATTTACAAACTCTTAGGCTCAAGTGATCCTTTTGTCTCAGCCTCCAGATTAGCTGGGACTGCAGGCACCTGCCACAATGCCTGGTTATTTTTTAGGGACAGGTCTCTTGCTCAGGCTAGACTCAAACTTCTGAGCTCAAGCAATCCACTTGTCTCAGCTTCCCAGAATGCTAGGATTACAAGCATGAGCTTATGGGCCCAGTCTTTGAGATATAATTATATATATGTTATATAAACATAACATCCACCTAATGTAAACATATGATTCAATGATTTTTAGTACATTTACAGAGTGTTGCAATATCACACAATCTGGGTTGAGAAAATTTTGATCAATATCAGGTTTCCTGTTGCTCCTTGCAATCAGGAGCTGATCTGCTGATCTGCTTTCTGTTTATAGATTTGTGTTTTCTAGACATTTCTTAGAAGGGAAATCATATGATATTTGGTCTTTTTTGCAAGTGGCTTTTTTCACTTAGCATTACATTTATGGTTCTATTTATGTTGTAAAATGTATCAACAGTTCATTTCTTTTTAGTGTTGAATAGTTTGTCATTATATAGATAATACAATTGTTAATACATTCACCAATTGACATTGGGTCATTTCTAATAATACCACTATGAACATTCCTGTATAGGCCTTTGTGTTGATGTTTGTTTTGTTTTTTCTTTTTCTTTTTTTTTTTTGAGACAGCCTTAAGCTGTCACCCTGGGTTGAGTGCCATGGTGTCACTGCTCATAGCAACCTCCAACTTCTGGGCTTAAGTGATTCTCTTGCCTCAGCCTCCCAAGTAGCTGGGACTTCCAGTGCTCGCCACAATGCCCGGCTATTTTTTGGTTGTAGTTGTCATTGTTGTTTGGCAGGCCCGGGCTGGATTTGAACCCACCAGCTCTGGTGTATGTGGTGGCACCTTAGCCTCTTGAGCTACAGGTGCCCAGCCCGTGTCGATGTGTTTTGTTTTGTTTTAAGAGACAGAGTCTCACGTTATCACCCTCAGTAAAGTGCTATGGCATCACAGCTCACAGCAACCTCCAGTTCTTAGGCTTAGGTGATTCTCTTGCCTCAGCCTCCCAAGTAGCTGGGACTACAGGTGCCCGCCACAACGCCCAGCTATTTTTTGTTGCAGTTTGGCCGGAGTCGGGTTCTAACCTGCCACCCTTGGTATATGGGGCCAGCGCCCTACCCACTGAGCCACAGGCGCTGCCTGATGTGCTTTTATTTCTCAGTTTTTTTTTTTTTTTTTTTTGAGAGTTTCACTATGTTACCCTTGGTAGAGTGCCGTGGCATCACACCTCACAACAACCTCAATCTCTTGGGCTCAAGTGATTCTCTTGCCTCAGCCTGCCAAGTAGCTGGGACTAGAGGCGCCTGCCACAAAACCTGGCTATTTTTTTGGTGTAATTGTCATTGTTTGGCAGGCCCAGGCCAGGTTTGAACCTGCCAGCCTCGGTGTATGTGGTCGGTGCTGTACCCACTGAGCTACAGGTGCTGTCCAATAGTTCTATTTTTTATAAAGATGGAGTCTTGCTCTTGCTCGGGCTGGTCTTTAAATCTTGGCCTCAAATGATCCTCCTATCTTGGCTTCCCAAAGTGCTAGGATTATAGGCATGAGTCACTGCCCTCATTTCCTTGTGAAGTTGAGCATTTTTTCATGTGTTCATTATCCATCTGTATTTTATTTTGTTTTTGGTGAGATATCTGTTCAAATGCTTTGCCCAATTTTGTTTTATTTTTTTTTTTGAGATAGAGTCTCACTTTGTGGCCCTGGGTAGAGTGCTATGGCATCATAGGTCACAGCAACCTCAAACTCTGGGCTCAAGCTTCTCTTGCCTCACGCTCTCAAGCAGCTGAGACTACAAGGTGCTCACCACAACAGCTGGCTAACTTTGGCCAATTTTTAATTGACTTGCTTTCTTCTTGTAAGTTGTTTATATATTCTAGATATAAGCCCTTATGAGATATGATTTGCAATAGTTCTTCCTTGTCTGGCTTGTCTTTTCCTTTTCTTGGTTACTTTTTTTTTAATTAAAATTTTCATCAAGATAATTATAGATTTACATACATTTATAAGAAATAATACTGAGAACTCTGGGAGGCCAAGGTGGGTGAATTGCCTGAACTCAGGAGTTCGAGACTGACCTGAGCAAGAGTGAGACCCTGTCTCTAAAAATAGCTGGGCATTGTGGTGGGCACCTGTAGTCCCAGCTGCTTGGGAGGCTCTGGCAAGAAGATAACTTGAGCCTAGGAGTTTGAGGTTGCTGTGAGCTATGATTTGACGTTACTCTACCAGGGGCAACAAAATGAGACTCTGTGAAAAAAAAAAAAAAGAAATAATACAGAGAAATCTTTTGTATATTTTTTCAAACTTTCTTCTATCACGATAGAGATAGAGATATTGGTAACAATACACTGTTTGTATTCCCCAGTTTTCCTTATACTCATATGTGTGTATATATTTAATTCTAGATAATTTTGTTACATTTGTAGGTTCATAAATCCACTATCACAATGAAGGTACTGAGTAGTTCTATCACAAGGGTTCCTCATATTACTCTTTTATAACCATTTTCTTCCCATCCCCTCCCTACACTCACTAATCAGTGGTACTCACTAATCTGTTCTTTATGTGTAGAATTTTATCATTTCAGAAATGTTATTGAATGGAACCATACAGTATATAAACCTTTGGGATTGCCTTATTACTCAGCTGAATTCTCTGGACATTCACCCAGTTGTGTGTATCATTAGATCTTTTTTTGATAGAGGTAAATGGTATTCCATGGCACAGATGTTTCATACATACAGTTTATGTAAGCATTCATCTGCTGAATGAGATATGGACTGATTTCAGGTTTTTTTGCTATTAGAAATAAAGTTGCTATTAACATTCATTTATAGATATTTGTGTAAACATAAATTTCCATTTCTTTGGAATAATTGCCTAAGAACGTAACTGTTGGGTTATATGGTAATTGAATGTTTAGTTTAAGAAACTGCGAAACTGTGTTTCAAACCTGCTGTACTGTCTTACATTCCCAGTAGCTATATTAGTGATTAGTTTCTCCACATCCTTACCAGTAGCATTTTATTTTAGCCATTGTGATAGGTGTGATAAGGTGATAGATAGCTCACTGTGGTTTTAACCTGCATTTTTCTAATGAAGAGAGAAACCTGTGGGTTGCGACCCCTTAGTAATAATGAAAATACATCCTGCATATCAGATATTTACATTACGATTCATGACAGTAGCAAAATTATAGTTATCAAGTAGCAATGAAAATAATTTTATGGTTGGGGGTCACCACAACATAAGGAACTGTATTAAAGGATCGCAGCATTAGGAAGGTTGAGAACCACTGCTCTAATGGCTAATAATGTTGAACATCTTTTTATGTACTTATTTGGTATTGATATGTTTATATATAGAATATATACATATGTATAATATATTTATTTTCCCCTACAATTATTGGTAGAAGTACCTATATTATTTGTCTTAGAGTTTTCTTACAGTATCTCTTGATGTGTTCTTCTGTTCTTTGTATTTTCTATAAATTGGTAGTTGGATCTCGAGGCTTTGTTAAATTCAGGTTTGTCTCATTTGTTTTATTTTTATTTTTATTCATTTAAAACATTTTCTTTTAGTCTCATTTGTTTTAGGAAAGACTGATCCATAAGTGGTAGTACGTTCTTCCAGTAGGAAGCATGTTGTGTCTTTTTCTTTGTCTTTTTGTGAACAGATGATATTAAGAGATTTAATCCATGTTTTCCTTTTAAGATTGTAATTAATAGTAATATTAATTAAATCATTATTTCTGTTCGATTGCTGAACTATAGGTTGAGTATCCCTTATCTGAAATGCTTGGTACCAGAAGTGTTTTGGATTTTAGGTTTTTTCAGACTTTCGAATATTTGCACGATATAACATACATTATATGTATATATATACACCAGGTATACACATAGGTGGTAATGGGATCCACATCTAGATACACAATTCATTTATGTTTCATATATACCTTACACACGCAGCCAGAAGGTAGTTTAGTGGAATATTTTAAATAATTTTATGCATGAAACAACATAGTTTTTTTTTGTTTTTTTGGTTTTTTTTGAGACAGAGTCTCACTATGTTGCCCTTGGTAGAGTGCTGTGGCATCACAGCTCACAGCAACCTCCAACTCTTGGGCTGAAGTGAGTCTCTTGATTCAGCCTCCCAAAGTAGCTGGGACTACAGGAGCCCACCACAACACCCACAATGGTTGTAGTTGTCATTGTTGTTTGGTAGGCCCAGGCTGGATTCGAACCCACTAGCTCCAGTGTATATGGCTGGCGCCATACCCACCGAGCTATAGGGCGGAGCCCCTGAAAACGTTTTGACTGTTTTTGACTATGACCCGTTGCATGAGGTCATGTGTAGAATTTTCTACTTGTGATATCATGTTATTACTTTAAAAGTTTTCGGTTTTTGGAACATTTTTGATTTCACATTTTCTAGGTAGGGATGCTCAGCCTATATCTACCCAGGGGTATAGTTCTTATAGGAAAGGCAGGGCATATGCTTGAATAATTTCTTTTATTTGCCAATAATGAGAGTAATTAAGTGTTTTCCTAGCTTTTTAGTGTTTTTATTACCTCAAGATTTAAAATATTTGTTTAATCTCTTGTAGTTATTATCCTTGTTGATGCCCAAATTGTCTTCTTTTTGACTAAAGGGTACCTCTTCAAGTAGGTTCTTGAGTCCTTTTCACTAGCATGGTAGGCTTTGTTCGCTTCCTTCCTATCTTGTTTGACAAAATGTCCCAGGTTCGTGTTGAATAATTCTTGCCCTAGTCATAGCATCAGATGCTTCTCTAAGGAATCTTGGCTTCTTTTAGTGTGAAATACTCCAAGCTTGGTATGGTTGTTGTGTTTTTTCTTTCTTTCTTTTTTTTTTTTGAGACAGAGTTTTACTATGTCTCCCTCGGTAGAGTGCTGTGGCATCACAGCTCACAGCAACCTCCAGCTCTTGGGCTTAGGCAATTCTCTTGCCTCAGCCTCCCGAGTAGCTGGGACTGGAGGCGCCTGCCACAACGCCCAGCCATTTTTTTTTTTTTTTTTTTGCAGTTTTGGCCAGGGCTGGGTTCAAACCTACCACCCTCGGTATATGGGGCTGGCGCCCTACTCACTTAGCTACAGGCACTGCCCTTTTGTGTTTTTTCTTGAGAAGCCTATATTTTCACAATGAGTTCATTTAAAGGAGGTTGAAAGCCATCAACAGACTTTTATTTTTATTTCTAGCTTGGTACCCGTAGCACAGTGGTTACTATGCCAGCTACATGCATCAGGGCTGGCAGGTTCAAACCCAACCCAGGCCAGCTAAACAACAATGACAACTGCAACAAGAAAATAGCCAGGCATTATGGCAGGTGCTTGTAGTCCCAGCTACTTGGAAGGCTGAGGCAAGAGAATCACTTAAGTCCAAGATTTGAGGTTGTTGTGAGCTGTAGTGCAACTGAGTCTACCAAGGGTGACATAGTGAGACTCTGTCTCAAAAAAGAAAAAAGAAAGACTTTATTTCTAAATAATTTAATGTTGATTTGAAAAATATGATTATAACTTATCATACTTTGTTGTGTTTTAGGAAACATAAAAACACTAATTTGTGTTTAATTTATTGCTTATTCTCCCTAAACTGAATGAAAAAAAGTACTAAATTGACACCTATAACATTCTTCTTGTGTAGGAATATACGGAAGAAATAGAGCGCCTAAAGAGAGATCTTGCTGCAGCCCGTGAGAAAAATGGAGTGTACATTTCTGAAGAAAATTTTAGGTAACTTCTTGCTGTAGTTAATTTCTAAGAATAAGTGTGCTTCCCAGTTTTTTCCAATGGTTGCCTCTTGTTTTTTTTTTTTTTTTTTTTGAGACAGAGTCTCACTTTGTTGCCCTCAGTAGAGTGCTGTTGTGTCACAGCTCGCAGCAACCTCAAATTCCTGGGCTTCAGTGATTATCCTGCCTCAGCCTCCTGAGTAGCTGAGGGTAGAGGTGTTGACTTGATGCCCAGCTAATTTTTTTATTTTTTAGTAGAGATGGGGTCTTGCTTAGCTCAGGCTGGTCTTGAACTTCTGAATTCAAGTGAACCTTCTGCCTCCTAGTACAGTATCAAAGCTGGGAAATTGACATTGGTACAATGTGAGGGTAGATTTGTATAACCTCTGCACAAGTGTAGATCTGTGTAACCACCAATGCAATCAACATGTAGAACTATACTATTATCACGAAGATCCTTAGTAGGCTCAGCACCTGTAGCACGGTGGTTATGGCACTGGCCACATACATTACAGCTGGCAGGTTCGAATCCAGCCTGGCCCTACTAAACAACAATGACAACTACAACAAAAAATAGCCAGGCCAATATTGTGGTGGCGCCTGGGAGGATACTTGGAGGCTGAGGGAAGAGAATCGCTTAAGCCCAAGATTGGAGGTTGCTGTGAGCTGTGATGTCATGGCACTCTACCGAGGGCGACATAATGAAACTCTGTCTCAAAAAAAAAAAAAAAAAAAAATTCCTTTTTGTATTTATCCTTGAAGATATAGGGAGGACAACTTTTATAGAACATCATTACAAAATTAATGATGATAAAACATTTATATCTAATTAATGGTCAGAAGCAATTTAGTATAATCTTTCACTGAACTTTTTGGTAGATATTATCATTAAGGCCAGGAGTGGTGGCTCACGCCTGTAATCCTAGCACTTTGGGAGGCCAAGGTGGGTGGAGTGCCCTGACTTCATAGGTTTGAGACCAGCCTGAGCAAGAGCGAGACTCCCATTTAAAAAAAAACAGCTGGGTATTGTGGTGGGTGCCTATAGTCCCAGCTACTTGGGAGGCTGAGGAAAGAGAAACACTTGTGCCCAAGAGCTGGAGGTTGTCAGCTATGATGCCATGACGTTCTACCCAGTGTGACAAAGTGAGTCTTTTTTTTGTTTGAGACAGAGTGAGACTTGTCTCTAAAAATTGCCAGGGGTTGTGGTAGGTTCCTGTAGTCCCAGCTATGTGGGAGGCTGAGGTAACAACAGAATCACCTGAGCCCAAGAGTTGAGGTTGCTGTGAGCTCTGACACCATGACACTATGGGGGCAACAAAGAGAAACAAAAAAAACCCCCAGATATTAACATTACATGACGACTCTAGTAGTACATAAACCATACCGAAACTCAGTTTTTTCCATATATTGGTTCTTTCTTTCTTTCTTTATTTTTTTTTTTTCTGAGACAGAGCCTCAAGCTGTCGCCCTGGGTAGAGTGCTGTGGCATCACAGCTCACAGCAACCTCCCAACTCTTGGGCTTACGTGATTCTCTTGCCTACAAATAGCTTTGCTCCTCGATTTCCTGTTAGTTGTCAAATATTGGCACCTTATGGACTGTCTGATTTTCCTATTTTCTGCTATTTATGTCTGAGGTTTGGTTTTGTTTTTCGGAAACAATGTTATGAGCTTTACAAAATACTCAGAGTTCATCCATGAATGCCTAAGATGCGATAGAGTAAGAGACAGTATAAAATTATAGGTTAGGTAACAGTTTACCATGACTAAGGGAGGTTTTGTTAGTGCTTTAGGAGTGAAAAATAGCTAACAAGGTGCTTAGTCCTGGCTATAATCTTTAGAAATAATATTGTTTATTGGCCTTCATTTTTTTGATGTTTTTTAGCTTAAGAAAAAAATGTTAGTTTTGAGTTGTTAATCTCACAATTGAAAAGACAGTATTTGCTTTCTAGTAGACCTGAGGCGTAATCTGAAACAAAGTTCCTTCTGGAAAAGTTCTTGGAATTACTACACTCTTTATAGTCAGAGAATGGCCACAAAAGCTATAGCCAACATTTGAAACAGGGTAATGCTTTATTTACTCCAAGTTTAATAGGCATTTTAAACCATATCAAAACCATCACATTGGCTCGGCGCTGGTAGCTCAGTGGCTAGGGTGCCGGCCACATACTCCTGGGTTGGTGGGTTTGAACCCAGCCCGGGCCTGCCAAAACAACAATGAGAACTACAGAAGAAAAAAAAAAACAACATAGGCAGGTGTTGTGGCAGGCGTCTATAGTCCCAGCTACTTGGGTGGCTGAGGCAAGAGAATTGCTAAAGGAAGAAAAGACAAAAGCAGAAAGTTAAAAAAGAAAAAAACTTCAAACTAGGACAATTGAAAGCTGGTTGAAAGCAAATTCAAGAAAAAGAAAAAACAAATAACACAAATCAATATAAGAATAGCCCTTCAAATACCTCATTATATAAGACCTATTTCTAATAAAGAACTAATGTATTCAATCAGAAGACTGTTAGAAATGGGCGGTGCCTGTGGCTCAAGGAGTAGGGCGCCGGTCCCATATGCCAGAGGTGGCAGGTTCAAACCTAGCCCTGGCCAAAAACCACAAAAAAAAAAAAAAAAAGACTGTTAGAATTAACTCTCCTCTTACACCTCCGTTTTAGTTTTTCCCTTAATGAATAATATCTCTAGTTAATATATTAGGGGATTTGCATTCACAGAAGATTCTTTGTCATGTTAGCATAATGTGGAATAGAAAATTGTTGGTAGTGGTGAAGGAACTGGACAAGCGTTCACTTCAATCAGATCCATGAAAGTCGTTCTAGAAGGCCTATGAGCTTTGTGTTTGGCAAGCAGTGCTCTACCTTGATTCTTTTTACTGCTTTGTCTTTAACTTTATCTTCTAATACTTCCATGTATTTTTAAAAAGTCTTATTCTCTGTCCTACTTACCCCTCCTTTTAAAAAACAATCTAGTATCCTGTTTTTTTTATAGATACAATATATCCCTTATCTCAGAAACATCGTTAATGGTATTGAAGGTTTTTCTCTCCCCGTCTTTACTTTGGGATTCCCCCATCCCGTTTGTTGTGATATCTCTCATTTGTGTTTATTTTCTTCAAGTATCTAGTGATTTTTGGCTGGCAGTGAAATGGATTAGAAACTTTGTACATGGGTGAGGCTTGTGCACCTGTGAATTCACTGTAGGGGGGAAAGTGTGTACCTCAGTGTTAAGTATGGACTTCTATCAAATGTCATTCTTTGTTGGATTTTTTTTTTTCTTTTGGATAGACCTTCTAGTCTTTGCTGAGAAAACTTTCGCAGTTTTCCATTTAGAGGTTATTCTGGCTGCTGATGTTTTTAGTTTAGAGTGGGCCTAGGGGGACTGAGGAGCCCAGCCGTAAGTAGATTTATACTTAAAATGCCTATTTGCACCCCTAAACCTTACTCCTGCCCTCCATTGTGTCTAGTGAAAGTGAAGCTGGAAGTTCTAGTTCAGTTCTTGTATACTGGTGGCTCTCAATGAAATGGGGGGTTTGGGAGGGGTGACGGTGGTGGTGGTGGTAAATCTTGCCCCCCACCCACAGCACATTTGGCAATGCCAGAGACATTTTTTGTTGTCATGACTGAGATGTTACTAAACATCCTGAAATGCACAGGGCATCCCCACAGCAAAGAAATAAGGTTTAAAGTAGTGCTAAGGCAGAGAAACTCTGCCCTAGAGAATAATCCCTTGATTAACCCTCATGAGGGTTTATGTGGTGGGGTGATAGTAGTATGTGTGCAGGGGTCAGGGATATAAGTACTCTGTACATAGTTTAATTTAGGCCTCTAGTTTTTAGCCCTTTATCTCACCCCTTCCCCTGTGATATCTGATTCCTTCCAGTCTCAGGTCTTTCCAGCATTCTGTGGGGTGTATTTATATTCCTGATTACAAACACTTAAGTTGTATTCCCTCTCTCTCTACTTACAGTCCTCTGCTGGCTTTCTAGTTTTGCAAATTTGATATACATATGATTTACCCCTTATATATAGGAAATCTTGGTTTCAGAATAGAAGTCAAAAGAAAAATGTAACACAAAGACATTTGTTCTTTGCAATTTCTATTTATTTCTGACACTTAGGCATCATTATTATGATGGTGATAGATGGTGGAGATGAGTTCATGTAACTACCGTAATTGTCTTAGAATAAATTTTATGTGGGTTAGGAAAAAAATTAACTATTAAACTTATATTAAATTTTATTTTAGAACCATGAATGGAAAATTAACTGTTCAAGAAGAACAGATTGTAGAACTGATTGAAAAAATTGGTGCCGTTGAGGAGGAACTAAGTAGGGTAAGCGTTTAAAACAGCATTCAATGTTATGTGGAAAGCAAACACTATAAGAAACTTAGAATGTGCTACTTGGGAGGCTGAGGCAAGAGAATCGCTTAAGCCCAGGAGTTGGAGGTTGCTGTGAGCTGTGTGAGGCCATGGCACTCTACCGAGGGCCATAAAGTGAGACTCTGTCACTAGAAAAAAAAAAAAAAGAAACTTAGAATGTGAAGGACCTGATACAGTTTCTTTCTTTGGCACCTGTGGCTCAGTGAGTGGGGCGCCGGCCCCATATGCCGAGGGTTGCGGGTTCAAACCCAGCCCCGGCCAAACTGCAACAAAGAAAATAGCTGGGCGTTGTGGCGGGCGCCTGGGAGGCTGAGGCAAGAGAATCGCGTAAAGAGGTTGCTGTGAGCCGTGTGACGCCACGGCACTCTACCCGAGGGTGGTACAGTGAGACTCTGTCTCTACAAAAAAAAAAAAAATTTTTTTTCTGGCTGACCCTTATACTGAAAGTAAGTTGGGATCATTATTTTACTATCATCAATGATAATGAAAAAGCTTAATGAATGCAGTATTTTCAGAAGATAATTGAATAATGCAGGTTTGTTGTATAGCTACAAAATAGTGAGTGCCAAGGCATTTTTGTTGACGTGATTATCAGAAGAAGGGATACATATATTGGGAGAGAAAGGTTATTAAGTAAAAGTGATAACTAAGTTAGGCAACAGACCGGACCCTTCGATGTTTCCTTTTACATTAATACGTTTGTATTAAAATCCATAGACAGTGTTGGAAGGAAACTGAAGAATTGGTATCCCTATACCAGACCTGTTATCTCACAGTTTAGAATAAGCTTACAGGAAGAAGACAGGTGCCATATAAAATAGCTGGTCACTTGTTATAACTTTTGTATGAAGTAATTTGTTTCATTCTTCTAATACATATTATGGGTTAGCCAGATGTCTTAACCATATCAGCCTTTTTAAATTCTTAATGTTTAACATATTTAGGTTACAGAGTTGTTTATGACTAATAAAAATGAACTTGACCAGTGTAAATATGACCTGCAAAATAAGACACAGGAACTTGAAAGCACTCAAAAACATTTGCAAGAAACTAAATTACAACTTGTTAAAGAAGAATACATCACAGCAGTTTTGGAAAGTACTGAAGAGAAACTTCATGATGCTGCTAGCAAGGTTTGTCATTTGTACTTGCATTAAGTATTGAAGAAATTTAACTTGTTAACAATTAAACAAATTAGAGAATGGGTAGAAGTAATTTTCTGTGCTTAAGTATTAATTGTGAGATTTTCTTTATTCATTCCAAATATACTTCTGTCAATTTAAAAATCATTATTTTACTCTTTTATCTGTATTTTTCTCCCTGGAGATGCTGACTTAAGAAAAAAACTAGTCCTGGAGTCTTGAAAATGGAACATGACTTTGTAGTATATTTTGTTGGACTTTTAGAATAATGATGCTATGGTGCTTTTTCTTTGTGGTGATGATTCAACCTAATTAGTCACGAAGAAGTCAATACTTTCTAATAATGAAAGATTTTGCGCGTCTTTAATTTATTAGGTGTACTTTTGAGGAAGTGGTAGAACATAGTAGGAAAAAAATTTTTCAGGAAGCATAATTATTGCAATAAATTGGCAAAATCACTTCCTTGCTTGCATAAATGGCTAGCAGAGGGGAAATAAACATTCTTAGGCATCTGAATAAATTAAAACATGAGATTAAGTACTTTTTCTGATACAATGTCTAAAATTTACTAGTTCTTGTCAGGAGAAATCCTTATGTAGCACAGATGTTTTCATTAGATTGCTTTTATCATAACATTTATTTTTAAAAATGTTATATAGCTGCTTAGCACAGTTGAAGAAACTACAAAAGATGTATCTGGTCTCCATTCCAAACTGGATCGGAAGAAGGCAGTTGATCAACACAATGCAGAAGCTCAGAATATTTTTGGCAAAAACTTAAATAGTCTGTTTAGTAATATGGAAGAATTAATTAAGGATGGCAGCTCAAAACAAAAGGCCATACTAGAAGTTCACAAGACCTTGTTTGGTAAGTTAATGCACTTATGTTTTTAGTGTTTTGTGTGTTGCTGTGAGGCTAATTTCAAAACTCATAATTTAATTTTGTGAAACTTAGGTGAATGTGCCTCTAATACCCTCCCCAGTGCATTCACTATCTGTTTAGACTAGAGATTAATGCTTTTACTGTCTTTGAATTATAACAAATCTTAGGGGTTTTTCCCCGTTTTCTACAAAATACTGTTTGTTAAATGATTAAGAGTGTATTTTTAAAAGTCCTCTTTATCCCTGATCCTAGTCCATTCCCTATAGATATTACTGTTAAATTTCCTGGGTCTCTTTCTAGTTTTCTGTACGTAAACATTTTTCCTTTCTTTTCCTTTTTATTTCAGATTAATATAAGGGTAGAAACTATAAGGTTACGTTGTTTGCATTTGTTAGATAAAGTCTAAGTTGTAGTTAATAAAAAAATCACGTAGGCTGTAGTCACACTAAGCCAACCACTATAAATTTTGGTATTGACTTATAGTTTCTCTCTTCTTCTATGAACTCTTCCTACCGTATTATGGCAGGAATACTGATAATAATTATTGAAATGTTAGTTTTATTTAGAGATTAATTTTAGAATATTCTAATTCTTGGTTTGCTGGGAGTTATAGTTAAAGGTCTGATAACACTTACAAATATATCAGGGTCCTACAGAACACTATAGAACATGTATAACGTGTGTTTAACATATTTCATTTCTTACGTAGCGAGCCAGTTATTTTAAGCTTACTTGTTATTGCAAATTCCTCAAGGATAAAATTTTGCCAAATTCTTTGAAATGGTTTGAGCTATATTTAAATATATTTATGTAGAAGTTTACCTCCTTTTTTTTTTTGTTATAGATAAGCTACTGTCTTCCAGTGTCTCTGCATTAGACAGCATTACCACAGTGGCACTTGGATCTCTCAGGTCTATTCCAGAAAATGTGTCTACTCATGTTTCTCAGATTCTGAAGATGATATTAAAAGAGCAATCATTAGCAGCAGAAAGTAAATCTGTGCAACAAGAATTGATTGTTAGTATATCTCAAAATATTTTTGGAGAATTACATTTGATAAGTCTTGGAAAAACAATGTTGACTGCTATTCTGTCATCTTAAGGTTTGCTAGACACTAATAGACATATCACTATGTTTATATTTTTAAAGGCAAATTTCTCTACTGTTTTCTTCTTCCCAGATTGATCTCCAAATGTATATAACTAACATTTGACATTTTTTCCACTCATATCTTGTAACATTAGAAGTGGGCATTATTGGTGAGCTTTCTAATGAATAAAGGGCAGGCTTAGTATCACATGATTTCAGGGGACCCATGACTTGTTAGTTGGCCTAGAAGTTGATAAGTCATCCTTTCTCCAAGGGTCTTGGCCCAACCAAAAGGGCATATTGGGTACTTAATTTTAAAACTACAGTAATATGTGATAGTAATATGTAATAGTGATCCAAGAAAAATGACTTTTAGAATTCTAGGAATAATTCTTGAGATTAGATCTGTGTGGCCATGCCACTGTGGGGCTTAAGTGTAAAGGTTTTTCCCCACAGTTCTATGGAAGTCACTCATCTTATCATACTTAATATTATTCTATAATGGTATGGTTTGTCTAAGAAGTTCTTGTCTGTATCACCTATTTTTATTTGTATAGGCTCTCTGCCTCTTTTTTTGAGTTTAACAATACTTATTAAACATTTTCCAAGTAAATACCACAACTGTTAGCTGATCCTTTGACTTGATTCAGTGCTTATATAACACTATTTGATAGTATTTTAGTCACCCAAATTTGACAAAGTTAAAAGATACTCTGCTAATGACAACTTTAAAAATTGATTCATTCACTAAATGGTGGTCTGTATACACAGGCATATCTTAGACATGTTGCATGTTTGGTTTTAGGCAATCACACTAAGGTGAAAATTGCAATAAAGTAAACCACAAATTTTTTTGGTTTCCTACTGCGTATAAAAGTTTATACAACACTGCAGTCTATTTACGCAATAACATTCTGTCTTAAAAAGTCTTGTACATGCCTTAATTAAAAAATACTTTATTACTAAAAAATGCTAATGCTCATCTAAGTCATTAGCAAGTCTGTTTTTGCTGCTGGAGGGTCTTGCCTCAATGTTGATGGCTGCTGATTGAACAGGGTGGCTGTGACAATTTCTTAAAAGGAGACTACAATGAAGTTTGCTGCCTTGATTGCTGTTTCTTTATGAAAGTAGTATATGATGCTGTTTGATAATATTTTTCCCACAGTTTGGAATATTGAAATGTTACAATTAACTCATTTTTCATTCTTCTAAATTCTTCTGACTTTTTCATTAGACAGTTAAGAAATTATTGTATACTAAGTGACAATTTCTTTTTCTTTTTTTTGAGACAAAGTCTCACTGTCTCCCTTGGTAGAGTGAGACAAGGTGTAGCTCACAGCAACCTTCAACTCTTGGGCTCAAGTGATCCTCTTGCTTCAGCCTCCCAAGCACCTGGGACTACAGGTGCTGGCCACATCGCCCGGCTAGTTTTTAGAGATGGGATCTTGCTCTTGCTCAGACTGGTCTCCAGCTCTTGAACTCAAACAATCCATCCACTTTGGCCTCCCAGAGTGCTAGGATTAGAGGCGTTAGCTACTGTGCCC
Organism: Nycticebus coucang; assembly: GCF_027406575.1. NCBI lineage: Eukaryota > Metazoa > Chordata > Mammalia > Primates > Lorisidae > Nycticebus > Nycticebus coucang. The sequence goes on from NC_069782.1 coordinate 121,953,352, forward strand.
GGACTAACTTTATTTTTATATTTATTTATTTGTATATGTATTTATTTTTTGAGACAAAGTCTCACTATGTTGCCCTTGGTAGAGTGCTGTGGTGTCACAGCTCACAGCAACGTCAAACTCTTGGGCTTAAGCAATCCTCTTGCTTCAGCCTCCCAAGCCCCTGGGACTATAGGCACTGGCCACATCACTTGGCTAATTTTTAGAAATGGGGTCTTGCTCTTGTCAAACTGGTCTCCAACTCCTGAGCTCAGGCGATCCACCCGCCTTGGCCTTCCATTCTTGCTCCAGGCTAAAGTGCAGTATCAGTCTAGCTCACAGCATCCTCAAAATCCTGAGTGCAAGGGATCCTTCTGCTTCAGGCTCCTGAGTAGCTGGGACTATAGGCACCCACCACAATGCCTGGCTGATTTTTCCATTTTCTGTAGAGGCAGGGTCTCATTCATGCTTAGGCTGGTCTTGAACTTCTGAGCTTAGGGGAGCCTCCTGTCCTCTGCTAGGATTACAGGGGTGAACCATTTCACCCAGCCTCTAAGTGACCATTTTCTTAATTACTACTGGAAGCAGGAGTGACTTATTCTGAATATAAACTCTGGATATACAGATTTATCTCTGTGGGCTTTAAAGGATGGAGAATGGAAACTTAGAATTTTAATGTGCATGTGTAGTTACTGAACTATTTTAAGATATTATCATTTAACCAGCTAGGTTTATGGAAGTAAAAAAATCTTTTTTTAACAATATGTTTATTTTTAAAACTAGAATGTACTTAAGACTGACCTTCTGAGTTCTCTGGAAATGATTTTATCCTCCACTGTGGTGTCTATATTGAAAATCAATAGTCAGCTAAAGCATATTTTTAAGACCTCGTTGACTGTGGCTGATAAGGTAACAAATGTTATGTTCTTAACATCTAAAAATTTACATGTTATTTAAGAAGGAAACTAATTTTCCTTTTTTCTTCTAAGATAGAAGATCAGAAAAAGGAATTGGATGGCTTCCTCAGTATACTTTGTAATAATCTACACGAACTACAGGAAAATACAATTTCTTCCTTGGCAGAATCACAGAAACAATATGGAATGTATGCTGAAGACCTAAAGACAATAAAGCAAACCCATTCACAGGTATCTTATGCTTTTTTTGGAGATAGAGTCTCATTATGTTGCCCTTGGTGGAGTGCTGTGGCGTCACAGCTCACAGCAACCTCAAACTCTTAGGCTTAAGTGATTTTCTTGCCTCAGCCTTCCAAGTAACTGGGACAATAGGTACCCACCACAACACTTGGCTATATTCACAGATATCCTGTTTAGCTGACTTGGAAAGTATATAAGAAAATTTTATGCGTAGCTCCTGTAGCTCAAGCGGCTAAGATGCCAGGCACATACACCAGAGCTGGCGGGTTTGAATCTGGTCCCGGTCTGCCTAACAATGACAACTATAACAAAAAAAAATAGCTGGGTGTTGTGGCAGGCATCTGTCGTCCCAGCTACTTGGGAGGCTGAGGCAAGAGAATCACTTAAGCCCAGGAGTTGGAGGTTGCTGTGAGCTGTGACACTATGGCACTCTACCCAGGGTGATAGCTTGAGGCTATGTCTCAAAAAAAAATAAATAAATAAAACTCTGTCTCAATGATGATTTGATATGACTTAATAATCTATGTCACACAATCTGAATGTTATAAATCTAATTTAGTGCCATGAAAATACCATAACCAGGCAGTGCCTGTGGCTCAGTGAGTAGGACGCTGGCCCCGTATACCAAGGGTGGCAGGTTCGAACTCAGCCCCAGCCAAACTGCAACAACAACAACAAATAAGTAGCCGGGTGTTGTGGTGGGTGCTGTAGTCCCAGCTACTTGGGAGACTGAGGCAAGAGTATCACCTAAACCCAAGAGCTGGAGGTTGCTGTGAGCTGTGACACCATGGTACTCTACAGAGGGCAACAGAGAAAGAAAGAAAATACCATAGCCATTGTTGGCTATAGCGGTAATGAATATAAAACAATTGAGAATACTTCTTTTGATTACTTAATATTTAAGGACTTATGACATCTAGAACCCTATGCTGAAGCACAGTATGATAAACAAAACTTATTTCCTCACATCAAGGTGAAAGATGAATATGGAGAAACATACCCTTGTAGGAAAATGGTTATAACACTTAACATGTAGCTACTTTTTAACTTGATAGGATGACATGGATAGTTACTACCTTTTTTTTTTTTGTTTTTTTTTGTAGAGACAGAGTCTCACTTTATGGCCCTTGGTAGAGTGCCATGGCATCACACAGCTCACAGCAACCTCCAACTCCTGGGCTTAAGCGATTTTCTTGCCTCAGCCTCCCGAGTAGCTGGGACTACAGGCGCCCGCCACAACGCCCAGCTATTTTTTGGTTGCAGTTCAGCCGGGGCCGGGTTTGAATCTGCCACCCTCGGTATATGGGGCCGGCGCCTTACCGACTGAGCAACAGGCGCCGCCCTAGTTACTACCTTTCATAAACTAAGACCTACTTTCTTATTGTTTCTGTCTCATTGATGACATTTAAAATGTAAATTAACGTGCTTTTAATTTTTACTGATTGGTTATAAATGTAATTCATGATTTATCTTCCTTAGTATTTGAAGCTTTAAACCAAAACTAAATCTCCAAACCACAATCTATAAATGTTAGGTATATGAAAAAGAACTTCTGGTATTTTAAAATTTTAGTAATGAACATCTAAAGTTTTATTTAATGAGCCTATTATGATATGGCATAACTCTTTGGTCAGTAAAACTGTTGACATGACATACTGAGGAGAAGAGTTCTTTTTTGGAAAATGAAGGGGAAGGAATCATCCCTATCACTTGAAACAAGAGAAGGAAACACTTTCAAGACTTTTCTTTTAGGTAATACCTGTGTTTAAAGCAACTTTAAAATAATATTGCTATTTTTTTCTAGTTGATAAGCATGAAACTTTTCATAGAGAGGATAACATCAAAAATTAGTAAAAATAGTTAATATTTATTGAGCAACTGATTGTGTGTTTATTCCTTCTGCTAATATAGATGGATATTCTATTAGCTCAGTTTTCTAAAGAGGAAATGACCTTATGAACATCTAATAAACTAAAATAAAATCTAGTGATTACATTGTCCTATAGGTGGTGGTAGTGATTATGTTATATGAAAGAGCCATTTTTTAGTTGTTTTTCTATGTGTTTCTTGGCCATTTGAAATTACAGCAGTTTCTCATGCCTCTGCATAGTGTATTTATCTTAAACCTGAGAACTTTTTAGATATATATTTTAAGGCTGATCTGCTTTTTATAAATTGGTTGTTTTGAAATGGTTAAAATTGGTAGATAACTAGGTCTGGTGTGGTGGCTCATACCTGTAATCTTAGCACTTTGGGAGGCCAGGGTGGATAGAACACCTGAGCTCAGGCATTTGAGCCCAGCTTGAGCAAGAGCAAGACCTCACCACTAAAAATAGCTGGGTGTTGTGGTGGGCACCTGTAGTCGCAGCTGCTCGGGAGGCTGAGGCAATAGAACCACTTGAGCCCAAGAGTTTGAGGTTGCTGTGAGCTATGATGCCACAGCACTCTACCTAGGGTGACAAAATAAAACTGTCTCAAAAAATAATTTGGTAGACAACCCATTAAGAAATCAAAATGAAAAGACTGATCTGAAAGGCTTCCTGGTTATAAGGAAGCAAGTTCATTAAGTGAGTTAATAATTAGATTTTCTAAAACTTGAAGTGAACCACTAATAAAACCATTATGTAAAACTCCAACACATATTTACATGTAGATAAATCTGACATAATACCTCTATTACCCCTTACTTTGAAATTAGTAAAAATGCTGACAGGCTTTATTCACAATCAGAATATTAGACATTTATTGTTAGTTGAAGTGTTATTCAGAGATATTGGCCAAACAACAGACTCATCAGGAAACAAGAATGCTGGATCTACTTTCAGCACTTCCTTGGTCTTTAATGTAGCATGTTATGTGCTTATAAGAGCCTGTTTTTAAAGATGTCTAATGTGAACAAAGATAAGACTCTATTTACATTTTATTAATATCCATCTAGGTTCTGCAAAATTATTGAGCTCTAGCAGTTGATAATATTTTTAGATTGCTTGACCCAGTAGATCACTGGTTCTCAACCTGTAGGTGGCGACCCACAGGAACTGTATTAAAGGTCCATGGCATTAGGAAGGTTGAGAACCACTACCGTAGATTATCCGCATTAATTTTCCCCTCTAGTAAGGTTATCAGTGAAAAAATCAACTGTGTATCCATTAAAGTTCTTTCTTTGAGATAGAGTCTCACTTTGTTGCCCTTGGTAGAGTGCAGTGGGATCCTAGCTCACAGCAACCTCAAACTCTTGGCTCAAGCAACACCCTTGCCTCAGCCTCCCAAGCAGTTGGGACTACAGGCGCCGGCCACAACACCCAGCTATTTTTAGACATGGGATCTTCATCTTGCTCAGGCTGGTCTTAAGCAATCCAGCCTTCCATCCATTAACGTTTTTAGACATAATATGACATCTGGGTTTGTCTGATTACTCTTGAGGTACCTTGAAAGTAATTCATTATTAATAGTTAAAATAGCAAAATTTGCTAATTTTTCCCTCCCAGAAATCCCTATACTGTCCTCTTAATATCACTTCCAGTGCTTTCCTTTGTAGGGGATAGATGGAATTAAAGATCGCTTGTCAAGAATTTGTAGTATAATTTCACCTATGGAGAATACTTCTTGTCATCATATAGAAATGTGTCATAATTTTAAGTCTCTTCTCTTTCCCACACCTTTCTTATAGGAACTTGGCCAATTAATAAATCTGTGGAGAGAGAGATTCTGTGCTTTGGAAGAAAAGTTTGAAAACATCCAGAAACCACTTAGTGGTGTCCAAGAAAATATACAGCAGTAAGCTATTTTTGAATTCTTTTAAGCTTTTCTGTAAGTCTTAAGTTATTTCAGAATTCCTTTGTATACTTTGAACCTGTAGTTGCAGGTTGAACCACATTTCAACCACATTTCTCATTTGTTAATATTTTACTGTATGTTTGTGTGTACATGTATGTATACATGCACATAAATATCTTTCCATTTCGTTTGTGTTCCCTGTTCAGACAGCCCCTGGCTGTCATCAAGAATCTATTTTCTCACCTCCTCAATCTTAGAATACACATTAAAGTAATTTAATAATTTTTAGCTTATATCACTGATAAAAAATATACTTACTAACTAGAGCAGAGTTTGGTAAACTATGGCTAGCAGGCTGGATGCCTGGTATAACTTTATTGGACAGCCATCCCCATTTATTTACATGTTGCGTTGGTTGCCTTTGCACTACAATGGTGGAGTTAAGTCATTGCATCAAAGTCATTGTACAGTAAGCTATCTGACTTTTTTTTTTTTGAGACAGAGTCTCACTATGTCACCCTGGGTCGAGTGCTGTGGTGTCACAGCTCACAGCAACCTCAAACTCTTGGGCTTAAGCGATTCTCTTGCCTCAGCCTCCCAAGTAGCTGGGACTACAGGCGCCCAGCTATTATTTGGTTGTTTTTGTCATTGTTGTTTGGCAGGCCCAGGCTGGATTCGAACTCATCAGCTCCGGTACATGTGGCTGGCACCCAAGCTGCTAAGCTACAGGCACTGAGCTATAGGCGCTGAACTGGCCCTAACTTTTTCTATTTAAAGTAGATTTTTTTGGTAAACAACATATAGTTGGGTTTGCTTTTTCATCAGATTTAACAATCTATAACTTTCAACTGACCATATTTAAAATAAGTACTGAGATAGTTGTATTAAAAGCTGCCATTATGCTATTTTCTCTTTATTGCATCATTTGCTCGTTGTTTCTTTTTTGCTCTCATTTTATTTCCTTGTTTATTTATTTATTTATTTTTTATTTTTTTTAGACAGAGTGTCACTATGTCTACCCTTGGTAGAGTGCTTTTGGTGTCACAGCTCACAACAACCTCCAACTCTTGGGTTTAAGTGATTCTCTTGCTTCAGACTCCCAAGTACTGGCCATAGGCACCTGCCACAAAACCTGGCTATTTTTTTGTAGTTGTAGTTGTCATTGTTGTTTGGCAGGCCCGGGCTGGGTTCAAACCTGTCAGCCCCCTTGTATGTGGCTGGTGCTCTAGCTGCTGAGCTACAAGCGCCGAGTCTTTCTTTCCTAATTTAAATTGAGCATTTTTTTATCTCTTTCATTAACTTGTGTATACTTTATTACCTTTTTTTTTTTTTTGGAGACAGATTCTCACTATGTCGCCCTCAGTAGACATAGTGAGACTACGGTGTTACAGCTCACAGCAACCTCCAACTTTTGGGCTTAAGTGATTCTCTTATCTCAGCCTCCCATGTAGCTGGGACTACAGGCACCTGGCACAATGCCTGGCTATTTTTTTGTTGTAGTTGTCATTGTTGTTTAGCAGGTCCAGGCCAGGTTTGAACCTCCCAGCCTCAGTGTATGTGGCTGGCACCCAAACCACTGAGCTATGGGTGCGAAGCCATACTTTATTACCTTTTTTCCTAGGATTTACAGTATCTTTTTTTTTTTTTTTGAGACAGGGTCTCACTTCTTCATGTGGGCTAGAGTACAATGGTATTATCATAGCTCACAGCAACCTCAAATTCCTGGGCTCAAGTGATCCTCCTGCCTCAGTCTTCTAAGTAGCTGAGACTATAAGTGTGCACCACCATGCCAAGCTAATTTTTTCTATTTTTTGTAGAGGTGAGATCTTGCTCTTGGTCTCAAACTCCTGGCTCAAGTGATCCTCTTATCTCAGCCTCCCAAAGTTCTAAGATTATAGCCACTGCACTCAGCCTACAGTATACATTTTAAAATATGGTATAACCTCCATACTTGATCACTTTCTTATGTTGACCTGATTTTCATAGTCTGGACATTAACACATGTACGTATCAGTACAGTAGGTCTAGTTCCTTATGTTGACCACCTCTGTATGTTGACCAGTTTGTTACAGTCCCTTGGGTAGTCAACTTACAAAGGCTGCAGTGTAATTTGAATCCACTATCACATAATTTGCTGTATAATGAAAGGACCTTATAATATTCCCATATCTGTTATTTTTTCCATGTATCTTAACTCTTGTATGTGCTATATATCTAATACATTGTTAATGGAATTGCCTACCTGTTTTCTTTTTTAATGTCTGCTGGAAATTTTGAAATTATTTATGTGGTTCACGTTATATTTCTTTTGAAGCAGCACTGCTTTAGAATTCTTGCCATCACTTATATATGACTACCTAAATTGTCTCAATTGTTTTCAGCCCTGTTGTTGGTCCTATTAAGTATAGGATATTCTATTGTGAATTCTTTACATTCTGTATCTAGAAAGTATTTCCTAGTATGTAGGTTGATTGATTTCTAGCCCATTCCATAGCTTTGGGGGGAATACTAGAGGAGAATTGAAGTGGGAAGGGAGTTGTGAAGTACTTTCTTAAGGGCTATGCAAGTCATCTTTCCTGTCTTCCTGACATTAAGTGTCCACGTCAGTGTTTATTAATGTGGTCTAGGAACACTGTCTCAAAAATCACTCATGAGTCTAGGTAGAGGTTTGTGTACACTGAACATAACTGCCTTTAGCATTGATTGTCAGAGTTTGTAACCCCACTTTTGATTAAATCTCATCTTCACACAACCTTGTTAGTTCCTTGTGAGGAATGATTTATGTTGATAGACTCTAAGCTTACCACTTATATTACTTTTCCTTTTCCCATCACTTACACTTAATTTGTAGGTTTGGTTTTGAACATGTTTGTTTACTTGGTTTATTCATGTGGTGTACCATCTAGTGGTAATAGAGGGTAACTTTCATTCACCAAGGTTAAAGTCTGTGGTCCTGTGAGATGGCTTTGAATGCTAAGAGAAACTTACTGGGAGGAGTAAATCAGTGAATTTTATGTGTATATTTTAACTGGTGTTAGTTTTATATCAAGTTTATGTCATACTGTTCTATATGGGTTATATTATAATTTATCATACCCAGGTATACTTTTCTTTTAATTATAAGAAAGCATTATAGGGCAGTACCTGTGGCTTAGCAGATAGGGCACCGGCCCCATATACTGAGGGTGGTGGTTTGAACCCGGCCCTGGCCAAAACTGCAACAACAAAATAGCTGGGCGTTGTGGTGATTGCCTGTAGTCCCAGCTACTTGGGAGGCTGCGGCAAGAGAATCGCCTAAGCCCAGGAGTTGGAGGTTGCTGTGAGCTGTGACGCCATTGCACTCTACTGAGGGCGATAAAGTGAAACTCTATCTCTAAAAAAAAAAAAAAGAAAGAAAGAAAGTGTTACAGATGACCTTTTAAAAATAACATAATGTTTATGATTTATTTATGTACTAGGCAAGGGAAGCTGTTTCATAATAGAATAATGGACTGATTGGCCAATTTAGGGGTAGACCAGAGGCTATAGGAGATGCCCTGAAGTAACATAGTTTAATAGGAGGAATACAAGTTGACAAATTTCATTTTAATAACTATATAATTAAATACTGTAAAAGATGTAAAAGAAAACATCAAATCTGGAGGAGGACTGGGAAAATTTTCATGAGGAAAGATGGTCTTTTTAAAGACCATTTAGCGGAGATGTGATATCAGTCTCCTGTGAAAAGACACTGGCCAAAGCATCATTCATCAATGTAGAAGATTCACAGGACACTGGGCTCTGGAGCCAGACAACCTGTGTTCAAATCTACCACCTTAGAGTTGTGTGATCTTGAGAAATTGTATATCCTTTGAGTCTTGGTTTCCCATTTCAACAATGTCATTCTCTTTTTGTAGGAAATCCAATGATATAATCAACAAAACAACTTTTCAAAGTAAAAAATTTTGTGCTGATTCAGATGGCTTGTCACAGGAACTCAGACATTTTAACCAAGAAGGTACACAATTGGTTGAAGAGTCTGTGAAACAATATAATAAACTGAGTACCAACCTGGAAAAAATATCTCAAGAGACCAATCAGAGATGTGAGTCTCTGAATACAAGCACAATTTGTTTTTCTGAACGTTGCGCATCTTGCTTAAATAAAAGGGAACAAGAACTTCAGAACTTATTGGAGGTAATAACTTTGTAACTGAAACCTATTTTGGGTAGAATAGTAATAACAAGAAAATTAAATATTCCTAGCTAAGAACTGGCTTCAAAACAACTGATATCTTAAGATACAATGATTTAGGCTCAGCGCCTATAGCTCAGCAGCTAGAGTGCCAGCCACATACACCGGAGCTGGCCTGGGCCTAGCCTGGGCCTACCCTGGGCCTGCTAAACAATATTGACAACTACAACCAAAAATATAGCCAGGCATTGTGGCAGGCACCTGTAGTCCCAGCTACTTGGGAGGCTGAGGCAAGAGAATTGTTTAAGCCCAAGAGTTGGAGGTTGCTGTGAGCTGTGACATCACGGCACTCTTCTCAGGGCGACAGCTTGAGACTCAGTCTCAAAAGAAAAAAAAAAAAAATGAGCCTAGAGATCTTGTTATACCAGAAAGTAAGGAAGCTATTAAACATTACTGGAATTGTATCAAAAGGATTTATTAGCCAACCTCCCCCTATTCAAAGGTGGTATAATTTGGGTATGAAAAAGAATAATGGCTATAATAGATTAAAACATATCAAATATATTAAAGCTGATCAATTCATACAAATTTCATAGGCCTCCTTTGAATCATGCTATGTAAGCAATGTGTTCTTCTGAAAACTGGTCAATAAAGAGGAACAATCTAGCACCCATCTTTCTTGAAAGAACCATATCTTGGTTCAACAGGGTAATTAACGGAGATTACAGGGTAATCTGGATTACCATAAATTATCAACCAATAAAATGAAGAAAAATTGATAGATTTAAAATATCACTATTTTGCAACCCCTAATGAAATAAGCCCTGTGGATATTGACTGCTTAAACCAAGTTGATCTAAAGCTAATGGTGAACTTTGTAATTAATAGGGTAACCATAACTGAACCCACTGATCTTTTTTTTTTTTTTGAGACAGAGTCTCACTTTGTCACCCTCAGTAGAGTACTGTGATATCATAGCTCACAGCAACCTCAAACTCTTGTGCTCAAGTGATTCTCTTGCCTCAGCCTCCCAAGTAGCTAAGACGATAGGCACCCGCCACAATGTCTAGCTATTTTTAGAGATGGGTTCTCGCCTTTGCTCAGGCTGGTCTTGAACTTGTGAGCTCAAGCAATCCACCCACCTTGGCCTCCCAGAGTGCTAGGATTATAGGCGTGAGAGCCACTGTGCCTGAATGAACCCACTGATTAATCTTGACACAAGCAGACATTATGTACTTTCAGTACCACCTATGAAATATTCTTGCTAAAATATTAAACCTGAATTAGATCAAGCCTTTTGATCTAACCAGTTTATAGAAAATATGAGTCTGGGTACAGTGGCATATACTTGTAGTCCAAGCTACTCAGGAGGCTGAGGAAGAAGGACTGCTCAAGCCCAGGAGTTTGAGGCTATAGTGAGCTATGATTATGCCATCATAGTTCAGCCTGGGCAACAGCAAGACCCTGTCTCAAAAAACACAAGAAAAAGAAAATACAGCATAGAGATGCAATTGACCACGTCCAGAATTTAAGATATTCAATAGAGACCTCGTTTCTTCAACAAAAAAAGTTTTATTTTATTTTTTTTTTGAGACAGAGTCTTACTTTGTCACCCTAGGTAGAGTACTGTGGCATGATAGCTCACAGCAACCTCAAACTATTGCATTCAAGTGATCCTCTTGCTTCAGCCTTCCAAGTAGCTGGACTATAGGCGCCTGCCACAATGCCCAGATATTTTTTAGAGATGGAGTTTTGCTCTGGCTGAGCTGGCCTTGAATCTGTGAGCTCAGGCAATCCACCCACCTCTGCCTCTGTACCACGCCTGGCCAATAATAAAAGTTTTTTTTTTTTTTAAAGAGAAAAAATATAAGGAAGGGTACCTATAGATCAAAAGAGACTTTAAAAAAAGAGAGAGAGGGGCGGCGCCTGTGGCTTAAGTAGGGCGCTGGTCCCATATGCCGGAGGTGGCGGGTTCAAACCCAGCCCTGGCCAAAAACCACAAAAACAAACAAACAAACAAAAAAAGAGAGAGAGACTTAAGACTAGAAGGTGTTAAGTCCTAGTTTGCCTGAGACAGTCCTTGTTGTGTTGGGGTAATTAATAAGAATGGCCTCTTTCACTCTAAAATGTTTGGATGACAAATTAGTCAGCTACTAAAGCCTTAACAACCAAATCTAGTGACGAATTCTGGTTCAAACAAACCAAATTGACACACATTCGAGACAATTAGTTAATTTTGAATACTAGACATTTGATATGAAGGAGTCAATGTCAAATGCTTTAGATATGATAATGGTCTTTTTTTTTTTTTTGAGACAGAGTCCCAAGCTGTCGCCCTGGGTAGAGTGCTATGACGTCATAGCTCACAGCAACCTCAAACTCCTGGGCTTAAGCGATTCTCTTGCCTGAGCCTCTCAAGTAGCTGGGACTACAGGTGTCCATCACAATGCCTGACTATTTTTGGTTGTACTTGTTGTTTGGCAGGCTCGGGCTGGATTCGAACCCCCCAGCTCCCGTGTATGTGGCTGGCTCCCTAGCCTCAGAGCTACGGTCACTGAGCTGATAATGGTCTTAATTCTAACAGATATAATGTTGAAGTGAATGAATGAAATGATATGGGATTTGCTTCCAAATAATCCTGGGTCTGAGGAGGAAGTGGCCAATCTTGTTTGATTTGTACCTTATGTGTTGGTAAATGTGCTGGGTAAAAGGAAGGGCTGACTATACTGTTCCCTTTACTTTTGTATATGTTTTTAAAACTTTGATTAGGGAAAATTCCAAAGTAAGGAAAAATGACATTCACAAAATTTTTTTTTGTTGAGACAGAGTCTCACTGTTTTGCTCATGCTTCAGTACCACTGTGTCAGCCTAGCTCACAGCAACTTTAACCTTATGGGTTCAAGCGATCTTCCAAGTAGCTGGGACTACAGGTGTCCACCACCACAATGCCCAGCTAATTTTTCTTTTCCTTTTTCTTTTTTTTTTTTTTGAGATAGGTCTGACTCTATCCCCCTGGGTAGAATGCTGTGGCATTATCATACCTCATGGCATCCTCAAAGTCTTGGGTTTAAGCCAACGGTTCTCAACCTGTGGGTCGTGACCCACAGGAACTGTATTAAAGGGTCATACATTAGGAAGGTTGAGAACCACTGGGTTAAGTGATCCTTTTGCCTCAGCCTTATAAGTAGTTGTGACTATAGGTGCCTGCCATGACGCCCAACTAGTTTTTCTATTTTTTTTGAGATAGAGTGTCACTATGTCACCCTTGGTAGAGTGCTGTGGCGTCACAGCTCATAGCAACTTTAACCTCTAACTCTTGGGCTTAAGTGATTCTCTTGCCTCAGCCTCCCAAATAGCTACAGCTGCCCACTGCAGTGCCTGGCTTGTTGTTGTTGTAGTTGTCATTGTTGCTTAGCCGGCCCAGGCCAGGCTTGAACCTGCCAGCCTCCATGCATGTGGCTGGTGCCATAACTGCTGTGCTATGGCGCCGAGCCTAGTTTTTCTATTTTTAGTAGAGACAGCATCTTACTGTTGCTCAGGTTGGTCTTGAACTCCTGAGCTCAAGCAATCTGTCTGCCTTGGGTTTCCATAGTGCTTAGATGGAGCTACCACACCTGGCCAAAAAATGACATACTGAATAAAGCACTGACAACTTTAATTTTAGTAATGAGAAAACTTAATTCGTATCATTTCCAGGTTGTAAACCAGCGTTGTGAGGCTTCACATTTGGAGATCACTGAAAAATTAAGTGAACATAAAGCAACTAATGAGAACCAGCATGACATTTTTCTTGATCAGATAACTATTGATGAAGAAAGATTGATAGCACAAAATCTAGAGCTTAATGAAACTGTAAAAATTGGTTTGACTAAGCTTAATTGCTTTCTGCAACAGGATCTGAAACTGGATATTTCAACAGGTACTTTAAAAAGGAAATAAAATTGTTAAATTTTGAATTTGAATTTGAACTTGAATTTAACCCTGTACAGCTTTGATTTTCAACTAGTGTGCTATGGCACACCGTTAGGCAGGAGAACTTAGGTGTGCCACAAAAAATTTTGAAGATCATTAATTAAATTATTGTCAAAAGAAGTTCAAAGCACAGTAAGTATAATTGTCTTCTTCTTCTTTTTTTTTTTTTTAATCAACATAATTTAAGTGTGCCTCGGAAGTTGGACTATAGGTTCAAGTGTGCTATAAGATAAAAAAGTTGGAGAACAAAAAAAAAGAAAGTTGGAGAACACTGTTTTACATTGTCAGATGTTCAGACAAAGTAGGTGCCGATGTTGCCTGATGGGAATTTGCCATCTCATTATATAATCACTTCAAATATAAAAAAATCGGAACTCCAAAATAGTTTTAATCAAGCATTAGGTGTCATGATATAGGTGATAAATATGTACTCCTAGAAACGTGGACATTACAATTCGGTAAAATTTCATAAACATTCACAGAATTGACTTTGTTAACAAAGAACATTTTCAAAACAAAAACTGACCATTTGCCTAGCACTGTCTGTAACAGGGCTTTTTATTTTTTATTTTTTTGGGGGAAGAGAGTGTTTGTCGCCCTTGGTAGAGTGCTCTGGCAACATAGCTCACAGCAACTTCAAACTTCTGGGCTCCAGTGATCCTTTTTCTCTTAGCCTCCTGGGTAGCTGGGACTACAGGTGCCTGCTACAATGCCTGGCTATTTTTAGAGATAGATTCTCACTCTTGCTCAGGCTGGTCTTAAACTCCTGAGCTCAAGCAATCCACCCGCCTCAGCCTCCCAGAGTGCTAGGATTACAGGTGTGTGTCACACGCCTGGCCTTTGTATCAGGGCTTTTTAGTGCCAAAAATGTTCGAAGGATATAATTGACTAAATCTAATTTAATGAAAAGTTTACCACATCGTGTCCCTCTGATTTTGTTGTGGCATTTATGAGTCACCATTTAGAGCCATCAAACATGGTACAGATGAGGGTAGGCCATGATGATTCAGGAAAGCCTTCATGGAAGAGATGTAATAAGCTATTTTACCCAGAATGAATAATTCGGTTTGTCATTGGATACCATGTAAATTCACTAAAAATCATTTATTTGTACTCATGAAATGAGTGAATTTTATGGCGTGTAAATTATACCTCAGATCTGTTTTCTTTTAAAAGCAATTATAATGGGAGATGGTACTACAGAATGTTTTATTTTTTCCAAGAGACCTATAAGAGTTACTGCCCACTTTTAAATGAGATTAGGAATGTAAAGGTTGAGTGAAAAGGGAAATCCTTATAAATTATGAAAGCACGAGTTCATGTTAAAGAAATTAAACTGGTTTAACCACCAAACCGCATTTATAGTGAAATGAGTATTCCTATCAAAGTAAGCATATTAGGAAATCTCTACTCTTATCCCAGGTACACTGCCGTCTCTCAGACACCCTATAACTCCTTTTAGAGGTTACAGTACATCTTTTGTATGTTCTCAGAGATGGAAAACTTCATGTTTGGGGAATAGGCTGGATCTTGAAAAAAGCCAAGGCTATTTAAAGTCAGTTGCCAGATTAGAGACTATAGGATATCCCAAAGGTCGCCAATAAAGTCACCATATATAGGGAAAATGAGAAATGTAACAGGTAACAAGACAAATTCTTGTGTATGACAATTTTTATATTTTGGAAGCCAAGACTCATTTGGAAGTATAAGTTTTAACATTAAAAAAAAAATCTTAATTGGGTGGTGCCTGTGGCTCAGTGGATAGGGCACTGGCCCCATATACCAAGGGGGGCAAGTTCAAACCCGGCCCTGGCCAAACTGCAACAAAAAAATAGCTGGGCGTTGTGGTGGACGCCTGTAGTTTCAGCTATGTGGGAGGCTGAGGCAAGAGAATTGCCTAAGCCCAGGAGTTAGAGGTTGCTGTGAACTGTGACGCCATAGCACTCTACTCAGAGTGATAAAGTGAGACTCCGTCTCTTAAAAAAAAAAAAAAAAATTGTATCCCATATTAATTTTTCCTACTTAACCAATGTCTATTAAAGGTACAACACCAGAGAGGAAAAATTACTTATACCCATCAACATTGGTGAGAACGGAACCACGTGAACATCTTCTTGATCAGTTGAAAAGGAAACAGCCAGAACTGTTAATGATGCTAAACTGTTCAGGAAACAACAAAGAAGAGACCAATCAGGTAAAATTTAAAGCAGCATAATTTTAGAACTCTCCTATAATTTTTTTTTTTTTTTTTTTGAGACAGAGTCTTACTCCATTGCCCGAGTAGAGTGCCGAGGCCTCGTAGCTCACAGCAGCCTCGAACTCTTAGCCTTGAACAATCCTCTTATCTCAGCCTCCCGAGACTATATGCGCCCGCCACCACGTTTGGCTAGTTTTTCTATTTTTAGTAGAGATGAGCTCTTTCTCTTGCTCAGGCTGATCTCAAACTCCTGAGTTCAAGCAGTCCACCTGCTTCGGCCTCCCAGAGTGCTAGGATTACAGGTGTGAGCCACTGTACCTGGCATCGGCTATAAATTTTTGATGTGGTAGTTTTATGTGAAGAATATTTAACTGTCTGACCTTCAGTCTTACTTTCCCTCTCATTAATGATAGGTGCCTGATACTCAGGCTTGTTTATTCTAATCTTATCAGTTTTTCAATTATTAGACTAGTAGATAATTAGTCATATTTACATTGTGCTTATCACCATTCTAGAATAACTAAAATGTTATGTTATTAACATTTTACAGAGTAGCAGAATTACTATTTGTAGTCTTTCTCCTACTTTTGTTGAGGTTTATATGTTATATTTAAAGAAGAAAACTGACTTTACTTTAATGATGATTTTTAAGCCCTTGGACTTTGTCACTCAGCCAGCTTCTTATTTTAGGAGATGGATGTAGAAAAGGTGGTTCTGGGGCAGTGCACTGAAGAACCTCTAAGTCAAGAGTCATCTGTAGAAGCTGGTATGGATTATTCATCAAGTGGTGGAGTTCCATTTTTTCAGGTACCTAATTAAATCTTATCAGTTAACCCTGCCACATCTGATGTAAATCATTCATGTGCTATTCAATAGAACAGCAGTATTCTTGGTGTGTAGAATAAAACTTTAGTCCTTCCCTTGGGATGGCTTGTTGACTTTTCCAATTTAAATTATACAAATCCGATATTGATAAGGGATTCTTGAGCTCTGATCCTATGCATTTAAATCCTGTGACTTCTCTTACTCCCTTTTTAACACTGTTGGGAGCACAGCACTATAAACTGCCTAGCATCTTTCCCTCTAATTTGAAGAGATAAGCCTAGAGAACATGTGAAGAGTATCTTCCTTATGAAGGACACTGATACCTGTATCTTACCGTTCAAGTGCCACTTCTGACATGTGAATGCTTGTACGTTGTTTTTTTCTTTTTTCTGGACAGAGTCTCACTATGTCGCCCTCAGTAAGAGTACTGTGGCATCACAGCTCACAGCAACCTCAAACTCTTGGGCTCAAGTGATTCTCTTGCCTGAGCCTTCCAAGTAGCTGGGAGTACAGGTGTCTGCCACAACACCGGTTATTTTTTTTTGTTGTTGTTGTAGTTGTCGTTGTTTGGCAGGCCCTGGCCAGGTTCAAGCCTGCCAGCCCAGGTGTATGTGGCCGGCGCTCTAGCCACTGAGCTACAGGTGCCAAGCCCTTGTACATGTTTTTAATAGACAGGTGGGTTGTGACCCCTTTGTAACAATGAAAATACATCTTGCATATCAGATATTTACATTACGATTCATAACAGCAAAATTACAGTTATGAAGTAGCAACAAAAATAATTTTATGGTTGGGGGTCACCACAACACAAGGAACTGTATTAAAGGGTCACGGCATTAGGAGGCATTAAGAAGGTTAAGAACCACTAGACTAACAGGTCTTTCCCTCAAGATCTGAAGATTCTACCTGGCTTATTGTACCCTCAATGAATCCCCAACAATAAAAAAAATAATAATAAAAAAAAAAGATCTGAAGATTCTCTATTCCTTATTTCAGCTATTAAAAGTTTACTTCAGATTTTCTTAAATTCCTCTGTGTCTATCTCCAGGCACTTTTATCCCCAAATTCTTCCTACCTTTTGTTTTATTCCTTACTTTTATAGAATGATAAATATAATTGAGTTTTCATCTCTCTCTCCAATCTTCAAAGTTAGGGAAAAGAAAGATAAGAGAACCTCAGTGACTACTTAATACCTGGTCGGAAATCCTTTCATTGTTATCAGCTGTGGCATTTTGAAGGCTAGCCTTAGTGATTCAGCTATGACAAGGAAGTCCCTAAAGTACCAGAAAAGGTCTGGGATTGAGTTTTAGACCTTCAGCTGAAGTCCGGAAATGACCCTTTCTCTGATAGCAGTCTGATAAGGGAGTTTCTCTGAATTTTTAAAATGTTGGTTATGATTTGTCTCAGCATCGATGACTGAGTATATACTCAGAATGAATGTCACCAGTCTCAATGTTTTCTATAGACGAGGAGGGGGATTCCAGCAAACTATAACTACCAAATGAAGAATATGAAATAAATTTTTAAAAAGAAAATGTGACTAAAAAAATAAGATAGGCAGAAGTGCCCATACACCAGTCTCTCTGCTTAAGGTAGAACTGTCTTTTTTGCATGGTAGCAAATCTTTATGTCCCTAGAGCAGGGTTTCTCAAGGACTGCACTATTGACATTTTAAACTGGATAATTCTTTGTTGTGGTAGGACTTTGTGTGGATCATACCATGTATAGCAGCATCCTTGGCTGCCTTTTTTTTTTGAGACAGAGTCTCACTATGTCGCCTGCGGTAGAGTGCCGTGGCATCACAGCTCACAGGAACCTAAAACTCTTGGTCTTAAGCGATTCTCTTGCCTCAGTCTCCCAAGGAGCTGGGACTACAGGTGCCTGCCACAACGCCTGGCTATTTTTTTTTTTTGGTTGTAGTTGTCATTGTTGTTTGGCAGGCCCGGGCTGGGTTCGAACGTGCCAGCTCTGGTGTATTTGGCTGGCACCCTAGCCGCTGAGCTACAGGCACTGAGCCAGCTTCCTTGGCTTCTATACTCCCTAGGTGTAACAACCAAAAATATCTCCAGACACTGCCAAATCTTCCTTGGGAGGCAAAATCACTCCCTGATAAGAACCACTACCTTATAAAGTCTGTAATTATGTCTTAGGAAAAAATGCAAAAAATTAATATTTCTTTCACCCTACTTCTCCCATGAGTGGTATAATAAAGAAGGCATCTGGCTGAGTGTGGTGGCTCATATCTGTAAGCCCACTACTTTGGAAGGCTTAGGTGGGAGGATTACTTGCAGCCAAGAGTTTGAGACCAGCCTGGGCAACACACTTGAGACCTCGTCTCTATAAAAAAAATAGAGATGAGGAGGCGCCTGTGGCTCAGTGGGTTGGGCGCTGGCCCCATATACCAAGGGTGGAGGGTTCAAACCCGGCCCTGGCCAAACTGCAACAACAACAACAAAATAGCTGGACGTTGTGGCGGGCACCCGTTGTCCCAGCTACTTGGGAAGCTGAGGCAAGAGAATT
Organism: Nycticebus coucang; assembly: GCF_027406575.1. Lineage (NCBI taxonomy): Eukaryota > Metazoa > Chordata > Mammalia > Primates > Lorisidae > Nycticebus > Nycticebus coucang. The sequence continues at coordinate 121,971,949 of NC_069782.1, forward strand.
GCCTAAGTCCAGGAGTTGGAGGTTGCTGTGAGCTGTGTGACGCCATGACACTCTACCAAGGGTGATGAAGTGAGACTCTATCTCTACAAAAAAAAAAAAAAAAAATAGAGACAAGGTATGGTGGCATGTGCCTGATGTCCCAGCAACTTAGGAGGCTAGGTGTGGGGATTATTTGAGCCCAGGAGTTTGAGGTTGCAGTGAGCTGCGATCACGTGATTGCCCTCCAGCCTGGGTGACAGAGTGAGACCTGGTCTCTAAACAAAAGAAAAGGCTCGGCTCTTGTAGCACAGTGGTTACGGCTCCAGCCACATACACCGAAGTTGGCGGGTTCAAACCCAGCCCAGGCCAGCTAACCAACAGTGACAGCTGCAAAAAAAAATAGCTGGGTGTTGTGGGCGCCTGTAGTCCCAGCTACTTGGGAGGCTGAGGCAAGAGAATTGCTTAAGCCCAAGAGTTTGAGGTTGCGGTGAGCTGTGACGCCCTGGCACTCTACCCAGGGTGACATAGTGAGACTCTATCCCAAAATAAATTAAATAAATAAATAAAAGAAAAAAGGAGATCATCCACCTCTACTTGCTAAACAAATTGTTGGCTCAAATTTGTGATCTTTTTCTGAAGTTAGGGTACAACTAATGTGTATGAGATGTTTACTTTATATTGACTTAATTTCTCTTTTTATATCCACAGCATAAAAAATCACATGGAAAAGACAAAGAAAACAGAGGCATTAACCCAGTGGAGAGGTCTAAAGTGGAAGAAACTACAGAGCGCTCTGTCACAAACAGCAGATTACCTCTACGAGCCCAGACAAATCTTTATTAAATTGAGGGCCAGAAATTTATTTTTAAGGAAAATTGCAAATTTCCTGGAAACCCCAGAACTTGAGCCTGTGTATAGACTGTAAAACAGTGGTTCTCAATCTTCCTAATGCCGCAGCCCTTTAATACAGTTACTGTGGGTCACGACCCACAGGTTGAGAACCGCTGCTCTAAAAGGACAGATTTTATCAAGACAATATACCGTAAATGTGATTAAATTTAATATCTACCCATTTTTCTGTCAACCTAAAGTTCATTTGTATTGTATATTAAGTTGGGTTTTGGAATTTGGACTTGGCACTTAATAAATATGTATTTCTAGCTTTGCATGTGAAGTAGCTCTTTTATAACAAATGAAAACTTTTTGTGTGTATTACTAAATAGGGAGGCCAGGCGTGGTGGCTCACATCTATAATCTTAGCATTCTGGGAGGCTGAGGTGGGAGAATCCTTTGAGCTCAGGAGTTTGAGACCTGAGCAAGAGCAAGACCCCTGTCTCTACTAAAAATAGAAAAATTAGCTGGGTATTGTGGCAGATGTCTGTAGTCCCAGCTATTCAAGAGGCTGAGGCAGGAAGATTGCTTGAACCTCAGGAGTTTGAGGTTGCTCTGAGCTAGGCTGAGGCCCTGGCACTTTAGCCTGAGCAACAGAGCAAGACTCTGTCTCAAAACAAACAAAACCAAATCTGTATTTGCAAGTGAATAATAACATAAAAACATACAGAGCAAAAATTAACAGGACTAAGGACAGAAAAGGCTAGAACAGACTAAGAAAAGTTTGGTGCCTCTTATTTTACTAATGATGTTTTCCCGAAAGATCCTCGCTTCTCTCAACTGAAGCTTTAAAATTGAATTTGGTTTTGTAGATGCCCATTATCTGTTATACAAAGTTCAATGGGTGGGAGCTCAGCTTTCTCATAACATAAAATTTTGGCTAATAATATATAGGGAAGAAGAGACATCCTCTTTAAGTAGTAATGATTAAAGTGATGAAGTCATATAACTTTCAATATTGGGCAGAGTTTTCCATGACATAAATGGAAAAATAAGTAGTTATAAAGCCACCTAAAACTGCATTATTTACAAAAACTTTATCTCAACATTTGAATGTTTCATCACTGGCAAGTTTACCTTCAGTATCTCTAATTTTATTTGTGATTCCTCTTTGACCCATTGGTTATTCAGAGGTGTGTTGTTTAATTCCAAATATTTGGGGACTTTCCAACCATTTATTATTGATTTCTAGTTTAATTGTATTGTGGCCAAATAACATACTTGTATGAATTCAATTCTTTAAAATTTGTGGAGCTTTCTTTTTTAATGACCCAGAATGTAAACCATATTGTTTGAATGTTTCGTGTACTTGAGAAAGAATGTGTCTCCCATTGCTGGTATATTGTCTATAAACGTCCATTCAGTCAAGTTGGTTGATTGGGTTTTCAAGTATTCTGTATCCTTACTGACTTTCTATCTAGTTCTATTATTTAAAATGTTGGAAACAAATGTGGATTTGTTTATTTCTCCTTTCAGTCCCTTGAGTTTCTAGCCCTTCTGTTGTTAGGTGCATCCATATTTACAATCGTCATATTTAGTGAATCGATATCTTTATCATTATGCAGTGTTGTTCCTTTTTATCCTTGGTGAATAGTCCCGATCCTAAGAGTCAGCTTTGATATCAACATAGAGACACCAGCTTCCTTTTCTTTTTTTGAGGGTCGGATCTTTCTATGTTGCCTAGGCTGGAGGTCAGTGGCTGTTCACAGGTGCAGTCACAGTGCACTGGAGCCTCCAACTCCTAGGCTCAAGCGATATTCCTGCCTCTGCCTTCCAAGGAAAGACCACAGGAGCACCTCTGCACACAGCTCCTGCTTTCTTTTGATCAGTGTTGAAGCGCTTTCTCAGTGATCTTTGTCTCCTTCTAGTAGCCAAACTCTGCATGTTTCTTTAGTTGTTTGCAGGGTAGAGTTTCTAGACTCTCTCCTAGGAGTAGAAGTTTTTAGTTTTTATCTTTATCACAGTCATGATGGTCTTCACCTGTTTCTGGGAGCCCCAAGTTTTGCTGCCCTTCCCCCCAAGGCTTTTGTGTGTAAGAAAAAAAGGTCCTGGGCAGAGCTTCAAACCTTTCCCCTAGTGATGGCAGCTTCTCTTATCTCAGTCTGCGCCATTGATGACAGTTTCTCCATTCTCCCACCCTGCCTCTAATCTTCCTTGGGCACCCGGTAAAGTCTGTGGAGAAAAGCCTGCTAGCGGGTGCAATCTCCAACTGCATCTGCAGCTCCCAGGGAATCTATACTTCATGCTATAATAGATCACACGGATCCTTTGGCAACTGGTTTAAAATCTCAGTGGAATTCTTACCCTTGCTTGGTAACCTCTCTCCCCAAGCTCTGACATGTCAGCCGCTGATCAGTCTGTTCCTCTGTGGAAGGGCTTATCTTTCCTTAAAGTACATGGCTATTCTGAGACTTTAGCTCTTCATGGGTTCAAGAAAAGTTATGACTTTTTTCTTGTTAGGGTAAAAACAAGGCTCTTTTCAGCTTTCTACATCCCATGTGGGAGTGAAATCAGCCTGTCATTAACATTTTCTACCTTGTTAGACAGATGGTGGAACTACTTTGAAGAGAGATTCTTTTCAAATGTGTATCTATTTTGTTCCTATTTGACTTTTCTTAAACAAAAATTGTTATTTGAATATTTATCATATCTTCTAGCCCTTTGCCGGCCAAAAATCTTAATCTTTATGGTCGCTTTCCACGTTTTCAAAGTATGCTTCACCAATGTGTACTTGAAAGGACCTATGAAAATAAGTATTTGCTTTGATATCCTGCTAGGTCTAACCTAACCTTTATTCAAAAGCTTTTGATTTGAAGGCAACTTAAAACTTTGCTGTTACATTTTAACTAATAAAGCAAGTGGCTTTGACTCAGCAGGAGCATCAGTGGTAGCTCTCAATTTTCCTCTCAAGAGAAAGAGAAGAGAAACTGGGAGAATCATTTTATAAATATTCTATTTAAAATATTTTACATGGCTGTTATTCTTTCAATGAATTAAGAATTAGCTGGTTGTATAACTTGAAATTAGGATAGTAATAATAGAATCAAACTATGCTTTTAGAATCGCTCTTCCTTTTTATCAATGGGACTAGACCATGAACTGAAAAAAACTAATAATCTTTTCTATAAAGACATTAAGGGGGCCTATTTCATACCCTTTGTATAGAAATGTTATCTATGACTTATTTTTTAAAAAGTATTGGATAATTGAAATATTTTGATAAGTGGAGTTTGAAATAACTTGTATAATTTTTAATTATGCCTTTTCAAATAAAAAATGGTAGAAATCAAATTTGACATGCAGTAAATGATTAATGATTTGACATATACTGTATATATGTGTATATTTACATGCCTGATTATAATAGGCAGCATACTTGCCATATACATTTAATAAAGTAACTTTACTCTTTTGTTTTTTTCTTTTTCTATTTAGAAGACCTCCTGTTTTTCATTTTAATATCTCAGACCACCAAGGAATGGGTGCATACCCAAAGAATAAATTGTTTACAAGTAGACTCTTGCATATGTTACCATTGCTGCCTCAGTAGCAAAGACTTTGTGGGAGCACAAAAAGCCTTTACTTGTTTAAGAATCATACCAGAGACTAAATCCTTGCTTTGCTATTTATTAACTCTGGGTCTGTGGACAAGTTGTCTAAACTCTCTGGGCCTATTTCCACACCTGTAAAGTGGACTTATTGTCTATCTGCTGGACTATCAAAATGTAGCCAAAGTTTCTTCGGCTTCTAGCATTGGGGGTATAACAAGGTTGAAAATAATGAGCCTATAGTCATTTTTTGGCTGGTCTTCCATCAGCTCCAAGGCTGGACCTCCATATATGATATCCTTCTTCTTTCCCTCCACAATCATTGCTCCTGAAGATCTTGAAAGAGTTACACAAACTCTGGCTTAGTGCCACCAACGATTAAAGTTTAGGAGATGCTGCTTTTCATCCTGACACTCGTCACCTGCACTACTACTGTTGCTGTCACTATGGAAACACCACAGCAATCACCATGATTATTCTTGCTCCTCAGTCCCTCTAGGAATTCTTATATATCCTGCTCCATCCAGCTGTTTGCCTTATCATTGAGAGAAATGCAATGGACTCTTCTCTCCAGAAAGCCCTTTATACTCAGCATTGGCCTTTTATCCTATAACTCCTACACTTTCTATGCAGTACCCACTTGTGATAATACCTAGTTGGTGCCAGGTACAGGCTGGGTACTGGCCAGAGGATGACTGAGACAACGCTTCTGCTCCTCAGGAACCATCAGTCCAAAGGTGTCCCTCTAGTCTTGGAAGTTACACCATATTTTGTTAGGTTCAGTCGCTCAAATCAACCTGGGCATTTGCCCTCTTCCTTTTGCTTTCCCCTTCCCTGTCTCAAACATGGAGGGCTCTTCCCTTGTGGCTTGAGTGACTGAGTGGTTGGAGATACCAATAATCAAGACTAGAAACCCAGAAGGAGTAACCAATCAGAACCATCTTCTAAACCAGCAAAGATTAAGGAAATAATATGTATAGCTGTCTCTATTGTCAATTTTTGTTTTTCCTCAAGTCATAAACAACAGTATTTTGCTGTTTTTGCTTGTTCTGTGTTGCTAAAACAGACCATCACAGACTGGTAATTTATAAAGAAAAGTAATTTATTTAGCTTACGGTTCTGGAGCTTGGCAAGTCCTATACCAAGGGCTTTCTTGTAGCACCATCCCATGAGAGACAAGGTGAGAGAGGACAAGAGAGGACTGAACTCAGTGTTAGAACAAACCCACTCCCGAGATAATATTCATCCATTCTTTAGAGCAGAGCCCTAATGATCTAAGCATCTCTTTAGGTCCCACCTCTCAACCCTGTGCACAGGGCATTAAGTTTCCAACCCATGAACTTTGTAGGACACGTTGAACCCGGGGCATTTGCAGAATTTATGAAGTAAAAAAGTCAGCCAAAAACTGTTTGCCTTTTAACTTGGGAGAAGAAAAGATTTTTACAGCTATTTTTTAGGCGAGGCAAAATTTATTCTACTCCTCTAAAGTAGAAGGAAGTTAAATTTTGGATCAGGCATGCTACTAAAAATTATAAAGGAAGTAGTATAGTTTAATCTTAACCATGTGATGTAAGTGTCATTAGCCAGACTTTTTAATTTTTTTAGGCTAACCTCAAAACAACAAAAAACACAGGCTAAGAAAGAGTAAATGCCTTCTCCAAGGTCATAGAGTTAGGAAGTATCGAAGAAAGGTCCATGCTTTCAACTACCTGGTAACACTACCTTCTATATTCATGAGCATACAAAAGTCCAGATCTTAGGCTTGGCGCCTGCAGTTCATTAGTTAGGGCGCCAGCCACATACACCTTGAGGCAGGCGGGTTTGAACCTGACTGGGCCTGCTAAACAATGACAACTGCAACAACAACAACAACAAAAATAGCCTGGTGTTGTAGTGGACGCCTGTAGTTCCAGTTACTTGGGAGACTGAGGCAAGAGAATCATTTAAGCCCAAGAGTTTGGGGTTGCCGTGAGCTGTGACGTCACAGCACTTTACCAAGGGCGACATAGACTCTGTCTCAAAAAAAAAAAAAAAATACAGATGTTACTCAAAGAGAACATAAGAAGATTGGAATGTTGTCTATATGACAGCTCGCTCATTGCTAGACTAATAACTGCAGAATCTAGAGCAGTGTTTTTCAACTTTTTTTTTTTTTTTTTTCAGACAGAGCCTCCAGCTGTCGCGCTGGGTAGAGTACCGTGACGTCACAGCTCACAGCAACCTCAACCTCTTGGGCTTAAGTGATTCTCTTGCCTCAGCCTCCTAAGTAGCTGGGACTACAGGTGCCCACCACAACACCTGACTATTTTTTGGTTGTAGTTGTCATTGTTTGGCAGGCCCAGGCTGGATTTGAACCCGCCAGCTCTAGTGTATGTGGCTGACGCCTTAGCCGCTTGAGCTACAGGCACCACCTTTTTCAACTTTTTTTTTTTTTTGCAATTTTTGGCGGGGGCTGGGTTTGAGCCCACCACCTCCGGCATAGGGGGCTGGTACCCTACTCCTTTGAGCCACAGGCGCCACCCTTCAACTTTTTTTTATCTCAGCACACTTGAACCTATAGTTAAACTTCCACAGTACACTTAAATTTATGTTGATCAAAAAAAAAGTAACAAAAAAAATACCTGTTTTGATTTACTAATGCAAACAAAATGCACCATCATGCCCCCAAATCAAACAATTTATTATAACTTGTAATAAAAATATAGCAAAGAAAATTATTTAAAAATTTGTATTTAATTTTCTGTTCATTATAATTTAACATTAAATGAGCTATCTGAACTTGACTTTTTTTAGAATATTTTCTTTGCAAGGTCGACTTTTGCACAGGCATACTCTTAAATCTTCTTCCAAGGATTCTAGCCATGACCGATTTTTGTTTTTAATATTCATTTCAGAAAAGCTCTCTTCATACAAATAGGATGTTGAAAAGAGAAGAAGTAATTCTATCGCTTTTTTGGTAATATTTGGAAATTTATCCTTGAGAGATAATCAAAAGGTTGTAATATCTGTTGTCAAATATTTTAATTGCAGTCTTCTGTCATTTCTTATTTCTGTTCACTCTTCCTCTTCTGTAATATTTAAATTTGCTGATGTACATACACTTAAACAAAGGGATTTCTCACCCAATCAGGGACGTTCTGTCAACTGTAGGCACAGGAAAATATTTTGCAAAATTTGTGTACTATAAATCTAAAGTTTGTAAAATTTATTCAATAAGATTTTTTTTTTTTTTGAGACAGAGTTTTACTCTGTCACCCTCTGTATACTGCTGTGGCATCACAGCTCACAGCAGCCTCCAGCTCTTGGGCTTAAGTGATTCTCTTGCCTCAGACTCCCAGTAGCTGGGACTACAGGCGCCTGCCACAAGGCCCAGGTATTTTTTGTTGCAGTTTGGCCAGGGCCGGGTTTGAACCCACCACCCTTGGTATATGGGACCGGCATCCTACTCACTGAGCCACAGGCACTGCTCATATTCAATAAGATTTTTATCCAGTTTTCACCTTTTCACTAGTTCAAACATTTCTACTAACTAGTAAATGTTCAAACATTTCTCTCTACTAACCCTTTCTTTCAGAGTAGTAATTTTTCTCTGAAAGCTTTAATCTTATCTGTAGAAGTGAGAACATTTTCATGATTTCCCTGCATACTCTAATTCAAACACTGAAATAAATCTGTAAGAAATGCAACTTTATTACACCAAACCTTGACATTAAGTAAATCTTCTACTTTAGAATGTTGTGTTCTTTTTATAACCTCAGTACACTTTTATGGCCAAAAAGAATGTTGCATTTTTAAAAAGGTTGATACTTAATTTGATTCATAAAATCTTGATAGAACTCTTCCTTGAGATAATCATTTTACTTCCATATGCAGTAAACTGCTTATGAGAAGCAACCATTGAGGAACATAATTCTGCAAATAATCTTGATTACAATAGCCTGCTTTTTATATAATGAATAATTTTATTTTATATTTATTTATGCATTTATTTATCTTATAGAGTCTCACTTTATCGCCCTGGGTAGAGTGCCGTGGCGTCACAGCTCACAGCAACCCCCAGCTCTTGGGCTTAGGCAATTCTCTTGCTTCAGCCTCCTGAGTAGCTGGGACTACAGGTGCCTGCCACAACGCCAAGCTATTTTTTTGTTGCAGTTTGTCTGGGGCCGGGTTTGAACCCGCCACCCTGGGTATATGGGGCCGGAACCCTACTCACTGAGCCACAGGTGCCACCCCTATAATTAATAATTTTAATAGTGTCATAAGGGACCTTTTATAATTCAGGCACTAATGATTTTGATGCTAGCACTTCTCTGTGTAGAAAACTGTAAAAATAATTTTTGGATCCTTTTTTGTGCAAGTGTAACAAATCCTTTTACATCTTTGACCATAGCTTCATTTGCTAATGTTTTGACACAAATTATACATATGGAACGGGTGGATTTCCTTTACTACATATGAAACTGAAAGATAAATAATTTTCATTATATTGATGACTAATTGGTTTTTTGTCTGTTTTTTTGAGACAGAATCTCACTCTCTCACCCTGGGTAGAGTGCTATGGTGTCATAGCTCACAGCAATCTGAAATTCTTGGGCTCTAGTGATCCTTATTTTTCTATTTTTAGACAAGATGGGGTGAGAGGGATTGGGAGGTGGGGGGTGGTGTCTCGCTCTTGCTCAGGCTGGTCTCAAACTCCTGAGCTCAGGCAATCCACCCACCTGCCTCAGCCTTCCTGAGTGCTAGTATTACAGGCGTGAGCCACTGCACCCAGTCGACTGTTTTTAATTGCGGATGTACTGGGTGAAGCAGTGACTGACACAATAGTATTATATTCTAATTTTTGTTTCTTTACTAAAAACGAGTCCATTTTAATTGAATGATACGTAATAAAATATAAATGCTAAATCAAAAATAAGTAAATGAACAACTCATACTTTTAAAAAAAGAAATACAGATATTCATTAAAAACACTTGGAAATTTTTTAAAACTAGGATTAGCGGGGTAATTGTGTCCAACTACTTCACTATTTAAAATCTGGACAGAATTATATGACACAGCCGGTACGAGCTACACCTCTTTACTACTTCAGGCACAAGCGATTGCTGAGTCATGGGGCTTCGTTCACTTCAGATGAGTTCAACATACATGAGTGTTTATCAGCAAGTCCTTGTCAAATTGCACCAGCTCTGGATGTGTTGTGAAGCCTTTATCATTCAATGCTATACCCCACCCACTTTAGATACAAGCTGGTATTTATTATAATAAAATGCTTTTTTATTGTAACAATGACATACTCGCATAATCAATTTAAAGAGGTTTTAATTTTGACATGTACACTTAGCGTGCTTTGAACTTCTTTTGAAAATAATTTAATCAATGGTCTTTAAACATTTTCACAGCACACCCATGTGCCGCAATACCAGTTGAAAATCACTGATCTGAGTATTGAGTTCATTCAATTTCCAGCTCTTGAATCTTCATGTTATATGCTCATTATATTTAAGTCCACTAAGGCGACAACAAACATCAGATAGTCTGGAGTTTTTCAGTTTCCATTCATTTTTCAATACCATTATAACAAAGCTCCATGAAGGCAAGGAACTTGTATCCTCATGAGATATTTGGATCTCATATGATAGACCCTGGGTACATTTCTAATTGAAAAACCTCTCTGTAACCAAAGATTTCCAAAATCCAGACAATGCACCTTTATTTCAAGCAATGTTTTCTAGAGCGATGTTCTATCGCTCTGAAAGAATTGGAGCCCCTTGGGCTATTTTCTCCCTCATCGCCATTGCTGATTAGTTGTTATAGGCATTATCATTATCACCCTCACAGCAACTACCATATATTGAGTGCTTTCTGTATGCCAGTGATTTGCAAGCAACAACTCATTTAATTATCACAATATTGTAGAGAGATATTATGATTCCTATACTACTTTTTTTTTTTTCAGTTTTTGGCCGGGGCTGGGTTTGAACCTGCCACCTCCAGCATATGGGACCGGCGCCTTACTCCTTTGAGCCACAGGTGCTGCCCCCTATGCTACTTTTAAGGAAACTAGAACTCAGAGATATTAAAAAAACTAATGAAAGCTCACACTAAAATTGGTAAAACTTGAATTCAAAATCATGTTTGACTCCATTTTTTCAAAATACCTATTGAGTACCTGCTACACGCCAGACACTTTTAAAAATGGGTACAAAATTCAAAAAGTGTAAGAGAATATGCAAAGCCACTTTCTTCGTCATTCTCCCCTGCCCACTTCCACCTCTAGGTCCACATTGTCCAGCTTCCTTTTCCTAAGCAATCAATGTTGCAGTTTCTTATGAGACCTATAACTTCAGCCAGGGATTTTCTTTTTGGGTCAGACCTTAGTATGAACAGTATTTCCCACCGTTCCTAATGGTCTCAGGCTGCTATGATGAGCCAATTCTGAATAACTCAGTATCCCAGGCCCATTTCACAGCTGGTGGGAAAATGTGTCCTTGGGAAGCCAGATTATGTTTGAACAGAGATGAAGTCCAGTGGAACAGAAGGGAGAGTTCCGGTGGGTTAACCAGCAGTGTCTTTACCACCAAGCCCCTGTTTTTCTAAGAGGTGATCATCCCCAGCTCTCACAGGCCTCCACACTTAGGACCTGCATGCCGTTTCTCCTCCACCTCTGTCCAAACCAAGTTGTCTCTCTAACACCAGCAGCCCCATAGAACAGGTCTTGGGACTCCTTTGTGGGCCTAGGATCATGACATTTATTGCATTTTCCTTTTCTCAGAATAGAAGCTGTGGAGAGCTTCTTAGAGTTAAGGATGGGGGAGTGGTTACACCCATAAGATCTCAAAGGACTCCACGAAAACTTTAAAATCAAGACCAGAACTTAGACTGGCTTTACATTTTTCCTTCAGACATAAGGCTTCTTGGCAATAAGTCACTCTTCCCCTCCTATATGGGTGCTGCTTAGAAGGTGCCTGGCTGGTGAAAAGATGCAAATGAAGGAACATAGGATCCACAGTTGTAGGCTGGTGTGCAGAACAGAAAGGCCCGTGGTCCAGACAGCATGAGTGCTGGTTCATCATATTTGGTACTTTCTCAAGGGTTGTCGCCTAGGAATTTGGCTACACATCCATAGATTTAGATTATATGTAAAAATCTCACTTCTGATACGGTAACCCTTTAAAAAAATCATTATATAAAATTCATGTGATCTCCTTTCATCATTAAAAAGACTACATAACAGGCTTGGCGTCCGTAGCACAAGTGGTTACAGCACCAGCCACATACACTGAGGCTGCAAGACTGGCGTGTTTGAACCTAGCCCAGGCCAGCTAAACAACAATGACAACCACAACAAAAAAATAACGAGGTATTGTGGTGGGCGCCTGTAGTCCCAGCTACTTGGGAGGCTGAGGCAAGAGAATCGCTTGAGTCCAAGAGTTTGAGGTTGCTGTGAGCTGTGACAGTACAGAACTCTACTGAGGGCGACACAGTGACACTGATTCAAAAAAAAAAAAAAAGACTACATAACAGCTTCATTGATACATAATTTACATACCATATAATTTGCCTATTTAAAGTTATTTTAAAGATAGTCACAAAGTTGTGTAACCATCACAATAATTTTTAGAACATTTTCATCACTCCAGAAAGAAAACCTGTACCCACTGGCAGTCACCCTTCATTTACCACAAATTCTGGCTTTAGACACCCACTATTCTCTTAGTCTCTGTATGTTTTTCTATTCCAGACATTTCAGATAAATGGAGTCATATAATATGTGTTCTTTTGTGTCTACCTTCCTTTGCAAAAAAGTGTTTTCAAAGTTCGTCCATGTTGTAGCACATGTCAGAACTTCATTCCTTTTTATTACCAAATACTATTCCATGGCATGGATGGATTTACCACATTTTACCTATCTGTATCACGTGATAGCGTTGGGTTGTTTCCACTTTTTAGCTATCATGAATAATTCTGCTGTGAACATTTGTGAACAGGTTTTTGTGTGGACATATACTTTCCTTTGTTGGGTATACACCTAGGAGTGGAATTACTGAGTAATACGGTATTCTGTATTTAACCTTTTCAGGAATGGCTAGACTGTTTTTTCAAAGCTGCCACCTCATTTTACATTGCCACCAGCAAAGTAGAAGTGTTCCAAACCTTCACATCTTCATCAATGCTTAAAAAAAAAATTATTGGCTTGGTGCCTGTGGCTCAAGTGGCTAAGGTGCTAGCCACATACACCTGACACCTGGCGGGTTCGAATGCAGCCTGGGCCGCCAAACAACAATGGGGGCTGCAACCAAAAAATAGCTGAGTGTTGTGGTGGGCGTCTGTAGTCCCAAATACTTGGGAAGCGGAGGCGGGAGAATCGCTTAAGCCCAGGAGTTGGAGGTTGCTGTGAGCTGTGTTGCCATAGAACTCTACCCAGCGAGACAGCTTGAGGCTCTGTCTCAAAAAAAAAAAAAAATTATTATAGTTATCCTAGCAGATGTGAAGTGGCATCGCATTGTGGTTTTGATTTGCATTTCCCTGGTGGCTAATGATGTTGAACATCTTTTCACGTGCGTATTAGCCATCTTTATGTTTTCTTGGGAGAAATATCTATTCAGCTCTTTTGCCTGTTTAAAGAATTATGTGCTCTTTTTATTATTGACTTCTTCATAACTTTATAAATAGAACAAAAAAAATCATAGACTTTACCGAAAGCTCCATGGTCAGTAAAATTCGCCAACATTACAGTGTTACGTTATGCACATTGCTGTATGTAAAATGTAAAAAGAAAACATCACTAAAGTGATGTTATGGTGTCTATTGCCCACCTATTTCAGGGCTCCCATCCACGACACAGACAAGACATTTCTATCTGATCAGATTAGCATTTTGTAAGTTGGTAAAGCCCTAAAATGCTAATTAAGTATATTTTGTTAAATATTAAAAATACATAATAAAATGACTTGGCATATAATTTAGTAAATATTTAGTCATCCTAACCATTGAAGGTAATACAACTTTTAGTGTAAGTATAAATAGAACCAAGTTGTTATAATAAAATCCACTGATGGTTTCAAGTTTTACCTCTAAATATATTTAAATAGTAAAAAGAAGTTTCAAAAATTTACCTGAATGTCTACTAGATAAATTAGAAGTGAGAACCACCTTCTCTTTTTACAAAATTTGGGCTTTTGCACAATAGCAATGACTAAATGGTGCCAAATTTTTGGAGAAAGTCTTATTTAATTCAGAATATAATTAAAATCTCATGTGGCTTTATTGGTTTTAGTATCCAGCAGAGAAAAAATATTGAAACTCCAAGAGATTTTGAATTAAATAGCTACAACAGTTTTGTTTTATTAGTTCTGACTGTGTGAAAAAAAAATCATAAGGACAACTTTGGAAAAATCTAGTTCTTTGAGGGCCCCAAATGACTTTTAAACAATAAAACAAACTATAAAACCTACACAAGTGATATTAAAAATTATGTAGTTCAATAAATGTGACATTCACAAATGTGGTTGTAATTTTTCTTTAACTATAGCAAAGTGAACTTGATCTGACGATTGGATTTAGAGAAGGTGGTGTTACATAGCTTAACAGAATTAAGTGCTTCAATTTGCTGGTAAGGATTATGTAGCTGAGTTGGAATGTTCTATCAATGTTTTTTAAGATCTCCATCCGTTTCCTCCAGTCTGTGGTTAAATAAAAGGAAGGGATGATGCTTCCTTTATTAGTGACCATTTAATAATCCTATATTGGTGATGATTTCCCTAGCGTTTCAGTATTTGTTTTTGGAAAATTTGTAGATTTATGTCTTTTGTGGCTGCTGGCTGAGTCGTGCACAGAATAAACCCGTACCATAAACTCATACTATTTCTGAAAATGGGGAATGGAGCCCAGCTCATGATTTATTGTGAGGGCATTAAATGAATTGGAGTGATTATCTCACTCACTAGGGGGAAGGGGCAGGAAAAAGGATAAAAACAAAAATGAGGGGGAAACATTTTGTGAGAAAAATCAGAGCAAAGTTATCTGCTCAGTTTGCCGAGGTCCCAGTCTTTGAAGACCCAAATATAACTTTTGAAGTCACGTTTGAATTTCAGATAATAACCGTCCTTTCCTTGTCTCCAGAGCCTGTCCTTGGAACACAGAAGAGCTCGCTGAATTCATCAGACCATGTGACGAGAGTAATGACCAGTGAAGCTGGCACAACATCAGAGATGACCCGCAGAGGGACCAACGATTCCCCAACAAGCCTCCACTGGGGGTTTCCAGGGGCAAGGCACTACCTGCAATTGTATTTAGATTTAAGAAATGATTCAGAAATGTTGCTTTAAAAAGATGAAAATGAAACAATGCTTTCATTTTAAACATGTAATAATAAAATTGTATTATTTTTGGTTTTTCTGCTGAAAAATTCTAAACCTATAGAAAAGCTAAAACTATAGTACAACGAACAACTGTATCCTTCTTACTTAAACCCACGGATTATTAATCTTCTGCACAGGCACACCTTGTTTTATTGCACTTGCCTTTATTGTTCTTCTCAGATACTGAGGTTTTTGCAAATTGAAGGTTGTGGCAACCTGGACTTGAATAAATCTATCAGCACCAGTTTTTGCACAGCACGTGCTCAGTTCATATCTCTGTGTTGCATTTTGGTAATTCTCATAATATTTCACTTTTTCATTATTATTGTATCTGTAATGGTGATCACTGTGACCAGTGATCGTTGATGTTACCATTGTTATTGTTTTGGGGCACCACTAACTGTGCTCACACAAGATGGCAAACTTCTCCTATTTTTCTCCCTCTCCCTGGGCACTTCTTATTCCCTGATACACAACAGTATTGAGATCAGGCCAATTAGCAACCATACAATGGCTTCCAAGTATTCAAGTAAAAGGAAGAGTTACAAGTCTCTCACTTTAAATCAAAAGTTAGAAATGGGCCGGGCAAGGTGGCTCATGCCTGTAATCCCAGCACTCTGGGAGGCTGAGGTGGGTGGATTGCCTGAGCTCAGGAGTTCAAGACCAGCCTGAGTTAAAGTGAGACCCCTATCGCTCCTGAAAACAGAAAAACTAGCTGGGCATAGTGGCTGGAGCCTGTAGTCCCAGCTACTCAGCAGGATGAGGCAAGAGGATTGCTTGAGCCCAAGAGTTTGAGGTTGCTGTGAGTTATGATGCAACGGCACTCTACCGTAGGGTGACTGAGTGAGAGTAAGTCTCAAAAAAACAGAAACAAAACAAAACCAAAAAAGTAACAAAAGTTAGACGTGATTAAGCTTAGTGAGGAAGGACTGTTGAAAGCTAAGAAAGGTCAAAAGCTAGGCCTCTTGCACGGAACAATTAGCCAGATTGTGAATGCAAAGGAAAAATTTTTTTTTGCTTTTTTTGAGGCAGAATCTTACTTTGTTGCCCTGGGTAGAATCCCATGGCATTACAGCTCACAGCAACCTAAAACTCTTGGACTTCAGCAATCCTCTTACCTCAGCCTCCCGAGTACCTGGGACTACAGGCATCTGCCACAACACCCAGCTAATTTTTCCCATTTTTTCAGAGATGGGGTCTTGCTCTTGCTCAGGCTTGTCTCGAACTCCTGACTTCAACCAATCTACCCACCTCAGCCTTCCAAAGTGCCAGGATTACAGGTGTGAGCCACCGTACCTGGCTTAAAGGAAAAATTATTAAAGAAAATTAAAACTGGCCGGTAATCCTAGCACTCTGGGAGGCCAAGGCAGGTGGTTTGCCCTGAGTTCACAGGTTCAAGACCAGCCTGAGTAAGAGCAAGACCCTTGTTTCTAAAAATAGCAGGGTATTGTGGCAGGTGCCTACAGTCCCAGCTACTTGGGAGGCTGAGGCAAGAGAATCGCTTGAGCCTAAGAGTTGGAGGTTGCTGTGAGCTATGATGCTACAGCACTCTAACGATGGTGACAAAGTGAGACTCTGTCTAAAAAAAAAAAAAAAAAGAAAAGAAAATTAAAACTGCTACTCTGGTGAACACACAAATGATAAGAAAGTGAAACCACCTTATTGTTCTTAAGGAAAAAAGTATTATCTGGCTAGATAGACCAAACCAGCTATAACATTCCCTGTCAAACCAATGCATGATCCAGAATGAGGCCTTAACTCGTTAATTCTATGAAGGCTGAAGAGAAGTGATGAGGAAGCTGCAAGACAAATGATGGATGCTAGCAACTTCTGATGAAGTTTACAGACAGAGCCATTTCTATAACATAATAGTGCAAGGTGTAGCCGCAAGTGCTGATGGAGAAGCTGCAGCAAGTTACCCAGAAGATCTAAGATCAGTGGTGAAGGTGTTATGCTAAATAACAGATTTTCAATGTAGGCGAAGCAGCCTTCTATTGAAAGAAAATGTCATCTAGTACACTCATTGATAGAGCCTGGCTTCAAAGCCTCAAGGACAGGCTGATTCTCTTGTTAGCCAAACCAGCTGGTGACATTAAGTTGAAGCCAGTGCTCACTGATCACTCCAAAAATCCTAGAGTCTTTAAGAATTATGCTAAATCTACTCTGTGCTCCATAAATGGAACAACAAAGCCTGGACGACAGCACATCTGTTTACAGCAGGGATCACTGAATAATTTTAGCCCAGTGTTGAGATCCTCTTCTTAGAAAAAAGATTCCTTTTTACTATTCTTTTGCAATGTATCTAATCAGCCCAGAGCTCTGACAGACATGGACAAGGAGATGGATGTTATTTGCATGCCTGCTAATACAACATCCATTCTGTAGTTCATGGATCAAGGCGTAATTTTGACTTTTAAGACTTATAGATCCCTTTTGTAAGGCTGTAGTTGCCATAGATGGTGATTCCTTATATGGAAAAGTCAATTGAAAACTTTCTGGAAAAAAAAATCATCATTCTAGATGCCATTAAGAACATTTATAATTCATGGAAGGAGGTCACAATATCACCTTTAATAAGAGTTTGGAAGTTGATTCAAACCTTTGTGGATGACTCTCCTTGGAAGAAGTAACTGCAGATGTGGAAATAGCAAATGGAAGAGGTGTTGCTTTTTTTTTTTTCTGAGACAAGGTCTCACTCTGTTGCCCAGGCTAGATTGCAGTGATATCATAGCTTACCCAACCTCAGACTCCTGAGCTCAAGGCGATCCTCCTGCCTCAGCCTGCCAAATAGCTGGGATTACAGGTACATGCCACCATGACCAACTAATTTTTTATTTTCTGTAGAGATGGGGTCTTGCTATTGCCCAGGCTGTTTTTTATTTTTATTTTTTTTGAGACAGAGTCTCACTTTGTCACTCTCGGTAGAGTGCCATGGCACCATAGCTCACAGCAACCTCAAACTCCTGGGCTTAAGCAGTTTTTTTGCCTCAGCCTCCCGAGCAGACCCCCGCCAAAATGCTCAGCTATTTTTAGAGAGGAGGTCTCCCTCTTTGAGCTCAGGCAATCCATCCGCCTCCATCTCCCAAGTGCTGGAATTACAGGCCTGTGCATCCAGCCGCCCAGGCTGCTCTCGAACTCCTGGCCTCAAATGATCCTTCCACCTCAGCCTTACAGAGTGCTAGGATTGTAGGTTTGAGCCACTGTGCCTGGTTAAGAATTGCTTCTTGTGGATGAGAAAAGAAAGTGGTTTCTTGAGTTGGAATCTACTTCTGATGAAGATGCTGTAAACATCATTGAAATGACAAGAAAATATTTGAATTACATAACTTAGTTGATAAACCAGCTGGATTTTAGAGGATTGACTCTGATTTGGAGTTTTTTTTTTTGTTTTTTTTTTGCAGGGGCTGGGTCTGAACCCACCACCTCCGGCATATGTGGTTGGCGCCCTACCCCTTTGAGCCACAGTGCTGCCCTCTGATTTGGAAATAAGTTCTTCTGTGGGTAAAATGCTATCAAACAGCATCACATGCCACAGAGAAATCTTTTGTGAAAGGAAGAGTTGATTGATGTGGCAAACTTCATTGTTGTCTTCTATAAGCAATTGCCACAGCCACCTCCACCATCAGCAATCACCACCCTGATCAGTCAGCAAGGCCCTCTACCAGTAAAAAGATTATGACTTGCTGAAAGCTTAGATGATAATTAGCATTTTTGGTCATTAATCATTTTTTAGTTAAGGTATATACAATTTTTTAGACATAATGGTATTGCACACTTAATAAACTTCAGTCTAGTGCAGTGGTTCTCAACCTTCCTAATGCCATGGCCCTTTAATACAGTTCCTGCAGGGCGACCCACAGGCTGAGAACTGCTGGTCTAGTGTAAACATAACTCTTATTTTTTGAGATAGTCCTTGTTGCACTCGGTAGAGGGCTGTGGTGTCACAGCTCACAGCAACTTCAAACTCCTGGGCTCAAGCGATCCTCTTGCCTCGGTCTCTCAAGTAGCTGGGACTACAGGTACCTTCCACAATGCCTTGGCTGTTTTTTAGAGACAAGAACTTGCTGTTGCTCAGACTGGTCTTCAACTTGTGAGCTCAAGCAATCCACCCACCTCAGCCTCCTCAGATTGTTAGAATTACAGGCATGCAGCACCTCACCTGGCAACTTTTATACACACTGGAAAACAAAAGAATTTGTGTGACTTGCTTTATTGCAAATTGGCATAATACTGTGGTCTGGAACCAAACCTGAGCTATTTCCCTCTTTATCACATGCACATGTAACTATACGATACCTAGATGTGTGCATAGGTATATATCTATGTACATGTGTGTGTATACTGAACTATTTGAAAGCTGCAGATGTCATGTCACATCACCCCTAAATACTTCAGTTCGCATTTCCTAAGGACAAGGACGTTTCCTATATAACTGACAATACCAATATCCCACCTAATAGAGATACATGTTTTTGAGATAGGGTCTTGCTCTGTTGCCTAGGCTAGAGAGCTATGGCAAAGCAGGCTCACTGCAACCTCAAACCCCTGGGCTCAAGTGATCTGCCTGCCTCAGTTTCCCAAGCAGCTGGGTCTATAGATGTGCACAGCACTGCACTTGTCCAAATTCTCTTTTTTCTTTTTTGAGACAGAGTTTTACTTTGTTGCCCTCGGTAGAGTACTGTGGCATCATAGCTCACAGCAACCTCAAACTCCTGGGCTTAAGCGATTCTGTTGCCTCAGCCTTCCAAGTATCTAGGACTACAGGCACCCACCACAATGCCTGGCTATTTTTTGTTGTGGTTTGTCATCATTGTTGTTCAGCTGGCCCAGGCCAGGTTCGAACCCTCCAGCCTCGGTGGTATATGTGGCTGGTGCCATAACCACTGTGCTATAGGCGCTGAGCCAATTTTTCTATTTTTTATAGAGATGGGGTCTTATTCTTGCTCAGGTTGGTCTCAAATGCCTAGCCTCCAGCAATCCATCTGCCTTGGTCTCCCAAAATGCAAGGATTACAGGTGTGAACCACTACACCCAGCCTTTTTTATTTTTTTATTTTAAAGAGATAGGGTTTATTCTGTTGCCCAGGCTGGAGTGCAGTGGCCCAATCCTCGCTTACAGCAGCCTCAAATTCCTGGGCTACGACAATCCTCCCACCTCAGTCTCCCAAGTAGATGGGTCAGGCATGTGTTACCACACCTGGCTAAGAAGATTAATTTAACAATGTCACCTAACATATACTTCCTATTTAGTTTTTCCCCAATACTCCACAAAATATCTTCTATATTACTTTTAAAACCCCAGAATCTAATTAATTGAGATGATACTATGAGACCTTGTGAAAATCCCCATCCTCAACATTTCATCCATTCACTGTGGTGTCCAATGATTCTTTCTTGAATGAATTATTACATATTTTCATCAATTTTTCTTTTTCTTTTGAACCTCAAGCTGTCACCCTGGGTAGAGTGCAGTGGCATCACAGCTCACAGCAACCTCCAACTCCTGGGAGAGATTCTCTTACCTCTGCCTCCCAAGTAGCTGGGACCACCAGCGCCCTCCTCAATGCCTGGCTATTTTTTGGTTGCAGCCGTCATTGTTGTTTGGCAGGCCTGGGCTGGATTTGAACCTGCCAGCTCAGGTGTATGTGGCTGGCACCTTAGCCATTTGAGCCACAGGCGCCGAGCCATTTATCAATTTTTCTACATCTGTCACCTGGCATTCTTCCAGCTTTCTCTCTCCTTTTATTATCACAACAAACTCACAATTTTTTTTATTAGGGCATATACATATAGATCATGAATACATTTATGCATATGTGGGATACAATGTGTTGATTTTTTATTTTAATTTTTTTATTAATATTAAATCATAGCTGTGTACATTAATGTGATCATGGGGCACCAAACACTGGTTTTATAGACCGTTTGACACATTTTTATCACACTAGTTAACATAGCCTTCCTGGCATTTTCTTAGTTATTGTGTTAAGACATTTATATTCTACACTTACTAAGTTTCACATGTACCCTTGTAAGATGCACCACAGGTGTAATCCCACCAATCACCCTCCCTCCGCCCATCCTCCCCCTCCTTCTCCTCCCTCTCCCCCTTCCCCCTATTCTTAGGTTATAGCTGGGTTATAGCTTTCATATGAAAGCCATAAATTAGTTTCATAGTAGGGCTGAGTACATTGGATACTTTTTCTTCCATTCTTGAGATACTTTACTAAGAAGAATATGTTCCAGCTCCATCCATGTAAACATGAAAGAGGTAAAGTCTCCATCTTTCTTTAAGGCTGCATAATATTCCATGGTGCACATATACCACAATTTATTAATCCATTCCTGGATCCATGGGCACTTGGGCTTTTTACATGACTTAGCAATTGTGAATTGGGCTGCAATAAACATTCTGGTACAAATATCTTTGTTGTAATGTGATTTTTGGTCTTCTGGGTATATACCTAGTAGATGAATTATAGAATTGAATGGCAGATCTATTTTTAGATCTCTAAGTGTTCTCCAAACATCTTTCCAAAAGGAATGTATTAATTTGCATTCCCACCAGCAGTGTAGAAGTGTTTGCTTTTCTCCACATCCACACCAACATCTCTGGTCTTGGGATTTTGTGATATGGGCTAATCTTGCTGGAGTTAGATGGTATCTCAAGGTAGTCTTGATTGCATTTCTCTGATGATTAAAGATGATGAGCATTTTTTCATATGTCTGTAGGCTGTGCTCCTGTCTTCTTCAGAGAAATTTCTCTTCAAGTCCCTTGCCCAGCCTGCGATGGGGTCACTTGTTCTTTTCTTGCTTATATGTTTGAGTTCTCTGTGGATTCTGGTTATTAAACCTTTGTTGGAGACATAACCTGCAAATATCTCCTCCCATTCTGAGGGCTGTCTGCTTGCTTTACTTACTGTGTTTTTGGCTGTGCAGAAGCTTTTTAGTTTGATCAGGTCCCAGTAGTGTATTTTTGAAGCTGCTTCAATTGCCAGGGGGGGTCCTCCTCATAAAATACTCGCCCAGACCGATTTCTTCAAGGGTTTTCCCTGCACTCTCTTCTAGTATTTTTATAGTTTCATGTCTTAAGTTTAAATCTTTAATCCAGTGAGAGTCTATCTTAGTTAATGGCGAAAGATGTGGGTCCAGTTTCAGTCTTCTACAGGTTGCCAGCCAGTTCACCCAGCACCATTTGTTAAATAGGGAATCTTTTCCCCACTGAATGTTTTTAATTGGCTTGTCAAAGATCAAATAATGATAAGTAGCTGGATCCATCTGTTCGTTCTCTATTCTGTTCCAGACATCTACTTCTCTGTTTTTGTGCCAGTACCATGCTGTTTTGATCACTATCGATTTATAGTATAGTCTGAGGTCTGGTAGCGTGATTCCTCCTACTTTGTTTTTATTTCTGAGTAATGTTTGGCTATTCGAGGTTTTTTCTGATTCCATATAAAACAAAGTATTGTTTTTTCGAGAGCTTTAAAGTATGACAGTGGAGCTTTAATAGGGATTGCATTAAAATTGTATATTGCTTTGGGAAGTATGAACATTTTAACAATGGTTGATTCTTTCCAGCCATGAACATGGTATGTTTTTCCATTTGTTAATGTTTTCAGCTACTTCCTTTCTTAGAGTTTCATAGTTCTCTTTATAGAGATCCTTCACGTTCTTTGTTAGATAAACTCCCAAATATTTCATCTTCTTTGGCACTACTGTGAGTGGAATAAGAGTCCTTAACTGTTTTTTCAGCTTGACTATTGTTGGTATATATAAAGGCTACTGATTTATGAGTGTTGATTTTGTAACCTGAGACTCTGCTGTATTCCTTGATCACTTCTAAGAGTTTTGTAGTAGAATCCCTGGTGTTTTCCAGATATACAATCATATCATCTGCGAAGATCGAAAGTTTGATCTCTTCTGACCCTATATGGATACCCTTGATCGCCTTTTCTCTCCTAATTGCGATAGCTAAAACTTCCATTACAATGTTAAAGAGCAGTGGAGACAATGGGCAGCCTTGTCTGGTTCCTGATCTGAGTGGAAATGATTTCAATTTAACTCCATTCAATACAATATTAACTGTGGGTTTGCTGTAGATGACCTCTATCAGTTTAAGAAATGTCCCTTCTATACCAATTTTCTTAAGTGTTCTGATTATGAAGGGATGCTGGATATTGTCAAAAGCTTTTCCTGCATCCATTGAGAGAATCATATGGTCTTTTTTTTTTAATTTGTTTATGTGCTGAATTATACTTATAGATATACGTATATTAAACCAGCCTTGAGACCCTGGGATAAAACCGACTTGGTCATGATGCATAATTTGTTTGATGTGTTGATTTTTTAATACAATCTGACGTGCTTACATGAAACCAATCAACATAGCTTTTGCCTCATTTACTTGATTATTGTGTTAAGATATTTATGTTCTACACTTAACAGATTTGACTTGTACCCTTGCAATATGCTTCATAGGTGCATAGCCTTTTACCCTCCCTCTATCAAACTTCTCCCCTCCCCTCCCTTCTCACTCCATTTCTCTCCTTCATCCTGGGCTATAGTTTTGCTCTATCTTTCATAAGAAAGTGTGAGTAAATATAAGTTGGTTTCATAGAAGTACTGAGAACATTGGATACTTTTTCCTACACTCTTGAGATAACTTAACTCAGGAAAATATGTTCCAGGTCCCTCCATGTAAACATAAAAGAGGTAAAGTCTCCATCTTTTTAAAGGCTACATAGTATTCCATGGTATACATATACCACAATATATTAATCCATTCATGGGTTGATGGACACTTGGGCTTCTTCTATGACTTAGACTCACAAATTGGTACATTAAAAATGGTATAATCCAGGCGGTGCCTGTGGCTCAGTGGGTAGGGCGCTGGCCCCATATACTGAGGGTGGCAAGTTCGAACCTGGCCCTGGCCAAACTGCAACAAAAAAATAGCTGGGTGTTGTGGCAGGTGCCTGCAGTCCCAGCTACTTGGGAGGCTTGAGGCAAGAGAGTCTCCTAAGCCCAGGAGTTTGGAGGTTGCTGTGAACTATGATGCCACAGCACTCTACCAAGTGCGATAAAGTGAGACTCTCTCTCTCAAAAAAAAAAAAAAAAAAGTACAATCCTTGGCTCGGTGCCTATAGTTCAGCGGCTAGGGCACCAACACATACATTGGTGCTGGCAGGTTTGATCCCAGCCGGGGCCTGCCAAACAATGACAACTGCAACCAAAAATAGCCGGGCATTGTGGATAGTCTCACTCTGACCAAGTGAGACTATCTAAAAAATATATATATGTATATGTATATACATAAAAATAAATTTTAAAAGACATCTTGTGCCAGAAACTACGAAAAGAAAAACAGGAACCACCTTGAAAGGGCATCCACTGGCCAAATTCAGGGTGATTTAAACTTAAAAAATAATTTTGGATTCACCTGTAGTCTAGAGGCTGAGACAAGAGAATCACCTAAGCCCAGGAGTTGGAGGTTGCTGTGAGCTGTGTGATGCCACGGCACTCTACCGAGGGCAATAAAGTGAGACTCTGTCTCTACAAAAAACTAAAATAATTTTGGGTTATACCATTTTTTTTTTGAGACAGAATCTTACTGTGTCGCCCTTGGTAGAGTGCTGTGGCATCACAGCTCACAGAAACCGCCAACTCTTGGGCTTAAGTGATTCTCTTGCCTCAGCCTCTCAAGTAGCAGGGACTACGGGTGCGTGCCACAGTTTCACACTTGCTCAGAATGGTCTTGAACCTGTGAGCTCAAGCAATCCACCCACCTCAGCCTCCCAAGAGCTGGGATTACAGGCATGAGCTACTGAGCCTGGCCTATTTTTTTTTTTTTTTAGAGACAAAGTCTCACTCTGTTGCCCTGAGTAGAATGCTGTGCCCTCCTCATAGCTCACAGCAACCTCAGACTCCTGGCAATCCTCTTGCCTCAGCCTCCCAAGTAGCTGGGACTACAGGCATCTGCCACAACACTCACCTATTTTTTTAGAGACAGGGTCTTGCTCTTGCTCAGGCTGGTCTCAAATTCATGAGCTCAAGTGATCCCCCTCCCTCAGCCTCCAAGACTGCTAGGATTACAGGCGTGAGCCACCTCACCCTGCCTAAGGTTTTCTATTTTAGTAGAGAGGGTCTCACTCTTGATCAGGTTGGTTTCAAACTCCTGAGCTCAAGCAATCCACCCGCCTCAGGTTCCCAAAATGTTAGGATTAGGTGTGCGCCACCACACCCAGCCCTGGCACAAGACGTCTTTGAGCTCTTATACTTTTCTGCCCTACACCTAAAATAAGCCACTTCTCAAGGACATACGAAAGGTTACTCGTGCATATGGTTCAATTGTCTCCCTTCCCTATCTGCATAGACAGCCATTGTTAATAGATTTTTTTTTCCAAAAAAAGGAGTTTATATGTATAATAGAGGAAAGACACAGATATATTCTAACCCATCCCTGATGCTTTAACTCATAGGATAACATTTTATGCTCCTGAGTTGGTCTGGGCTTGTAGTTCTTGTCTTTAGATTGTGAAAGTGACCCTACCTCTGAAAGACCAAAATGTTTTAGACCAAATCCCAAATGTTTCATATGAGAAAATGTCAGGGAGGATGACTTGATCAAAGTTGGAATAGTTAACAATATTCACATGCTATTCTCTGGACTTAACATTGTTCCTGCCTCACACCCTAGACCTGTAGACACTTACTCATCTATTAAACATCACTTCCTTGGAGGAGCTTTTCTCTTCCTTAATGTCCCAAAAGTAGGCGATATCCTCTTGTTATAAGGTTTCAGATCATTTTGTACATCTCCGTCCAAGCACATAACATGTCATTTTTATTTTATTTTATGAAATTTGTTTGTTGCCTCCGTGAGGGACTACATCTGTCTTGTTCACTGCTGGCACACAGTAGCTGCTCAACAAAAATATGCAAAGGGAAACTCAAATCCAGGCAGTCCTGCTCCCAGTCCAGGCCTCTTCCTACTGTATTCCCGCTGCATGTGCAGAAATAGTTCCAAGTTGTAAATTTAAAAACCTCCCCAACACAAAAGCTGGGAAATCTTTCCATCTCCACAATTAATGGAGGACCTTAACTGCTCACCGCGAGGTGTGACGACCGCAGGAGGGCGTCAATCAAGAAAATGCCCCCTTGCCCTGGAGGCGAGCGGAGCCACACTAAGCTGAGGCCACAGAAGCCAGCACCACGGTTTCAATAGAAAACATGTGCAAAATGGGGTGCTGGGCTGCACGCAGCTGCGACCCCCAGGACGTGGGGAAAGGGGACTTGGAGCAGCTCCCATTGCACTTAAGATTGTATGGTCTCTGCTCGGTGCGATAGGATCTGGGCCTCCCCTAGATGCCTAGCCCGGGCGGCTTCTGGCAGCAACCTCAGGGAAGTGGCTGCGTCCGGCATCCCCAAAACGAAATGGGCCAGAGCCGCCACGAGTCCGGAGCACCTGAACTCTAGAAGTCGAAACCCCTCTGGGCCAGAGGTAAGAGTTGTGGACCTTTCTCGTTGGAGGAGTCCTAGGAGCGCAGGGCACGCTCTCGAAGAGCTGGGGAGGCGCCCGGGGCAACAGCCAGTGAGACCGCTACTATAGAAAGCACACCCAGCAGCGAGGGTTCTCTCGGATCTGCGAAGGCGCTGCCCTGCCACCGGCTACCGCCCCGCCGAGTCCCGCTGTTTCCTCGCCTAGGGCTGGCTGCCGCCACCCGGGGCCGGGGCCTGGGCCTGGACGGTGGCCCCGAATTTCGGCAAACGCGCCTCCCGCTGGGGCTAAGGCGGCTTGAGTCCGCAATCCAGGCAGCTGCTTTCCGCGCGCCTCCCTCGACGGACGAGGCCTCGGGCTTCCCTCGAGGGCGTCCCCGGCCAGGGTGCCTGGAGAAGCGAACGGCGACCGCGGCGAGGCACCAGGGCACAGGGTCCCTGGAGCCCGCGAGCCAGTGTGTACTGGGGGCGGGGAGCTCGGCGGGCAGGGCGGGCCAGGAGTGGGGGCGGGAGGCGGCTCCCGGGGCCCCGCGCCATTGGCCGTAGGTCCAGGCGGCAGGAAGGGGCCAGCGAGCGCCGCCCCTCCCCGCGGCCGGCGGAGCCTATCGCCGGGAGCGCGGAGCGCGGATAAATGTAGTGCCGCGGCGCGGGGCGGCAGCTCTCCGAGGGGTCGGAGCGCGGCGGAGCCATGCAGTACCCGCACCCCGGGCCGCCGCCGGCGGGCGCCGTTGGGGTGCCGCTGTACGCGCCCACGCCGCTGCTGCAGCCCGCACACCCGACGCCGTTCTATATTGAGGACATCTTGGGCCGGGGACCCGCCACGCCCACGCCCACCCCCACGCTGCCGTCCCCCAACTCCTCCTTCACCAGCCTCGTGTCCTCCTACCGGACCCCGGTGTACGAGCCCACGCCGATCCACCCCGCCTTCTCGCACCACTCTGCCGCCGCGCTGGCCGCCGCCTACGGACCTGGCGGCTTCGGGGGCCCGCTGTACCCCTTTCCGCGGACGGTGAACGACTACACGCACGCCCTGTTCCGCCACGACCCCTTGGGTAAGGCGGCCAGGGTCACCGCGGGGCCGAGCCAGGGCAACCACGAGGAAGGCGCCACCCGGCAGGTGGCAGCGCCTGGGAATCGGAGGGGATAGGCAATAGAAAGTTGTGGCAAAAGTGATCGAAAAGCGGCTCTCGGGCGCGCGCGGGGTCGAGAGGCGAGGGCCTTGGCGGCGCGCGGCCGGGGCTGACCACACGGTGACTCAGATTGGTTTTCCTGCACCTTACAGGCGTCGGGGCGCGCGGGCCCGGGGAGACCTCGGGCGCTGCCGCCGGGTCTAGCGGCCGAGGGCAGCCGTGGGCCGCGCGTGTCGCCGGGGTAGGGCCTCCTTAGCGGGAGCGACAGGGAAGTGGGTGTCTTGGCGCCCCGGGCCGGCCTCTGCGGGGGAGGGATAGCTGCTGGGCCGGGGTGGTTACGGGGCTGGACCTGGTTCAACAAGCTTGTGCAGTGAAAGAGCCTGACCCTTTCCGTTCATACAGGAAATCTTGAGTTCTCGATAGGAGTAAATCTGGTTTCAGAAGCTGTTAAGTGTTTTCCTGGCTGTATGAAGCAGACCCTTCCCCCGGAGTAGTGCACGCTGCTGATTATTTTATCGACATCCTCAATACAGACAAATTCAGGAAACACTCGACTTCTGATAGCCGGGATCCGTTTTTCTGATATTGTTCATTTCCTCTGTGTGGGATGTGACTTTATGGCAGCTAAAATAACCAGTTGCTTCCTTTTTTTTGAGGCTGTTTTGCACCAGTCTGAAGCCTGACGCAAGCAAAATCTCGAAAAAACAATGCTAGCTTTCAAAGCGTTTAGGACGCATGGACCTATGGACCAACACCTCTTGGGAGTAGGAAGCTGGAGACCCTGGGCGCCAGTTAGGAAGGGAAGCACGGACACGCTGGGCATATTGTGTTTGTGGGGCCCCATCAGTGTGCGGCCTAAGAAATAAGCCATCGTTGATCTGCGCTGTAGGTGACCCTTGGCACCTTCAGGGTCTGAAGCCCTAGGGTAAATAAGGAAACAGAGCGCCTCCAGAGTTTTAAATTAACTCTGTTATTGGCAGCTTCAGTGGGCATGCTGAAGACAATTAACATTGTAATTAATTAACATTTTAATATCATTATTAGGGCGCAGTTTATAGCTCATTCTTTTCCTGCTGTTAGAGATATGGGGGGGTATTTTAATCCTTTTTTTTTTTTTAAGTTACATTTTTTATTCCAGCCTTGAGGGTCTCATGCCCGGCGTGGTTCTGATCGCCAGTTGGCGCTGGAGCAGGACCCTGTACCCAGCCGGGCCTGAGGGCGAACGTTTTCACAGAGCGCACCCTGGGTTTCCTTGGGTTACTGCTGGGACCGCGCAGGAGGAAGCAAAGGGTTTTTCGAGATAGACCAACAGGAAACACATTGACGGAAATGTTGCCATAGCCCATGGGGTGGCTTTAACTGGCTGCCCCCGCTGGCCGGGTGTGAAATCAGAGGAGGCCTCAGCGACCTTGGGCCGGGATTGGAGACTCCTCGCGGGCGCCCAGGCCCGAATAGTTCCCAAGGAGCCGGGCCCTGGCAGCCTAACAGCCTCGCTCCTCCCCAACACGCACACACTAGGCTATTTGGAAAGTGCGCTTCTCCTGGGGAGAAGACCTAGGGGTGCAAAAAGTTGAGTATAAATTCTAGAGTTACTGATGAAAGAGGGTCAAGGTATTTTAAGCCCAGCCTTTATTGGGCATTCTTTGGGGGATGAAAAGATTTGTGTGTTTGCATGTAGCTATAGGTGTGATGGTTGTGTGTGTGTCAGTTAGTGTACAAGGGTGGTCTGTGTATATGCAGGGTAGGTGTGGGACTTGGGTGTTTGTGTTGTCTCTCTAGCATGTATATGTATGCATGTGTATTGTGGGAGCGTGCTGGGGCCATGTGAAGCTCAGTGTATGGGAACATGTCGGGTTGGGTGGCCTCCTGCAGGCAGGCCCTCTCCCCTTTGTCACCAGGGACCAGGCAGGTCTGAAGTTTGCCCAGGTTACCCCTGGGCTGGGACTAACCCCCAGTCTTCCTGCCCATAGGCAAACCTCTGCTCTGGAGCCCCTTCTTGCAGAGGCCTCTGCATAAGAGGAAAGGTGGTCAGGTGAGATTCTCAAACGACCAGACCATAGAGCTGGAGAAGAAGTTCGAGACCCAGAAATACCTCTCCCCGCCAGAGAGGAAGCGTCTGGCCAAGATGCTACAGCTCAGTGAGAGACAGGTGGGTACGCCCTGTAGGCCCCAGACCTCCTCTGGGGAAAGGTTTCTGGGCCAGGGGTCACCAGGCGGAAGAGAGAGGCCGAGAAGCCACAGTGCTCTGTGGGGCATCCCGATGCTCCTGCAGCGTCCACCCCCTGGTGGGCTGTTTGGCTCCGCAGTCCCCATCGTTGTCTTTCCGCCTCCCCATATCCCACGGGAATCTGGGCTGGAGGCAAACTCTCTTCCTCTTTTTTTCTGTAGGTGAAAACCTGGTTTCAGAATCGACGTGCTAAGTGGAGAAGACTAAAACAGGTATGGACGTGGTTCTGTTTCTATGGAAATAAATATTTTTATCATGTTATCTCAATGCCAGGCTGTTATGCGTTGTATGCAAAAGTCATTTGGGAGACTATTTAACCTCTTCACCTTGGTTAAAAAGGCAAATAGTCTTGCTGAAATTCAGAATGAGTTGCTCAGGTGGCAGTAATGCTAAAAGCACCTAATGCCGTTCCTATATCAATTATGCTTGGGTTTTCACACACTGGCTAGTAAAACTCCTAGCTAATTGTTTTATAAATCCCATATGTTGTTTATCTAATTAACGCAGGAAAGATAAAGTAATTGACAGTAA
Source organism: Nycticebus coucang (assembly GCF_027406575.1). Lineage (NCBI taxonomy): Eukaryota > Metazoa > Chordata > Mammalia > Primates > Lorisidae > Nycticebus > Nycticebus coucang. The sequence continues at coordinate 122,002,112 of NC_069782.1, forward strand.
ATTACTTAAGCAGTTATCTTTGGGAGAAAATTGTTTCTTTTATTTACACAGCCATAATAAAACCAGGCAGAACTCAAGGGTAAATAGAAGGAAACAAACACCTTTAAGTCTTGTTTGCACTGTTTTTTTTTTTTTTCAGAAAAAGAATTAAATATCAAAGAGTTTAAAATTACTTTCTAATGGCAGCTCCTAAAATGACATATAAAATATGTGAGAAAATATCCAAGCCTGTTTGGAAAGTATCTTAAACATTTTAACAAAGGTGCTTCTTTGGATAGCTCTCAATGTCTTTCTTCCAGTGACCTTGTTACTCAATATGTGATAAAAAGTAAAGGCAAACGCTAATCCAGCTTTTAAAGCAGCTCTATTGATTAAAAGCTAAAGATTCATTTTTGATGTCTTAATCTGAGTATGGTTTTCCAAAGTTACCTGACAGTTGCTGAATTGTCATATGCCAACATATAAATTGTCACTTGCCAAAGTACATACATTTTATAATAAAATATTTTAAAGCAATGAGTGGGGAAATTTAAAGCAATGTGGATATTAATATTTATTGATGATTAGCTTTTCATTAAAAACAAGAGGGTGTCTCAAAAAAGACATTTTGGAACAAAATAAAATTCCTGTAATTTATTACTGTAACACGATTTAAACATTTTCAGATTCCCTCTCCATTTCCGACCTTGTACTTCTGCTACATAGTTATAAGCCTAGTGAATATATTATTCTAGAAGTGTTGTTCAACCTTTTGTATCTTACTTGAACCTATAAACTTCCACAGCACACTTAAATTATGTTGGTTGCAAAAAAAAGTAGAAGGAGAATGTACTTACTGTGCTTTGAACATCTTTCAAAAATAATTAATGATATTTAAAAATTTTCATGGCACATGTGCCTCGGCACACCAGTTGAAAATCACTGTTCTAGAGTCTTGTTTTAAAAAACTTAGTGTAGGGCGGCGCCTGTGGCTCAGTCGGTAAGGCGCCGGCCCCATATACCGAGGGTGGCGGGTTCAAACCCAGCCCCGGCCAAAATGCAACCAAAAAATAGCCGGGCGTTGTGGCGGGCGCCTGTAGTCCCAGCTACTCGGGAGGCTGAGGCAAGAGAATGGCTTAAGCCCAGGAGTTGGAGGTTGCTGTGAGCTGTGTGAGGCCACGGCACTCTACCAAGGGCCATAAAGTGAGACTCTGTCTCTACAAAAAAAAAAAAAAAAAAAAAAAAAACTTAGTGTATTGTAATGTTTCTATGTAGTCTTTCTGTTCATTTTAGGCAGGCATTTTAGTTTGGTTGTTGGTCAAAGGCTTGACTCTAGTTTACCTAGAATGAGACTGGAATGTAATATGGGAATATTTTCTAGAAATTTACTTTAGATTTTAAGTAAATTGTGTGTAGATGTTTATAAATTTACTCCAGAAAAGGAATGAAAAAGGATCCACTCTAATAATTTTGAAAACTTTCTTTTTTACCATTTAGCATTCTTATTTTTAAAATGTCTGGAAGACAATTGGTAAAGTTAAGTAAAGTTTAGATATTTAAAGAATGAAGATAAGGTATATCTATACTGATCTGATTTTCTTTCCCCCTTAAGCTTTTAAAAATACTGAAACCATGCGTATGGGCCTGTGTTAAGTAACCAGCATTGGTGTTTAAAGGATATAATACATTTATACAGACCGATTTTTATCTGACAAGCATATAATTTTTCTCTGATGGGACAGGAATTTTTTTGTCCTTCCAAAAGTGAGAAAGAAGCACAAGTATGTATTTTCTGAATAAAAAGATTATAGTTGAAAACAGTTGATAAACTAAAAATTAAAAGCATAGTACAGGATGAAAAGACATTTTGATTTATGCCTCTGTATTTCATGCTCCTACCAATCTCCACTTTCATTTCCTTTATTCAGGAGAACCCTCAAAGCAATAAAAAAGAAGAACTGGAAAGTTTGGACAATCCCTGCGATCAGAGGCAAGACATGCCCAGCGAGCAAAATAAAGGTGCTTCTTTGGATAGCTCTCAATGTTCACCCTCCCCTGCCTCCCAGGAAGACCTTGAATCAGAAATTTCAGAAGATTCAGATCAGGAAGTGGACATTGAGGGTGATAAAGGCTATTTTAATGCTGGATGATGACCACTGGCATTGTCATGTTCGGAAAACTGGATTTGGGAATAACATTTTGCCACAGAAAATCTTCATAGAAGAACTGGAAAGCTGTGTGAGAAAGGGAATTAATTTTCTGATATATTCTGGAAACCTGAAATATTTGGTGTACTAGTTAATTAACAATCTCCCACATTGAAACCTTGATTTTGACTTTAGGTTGTTTTGGTAAAGTGACTTTTTTTTTTTTTTCCTTAAAAAACGAAGCCTTCATATCACTTGAATAAAGTGACATTTATTCACAATGGTTAAATTCACCCCTCCTTTTAAAAAAGTAAGTTGTTGTTTCTATTTATAAAAAATAATTTTGAACTGTTTTGTTAAATTTTAAGTTATAACTTTAAAGGTTTTAATAGGATCTTCTCAAATGACTTTTCTATAACCTGTATTTACATCTCACTTAATGGGAAAGCAAAGGGCAAGGAGCCCACATTTCAGGCAGCCTTGGAATATTTTATAAGGAAACCTTTTTCAGTTTTATATGACACTCTTTTACTGTTGCCTCAAATCCAAAACCATTTTAGAGCTCTTGAATTGAGGATATATGTTCTTCTTGTCAGATGGAGAGAGACAGAGATAAGAATCTTAAATGCTTGTATTTCACTATCACTTAGTACTTGTTTGATCTAGGTGTTAAGGGGGATAGTACAGTCCAAGCGGAGAAACTGACTCGTCGGTGGCTAATCACAGATGAACTAGAAGTCGAAGGCTAATTGAATGTAAGTAGAGTGTAGATATTATGTTTTATATCAATGTTCATAATGTGTATAAATAGAATTGTTCACTGTAAAAAAAAGGCGCCCTATTGGCCCTCCATTAAAAAAAATTATTAACTTGTCTATAAAATAAATCCGTCCATGCGACGACTGACTTCTATCGGACAGTCTTATTCTGTGATTTTTAAAAATCCTAACACACCTTTTCTTAAAGCACCTCGCGGGCGCGGGATCTTGCGGGGCTGCAGCTGTCAGCGTCCCGGGAGCGCCGTCCTGGGGCCGCGGCCTGGAGCGTGGACTGTGGCCTTTGCGGGGTGTTTGCAGGGGTGGGGTGGGGCTGGGGGGGGGACCCCGAGCCGGCCAGGTTTGAGCGAGGCCCTGGCGTGCCGGGCGGCGGGAGGAGCCCCGGCTGAGGCCCGCTGCCCTGCGGAGCGCTGGGCCGCCCGAGCCCCATCGATTCGCGCGGCCGCCCCGCTGGCTCGGCCGCCGTCCTTGACCGGCGAGAGTCAACACCGCGTCAAGCCTCGGCGGCGCGGAGGCTCAGGAGCAGCCAGCTCTGCGCTCCTGGGCAGGGGGCGGCGAGATGGGGGTCTGCACGGAAGAGGGATGCAGGACCCTCGCGGGGAGGAGAGGGGAGATGGTTTGCGCTGAGACTGCGGTTCTCAGCGAGCTTCAGAATCACCTGCAGGGCTTAGAAATAATTGCGGGGAGGCCCCATCATTGGCGGGTCTGGGCTGGGAAAAGGAATTCGCATTTCAGACGAGGGCAGAGGGATGCCAAAGCTGCTGGTCCTGAGACCAGTTCCTGGAGAAACACTTATCTAGGTGCTTTGTGTGGAAGAAGCGGGTTGGAGCAGCGCTCCTCCTTCCCACCCCACCTGCTTCCCTCCAGGTAACTCTGGTCAGCCGAGGACTGGGGCTGGGGAGGAGTGCAGGGCTGAGACAGGAAAAGGGAGGAAGAGCAGAGGGACTGGGTCTCTCCAGGAAGAGAGTGAGCTCTGGTGCCTAAGCAGAGAAGAACCGACGGGTAGAAGGAGAGAAAGAGCTGAGATGAGGGTGGGTGTGGAGCTGGGGGCGTTGCCGCCCTGCATCCAAATGCTCCTTTAGCTGAGCTATCAGGTCTCTGACATTCCAGGAAAAAAAGGAGGGAGATCTGTGTGTGTGTTGGGGGAATGGCCTAGTAATCTCTCCCTCTCACCTGGCCTCCAGGGAGGCCTCTGGTTGTGGAGTTGGGTACCTCCTGGCTGAGGGCCTGTGAAGGAATGACTCTAGCCTTGGCCTGACCCCAGGCAGACATGGAGTGAAAAAGCGATTGCTTTCAGGAGGGTGTCATATTCTGCTTCCTTAGGTTTCAAGAAGCCCCCTAGGGTGGCTCCTGTGGCTCAGTGGGTAGGGTGCCAGCCCCATATACCGAGGGCGGTGGGTTCAAACCCAGCCCCGGCCAAATTGCAACAACAAAAATAGCTGGGCGTTGTGGCAGGTGCCTGTGGTCCCAGCTACTTGGGAGGCTGAGGCAAGAGAATCGCCTAAACTCAGGAGTTGGAGGTTGCTGTGCGCTGTGATGCCATGGCACTCTACCGAGGGTGATAAAGTGAAACTCTGTCTCTAAAAAAAAAAAAAAAAAAAAAAGAAGCCCCCTGGAATTGCAGGTGAATTTAGATTTCTGAGAAAATTAGTACTGGTCCTTATTCAGAGATCAGGAAGTTTGAAGATTTGAGTTGGAGTTTAAGGTCTTGGCCTCAATTCTTTCATCTGTAGAATGAAGATGGTCTAGTAGTTGACCTGTCTACATGACCCCCTTCAGCTTCAGAATTCGGAGCTTGGTTCATGCATTTTGTCTTTATTATTCCCCCTACTCAGCATGTCTCTTTATGTCTACTCAACATTGGTGCCTAAAGTAGCCATCCAGTGAGAGAAGTTCCCTTCCCATCAGTTGCAGGGTCCAAGTGCCAGACACTGCCTAACAGGTTACATCAGGGTTTCAAAGGTTATAATCGGTCTCGTCTGAAAATAGGACTGTTTCTATCAGATTTTTAAAGAATGAGAGGCTTGTGGACCTAATATTGAATCAAAGTAATCCTGAAATCTGTGTGTGTTTTGCTTCTGAAGATAACCTCTGGTTAATGTTTATTCTTGAGAGTAACTGTATCATGACTCTTAAGCAGAGAAATACAGGGTTATGTATTGATTGGCATTAGAAAACTTGAGGGATAAAAATCTTGTTTCAAAGTAGACAACTCCCTGAAACCACGCTGTTTTCCAATTTAAAGCTTATCCTAACTCTTTTCAAGTTTCTCACATTCTGAATCCAAACATGTCCTTAAGAATCAAGAGCCTGTTAACTGGAGGAGGTACAGTATTCTCAGGACACAGGCAGGCATTAACTTTTCAAAAGTGTCTCATTGCAGATTGCCAATGAATATTTACAAATTCTTCCTGCAATCCCGGCATTTTTCATTTGTTTGTCTTTTGGCTATTTCATGTTGAAGCAATATGTATGACCTTTACAGCACAACTCCTGTCCTGTTTTTAACTCTTTTTATCAGGAGATTCAACTTGAAAACGGTTATCATTTAGCAGAAAGACAAACAGAAAAGCACATTTTTGTAAGCAAAACGTTAATGATTGGAAGAATTGCCCTAATTTCACCATGACAGTGTGTGATTAATCCCCTGGGTCATGTACTTACACTTTAAGTTATTCAGTTTGTTGGTCTTTGATATTCAGAACACTTTCTAACTTAATAGGATATTGATTTTGTTGGATGATGTACTTTGACTCTTTAAACAACATCATTTTTAGGGATGACTAGCCTGCTCAGTAGTACTTTATTTAGAGAACTATTGCATAACATTTCTTACTTTTATGGTTTTCTCAGGGTGAAAGCTGATAAGACATCTTGTGGGAAAAGAGGAAACCATCTCTGATAGTGAAAGTACCTATTCTCTTTCAACATTTCTGACAAGCTTTTTTTTTTGTGGTTTCATTACTGTGAATATTCATTTTAGATTATCGGGGCAGGACAGGGATTCAAACAAACTTATTGGACTTGGGGGAAATACATTTTCTGGGGACAGAATGCACTTGCCCAAATTCCCATTCCAGTTATATTGCCAAGCGGAAGATGATACCAACTCAAAATCTCACCTTTTGATTTTTCTTTAAGAGTTAATCATCTCTGATCCTTTAAATCTATGATTGGAAGGACATTTAAGTGACTACTGACAACATGGAGCAGAAGGTGGAAAACCAATCCCCCAGATGCTTCTAAATTAGGAGTTCAGCATCTTGTGGTCAGAATTATCCATGTTGTACTGACATTTACTTTTTATTCTATTGAGGTTTTATAAAATGCCAGCTGGGCTCTCTACATGTCTAATTGGATGCTGTTCCTTGATACTTTTTTTGGGGGGAGGGGGTATTGTTCTTAAAATTCAAATGAGAAGCACTTTGGAGACTCCTCCCTCCCACTCAAATACCTGAGATCCAGGTCTACAGAAAAGCAGCTACTTCTTCAGATATAGCTGTAGGGAATCCTATCTCAATAGTATTACCCTACTGTGAGTAAGAGCAAGTCTGGTGTAAGGCAAATGGCATCCCCTATATCTCCCTTGCTGGTTAGGGAACATGCATTCCTACTCAGCCTCAGTTCCTAGAGGAGTGGAATGCCCACTGAGAGGAGGCATCAATACCTAGCACACAGTTGGTGCCAAGTGTTTGCCAGAAAAGCTAGAAAGTTCCAATGATTCTCTTCTTTTGAGATAGCCCTTTAATTCTCAGTTGCAGGCAGGGAAACCTCTTCAGGCAGATGTACACAAATCTCTCCAGACAATAAAGAGAACAGGGGAAAGGGGACCTTGGAGCTGGCAAAGGCATTTCCTGTCTGCGGAGGATCTTGACTTTGGAGTATCCTGTGGTTGCCATGAGGCGGCTGAACACTTTCCTATGTCGCTACTAAAAAAAAAAATGGTCACTTCCAATTTCAGACTGTTTTCCAGATAAAGCCAATGAGGCTGCTACCCACTTAAGAATTTTTTTTTTTTTTGGTTTAATGCATGTTTTCCAAACATTCGATTTTTTTTTTAGCTATTTAAAACTTTATTTAAAAAAAAACCCACCTTCACTACAATTTAAAAGAAGTCTGAGGAAGCTTCTTTTCCTCCTTTTTAATCTGGAAGGAGATTTCGGTATCATTGAAAAATCTTAAGAATTCCAAAATCTTATCATTCTCCAAAGGCTACTTTTCTTTTTTTTTTTTTTGTAGAGACAGAGTCTCATTTTATGGCCCTCGGTAGAGTGCCGTGGCATCACACAGCTCACAGCAACCTCCAACTCCCAGGCTTAAATGATTCTCTTGCCTCAGCCTCCCGAGTAGCTAGGACTACAGGCGCCCGCCACAACGCCCCCGCCACAACGCCTGGCTATTTTTTGGTTGCAGTTCATCCGGGGCCGGGTTTGAACCCGCCACCCGCGGTATATGGGGCCGGCACCTTACCGACTGAGCCACAGGCGCCGCCCCAAAGGCTACTTTTCTGATGAACAGCTACAGAGAGGAGTTAATAGTAAAGTCTCCTCCCCTCCCATTCATAGATACTGGCCGGAAGAGAGGTGACCATAACCTTGTATATATTTTCCTTTTATGATTTATGCCCTTCCATTCTTCCTCTGCTCTCTACTTTTAATTCTTTTTTAAAAATTATTTTATTAACTCATAACTGGTATACATTTATGGGTTTTTTAAATTTTTTTATTAACAAACTGTATACATTTATGGGGTACATTCTTCATTCTTTTTATTCATTCCTTCTTTTTTACTCCCAGGATTCCTCATTCTCATTCAGTTTACATCCCCATTAAGACCAGAAGAAGACAAATCTCAACTCTTTAAATGTCATGATTAGGGCCAAGATTCTGTTCAAATTTATAGAAATTTTCACATTTCAGCTGAGGTGAGAATCCGTTTGAGGGAGATTTGCTGGAGTCCTAAAACATTGTTTCCATCCTATTAGGGACAGGTTTTTGTTTAACAAGTTAAGCCATAATAATGACATTAACGGGAGAGTAATAATCCTGTGTCTCTAGGGTGCAGGCACTTACTTGCACTGGGGTGTATGGGAGCTCACAAGAGAGGTGCTGCAGTAATGGTGGGCAGGGTCTGCCAAGGACTGTCCAGAGAAAACGAAACGGAATGCTCTTTCAGGGGAGGGATGATCCTGTACATGAACCTGGCAGTGAAAGAGGGCAAACAATAAATATGACTGGACTCTTACCAGGTTTTGGATTTCAGAATTTTGGCTGCGGGATTGTGGACCTCTATTCTCTGTATTCAGCACACAGGTCTCTTTGTAGCTCTTTGGTTTTTCCTCTATTTCAGTGGTTCTCAACCTTCCTAATGCCGCGACCCTTTAATACAGTCCCTCATGTTGTGGTGACCCCCAACCATACAATTATTTTCGTTGCTACTTCATAACTGTAGTTTTGCTGCTGTTATGAATCGTAATGTAAAAATCTGATATGCAGGATATATATTCATTGTTACAAAGGGGTTGGGACCCACAGGTCGGATCCTTCTTCCCCCCAGATAACCTCATGGCTCTTTCCCTCTCCTCAGTCCTGACCCGTCCTTTTTACAATTGCAACTCCCGCTTCTCTACCCCGGCTGCAATTTATTTATCTCTATTTCACTCATTACAATTGGATATATTTTGCTGATTTATTGTCTCTCCTCATTGACCTTTAATGTCTTGAGGGTGGGGATTTTTGTCTGTTTATTTGCTGCTGTGTATCTCCAGCCTGACACGTAATAGGTGCTCAGAAACTATGTGTTCAGTGAATGAATGAACATATATTACTCAGTGCTTACTAGTGCTAAACATTATGTAAATCTTTCACCTGCTTTATCTCATTTAATCTTTACAATGACCCTATGAGGTAGATAATGTTATTGGGCCCCATTTTCCAGATAAGGACACTGTCTCCAAGAAGTTAAGTCCAAGACCTTAATTACTATACCAGTATCAAATTAGGACTAATTCTAGTGATAAGAAGAAAGCAGAGGTTTTTCGTTCATCTTAATCTTTTATTTTCATTCAAGTCTAGCATTAAATCTAGAAGGGATTACAATACAGGGATAGGCAATTTCTGTGTATGTGCCACATTATTCTATTACACTAAGAGACTCATTTCTGGGGAAGCGAGCATTATAAAATATACATTATATTTTTCAAATTGTTAAAAAAAATTGTCTGCCGGGTGGCGGCTGTGGCTCAACAGAGTAGGGCACCGGCCCCATATGCCGGAGGTAGAGGGTTCAAACCCAGCCCTGGCCAAAAACTGCAAAAAAAAAAAAAAAAATTGCCTCTGGTCCATGTGATTTGGTGTTCCCATTATATAAATTATTTTGTGTCATTGTATTTATTCTTCATCTGACCCATTGGTGCATCTTCCACAAGGGACTCTGAATATAATAGTGCAGTGGCTTACTATTGGGTCTCTAGCATCCAGCACTGTGTTTGGCATACAGTAAACTTTTTTTTTTTGAGACAGAGTTTCACCCTGTTGTCCTGGCTAGAGTGCAATGGCAACATCATAGCTCACTGCAACCTCAAACTTCTGTGCTCAAGCAATCCTCCTGCCTCAGCCTCCTGAGGATCTGGGACTATGAATGTGTGCCACTATGCCCGGCTAATTTTTCTAATTTTTTGATAGAGACAGGGTCTCACTTTTGCTCAGGTTGATCTTGAACTCCTGACCTCAAGGGATCCTCCCACCTCAGCTTCCCAGAATGGTAGGAATGTAGGTGTGCGCCCCCGCTCCCCACTGGCATATAGTAAGCTTTTAGCAAATACTGTACTTTTGGCTCGGCACCTGTGGCTCAAGCAGCTAAGGCGCCAGCTACATATACCTGAGCTGGCAGGTTCAAATCTAGCCCAGGCCTGCCAAACAACGATGGCTGCAACCAAAAAATGCCGGGCATTGTGGCAGGCGCTCGTAGCCCCAGCTACTTGGCAGACAGAAGCAGGACGATCGCTTGAACCCAGGAGTTGGAGGTTGCTGTGAGCTGTGATGCCACGGCACTCTACCCAGGGTGATAGGCTTGAGGTTCTGTCTCAAAAATAAAAAATAAAAAATAAATAAAATAAAAATACTGTACTTTTTTTTTTCCATGTCAGACGGGTAATGTGCCGACGTCGTAACAAGATTTGTGGGAGGCACATCTCACGCATAGTGCATGAAAACCCAATCATCACACTTATGAACTACAAAAGGATCAGCAAATACTGTACTACAGAATGAAAGTGAAAGCCATGTGCCCTCCTCAAAGCAGAGGAGAGACATTTCCCTGTCTCCCCAAGCCCTGCACTCTCATTATGTTTCCTATTCCTTGGCCACCAGAAACACAGCTTGCCTGGATGACTCCAGGCACACAGCAGAAAGCATAGTGGGTAGGGTCAGGGCCAGCACGGGCCCCTGGTAGGGGAGCACATGTTTAGATCTGTTTAAGCCTAAACAAGCACTAAAAGAAGATGTTCTCCTCCCCCTTTTTACCAACATAAATTGTAAGAGGAAGTGCTTCTGTGGTTTATATTGGCCATCTTTCCCTTCAGACTTGGCAATTTCATTCAATTTCCAGTTCGCACTTCTCAATTTCAATTGAGAAAATATACATAATTTACTGAAACGTACCTAGTTTACTGACAAATGACACCATATGGAGGCAGAGGGTGATTACTACTATTTTTATCACCGTCATCCATTTAGCAAATGGAAGTAGGAAACCCAAATGTTTTAAAATTATTTCTGAAATTGATTCAGGAATTGCAAAGAAACAAAGGTAGAAGGAAAGAAGCAATGTGAAGCGTATTGGCTTCACATACTGGTTCCAAGTTTGAGCTTTCCTTAGCTGCTTATGGAATCTGCATGACTAAAGACTTTCCATTCATTGTAGATTAGATCAGACTAATTCAATAAATGTGTAAAAAATGGCCCCTGAGTGCAGGTTCAGACACCCAGAGGAAGTGGTTTCTTAGACACCTGTCTCCCATATATTGACCTGATGGTACGTAGGTGGAAGAGAGTGAGATGGTTATGATGATGTATGGTGCTGTTGATTAGTTAATTGAAAGTAAAATGTTCAGCTTCACTAAGCAATTACCTGATCTCATTAAGGTCTTTAAAATCACCTAAATACCATTTTGCCTGAAGCAGCTGCCTCTTGTTTAGATGTTATGTCAGGCGTTAAGAAAAACACAATGCTAATGGTGACCAGAGAATTTAAAGCAGGCCATTTCTGATATATCTTGTTATGAATCTTAGCCATTATTTGGTATTATTCATCTTATCTAAACATGGGGTACTGAAATAATACTTAACACTTCTACCAAATTATTAAATTCAAGTATGCATGCAGAAAATATTTATTGAGCACCTACTATGTGGCAGGTGCTATGAGAAGCACTGGGGATATAAATTTGAATAAGTCACAGTAGCATGACTTTGAAGACCAGAGAAAACATCCTTGAATTTTCTAATAAAGACGAGCCTATTTCTTTTTTTCTTTTTTATTGTTGGGGATTCATTGAGGGTACAATAAGCCAGGTTACACTGATTGCAATTGTTAGGCAAAGTCCCTCTTGCAATCATGTCTTGCCCCCATAAAGTGTGACACACACCAAGGCCCCACCCCTCTCCCTCCGTCCCTCTTTCTGCTTTCCCCCCCTCATAACCTTAATTGTCATTAATTGTCAAGACGAGCCTATTTCTATCCCAAGCATAATTATGATTTGCTTGTTATATATAAGAATTCTATGCTGCAAGTTTCTTGAGTTCATCTTTTCAAAAGCTTTTAACCAAACAATCCACAGCAAAATATTTAATGACTTGTGGACATTCCAAAGTTATAGATAACCAACTGAGGTGGATCCTGTTCAGAGCATTTCCCCACCAGTGCCCTTTTGTCTCTTCACGTCCATCTTGGGCCTCATATGCCCACATTTCTGTCCAACACCTTTGCTGAACACAGTGTGGTCCAAATAACAATCCAAGTGTCCTGAATAAATAACATTATCTGGCATCCCCCATCCGGGGCTGTGATCTCTTCCACATCATTTCCTTCCTTTCCCATCAAGGCTGTGCATCTGCGCTTCTCGCCTGGTTTCATCCAGGTAGCTCCAATTCTGGCAAGGTCTGCGGTCTGCCCCACTAGCTTCTGCCCGTTTACTTCTCCAGCCCTGCCAGCCCTTACATTGGGAGAATCACTTTTATTTGTCTTGTCTTTCTTTTTTTTCTTGAGACAGTCTTACTCTGTCACCCTGAGTAGACTGCCATGGTGTCATCATAGCTCACAGCCACCTCAGTCTCTTGGACTCAGCCTCCTGGAGTAGCAGAACTACAGGCACCTGCTACAACCCAGCTAGTGTTACTTTTATTTTTTATTATTTTTATGTATTTATTTATTTTTCCTGAGACAGAGTCTTACTATATCACCCTTGGTAGAGTGCTGTGGCATCACAGCTCACAGCAACCTCAAACTCTAGGGCTTAAGCAATTCTCTTGCCTCAGCCTCTCAAGTAGTGGGGATTACAGGCGCCTACCACAATGTCCCGCTATTTTTTTGTTGCAGTTGTCATTGTTGTTTAACTGGCCCAAGCTGAGTTCGAACCCACCAGCCTCGGTGCATGTGGCTGGCGCTGTAACCACTATGCTATGGGCACCGAGCCTAGTTTTCTTATTTTTGGTAGAGGCAGTCTCGCTTTTGCTCAGGCTGGTCTGCAACTCCTGGGCTGAAGCAATCCACCCGCCTCAGCCTCCCAGAGTCCTAGCATCACAGGCATGAGCCACCACACCTGGCCTATTTGCTTTTTCTTTTCTCCCCTTTCTCTTTATTTCACTGGGAGTCAAAAAATCTTTTGAGTAAAGTTGAGAATTGTCAAGTTGGATCAGTAGATACCGGTCCAAAGAAAAGAAAAGCCATAATCCTTGAAGCAAAAATTAGGAAAAGTGCTGAGAAATACCTTAGAATTTTCAGAGACCCTTCTATCACCTGAGAGTAGTTTCAATTCAGTGTCTTCAGTTTTTATGACCAGAATTGAAACTGTTTTCTATTATTTGCCTTGTACATGAGGGCTGTTTCAGTTACATAATGACTAAGAGGCTTGTGTGGACTGTACCAGGCCCTGATCTACCTATTGTCTATCTAAAATCATATTATTGGCTGGGCCTGGTGGCTCACACCTGTAATCCTAGCACTCTGGGAGGCCGAAGGCGGGTGGATTGCCTGAGCTCAGGAGTTTGAGACCAGCCTGAGCAAGAGTGAGACCTCATCTCTACTAAAAATGAAAAACTGAGGCAAGAAGATCACCTGAGCTCAAAAGTTTGAGGTTGCTGTGAGCTCTGATGCCATGGCACTCGAGTGCCACAAAGTGAGACTCTCAAAAAGAAAAAAAGTCACATTATTCTTTCTTGGTTATGAAAATGATACATTCTCATGGTTGGGCATGGTGGCTCATACCTGTAATCCACTCTGGGAGGCTGAGGCAGGTGGATCACCCGAGCTCAGGAGTTCAGCCTGAGCAAGAGCAAGATCCCTTCTCAACTTTACAAAAAAAAGAAGAAAGAAAAACTAGCTGGGTACCTGTAGTCTTAGCTACTCGGGAGGCTGAGGCAGGAGAATTGCTTGAGCACAGGACTTTGAGGTTTCTGTGAGCTAAGTTGATGCCACGGCACACTACCCAGGACAACAGAGTGAGATTCTGTCTCAAAAAAGAAAGAAAGAAAGAAAGGAAGGAGGGAGGGAGGGAAGGAAGAAAGAAAGTGATACATTCTGAATGAAAAATATTTGAAACATAAAAGCATCTGGAGGAAAACAACAGTTCATAATCTCACCATTTAGGGATTAAGTCTATGCAAACTTTAGGACCTTTCCTTTAGTTCTTTTCCCCACATACTTATATGAGTAATACTTCTCAATTTTTGACACTGTGTTTGTCTTAAGATTATTTTCAAAAAAAGATTATTTTCAAATAATTAAAACATAGTTAAAAATGTAGATAGTTCAAAAGGTAATATAGTAAAAACTAAGCGTCCCTCCCCTCTTGCACTGCTCTCTGGCCATAGTTTCCTGACAGAGATGACCTCTTACTGATTTCTTTGGTGGTCTTCCTGCAATGGTCTATACATATACAAGCACGTTTGTAAATGTTTCCTTCTCAATACAAATCATAATGGACTATACATTCTTTTCAGCATCTTGTTTTTTTTCACTTAGCAATCGATCCTGAAGATCATCCCTTATCAGAGATTTGCTTTCCCTTTTCTTTATTTCTTTTTGGCTGTCTGGGTTGTAGTTCAAGTTATGCCTGAATCCTAAATGATCGGATGTACACTGAGGTTGTCTGCAGCCCTTTGCTGTTACAAATAATGATACCATAAACATCTTGTTTCTGCTCTGACGTATCTAGGACTAACTCCTAGAAGTGGAATTATATAGTATGTGCATTTTTTTACCTAGATAAGATATTGCCAATTCACTCTATATTTTTTTATAATTGAGATTATACTAAACATGGAATTTTGTTTCCTGGTTTTATAAACTTAATATTTTATAGAAATAGAATTGTTTTCTTTTATAAACATTTCAATGGCTTCACAATACATAATTTTTTATTTTTAGTTGACACAAAATAGTTGTACATATTTATGGGGTGCAGTGATGTTTCAGTACATGTGTACACTGCATAACAATCAAATCAGGGTAATTAGCAAATCATTCAATTGTGGTAAAAACATACGTGCATAATGTATTCTTATGTCGTGATGCCATCCTTTTAAAACTCCCTTGTTGAGTTAATGCTGTTTTATTGTGATCAAATTTTCTAAAATGACTACTATGTGCCTCCACTTCAGTTTAAGGCTCTCTATGTATTCATAGAAAATGAGTCATTGAACCAGAGAGATGGAGATTTGATAAGTAGTGTGAAATTTACTGGGAAAGTTCTATGAGTTCACATCAGCACAGAACAAGTCTTATTTCTCCATACCTTCACCAATGGGAATACTTTTTTATTAATTATGTAGGAAAAGAATGATTGACAGTATTTAAGTTTTACATTTTATTTCTTTTGTTACTACTGAAGTTGAATTTGGGGGGGGAACTTATCACTGACTTGATAAAGCTTAATTTTTTAATATGGTAACTCTTTATTTCTTTTTCTTCTTTGGCATATTCTCTTTCTTTTTTTTTTTTTTTTTTTTGCGACAGAGTCCCACTATGTTGCCCTTCATAGAGTGCTGTGGTGTCACAGCTCACAGCAACTTCAAACTCTTGGGCTTAAGAGATTCTCTTGCCTCAACCTCCCAAGTAGCTGGGACTTCAGGCATCCACCATACCTGGCTATTTTTGTTGCAGTTGTCATTGTTGTTTTAGCTGGCTCAGGCTGGGTTTAAACCCGCCAACCTGGTATATGTGGCTGGCGCTGTAACCACTGTGCTGCGGGTGCTGAGCCAGCATATTCTCTTTCATATCTTAGTTTTTTTACCTCACTTTTTTTTTTCTTTTTTGTGACAGGGTCTCACTCTGTTGCTCTGGGTAGAGTGTTGTGGTGGCATCATAGCTCACAGCAATCTCAGTCTCTTGGGCCCAAGAGATCCTCTTGTCTCAGCCTCCCAAGTAGGTGGGAATATAGGTGCCTGCCAAAATGCCCAGCTAGTTTTTCTGTTATTTATTTGTTTATTTATTTATTTTTGAGACAGAGTCTCACTTTGTGGCCCTTGGCAGACTGCCAGCACCATAGGTCACAGGAACCTCACACTCTTGGGCTTAAGTGATCGCCTTGCCTCAGCCTCCTGAGTACCTGGAACTACAGGCACCCACCACCACTCCTGGCTATTTTTTAGAGATGGGGTCTTGCTCTTGCTCAGGTGGATCCACCTACCTCAGCCTCCCGGGTGCTAGGATTATAAGCATGAGACACCGTGTCCAACCAACCTACTTTTTTTTTTTTAGAGATAGTCAAAAAAATTTTGTTACCCTGGTGCCATGGCGTCACAGCTCACAGCAACCTCCAGCTCTTGAGCTTAAGTGGTTCTCTTGCCTCAGCCTCCCGAGTAGCTGGGACTACAGGCATCTGCCACAATGCCCGGCTATTTTTTTGTTGCAGTTTGGCTAGGGCTGGGTTTGAACCCACCACCCTTGGTATATGGGGCTGTTGCCCTACTCAATGAGCCACAGGCGCTGCCCCATACTTTTTTTTTAAAACCCACATTTTTTTAGAGACAGGGTCTCTGCCTCTGTCCCCCAGGCTGGAGTGCGGTGGTGTCCTTGTAGCTCACAGCAACCTCACACTCCTGGGCTCAAGCAATCCTCTTACCTCAGTCTCCTAGTAGCTGGAACCACAGATAGGTGCCACCATGCCCAGCTTCGTGTCTTAGTTCTTTTCTTATGGATTTATACGAACTATTAATGTTGGAAGATAGGAACTTTTTGTCTTATTTATTGCAAAAATGTTTCTCAGATACTTAAAAATGTGCTTATGTAGAAAACCAGAACATTCTTGTGCAATCAAATGTAAAAATACTTTCTTTGTGCCCCGCATCCACTTATATTTTAAATTGCAGTATGGTACTTCAGTGTTGTATTAGAAAGTATCTTGGATTACAAAAAATAGCTAACACTTACTGGAGGCTTATATTTTTTCAAATCTTTACAAATGTTCTCAGTAAAATTACATGTTTTTTTATGGAATACATACTCATTAAAATTTTTAAATATGATATGTCTTCCTCCCTCCCTCCTTCCCTCCCTTCCTTCTTATTTATGTTTGAGACAGAGTCTCACTCTGGCACCCTGAGTAGAGTGCCATGGCATCATAGTCCATAGCAACCTCAAGCGATCATCTTGGCTCAGTTTTTCTATTTTTATTAGAGATGGGGTCTCACTCTGTTTCAGGCTGGTCTCAAACTCCTGATCTCAAGCAATCCACCCACCTCGGCCTCCCAGAGTGCTAGGATTTTATAGACATGAGCCACCACACCTGGCCTGTGTCTACTTTCTAAAACATTATCATAGTATCGGGTTTTTTGTTATTGTTTGTTTTTTTGAGACAGAGTCTCCCTCTGTTGCCCAGGCCAGAGTACAAGGGCATCATCACAGCTCACTGCAACCTCAGACTCCTGGGCTCAAGTTGTCCTCCTTCCTTAGCCTCCTAAGTAGCTGGAGTTATACACATGAACCACCACACCCAGGTAATTTTTTTTTTTTTTATTGAGACAGAGGCTCACTATGTCACCCTTGGTAGAGTGCCATGGTACCACAGCTCCAGTAACCTTTAACTCTTGGGCTTAAGCGATTCTTTTGCCTCAGCCTCCTGAGTTTCTGGGCCTACAGGTGCCCGCCACAATGCCCAGCTATTTTTTTTTTTTTTGTTGTTGTAGAGACAGAGTCTCACTGTACTGCCCTCAGGTAGAGTGCCGTGGTGTCACATGGCTCACAGCAACCTCTAACTCTTGGGCTTACGTGATTCTCTTGCCTCAGCCTGCCAAGCAGCTGGGACTACAGGCACCCGCCACAATGCCCGGCTATATTTTTGTTGCAGTTTGGCCAGGGCTGGGTTTGAACCCGCCACCCTCGGCATATGGGGCCGGCGCCCTACTCACTGAGCCACAGGCGCCACCCCCCCCACCCCCCAGCTATTTTTTTGTTGCAGTTATCATTGTTGTTTAGTAAGCCCGGCCAGGTTCGAACCCACCTGCCTTGGTGTATGTGGTTGGCACCCTACCGACTAAGCTACTAGTTCCTCCCTATTTTGTTTTTTTTTTGAGACAGAGTCTCACTATGTCACCCTCAGTAGAGTGGTGTTGCATCACAGCTCACAGCAACCTCAAACTCTTGGGCTTAAGTGATTCCCTTGCCTCAGCCTCCCAAGCAGCTGGGACTACAAGTGCCCTCCACAATGCCTGGCTATTTTTTTTGTTGCAGTTGTCATTATTTAGCTGGCATGGGCCAGGCTCAAACCCGCCAACCTTGGTGCATGTGGCTGGTGCCATAACCACTGTGCTTTGGGCACCAAGCCAACTTTTTCTTTTTTATTTATTTATTTTCAATTTTTTCTATTTTTAATATTTTTAGTGTCTTGCTCTTGCTCAGGCTGGTGTAGAACTCCTGACCTCAAGCAATCCTCCTGCAATGGCCTCTCAGAGTACAGGCGTGTGCCACCCCATCCAGCCTTGCATTAGCCTGTATCAGCACTTCATGGATAGGTAATAATTCGTTGTGTAAGTACACCACAGTTTGTTTTTTAGTTAGTTAATGCATTTGGGTTGTTTCTACTTTTTGGTTATTGTGAATGGTGTTATGAACATGTCCGTACAAGTATTTATTTGAGTAGCTGTTTTCTATCATTTAGGTTTACGTCTATAAGTGAAATTCCTGGGTCATTATGAGAATTCTGTATTTAACTTTTTAAGGAACTGCCATACTGTTTTCCATCATTGTCCCACCATTTCATACTCCCTCAAGCAGTGTACAAGGATTCTAATTTCTCTATCCTTACTGATAATTGTTATTTTCCTTTTCAAATTTTTGTTATTTTTGTTTGAGACAGAGTCTCACTCTGTCACCCTGGGTGGAGTACCATGGTGTCATTGCTCACAGCAACCTCAAACTCTTGGGTGTGAGCAATCCTCTTGCTTCGTCCTCCTCAGTAGCTGGGACTACAGATGTGCACACTGAGCTAGTTTTTCTATTTTTAGTAGAGGTCAGCTCTCACTTTTGTTCAGGTTGGTTGAACTCCTGAGTCAAGTAATCCGCTTGCTTCGGCCTCCCAGAGAGCTAGGGTTACAGATGTGAGCCACTGTGCCTGGCCTATATTCCCTTTTTTTTTTTTTTTTTTTTAATTATAGCTATCCTCAGTAGTATGAAGTGGTATCTCATTGTGGTTTTGATTTGCATTTTCCTAATGGCTAATGATGTTGAACATCTTTTATGTGTTTACTTGCAATTCATGTATCTTCTTTGAAGAAATATCTATTTGAGTTCTTTGCCCATTTTAAAATTGTTTGTCTTTTTGTGGTTGAGTTGTAAGAGTTTGTTACATATTCTAGATATTAGACCCTTGCTAGAGATATTTTTTGCAAATATTTTCTCCCATTCTGTAGGTCATCTTTTCACACTTAAAAAATTGTGTGAAATTTTTGGGCGGCGCCTGTGGCTCAGTGAGCAGGGCGCCGGTCCTATATGCCGAGGGTGGCGGGTTCAAACCCAGCCCCGGCCAAACTGCAACAAAAAAATAGCCAGGCGTTGTGGTGGGCACCTGTAGTCCCAGCTACTCGGGAGGCTGAGGCAGGAGAATCGCCTAAGCCCAGGAGTTGGAGGTTGCGTGAGCTGTGTGATGCCATGGCACTCTACCGAGGGCAATAAAGTGAAACTCTGTCTCTACAAAAAAAAAAAAAAAAAAATTGTGTGAAATTTTTAAAGTGCATATTTATTATAAACAGTAAATAAAAATAATAAATAAATAAAATACATATTTTAAAATATATACATGAATAAAAATACGTATTTATTGTGTACCCGTATTGTTAATTTTTTTTTTTTTTTTTGTAGAGACAGAGTCTCACTTTATGGCCCTCGGTAGAGTGCCGTGGCCTCACACAGCTCACAGCAACCTCCAACTCCCGGGGCTTAAGTGATTCTCTTGCCCCAGCCTCCCGAGTAGCTGGGACTACAGGCGCCCGCCACAACACCCGGCTATTTTTTGGTTGCAATTCGGCCGGGGCCGGGTTTGAACCCGCCACCCTCGGCATATGGGGCCGGCGCACTACTGACTGAGCCACAGGCGCCGCCCCGTATTGTTAATATTTTGATACAAGCATACAGTGTATAATGATCACATCAAGGTAACAGGGATATCCATCGCCTTAAACATTGTCACTTCATTGTGTTGAGAATGTTCTAAATCTCTTCTTCTATTTTTATTTTTTTATTAAATCATAGCTGTGTACATTAATGCGATCATGGGGCACCATACACTGGTTTTATAGACCGTTTGACACATTTTCATCACACTGGTTAACATAGCCTTCCTGGCATTTTCTTAGTTATTGTGTTAAGACATTTACATTCTACATTTACTAAGTTTCACATATACCCTTGTAAGATGCACCGCAGGTGTAATCCCACCAATCACCCTCCCTCCGCCCCCTCCCCTCCCTTTCCCCCTTCCCCCTATTCTTGGGTTATAACTGGGTTATAGCCTTCATGTGAAAGCCATAAATTAGTTTCAT
Organism: Nycticebus coucang; assembly: GCF_027406575.1. NCBI lineage: Eukaryota > Metazoa > Chordata > Mammalia > Primates > Lorisidae > Nycticebus > Nycticebus coucang. The sequence continues at coordinate 122,022,269 of NC_069782.1, forward strand.
AGTAGGGCTGAGTACATTGGATACTTTTTCTCTTCTTCTATTTTGAAATTTATAATTATTGATAATTATATTTTAATTTGTTTGATAATGCCCTTTGATGCACAGAAGTCTTAAATTTTGGTAGTCTAATTTATCTTTTTTGGTTTTGTTGCTCATGTTTTTGGCATCATGGCTAAGAATCTATTGCCAGATCCAAGGGCATGAAAGTTTACTCCTAAAGAAAAAGTTCACTCCTATGTTTTCTTCTAAAGGATTTATTATTTTACCTCTTATATTTGTTGATCCATTTTGAGCTATTTTTTGGATATAGCATGAGGTAGAGGTACAGCTTCATTCTTCTGCATACAAATATCCAGTTGTCCTACAACCACTTAAGGTCATTATTCTTTCCCCATTGAATGGTCTTGGCTTCCTTCTGAAGATCAATTGGCTATAGATATGTGGGTTTATTTCTGGACTTTCAGTTCTATTTCATCAGTCGATATGTCTGTCCTTATACTAGTACCATATTGTTTTGGTTACTTCAGCTGTATAGTAAGTTTTGAAAGATCACGCTTCCTACTTTCCTATATATAAATTATATAATAAGATTATACAGTTCTGTTCTAAATTATGTGATTCCATAATGTAATCCATATTTTACAGGTTAAATAATTTGTCCACAGTTACAGATCTGGTAGTAGATCTAGGATTAAAATCGAGGCTATTTAAGTCCTGAGCTCACCTTCTTCAGAATTATTATATATGTACACACTCGGTCAAAGATGAGGGACCACTGGAGCTTAATAACGTATTTACTTTAGGTTTACAAAAGGTTAGGTAAACAAAAAGGTTAAAAATCTGTTTGTACTAGTGAACATTTCTTAATTGGTAACCCACAGCGAGGCTGATAGATACGCTGCAACTCAGTTTTCTTTTCACATTTAGCACTTGATTTTTGTAAGTTTTTTTTTTTTTATTAGTATTAGATCATAGCTGTGTACATTAATGCGATCATGGGGCACCATGCACTGGTTTTAGATTTTTGTAAGGTTTGTGATGGCTCAGATAGTTTTGCATCCTCCTCTCCCTTCCTCTTTTTGTGACCTTATTTCTTCAGATGGATGTTTTGGGGTTATTTTCTATTTTGAGAAAACTACACAAATCTGATTTATTATCACAACTCCAAAGTGGCTCCTGTAGAAGCCTGCCTGCTTGTCAATACCATGACCTCCTGCCGGTCTCCTGCACTGGATAAGAGACTACTGAGTGTGGGTGATGTTTAATAATGTGCTTTGAATTTAATTGTTATTGAAAAGGTCTCAATCTCTTTCGATGCATCAGAGGAAACATACAATTGAAGATTTTGCCATCATAAGTATGTATAACATTAAAGGCAAATATATAACACATACTGTATCAGCAAGCTGTTTCTGTATCTTTGATGTACTTTTCATTTATTTATTCATAATTTACAACAGTAAAATATACTCTTTGCTGTACCTATGAGTTTTGACATGTGCATAGAGTTGTGTGACTACTACCTCACTCAGGACACAGAATAGTTCCAACACCCCAAGAAATTCCCTCCTCCTCTTCCTGTCCCTTTGTCATGGACCCCTCTTCTTACCCTGGTCCCTGGTAACCACTCATTCTCTGTTCCTATAGTTTTGCCTTTTCCATAGTATAATATAATATAATATAATATAATATAATATAATATAATATAATATAATAGTACAAAATGTGAAGGCTTTTGAGAGTGATTTTCTCCCTTAGCATAATGCGTTTGAGATTTATCTGTGTTCTTAATGCTTATCTATAGATATTTTACTGCTGAGTAGTATCCCACAGGATGGACGTAGCAGTTTGTTTACCATTTTCTACTTGAAGGGCATTTGGATTCTTTCTAGTTTTTGGTGGTTACAAATACAGCTACTATTAACAGTTTGCACAAAGATATTTGTCTAAGCATACGTTTTCATTTTTCTTGGATAGTCTAGGAATGGGACCTCTGAGTTATATGATCAATAAAGATTTAACTTAATAAGAAACTGCCAAACGTTTTCTGTTTCCTAGAGCCACTATAACAAATTACCACACTCTTGGTGGCTTAAAACCGAAATGTATTATCTCATAGTTCCATAGGCTAGAAGTCCAAACTCAAGGTGTTGGTAGGGTCATCCTCTCTGTGAGGGCTCTGGGGAAGGATCCTTGCTGGCCTCTTCCAAGCTTCTGCTAGTTCCTGGCAATCCCTGGGACTTCTTGGCTTGCAACAGCATCACACCGATCTCTGCCTTTGTCTTCACATAGCCTTCTCTGTGTCTCTCTGTGCCCTATCATCTTCTTTTAGGTACACCTGTCATTGGGTTTAGGGCCCTAAATGAATACGGCCTCATCTTAACTACTCATATATACACAGACCCTATTTTCAAATAAGGTCACATTACTAGGTGCAGGGTGAACATGGATTTGAGGGGGCACTTATTCAACCTACTACAGTGGTTGTACCATGTTGCAGTCTCACCAGCATCATCTGGAGTTCTAGTTGTTCTCCTCGCTCCTCACAGAAGTTTACATTTTTCCTTTTGAGATGGGGTCTTACTCTGTGCCTGGGATAGAATGCACTGGCCTCATCATAACTCACTGCAACCTCAAACTACTGAACTTCATGATCTCCTGCCTCAGCCTCTTGAGTAACTGGGACTATAGGTGCACACCACCACACAACTAATTGTTCCTTTTCTTTTCTTTTTCTTTTTTTTGTAGAGACAGAGTCTACTTTATCACCCTCAGTAGAGTGCAGTGGCGTCACACAGCTCACAGCAACCTCCAACTCCTGGGCTTAGGTGATTCTGTTGCCTCAGCCTCCCGAGTAGCTGGGACTACAGATGTCTGTCACAACACACAGATATTTTTTGGTTGAAGTTTGGCCAGGGCTGGCTTTGAATCCGCCACCCTCAGCGTACGGGGCCAGCGCCCCACCCACTGAGCCGCAGGCACCACCCTCTTTTTTTTTTCTTTAGAAATGGGGTCTTGCTATATTGCCCAGGCTGGTCTTGAGCTCCTGACCTGAAGTGATCCTCCCACCTTGGTTTCCCAAAGTGCTGAGGTTACAGGCATGAGCCATGGCACCCAGCTCTCACAGCAGTCATCAGTTCAAGAGCTTTTTTTTTTCTTCAAGATACAACTTTAATTTATCATCTGTTTGTAATACGGTATTGGAAAATTAGACATTGGCTCTAAATATCTTTTGAAAACTTGCAATAATTTTAAATTAGAAACTAACATTAAAGCTTTTTTGAGGTACTGAGAATTACTATCTAAAATCAAAATGCTTTTGGACATTTTTCTAAAATTAAGCTTGTAGATTGATAATTATGAGGTTCTCCTCTTTTTAAAAATTTTTATTTTTTTCTTTGTTTATTATTAAATCAGCTTTTTTTTGAAAGCCATTCTAATAGGTGTATAGTGGTGTCTTATTGTGGTTTGGGAATACATTCTTGTAATGACCAACAATGTTGAGTATATTTTCATGTACTCATTTGCCATTTATGTATCTTCTTTGGTGAAGTGTCTGTTCAAATCTTTTGCCCATTTTTAGAAAAATTTGATTGTCTTCTTTTTATTAAGTTTTTGAATTTCTTTATACCAAAGGTGCCAGAAAATACCTACACATTTTAAGAGATCTTGTTGGAAGTAAAAATTGATCATCCCCCAAAAGTGTATGAATTGAAGGTTAAAAAAAAGGATATGTGTCATGTCTAGGTACACTTGATCAGTGATGGTACCTTCAACTTACCTTTGAGAAGTAATATGTAGATAACATCTCTTAAAATGTGTATATATATATTGGCTCCCTCTGGTGTATTCTGGATTTCAGTCCTCGGTCAGATATGTGACTTGGAAATGTTTTCTCCCACTCTGTGGCTTGTCTTTTCATTCTCTTAACAACGTTTTGTTTTTGTAAAATAGAACTTTTTAATTTTGATGAAATCCAATTATTACTTTTTTTCTTTTTTGCATGTTTCATCTAAGAATTCTTTGCCTGATTCAGGGTCACAAATGTTTTCTCTTAATGTGGTTTGAAAACCGTAAAGATTGAATTTGGTCCAACAGCAAGTTGGTCTGGGAGAAGATGCTCGAATTCATTCAACATTGTAAAGAGATTACTTGTGTTAAATTATTTAAGGGTGCAGGCATGTCTTTAGGACTTTGTCATCATCTCTCCACTGTCCCTTCTTCTGCACACAGAGGGTTTTATCTCAGGCAGGGTTTCTCTTCATGGTTCGCAACTCCAGGCTTAGCAACCTTAGGAGACAGAAGAGTTTTTCTTCTCCAACAGTTTCATCAGAAGTCCCAGGATTTCCTCTCATTGGACAGCCAATGTACATGCTCATTCATCCCTAAACTGACCCTATAGCCAGAGATGGAAAATGATGTTTGGCCAGGCCATGGTCATGTATCCACTCCTAAGGGGGAGGGGTCAGTCCTACAGGAATCACGTGAATGGTCATGGGTAAGTGGCTTCCTAGAAAAAAACCAGGGAGATGTTATCAGAAGAAGAGGAACTAAATGATTGTCAGGTAAAAACAACTAATTCCTTGTACAAATGGAAAAGTGCCTTTTGCAACTTTTTATCAGTTTTCAGCTGGTGGGATCAAAGCCATGCTACCCTTTATGCTTTCCATGTGCCAGGAACTGTGCCAGGTGTTTTACATAACTCCAATTGCTCCAGTAATCAGTCCTCTGGGGAAGACTCCTCTCATCCTTATGACATGGAGGGAACTAAGACTTGGAGACTTTGAATAACGTGTCCAAAGTCACATAGCTGGCAGTGCCCATAGCTCAGTGGGTAGGGTGCTAGCCACATATACACAGGCTGGCAGGTTCCATCCTTGCCTGGGCCAGCTAAACAACAACGACAACTGCAACAACAACAACAACAAACAGCTGGGCTTTGTGGTGGGTGCCTGTAGTCAGAGCTACTTGGGATGCTGAGGCAAGAGAATTGCTTAAGCCCAAGAGTTTGAGGTTGCTGTGAGTTGTGATGCCATGGCACTCTACCAAGGGTGACATAATGAGACTCTGTCTCAAAAAAAAAAAAAAAAAGCCAAAGTCACATAGCTATTAGGTGGTGGACCCTGCATCCCAGGCCAGGATTTCTGACTTCAGTGCTCACTCAGTAATCTCTGTGCTTTCCTGTTATTTCTGCCTAGTTCCCACCCAGCCACTCTGTCCTCTCCTACCTCAACTTGAATCTTTCATTGACGTGGATAAGTTCAGGGGGGTGATGATTTTTCAGCATTTCAATCCTTCCTCTAGGGGCAGAACCACCTCTGCCTCCTATTAAGTTCTGGATCTAGAGCCCAGAAAGATCTCCTGCCCAGACTCCCACAGCCACTGAACACTGCTTTGCATTGGTGGGGATCTTGGGCCCAGGAGAGTTTCCTGTCCCTCACCAGCAGCAGCAGGCCACTGGTGTATATCAGAGTGGAATCCTGAACACGTGTGTGTGTTTTTAGCCTTTCTCTCAGGGGCCGACAAGCACCACCTTGGCTGCATCCCGGGCTCAGAACGTGCATGGACTTCTCCAGATATTTCTGCTCATAAACCTAAAACCCCGGCAGGTGCTGGGTGCTGCGCCACCACGGAGGAAGAATATTTGAGGCTGACTGCTTCATTTCCAGTCTTTCTTGTGGATACCATGTGGGAAAGGAAGGATTCTAGGGGGTCAAACAAACTGGAGAATTGGTGTACCTTATCCTCTTTCAGATATTTACATGCCATATTAACATCTTAAAGACTGAGAAATCTTGCAGAATAGAGAAATGAATTTAACTTTGTTTAACAAAGGGTCTCTAAAATTTGTTTGATCATATAACTCTTTGTTTGTTTAGCACCTGTTATTTTCCTTAGTATTAATGTTCTTTTTTCAAGTTAAGTTGAAGTTTTAATTTTTACTCACTACCATACTAACGAGGAAGGATTAATGTTCTGTGAACACAGTTTGGGAGATAAAGGCCTAGATGCTGACGCTTTATTCTCTGGGAACCTAGTAGCAGAATTCTTTCTTTTTTTTTTTAATTTTTAAATTTAAGATTTTTAATTGTTATGGGTACATAATAGTTGTGTATACATATTTATAGGGTATATTGCTGTTTTGATACAGGCATACAATATGTGTTAATCAAATCAGAGTAATCGGGGTATCCATCACTTCAAGCATTTCTCATTCTTGAGCACCTAAGGCCACCCTGAAGACTGGGTGAAGGGGGTGGTCCACGGAGACACTCAGCGGTGGCCTTGGTCAGGAGTCAGTGTTTCACTTTGTGTGCTGTGACTTTAGAGAGGATACCTGAATGAGCAAAACAGAAAGTCAAAATAAGACATCTGGAAGTCTCTGGATCATTCCATTGGTTCTCTCCTTTCTGACATACCCCGCCCCCCTTACTCTTTAAAACCAGTTAGGAATCTCCTCTTGGCCTCTGTGTTTATCCAGCTTGCTCTGATGGTTAGTGGTTATCAACCCTGTTGTGATTGGGATAAACGATGGAGCTGCTGTTGTACAGTGGGGCTCAATGTGAGTCCATTTTATGGATCTTCCATCTAGTTGTAAATGACTCTTCAGCTGCAAATCTAATGTCCTTGGCTTCTGGGCCCTGGTCTGTCCTATGGGTTTGGGAGTAGGCATTGGTCCCTACCTTCCACCCTTTAGGTATAGTGTCATTCCTTGAAGTTGCCTAAACATCTCTTTTTCTCAGCTCTTTGCATCTCTTTCTAGTTCTCCTCTTCGGACACCACCTCCCTCCCTTTGAGTTAACCCTCCTCCATTTTATATTCACCTGGCTCAGCCCATCTGTCATCTCTGGGATTTGAACCCAAGGAATTTGATTCCAGAACTCACTTTTATAAAAATTACACTAGCTTGCTTCCTGTTACCAAACTGCATCAATTTCATTGTGCTCAATTTTTTATTGCTCTAAGTAGTTTCTCCCCAGTTATTTGGATAACCACATGTAAGACAGTATCTGAGTCAAAATATAAGATTATGAGAAATAAATTAAGGTTCTCATCTTGTAGTGGTGAGAAGTTTCACATTATTAGTTTTGGTGGTGGCAATCTTTAGTCCTTTTTGTTCCTTAACCTCTTCAGCTAAACTGAGGACATGAATGATGGTTGTGGAAGCTCACAGCTTTTCCAGAAGGATACTAACCTAATTACTCTGGAAATATCAACTATGAATCAAAAAGTATATCATGATTTAATTGTTCATTACACAAAAATTATATGAGCTCCCGTTTCTTCCGTGTCTTCTCTCTCCATTTAGAAGGGTATTTAACCAAGCAATCAGGGATATTAACCGTTCACAGCCTAGGCGAGTGTGGACCAATCGCCTCTCCAGCAATATACTGGCAGCCTCAGAAACGTCTGCCTATGAACAAGCACAGAGCACTCAGTCTGCTCCTTCTTATGTGTTTGCCAATACATTTGCAATCTCATGCCGAGTTTTAAATGGTAAGCATTAATCTGAAATGAGCACTGAAGCATCAATAAAGTCTACATTTTACCCCGTTTAATGAAAATGCTTGATATAGATTTAATGTAAACCTAAACATTCGGCTCAGTATGTTCTACTCCAGTAAATTAGCCAGTGTTTGTCATCTTTTTAAAAAACCGAGGGTTTAATGCCTCATTTCACATGGTTTATTTAGGGACAGATAGAAAGCTGGTAAACAATCCATTTGTTCTATTGCAGTGGCTCCTAGTCACACTGCTGAAGTTAAGCCTCAGTGCTCATTTCCTTTACAAATCCTGTCATGAGTTTAAGTGGCCTGCCTTTGAATATTTGACTGATGCACAGAGTGCTTTCTCAGGGTAGCACAGACTAAGCTGTGTTGGACGGTAGCCCCAGAGCCACGGGTTCTGAAATGACTCAGTGAACGCAAAAGGGAGCAGAGCATCAGGGAGCCCCTACTGTGTGCTCTTGAGACTCTCAGATGTATTATCCCTACAATCACAACAGCCCAGAGGGGTACATGGAACTATTGTTCAGGTGACCAGATGAGGAAACTGGGGCCCAGAAATGAAGCCACACAGCTACTAAGTGATGGAACCTGGATTCAAGCCCACTCTCTCTTCCACACTGCATGGCAGCTGGGGGCTGTCCTTCTCCTATTTCTATCAGCCGGGTAGTAGCTGTCATTCAAGGTTATATACGCTACCTACTCCAGGAAGTCACTCCTGATTATCTGCCATTAACTATCCTTCTTCTGTGTTTTTTTTTTTGCAGTTTTTGGCAGGGGCTGGGTTTGAACCCGCCACCTCCGATATATGGGGCTGGTGCCCTACCCCTTTGAGCCACCAGGCACCACCCCTTCTTATGTGTTTTTATTGCACTTTATCTAGGACATTCTGCCTTTTAATACATGAAGTGAATACCTGTCTGAATCTCCAAGACAGGAAGGGCTATCACTTAAATCACCTTTGCATATACTGATGGACTTTCCCTGTCAATACAGTCAATGAATGTTTATTAAAATCTTTATCAAGCAGATAGTTCTTAATATCTCAAAACCTATATCCAGAATTATGAAGAGCACTACAGTCACGAGAGCAGGTGATCCTGACTGGGTCTGAATCCCAGCTGTGTGACCTGGGGAGAGTTGTGAGCTTCCCTGAGTTTCAGATTCCTTACTGTATGGAGTGGGGATAACAGTGGTACCTACCTCAAAAGGTTGTTGCACAAGTTCAATAAGAGAAGGCATGGATAGTGCTAGAACAGTGCCTGACATGTACAAAATACTCAACATCATGTTCCCAGAAGGTTTGGAGGTTTCATAGCACAGGAAAGAAACCCCATGGCACTTGATTATCTACAATTTTAAAATGTGAGAAGGGGGGAAATTTGATTTGATTCAATAACAGCTGAACTGACAAAGTTTAAGAACCACTTGACAATGACCAGTCACATAAGACTACGGAGAGAGATGATTTAGGAAGCCCTAGGCTCAGGTATTGGCAAGTCCTGGACTTATCATGCGTGCCTGGAGTCAACAGTCTGCTAAGTTCTAGTACTGGACATAGTGAGGACATTTTCGTAAGGAAAAAGTTTTCAGGCATTTTGCACACATGTACTTCTTTCTGAGATTGACTTTCCAAATAACTGTGTGCCCACTGACACAGGCATCATGTTTTCCAAACTCATCCGATCCATACATACTGGACAGAGAGATCCTCACAGTTCAGAGAGCTAATTTGGTAACCCCAGTGGCCTGTTCTGTCCCTTCCAGGTAACTAGCTAACTAAACTACTCGCCTATATAAGTCTTTGGTTCAGGAAAATCCCCTTAACATCTCTTACAGGCTGAGCCTTCTTACAGGTAACCATGTGTCAAAATATAGATAGCACCTCTTTGTTTCCCTCTCAGGACCTCAGTGGCCCATCCGTAGAATGGTCAGTTAGCTTCTTGGTCCCTCCTCTGGCTAGCCTTTCATGGCTCTGCTTCCCCCACGGTTCAATAATATTGACCAAGCTGTGTGGACTTCCCAACCCAGGGCCCGCTGGACACCACCTGACAAGGAGAGGTGACAGACCCACAGGGAAGAACTTGTTTCTCCCCAGCTGCCAGGCAGGGGACAGAGAGGCTGGGGCAGCTGGTGACGGTTATGTCTTCCCTCCTTTCCTGGCTACCCAGCCTCTCCTCACAGGTGACAACTCTTCCTCTGCACTGGAGGCAAGTGGCAGGTGGGCCCAGATGTCTGAATTTTCTTGCACAGCCAGGCCTTGGGCAGGACCCTTGCCCTGATGCAGCACCTTTGCCCTCACTGAAATCCTGGTGTGGATGTATAAAGTGAAACTACAGGAGCAGCCCCCGTGAAGGGAAGGGAAGGGAAGGTGCGAGTGCACCAGCAGCACCTGGTTTAAAGTTGTTTTAGTACATATTCTTGGTATATAGCCTAAAACATTTTGATTCAGTAGGTGAATGGCCTAGGCATCTTATTTTTAGCAAACTCCCCAGGTGGTTCTTATGCACAGCCAGGCTTGGGATTCCCTTGGTTTAGGTCATGGGGGATAGAAGAGGTAAGAGGAGACTGGGTGAAGCACACTAGGGGTCACCAGTCTATGGAGTCCCAGCTCTTTCTAGCTGTCACAATGTTTGAGTCTTAACATCTCAAGCCTCCATTATCTAGTCTCTAAAATGGTAATCATAGTGATGACCCCATGCTACTAATGTGAAGCCAAATGGACGATGCCTGATGCCCGCAAAGCACTTAACAGAGGGCCTGGCACAGAGTGAGCTGTAACATTGAATACACGTTATTGTTATTATTATTGTTTTTAGCATTATTATGATTTCTAAAGAAGCATGAAGGCTTTCTGGTATGCTGAGAAAATAGCCAGAAATATTATATAAATAGTATAGTATTTATAAATAATATACTAATACACTAATAGTATAATAATATACTAAATATACTTTTATATAATATTTATATATATTATATATTATATATATAATATATAGCATATTATATAAATAGCATATTATATATATAAATAAATAGCAGGGAAATAGCCCTATTCATTTTAAATTAAATTAAATTTTTTTATTGTTTGGGATTCATTGAGAGTACAAAGAATGGGTTACACTGATTGCATTTGTTAGGTAAAGTCCCTCTTATAATTGTGTCCCATGAGGTGTGCCATACACCGTGACACTGTGACCCTCATTCCCCTCCCCACTCTTTTCTTCCCTCTCCCTTATTCTCCTACCTACCACCTTGTATTAGATTGTCTATTGCCTTCGTATTAGAATTGAGTAAATTGGATGAAATAGCCCTATTCTAAAAAGTCTTTATGAGAGGAGGCTGGTGAATCTTATTCTGACTTTAAAAGAAAAACATAAATAAAAGAAAAGAGAAAGAGTGACCAGACTTTGGGTGGGGCTTAGGGATTCTGAAAAGGCAGAGGGGGTGCAGACAAAGAGCTGGAGGACTGTGGGACACTGGGGGAGTGGACCCAGCACTGAGAGGGAGTCAGGAAACCTGGGTCTAGGCAGCCACACATGTGTTCCAGACCTTGGATAAGTCACTCAACCACTTGTGGCTTTTCTTATTGCAGTGTGAGTCAGTTTGGGCTGCTAAAACAAACATGACAGACTGCTTGGTTTGAACAATGAACATTTGTTTCACCTAGTTCTGGAGACGGGGAAGTCCAAGTTCAAGGATCTGTCAGTAGATCCAGTGTCTGCTTCCTGGTTCACAGATGGCCATCTTTTCACTATGTTCTTGCTTGGTAAAGAGTGGGTGTGTGGGGGAATAGACAGAGACAGGAAGCAAGGTCTTTCCTATCTCTTCTCATAAAAACATTAATCCCATTTCTGAGGGCAACCACCCTCCTGATATAATTAGCTCCCAGGGGTAATATTTAATATTTAATAACAGCAGCAATAATACACTATCATTTGTAAGTCTTAGATGATTGGTCTATGCTGACCCCAGCTGGTCTGACCCTGATCAGAATGGGAAGGCAAGCAAAATGGCCTTAGGGGCTTTCTGGCTGTGTAACTGCACTCCCTCTTCCTTCTGAGATGCCCCACATTCCCTTGCAAGTTCTTCAGCCTCCCAAGACCTCCCCTCCTCAAGAGTCATTTTTCCAGTGTTCCTAATCTCATCATGAGACTATTTTGACCAGAAGCATGAGTAGTCAATGGTGGCTTGATTTCAATTTCTGCTTCTACTCGTAAACCAAATGGCATATACGTCAGACCCTAAAAGTGGTCAGGCCATTTTGTCAGAGGGTACCACGTACAAAGACGCTCCCTTGTTGCAGTGGAAAGATCAACCCTATTTCCACGTCCAGAGCAATTCAGAATGGTGCTACAACAGTGGCTCATTTCAGGCATCTGTGTGTGTGTCTATGTGTTTAACTTGTCAGTTTATTGGATAGGGGGAAAAAATAGCCTTTCTGTAAACAAAGTCAGCCCATTAATCAACTGAGATTTTCACTTTCCAACCAGCCATTATTGCATTGTACAGCCTTAGTCAAAGAGAACTTTTGCTAAATTGCTTTCACAATATCACATAATCAAACAAATACAAATTCAAGGTGAGATTTTCCTTTCGTATCCTCCTCTGTGAACATCTAATCCATTGTGAAGTCTTTCTTTTCTTCTTTCACTGTCCTGATGGGGCTTGATTTCCTTAGAGTCTTCATTTTTACCTAAAGAAAGACCTCTTTTTCCTGGATACCAGCAGCGCTGCCCAAACAACTGTCATTCCCCTTCTATTCTCGTTTTTTATTTTATTATTTATTTATTTATTTATTTTGCCATAACTATGTATTACTCTACCTTCCATCAAGCCAGTTTTCTTTATATCAAATCACTTACAAAATAAATTCATCTTGAAAGAGAACTTTACATTATCACCATATGTGGGAAACCAAGATGACTTGCCATACATAGAAGGTAACCATAAAAATAAATACAGTGAGGGCTCGGCACCCATAGCTCAGTGCTTAGGGCACCAGCCACATACACTGAGGCTGGCAGGTTTGAACCCGACCTGGGTCAGCTAAACAACAATGACAACCATAACAAACGAATAGCCGGGTGTTGTGGCGGGTGCCTGTAGTTCAGCTACTTGGGAGGCTGAGGCAAGAGAATCACTTAACCCCAAAATTGGAGGTTGCTGTGAGCTGTGACATCATGGCACTCTACCGAGGGTGACATAGTGAGACTCTGTCTCAAAAAAATAATAATAAAATAAAAAATAAAAAATAAATAAATATACTGAGAACAAAACAATGTTCCCAAATTCTAGCTGGATTCTCTAGTGAGAATCTTGGTCTATGACCTGTTTTCTTTCTGTCAATTAAAAAAAGGAAGTAGCAAGTGTTAAACTTTATTTATTTATTATTTTTTATTTATTTATTTTTGAGACAGAGTCTCATTTTGTTGCCTTTAGTAGAGTGCCATGGTGTCATAGCTCACAGCAACCTCAAACTCTTGGGCTTAAGAGATTCTCTTGCCTCAGCCTCCCAAGTAGCTGGGACTACAGGCGCCCCCCACCACACCTGGCTAATGTTGTTGCGGTTGTCATTATTGTTTAGCTGGACTGGGCTGGGGTTTGAACCTGCCAGCCTCGGTGCATGTGGCTGGTGCTATGGGTGCTAAGCCACAAGTGCTAAACTTTAAAAATGTATTAGCACCAAACTCAAAAAAATTTTTTCCCTTCAGTTAATCCAAGTAATGAATATCTGAAAAAGGAGTAAGCTCTTTAAGTGATTTACTATTATTTAATGCCTACAATGATTCCTTATACTACAAGTAGTTTCATCCCACAGTTTGGAGCTCTGGACCCTGGCAGATGGTGTTCTAATCAGTCTTTCTAACCTTAACTGGGATCCCTAAGTCTCACCCCCCCTTGTTAGCTTTGGGGTCATGCATTCTTGCCCAGAGTCTCTTGGACCTTTGTAAGGTCCAAGTTTCTGCAAGTCTCTTGGACCTTTGTATCTTGCCTCACTTGCCACTCATTCAGGTCTGCACAGGGGCAAATATTGTGAGCATACCCTGCCTTCAAGATTTCCAAGGAGGGCTGATAGTGTGCCAATTAGCCTCTCAAGTCTCCATTTCTTCATCTACAAATCAAGGGAGTATAGTAATACTGGCTTTGAAGGCTGAATGGTCCAATGGGGGAGAAGACACCTCCCACAATGGCCATAGTAAGTGCTCCAGCAGCAGCAGCAGCAGCAGCAACTGTCATTAGCCATAGAGTCATCCAGTCTGACTGCAGCGCCAGCTCTATTCAAACACTCAGTTCTCAAACCACCTCTTAGCTTTTGCTACACACAGTCTGTGGCTCCTATTATACAAATGCCTAGAAGCTATCAGTTTACTTAAACTCCTGGTCAGTGATGGTTGATTGTCTGGAATGCCCCAAATGTTTGCTTGGTACATCTCAGACCTGAATTAGCTACCGAGTCAAGTAGTTCTGAGAGGGAGTGTGATTGGAGGGCATGTCCTCATGTTCCCACCAGAGAGGGCTTATGACTTCAAGGACAGACTTTTGTTTTTCTCCTTTCGTGAACATGAGTCGAGGAGCAGCTTCTATTTTTTTTTTTTTAACGCCAGTCAAATTTAACAGGTAGTTGGTATTAAAGAATACTAACTTTAGTGATACTAAAGTTAATAAGCTCTGATAACCCCCTACCATCTGACCAGCCAAGGGGCAGCTTAGAGCGCCAGCCCCATATGCCAGAAGTGGTGGGTTCAAACCCAGCCCCAGCCAAAAACTGAAAAAAAAAAAAAAAGAAACATAGCCTCTTTAGCCTCTTGCCCTCAAGCCAAGGCCTTGGTGTTTCCCCATGAGTATGAGGCAATACATTCAGATGGTAAGTTTATTTTCTTTGTGTGAGCCCCTGCACTAGCCCACTTGGAATCCAGGCTCATCCTCCTATAAGAGAACACCAAGCAGAGAGTCATACAGTAAAGGGAGGTAAACATTCTTTTAAACCCATTTATCAATTTAACACAGCATAGTGGTGTTGGGTTACTAGGGTCAACAGCCAGCAGTCACATTCCTTGGTTGTTTGGTGAAATACATTAACAAACAGCCAGTAAAACTCTTTCTGATTAATCATGTTGATAAGTTTTTTGTACTGTGCTACAAGCTCTTTTAATTTAATCTGCTTGGACAGCAGCCCATTCAGGTGAAGAGTGTTGGCTTATCTAAAGAAGCGCTGATGAGAAGGCGACTGCGCCTGGCATTTTACTGTGATAATCATGTCATTATTAACAGGCGCAGCTACTGCCTTCTTGCATTTTCATTCCTTTCCTGGAACTAAGGAAGCGTTTGTAGGGTGGGGATAATAGGAAAGTGAGGATGAATCCCAGACACAGCGACAGGAAAAAGAGGATGCTGTTTCTAGCAGGACCTGGAAACCCTGTCTTTATTGCCAGGAATAGAAATATTTGAGAATTTGAAAATACCAATAGTAACTTCACTGAACTTTCATATTTTTAAAGGAAAAGGAAGGGCCGGGGTGGTGGCTCACTCCTGTAATCCTAGCACTCTGGGTGACTAGGGCAGGTGGATCACTTGAGGTAGGAGTTTGAGACCAGCTTGAGAAAGAGTAAGACCCCATCTGTACAAAAAACAGAAAAATTGACCGGGTGTGATGGCACACGCATATAGTCCCAGCTACTTGGGAGGCTGAGGCAGGACGGTTGCTTGAGCCTAAGAGCTTGAAGTCAGAGTGAGCCATAATGATGGCACTGCACTTGAGCAGGGACAACAGACTCTGTCTCAGAACAAAACAGAACAAAACAAAAAGGCAAAGGAAGGCGAGGATGCACTTCTCTCAAAAGGTGGAAATCTCCTAGATCAAGATTTCTCGACCTTGGCACTATTGGCATTTGGGGCCAGATAAATCTTTGCTGTGAGGAGCTGTCCTGGGCATGGTAGGGTGTTTGGCCTCTACCCAGGAGTTGCCACCTCTCACCCCCACAGTTACAATCTCCAAAAGATCTTTAGACATTGCCAAATGTCCCCTGGGTAACCACTCGGCCCCAGTTGAGAACCACTGTTCTAGATGTACAGTTCTGAATCTCAAGTGAGCTGTGATGACGCTTTGCTGATCCCTTTCTGTCACATCATTCAACTCACAGATGTTTTACTTTTCCAGGGGGGCGCTTTCTCACCGACTACTCCATCACCTGTCCTCTGTACTTGAGACCTTTGGTCTCTAGTCTCCTCCTCCTCCTCTTCCTTCTTTTTCTCTTTTTCCTCCTTCTTCCATACGCAGAACACTGTTCTGAGCAACTGTCCAGTAACAACTTGAGCTTGACCAGGCAATTCTTTCTCCCTTTTGTTTGTGACATCTCAGAGGCAATTCAGACAAAATTGGCCAAATTATCCAAAAATAAAGTAAGTATTCTTTGAATAAAAATAAATGTCTTGGCTGGGTATAGTGGCTCATGCCTATAATCCCAGCACTTTGGGAGGGCAAGGCAGGAGGATTGCTTAAGCCCAGAACTTTGAGATCAGCCCTGGCAACCTAGTTAGACCCCATCTCTAAAAAAAAAAAAAAGAAAGAAAAAATTAAAAAAATGTGTAAATGAGAGCAATTTAAATTTGAGAGGTGAGAAGCAGCAGGAAATGGCAGAATTACTGAAATTAAAAATAGCTCACATTCAGTAAATGTTCAATCCACTACTTACCACATGCGTTATCTTATTTAATTCACATGCTGTCCCCATTTTATAGATGAGAGAATAGAGGTTTAGTGAAATGAAGTAATTTTTTTCACATCCCCAAAGCCGAACTGCTGGTGTGAGACTTTGAACCCAGGTAGCTGAATTCTACGGTGGCTTCTCAGCCCCTATTTATACAGTTATAAATACGGGGTGGAGGGTCACTGAATGAGGCTGGGGACTCAGGGGAGAGGTGACTTTTCAGGAGCTGTAAGAACAACTTGGCTGAATTCTAGAGTCCTCAGCTTTCATGTCTGGACCCATGCAAATCTACAAGTGAATGTGGTCCCACTTCTTTGTTTCCATCTGTCTTAGCGAAACTGCCTCTGCTTAGCGGTGTGGAGTATTGCTTTCCCAGTTTAGAAAGTTAATTTATAAAGACAGCTGAAGTGAAGAATATGGTTGAAGAGGGTGCCCCAGCTAGCAGGTGTTGGGGGAGAAAGAGGGGGTGGGGAATGCAGGGCTGGAGAATCGAGAAATAAGTTGAACCTTTTACCCTTGAAGAATACAGGAGGAAAAAAGAATGTATGAACAGAGGTCCAAGCCTTGGTGGTACTTATCCCTTACCTGTCCTAAACTCTGTTTTTGCTCATTGTATTTCTGATACAAATGCATAAAGCCGTAGTTTCTGATTTCTTGGTGACTAAATTGTATGCAAACACTGAAAAAGATTTCCCCATGCCCTGCTATACTACCAACGTAAACATGTTTACTGGAGAAAAATTAGAAGCAAAACAAGAAAAAAATATAAATATAATCCATGATCTCACCATATACCAAAATCTGCCTTTATGTGTGGTGAACCATATTCTTGCAGGTCACAAACAAAGTCTTCAAGCAAATTGTAATCAAATGGTTGAAGAAGATGGGAATGAAGGAGAAAAGGAAGGGCCATGGTGAAGTGCAGGATGAACAAAATCAATCCCCTTGTGTAAGCTGCACTCTGACTGCATTAGCCTCGTGCATTTTGCAAGAAGGAGAAAGAATGACAGTTCTTATGTGTGGGGCACACTTGAGGTCCCTTCTTCAACACTGACCATAGGCATTACCTTCTTTTTCTTTTTTTTTGAGACAGAGTCTCTTTATGTCACCCTCGGTAGAGTGCTGCGGTGTCACAGCTCACAGTAACCTCAAACTCTTGGGCTTAAGCAATTCTCTTGCTTCAGCCTCCCAAGTAGCTGGGACTACAGGCGCCCGCCACAACTCCCCGGCTATATTTCTGTTGCAGTTGTCTTTGTTGTTTAACTGGCCCGGGCTGGGTTCAAACCCGCCAGCCTTGGTGTATGTGGCCAGCACCGTAACCACTGTGCTACGGGCGCCGAGCAGGCATCAACTTCTTTACTTCTCTCTAAATGCCCTCCCCAGGCCTAAATGCCCTCTCAGGGACCTTCAAAAGCCACGCGTCTGTGCTAGAGATGTCCTTCCAGAAAAGCCACCCATGCATGCCTGGGCAGATTCTCCGGACAGTCTGTCCTGGACAGTGCTCCAAGAGCTATGGCCTTAAAAGACTCTCAGAACTCCAGGGTGCTCTTCAGAAACCACTCTTCCTGGGGCTTCTAGAGGGCTGCACCTCTGGAAAGCATAAAGATGACCGCAAATAGTCACCAGGGAGGCTTTTGTCTGGGCTGAAATCTGTAGTCAGCCTGTTTCTGCTCTATCGCTGTGTAACCCAGTGGTTCTTAACCTGTGGGTTGTGACCTCTTTGGGAGTTGAACGACCCTTTCACAGGGGTCGCCTAAATACACCCTACATATTAGATATTTACATTGTGATTCATAACAGTAGCAACATTACAGTTATGAAGTAGCAATGAAAATAACTATGGTTGGGGGGGGTCACCACAATATGAGGAACTGTATTAAAGGGTCGCGGCATTAGGAAGGTTGAGAACCACTGGTGTAACCCAGTGCTTTGTATGTGTGTTTGTGAGCACGTGCGCTCATGTTGTAATGTGTGATTTAGATATTTTTCCTTTGAGAGAAGATATTTTTCTCTTAAAATGATATTTTGATTTTTAGTAGAAAAATCTATCAATAGTCCAAAAAGCACATGTACAGACTTTTCAATATTTGATGCATTTTTATGGTGCCCAAGTTGTAAGGTAAATGACTATAAAAGGAGAACAGCTATTGGATTTATTGTACCCATACTAAAAAATCAGTTCAGCAACAAATCTTTATTGAAGCTTTCACCTCCTGTTTTTTAAATCTCAAGTACCATGTTAAGAAGCAGGGAACCAATAGTGAGCATGATAAATATTGCCCCTGCTCTTGTGGAGCAGAGTTGAGTTGGGTTCTCCAGTATTAATTCAGATAGTTTGTGGTCAAATATGCCCTGTATAAATATACTCTTGGCTTTTCAACTAAGGCTGTGGGTTTAGAATGAGAGAAGTAAGATGGAGCAGCTGACACGGAGGGTTCAAAATAGTCAACTTCACTGTTTTGAGGGTTCTTATCTGGTTGGTACTTTCCGCTACTTTTCTTTCTTGCTCTCTAGTGGAGCACTACTGCTTTCATCTCTGATTGGACAGAGGAAGGGAAAAAATATATAATTCAAAATTACTATGCTAGCTAACAGGGCTTCTGTGTACAGTTGTGCGGTTTGTGCACTGCACAAAGGCACCTGATTAAGATCAGAGCTGAAATCCAATCTAAGTCCAACTTGCTAAACTGGCCTGTGGCTCTGCTTGCTCTGAGGAGGGGGCTCCTTCTTTCTACCAAGCTTCTGACGGCAGACCTGTTGTAGCCATGGGTCTGTGGGCCACAAAGGCATCACAAGAGCTCAAGGTAGCCTTCTTGGTACAGCTGGAAAAAGAATGTAAAGGGAGACAGCTGAAACTGCTGGCTCAAATTAAAATTTTGGATTATGTGTGAAATTTAACGTCTGTGTTTTCCACATTTCCCATTGACTCAGGTGACAGAATTGGAAGTGCCTTAAGGTTTGGTGGCAGTAGAACGTAAGCATTGGTTCAACAAAGGAAAAATGCATGGTTGTTAAAAGCATGAACTTTACAGGGTGGCTATTGTGACGTGAGAGACTTCCTGCCAGCATGAACTGGAGAGAATGGGAAGAATTGGTAACACTTTTCCCAAAGTTTTATTCCTTAAATTTAATTTCTAGAGTTAAATGGATTACTTTATCACAATGATGAAGAAAATAGTAACACCTAGCCCCTCTCAGAATAAACCCAGAGATTTTATATGTGAAGTACATTCACCGCTTTTATTATTATATATAGTAATATTAAACAGCTTTCATTTAGTAAGCACAGGTATGTTCAGGGCAATGTACCGAGAATTATACATATGTGTATATTGTGTATTTTATTTCGTTCTCTTCATAGCCCTATCAGGTAGGTATTATTATCTCATTTTTATACATGGGGACACTGACATTTGAGTCATCCAAAGCTGTGTAACAGAGAAGTAGTAAAAGCAGGACTTAAATCTTTTCCTCTTGACTTCAAAACTCACATGTATAACCACCATCTCATACATTTCTGGTTTTAGAAGGAGAGTCTCTTCTGTCAGGTCTATCCTGGCCTGGGGCACCCACCTCTCACATTGCAGACTTCTATTAAAATATTGCCAGCCTCCTCCAAGTTGGAATCTTCCTCAGCTTTTCTTTTCTTAAATACTTGCTGTCCTCATGCATAACTGATGACCAGGGATGCTCCTTGGGTAGTGCAGCCAACTGCCCACTCTTTCTTAGTTACTAGAACCACAATTCACTCTCATGTCATGAGTCCCACACCAGCCCCGGCCTTTCATCTCTGGCAACATCATGGCTCAGCAGAAGCACTGACATAGAATATAAAAAAAATCTCGTAAGGATTTTTCTCTTTGACAGTCTCCTCGCAGCTGTCTGTAAGAGAGGATAGTAATATAAAAGGGCAAAACAAGAACATCGTGTGTAACGGGACTCGGGGGATCAAAGAGACTTCAGTTTAACAGGATGAAGAATGTCATTCTGTGGGAAGTTGGGACAGAAAGTGGTGGCACTAAGCGATGGTTTCCATGGTCTTAAGATCACAAGTATGATCAGGAGTTGACTGTAATTATTTTTTGCTTTGGTTCGAGTGAGATAATTGGCTTGCAATTCCTGGCTAGCATGGAATTTCACCTTTTAGTTTAAGGAGCCTGTAGTTTTTATAATATGAAGTCATTGACTTCCTGGTAATAATAACTCACATTTAGTTTGCACTTATTCTTTACCATTTTAAATACTTTATAGACCTTTTTTCATTTAATCCTTACAACCATCCTGTGAAGGAGGCACAGTCATTACTGGAATTTTATAGATGACAGGACAGTGGTTAACGAAGAGTACAGAGTTGCAGTTACACACATAGAACAAATGAGTCTCAAGTGCTAACCTACAACGTGAGAACTGGGCTTAATCATGTTCTGTTGTGCTACATGTACTTATATTTTAGGTGCTCTTACTAAGAGAAAGAAAGAAAGAAAGAGAACTAGGAGAGGATGAGTATGTTAATTTGCTTGACGATAGTAATCACTTCACTATGCGTATGTAAATAAGTATATCGAAACATTAGGTAGGTTTGTTTTGGCTTTGTGCCTGCAGCTCAGCCATTAGAGCACCGGCCACATACACCAGAGCTGGTGGGTTTGAACCTGGCCTTGGCTTGCTAAACAATGACAACTATGACAGAAAAATAGCCAGGTGTTGTGGCGGGCGCCTGTAGTCCCAGCTACTTGGGAGGCTGAGGTGAGAGAATTGCTTAAGCCCAAGAGTTTGAGGTTGCTGTGAGCTGTGACGCCATAGCACTCTAACAAGGGCAACAGAGTGGGACTCTGTCTCAAAACAAACAAACAAATTATGTAGTACACCTTAAATATATACCAAAAAGAAAAAAAGAAAGAAAGAAAGAAAAAGACAGAGGCTCAGGAAGGATAAATGACTTGTTCAAGGTCACATAGCTAGTAAGTGGCAGAGCCTGGATTCAAAACCATGCAGCCTGCCTCTAGCACGGGATCTTAACTATATATATATATATATATATATATATATATATACTTTTTTTTTTTTAAGAGACAGAGTCTTACTTTGTCGCCCTCGGTAGAGTGCTGTGGCATCACAGCTCACAGCAACCTTCAGCTCTTGGGCTTAGCCAATTCTCTTGTCTCAGCCTCCTGAGTAGCTGGGACTACAGGCACCTGCCACAATGCCCGGCTATTTTTTTTTTTTTGGTTGCAGTTTGGCCGGGGCTGGTTTGAACCCACCACCTTTGGTATATGGGGCCGGTGCCCTACTCACTGAGCCACAGATGCCGCCCACAGGCTCTTAACTATTAATGCTATTTGATGTACCCTCTAAATTCTTAAGGAGAATTAAGGATGTTTTACGAAATCCATAATGCATATAGAGGTTGTTAGGCAGAAAAAGCTTCTTGTTCACGTTTTGTTTTAAAGCCAAGGGGTTTTCCTCTAAAACCCCTGGCCCCGTCTCACCTTTACTTCCCACCAGGGAGATGAGAGCATTACCCAAGTGGGAGAAGACAGGGGCAGAGAGTGAAGGAGGGCTACCTAGCAGTACATAACTTAATTATAGGGTCAAATTTTGGTGGTGAATTAACTTCTTGAAAGTTATCTTTGGAATAAAGCGTGTACAGTGACAAGGATAACATTTCAAGGAGGAATGATTCTTCCATATGTTTGATTTAAGCATATATATAGAGTATTATATGGATAAAGTGACCATGTATTTGATAGACCTTTTTACTTATCATTTTCATGGCTTAGCAATATATATGCAGAACCTAATTTTTCTTTCTTTTTTTTTCTAAACATAGCCATGAATACCATTTTTTTTTTTGAGACAGAGTCCCATTATGTCACCCCGGGTAGAGTGCTAGGGCGTCACAGCTCACAGCAAACTCAAACTCCTGGCCTTAAGCAATTCTCTTGCCTCAGCCTCCCAAGTAGATGGGACTACAGGTTCCTGCCACAACTGTGGCTATTTTTGAGCTGCAGTTGTCGTTGTTTAGCAGGCCTGGGCTGGGCTCGAACCCACGAGCCTTGGTGTATGTGGCTGGTGTCCTGCTCACTGAGAGCTAGGAGCGCCGAGCCACCATTTTAATTTTTTTAGAGCATGAATCTTTCTACTCAAAATTCTAAACTTGAAAAAGATTAGTTCTGTCTAGGCTTCTGAGATTGAGTCAGGCCCCTTGAATTCAGTTGCTCTATTTGTTTGTGGCAGTATGTGGCAGGCCCACAGCTCCACTGTCCCCTTATCCCACTAACAGGGCTCCAGTTGTGTTTCCAGCAGTGATGTGCCCATTGACGAACATACACCTCCCTAGAATCCTTTGAAGCTGGAGGGTCCCCAACCCAGGTCTGGTCAAAAAGATACTGGTAGAAGTTTCCTATGTGGGGCTTCCAGGGAAGCCATTGCTTTCCTGATAAAAAGGGACAAGTCCAGTTGGCACATGTGTTTTGCCCTTTACTCTTCCCCTCTTTCTGTTTGGAGTATGAACACCGTGCTGGAGCCCCGCTTGCACTTCTGAAGAAGAAAGCTGGGTGTTCAAAGCAGGGCTGAGTTTGAACCCGCCAGCCTCGGTGTTTGTGGCTGGCACCCTACCCACTAAGCTACGGGTGCCGCCCAACATTTTTTTTTTTTGAGACAGAGTCTCACTCAGTCACCCTGGAGTAGAGTGCTATGGTGTAATAGCTCTCAGCAACTTCAAACTTTTGGGCTCAAGTGGTCCTCCCAAGTAGCTGGGACTGTAGGCACCCACCACAACACCTGGCTATTTTTAGAGATGGGGGTCTTGCTCTTGCTCAGGCTGATCTTAAACCTGTGAGCTCAGACAATCCACCCACCTTGCCTCCCAGAGTACTAGGATTACAGGCATGAGAACAGTTTTCTTTCTTTTTTATTTTTTAATTTTTAAAATTATTTATTTATTTTTTTTGAGACAGAGTCTCACTATGTTGCCCTCAGTAGAGTGCTGTGGCATTGCAGCTCATAGCAACCTCTAACTCTTTTGGGCTTAAGCAATTCTCTTTCCTGAGCCTCCAGTAGCTGGTGCCCACCACAATGCCTGGCTTTTTTTTTGGTTTTGTTATTGTTGTAGTTATCAATATTGTTTGGCAGGCCCTGGGCTGGGTTTGGACCCACCAGCTTTGGTGTATGTGCCCAGCACCCTAGCCACTGAGCTACAAGTGCTGCGCCTTTAATTTTTTATTTTTGCATAGAAAACACAGGGCTACTAACATCCACAATTTACTTATCACTTTTTATATGCAATGTCATGACAGTCATGGCAAGCAGAATTCATGCCTATTTTATTCCAAGAAAGAAAACCTGAAGCATAGAGAATTGTGTTAACAGAGCACTGCTGAAGCTGGAATTAGAATTCCAGGCTATCCACTCCAAAGTCTGCTCTGAACCATCACACATGGATTATACCATCCCTCAAAGATATCTTTTCAAATATTAGTTTCCCAAAACAAAAAACCTAAATGGTCACATCTTTTGTAGATAAATACCTGTTATTTACCTAATACATTTAACCACTTTCTATGAAGTTTTTTGTCTGAAGGAGACTTGCATTATTTCTATTTATAACCTTCAACTATTGTATAGCACATAAGAAATAACACTGCTCACATATGAAGAAAACAGATCAATGAAATGTACATGAGAACATTTTTCTTGACAGCATAGTATCCTAATTCATGAATGGACAAAACTTTTAGACAATTCACTATTGAGATTATTTGCTATTGCAAAATCTTTGTGATGCACTTTTGCATAAAGGTGCCTGTATAAATGTGTACCAGAAAGTGGAAATCCTGGGTTGAAGGGTATATACATTTAAAATGTTCATTTTTAGGCTCAGTGCCTGTAGCACAGTGGTTACGGCACCATCCACATATGCTGAAGTTGGTGGATTCGAAAGTGGCCCAGGGCCACCTAAACAACAGTGACAACTGCAACGAAAAATAGCCGGGCATTGTGGTGGGTGCCGGTGGTCCCAGCTACTTGGGAGGCTGAGGCAAGAGAATTACTTGAGCCCAAGAGTTTGAGGTTGCTGTGAGTTGTGATGCCACAGCACTCTACCAACGGTGACATAGTGAGACTCTGTCTCAAAAAAATTTTTTTTTCATAGTTATTGCCAAATTGCCTTCCAAAGAGCTAATAGCATTTATGTTCCCACAAATAGCATATGAAACTGCCTATTTCCCCACATTAGCACTAACAGTGGAGATTATCAAAGTTTAAAATATTTGCCACTTTTTGTCTTAATTACATTTCTTTAATTATGAGTAAAAGTGAACATTTCTTCATTACATACTGCTTTTTGTTGTTGTCGTTTGTTTTGTTTTATTTTGGGCTGGTCTCATTTTGTCACATTCTCCAGCTAGGGTACAGTAGTGCCATCATAGCTCACAGCACCCTTGACCTCCTAGGCTCAAGCAATCCTCCTGCCTCAGCCTCCCTAGTGGCTGGGACTATAGGCACCTGTGACCACACCCAGCTAATTTTCTATTTTTTATATAGATGAGGCTTGGGGGGAAGTGGGGTTTGCTCTTACTTAGGCTGATCTGGAACTCTTCTGTTTTTGGTCTGGGACTCTTGATCTTTTTCTTTTCTTTTCTTTTCTTTTTTTTTTTAGAGACAGAGTCTCACTATATTACCCTCGGTAGAGTGCTGCATCACAGCTCACAGCAACCTCCAGCTTTTGTGCTTAGGTGATTCTCTTTCCTCAGCTTCCCAAGTAGCTGGGACTACAGGCACCTGCCACAACACCATTCTATTTTTTGTTGCAGTTTGGCCGGGGCCAGGTTTGGACCTGCCACCCTCGGTATATGGGGCCGGTGCCCTACTCACTGAGCCACAGGCGCCGCCCAAGGGACTCTTGATCTTAAGCAATCCTCCTGCCTGGGCGTCCCAAAGTCCTAGGATTACCACCCCACACATGTTTTTTAACCATACTAAATACTGTTATTTAACCTACTTTGTCCCTACTAGATTTGGCATGACTTTTTTTATTTAAATAAACAAGCATCACTCCAGATATTCTTTTAGGAGTCTAGTTTCTACTTACAAACCTATAAAACCACACTAGACAGAATCTTTTTTGAAATAAGAGTGAGATGTTTGTGACTAAGAATTCTTAGGTGGATCCTGCACTATGGAACAGATATCCAATAAACTAGGAGTCTACTCCAGCACTGGCTCCTGAAAATACAGAGATGTGAGACACAGATGCAAGTCACGTACACAATTGTCGATTTTCCAATAGCCACATTTAAAAAGCAAAAAGATACAGGTTAATTTAATAATAAATTTTAACCCAATATATGCAAAATAGTATCATTTTGACATATATATTATTAATGAGACATTTTCATTTTTTTTCTGTTCTAAGTCTTCTAAATCCAGAGTGAATTTTTATGCTCCCAGCACATCTCATTTTAACTATTGACATTTCAAGGGCTTAGTAGCCACCTGGCCTAGTGGCCACTGTATGGGCAGCATAGATAAGTAGTCTCATGTAAGCCACAGTTAATACCCAAAAAGCTTAAAATGCCACCTGACAACTTGCCTAGTTTTTTGAGGCAAAGTTCAGTGCCTGTTAGAGAGGAGGTACCCAGTCATGGTTTGTTTTTCTAATTGAGTTATTTTTATTTTTTCAATTGAACGTTCATTCTTATTTGTTTTATGTAGATATGGTCAAAATACCACATTGTCGCAATGAATCATTTTGCTAGGCATGAAACAAAAAACAATTCATACATTTTACTTTGTTTCTCAGAAATGAGAGATGTTTTAAGAATGTGTTTTCATAAGATTTGCCAAAACGTTTTCATTGCACAATAGCTTTTTTTTTTTCTCTTCCTTTTGGAGAATTGTCGGGTCGATGAAGCTTTTAAGATAGGTAGGAACAGATGTGTTGACACGGTTTGGGAAGGCAAAAACAATTTTACTTGAAAAAAAGCCCTCAGGGAAATGACAAGATCTCCCAGGGATGTTTGAGACCAAGTTATAGGAAATATCATGTTTTCAGCGGCTGTTGTGATTTAGGTTAAGAGCCAGCATAGCTTGGGGAACTCTGACAGTTCTTCAAATATCACAATGCAGTATTTGAATCAGACTCCGTAAGCTGACATTTCTTAAGAGGATTTACATTTTAATTAGTGGCTCAAAAAAAAATTTTTTTTTTATTGTTGGGGAATCACTGAGGGTACAAAGAACAAGGATCCACTGCTTTCATTTGTTAGGTAAAGTCCCCCTTATAATTGTGTTCCACTCCCAAGAGGTATGTAATACAACGTGATCCCTCCACCCCTAGTTGCTCAAAATATATCCTCGAAATTGGTCTAATATTTACTTCTCTTCAATTTTAATGCTCCAAACCCCACCAGTTTAGGAAAGGAAGGGGAGGTGTTCTGCGAAGTTATGTAAGTGATTTATAGTATGATATGAAAAAAGAAATTCTTTTCCTTAAAATGATCTCAATGTTCAAACATGGAAACATTGACACACTGGAAATGGAATTGGAGAATACCAGCGGGGAAAGCCCTTATATACCAATCTATTCATCTTACAAATTAGAAAACAGATGCAGGGATGAGGAGAGACTTGATGAAGGTGTCATGGCTATTCAGAGGTCCAAAATTCAGGACTTTCTGATGCCTGGACCAATAGTCCTTTATAATAAGAATAATAGCCAAAGTTTACTGAGCAATTGCTAGTGCTAGGCTTTGGGCTAAGTGCTTCTCATACATTTCAACAATTCACCAATTCCTGGAAATAAAGTAGAACATCTATAGTTAACCTTCTCCCTACACTGACCACCTCTTAGTTGACCTCGTTGTCATAGACTGAACATGCACCACATATATTTAATGGAAGTTCCTTATGTTGACAACTCTGTATGTTGACCGTTTTGTTACAGTCCTTTGGGTGGTCAACCTACAGAGGTTCTACTGTGTAAAAAAAAATATCACTCTTCTCTAATAATTTTTCTCTTGCTATTATTTGTTTTTTTAAACAAAAGTTGTTGATGCACAAGTCATTCCTCCTTCCAGATTTAATGTCTGTAAAGGGCTCCTAGATATATGCCACTGAACTGTGTTTTGAAAGCTAAGTAAGCATTAACTTTAAAAAAAAATTATTTATTAATGTATTTATTTATTTATTTTGAGAGAGAGAGTCTAACTATGTCACTCTCTATAGAGTGCTGTGACATCACAGCTCACAGCAACCTCAAACTCTTGGGCTTAAGTGATTCTCTTGCCTCAGCCTCCTGAGTAGCTGGGACTACAGGTGCCCACCACAAGGCCCAGCTATTTTTTTTTTTTTTTTTTGCAGTTGTCATTGGTTAGGTGGCCGGGGCCAGGTTCAAACCCACCAGCCTTGGTGTATGTGGCTGGCACCCTCCCCACTGAGCTGCAGGCACTGCCAAATCTGTTAGGTTTTTGGTGACAACCTAATCTAAACTGAAATTGGGCCACTCTGTCTTTTTCTTTTCAGAGTATTAATAATTTGTAATTATACATCTATTTCTGGGATTTTTAAATTAAAAAAATTATTATGGGTACACAATAGCTGTATATAATCATAGTGTACATGTGATGTTCTAACACAGGCATATGATGTGAATTAATCAAATCAGGGTAATCCGTCACCTCAGGCATTTATCATTTCTTTGTGTTAGGAACATTCCAGTTCCACTCTTTTAGCTATTTTAAAGTATGACCTAATTTATTGTTGAATCTAGTCACTTTGTTGTGCTATTAAATATTGTTGATTCTATTTAAGTGTATTTTTACATCCATTAACCATCCCTAACTTTATCCTCCCCTCCCTGCTACCCTTCCCAGACTTTGGTAACTCGTTCTACTCTCTGATTTGTGTGTTTACTTAGACTGGAAAGTCCTTAAGATGGGGGCTATCTCTTTTTTGTTCACTACTGTACTTCCTAGCTCACTGTAAGCACTTAATAAATGTTTACTAAATAGGTGAATTAATGAATGAAGACATGCAAATTCCCAGCACAATCTGTTCTTGTTGGTTGTTTATATATGACACAACCTACACAAACATTTAGTGAGATTGTCACTTTGACCCTCTATTGGTTCTGTAGAAACAGTTATTGGCCCTTGGGTAAATTGGCAACTATTCCAATGAGTGTTTATTCAAACTGAATGGGCCCCTTTAGTGGCTCGGTGGGAACACCAGCTAATGCAATCTTTGATTCTCTCAATCTGAGTTCTTGTTGAATTTCAGGGACGTTCTTCTGGCCAAGAAGTTACCCGAGATTTAGAGTTTGACCTGTAGTATCTTCAAGAGAGAAAATAAAGTGAATCACTAGGGACCGATTTTGCTTATAAACATAAGTCAGAATGTGGAATTAAGTCAGATGTGGAATTACGACAGAGTCACACTGGACTGCAACCAGTTTTTCTTAGATGTTTCTGGGACCACATGAAAAAGAGGTTATTTATTAAGAATGGAATAGTTCCTTTTAAATTCTTTAGCAATCATGTCTCTCTCTCTTTTTTTTTTCCCAGTCCATGGAAAGTGTTATCTCAGGCAGCTTTGTGCAGGAAGTTGGGTTTATCACTTCCTCACAGTTGCAGTTTGTCTAGGACTTAACTACATGCTATCAGATTACATCAAAATGTAGGCCTTTGTGTGTTTAACTCATCAAAGGAGTGGGCCCTCAGGACCTGATATCACTTCACTGCATACGCAGCCATGTAGCAAAACAAAGCCTATCTAAATAGGACACAACTATTTCTGTTGTGTGGCAGCTCCGCTAGCTTGCACTTGCAGAAATGGTCGGGTTTCAGGTGTCTGTAGTGTTTCACTTCTTGTTTTTATATTTATCTCTTTTTAGAATTGCAGTCATTTGCCTGGTTGTGTGCAAGGAAGGAAAACCCAAAATACTACCTACAAGGGAGGAGACGAGATTGCTCCAATCCACGGTGTCCGTGGAGGTGGCACTCACCCTTTGCCTCATCTTCTCGATTTTCACTTAAGAGCTCCAATCTGCTGTTGTAGTCTGGGCTTCAGGGCTGGCAGAGTGGCAGGTGGGTTTGGGAGATTGACTCCTGCCTGAGGCAAGTTATGGCCCTTTTCTAAGCTTCAGTGTTCTCATCTAAAAAAAAAAAAAAATGGCGATTGTAAAAGCACCTGCCTCATAGCCTTATGATATGGAATAAATGATACAGATGAAAGAATGTGTGAAAAGTGCTTAGAGGAAGGAGGGACAGCCATAGTTTTGAGCTGGAAGGGGCAGCATGCCCCATGCCCTGCAGAGTGACAAGACGAGCTGGCAAAGCAGCCCCAGGCTGGCCCACGTTTCTCAGGCTATACTTCCACCTTTGGGGCCTCGTTGCTATTTTCTTCTCTGTGGAGTTCCCTCTTCTCTGGGGTGGGCTTTCTGCCAGATGCTGCCTCTATTGGCAGCCACAGGAAGCCAATGCAACTGTGAAGTAATACTTCTGCCTGGGGCTGGCTCCGCCCTGTTGACCAAGGCTTTTTCGATCTGCTCAGCCAACTCCTTGCAATGCCTTGCCTAAAAAGGACTTCTCACCCAGCACTGCTGTGCTGGGAAATGGCTGACTGCCCCAGAGAAACAGCTTTCGGGGGATAGAATGGGGGAGTGAACTCCTCTCAGCTCAATGCCCTGGGAATTTAGAGGTACCATCTTGCAGGGACTTCCCAACAGGATGCTCAGTTACTAAAAGCAGTTGTTAAAGGAAAAGGGATGGAGATTGATTCTATAAAATCTCCGAGCCAGTGGAATATGAGGCACTTAAAAAAAAAATTATTTCCATTGAGGAAGTATGCAAATTTATACAGGTCTATGACCAGAAAGGAATTTATGTTACACCTAAAAAACTGTACCTCAAGAAATGAATGCTTTTTCTTTTTCTTTTCTTTTTTTAAAAAATCTGGAATCACTTTGAATAGAAACTTAAAAAAGCAGGCTGGTTGGCTGCTTCTGTATGCTTTGGTTACTTGTTGCCAGTTTGATTACACCCAGCCCCTGAAGTGGCAGGTGTCCTGTGAGCCCCACTCTGCCTCAGCTGTTGAGGGGGTCACTCCAGAGTCACCTCTGTTTAGTGTTGCCGGCTTTGAGTTGGTATCAGATGTTCTCATCTCCTGGATTTTGTCTTTCTGCCTGGCCCCTGGGGGTGAGCTCTTTGACTATATCTTCAGCTTTTGTGATTTCTCAAACTCCTCTTAATGGCCATCTTCAAACTCTAGACAGGATACAGATTTCTTTTCTTTTCTTTTTTTTTGAGACAGAGTCTCACTCTGTTGCCCTGTGTAGAGTGCCGTAGTGTCATTGCTCATAGCAACCTTAAACTCTTGGGCTCAAGCGATCCTCTTGCTTCAGATTTTCTATTTTTAGTAGAGATAGATTTTTAGTCTCACTTTTGCTTGGTTGGTCTTGAACTCCCGAACTCAAGCAATCCACCCACCCCGGTCTCCCAAAGTGCTAGGATTGATTACAGGTCTGAGTCACTGTGCCCTCAAGAGATCTTGCCCCAGCCTCCCAGTAGCTGGGACTACAGCGCCAACACAACACCCAGCTAGTTTTTCTAGTTTTAATAGAGACTGAGTCTTGCTCAGACTGGTCTTGAACTCCTGAGCTCAAACAATCCACTGACCTCAGCCTGGATACAGATTTCTGGTGTGGGTCCAGTATCTTGGGCTTCCCCTAGTCTAGGAAGAAAGTTGCCTACAACCCTCTCTGGATAGTTGTGAATGCCAAGCAAAGATCAGGACTTTCTATAGATTGATGAGGTTAAAAATAGTTTTTCCCCTTAATTGTGAAGTATAAATGTGTTTCCTTTACATACATCTATTCTTAAGTACAGGAATGTATAAAGTTTAAAATTTAAGACCTTCCTATCAACCTCCTAATGATAATTGTTTGTTATATATTCCAGATTTATTTCAGGAAATAAAAAAGTGTGAATAGGATGCACATATATGAGTCTGACAATTAAATTTGTGAACTTGCCACTGCGCACTTATGTTGGCAGCACTGTACAAAGAATTGGGTGAGCTTTCATATCCTTAGTATATCAGTGTCTCACAATGGTGTTCGTGTTGATATGGGGCTGTCTCTTGCTGAGTGGTGTTAATTATTTTTATTGTGTGTTTTTGTGTGCTGTCATGAGGATGCCAGAGCTTGAATTAGAGCGACAAACAAAATTCATAAATTTCTTATTAAACTTGTCCAGAGTGTAAGCAAAATCAGGGAATGTTAGTCCTTGTTTATGGGGATAATGCCATGAAGAAAACAGCAATGTACAAATGGATTAAATGGTTTTGTAAGGGGAGAGAATGTGTCACTGATGAAGAGAAGTTAGTAATTAGCAGAACTGATGAAAACATTGCAAAAATGCATTAAATTGTGTGTCAAAATCATTGGCCTAGTAGACCAAGCAAACATGGATAAATGAACAGGAAAATCTTAACTGAAAATCTTGGCATGAGAAAGGTGTGGCTCTTGTATCACTACAATGCACCAGCTCACATAGCACTGTCTATGAAGGAATTTTTAGCCAGTAAACAAATAACTGTATTGTAACATACTCTTTACTCACTTTATCTGGCCCCTAGTGACTATTTGCTTTACCAAAAGATAAAGGAAATATTGAAAAGAAGATATTTTGATGACATTGAGGACGTCAAGGGTAATACTATGGCAGTTTTGATGGCCATTCCAGAAAAAAGAGTTCTCAAATTGCTCTGAAGGATGGACTAGGTGCTGGCATTAGTGCAAGCTTCCCAAGGGGAGTACTTCAAATGTAAACATGGTGATATTTAGCAATGAAGTATGTAGAAATTTTTCTAGGATGAGTTCATGAACTTAATTGTCAGACTTTAAACTCTTCTGAAACTTGTGTGTTTTCCTTAACAGTGTATCTTAGATAGCTTCCAATGTGAGCGTATACAGATTTACCCCATTATTTTGTATGGTTGTGGCTATTCCACAGTACAATGTGTTACAATTTATTTACTCAATTCCCTACCACTGGACTTTGGATTATTTCAGATTTTTTTTTTTTTTTTTGGCTTACCAGGTAGTGCAGTATACTAGTTTGCAAAAGTCCCTCAAAAGTCTGAGAAGTCCTGTTTCCCCAAACACTAATCAACTGTAGTATTGTAGTATTTATAAAATTACCAAATTTTATAAATCTGATGGGAAAAAAAAAATCTTGTTTTCAGTTGTGTTTCCTTTATTATTAGTAAAGTTGAACTTTTTTTTTTTTTTTTAAGACAGAGTCTCACTATGTCATTCTCAGTTAAATGCGGTGGCGTCACAGCTCACAGCAACCTCCAACTCTTGGGCTTAAGCAATTCTCTTACCTCAGCCTCCCTGGTAGCTGTGACTACAGGCACCTGCCACAAAGCCTGGCTATTTTTTGTTGCAGTTGCCATTGTTGTTTAGTTGGCCTGGGATGGGTTTGAACCCACCAGCCTTGGTGTATGTGGCTGGCGCCATAGCCACTGTGCTACAGGTGCCAAGCCAAGTTGAACATCTTTCAAAGATTTTTTTTGGCTACCTTTATCTCCTGCTCTGTGAATTTTCTGTTTGTATCCTTTGTCTGATTTTCTATTGTCTTTTTCTAATGACCTGTGTATCAGTTAGGATGTTTTTGGCTACAAATATACAATACTTACTAAAAAGTTTGTATTTATTATTTATTATATCCCATAACATAGTGTCTGGAGTAGGGCATTCCAGGGCTATGAAGTGGCTTACCGATCTTGGACATAGATGCCTTTTCTGCTATGTCTCACTCAACTTGTATCTTATGATTCAAGATGACTGCCAAAGTTCCAGTAATCATATTCTAGACAACTGTCTCCAAAACTCCCAGAGAGCTCCCCAGCCCCAAATCCTCAAACTTCTCTTTTATTTATTTATTTATTTTGTATTATTAAATCATAGCTGTGTACATTAATGCAATCATGGGGCACCATATGCTGGTTTTATAGACCGTTTGACACATTCTCATCACACTGGTTAACATAGCCTTCCTCGCATTTTCTTAGTTATTGTGTTAACACATTTATATTCTACATTTACTAAATTTCACATGTACCCTTGTAAGATGCACCATAGGTGTAATCCACCAATCATCCTCCTTCTGCCCATTCTCCCCCTCCCACCCATCCCTCTCCCCCTTCCCCCTATTCTTAGGTTATAACTGGGTTATAGCTTTCATATGAAAGCCATAAATTAGTTTCATAGTAGGGCTGAGTACATTGGATACTTTTTCTTCCATTCTTGAGATACTTTACTAAGAAGAATATGTTCCAGCTCCATCCATGTAAACATGAAAGAGGTAAAGTCTCCATCTTTCTTTAAGGCTCCATAATATTCCATGGTGTACATATACCACAATTTATTAATCCATTCGTGGATCGATGGGCACTTGGGCTTTTTACATGACTTAGCATTGTGAATTGGGCTGCAATAAACATTCTGGTACAAATATCTTTGTTATGATGTGATTTTTGGTCTTCTGGGTATATACCTAGTAGAGGAATTATAGAATTGAATGGCAGATCTATTTTTAGATCTCTAAGTGTTCTCCAAACATCTTTCCAAAAGGAGTGTATTAATTTGCATTCCCACCAGCAGTGTAGAAGTGTTCCCTTTTCTCCACATCCACACCAACGTCTCTGGTCTTGGGATTTTGTGATATGGGCTAATCTTACTGGAGTTAGATGGTATCTCAAGGTAGTTTTGATTGCATTTCTCTGATGATTAAAGATTATGAGCATTTTTTTCATATGTCTGTAGGCCGTGCGCCTGTCTTCTTCAGAGAAGTTTCTCTTCAAGTCCCTTGCCCAGCCTACGATGGGGTCACTTGTTCTTTTCTTACTTATACGTTTGAGTTCTCTGTGGATTCTGGTTATTAAACCTTTGTCGGAGACATAACCTGCAAATATCTCCTCCTATTCTGAGGGCTGTTTGCTTGCTTTACTTACTGTGTTCTTGGCTATGAAGAAGATTTTTTTTAACAAATACGTATTTTATTATTTCTTTCTTTTTAATTTTATAATGCTTTCTTTCTTTCTTTTTAATTCTTTTTTGACTGGGGCTAGGTTTGAACCTGCCACCTCAGGCATATGGGGCTGGCGCCCTACCCCTTTGAGCCACAGGTGCCACCCAGAAGATTTTTAGGTTGATTAGGTCCCAGTAGTGTATTTTTGAAGCTGCTTCGATTACCCGGGGGGTCCTCCTCATAAAATACTCACCCAGACCAATTTCTTCAAGGGTTTTCCCTGCACTCTCTTCTAGTATTTTTATAGTTTCACGTTTTAAGTTTAAATCTTTAATCCAGTGAGAGTCTATCTTAATTAATGGTGAAAGTTGTGGGTCCAGTTTCAGTCTTCTACAGGTTGCCAGCCAGTTCACCCAGCACCATTTGTTAAATAGGGAATCTTTTCCCCACTGAATGTTTTTAATTGGCTTGTCAAAGATCAAATAACGTAAGTAACTGGATTCATCTCTTGGTTCTCTATTCTGTTCCAGACATCTACTTCTCTGTTTTTGTGCCAGTGCCATGCTGTTTTGATCACTATTGATTTGTAGTATAGTCTGAGGTCTGGTAGCGTGATTCCTCCTGTTTTGTTTTTATTTCTGAGTAATGTCTTGGCTAGTCGAGATTTTTTCTGATTCTATATGAAACGAAGTATTATTTTTTCAAGATCTTTAAAGTATGACAGTGGAGCTTTAATAGGGATTGCATAAAATTGTATATTGCTTTGGGTAGTATGGACATTTTAACAATGTTGATTCTTCCCAGCCATGAGCATGGTATGTTTTTCCATTTGTTAACATTTTCAGCTATTTCTTTTCTTAGAGTTTCATAGTTCTCTTTATAGAGATCTTTCATGTCCTTTTTTAGATAAACTCCCAAATATTTCATCTTCTTTGGTACTACTGTGAATGGAATAGAGTCCTTAACTATTTTTTCAGCTTGACTATTGTTGGTATATATAAAGGCTACCGATTTATAAATGTTGATTTTGTAACCTGAGACGCTGCTGTATTCCTTGATCATTTCTAAGAGTTTTGTAGTAGAATCCCTGGTGTTTTCCAGATATACAATCATATCATCTGCGAAGAGGGAAAGTTTGATCTCTTCTGACCCTATATGGATACCCTTGATCGCCTTTTCTTCCCTAATTGTGATGGCTAAAACTTCCATTACAATGTTAAAGAGCAGTGGAGACAATGGGCAGCCTTGTCTGGTTCCTGATCTGAGTGGAAATGATTTCAATTTAACTCCATTCAATATGATATTGGTTGTGGGTTTGCTGTAGATGGCCTCTATCAGTTTAAGAAATGTCCCTTCTATACCAATTTTCTTAAGTGTTCTGATCATGAAGGGATGCTGGATATTGTCAAAAGCTTTTTCTGCATCCATTGAGAGAATCATATGGTCTTTGTTTTTTAATTTGTTTATGTGCTGAATTATACTTATAGATTTACGTATATTAAACCAGCCTTGAGACCCTGGGATAAAACTGACTTGGTCATGATGTATAATTTGTTTGATGTGTTGCTGGATTCTGTTTGTTAGGATCTGTTGAATATATTTGCATCTATATTCATTAGTGATATTGGTCTATAATTTTCTTTTCTTGTTGGGTCTTTCCCTGGTTTGGGGATCAGGGTGATGTTTGCTTCACAGAACGTGTTGGGTAGTCTTCCTTCTTTTTCTACATTTTGGAACAGGTTAAGTAATGCAGGTACTAGTTCCTCTTTAAAAGTTTGGTAGAATTCTGACGGGAAGCCATCTGGTCCCGGGCTTTTCTTTTCAGGGAGATTTTGTATGGTTGATGCTATTTCAGAACTTGATATAGGCCTGTTCAACATTTCCACTTGATTCTGGCTAAGTCTTAGAAGGTGACGTGCTTCCAAATATTGGTCAATTTCCTTCAGATTTTCATATTTCTGTGAATAAAGTTTCTTGTAATATTCATTAAGGATTTTTTGAATCTCTGAGGAATCTGTTGTTATTTCGTCTTTGTCATTTCTGATTGATGAGATTAGAGATTTTACTCTTTTTTTCCTGGTTAGGTTAGCCAAAGGTTTATCTATTTTATTGACCTTTTCAAAAAACCAACTTTTGGATTTATTGATCTGTTGTATAATTCTTTTGTCTTCAATTTCATTTAATTCTGCTCTTATTTTGGTTCTTTCTTTTCCTCTACTGGGTTTGGGGTTGGAATGTTCTTCCTTTTCCAGTTGCTTGAGATGTCCCATTAAGATGTTAACTTCCTCTCTTTCCATTCCTTTGAGGAAGGCTTGCAGTGCTATAAATGTCCCTCTTAGGACTGCCTTTGCAGTATCCCAGAGGTTCTGATAATTTGTGCCTTCATTGTTGTTTTGTTCCAAAAATTTGGCAATTTCCTTCTTAATCTCATCTCTGACCCAGCTGTCATTCAGCATAAGCTTATTTAACTTCCATGTTTTTGTATGATTATGCAGATTCCTGTTGTTACTGAGTTCAACTTTTATTCCATGATGGTCCGAGAAGATGCAAGGAATAATTTCTATTCCTTTAAATTTACTGAGATTAGACTTGTGACCTAAGATGTGATTGATTTTGGTGTATGTTCCGTGGGCTGATGAGAAGTATGTGTATTCAGTTTTGTTGGGATGAAATGTTCTGTAGATATCTGCTAAATCCAAATGTTGGATGGTTAGGTTTAAATCTAAAATTTCTTTGCTTAGCTTCTTCTTGGAGGATCAATCCAACACTGCCAAAGGAGTGTTGAAATCTCCGACTATTATGGAGCTGAAGGAAATCAAGTTGCTCATGTCTGTTAGAGTTTCTCTTATAAATTGAGGTGCATTCTGGTTGGGTGCATAGATATTAATAATTGAGATCTCATCATATTGAGTATTACCCTTAACAAATATGAAGTGACCATTCTTGTCCTTCCTTACTTTTGTTGGTTTAAAGCCCATTGTATCTGCAAATAAAATTGCAACACCTGCTTTTTTCTGATTACCATTTGCCTGAAATATGGATGACCATCCTTTCACCCTGAGTCTGTATTTGTCTTTTAAGTTAAGATGTGACTCTTGTATGCAACAAATATCTGGCCTGAGTTTTTGTATCCAATCAGCTAACCTATGCCTCTTTAGAGGACATTTTAAGCCATTCACATTAATGGAGAATATTGATAAGTCTGGTGAAGTTTTGGGTATTGAGTTTTTCTTTTTTTTTTTTTTGTAGAGACAGAGTCTCACTGTACCACCTTCAGGTAGAGTGCCGTGACGTCACACGGCTCACAGCAACCTCTAACTCTTGGGCTTACGTAATTCTCTTGCCTCAGTCTCCCAAGCAGCTGGGACTACAGGCACCTGCCACAATGCCTGGCTATTTTTTTGTTGCAGTTTGGCTGGGGCTGGGTTTGAACCCGCCACCCTCGGCATATGGGGCTGGCGCCCTACTCACTGAGCCACAGGTGCCGCCCGGTATTGAGTTTTTCAAAAGTCCAGTGGGCATTTTTAATCCTTTCGCCAGTGTGGAAATTGGAGTTTGATCTGAAGTTTCTGAGTGAGTTTACTTTTGTGGTATAGGATTGGGTTGGTCATTATGGAGGATAGGTCTGAGAATATCCTGAAGAGCTGGTTTGGTTATGGCAACGTTCTTCAACATATGAATGTCATTAAAGTATTTAATTTCTCCATCATAAATGAAACTCAGTTTATCTGGATACAAGATCTGGGGTTGAAAGTTATTTTGCTGTAGGAGATTAAAAGTTGGTGACCACCCTCTTCTGGCTTGAAAAGTTTCAGCAGAGAGATCTGCAGTGATTCTAATATTCTTCCCTTTGAAGGTAATGGTTTTCTTTCTCCTGGCAGCTTTGAGGATTTTCTCCTTCATATTAACTTTAGTGAAGTTAATTATGATATGCCTCGGGGATGTCTTATTGGGGTTGAGTCGTGCTGGGGTTCTGAAGCTGTCCGCTATCTGAATTTCAGAATCTCTAGGCATGTCTGGAAAATTCTCTTTCATAATTTCATGCAGAAGGGCCTTGTGCCCAGTGAGGCCACTTCATCTGTTTCTGGAACTCTAATGATTCGGATATTTGCCTTCTTCGAATTATCCCAGAGTTCTCTGAGAGAATGATCCATTTTTGCTCTCCATTTCTCTTCCTCTTTGAGAGTTTGGGAGTGTTCAAAGGCTTTATCTTCGATGTCAGAAATCCTTTCTTCTGCTTGCCCCATTCTGTTGCTGAGGGATTCTACTGTATTTTTCATATCTTTGAGGGCTGCAAATTCTTGCTTCAGTGTGTCTAAGTCTTTGGTGGTTTTGTCTTTAAATTTGTTAAATTCTTGAGACAACTTTTGAATTTCTCCTCGAATTCCTAATTCCACTTTGTTAATCTTGTCTGCAATCCAAATTCTGAATTCGATTTCTGACATCTCAGCCAGTTGTTTATGAATGGGATCGTCAATTGCATCTGCCATATCTTTCCTTGGGGGGGTTGATCTATTCTCGTTATTCATGTTACCAGAGTTTTTCCGCTGATTCTGCCCCATGGTTGTTTTACTGCCTTTGATTTTTTCCCCTGGGGTTTTGTCGAGGGCCTGTACAGTGTTGTGGCCTGAGAAACTGGGGCCCTGTCTGGTGTGGTGGGGCTAAGTGGTTCTGTCTTGTTTTCAGCTGGTCTCTGTTCAGCCCTAGTGAAACAGTTACTCTGGGTTGAAGTCTTAGCTGTGGAGAAATACCAGCAATTAAGTCACCCCGCCCCCACAACAATTGGAAAAGGAAAATCAAACCTTCCTATACCCACACACCCAGGGCACCACTTGAATAGTCCTCAGGCGATTGGCTCAGTTCTAAAGGTCCAAATCAATTGTCTCAGTCAGCACCTGTCTCAGGAGGGAGACTTTAAAAGGTCTCTGGCAACTGTATTGCAGGAGTCTGGTGACAAGTCAGATATGACTTGCTCCAGTGCTCCGTGAAGTCAGGAGGACCCATCCAGAAAATAGATTAGTCTGGGAAGATTGATGCCTCATTCCCCATCTTGCACCTCTGTCACACCCAGTCACTGTCAGCCCCGCAGGGCTGTGACCCAGTTGCCTCTAGTGAACAGATACTCCAGGGGTTTGCACCTGCCTGAATCACAAGGAAATCTATTTCTGCTCAGCCAGGCCGCTCTGCCTCTATCCAGCAGGGAAAGGTGAGGCCTGACCACCTCGGGCACTTATGGAGGCTGGGGGTTGTTCACTCAATTCCAGCCCCACCCCGACTGATGTTACTGACAGAACAGAACAGAACAACTTTGCAGGAATTTTTTTCTGTCCCTGCTAAATTCCTGTGCAGAAGAGAAGCTATTTTGAGTTCCCAGAGCCTGCGCCTCAGGCCCTGTGTTTGCTCCTGTAGGTTTGTATTCAGTTAGCTGTCAGTTCTAGCCTCCGGCCTTCCTTTGTCTATACACTGACGATCCCCTGAGGGCTGGGTGCATCTTAGACTCAGTAAAGCGGTCCACCCTGCCCTGGGAATTTCCCGGCTCTGCTTGTGCGTTTTCTAGTCCCACCCAGGCCAGTACCACCTTAGGCAAACCCTTTACTCACGCTGCCTGCGTTTCCATCCCAGATCTGTTCCGCAGTGGTTGCCACTTGGGAAGATGCCCGGCCTCCTCTGGTTGCCTAGGGAGACAGGGGGTGTGGCTTTGGAATATCTGGGAGTGAGCCCTATTGTTGCCCCAAAGCGGCTGCTGCTCTGTGCCTTGGGGCACCACCACTCCGGTGTGGTTCCCTCTCAGCCGAGTCCTCTCCTCACTCCTGTGCCGCAGAATCAGCACTGACCAGTGGCAGTTCAGGCTCTGTCCACACCTCTCGAGAAAACACCCAAGAATCTGGACTCCTGGGGGACAGGCCTCCAGACCTCAGAGTGAGAGTGGAGGGGAGTGCTGGGAGCTCAGAATTGCAGGTAGAGAAAATATACAGTTTTATACAGTTTTATGCCTGGCAGGAGAATGCTGTGGCACCCTAGTAGCGGAGGTAGGTCCAGTTTTTAGAGGATCTCTCCCGTGGAGTGTAGTGGGAGGAGCTATGAACTCTGCTCATTTGTTTGTAGGGCACTCTGAGCCGTTCTCATGGGGAAGGGGACTCCCGTCTGCTTGGTGACGGATTTTGTACCTTTTGTTTGTATCCTTGAGGTCGCAGCTTGCCTCAGTGAGGTTGATGTGCATTCTTTAACTTCTCTCTTGGTGAAGCTCTAATCCACAAGGTTACTTGCTAAATTTCTGTCTTTTAACTCTCCTCCATCTTGACTCCCCCAAACTTCTCTTTTAGTCATAGAGTAAAACTTTTCCTAGCAGCTTCTATGTGGATATCTCTCTCCCACCTTCTCCCTCCCCACTCCTCCAGGTTTCATTGGGCAGAATAGGGTCACATGACCCATTCCAGGTTGAGATGGTTATGCATCTGCCATTTTTCTTTCTTTTTAATTTTATAGACAGAGTGTTATTCTGTTGCCCAGATTGGAGGACAGTGGTGTGATTCTAGCTCACTGTAAGCTCCAACTCCTGGGTTCAAATGATCCTTCTGCCTCAGTCTCCTGAGTAGCTGGGACTACAGGTATGTGCCACCACACTTGGCTAGTTTTTTTAGAGATGAGGTCTTCATATGTTGCCCAGGGTAGTCTTTAACTCCTGGTCACAAGTGATCCCCCTGCCTTGGCTTCCCAAAGCACTGGGGTTATAGGCTTGAGCCACTAGGCCCAGCTGCATCTGCCATTTTTAATAGAACTTTTCCCCTCTAGTCATCATGAAGCAGGCAATTGCAACTTGATTGTCCTGCAACAATTTTAATTGAGGGGCAAATGGTATACTTAAAATATAAGGATTGTATTTGGCTTTGAATGCTGTATTATCTTTAATGTCTGAATGTATGACTTGAGTGTGGGAAGCAGAGCCCACTTTCAATAAGTAATAATGTCATTATCTTAGATCCCCAAAGCTGGATAGCCCCATGACTTTCTCTTCTGAGCAGCCAAAGGTAGCAGACCTGCACCTGGTCTGTGAAGCCACCTTTAGGCCAGCTATGATTCATTAGTGGAATTTCTACACCTTTCTGGATGAGATGAGGGAGATTGATTTCTCAGGTGCCCACAGGCAGCTGTAACAATATATACCTTTTTTTGGCTGGACATGATGACTCATGCTTGTAATCCCAGCACTCTGTAGGGCTGAGGCTGGTGGATTACTTGAGCTAAGGAGTTTGAGACTAGGCTGAGTAAGAGCGAGACCCTGTCTCTACTGAAAAAAAAAAAAAAAGAAAGAAAAATTAGCCAGGGGTTGTGGTGGGGGCCTGTAGTCCCAACTACTAGGGAGGCTGAGGCAGAAGTATTCCTTGCGCCCAAGAGTTTGAGGTTGCTGTGAGCTGTGATGACACATGGCAGTCTACCCAGAGTGGCAGAGTGAAACTGTCTCAAAAAAAAAAAAAAATATATATATATATATACACACACACGTACACACCTTTAAATATTAAATATATATGTAAATATATATGTATACCCTTTTGGAAGGATGCTGAGTCTTGACTGGAGTGATAGAAAGCTGCTACCCTTTCACCTCCCCTCTTTTGGGCCAAGGATCTCCTTTTCTCCCCTGTGGAGAATAGGATATAGCAGTAACAGTGTATTTTTGCTTTATTTCTTGTTAGTTACAGTCTCAGTCAGAAGAAAGAGAACTTTGATCTTAGTTATACCTTTGTAACTAGCAAATTGTCTTTTAATCTGACTCTAGAGATCTCCTCAAGTTCATAATCTCTACCCTGAAGGTCTCACTGGCAACTTCTGGGTACAAAGGGTCTAGGTTTTCATGAAACTAAGGCTATGGACGTGGGAGGCTGAGTTCTAGAACCATTTAGCAGATCTTTATCCTTCTCCCTTGATCTATTCTAATTTTCTCTAAATCAACAACTTCAAAATGAAAGTTCAAGCACATGTTAGCTGCTCTCTTCTTCCCTCTTCCCATTTCCCACCTCATCACTGACATCTCAGCTGAGTGTTTCTTAGGCTGAAGAGAACATTCACTTTCATTTTTAACCTCAGGGACAATTATTATTTAAATTTATATCCCATTACCTTGTTTCTGGATTTTTTTTTTTTTGAGACAGAGTCTCAAGCTGTTGCCCTGGATAGAGTGCAGTGGTGTCACAGCTCACAGCAACCTCAAATTCTTAGGCTTAAGCAATTCTCTTGCCTCAGCCTCCCATGTAATTGGACAACAGGCACCCGCCACAATGCACAGCTGTTTTTGGTTGCAGTTGTCATTGTTGTTTGGCAGGCCTGGGCTGGATTTAAACCCGCCAGCTCCAGTGTATGAGGCTGGCCACTGTAGCTGCTGAGCTAGATTTAATTTTTTTCCTTCCCAATTTTTGTTGTTTGTATATAGAAATAGAATAGGTTTTTCTATGTTGACTTTGTATCCTGCTGTTAGTTTTAGTAGC
This sequence comes from Nycticebus coucang, assembly GCF_027406575.1. NCBI lineage: Eukaryota > Metazoa > Chordata > Mammalia > Primates > Lorisidae > Nycticebus > Nycticebus coucang. The sequence goes on from NC_069782.1 coordinate 122,065,009, forward strand.
AGGATTCTTTTTTTTTTTTCTTTTTGTTAGATTCCTTAGGCTTTTCTGCATTCATGGTCATACTCTGTAAATAGAAACTTAGAGACTTTTACTTTTATATCTTCCTTTCGAGTCTGGATGAAAAGACGCCTGCTCTGGGGATGCAGCTCTGCAAGCACTACCTTGATGTATAGTTGTGTGGTTTAGATTTTATAATCTGGTCACCCTCTTGACTGGACAGCCTGAAGCAGTGAAATATTTGTGCAATCATGTGCAGTGGTCTGTTCTTGTCCTTGGGTTCTCTGCATGCTGTTTGAGCTTTCTACTTTTAGTTAAAGCTTTCCTTCCTTCCTTGATGAGTTTGATTTGAAAATTGGCTCACTTACAGAGAGTTGTTAGAGTCTACCTAATTCCTAAAGCATTTTTGTCCGGCTGAAGGATAAACCTGCCATTCTCCAGGCATTGGCGACTTCAACTTTTCCATTTCTTTCTTTGGTTCTATGTGAAGCTATTGTAGTTATTCCCTCTAGATTCATCAGCCGGTTTCTCCACTGGCTGTTCTCCGATTTTTCCCAAGTGACTGTTCGCCAGCAAGTGATCTGGTGTCCTTTCCAAGTGAGGGACTGAGACTTGTTTTGCCTCCACTTGGCAAAACTTTAAATTTCCTTTATCTGGCTGGGTGGGGTGGCTCGCAGATGTAATCCTAGCACTCTTGGAGCCTCAGGCAGATGGATTGCTTAAGCTCAGGAGTTCTAGACCATCTTGAGCCACAGCGAGACCTCATCTCTAAAAATAGCCAGGCATTGTGGCAGGTGCCTATAGTCACAGCTACTTGGGAGGCTTAGGCAAGAGAATCACTTGAGCCCAAGAGTTTGAGGTTGCTGTGAGCTATGATGCCCTGGCACTCTACCAAGGGGACAAAGTGGGACTCGGTTTCAAAAAAAAAAAATTAGAAAAAAGTAAATTTCCTTTTTTAAGCCGCTTGTGCTGGGATGACCACAGCTGGTCTCCACTGCTTCCTCACAGCTTCAACTTCTTCTTCTTCTTTTTTTTTTGAGACAGAGTCTCATTATGTAGCCTTTGCTAGAGTGCCATAGCGTCACACCTCACAGCTCACAGCAACCTCCAACTCTTGGACTTAAGTGATTCTCTTGCCTCAGCCTCCCAAGTAGCTGGGACTATAGGTGCCCACCACAATGCCCAACTATATTTTTGTTGTAGTTGTCATTGTTTGGCAAGCCAGGGCTGGGTTTGAACCCACCAGCCGTGGTGTATGTGGCTGGTGCTCTAGCTGCTGAGCTATAGGTGCCGAGCCTCAACTTCTTCAAATTACTTGGCAGCCTCAACTTCTTCAAATTACTTTGCAATTATTTTTCTTTGAGGATTATTCCTTTCTTTGTTTTCTTTCTATATTAAAATGAAAGGGTAAAATCATGTGCAATGGAGCTGCAATAATTCTTAGACTTTCTTTATGGAAATGTTAGTCTAATATTCTTTCAACTCTCTGGAACTTTGTTTTTAGCAGATGTTGGTGAAAGAGCATAGTTTGCCATAGCTTTACAGAATGTGTACCGGAGGATCAGGATGGAAATCTGCCCAGCAAGGACCAGTTTTAAGCACAGGAGTAATCCTGAATTTTTGTTGTTTCTCCTATTTTACTTTTCTTTACATTTTGATTTTGTATTTCCTTTACTTGAACACCAGGTCATTTTCCTTGAATTCCTTGTCTTTCTGGAAAACAGCATGGGGAAATGGAAGGAAAACGAACTTTGGAGTATAACAGACCAGAGTTTCACCACCACTCTTTCTAGTTACTAATTGTGGGTCCTTGGAAAAGTTGCTTACCCTTTTTGAGCTTCAATTTTCTCATCTAATGATTGCCTTTTAAAATAAATGAAATGAAATGAAATAAATAATATTCATAAGACACTGCACACAGTGTTTGACCCTCAGAACACACCCAAGTTACTTATGATTATTATGACTTTTTGCCTCTGACTTTTTTCTCCTTACCACTTCTCATTCATTGTTGGGCTTGGCTGAGTCCATATACTTATGATTTTTTTTTCTTTGAGACAGTCACCCCAGCTAGAGTACAATGGCATCATCACAGCTCATTACAACCTCAGACTCCTGGGCTCTAGTGGTCCTCATGCCTTAGCCTCCCGAGTACAAGTAGCTGGGACTAGAGGTGCCTGTGCCATGACTTCAGGTGGGTTTATATATATGTAATTTTTTTTTTCTGGCCAGGGTTGGGTTTGAGCCCACCACCTCTGCTATATGGGCCCAGCACCCTACTCTTTTGAGCCACAGGTGCTGCCCTTTAAAAATTTTTTTTTTAAAGTAGGAACAGGTCTTACTCTGCTCAGGCTGGTCTCAAACTCCTGAGAAAGTTGTTATTTTTGTGCTCTCCCATATAAATAGGTTTACACTACTCACATCTTTTCCTTCAATTTGGCTTTTTACTTATTATTATCTATGAAAAGCCTTCCTCTGTCAATACATACATATCTCCTCATTCTTTTTAAGGGGTTGTATAGTGTTTCAATATATGGCTATAGCCTAGGTTGTTTAACAAACCACTGATGGATATCTTCTCCTGTCCCCTACCCCCATGCTTTGCTAAGTAAAATAATGTGCATCCTAATCTGCTGCTGTGTGAATTACCTTGAAATTCCAATATTGGAGAAAAAAATAAATAGGAAAGACTCCCATTTCTCTGGGATTAGCTTGGACACATTGGGAAATTCATGCATCAGTCCCAAAATCATGGTAGTGTGTTTAGGGACATAGAGGAAACTGCCTATGATTGGAAATCATGAAGCCTAATTTAGCCTTGATTTGACTAAGGACTAGCTCTGGGCTTTGGACTTCAATTTCTGCATCTGTGAAATAAGGTACATTGACTACTTTAGTCACTAATATAGTAGATATCAACTGAGGTCACTGCCAGGTTTATAATGATTCCCTCTTCTGTAGAAATGGCTTTGTTTCACAAGCCTAGGACCCCAGCAGCCATGTTGTATTATGAGACCCTCTTCTTCCTGCCAAATCTGATTGATCTAGTGAAAGTTGTTTGTCAAGTGAAGCCCATCAAACTTCTCTAGGATTTTTTAATTTGGACCACAAAAAGTATGAGAAGTTCCTCTCTTGTGGTGGAAGCACGTGAGAAGTGAAACTTGGTAGCCATTGGTAACTATCTTATCAGTTTAGTGACCTTCTAATGTGGAGAGGAAAAGAATAGGAATCCTTCTGCTATGCGTTGGTGGGAGAGTAATCACATTAAAAAGTGGCTGCTTTTAAAGCAATGGTATCTTACATTGTATTCCCAAACAGTAAAATCGTATCAGTGGAAAAAATTGGCAATCTAAGTATGATAGTTAATTTTATGTGTCAACTTGCCTGGTCCAAGGGGTGCTCAGATATTTGGTCAAATACTACTATGGGTGTGCCTATGAAGGTTTTTGGATGAGGTTAACATTTGATGGTAGACTGAGTAAAGCAAATTGACCTCCCTAATGTGGATGGGCCTTATTCAATACATTGAGGTTTAAATAGAACAAAAGGCAAAGTAAGGGAGAATTTGCTCTCCCTAATTGTCTTCTAGATGCAACATCAATTTTTTCCTTCCTTCAGACTTGTTCTCAGATTAAAGATCTTGAGATTTCTCAGACTCTGTACACACATGAGCCAATTCTTATTTCACATATATATGTAGATAAACAAATACACACACCCTATTGGTTCTGTTTTCCTGGAGAATCCTAACAATACACCAAGTAAAGTATGTACTTTAGAATGTAATAGTATTTATAAAGAAAATTATGAAATCCTCAGAAAGGAAATAGCAGAGGACATTAACAAATGGAAGAACATACCATGCTCATGGATGGGAAGAATCAACATTGTTAAAATGTCTATACTTACCAAAGCAATCTACCTATTCAATGCCATTCCTATCAAAATACCAACATCGTACTTTCAAGATCTGGAAAAAATGATTCTGCGTTTTGTATGGAACCAGAAAAACCCCCGTATAGCTAAAGCAGTTCTTAGTAATGTAAATAAAGCTGGGGGCATCAGCATACCAGATTTTAGTCTGTACTACAAAGCCATAGTGGTCAAGACAGCATGGTACTGGCACAAAAATAGAGACATAGACACTTGGAATCAAATTGAAAACCAAGAAATGAAACTAACATCTTACAACCACCTAATCTTCGATAAACCAAACAAGAACATACCTTGGGGGAAAGACTCCCTATTCAATAAATGGTGTTGGGAGAACTGGATGTCTACATATAAAAGACTGAAACTGGACCCACACCTTTCCCCACTCACAAAAATTGATTCAAGATGGATAAAGGACTTAAATTTAAGACATGAAACAATAAAAATCCTCAAAGAAAGCATAGGAAAAACACTGGAAGATATTGGCCTGGGGAAAGACTTCATGAAGAAGACTGCCATGGCAATTGCAACAACAACAAAAATAAACAAATGGGACTTCATTAAACTGAAAAGCTTCTGTACAGCTAAGGAGACAACAACCAAAGCAAAGAGACAACCTACACAATGGGAAAGGATATTTGCATATTTTCAATCAGACAAAAGCTTGATAACTAGGATCTATAGAGAACTCAAATTAATCCACATGAAAAAAGCCAACAATCCCATATATCAATGGGCAAGAGACATGAATAGAACTTTCTCTAAAGATGACAGACGAATGGCTAACAAACACATGAAAAAATGTTCATCATCTATATATATTAGAGAAATGCAAATCAAAACAATCCTGAGATATCATCTAACCCCAGTGAGAATGGCCCACATCACAAAATCTCAAAACTGCAGATGCTGGCGTGGATGTGGAGAGAAGGGAACACTTTTACACTGCTGGTGGGATTGTAAACTAGTACAACCTTTCTGGAAGGAAGTATGGAGAAACCTTAAAGCACTCAAGCTAGACCTCCCATTTGATCCTGCAATCCCATTACTGGGCATCTACCCAGAAGGAAAAAAATCCTTTTATCATAAGGACATTTGTACTAGACTGTTTATTGTAGCTCAATTTACAATCGCCAAAATGTGGAAACAGCCTAAATGCCCACCAACCCAGGAATGGATTAACAAGCTGTGGTATATGTATACCATGGAATACTATTCAGCTATTAAAAAAAATGGAGACTTTACATCCTTCGTATTAACCTGGATGGAAGTGGAAGACATTATTCTTAGTAAAGCATCACAAGAATGGAGAAGCATGAATCCTATGTACTCAATTTTGGTATGAGGACAATTAATGACAAGGTTATGGGGAGGGGAGGAAAAGCAGAAAGAGGGACGGAGGGAGGGGGTTGGGCCTCGGTTGTGTTACACTTTATGGGGGCAAGACATGATTGCGAGAGGGACTTTACCTAACAATTGCAATCAGTGTAACCTGGCTTATTATACCTTCAATGAATCCCCAACAATAAAAAAAAAAAGTAGATCAGAATTTAATAGTATTTCACCAATATTAATTTTTTAGTTTCAACAAAGGTGTCATGGTTATGTAAGATGATATCATTAGGGGAAGCTTAATGTTCCCAGGAGGGAAATCTCTAAACTATCTTTGCAACACCAACATTATATGTTCCTGATATGATGCAATAAGAAGGGTACAGCATCACCTCTATATTAATCTTTTAAAAAATTCATATGTGGATCAAACCATGAGGAAATATCATTGAAAGACATTTTATAAATAGTAGATGGTGCTTTTCAAAAATGTTAAGGTCATGAAAGACACAGGAAAACTGAGGAACTTTCCTAAACTGGAGGAAACTTAGGAGTTATGAAAATTAAATGAAATGTATGATCTTGGATTCCATACTAAATCTGAAAAGTATCATTAATGAGGTAATTGGAAACATTTGAACATGTCTGTAGATTTGCTAATAGTATTGTATCCATACTAATTTCTTGGTAAAATTGTTCTGTGGTCATAAAAGATACTGAAATTTGAGAAGCTGTGGAAACATATATGGAAATTCATTGTGTTATTTTCCTACCTTTTATATATAAAGTCTGAATTTATTTCAAAATTCAAAATTAAAAAGTTTGCAAAAAGGTGATGTCATCAAAATTGGGGTGTAGGCAACTCCAAACACTCTTTTCTCCAAGAGGTTTAAAAACAAAAACAAAAACAAAACAAAATCAGAAACTATGAAAAACTAACTCTGGAAAATAGTAAAAATTGAGAGCAACTGAGTACTAAGTGAAGAGAAAGACAACTTACAAATGGTTGGAAATCTTTGTGCATTTTTACTCACCCTTGCTCTACCCCTTCCCTGGTGGGGTGGTAGTTTGGAGGATAGAGGTCCACATTCCAAGAATGGAACACAGCCCTGGTTCTGAAAGGAGCTGACAGGACCTTATTTATGAATTATTGTGTTTGACTATTCTAACCTGTCTGGAGGTGCTTGTCTCTGTTTCATCTAACTCAGAACTTACTCAGGGCAAAAACTCAGTGGGCATTGCTATGCATGATAAGGTGAACAAAAAACCTGTAGACAGACAAAAGATTATGGTTGAGACATGCAAGATACTGCCCAGAGCCTTGGAGGAAAGCTAGGGAGAGACTTTCGTCAGGAAATTAAGGCATTTAAAAAAGCCCACATGTACTGGGGGTTTAGAAAGTCACACATATGAGCCAGAATACATGCTTAGAAAAGTCCTGAGAAGGTCCTGTACTTTTACCAGTGGATTATCTCTAGACTTAGTACAAGAGGTAAGTGAAAGCTCAGACAGAGTTGTAAGATGCCTGGCCAAGCACCTGTATTTACAACATACCCCAACAAAGCCAATCTGCAAATAATAGGAAAGAGGTGTGTGTGTGTGTGTGTGTGTGTGTGTTAATTTACATAAATTTATTTTATCTTTTTATTTATTTATTTTATTTTATTTTTGAGACAGAGGCTTATTATGTCGCCCTCAGTAGAGTGCCATGGCCTCACAGCTCACAGCAACCTCAAACTCTTGGACTTAAGTGATTCTCTTGCCTCAGCCTCCCAAGTAGCTGGATAATTTCAACTGTCCTATCTTCAATCACACATTCTTTCTTCTACTCAAATATGCTATTGAATTCCCTCTAGAGAATTTTTCATTTCAGTTGTTGTACTTTTCAGCTCTAGAGTTTCTATTTGGTTCCTTCTTGTAATTTCTCTCTCTTTCTTTATATTCTCATTGTATTTATACATCATTTTCCTTGTTTTTAAAATTTCTTTGTATATGATTTCCTTTAGCCCTTTGAGCATTTTTTTTTTTTTTGAGACAGAGTCTCGTTATGTCACCCGCGGTAGAGTGCATGTGGTGTCACAGCTCACAGCAACCTCAAACTCTTGGGTTTAAGCGATTCTCTTCCCTCAGTCTCCCAAGTAGCTGGGACTATAGGTGCCTGCCACAACACCTGGCTTTTTTTTTTTGTTGCAGTTGTCATTGTTGTTTAGCTGGCCCAGATGGGGTTCGAACCTGCCAGCCTCGGTGCAGTGGCTGGTGCTGTAACCACTGTGCTATGGGCGCCAAGCCACATAAACTTATTTTGGTGTGTGAGTGTGTGTGTGTGTGTGTATATATATATATATATATATATATATATATATTTATTTATTTTAGCTCCTGGCATCAATACTAGCTGAGTACAGCTAAGGAAACTTCAGTGACCACACATAATGTAGTCATTGAAAAAAAAAATAGTTCAGAAAAGTCACTAAACAAATGGTCAACTGTAGTCCTCAACAGTCAAGAATAGTAAACCCTGGGAAAGGAGAATCTGATTTCCAAAGTTACCACAATATAATATTCAAATGTCTAGTTTTCAGCAAAAATTACAAAGTAGGCCAGACATGGTGGCTCATGCCTGTAATCCTAGCACTGTGGGAGGCCATGGTGGGGGGATTGCCTGAGTTTGGGAACTTGAGATCACCTGGAGAAACAGTGAGACCCCATCTCTACTAAAAATAGGAAAACTAGCCAAGAGTTGTGACAAGGCACCTGTAGTCCCAGCTACTCCAGAGGCTGAGACAAGAGGATGGCTTGTTCCCAAGAGTTTGAGGTTGCTGTGATGAGCTATGATGCCATGGCACTCTACCAAGGGTGATAATGTGAGACTGTCTCAAAGAAAAAAAAAATCTCTTTATAGAGATCTTTCATGTTCTATGTTAGATATATATATATATATAGATATATAGATATAAGGTATTTCATTTCCTTGGAAGCTACTATAAAAGGTATAGAGTCTTTGGTTTTATTCTAGTTTGACTGTTATTGGCATATATGAAGGCTACTGATTTGTGGGCATTAATTTTGTATCCAGAGGTGCTGCTATATTCCTTGTTAACTTCTAAGAGCTTTGTATTTGAGTCCCTAGGATTTTCCAGATGTAAGATCATGTCATCTGCAAAGAGGGAGAGTTTGACCTCCTCTGCCCCTGCTTGAATACCCTTAAAGTCCCAAATCTGCAGATGCTGGCATGGTTGTGGAGAGAAGGGAACACTTCTATGCTGATGGTGGGATTGCAAACTAATATAACCTCTATGAAAACAAGTATGGAGAATTCTTTTTTATTTTATTTTATTTTTTGAGACAGAGTCTCACTATGTCACCCTTGGTGGAGTGCCATGTCATCACAGCTCATAGCAACCTCAAAATCTTGTGCTTAAGCGATTCTCTTGACAGGCACTTGCCACAATGCCTGGCTATGTTTTTTGTTGTAGTTTTCATTGTTGTTTGGCAGGCCCCAGGCTGGTTTTGAACCTGCCAGCCCCAGTGTATATGGCTGGCACCTTCGCTGCTGAGCTACAGGTATTGAGCCAAGTATAGAGAATTCTTAAAGAATTTAAAGTCAACCTTCCATTTGATCCCACAATCCCATTACTAGGTATCTACTCAGAGGAACAAAAATCATTTTACCACAAAGACATTTGCACCACAATGTTTATTGCAGCTCAATTCACAATTGTCAAGTTATGGAAACAACCCAAGTGCCCCTCAACTCATGAATGGATTAACAAACTGTGGCATATGTATACCATGGAGTACTATTCAGCCTTAAGAAAAGATGAAGACTTTACATCTTTTATGTTTACCTGGATGGAGTTGAAACACATTCTTCTTAGTAAAGTATCTCAAGAATGTAAAACAAAATATCCAATGTACTCAGTACTAATATGAAACCAATGTATAAACAACTACACGCCCACATGAACAGTGAAATACAACTATAGTCTAACAAGGGGGAGGGGAAAAGAGGAGGGAGAGGGAAAGTGATTGGCAGGAGGAGGGAGGGCATTTGGTGGGATCTCACCTAACGTGTACAAAGTGAGGATGCTCAGCACACACCCTGTATGAAGGGCTCAACTATAACTTGAACCTTATCTTATAATTGAAAACAATGTAACCTAAGATTTTGTACCCTCATATTAATTTGAAACAAAAAAAATTAAAACATCATAAAGCATGCAAAGAAACTGGAAAGTATGGCCTATTCAAAGGAAAAACATTGACAGCAACCCTTCATGAAAAAGACCAGATATTGGAGTCAGTAGGCAAAGATGTTAAATTGATGGTCTTAAATATGCTAAAAGGATGCTCAGTGGCTAGGGTCTTAAATATGCTTAAAGGAGCTTGTAGCTCAGCAGCTAGGGCACCAGCCACATACACCTGGGCTGGTGAGTTTGAACCCTGCCCAGTCCTGCCAAAACAACAATGACAACTACAACAAGAAAATAGCCAGATGTTGTGGCAGGCTCCTGTAGTCCCAGCTACTTGGGTGGCTTAAGCCCAAGAGTTTGAGGTTGCTGTGAGCTGTGATGCCACGTGCACTCTACTGAGGGTGACATAGTGAGACTTTGTCTCAAAAAAAAAAAAAATGCTCAAAGGGCTAAAGGAAATCATATACAAAGAAATTAAAAAACAAGGAAAATGATATATAAATACAATGAGAATATAAAGAAAGAGATAAAAAGATAAATACAATGAGAATATAAAGAAAGAAGGAACCAAATAGAAACTCTAGACCTAAAAAGTACAACAACTGAAATGAAAAATTCTCTAGAGGGAATTCAATAGCATATTTGAGTAGAAGAAAGAATAGGTGAAATTGAAGATAGAACAATTGAAATTATCCATTCTGAGAAACAGAAAGGAAAAATAAAAGAAAAGTAAACAGAGCCTAAGGGACTTAATGGAACTCCTTCAAGGTGATGAACACCTGCATTTTGGGAGCCTCAGAATGAGAAGAGAGAGAAAAGGAATGGGGAGATTAAAGAAGTAATCACCAATAACTTCTCAAATATAATGAAAGGCATGAATCTATACCTTCAAGAAGTTTGGCAAACTCCAAGTATGATAAACTCAAAGAAATCCACACCAAGATATATTATACTCAAATTGTCAAAAGACAACAATAAAAATAGAAAATATTGAAAGCAGCAAGAGAGAAGAAACTTGTCATGTTCAAGGGATTCTCAATGAGATTGATAGCCAATTTCTAACTGGAAACCCTGGAGTCAGGAAGGCAGTGGGGGAAAAAAAAGTAAACCAAAATTCTATATCTGGCAAAACAATTTTTCAAAAATGAAGGAGAAATTAAGATATTCAAGATAAATGATAAAAAGTAGCTTGTTAACAGTGGATCTGCCATACAAGAAATATTAAAGAGAGTCCTTCCAGTCCAACTTGAAGTCATACAAAGAAATAAAGATGTCTGTTTACATGAGTAAACATAAAAGCCAATGTGAACATTGTTTATTTATAACTCCAGTTTTATTTCCTTTATTATTTAAAAGATAAATGCTAAAATGCAATTATAAATCTATATTGTTGGCATACAAAGTGAAAAATTCGGTGGGGCCACACCTACAGTGCATCTTAGAATAAGTACAGGGGAAACTTACTAAATGCAGAATACAAATGCCTACATACAATAACTAAGAAAATGACATGAAGGCTACGTTGAACAGTTTAATGAGAGTATTTCAGATTGTATATGAAACCAGTTCATTGTACCCCTTGATTGCACTAATGTACACAGCTATGATTTAACAATGAAAACGAAAAAAAAAGTGGAAAATTCAAGATATAAATCGTGATTGAACACTATTATTTTTGTAAAAATTATGTAAAAATTATGTGCATGTGTGTATACACACAGATCATACACAATTTCATACAGACATGTACCTGTTTGGCATAGAACATTTCTGGAAGGGCACAGAAGGAAAGTGATGAATTGCTTCCCTTATAATTTTGAGGGCTGAGTGGACATACTCTCAGCAGCTGTCTTTTTCTATTTTTTGTTTTTGAGACAGCGTCTCACTCTGTTGTCTAAGCTAGAGTGCTGTGGTATCAGCCAAGCTCACAGCAGCTTCAGAGTTCTGGATTCAAGTGATCCTCCTGCCTCAGCCCCCTCAGTAGCTGAGATTACAGGTACCCACCACAACACCCAGCTAATTTTTCTATTTTTTTAGTAGAGATGGGGTCTTGTTCCTTCTCAGAGTGCTAGGATTATAGGTGTGAGCCACTGCGCCTGGCCTGGAATTTTCTTTATAGTCCTTATTTCCATTTACATAAGTATTTGTGCAATTATTCATTTAATGTAGGGATTTCCAATGGTGTGTAGGACGAATGTGCCTACAGATGCATTCCAAGGCTCACAGAGTATTTATTACTCTTATTAATCTTGAAGAACTTTAATCAGTGCATCCTTCTTTTGGTTTGTCACAAGTTCCACCAATTCATGCCATTTTCCAAACTCACATCCTTTCCCCACCTCCTGTAGGCTTTGCCTCTTGTGTTTGCCTCCCCAACTAAACTAGAAGCTCTGTTAGGGTAAGGTTGGTGCCTAGTTCGCACATTACTGGATGCCCTCTATTTCACATATTCCTTGTGAATGAGTAAACTCTCTTGTCACAATTATTAATGGCATTTTGCTTCCCCTGGTTTTGTTTTTGGTATATAGTACAATAGGAAGGTTAGAGTGGGGAAGTACGTATCTGGTGAATATTTCAAAAAAATTTTGAACAAAGTTAGAACAAGATTCTGAACTTTAACTCTATCACCCTTTTTTCTGACCCATACTAATTGCCTAAATACATATAAAGTAAAATCATATATTTATACTTTTGTAAGTTATTTATTATTATTATTATTATTTTTTGCAGTTTTTGGCTGGGGCTGGGTTTGAACCCGCCACCTTTGGCATATGGGGCCAGCGCCCTACTTCTCTGAGCCACAGGCAACGCCAATACTTTTGTAAGTTTTAAGAAGGTTATAAAAAATTTTCATCTGGCCATTCTATTTCTAGGGATGAGAGTTCTTTTAGCAATTTTTCTTTTTTTTTTGAAACAGAGTGTCACTTTCTTGTCCCTGGTAGAGTGCTGTGGCATCATAGCTCACAGCAACCTCAAACCCTTGGTTTCAAGTGATTCTCTTGCCTCAGCCTCCCAAGAAGCTAGGACTACAGCCTGCCACAATGCCCCGCTATTTTTTAGAGATGAAGTCTTATACTTGCTCAGACTGATCTCAAACTCATGAGCTCAAGTGATCCACCCACTTTGGCCTCCCAGAGTGCTGGGAAGTCTTTGCAATTTGTATAAAATCTTAAATTATTCCAAACGAAAATTTTATTTTAAAAATGGGAGTGGGGCTCAGTGCCTGTAGCTCAGTGATTACGGTGCCAGCCATATACACCAGGGCTGGCGAGTTTGAGCCCGGCCTGGGTCTGCTAAACAACAATGACAACTACAATAAAAAAAAATAGCCAGGTGTTGTGGCTGGTGCCTGTAGTCCCAGCTACTTGGGAGGCTGAGGCAAGAGAATCACTTGAGCCCAAGAGTTTGAGGTTGCTGTGAGCTGTGATGCTATGGCACTCTACCGAGGGTAACGTAGTGAGACTCTGTCTCAAAAAATAAATAAATAAATAAATAAATAAATAAATAAATAAATAAATTAAAATTAAAATTAAAAATTAAAATAAAAAAGAGATTGGGAGAGGGTAGCCTCTTTTTCTTAAATTTCCAAGTTTAAGCACAGACGTTTTCAGCTCTCTTTTGAACCAACTGACTTGTTACTGTACTGTCTTTTTATCACACTCTTGACACCATTACATCAATATCTCAGGTAAAGCCTATTGAAAAAGCATCACTTTTGGAGAATGTGCTCATATGGCACTATGGAGTATGACTTCTGCCTTGCACACACCAGCCACATGGGGGCCAGGGAGGACCGGAGTACAGCCTGTGACCCAGCCTGAGTTTCTGTGCCCCTCAGTGTGGGGCTTCCTCAGCCCATTGGAAGAAGGGGCATATGTGCCAGCAGCAGACTTGTGTTCTTGTGGGAGCACGTGCTTCTATTTGCTTCCCTCTAGCTTTGATCCTTGCCATGGAGGAGGAGCCATAGAAGAGAATGAAGCTAACACCCAATGAAAGAAAGAGACCCACTCTAGTGGTGGAGAGAGAGGGATTGTGTGTGGCAGTCAGTCCTCTCATTTTAATTAGGAGACCATTTCTCTAGTTTCCTTAATGTTTGGTAGTTTAACTTCCCTTTCAATCAAATTCTACTTTTGAGCCTTGGCTGACTTGAGTTTCCATTTCTTACAGAATATCTTAGATTTCTCCCAGCCTGATATACGGTGTCATAAGCTTAGGATCCGCCAGGACAGATAGCTCCAATGGCATTCTAGTCCATGTTTTATAACCAGCTGCAGTGGGCATGGTGGGGCAGGGGAGAGTGCTTTGTAGCATTTACTGATTTCCCTAGTGTAAATACTGCCACCATGGCTGATTTCTAGGTACCAACATGATGTCATTAAACATGGAGTTGGGAAGAATGTGCAGAATTGGGTCTCGTAAGCTCCTATGAGCTGGCTTCAGCAGACTATGGGAAAAGCTTCCTTAAGGTCCAACTTTGTCCACTGATCTGGTATGTGAGCGATGTTGGTCACCACTGGGTAAACCTATAGACTAAATATGACTCTAAATGTACTCTGTTCAGGTTGTAGGTATTTAAAATATATATTTTGAAAGGAAGAGCAGAGAGAGGGAAGGAGGGAAGGAGGTGGGGTCTTGATGTGTGCCACACCTTTTGGGGGCAAGACATGATTGCAGGAGGGACTTTACCTAACAAATGCAAACAATGTAACCTGGTTTATTAACAGGTTACAATAAAAATACAAATAAATAAATAAATAAAACATGTATTTTGAGTTAGTTTTCAGCATTTTAATACCATGATATTTCACCTAAAATATATATTCCCAGCTCTTTGTGGAACATGGGAAAATATTGCAATATTGGGCTTGGTGCTCAGAAAGATTCAGTGATTTATCCAAAGTGATACCAAGAATAAATGTCTAAACCAGTCACAGGTTGGACTCCCATACTAGAGCTGGCACCACTTATTCAGGTTACCCTCTCATTTCTTGTCCATGATCATCTTCATTGCCATGTGTTTGCTTGGTGTTTTCTCTGCAACTTGTGTTTTCCATTTATAAATCATTATGTAACTAAGAATTGTTAAGGCTATTTTTGTCATGGCAAAAAAACTATGCATTGACCAACTTTCTTCCCTACTCATCATTATTTTTTAGAATACCAATTGCTGTTTTTGTAGAGATAATACAGGATCACTGGAAAAAGAAGAGGAGGAGGAGGGGAAAGGAGGAAAAGAAGAAGATGGCAATGAAGAGATAAGCAAAGAATTGGAGAAATAAAAAATTGCCAAAATTACCCCGATCCTATGACTAACCCTTGTTAAAAGAAAATATTGCTTAGACATCTCCTTATGCACACCCAGAGACAAGGACTGCTGGACAGAAATATGATCATTTCCGATGTGGTAATTTCAAATAATAATAATAATAATATTAAATTTAATCCTATTTTAATTTGGCCAAAAAACTCCTCAAGTTAAACTACAATGAAAGTGAAACTGAAGGAATTGCTGCATTTAAAATAAATATTCATCAAAAAGAATATTAGTTCTGTGAAGATACTCCTAAGGTTAAAAAAATTATAATAATCCCTGTGAGTTTTGAGTCATGTGGGTTTTTTCCACTTTCAGGTTGCATTCCTAGGAGAGCTAGGACATTAGTACATTAAGCATTCTCCATGTCCCCTATCCTCTGTTGAGTTTAGGTGGTTCGTTTTGTTTTTATGTGGTTAAGATTTTTTAACATTTACATTCTGTTTTGCAATCATAATTTCCACAGTTGGTTAGTCTTTATTCTATATTTAAATGGATTGGGCGTTCTACACCAATCTCTTATGCTGTCTCCATTCTTGAGTTCTTTAATTCCTCTCTGGTTTGTATGGATTTCACCATCAAGGAACCTCCTACCTCCAACCCCCTTCCCCTTATACACATAAGAAGAGCTTATGGAGAAGCTCTATAGTGATGGTCCTTGAGTACTTGTAGTCTGAGAATGTCTTTCCATTATCTTGAAATATAGCCTGGCTGGGTATAAAATTCTCCTTTTTTTTAGACACCTATTTTATCTCATTATGTTGCCCTCGGTAGAGTGCAGTGGCATCACAGCTCACAGCAACCTCAAACTCTTGGGCTCAAGCAATTCTCTTGCCTCAGCCTCCCAAGTAGCTGGGACAACAGGCACCCACTGCAACACCCGGCTATTTTTTGGGTGCAGTTGTCATTGTTGTTTAGCAGGCCTGGGCTGGACTTGAACTCGCCAGCTTCAGTGTATGTGGCTGGCGCCCTACTCACTGAGCTACGGGTGCCAAACCTGGATATAAAGTTCTTGAGTCATACTTTCTTCCTCCCAGAATTTGGTAACTATTGCTCCATTGTCTTTTAACATAAGGTGCTGAGTTGGTCTTTACCATACTTTTCTATTTATCTTCTTGGTTAGAGTCATCAATGGATTTTTTTTTTTCCCAAGAAGTGTTTATGTGTGCTATCTTCCCTTCACCTGTTTATTTTCGTATTTGAGATGTTTGTTTGTTACCTTTATTGATGAATAACAATTTATCTTTATAGGCATGTTCTATGACTTCTGTCATGGAATGAGAGCAGGTATGGGCACATACCACAGACTACTCAGACTGTAACACTAGGCTGGCTGAAGGGAAGCCATTTGCTTCTTTCTTATTCTATCTTAAAAGTTTATGATTAACCTGTTGCTTGCTTGCACAGCTGTCAGACACAGATTAGAAAATGACCTTGAAGAAAAAGAGATCGAGAGTTTGGATCTCTTTAGAGACTGCTGATGGCAAGATTCACCATAGAACCTGTTGTTTGCTGGTAATCATCAAACAAGTCATGATAACTTGCACAAAGCTTGCTTTTTGCTGCCAACTCCCTTTACCTCTTCCCTTTATAAGTTGCAGAGTAAGTGGAGAAAGATGAGATTATATTCAAGACTATAGTCTGCCATCTCCCCCAGGCTGCCAGTAGTTTAATAAACCACCTTTCTTTTACCACCACTCACCTCCCATGTTTGGTTGTTGAGTAGCAGGCAGCTGAACCTGTGTTTGGCAACACAGGAGGTTTGAAGCCAGTATAGCTTACCAAAACAAACAAACAAACAAACAAACAAACAAACAAAATGAACCTTTGTAAATAGTTTGTTTTCCTTGCTTGTATTCCTGAAGAATTGTTCATCCTTAAAGTCCAGGTACAAACCAGAGCATATCTCAATACCGCCTGTGCTATATCACTTTCTCTTTTGTAACTTCTATATATTTTTAATCTGCAGGTTTAACTTTTTCTCCATTTCTTTTCTTTTAGAATTTTATATAATATTCTGTATAATCTGTTGCGTTTGCTGCTTCAGGGACATCAGTTATCTTTATGTTGGATTGCTTTCCTCTGTCTTCCATTTCTGTTATCTTCTATTTACTATTTTTGAATTTTTCCTTGCATTTGCTAAAAAGCAAAGTTGAAGGCTATTGTTTGCATTAATAATTCAGTCTTAAGAAAATGTCTATTACTTCTGCAGTAGTTTCTGTTTATTTAATAGTACTCAATAGTATTGCTTTGGCCCTCAATTTGTTTCCTTAATCTCTATCTCTCTTTTCATCTCATTTTGCTTTTATATCATGTCATCCTTGAGCTCTACTCAGCTTTCTTTGCTATGGCATATTTGCATAGTTACCATACTGCTTTTTGAAAAATCTTACTCACACTTAATATAGAAGCTATTTCCAGACCTATTTTCTAGGCTGTAATTGGTGAATTCTTCTTTCTACTTTACCTGTTTTTCTTTCCTTCAACTTTCAACTTGAGGCTTAGGTTTTGTGAGCTACCTACTTATAAACTAGCTTGAGGGTAAGAAGGAAGGACTGCTCAGCGGAGCTGTGCCCAGGGAGAAGATTCAATATTTAGTATCAGAATTTAGCAGAGCCAAGCATGGGTCATCACACCAGCAAAGTTCATCAGATGTTATAGGAGCTTCTAAGAAGAATGGAATATATAGTAATTGTATGATAAACAATACTTTACTGAGTATGTATTCTGTACTGGACATAAAGAAAAATAGAGCTTTGTGCTACACCTTTTGGGGGCAAGACACGATTGCAAGAGGGACTTTACCTAACAAATGCAATTAGTGTAACCTGGCTTATTGTACCCTCAATGAATCCCCAACAATAAAAAAAAAAACAAAAAAAAACTTGTCATAAAGCAAAAAAAAAAAAAAAATTTTATTTGAACATAGTATGTCTTTGTTCTTGAAAATCCTTTATTCAACATATTGTGTACTCTTATGCAGTAAACACTACCATATATATATATAATGTCCTACTACAGGGTTCTAAGAACAGAAATAGATGTTCTGCTGTGAGTTTTAAATACAACTATAATCAGTATACACTTGATTCCAAAACAAATATGTATATTCTAATAAAAAAAGACCATAAAAAATAAAATTCTTTTCAAAAAAAGAAAGATAGAGCTACATTACTATGTATTTGTGATGTCAGGCCTGTGCTAAGTTCAATATATGTAATTTCATTTGCTCCCTACGACTTTATGAAATATCTTTCTCAGCCCTGTTCCAAGTGAACAGGAACCTACCCCCAATATCCAGGAAGTTGGGAGGCCAAAGAAGGAGACTGCAATATTCAATTTTTCAGAAAGAAATATTCAGTAAGGACTTATGAACAGAAGCCATGTCTTGAGTGGCAAGGTGAGGAGAGATGGCGGATCACCACACTATTACTGCCCCCACCCAGGGCTTCTGTACTACAGGGAAAGAATGTGTAGGACAATTGAAGTTGATGCCTCAGAAAAGGCAAGAAATCTATGTGAATCTGCCTAAGGGCAGGATTTATAGTAACAGTAGATAAAGTAGTGATTTTAGAAGCATTCTTAGAACAAGGGTTACTCTGAAGTCAACATGGAAGATTAGCATCCAAGGTGGAGTTAGTTTTGCCTCCACAAGCCCTCATTTTTTTAAGTGAGAAAATTGTCAGAGAAGTAACAATTTGCCAAAATCATATAGCAAATAAATGATAGAGTTGAGCTTTGAAAAAAATTGTGTCTAAATCATAATCTCTTTGTGTGGAGATAAATAGGATAGTAGGGACTCAGTGCACTATGGTTTCCATGTAATCTATTAAAATCTTACTAGTTTTGGGCGGCGCCTGTGGCTCAGTGAGCAGGGCGCCGGCCCCATATGCTGAGGGTGGCGGGTTCAAACCCAGCCCTGGCCAAACTGCAAAAAAAAAATAGCCGGGTGTTGTGGCGGGCGCCTGTAGTCCCAGCTACTTGGGAGGCTGAGGCAGGAGAATCGCCTTAAGCCCAGGAATTGGAGGTTGCTGTGAGCTGTGTGACGCCACGGCACTCTACCAAGAGCAATAAAGTGAAACTCTGTCTCTACCAAAAAAAAAAAAAATCTTACTAGTTTTTTCTTTAAACATAATTCTGATTTACAGGTGAAATATGTTCTAGACTTGCTTCAAAATAATTCAGGGGATGGGGATTAGGTAGAGGAATAGATGGGACAAGATTGGCCGTGAGTTGATAATTGAAGCTGGATGAATGGAAGCATGGGAGCTCATTGTATGGATTTAAATAGGGAGTACTCAGTTAATCACTTTTCACCACAGCAGCTCTTGAGAAAATATACCATTTTTTAGGGCAACGACTCACTTTTTTTGGATAAATGCCTTTTCACCCTGTCATACTCTAAGTAAATATACAACAAGAAGTATTATTTCAAAGTTATGTTTTTAAACAAAGACACACTCCCCAATTTACTCAACAACACTTCCTAGTTGGAAGATATAGAACAAATTCAAATTGCCTGCAGTGTTTTGGATGAACCCAACCTTTTTGCTTTGCATGTGTATCTATGTCAAGGAAGAGACGAAGGGACAGAGCCATGAATAACTCCTTAGTCTGCTTCTTGTATGTGCTTTTTCTAGCTTTAGCCTTTTCTTTTTCTTGCTCCAAAGGTGGTTTTCCATGCCATAACTTTATTTTTAAGTGTAATTTGAATGTAAGATGGTCCCGAAGTTTGAGAAGTTAGTGAAGAAACAGTGCAGAAAGACTGCACCTTCCCAAGAACAACTTAACGCCTCTCTCTACTCTTGATCACCCCCATCAAGTCTTCTCTTCCTCTCTAGATGGGTACAATGATCCTTCATTATGTTACACCTTATGTATGAGTTGCATTTATTTATTTTCTAAATATTGTTAATTACTGGTATAGGCTAAATTGTATCCCTCCCCAGATTCATGTGATAATTATATTCTAAACTCCAGTACCTTAGAATATGACTGTATTTGGAAATAGGGTTTTTAAGGAGATAACTAAGTTAAAATGAGGTCATTAGGGTGAACCCTACTCTGAGTGGTATCCTTATAAGTAAAAAAATCTGAACACAGTATGTACAGAGGGAAGACCATGTGAACACACAGGGAAAAGATGGCCAATTAAAGAGAGTGGCCTTAAAAGAAACCAATCTTGCCAACACTTTCATCTTGGACTTTCAGCTTCTAGAACTATAAGAAAATAAATTTCTGTTGTTTAGACCACCCAGTCTATAATATTTTGTTGTGGCAGCCCAAGCAAACCAATACATTTATCTAAACTTGTCCTTGTACATGGGAGGAAGCATTTTCAGGAATGAATTAAACTCATGAAGTGAGAGATAGGTATACTTTTCTCTCTTGTTTGGGATATGTTTGAAATTTCCTATAATAAAACTTTTTAAACAGCATACTCGGAATTAGTTTACATATTAAGTTTTGGGTTTTTTAGGATGTTGCATTTTGTTTTTTAAAAATATTTTGTAATAAAAGTATGTATATTAAAATGAAAAAATAAAACTTTTTAAAAACATTAAAAATATTTTTTGGCTAGCATGCTTTCAAATAGAATATTATTGATCTTCAGTGACCTACTACAATACTATGTGATTAGAAGCTATTCACAGGTGTGATAGTGAAAATACGTTAACTAGCCAGAAACAGTGGCTCATGTTTGCAATCCTAGCACTTTGGGAGGCTGAGGCAGGAGGACTGCTTGCAGTCAGGAGTTCTAGACCAGTCTGAGCAAAAGCAAGGCCCTGTCTGTACATAAAATGGAAAAATTAACTGATCGTGGTGGTACCTGTAGTCCTAGTTACCTGGGAGGTTGAGCCAGGAGGATTGTTTGAGCCTAGGAGTGAGAGGTTGCAGTGAGGTGTGATGATACCACCTCACTCTAGCTCAGGTGAGAGAGAGAAACATATCTCAAAAAAAAAAAAAAAGTAACCTCTAGTCAGTAGGGATGATGTGTCTTTTTCCTGGTGAAGGCAGGCTACCAATGGTGTTAGATGTCTCTGAATAATAGTCAGAGTTTAGTCCCTTGACCTTCTCTGACACATGAATCAAGATTACTCCAAAAATAGAAAATTTGGTCAGTTCTGCACAGGTCCATTTTCTATTCAGAGGCTTTGGAATGTGGCAAAGTAGTTCAGAGCAATTTTTCTAGGAGTTGGACAGAACTGAGTTTGAATCGTGGCTATGCTATGCTACTTACTGTCTGGATGATTGATCCTGCATAAATTAATTGTCTTTTCTAAATCCTAATTTCCTCATCTGTAAAACAGAGGTAATAACACCTATCTTTTATGATTGTTGGAAGGAGTAAATGAAATCATATATGTAATGTGCCTGGTCATTACTATTACACTGTCTTAAAGAGATGTGGCAATTCAGAATGACTAAATCTTTGGCTTGTGTCCATTTGACATGACCTAGGTTAAACTGTCATATGTGTCATTTTCTGTGTGTTACTACTTCTCTTAAGGTAACTAAAGTCAGCTGGCATCCTTCCTTTGATTTCACAATTTTTCGCCTCATGTGATCATCAGAAAATGAACAGATTTCAACATATTTCAACATTGCTTTTTTAAAAAAAACACAAAATGCATCTAGAAATAAAATTTGCAGAAAATATCCAAGACCGTTATGACAAAAAGTACGAATCCTCCTTAGAAGTTATAAAAGAAGACATCTATGGTTCGAATGTGTGTCCCCTGCAAAATTCATGTTCAATCCCCATGGTAGTGCCATTGTGGAAAGTGATTTTTGGGAGAAGTGATTAATTCAGGAGGGCTGTGCCTTCAGGATAGATTTAGTGCCTTATAAAGGGGCTAGAGGAATTTGCTTAGGCTCCTTTTGCCCTTATTTTCCTCTTTCTCCATGAGAGAACATAGCATTGAAGGTGCTTTCTTGGATGCAGAGACCAGGCCCTCACCAGACACCAAACCTGCTTGTTCTTTGATCTTGGACTTCCCAGCCTCCAGAACTGTGAGGAAACGCATGTCTGTCCTTTAGGAATTGCTCAGTCTTAGGTATTTTATTATAGCAGCACAAATGAACTGAGACAAAGACCTAAATTGAATAAGAAATATGCCATTTTTATAAATGGGGAGACTTAGTATGATAAAGATGTCAAATTTTTCTAATTTAATTTATAAATTTAATGTAATTATAATAAAAATTCCAGCAGAGTTTTTCATAGATCTTAAGGAGTTTGAAAATTCATATGGAGGCAGCACCTGTGGCTCAGTCAGTAGGGTGCTGGCCCCATATACCGAGGGTGGCGGGTTCAAACCCCGTGCCAGCTGAACTGCAACAAAATGATGGCCAGGCGTTGTGGTGGGAGCCTGTAGTCCCAGCTACTCCGGAGGCTGAGGCAAGAGAATCGCTTAAGCCCAGGAGTTGGAGGTTGCTGTGAGTTGTGTGATGCCACGGCACTCTACGGAGGGCCATAAAGTGAGACTCTGTCTCCACAAAAAAAAAAAAAAAAAAAAGGGCAGTGCCTGTGTTTCAAAGGAGTAAGGCGCCAGCCCCATATGCCGGAGGTGGTGGGTTCAAACCCAGTCCTGGCCAAAAACTGCAAACAAAAAAAAAAAAAAAAGGCATCTGGGCACCGTGAGTCTGGGGAGATAGGACTCCAGGCATCTCTGGCTGGTGGGAACTGCCTATCATCACTCCTATGAAGATACAGGGAGTCAGCAAGAGACTTCTGGACCCCAAGAGGTGGACTAAAACAGTGGAAAACCGGCAAGTGGTCGCGTGTGTTCAATCCGTCTAAACTCGCCCACAACTGTAAGTTCAGTAGCAGCGAGTCTGCAAACCAGAAAGGCCTTACCTGTGAATTGTTTTGATGTCCTTGGACTTGGCACTGAGTTGAACTGCCTTGGGGAAGGCCTGAGCGGGAGTGCGGAGAACTTTGGCCGTTGTCTAGGGCCCCAGTCTGAGCCGCTGAGCCAGACGGAGCTAATAGTGTTTGGCGGTGGGTCACACGGATCCATTGTCAGTGATCTGCCCCGGCAAGCTCCACCCTCAGGGTCGCAGAGCTAGAAACGGGTGGGAGCTGGTAACCCAGCAACCAAGTAGCCTAAGGGTGGGGTCTGAGCCGCCTTGCAGCCCTAACCCTCAGGGGCAGAGTGAGACCGGTTTTGGCACACTGGGTAAGTGGATAGCCACCTCAGCAGCGATTCCAGCGAGAAAGCTGGGAAAGCTTCTGCTCAGCAAGTTTACAAGTTCAAAGTGCCTTTTAAGTAGGCTGAAGAGAGATTTAGGGTGTCTACCTGCTGGGGTTTGAGAAATCAGCAGCCTCCAGTCATATCAGAACTGTGACTAACATCTCATACCCCAGAAGACCACGTGTTGCCCAGACAATATTCAATAACATATACAAACTGCTTTGTTTTTGGTTGTGTATTTTTTCTTTTTCTTTTTTTTTTCCTTTGGTTGTTTTTTTTGTTTGTTTATTTTAACGTTGCTGATGTTCTTTTGTTTTTTTAATTTCAATCTTTTCCACACAGATCCCTTTTTCTTTCTTAATTTTCCTAGTTTAATTATAATTTCCCATTGCTGCCTTTTTAAATAACTTCAACTTCATTTTTGCTAGTGTTTCTACCGATATAATTTGGTTTTTCACCCAATTTTATCCCCGTAAAGTTTTCTGTTTGCTTCTTTTGGTTTGATTTATAGCATTTTTGTCTTTCCTCTCTACTTGGTGGAGGTGGGGTACTGTGTCTGATCAGGTTAGCAAAGAGCTGCTGACCTCAAGGGAACCACGCAACTGGGCACCCCCAGAAGGTGGGGTTTTTTAAGGTTGTGTCAAAGTACCCTACTGTACACCTATATTGCCCTGTCTCCCTCTTTCTGTGCCTCTCTTCTTTTCGTCAATATTCCTTATACCCACCCCCTCTCCTTTCTCTATCTTTCTTTTTTTCTTATCACTCGGTCCTCCTTTCTTTCATCCCCTTTTTTTGCTCTTCAACCTTCTCACCCTTCTGGTCCTGTAACCCTTAGTCCACAGGCACAAGAACTTAAAGAGCGAGAGGAAGTGAAAGGAAAATTAGGGCAAGGAAACAGATAAAAGAAATCACTCATGAGGAAGAATCAGCAGAAAACTCCAGGCAACATGAAGAACCAGTCTAGAACAACCCCACCAAGGGACCATGAGGTAAATACTGCAGAGGATTCCACCAGTATAGAAATGTTAGGAATGACAGAAAGGGAATTTAGAATACACATGTTGAAAACAATGAAAGAAATGATGGAAACAATGAAGGAAATTGCTAATAAAGTGGAAAATAACCAAAAGGAAATCCAAAAACAGAATCAAATAAGAGATGAACGATATGAAGAATATAAAAAGGATATAGCAGACCTGAAGGAACTGAAACAGTCAATTAGGGAACTTAAAGATGCAATGGAAAGTATCAGCAACAGGTTAGACCATGCAGAAGAAAGAATTTCAGAGGTAGAAGACAAAGTTCTTGAGATCACTCAGACAGTAAAAGAGGCAGAAAAGAAGAGAGAGAAAGCAGAACGTTCACTGTCAGAATTATGGGACTTTATGAAGCGTTCCAACATACGAGTTATAGGAATTCCAGAAGGGGAAGAAGAGGAATGGAAGCCATACTAGAGAATATTATAAAAGAAAATTTCCCAAACATCACCAAAGATTCTGACACACTGCTTTCAGAGGGATATCGGACCCCGGGTCGCCTAAACTCTAACCGAGCTTCTGCAAGACACATTGTGATGAACCTGTCCAAAGTCAAGACAAAAGAAAAGATTCTGCAAGCTGCCAGG
The DNA here is from genome assembly GCF_027406575.1 of Nycticebus coucang. NCBI lineage: Eukaryota > Metazoa > Chordata > Mammalia > Primates > Lorisidae > Nycticebus > Nycticebus coucang. The sequence goes on from NC_069782.1 coordinate 122,089,597, forward strand.
AGTAAGCACCAGTTGACCTACAGGGGCAAATCCATCAGAGTGACCGCAGACTTCTCTAATGAAACTTTCCAAGCAAGAAGACAATGGTCATCTACCTTTAATCTACTTAAACAGAACAATTTTCAGCCCAGAATTCTGTACCCTGCTAAGCTAAGCTTCAAAATTGACGGAGAAATCAAATCATTTATGGATATACAAACATTGAGGAAATTCGCCACAACAAGACCAGCTCTACGGGAAATACTTCAACCTGTTCTGCACACTGACCACCACAATGGATCAGCAGCAAAGTAAGAACTCAGAAATCAAAGGACAGAACCTAACCTCCACACTGATGCAAAAGATAAAACTAAGCAATGGACTCTCACCAAATAAGACGAATAGAATACTACCACACTTATCAATTATCTCAATAAATGTTAATGGCTTGAATTCCCCACTGAAGAGACATAGATTGGCTGACTGGATTAAAAAACACAAGCCATCCATTTGCTGTCTGCAAGAAACACACCTGGCTTCAAAAGACAAATTAAAGCTCCGAGTCAAGGGTTGGAAGACAATTTTTCAGGCAAATGGAATTCAGAAGAAAAGAGGAGTTGCAATCTTATTTTCAGATACATGTGGATTTAAAGCAACTAAAGTCAAAAAAGACAAAGATGGTCACTTTATATTGGTCAAGGGAAAACTACAACAAGAAGACATTTCAATTCTAAATATTTATGCACCCAATTTAAATGCTCCCAGATTCTTGAAGCAGACCTTACTCAGTCTGAGCAATATGATATCTGATAATACCATCATAACAGGGGACTTTAACACACCTCTTACAGAGCTGGACAGATCCTCTAAACAGAAATTAAACAAAGATGTAAGAGATTTAAATGAGACCCTAGAACAACTATGCTTGATAGACGCATATAGAACACTCCACCCCAAAGATAAAGAATATACATTCTTCTCATCACCCCATGGAACATTCTCCAAAATTGATCATATCCTGGGACACAAAACAAATATCAACAGAATCAAAAGAATTGAAATTTTACCTTGTATCTTTTCAGACCATAAGGCACTAAAGGTGGAACTCAACTCTAACAAAAATGCTCAACCCCACCCAAAGGCATGGAAATTAAACAATCTTCTGTTGAATAACAGATGGGTGCAGGAAGAAATAAAACAGGAAATCATTAACTTCCTTGAGCATAACAACAATGAACACACAAGCTACCAAAACCTGTGGGATACTGCAAAAGCAGTTTTGAGAGGAAGATTCATCGCTTTAGATGCCTACATTCAAAAAACAGAAAGAGAGCGCATCAACAATCTCACAAGAGATCTTATGGAATTGGAAAAAGAAGAACAATCTAAGCCTAAACTCAGTAGAAGAAATCTCCAAAATCAAATCAGAGATCAATGAAATTGAAAACAAAAGAATCATTTAGAAAATTAATGAAAGAAGGAGTTGGTTTTTTGAAAAAATAAATACAATAGATAAACCATTAGCCAGACTAACTAGAAATAGAAAAGTAAAATCTCTAATAACCTCAATCAGAAACGATAAAGGGGAAATAACAACTGATCCCACAGAGATACAAGAGATCATCTCTGAATACTACCAGAAACTCTATGCCCAGAAATTTGACAATGTGAAGGAAATGGATCAATATTTGGAATCACACCCTCTCCCTAGACTTAGCCAGGAAGAAATAGACCTCCTGAACAGACCAATTTCAAGCACTGAGATCAAAGAAACAATAAAAAAGCTTCCAATTAAAAAATGCCCTGGTCCAGATGGCTTCACTCCAGAATTCTATCAAACCTTCAAGGAAGAGCTTATTCCTGTACTGGAGAAATTATTCCAAAAAACTGAGGAAGAAGGAATCTTCCCCAACACATTCTATGAAGCAAACATCACCCTGATACCAAAACCAGGAAAAGACCCAAACAAAAAGGAGAATTTCAGACCAATCTCACTCATGAATATAGATGCAAAAATTCTCAACAAAATCCTAGCCAATAGATTACAGCTTATCATCAAAAAAGTCATTCATCATGATCAAGTAGGCTTCATCCCAGGGATGCAAGGCTGGTTTAACATACGCAAGTCCATAAACGTTATCCACCATATTAACAGAGGCAAAAATAAAGATCACATGATCCTCTCAATAGATGCAGAAAAAGCATTTGATAAAATCCAGCATCCTTTTCTAATTAGAACACTGAAGAGTATAGGCATAGGTGGCACATTTCTAAAACTGATTGAAGCTATCTATGACAAACCCACAGCCAATATTTTACTGAATGGAGTAAAACTCAAAGCTTTTCCTCTTAGAACTGGAACCAGACAAGGTTGTCCTCTGTCACCTTTACTATTCAACATAGTGCTGGAAGTTCTAGCCAATACAATTAGGCAAGACAAGGAAATAAAGGGAATCCAAATGGGAGCAGAAGAGGTCAAACTCTCCCTCTTTGCTGATGACATGATCTTATACTTAGAGAACCCCAAAGACTCAACCACAAGACTCCTAGAAGTCATCAAAACATACAGTAATGTTTCAGGATATAAAATCAATGTCCACAAGTCAGTAGCCTTTGTATACACCAATAACAGTCAAGATGAGAAGCTAATTAAGGACACAACTCCCTTCACCATAGTTTCAAAGAAAATGAAATACCTAGGAATATACCTAACGAAGGAGGTGAAGGACCTCTATAAAGAAAACTATGAAATCCTCAGATAGGAAATAGCAGAGGATATTAACAAATGGAAGAACATACCATGCTCATGGATGGGAAGAATCAACATTGTTAAAATGTCTATACTTCCCAAAGCTATCTACCTATTCAATGCCATTCCTATCAAAGTACCTACATCGTACTTTCAAGATTTGGAAAAAATGATTCTGCGTTTTGTATGGAACCAGAAAAAACCTCGTATAGCTAAGGCAGTTCTTAGTAACAAAAATAAAGCTGGAGGCATCAGCATACCAGATTTTAGTCTGTACTACAAAGCCATAGTGCTCAAGACAGCATGGTACTGGCACAAAAACAGAGACATAGACACTTGGAATCGAATTGAACACCAAGAAATGAAACTAACATCTTACAACCACCTAATCTTTGATAAACCAAACAAGAACTTACCTTGGGGGAAAGACTCCCTATTCAATAAATGGTGTTGGGAGAACTGGATATCTACATGTAAAAGACTGAAACTGGACCCACACCTTTCCCCACTCACAAAAATTGATTCAAGATGGATAAAGGACTTAAATTTAAGGCATGAAACAATAAAAATCCTCAAAGAAAGCATAGGAAAAACACTGGAAGATATTGGCCTGGGGGAAGACTTCATGAAGACTGCCATGGCAATTGCAACAACAACAAAAATAAACAAATGGGACTTCATTAAACTGAAAAGCTTCTGTACAGCTAAGGAGACAATAACCAAAGCAAAGAGACAACCTACACAATGGGAAAGGATATTTGCATATTTTCAATCAGACAAAAGCTTGATAACCAGGATCTGTAGAGAACTCAAATTAATCCACATGAAAAAAGCCAACAATCCCTTATATCAATGGGCAAGAGACATGAATAGAACTTTCTCTAAAGATGACAGACGAATGGCTAACAAACACATGAAAAAATGTTCATCATCTATATATATTAGAGAAATGCAAATCAAAACAACCCTGAGATATCATCTAACCCCAGTGAGAATGGCCCACATCATAAAAATCTCAAAACTGCAGATGCTGGCGTGGATGTGGAGAGAAGGGAACACTTTTACACTGCTGGTGGGACTGCAAACTAGTACAACCTTTCTGGAAGGAAGTATGGAGAAACCTCAAAGCACTCAACCTAGACCTCCCATTCGATCCTGCAATCCCATTACTGGGCATCTACCCAGAAGGAAAAAAATCCTTTTATCATAAGGACACTTGTACTAGACTGTTTATTGCAGCTCAATTTACCATTGCCAAAATGTGGAAACAGCCTAAATGCCCACCAACCCAGGAATGGATTAACAAGCTGTGGTATATGTATACCATGGAATTCTATTCAGCTATTAAAAAAAATGGAGACTTTACATCCTTCGTATTAACCTGGATGGAAGTGGAAGACATTATTCTTAGTAAAGCATCACAAAAATGGAGAAGCATGAATCCTATGTACTCAATCTTGATATGAGGACAATTAATGACAATTAAGGTTATGGGGGGGGCCTTAGTTTGTGTCACACTTTATGGGGGCAAGACATGATTGCAAGAGGGACTTTACCTAACAATTGCAATCAGTGTAACTGGCTTATTGTACCCTCAATGAATCCCCAACAATAAAAAAAAAAAAAAAAAAGAAAGAAAGAAAGAAAATTCATATGGAAGAGCAAATATACAAAATTCACCAAGATAATTTTGAAGAAGAATAACATAGTGGTACTTATCCCCCTTGGGTATGACAGCTTATTATAAAACTATAGGAATCAAGTCAATATTTCTTTTCCCCGAGATTAATAGACAAATAGAACAGAATTGAGAACCCAGAAATAGAGCTATATATAAAAAGAAACTTGATATATGATAAAGGAGAAATTATAGTCAGTGAGGAAAGAAATGAACCAGTCAATAAATGATGCTGACCTAATTGTTCATCCACACAGAAAAAAATGTTTTCACTCCTACCACATAGCCATAAACAAAAAGAAATTCCATGTAGATTAAAGATCTAAATGTGAAAATCAAAGCACCAGCCACAAAGAAAACAATTGACAAATTTTACTGTTTTAAAATGTAAAACTTTTGTACAACAAAACATGCCATAAACAAAGTGGAAAAAAATCACACGCTAGAGTAAGATATTTCCAATACAATAAATGAAAAATGGTTGATACTCATAATACTTGAAGAACTCTTATAATGATTTAGGCAAAGACCAGTTGTTCAGTAGAAAATAGGCAAAAAATCTATATAAACCAATGATTTTCAACTGGTGTGTTGTGGCATTTTTTAAAGATCATGAATCATTTTTGAAAGAAGTTCAAAGCACAGTAAGTATATTCTTTTTTTTACTCTTCTTTTTTTTGATCAACATAATTTAAGTGTGCCATGGAAGTTTAACTGCAGGTTCAAGTGTGCCTCTAGGTAAAAAAAGATGAAAAACACTGTTTATAGACAGAAGAGGAGGCTGGGTACAGTGGCTCAAACCTGTAATTCCAGACTGTGGGAGACTGAGGAGGATCACTTGATGTCAAGAGTTCTAGACCAGCCTGAGCAATGCAGCAGAAATTTGTCTAGAAGAACAAAAAAATTCGTTGGCTGTGGTAGTGCGTGCCTATAGTCCCAGCTTCTCAGGAGATTGCAGTGGGCTATGATGACACTACTGCCCCATCTCCAAAACAAACAATCAAACTAAATTAATAATGAGTAGCTTTTCACATAGATCAAGCTGGTAGAACTTTAAAAAAATCTATCCTTCCAGGTGTTGGTAAAGTGTATACCAGGCCAGGCACAGTGGCTCACACATGTAATCCTAGCATTTTGGGAGGCCAGGGGTTCAAGGCTGAAGTGAGCTATGATCAGGCAAAAAAAGAAAAAAAAAAGCTTATAGCAATAAAGTTTTCATACACTTTGAGGGGAGGGAAAATTGGTAAACCTCTATGAAGAGAAATATTTCTTTTCCCTTGGACCCCCTACCTGCAGGAAGGTTTTAGGAAAAATTGAAGATGCCTATGGCATAGTTTTGTTCTTCACTATTTCTGATACTACTCTCCTTACAGGAACATGAGAAGGCTGCTCTTCCTCAATTTCTTCAGTTAAGTTGGCCTTGTGGTTTTCTTTCCAATGAAATGTGAATAAGCAGTATGTGTCATTTCTGGGAAGAATTTTTTAGCTGCTGGTATGCTGGTCTCTGTGACATCTCTTCCCTGCTCCTAAAGTCTTGGAGACATTTGTTGGTACAGAGGTGCCATAAGATCAAAGCAGTTAAGAAACACGAGCTAACAGGTAGAGGCCACGTTCCCTGGAAAGTCACTGTCACCCAAGTGGACTTTATGTGAGTGAAAAAGAAACCTTTTATATCACTGATATTTTAAGGTTGTTTGTACTGCAGCAAAACTTAGTCTTTCTGACTTAATAAATGCATACCCATTGACCGAGTGCTACTTCAGAGTATATGCCTTAGAGAAGCTCTAGCAAATATGCACAAGGAATTATTACATTTTTAATTGTAAAAAGTTACAAATTAGCTAAATGCCTACCCAAAGAAAAGCAAATGAACAAATTATATGTTCATAAAATTGAATACTATAATGTGGTTGATTCAACTAGAACTACAGATAAATCTCAAAAACAGTGATGAGCACAACAAAAGCAAAATCCTCAAGATCTATTAAGAATTCACGTGGCGTTTTTTTTTTTGTAATTTTAAAAATAGTTGTTGTTCTCGAGATACTTTGCTAAAAGGAATGTTTTCCAGCTCCATCTAGGTAGACATAAAAGATGTAAAGTCTCCTCTTATTTAAAAAAAAAAAATATGTAACGTCTCCATCTTTTTATGGCTGCATGGTATTCCATGGTATAAATATGCCACAATTTGACAATCCATTCATGGGTTGGCAGGCATTGGGGCTGCTTCCATGACTTGGCAATTGTGAATTCGGCTGCAATAAACATCCTGGTGCAAAAAAAAAAAAAAGAATTCACATGGTGGGCGGCACCTGTGGCTCAGTGAGTGGGGCGCCGGCCCCATATGCCAAGGGTGGCGGGTTTGGACCCAGCCCCGGCCAAACTGCAATAGAAAAATAGCCAGGCATTGTGGCGGGTGCCTGTAGTCCCAGCTGCTCGGGAGGCTGAGGCAAGAGAATCGCAGAAGCCCAAGAGTTAGAGGTTGCTGTGAGCCGTGTGACGCCACGGCACTCTACCTGAGGGCGGTACAGTGAGACTCTGTCTCTACAAAAAAAAAAAAAAAAAAAGAATTCACATGGCATGATTCCATTTATAGAGTTTTAAAATATGAAAAGCAATACTGTCTGTTTATTAATATTTAACATATGTGGAGACTTCAAAAATTTCATGGAAATATGGAATTGAAAAATAAAAAGTAAATATATAAACTTCATTTCTCAACACAAGCTCCATCAAGTTTAGGACACTTATGGAAGTGATGATACCAAACATTTAGTTTATCTTTTAAGTATTGACGGTCCTGGGAGTCCTGGCAATTGAAACATGTCAATGCTATCATTTTTACATTGGTAACTGAAGAAAAATGTGTGAACTTTAAAGATTTTTTTTTAAGATTAGGTAGAAGAAAAAAAGAGAGAGAGAGAGAGAGAAGAAAAGTCAGAGGAGCCCAATCCAGACTGTAAGGTGGCTACCTAACAATTTCTTATTGAAACTCACATAATTGCCCTGGGCTTGTTTGATGAGAGGAATAAGCAGAAGCATGGTTGTGCTGGAGAGGAACTCTGTGGTGAAGTCTTGCTAGGAGTTTTTCTGCTAAAGCTCTGTCTAACTTTCTGAAAACACTCTCATAATAAGCAGATGTTATCATGCTTTGGCCTTTCAGAATGACAACCAGCCAAAGGCCTTGAGCATCCTCCAAAAACTGTTGGCGATGATGTTTGCTCTTGACCAGTCTGTTTTTGCTTTGACTGGACCACTCTACCTCTTAGTAGCCATTGTTTTGATCATGCTTTGTCTTCAGGACCACAACTGGTACAGCCATGTTTTATCCTCTTACAATTTTTTTTTTAAGATTTATTTCAAGATCTTGATCCCATGTGTGTAAAATTTCCATTGAAAATCTCTGCTTTTGTATGTAGCGAGTCTGGACATGGTGGTTTTGGTACCTATTGAGTGGAAAGTTTGCTCAACTTTAATTTTTCAGTCAGAATTGTGTAAACTGAACCAACTGAGATGTCTATGGTGTTGGCTATTGTTTCTGCTGTTAATCATTGGTCTTCTTCAATTAGGGAATAAATGAAATGAATTTTTTCTTTGTAAATTGATATGGATGATCTGTTGCTGCAGGCTTCATCTCCAACATCATCACGTCCCTTCTTAAAATGAGTTATCCATTTGTAGTTGCTGATTTCTCCGGGACGTCATCCCATAATCTTTTCCTAAAGCGTCAGTGGTTTCACCATTCTTCCACCACCGTATGACCATAAATTCAATGTTTGTTCTTACTTCAGTTTTAGCAGATTCATGTTGCACTGATGGAGGTTCTTTTTCAAATTGATGTCTTGTCTTTTTAGTGCCTCAAACTAGATCTTGTTCAGACATGTTACAAGTTAGTATGAGTTTATTGTGGTGCCCAAAATGTTTGAAATCCATGCATAGTTTTTTTCATAATATGCATTTTCCATGAACATTTTGAAGACCCTTTTATGTGTAGTAAAGTAGACACCTACACAAGTGATGATAAAAGCTTGAGTATTTCCTCTGTGGAAAGAAAGATGCATTGAGTGATGAATGATTGATATTCAGAATATTTGAAGAATTCCTATAAATAAACAAATGACGAATAATCCAGTAGAAAATAGTCAAAAATCTATACTGGGTTAAGAAAGAATCAAATTTGGTATTAAAACAGGTTATAAGGGAGATATCATTTATATCTATCTTGTTTCATTTCTTAAACTGGGTGGGTAAGGGGTATCCTGGGGTTTGTTATTTGGTTATCCTGTGGTTGATTCAACTAGAACTACAGATAAATATGTGGTATACCTGTACACTTTTCTGGTGTACCTGTGAGGTGGCTAGAAAGGGAGTGTGAGGGGCACAACAATGCACTTGGCAGTGATACCATTTTAGTTCATGGCAGCCTTGATCCTCCGGCCTCAGCCTCTAGAATAGCTGGGACTACGGGCGCACTTGACTCTGCCTGGCTAATTTTTTTCAGTATTAAAGAGATAGGGTCTCATTATGTTGCTCAGTGTGACCTTGAATTCCTAGGCCAAGTGGACCTCTCACCTCAACCTTCTGAGTCACTGGGATTACAGGCATGAGCCATTGTGCCTCGCTTAATAAAACTTTTTTGAAAAAGCAACTGGGAGAGGAAAAAAAAAACCAGTCTTATAAGTAGAAGTCATTATCTCCATCTTTTACTATAACTTGCTCTAGGTTTCATAGCTACTAAGTGGCAGTCATAGAATTTGAATGCATCTCCAGAGTCCATTCTCTTTTGACTATTTTGGGGGTAGGCCTCTCTGGAAGTATGGTATTGGGTGGCAACACTGTTAATTTGTTCACTCAAACTCATCTTTAACTGGTAGAATGGATGGGTACCTATCGCCCTGTGTGTTTTCAGTGAAGAAAGAAGTATCAGTCCTTTCGTGTTCCTTTCTGCATCCTCTTTCCAGTTGTTCTTGCTCATTAATTCCATGATTCAGGAAGCGATTCCTGGTATGTGTTTGGAGAAATGGGAAAGTACAGCCTTGGATTATCAGTATCTCAGCATCTCCAGTGAAATTCGGTTGTTCCTGCTTGCCTGGCATCCACTCCCTATTCTTTTGGCACTTGCAGCAGTTAGGAGTATTTGGCTGCAAGTAACTGGAAACACAACTAACTGTAGCTTAAACAAAAATGGTTTCCCGCGGCACATAATAAGCCTGGAGGTTGGCAGTCAAGGCTAATGCAGAGACTCATTGGAGCTATTGAGTATCCAGGCAATTTCTATTTTCGGGTCTACCAGCCTTGGGGTGGGGATGTGCTTACCATATCTCTTGCCTCATTAGTCATAAGATGGCCACATTCCTGACATCACATCCATATTCCAAATAGAAAGAAAGGTAAAGGGCAAAAAAGCAAAAGAGCCATGACAAATCTTTTTCTTCCAGGACAGAAAATCTTTCTAAAAATTTCCACCCAGCATGCTTCTGCTTATTTCTTATTGGTTGGTAACGCAACACATGGCCGCTCCTAGACCAATAATAGGACTAAAGAAATAAGATTTCTAATCATAACTCAGCCTAGAGGCCAGGAAAAGAGCAAATCTTCCCTAAGATCAAGGGATCTCCATTCAACTTGAATAGATACTATTCTGTGCAGGAATGGGAGGACTGTATTTTGAATGGGAGTGGACAGTATTTATTATAGAGCTTTCATTTTCCTTCGGAGAATTCACTCTTCCCCATATTCCACCCCTGTGCATCAGACGAAGTATTCCTATTCATAAGCCACACTGGGGGAATGGACAGGATGACCCCAGTTCCTTCCAGAACTTTAGCTGGGGCTATTGAGGAAGTGAAACCTTCTTGGAAAGTTGATTCTAAGGAGAAGAGACCCTGATGTACTAGAACCCCAAGTCTGTATGGGGTCTATACCCAGGGTGACAAAGTGAGACTCTGTCTGGAAAAAAAAAAAAAGAAATGTATTGCTCGTAACTTGGATTTTAGCTGTATTTGCAAGTGTTAAATAAGAAAAAATTCCACTGAAAAAGTGCAAATTGGGCTATGTAGGAAAGAAGGAATATGACAGAGCATCTGTGACTTTTAGGCATAGAATCAAAAAGTCAAACCAAAGAGAAAAGGGATCTTTTAAGAAATATCCAAGGGCATAAGAAATCACTTCCCAGCTCTAGCAAATGAAAAGTAGAAGGAAAGAGGATGCTATCATCACTAATAGATACTGTGTTGTGTCCAGAATGTGTTGGCTCACACCTGTAATCCAAGTACTTTGGGAGGTCAAGCTGGGAGGATCACTTGAAGCCAGGAGTTCAAGACCAGCCTGAGCTGGTAACTGATGGATGGTAAGGAGAGATGCTTTATTTATTTATTTATTTATTTATTTGAGACAGAGTCTCACTATGTTGCCCTTGGTAGAGTACTGTGGCATCACAGCTCACAGCAACCTCAAACTCCTGGGCTCAGCGACTCTCTTGCCTCAGCCTCCTCCCAAGTAGCTGGTACTACAGGTGCCCACCACAATGCCTGGCTATTTTTTGTAGCAGTTGTTGTTGTTTAGCTGGCCCTGGCCGGGTTTGGACCTGCCAGCCTCAGTGTATGTGGTTGGTGCCATAAACACTGTGCTATGGGCTCCAGGAGAGATACTTTTACATATGTTTGTTCATTTTTAAGACTTCCTTCTTTCTGAAAAAATTCTGTGATTAGAAAACTAGAATAATCTGAAATGGAAAAGCCGCCAAGCAACAAAGACTAAGAAATGGTAGTTTGGAAAGCCGCAGCTCTCTACTGCTGGGATCATGATCTATGCTGAGAATGTAATGAAAGCTAGGAACACTCTTTCCGGGAAAATGCACATTATGTCCCCCAAATTCTGCACACAGTTTCATGGATTCACAGCTTTATGGATTCACAATGCAATGGTCACTTCCATCCCTGGCATAGGGACCGATGGAGCCTAGGTTAAAACCTTTCTGTTAAAGAAATAGATTCAGTAACATCATCCATAGAAATGTGATGACATGTTTTTTGTGGTGCTGTACATAGGCTCAAATATTATTACACTGAAGAAATGGAAATGTGTTACACAACTGAAAACAAAGTGGGGACAGGAAGACAAGGAAGTGCCAAGCAGAGAGGATGGTGAGTTTTAGGGTCAGATGAACACGGATTTCAATCCCACCCTGCTGTATGACCTTTATGGAGGTATTTAAGTCGGCCTCTTTAAGTCTCTTTAAATCAGCCTCAGTTTTCCCATCTGTAAAAAAGGACTAACTGCAGTATCAACTTCATGGGGTTGTTATAAGAATTCAAGGAGATGATACATATGAGACCACTGAATCCAGACATACTATGAAAGGTTTAAAAAATGATAGCCTTTAGCCCTCTTTTTTTTTTTTTCTCTGAGACAGAGCCTTGAGCTGTTGCCCTGGGTAGAGTGCTGTGGCATCACAACTCACAGCAACTCCAACTCCTGGGCTTGAGTGATTCTCTTGCCTTAGTCTCCCAAGTAGCTGGGACTACAGGCACCTGCCACATGCCTGGCTATTTTTTGGTTGTAGTTGTCATTATTGTTTGGCAGGCCCCGGCTGGATTCCAACCTTCCAGCTCTGGCGTATGTGGCTGGTGCCTTAGCCGCTTGAGCTACAGGTGCTGAGCCAACCTTTAACCTTTTAATATTGGCCAGAACCTTACAAATTGTTCAGTTTAATTTTCTTGCCCGAAACAATTTTATTACTTTATTTTTTATATATATTTTTTATTTTTTATTCTTTTTGAGGCAGAGTCTCACTACGTCGCCCTCGGTAGAGTACTGTGGCGTCATAGCTCACAGCAACCTCAAACTCTTGGGCTTAAGCAATTCTCTTGCGTCAGCCTAAGTTGCTGGGACTACAGGTGTCTGCCACAATGCCTGGCTGTTTTTGTTTTCATTTTTTAGAGACAGGGTCTTGCTCTGTTTCCAAGGCTGTGTGCAGTGGTATTAGGATAGCTCACCATAACCTTGAACTGAGCTCAAGCAAGTCTCTTGCCTCAGCCTCGTGAATAGCTGGGACTAGATGCATGACCCAGCATGCCTAGCTAATTAAAAAAAAAAATTGTATAAAAGAGATCTCTTGGTTTTGCATAGGGTGGTCTTGAACTCTTGGCTTCAAGCAATCCCTCCACTTCGGCTTCCAAAGTACTAGAATTACAGTGTAAGCCACAGTGCTGAGCTCCCAAAATAATTTTAGAAAACAGATTTACATGTTTAAAAGAGAACTTGTTATCTACATTGTCTTGTGGAATAGAAAATCATATTATTCTGAAATAAATATCTGTGATCATGTGTTAGGCATCATAGCCATATTCCAAAGCTATTGCTCCTCCCTCTCCTCCTCCCCCATTCTGTCTAGGTTTCCATCATCTTTTCTGGGAATTCTTGCAATAGCTCTTGACTTGCTTCCCAGAGATTCTCCAGTGGACCTGGAATAAGCTCCCTCTTAAATAGCTCACAGAGTCCCACAAATTCCCTCACCTCCCACCCCCACTCCATCGCACTTCCTCAGCCCAGTCCTACCTCCCCCTCATACTTCTTGCCTCCCCTGGGCTTTGGCCTCTCTGCCCACCATTCTCTTATGACAGAGACCTGATGGCTTGCTCCCTCCCTCCAGTCAGGACTCTGCTCAAGCTCCACCCCCCAGAGAAGGCTTCTTTGTCCAACCCATCTAAAACAGCACTCCATTACCCTGTCACGCTCTATACCCTTGCCTGCCTTATTTTTCTTCATAGTTCCTCTCTTATCCTGATATTTTATTACATATCCATTACTATTACTATTTATTTATTTTTTGCAGTTTTTGGCCGGGGCTGGGTTTGAACCCACCACCTCCAGCATATGGGGCCGGTGCCTACCCCTTTGAGCCACAGGTGCTGCCCATTTTTTTTTTTTTTTTTGAGATAGCTTCTCCTGCTGTCACGTGGGCTAGAGTGCAGTGGTGTGTCGTAGCTCACTGCAACATCAAACTCTGGGCGCAAGCGAACCTCCTGCCTCAGCCTCCCAAGCAGCTGGGACTACAGGCATGTTCTACCACACCTGGCTAATTTTTCTATTTTTAGTAGAGTCAGCCTCTTGCTCTTGCTCAGGCTGCTCTCAAACTCCCAATCTCAAGCAATCCTCTTGCCTCAGCCTCCCAGAGTGCTAGGATTCCAGGTGAGAGCCACCAGGCTGGGCTGTACGATTATTTTATTGTCGGTCTCTCCCTCTATGACAGCAAGGACTTTGCTTTATTTACTGCTCCTTCCTTGATGCCTGGCACAGAGACTAGCCTGTGGAGGGCGCTCTATAAATGCACGTTGATGAAGGAAAGAGTGAACCAGGAAGCAAGGGGAGAAACACAAATCTGGTTTTTGTCTCTTCTTCACATGGCTCTTACGTCAATAAAGTTGAAACATTCCAGACCAATGTTTCTCCATGAAGCAGGGATGGGAGGGCTCCCACAAGAGATTCTGAGGGAGGTGAAATGACACCTTGTAAGTTAGGGTACCTGTTAGTGTGACCTCTTCCCTCAGAGCTCCCCACAGCCTTGGCAGCACCCTCATTTCTTCCTGATTCTTCCCCCAACGGACTTGTTAAGTACCACTAGACCCAGAACTGACTTCTCAAAACTTTCTTCAGTTCCTTGATTTAATGAGAATCTTTGCCTTTCCAGATAAGAACAATGTCACTGAACTCCTGTTTCCCCTCTTTCGGAAAACCAAAGGATGTGGGACAAAAGTCTCGTTACAGTTAGCCAGGTGGATTCTGGTGCTCTATAATCTGTCATCTTAGCCTGACCAGAGTTTTGCTTAATAAAATTAGTAGCGTGTACTTTGTTCTCTCACGGGTTTGAAAACTGGTTGTATTAATTTTTTTCTCTGGCATTTTCTTGGGCACCAAACTGAAGCTTAACTGGTTTTCTTCATTTTTCTTTTATAATACGATTACTATGTGGTGCTTTTTAAATTTTTAGTATGAATTCAAAAACATTTGGAAGGGTAATCTTTCTACAATAATTGTGACATTTATTTATTTAGTGTTATTTTAACATCTGTAATAGTGGTTATAGTTACAATTTATTAAGCACCTACTTTGTACAGGTGCTGTGCCAAGAGTCTTGTATTTATTATCTCAGCTCAATTAACAAGCTGACCCATAGGATTGGTCTATAGTAACTAGCACTTACCTGTTAAATAGATCATGTTATTATATGGAATATTTCATTTAATTCTCTAAGTAATCCTATGACAAAGATAATGTTATTATTATCCCCATTTTATAGATGAAGCATCTGAGGTTTCTAGGGCTACTGTAAGAAATAGCACAGATAGGGTGGCTGAAACAGAATTTTATTTTCAGGAGGTTGGAAGTGCAAGATCAAGGTGCCTGTGGTGTCTGTTCCTGGTGAGGCCTTTCTTCCTGGCTTGTAGACAGCTGCCTTCTTGCTGTGTTTTCAAATAGCCTTCCCTCTCTGTCATTGCAGAGATAGTTCTCTAATGTTTCTTCCTATGAGGACACTAATCCTATTGGTCAGGGTCCCATCCTTATAGCCTCATGTAACCTTAGTTATCTCACTAAAGGCCCTATCTCCAAATACAGTCACATTTGGAAAAAGGGCTTTGATACATTAATTCTGGGAAACATAATTCAGCCCATTACAACAGGGCATAGAAGGTATCAACCATAGCCCCATCTTCCTGTTGATTATCCAAAATAATTCCCAACATCCCCACTCTGCCTTAACAAAAGATTTCTTTCAGTGCCTGAGGGTGAACCTTAGCGTAGCATATTTATCTCAAAAATGATTATACATACAGAGCCTTTCTTTTAAGTTTTCTTATTCTTTCTTGGAGCATAAAAGCTTCTGTTGTACCTGCTGTTAAAATTTTTAAAAAATATATTTTGCATGCCTGTGTGTGCGTAGTAGTTAAAATGAAAACTGAGGTATAAAACACATAAACACCCTCTGCCTTGCTATTGCTCTGTCTTGTCACACACTGAGAACACTGTTGCCAGCCCCTCCTGGCTTTAGTAGTCCATGCCCAGTGGCAGCACCCTCCCTCTGGCCTGTGCCTTTGCATCGCTGGAGCCCTCTCTGGAATAGGGTAGGATACTTGCTCCTTTTGCTTTCCTGTTCTTTTAATAATGCTTTTCTCTTTTCCCTTTTCAGCTCACAGGAAACTTTCTCTTGCTCATCTGCTCTGTTAACTAAACGCAGGGGCAAGCAGAGCCATCTTTGCTTCAGGAACTGCACTTAGCTGCAGACCTGCCCCTACTGTCGTCTGGCTCTGGTGTCTCCAGAAACCTTGTTTACCTGCATATTCCTGGGCCTTGCTTTTGGAGATTTTGATTCATAGGAATAAGTGGACTTAGAAATCTGTGTTTTAATAGCCACCCCCTCCCCCCAGAGGTCTTACTTTAAAGTTCCAGAACTATTCAATGGTCAAGGTCCACCTGTTCTTGGAGAGCACAAGACTAAAGCCTAATGAAAGCACATGCTCAGCCATGGACACTTACTCAACCATTGTCTTGACTCCTCCTTTGGAATTCTCACTTTCCCATTTAGTGGGGAATTGCTGCTACCATCATGCCTGCCTCTGGGGCTCCTCCACCTACTTAGCTTGGCTGTGGACAAATATGGCTCCCTTTTGTCCAGTGCAACTGTGATGCCTGCCCGCCCTTTGTTCCCTAGCCCTTGCTCTGCTGCTGAGAATTAACTCACTTAATGTTCCAATCCCACTGAATGAGAAAGAACATGATAGAGCTTAGTGGCTACACTCTCGGCCATGGAAGTTCGAGGGACCTGAGTTTAAATTTCTTTTCTTTTCTTTTTTTTTTTTTTTTGGAGACAGAGCCTCAAGCTGTCCCCCTGGGTAGAGTGCCGTGGCATCACAGTTCACAACAACCTCCAACTCCTGGGCTCAAGCGAGTCTCCTGCCTCAGCCTCCCAAGTAGCTGGGACTACAGGCGCCCTCCATAACGCCTGGCTATTTTTGGTTGCAGCCGTCATTGTTGTTTGGCAGCCTGGGCTGGATTTGAACCAGCCAGCTCAGGTGTATGTGGCTGGCGCCAAGCCCTGAGTTTAAATTTCAATCCCACTCAGTAACATGGCTGTGTGGTGGTAGAGGCAGGCATGATGGTAGCAGCAATTCTCCACTAAATGGGAAAGTGAGAATTCCAAAGGAGGAGCCAAGACAATGGTGAGTAAGTGTTCATGGCTGAGCGTGTGCTTTCATTAGACTTTGCTCTTGTGCTCTCCAAGAACAGGTGGACCTCTTTTGGGGCCTGTACTTTCTTTTTAAATTTCAGATTAATATGAGGGTTCAAAAAATAGGTCATAATGTTTGCATTTTAGGTAGAGTCCCTGTTGCAGTTGTGTCCCACCCCAGGAGGTGAGCCATATACTCTTACATTGTGCCCGTTAGTGGAAGCACATGAATCCTCCTCCCTCCATCCCTCTCCTCCTCCCCTCTCCTTCCCCACCCCCATCTTCAATTGAATTGAGATTTTCTCTTGTGTGGGTGTGTATTAGATTGTCTACTGGCTTCATATTAGTATTGAGTATGTTGGATATTTGCCTTTCCATTCTTACAATACTTTACTGGGCCTCTATTTTCTGATCTGTAAACTGGGATGAGAATATTTGCAATCTCAAGGAGTTGCTAGGTATGAAAACATATCTTGCAGGTAGGGTTGTGAAATTACTGTTGTGCTATGAAGGGAAATATTCAAATTAGTTGGAATAATCTCTTAGAAATCATAAGACTCCAACGCTCTTTTTGGTTGAGAACCGCCCCCACCTCGTGTCTGTAAGTAGTGGGGAGTATGAAGATATTTGCCTTTTATAGGAACCTT